>NC_064626.1:242862521-245582521 GCF_023864275.1 Schistocerca cancellata | reverse complement strand
CTGTCCGCACGTTCAGTAGTCAAAGCTGTGTGCGAGCGGCCTGTACGCGTGAGATCGGACAAGTTTGGGCGATCTTGTTGCGATGATGACAGACGCCTCACCCAACGACTTACCATGCTTTTGTTCAGTGCCAGGTCTCATCAGACATTCTGCAAGCGCCTATGAATATCTGCGATGCTCTGGTTTTGCCTCAAAAGAAACTCAGTGACAATATCTGCTTGGAACGCACCTCCATTTTGAAGGCTTACGTATAGCGCCGCCACCTATCGTAATATACAGAAACTATAAGAGCTGAAGTGGGAATATTCCACGATGGCTCACAACAAATTCACCATTTTTTTCAACCGCAATTTGCCAAAATAATGTGTTGCATTACTTGTTGAACGTTCCTCGCAATAAATTCCAGTGTTATTTGAAGTACTGTAGAAAGCTAAATCCCCAACGGCGAACTGGACATTATTGTGCTTCACAGCAGTATGCTATTCATCGGATCAGTCGCAGCCTCTCTTGAACCCAAGTTTTGGTATGAAAATCATATACCTCTGCTAGAAATATTCTCCTGTTGGATATTTGTGTGAAGTAGGCTTCATACGAAATGGAGGTTGATTTACTCAGATTGTTGTAGAGTGAACTGTATTTTAACGTTGTATATGGCTCACTTTGCAGCATGGCATTTTTACGTACACAAGGCGTTGTGAAGGCAGCTATAAATTACAGAGGAAAAGTCGCAGCGTCGGCTGGGGGTGTCATCGATCAAAGTTTATTGCTACGCTTTACCAGCTTGCGGATCATAAAGTCCTTCCGTCGATCCGCTGCTCTACACCTAAACCAGTTTTGTGTATCTCTTTGTGTAACTGCGTGTGACTGTGGTAAGAATGACAGCGTCGACAGGGGTAGGGGGCGGGAATAAGTTGTCGTTTAGGGGCTGACCTAAGGGCAAATGTGTGTGCATCGGGGCTACGAGAACAATATTTTTAGGGGTAGTAACAAGCTACCGCACTGGCTGGTCGTCGACTCAATAACTTTGGGAATTGATGGTGTAGTGCGATTTACAAGCATCACTTCTTCTGCCTGGGAATCATGTCGTTCGCCTTCAGAGATTTTGTGACGTTCATACAAAATTAGACTTTTACAAACCTGTAGTGACTAGATGATGTACAAATGTGTTATATGAATCATTACGTTAAAATTCCTGATAGAAATGTTTCACAATTGCCGGCCGGAGTGGCCGAGCGGTTCTAGGCGCTACAGTCTGGAACCCCGCGACCGCTACGGTCGCAGGTTCGAATCCTGCCTCGGGCATGGATGTGTGTGCTGTCCTTAGTTAGGTTTAAGTAGTTCTAAGTTTTAGGGGACTGATGACCTCAGGAGTCCCATAGTGCTCAGAGCCATTTTTGTGTTTCACAATTAAAACATATATCACGTAGGCCTAGACCAGGGCAGAGAAAGAGGGCAAGAGAGAGAGAGAGAGAGAGAGAGAGAGAGAGAGAGAGAGAGAGAGAGAGAGAGAGAAGAGTGCTGAGGGACGAATGGGATTGGTGTGATAGAGTTAAAAAGGGTACTTTTGAGAATAAATTGTTGTCTGGATATCCACATTCTCCTAGATTCGCTGAAAAAAGCATTTTTTTCTTGTGCCAACCTCTAAATCCTATTGTAGGACTTGCACCTTACAACCACAATTGTTTTCTTGAATGTATTTAAATCTCTGTCTTCCCCTATAGTTTTTACAGGCTAGAGATCCCTTGAGTACCATTGAAATCATTCCCTGATGTTCTAACACAGGTCCTTCTTCTCAATGATTTCAACATGTTACTTTCTTCGCCGATCCTGCAGAGAACACTCGTTATCAGACCACCTAATTTTCAGTACTCTTCTAGAGCACCACATCTCGGATACTTCGACTGTCGTCTTTTCCGGTTTTTCCACAGTCCGTAATTCAGCGTGCTCCAAATATACATTCTGAGAAAATAATTACTCAAAAATACTAGTAGACTTATTTTAGCAATGAATGCCCTCTTTGGCTGTGCTTTCTTTTTTAGTGTCTCCCTTAGTTCTTCCGTCATATTTCGCTTCTAAGACAGCAGAATTCCTTCACTTTTTACTTCTGAGTTCACAATTTTGATAGCAAGTTTTTTATTTGTCTAATTTCGGCTACTCATTACCTTAATCTTTCTGCGGTTTACTCTTAATCTATATTCAACTCACTAGATTACATTCAGTTCAACAAATACTCCAGTTTTTCGTTTTCAACTGGGGTAGCAATTTCATCAGCGAATCTTATCACTGATATCCGTTATTGCTTCTTGCATCTATAGATTAAACAGTACGGGCGAAAGGCTGTTTACTAGACTGTCTTTTTATTGCGAGATCTTCATTCTTGGCTTTCATTTCTCATTCTTTCCCTCTTAGTACTTGTACATTCCCAGTAGCTTATCCCTATTTTTCTCAGAATTTCGAACACGGTGCACGGAGATAGATTAAACAGTACGGGCGAAAGGCTGTTTACTAGACTGTCTTTTTATTGCGAGATCTTCATTCTTGGCTTTCAGTTCTCATTTTTTCCCTCTTAGTACTTGTACATTCCCAGTAGCTTATCCCTATTTTTCTCAGAATTTCGAACACGGTGCACAATTTTACACTATCGAACGATTTTTCTAGATCGACAAAATCTTTGAACGTGTTTTGAGTTTTCTTAAGTCTTGATTTAGTTATCAATTGAGACGTCAGAACTGTTTCGCTAGTACCTTTATCCTACCTAAAGCGAAACTGATAGTCATGTAACAGATGCTCAACTTCGATGCATGA
Organism: Schistocerca cancellata; assembly: GCF_023864275.1. Classification (NCBI taxonomy): domain Eukaryota; kingdom Metazoa; phylum Arthropoda; class Insecta; order Orthoptera; family Acrididae; genus Schistocerca; species Schistocerca cancellata. Next base: position 245,579,716 of record NC_064626.1, on the reverse strand, counting down.
AATGTTGATTATGTGATGGTTCTCGCAGATTTCTCGCACAGCTTTCTTCGTGATAGTGTGGATAATACTTTTCCGCAGGTCCCATATTATGTCCTCATTTTCTACAAAATAACCTGAATAGTCATTTGCTTGTCACTTCCCCAATCATTCTAGATATCTTATTTGGTCGCCAGTCTTTGAGAGCTCTGTTAAACTCTGGTGCTAATACTGGATCTCCTACGTTTTCCATATCGACTTCGATATTATCATGTCATAAGACAAATCCTCCCTCTCGAAGAGACATTCATTGTACTCTTTCCAGCTATCCGCTCTCTCCTCTGCGTTGAACACTGGAATTCCAATTGCTCTCTTAATGTTGACACCCTTGTTTACAATTTTACCGGAGGTTATTTCGATTTTTGTATACGCTGGATCACTTCGTTCGACAAATATTTCTTTTTAGATTTGTTCGCACTATTCTGCAGCCATTTTGCCTTGACTTTCATGCACATTCTATTTGTTCCATTTCTAAGTGATTGAAGTACTCCTGTCTTCTCCTGAACCCTTTTGTGCTTTTTTCTGTCCTCAATCAACCCAGGTATTTCTTCCATTGCCGAAGGTTTTTTCACTGTTACCTTCCTCGTACCTACGCTTGTCTGTCCAACTTCCGTGACTACCCTTTTTAGAGACGTCTATTCTTCTTCAACTAAACTACCTACTATATATCGCAGTAATTACGGCCTTAGAGAACTTAAAAAGCATGCCAACATAGCTCAGTATTTTAATTTCTCTTTTGTTTCCACGTTAGTTCTACCGGACGATTCTGTTGAACTTCAGTCTACTGTTCGTCTCCACTAATTTGTGATCTGCGTCAGTAGCTACTCCTGCGTACACCTTACAGAAAAATACATGATTCTGTCGGACTATGCTTAATTCAGCTAGAATATTCCTATGTCTTCAGGCCTTTTCCAAGTATTCTTCCTCCTCTTGTGCTTTCTGGTTAGTGAATTAGGTTCAAATGGTTCAAATGGCTCTGAGCACTATGGGACTTAACATCTATGGTCATCAGTCCCCTAGAACTTAGAACTACTTAAACCTAACTAACCTAAGGACAGCACACAACACCCAGGTATTACAAACTGAAATTATTGCAAAACTCAGTCTTTTCCTGTCTCACTCATACTGCAAACCTGCTCTTGCTACCAGTTTCTAAATTAGATTATCATCTTCCATTATATACTGAATTACTAACTTCAGTATCGTCATTTATTTTCTGTGTATTTTTATACATATCTTATATTTCCCGTTCTCATCAAAGAGCGATCTCAGTTCTTTATCTCTCGTACTTATCGAACGCTCTACTAAACCCCTCATTTACCCTACTTACATACAAAACCAAAAATACTAAAAGCGAAACAAAAAATAGTAATGTTTCATATGCACCTTGATGAAATCAGCTAGTGAACTTTCCTAACTAGACCAGCAGTTCGACAACCTCGCAGAAGGAAAACATTACAAACCTTGATCAGCCCCACAATGTAAGAGCAGAAAAGACATATGCCTAATGCTTAAAAAATTCTTGCGTTATATTTCTCCTAGTCATTCCGACGAATGAGCTGTGAGTGTCAGAACAGCGGAAATACCTGCAGGAAATGATCAAAGGAAATGTGTGTATGGTATTTTTGGTGAGGAATTCCCTTGCGAGGAGTTCGATCGCTTGGTGCAAATCTTTTTATTTGAGGCCACTTCAGCTAATTGTGCGTCAGTGATGATTAAATGATGATATAAATAATTCCTACTCCCGAGCGGAGAAAATCCCCGACCCAACCGCGAATCGCACTTGGGGCCCCGTGATATGAATCAACAATACTACCGACAATACCACCATTGTTGATACGTTCAGGAACCATTACGTTTCCTCCTGGTAATCGGTTCGTATAAACGATTGCATGATACTTCACTATGCAACACTATCTAAGTTTACAAAAAAAATGGTTCAAATGGCTCTGAGCACTATGGGACTTAACTTCTGAGATCATCAGTCCCCTAGAACTTAGAACTACTTAAACCTAACTAACCTAAGGACATCACAAACATCCATGCCCAAGGCAGTATTCGAACCTGCGACCGTAGCGGTCGCGCAGTTCCACACTGTAGCGCCTAGAACTGCTCGGCCACTCCGACCGGCCTCTAAGTTTACAACTTTTGACACTTCAAATGTCCAGAAACATAGATAAAGTTACATTTTAATTGAAGGACGTAACACTGTGCTCTTTGTCAATCATTGAAATTATTACTCAAGACGACATTCTTTTTTTTCTGTCTCCACAACTTCTTATTTTACACGATCTAGGTTTCAGGTTCATTTCCTCCATATGAAAAGAGAAAGACGCTGGACGCATTGTGATACCTTGGAATAAATTTACGAAGTGATCACAGAATAACTGATGATGGAGCTAGGTCCGCAGCTCGTGGTCGTGTGGTAGCGTTCTTGCTTCCCACGCCCGGGTTCCCGGGTTCGATTCCCGGCGGGGTCAGGGATTTTCTCTGCCTCGTGATGACTGGGTGTTGTGTGCTGTCCTTAGGTTAGTTAGGTTTAAGTAGTTCTAAGTTCTAGGGGAATGATGACCATAGATGTTAAGTCCCATAGTGCTCAGCGCCCTTTGAACCATTTGATGGAGCTAGATTCAGTAACGCAGTCTTTTTGTGATGGAGTTCAAAAGACTACTGTTGTACTAGTAAAAAGAAATTAGCTGTTAGTATACTTCGCTGCGCTGTTTGATCCAGTGTGCAGGTAAGTAGTAGCGATCATTGAAAGTCAATCTTAAAATATATATAAACAGGTATGCTATTTTGCTTAAAGGATACTTTCCCTACCTTAGCAGGTCACAGACGATCGTATCAGGCAGAGATCGTGTACGTCGCGCATGGCACGGAAGATAAGGGAGGATCAGGTCCACTGAAATTGATACAGGCTGAGAGAATCGCTTCCGATCGTCGCCAAAGTTGAGACTATCTGAAATCTGATGGAAAGTGATTATATGAAAGAGCTGGGCAGAGACAATACATGAATGTGATGTTGGCCTCTGTCCAGCAGGGTAAAACAAAAAAATACATTCCAAAACCTGAAAAATCGGTCTCTATTGAAGCGGTAAAATACTAAGATGGTAAAGGACAGTGACTATTAGATTCTGGGCATGTAGCTGCAGAAAACGATAATTCTCCCATATACTTTTCGGTGATCTTCCGAGTGAATCGACACTCTAAACGAACAAGTGACGAAATGGGCCGCATTTCGTTGTATGTCCCTATCTCACCTATCTGTTAAACCCAGTAACGTAAGGGACATAGCTTAATATTCTATATTACCACTAAGTCATCTGAAACCACTGGTACATATCAATTACCTACAGGCAGAGAGTTGATACAAATGCATAGTGATGGGAAATGTCACGCCTGGACTGTATGTCGTCTGCGAACAGAGAAGTATTGGCTATTGCCTACTTGCAAGGCGTTAGCGAATTTCGTCTATCAAGTCCCTGAAAAATGAACATACCAGCACATCCCTATAAAGAAATGTGAGAACGAACAACTGTTGACAAAAGGGTGATTGTCAATGAAGGGAAAAATCAATGTCGACGGCTTGAAGATATGACAGTAAATGCAGTGAAGTGCGTGAAGTACGGAAAACTGAAGCTCAACGAGTAGCGATCCCCTCAGTCATACATATTGCATAGAAAGAACCTTTCATGATGAACATCAGTTTCAATTATTGAAAATTATCCCTTTAATTCAACTTAACTGTTGTGGTTATAGATGTACAAGTATTACCTCAAGCGACATATGAATATTTGTGCCACCCCTGGAATAGAAACCGGATTTCCCGCCTTACCATTTAGGCTGTAAGAATCTAAGACTGCTCGTTGTCTTGATTGTAGGAACTGCACGGGACTGACAAGATGTGTGAGTGTGGAGGTTAAACTATTAAGAATCTACGAGAAGAAATAGACAGGTGTCTGACGTATGGAAGTTAGCGTGCTCGGATTGCCTAAGTGATAAGGTCACCGCTTGCGAGAAGCGGAAAATCTGTATTTGAATCCCGGTCTGGTATAAATTTTCATATGTTGCTTTAGGTAGTATATAAGTATCTATTAAATTTAAGCTTAATTTCAATAATAAATTTCAAAACTTTTTGTAAAAAACTGTCTTCGTTTCTTTATGATGTTTGTGAAAAGGTGTTACAATCGTTACCCTTCGGCTAGAGGGATTACATGAAGCCCTAAAGATTTATGGAGAAAGGTTGAGCCACAAGTTTAACTTTTCTGCTTCATACTAAGATGAAAAAAGTAGGTGGGGAATGAGTAGCAATTTCTTTAAAGGAAGTCCATAGTTCCTCGTGAGGGACGATACCCATGATAACAGCAGCGTTCTGGAAGGTGAATGGAGTGAGAAACAGCTCACTATACCTACATCTGAACCCAAACTCGGCAAGCCACAGTGGACGGACGATATGAATGCACTTGCCTGTTTCCTTGTTCCACTCGCGAATTGTGCGTGGGAGAACAACAGTATGATCTCGTGATTATTCCCTCGGACATAACCAAATTAGGGAGAAAGTAACTTGTTGCCTGATTTTTCTCGGAAAGTACGTTCCTTGCCATTTCAACGCTAACCCAGTCATTATACTTAACATCTGTTGACCATCTCCGTAGCGCTCTTGACTTGCTAAGCGATCCCGTGACGAAACACGTCAATCTTCTTTGGATCTCTTCTCCTCTCTCTCTCTCTCTCTCTCTCTCTCTCTCTCTCTCTCTCCTCTCTCTTTCTCTTTCTCTCTCTCTCTTTCCCTCTCTCTCCCTCTTTCTCTCTCTCCCTCTCTCTCTCTCATTCTTGCTTTCTTTTATAAATCCTCCCTTATCATGGTCGCATCCTGACGAGTAATATTAAGGAATCGGTCGAACGATCCGTTTATTTTGCCGCTGAATTAAATTTTCTCCAATAAAATTCAGCTTGGCATATGCATTTCATAAAAACAGTAATGAATCTAACTGCGTAGGCTTCCGTGGCCAGAAGCAGTCGACATAAAAGTTTTCTGGGTTTGGTACCGCGTTATAATGTAATGTAGCAGCAGTAGTTTTTTACATTATGACGCGGTACCAAACCCAGAAAACTTTTATGTCGAGGAATGAATCTATTCACCTAGTTGTTCTCAGTACGTTACATTCATTTCAGTTCTCGGTCCCTGCATCAAGCATCGATTCTCTACGGGTTTCTTCTGTTTCGCTACATACTTCTTGGATTGCAAAGTTCGTGTAGACAAAGGAATCGTCCGCGAACAGCCGTACAGAGCCTCTGACGTTATCCACTACTTCATTGATCTATATTCTTCATTAACTGTAACAGATATTCTTGTCTATATTCGATGAAGTTAATGAAAAATAATAATAAGGGGACAGATGGAAAAAATAAATAAATTTATTTTAAAAGTAATCGCCGTAACGTTTAATACATTTATCCCGCTGTGAGACGAGATAGGGTGGGCCAACATGTTGCCAAGGTTGTTTCGACTACGATGCAGAAGTTTTACTGGGAAGCCCTTACACATCCTTTCATACAATGCCGATCTCTCCCCACGCGGTTCTCATATTTTTGGAGCCATGGAGAAAGACATTTCTGGCCGTCAGTCTTCTTCGGATGACGAGATAGACGTCTGCGGGTAACCGCAGATATTTTCCCATGAAGGCATTAACCGTTTTGTCTCATAGCCGTATAAAAGCATTAACAGTTACGGTGATTACTTTTGAAATAATAAAGAGTTTACTTACACTTTTCCATTAGTTTGGCGTTAATTTGACTGATCCTCATAGACGAATACAAAAGGAAATTGAAAAAACACATCAGGAGGATGGATGATACATTATAAAATAAAATATACAAATACAAACCAACAACGATGAAACGTGATGTAACCTTAAACCAGATGGAAGAACTTGACCGTATAAGTAGGCGAAATAGTCCTAGCCTAACACGAGCGGAAGATGACCATCTTTAATGCATGTTAGGTCGGATGACTTATGTAAAAGAGTCCATTGTGCTCTTAACGGTTGCGAAGCATCAATTCTGTGTGTACAGAGTGGCCTTTAGCATACCCAACAAACTGAATAATGCCAGTGGTAAATCAGTTATTTTTCAGTCAATATCTGGGACAATATGAAAACGATGAATATACTAGTATATCACCGTAAGATGGAGGCTTCAAAAGAGACTTTTCGGGAATGGGGAATGACAGAAGATATTACTGCGATGTATTGTACGATAGCTGAAGATAACCGTAATTAGCGGTCAGTCCCATGCTATCTGTAAAGAATAATTTCACAGACGTGGAATGTAAGGAGCAGGAACTATCTACGTCTGCATTAAAATACACATAATTTAAATCTACTTATGCAAAAGCCTATCGAAAGTATCCGAACACATACTACAGCACGTAAATGTCGGGTGTTTCCAGCTTCCATCCTCATGACGGCTCCAATTCTGCTCGAGGTATTTTCTATGAAGTGTCTAATTGTTTTTGGAGGAATTACAACCTTTTCTTCCTCAAGAGACGAAGCAAAGAAGGTAATCATGTTGGAAGCTGGGGGTGGGGGGTCTGGATCGAAGTCGAAATCGTCCCAAATGAGTTCCGCTGGGTCGACGTCGGGACTGTGGGCAAATCAGTTCAATGTAACAATATTATCGACCACAAAACATTGTCTCACCGAATACGATGATCCTGCCTCTCAGCAGTTCCACGTGGCGAGCTGCAGTATGGTTTCTTGCGACCGTACGTTGACGTGACCACCGCTGCTAACAGTCATGTACAGTGGCTATATTTCTGCCAAGTGTTTTGCAGTATCCTAGAAATAACATCTATCTTCTCGTAGCCCTATATCACGTGATGTGTTTATAATGGCGTCTTTGTCGCATTAAAGGCATTCTTGATTAACATCATGTCACCACATCCAATCTGTTACAGCGTGTATTTGAAGGAAACCTGATTTGCATTCTCATAGTGGAGCTACTACCACCACTCTTGTGCAACGGGGCTCAAAATTTAAATAGACATCATCTCTCAAAAGTAGAAAAAACGCCTAACAACTTTCGGTTATGTCACACAACTCCTTTTTAGTGTTGCGATTTTTTTTGCCGTTAGTATATATTTGAAACTGTATTTATCTGCAGTGTAGCTTTTTACGAATATGGAACGTGGACCAGAAGCAATTCAGTCGCAGAGGGAACAGAAGATTTTGAAATGTGATGTCACAGGAGAACGCTGAAGAATCTAGATAACTAATGGCGATGTACTGAATCAAGTTGGGGAGAAAGAGTATGACAGAATTTGACTGTAAGAAGGAGTAGGTAGTTAGGTCACATCGGGAAGCATCTGTGAATCGTCATTGTGGAAATGTGGAGATGAGGTACAGCAATGGTTCCCAACCTGGGGGTAATTGCTCCCTGAGGGGTAAAATGAAAGTTTCTGAAGAGTAAAAAGAAAAGTGTTCAATTGAGTTTCGGTCACGAAAATAAATAATCTTTAAAAGATATTTCTGCTATCGCCAATTTGTGGGACTGTAATTCTGATTACAGAAGTTACCAAAAGTGCATTCCTTTTAAAATACTACCATTAATGTTAAACGCTGTGGCGGAGATTATAGCTTGTGAAACGAATTTATGAACAAAATTTTCCTCACATAGTCAATGAACCACATACTTCCTTTGTACAACGCATCTACGACAGTAAAATGGAGACTTATATACCACATACACTTAAGTATCTCATTAAATGCCTTTCTGAGATTAAATAGTTCCCGCAATAGACCAGAAATTGGTTCATTATTCACTTCACAACAATAAACGAACTAACTGACAGCGCAACACAACAGTCACTGTGTAATGACTACTCCACTGCTGTGGTCCCTACACTGTATTATTATTAATATTATTATTATTGTTGTTGTTGTTAGCGGCAGTCTTCAGGTACAAAGCTCTCATAGCCTGAACTTGTCCAATTTCGGCCAATTCATAAGTAAGAAGTCCAGCAATCAAGTGATTTTGAAGCAACAAGTTTAGTGCACATTTTTTAATTTTGTTGATTTTAAATGGGGGCTCTGGGTGCGGATGAAGCAAGTTTGCTAGAGAGAAAAGTAGTGCACAGCAAACATGATTTTAGCAAGTTTCTGTCTTCAATGTGAATAGTTAGCTTTCTTTATAGCGATGGGGTTGTAGGTAGCAATCGCGATGCAGCGAAAATTGCTTCGTCGTTCTAAGCAAAAGCGGCGTTAGAAATAAGAAGTTTCAGTTGTCTCATTCATTCACTAGTTGACGATTTAATGAAACAATTAGAAACGCCAAATATCATTTATATTTCGGCATTTAGAAATGGAACTAGGTTAGTTAGGCGCTTATGTTGATTATAGATAGTTGTCGCGGTGTGGTAGGCAAGGAGAGGGAGAGAGGGGGAATATTAACTAATACCTAACAGCACTAAGGCGTAATGGTCTCAGAGAAGTTGGGAATCACTGCGCTACAGTAAACGGGTAGGTTGGGGTGGTTATGTGAAGATGAAGAACCTGCGCTGGCTAGACTAGCGGTGAGAGGAGTATTAAACCATCCATCGATGTAAAGACTACAATGACAAAGACAACTACAACAGCAACATGATTCCTAAGGCTAAATCGTGCCCACATTTTACTCATTTTGGACTGTTGTACCATTTGGGGTATGAAATAGCTAGTTCTGTAACATATTTATAATCATCTGGACTGTTTGACATTATCGTAAAATCGAATCGTCTGTGGTAATCCGACGGCTACGTTTCGGTAAGAAAGTATTCCGAGAAACCTCAGTATCACGTAGTGTGGAATCTGGAAGTCTCCAATGTGTAGCTCCCTCTCGCTGATGACTCACGAGGAAAAATTCTTGTGGTAATTGACCTTTCGCTTGCCCCCTCCGCCCCAAACTAGCACCGTCATCTCACGCATATTACAGACGCCTGTTTCTTCAAAGAAATGTAGTCCACTTAATAGAGCAATTCCACAGACAGTGCAGGCGTTGAACTTTTGCTCGTTGCTGTGATAATAACGTCGTCTGAAAAATAACGAGCTGCTATAGGAAAGGCGAGTGCAGTTAAAAAAAATGCAATATTAAAAGAACTCTCTGTGTCAACTGCAGCCATTTGTTAGTATTTTAGACAGGACGTTGCAAAATACGTAGTACGGGCTTTTAGAGGTTGTAGAGGAGACTTGCAAATAAAATTTTATAAGGAGACTATGTTCTGAAATGCACCATTTGGATACAAAACAGTTTCCAAGACTGGACCTCTTCCAGATCTCTCGCTTCTCGGTACGCTAACAAACTGAGGAGGACGCAGTCGTCAGTCATCTGACATTATACATAATTTTCGCTCTATTATAATTGCTGGGAATAGGAGCACTTGCAAGTAGGAAGGTTAACTTGGTTCTTCAAGAACGCGCTGAACTCTTGACTTCGGACATCCTTCGTGACGCATGAGAGAACCCGACGAAAAGTACTCGAAAAATTGCGAATACCTATGGCTCCCATAAAGCACACAGGTCAGAGTTCATTACCTGCTCTGTGTGCGTGCCACGAAACGGGAGATTTGAAATTATCCGATCTTTAGTATTACATCCAAACGGTCACTTCCAGATGTTTCTTTGTCAAATCTATGTAAACTTGTCCAATGTACAGCCAGAAAAGCCCTGAAATACGAATTGCGAAACACCCTGGTTGTTTCATATACCGTCCAGTCAGTTAGTGTGAACACCGCGCCACTACCAGTAAAAGGTATATAAAGTGCGTCGTGGGAACGCGGGAACCAGAGCAGTCGTCCTCGTTATACGAAAACGGAACGATTTATCTGACGTCCAAAAAAAGTCAGAATCATTGTATTTCGGGCCAGGACTGAGAGCATTCCCGAAACGACTAAGTTTCCAACTGTTCACGCGCCACCGCCGTTAAAGTAGACCGTACATGGCAAAATGGCGCTACACAAAACCATAGCCAAGGCAACTTTGGGCCGTTCACGACAGGGGAGAACGATGGTTACGGGGATGTGTATAGGAGTATAGACGTGTAACTGTAGAGGTCTTTAACCTTCACCTTCCCAATCGACCTACTGGATTGCGATATAACTGACCGTGATCACGTATGTCTGATGAAATTTTACCACGACCCACACAGGTGCGGGGGGAAGGAAACCACGTAATATTTACTACAAAAATTACTACTAATAAAAAGAAAACACCGGTCTTTCTGAAGAGGGGATAATTAAACGGTCGCCAGCCTGCTAGGGCAATGAATTTCCAGAGTCTTAAGAAAGGTAGTGTCAAAGAAATTGAAGCAATTGTCACTGGCGCGGCAACAGATGGTTGTTATGCTTTTCCACAGCACGACAGTTTACGAGAAAATACATGAGTCAGAAAGCACTGAGTTTGTGGTTACTTATTCTGAAATACTAATTTTTGAAAGTAAAATTAAATGGAGTTATTGGTTAAATGAAAGATTGGCTAAACTTAAAATTTGTTATGTAGAAAAATAACTTTTAGTAAGCTCAGTGTAACGTAAGGCAAAATTTAGAAAAAGGCAAGCAATTTATTTTTGTTTAGTGAAAGATTGAATTGAACATGCTTTAAGCAAATGAGCAACTCATTTTACTTATAAAATAACAAAAATAAAATACATACCAAGCCAGCAGAATTCACTCGCTAAGCTGACTACAGAATAAATGAAATTCCGCACTCTTGATTTATGCTGTATCTTTAGTTATTACATTTTCCAGTGAAACTTAACGTCAATTTAAGTGAATGAAGATAATACTTAAAATTGCAAATTATTTAACTCTCTGCTATGCAATATACGAATGAAAAATTTCTCTGCCAGAAAATTTAGACTGAAACTGATCATTAGCAAACTCACAAAACTGGAAGTAAATAGTTAATCAATTTTCATTTTCCTACGACACTCGATGACTGCATCGAAAGGAAAGGGACCCTGCCTGGTAATAGTGTCTGAGGACAATGACAAGACGGGTGACCTGCAAGTTTTAACTATTGCAAGCTGTTATTCTAGTTAATCATACTTTGTGAAAGAAACGCAACTGGGTAAAACTATATACACTACTGGCCATTAAAATTGCTACACCAAGAAGAAATGCAGATGATCAACGGGTATTCATTGGACAAATATATTATACTAGAACTGACATGTGATTTCATTTTCACGTAATTTGGGTGCATAGATCCTGAGAAATCAGTACCCAGAACAACCACCTCTGGCCGTAATAACGGCCTTGATACTCCTGGGCATTGAGTCAAACAGAGCTTGGATGGCGTGCACAGGTACAGCTCCCCATGCTGCTTCAGCACGATACCACAGTTCATCAAGAGTAGTGACTGGCGTATTGTGATGAGCCAGTTGCTCGGCCACCATTGACCAGACGTTTTCAGTTTGTGAGAGATCTGGAGAATGTGCTGGCCAGGGCAGCAGTCTAACATTTTCTGTATCCAGAAAGGCCCGTACAGGACCTGCAACCTGCTGAAATGTAGGGTCTCTAAGGGATCGAATGAAGGGTAGAGCCACGGGTCGTAACACATCTGAAATGTACCGTCCACTGTTCAAAGTGCCGTCAATGCGAACAAGAGGTGACAGAGACTTGTAACCAATGGCACCCCATACCATCACGCCGGGTGATACGCCAGTATGGCGATGATGAATACAGGCTTCCAATGTGCGTTCACCGCGATCTCGCCAAACACGGATGTGACCATCATGATGCTGTAAACAGAACCTGGATTCATCCGAAAGAATGACGTTTTGCCACTCGAGCACCCAGGTTCGTCGCTGAGTGCACCATCGCAGGCGCTCCAGTCTGTGATGCAGCGTCAAGAGTAACCGCAGCCATGGTCTCCGAGCTGATAGTCCATACTGCTGCAAACGTCGTCGAACTGTTCGTGCAGATGGTTGTTATCTTGCAAACGTCCCCTTCTGTTGACTCAGGGATTGAGACATGGCTGCATGATCTGTTACAGCAATGCGGATAAGATGCCTGTCATATCGACTGCTAGTGATACGAGGCCGTTGGAAACCAGCAAGGCGTTCCGTATTACCCTCCTGAACCCACCGATTCCATATTCTGCTAACGGTCATTGGATCTCGACCAATGCCAGCAGCAATGTCTCGATACGATAAACCGCAATCGCGATAGGCTACAATCCGACATTTATCAAAGTCGGAAACGTGATGGTACGCATTTCCCCTCCTTACACGATGTATCACAACAACGTTTCACCAGGCAACGCCGGTCAACTGCTGTTTGTGATTGAGAAATCGGTTGGAAACTTTCCTCATGTCAGCACGTTGTAGGTGTCGCCACCGGCGCCAACTTTATGTAAATGCTCTGAAAAGCTAATCATTTGCATATCACAGCATCTTCTTCCTATCGGTTACATTTCGCGTCTGCAGCACGTCATCTTCGTGGTGTATCAATTTTAATGGCCAGTTGTGTATTACTGTATCTGGCAGTTAACAGTGTTACGACGTTGTAGCTGTGCAGACGACGAAGGATGTAGACAACGACAAGGCTGGGCTGCCATTATTAGAATTGCAGCTTCGTCCGCTTCTCCACTCCTACTGTGCTCTCAACACTCGTGGGTTGACAAATCAGGCGTGTCTACTGTCGCGTGAGCATAGCTGCTCACCGCGTCTGCTGGAGCGGTCTACAGATACTTCCCCACACTTTCTTCACTTACGTTGCTCTTCCCCTCTCTGCTCGCAACGCGACTGAGACTCTCCATACGCAAACAACGGCACATTTCGAAAGAGAGGAGTGGGAGGAGATGGAGAGAGAGGGAGGGAGGAGTGATAAGGAGATCAGGACGTACGACTAAATCAGATACTTTTTTAGGAGCTACGAAGCATTTCGAGTTCTCTAGTGGAACATAAAATAGAGAGTATTATGAATGTAAGAGTAATCTAAATTTCGTGACAAAACTTTCGTGGAGAAACGCTGGAAGTCGATTTGTATGTCAACATATCACTAAGGAGATACGAGGGCTATTCGTTTGTTAACGTTCTATCGATCGCTAAATGGAATCCGGAATGAAACTCCGGTACAGCTTTGCACTCAGGTGTGCTGTTCAGTGTCTCTAGTATGATAGTGGATCGCGTCACTTTACTCTGTTCAGTTCCGAGCGCACAGTTATCACGTAAAAGTGCCTTGAAGATATTGTCTCCCGTCAAGTATGAGGGGCTGGTGACAGATTTCGCTTGACATGCAGCTCACATAACACAGCTGTCATGCATTTCCTCCTTAATGACAATTCTCATCCGCACACTGCAGGGGCAGTGATGGCTCTCCTGCAGCGTTTTCGATGGGAAGTGTTTGATCACGCACATTACAGCTCGTAATTGGCTCCCCCTGAGTTTCATCTCTGCTCACATGAACCACTGGCTATGTAGACAGCATTTTGGCACCGACAACATCCTGCAGAGCAGCATAGAGAATTGGCAGGGGGCCCAGGCGGCTACCTTCTCTGACGACGATATTGGATAGCTGATACAACGCTACTACAAATATCGAAGTCAGAGCGGCGACTATATAGAGAAATAATTGGAACACGTAGCTAATTGTTAGAAATAAAACATTTTTAAGATTCACTGTGTTTTCCGTTTCGCTACATAGTTTCTCGGACGTTTCACTTTTATAAACGATATGTGCCATACAATATCCTTTTGAATGGGCTGTAGTTCAGCAACTTCTGCTACATGTAAACTGCGTGAATCAGTTTGGAAGTATAGCAAAATGGCTGAGTACTGATTTCATAATTGTAGTAAAGTAATCTGATTTTCGTGAAAGAATTTCGACACCGAGGAAGCAGTCCTGCAAAGCTGTTGCACAACTGCCTGGGGTTGACAGACTGAGGTTTCTGTTTTTGCTATTTCACTCTATAAAAAGAATTTCCGGGTTAACCTCTCAAATACTCTCGTCAGTCGCCATAATTTAAGTCGAACTATACATTTCTTGAGAATAACAAACATATGGCTAGTGACCTAATTTTTAATTCGTACATTCTTAGATGATGATCAACGAGACAAAATATGTATGCTAAAAATGATTCAAATGGCTGTAAGCACTATGGGACTTAACATCTGAGGTCATCAGTCCCCTAGACTTAGAACTACTTAAACTTAACTAACCTAAGGACATCACACACATCCATGACCGAGGCAGGATTCGAACCTGCGACCGTAGCAGCAGCGCGGTTCCGGACTGAAGCGCCTAGAACCGCTCGGCTGGCTATGTATGCTAACAAGACCAAAATGCAGATTATTTAAGCATATGCTTTTTTCCCCTTTACTGAACGTTTTATTTCCTTAGTAGAAGAAGAATGACGATGGAAGATATACAGTCATATGCCTAAAGGGGCAGCGGCACAGTACCAAGAAAAGGTGCATCGATAGCGATTTACGGCTTTGGTCACGTGCCAAACGATTTCTCTGCCTACGGGCGAGGGACCTTTCCGGATAAGGAGCCAATAATTCTGCTCCTTTATATGGGCATGTGCAGTTATCGTCGTGTTCATTCAACATGAATCCTCTAATGTTACATTAGAAAAGTGGTTCAGACCTGTCTGGACGTTTATACGTACAGAGGCGAAAAGAGCAAATCATTGATATGTACTGGAAAGTTCATGTCACGTAAGTGTTGTATTCCGAAGTCTGTGCAGTTCGTGGGGTATTTAAAACAATTAAGAAGATCAGTAAAAATAATACTTGGTTGTAAATGAAGCTTCTAAAGAACTATCGATCGCATATGTAGTATATCCAGGAAAATGTAACGGAATATAAATCGCAAAAAAACTTGCAAAAGAATAATTGAGTGATTTCTGTGATTTGAACTTCCCTGGTACAGATGTACTCGATCTATTAATTTTATAAATTACTGTATCCATTGTCACGAAGTAATTGTGGTTTGGTTATCACATTCAGCGTCAACGCATTCATTAGTTTTACTTGCTGAAACTGGATAACTATAATCTCATATCAGAGACTGCGCATGGTTACACTATCAGAAATAACAGGCGTTTCCTGCATGTATATGATCCACAACAAATAATTTATTCTTGCATATTTTCTGTTCCTCAAAGTAAATAACCGGTCGAGGTGGCCCAGTTGTAAGATTTCAGTCTCGTATTCGGGAGGACGATGTTTCAATTTCTGTCTGGTCGTCCAGTTACGGGTTTTCCGTGATATCCTTAAGTTGCGTAAAGCAAATGTCGGAATGTTTCATTCCAAATGACATCGCTGATGTCCTTACTAGTCGTTCCCAAATCGGAGATTGTCCTCCGTCTCGAACGACTCGGTCATCGACGGAACGTGAACCTCCGTCCTTCACTGAATATATGATGAGTCTTTTAAATAACCTGAAATTACCTCACCTAAATATTCTGCTACAGACGAGTGTACGATAGTTATCTTTCCGTCGTCATGGAGGTGTTAACACGTGAAATGGAACGTAACCAGTACCACCTTCTGTAGCGACAATTGGTTATCTGTCGTCATATAAGAGTCTGCACTACTGTTGGCGATATCACACAGAGGCACAGATACAAAATTAGGAACCACTCATTGCCACAAAAATAACATTCACCGATCTTGCAGGAAACTCTCACTTCTTGCGTAAAGTGAAAGAAAATCCTGGTCGATCTATGTCTAAAGTGACACGTAAAGTTTTCAAGGTATTTATCAAGAAAATCAGTTCAAAGACATTTTGAGGAATGCTTCGTGTCTGGACTACGATGCGCGGGTAGGAAGTAGCGATATCAGTAGTAGCAAACTTCGGATCTCATAAAAATTCGTCTGATAGGATGATGGAAGAGAATTCCGAATCGACGTAAATTTGCAAACGAAATGGTAAAATTAGTGCGTTATGCGTTACAAACGTAGAACTGAATACCAAAGTTCTTGAAAACGCACTAGAGTACTGTCAAGTCCCTGCAGTATATCTCGACTGACGTAGGGGAATTTACCTTTATTGACGATCTAATGACTAAAATTCTGGTTGTACTACGGGAATAGTGACGTAAGAATGCTTAAACGAAACTGCTCTTTAGGTCGTGTTCAAGTCGTTTGAAGAGAATGGTCCAAACATTTTGTACACCTTTGGTTACTTCATAAATGCTTATATTCTTAATGTCGCAGCTCCACAATCTCTCTATATTAGTTGTAATAAAAATTTCGGGGAAATTCCGAACAAAAAAAAGGGGGCAGAGGACAGTTAGCAAAGAAAGAAGCTACAGAGAGATTTGAAGGAGTAACGGTTCATTATGAAAGCCTAATAGATAAAAGAATATGCAGTTACGTTTGAGAGAAGAAAGGGGTTCCAAACATAGCATTAGTGAGTATATGTTGCTGTTTATACTTCCTTGTAACAAGTCGGCTGAATATTAAAATGGAACGATTTTATGTTTCCTTTTATTTTGCGTATTCCTCTATTTTGTAAATGATATTTATAATGACATGTGTACAAGAAATATATATAAATCGTAAAACCATATGTCAGTATGTCTCTAAGGTATTTCATTTTGTAAAGCAAAAAATAAAATGTAAAATTTTTGCAGACTCTGCATATGCCCAGAGTCTTTGTAACGTAAAAGATATATATGCCATATTACAAAAAGAATGAATAATATTTAGAGGTTGCACACTTTGATGTTTTACGTAAATATAGGTAAAACATGATTTGTCAATGTTAATTACTTTGTCAGGAAAACCGGAAGTGACAGACTTACAAAATTATCAAAACTAGACAGTAAATGTAACAGGCAAAACATGTGCTATACTAATCAACCGCACACAATGGAATTGTTCACTTGATGACGACTTCTTTGTGATGCTCGACTAAACTCAGCAATAACTGTTATTGTTGCTCGCTCTCTTACCGATTCGTTAAACTTTATCAGAGTAATTTCTCTTTGTGCGGTATGATTAGCCTCCTTAAGAGCATTAACATGGCTTCTTAGTGGATCACAGCAGTGTTCTGACACGTCGTGTATCCCAAAAAGTTCAAAGAACGTCTTTGTTTTATTAGCAACGAAGTGGTTCACCTCTTTTCCTTCAACAACTTTCACTCTCTGAACGTTTCACATCCTTTTCATTTGCAGGTTTGCTTTCTAAATTTTTAGTCGTATTTCCCTTAAGAGCCCGAGGAATACGTTCGTCCAAAACCTCTGCTCCCATGTTTTTTTAGACATACCGAACGTGTCTCTCAGCAACTGTGAGAGTACATTTTTGACGTCTGCATGTGGGTAAGTGCTGAGAAGCGGTAGCGTATCCAGGTAAATGGAAATGCCGTGTGGCTAGGACCTCCCGTCTGGTAGATTGGTGCAAGTCTTTCGAGTTGACACCATTTCGGTGACTTGGGTATCGATGGGGATGAAATGATGATGATAAGTACAACACAACACCCAGTCCCTGGGCGGAGAAAACCTCCGACCCAGGCGGGAATAGAACCCAGGCCGTTAGGTATGTTATTCCGTCGCACTGGCCACTCAGCTACCAGGGCCGGACATTTCCAGGTCATTCTATGGAAGGCGTAGCCTCGTGCCAAAAGCGAACATATATGACGCTGACAATATGTGCAGTCATTTTCATTCCTTTCAATTCTCGTCGAGGGGACTTTAACTCTTTATTGAAGAGGACAATTTTAAGTGTATTTTGCCATCCACCTTGCTTGATGCTGAGACTCTGGGATCCTGACACTGGTGTCGTTTTTAGTCCAGCCTCGTAGGTACAGGAATGAGAGTTGTAATAATTCTGTGTAGTCTTGTCTTGGATGATTTTGGATATAATTAACCATTTCCACTCGTTGTTCTTCTAGAGTGCCTTGAAAGGAACTTTCTTCATCTAGCATTGTCGTATACGACTCTTTATCAAGTGAAACCCACAGACTTTAGAACTTCCGAGAAATCTGGATGTCAGACCCCCTTGATGGTATGCCACACACAACATCCCACAAGCATTCCTTTCGGTATTAAGCCATGGATGTGATGCCATGAAGACAGTGACAGCATGTTTGACCGAATTCTCTTTCAATTCGGTACTTGACACTTGGATAAATTCTACATTATATCAGTGATATTGTCCCGTAGCCGAAATTAATCCCTTCCCCAAGTAACTACTTCAGCCATCCGCCCACCCGTGTCTTATAGAACAACAGGTCCTCCAGGCAAATGTTTAAAATCTTTGCCAGTCACTAGAACAGCAACACTGTCTTCCAAATTTTGACACTCACATGAGCAACTGAGACACACGGCCCAATCCAAAACCAAACAAGGAGGACGCTGAAAATACCGCTTCAGTTGTAAGGTTCATTTTATTTAGAACACGACCTATTCCAGGTTCTTTTATGTCCATCATCAGGTGTTATTACTTTGTGCTGTGATCCCGAGCGACACGATGGACGAATACAGAACGCAGTGTATCACAAAGTTATAACATCTGATGATGTATGTATAAAATTCCGAAACCGGTCGTCTTCTAAGTACAACTGAAGCTGTATTTTCAGCCTCTGCTATAATGCTCAGTTGCAGATGTTCGTCCGACAGGATTGTTTGCAAATAAGGAGGATTTTCGAACAGTGACTCGTTGCTATTTAACTTCTATTGATCTACCGAGCTCTGTGAACGGTAGCTGGAGATGCGGAAATTTTTGAACATCATAGCCTAGACTTTCTGCAGTTGCTATAAATTAAGTACTTACTTGTCCAGCAGAGAGATGTTCTTGGTGGCAAGTAGACGCGAGTGTCCGATGATTAAGATTTTACCTAGTACTTATCGTACTTTTTTCGTTGCTGGAGGCGGAAGCTTGACCTCTTTGTCACTAGGCGCTGATGATGGAGATGAATCTTCTAGTATGTCTTCTTAACTTCAGCGATGTCAATTCTTATATGAATATTTATTTCCTTCTTTTGTACACTTATTTTCGGAGCGAAATCCCTGTCTACTCCAATCATTTATGAACTCGTACAATCTTCTCTTTGTGTCCTACGAAATTCTATATTATCTTGTGATACGCTGGTCATGTCCATCATATTTTTTTGGGAAAATGCCAAATAACTCGACAAGATCAGCTTTCCATATCTACCGATCCGTGTTTCTACATTTCTCTTTACCCGAATTTTCGTGTTCATTATACAGCTTCTGTATACCACCACAGATATTGTCTTAACAGGGATATTTGCTTTGCTCCACACACCATGTAATGTAGTATTGGTAATTTTAGCAGCATTGAAAAGTGTTGCTTTGCTTCCTTGTGTTGGTAAATAAAAAGTAAAAGTACTTGTCCCTTAGAAAGGAGCCGAACTCCTAAGAACTTACCTCTAGGCATCTTTTCTGCCAGCCACATACGTCTTTCTGAACCCATTTGAAAGTTAAATTACTTGAAACAAATAAAAGAGCCACATGAAAAGCCCATTAGTGCAAAGCACGTCATTATTAGAAATTTCTCTAGTGTGAGATAAAAGCGATCAGTATGTGCACCCCTAAATATTATCCAATCTTCTTCAAAGTTGGCATACATATCTTTTATGCCGCTGAGATTCGGGAGGTAAACAAAGTCATAATAAAATCACGTCTTTGGAAAACTGCTATGTCACATATATTATAAAGAGACGATGATCATAGGGGAGTCTGAAAATTAAAGGTATATACTGTAGGTACATCGTAAATAATAATTTAAAAACTTTTTAAATCATATATATCCTACACTTTGTGTGGAAGAATTTACGAAAAATGTTAAGAGCATCTAGGTTGTTTATGGCTGAAGAACACAAAGGAAGGAGAAGTCTAGAGCGAGCCTTTATTCAACAATGAATGCCATTTGGATGCTGATGATAAAGAAGGAATTTCGTAGAAAATACTCTAGAAGTATGGAAAAGAATGATATGTTGATTTGTACACTGGAGAAGAATACTTTTGCTCTTTGTATTATTTCTAATCTTGGAAACAAACCTATCAACCTCCTGACATATTTCGCATATTTCCACTCAGTAATGTTGCACAGAATAATTTTCCGGGGCAACTCATCACTTAGAAATAAAGTTTTGTTCACACAAAAGCGAACAGTAAGAATAATATGCTCACTCACGGACACCATATATACCTCTTCAAGGAGTTAGACGTCTTAACTGTGCCTTTCAAAAAAATGGTTCAAATGGCTCTGAGCACTATGGTTCATAACTTCTGAGGTCATCAGTCCCCTAGAACTTAGAACTACTTAAACCTAACTAACCTAAGGACATCACACACACCCATGCCCGAGGCAGGATTCGAACCTGCGACCGTAGCGGTCGCGCGGGTCCAGACTGTAGCGCCTAGAACCGCTCGGCCACACCGGCCGGCTAAATGTGCCGTCACTATACGTACATCTACATCTACATCTACATCTATACTCCGCGAGCCACCTTACGGTGTGTGGCGGAGGGTACTTATTGTACCACTATCTGATCCCCCCTTCCCTGTTCCATTCACGAATTGTGCGTGGGAAGAACGACTGCTTGTAAGTCTCCGTATTTGCTCTAATTTCTCGGATCTTTTCGTTGTGATCATTACGCGAGATATATGTGGGCGGTAGTAATATGTTGCCCATCTCTTCCCGGAATGTGCTCTCTCGTAATTTCGATAATAAACCTCTCCGTATTGCGTAACGCCTTTCTTGAAGTGTCCGCCACTGGAGCTTGTTCAGCATCTCCGTAACGCTCTCGCGCTGACTAAATGTCCCCAT
The DNA here is from genome assembly GCF_023864275.1 of Schistocerca cancellata. NCBI lineage: Eukaryota > Metazoa > Arthropoda > Insecta > Orthoptera > Acrididae > Schistocerca > Schistocerca cancellata. Next base: position 245,558,899 of record NC_064626.1, on the reverse strand, counting down.
GACGAATCGCGCTGCTTTTCGCTGGATCATGTCTATCTCTTCTATTAATCCAACCTGGTAAGGGTCCCATACTGATGAGCAATACTCAAGAATCGGACAAACAAGCGTTTTGTAAGCTACTTCTTTCGTCGATGAGTCACATTTTCTTAGAATTCTTCCTATGAATCTCAACCTGGCGCCTGCTTTTCCCACTATTTGTTTTATGTGATCATTCCACTTCAGATCGCTCCGGATAGTAACTCCTAAGTATTTTACGGTCGTTACCGCTTCCAATGATTTACCACCTATGGCATAATCGTACTGGAATGGATTTCTGCCCCTATGTATGCGCATTATATTACATTTATCTACGTTTAGGGAAAGCTGCCAGCTGTCGCACCATGCATTAATCCTCTGCAGGTCTTCCTGGAGTACGTACGAGTCTTCTGATGTTGCTACTTTCTTGTAGACAACCGTGTCATCTGCAAATAGCCTCACGGAGCTACCGATGTTGTCAACTAAGTCATTTATGTATATTGTAAACAATAAAGGTCCTATCACGCTTCCTTGCGGTACTCCCGAAATTACCTCTACATCTGCAGATTTTGAACCGTTAAGAATGACATGTTGAGTTCTTTCTTCTAGGAAATCCTGAATCCAATCACAAACCTGGTCCGATATTCCGTAAGCTCGTATTTTTTTCATTAAACGTAAGTGCGGAACCGTATCAAATGCCTTCCTGAAGTCCAGGAATACGGCATCAATCTGCTCGCCAGTGTCTACGGCACTGTGAATTTCTTGGGCAAATAGGGCGAGCTGAGTTTCACATGATCTCTGTTTGCGGAATCCATGTTGGTTATGATGAAGGAGATTTGTATTATCTAAGAACGTCATAATACGAGAACACAAAACATGTTCCATTATTCTACAACAGATTGACGTAAGCGAAATAGGCCTATAATTATTCGCATCTGATTTATGACCCTTCTTGAAAATGGGAACGACCTGCGCTTTCTTCCAGTCGCTAGGTACTTTACGTTCTTCCAGCGATCTACGATAAATTGCTGATAGAAAGGGGGCAAGTTCTTTAGCATAATCACTGTAGAATCTTAAGGGTATCTCGTCTGGACCGGATGCTTTTCCGCTACTAAGTGATAGCAGTTGTTTTTCAATTCCGATATCGTTTATTTCAATATTTTCCATTTTGGCGTCCGTGCGACGGCTGAAGTCAGGGACCGTGTTACGATTTTCCGCAGTGAAACAGTTTCGGAACACTGAATTCAGTATTTCTGCCTTTCTTCGGTCGTCCTCTGTTTCGGTGCCATCGTGGTCAACGAGTGACTGAATAGGGGATTTAGATCCGCTTACCGATTTTACATATGACCAAAACTTTTTAGGGTTCTTGTTTAGATTGTTTGCCAATGTTTTATGTTCGAATTCGTTGAATGCTTCTCTCATTGCTCTCTTTACGCTCTTTTTCGCTTCGTTCAGCTTTTCCTTATCAGCTATGATTCGACTACTCTTAAACCTATGATGAAGCTTTCTTTGTTTCCGTAGTACCTTTCGTACATGATTGTTATACCACGGTGGATCTTTCCCCTCGCTTTGGACCTTAGTCGGTACGAACTTATCTAAGGCGTACTGGACGATGTTTCTGAATTTTTTCCATTTTTGTTCCACATCCTCTTCCTCAGAAATGAACGTTTGATGGTGGTCACTCAGATATTCTGCGATTTGTGCCCTATCACTCTTGTTAAGCAAATATATTTTCCTTCCTTTCTTGGCAGTTCTTATTACACTTGTAGTCATTGATGCAACCACTGACTTATGATCACTGATACCCTCTTCTACATTCACGGAGTCGAAAAGTTCCGGTCTATTTGTTGCTATGAGGTCTAAAACGTTAGCTTCACGAGTTGGTTCTCTAACTATCTGCTCGAAGTAATTCTCGGATAAGGCAGTCAGGATAATGTCACAAGAGTCTCTGTCCCTGGCTCCAGTTCTGATTGTGTGACTATCCCATTCTATACCTGGTAGATTGAAGTCTCCCCCTATTACAATAGTATGATCACGAAACTTCTTCACGACGTTCTGCAGGTTCTCTCTGAGGCGCTCAACTACTACGGTTGCTGATGCAGGTGGTCTATAGAAGCATCCGACTATCATATCTGACCCACCTTTGATACTTAGCTTAACCCAGATTATTTCACATTCGCATTCGCTAATAACTTCACTGGATATTATTGAATTCTTTACTGCTATAAATACTCCTCCACCATTGGCGTTTATCCTATCCTTGCGGTATATATTCCATTCTGTGTCTAGGATTTCGTTACTGTTCACTTCCGGTTTTAACCAACTTTCCGTTCCTAATACTATATGCGCACTATTTCCTTCAATAAGAGATACTAATTCAGGAACCTTGCCCTGGATACTCCTGCAGTTTACCAACATTACGTTAACTTTTCCTGTTTTTGGTCTCTGAGGACGGACGTTCTTTATCAACGATGATAATGTCCTCTCTGGTAAGCCGTCAGGTATTTTATCGTTTCGCCCAAGGGGGGGTCCCTCTAACCTAAAAAACCCCCGTGTGCACGCCACACGTACTCTGCTACCCTAGTAGCTGCTTCCGGTGTGTAGTGCACGCCTGACCTGTCTAGGGGGGCCCTACAGTTCTCCACCCAATAACGGAGGTCGATGAATTTGCAACCATTATAGTCGCAGAGTCGTCTGAGCCTCTGGTTTAGACCCTCCACACGGCTCCAAACCAGAGGACCGCGATCGACTCTGGGCACTATGCTGCAGATATTAAGCTCAGCTTGCACTCCGCGTGCGATGCTGGTTGTCTTCACCAAATCAGCCAGCCGCCGGAAGGAACCAAGGATGGCCTCAGAACCCAAGCGGCAGGCGTCATTCGTTCCGACATGTGCTACTATCTGCAGCCGGTCACACCCAGTGCGTTCAATAGCTGCCGGAAGGGCCTCCTCCACATTACGGACGAGACCCCCCGGCAAGCACACCGAGTGCACACTGGCATTCTTCCCCGACCTACCCGCTATTTTCCTGAGGGGCTCCATAACCCGCCTAACGTTGGAGCTCCCTATAACTAATAGGCCCGCCCTCTGTGACTGTCGGGACCTTGCCGGAGAATCGGCCACTGGCCCAACAGGCGAGGCATCCTGTGGTGGCTCGGAAACGATGTCATCACCACTAGGAAGCACCCCGTACCTGTTGGAAAGGGGTAAGGCAGCTGCCACGCGGCCAGATCCCACCTTCGCCTTTCGGCCAGGCACGCGAGAGCCCACCACTGTCCGCCATTCACCCTGGAGTGATGGCTGACCGGTAAGATGCTCACTGCCGGAAGACGCAGCGACATCAGGGGTTCCATGTGATTCCAAGGCCACCGAAGTAGGCATAGGTCTCACCACAGTTGCCCCAACGCCACTACGAGCCGACGCCTGCGCCTCGAGCTCGATGAGCCTAACAGACAAAGCCTCCACCTGCCCCCGAAGAGTGGCCAATTCTCCTTGCGTCCGCTCACAACAACCACAGTCCCTACACATGACTATGTTTACCCTACCCTATACGGTGACAAATTCCCAAGATAATCTTCTGATGAGCTACTCTGATAATCAAGAAACACTCACTGAAATACGAGACGCGAAAACTACGCTAGGTTTGCCCAGAAAAACTATTTAAAAGCTAAGCGCAGCAAATAAGTACAAAAACGCTTTATACAAACAGTACTCGCTGCTGCTGGTGCTCTCGCTCTGGCTGTCACAAGACAACTGCTGATTCAAGTGACTAGTGGCTAACGGCCGCGAAACAAACAAAGACGGTTTTAGGGCGCTTTCTGTTCTAAACGATCAAGAAAACACTAAGAAATCTAACACGAAAACTACGTAAAGTTTTATCAAGAACTGTTAGTTACTATGCAGAGCAGATAAACACAAATAGAATCCCTTCCTTAGTGGAAGGTCGTAAACAAAATGCAAAATAAACGCTTTATACAAACAGTACTCGCTGCTGCTGGTGCTCTCGCTCTCGCTGTCACAAGACAACTGCTGATTCAAGTGACTAGCTAACACGAAAACTACGTAAAGTTTTATCAAGAACTGTTAGTTACTATGCAGAGCAGATAAACACAAATAGAATCCCTTCCTTAGTGGAAGGTCGTAAACAAAATGCAAAATAAACGCTTTATACAAACAGTACTGTGCTGCTGCTGGTGCTCTCGCTGTCACAAGACAACTGCTGACTCAAGTGACTAGTCGCTAACGGCTGCGAAACAAACAAATGACGGTTTTAGGGCGCTTTCTGTTCTAAACGATCAAGAAAACACTAAGAAATCTAACACGAAAACTACGTAAAGTTTTATCAAGAACTGTTAGTTACTATGCAGAGCAGATAAACACAAATAGAATCCCTTCCTTAGTGGAAGGTCGTAAACAAAATGCAAAATAAACGCTTTATACAAACAGTACTCGCTGCTGCTGGTGCTCTCGCTCTCGCTGTCACAAGACAAGATATTCGCTAATGAAATTCCACATAAACAATTCATCACAATTTGAGAAGAATAGTGATGTACATACTTACGACACTAGAGGGAAAAAACTATCTTTATTACTCATTCATTTTACGTAACTTCAGTTTCCAGTCAACGTTTCGTTTGCGGTAGGATAAATTATGTAAATAAAAATAACTTTCATTAAACACTTTACATTAGATAGAATTAAAATACCTACAATAAACAAGGCTCAGTATGAAAGTCAGGGAGAAGAGGACGTGGACAGAGGGGGTCGATGACGTAGAATAGAGGTAGGAGGAGATGGAAGAGAGAGGGAGTGGGGGGAGATGGAGATAGAGGGAGGGAAGGAGGAGGGGATGGACAAAGGTATGATAAGGAGATCAGGCCATACATCTGATTCCGATACTTCATTAGCAGCTGCTGATCACTTTCCCAATAACATCAGATGATTGACAAGATGCGAAGCAAATTTTAAATGTAATTTAAAATCATTTCTCCTGAACAACTATTTTTATTCCATTAATACGTTTCTACTGGTAGCCAGTGAAAAAATGTAATTGCACGAGTAGGGCTGAAAATAATAATGCGTTCATTAATGCTAACACTAATAATATGTACGAATCCTATTAACTGACTCGTTTCACATCATTTCGATAAAAGCATCATTCAGATAATCCACAGAATATGTACCTAACTAACTAACATACGAAGAACGTGAGAAAACACTCTGAGTAAAAACAGGAAAGCTTCTGGAAGGGATGGCTTGAATATTGAATTCAGTGCGACACGAGTCATAAAATTTTATTATCTCGATGAAGATGAAGCAACGGTCATAAAATTTGGTGATAGTGTTAGTTCTTTTCTGCATATTCGCCCTCCAATACGGATAATTTTTTCCGACGGTTTATGTCTTGGTGGAGACTATGGTTGGAAATGTCCACCCACAAAAATCTACTCGTCTTCATTCCGGATATAGCTGACCTGGAAAGGTTTCTTCGTCCGAGGAAGGAGGAAGCTGTATCTTTGCCGTGTCAGGAAAATACATGGGCGGAGGACAAATACTGTAGCCCAAAACAGCAACATTTGTGACTAAGTTCTCTGCACAATTGGTTGATTGGCTGTTGCAGTTACACGGAACAAACTGCGAGGTCATCAGTCTCTTCATCCAGTATGTATCGAACCACGAATAATTCTCAGAAGCAGGACAGAAAAGGCAAATTCCGAGAAGCCTTGATTGTAAGCAAGATACAATAAGGCAGAGATAAAATCAAGGAAAACTAGGAGGGGAGTGAGAGGGGATAAGGTGGGCGAGCCGCTCTGCCCAGAATGGAGTTGGAGGTTCCCAAAACATTATATGCGGTGGGAGACGCATCCTCTGCATCCCACCAGCACCATCTCACTCTGATACCCCAAGACAACGACCAGCCGAGACAAGATGATAAAAGTTTTGGAAAAGTAAAACAAAAAACGGCAAATATACACGAATAAGGAGAATAAGAAGGTGGGGATGGTAGGTTCCACGGCAAACCGCGAGCAAGGGCATTCGTAAGTCCACTGGGGCGCAGCAGGTGAGGTGTGCTCCCCTGCACAATGAGCTGGGGCGTTGTCATGGAACGAAAGTATCTTACCTGGCTTCATCTGGACAACATCCCACAACTCCGTTAAGAGAAATTGATAGTATGCTCCTGCGTCGGTTCGCCCCTTAAGATCATAATCTCTTAGCACCATACCAAGGATTTCTCAAAAATGCGTTGCCCCATGATAGCTGGGTCTTCGCATTTTTCGGTGCTGGTGAGTCCACCTTTTTACACTGCTTTGCAACTTTACCTCGAGGTTATAGCCACGCAGCACTGATTCACGGTGACTAGAGAGCTAAAGAAGTCATTTTAAATGTAATGATACAGCAGCAATATTTCCAGTTTGGTTCTCTGGGCTTTCTTAATGGGTGTGAGCAGCTGCAGAGCCCAGCTGACAGCGACCTTTTGGGAGGGTCAAAATGTGTGCGAGATGTGGAAAACTGATCATTTTCACTTTTCTCTCTAACAACTCAATAGTGAAACGCTGGTCTGCGAGCACAGTGCTGGAGCACGCACAAGTATTTATGGGCATACCGTTCATTGTACATCGTTGAACAAGGAGCTCCGCAGCAGACATCCCAAAGTGTTCACATGCTGATCCATCGACATCGTCAATTACGATTACAGTGAGTACGGGACCGTTGAGATTCGAGCGTCGATCAATGGAAACGTGTTGGCTCTTCGCATCAATCATATTGTTGCTAACTTAGGTCGCTGGTCGTGTCAAAATACGTCGTATCGAGGTGAACAGCGGCTCGAAACGTGCAGCTCGCTACGGACGCAGGGTGGTGGGAGTAGAGTTATACTGTGGGAAAAATTCTGCTGTGCTTGCATGGAACCTGTGGTAGTACTCGAAGACACGCTGACAGCTGCGAACCACCTGCATCCCTTCATTCTTGATGTCTTCACCGACGGCGATGTCATCTTTTAGCACTTTAACTAACCGCGCTACAGTGGTTTGAGGAGCACTATAGATTCATATCTTGGCGACGAAATTCGCCCGATGTAAATCCCATGGAACCCATGTGGGTCGCTATCTGGTGCCATCACCGCGTGCACAAATTAGCGGCCCGTTATTTACGCGAATTACATGACCTGTGCGTATACATCTAATGCTGCAGGCCTCCACAAACCGAGCTGTCGGATCCCTGACACGCAGAATCAGTGATGTATTTCGTTCCAGAGACGAACAAACAAGCTATTAAGCAAAGTGTCATAATGTTTTGGTTCATCAGTGTAAATGCAATGTTGCAGATTATAAATAGCGTCAAGCAGATCTGATTACATCTAAATGTTACTCACTTTCTAAAACAAAAGTAATGAAGTGAGATCTTCCTCTTATGAAGTTCATTTCACTTCTTGTTGTGTCCCATTAGTGAACCTAGGTATGTGCAATTGCTCTATGTAGTTAATTATTGTTGAATAATAATTTAATTTGCCTACAAATGTGTCTGCAATCATTTATAGAAACTCTTAGGGTCACATACGCCAATCTGATTTACGAGTTTTAATATTTCACATCTGTGTATCAGCACTGTGCACACATTTATTGGAAGCAAAACAGCCGACCACTTATTGCGTCGTGTCGTTTCACTATTGTGTACATACAAAGTCGGTCCTTTGCGTTATTTTTCTCCGAACTCCGATTTCATACTTTTTGACATTTTGTGCATGGAAGTCATTACAACACATTTTCACAGTCAGTGATTTCAGACAATGACGACGTACAATAGCCATCATGGCCTGATACTTCGAGAGGACATCAAAACCTCGATGATAGAAGTAAAATACTAAAGCTGATGAAAGTTGTCAGAATAATACTACATTTAGTGACGTGTGTTAAATTAGCATCTGCATCGTGGTATCGCATTTGTGATGTGTATTTTCTGAACAAATCTTTCTTACCTGCATTACATGCATGTTGGTAACAACTAAATATTTTTTCTTGCCAATAAGGAAGGACACGTTACAAGACGAATTGCTACATGTTATATAAACCCCATTTTTTGAAAATAGTGAATTTATGTCAATACCAAATGTTATGTGGAACAATTTCATTGAATTCGGCATATAAAATATACCGTTAAATAGTTCACAAGAATGTTAAATATTGTAAGTGAAGACCTCCTGACAAAAGGATAATTTGGTTTTGACAGTGTTATTTCTGCTTCGATTGCCTAACTCTGGCAGCATTTCTTATATAAATAATGTGGGGCTCCAATCAACCAAAATGCTGTTTTTCTTAAATTATGAAAAGGCTTCGATAACTCTAACATTTGCTTTAAATAACTCAGCTTGTATGCAGTAAGATGTCAATAAAAATTGAAGCTGTATAAAGCAGCAGTAAACGCAAATAGTCCTAATTCATGAAGGTAATTTTTAGATATTCAGATGACGACCAGAAATTACCTAATTAAGATGTTAAACGTAGCAACTAATTTCACCTCATTATAGTTGTAACAAAAACGAAAGAGAGTTTTCTCCAAGTTGAAGCCTAAATAGTTATAAATGATAAACCTATAGAACAAGTACGGAGTTTCATTTCCCCAGACTATAGTAAATCCAGATTTCCAAAACATAAGCAAATGTCAAAAAATACTTGTTACAGTTCATACAGTGTTAAGAGCAAAAACCCAGAAATAAACAGGAAGTTCTATATGGTGACAACAATCGGCGTTACAAAGTACGGCAGTGAGAATTGCCAATAAACCAGTCAGACTACAGGAAATTAGAAGTTGCTGAGATGAACTTTCTGCACTTCTGGGCAAAAAAACAGAAAACGGAGAGAGAGAGAGAGAGAGAGACAGACAGACAGACAGACAGACAGACAGAGGGAGAGAGAGAGAGAGAGAGAGAGAGAGAGAGAGAAGGAAGGGAAGGAACATACGGATATCAGTAATAGAATTCCGAACTTTTGCAGAAGTATTCGCCCAGTGCTGAAAGACAACAAGTATAAATCTGGAGTGGACATTTAAGTTCAAGGGAAAGAAATAAGTAGTTTGAGGATTACATGTGGCAGTGTAATTCTATCAGAGACAGCAAAGGTTTTGTAATATTTATTGTAAAGAAGCTGTAAGATAAATATCATTAGAAGTGAAAAAAAGCCTACTGAATGTAGTCGAATTAAATGACGTAGTTGTGAGAAAATTAGGTTAGGAAATTAGACACTAAAAGCAATAGCTGTGGGCAGGAAAATTAGTGAAGATGACTGAAGTAGAAGGGATAAAATGAACAGACTGGCACAAGCATAACAAGATCAGATCTGAAAAAGAAAAATTTGTTAACATAGTATGTAAACTGAAATGGTGGGAAATCTTATTTGAAGTGTAGTTTTACATGCTGGTGAAACGTGGCCAATAAACAGGACAGACAAGAAGAGAAACTTCTGAAACGTGTGGATGCAGAATAATGCTAAAAATGTGATGAATAGATGGTGTAACTAATAAAGGGGTATTGAATCTAACTGGGGAGAAAATAAATCTGTGATAAAAATTAAATAATGCAAGGTATCGGCTGATAGGAAAGCCCCAACAAATTGTCAGTATGGTAACGGAGCGAAGTGCGGTTGGGGGGGGGGGGGGGGACTGAAGGGGACTAGGGCTTGCCAACAGTACGTAAGTTTAAATAGATGCAGCTTAGAGTAATTATGCAGAGATGAAGCTGACTGCACAGTACGAACTAGCGTGGAAGATTGGTTTAAACCAGGCCGCAATAACAACATTAGCCAATAGGAGAACGAAATGTAGTTGCTGTCAGTATCGAGTAAATTTTCCAACAGCCGGGTAACTAAGGCCTTGTTTTATTTTATTGTATTTTGACGACAACCAGTTTCGACATTCCACTATTCCATCTTCAGGCCCCATATACACTTCTCAAAACTTGTCAGTCGCTGCCAAGTCTTCGAATGAAGCACTTGTGAAACGGTTTGAATTCACGAAATCCAGGGAAATATGGCGTTATCATTTACCTTGAGAGATGCATAAGGGGCCTGAAAATGACAAGGTGGAATTCTGAAACTGATTGTCGTGAAAATAAAATAAAATAACATCTTAGTTACACGGCTGTTGGAGAATTTCATTGATATTGACAATTAGTTAACCAGCTGATGTCCGCTGTTTATGATGGATCTACAGAGATTAAATTCAATTGCATCCCTCTCGAGATGGGAGGAAAATTTACTTTGGAGCAGATGCGAAATAGAAATATGAAAATTTTGTAGCCAATAAAACAATGAGACGTGCTTCAATTCAAAGCGACCCTCATCTACTGAATACAACGTAATTGACGACCGACAGCTTGAAGACAATATAAATAATCATATTTCCTTCCGTGTACTCTACAACGCGTCAGTACCAATGTTTTAAAATATTAAACTGTTGTCTTGAGACGGTAGACGAGCAGACGTCTGAAGCTTTAACTGTGCTCTGATCTTCTCCCTCTTAACAGATGTGTTATCAATTTCTGTTCAGTAGAAAACCAATACGATAGTGCAAATATCCTGCTCGAGTGCGCAGCGACATGGCTGTTTACTTGTCGATTATCCGCCGGTATTTAGCGTGCTGTCGTAGAGCACTCAGGGCAGAATGTAAATACCCGCGTGTCGTGAATGCAGGAAGGGAAGCCTAACTGCGAGTGGCTGTCGCTCTGTCGGCGCGACGCGAAACACGATCCGCTGCGATAACGAAGCAAAGCTGCGTCACAGTCGCAGCATTTCCGTGTTCCATTTCTGGCGTGACTGTGTGAAAATACAATCCGAATACAAGCGGAAATAGAGTTCGCCTAATTCTCATCAGGCAAACATCTACTAAAATTAGACAACTGAGTCACATAAAGACTTACGAAGACTCTCGTAAGAAAGATAAAATGGGAATCATTAATTCATTACAGATGTATACATCATGAAAAAATACACTGTAAATCCTATTTCATTGTTAATGGGTCTGATAGATAAAAGTTTCCGTTGCATACCATTTTATTGGGTTCTCTCTTCAAGTCCGTACGCCTTTCGTTAAAGTGTAATCACAAAGAACGCCTGGGAAGACAACTTCCCGCAGAACAGCCGCGACAGAGCGGTTGCCGACCTGTCTGCTTACACAACTCACCTGCAATGTCGTGCAGAGTATGGTTAAATAAGGCGGATCGGTTTTGTAAATTTATTATTATTTCCTGCTGTATACACCATTACTGTTGAAAATACATTGCCATTTCTCTGGAAGCGTATTAATGCCATTCTAACAAAATATCGGGATCCACGGTCTTCCAAGGAGGTGAGGCGTTTGCCATTCAGGAAATTCTGTAGCGAACGGAAGAGGCAATCTCTGGCGAATACGGCAGTTCTAACACATTCCACTCAAAAGAACGCAGCTTTTAACAGGTCACCATAGAGGTATGTGGTCTGGCGTTGTCATGGTGAAAGATGACATCTTGTCCTAAATCCAGTCGTTTCTCATCAATCGCTGCCTTGAGTCAATCCACCTGCGAACAGTAGTTTTGGGAAGTAATAATCTCATTCGGGAGAAGTTCGTAATACAGGACGTCTTTGACGTCCCACCAGATGCATAGCAGAACGTTTCTCGGATGCGGCCCTGATTTAGAAACCAACAGTGGTGGCTGCCCTGTCTTGCGCCACGATTTACACTTCTGGGCTTTGTTGTACACAATCCAGTTATCTCCAGCTACCAGCCGTTCAAGAAAAGGGTAATTCTGGTTGTGTCTCAATAAGGAATCATAGACGCACACCTGCTGAGTCCATTTCAGTTCACTCAGTTCATGAGGAACCCATACGTGGTGAATATTTACATAACGCAGCTTCTTCAAGTTCCTAACTACAGTATCACGAGCGACATTGAGCTCCAGTGCCAACATCCGCGTTGTCATTTGTGGATTGTTGGCTATCATTAATCCGCTCCACGTCCGTAATCGTTGGCCGTCCAGATCGAAGTTTGTCTGTTAGGGCGAAATTCCCAGCTCGAAATCGACTAACCTACTTTTGACATACTCGAGTCGTTACTGCATTGCTCCCGTATATAGCGCAAACCTTCTGGCGGCATTGTGAGACGGTTTCCCCTTACGATAGTACTACGGCATAACACATCGGGAATGTTTCTTGTTGCTTCCCACAGCTTTTAAACACCCGTTCACGCTGTTCCAACCAATGACAGGCACAAACTGATACTGACATATTCGATGGTTGTCGACCTATGTATCGTAGGGACGGTTAGTCAACTATGTTACTCGGATGGGTGGGGGGGGGGGGGGCGGGGGGGCACGGTGGGTGCAGGCTTTGCAGGCGCTATAGACGGAACGCGTGAACGAAACAAACGAACTTACGAGATAACCCAGTACATATAATTATTTGTAAGTGAGATACACCAAAGAGTTTCGAGTTTTCTGGCGTAGTGTAAATTACTCGTGGCAGGTAAGTTAGAGAGTGGTAAATTACCAGATGAAAGATCTAAAGGTCTCAGGTTCGATTCTTAGTCAGTCCAGGCAATTTTAGCTGTCGCCTTTCCCTACTTTCACGTCTGGTAAGAAACATCGCGAGCTGCATTGTGGTTCGTAGTCCACGTCAAACTGCATGTCCCAGTGTAACTGATTGGGTAAGTCAGCTGAAATGTCGGGGAAAGCAACGACGTAGCACCTCGAAATGTGTCGTGCATTGTAAATGATTGTGGCGTGCAAAATAATCTTTAGAATGATGACAGCTTTATTAATAAAACAGCAGTCTACAGCTTTAATATCGAACCATATGTAGATTAAACACTGATCATCCAGTACATTTTGACAACCGACCTTATACCGATATATTCCCGTCCAGGTGATAGTAGCGTCACCTGGCGAGGAATGACTGCTAGTCGGACACACGCACGGCGCGTGTAGTATCTGTGAGCGGGCTGTCCGTGAGTAGAATGGGGACAGCACACCATCTATCTGAGTTTGACCGAGCGCTGATTGTGATGCCCCAGAGGCTTGGCCGAGCATTTCCAAAACTGTGCCTTTTGTCAGGTGTTCAGGGAGTGCTGCTGTGGTTGTCTTCAACACGTCGCAAAACCGAGGTGAAACCACGTCCAGACGTCGCGGGGATGGGCGGTCACCCTTCGGTACAGATGTCGGACGTCGTATGCTGGGCAGACTGGTAATAGACAACAGGCGGTGAACTGTGGCGGAACTAACATCAGACTTTAATGCCGAGCAGAATACAAGTGTATCTGAACACACAGTGCACCGAACAGTCCTAATGACGGGCCTTCGCAGCCGACGACCCATGCATCTGCCGATGTTAACACAAAATCGGCAACTACGACTGAAATGGGCATGTGACCATCGGCACTGGACGTTGGCGCAGTCGCAGAGCCTTGTGCATGTTCTGATGAATCCCGACACATTCTGCATCATGACGATGGGAGGGTGTGAATCTGTTATCTTCCAGAGGAACAGCTTCTTGAGCCTGTACTGCGGGACGTAGACAAGCTGGCGGCGGTTCCATTACGCTCTGTGGACCATTCGCCTGGGCATCCATGGGTCCAGTGCGACTCGGGCAAGGCACCGTGACGAGCAAGGAGTGTCGTACACTGGTTGCAGACCATGTACACTCCTTTTTGACTGTCATGTTTCCCGACATCAGTGGTATTTCTCGGCAATATGTCACAAGGCCAACAGTGTGATGGAGTGGTTGGAGGAAAACAGTGGGGAGTTCCAATTGATAAGCTGTCCTCCCAACTCGCCAGGTCTGGAGCCGATCGAACACATCTGGAATGTGATTAATGTTGCGACAGAGCTCATCGCCCCCATCCCCGTAATTTACGGGAATTAGGTGACTTTCGTGTGCAGATGTGATGCCAGCTTCCTCCAGAAACATACCAAGGCCTCATTGCTTCCATGCCACGACGAGTCGCCGCTGTTGCCAATAGTGGACATACTGGCTTTTAGGCAGGTGGTGATAAATAATGTTCTGGCAGATGAGTGTATACCAGTAAGCTCTGAAGAAAGACACCATTCCATCTGGCTGTATTATAAAAATGTGCTTAACTGAGGACTACTAGTTTCGGGCAAAGCCCATTTTCTATTGTATCTATAACAGATGCAGATACATCATCCTTGTCTCTTCATACAAATATCACGTGGCACTAGTAAGTGTATGACGAGATACGACGACATATCCACATCTGTTAGACATGCACTTCCAAATGGGTCAAGGTCGAAACTGGCAGTGTTGAAAATGTACTTTTTATAAAATACAGCTCAGTCCGAATTATGTCTTTACTCGAATTTTGATTTTCACTAAAATATTATACAGCAGTGAAACAATGCCGATGTGAGTTGTCAGAAATGGAGATAACCATTAGAACCTATAGAACTTCCTTTAATTCTCCATATCCACAGACGAATGGAACAACTGGTAGAAGCCGACCTCGGAGAAGATCAGTTTGGATTCCGTAGAAATGTTGGAACACGGGAGGCGATACTGACCTTACGACTTATCTTGGAAGGAAGATTAAGAAAAGGCAAACCTACGTTTCTGGCATTTGTAGACTTAGAGAAAGCTTTTGATAATGTTGACTGGAATACTCTCTTTCAAATTCTGAAGGTGGCAGGGGTAAAATACAGGGAGCGAAAGGCTATTTACAATTTGTACAGAAACCAGATGGCAGTTATAAGAGTCGAGGGGCATGAAAGGGAAGCAGTGGTTGGGAAAGGAGTGAGACAGGGTTGTAGCCTCTCCCCGATGTTATTCAATCTGTATATTGAGCAAGCAGTAAAGGAAACAAAAGAAAAATTCGGAGTAGGTATTAAAATTCATGGAGAAGAAGTAAAAACTTTGAGGTTCGCCGATGACATTGTAGTTCTGTCAGAGACAGCAAAGGACTTGGAAGAGCAGTTGAACGGAATGGACAGTGTCTTGAAAGGAGGATATAAGATGAACATCAACAAAAGCAAAACGAGGATAATGGAATGTAGTCAAATTAAGTCGGGTGATGCTGAGGGAATTAGATTAGGAAATGAGACACTTAAAGTAGTAAAGGATTTTTGCTATTTAGGGAGTAAAATAACCGATGATGGTCGAAGTAGAGAGGATATAAAATGTAGACTGGCAATGGCAAGGAAAGCGTTTCTCAAGAAGAGAAATTTGTTAACATCAAATATAGATTTAGGTGTCAGGAAGTCGTTTCTGAAAGTATTTGTATGGAGTGTAGCCATGTATGGAAGTGAGACATGGACGATAACTAGTTTGGACAAGAAGAGAATAGAAGCTTTCGAAATGTGGTGCTACAGAAGAATGCTGAAGATAAGGTGGGTAGATCACGTAACTAATGAGGAAGTATTGAATAGGATTGGGGAGAGGAGAAGCTTGTGGCACAACTTGACTAGAAGAAGGGATCGGTTGGTAGGACATGTTCTGAGGCATCGAGGGATCACAAATTTAGCATTGGAGGGCAGCGTGGAGGGTAAAAATCGTAGAGGGAGACCAAGAGATCAATACACTAAGCAGATTCAGAAGGATGTAGGTTGCAGTAGGTACTGCGAGATGAAGAAGCTTGCACAGGATAGAGTAGCATGGAGAGCTGCATCAAACCAGTCTCAGTACTGAAGACCACAACAACAACAACATCCACAGATATCATTAAAGTATTTCTAGATTCACTAGAAATTACATTACGTCCTCTAAGACTTTATTGCAGTGTTTCCCAACATCAATGACTTCGTTGCATTTCCTTGCCTTTATGTGTTATTATATATGGTTTTTTAGAAGATACCGGTTTTAGATTATTACAGAGGGTGTAACGGGTGTAAGTACAGATATTTTCATATGTGGATCATTAATATGTGCAAACTCCAGTGCGTTGGTTATTTTTTCCCTGCGTCGAAAAGTTTCGCCGGCTGGGGTGGCCGAACGATTCTAGGCGCTACAGTCTGGAACCGCGCGATCGCTACGGTCGCATGTTCGAGTCCTGCCTTGGGCATGGATGTGTGTGCAGTCCTTAGGTTAGTTAGGTTTCAGTAGTTCTAAGTTCTAGGGACTGATGACCTCGGAAGTTAAGTCCCATAGTGCTCAGAGTCATTTGAACCATTTTTTGAACAGTCTTCCCACAAACACAACACGAACTTTACGGTCTGATGTTTTGTGCACAGTCGTAACTGCACTATTAACTGGACCACTCCTGTCAGTACAGACTATACATTTGCGTCCACGCATCCGCATTTAAAAGCCAGAGCTACTGCCCAAAGAAAAATATGCATTAATGGCTCGCTTTTGCCACAATTACTGAGACGTACTACGCAACCCGAAAACATATGATTTGTAATAACTTTAATTATTAGTCTGCAAATGACGTAAATAATATTATAATGTTGTTCAGTACGCTGTTCTCGGTCAGCTATAGAAATATTTGCTTTTATACCCGCTATAAACCGCATAAAGTACGACAAAAATAATGATAATAAAATCCTGAAGAACCCGTTTAGGAACTATAAAAACAAGGAATCTGCTGTACAAACATGTCGTCCAAAACCTGTTTCAAGACCAGCCCTGTAGTGCGACGTATAGAAATCTTGTGGAGTAGCTTGCCTCCAGGAGTCAGACCAGAGACGATGATTATACAGAACATTCATGCCGGTATCCGCTATTGTTGGGTCAATGATCTTATAAATCAGGTTATCGAGAGAATTCGCGATACCCTGGAATACTAGTAACAAATGCCAATAGCAGTGTATTGTGAATAAATTTCGAAGCACACTTTCTTACACCGAGCGTGAAACTGGATACAACGTAATTTTCAAAATTATCAATGAAGTTTTTTCCCAAACAAAGTGGATTTGGTGTATACGTTTGTATTATAAGAACGTCACTAACAAGAAATCTGTACAACCATGGTATATACAGACTGTCAAAATAGGTTAGATGCAGCGTATTCGTATTCGGTAAATCCGTAATAATTGCTTTAGATTCTGTTAACATTCATTTCTGGTAGTGGACTGTGCTCCAGCTAGAACACTTCGCTGTCGAATTTCTAGCCCTGTGAACCAATATAAACTTATAAAGCAGTGAGGCTTATTAAGAGATGCTAATGTTAAATTTTATACATTCCACTGCAAATTTGTCTTGATACTTGAAACGAGCTTTAATTAAAAGTTTCCCAGGAAGTTCCTTGCAAAAACACGTAAGCCATGTATAGCTAAAGAGATTAAAATTTCATGTAAGAGAAAAGGTTCGCCGTCACTTGCATTGTAGAAAATATGCTTCGGCATTTTAAGGTAAGTCATTGAAACGTCCAGAAATATGTGCGTTCTGATGGAATTAATGATACAGACAATAAGATCAAAAGTAGAAGGGATATTGTGAAGCGTGAGGTTGGACAACCATCTCAGTCTACTATTTACCACACACAACAGTTAAACTAAGCCGGTCGGTTGGGCCGTGCGGTTCTAAGCGCGTCAGTTTGGAACCGCGTGACCGCTACGATCGCAGGTTCGAATCCTGCCTTGGGCATGGATGTGTGTGATGTCCTTAGGTTAGTTAGGTTTAAGTAGTTCTAAGTTCTAGGGGACTGATGACCTCAGTAGTTAAGTCCCATAGTGCTCAGAGCCATTCGAAGCCAGTTAAACTAAATGACAATGTTGTGACATATTTCATAAGGTGCAAGTATTTTTAACAATCACTTTATAAGACAGCAGAAATAAGATGAAACGGTTCAGTTGCAAAAGCAAGAGACTGTATTAAAAATTTCATTCTACAAAACTTTAAGCGACTTGAAGTAACATCAGCACCCTTCACTGAAATTAAGAGAATTATAAAATTTCTAAGAAAAAACAGCTCATGTCGCGTTGAAGGACTTTCACACAGCATTTCAAACGTTCTTCTAACATAATAATGATTTATGCAGTGCATCACTGGCATTGGGAATTTTTCCACAGAGATTAAAATATGTAACTGTTAAACCTTCTCACAAGAAAGGCGCCTAAAGAAATTCAAATAATTATCGCCCAGTTTCCTCAGTGACGTCTTTTTCCTAAATATTAGAGAAAGTGATGTGCTCAAGAGAAGTGTAAAATTCAAGCATATATATTTTACTTTACACATCGCAATCTGGATTCCGGAAGGGCTGCATGACTAAGACTAGTATATGTATATTCACTCACCAAGTTCTTCAAGCCTTCATAAAACTGCGCCATCCTTTATTTTTATGATTTTTCGAAGGCGGTTGATTGCTTGTATCATGTTACTCTTAAGTTTTATGAAATTGATCAATTTGCGAGGAACTGGTTTAAGTCACACTTGCCGAACAGAATACAAAATTCGAGTTGAATAATTCAGACACTGTTTGAAAGAGTGAAAATTTTCGTGTCAGAGAAGAAATCAATGAGAGAGTCACACAAAATTCAATTTTAGGTCTGTTCCTATACCTGACAATACACATCACATACTTTAAGCAGATTCGATACTTTTTGCAGACAACACTAGTGCTATAATAAATCAGTTTAGAGAGAAAGCGTAGAAGAGATCGATAATTATAACAGTTTATTGGACGGGTATCCACAGACCAACTTTTCCATGCTGTATAGAAAGCGCTACAGCAACTGTAAATCGTTTAACAAAGGCACGACCGTTTTTTCAATTTAAATTACATCATCAGGTGCCAGTCTGAATAAAAAGAAGAAAGAGGCCATAAACAACATTACACAAAAGTTCATATCAAAGTAAAAAAAAAGTGTCTGCAAGACTGTATACTTACATTAAAGTGGTCGAACCACTCTTACAGTCCGATCCCAAACCTTTCTTTAAAATTTGGGAAATTTCGTAAAATGCGATAGTCGTGGACTAAAACGCGGCAATGAAACTGAAGCCTATGAAAAAGTAGGACTAGAGGAATGCTTATAAAAAGCACTGGAAAGAGGAGGAAGGGGGAAGGAGGGGAGGGTGTCGAAGAAGATGAAGTATAGAGTAAACACGAACTGACAGGGTATCAGAAAATTGGCCCCGAGGGAAGCGGCGCATGCGCAGCGCCGTAAATAACATACGATAAACTGTAAGAAAACGGCTGGGAGTTGGGCGTAAAAAAATAATATTAATAAACGTAACAAATACCAAGTGAATAACTCGTAGACATAGGGATAAAAGTCTAGAATCTCTTGTTGGTGGTTTATAAATATAACATTTACAATTAAAAATTTTAAAAATTCTTACAAATTTTTAAAAAATTAGAAAAGTGTTATTAAAACCGAGAATATCCCCAGTAAGTACACCAAGAAAGAAGAGGATATAGAAAAAGGGCGAATTAACCACGCTATTCATTTAAGTAATATAAAGTTAGTCAAAATGGTTTTATTCCCGAATTCAGTTTGATAATTAAATGTTTGGTTGAAAAGTTTCTTAGGGCACTAAAGATCTCCAGCTCATCCAAGAAATTAAGAAGGTTTCTCTTGCTTTCCATATGCAAAATTGTAACAGCAGATGTGGTACTAAACATTCCAGTTTGTGGCCTACATACTTACAATGATATGGTCATTGTGTACTATTGCTTGTGCTTTCTTACCTCTTTTTATTCAGGTTTCCTACTGATGATGTAATTTAAATTATGAACCAGTCATGCCTTTAACAAATGATTTACAACAGCTGCACTGGTATTTATTCAACATTGTTAATTATATTTTCCAAAAAATTATTAAGTTTCTTTCTGAATATTGACGTCTCTACATTCTGAGAAAACATACATTGTTCTGTACAACAAAGCAGAAACTACTCATGCGCACTCACAGTTGAAAGCAGGAAGGAAGATTAGAGTTTAACGTGTTCCGTCGACAACGAGGTCATTAGAGACGGAGCGCAAGTTCGGTTTAGGCTAGGATAGGGAAGGAAATCGGAAGCACTATCCTGGCATTTGCCTGGAGCAATTTAGCAAAATCACGGAAAATCTAAATCCTCCCGAATGCGAGTCCACTGAGTCATCTCGCTCGAGCACTCACAGTTGGACGAAAGTAGCTTTCACAATGCCCCCTACAGGGAGCACAAGACAGGCCTTCCACATGTGTGCTATGGACAATGACGGTGCTGTCGGACGCTGCTGTGGTTTAAAGCTGAATTAACTCTTCGTAATGCGTTGCGTCGGATCAGATGTTTGATGTTCTTGTTTTTCTGCTTTAAGTTAATGGCAGCCGATGGTGGGTTCCATTCAGTGCTTAGTTGAAATCCCCCAACACTGATGATAAAATTGCTGCTGTATCGATATGTAAGGCCTACTTGACAGTAAAATTTCAAAATAATGATGCTCCTCGTTAGATATGAATTCCCCGTGTCCAGGCAGTGCTCCGCCACCACTGACCTATCAGGTTGGCCCAGGTATTCAACACAACATTCTTCCATAGTGCGATATCTGGCCAGTATAAGGTTTCCCACAATGACATGGGATGTTATTTACACCAGTTATTCTAAGGCCATGATTGTAATTTACCGAACGCAACAGATTCCTCACTTTACTGGAGAAAGAAAACCGCTCATTTTCGATGTATCTTGAAGACAAGAAGGACGTAGCAGAGGGTGGCACCTCATCTTCGGTGCTTTAATCTGTTTATCAAAGTAACAGTTCCGCTGGAACACTGTCCGTAGACATCGCAGCTCACCTGACATGCTGTCGCTACCTGTGCCCACATGTATTCTGTGTCCCAAGGAGAGTAAGGTATTACTGCAGGTAATGTCAGCGTTTGGTCTGCAAATATAACTTTGTGTGGGTTGATTTTCAGTAGACACTGTTCCGTGTATCAGCAACCGCGTCTTGCAGCATTTATGACACCAACTACCACCACCTAATGATGTCGAACATTTGTTTCTATGAAATACGATGGTTGGCCAGAAAGTAAGTTCCGATCGGTCGCGAAGTGGAAACCACAGTGACAACCCGATGAAGCTTTGCACAGGTGTGTTCGGTAGTCTCTCTAGTATGACCGTCGATCGCATCAAGGCGTTCCTTTCAGTTGTGAGCGCACTGTGAGCGAGTAAAGGTGCCTAGAACAACGATGTCTCCCGCCACGTAGGAGGGACCGCTGAGAGGCTTCGACTCAATGAATGCAGCCCACATAACACAACTACCACGCACCTCCTTCTTCATGGCAATTTTCAGCCGCACTCTGCAGAGGCAGTGAAGACGCTCCTGCAGGCTTTTCGATGGGAAGTGTTCGATAACCCACAACACAGGCCTAACTTACTCGTCCTATCATCTCTGTTCACATGAAACGCTGGATTAGAAGACACACACTTGGGCGCAGGCTACGCAGGACTCGAACCCTAGACTGTGGCCTTTCACGGACAAGTAGTCTGCCTACTGAGCTATCAAGGAATTAATCGCACCCACATAGCTCTAATTCCACCAGTACTTCATCTCCTACCTCTCCCCACGCTGTGGCTAAGTCATCTCTCCGCAGTAGGCTTTCCTTCAGGAGTGCTAGTCCTGCAAGATTCGCTGTTGAACTTCTGTCAAGTTTTCAAGGTAGAAGATGAGTTACTAGCGGAAATAAAACGCTTTGTGAGTCGTGCTTGAATAGCTCTGTCGGTCCCTCACAGGGTGCACAGTTTTAATCTGCCTTGAGTTGCTTTGAAATGTTTAGGCAACACATGTCATTTTTGGGTATCAACAGTGCGGAAAATTTAACACTGGGTCTACAGTAAGAACACCCATAATGTGAGGGTGTTGGGGCTAGAGATATCCCTAAATGGAAGAACTCGACATTTTATGTTGTTGGGTAAATACGAGTCGACAGAAATACTCCCCTATTTCCCGAACAGAATTGAGGTGTATGGCACATGCAAGCTTATGTGGACTACGTTTACTGAATTAAAGACATTAACTGCCAGTGGGAATTGATTTATTCAATGGAACAAATTGAAAATTTGTTCCCAGGTCTTCTGCTAACTGGGCAGATGCACTGACCACTACGCTATACAGACACAGTCGCCACCACAGTTGCACAGAGTACCCTAACACGCCTCACGTCACACCAAAATTTTCAAATTATTCCACACACTACTGATGTAGCGCCTTTGCTCATCAGCCTCACTACTCTCGGCATGCCTCCAATTCCGATGAGAGTTCGAGCTAGGTGTACCTGTGCATGTAAGGGATCATTGACCGCACCCATAAGAATTCGAGGCAACAGTTTCCCATTATTATTTATACATATGAAAATTGTCTATGAATAACAGAAACCGGTTTTATATAAGTTCGAAGAAATCCTGAATAGTTGTTTGATGTATTTTTGTCTAGCATTTTCTTTATTTTACCTATTTGTTGAGGAAAAAGCGTTTTTCAGCACAATGTGATAAACCTGTTTCTTTCCTTTATTTTTACTACGACATCCTTCTGTTTCACTTTAAAAATCACAAACTTATAAACAAAAACTGAGTTAAACATTAAAAATATCAGTTTTGGTATAAATACCATTTATTTTTAAGCATCATTCAGGAGGGTAAATATGTAGAACAAAAATGTTTCGTGGGTTACTTGGCCGTCTATACACTGAGGTGACAAAAGTCAAGGGATAGCTCGTAATATCGTGTTGTAGTTCCTTTTGTCCGGGGTAACGCAGCAACTCGCCGTGGCAGTGACTCAACAAGTCGTTGGAAGTCCCCTGCAGAAATATCGAGCCGTGCTGCCTGTATATCCGTTCATAATTGCGAAATTGTTGTCGATGCGGTATTTTGTGCTTGAACTGATCTCTCCGTCCCATTAACGTACGACAGGATTCATGTCATGCGATGTAGGTGGCCAGATCGTTCGCTCGAATTGTCTACAATGTTTTTCAACAATTCCACCAATTGTGGCGTGATGACATGTTTTGGAACATGAAGTTCGTGAGTGGCTGGAAATGGCCCCCAGGCAGCCGAAAGTAACAATGTCCAGTCAATTACCAGTTCAGTTAGATCACAGGACCCAGTCCATTCCAAGTAAACACAGCTCACGCCATTACGGAGGCACCACGAGCTTGCACAGTGCTTTGTTGATGCCTTGCTGACAACCTGGGTCCATGGCTTCATAGGGTCCGCCCCACTCTCTGATCCTATTAAATGTTCTTACCAATTGATGTCGCTACCCACCTGACCAGCGCAAGGTTTTCCAGTCGTCCAGGGTCCAACCGACATGGCCAGGAGTCCAGGAAAGGTGTTGTAGTCGATGTCATGCTGTTAGCAAAGGCACACGCGTTGGTCGTCTGCTCTCCTGGCTTGTGAAGGCCTAATTTCGCCTCACTGTCCTAACGGATACGTACGTCATACGTCCCACATTGATTTCTGCGGTTATTTCACGCAAGGGTTACTTACTTTTTAGCACCGACAAAACCGCCGATCTCGGTCGTTTAATGAAGGCCATCAGCCACTTCACTGTCTGTGGTGGGAGGTAATGCCTGCAATCTGATTTTATTGGCACAATATTGATTCTTGACAATATGGACTTCGGAATTTGGAACTCTCTTACCATTTCCGAAATGGAATGTCCCATTAAACTAGTTCCAACTACCATTCCGGGTCGGAACGTTCTTCACGTCCATCACCTGAGTACAAAAGACACCTCCACCAATGCACTGTTCTTTTATACCTTGTGTACTGATACTCCCGCCATCTGTATATGTGCCTATTGCTACCGCTTGACTTTTGTCAACTCAGTGCATATGCTCATTCATTTTCTAGACGGTTCACCGATTCCAGTTTTTTGGGGGAATCTGGTAAGACTCTGACTGCATACATAAAGAAAGTGATCGTTATGAGGTAATGTCCGATAGGTATACAACATGCCTTACGTGCAGGTATCGTGGGTATGACCTTAACTGTCCAAAGCCACTAGGAAACTTCCATAGATTATAATTACACTACTGGTCATTAAAATTGCTACACCAAGAAGAAATGCAGATGATCAACGGGTATTCATTGAACAAATATATTATACTAGAAATCACATGTGATTGCATTTTCACACAATTAGGGTGCATAGATCCTGAGAAATCAGTACCCAGAACAACCATCTCTGCCCAAAATAACGGCCTTGATACGCCTGGGCATTGAGTCAGACAGAGTTTGGATGGCGTGTACAGGTACAGCTGTCTATGGAGCTTCAACACGATACCACAGTTCATCAAGAATAGTGACTGGCGTATTGTGACGAGCCAGTTGCTCGGCCACCATTGACCAGACGTTTTCAATTGGTGAGAGATACGGAGAATGTGCTGGCCAGGACAGCAGTCGAACATTCTCTGTATCCACAAAGGCCCGTACAGGACCTGCAACATGCAGTCGTGCATTATCCTGCTGAAATGTAGGGTTTCGCAGGGATCGAATGAAGGCTAGAGCCACGGGAAGTAACACTTCTGAATTGTAACGTCCACTGTTCAGAGTGCCGTCAATGCGAACAAGAGGTGATCGAGACGTGTAACCATTGGCGCGCCGTACCATCACGCCGGGTGGTACGCCAGTATCGCGATGACGAATACACGCTTCCAATATGCGTTCACCGCGATGTCGCCAAACACGGATGCGACCATCATGATGCGGTAAACAGAACCTGGATTCATCCCGAAAAATGACGTTTTGCCATCCGTGCACCCAGGTTCATAGTTGAGTACACAATCGCAGGCGCTCCTGTCTGTGATGCAGCGTCAAGGGTAACCGCAGCCATGGTCTCCGAGCTGATAGTCCATGCTGCTGCAAACGTCGACGAACTGTTCGTGCAGATGGTTGTTGTCTTGCAAACGTCCCCATCTGTTGACTCAGGGATCGAGACGTGGCTGCACGATCCGCTACAGCCATGCGGATAAGATGCCTGTCATCGCGACTGCTAGTGATACGAGGCCTTTGGGATCCTGAATCCACCGATTCCATATTCTGCTAACAGTCGTTGGAACTCGACCAACGCGAGCAGTAATGTCGCGATACAATAAACCGCAATCGCGATAGGCTACAATCCGATCTTTATGAAAGTCGGAAACGTGATGGTACGCATTTCCCCTTCTTACACGAGGCATCACAACAACGTTCCACCAGGCAACGCCGGTCAACTGCTGTTTGTGTGTGAGAAATCGGCTGGAAACTTTCCTCATGTGAGCACGTTCTAGGTGTCGCCACCGGCGCCAACCTCGTGTGAATGCTCTGAAAAGCTACTCGTTAGCATATCACAGCATCTTCTTCCTGTCGGTTAAATTTCGCGTCTGTATCACGTCATCTTCGTGGTGTAGCAATTTTAATGACCAGTAGTGTAGTTACGATAGTGTAAGGTAGCCTACAGTAGTTTCCCGAATGTACTAATAGGGCAGGGGCGCTGCAGCAGACTCTTTCTTCACGTGTAGTCGGATGAAACTTTAAAGTAGCTTGTATAAAAAGGGCACAAGTGCGCAAAGTAACTGTCCGGTGATGGGTGTTACTGCGCTATTGCAGTGGGGATATGTTTAACAGTAAGGTTCCCTGGACCTTTACATCTCCTCACTCAGCATCTAGATGGTTCATTACTTCCGGTTTTTAGGGGAATCTAGTAAGATACTGACCACATACGAAAATATAACAATCGCTATGAGGTAACGCCAGATAAGTATGCAACACGCATAATGTACAGGTAACATAGGTACGACCTCAACTGACCAAAGTAGCTAGTAAAACTGCACTAATCTACCCTTGCTTATGACAGTCTATGGTAGCCACCGTTAGTTTTACGACTCTACTAATACTCAAGGAGCGTTGCAGCAGAGTCACTTTCCACGTCCAGTCGAATGACACGAGAACGGCGCTCATGTAAAAGGTGCTCATGTATGCGAGGTAACTGTCAGTTCTGCTGCGCTATTGTATCGGAGGGACTTTTAACAGCGAGGAGCGTCAACTGTGGCGAGTTGCGCCAGAGGCTGTCGTCAGACACGGACGCGCGTATCTTTACGGCGCCGAGGCGCGGCCGGTACCAGCAGCAGCTGGCTGCCATTA
Organism: Schistocerca cancellata; assembly: GCF_023864275.1. NCBI lineage: Eukaryota > Metazoa > Arthropoda > Insecta > Orthoptera > Acrididae > Schistocerca > Schistocerca cancellata. Next base: position 245,532,873 of record NC_064626.1, on the reverse strand, counting down.
AGCAGCTCAGGCGGGGACTCCTCAGCCGCGAAATTCGCCGCCCCGAGACGTTAAACTGGCGAGAATGCGCCTGCCTATTCAGCGCCTTAATTAGCTAGATTGGGGACCACGATTGCGCCGAGTTATGGCAGCGGCGGTGGAGTGCCGAGGACGGGTGCAGACAGTGAGGGATGGAGGATTGCGCGGGAGGGGGATGGGGTGGAGTGGGAGGAGGGTACGTGGGGTTGGGGGAGTGGGCAGAAAAGCGGCAGCAAGCGCCCAAGTCAGCTACAGCGGGCGCAGGGCGGAGACCCACCCGCGATTACATTACATTATCGGCTGATTAGATCGCGATCTGGGGTAGGAAGCGGGTGGGGGGGGGGGGGGGAGCGCCAGGCGAGAGCTGCGCGGAATGCTGGATTAACGGTGTAACGCGTCTGTCTGCAGCCAAAAGCCATCTGTTTCTCTGGTTGGTGGGTAATTAACGTCGCTTAACGTGCCGCGGCGGGCAGGGGCTTCTTGGCTGGGAATAGTAATACTATCTTCTCTCGCATACCAAATGTGTTCGGGGGCCTATAAAGCATTCCTAACGTCTGCTAACGATTGTTTTAGTCTTGCGAAGTTGAATACATCAGATATATTGAATATTATATTATACTGATGAGAGTAGTATAATAATAACTTAATTCTATGAAGTTATAACAGCATCCATGTTTGAAGATTGGATTATGAGAATTCGTGTTCGTCATAACATGCAAGTAAACCTTATTTTTTTAAAATGTGTGTTTCAACCTCTTGGGTCATCATAAGCGGGTACCTTATTTGGTTGTATAAAATGCCAAAGTTTTTAAGTAATAACTATCATGACGAAATTACACCTAAAAAGTTTTAATTTTAGTATCGGACAAATCTCAGCCCACGTATCCGCACTTTCGAATCACATTAATGTGATCACCTTTGCCGGCTGCTGTGACCGAGCGGTTCTAGGAGCTTAAGTCCAGAACCGCGCTGCTGCTACGGTAGCAGGTACGAATCCTACCTCGGGCATGGGTGTAAGTGATGTCCTTAGGTTAGTTAGGGGACTAGGGGACTGATGACCTCAGATGTTAAGTCCCATAGTGATTAGAGCCATTTGAACCATATTTTGATCACATTTCAAAAGCCTGAATGACCAGTTTTTCCAGTGCGGACGCGAGAGTCAGTGAGGATCTGGAAGGTACGGACAAGGAAGTGGAGCCATGCCGTCTCGAGTGCCGTGACCAGTTGCATTACGATTCTCGGCTGAGGATGCATGGCGCGAACAACCCGAACAAGGTGGTCCCACAGATTTTCGATTGGGTCTAAATCCGAGAAGTCGGCACGAACAAGCCACCTGCTACGGTGGCCCATACGCAGCAACGTTCGTTGAACGGTCCTTGAATTTACACTGTTGGTAGCTCCTTGGTTCGTCTTGGCTGTCAGTTGCTCAACAGTTCACATGTATTCGCCCTTAAACTTCTCGGCAGCCGTCGTTCACCCTTGTCGTCTATGTCCCGTTGTGCAGCACAGTTGCCCCGGCGCCGGTTTTGGATAACGCCTTTTTGCCGTACATGGCGTAGTTTAACCACGGTAGCGCGTGATTAGTTAAGAAACTTAGTGGTTTCTGAAATGCTTCCAACCTTGGCCCGACGGTCAATGATAATGCCCTTTTGGATGTCAGACGAATCGCTCCGTTTCCACATTACGACAGCGACTGCACTGTTCTCCAAGTCTTCCCGCGCCCCGCCCCCCTCCCTACACGCTTTATGGACCCTCCACTGCTAGTGCTGTCATCTGCAGTCTGCTAATGTTTATTTGCACACTGACGTCGAACATAGGCGGTTATCACGTTAATGTGACTGGACCGTGTATATGGAGGAAAGGCCAGTTCATTCCACGGTGGAAGCGCGGTCCCGCGGAGAGTGCCACCGCTGCCGTGGTCGTGTCACGTGGTGCGTTCACTGTCGCGTCAGTGACAGTAAATTTCGAAGGCCCGCAGTTGCCTGGTAGCTTTCTCTGTTGTCTGAAGCCTTCGATCCAAACCACTGAGAGCTAGTAAAGTTACTAACATTTCTTGTTTTTACGTTTTTCGAATCAAATCGCTCCCTGGAATTTTTATGAAAGCTTACGACGACCTTTGCTAAGCTACGGACTTTGGTTATGACTGTGTTCCCTTACTACTACTACTACTACTACTACTACTACGTGATCAGGCCCAGTGGACCGCACGCATCTACAAGTTTCCTCCTCCAACGTATTCTGTCCATTGCTGCTATCCGCCATCCTTTCACACCTATTGACACTTGGTTTACATCTTCATGGAGTCCTTCCCTTCAACGCTTCTTGGGTCTCCCTAGCGGTCTCTTTCCCGTAGTTGTGAAATCCAGGAGCTTCCGAGGCCATCTGTGATCCTCCATCAGGGCCACATGGCAGGCCCACTGCATTCGTTTGGCTTTCACAGTTCTTGCTATGTTGGGCTGCTGGTATAGTTCCTCAAGTTCTTGGTTGTTTCTGATCCTCCATTCCCGTGCATCTGCATCCAGAACCGGACCGAAGATCTTCCGAAGCACTTCTTTCTCAAAAATAAAAGGAGCTTATGGAAATTCTGTTTCCGGATACCCCATGTCTCACCGCCATGTAGAACAACAGGCTGGATCAGGGTTTTGTATAATCGATTCTTGAACTGTCTGGAGAGATATCTGGACATAAGGGTGACAATTATTGAAGTATATTAAAAAACGTAAATTAGTTACAAAATACTGCGTGCATACACTTTATTCAACATGTAAACGTCACTATAGGTTTTCGGATTTAGGTTACAACTTGTTCGATATGCTTGACATCATTCGCGATGAAGTGCCACAGACGATTATCGAAATTCTGCATGACCAGCTGAAGTATCGGAACATGCCAGTGGCCTCTGACCACCCCAGGATCAGAATGAGTTCCCGAAAGTGTTCCTCCAAGACATCAAACACTCTCCTGCTTCGATTGGAACCAGCTCCGTCTCGCATGAACCACATCTTGTCGAAATCAGGGTCACTTTGGTTAACAGGGATGAGATCATCTGCCAAAACCTTCACGTACCGTTCGGCAGTCACCGTGCCATCAACGAATATCGCACCGAGTATTCCGTGACCGGACATTGGACACGACATAGTCACTCATTGAGGGTGAAGAGACTTCTTGGTGGCGAGATGCGGATTCTCATTCCCCTGAATGCGCTGATTTTGCCTATTGACGAACCTATCCATGCATGCACATACTAATCCCCATCATGCCCCTCGACCAACCGTACAGTTTGAAAACGCAAACCGTTCCGAAGTTGCGACGATTTTAGTTCATAAAATTCGGTAATGATGATCCTGTATCCCCACTGTGTGACCTATCAGGAGCTGTCAGTTTATGCGACAGATCCCACTTTGAGCAACATCGCATGATCAAAAACTGTGCCGAGAAGAGTAGAAACCTTATGTCTGTTAGGTTCTGTAGGACTTTCTTTAAATCAGTGTATAGTTTCCTATCTCCAACGAAATTATATTATTGTGAGTTTGGTTGGTGAGTTAACGATCATTGTGTGACTTGTAGAGTTAACAGTCATTTCGCCGCAGATCGCAAGCTATACAGTAATTTAAAAAAGATTGTACAGAACCGAAGAGTTTAAAAAATTAAAAGTCATCTGTTTCTCAGATTTCTGGGTTACGTTCCACGGCAGCAGGGGCTGAGTGTAGTGAGACTGTCTCCTCTAAAAATTAGACCCAATTTCGTCGCAATAGTTAGTAACTAAACCATGTTTACACTTTACAAAATGAATTGAATTAATAACTGATGATGCCACAATACTGCTGAAATAGGTTAGGACATTAATAAGATCAGATCTTTTCACAATATGCGTAGCTGAACTTCTCTTATTTTCATCTTTAGAAACTGTGTACTTGAAAATATATAATCGATGTGGCAGGGTAAGTAGGATATTCCAAAGGGTTCTGCAGATCGTCCACTCCTGATCTTGATCATCATAAAACGTTTCCCCAAAGACACTGGACGGATGTTTAAAAAATAGTTCAGTTTGCGGGCGATACAAATATACTGGCAAATGAAGGAAACACATCCATATCATACAAGGCTAGGAGAGCACTGTAACAGGCTTAGAACTGGATCACAGAGACAGCCAAGCTCTTATGTTTACAGAAACTGATATTATACAATTCCAAATAAAAACAATTACTTATAAGAGGGAGAAATGGAAATAAAGAGTGCTACATTGTATGGACAAGGGTGACACTTCTAGCATCAACTTAGATAAAGAACAATAGTGTAACCTGCAGCTGGACAAGTTATCCAAGCAGCCTATTTCCGTCCACTTTGTACGAGAAATCTCTCTCTTCGTGTTGACGTAGAGGCAGGACTGCTAGCATAGTTTCAGTCAATATTGCCCATGTCAGCTAAGGTCAAAAATAGTTTTTTTTCTACGGGAATATGCTGTAAGAATTTTATATAAAGTTGATAAGGCTCTTTAGAGATCACTCCTCTGAGACGAATGAAACGACATTTTCTCACCAGCAGTCAGCTCTTCAGCTTAACAAATTATCAGACCCAAGACAGCACCTTCGTGAGAGTTGAGTTTTCTTAAAACAAGGCACAATACGGGAGACAATCATGAGAATCTCTTCCGAGACAATAGGTAATGATGGTGTGGGTATAGGTACGAATACAAACTTGTCCATCATTATTACACCAATTCTTACAGATATCCTTAATCTCTCTCTCGATAGTTGCACATTTTGAGTTAATGCAAATGTTAAACTGGTCAGCATCCAAGAATGATAACAGACATGCTTGGACATGTGTGAAAAGGTGATTTTGACTCTGCTTGATTTAAGAGAGGCTTTTCATACTGTAGAGGCCGACAGATTACTAATAAAATGAAACAGCCGAACTTCTTGTCACATTGTCCAGAGATCGCACTGCCACACCGAATCGATACCATAGACGTTAAAGAGGTCCTCCTACGATCAGCAACAACCAATGGGAGGCACTCCAGAAGACCACACCTCCCTCTCAGCATAGCAGGGCCCTCACACCGAGGTCAACGTAGAATCGACCAAACTCAGATAGATCTCGCACCTTCTCCATTCTATATACGGACACCATGCTCACTGATACTACATGCACTGCCTATATGTCTGACTAGCAGTTGTACCTCCCCATGTGATGCTGCTATCGCCTGGACGGTTTTATATCGACAGTAGATCGCTGGTCATAATGTTCTGGCTGATCATTGTATGAATCACATAGGAGTACCCTAAACCATACCGTTAGGTTTAATATGTTCTTGTCCATATTATCCACCTCTGCTTGTGCAGAGACTGCAGGTTGTCTGATGAAGGATGTCGCCGAGACAGTGACTGCCGTGTCGGTATTGCCACTATTCAGCTTGCGTTTCAAAATTATTCCGCTCCTCAGGGTGTACCTGACGCTGACGACCCTTCTTGCGTGTTCATGACTGATGGTGTATAACTGTAAAATGCCTTCTGTAAAAGGCTTCTGGCTGGTGGAACTTCCTGACTTCTCTACTGGGCATTTCAATGCCGCCACTTTCTGAGATATTGCCCTTCTTAGTGCCTCTGTATCAAACTTGTTTCGGACGAATTCCATGCTGATGTCATTCCTAAAGATTCATCTGAGAACTGACTTCAATTCAAGTCATATGGTTGGATATAAGTGACAGCTCGAAGCCGCTAGTCTTGCCAGGTGAAATAAAGGCACAAAATAAAACCATACTCTAGATAAATGACAGGTACGAACAACCAGAGATTCTGAGATGTCCATTACAATTACACATCCCAAGAAGTCATCTGTATCAATTTTGAGTCTAAAATGTAATTATAGATGCTTTAAGAAATATCTGTTCGGAATATGTGTTGGTTATATAGTAAATTGATCCTGCAGCGAAAAAGAAGACATAAATTACGTCTTGTTTGGGTGTAAAGAAATGCCACAGACATCTGCAAATTCACGAAAATGCTACGTGCTGGGGGCAATTTGATTCAGAGACAAGAAAACGATTCCAGAGAAATATATAGTCATTTAACGTATGTTGGCATAAATGCACGATGGTATACTCGTACACCAGGTGGTTGTAATGAAAGTGCAGCTACTCAAAGAGTTCCAGTGTGGGCTGTAACTGTCGTATGGTAGCGAAACTTGGTAGATATTCGACTCCGTTAAACGCGGAACCGATTTACGCTTGAAAACACTAGTTCCAGTTTTGTACATCAGGTGGAGAGCTGGCTTCGTGAATTCGAAAAAGACGTGTAAAAGTGTTTCCAGGTGTAATGGATTAGGAACGGAGCGCCTGCAGAATATGGCAGACAAATGAGAAAAGCAAAACGTTAATGTTATTGTAAGTCACTGATTACACAGTTTTTCAGTATCGACGTCGACGAAATACTGCAGTCGTAAAACGACGAGAATATTTCCTGTACATTGGCCTCAAGATCGGGTAGAGACCGAAGGTGTTCATGGTAAACGAGTTCTTTTATCCGATCCCAGGCACAAAAGCCACATGGATTCAGATCAGGGGATCCCGCACACCGCGCTTCAAAATCTCTGGAGGTAACACGTCTATGGAAGGTTGCATTAAGTAGATCTCTCACTGGTAGAGTGACGTGAGTTGTTGGCGCATGTTGCATGAAAACAGCCGTTCCCACACAGTTGGGCTCTTCCAAAGCAGGAAACACATTCTGTACCAGGGGTCTAGATAACGTGAAGACATCACGGTGCAATTGACGGGCCATCTGGGTATATTGTCTTCAAAGAAGAACGGACTGTGAATAAAAATGCTTGTGAATCCATAACACACAGACAAATACGGGGCGAGCAATGGCTCTTCGTGTACAACACGCTGTATACCAGTACCCGAAATTAGGCAGTTTTGTGTATTCCCCACACTCTGTAGTGTAAAATGTGCCCCATCACTGGACAGAATATTGCCCGGCAATATTCAGTAAATTCGGAACGTTGATGTGGATCATGAGGTTCCACTTGCTGCATCGTCTTGATTTTGTAGTGGTACCAGTGTAAAATAATCGCAAAACTTTCCCTGCTGTTGATCATGATGGACAATTTTCGTGACACTGTAGGAGCACTAAAACTACACGAGACATGGGCTGCATGGTTTGTTACAGCAACAGCAACCTCGTCAGTAACGTGTATCGGCATAGGACGCCTTCCTCTTCCATGTACCACATCAAGCTCACCCGTTATCTCGACTTCCCATATCATCTTCTTTCAATCATTTAATGATATCGGGCCCCTCCTCAGACCTCTCAGTGCAGCACTGTGATTGCTGCACTGTTCATCCAAGCTGTGGCTTGTCAAATGACGGCATGGATATCATACCGTCTTAAAAGCGCCAGATTTGTAATGTACAGCGCCATATTTGCATCTGGTGGCCTAAATTGGAAGTATTGTTTTTGGTTCTTTATTAACACATTAGCACATCTGACTAATTTCACTGCCATACGATAATTGTAGCTCATACTGGAGCTCCGTGAGTAATTGAACTTTACTTATAACCACCCGATTATGTGTAACATGTATTACAAAGTATTAAACTACATAGTAAATTCGAACCAACAATATAACAATGTGCAATATTCCGCCTGTACAAGCAGGTTATAGAAAAGCGCATTCAAGAACGAATCCAACTTTTTGAGTACCAAGAAGCGTGACACAAGTACTAAATGTCGTCATACTGAACATGCGTTTGGTAATGTCTGGCATTCGGGACTTTGTATAAGTCAACGAAACTTGCTTTCCGGTTAAATTGGTAAAACTAATACCAAGTTCATTTGATAACAAACCAACATCGGTATTCACAACTGACAGCAAATCAACACCATTTCACTCAGACTCTGGAGTACCTCAATGAGCAATATTATCGCTTTAGATACATCAGATCCTTCTTTGCCAATCAAGTTGAATGGAAACTTAGGCATTTATGCATGTGTTATGGCTTACTGGAGCCACGCATGCACACCTGAAAGCCTACATGTATTAGTAAATTAACATACCAGTGTGTTGGAACCGTGGCTTGACAAATGAAAAATACGCCCAAATGCTCAGAAATGCACAGAAATCTAATAAATTACATCCAAAAAAGGCAGAAGAATTTACATTAACATTAAGGGGAAAACAAATAACACCAAGAAAATCTGTCAAATACCTTGGAATTATCTTAGACGCGACGATGACATATAGGCAAAAAATCAATGGATTAATCATGAAAGCAAGGAAGAGACAAAATTTACTAAAATTAATGAAATGAAAATCCCATAGAGCATCTTAACTACCCTCACATATATACACTCATGCTCATAAATTAAGGATAATTGCAGAACGTGGTGCCACATAACGTGGCACTACACCAACCTGGCGCTAATAGCATAAGTTGACAAGATTGTCTGGAAACACATGTACTACAAAACGCCACTGTTTCCTGAAAATGTACCCCGACATCAATATGGGATATGATCACCATGCACACGTACACATGCCGCACAACGGGTTGGCATACTCTGGATCAGGTGGTCGAGCAGCTGCTGGGGTATAGCCTCCCATTCTTGCACCAGTGCCTATCGGAGCTCCTGAAGTGTCGTACGGGTTTGAAGACGTGCAGCGATACGTTGACCGAGAGCATCCCAGACATACTCGAACTGGAGAACATGCAGGCCACTCCATTCGCCAGATATCTTCTGTTTCAAGGAAGGTACTCTTCCATGATGGCAGCTCGGTGGGGCCGTGCGTTATCATCCATCAGGAGGAAGGTGGGACCCACTGCACCCAGGCGGACATACTGTTGCAAAATGACGTCCCGATACACCTGACCTGTTACAGTTCCTCCGTCAAAGACATGCAGGGGTGTACCTGCACCAATCATAATCCCACCCCACACCACCAAACCGCGACCTCCATACAGGTCCCTTTCAAGGACGTTAAGGGGTAAGTATCTGGCTCCTGATTCACGCGAGATGAAAACCCGGCGAGAAGCACTGTTCAGACTATACCTGGACTCGTGCGTGAATATAACCTGGGACCACTGTTCCAATGGCCATGTATGTGTTCTTGACACCAGGCTTTACGGGCTCACCTGTGACCAGGGGTCAGTTGAATGTACTTTGCAGGTCTCCCGGCGAATAAACCATGTCTGTTCAGTAGTCTGTAGACTGAGTGTCTGGTGACAGCTATTCCAATGGCTGCGGTAAGGTCCCGAACAGGGCTACCTGCAGTACTCCGTGGCCGTGTGCGGACACTGGATGGTGAGATATCGGTCTTCTTGTAGTGTTGTACACTGTGGACGTCCCGTACTGTAGCGCCTGGACATGTTTCCTGTCTACTGGAATCGTTGCCATAGTCTTGTAATCACACTTTGCGGCACACGGAGGACCCGTGCTACGACCTGCTATGTTCGGTCAGCTTCCAGTCGCCCTAGTGTTCTACCCCTCATAACGTCATCAATATGTGTTCTTTGAGCCATTTTCAACACACAGTCACCATTAGCAGGTGTGAAAACGTCTGCACACTTATTCGCTGCACCGTAGTCTGACATGCAGCAACACACCTCTGCGTACGTGGAGTGCTGGCAGCGCCACCGTGCGACGACCGCTGGTCAAATGCACCGCATGGTCATACCCCGAGGTGATTTAAACCCGCAAACCGCCACCAGAGCGCTGTTTCACCATGTGTCAGCATTATCCTTAATTTATGAGCATTAATGTACATAGTGCACTTTTGCAAGACCGATGTTAGAATATGTACCGCCAAAATGGATGGCAGCTTCACCACAACGCAAAAAATTTTCAGCGCTGGAAGCAGGATTTTAAGAAGAGCATCAAGACTGAATCCAAGCACCAGCAGGAGAAAAAAGTTTATACCAATGTACAGCCACTCGAACAACGTGTAATTAAATCAACTGCCAACTTGCGATTATTAAGTCTGACAACAGAAACCAAAACTTAACTTTCCAGAATATAAATTTCCAAACCCTCGAAGCATAGCTGCTGAAGCGTTACAAACGGTCTGTCCTCAGGAAAATAGTATACAGACAAATCTACAAGATAATGATGTTTTACATCTTAAAGAATATAATCAAGGAGTAGAGTGGTCGAACTTAACGTGTACCCTTACCGATGTTCTTGTTTAGGGAGGTTTTCTCTCGGTATACGATCTATAACTTTCTCTCTGGTATAACGAAACAGAGAAAATGTATTTATAATAAAGTAAGAGCTCAAATCCCAATACTTAACAAATAAACAGTGTCACCATAGTACAAATGCATAACTTCGGCGTCAATGAACTCATCAGTCTGTTCGGAAATAGCCCGCCATTCTCATCAGCGATGGAAAACAAAATATATATAAAGAAATAAACGCGTCGAAAAATAGTTGGCATGTCCGATGTGCGTATATGAGTAAAGCTTACAAAAATGTTAGTAATAATAATGACGTGTGACGAGGGCCTCCGGTCGGGTAGACCGCTCGCCTGGTGCAAGCCTTTCGAGGTGACGCAACTTCGGCGACTTGCGCGGGGATGGGGATGAAATGATGACAACACAACACCCAGTCCCTGAGCGGAGAAAATATCCGACCCAGCCGGGAATCGAACCCGGGCCCTTAGGACTGACAATCTGTTGCGCTGACCACTTTTTTAAAAAATCTCATTTTGTTCGTTTTCTTTCGTTGTATCTGCTCGGGGCGGACGTGGCAAGCCACCCGTTTCAGTTCGTCGTTGATCCATTAACTCATTTTATTTCATTACAGAGGGCAGCTAACCTGCTGACCGAACACGCTGAGTTACCGTGCCGGCACCACTCAGCTACTGGGGGCGAACAATGTTAATAATAACCTTTGTGAACAATATGAGTGGCAGCATGCACTTTGTTTCCAACGAAAAATAAATAAATATTAAGTTATTTGATCGCTTCCAGGTTTCCGGCTATGACAGATCAAGAGAGAAGCAAGTTTGAGCAAATAAATATTACTGTAGAACATCCGATTTTCTTTCTGATTGCGGTTACTCACTAATGTAGTTCCCATATAATTGGCCAAGTATCTAGCAGTGCGGAACCGCCGTCAACTCTTTCCGTTTGTTCGCGGGTCTGTTTGCGCCGAGTTGTCCCACTCGCTCGCTGCTCGCAACCTGCCGCGAAAAAAACACGGCAGTCTAGACAGCGTTGCCAGACCCTCGGCACAAGGTCGCCTTTTATTGGGACGGTCGGAGCATGAGTCGGCAGCCGGCGCCACAAAGAGCGCGCATGCAGACGGCACGACCAGGCGCTGTTTACCGGGCGTACACCGCCCTGCCCCGGCGCGGCCACTCGCCTGCCGGCTGGCCTGTGCCGCGCTCCGCGGCCGATGCGCGTGCAAACAAGTGACCCTGAAGCGGTAAAGGCCACGCGGCCCGAGCGGAACTCCGCCACAGCGTCCGGCATTGGCCGCCTCTCATTACACTCGCTGTTTTCTCACCGCGATTGGGCAGAAAGCACTGGAAATTGCTTCTGTAATGGGGTTTTCTAGTGAGTATCGTTCAGTGGCAGTCAAAGAGACAGCTTTTTTTTTTTTTTGAGTCGTCTGTCTTATGAGTTCTTTGATGACGGCCGCCAAGAATTCCTCTCCTGTGCCAACCAGCTGAGAGTAGAATGAGATTTTCACTCTGCGGTGGAGTGTGCGCTGATATGAAACTTCCTGGCAGATTAAAACTGTGCGCCGGACCGAGACTCGAACCCGGGACCTTCGCCTATCGCGAGCAAGTGCTCCACCATCTGAGCTACCCAAGCACGATTCACGCCCCGTCCTCATTGCTTTACTTCCGCCAGTACCTCGTCTCCTACTTTTCAAACTTCACAGAAGCTCTCCTGCGAACATAGCAGAACTAGCACCGCAGTAAGAAAGGATATTGCGGAGACCTGGCTTAGCCTCAGCCTGGGGGATGTTTCCAGAATGAGATTTTCAATCTGCACCGGAGTGTGCGCTGATATAAAACTTCCTGGAAGATTAAAACTGTGTCCCAGGCCGACACTCGAACTCGGGACCTTTGCCTTTCGCGGGCAAGTGCTCTACCATCTGAGCTACCCAAGCACGACTCACGCCCCGTCCTCACAGCAGGGTTTGCAGGAGAGCTTCTGTGAAGTTTGGAAAGTAGGAGACGAGGTACTGGCGGAAGTAAATCTGTGAGGACGGGGTGTGAGTCGTGCTTGGATAGCTCAGATGCTAGTATACTTGCTCGCGAAATGCGAAGGTCCCGAGTTCGAGTCTCGGTCCGGTACTCAGTTTTGATCTGCCACTAAGTTCCATATCAGCGCACACTCCGCTGCAGAGCGAAAATCTCATTCTGGAAACATCCCCCAGGCTGAGGCTAAGCCCTGTCTCCGCAATATCCTTCCTTGCACGAGCGCTAGTTCTGCTAGATTCGCAGGAAAGCTTCTGTGAAGTGTGGAAAGTAGGAGACGAGGTACTGGCGGAACTAAAGCTGTGAGGACGGGGCGGTCCGCAGCTCGTGGTCGTGCGGTAGCGTTCTCGCTCCCCACGCCCGGGTTCCCGGTTTCGATTCCCGGCGGGGTCAGGGATTTTCTCTGCCTCGTGATGACTGGGTGTTGTGTGATGTTCTTAGGTTAGTTAGGTTTAAGTAGTTCTAAGTTCTAGGGGACTGATGACCATAGATGTTAAGTCCCATAGTGCTCCGAGCCATTTGAACCATTTTTGAGGACGGCGCGTGAGTCGTGCTTGGGTAGCTCAGGTGGTAGAGCACTTGCCGGCAAAAGGCAAAGGTCCCGAGTTCGAGTCTCGGTCCGGCACACAGTTTTAATCTGCCAGGAAGTTCCATATCACAGTAGTACTTCCAACCTACGTCCTCAACTATTTCCTGGATGTATTGCAATCTCAGTCTTCCAGTTCTTGCCCTCTGCAGCTCCCTCTAGTACCATGGAAGTCATTCCCTGACGTTTTAACAGATGTCCTATCATCCTGTGCCTTCTTCTTGTCAGTGTTTTACACATATGCCTTTCCTCGCCGTTTCTGCGAAGAACTTCCTCATTCCTCACCTCATCAGTCCGCCTAATTTTCAACATTCATCTGTAGCACCACATCTCAAATACGGCGATTCTCTTATGTTCCGATTTTCTCACAGTCCATGTTTCACTGCCATATGGCTCAGACGTATATTCTCAGAAACTTCTTTCTCGAATCATTACCTGTGTTTTATACTAATAGACTTCAGGAATGCCCTTTTTGCCTGGGTTAGTTTGCTTTTGATGTTCTTCTTGCTCCTTGCGTCACTGGTTATTTTGCAGCCTAGATAGAATAATTCCTTAAACGTCATCCACTTTGTGACCATCGATCCTGATGTTAAGTTTCCCGTTGATCTCATTTCGGCTACTTCTCATTACTCTCGTCTTTCTTCGATTTACTCTCAATCGGTATTCTGCACTCATTAGATTGTTCATTCCATCCCGCAGATCATGTAATTCTTCTTCACTTTCACTCAGGATAGCAATATCATCAGCGAATCGTATCATTGATGTCCTTTCACCTTGAATTTTAATTCCACTCTTCAACAGTTCTTTTATTTCCATCATTCCTTCTCCGATGTACAGCTTGAACAATAGGGGCGAAAGACTACATCCCTGTCTTACCCCCTTTTTAATCCGAGCACTTCGTTCCTTATCGTCCACTCTTATTCCTCGTTATATTACCCGTCTCTCCCTATATCTTACCCCTATTTTTCTCCGAATTTCGAACATCTTGCACCACTTTACACTGTCGAACTCTTTATCCAGGTTGACAAATCCTGTGAACGTTTATTGATTTTTCTTTAGTCTTGCTTCATTATCAACCGTTAAGTCAGAAATTCTTCTCTGGCGCATTTACCTTTCCTAAAACCAAACTGATTATCTAACAGGTCGAGCGGTTGTATGTGCTTCAGTCCGGAACCACGCGGCTGCTACGGTCGCAGGCTCGAATCCTGCCTCGGGCATGGATGTGTGTGATGTCCTTAGGTTAGTTAGGTTTAAGTAGTTCTAAGTCTAGGTGACTGATGACCTCAGATGTCCCATAGTGCTTGGAGCCATTTGAACCATTTGATTATCTAACAGATTCTCAATTTTCTTTTCACACACACTGTTGTTCAATAACTCTTACCGGCTTACAGTGCTTTTGACGGTTTGCGCAATATACTGAAGGAGACTGCGGAATTTTAAAAATATGAACGCTCGCTCCATATATCATACCGTGTGAAGGTAAGACCGCACTGAGCGGAACTGCACTGCAGCAGAGTAGCGCAGCACGGTTTCAATATTTCTGCCCTCAGAGCTATCATATTTAGCTTCCAGTAGCCCTTTTTGGAGCAGTTGAGAAGGCAGCAGTGAGCAGATGACGTATTGTCGTGTGAGGTAACGGGGACAGATGGTTTATTCGGTACGTGTATCGTGAGAAAGACAGCCTAAAATGTTATGCTTCTCCGTGACTGGCTGCTCTGTTCGGAAATAGCGCTCCAATATGATGATATTCATTTGTTAATATTAGAAAAAACTAAACAGTGTATTTACCTGCTTTCCGTTTAAAAGCAGCTCTCAAAAGCAGGCTATCATTCCATTGTTTCAAAAGGAGAATAATAAATAATTGCTAAACAAAAGGGCAGACGAAGTACTTTGGAGATCGTCGGCTATCACCCAACTTGGATGGCAGGCGAGGTGGTTCGGCTGGAAGATCAGAGCTCTATCGGCAGTCTCCGAGGACAGACATCTTGTCTGATGCGGTCGGTATTGCGTAAGAATTTAATCAGCAACCTCTGGGTTCTTGGACATGTAACTGAGGACTAGTCTGACAGTAATTACGCCAACAGACAGTTCTTTGTTTTGTTTATTCTCTGTGAAAGTGTGAAGAATGGAAATTGTTTGTGATTTATAAAGTGGAATGTAATTGTGCAGTTTCTCGTATTCTGCTAATAAAAGCGAGTGTCATCCCGTTGAAACAAACCAATTCAAAATTTAATTACTTGTACAATAGCAACTCTTCGCTAACAGTTTACTACTGCCTCAAGATAACGGACTTACATCCTTTGTGCACAGGGGACAAGTATAGAAACTGCGCGTTGGTGAACGGCATTCAGAAGTTTCGCATTCCACTCATCGCGGTGGAAGCAACCAGGCACTTCGGGTGTACTGAAGTAACGGATTTATCATACACACGTAAATCCCTCTCTTTCACTTGCCGTAAAGGCTGTACTTAGTGTACCGCATTTGAACTGCAGAAACGCGACAATATTTACGTATTAGCAAATATTTATGTAAGTCGTTCGGTAACTTCAGAGGAAAATGGACAAAAGTGACGTAGATGTGATAATAATTTCTTCGTTATGTGAGGAAGGAGGCTACAAAGTTATATATGTGAACGTTGGCGACTTTGGAAAGAATAGAAAAGCGGGGATCTTTTCATGGTCAGATTGAACAACAAAACTGGAAACAAATATCTTGAATAGAGTACCAGGCTCAAAAGAATTACGAGACACGTGAGCTCGACTGCGTAGGATGACTGTCGGAGACGAAGCTCTTCCATTAAAAAAAAACCCTGATGAGACCTTATCCTGGTACACAATTAGATGACCAATCGAAAAAAATTACCGTTACAGACAAGCAGAGCACGAGGTGTTTCACAAAACGCTTTTGGAATACTGTGCCAAAAGTTTAGGATTTACTACTGCAAGACATGTCTAACTCTGGAAACTGTAAAGAACGTGAGTGTTTCCATTTCTGTCTTCCGTAATTTTTCGCAGACACAATATAGTGTTGTCTGACAATCAAGATACTGAAGAGAAACAATTACGAAACCTTCCTCATATAGCAGGAAGTTTCGTAAATAATGCTATCCAGACATGGGATAGATTCAAAGATTATTTCAGCTTCCCAAGCGGTGGTGTGGTCTGGCAAAACGACATGGTAAACAGGGGATGTCGAAGAGAAAATAAGCGATAAAAAAATGTAGTAATAATTGTGAAGTCAAGGAAAATAAAAACCTAATCGTCTGTTAAAAAAAAAAAAAAAAAGATGTCTCTGGGTATTCGCACGTTACGTTTACCCCAGTTTCCTTGGCAACTTTTCCATTTTTTCCTGGTACTATTCATACAATGTTTATTTTTAACGTCACGTAACTCTTAATATCAACTTATACATACAGTTAACTTATCTTCGTCTGATGCCAATTTGGTAAACTTTCGTTTCTCACGTCAAAAGAGCTACCATTTGAATAAGGTGCGATGTCGCGTCATTTGCCATACAGCACTAGCGTCAACGGAACTACGCGACGCTGCACGGCACCTCATAGTTCGCCAGTTGGTCAACTTCGCCTCCCACAAGGGAAACTCCACATGTCAATCTCCCTCAGATTTTGTGGTAAATGTCCCGGTGGATATCCCGTCAAAAAACTGAACACAGATCAAGAATGAAAAGAGAAAGAAGGTGTACCTAACTGTGAAAAAAGAAGCAAAAAATAAACAGTGAACTGTCCAAACACAAGATGTGCAACATCGAGCAAATTGCACCAAAAACGGCATCGCGGTTGCGTGGTCACGGGTCTGGACTGCAAAACGGGTGACCCGCGTTTAAATCTCCCTCGTGCCCCATTTTTTTTCTCACAAATTTATGAACTCTCCGTCCGGTAACTGACGAGTCTGTGCTCCTTCTTTAGTCTTGGAAATTGTCTTAACATACACTAGTTGTAGACTATGAGTCACGTGGTAGGACTATATTACCATAGCACGCAAATGTGACGAACAGTAAGAGCAGGCGAGATGCTGCACAGATCCCCCTGAGATATGAATACCACAAGTAAACAGGTATGTACGATGTTGCAAGAAGGAATTTGAAATGACAAAACATCCCAAACGGAACGCAAGAGTCATAACATAAACACAAATTTGAATACAGCAAAGAGACATGTTAATGAACGGACACTTGAATATTTATCTCCCTCTTTGCAGTTGAACACCACAATCCCATAACCACGACGCGAGCCCTAAGTAATGTTGCACATCTTCGTCTTTGACCGTTCACTGTTTCCATTTTGTTTCTTTTTTGACAGTTCAGTATGGCTTCTTCCTGTTTTTTCTGCTTGAGAAATGTTCAGTTGTGGACGAGCTGTCGAATGTCCGTGGTGTGGAGGTAGGTTTTTGATTAGCAATCAAAATGTCCTCGGTCACGGGTTCGAAACTTGCCGCCGATTAAATTTTGATCAGCAGTGGCGGCCGACGACTTCCAGCGTAAGAAGTCATCCTCACCCTGCCAACGTCCTTGTCAAAGAGGGCGGAGAAACGGACAGAGGTTCAGGGCACTCTCTAGCCCTTTGGTTTGGAAACTGCCCATAAAGGCGAAAGAGCCGGCAATGATCAACGGCATGAGAATGCAGAAGGCAACGGAAACCACTGTAATAAAGAGACATAAAGTGTATCCACACAAAATGCGGCCTGTAACTGAAGAAAAAGTGTCATGATGAACTCTACATTGGCAAAATATTCCGCAATAGTCCCCCATTCGGATCTACAGGTGGGGAAGGTGCTCATGAGAAAAAGACTGGTAGCCAACGAAAGGATAACACTCTACGAGTCGGGAGGGGGCGAGGCAGATTTCAGAAGTTTGAAAGTGGCAGAGAAGTTAGAAAATCTGAAAAGGGAAATGCAAAAACGCAGTCTAGATATTGTGAAGAGTCAGAGAAGTGAAATGGAAAGAAGACGTGTATTTCTGGTTAGATGAGTATAGGGTAATATAAACAGCAGGAGAAGATGGTATAACGGGAATAGGATTCGTTATGAATAGGAAGGTAGGGCAGAGAGTGTGTTACTGTAAACAGTTCTGTGACAGTGTTGATCTTATCAGAATCTACAGCAAACCAACACCGACAACGGTAGTTCAGGTATACATGCTGACGTCGCAAGCTGTAGATGACGAGACAGAGAAAGTTTATGAGGATATTTAACGGGTAATAGAGCACGTAATGGGTGATGAAAATCAAATAGTCATGGGACTGAAATGCAGTTGTAGGGGATGGAGTAGAAGAGAAGGTTACAGGAGAATGTGGGCTTGAGACAAGGAATGAGAGAGGAGAAAGACTAGTTGAGTACTGTAAAAAATTTCAGCTAGTAATACTCTGTTCCAGAATAACAAGAGGAGGAGGTATACTTGGAAAAGACCAGCTGATAAGGGAAGATTTAAATTAGATTACATCATAGTCACACAGAGATTCCGAAATCAGATACTGTATTGTAAGGTATACCCCGGAGCAGATCACAATGTAGTAGTGATGAAGAGTAGGCTGAAGTCTAAGATATTAGTCAGGAAGAATCAATACGCAAAGAAGTGGGATACAGAAGTACTAAAGGAGTGAAGAGGTACGCTTGAAGTTCTCTAAGGGCATCGATACAGCAATAAGCAATGGCTCAATAGATAGTATAGTTGAAGAGGAATAGACATCTCTAAAAAGGGCAATCACAGAAGGTGGAAAGAAAAACGTAGGTACAAATAGGTGACTGCGAAGAAACCATCGGTACTTCAGTTGGTTGATGAAAGAAGGAAGTGCAAAAATGCTCAGGGAAATTCAGCAATACAGAAATACTAGTCACTCAGGGATGAAATAAGTAGGAAGTACAGGGAAGCTAAGACAAAATGGCTGCATGAAGAAAATGTAGAAATAGAAAAAGAAATGATTATCGAAAGGACTGATTCAGCATATAGGTAACTCAAAACAACCTTCAGTGAAATTAAAAGCAAGGGTGGTAACATTAAGAGTGCAATGGGAATTTCATTGTTAAATGCAGAGGAGAGAGCGGTTATGGGGAAAGAGTACACTTATCTCCTCTAAGAGGGGAAAGATTTGTCTGACATGATAGAAGAAGTAACAGGATTCGATTTAGAAGACATAGGGGATCCAGTAGTAAAATCAAAAAGTAAGAGAGCTATCGAGGATCTAAGATCAAATAGGGCAGAATGGATAGATAACATTCCATCAGAATTTGTAACATTACTGGGAGAAGTGGCAACATAACGACTACTCATGTTGGCGTGTAGAATGTAAGACCCTGGCGACACACTATCTAATTTTCGCAAAAATATAATCCACACTATTCCAAAGACTGCAAGAGCTGACAAGGGCGAGAATTATCGCACAATCAGCTTAACAGCTCAAGCATCCAAGTTGGTGACAAGAATAATATACAAAAGAATGGAAAAGAAAACTGAGGAACTGTTGGATGATAATTAGTTTGGGTTTCGGAAAGATAAAGGCACCAGAGAGACAATTCTGACGATGCGGTTGATATTGGAATCAAGGCTAAAGAAAAATCAGTACACGTTCATAGGATTTGTTGACCTGCAAAAATCGTTCGATAATATAAAATGGTGCAAGATATTCGAAATTCTGACAAAAATAGTGGTAAACTACAAACAGAGACCGGCAATATCAATATGTTCAAGAGCCAAGAGGGAACAATAAGAGTGGACGACCACGAACGAAGTGCCCGGTTTAAAAAGGTTGTAAGACGGGATGTAGCCTTTTGCCCCTACTGTTCAGTCTGTACATCGACGAAGCAATGATGTATTCAGGAGTGTAATTAAAATTCAGGGTGAAAGGATATCAATGAAAGGATTCGCTGCTGACATTGCTATCCTTAGTGAAAGTGAAGAAGAATTACTGATGTGTTGATTGGAATGAACAGTCAAATGTTTTTTATTCCAGTCTCTGATCACAATATCAATTCTTTAGACGATGACCGGTTTTAGTCCGTAATGACGATCCTCAGATCTAAAATATATAAATATATGCATCTAGTTATCGATGTGTCTTTCAACACAAAACAGCAATATGTGTCACAATATACTGTCATACAACTAGGGAAATGTACAGATAAGATACGGTAAAACGTACCCTTTTTACATCATGTCCTAAAGTGATAAGGCCATAATGGCATCATCAAAACATATAAATATACTCAGCACAGCATCGTCACACAGATGTAAAATATGGTGTAGAATAGGCCACATCGTCCACATAGTGATTATTGCAACTGGCTACTGAAGTACAGTAGCAACCAGAAACTTGTTTGCCTGCATCCTCCCTAGATGTTGCTACTGTGGGCTTACTTAGATGTAGTCATTATTTACGCAAAAAACATAATCTAATAAAACACATTAGGTAAAATGAATGTAGAAGACATTAAAATTGATGACTATCATAGAAACCAATTGTGATAGATTAAAAGATGAATGCAGTTACCCATATAATATTATTAAAAGGAAATGTATGAAGATAAACAATTAATAAAATATTCCGGCCTGTTATGCCGAGGCAGGGTGTGAATCGGACACTCAACATATCTACGATCCCCTTGAAAATGTCCTCAGCATATGGGGACGAAACGTTGGGTTTTTATTGACATTCGGTGTTTCTTATAGACTGCTCCTCTGAAGTATGTCGAGGTCAAAAGAACAGTGGAAATCAAAAATGGGTCAACACAATCTCAATTTTATACGTGAGATAGGTTAGGTTAGTGTTGTTTAACGTCCCGTCGACAACGAGGTCATTAGAGACGGAGCGCAAGCTCGGGTTAGGGAAGGATGGGGAACGAAATCGGCCGTGCCCTTTCAAAGGAACCATCCCGGAATTTGCCTGAAACGATTTAGGGAAATCACGGAAAACCTAAATCAGGATGGCTGGAGACGGGATTGAACCGTCGTCCTCCCGAATGCGAGTCCAGTGTGCTAACCACTGCACCACCTCGCTCGGTACGTGAGATACATATATGGTGATGTTGATTATGAAGACAAGAACTGTCAAATGCCACGTGCTGCTGTGTCACAAAGAAGTCAGTTCAATTGGTTCAAGTGGCTCTAAGCACTATGGGACTTAACATCTGACGTTATTAGTACCCTAGAACTTAGAAATACTTAAAAATAACTAACCTAAGGACATTACACACATCCACGCCCGAGGCAGGATTCGAACCTGCGACCGTAGCGGTCGCGCGGTTCCAGATTGTAACGCCTAGAACCGCTCGGCCACACCGACCGGCTGTAGTCAATTCTCACCTGACACTGACCGACGAGTAATTGACTGAAATCTAGTGGTAGATTTGACTGAAAGCTTTTATTAATTCATATATAGCCACATAGCCACGCATTCGTAAATCCTGTAAATTTTTTTCTAAAACAACTGCAAATGCTTCCAGACCGTCTTCATGTATATCAGTCTGTGTCTCTAACTTTCGTGGCGATTGTGTCTAGACAGAAATACAAAATAAATAACAAATCGGGAACCTAGATTTATTTAAGTTTCTAACATTACTTCGTCATGAAGAACACCCCGCTTCACAAAGTAGCGTGTCATTGAAACAAAGGCGTTTCTCGTTGCGGCTGGACCTTTTCACAAAATTCCACTCACCAACTTTCCCCTCCGTATGCGTTAATATTTTGTCGAAGCCGACCTACGTAGGGAGAAACGACCATCATAATAAAGGAAGGGAAATCAGAAGTCGCTCAGAAAGATATAGGTGTTCGTTTTCCCGCGCGCTGTTACGGATTGGAATTACAGAGAATTATTGTGAAGGTGGTTCGATGAAACCTTTGACAGGCACTTAAGTGTGATTTGCAGAGTATCCTTGTAGATGTAGATGTACTGTACAGCAAATACGAGAGTTGGAGCTTAAATGATGGCAACTATTTATTTACAACCGATACAAGAGAGTTAAAAGTTTGCACCTGTTACTGTCCTTCAAAGTAGTCACCAGATTTGAATAGAGCCCGTTGCCAGCAATGTGGAAGGCGTAATATACCGTTAGCAGAGCCTGTTCTGTTGATGGTGTGAATGGAGCGGTCTAAAGTTATGGTGATTCTCGCGTACGTCTGTGATGGTGTTATCCTAACGCATTACGTTCCTCCACGGCAGACCATCCCTGCACAGTATTACTGCTCGTTTTTGGAGCATCACCTGCGACCAGCTTTGTGAATGAAGCGGCGACACTTTCTGGGCAACCCACCCATCATTTTTCACGACAATGCGTAGGCGCATAAAGGGCAAGCTGTGGCTGCACTGTTCGGCCGATTGGACTGTGAAGTACTGTACAGTCCACCATACTCCCCGGACTTAAGTCCTTGTGATTTTGACTTGATTCCGAAGATGAAGGAACTACTTCGTAGCATTGGCTTCAGAACTGTTCCAGAGATTCGACAGTCAGTAGACCGCTACATTCACACCATCAACAGAACAGACTCTGCAAACGGTATACTAGGCTTTCCACATCGCTGGCAACGAGTTCTACACAACGCTGGTGACTACTTTGAACGACAGTAACAGGGGAAAACACGTAACTCTTTTGTATCGGTTGTGAATAAATAGTTGCCACTATTTCAGTTTGAACCCTCGTATAAAGTCTAATATCCAAAAATTTAAGGTATATACACCAGTAACAAAGTTAAGTGGGGAAGCTGCAGTAATTGAAAGGAAGATCAAGTGTATAAGGTTTGCTGAGGAGATGCCATTATTAGCTGAAGGTGTGAAGATATTCGGTAATAGGTTGGAACAATTCAAGGGCAGCTGAGAACAAAAACAGGCAGCAGTATGAGGTGCGAAGAAGTAGTGGAAAGAAGGATAATAATGTCATCAGAACGCTTTTACAGAACAAGAAAATTTACTTTGTTCTCAACGAAAAGCAGCTAAGGAAAAATTCAAATGTTTCCTGCGCAGTGTTGCCTTATAACTGTTTGAAAGGTGGAAACTGCAAAAACACGGATAGTAGCACTCAGAAGCCCTCGAAATGAAAAGCGTGAACGAGGAAAATTAGTTAATAAGGGCAATGTAAAGTAGGAAGAAGCACATAAGCAGTAAATAATATTTTCATCTTACAAATCCAACTTGAAAACTGACTCTGAAAGAATACAGAATCTCTATTTAATTCGTGTGCCACAAAAGTGGGTTCAAAAGTCAAATTTTAGATTTAAAATACGAAACGGTCTCTTGGATATGTTCCAAGTTACTTCCGGAGTCAAACAACCAGATACTTCGTTGCCATCACTTTTCAATCCCGTTATGGAGCAGATCATGAGGAAAATAAAATAACACAACTTAAAACACAGCTACAGCAGAGTTTTAAATTAGTGGCATATAAATATGACATCGCAGTCTCAGGAGAAAATGAACACTAAATTAATTCACTCACCAAAATATTGCTAACAGCTTACTTGAAATAGGACTAAACCACTGATACTAGTAAAATCAAATACTTCTTCGTCTCACGACAAACTACGGCAGATCAATTTAAACTGGTGCAGGGATAATCGAAACAATAACTCAGTTAATTTATCTTGGGATTTTGCAAATTAGAGGCAACATTTCAAAGAGGAAATAAACAATAGAATGCAAGAAGGCAACAGATATTATTTCGCGTTATTGAACATCTTAAAAAGCAAACTTATTTCAAGAAATTCAAGCATTTGCATGTATAAAACTCTTATAACTTGTGGGACATTGACGTATTAGGAAAATCAGAAGAAGCAAAATTAAGAATCTGTGAAAAGAAAATTTTGAGGAAGATATCTGATGGGATTCAAGATAAGAACAAAAGAAATTGAGAATATTGAAAAACAAAAATTATATGATTTATCTGGAGAATCAGACATTGCGCTCTAAATTAAAGCTAGGTGACATCGGTAGATTGGACACCCACCCCTACTGCAAGAAGTAAGTAAAATCTATTAAGTTCGTACACAACTTCCTTAAGGAAGGAGACCTCTTTGGAGACCAACATCAGCAACAAAGAAGATATGAAAATCTTACAAGTGATGAATTGGAAAAACAAATACCAAGATAAAATTATTTGACAAAGCATTGTACCGTCAGGAGTGAAGTGCTCGCGTACCTTGTGAAGCTTGTTAATAATAATGATAATGAAGAGTACGAAATGAAACTAGTTGAGACAGCCAGTTAAAACTGACCGCATTATGCTTTTGAAAGAACTGTGAATCGACAAAATTTCAAGGGAAGGAGAATATATCAGTTGACAGATGACCTCAAGATAGATTCGTTAGAGCGCAAAAGTATAGAAACGGTGGCAAAAGCAAAGGGTGGATGATGCTGAGTTAGCCGACTATTACTGAGCAACGAAGCATCACAATAATGACCGTGATCGGTAGCTGCATAATTATATGTCAAACTGCAGTTTCAAACGGCCGAAGTTTCCCCATTGTTATCAGGATTTTTTCTGTACAATAAGCCAGGTCCGCTCAAAAAGAACCACAGATCGATCACACATCTTTCTGCACGAGACGAAATTACGATGGATGCTCGACAGATTTTGATTGTGTGGCCATTACCGTTCAAGCCTACGCTAATGATCAACAATTGTGTTTGCACTGAGAGCTAGAATTAATCCTTTATGGAGAAATTAAAACAGAAAATAGTGAATTACAGTTCGGCGAAATTATGGTTACGCAAAAAAAAAAAAAAAAAAACCCTCACCTTTGCAGGTTCTTGCAATCGAAAACATTTTATCTTCCATTACCGTAGTATATCAGCAATAAATGACTGGGAATATAATTTTTGGGGTAGCAAACAAACGAAAATGTTAATGTGGTAGAACTATATCGCAAAGAGCCAAATTACTTAGGTCCAGGTACTTTTGGCAAAACTACACTCCTGGAAATGCAAAAAAGAACACATTGACACCGGTGTGTCAGATCCACCATACTTGCTCCGGACACTGCGAGAGGGCTGTACAACCAATGATCACACGCACGGCACAGCGGACACACCAGGAACCGCGGGGTTGGCCGTCGAATGGCGCTAGCTGCGCAGCATTTGTGCACCGCCGCCGTCAGTGTCAGCCAGTTTGCCGTGGCATACTGAGCTCCATCGCAGTCTTTAACACTGGTAGCATGCCGCGACAGCTTGGACGTGAACCGTATGTGCAGTTGACGGACTTTGAGCGAGGGCGTATAGTGGGCATGCGGGAGGCCGGGTGGACGTACCGCCGAATTGCTAAACACGTGGGGCGTGAGGTCTCCACAGTACATCGATGTTGTCACCAGTGGTCGGCGGAAGGTGCACGTGCCCGTCGACCTGGGACCGGACCGCAGCGACGCACGGATGCACGCCAAGACCGTAGGATCCTACGCAGTGCCGTAGGGGACCGCACCGCCACTTCCCAGCAAATTAGGGACACTGTTGCTCCTGGGGTATCGGCGAGGACCATTCGCAACCGTCTCCATGAAGCTGGGCTACGGTCCCGCACACCGTTAGGCCGTCTTCCGCTCACACCCCAACATCGTGCAGCCCGCCTCCAGTGGTGTCGCGACAGGCGTGAATGGAGGGACGAATGGAGACGTGTCGTCTTCAGCGATGAGAGTCGCTTCTGCCTTGGTGCCAATGATGGTCGTATGCGTGTTTGGCGCCGTGCAGGTGAGCGCCACAATCAGGACTGCATACGACCGAGGCACACAGGGCCAACACCCGGCTTCATGGTGGGGTGAGCGATCTCCTACACTGGCCGTACACCACTGGTGATCGTCGAGGGGACACTGAATAGTGCACGGTACATCCAAACCGTCATCGAACCCATCGTTCTACCATTCCTAGACCGGCAAGGGAACTTGCTGTTCCAACAGGACAATGCACGTCCGCATGTATCCCGTGCCACCCAACGTGCTCTAGAACGTGTAAGTCAACTACCCTGGCCAGCAAGATCTCCGGATCTGTCCCCCATTGAGCATGTTTGGGACTGGATATAGCGTCGTCTCACGCGGTCTGCACGTCCAGCACGAACGCTGGTCCAATTGAGGCGCCAGGTGGAAATGGCATGGCAAGCCGTTCCACAGGACTACATCTAGCATCTCTACGATCGTCTCCATGGGAGAATAGCAGCCTGCATTGCTGCGAAAGGTGGATATACACTGTACTAGTGCCGACATTGTGCATCCTCTGTTGCCTGTGTCTATGTGCCTGTGGTTCTGTCAATGTGATCATGTGATGTATCTGACCCCAGGAATGTGTCAATAAAGTTTCCCCTTCCTGGGACAATGAATTCACGGTGTTCTTATTTCAATTTCCAGGAGTGTATATTAAATTCGGGGGCGTAGTGATTTGCATAGGCCTATTTTAGTACACCTACATCTTAGAGGATAATGTTTAAAGATAACACATTACATATACGATATAAATAAGCTGCGTAACGAGTTCATAAGTTGGAGTATTTAGAGGATATAAGAAAACTTTTTTATCCTCACTGTGTGCTCACAAGTGGTCCGTGAAGGTTTTGTCGCTGCTGATGGCAGATGTTCAGAGATATTACTCAAACAGACGTTTAACGAATATTGTGTTAGAGATGTTGTTGAAAATGTCATCCGTTTACATTAAAGCATAACTGACATCTGCTTGCTAGTGATTGTCTCACACGCTCAGAGCAACCAGATGTTTAACGAATAAAGCCTGCAGCTTCAGCAAATGGGCAACCAGGTCTTTCGTAATGTCTGTCGGTGCCTTGTATGCCAAGCGATTCATCTCCCCCGACAAAAATAAACCTTTACGAGTAAGACAACATCTCTGAGAACAGGTAAATAACAAGGACCGTATTTTTTTTCAGACACATTGGAAGCTTCGTTGTAAAAAAAAAATCTATTTGATTTGCTAAAACCATCTTTACTCTTCTGCCTGAATCTTTTGCTGTGCATCCAGTCGCAGTATTCAACGCTTGTTATCAATAATGAATTCGATTAAAACAGATATTCCTGATTTAGAAAATGAACTTGTAAATGTCAGGGCTCTAAGACTATCAATGAATCATGGAATATTTTCTGACACTGGAATTCGATTAGAGGTACAATATCATAGAGTTTGCGAAAATAGCGCACTGCAAGTAGAATTTTATACCGGATATAACAATATTTGGATGAATGGTCGCGGGTGAGTGTCCACTCTTATCGGAAGGAAACGTGAAGAATATCGCCTGAATTCAATGATGACATTACTGTGGACTATGTACATGACGAGAAAAACCAGGAACGGAATGAAACTGAAGCATGACTTACGATGAGACTAGATGACACTAAAATGAGTATAATTTTTTTAGTAATAAACGATTCCAAACGTTTCATTAACTCGCTATTTCAGTTTTGTTTGCCTATACTCAGGCACAGACACGGGAATTTTATTTGATGATTGTTTCTCTTTTGTTTTTCTTAAATATAAGGGTATTTATGTTAATAACTTAAAATCTCATCAAGTCTAGTCATTAGCGGCACTATTAATACGATACAGCTAGAGTTCCCTATCAAATTTCCACGACTTACACACCCAAAACTCTGGAACGGATTAAAAAAGACAACAGCTGGTGCTACTTTGTTCTACAACACCTATTCGCATATGGTGCTAAGTTTGCCATTTTGCTTCTCTGTATATCTAGCAGTATAATCAGTAGTATCTGGAATATATGATTTCTTAGCTTGCGTGTACTTTTCCCTCGCCGACGCAGCTTCAGTAGAACGCAAACTGAGATGAAATTGTTGACCTTGGTACATTTTCTGCAGCTGCAGCCAGAATCATTAAGCAGTTATCGTCTACTTGATATATGTGGTCGTTCTAGAGCACAGTAAGATTAAGACTTATGACTGTATTGCGAGAAATTCAGTCTTAATGCGAGTTTCATTGGAGAGTTTCGTGATTTAGCTCAACACTAAACAAACACGAGAGATCGCTTGTTGTATTTACCGCCCAATATTATTGGTGACTGTCTGGGTGTCGAATTCTTTGCCG
This sequence comes from Schistocerca cancellata, assembly GCF_023864275.1. Classification (NCBI taxonomy): domain Eukaryota; kingdom Metazoa; phylum Arthropoda; class Insecta; order Orthoptera; family Acrididae; genus Schistocerca; species Schistocerca cancellata. The sequence continues at coordinate 245,505,034 of NC_064626.1, read as the reverse complement.
TACTACGCAGTAAGATTTTATTTACTCATACACTGAGGAGAGCTCACATCAAATTAAAATGAAGTTTCTACTTGGGGCATTCCGTTCTATGAATGGAAAATATGGTTGACAGACTACTGTAAAACAATCTTGGTCTGAACAGTAGTAAAATTTTATGGACTTGATGCTACTGGTTCATTAATTAAGTTGAGAATACAACATGACAAACAGAAAGCTGGTGGCTGCATTTAGTAAGGAACTGTGGTATCAGTGCTTTCCCGCATTAACTTCCCCTCTTTTCCATGTGACGAAGGTAGTGCAAATGACATGAAACAAATGAAAGGAGAAGGAAATGAAACTCTAGCTGATGAAGATTGGCTCAGAATAAACAAATCTTATTAATATGTTTCTTCTTTAGCATTGTTGAAATCCTGGAAAATGAACTTGCTATTAGAGATGAGTCATGTTGACATGAAATGTTACTGACATATCCAAAAGACTACTGTGATGCTAAGGGAAACTGTAAGAAACACAGAACAGGAGTCAAGACCCCGCAACTGAACCCATACCTTCCAAATCTCACCTGGAACACATCCTGCTCACGAATTTGCAAACAATTTTTTGACTCAAGGAGTCCAACAATAATGTATGAGCTCCTCATCGCGTAACAACTGGAGTCAAACTCTTCAGTTTGGCGTCACGCGAACCAAGAGTCGGTAAGTTTCCTTCTCAGTTCGCGGTTGGCAGGGTAGCAAACTTCAGAGCAAACACAGTGGCATGAAGCCTGTTCAGAAAGTAAGGGCCATTCCATGTGAGTGTGATCCTGTAGGGTGGCAGAAAATTCCCAACGTGTATGGTGTCTGTATAGTGACTGAATGTTGCTTGTGATCTAAACTGCGAAATTTAGTGGTCATTAAGCCTCATGTAAAGGTTGCCCTTCTTCCAAGAAATGAATAAGGCCCAACGCAATGCTATAACGTTGTCTGGCTATTCTCAGTTATGGTACTTCAGTCACTCTTTCTTAAACACCGCAATGGAACATTTGTTTAATACCTGAAATGCGTTTGTATTGGCTACTGGTTACCTTTCCCTTTATTGAAACCGATCTGAATTCTCGTAACAACATGATTTTTTTTGCCTGAATATCAAGCTGTAAACGCAGATTCGTCCCTTCATATACAATATTATTATTGTTGTGTCCTTGTAATAGCAGAATATCATAAAACATGGGAACTCATTATGGAGCAGCCGCACACTCTATGATCTTGATGCCGTCCACCCGCAGAAACCTGACAATAATTTACAGCTGCAAAGAGTTGTTCGTTTTTGAACATCCGCTACGAGTACAAGTGGTTTTGATTGGAAAAGCTGATTGGATTAGGCATGAGAACATTTAGTTTACTTACTTCCGCATAAGGCATTTGTGCTACGGCTCAGGATTGTACCCTTCTACGAGGTGCATTCAAGGCCTCCGATTTTTTTTCTAATTAACTACTCATCCGAAATCGATAAAACTGGCGTTACTTCTCGACGTAATCGCCCTGCAGACTTACACATTTTTCACAACGCTGACGCCATGATTCCATGGCAGCGGTGAAGGCTTCTTTAGGAGTCTGTTTTGATCACTGGAAAATCGCTGAGGCAATAGCAGCACGGCTGGTGAATGTGCGGCCACGGAGAGTGTCTTTCACTGTTGGAAAAAGCCAAAAGTCACTAGGAGCCAGGTCAGGTGAGTACGGAGCACGAGGAATCACTTCAAAGTTGTTATCACGAAGAAACTGTTGCGTAGCGTTAGCTCGATGTGCGGGTGCGTTGTATCGGTGAAACAGCACACGTGCAGCCCTTCCCGGACGTTTTTGTTGCAGTGCAGGAAGGAATTTGTTCTTCAAAACATTTTCGTAGGATGCACCTGTTACCGTAGTGCCCTTTGGAACGCAATGGGTAAGGATTACGCCCTCGCTGTCCCAGAACATGGACACCCATCATTTTTTCAGCACTGGCGGTTACCCGAAATCTTTTTGGTGGCGGTGAATCTGTGTGCTTCCATTGAGCTGACTGGCGCTTTGTTTCTGGATTGAAAAATGGCATCCACGTCTAATCCATTGTCCAACCGACGAAAAGAAAGTCAACACTGCTCGGCAACATGCCACACGGGCAGCCGTGTGGTCGTCCGTCTGCATTCGTGGCACCCACCTACATCTACATCTACATCTACATTTATACTCCGCAAGCCACCCAACGGTGTGTGGCGGAGGGCACTTTACGTGCCACTGTCATCACCTCCCTTTCCTGTTCCAGTCGCGTATGGTTCGCGGGAAGAACGACTGTCTGAAGGCCTCTGTGCGCGCTCTAATCTCTCTAATTTTACATTCGTGATCTCCTCGGGAGGTATAAGTAGGGGGAAGCAATATATTCGATACCTCATCCAGAAACGCACCCTCTCGAAACCTGGCGAGCAAGCTACACAGCGATGCAGAGCGCCTCTCTTGCAGAGTCTGCCACTTGAGTTTGTTAAACATCTCCGTAACGCTATCACGGTTACCAAATAACCCTGTGACGAAACGCGCCGCTCTTCTTTGAATCTTCTCTATCTCCTCCGTCAACCCGATCTGGTACGGATCCCACACTGATGAGCAATACTCAAGTATAGGTCGAACGAGTGTTTTGTAAGCCACCTCCTTTGTTGATGGACTACATTTTCTAAGGACTCTCCCAATGAATCTCAACCTGGTACCCGCCTTACCAACAATTAATTTTATATGATCATTCCACTGCATATCGTTCCGCACGCATACTCCCAGATATTTTACAGAAGTAACTGCTACCAGTTTTTGTTCCGCTATCATATAATCATACAATAAAGGATCCTTCTTTCTATGTATTCGCAATACATTAAATTTGTCTATGTTAAGGGTCAGTTGCCACTCCCTGCACCAAGTGCCTATCCGCTGCAGATCTTCCTGCATTTCGCTACAATTTACTAATGCTGCAACTTCTCTGTATACTACAGCATCATCCGCGAAAAGCCGCATGGAACTTCCGACACTATCAACTAGGTCATTTATATATATTGTGAAAAGCAATGGTCCCATAACACTCCCCTGTGGCACACCAGAGGTTACTTTAACGTCTGTAGACGTCTCTCCGTTGATAACAACATGCTGTGTTCTGTTTGCTAAAAACTCTTCAATCCAGCCACACAGCTGGTCTGATATTCCGTAGGCTCTTACTTTGTTTATCAGGCGACAGTGCGGAACTGTATCGAACGCCTTCCGGAAGTCAAGAAAAATAGCATCTACCTGGGAGCCTGTATCTAATATTTTCTGGGCCTCATGAACAAATAAAGCGAGTTGGGTCTCACACGATCGCTGTTTCCGGAATCCATGTTGATTCCTACATAGTAGATTCTGAGTTTCCAAAAACGACATGATATTCGAGCAAAAAACATGTTCTAAAATTCTACAACAGATCGACGTCAGAGATATAGGTCTATAGTTTTGCGCATCTGCTCGACGACCCTTCTTGAAGACTGGGACTACCTGTGCTCTTTTCCAATCATTTGGAATCTTCCGTTCCTCTAGAGACTTGCGGTACACGGCTGTTAGAAGGGGGGCAAGTTCTTTCGCGTACTCTGTGTAGAATCGAATTGGTATCCCGTCAGGTCCAGTGGACTTTCCTCTGTTAAGTGATTCCAGTTGCTTTTCTATTCCTTGGACACTTATTTCGATGTCAGCCATTTTTTCGTTTGTGCGAGGATTTAGAGAAGGAACTGCAGTGCGGTCTTCCTCTGTGAAACAGCTTTGGAAAAAGGTGTTTAGTATTTCAGCTTTACGCTTGTCATCCTCTGTTTCAATGCCATCATCATCCTGGAGTGTCTGGATATGCTGTTTCGAGCCACTTACTGATTTAACGTAAGACCAGAACTTCCTAGGATTTTCTGTCAAGTCGGTACATAGAATTTTACTTTCGAATTCACTGAACGCTTCACGCATAGCCCTCCTTACGCCAACTTTGACATCGTTTAGCTTCTGTTTGTCTGAGAGGTTTTGGCTGCGTTTAAACTTGCAGTGAAGCTCACTTTGCTTTCGCAGTAGTTTCCTAACTTTGTTGTTGTACCACGGTGGGTTTTTCCCGTCCCTCACAGTTTTACTCGGCACGTACCTATCTAAAACGCATTTTACGATTGCCTTGAACTTTTTCCATAAATATTCAACATTGTCAGTGTCAGAACATAAATTTTCGTTTTGATCTGTTAGGTAGTCTGAAATCTGCCTTCTATTACTCTTGCTAAACAGATAAACCTTCCGCCCTTTTTTTATATTCCTATTAACTTCCATATTCAGGGATGCTGCAACGGCCTTATGATCACTGATTCCCTGTTCTGCACTTACAGAGTCCAAAAGTTCGGGTCTGTTTGTTACCAGTAGGTCCAAGATGTTATCTCCACGAGTCGGTTCTCTGTTTAATTGCTCGAGGTAATTTTCGGATAGTGCACTCAGTATAATATCACTCGATGCTCTGTCCCTACCACCCGTCCTAAACATCTGAGTGTCCCAGTCTATATCTGGTAAATTGAAATCTCCACCTAAGACTATAACATGCTGAGAAAATTTATGTGAAATGTATTCCAAATTTTCTCTCAGTTGTTCTGACACTAATGCTGCTGAGTCAGGGGGTCGGTGAAAGGAGCCAATTATTAACCTAGCTCGGTTGTTGAGTGTAACCTCCACCCATAATAATTCACAGGAACTATCCACTTCTACTTCACTACAGGATAAACTACTACTAACAGCGACGAACACTCCACCACCGGTTGCATGCAATCTATCCTTTCTAAACACCGTCTGTACCTCTGCAAAAATTTCGGCAGAATTTATCTCTGGCTTCAGCCAGCTTTCTGTACCTATAACGATTTCAGCTCCAGTGCTTTCTATCAGCGCTTGAAGTTCCGGTACTTTACCAACGCAGCTTCGACAGTTTACAATTACAATACCGATTGCTGCTTGGTCTCCGCATGTTCTGACTTAGCCCCGCACCCGTTGAGGCTGTTGCCCTTTCTGTACTTGCCCGAGGCCATCTAACCTAAAAAACCGCCCAGCCCACGCCACACAACCCCTGCTACCCGTGTAGCCGCTTGTTGCGTGTAGTGGACACCTGACCTATCCAGCGGAACCCGAAACCCCACCACCCTATGGCGCAAGTCGAGGAATCTGCAGCCCACACGGTCGCAGAACCGTCTCAGCCTCTGATTCAGACCCTCCACTCGGCTCTGTACCAAAGGTCCGCAGTCAGTCCTGTCGACGATGCTGCAGATGGTGAGCTCTGCTTTCATCCCGCTAGCGAGACTGGCAGTCTTCACCAAATCAGATAGCCGCCGGAGCCAGAGAGGATTTCCTCCGATCCATAGCGACACACATCATTGGTGCCGACATGAGCGACCACCTGCAGATGGGTGCACCCTGTACCCTTCATGGCATCCGGAAGGACCCTTTCCACATCTGGAATGACTCCCCCCGGTATGCACACGGAGTGCACTTTGGTCTTCTTCCCCTCCCTTGCTGCCATATCCCTAAGGGGCCCCATTACGCGCCTGACGTTGGAGCTCCCAACTACCAGTAAGCCCACCCTCTGCGACCGCCCGGATCTTGCAGACTGAGGGGCAACCTCTGGAACAGGACAAGCAGCCATGTCAGGCTGAAGATCAGTATCAGCCTGAGACAGAGCCTGAAACCGGTTCGTCAGACAAACTGGAGAGGCCTTCCGTTCAGCCCTCCGGAATGTCTTTCGCCCCCTGCCACACCTTGAGACGACCTCCCACTCTACCACAGGTGAGGGATCAGCCTCAATGCGGGCAGTATCCTGGGCAACCACAGTTGTAGCCCGATCGGGGGATGCGTGGGACGAGCTGGCCGTCCCCGACAAACCCCCATCCGGACCCTCACAGTGATGCCCATTGGCAACAGCCTCAAGCTGTGTGACCGAAGCCAACACTGCCTGAAGCTGGGAGCGAAGGGATGCCAACTCAGCCTGCATCCGAACACAGCAGTTGCAGTCCCTATCCATGCTAAAAACTGTTGTGCAATGAACGTCTGAACTAATCTACAGAGAGCGCAAACAAATCGACACAAAATTTAAACGGTTATTAAAATACGAGATTGCCTAGTAAATGCAGTAATGCTGCCACTTGTGCACTGCTGACGCACTGCTCGGCGGCGGAAGGAGACTACGCGATTTTACACTATTCAGGTACTAAAACGCGATGCTACAACTCTCAAATACTATAATACGCCCAAAATTTATGAATTAAACAATGCAAGTACCAAAAACACGCAAAGAAATTAAGAATTAAACTATGTAACAAATGAATGAGCTAGGAGTATACGACTTGCTGCTGCAGCTGCTTATCCAACGGCGGCAGGGAGCACACTGACTGTGACCAACCGACACTGGCCGTTCAAAACAAAAACAGAAGACAGACGACTACGCGAATTTACACTATTCAGGTACTAAAACGCGATGCTACAACTCTCAAATACTATAATATGCCCGAAATTTATGAATTAAACAATGCAAGTACCAAAAACACGCAAAGAAATTAAGAATTAAACTATGTAACAAATGAGTGAGCTAGGAGTATACGACTTGCTGCTGCAGCTGCTTATCCAACGGCGGCAGGGAGCACACTGGGTGACACTTTTCGCATTTTCAGGTCGTAGTGCAGGATTGTGTGCACAGAACCCACAGAAGTGCCAACTCTGGAGGCGAGCTGTTCAACAGTCATTCGGCGATCCCCCAAAACAATTCTCTCCACTTTCTCGATCGTGTCGTCAGACCGGCTTGTGCGAGCCCGAGGTTGTTTCGGTTTGTTGTCACACGATGTTCTGCCTTCATTAAACTGTCACACCCACGAAAACACTCTCGACACATCTGTAACTCCATCACCACATGTCTCCTTCAACTGTCGATAAATTTCAATTGGTTTCACACCACGCAAATTCAGAAAACGAATTATTGCACGCTGTTCAAGTAAGGAAAACGTCGCCATTTTAAGTATTTAAAACAGTTCTCATTCTCCACGCTGGCGGTAAAATTCCATCTGCCGTACGGTGCTGCCATCTCTGGGACGTATTGACAATGAACGCGGTCTCATTTTAAAACAAAGCGCATGTTTCTATCTCTTGCCAGTCCGGAGAAAAAAAATTGGAGGCCTTAGAACTTCGATGCACCTCGTACTATCTTACATAACTGGTACTTCATTAAATTAAATTTATGAAAGAAGCCAATATGATGTAGAGAAATGAGATCTGCGTAGACGTTATAATTATTATTCGATCTCAAGAACAGAAAAGTTTTACATAGGTCAAACACATTATGGTTACTCGAAACACTTGCTGCCCTCACATTGTCATACAAAGTCTAGTTATTTTACGTACTTTGAAGAGTATGGAAGATACGAAATCCGTTTGTGGGATGAAATACCGACTGGTTAAACCAGATCCCGAAGTAAATGCTGCTCATAAACAGAACGGAATCTGCCCCACTGAATGGTAACTGCGTAGGGCACTCTGCCATGGCATTCAATGTCTGGCCCAGATAAATCTCAACAATATTTGATCCTGATAAAACTTGACAAAAGAACAAAGCTCGCCAATACTTAGTAATGGAAAACTTTCTGTTCCAGAATGGTCGTATGAGAGAAGCTTTATATTTCACTGAATCACTGTACATGTACAAATCCATTACTGCTTTCATATATTGATCTCTCTTTCTTTCTCAGCATGAATGTATCTAATCACTTTCAATAGCCCACCAATCCACTCCGTAAGGAAGTTTCTCTACAAAAGCCACGAGCAGTATAGGAAAGAAAAATTCGCTTTGTTCTCCTTCAAAACTTATAAATCATACCTTAACATCCGGGCTCCTTCGCCCTCATTGCTTTAGGCTGCTCGCGAACTAAAGAACTTCCACAGAGAAAGTACCATAGCAGATGCTGCAGTGGGAGTATATCACTGGGTTCACAGACAACAGAAACGTTAGCTGCGAATAATCAACGCCTAATAACTGAAAATACAGAAGTCAGAAAACAAAAAAATTGACAGACTACTTTGAAAAGGAGATGCTGAATGTTATGCTTGGTACTGGGAGTGTAGTGTGCAAGTGCAGTTTCGGTATCCACCTTGCACTCACCAGTCATATGTCCAAAACGAACGAAAAATCATCAACCGTAGCACCAACATTCAAGGATGGACACAGCATTCGGGACAATTTCATCACTCTGGCTACTGTAACCGTCACTCTACTCTTTATCATGCGCGTTTTGTAATGCATATGTGCATTCCCTTCACGTGTTTAAGCCAAGTATTATGCGTATTTATGCTATCGCGAATGCTCAGTAGCAACCAAGCTACATGTAGGTTTAACAATTAAGCGTCAGCAAGTAGCATTAGAGATAAAATCATAGGAGAGAATGTTGTGCAACCTTAGTAGGGACAAGATCCGACTATTCGGGAGTAGTATCTTACAATATGAGACAGTGTTCCGAGACAAACTTCCGTAACAATGTCCACAAACGTGACGTCAGATCTGCCTAGCAGCAGCGATCTGAACGCCCATTAGCTGAAAGGGGGGCCTCTCTTGTCCTTCGAGAAGACAGGGCGAGTAGTCGCGCGCACCCACTCAAAACGCACGGTCGAGTAACCGGGGCGGCTCTAAAAGAACGGTCGCGAGTGGATATTTCATCTGTTAAACAATTTTTAAAGTGACGGTATTAGTTATCAGAACGCCACGTGTCGTGGGGAGCGTCTATCATGACGTAAAGTCAGAAAACTGTATTAATGTGTTGCAAAGGGTCGAATAACGGCGTAGCCCAGAGCCGTCATATTGCAAATTACGATTCTGTGACGTGTGTGACTAAGCAGTTTCTGTATTAAAACAAGAATAGTACAAACATTGTTGACAATTAACAACTGGCATCCCTAACCACCCCACATCAACACGATCATCACCTACATGGAACCTGACGACTGAGCGCTACTACTGTGCTACGAGGGACTTACCGAAGCACCAAGACACCAGGTTAGTGATACCGCCCAGAGAAGTACTTCCTTCGCACTACAATGCCACTGAGGGTGTTGTAGTTTCCCTACCCCCACTGTGAAAGTCAAGACAACGTTGTGTAATCCTTCCATCCCTCAACATTGTAGGCCTATAAACTAAAATCAACTTCTGATGAATTTCGGCAGCTATAGATATTGTTTCTCAAAAAGAAATGATCAAATTTTAGAACGCACTTCGTTATTAATGGGAGCAACGGTTTTCTTCCTAGTTGCTGTTTGCTTCCATCCTCAGTCGAAGCAATCAGAGTCAAAACAATGGCTTACGTGGCTTCACAAATAGCCAATGGATGCCGCTGGTTTCGTGCAACAGTGTCCTCAGTTGCTGCTCTAAAAAATTAATAAAAAATAAATAAATATACACTCCTGGAAATTGAAATAAGAACACCGTGAATTCATTGTCCCAGGAAGGGGAAACTTTATTGACACATTCCTGGGGTCAGATACATCACATGATCACATTGACAGAACCACAGGCACATAGACACAGGCAACAGAGGATGCACAATGTCGGCACTAGTACAGTGTATATCCACCTTTCGCAGCAATGCAGGCTGCTATTCTCCCATGGAGACGATCGTAGAGATGCTAGATGTAGTCCTGTGGAACGGCTTGCCATGCCATTTCCACCTGGCGCCTCAGTTGGATCAGCGTTCGTGCTGGACGTGCAGACCGCGTGAGACGACGCTTCATCCAGTCCCAAACATGCTCAATGGGGGACAGATCCGGAGATCTTGCTGGCCAGGGTAGTTGACTTACACGTTCTAGAGCACGTTGGGTGGCACGGGATACATGCGGACGTGCATTGTCCTGTTGGAACAGCAAGTTCCCTTGCCGGTCTAGGAATGGTAGAACGATGGTTTCGATGACGGTTTGGATGTACCGTGCACTATTCAGTGTCCCCTCGACGATCACCAGTGGTGTACGGCCAGTGTAGGAGATCGCTCCCCACACCATGATGCCGGGTGTTGGCCCTGTGTGCCTCGGTCGTATGCAGTCCTGATTATGGCGCTCACCTGCACGGCGCCAAACACGCATACGACCATCATTGGCACCAAGGCAGAAGCGACTCTCATCGCTGAAGACGACACGTCTCCATTCGTCCCTCCATTCACGCCTGTCGCGACACCACTGGACGCGGGCTGTACGATGTTGGGGCGTGAGCGGAAGACGGCCTAACGGTGTGCGGGACCGTAGCCCAGCTTCATGGAGACGGTTGCGAGTGGTCCTCGCCTATACCCCAGGAGCAACAGTGTCCCTAATTTGCTGGGAAGTGGCGGTGCGGTCCCCTACGGCACTGCGTAGGATCCTACGGTCTTGGCGTGCATCCGTGCGTCGCTGCGGTCCGGTCCCAGGTCGACGGGCACGTGCACCTTCCGCCGACCACTGGCGACAACACCCATATACTGTGGAGACCTCACGCCCCACGTGTTGAGCAATTCGGCGGTACGTCCACCCGGCCTCCCGCATGCCCACTATACGCCCTCGCTCAAAGTCCGTCAACTGCACATACGGTTCACGTCCACGCTGTCGCGGCATGCTACCAGTGTTAAAGACTGCGATGGAGCTCCGTATGCCACGGCAAACTGGCTGACACTGACGGCGGCGGTGCACAAATGCTGCGCAGCTAGCGCCATTCCACGGCCAACACCGCGGTTCCTGGTGTGTCCGCTGTGCCGTGCGTGTGATCATTGCTTGTACAGCCCTCTCGCAGTGTCCGGAGCAAGTATGGTGGGTCTGACACACCGGTGTCAATGTGTTCTTTTTTCCAATTCCAGGAGTGTATTTTAAAAAATGTTGAAGTTTGCCAAATTCCTAGGGCCACATAGCCTTGGTTGACGGCACATCCGTAAACAAATAACACGGCACAACGCGATCGTAAACTGTAAAGCGAATTTCAGTTTCCGCTGACACAATTGTTCACAGTTAATATTCGGTCGGATTTGCAACTCATTTAATATCCATAACAATTAGCAGTTGCATTTGCGGTATTCTCAAATGTCAACACTGGAGATAGCACTTAATTAATTTTATTTGCGATTTCGTCGCATACATTTGCTAATAGCTTCATGTGATTGTGCAGTTTCCAGAGTTTCACAGTAATATGGAATACAGTTAGTGTTTTGAACCTTGCAAATGTAATAATTAAGGACCATGGTATGCATTCGAAATCCCATACTTCTTCTGAAGACCCACATTTGTTTATTTATTAACTACTTTCTTGGACATTCACTTCAAAGATGTCGACATTTCGTTAGAAATTTTTGAAACGTTAGAAGAAGCAGAAAATAATACGAACATTTCCGTGAATTGTGGTTAGGAAGATAACTGTTGTATTAATTAAAGTCCAGAACAGAAACTGAGTTCGTTCCAAGTCCAAAGAATACTTCTACATTAATAGCTTTCAGTGACAAAGGAAAGGCTGCAATGTTTTTAGTCCAGCGAAGGAGGAAGAAAGAGCATAAACTTAAGCAGTGTGCAAAGGTGCTCTCGTTTCATACAGTTTTAACATGAATAGTATAAATGGAAGAAAGATTTACATGAAATACAAAATATGCGTGAAAACGATAATCGTAAAAGTGTGAAAGAAATCTATTCAAAAGATTTAGAACTACCCGTGAGAGTCAATGTAGCATTACCGAAAGAGATCTAGGAGACTGGGCCTTCTGAATTGCAAGTTAAATGGACATTACTGATTTCCAGCCTTCTTCATCCTGGTTAAACAGATTCAGGAAATTATACGGAAAAGGAAATCTCAAAATTACGAAATATGTAGAGGAAATGTCATTAACAGGTAGTATTATAGAGAAATTGATAGCTGATGTGAGGACAAAACTTCCTGTTACCCCATAAAAGTGCTGCATAAAGACAATCAGTCAAGTTTCGTGCAAACCGCACTTTCCCTTTTTGAGCAAAATAATGGTAGATACGCTAGTGCCGTCGATGAATGCTATGACACATCGAATACAACAATGCCAGTGATAGTATTCAGTGGGTTACTGTTACCACAGCTTTGTATCTCTCTTCAGAAACATCAACGCCAATTAGCAGCAAAAAAATTTTAAAAAAAGAGTGTTTACTTGCAAAAGTCATGTAATCGCTGTAGCAAAATTTGGAAAAATGTGACAGAATAATTTTTGATTTGCATCCGAAATGTCTTTTTGCAGTCTACAGAGAATAATACATTGTTTTTGTTGGACTTCTGGCTCAGACGTAACGAAAGCACAGTGAAAAGACTTTGCAAAAACAGACATAATGTCTGATGGGATATGGCAATCACTGGTTATACAATGTTACTTATAATCCGTCTTGATTCCACAAATGTGATGCAGCATGTGAAGGTTGCTGTATGAGGACGGATTACTCCTGTAACCGAAATTGCAGATCAGAAGATGGTTCTAGAGGAACCGAAACCGGTCATGTGAATAAACAGTTTTGCAATCAAGGCGGATTATAAGTAACATTGTAATGATAAGACTCTTAATATGATTTCGATTCCAACCGCTCATTAAAAAAAAAATAATAATAAAATAAAATAAAAATTAAAAAAAGTTAGCAGTGGAAACCATTATTCAGAAATTTGTTGGACGATATAATTTCCGATAGCTCTTTGTCATTGCCGCTTTATCAGGAGAACAATACTGTTAAACTTCAGTCATTTCTGCTGTGTTAGTTTGTATCACCACATTTTACAATTTGATCAAGTCACAGAACAACGGCCACGACTATATCTTACTACATTCCAGGTCAGTCTAAATAAAACTAGTAACTAGTGTGAAGTACCTGAGTGCACTAATTTCCTTCATCAGGTGTGTCAGTTCGAAAGAAAATATTTCTGTTCGTCATCCAATAGACATCTAGCATTTTTGTGGCGACTACAGGGAATAAAAAAGGAACTGTTTCTTTGTTATCAAAAATTATCATAAGAACTATGCTACAGGAATTTTTATAAAATATTTCAAATCACCCACTAAAGTCCCGATTGATGGAAGTCGTTAATAATGTAACGCCATACACTGCCTTGAAATTTCTTTCCTCTATAGGTCGCTTCAGTAAAAATTACCTCTGCAACATTTCAGCTGTCGATTTGAACTGCAAGTTATTAACAAAATTAAAGATGTGAGATAATTCTGGTATGGTTTAAGTGCTTAAAATTCACGCGATGTGCGCTTTGTACTTACCGCTGTGCGGCGCTACCTTCTCTTGTCACGGTTACGTCTGCTTATTCGAGTGTTGGTATGAAGGGTTGAAAAACCGTTGTTATAAACGGTTTCTCATGCGGCAAAAATGAGTAACTTTAACATAAAAATACTTAGAGGCCGCCGCAGCAGCTAAGGTCTGTGCTTAGTTGAATGGTAACGTGCTTGCCTCCCATGCAGCAGGCCCGGGTTCGATTCCCTGCCGGATTGGAGATTTTCTCCGCTCGTGGACTGGGTCTTGTGTTGTTCTCATCATTATTTCATCCTCATCACTGGCGCGCGAGCCGCCCAACGTGGCGTCTACTGCAATAAGACTCGCACACGACAGCCGAACTTCCCCGGATGGGGTCTGCCCGCCAGCAATGCCATACGATCATTTCATTTCATTTCATCTGCGTGAAAAATTTCAGATCAGGTTTCGACATGTCGGATTGTGCCGTTCTCCTTTCAGGAATTAAAACATCCGATTGCTGGGATAGGTAAAGTGTCCTTATGAAAGGCGGAGTCGTAAAGATTTAATAATCACATAGAAGAATTACAATTACCTCCTTAGTTTTTTGTTCCTTAGCGTAATTAGAATTTTTGGAGAAGTGTGGGGTGAGGGGGTAGATAAATGTCTGCTGTCTTAGTACATATTCGTATCCACGCCTCACAGTGCCGTAGCGCGTCGCTAGAGGAGCTAAAAGACATTGGTTACTGTGGCGCTGGGATTTCAGTGTGTCCAAAGACTGCAGTGATATGCTGTTTAGAAAAATCTTATTATTGTAATTTTATTTTCATTTTTACGACTACTCTCACCCTCGCGAGGTAGCAGCGTCCACCACGTTCCAATGGCAGGCCAAAGTGACGCTTGCACGAGAAGGAAACTGACGCTGCCATCGACCTGTAATAGTCAATCTCGTCGGTTTGTGTTCGCTATCTTTCATGTCCCACCAAGTACGTACCCCTCCTCTTCTGACTTCACTTTATTCTGCATTACAAGCCCAGAATCCTATTTAACGGGGAGTATCGTTTCCAAAATCTTCAGACCGGGCCAGAACACTGGAGTCAACCCATATGTCTGAGAACGCGTAGTCCGTATTTTGCTACTCGTCGCACCGCAGTAAGGGAGACATGCTGCTCATCTGACTTGTTCCGCTGAGTCACGAAGCACACTGAACCGATTGCATACGATAGTGTACGTCACATCTTCCTTACACCAGTAGTTGTGTTAGAACACCTGTCTTAAGTGAGTTACTAGACACTAAACGTAGTCATCGTCGAAAATCGTTACAGCTTTGCAGAGTCCATCATCCAAAGATTGCACCCTTTTATTTCGTGAGTCGTTCAAGATAGCGAAATTCAGGTGTTCGGCGTTGGTAGTATGCAGATGGGAACGTATTTTTTTGCAAGGTTTATTCGCTTAGTTTAAATAGAAAAATATACTTTGTAGCGGTGTTAGAAGGCTCTTGTCACGACGTGTACAGTCATATGACAATTGTTAATTTTGGCATGGAAGTTTTCGAAGAAGTATCCGAGGACTGTAAACTTGTGAAACATGTTCAAAATTCCGAGAATGCCTGTTTGGAACGTAGTATTATATGGTGATGAATTCTGAAACGTGGCAGACCTCGAAATGAAGGGAACTGAACCGTTTGAGATGTCGTGCCACATTAGGATGCTGAAAATTTGGACGAATCAGTAGCTTCTCCACAGAATAAGCGCAGAGAGGGACATGTCGAAATCACTAACTTGGAGAAGGCACAGGAGGATAGGACATCTGTGAAAACATCAAGTTACCTTCCATTCAGAACGCTGTTGCACGCAGCGACTGTTATATTCACTTATTAATTATAGATTTCTGCTATCAGTCGGCCTTTTGAATTTTTTTTATTGGCACTTCTAGATTTCAGCTAGAAACTAGCAATTTTCAATGCACTGTCATTTTTGATCAATGCATGCAATGCCTGTTGGTTGGGGTTCATCCACAGTTCATTGTGTACCATCTGGTTCTTTTCTGTGTGGTGTCGTATTTGTATGTGTTTGTTGAGTGTGTTTGTAATTTGCAGCTTATAAGTTCTCTTGTATTCTGGAAATGTTGCGTTTGTTTTGTATTTGTTTTTATTTTTTGATTGAGCCTGTGTACTACATGTGTGTCATACCCATCATTCCCAGGTATTTGCATGATTGTACTCATTGCTTTTTCTTAGTTTCTGTTACTGAGTGGGATTCTGTTTAACCTATGTAACATATGTCTTAGGGCTGCAAGTTTCTGGTTGGGGGATGGTTAGAAGTGGAATGTACTATTGTGTCTACGTCTGTTGGTTTCTAAAGGTGTTAAATGTATGTCTGCCGTTTCCTTTTCTTACTGTAAAGTCAAGAAAATTTATTTGATTTTCTTTCTTTTTTTCAAATGTGAATTTTATGTTCTGATGAGCTTTGTTAATTTCCAAGTTGAGTTCGTCTATCTTTTCACTTGGCTCAACTACCAGACAATAAAGGCGAAACGCATATGGCACGAAAATTGTGTTTCATTCAGATGTAGTCAGACGGCCCATAAAGAACAAATTATACAAGTAGACTGTAATATTACACTAATGGCCATTAAAATTGCTACACCACGAAGATGACGTCCTACAGACGCGAAATTTAACGGTCAGAGCACTCACACAAGGTTGGCGCCGGTGGAGACAGCTACAACGTGCTGACATGACGAAAGTTTACGGTTTATCGTATCGCGACATTGCTGCTCGAGTTGGTCGAGGTCCAATGACTGTTAGCAGAATATGGAATCGGTGGGTTCAGGAGGGTAATACGGAACGCCGTGCTGGATCCCAACAGCCTCGTATCACTAGCAGTCGAGATGACAGGCATCTTATCAGCGTGGCTGTAACGGAATGTGCAGCCACGTCTCGATCCCTGAGTCAACAGATGGGGACGTTTGCAAGACAACAACCATCTACATGAACAGTTCGACGACGTTTGCAGCAGCATGGACTATCAGCTCGGAGACCATGGCTGTGATTACTCTTGACGATGCTTCACAGACAGGAGCGCCTGCGATGGTGTACTCAACGACGAACCTGGGTGCACGAATGGCAAAACGGATGAATCCAGGTTCTGTTTACAGCATCATGATGGTCGCATCCGTGTTTGGCGACGTCGCAGTGAACGGACATAGGAAGCGTGTGTTCGTCATCGCAATACTGGCGTATCACCCGGCGTGATGGTATGGGGTGCCATTGGTTACACGTCTCGGTCACCTCTTGTTCGCACTGACGGCACTTTGAACAGTGAACGTTACATTTCAGATGTGTTACGACCCGTGGCTCTACCCTTCATTCGATCCCTGCGAAATGCTACATTTCAGCAGGAAAAGCACCACCGCATGTTGCAGGTCATGTGCGGGCGTTTCTGGACACAGAAAATGTTCGATTGCTACCCTGGCCAACACATTCTCCAGATCTCTCACCAATTGAAAACGTCTGGTCAATGGTGGCCGAGCAACTGGCTCGTCACAATACGCCAGTCACTACTCTTGATGAACTGTGGTATCGTGTTGAAGCTGCATGGGCAGCTGTACCTGTACACGCCATCCAAGCTCTGTTTGACTCAATGCCCCGGCGTATCAAGGCCGTTATTACGGCCAGAGGTGGTTGTTCTGGGTACTGATTTCTCAGGATCTATGCACCCAAATTGTGGGAAAATGTAATTACATGACAGTTCTGGTATAGTGTATTTGTTCAATGAATGCCCGTTTATCATCTGCATTTCTTCTTGGTGTAGCAATTTTAATGGCCAGTAGTGTACAAAAAGTGAAGATATTATTAATACCTAGTACCCAGGCGTAATAACACTGCACTCTAATTTGCAGTGGGTGGTTAACCACCTTCAGAAGAATGCAGTTTAGATGCTCTACACCGACTAACCTTGTACTACATTAGCTTCGAATCTCAGGGAAATATCAGAAGCTAGACTGAAAATTGAGTCCGGGCAATACGGACAGACAAGGCGAGCAAATCTGATTAGACAAAGGGCTTTAGCATTGTCACAGCTAGATGCTGGCAGCTGGCCTGGTGGTGGGTGGAGGGGGTGGGGGTCGGGTGAAGCGAAGAGACGGTGAGAGGCAGGTAGGGGAGAGGAGAGGGAGGTGGTAGTAGAGGGGTGGGTAGGGGAGTGAGCCAAGCCTCACGCCGACGTTATTCTGACTGGCGGAGGCAGACACCAGTAGTGAGAAAATCTCATTGAGGGCGGACATCGACATCGCGGCACTCATCCGCAGTCACAGGAAAGCGAAAGAGGGAAGGAACAGGCGGGAGACAGGTCGTAGTGGGGGGGGGGGGGGGGACTGCTTCCCTGTAAAACGGGAAAATTGCGGCCGACGGAGGAAAGAACGGTTCGGAATATACGGGGCTTCCGCGACGGGGAGTGCGCCTCATTGGCCGCGCAATCGATATTCAAGATCCGGCTATGAATAAAAGGGGTTCAAGCGGGCGCGAGCGCGGGCTTGTGGCGGTCACAGGCTGACTCATGCGTCGCAGCTGTCACACACATCACTGCAGCTGCCGCGCCGGCGGCGCCTCCTGCGGTCCGCTCGCAGCTACGCCAAATTGACCAAGATGAAGGACGTTGCTTCTTTCTTACTAAAGCCGTTCCTTTCGGTAATAATTTTCAGACTCACAACGAATTCCAGATACAGCACATTAGCTGTCTCGACCTTTATTAGTCACTGTTCGTCCTTTCTGTATGTCGTGAGCATAATGTGAGGGATGTTCAAGAAGTAACTCAGCACATATTTTTTCTAAACTCAGGTGGGTTTTATTCAGAGTTCTAATACACCATGTTATTCCCCACTCTTTTGGCTACAGTATCCAGTTTTTCAATACAATCTCCGTTCAACTACTTACTGGTGGGGCCTGTATGTCCGCATGATACCACTCTACTGGTAGATCTCGGAGACAACGTCTTGCTTTATCAGTATCCTTCAAATCAACCACGTACTGCTTTCCGCAAAGCGCATCCTTCATTGGGCCAAACAGACAGAAGTCGGAAGGTGCGAGGTACGGGCTGTAGGTTAGATGGGGAAGAACAGTGCAATAAAGTTTTCTAAGCTCCTCTCCGGTGTGCGGATTTATGTGAGGCCTTGCGT
Source organism: Schistocerca cancellata (assembly GCF_023864275.1). Taxonomy (NCBI): domain Eukaryota; kingdom Metazoa; phylum Arthropoda; class Insecta; order Orthoptera; family Acrididae; genus Schistocerca; species Schistocerca cancellata. The sequence goes on along the minus strand of NC_064626.1, from coordinate 245,486,615 downwards.
TGTCATGGTGATCACCTCGAATGAGAGTGTCCTTACATTCCAACATTGCAGGAGATACAGCCGTGCATGGCCGGCCGGTATGCGGAAGATCGGACAGGATTGCGCGACCTCGTTGCGATGATGACAGATGCGTCGCCCAACGACTCATCGTCCTTTTGTCTACTGCCAGGTTTCAGTAGTCATTTCTCAACGTCTATGAATATCTGTGACGCTCTGGTTCTCCGTCAAAAGAGGCTGAATGACAGCTCTGTGTTTGGGAAACACCTCCGTTCCAGATGCCATATTGAAGGCTGCGTGTAGTGCTGCCAGCTATTGGAATTTAATGAAGCTACGGTGTCTGAAGCGGGAATACTCTACGATGTTCTATAAAAAAATTATGCAATTTTTCAACCGAAATTTAGCGAGAAAAACATGTATTATTGAATATGTATTACTGAACGCCCCTCACACGTTTACAAGAATATTTGACTTCCTTTCTTATAAATGTTTGTGCGTGAATCAAGAGCAGGTAGCGGTACTGAACAACATTGCTGTATCAGAGACCAGTGATAACAGTGTATTAAAACTACAATGCTGCCTACACAGAGTAAGCGTTAAAGTGGCGTGGCTTTGTAGTTTTTGCGTGCGTGGCATCAGGGATATGGAAGGGCAGCTGCCTCCCCCAATCACCCCCCACCAAACTAAGTAAAAAATAAGAACGTTACAGACCGGGAGATCACATGACAATCCAAATGTCAAGAAATCCAGAAATATATTGAGTAATGAGTAGTGGCAAATATACTCGGAGTCATTTATCGTGGAATCTCGTAATTACTTCGATATTCACTGCCAAATTAACATGATTTGACCCCTCCTTTCCCTCCTCTATCTCCAGTCCCAAGTGCCTAACCTTGGATGAGCATAGTTTGATATGTTCCAAATGATAGGCTTCTGTCGCACATTTATAGTTATTATAGATACGGAACATTTTTCTCAGAATTTCCTTTCATGCTACGATATCACACAGTAAAATTATCGTTCCTCGGGCAGGCAGCGGAGATTTATTCTTAAGTTTCTGCAGGAGTTCAAGTGGGGCTCCTGATGCTTCTTGTTTCTCTTCGACAAATAATCTGTTTGTCCTCCGACAGGTTCACCATGAGATTACATACAGCACTACGGAGCACTAGCCCATCCATACTTGAGGCTTGCTGATTTCCCTCCCTGGGTCACTATATTGTTCTGAAACTCAGAGAAACCATATTTCCGTCCGTTAGGGGCAGCATCTGAGGATTCATGCATGGAAATGCTTTTCTACACTTTCGGTGTTCGTTGAGTCCATTCGAGAAGCTTATCGTCATCAAATAGAAGGAGGTTGCTCCACGCTATTTGGTAGGTGTCTTAATTTCAGTTTTCCAGGTCTCTCTTCTATGCCCGGTGCTTTGCCTCAAGAGCAAGTTTCATACTAACATCGGTAACATCTACCAATTTCAGTATACCAGCCACGCATGTGCGCTACCACGTTCTACGCTTAGTGTCTAACACAATGTCAAAAAGCTTAAGAGAAATCATCTACTGATTACCAGAAAGAAGATAACAGCGGAACAAGAGCTCAGCACAAGCTAGTGGGTTAAATGGAACGTGCGAGAGCGTTCTCCTTTTCGAACGAGGCACGGCGAGTCACTGATTAAAGTTAACCGGAAGGCCATTTCAATGCATGAGAAGAAAGTCGTGAGACAGTTTAATTGTCCGGAAGGTGCCCAGACTTATCCGGCTGGAGATCAACGCCGGACTCTTCGAGGGCACGGCTGGTTCAGCCTGGAACACTGAAGCCACTTAAAATAAAACTGCTTAGGAAAAGACCGGTGGATTTACCCATTTAAAGATTTCGCAGCAAGTGGAATTTTAATTGTGCAAAAAAAGGAAATGTAAAAACTGGTGTGAACATCACGCAAATTGCGCTTAAAATTTATATCCAAGAAGTTCATGCTGCAGTAACCAAGAAGGAGGACAAGACGAAAAAAAAAAGGAGGAAAGGAGAACACGAAAGAGGAACTCTTTTGACGCTGATGGAGTCGTCTGCCAATTTTCGTCGCAGTCAGCTGTCCTTATTTTAGTAAATTCTGGAAACAGTTCCTGTTAACTTTGTTATGAGATTCGAATGGAGGTTCTTTTTGGAGCTATGAAAGCATAATTTTTTTTCTTAGTATGTATAATTGTGTACATAAGAGGGGATCTGCACGTACGATATTTGCAAAGCGAGAAAAGGATCGATGTCCTCGTAAGCTAAAAATGGCGGTATTAAGTTGAAATGACTGATGCAGTTTCTACGTGTTGTGCAATAATGTAAATTAATCTAGAAGAAAAGATTCATAAAACAAGATACTTTCACACAATTTGTTGACATGGGAAAAGCGTCACACATCGTTCTAGGAACTGTAAATTTTCATACGAATCGACAGAAGCTATGGGTAAATATGACAGGCAGTATAGAATGAAGAAGGAGGAAAAAACGAGGGAGAGAGAAAGAGAACTGTTCGGATTATAAAGGTCCTGAGGAAAGAATGATAGCCTACTATTTAATCACTACATCAAAGAGACAAAGACGGAAAAAGTCTGCAGTGGTTGTACAAGTGATGCTGAAAGGATGTCAATGACAAGATTTCTCTTATGACACTGTCTTCAGCGAAGATTAAGAAGAATTACGGAATGTGTCTAAAACACTAAGTAAAGAATATAGATGGAGAGTAAACCAAATAAAGACGAAAGTAACTGTCAACAACTAATGTCAGATTAGCAATAAACTTAACATCAAAACAGGACCAAGTAGCAGACGCAATGACGGAATTCTGCTGTCACGGAAGCAAAATAACGTATGGCGGACGGAGCATCGAAGATGTCAGAACAGACTTAGGTAAAGAGGCCATTCCTACTAGAGTATCAAACATAGGCCTTAAGCCGGCCGGTGTGGCCGAGCTATTCTAGGCGCTACAGTCGGGATCCGCGCGACCGCTACGGTCGCCGGTTCGAATCCTGCCTCCGGCATGGATGTGTATGATGTCCTTAGGTTAGTTAGGTTTAAGTAGTTCTAAGCTCTAGGGGACTGATGACCTCAGAAGTTAAGTCCCATAATGCTCAGAGCCATTTGCACCATAGGCCTTACTTTTGACAATGAAATTTCTTAAAACGCACGTTTACAGCATTTCATTGTATGGAAACAAAACACGGACCACCGGAAAACCGGAAGAGAAAGTGTTTGAGATGTTTCTACGTAGAAAAATATGTTAAATTAGGTGGGAAGCTATCCGCAGTTTCGGGCAGAAAAGAAATATGTGGAAAACACTGACAAGGGGTGGATGTGACATGTGGGTCACCGATTTTGATCAATATTTGCAAGGACGATCTATACTGAAAATAAAGGGATACGCGTTTCGGCTTTTTGGTAGACACTCCCTAGTTTTTCAAAAGAAACTGGAGGTCAAAGTAAATGACGGAAAATCACATTTTCAATGCTAGAGATCGCAAGGTCGCATAAAAACAAACATTTTTATTACAACGAAATAATAATAATTTATAATAATAATATTTTGTTAGTATGATATGCGATACAAAGTTAATAATGTTCAATTTTTAACATTTTTGTGTTTTCGTGCTGTAGCATGGGTACGCATCTAGCAGAGTGATTTTGCCGGTCGAGCAGTATAGGCGTTAGACTTCTAGATTACTGCTCCGTGTTCTAGTCTTGGTCGTAGTTTTCTTTTTTTTTTAATTCGATATTTTTTCAATGTTTCTGATAATCGGAATACTTTTTTAAAGTAAATCCTCGGGATGGGCGATTAAAGCGCAAATGATTGTGTAAAATGTATTTACAGTTATTTTCATAGTGTTACACACTAATACAAAAGTACACATACAATATGTTATTCCGTAATCCTAAAAGAAAGGTTCAGGTGTAGAATTAAAATTCCAAGTGAAAGTGTATCGATGATACGATTCTCTGATGACATTGCTGTCCTGAGTGAAACTGATGAAGAATTGCATGATCTGCTGAATGGAATGAACGGTTTGATGAGTACACAGTATGGACTGAGAGTAAACTGAAGAAAGGCGAAAGTAGGGAGAAGCAACAGAAACGAGAACAGCGAGAAACTTAACATCAGGATTGATGGTCAAGAAGCAAATGAAGTTAAGGAATCCTGCTAGCTAGGCAGCAAAATAACCAATGTTGGACGAAGCAAGGAGGACATCAAAAGCAGACTAGCAATGGCAAAAAGGGCATTCCTGGTAAAGAGACGGCTACTAGTATGAAACACAAGCCTTAATTTGAAGAAGAAATTTCTGAGAATGTACGTTTGTAGCACAACATTGTATGTTAGTGAAACAGGGACTGTGCGGAAACTGGAACAGAAGAGAATCGAAGCATTGAAGCATTGAAAACTAATTGGACTGAGAAGGTAAAGAATGAAGAGGTTCTGCGCAGAATCGGAGAGGAAAGGAATATGTGGAAAACATTGACAAGGAGAAAGGACAGAATGATAGGACATCTGTTACGACATCAGAGAATGATGTTATATACCGTGATAAGTGGCGTCCAACGTGGGGCGCCACTTATCACGGTATATGTGTATTTGTGTGGCCACTTATCGCGGGATAATTACATATTTTTATTTTTATAATTATATTTTTTATGATTTTGGTTGCGGTAGCTTTAAATATTGTTGGCCAGTATGAGACTTTTAATTAACTTATACCACGATAACACTCGTACGGACATCGGTTGCCCCGAAGTACGTACAATATAATACTTTTGAAACACAACAGGCGACTCACCGTCTTCTAATAAAAAGTTTGCGTGAGCGCTGTTATTTAGATAAGAAAATATGCGTATTCTTATGCAAACTGTAATTATTAATATGGGTCTCAGGGGTTACTGGTTATTTATGTACCAAACCACACAAAGATTAACTGAGGTATTGCGGAATGATTTTCAGTGTTTCTTGCTCATTATTCGCAAGGCAAAACTAGAGAGAATCTCATCTGCCGTTAGCGGTCGGAATCAAACATACTGAACTCACTCAGTGCTGTGAATTTTAGTAGATGAAATTTATCACTACGCTTTTTAACTTTGAAATTAATGAAAAATCAAATTTATGAAGTCTCTCGCATTTACATTTAATATTATGACATGAAATTTTAGTTAAATAATACAGTCAGCGTAATGGCCGCATATATCATGCTAGGGGAGATGAGTTCCCTGCACTTGAAGTTCTGTAAAAACTTGGTTAATGAGAATTAATGGTTGCGGTCATGCGAGGTGACAAGTAAGTCAATAATATACACTTTCCAATAACAATTATATTTTACTAAATTACAACCAAACATACATCAAATATTATCCAGCGCTACAATGGCGGTCTACCTCTAGACGAAACAAAAACAGGAGCACTTTCAATAAAGCAATAGTCTCTGGTCATGTTCATTTTCATTACACAGATAAAAAGAATGTTCTTTTTTTTTACATCACATCGCTGTTTGTGATTTTTGGTGGTATTATTAACTTTTTTAATCTTCCTTATACATCGCGCACACGTACACAGTCTTGAAATCATTTATTATTCACACGTGGCACAAGGAAAAAACTTGTTTCTTTTACTAAAGTGTCAATTTATGTGACGTACCGTCACAGACTGACGTATCATAAATGTTTAAAGAATTAAAAAAACAATGTTGTGAGCTCTTTTGTACAAGGGAGTTGGATCCTTTAAAGAATCCGCGAAGGGTGAGTTACTTGTTTTGATTAAGAAATCACATTCTTTTAGTGCCAGATCAAATGTATTTTAAGCTTTGCGCGAAGTAAGCGAGTGAATGATCTAACCCTAGATTACTGAAACCTCGTAGAATTTACAACTGCGACAGGATATGAAACAGGACATTTTGTACTTAATTTGGTATGTAACATACACTGTAGGTCTAATGAAGGTAATTAACTAATGCATAACCTGTAAATTATTACTTCCTTTGAAGACATTTGGAGTAGTACATTTTACGATCGTTTAGTAGCAATGAAAAATTTCCACTCTTCAGTGTTCTAGGTTTAAGAACGACAAAGGAGGCAGACCACTGAATCGTACCCGAAAGGAAGAAAACAGTCGGAAGGGATAGTAAATCTGGGAGAAGAGTTCAGAGGTAAGGTGGGCAGAGAGAGAGAGCCGGTGACGTCAGCGAGATGTGGAGGACACGGCGGCCGCCCAGGCGACGCCGGGGTAACTTGTGAGGCGCCGCCGCCGCCGTGTCAACAGCGCCGGGTAGTGCCTGGCTGGCACTTGGGACGCACTAAGCCGGAAGTCGCTAATTGATTGCGTCTCTTAAGTGGTTTGCGCTGGCCGCCTCCTATCTGCGGGCGCCAAAGATCCTGGTCGAGGCGTCTCCCTCAAGAGCGGCGCCCGCGGGGTTTCTCCTCATCCGCTTCCGCCCCTTTCTGCACCTGACGACTGTTGTTACCTCCAGACGCTATGTTCCCACAGCCATGCTTCCCTTTCAATTTGGCTTACCGAAAAATCCTAAATATGCTGGGTCGTGCCCTTACGATTTTATATACCCGGTGTCCCAGAATTATCTTGAATTGTGTGTGACATATTCCAGTTTTTCTCTACGAGGTGCATTCAAGTTCTAAGGCCTCCGATTTTTTTTCTAATTAACTACTCACCCGAAATCGATGAAACTGGCGTTACTTCTCGACGTAATCGCCCTGCAGACGTACACATTTTTCACAACGCTGACGCCATGATTCCATGGCAGCGGCCAAGGCTTCTTTAGGAGTCTGTTTTCACCACTGGAAAATCGCTGAGGCAATAGCAGCACGGCTGGTGAATGTGCGGCCACGGAGAGTGTCTTTCATTGTTGGAAAAAGCCAAAAGTCACTAGGAGCCAGGTCAGGTGAGTAGGAAGCATGAGGAATCACTTCAAAGTTGTTACCACGAAGAAATTGTTGCGTAACGTTAGCTCGATGTGCGGGTGCGTTGTCTTGGTGAAACAGCACACGCGCAGCCGTTCCCGGACACTTTTGTTGCAGTGCAGGAAGGAATTTGTTCTTCAAAACATTTTCGTAGGATGCACCTGTTACCGTAGTGCCCTTTGGAACGCAATGGGTAAGTATTACGCCCTCGCTGTCCCAGAACATGGACACCATCATTTATTCAGCACTGGCGGTTACCCGAAATTTTTTTGGTGGCGGTGAATCTGTGTGCTTCCATTGAACTGACTGGCGCTTTGTTTCTGGATTGAAAAATGGCATCCACGTCTCATCCACTGTCACAACCAACGAAAAGAAAGTCCCATTCATGCTGTCGTTGCGCGTCAACATTGCTTGGCAACATGTCACACCGGAAGCCATGTGGTCGTCCGTCAGCATTCGTGGCACCCACCTGGATGACACCTTTCGAATTTTCAGGTCGTCTTGCAGGATTGTGTGCACAGAACCCACAGAAATGCCAACTCTGGAGGCGATCTGTTCAACAGTCATTCGGCGATCCCCCAAAACAATTCTCTCCACTTTCTCGATCATGTCGTCAGACCGGCTTGTGCGAGCCCGAGGTTGTTTCGGTTTGTTGTCACACGATGTTCTGCCTTCATTAAACTGTCGCACCCACGAACGCACTTTCGACACATCCATAACTCCATCACCACATGTCTCCTTCAACTGTCGATGAATTTCAGTTGGTTTCACACCACGCAAATTCAGAAAACGAATGATTGTACGCTGTTCAAGTAAGGAAAATGTAGCCATTTTAAGTATTTAAAACCTCATTCTCGCCGCTGGCGGTAAAATTCCATCTGTCGTACGGTGATGCCATCTCTAGGACGTATTGACAATGAACGCGGCCTCATTTTAAAACAATGCGCATGTTTGTATCTCTTTCCAGTCCGGAGAAAAGAATCGGAGGCCTTAGAACTTGAATGCACCTCTTACTTACATACTTAATGTTACCTCAAAGTGTGGTGACTTTGAACATTTTAAATTCATTTTTGTAAGTTAAACAAAATCTTCTCAAGATACTGACAAGAAATTTTTTGGGAAGTTGCAAGAGGTGTTGCTCAATATCCCCCACACTTAGTTTACATTTTCTTAATTTTTCATTGTTCATTTTATCCGGTGGTTCGGAGTCATTTTGAACGTGGAAACATTTGCTTGTTTTGTGGGAGTCATGCCATTTACTGTTTAATGTCACGCCTGTCATATGAAAGAGAATGGTATTTCGTATATAAATGTAGTTTTGAACGTAAATGATTTTCAAATATGTGAGCATTATTTACGAGTTTCTTTCAATCTCATGCAGTAGCGTTCTCGCTTCCCACGCCCGGGTTCCCGGGGTCGATTCCCGGCGGGGTCAGGGATTTTCTCTGCCTCGTGATGACTGGGTGTTGTGTGATGTCCTTAGGTTAGTTAGGTTTAAGTAGTTCTAAGTTCTAGGGGACTGATGACCATAGATGTTAAGTCCCATAGTGCTCAGAGCCATTTGAACCATTTTTTCAATCACATGAAACTTTTCATATGGTTTTATTTCGCTAATAATGAAAATGGCTGCTAAATTACCTATCAAATAAGAAAATTGCTTAATACAGGCCTTTTCAAAACAATTTGTATGACTTTAATCAAGGTAGTTGAAAAGCTGGTATCAGATTTTAAAGAATGACATTTGTAAACATTCTACAGAAAAGGAAGTCACAGGGAAAGAGTGTTCATTCTAGGAGATGTGGTTGTTGTTGTTGTTGTTGTTGTGGTCTTCAGTCCAGAGACAGATTTGATGCACCTATCCATGTTACTCTATCCTGTTCAAGCTTCTTCATCTCCCAGTAACTACTACAACCTAGATCTGCTTAGTGTATTCATCTCTTGGTCTCCCTCTACAGTTTTTACCCTCCACGCTGCCCTCCAATGCTTAATTTGTGATCCTTTGATGCCTCAGGACATGTCCTACCAAATGGTCCCTTCTTCTTGTCAAGTTGTGCTACAAACTCCTCTTCTCCCCAATTACGAGTATATTCTAGGAGATGTAACAGCCATAAAATTTAAATCGAAAATGAAGCCATCCCCTTCTATCATCTTTCTCAAAGCCTGACACTTCAGGTACATTAGACCATACCAAAAATAAAATAAAAAACAAATAAAATAAAAAATTCAACTGATTTCACCTTGGAATGCAACTCATAATAAATGTAATTTCATTATCACTGATCAGTGCTGCCTAATGGTGCTACAGTTTTAAAGGCATTTGGAAGAAAAACTTTCTTCTATCCTGTTTTGTACAAAATTGACACGTTTTACCCGTAATTGTGTGTAAAATACACGTTGATCCTAGCAAAGACGAAATGAGTAACCACTCACAGTTAAGAATGGTATATGCACTCAAAGACAAAAGAAATTACACGACGAAGGTATTACCGAATGGGACAGAAATCGGTAGACGTGACCTATATATGCATACAAACAAATGAGTACATTCGCAGAAAAATTGGATGATTTATTCGAGAGAAAGAACACAAATTGAGCAGGTCAGTAGAGCAAGTAGATGCACCTCTGCATCTTATGCGAGCAGTTATCCAGCTTGGCCCTGATTGATGGAGTTGTTAGATTGTCAAAATCAAAATCCCTAGCCGGTTCGCGGGCCCTGCCTATTATAATCCAAACCTTCTCTGTTGGGGAGAGATCCGACGACCCTGGCCAAGGCAGGTTTTGACAAGCACGAAAACAAGCCTTGTGTGGGCGGGCAATATCTTGCTGAAATGTTAGCCCAGGATGGCTTGCAACGACAGGCAACAAAACGGGGCCTAGAACATCGTCGTCGTATCGCTGTGCTGTAGGGAGCCTCAGAGACAGCCAAAGGGGCCCTGCTATGAAACGGAATGGCACCCCATGACATCACTCCTGTCTGTCGGCCCGTATGGGGCGTGGAATCTCATTGACCGGAGTGGAATTAATGTCAGTGAGGCGTGCCACTTCGAACTGAGCCCCGCTGTCCAGCGAAAACCTCCCGGATAGTGGTAGGACGCTAACCCGACGGCCCGACAACCAGGATTGGTGGTCTGGGTTGCCATTTCTTTTTCGTAGCATGATCCCTTTCGCTGTCACCCGCTACACCCTTACAGTATGCCCTGTTCCGTTGTCCTTCACGATGACCCGCTGTGGACTTACATTTCAGTAAGGTAATTCCCGCCTGCACAAGGCGAGTGTTTCTACTGCTTGTGCTTGTCAGGTCCCACGTTGGTCAGGAAGGTCGCCGGATCTCTCCCTAATTTGAGAAAACGTTTGGAGCATTAAGGGCACGGTCCTCCAACCAGCAAGAGAGTTTGACAGCCTAACGTACCAATTGGACAGAATTTGGAGCGAGATATCTCTCAGGAGGACATCCAACGACTCTGTCAATCTGTGCCAAGCCGAATAACTGCTTGTAAAGGTCCAGATGTGGAACGACGAGTTGAATTCATCAGTTTTTTAAGCTCTTTCTCTTGAATAAAGCACCCAGTAACTATCCGCCCACAGTAGCTGAATGGTCAGTGTGGTGGATTGTCAATCCTCTGGGCCCGAGTTTGATTCCCGGCTGGGTCGCCGGTCGGGGTGGCCGAGCGGTTCTAGGCGCTACAGTCTGGAACCGCGCGATCGCTACGGTCGCAGGTTCGAATCCTGCCTCGGGCATGGATGTGTGTGATGTCCTTAGGTTAGTTAGGTTTAAGTAGTTCTAAGTTCTAGGGGACTGATAACCTCAGAAGTTAAGTCCCATAGTACTCAGAGCCATTGGATCATTTGAGCCATCTGGGTCGGGGAATTTTCTCCGCCCAGGGACTGCTGTTCTCATCATCATCCTATCATCCTCATCGACTGCAGGTCGCCGAAGTGGCGTCAAATTGTAAGACCAGCACCCGGCGAACGGTCTGCCCGACGGAGGGGGGAGAGGGGGGGGGGTGGCTAGCCATACGATTAAATAAACCCAGCAATTGGTCTTGTATTGTAATCGTTTGTCTGTACACGTGAAACAATTTCCGTCCCATCGGGATAATTCCTTTGTGGTTCGTCGTTTTGTTGTCTTAGAATGTACAAGTATTTATACAAATAGTGCCGTTACCGTTTTCGAACCGACAGGCTTCAGACTGCTGTTTTTTTATATTGTTGTTTTCATCAGATGTTGGTAAGAATAGCTAGCAATTAACGTAACAAAAACAAATGTAGTACAAACGTGAACAGCCATCTGGAAATGGATCAGTAGATTCGAAACCTTTGACGATGCTACTTGTGTAAATAAACCACGTTAGTAACGGTGGCTGGTGGTTGTTTTCATCTTTGCAAGAATCTACTGGTGAAATATTCTTTTTTGGTACTTACAACTATTTTACTAGTAGGACACTTGGAACATTCTTAATTAAGTACTTATTTTCTCATCTGTCTCATTATTTTTTGCATTGATGCGGTGAGCAGCATAATTCTGTGGTGTCGGATCACTTTCTCAATTTTTTTTGGATAGAAACCAGTTATTTACAGAGATACACTGTTTTTTCATTCTCCTGACTAAGCTCACTTTTGTCACCTAGAACGCTTCCCATTTTCATTCTTTATGTGAATAATTGTTAGTTACGTTTTTCAAGAATCAACTGCATATTTCGTTTCGTAATGATTTGCAATAACTTAATTTACTGAGTATTAACGTAGATTTTTTTATGATTGTGGGCTATTGCTATGAACAAGATCTCGCTAAAAATAAAACGAAAATAGTTTGATGTCAGGAGGAAGTATATAAATCTAGTCTACGTTTCATGAAGCATTTTTCGCATAATTTTAAACTTAGGTTTGCTGCCTATATCATTATATTAAAAGCAAGCTTCTGTTAGAGCTTTATTCCTTATTTCCTAATCTATAATCAGTTTTGATGAAGGTATTTTTTCCTTCTAGTATTTTAATTAGGGTCCTGATTATTCCTTATGAAAATGTAATCCATTATTTACATGTACCTGATTACCCAGCATTAGGAGATATTTATATTCTTCAGTCTTCCGCCAGAACTCTGAAGAACTAAACATAGCTAAAGTGAGCCGGCCGGAGTGGCCTAGCGGTTCTAGGCGCTACAGTCTGGAACCGCGTGACCGCTACGGTCGCAGGTTCGAATCCTGCCTCGGGCATGGATGTTTGTGATGTCCTTAGGTTAGTTAGGTTTAATTAGTTCTAAGTTCTAGGGGACTGATAGATATTAAGTCCCATAGTGCTCAGAGCCAGTTTTTGAGCCATAGCTAAAGTGAAAAACCGTTTATCTGCATGATTTTAGAAGTATGTGCGGAACTGGTTAGCATCGCCACCCCGGGAATTTAATGAGACAGCGATTCACCGACTTGTGTCACAGTGGGACAAGTGTCTCAACAGCCAGGGTCAATGCTTCTAAGATACAGGTAATGGTTTCTGTAATTATGCCTCCTGCTCGTTTCTTTTTGAACGCCCCTTATGCAACGTCTAAATTGTAAAATAATATAATTTACAAATTAAATCAAAAAGTAATATACAGAAGGTTTTGTAGAGTGTTCGTTAAATTCGGACTTAAATGACACACTGGGACTGCTAGCGATCATGATCATCTCCTGAGTTTTAGATGAAGGTCTGTAGCCAACGTATATTTCTCTGTGACACGAAACTAGTAGGAAAGAAACGAATATAAATGAAAAAAGTGTAGCTATACAACTGCTATTTTCAGCATTGTATCACCTATTACTGTAGTAATTCCAAAAAATATAAACTGGACACAAATATTCGCCATCTTCTATTATTTTCCCACGTCGACCCCCTTCTTAACTCCCTCCGTGTACTTCTTTGTTGCAGTTGGCGAGTCATATGGTTACCAAGTCTGGTTCAAACTGACCCTGGTTCTCCAAAGATATGCTGGAAATTAGACACACACACACATACGAACAGTCATACACTCACTTGATTTCCCTATCTCTGTTCTAATCATTTCCTTTTGTGAACAGTGATGCATTGCAGGTATTGTTGCTCCATAACTAATATAATTTATACAGTTGACGTTTACACAAACTTCTTATCTTTTGCTATCTCGAATGCGGCCACAGTGCCTACAATGCTCATGCCGTGTTCCGAGATTTCTGTCTGGCCATGACCGATTCAGATTTTGCTACGTTTCCCTCACTTCAGTTTAAGGCCGAGCTTTTCGCTAGAGAGAGGTTTAGCCCATTCATCCCCCCACCCCCTCTCTCTCCTTCACTGTTGGCCATCAGAGTTGATGTTCCTTCTCAAAACACCACGTCGAACATAATTGTTACCCGCGTCTGTTTCTTTCCAGACTCTCTTCGTAGTATTACGTTTTTTTTTTTTTTTCTTGAAGTGTCCCAAACTGCAGAGAAATGAATCAACATAATTAGCTTACTTGCACATGATACGGATTCCTCAAGGTCTGAAACAATCCGTATTTAAGAAAGGAGGTTTCCATCCAGCAAAAGAAGAGCGCAGAGAGTAAAACGAGTTAGCGCTGCTGCTTTGTGTGTCTACCACCACCGAACACACAGCGCGATTGCCTGCATGTAATGGTCTGAACGGTGTGTTGTGTTCGTGAAGGAAGTAGACTTTCATAGATAAATTAATTACAAAAAATAAAGAAATAAACAACACATATTACTCTATGGTAACGCGTAAATGTTGCCACGGTCCGTAGACGACTACTGTTCACAATCACGTAGCTTCGAAACCACCAGCAAAGTCCGTCGCTCTGCAGATGACAGAGTGCTTTTTCCGCCGTACGAAGTATAGTATACGGCGCTCGCTCGTGACACATTTGTAAAAAGTTACATAAGAAGCTAGATGTTTTAACTGTGCCATCACAATTCGACATTCTTCTATGAATTTTATATATGCTAGGACCGTCTGAGACCCATAGTATACATATGTTTTCCAGGAACAGCAGGATCAGTTTCACAACACTTGGTAAGAATAGGACTTCTTATCCGCAAGAGAGGAATGAGAGTAAGAGGCGGTATGACGACGTTCGTCACACGTCGGGATCGACACACTCCCTCTTGACCTCATTTCACCCCTTACTGTGATGACTCTGCAATGGAGGTCAGAACCGCCACACCCATCATATAACTCACGCGGTTCCTTACGGGTCGCCGAGGAAAACATTTCGGACGTACAGCCGCTTAGAATCGACACGAGAAGGTCTCAGGGGTGTGTGATAAGGGGCGTCAATGAAACCATACCTTCCCTTAGGCGGTGATTCCCAGACATTTCGCTGCAGAGAACGACAGTTCGCGCCGGCCGATGTGGCCGAGCGATTCTAGGCGCTTCAGTCTGGAACCGCGCGACCGCTACGGTCGCAGGTTCGAATCCTTCCTCGGGCATGGATGTGTATGATGTCCTTAGGTTAGTTAGGTTTAAGTAGTTCTGAGTTCTAGGGGACTGATGACCTCAGATGTTGAGTCCCATAGTGCTCAGAGCCATTTGAACCATTTTTTGCACGACAGTTCGCAAAACGATAAGCAACTGATTGATATTCTTGGAAAATCTGGCCACATCTGCCATGTGGTGGGCATATCAGTTCTACTCTAAGAACGTCGCGGAGCTGCAAACCCACTCAACGTGATCGTACACCGCCACAGAAATTTTTGCTGTGCTATACAGGGCGCAACGGCTAGGGACCGTTCAAAACCATTCGACGAAATTTGAATACATTCCGAGGCAGCAGAAAATATCTTTGCTTTTTCAACTCAATTGTTTTCCATCCTCCTGTGACGGGATCACGGGTAAGTGTAACTTCAACATGTGCGTGAATAAATCGGCAAGGGGTCCCTCAAATCGGCGCCCCCCCCCCCCCCCATCCCCCTACAGTTCAGCAACACCCTCGGTGCGACCCGCACACTTTTGTCGAGTACGCTCGAATGGACCTGCAGAGATTTCGACACCATATCGGGATGGTGGCTGTTGTGGCACCTGAGGGCAGCGCTACCCCTTCGACGTCCAATTGATGGGCTTGGCCATCTTCAAGCGCTAGAGGAGCCGTCAGGCTGGAGTCAAAGTTTCAACATGTTCAATATATGTGCAAAGGGTGGAAACCTACTCGCTTTTACCGTCATATGGATGACATGTTCGTCATCTGGCCTGTGGAAGGGATAAACTCGTTGACTTGCTTGCACATTTGAATTCCATTCATCCCAATTCCGAATTTACTATGGAGCCTGAAGGAAAAGAGAGAGTATCGTTTCTGCGGAGCTGATGGCAGCCTGGGCCACTGTGTATATCGAAAGAAAATGCACACTGGCCTGTATCTGCGCGCAGACAGCTACCACGACGTTGCACATAGCAATGGAGTGCTAAGAATCCTAAAACACAGGGCCTGCACCATCTCAGACGCAAAACTTCGCCCCAGGAATTGGAACACTTCAGATCTTTGAAAAACAAATACGATCAAGTGACGAACATTACTATCTGGTGTAGACTTGGATTTCTTCCAAAATGTCAAGGAACCTGTAATTAATTTTAGTTAAATGTCAGTTGAAAATTATGTACTGCAGAGGAATGTTATGACTAATAAGTTGAAAAAAAAAACTGCGTCCCGAAAAATCGGTTACTCAGAATGGCAGGTAAGTACGCTTTTCGCCCAACTACTACAGCACGAGCTGTGGAGACAGAAACTGAAAAAGCGACGACTATGAATTGTCTTCAGCTCGCCCAATAAAACACGGGCACTATTGTGAAGCGTCAAAGATGATCTTGGTTTGCAGAAGTCTGGGGTATATCAGATTCACTGCTAATGTGGTATGAAATAAAGTGTGAGTCAGGAGGAAACGTAGGTGCTTTGAGACGATATAGTATTAATGATACTGAACAAAAAACTTCATATGGACATATGCCCTTTTGCGAATGGTTTCCGAGATGAACACTTTTAATATGACATTTGTACGTTTTTCTTTAATAACTCGAAAACCGCACACTCCAACGAAAACGTGACTCAGTACACAATTAAATTAAATTAAATTTGCTACAAAAAAGGTCCTATTTACTTTTTGCCTAGGACTAACAGTTTGCGCGAAGAGATCGCGAGAATATGGGAAATATCACGCGACGCGCGGGCGCTGTAGCTTAGGTGCTTTTTGTAGGCCAGTTTGAGGTAGTTTTTCGAGTTGATAGAACATAAGCGTCCTGTATCAAAATGTTAGTCTCAACTTCCTGTATATTACTGTGGTACATTGTAAACAATGACAATGAATAACACAGAAAATAAATAGAAGTGTACGTTAAAATTGTTCTATCTCGGAAACCATTCGGAATGGAGCATATCTCCACATCAAGTTTTTTGTTCAGAATCAGTAATGCTATCACCCGTCAAACGCGTATTGTAAGTAGGCTGTTTAGATGTAAGTAGGCTGTTTGGGTTTTTATGTTAGTAACGCCACGTAGCGCTCTGTATGAAAATCACTGACTGTGCTGTGTGCAGTCTGAGGCTGGTCGGCATTTTTGCTATATTTGCTATTGTAGTGTTGGGCAGTTGGATGTGAACAACGCATAGCGTTGCGCAGTTGGAGGTGAGCCGCCAGCAGTGATGGATGTGGGGAGAGAAAGGACAGAATTTTGAGAGCGGCCGATCTGGACGTGTGTCCATCAGAAAGAGTAAACTTGTAATATTGGATATCATCAACTGATTATATATATATATGATGACTTTGGAACGTTATTAAGGTAAATACATTGTTTGTTCTCTATCAAAATCTTTCGTTTGCTGACTATGCCTATCAGTAGTTAGTGCCTTCAGCAGTTAGAATCTTTTATTTAGCTGGCAGTAGTGGCGCTCGCTGTATTGCAGTAGTTCTAGTGACGAAGATTTTTGTGAGATAAGTAATTCATGAAAGGTATAGGTTACTGTTAGTCAGGGCCATTCTTTTGTAGGGATTTTTGAAAGTCAGACTGTGTTGCGTTAAAAATATTGTGTGTCAGTTTAGTGTTGATCAGAATAAGTAAAGAGAGTAATGTCTGAGAACGTTCAGTTGTGCTCAGCTGTTTGAAAAGCAAATAACGTAAGAGGTTTACCAGCACAGTAATTCATTAATTTTCTAAGGGGACGTTTCAGTATCTTTCCTCCTGACTCATCCTGTTTATTGGGGAAACAGTAACTACAATCTACGATCGATGCCGAGAACATCAGCAGCAAAGTCGGCGCTCGCAGAGCAATGTTTGTCAGAGATTTATGTGAAGGAATACGAACGTACCAGGATTTTAGCACAGTTTCGAAGTTCCGAGACAGTTTCGTTAGAGACTCAATCGAAATTCCCACCAGTGGCAATCTTATCAACCGCACTTACAACCTCAAAAAGGCTTGGGAACCAGCATGGGTCTAATTAAGAAGACAAGATGTAACAACAACGACGATATACTATTGTAGTTATAATAAATTTTTTCTTCTGAATTTCAATAAACTAGCATAATCGATGTTCTGATTTCATTTCTTTTTTGTTTCATGCCATTATGTTGAAGAAGCTATAAACAATTTTCGAGGTAAATTTTAATATTTATGTCAAATTTCAAGCAATGTTGTAATCGAAGGGAACTTAGTGCCTGTCTCAGAAAAGCTGTTATGTTAGAACCTGAAAGCGATCCAGAATGGTCGGATTCTGACGATAGTTCAGATGACGAATATTTCGGTACTAGTGAAAATAATGGGGATACAGCTAATTGCGATATTATACCTAATGATGACGAAGTTTCAAAACAAAATCCAGATGTTGAGACTGAACAAAGAAAGAAAGAGCCACCTGATGACTCAGTGCATATTTTGCAAAGAATTCAAATAAGCAAAGACTTTGAACTCCAGAAACCTAAAAAGCCGCCAGATATAAATGATTCACGGGTCAGGAACGTATCTTGGGACAATGTCACAGTTGACCAAGGTGCGTTGTGGAAAAAATAGGAAGGGGCATGACCATAGGGCCTGGGGCAAGTTTATATTGTACTTTGAGAATGTCTTGAATACCTTACATCATGAATCTACTGGGTTCCCACCGGAAGGATTTATGTTAGGCAGCAGAAGTAAAAGTTTAATTGAGGAAAAACTACAGTTTCCGCCTTGTACAAGCTTGGGGTTGAGTCAAAAGAAAGAATTAGTCAGAAATAGGGCAAAGCAAAAAGCTGAATCGAGATCTAAAAGACATGATAAAAATCTGAAAGTTTCAAAATTTAAAATTGGAGATTATGTTCTTTTAAAAACCCACGAAAAATCTAGTGAACTGAACCATGAAATTTCCAAATGTAAATATATTTATAATGGACCATATATAATACAGAACATTCCACACGATAATGCTTACTACCTGATCTACCCAAAATCCAAAAGACCTTTAGGTGTAAGAAATGTTGTGGACCTGAAACTGTATGTTCCTAGAAGTGAGTGAATTAAGTACAATCAGAAAACAATTTACAGTAATTATGCTGAAACTAATTTATGCCAAATGTAACAAATCTTTGTAAACATATGTAGACCAATATCAGTGTACTAATGTAATTATGTGAGTTTCAGATTACCAAATGTACTATAAATGTAAAGAGGTATGGAGAAAAGGGCTGAAAAGAAACGATAAATGCTGTCAGCCAGATAAAAGATGGGACTGTCAAAAATGAAAATGGGCAGTGTATGAGCCATAATATAAAGGACTGCCAAACACCAAAGAGGGCAGATATATAGTCAAAGGAGAATTGTAAGTGAGGTACAGGAGATGTGACACTATGAGGTGAAAAGGACTGCCCAAATCTGAATAACAGGCAGCAAATGTGTGTAGTAATTTTCTAAATATTATTGTGTGTTTTTTTTAATAAATAAGGAAATGGGTTGCCATTCAATACAAGCAGCAACAAATTGTTTTATAGTGTATATAGATAATTGTATTTGCTATTGTAAATAAGTGTTTGTGTTCCAAATTTGGTTTTATTTGTTTGAGAAATTGAACAATGATGAATAATTTGCTACTAAAAAAATGTTGTGATTGGAGGTTGGACTATGCCAAAGGCACTTAAGCAAACGATAGGTAAATGTTCTTGATATGTTAAAAATTATAGACTTATGTAAAGTGAGTGAAAGGAAGTTTGTGGTATAAAATTTTTTTTTTTTTTGATGGGACTATCACACAAAGATTCAGAACCACTGTATAAATATAAAGTTCAGTGTTCCCATCAAATTTGCACTTAATGAAATTTAATGGAAACAGGGGCATGTGTAACAACAACGACGATATACTATTGTAGTTATAATAAATTTTTTCTTCTGAATTTCAATAAACTAGCATAATCGATGTTCTGATTTCATTTCTTTTTTGTTTCATGCCATTATGTTGAAGAAGCTATAAACAATTTTCGAGGTAAATTTTAATATTTATGTCAAATTTCAAGCAATGTTGTAATCGAAGGGAAGTGTACCTAATGTCGAAACTATTGTAAGATGTGAAAGATGTATTTGTACGCCTGGTCCATACGTAGGCAATGTATTAGAATATGTGGAATGTAAAACCTTTGGTGAATACCCTGTCTGTAGGGGAGCGGTAAAAGGTGGAGGCAGGCGGGCGCGGGAAAATGCACACGGGCGCTGCACGGCATAACGGGCTCAGCAGAGGTAGTCGGAGTTGGGCATCGATCTGAGAAACACGTGCTGGATCGATGAGGCTCTCCTGGAAAAAGTGGTTTTGTTGAGCCTCGGATGCGCTGTTTCCGACGTCTATACAGCATGGCAATATTCCATAGGCACTAAATGGAAAAGCATTGCAACGCCATGAAGAAGTAAAGTGCCGAGATGTCATGAGCCATTGCTGTAACTGCACGTGTGCTTTGTGCCTCGCCTTCTCGCTGCCTGCCGACCGCCTCATCGATACGAACAGGTTGAAACTTTCAGTACTGTATTCGTGTGGACCAGTGTCACTTTTACTACATACTGTTCAATAATAACTTAAATTTTACCAGAACTGTCCTATCAATTAATTATCCTCACAACTAACCTAGACAGGGTCCTTTCCACATGTTGTGCAATCCGACTATCCCAAGATGAAGATTTAAAGATTATGTTAATAATAATTACCTGCAGACCTATCTATGTTAGGATGATGTTTAAAGAACTTTGTTGTTAATGAAATCCTGGACGAATAATATAGGTCTGACCAAGTTGGAAGATAATATTGAAATTGGTTTAGTAATGAAGTTTATTTAAATTGAGACAAAAATAACAGTAGTTAAAGGAGCAGGAAATAAGACAAAAAGAGTGGTAAATCATATATTGGAAATCTAGAATGCTTAAGGCTCTCAATGATTAAACTTTCACTACAGTGATCATAACAGTTTCAGGGTCCCCCCCCCTTCTCCTTTCTTTCTTTTCTATTCATTTGAATCCTGAAGTGTGCTGAACTGCTTTGACCAGCAAAGTTAAAGTCAATATAAAACCTAAATTTTACCCTTCTTAAAATTGACATTGTATGTGTGTTTCAAAAGTGCTGTTTCTAGGGTAACCTATGCCCGATTTCAGTCGGGTCAATAGACAAAACGCAGTTTGTAGTAATCATTATAGTGTAATGTTGTGTATTTATAGCTTGTCCAAATTAGTACAGAAAGTGAAATTATTAGTTCAGTAGATTTTTCTGGTTCTAAAATTTACCATATAATGCAGTATTACTACGTGTTGTTATGCTTGCACGTACATCCACTTGTACAAGGAAAAAACTCACTTAATGCCTAATTAGACTGGCGACCATATTAATAACAATTGGTAGCATCTACTGTGTATGTTTCTTGCCCGTCCTAACGTGTAGTTGCACTTTAGACTTGCTTGACGTATCATTCTTGTTAGTGAGTGGGTGTAAGTCTGATTTTGCCTCCATTCAGGTACACGCGGTCAACATATTTACTAAAATCCTTTCTTATAAGGTGAAGCCCGTCAACTTACCATAGTACAGGCTTTAAAGAGTTAACGTACGCGAGAGCATAGACGTTACAAAGAGACACAACACTCTGGCGGTCGCGGCTGCCGACGTGGAGGGAACGGATCGCAGTGGGAGAGGATATAAGTTGGCCACGCGCCTCCAGGAACCCAGTCCGTCAGCGCATCTTACGACAGCGGCACGTGTGATAACCGAAATATTCTGCCCTTTGGACGCTATGAACCGACAGTACATCTGTGGTCTGTTCAATCAATCAATCAATCAATACGCCAGGAGAAACTGAAGACTACATTACCAAATTTCCATAAACGGTTTTCTTGTGATTGCCAGTCTGCTTCCTGTGTTTCAAATTCGTTTTTCTTCGGCAATCGTCATTAATTTTTCTGTCCAAATAACATATCTCGTCTACTATTTTTAAAGTCTGGTTTCTAATCTAGTTCCAACAGCATCACTCGATTTACTTGTACGTTATCCTTGTTTTAATTTTGTTGACATTCATCTTGTAAATTCTCTTCAAGACACTATCCATTCGGTTCAGCTGATTTGGCCTTCTGTCGCAGTATGAAAATACACTCCTGGAAATTGAAATAAGAACACCGTGAATTCATTGTCCCAGGAAGGGGAAACTTTATTGACACATTCCTGGGGTCAGATACATCACATGATCACACTGACAGAACCACAGGCACATAGACACAGGCAACAGAGCATGCACAATGTCGGCACTAGTACAGTGTATATCCACCTTTCGCAGCAATGCAGGCTGCTATTCTCCCATGGAGACGATCGTATAGATGCTGGATGTAGTCCTGTGGAACGACTTGCCATGCCATTTCCACCTGGCGCCTCAGTTGGACCAGCGTTCGTGCTGGACGTGCAGACCGCGTGAGACGACGCTTCATCCAGTCCCAAACATGCTCAATGGGGGACAGATCCGGAGATCTTGCTGGCCAGGGTAGTTGACTTACACCTTCTAGAGCACGTTGGGTGGCACGGGATACATGCGGACGTGCATTGTCCTGTTGGAACAGCAAGTTCCCTTGCCGGTCTAGGAATGGTAGAACGATGGGTTCGATGACGGTTTGGATGTACCGTGCACTATTCAGTGTCCCCTCGACGATCACCAGTGGTGTACGGCCAGTGTAGGAGATCGCTCCCCACACCATGATGCCGGGTGTTGGCCCTGTGTGCCTCGGTCGTATGCAGTCCTGATTGTGGCGCTCACCTGCACGGCGCCAAACACGCATACGACCATCATTGGCACCAAGGCAGAAGCGACTCTCATCGCTGAAGACGACACGTCTCCATTCGTCTCTCCATTCACGCCCGTCGCGACACCACTGGAGGGGGGTGCACGATGTTGGGGCGTGAGCGGAAGACGGCCTAACGGTGTGTGGGACCGTAGCCCAGCTTCATGGAGACGGTTGCGAATGGTCCTCGCCGATACCCCAGGAGCAACAGTGTCCCTAATTTGCTGGGAAGTGGCGGTGCGGTCCCCTACGGCACTGCGTAGGATCCTACGGTCTTGGCGTGCATCCGTGCGTCGCTGCGGTCCGGTCCCAGGTCGACGGGCACGTGCACCTTCCGCCGACCACTGGCGACAACATCGATGTACTGTGGAGACCTCACGCCCCACGTGTTGAGCAATTCGGCGGTACGTCCACCCTGCCTCCCGCATGCCCACTATACGCCCTCGCTCAAAGTCCGTCAACTGCACATACGGTTCACGTCCACGCTGTCGCGGCACGCTACCAGTGTTAAAGACTGCGATGGAGCTCCGTATGCCACGGCAAACTGGCTGACACTGACGGCGGCGGTGCACAAATGCTGCGCAGCTAGCGCCATTCGACGGCCAACACCGTTGTTCCTGGTGTGTCCGCTGTGCCGTGCGTGTGATCATTGCTTGTACAGCCCTCTCGCAGTGTCCGGAGCAAGTATGGTGGGTCTGACACACCGGTGTCAATGTGTTCTTTTTTCCATTTCCAGGAGTGTACTATCAGATAACGTCAAAGAGTTTATTTTTTCTCTCTGAGCTCTAACTCCTTTTCTAGACTTTTCCTTTATTTCCTTTATTGCTAGATACATGTACAGACTGCATAACAGATGGGGTATAGTATACCATTGTCCCATTCGTTCTCAATTACAGCCTCCCTTTAATCTCCTTCGGTATTTATACCTGCAATTTCGTTTCTGTACAAGTCTTAGGTATACTTTCACTCCCCGTGTTGTAGTCCTGGTACTTCGTAATTTCAAAGACAATTTACCAGTCAACATCGTCAGACAAAGACTTTTTTAAATCTGCGAATACTATAAATACATATTCGTTCTCCCTACGTTCTTGGGCGAGTCGTGTCAGAATAACCTCGTTCGATTGTAAACTATATAAACTCTAATCAGTCAGAGAGTCAGGTGATAGTTGTGATTAGAATAGGTGTAACAATACTTCTGTTGCAAAATATTTTGGTCAGATCGTAAACTAAAAGAGGTGCACAAATGCTTGCAGATCTTATGACTGACGTAATTTTTCCTTCCCTTCATTTCTTATGTTTAAAAAATTTCGTCACAGCTCTGAGAGCCATATCCACAGAATATTTGAAAAAGAAATGGAAAATGTGTAATAACATAAGTAATTACATTTAAAATATTTTTTGTTTTACCACACTAGTTTTAGTATAAACCATGAAGTGAAATAAAAATCTTAATATAGTGTTACCACGTTTCTCTTTTGCCTCTTCAATTGGCTACAAATATGAAGATTTCAATTTTTAATGGCTTTATGCCGACGTATTTCATTTTTCAGCTTTCAGACAGCATTATTGGCATCTTCAAAAAACTAATTTAAGTTACTGCAGTGTTTTCTTTCAGTGATTGTGAAGTTCTATGCAGTTTTCCTTCCTGTATCGAAGTTTACAGGCACTGTCAAATACAGGCACTGCATTAATGTATTCGATGCCAAAGCCAAGATAACCAGAGGAGAAAACTAAATAGGTCTCTCACTGTGCGGGAATCACATCATTGTGCGAACGCTAGGGAAAGCAGATACTGCGAGATATGGACCTTCGTGTCTATCCACGAAGCGTGGTCGGATAGCCACAGTGCTTAACACGAACGCTCGAGTAAAGTGGGAAATCCGAGTTCTGATCCTGGTCCGGCACAAATTTCCATTTATTTCCAGTAAATTGTGTAGCTGTGGTGGCAACGTTTTCCCAGTTTGCGAATAAACTTCATGACTTTTAATTGCAACACTGTTCTCACCTGTTAGTTTAATGAAGTTATGTAAGAACCGCTTTCATGAGAGAAGTTAACACTAATATAAGTAATATCTCGCGCCGTACCTTCTTTCAGATGTTTAGTTTTTATATAAGAACGCTGGCACCGACAAAAACATGAATATTATGTAAAGTATTTTGATAAAATCAGCCAGAAAACCAACTGTGTGATAACAGCAAACGGTATGAAAATAATTTTAATGAAATAGAATAAATTAAAAAAGACTTGATGAAACACAAACGCCGCAGTGATAATACTAAACATGTTTTGAATAGAAACACACTTCTTAATCCGTTATGTTACGAGAAATGTTAAGAAATAAATTGAATTATAACGAATATTCCCATTTAGACCCATAAGCCCCCCCTTAACCCCTCCCCCACCCCACCCCACCCCCCCGACAAACAATGAAACAGTCAACGAATTTTCTTTCTTCACTATCCTTTCTATAAAATTTTATGAAAACGGTGTCTGAAAATATGATATTTTTCTGTCAAAGATTATTATGCTGCCTAAATTAACATAGTTTCACAAGAATTTTCCCACATTTTCATAATTCGTGAATTACCTAGCGAAGAGGTACATTGTACTGCAAATGAAAATGTCGGGGCAAGACACTTCGACGTCTAAGTTATCCCTTAACCTCTATAACAGTTAGCTCCACATTAGATATTAAACACAATGCTCTTCATTTAGGTTCTTCGATACTTTATAAAAGATGTAAGTGTTTTGGTTCACACAGTTTTTCTATTGTTGTAATGACTTCATTACGAATTAATTTGTCAGTTATTTTCCTTAATTTTATTCTAATTTGTAAATTCAAATTTTTAACTGGATAATTATTGTATTTCTAAAATTATACCATATGATTCTGCAACTACGAGCAGTAGGACGCATCTTATTTTGTGGGTCATCAGTCTTCTGACGGGTTCGATGCTGCCCGCAACGAATTCCTCTCCTGTGCCAACATCTTCACCTCAGAGTAGCCCTTGCAACCTACGTCCTCAATTATTTGCTCGATGTATTCCAATGTCTGTTTTCCTCTACAGCTTTTGCCCTTCACACCCTTCTCTAGTACAATGGAAGTCATTCCTTGACGGTTTAACAGATGTCCTATCATCCTGTCCCTTCCCCTTGGCAGTGTTTTCCACATTTCCCTTTCCTCTCCGATTCTGCTCAGAACTCCTCATTCCTTATCTTATCAGTCCACCTAATTTTCAAAATCCATCTGTAGCACCACTTCCGAAATGCTTCAATTCTCTTCTCTTCCGGTTTTCCCACAATCCATGTTTCACTATAACACTGTACTTCACACGTACGTTCTCAGAAATTTCTTCCTCAAATTAAGGCCAGTGTTTGATACTCGTAGACTTCTCTTGGCCAGGAATGCCCTTTTTGCCAGTGCTGGTCTGCTTTTGATGCCCTCCGTGCTCCGTCCGTTACTGGTTATTTTGCTCCCTAGGTAGTAGAACTCCTTAACTTCATCTACTTCGTGACCATACCTGTAAATCAAGATTTTAGTTTCTCGTTTTTTTCATTTCTGCTACTTCTCATTACTTTCGTCTTTCTTCGATTTACTCTCATTCCATATTCTGTACTCATTAGACTGTTCATTCCATTCAGCAGATCATGTAATTCTTCTTCACTTTCACTTAGGATAGTAATGTCATTAGCGAATCATGTGACTGATATCCTTTCACGTTGAATTTTAATCTCATTCCTCAACCTTTCTTTTATTTCTATCATTCCTTCTTTGATGTACAGACTGAACAGTAATGGCGAAAGGCTACATCCCCGTATTACACCCTTCTTAATCCGAACACTTCGTTCTTGGTCGTCCGCTCTTATTATTCCCTCTTGTCTCTTGTACATAGTGAATACTATCCGTCTCTCCCTATAGCTTACTCCTATTTTTCTCAGAATTTCGAACATCTTGCACCATTTTACACTACCAAACGCCTTTTCCAGGTCGACATATCATATTAACGTGTCTTGGTTTTTCTTTAGTCTTGCTTCCATTATCAACCGCAAGGTCAGAATAGCCTCTATGGCGAGACAAATGTGACAAAAATTACTTCACGAATATTATATGAAGTTTCTGAATCTCTAACCTTTCATCAGTAACTAACGATTGAAAGCTAAGGGAATTTGTTTTCGCGCTGTGAGTTTGAACGCTTGAACGACCGAACGTCGTGCCTCGTGGGGTATCGACTGGAGTTCTGCGTGTAGAAAAACTTTCAAGTACACTGCAGCACATCCAGGACTGACGCGAATACGAAAACAACTTCCTCCTTCAGACAACTTCATGCTTTATAGGGAACTTCTGAGAAAATGTATACTGTAGAGGCGAAAGGATTTCGTGTGTTAAAAAATCTAAGGCCCACCAGTTTCCAAAACACTTTCCTTGCTCATAAAGTGTCGTTTAATGTTATGTAACAAAAATATTAACTTGCCCGTTAAAGCCAAATACCACGAGTTCCAGTCTCGGTCCGTCATATAGTTTTAATCCTCCAGGAAGTTTCGTAGCGCGCAAACCTCGCTGCAGAGTGAAAATTTCATTTTGGAAATCTTAATTAGTTTCTTATTAACGAATTCAATTCTCTTTTCATTGCAGTGATGGCACAGCACTCAGAAACTGTTTTCTTTTGTAATAGCTGTACAGATCACACACCTACGCTAATTTCAAGGACGTAACCTCAGTTCTAATAAGGTTATGACTTGCTCAGAAATTAAATTTACACTTTAGTCAAGCGATTAACGCGTCGCTCGAGATCTGGTTGCTTTGTTATGATCATTGTACTCTCGAGAACAATGTTCACAAATCTCTGAAATTTTTTATTGGTTACTTAACTTTTAAATTTAACATATCATCTTCACATCTGAATTTGACGGATTCTTATACGTAATTCCACCATTCCAGAATATCTGTCAAACGGTTAGTCGTTCGTGCGCACCACTTTCACCTTTGTCCAGTACCAGGTTGCCCTGTCGTTATACCGATGCATGCAAACTTTAAAACATGGCTGTATAAGTGCAAGCTTCGCCTATCAGCAATTTGTCCTGAATGAAAGGAGCATTTCTTCGTTACCTTTCGTTGCCATAATATTGACCATATTCACTGAAGAGAAGTTTTTGACTGAAAGCGATGGTTATGCCTAAGACCTTTTAAAGTTGTTGCACCAGATGATGTGGTGGAACCGATTTTGTTTCAATAAACAAAAATTTTACCAGCTATTAGCGGAATACTTCCTAAAATCATACCTTTCAGCAACTGTGGATGCCCAGAATAGAAAACAGTTCTTAAGTTTTCATTACCTTGTTTTTGTCAGCATTAATAAATATTCTAAAAGGATAATACAAATTAAATTACTCTCAGATTATCGCAGAGAATGAAACATACTTAAAAGGAAATAAATATTGGCATTCATCTGAACCCTTTAACCCATTCCATAGTGGATGCGATGGGGCTTACAGAAATCGAACTTTACAACAGGCTGAACCTCAGACAGCCAACTCGACCATTTTGGGGTGTAGAACGAAATGAAGGAATGATTTGTAGTTAAGGAAGGTCTATCTTGTGCTTTGGGAAGAAAATAACGCTTAAGGAGTTTAGAAATACAACTAAATGTTAAGTGGGAATTAGTTCCTGTTTTGCGCGTGTAGTGTGTTTTATCAAGAAGTTTCCCTTGCAAAAAAATTATATTAGGCCTATATTTGAAAGTGTCAGCATTCTACTGGTTCTGTCTTACTATGTCACAATGAATCAAAATTTAAATGCATACAGTAGGCATGGTTTCACGTCATTAGTAATATTTTGGATGTAATTTTCTGGCATTGTAATTTCATGTTGAAGCAGAAGATGAATCTTCCGGTACCCGACAGGTACACACTAACACTGAAATTGAAGACTCACTTTAAATATTTTCCAACAGCCTACTTTCCCAGTTATGTAATTAATACTATTACCTAACCAGTGTACATCAAGCCCAGGGCACTGAAACAAATACAGAAAATCCTGATCTGTCTAACCAAGTAGGTGTACTAAGCGCTTTCAACAACAGCTTCTTTTTTTTTGGGATCATCAGTTTTCTGGCTGCTTTGATGCGGCCCCCCACGAATTCGTCTTCATTGCCAACCTTTTCATCTCGGAGTAGCACTTTCAATCTACTTCCTCAATTATTTGCTGGATGTATTCGAATCACTGTCTTCCTCTGCAGTTTTTACCCTTTACAGCTCCTTCTAGTACCATGGCAATTATTCACAGATGTCTTAACAGATGTCCTATCATCTGATCCCTTCTTCTTGTCAGTGTTTTTCATATATTCCTTTTTTGGCCCATTCTGCAGAAGACCACGTCATTACTTATCAGTCCATCTAATTTTCAACATTCTTTCATAGCAACTTCTCAAATACTTCGATTCTGTTTCTGTTTTCCCACAGTCCATGGTTCACTGCTATACAATGCTGTGCTCCAAACGTAGATTCCAGAAATTTCTTCTACAAATTACCGCCTGTTTTTGATACCAGTATATTCTCTTGGCCAGCAATGCCGTTTTTCCCAGTGCCAGACTGCTTTTTGTCTGCTCCTTGCTCTGTCATGGGTTACTTTGCTGCCTAGGTAACAAAATTCCTTAACGCTATCTACTTTGTGATCATCAATTCTGACATTAAGTTTCTCGCTGTTTCCTTTCTGCTACTTCTCTTATGTTCGTCTTTCTTCTTACTCTCTATCCATAATTTGTACTCATTAGACTGTTAATTCCGTTCAAAACATCCTGTAAGTATATAGAAGGGTAAGCTAATTTGTAACATAATTTCTCTATGGTGAAACTACATGAAATTACTACTCGGTTTTTACATTTCTAGGAGACTTATACGCCGGTATTTGCGTTAAACCGACACAATCATACAACTAACTTGTTCTCTAGTGATCAGATGCTACCCCAACTTATTTACCTTGTTCTCGGTAGCAATATATTGAAAGTACGGAGCAAATAGCACGCGTGGGTGGCACTGTTAGCCTGAATGGCGACGTCTATGGACACTGTCTATTACTTGATGGAACAAGAAACGTTTTTTACCAACCAACCAACGTGTTTCCATTGATCCTCGTCTTGATCTCGATGATCCCGTGCCCAGTGCAGTTGTAAGTGGCGATCTAGACAGGACAACGTGGTAACACATAGGGGCCATTGTCACGGACACCGCCGGCCGAAGTGGCCGTGCGGTTCTAGGCGCTGCAGTCTGGAACCGCGAGACCACTACGGTCGCAGGTTCGAATCCTGCCTCGGGCATCGATGTGTGTGATGTCCTTAGGTTAGTTAGGTTTAAGTAGTTCTAAGTTCTAGGCGACTGATGACCTGAGAAGTTGAGTCCCATAGTGCTCAGAGCCATTTGTCACGGACACCCATTTTCAACCAAGGGAGGCTAACGGTTTGTTCCGAAATGCTTATGAATGCACCAGCATTAGTTCTCTGTCGCCATATCTTCCAGAGACAGCCGCACGTCCTGCTTCACAGAGCGGGTAAGATCCTCGCGGTTTCACATCCTTCAGTCACTTACCATAGATGCTCACGGCAGTGGCACGCAAGCAGACGACCAGCTTCACCGTTTTCGAGGTTTCCCAGGCGCCGGGGCATAACAATTCGCCATTATCAAAGTCACCTAACTCAGAGGATTTCCCCCCTAATTGCCATCCGTATTCTCGCTAGAATGATTATTTTCTTGACTTTGCTCCGTCTATACTAGGTGTTCTAGGAGGAATGATCAATATTCAGAGGTAGGATGGGAATGATCATTCAAAGCGAAAAAAGAGTACACAATGGCTCTAAAACGCAAACGTCTTCATCTCGGCTACTGTGATACAAAATCGTTTCAGAACAAAAACAGTCTCGGTTGCAAAATTACTTAATGTCAATGACGCATTTCTCTCTTCTGTGGCATTATCAGATTGTGTACAAAAACCAGAAACTAATCAATAATCAATAAGATACAGATGGAGAAAAAAGAGCATGACCCAATCTTGCACTGCTACGCAGACAATGTGAAGTAATAAAAACTTACGTAAAAGTGGCTGGGCACATGACCCATAAGTCATAAAACAACCTGTAATGTAAAATAGACAGCAAGGTAACCTGGTATATAATTCACCCATCATGAAACATCTAAACCATGAGGTGTAAGGAGAGACACAGCCAGATAAACACTGAGGAAGTATAAATATGTGGCGGAAAAACTTTCCACGGTGATCGTATGTTACTTTGAGCATATGAGACGGCTCCGCCGTGGCAATACAAGATAGGGCCCTGCTGATGATATGGCGCAGACAAACAGCGAAATTGTGTATGACCCGCTGAAGTGTCAGAATATTGATGCTATCGAGGCTCACGCCAGTGGCCTCTGGGTACCCCTGAGGCAGAATGCGGTCACGAAAGCGCTGCTCCAGGACGTCAAACACTCTTCTGCTTCTAAGGGGTCGAGCTCCGTCTTGCATGAACCACATCTTGTCGAAATCAGGGTCCCTTTGGATAATGGGGACGAAATCATCTTCCAAAACCTTCACGTACCGTTCGGTAGCTACCGCGGCAACAAGGCGAATCGCACCGATTATTCCGTGACCGGAAATTGCACACCACACAGTCACCCGTTGTGGATGAAGAAACTTCTCCACCGCAAAATGCGGATTCTCAGTCGCCCAAGTGTACCAATTTTGCTTATTGACGTACGCATCCAAATGAAAGTGGGCTTCGTCGCTAAACTAAACCATACATGCGCACACTAATTTCCATCGAGCCCCGCGGCGAACCGTGCAGTTTGAACGTTCTATCGCAAACTGTTCAAAAGTTATGGCGATTTTATTTCATATAGTTCATTAATTGTCATCGTGTACAATAGGGTAGATGACTTTGATCTCCGCCGACCGTGGTGGCCACGCGGTTTAGGCGCTGCAATCCGGAACCGCGCGACTGCTACGGTCGCAGGTTCGAATCCTGCCTCGGGCATGGATGTGTGTGATGTCCTTAGGTTAGTTAGGTTTAAGTAGTTCTAAGTTCTAGGGGACTGATGACCTCAGATGTTAAGTCCCATAGTGCTCAGAGCCATTTTTTGACTTTGATCTCCAGGATACCGTTATAACAATCCAATCAAAGTCGGCAAATTCCTTCGGAGATACGTGACAATTTCATGATGATATTGTTGTGAAGCATCTTGGTGAAGAATAAATTATGTGCCCATCTCCTGTTGTAACTGAGCAACTAGATAAGGTTCAAGCATGTCCAGCTGGCGAAAAAGAAAGGACCGTAAATCTTGTTACAGTTTACAGCACAAGAAACGTCTACGTTAGGTGAGTGCCGTACATATTCGATTACGTGACATGGTTCCTGCTCACACGATATCCGAACGTTATGCCGAATCAGTTTACCACCGGTGGCTTCGTCATAGAAAAAACTTTCAATAACAAAATCATTTTCAGTCTGCAATTTGTTAAACATTTCTACACAAAACTAAGCTCGTTTTCTTTTGTCACTGTCTGTTAACGCTTCCAACAGTTCCAGTTTGTAGGTTATGACTGACAGGCGTTTCCATAATACCTTCAACACTGTAACATTAGTCGTATTCAATTCTAAGTTGGCACGTCTCGTTGATTAACCCAGGCTACGAATATACGACTGCCGAAGTTGTTTAAATGCTGCGTCAGAGACTGCTAGCCTACCCTGACAAAGCGTCCAGTGCGATTCGCAGCCAGTTTCGGTGAATCGATTATACTAATTAATAATTGTTTGTCTTCTAGGTAGTGGCTTACGATATTTAATCCTGAGCTGTATCTAACTGTAGTAGCGAATTTGGATTCATGGAACCATAAACATCACTGCACACGCTTTGCACCGTTATACGACCCATTCGCATATGCCACCTAGCAGTATCGGTGGAAACTAACAATATTAACGCTAATAAAACTTGAAAATAGACTTCATTCAGTGCTGTATCAAACATTTCAGTTAGTTATTTACCCTTTTCACAATAAAAGGTTGCCTTCGTACAACTAATTTACACATATCATCTATCTCTTCACTGCAACAACAAATAAAAGAGAATTTGTTTTGTGCGCTTAAAGCAGTATTCATAAAACAGGCCTCTTACACAAGTTCTCCTCACGAAGAACACTTGTAAATGAAATAAATTTCGAGACGTTGCAATGTCTACGAATTTAAGGCAGATAATTTATCGGGAAATATGAAACGACATGACTCAAGGGAGAGTAAAAAGGCGAGGCATGTCAATAAAATTACGTAAGTCTCTTCTTTGAGGGAGGTGGCTTCTCTCAGCATAATTTAAGGCTTCAGATAAATCGGCAGCAGCAGCAGTCATGTAATTTCTTACGTTTTATGGACACCGTTTCTGACTGAGGGTTTCTCGACCGCTGGCACAGTATTTCGGAGAACTTTCCTTGTATCTCTCCCTCATGCTCTCTCTCAACACACCGTCTTATCTTTCTCTCTCAAAAATATATGCGCAAGCACACGCGGACACACACACACACACACACACACACACACACACACAACCCATGCAGAGAGGAAGAAGGAAGGGGGAGGAGAGGGTGATCGAGAATGAGGGAGGGAGAGTGTGAGTGTACAGCCCTAGCGAGGTAAACTGAGGAGCTACTTGACTGAGAAGTAGCGGCTCCGGTCTCGGAAACTGACATACGGCCGGTAGAGCGGTGTGCTGACCACATGCCCCTCCGAATCCCCATCCAGTGACACCTGTGGGCTTAGGATGGTACGGCTGCCGGTCGGTACCCTTGGGCCTTCATTGCCTGTTCGTGCATAGTTTTTTAGACGCAGAGTGTGACCAGCATACGAACTTTCCGATTTTTTCAGTATCTTTTACTTCGAAGTAGACGAATGTCTTCATTAAACCATCTAAATTATTCATATGAGGTGATTACTTAAAAGAAAACTGTAATTATAAATGATAAAATACCTGATACATGCAAGTAGGATTCCCGCTCTGAGGGTTCTGTACAACCTTAATTGCGTATGTAGATAGTTCATCTATAGGTTTTAATAAGGGGATTTGCGAGTGCCAAAATATGTGACTTAAAAGGCCGTAACGTCTGATTTCATTGATTTAGAAGCTGAAATGCTTTACACCGCCAAGGTACCGTAGAACTTAGTATTTGAAGTAGGCTTCATATTTATACCCCTACCCGTTCCCGAGGAAAAGGAGTCTGAACAGACGGACGGACGAACGAACAACGAAGTGATCCTATAAGCGTTCCGGTTTTTTCGAGTGAGGCACGGAATCCTTAAAAAAGAGACACCTTTGGATTATTTAGGAATATTACGAGCTTCGCCTTCTTCGACGGTTCTTGTACCAGTATATGGAATAATGAAATAGTAACAGAACTAGTTTTATTACCGTTATTTTAAGAGAAACGATTGCCCTGTGTTAGTTCACCAGGCTAAGACCAGGTTTTAACAAATATTTGCAGAGAGGGTGGGATACAGAAATCGGTGTTGATCCCATTTGGGGCCAAGTCTGTGGTGCCCTAGATATCGTCGCATTTTCTGCGTGGACAAGTTGCTGCAAAACTACTCCATTTCCCGACTGTACGTTTCTGCAGGGCCGTGCGAACATAATGTCATCTCAGGCGCTAGTCGCGTGGCGCTGTTGCGTTTCTCATGCTATTCCCAAAGATTGCATATTAGAATGACAGTCGTGGGAAATGGAGAAAAGCAAGTAGCATATTATGAAACGGCAACGGCCTTGCCACAGTGGATACACCGGTTCCCGTGAGATCACCGAAGTTAAGCGCTGTCGGGCGTGGCCGGAACTTGGATGGGTGACCATCCAGCCGCCATGCGCTGTTGTCATTTTTCGGGGTGCACTCAGCCTCCTGATGCCAAATGAGAAGCTACTCGACCGAATACTAGTCATAACGACTGGGAGAGCGGTGTGCTGACCACACGCCCCTGTGTGTGGTCCTCAACTGAGGATGACACGGCGGTCGGATGGTCCCGATGGGCCACTTGTGGCCTGAAGACGGAGTGCTATATTGTGAAACGGTAAAGCACAGCCTCGAAACATCGAGATCCTGCCGCTCTACAATACCTTCATGTGATGTACCCCGATCTTCTCACTAACAACCAACGTTGAAGTACGGTATCCGAATGAGAAATCCTGTGTGTGGTCTGTGGTATCGATAGCAATGATGCCACGGCGTAGGTGCAAGTTCATAAGTTGGCACTACGAGACACCGACGACAGCACCCTCTAGCCGGCGCTGTGGAGCTCTACGAGCGTCGCTCCGGATTCTCCCCATTTGATCAAGAGCAGACGGCCGGGACACTTCGCTTCAGCTTGAGACTTTGCTCTACTTACGACGGGTCTAAGACTTCACACCAATCGTATGTAACCATTTATTAACTTGTTTTTGCCTATAGTAATCATCTATAATTTTACACGCAGTTCCGACGTGTTTTACCTTTTCCTGCTCCTACTCAATTCCTAAATTCGGCCTATCTCTCAGTTTACAGGAGATGACCAACGTGCCGCCTTCCAGGCGGTATACAAAATGGTCCACCTTTGTGTACAGCATGCAGCTAGCGTTACTTGTACCAACTTTGAGGGCGTGCGCTGAAATGCTTGACATTTCCAGAATGTAGGACGTAGATCACTTTATGGCATTATGACATACGAAATTCATTCGCAATTAAGGAATGTTCCTCACATTAGGTGCGCTAGGTATGAATATATTACCTATTGGTGATGCATGAAAATTTGTGCCAGACTGGAATTCGAAACCTGATTTCTCATATTTCGCGAGCGGTTGAACTAACCACTCCGGATATCCGAGCACGCTTACACTGACAACTCAAAATTTCACACTGGATTCCTGCCACTGGTTTTCAAGGATACAAACGTATTCAACCTTAGTATTATGATCGTCATTTTACTCGTCGATGCTTGGAATACTTATTTTTAACAACGTCTGAAGAAAGAGACACTGGTGATGATCTTACACCAAATTTACGAAATTTATTCGTAATTGGGGAATTTTTTTGACACCAGCTGCACTAGGTATGGATATACTACCTATTGGTGACAACCGAAAATTTGTGGCATACCGGGGCTCGAACCCGGATTTCCCGTTTATCGCGAGCAGTCGCCTTAACGAGTAGACAGTATTACATATGGAAGTTAGGGTACATCATGGAAGCATGCTCGGGTAGCCGAAATGATTAAGGTAAAATAAATGTCCTGTGACTAAGGTCTCCCGTCGGGTAGACCTTTCGCCGGGAGCAAGTCTTTCGATTTGACGCCACTTCGGCGACTTGCGCGTCGATGGAGATGAAATGATGATGATTAGGACAACACAACACCCAGTCCCTGAGAGGAGAAAATCTACGACCCAGCCGGGAATCGAACCCGGGCCCTTTGGATTGATATTCAGTGGCGCTGACCACTCAGCTACCGAGAGCGGACATGGTTGAGGTGATCGCTTCGGACAAGCTTGAAATCCCGGTTCGAGTACTGGTCTGGAGCAAATTTCGATATTTCGCGAATAGGCAATGTTTTCATACGAAGTTTAGTTAATGTCAGAAAGTTTCCGCAATTGTGTATAAATTTTATATATTTAGTACAGCTTCAACATCGTCACCAGTGTCTGTTTCTCCAGACATTTTTGAAAATAATTATGACGTTTGCTGCATTCCGCCTTAATGGTGTTGCAGTTAATGGTAACAGAGTATTTTAATACTGTCTTCGTAATTTGGCTGAAGAGCGGCAAATGCAACGCTGCCAGGCCACCCAGCAAAATTAATACGGTGGACGTTTAATAAGTAATACAACACTTCTTCTTTCTCGGCCAGTTTCGGTTGAAAAAATGTCGAATTTGTTGTGAGACACTGTGGAATAGGCCTGTTTCAGCCTCTATACTTTCATGCTGTTCCAGTGGCTTGTGACGCTAAGCATAGCCTTCAAAATGGCACCTGTAACGGAGGTGTGTTCCAAGCAGAGAGCTGTCACAGAGTTTCTTTTGGCGGAAAACCAAAGCATCGAAGATATTCATAGGCGCTTGCAGTGTGCCTATGGAAGGCTGGCAGTGAACAAAAACACGATTAGGCGTTGGCTGAGGCGTCTGTCACTATCGGAACAATTCGGGTTAACTTGTGCGATATCTCGCATGCCGGGCGGCCGCAAGCAGATGTCACTCCTGCAATTTTGGAACGTGTGGACACTCTCATTAGAATTTGTCGAACGGATCATCATCAAAGAACTTGCTTAGGGTACTCAAAGGAGCCTGTCCGATGGGTTCCTCGACGTCTAGCAAAAGAGTATAAAGATCAACAGAGGACCACTCTTGCGGAACTGCTTGTGCGTTACGAGGTTGATCGTCATAATTTTTTGTCGAACTCATCGCAGACGATGAAACTCGGGTTCATCACTTCGAATCAGAAACAAAACAGCAATCCGTGGATTTCCACCATAACACTTCTCCTCCAAAGAAGAAGTTCAGAGCCATTCTCAACCGCCAGCTGCTGTGGTTGAGCGGTTCTAGGTGCTTCAGTCCGGAACCGCGCTGCTGCTACGGTCGCAGGTACGAATCCTGCCTCGGGCATGGATGTGTGTGATGTCCTTAGGTTAGTTAGGTTTAAGTAGTTAAGTGCACTGATGACCTCAGATGTTAAGTCCCATAGTGCTCAGAGGCATTTGGACCATCCTCAGTCAGTAACAACATGGCGACGGTCATCTGGAAATCTCAAAGGGTTATTCTCCATGATGTCCTCCCTCACAGTGCAACGATCAACTCTGAAGTGGACTGTGTTATCCTCAGGAAATTGGAAAAACGGTTTCAGCGTTTTTGTCGTACAAAAATGTAAACGAACTTCTCCTTCTCCATGACAACTAAGGTCTCACATAAGTCTGCGCACCCGAAAGGAGGTCAAAAAACCTCGTCGGCACTGTTCTTCCTTACCCACCATCCTTATCCTCCCTACAGCCCGGATCTCACATTTTCCGACGTCTATCTGTCTGGCCCGCTGAACTCCATGATGGAGAAGTTATTGAAGCAGCAAGACGTTGGCTCCAGCGTCGACCAGTAGATTGGTACCACGAGATCATACAGGCCCTCCCAGTAAGGAGGCGTAGGGC
Organism: Schistocerca cancellata; assembly: GCF_023864275.1. Taxonomy (NCBI): domain Eukaryota; kingdom Metazoa; phylum Arthropoda; class Insecta; order Orthoptera; family Acrididae; genus Schistocerca; species Schistocerca cancellata. The sequence goes on along the minus strand of NC_064626.1, from coordinate 245,449,263 downwards.
CGTCATGTCTTCTGGAAACCCAGAATCTACTCTGTAGGAATCAACATGGATTCCGGAAAGAGCGATCGTGTAAGACACAACTCGCCTTATTTGTTCACGAGACCCAGAAAATATTAGATACAGGCTCCCAGGCAGATGCCATTTTTCTTGACTTCCGGAAGGCGTTCGATACAGTTCCGCACTGTCACCTGATAAACAGAGTAAGAGCCTACGGAATATCAGACCAGCTGTGTGGCTGGGTTGAAGAGTTTTTAGCAAACAGAACACAGCATGTTGTTCTCAATGGAGGGACGTCTACAGACGTTAAAGTAACCTATGGCGTGCCACAGGGGAGTGTTATGGGACCATTGCTTTTCACAATATATATAAATGACCTAGTAGATAGTGTCGGAAGTTCCATGCGGCTTTTCGCGGATGATGCTGTAGTATACCGAGAAGTTGCAGCATTAGAAAATTGTAGCGGAATGCAGGAAGATCTGCAGCGGATAGGCACTTGGTGCAGGGAGTGGCAACGGACCCTTAACATAGACAAATGTAATGTATTGCGAATACATAGAGAGAAGGATCCTTTATTGTATGATTATATGTTAGCGGAACAAACACTGGTAGCAGTTACTTCTGTAAAATGTCTGGGAGTATGCGTGCGGAACGATTTGAAGTGGAATGATCATATAAAATTAATTGTTGGTAAGGCGGGTCCCAGGTTGAGATTCATTGGGAGAGTCCTTAGAAAATGTAGTCCATCAACAAAGGAGGTGGCTTACAAAACACTCGTTCGACCTATACTTGAGTATTGCTCATCAGTGTGGGATCCGTACCAGATCCGGTTGACGGTGGAGATGGAGAAGATCCAAAGGAGAGCGGCGCGTTTCGTCACAGGGTTATTTGGTAACCGTGATAGCGTTACGGAGATGTTTAACAAACTCAAGTGGCAGACTCTGCAAGAGAGGCTCTCTGCATCGTGGTGTAGCTTGCTCGCCAGGTTTCGAGAGGGTGCGTTTCTGGATGAGGTATCGAATATATTGCTTCCCCCTACTTATACCTCCCGAGGAGATCACGAACGTAAAATTAGAGAGATTAGAGCGCGCACGGAGGCTTTCCGGCAGTCGTTCTTCCCGCGAACCATACGCGATTTGAACAGGAAAGGGAGGTAATGACAGTGGCACGTAAAGTGCCCTCCGCCACACCCCGTTGGGTGGCTTGCGGAATATAAATGTAGATGTAGATGTAGAGTTTTGTAGCCAGAAGTTTGGGGAACAATATGGTGTACTGGAATTCTGAATAAAGCGAACCTGATTTCAGAAAAAATGTATTTTCTAACTGACCGCCAGTCGCAGAAGGGAAAGAAAGTCATATGAATACGTAGTGTCTGTTGTTTCAGACGTGTCAGAAAGAACAGACACCACGCAGAATCCGCAGCTGTGATACGTATTGTGAGAATTGAACGTGGAGTGGGGAGAAAGGACGAATGGAAAGGGAAGGATCTGTTGATACCAGTTGGGTCGGGACTTTATGCGGAGTCAACGCCAACGAGTGACAATGTATGCTGGACAATGTCAGAAAGAACAGACTCCATGCATTCACATAATTCATTCGCTTCGATGGGCAATGAATCCACCACCTTCAGAGCGAAGCACAATTACGTTCGATCATTGGAACAATTAAAACTTCCACGGGACTGGAAGAAGGCCCAGGTCATAGCAATCTATAAAAAGGGTAGAAAATCGGAAGCACATAATTACCGGCCAATTTCACTGACATCGATTCGTTGTAGAATCATGGAACATATTTTGTGTTCAGACATAATGACCTTCCTAGACTATGAGAAGCTCATCTGCAAAACGGTTTTAGGAAACAGCGGTCATGCGAGACACAGCTGGCCGTCTTTGTGCATGAAATACAACAGGCTCTAGATCCAGGCTCCCATGTTGATGCATTATTTCTCGACTTTCGAAAGGCGTTCGACTCAGTTCCGCACTGTCGCTTGCTCCAAAAAGTGTGCGCTTACGGTCTATCCAATGACATATGCGGTTGGATATAAAGTTTTCTAACAGACAGGGAGCAGTATGTCGTCCTGAACGGGGTGACTTCAACAGAAAGAAGCGTAACTTCAGGTGTGCCCCAGTGTAGCTTAATAGGTCCGCTGCTTTAAACGATTTACATAAACGATCTGGTTAATGGTATTGACAGCGGCATTAGACTGTTTGCCGATGATGCTGTAGTCGACAGGAAAGTAGTATCACACGAAAGTACTGTACAAATCAGTGAGGATTTGCAGAAAATAAATGCGTGGTCTAATGACTGGCAGTTATCTCTCGATATTAGTAAGTGTAACCTACTGCGTATAACAAGGCGAAAATCCCCATTAATGTACGAGTACAAAATAAATGCCCAGTCTTTGGAAGCGGTAACATCCGTGAAGTATATGGGTGTGACTGTTCGAAATGATCTCAAATGGAATGATCAGATTACACAAGTAACGGGTAAGGTAAACTCTAGAGTGCGGTTTATTGGTAGAATCCTGAAGCGATGCAGTCCTTCAACAAAGGAAGTAGCTTACAATACGTTAGTTCGTTCAGTCTTAGAGTACTGTTCGTCTGTATGGGACCATTACCAGTTTGGTTTGATTCAATAGATTGAGAAAGTCCAAAGATGAGCGGCAAGATGCGTGACTGGTACATTTAGCCATCGCGAGAGCGTTACAAATCTCATAGAAAGTTTGAATTGGGACACTCTTGCAGGTAGATGCCGCGCTAAACGGAAGGGGCTGCTCACTAAATTCCGAAATCCGAGGATGTAGGGCATATATTATTACCTTATTACCATCAACTTTCAAATCGCACAATGATCACCATTCAAAGATAAGGGATATTAGAACTCGTACTGAGGCGTTCAGACAGTTGTTATTCCCTCGCGCTATCCGGGAGTGGAACAGACGGGGGGGGGGGGGGGGGGGGGGAATATGACTGGCGCGAATTGTGCCCTCCCTCCGCCACACACCGTTTGGTGGCTTTGTAGATGTAGGTCTCATGCGGGAATTTTAAGGTAGCGATCATGGAGGACACAGACGGTGACTGTGGATAGGCGTACTATGTGGGAATGTGGGTCGGTCGACATAGTCCGCGCAATGGCGAGCAACATCGTGTCCGGATAGTATAGCGGTTAACGCAACTGGTTCGTCAGCAGGAGGTTCAGGATTCAAATCCTTGTGTAGCACACATTTTCACTCGTCGCCACTGATTCCGCATAAAGTCCCGATGACGCTAGCACCATTTCCTTTCTCTCCCATTCAATTTACATAAAAAACATCAAATTTAAAAAGTTTACAAAGAGGATCCGTAGTCGCGGTTGTAGAGACTGGGTACATTGATGAAACTTCCTGACAGATTAAAACTGTGTGCCGGACCGAGACTCGAACTCGGGACCTTTGCCTTTTGCGGGCAAGTGCTTGGGTAGCTCAGTTGGTAGAGCACTTGCCTGCGAAAGGCAAAGGTCCCGAGTTCGAGTCTCGGTCTGGCACACACTTTTAATCTGCCAGGAAGTTTCATTTCAGCGCACACTCTGCTGTAGAGTGAAAATCTCATTGTGGGTATATTGATGTTACGTCAGACCTCATTATCGATCAGTGCACAGCTGCGGCTCAGGGTGAAGATTAGGATGAAATCAGTAGTCAAGCTCTGAGAAATAAGTGAGAACATTGGCTCCCATAAAGAGCATAGGCGTAGATACTCGTGCGAAGGTATATATATATGTATATATTTTTTTTATCTGTCTCTCTTTTTCTCTCTCTCTTACCAGGGACACGTGCGGGATCGGGAATACCTCCATGCGGGAGCGTTTTAATCATCGCGTAACGATGCGCCGTCGCAACGAGCCCACAGGTCGCTTGTTAAGGGCCGCGAGGTCCGCAGCCGCGATCACGTCCGCCCAGGGGTGCCCAGCGCTCAAGCCCTCGGCCCTCGGAGCCTCCCTGCTGCCAGGTTTAGCGCGTCAGATTGAACCGCGCTGTTTGCGGACTGCAGATCCCGCCACTTCATCCCGGATTACGGCCAATATTTGTGTTGGACCACGCCATCGGCAAACAGGCGGTAGCCTCGCTAATCATTACTGATTCATGAAGCTAAGCAACACCTGCATAACAGAACGTCTCGCGAAAATTCTTAGCGTTATTGCCGTGAAGGCTGTGGAAGAATGGAAATGGACCGCTCATACGAGGCCAGGAAAACAGTACTGGCATAACCAATAAATCTGTGTAATAATTATGGTATTTTTATGAACCTATAGTGCGATAGTGTGATAGTACGAAGAATATAATAATTCCAATCCCAAAAAAGCAGGTGTTGACAGATGTGAAAATTACCCAAATATCAGTTTAATAAGTCACGGCTGCAAAATACTAACGCGAATTCTTTACAGACGACTGAAAAAACTGCTAGAAGGCGACCTCGGGGAAGATCAGTTTGGATTCCGTAAAAATATTGGAACACGTGAGGCAATACTGACACTACGGTTTATCTTAGAAGCTAGATTAAGGAAAGGCAAACCTACGTTTCTAGCATTTGTAGACTTAGAGAAAGCTTTTGACAATGTTGACTGGAATACTCTCTTTCAAATTTTGAAGGTGGCACGGGTAAAATATGGGGAGCGAAAGGCTATTTACAATTTGTATAGAAACCGAATGGCAGTTATAACAGTTGAGGGGCATGAAAGGGAAGCAGTGGTTGGGAAGGGAGTAAGACAGGGTTGTAGCCTCTCTCCTATGTTATTCAATCTGTATATTGAGCAAACAGTGAAGGAAACAAAAGAAAAATTCGGAGTAGGTATTAAAAACCATGGAGAAGAAATAAAAACTTTGAGGTTCGCCGATGACATTGTAATTCTGTCAGAGACAGCAAAGCACTTGGAAGAGCAGTTGAACGGAACGAATAGTGTCTTCAAGGGAGGATATAAGATGAAAATCAACAAAAGCAAACGAGGATAATGGACTGTAGTCGATGTAAGTCGGGTGATGTTGAGGGTATTAGATTAGGAAATGAGACACTTAAAGTAGTAAAGGAGTTTTGCTATTTGCGGAGCAAAATAACTGATGATGGTCGAATTACAGAGGATATAAAATGTAGACTGGCAATGGGAAGGAAAGCATTTCTAAGGAAGAGAAACTTGTTAACATCGAGTATAGATTTAAGTGTCAGGAAGACGTTTCTGAAAGTATTTGTATGGAAGTGAAACATGGACGATAAATAGTTTAGACAAGAAGAGAATAGAAGCTTTCGAAATGTGGTGCTACAGAAGAATGCTGAAGATTAGATGGGAAGATCACATAACTAATGAGGAGGTTCTGAATAGAATTGAAGAGAAATTTTTGGCACAATTTGACTAGGAGAAGGGATCGGTTGGTAGGGCATATTCTGAGGCATCAAGGGATCACCAATTTAGTATTGCAGGACAGCGTGGAGGGTAAAAATCGTAGAGGGAGACCAAGAGATGAATACACTAAACAGCCGGCCGGAGTGGCCGTGCTGTTCTAGGCGCTACAGTCTGGAATCGAGCGACCGCTACCGTCGCAGGTTCGAATCCTGCCTCGGGCATGAATGTGTGTGATGTCTTTAGGTTAGTTAGGTTTAATTAGTTCTATGTTCTAGGCGACTGATGACCTCAGAAGTTAAGTCGCATAGTGCTCAGAGCCATGTGAACCATATGAATACACTAAACAGATTCAGAAGGATGTAGGTTGCAGTAGGTACTGGAAGATGAAGAACCTTGCACAGGATAGAGTAGCATGGAGAGCTGCATCAAACCAGTCTCTGGACTGAAGACCACAACACCAACAGTGCGATAGGGGAGGTGATGTCGGTAGAAGGGCAGTTTCGGCTTTGCCCTTGATAATGGAAGGTAGATTAAGATCGGTACAGGTTCTTGGGATTTGACGTCCTGGAAAAAATTTTCGACTACTTAAAATGTTCAAGATGTTTGAAATTCTCAGAAAAATTAGACAGACGGTTCATGTATAGTGTGTGTAAGAACCAGGAATAAAGAATAAGAATGAAAGATGACGAACGAAATGCTCGGATAAAAAAGAGCGAAGTCAGGGATAGTGACTGTCTTCCCTGGTGTTCAATCTACACATCGAAGATGCAAGCAAAAAGGAGTCAAGATAAAAGTAACATTCAGGGTAAGAAGATATCAATAATAAAATTCGATCATGACATTGCTATCCTCAGTGAAAGAACATCACAAGAGAGACTGAATGGATGAACAGTCTCCTGACCACAAATATCAACTGAATAAACCGAAGAAAATCGAAAGTAATGAGGAGTAGCGGAAATGAGATTAGAGATAATCTTGACATCAAAACTGGGGACTACGAAGTAAACTAAGTGAAGGAATTGTGCTACCTTGGAAGCTAAATATCATATGATGGACCAAGCAAGGAGAATATAAAGGGGAAAATAGCAGAAGCAAAGAGGTCATTCGTAATTGAAAAAAATCTACAGTTTCAATCATCGGACTTAATTTGAGAAATTTCTAGGTACTTAGGCTTGGAGCACAGCATTGTGTGCAAGTACATCATGGGCTGTAGGAAAACCGGAGCACGAGAGAATCGATGAGTTTGAGGTATGGGGCTACACAAGAATGTTGAAAAGTTGTGGAATGATTAGATATGAGCAGGATCTGTGTATAATCGGCGACAACAAGGAGGGTCAGAACGCTAGGGTAGGTTTTAAGATATCAGGGAAGAACTTCCGTGGTACTTGAGGGATCAGTAAAGGATAAAAACTGTAGGGGAAGGCTTCCATCGTTAATAATTGAAGATAGTGGGTTTAAGAGCTACTCTGAGACGAAGAGGTTGGCACAGCAAAGGAATCTGTGGCGGGCCGTAAAGTGCGATACCTCGACATAGAACCAGAATCACCACTGAAAAGACGGACGATCTCAAGGAAATAATGTTATCCAAGTAAAGATCATAGTAGTTTAACTTCACTCCGGTCCAATAACCCGCTCACCCTGAGCGAGAAACGGAAGTGTATTAAATAACTTCTTGTGTGCTGGGACCGCAACTTGCTTAAGGACGTAATACGATATATTCCTTATACTTTTGAGAAAATTAGCTGCAAATTATTTGTTTCTTGTTGATTAATAGGTTCAAGACAAGCTTGTTTCGCCACATGTACCATATTCAAGTGTTCGTCTGCATGGAGTAACGTCCGTGAATCATCTTGCACGTTGTTAACATAGGTCAAATATTTTCTTCATCTAGATGGAACGAAATCATATACTATCTCCGATCTTAAGTTGCTTTATGTACTACGTTGTTAATATTGGTCATGTATTTAATTTCTATGGAAATTTCGTGCTATTTTTTGACAGCTGTAAAATTGGAACGATATATCATAAAAGAACTTACGTTCTAAGGTGATTTATATATGTCACTCCATTTAGACTAAGCAGTCACGTGACCTATGTTAGTAACATAGTACATAAAAGAAATTACGTTCCAAGATGTTTTATGGACGTCATTCCATGTATATGACCACTTGAAAATGGCACATATGTCGAAACAACCTCCTCGTGCACCTATGTAATCAACAAAAATCAAATAATTTGCAACCAATTTTGACAAAAGTATAAAGAAACGGAAGTGTGATTCACAGTTGTAACCCAGTTACGTTTAGAGGATATGCAGTTCGTAAAAAGAATCGGTAACTGGCGTTTAATAGTAGTTATTTTGAATAAATCCTTGAACATAGTCTTTCCAACGAAAAGGTAGAATATTGTTACAGTCTTTCTCCTCCACTGCTCCTTCAAACATAAAGTTAAATATTGATGAATGCCTTAGCATAGGTACCTCTAAGGTGTCGTTTCTTCTGGTAAGGGTCTTCCACTGTATCCGTTCCTCATCTGTTACTTTTAGTACCTCTTCGTTACGTGTCTTACCAGTGTACTTATTTTTTAACATTCTTCGAGAGCCCAAATTTCAATTCCTTTTAAGTAATTGTTCCCGTATTTATACAAGACGGATCAACATTCCGAAATTAATACTTATAATATAACTGATTCGGTAAGTTGAAGAAATAAATTTTGCACGAAGAATAATAGACTACACATGGTTTAAATTCAAATGTTTTAAAGATAAATTAGTTTGGCACCTAAAAGGTAAGTGTATTTTATTAATACATACAAAGTACATCTTTTAGAATTCCCGGTATGAATAAAGATTCCCCTTTACGATTTAACAATGTAACGTTACATACCTCATATGATTAAATTCAGCGCGTCCAATGAGCTAGAAAACGAAAGCAGTAAAAGGTTTTTTTTGTCACATACCATTAACTGTTGGTTTGACGTTTAAAATTGAAAATGTAAAAGACAAGAACGTTCTGAGAACTTCACAAATCTATGTTGCTTGTTAATAAAGACAACAACAGAAATGCACTGATTAATACTCTTTAAGGACGAGAAACAGGTCACCAACGTCGAAAGCAGTTATTCAACATCTATGCCAACCGCAACACTTCATTTGCCTACAGAACTTCACATCACAACTTGTTATTGGATTTATTATTTTCATGCCTTCTGTTCTTCAAAGTTGTCTGGCGTAATTCAAGTGTAATAATATCTATTTGCACAGATACACTTTTTGGCCATACATGTCCTTCGTTATGGGTACCACAGCCACAAATTTATTTAATGAATGCAACATTTTTGCAATTAGAGTGTCTTTTATTTCTACTTTTACTTCCCTTCACCACTATTTTCGGCCTTTTTAGACCATTATCTAGCGTTTAGCTACATAAAGAAGGGCACTACACTGGCGCCACGAAACAGGAGCACAATGCCGTGAACGTAAACTATTGTAAAGAGGTGCGATAGATATAAAAATGACAGTTTATTTACGTTATGTGCGTCCATTCGTTTTGGTTTACAGAGATACCTGTTCTTGGTGTTTTGACAGGAAGTTGACCAAAGAATAAAAGAGAGGACGCCTGATATTTCCACATAGTATCGAAAGTATAAATGCTGTTTTGGTTTTGAATATTGGTGAGCAGAATACCAGTAAAATTATCCACATGCCTTCTGTTCTGATATTCAGTTCGTTCGTTGATAAGTGTACCTGACCGATTCTTAAAATTCCTAAAATTTTCAACTACTTCTAGGGCATTCATTTCCTCCTTTTCTTTTCGTGATGAGGGGTTTGGAGTTTATTGTAAATGTTTTGCTACGTATGTTTGTCACTTATCCATTGCAAGCGCATTTGGGTTATTTTCCTTGGATCTCGTGTGTTCTTTCAATCGAATCCGAAAATTGCCTGACTGTATCATGTCACTCTAGTCATATCCAAATTTAAATGCATCTCATTTATTTAATGGTTTCGTTCTATGGGTGATAAGTCTTGTAATACTTTAAGTAATGTTTTAGGTACAAAATCCAATTGTGATTTCTGTATTTTTAAAAGTTTTGGCGCGTTTTGTGAAATGTTATCATAATGCAGAGCTCTCTGGGTGAAGCTTTCCAGACTAGGTGTCCCGACACCCAAGGGTGTCGAGTATTGGCATCAAGGGTGTTGCGTGGCTAGCAAATTAAGAATGTAAAACAAATGAAATAATTTTGATGAAATAATAAAAGACATTCTTCTCTTTGTTCAATGTAACCGTAGAATATGTATTAAGCGAGTCCGCTTGGCGGCGCGTGCGGGTCAGCGGAAGTTTTTGGGATACCAGCGGCAAGAGGAAGGCGACGAGCAGGTCCGGAGTTGGGAACAGACCCGTGTTTGCGTCGGAAAACATCTCGTCTGCAACTGGAGTAATAGAGCGGCCTCGTTGGGGTTGAGTGCCGTCGCTTGAAAAGAATCACCCTTCTGAATTCGAGTGTTTGCTGGTCGCACTGTACCTCCGTGTTCGTAGACATGTTGACAGTGAACGATGCTTACGCTTTCGAATCCCGTCTCCACTGTCCGGAAGAGATTGCAGGTCAAAACAAAGCTGGAAAGTATGTACAGCCATCACAACACTGTCGTTGCATCCTGGTTGCGTTTATGGACGAACACCTGTTCGCTCCATGCGAGCAGAGTAGTTCTTCTATTCATCATCTGGTGATCTGTTTAGTTTATTTTTCGTGCTGTAAAGATTGTTTTCGAATCTACCCTTGTGGGTGCCATTTGTGTTATGTGTATGTGTGGCACCGGTGGTAACTGATTTATGTTTCAGGTTTTATCATGGCAATTTAATCATTTGTATGATACGTTTGCAAGAAGTGTACGCAGGACTGAAATGTGAAATCGGACCTGATGGCAGGCTTACGGCACTGTAAACCCATTGAGGAAGCCGTGGAAGGAGTCTAATGCTGCGGATCAATCTTTGAGCTAAGTAATCACCTTTTGTGAGCGAACAATTCGCGTCTCCTTATTTGACGTTCATCTGAAGGCACTCTGTGCCTAAGCTTCTTTTGAAATTGTCTGGTACTTCCGTGTAGTACCTGACGAAGTCTTAAATTGTGCCACGAGTGAAACTGGTGCGAGTAAAACTTGTGGGTAGTGGTTCCGCTGTAATTTTTATTGCGTGTTTCAAGTTCTGTTGTTAAATTAATTTTATGTGAAGATTGTTTTAAATTTGAATTGATGTCAGTTTACCACTTTAACTCCTGTGTAACAGTTTACTATATGCATTTTAAGATAGGTTTGGGGTTAAAATTTTAATGTGTAACTTAGTTTCAGCTGACGCTTTTAATTGACATCAATGTAATTGACTTCAGTTTTAATTTCACGTCATTGTATAACAGCTATTTGTCTTCAATATTGGGTCCGAGGTAATATTTAATCAGGAGCATTGTAATGGTTACCTCTTCTTTTTTAAAAAAAAGGTGTGAGCTACTTGGGTTTTTGTATATATTGTGTAGTAAGAATTTCTCGTTGATAAATTTGTTTTAAAAACATGTCTGAATTAATGTTAGCCTGGCACTTTTCCACTTCCTGCAGTTCCTATTATACCTGTCATAACAAGCTCTTCGAACGGCGATAGTGTATCTTTGTATCGTTCGTGACATGTGCATCTCAAACCGCTGTTTGTTCCGAGTCATTATGCAGCAGCAAGAACACAAAATTGAGGTTCTATAATAAAGAATGGTTAAAAATGGAGCCCGCGTGGACTGGAGATGATGGAGTCTTACGCCGGAGCGTGTGATACGTGGAGAAAAACTTTCCGATGCATGCATGACACCGAAAAAATTTCAACAAAACGCAAATTTTACCAGGAAAGTATGTGAGAACGTTAGATGACGAAATGCTTTTGTATTTGTCCTACATCCTAGCTAATGTGAGACGGATTCTTAATGCTCGTCAAGCCCACGAGAGTCATTGAATTCATAAAACTACTGAAAATTTTGTATCTGTGAAAAGGTGTTTAACGTATACTTATACTCTACTTTAAAATGAAATACAAAAATTAAGATTCCTTTAAAACATAATTTGTTACAATAGACTCTCTTCTATTAATGTTAGGGTGCCTCAACACACTGACTTTTTGACAAGGGGGTCGCCATGATGGAGAAGTTGGAAAGCACTCTTCTAGTGCTGTCGGTGGCAGACTTTTGTTTAGTATTCAACCTCTGAACATTTCTTTAATCAGCTGTAACTGTAAAACACAATGTGGTATCTGCAATCCGCGGCGGGACTTCTTTGACCACAGACAAACGGTAAATCAGTGTTGTAATATAAGTTGTGCAACAGCGAGAGAGGGTGTCTTCGTTGAAATTAGTGGGGTGTGTTGGGATGGTATACTGCAGCCGTGTTTAGTTTGTGCTGGGAGCAACCGCCGGAATCCGCCATGGCTATAGGACTGCGCCGAAACCACTGTCGAGCAAAGCTGTAGTGGACTGACAAAACAGCCAGTCCACAGTGACGGGTAACCGAAAGGCACGCGTTTACACACGCCGGCTGGCGTTAGATCTGAAACAGAATGCTATAAAGAAAAGTACGTAGCTACTGGAATACTTAACTTTAATCCATCATTTGTATACAGCATTCTTGATGATACAAGTGAGACTCTCTCTAGAAATGGTTAATGGCGCCTTGCTATGTCGTAGCCATGGACTTAGTTGAAGGCTATTCTAACTGTCTCTCGGCAAATGAGAGAAAGGCTTCGTCAGTGTAGTCGCTAGCAAAGTCGTCGTACAACTGGGACGAGTCCTAGTACGTCTCTCTAGACATGCCGTGTGGTGGCGCTCGGTCTGCAATTACTGACAGTGGCGACACGCGGGTCCGACGTGTACTAATGGACCGCGGCCGATTTAAAGCTACGACCTAGCAAGTGTAGTGTCTGGCGGTGACGCCACAAAAGCAAAAAAGAACGTTCCTCTTGACCAGCCTAACAACCATTCGAAAGTTACATAATCATTGTTAAAGCCACAGTATATTTCCCTCGCACTCGGAAGTGCTCCGGTGAAGTGCAATAACACACAATCTTTTCTGAAAATTGTGGGAATCCTGTAATGAACAAGAAGCCTGAACTCCAATTTTGTAAGAGGGGACAAACGCCCCCCCCCCTCCCCCCCCCCCCCTCCTAGCATCCCTTCCCCATTTTCGGACGCTACTGGAGGATCCATACCATACCTAGTACGAAAGTCACATTCGACAGTTATTACTGACCTGCTCTGCGCGAAACGTAGAACAGAAAATGCATTGTGTTGTCCCGACACCATTTTTACTAGAACTAAAGTGGGCGCACACTGCTGCTACCTGGTGGGAACCATCTAAAACTCGAGAGTTTGTTGGGGTCGGGTTGGGTTGTTTCGGGGAAGAGACCAAACAGCGAGGTCATCGGTCTCATCGTGTTAGGGAAGGACGGGGAAGGAAGTCGGCCGTGCCCTTTCGAAGGAACCATCCCGGCATTTGCCTGGAGCGATTTAGGGAAATCGCAGAAAACCTAAATCAGGATGGTCGGACGCGGGATTGAACCGTCGTCTCCCGAATGCGAGTCCAGTGTGATAACCACGCCGCCTCGATCGGTCGAGAGTTTGTTCTTTTCAACAGTACGTTGTTCACGCACATATCTCAAATAACATATTTACAGGCGCCAGTGCCTGAAACTTTGACGGTCTGTAGGGTCGTTGGATGACGTTTCTGGGAACTTGATCTACTAAGACCTCTCTACAACCGCTAGAAGTGTGTAACAAGAATTGTGAAACAGCCTATATAAAGGGCGAGATAATCTACAGAATGTCTTTGTTCTATATAATTATCTGTTACTTAAAAATCATCAATATTTACAACAAAATTTAACTTGCCTATGTTTAATTGATATTTTATTTGAAAATTGTTGATTTATAACGTGAAGCAGAGGGATGCTGCAGTGAAAATAATACAGATTTATCTTATAGCGCTAGAATTGAGTTTCCTCAAAAAAAGGTAAAAAAACAAAAAGCACTCCGTCTTCAGGCCACCAGTGGCCTACCTGGACCATCCGCCATCCTCAGAGGAGGATGCGGATAGGAGGGGCGTGGGTCAGCACACGGCTCTCCCGGTCGTTATGATGGTATTCTTGACCGAAGCCGCTACTATTCGGTCGAGTAGCTCCTCAATTGGCAACACGAGGCTGAGTGCACCCCGAAAAATGGCAACAGCGCATGGCAGTTGGTCACCCATCCAAGTGCCGACCACGCCCAACAACGCTTAACTTCGGTGATCTCACGGGAACCGGTGTATCCACTGCGGCAAGGCCGTTGCCCAAAAACAGGTAAAAAGGGTTAATTTTTGTAAAAACGCTAATCGAGTCACCTATTTCCGTGTGTAGCGAGACCGCACAAGTGTCGTCAACGCCGACTGACGAGGAAAGTCGTAGCGTGGATGAACACCTGGCACGCGATCCTGCTTAGTGCGTAGGGCAGAAAGGTCTCGCGTGGGAGGCGCGCAGTAGTCTGGCCGCTACAGGGAAACGTGGTCGGAAACGAAAGAGTGGGGGGGGGGGAGGGGGGTGGCGCGGTGGGGCGTGTACTCATCGCACAGTGACAGAACGGCCCAGCGGCAGACAGATGACGTGGACTGGAGGCAGGCGCACTTGCAGGCTGCCCGCGCATTCATCACGTGCCGACAGGATTGGGGAAAGCCTGCCTGGCGATCGTGCCGCATTGTTCCGACACGACGAGGCGGGCCGCTTACACGACTCTCTGCGGACAAGTGCCGCGGAAAAACGTCCGTCACGTCGCAGTAAGCGTATATTGCTACGCCGCGCCGCCGACGGCCTCCCACATTTCCCTCTTGTAGCCCGAAGCTTGTACACTCACTCTCTCTTTCTCCCACACACATACAACGTACACACACGCACGCGCGTGCACACACACACACACACACACACACACTCCTCACAGAAGAAACTAAATAAGTATTGTTCCAGGACTCACTCCTGCATTTGCAAAACGTTCAAGTGCAATTCGAAACAAGCAACTCCATTGGTGTCCGAAATTAAAGCAACAAACAAAAAGTTTGCGATGTTCCGTTTATCTTTCCACAAAATACACTACTGGCCATTAAAATTGCTACACAAAGAATAAGTGCTGATGATAAACAGGTATTCATTGGACAGGTATACTATACTAGAACTGACATGTGATTACAATTTCACGCAATTTAGGGGCATAGATCCTGAGAAATCAGTACCCAGAACAACCACCTCTGGCCGTAATAACGGCCTTGATGCGCTTGGACATTGAGTCAAACAGAGCTTGGATGGCGTGTACAGGTACAGCTGGCCATGAAGCTTCAACACGATACCACAGTTCAAGAGTAGTGACTGGCGTTTTGTGACGAGCCACTTGCTGGCCCACCATTGACCAGATGTTTTCAGTTGGTGAGAGATCTGGAGAATGTGCTGGCCACGGCAGCAGTCGAACACTTTCTGTATCCAGAAAGGCCCGTACAGGACCTGCAACATGCGGTCGTGCATTATCCTGCTGAAATGTAGGGTTTCGCAGGGATCGAATGAAGGGTAGAGCCACGGGTCGTAACACATCTGAAATGTAACGCCCACTGTTCAAAGTGCCGTCAATGCGAACAAGAGGTGACCGAAACGTGTAACCAATGGCTCCCCATACCGTCACACCGGGTGGTACGCCAGTATGGCGATGACGAATACACGCTTCCAGTGTGCGTTCACCGCGATGTCGCCAAACACGGATGCGACCATCATGATGCTGTAAACACAACCTTGATTCATCCGAAAAAATGACGCTTTGCCATTCGTGCACCCAGGTTCGTCGTTCAGTACACCACCGCAGGCGCTCTTGTCTGTGACGCAGCGTCAAGGGTAACCGCAGCCGTGGTCTCCGAGCTGATAGTCCATGCTGCTGCAATCGTCGTCGAACTATTCATGCAGATGGTTGTTGTCTTGCAAACGTCCCCATCTGTTGACTCAGGGATCGAGACGTGGCTGCACGATCCGTTACAGCCATGCGGATAAGGTGCCTGTCATCTCGACTGCTAGTGATACGAGGCCGTTGGGATCCAGCACTGTATTCCATATTATCCTCCTGAACCCACTGATTCCATATTCTGCTAACAGTGATTGGATCTCGACCAACGTGAGCAGCAATGTCGCGTTACGATAAACCGCAATCACGATAGGCTACAATCCGACCTTTATCAAACTCGGCAGCATACCAGACATGCTCTACTGGATTAAAATCGGGAGAGCCTGGAGAGCCTGCAGACTACTCTACGTGTGCAATATCTTCCATTTCCGAAAAAAAAGTGCTTAAAGACGTGGAGCCATACGAAGTCTGGATCCCTGGATCCACAGCACCTCACAACAACCGCACATGAGGTCCTAACATGTCGTCACGATACCTAACAGCGGTTAAACCTTGCTGGCTCACCTATACAATTTCATGAAGAGATCTCTGAATGGTCAACATAATTCCTGCCCTCACCATTAGGGATCCTTCCCAAATCGTTCAAATAGCTCTGAGCACTATGGGACTCAACGTCTGAGGTCATCAGTCCCCTAGAAGTTAGAACTACTTAAACCCAACTAACCCAAGGACATCACACACATCCATGCCCGAGGCAGGTTTCGAACCTGCGATCGCAACGGTCGCGCGGTTCCAGACTGAAGCGCCTAGAACCGCTCGGCCACACAGGCCGTCTGGATCCTTCTCCATACCGGTCTCTTTCCACAGTGTTCGAGTCTCGAAATCCTGTTCCACATTCCCTTGAGATGCGAATCCGTCGAGAACCACTCTCCAGACCAAATTAGACATTGGCCCACTATTGTACCGTCCAGGTGGCATGTTGACGACTCCACTCTAGACGTTGCTTTCTGCGAAGACGTGTTAGTGGTATACATACAGCAGGTCTCAGAGTGTCAAGACTGTCGAAGCTTTTTGTACACCCATTGCCTCGAGATGACACGTCCAGTGGATGCTGCGCAATCAGATGCCACTTGCCGCGCAGTACTAAGGGGGTACTGTCGTGCCCTTACAGCCAATTAATGGTTTTTTCTTTCTGATGTCTCAGTGATCGACCGTGCCCTGGTCTTCGGGATACAGTTTCGGTCTCTATAAACTGTCGTTGCATCCGAGAAACGACATTAAGCCAACGGGCAACATCATTTTCCGACCGTCCCTCTCCATTCTTCTCATGGCTCTCCACCGCACAGCGTCTGGTAGGCGTCTTCTCTGTGCCATACTGTACCGTCTGTGACTGTGTACACAGCTGTTGTGGATATGAGACTAGCCGGCAAACACTGCTCCGTTTGATAGGTGTCCTGACGTCAGCGTTGGCGTGGTCGTCCATGGAACGAAATGCCATCTTCCCTCCAGAACACGATCGTACGGACATCTGTTGACAGTTTGCATGATTATACTGCGAATTAGACACTTGATGGGGAAACAGTTGTTTGTTGCTTTAATTTTGGACAATAGTGTATGTTGTTAATGAAGTATATAATGATGTGGTTTTGGATCATATTGCAGCTAAATGTCGGCTTGTTCGTATAGCTGAATGCGCAGCTCGCTGCCAGCCAAACGGAATTGCAGCGCGCAGATTTTTCGTGCAGTGGCCACAAGGCCAACCACCAGTGTCTGCTGCTGCGCGGTCCAGCTCAACGACAAACGGAGAACGCACTAAGCAAATAAAATCAATACCTTTGACATCAGATTCGGCTTATTCAGAAAATTACCGTCCGTTACATTTGCATCTCGAGTTGATTAAATTATTTCAAAAGTCGTCGTAATTAATCTTTAATTATTCGCTATCTAATTTTCCCCGACGATCTGAGATCACCGCCGGCTTGTTTAACAGCGGACTATGAGCTCGTGGGGGCGGACGAATTTCCTGGATCCCAATTTGATGAGTTGTACAATGTCGCAAGATGGCGAATACTGTCAGAAGCTAGCCAGCCGTTAGTTTCAAATTCGAGCCACTGATCCTTGCCGCGGGAGGACACGAGAGTGCCTGCCGTTTCCGCGGAAGTTGCCGCCTCTTCAGCAGTCTCAACCCCTGGGCCGTGCTTTCTGACCGCTGCACAAGGGAGCCAAGCTAACGGTAACCGCAGCGCTGGTTAGGTTGGCTGTACGGTCCTCTTCTTGCCGTCGGAAGCTTCCTGGGTCGAGGGCTCCTCGGCCACAGTATCGAGAGGCACCGTCACAGCGGCAGTTGTGACGAGTTGGTCGAGTTGAACGGACGTATGCGGTTAGGAAGGGCGGGAATTCGGGAACAGCCGCCATCTTACAAGGGAACCTCCCCATCGCACCCCCCTCAGATTTAGTTATAAGTTGGCACAGTGGATAGGCCTTGAAAAACTGAACACAGATCAATTGAGAAAACAGGAAGAAGTTGTGTGGAACTGAGAAAAAATAAGCAAAATATACAAACTGAGTGGTTCATGGTAGATAGGTAACATTAAGGACACTGGGGCAGCAGGAGCTCCGTGGTCCCGTGGTAACGTGAGGATCTGCGGAACGAAAGGTCCTTCGTTCAAATCTTAAATCGCGTGAAAATTTTAATTTTTTATTTCCAGTTTATGTGACAAACTCTTATGTTTTCATCACTTTTTTGGGAGTAATTATCACATCCACAAGAAAACCTAAATCGGGCAAGGTAGAAGAGTCTTTTTACCCATTCGCCAAGTGTACGAGTTAGGTCGGTCGACAACATATTCCTGTCATGTGACGCACATGCCGTCACCAGTGTCGTATAGAATATATCAGATGTGTTTTCCTGTGGAGGAATCGGTTGACCTATGACCTTGCGATCAAATGTTTTCCGTTCCCATTGGAGAGGCACGTCCTTTCGTCTACTAATCGCACGGTTTTGCGATGCGGTCGCAAAACACAGACACTAAACTTATTACAGTGAACAGAGACGTCAATGAACGAACGGACAGATAAATAACTATGCAAAAATAAAGAAAGTAAAATTTTCATTTGTGGGAAGACTTGAACCAAGGACCTCTGACCTCTTCATCTGCAGCTGCTCACGCTACCACGAGACCACGGCGCTCCTGAGCTTAGGAACTCCGTAATGTTGTATATGTGTCCCATGGACTACTCAGTTTGTATATTTTGCTTATTTTTTCACAGTTCCACACAACTTCTTCCTGTTTTCTCAATTGATCTGTGTTCGGTTTATCAAGGCCTATCCACTGTGCCAAGTTATAGCTAAATCTGAGGGGGGTGCGATGGGGAGGTTCCCTTGTTAGCATCAGTACGCATGCTTCGTGCACAGTTTGCCGCCGTGGTCCCTTGCGCTCGCAAGGTTGCTGATACATTCATCCCCGAGTTTACATTCAGTAGGAGTTATGCTACTAATCGTTCAGCACCCAATAGACCGGGCGCTATTTAAGAAGCTACCGGAAGAGCCCTGCCCAGTCTTCCGTCACCTTTAGTGATAGCAAAGTTCTGCATTTTTTCACTTCTCGCAGATCGAAAGCTGCATAGCTTTAATCCAATGCTGTTCATAGGATTAAATGTTGTATACTTAGTATTATTGTCCTATAGCTGGACTCAAGAGGACCTGGCGTTCATAAATTTGTCGTCATACTCGTGCATCAAGCCACCTGATCTATTTGTTATGTGTGTTGGAGGAACAATGTAGTAGAGTTTACCAGGGTGGGCGCATTTTCTCTTGTACGTAGCTTCCATCGCCGGCGGGTGTGGCCGAGCAGTTCTAGGCACTACAGTCTGGAACCGCGCGACCGCTACGGTCGCAGAATCGATTCCTGCCTCAGGCGTGGGTGTGTGTGATGTCCTTAGGTTAGTTAGGCTGAAGTAGTTCTAAGTTCTAGGGGACTGATGACCAAAGGAGTTAAGTTCCATAGTGCTCAGAGCCATTTTGTAGGTTCCATCTGTTTCCTGTTGATTGCGTCAATTAACCATCAATTGAACCGCTGCTAGAAGAAAATGTGTTATATGAAGGCGTGGTGTCTGTTCTTTCGTAAACGTCCGAAGGAACATACATTATGCAGAATTCGCAGCTGTAATACATGTTATGTAAACTGAAGGTGGAGGGGGGGGGAGGGAGAAAAGGAAAGGGAAGGAACCGATGATATCAACTGCATCGGGACTTTATACGAAATCGACGAGTGAAGGTGGGTGTTAGACCAGGACTCGAACCCGGAATCTCGTAAGCAACTGCGTTAACCGCTGCGCTATACGGACACAGTGTTTGTCGGAAATACACGGACTAACTCGGCACGCTCCCTGATCGACCCACTTTCCCACCTAGCGACACCTATCTGCAGCCCTGTCCATGTCCTCACTAATTGTAGATCGCCGGGAGGCGAACGATATTGTGCATCCACACACCACGTATTCATATAATTTATTCGCGTCGATGGATAAGGAATTCACAAACTCCTGTGAGGATGCACGATATCGTTCGACGTCTGGTGAGCATCTACAATTAGCTTGTATGGAAGACATGGACAGAGCCGGCCGCTGTGGTCGAGTGATCTAGGCGCTTCAGTCCGGAACCACGTGGCTGCTACGGTCGCAGCTTTGAATCCTGCTCGGGCCTGGATGTTTGTGATGTCCTTAGGTTAGTTAAGTTTAGGTAGTTCTAAGTTCTAGGGGACTGATGACCGCAGATGTTAAGTCCCATAGTGCTTAGAGGCATTTGCACCATTTTTTACATGGGCAAAGACTGCGGATAGTTGCAGCCAGGTGGAAACGTGGATCGGCCGGGTGGCGTGCCGAGACAGAATTAGCGTGCCGACATTGTCCGTGCTTTTGCGATAAACACTGACTCTGGATGGAGCAATAGCGCAGTGGTTAATGCAGCTACCACGTAAGCAGGAGATCTCAGGTTCTAGACCCAGTCTGCCGATTCAACGTGAAGTCCCGGTTCAACTGATATCAACAGGTCCTTCCCTTTCCTTTCCGCTCTGCCCCCTCCATTTCGAATTTACATAAGAAGAGAATTAGTTCGGTGCTAGCTACAGTCGGGCCAACAGCCGACAGACAAGTGAATGACAAAACTCACATCTTGAAAGGGAAGACGGCAATCGTGTGTACAAGCAATTATTTTGCCACATCTGTGCAAATTAACATTTATTATTATTCACACGCGCAGCTCGTGGTCTCGCGGTAGCGTTCTCGCTCCCGAGCACAGGGTCCCGGGTTCGATTCCCGGCGGGGTCAGGGATTTTTCACCTGCCTCGAGATGACTGGCTGTTATCGTGTCGTCTTCATCATCATCATTCATCCCCATTACTGTCGGAGGAAGGCAATGGCAAACCACCTCCGCTAGGACCTTTCCTAGTACAGCGGTGCGGGTCTCCCTACGCTCTGTCAAGGAGTATGGGACTTCATCATCATCATTATTCACACCATCGTCTGCAAC
Organism: Schistocerca cancellata; assembly: GCF_023864275.1. NCBI lineage: Eukaryota > Metazoa > Arthropoda > Insecta > Orthoptera > Acrididae > Schistocerca > Schistocerca cancellata. Next base: position 245,428,436 of record NC_064626.1, on the reverse strand, counting down.
AGCCAACAACTACCACGGGAAGTAAGCTATACGTGGATCGAATTCGTACGTCGGATTAGTGACAAGAATTAATTGTGTGCCATCCGGCTTTCAGCCGAGTTGTCGATTCCATGTTTCTGCTAGGTATTTCGATGACCAGCGCAGTAGCCTTAGTCAGGTGCTGCGAGGTATGTCCTTACGAGCGCCTGCTATATGGGCCAGAGTTTTATTCGCTTCCGACTCCCGGCGTCCATCACGTCCATTAATGTTCATTTGTTGTTTTGGTTTTCCGATCGGGCACTGCCATTTCGTGAAACACACATTTTCTCGGGTCTGTTAGGTGAGTTCACCGGCGAGATCTTCATACGAGGGCTCTTCGGAATGTAAGGTCCGATAGGCCGCAAAATGGAAACCAGTTCCTGAAATAAAGGATTTCCGTTTATTCCCTATTATTTCCTGTAATAAACGTAGAAATGGCACAAAGAGTGAAATTTTTTTTACTCGCTTACTTTCAAGATCCATACATTCAAAATATTAAATTAAACAGGAAAATAAAAGAAAACTTCGTCTGCTGTTCACTGATTTTCTCGAAAAGTGAGAAGTGGTTCAATAGAACAAAAATCATCAGTATTCTGCTACCGAGTCAAGTTTTTTGAAACTCTGCTCGAAAATCATATTGTAATCAGGGATTACAGCACTATTTGGGGCATTACTAATATTCAGTCCTGAAGGGTGAAACTGATGGTTTTTCATTGTAATTTGGCCGTTTTCAGTGACTACAAGCAGACAGAGCCTTATTATGTAGACACAGACAACAGATCAGCTACTTCTATTTTTATTGTATTTCATGACTATACTGTTGTTAAGTACTTAATTTATTACTCTTACAATTTCTTTCCTCTTATTCTTTTGTAGAAATGGCAACAGTGCCATAATCGTCTCAGCCATACTGTACCAATTCTTACTCCATTTTCAAGAAAGGTTCATTTAAATATTAAAGATTTTAGCAATGTTGCTACGGCTAAATGATATATTTTTTGGTTGGTTATTAGCAAAAAATGAAAAGCACTTGTTATAACTCAGGCTAAACAAATACCGTAAAATACCCGTGTTTCAGAACTACATTATCGGTATAGGTTTTAACTGGTAGGCTTTTCCCCTTTTCCCATCCCTACGCTGGAGTTGGTATGTCTGCACATGCATGTCGGTACCTTCCACAACCGCATTGACTCTCTTCTTGCAGTTCTCGCAGCGACCCGCTCTGCGTTAGTTATTAACGCTTTTGACAAGTGGTCACAGTAATGTTACTGGACAGTGTACTTCAAACGAAAAGATAATAGAAACTTTTGAAACGTGGTGCTCTGGAGGAATGCTGAAAATTGGCCTGGTAGATCGAGTAACTAATGAGGAGGTACTGAACCAAACTGAGGAGAAACGAAACTTATGGGAGAATTTGAGTAGAAGTAGACACATCCTGTGGCATCAAGGAGTCTTTAATTTCATGTGAAGCCTGAAGAAATGGGTGGTAAAAACCGTAGAGGGAGGCCAAGACTCTAACACGTAAGGAGGTTGAAATGGTTGTGGTTTGCAGTAGTTATACAGTATTGAAGAGAGTTATACGAGGTCGACTAGCGGTGGAGAGCTGCATCAGACCTGTCTTCGGACTGAAGACCACAACAACAACAACAACAACAACAACAACAAAAAAGCTAGTAATTCTTTCGGCATTGTAAATTATTACACAATTAGTAGGAATTGAATCTATGTAGAATCTGGCAAATTATATCGTTCCAAGTGACAATACATCTGATAAGCAGGCACTTAAATGTGATTTGCAGAGTATCCATGTAGATGTAGACCTAGGAGCGTTACATCCTATCAGCAGTCTAGTTTCTGTGCTGCCAACATCAACAGAGAGGAATGTATATACATATTTGTAAGTTAAATACACGATTAATTGTGACCGCTAGACCTCCATGTAAATCAGATTTTTATGTGCCTGATTCATCATTAGGGGGAAACCGAGTTGACTGTGCGCTCTATCGAGCTGTATCATGTCGGTTACCCAGTTACCCGGTTACACGCACGATTCATTCTAGCACCTTGCTATAAGTTTCAGTCAAATACGTGTGTTTCACAGTCTCCGATGAATCGCCAACGTTGACGTTCGAGTAGTCTTGCATTGGGTTGTGTTGATTAGCGAATGCGACCTCTTGCATGTTCCTCATTGGGAAAGACGTTCGATCACATATTGTCACACGAATAGGATTATAAATAATGTCGTGTGACGAAGGCCTCCCGTCGGGTAGACCGCTCGCCTGGTGCAAGCCTTTCGATTTCACTCCACTTCGGCGACTTGCCGAAAATGATGATGAGGACAACACAACACCCAGACACTGAGCGGAGAAAATCTTCGACCCAGCTGGGAGACGAACCCGGGCCCTTAGCATTGACATTCCGTCGCGCTGACCACTCAGCTACCAGGGGAGGACACGTATAGGATTGTATGTACCAGTTACTACGCCGCATAGAAGTTTGCTTAGACAGAGGCGGGACGTCGCAAATATTCCTATGAAACCTTTCACGACTTAGATAATGATTCTGCCCTACTACCCATGTACTGGCTATTTTTATCGTCAGCCATCATCAGCGTAATCCTGATGAAGACTGACTGCAATAGTAGCCGAAACGGCGGTAGTTTTATCATGTGCCGTTATAATCGTGGTGCAATGAAGATTCCGGCCTGCTCGGCAGGTGGTGCAAGATTCAGCAGGCAATTTCCTCACTGCGTGCGAGAGTGCACCAGAGACATCGAAGGGGCTGCAGCTGGCACCGCCGGTGTCCACGAAGTAACGGCGGTAGCGGCCGAGTGGAATCTAGCAGAAAGCAGCTAAACGACCCGGACTCCTTGGCAGCGAGAGGAGTTACGTTAGAGGCAACAGCAAGAGGAAGATACTTGGGTGCTGGCGGCATCGTGAAGACGAGCGAGCAACGAGGCTCCCTAGTGGCCATCGAGTCGAGAGGGGGTAGTGCCGATGGCAATCTTCCGGTCGGCTTCGTCACTGGAGCCTGCTGAACTCTTATGGGTAGAGCGCTCGACAGTGCTGTGTACGCTGTACTTAAGATCTCACAAGTGAACAACTCCTTTTTGAATGTGCTCTGCGTTAGGAGATGTTACCCTGAATTATCTATATGTGCCATCTGATAGTGCTCAGTGTTCATTGATAATTTTAGTGCATTTATTTCCTTTTATAGTGTTCGTGAGTCAGAGTTTCTGTAGAACTTAGTGACATAACACAGTGCTCCCATTTTATTTATTTTCTGAAATAGTATAATTACCCAAATTTTAGGCTTCCAGCATATTTTATTTTTATAATTTTCCCATCTTAATACCAGCCACATTTCATTTGTACAAGGGAGCCGTGGTTACAGCTCAGTTTTTGTACTTCTAGTAACCATAGTTGTCTCAACAGCTGTCGACTTGCCCAACAGGGTGGGGGGAGTGCGAGAGGGTTCGGGGTGCTCTCTCGCCAGTGGGTTGGGAAACTGCCCCTGAAAGATAGAAGAATCAGCAATTATTAACGTCGTGAGGATGCAGAAGATAACGGTAACCACTGGATTACAGACACACAGTGCGCATTCGAAAGACATATGGCGTGTAGTTGTAATCATGATCTCTCCATATGCAAAAGGATTCCGAATTAGTTCCCTTTTCGGATCGCCGTGAGGGATTACCGAGGAGGACGTGACCACGAGAAAAAGACTGAATAACCGACGAAAGTATAACGTACTATGAGTCGGAGTGAGAAATATCAGAAGTCGAACTAATAATGGATTTTTCATGAGTATGCAGGAGTAGATATAGACTCAGACCATTATTTAGTAATGACGAAAAGTAGGCTGGAGTTTCAGAGAATCATCAGTAAGAATCAACGTTCAGTGAAGTGGGATACCGAATTACTGCTGATTGATGAGGTGCATTTGAAGGTCTCTGGGTTCAAAAATGGTTCAAATGGCTCGGAGCACTATGGGACTTACCTTCTAAAGTCATCAGTCCCCTATAACTTAGAACTACTTAAACCTAACTAACCTAAGGACATCACACACATCCATGCCCGAGGATGGATTCGAACCTGCGACCATTGCGGTCGCGCCGTTGCGGACTGTAGTGCCTAGAACCGCTCGGCCACCCCGGCCGGCCAAATTCTCTGGGCTTCTAGATACTGCAATAGTGAATGCCACAGTAAGAAGTTCAACTGAAGAGGAATGGACATCTCTAAAAAGTTTGATGGACGAGTATAGGTACAAGGAAGTCAACTACGAAGGAATATTGCATAACAGGAGAAATATTCCGTTTTATCGACAAAAGAAAGCAGTACAATAATGTTCAGGAAAAGATAGGAATACGCAATAAAAGTCATTAAGGAATGAAATTAATGGGAAGTGCAGGCAAACGAAGGCAAAATGGTTCCAGGAAAAATAAGAACAAGTCGAGAAAGGAACTGATTCAGCTACTAGATAGTTGAAAACGTTTTCAGTGAAGTTAAAATTAAAGGCACCATCATTACACATGCAACAGCAATTCCACTGTTAAACTCAGATGAGAGAGCGACTGGCTGGACACTGTAAATTGGAGAACTCCACAAGAAGGAGGGACTGTTGGATGATTTGAAACGAGAAGAAGTGTAATTTGGAACACCTACATTGAAATAAGGGGCAATAGCCTTGCCGCGGTGGATACACCAGTTCCCATCAGATCACCGAAGTTAAACACTGTCGGGCGTTGCCGGTGCTTGGCTGGGTGACCATCCGGGCCGCCAAGCGCTGTTGCCATTTTTGGGGTGCACTCAGCCTCGTGATGCCAATTCAGGAACTACTCGACCGAATAGTAGTGTCTCCGGTCAAAGACGACCATCATAACAACCGGGACAGCAGTGTTCTGACCACACGCCCCTCCTATCCGCATCCTCATCTAAGGATGACACGGCGGTCAGATGGTACCGATGGGACACTTGTGGCCTGAAGACGGAGTGCTATGCTACACTGAAATAACACACAACACATAAGGATATTGCTTCGAAATTTGTAAATACTGCCGACAAATGACAACCAAATGCCAATGCTAGTTGGTGTATACAGTCTGTGACTGGTGTCATACCATCAAACTTTTTGAAAATGTCATTCATACATACAATTCGAAAACAACAAGGATTGCTAATTCAGAGAATCATTTCACAATCAGTTTAACATCTAATTTGCAGACAGGAACAACATATAGGAGAATGGAAAATAAAACAGAGAAACTGTTAGAAGGCGATCTGTTTTTCACTCATAATGTTCAATCTATACATGTAAGAAGAAATGAAGGAAATAAAACAAAGTGTGAAGAGTGGGTTTAAAATTCAGGGCGAAAGAATATCAATGACAAAATTCGCTTACAAAATTGTTATCCTCACTGAAACCAAGGAATAATTACAGAAGTTGTTGAACAGAATGTACAAATCAACGAATACAGTACATGAATTGATAGTAAATCGAAGAAAGATGAAAGTAATGAAGTGTAGCTGAAGTGAGATTAGCGATAACTTGACACACGAAGGACAGAGGAAGGAGGACATAAGTAGCAGACAAGCACAGACAATGAGGACATTCCTGCTAGTACCAAAGATTGGCCTTAATTTGAGAAGGGATGTACATTTGGAGCACGGCAGTGTATGGCAGTGAATCATCGACTGTGAGAAAATCAGAAAAGAAGCGAATCGAAGTGTCTGAAGATGTGGTGTGGCACAAGAGAGTTGAAAGTTAGGTGGACTGATAAGATACGAAATGAGGAGATACTCCGCAGAGTCGCTGTGGAAAACACTGATAAGAAGAAGGGATGGGATGAAAAGACATGTCAAGACATCAGAGAATAATTTTCGTAGTAATAAATGTTGCTGTAGAAGATAAAAACTGTGGGGGAAGACAGAGTTTGGAGTACGCCCAACAAATAATTTAGGTGCAGGTGCTGCTCTGACACGAAGAGGTTGGCGCAAGAGAGGAAGTTGTGTTGAGTCGCATCAAACTAGTTTGATCCCTGATGACCAAAAAAATTATGTTAGTTAGTAAAAGGTACTTACGCCCCACAAATACCAGCCCTTCCACTCCACAGTCCCAAAGTTCTTGTATCCATAACATAATGACGCTGTCACAAACCCAGAACAACTGTATTGAATACACTCTACCCGCCAAAGGCCAACACACATTGATTGCGATGAGCTATGTACACAGTTTTTAGGTGAATTTTTCTGGCGTGCACAGTCAGCGCTTGGTTAACAGGCTCGGATTCGCTTACCCCTCAGTCAAGTGTACCAGTGTGCTCTGAATTTCTGATTGAACAACTTCCACGTTATCGTACGTCTAGGTGATACTATCGTTCCCTCCTGGCTCATTTCGGACATATAGTACGTAGCAACCCGTATCAGACATTTCCTGTCAGGTGAAGAGGAAGTCGTGTTTCTTGTTCCATGGCCACCTCGTTCTCCTGATATGACGTCAATGGTTTCTGGATGTCGGCTTACGCGAAAAGTTTTGTGTATGATCTGTAGAGGATGTAAGGATCTTGTGGCAAGAATTTCTGCTGCTTGTGACATTCTTTTTGATAACACTCAGTTTTGGTCCTACGAGTATGAAAAATATTCATCCAACGATATCATATCTGCAAAGGAACTTTGAACAACTAGTGTTCATACAGAAGGTCTTGCAATGTATTTATGTGAATTTCTGTCATAGTCAGCACACCAATGATTTATTTTATAATTCAGATTCTTGCTTACGACTTTTTAGCAATGGCCAGCTCTCGTTGATGCCATTTGTTCTTTGGTATTTTGTCACAATCGAGTGGCGTCTTATTTCTCCCTTAGTTACTACCATAATGAGTTGCTGACTTGCCTCCGTCAATGGCAGCAGCAAGTTTAAGTAGTTCTAGGTTCTGCGGGACTGATGACCTCAGATATTAAGTCCCATAGTGCTCAGAGCCAATTTTGAACCGCTGGCGGCGTGCACATGCAGTTGGATTGTGTTGTGTACATAGTTCCGCGTAGTCAGCGCGTACACAACTTTTCCACTAGAGCGCGCCCCGCTAAGCACAACAGCGCAGGTGCAGCGCTCGTCCATCTCCGCACTACGAGATGGCGCTGTCTTAGAGACGGACCAAATTCTGCCTCCGCCGATCCGCGTAATTAATATGTAATGCAGCCAATGAGATTGCTGCTTACGTATAACCTTTTCTCCTCGCGGATCACACTCGCGCAGTGATACCTGAACGCTCTAGGTATTATAACAAGTGTACAGACCTCCGATTACTCAGTCTGCATTTATCTGCACCTGTCTCTACCAGTCTACATTAGTCTGTACCAGTCTGTAGTCAAGTTTCAGTCTGCACCTAATAAGATTACCATATTCTTGTACATAGCCATGAAGAGAAATGTGTAAACACTTTGTCAAGTATCAGAGATATGTGAGAATAAGATTAACGTACCAAGACCAAAGGAACTTAAGATTGTCAAATGTAAACAGCATCCAGAATCAAGTTACATAATGTCTATGATTTTTATTATTTTAATAAATGTGTGTGAAAATTAATCAAGTTCTGTTTAAAGTTGGTCACTGTCAATCTGCTACTCTAAGCGTGCAAGTGGCATTTCTATCGTCTGACATAACTGCAGAAGATAAACACGTCACAATATGACCACGAGACATATTGCTGACACTCGCCTGCTTCGTTAGAGCGACAAGTCAAATAATCTCATGGTGTGTGTACCGAAGGTCTTACAGTACGCACACCACAGATTGTGAGGCGCTAGCTCCGAGAACTACAAGTTCGCTGCCCACTGAACCTGGACACTGAATTTGAGTGATCAGCTAACCTGTTATGAAACCTCAACTGCTGTGACATTTCTTTGTTCAACACCGGTTGTTGCTTCCTGGGGTGTTCCGGCTAGCAGCAACGTATGGTGTGTTGGAGTTGGCGAAATTTTGCAGCTGTCTTCTTGTATGGTCTTTAACTATTAAATTGGTTGTTACTCATCAGTGAAGTGCACCAGCGGTATTTTCTGTCTTGTGGCCATTAACGCTACAGTTACCTGCCCTGGTCATTAGCGCAGTTTTCCGGCAGTGTGTTTTTCCTCGCCGTGTTGATGCTGTCCAGCACGGCATGTACTTAACAGCTTTTTAGTTGTTTGTTCATTTTTTTTCTTACAGTGGTTATTGTGTCTTGGCTGTTTTTAGATGCCAGTTTTGAAGATGTAGTGCTGCTGGTATCTTCGTCCTTGGCTGATACTTTCCATTATCGTGCCGCTGGTCAGGCGGAAGGGAATTGATTAAGTTGTTGGTTGGTCCTTCAGCCGTCCCTAGGGTGGGTTGCCATCCGATTATTTAACCTTAGTCTTGGCTGCCTGTCTCACCTTACCTTACGTTAGAGCTGCCTTCTCAGGCCGACCCTCGGAACACTTCCGAGCACCTTTGTTCTGTTGGTTTCAGATTGTGATTCTCATTTTAATCTGAAACACTGTGCAAGGCCTGCAGCCGCCTATTAATTTAGTTTGTTTTAATTTTAAAATAAGGCCTTCAGCTAACTTACATTAAAATTTGAAGACTGATTTGTTTAAAAACTAAATTTTTAAAGTTTGTTCTATCTGAAATTCTTGTTATACAGGCCTTATGCCCTGAGTTGTTCAATGTCCAGTGCGTGGCCTTCAGCCGATCTTTTACCTGAAATATTTTTAAGATAAGACCTTCAGCCATCTTAAATTAAAACTTGAAGATTCATTTGTTTAAAACGAATTTTTTTTTAAATTCCTCTATCTGAAATTCTTGTTATCCAGGCCCTAAGCCCTGAGTTGTCCAATGTCTTGTGTGTGGTCTTCAGCCGAGTATTTACATAAAATATTTTTTTTAGTAAGGCCTTCGTCTGCATGTATTCTTTAAAGCAATTTCTCATAGCTTGTGTTCAGGCCTTCAGCCGTTCTTGTTTTTAGTGTGCTTTTGGGCCTTCAGCCCAGGAGATATCTCAAGTTTTCGCAACTGGGCCTTCAGCCATATTGTTTTATTTTGATCCTTTAAAGGCAATGTGTAATTAAGTGGTCCTTAGGTTTGTGTGTTTTGTGCAACTGACAGTAGCTGATTACGGCCCCCTCCACAACTTTAACCTGATCCGCTCTATCCTGAGAAACCAGATTTCAACTTTTTAATTCACTCCTTTCCGGATTAGAGTTCCCCTGTCATAGTCAGGCATCTTTGCTATTTCTGATAATTCCTAAACGTTTGTTATTGCCACTTTCTACGAGAAATAACTGATAAGTGATGTTAAAAGTGACCCCATTATGTATTGATGCCGTCTCTAACTCACAACCTGTTCTTACAGAACGGAGGAATCGAAGGAAGGTTATCATCTCATAATTTAATTAGGACAGCGTCAAGGATCACTGCCTATGGCCTTTGAACAAACTATTTCAAAAAACTATGGGACCGAAACATTGGAGAATGCCACAATAACATCAACAAGAAAGATTGGGGACGATAGAAGTGACAGCCAGTTTGTTTTCTCTGTACAGCGTAACGTGATAAGTATAAGCGAGCGCGGAGACGCCTTCTAATAACATAAACATTTGTGCTGACTGTGGCAACGTAAACAAAATCTCATGGGATTTAAAGTCCTACTGACTGAGTCACTATTACGGTTTCACAACAAACTTGAGAAACTCTGAGGGTCAGGAACTCAGTAATCGTTTCGTATTCTTTATAAAGGACGCAGAAGAAACACAAATCTTGTACAAGGAACGTCAGCTGAGCGTAGATAAAAATTCCTTTTCAAATGTCGAGGGATGATTACCCGCAGGGAAACAAAACGCCTTGGCTTTTGTTCGGAATCGGCCATATTTATGTGAAAGTGGTGGAAGAAAGAAAAATGTAAAATTACCCCTACTTTTTGCGAAGTTCTTGCTATCGGTGCTATGTTTAAGTAGTAATGATATGCTATTTCTACCTTCAGCATTTAAAGAAGAAATGGATATATTTGGACTAGTGACTTGAATAAATATTTCTGGAATTTAACTGACAACGTTCGGGTGCTGTGAGAATACCGGCTATACAGGATATACCTCAGCGGCAACAGATCTGAAATATGCTATTTGTTACTCATAGTCCTACAAACAGCTTTCCACTATAGCAAAAATTGGAGCTTTAACGTGTTATTAACGTCCAAAAATAGCGGCTAGAACGAGGACCTGTTTTTTCCCTGGAAACATTCTACCAACACAGCCAAACGACCTGAATCTGCCACAGTTACCCAGTGCATTTTGTAACTCTAAACGTGTATTACATAACCAAATACTAGCTTTGTCCAATAGAAAACCTCCACCTATACAAAATGCTGCAGGACCATGATGGCAAGGAATCAAGTTGTAAAGAAGAACCGATATTCTCCAATTAAGAGGCATTCGTGGCTGCGAATTACTGTTCACTGAAGAAACAGCCTGCTTGTACAGCTGAAAACGCAAGCCCTATCTTGCGAAACAGGGAGACGAGGTAGAACAGATCAGAGTCAGCGTCGCGGTTGATGAGCTTTGGTTTCATACACCGAACAGTCTAACTGTGCTTTTTGGCGATTTTCCACACTCGTTTAGGCAAATGCTGCGCTGGTTCCAATCTCCAAACCCGGAAATACTAGACACCAACAGTTAAAATATGATACCACACAGAACAAGGTTTTCACGTTTCACAAGCAGATGATTTCCCTCCCTTAGATTAACCGACAATTATGGCGACAGGAAGGGCACCTAGCCACACTGTAAAACTACGAAGAAAGCGTAGCGTTTATAGCGGCAGAAACTCCAGGAAGCATTGCCCGTTGAAGAAATAATAAATTTGTAAATTGCGAATAATTATGTAATTCCTGCCGTTTCATCGAATGGTAACTACACCTACGTCATAACAGTTAACATTCCTAACCACAGCTCTCTATCGATAATTTACGTTCAAGGTCTTGTGACTAAGGTACTGATGAAACATAATTTCCACAATGTCATGTAAGATATTCGTTGCAAGTCACAGTGATGGAAAGTCGTTAAATACACTCTAACACAGTAAAACTACTTACCACTACGGAATTATCCGAAAGAGCCGCAAATCGGTATCTGTGACGTACCTGTAGAGACAAACAAATTATTACAGTTTCATAAAAATTTGATATTTTTTGCTAGTGAAACAGCTTCACAAATTGAACAAGTCCGCCGGCCGCTGTGGCCGAGCGGTTCTAGGCGCTTCAGTCCGGAACCGCGCTGCTGCTACGGTCGCAGGTTCGAATCCCGCCTCGGGCATGGATATGTGTGATGTCCTTAGGTTAGTTAGGTTTAACTGGTTCTAAGTCTAGGGGACGGATGACCTCAGATGTTAAGTTCCATAGTGCTTAGAGCGATTTGAACCATTTTTTAACAAGTCAGTAATGCGTTGGCACACTTCTGGCTCCTATGCAAGCACTTATTCAGCTTGACATTGATTGATCGTATTGTTGGAAGTCATCCTGATATCGTGCCAAATTCTGCCAAACTGACGACCTAGATAGTCAAACTACCGAGATTGTTTCGGGGCACTGTCCATAATGTTCCAAACGTTCTCCACTGCGGCGACAATTTTGGCCTAAGTATGGTTTGGCAAGCACGAAGACAAGCAGTAGAAACTGTTGTCATGTGCGGGCGGGCATTATCTTGCTGAAAGCTAAGCCCAGAATGGCTTGCCACTAAGGGCAACAAAACTAGGGGTACAGTATCGTCGACTTTTCTGCTGTGCTGGAAGGTTGCCACAATGACAACGAAACGAGTCCTGCTACGACAAGAAACGGCGCCCCAGACCATCACTCCGGGTTGTCGAGCCATACGGCGGGTGAAAGTCAGGTTAGTATCTCACTGCTATGGGGGGGGGGGGGGGGGGAGGGGTGGCGTTTCCCGACACGTATTCGCTGGTTATCGGGGCTCAGTGTGAAGCGGGACTTACCACTAAAGACAATTCTACTCCAGTCAATAACTTTCAGGCTGAAGACAATGTGTCTGGAGACACCCCAGACAGGGGTGGTCTACCAACCTGGTTGTCGCCCGCCCTATGGTTTGACAGTCGGTAGTGATAGTGTGGGGCGCTGTTTTTATTATAGCAGGACCATTCTGTTTGTCATCCGAGGCACACTTAGAGTGGTACTTCGACGATAGTTTGCAGTGGGCTTACAATTCAGCACGATAATGCCCGCCTATACACAGCGAGAGTTTCTATTGCTTGACTTCGTTCTTGCCAAATCCTCCCTTGGCCAGCAAGATCGCCGGATCTCTCCCGAAGTGAGAACATTTGGATCATTATGGGTAGGACCCCCCAACCATCTTAGGATTCTGACGATGTAAGTCTCCAAGTAATTCTGTCAGAGACAGCAAAGGACTTGGAAGAGCAGTTGAACGGAATGGACAGTGTCTTGAAAGGAGGGTATAAGGTGAACATCAATAAAAGCAAAACGAGGATAATGGAATATAGTCGAATTAAGTTAGGTGATACTGAGGGTATTAGATTAGGAAATGAGAGGCTTAAAGCAGTAAATGAGTTTTGCTATTTGGGGAGCAAAATAACTGATGATGGCCGAACTACAGAGGATATAAAATATGGCCTGGCAATGGCAAGGAAAGCGTTTCTGTAGAAGAGAAACTTCTTAACATCGAAAGTAGATTTAAGTGTCAGGAAGTCGTTTCTGAAAGTATTTGTATGGAGTGTAGCCATGTATGCAACTGAAACATGGACGATAAATAGTTAGGACAAGAAGAGGATAGAAGCTTTCGAAATGTGGTGCTACAGAAGAATGCTGAAGATTAGATGGGTAGATCACATAACTAATGAGGAGGTATTGAATAGAATTGGGGAGAAGAGGAATTTCGTGGCACAACCTGCCTAGAAGAAAGGATCGGTAGGTAGGACATGTTCTGAGGCATCAAGGGATCGCCAATTTAGTATTGGAGGGCAGCGTGGAGAGTAAACATAGCAAAGGGGGACCAAGAGATGAATACACTAACCAGATTCAGAAGTATGTATGTTGCAGTAGGTACTGGGAGATGAAGAAGCTTGCACATGATAGAGTAGCATGGAGAGCTGCATCAAACCATAAAAACAACAACGCTCCAAGTGGATAAAATTTGGCACGATATACCTCAGGAGGACACCGAAAGACTCTATCAATCAATGCTAAGCCGCGTAACTGATTGCATACGGGCCGGAGTTTGACGGACCCATTATTGACTTGTTCAATTTGTGAAGCTCTTTTTCTCTAGAACAAGTAACAGAAATTATAATGACCTATTTTTCTGTACATGTACATGACATCTACCGATTTCCATTCCTTTCAGCTAATTGCTTCTGGGTGCGTCTTTTTTTAAAATATACTTGTTACCAACCAAGCCGGTACGGACTATTACGATCATCATTAGTGGTTGGCTATGGTAATCATGAGACATTTAAAATATTAACAGGTAGAAATCACAAGCAATACTAAATACGAAACAATCAAAGATGTAACATTAAGAGTGCAACGGCAATTTCACTGTTAAATGGAGAGGAGACAGCGGATAGGTGGAAAGAGTACATTGAAGGCCTCTATTAGGTTGATTTCTCTCATGTGGTAGAGGAAGAAACAGGAGTCAATTCAGAAGAGATAGGGGATCCAGTATTAGAATCAGAATTGTTGGTGGCAGGAGGGGGGGGGGGGAGCATTGGAGGATTTAATACTTAATATTATAAGGCAGAAGGAGTAGATAACATTCCATCACAATTCCTAAAATCATTGGGGGAAGTCGCAACAAAGTGACTATTCGCGTTGTTGTGTAGAATGTGTCAGCCGATATACTATCTTATTTTCGGAAGAATATCATACACACTATTCCGAAGACTGCAAGAGCCGACAAGTGCGAGAACTATAGCACCTCGGGTAACAGCTCATACATCCAAGTTGCTGACAAGAGTAATATACAGAAGAATGGAAAAGAAAATTGAGGATGTGCTAGATGACGATTAATTTGGCTTTAGGAACGGTAGAGGCACCAGAGAGGCGATTCTGACGTTGCTGTTGACAATGGAGGCAAGAATAAAGAAAAATCAGGACACGTTCAAATGATTTGTCGACCTGGCAAAAGTGCTTGATAATGTAAAATGGTGCAAGATATTCGAAATTCTGAGAAAAGTAGGGGTAAGGTTTAGGGAGAGACGGGTAATATATAATATGCACAAGAACCAAGAGGGAATAATAAGAGTGGACGACCAAGCATGAAGTGCTCGGATTAAAAAGGCTGTAAGACAGGGATGTAATTTTTCACCCCTACCTTTATATCGAAGAAGCAATGATGGAAATAAAACAAAGGTTCTGGGGTGGAATTAAAATTCAAGGTGAAAGGATGTCGATGATGCGATTCGGCGACAACACTGCTGTACTCAGTGAAAGTGAAGAAGAATTACACGGTATGCTGAATGGAATGTAGAGTCTAATGAGTAGAGAATATGGATTGAGAGTAACTCAAAGAAAGACGAAAGCAGTGAGAAGAAGCAGAAATGAGATCAGAGGAAACTTAACATCAGGATTGATGGTCACGACGTAGATGAAGTTAAGGAATTCTACTACCTAGGCAGCAAAATAACCAGTGACTGGCGGAGCAGGGAGGACATCAAAAGCAGTTTAGCACTGGCAAAATGGGCACTCCTGGTCGAGAGAAGTCTACTAGTATCAAACATAGGCCATAACTTGAGGAAGAAATTTCTAAGAAAGTACGGTTGGAGCACAGCATTGTATGTATGGTGGTGAAACATACACTCCTGAAATTGAAATAAGAACACCGTGAATTCATTGTCCCAGGATGGGGAAACTTTGACACATTCCTGGGGTCAGATACATCACATGATCACACTGACAGAACCACAGGCACATAGACACAGGCAACAGAGCATGCACAATGTCGGCACTAGTACAGTGTATATCCACCTTTCGCAGCAATGCAGGCTGCTATTCTCCCATGGAGATGATCGTAGAGATGCTGGATGTAGTCCTGTGGAACGGCTTGCCATGCCATTTCCACCTGGCGCCTCAGTTGGACCAGCGTTCGTGCTGGACGTGCAGACCGCGTGAGACGACGCTTCATCCAGTCCCAAACATGCTCAATGGGGGACAGATCCGGAGATCTTGCTGGCCAGGGTAGTTGACTTACACCTTCTAGAGCACGTTGGGTGGCACGGGATACATGCGGACGTGCATTGTCCTGTTGGAACAGCAAGTTCCCTTGCCGGTCTAGGAATGGTAGAACGATGGGTTCGATGACGGTTTGGATGTACCGTGCACTATTCAGTGTCCCCTCGACGATCACCAGTGGTGTACGGCCAGTGTAGGAGATCGCTCCCCACACCATGATGCCGGGTGTTGGCCCTGTGTGCCTCGGTCGTATGCAGTCCTGATTGTGGCGCTCACCTGCACGGCGCCAAACAAGCATACGACCATCATTGGCACCAAGGCAGAAGCGACTCTCATCGCTGAAGACGACACGTCTCCATTCGTCCCTCCATTCACGCCTGTCGTGACACCACTGGAGGCGGGCTGCACGATGTTGGGGCGTGAGCGGAAGACGGCCTAACGGTGTGCGGGACCGTAGCCCAGCTTCATGGAGACGGTTGCGAATGGTCCTCGCCGATACCCCAGGAGCAACAGTGTCCCTAATTTGCTGGGAAGTGGCGGTGCGGTCCCCTACGGCACTGCGTAGGATCCTACGGTCTTGGCGTGCATCCGTGCGTCGCTGCGGTCCGGTCCCAGGTCGACGGGCACGTGCACCTTCCGCCGACCACTGGCGACAACATCGATGTACTGTGGAGACCTCACGCCCCACGTGTTGAGCAATTCGGCGGTACGTCCACCCGGCCGCCCGGATGCCCACTATACGCCCTCGCTCAAAGTCCGTCAACTGCACATACGGTTCACGTCCACGCTGTCGCGGCATGCTACCAATGTTAAAGACTGCGATGGAGTTCCGTATGCCACGGCAAACTGGCTGACACTGACGGCGGCGGTGCACAAATGCTGCGCAGCTAGCGCCATTCGACGGCCAACACCGCGGTTCCTGGTGTGTCCGCTGTGCCGTGCGTGTGATCATTGCTTGTACAGCCCTCTCGCAGTGTCCGGAGCAAGTATGGTGGGTCTGACGCACCGGTGTCAATGTGTTCTTTTTTCCATTTCCAGGAGTGTATAATATGTACAAGAACCAAAAGGGAATAATAAGAGTGGACGACCAAGAATGAAGTGCTCGGATTAAAAAGGCTATAAGACAGGGATGTAATTTTTCACCCCTACCTTTATATCGAAGAAGCAATGATGGAAATAAAACAAAGGTTCTGGGGTGGAATTAAAATTCAAGGTGAAAGGATGTCGATGATGCGATTCGGCGACAACACTGCTGTACTCAGTGAAAGTGAAGAAGAATTACACGGTATGCTGAATGGAATGTAGAGTCTAATATGTAGAGAATATGGATTGAGAGTAACTCAAAGAAAGACGAAAGCAGTGAGAAGAAGCAGAAATGAGATCAGAGGAAACTTAACATCAGGATTGATGGTCACGAAGTAGATGAAGTTAAGGAATTCTACTACCTAGGCAGCAAAATAACCAGTGACTGGCGGAGCTGGGAGGACATCAAAAGCAGTTTAGCACTGGCAAAATGGGCACTCCTGGTCGAGAGAAGTCTACTAGTATCAAACATAGGCCATAACTTGAGGAAGAAATTTCTGAGAAAGTACGGTTGGAGCAGAGCATTGTATGGTCGTGAAACAATAGATGTGGGAAAACCGGAACAGAACAGATGTGGTGCTACAGACGAATTTTGACAGTTACGTGGACTGATAAAGTAAGGAATGAGGAGTTTTTGCACAGAATGGCAGAGGAAAGGAATATGTGGAAAACACTGACCAGGAGGAGGCACAGCATGAGAGGACATATGTTAAGACATGAGGGAATGACTTCCATGGTACTAGACGGAGCTGTAGACGGTAAGAACTGTAGAGGAAGACAGAGGCTGGAATACATTCAGCAAAAAACTGTGGGAATAGGTTGCAACTGCTACTCTGAGCTGAAGAGGTTGGCACAGCGGAGGAATTCGTGGCGGGCCGCATTAGACAAGTCTGATGAGTCAAAAAACTCATCGAAGATGATATTCATGCTGTAGCGAAGATTTCGCCTATAAAACAAAACGTATTCAGAAATTTCCTTGTCGTAAGAAGTAATGTTAATCTACACTGGAAACCAAATGCAGTCACAACGAAGATCGAAATCTCACACTCAACATGTGTATAGGATCTGTAGTCAATAAGACAACTTTCGAATCGAGAAACCTATTGAAAACAAACTCAGTAATAATTATGTACAGCTTAGGACATTACACTAAGACATTATATTTCTGTATTATCTGCGATTAAGACTGGAATAATCAGCACTGCGACCACAACGCTTTTCAAAGGGAAGTTCATAGGAGCCAAACAAAAGCATAAAGGCTCGTCTGATGAAACGGTAGATAGATATTCCCGAAGTAAAGTATAATATGTAACACTACTTGCTAGGTAAACCATTACATGTGCTCGCCAAAGTACTAATTAGTAAACAGCATGATAATGTACAGTCTACTAACAAAGACATCGCCTGGTACGAATCTAATAAAAGCAAGGAATAACATACAACATGTTGTACCAAGTAAGTAATCGTTCGAGAGCTCGTGTAGTAGGAACAACAGATACCAATAACTTCCAAAGAGTAATGCACGCGGATTTGAAAGTCACTGCTCATGTCTTCCTTCCTGACGCTTTCGCTTTAGCATGAAATATAGAAGGTATTATAAGCCATTATTCAGACTAAGCCTTCCTTGTAATCGCACTGTTTCGGACGCATATCATTGTGCAAGGGACTTTCGATAAGTAATGCAACTTTTTTTCTTCTGAAAGCAATTTGGATTCCACTGCACCACACTATTCCCCATTCTTTTGCGTCCAGACCCTATCTTTCCACATAATCTCCGTTCAGTGCGACGGTCTTACGCCACCTTACTGGGATGGTGTGTATGCCCTCATGATACCTCTATACTGGTTGACATCAGAGGTGACGTCCTGAAGCAGCAACAAGTTTCCCATTATCCACATACTGCTTCCCGTAGAGTGCATCATTCATTGGTCCCGACAGATGGAAGTCGGAAGGTGCGAGATCCGGCCTGTAGAGTGGATGAGGAAGAACAGTCCAATGAAATTTTATGAGGTCATACTTCAGAGTTGATCGTTGCACAATGAGAGAGTACGTCGAACAGAAGACAGTCGCTATGACTTTACCAGCTGAAGATGCGGCTTTGATCTTAAGGAGATGTGATATAGCGCCACACGACGGATTGCGTTTTTATTTCTGGTTCGAAGTGGACAACCCATGAGTCATCACCTGTGACATGTTCGACAAAAAATTGTCACGATCAGCCTCATAACGATCGATTAATTCCTCACAGATGGTCTTTCGTTGTTCTTTACAGCCTTCTGTCAGGCGGCGAGGAACCAGCTGACCGACACCTTTGAGTACCCCAACTGGCGGACGAGTGTGTCAGCGTTACCAACTGATACGTCTAGCTGAGCAGCGAGGTGTTTGATTTTGATTGGTCGATCGCCTCGAACGAGAGTGTCCGTACGTTTCAACAGTGACAGACGCCTCGCCCAACGAGCTCACTGTGCTTTTGTTCACTGCCAGGTCTCCGGGGACAATATGCAACCGCCTACGATGCTCTCTTTTTCCGCCAAAAGAAACACAATGATAGATATTTGCTTCAACACATCTCCGTTACAGACGGCGTTTTGAAGGTTACGATACTACCGCCACCTACCGGACTTCATGAATCTTTAGATGGTGAAGCGGGAATGTTCCATGCTGTCCCACAACAAATTCCGCATCTCTTCAACCGAAATTGGCAGAGAAAAAAGATGTTGCATTACTTACTTAGCAACCCCTCCCCCGTCCGCAGTCCCTTATGTAAAGGCATACTGCCGTCACAGTACATTGTTTCTTAATTTAATAAATATTCTGGTCGAGGCCCTTACATTAGTTTGATGCGGCTCTCCATACCAGTCACCCTGTGCAGGCCTCTTCACCTCTACATAACTACCGCAACCTACGTTTACCTGAACCTAGGTCACCCACTACAGCCCTCCCCCCCCCCTCCGCCCTCCCTCCCCACCATACTTTCTTCAATTAACAAACTGACAATTTCTTGTCATCTCATGATATGTTCTCTTAACAGATCCCGTCTGTTACCGCAGTTGTGCCACAAATACACTCCTGAAAATTGAAATAAGAACACCGTGAATTCATTGTCCCAGGAAGGGGAAACTTTATTGACACATTCCTGGGGTCAGATACATCACATGATCACACTGACAGAACCACAGGCACATAGACACAGGCAACAGAGCATGCACAATGTCGGCACTAGTACAGTGTATATCCACCTTTCGCAGCAATGCAGGCTGCTATTCTCCCATGGAGACGATCGTAGAGATGCTGGATGTAGTCCTGTGGAACGGCTTGCCATGCCATTTCCACCTGGCGCCTCAGTTGGACCAGCGTTCGTGCTGGACGTGCAGACCGCGTGAGACGACGCTTCATCCAGTCCCAAACATGCTCAATGGGGGACAGATCCGGAGATCTTGCTGGCCAGGGTAGTTGACTTACACCTTCTAGAGCACGTTGGGTGGCACGGGATACATGCGGACGTGCATTGTCCTGTTGGAACAGAAAGTTCCCTTGCCGGTCTAGGAATGGTAGAACGATGGGTTCGATGACGGTTTGGATGTACCGTGCACTATTCAGTGTCCCCTCGACGATCACCATTGGTGTACGGCCAGGGTAGGAGATCGCTCCCCACACCATGATGCCGGGTGTTGGCCCTGTGTGCCTCGGTCGTATGCAGTCCTGATTGTGGCGCTCACCTGCACGGCGCCAAACACGCATACGACCATCATTGGCACCAAGGCAGAAGCGACTCTCATCGCTGAAGACGACACGTCTCCATTCGTCCCTCCATTCACGCCTGTCGCGACACCACTGGAGGTGGGCTGCACGATGTTGGGGCGTGAGCGGAAGACGGCCTAACGGTGTGCGGGACCGTAGCCCAGCTTCATGGAGACGGTTGCGAATGGTCCTCGCCGATACCCCAGGAGCAACAGTGTCCCTAATTTGCTGGGAAGTGGCGGTGCGGTCCCCTACGGCACTGCGTAGGATCCGACGGTCTTGGCGTGCATCCGTGCATCGCTGCGGTCCGGTCCCAGGTCGACGTGCACGTGCACCTTCCGCCGACCACTGGCGACAACATCGATGTACTGTGGAGACCTCACGCCCCACGTGTTGAGCAATTCGGCGGTACGTCCACCCGGCCTCCCGCATGCCCACTATACGCCCTCGCTCAAAGTCCGTCAACTGCACATACGGTTCACGTCCACGCTGTTGCGGCATGCTACCAGTGTTAAAAGACTGCGATGGAGCTCCGTATGCCACGGCAAACTGGCTGACACTGACGGCGGCGGTGCACAAATGCTGCGCAGCTAGCGCCATTCGACGGCCAACACCGCGGTTCCTGGTGTGTCCGCTGTGCCGTGCGTGTGATCATAGCTTGTACAGCCCTCTCGCAGTGTCCGGAGCAAGTATGGTGGGTCTGACACACCGGTCTCAATGTGTTCTTTTTTCCATTTCCAGGAGTGTATCTTCTTTCCTCAATCTGATTTAGTAATTCTTCAATTGTTATTCCATTTACCCTTATTGTCTCTATAGTTAAAAGAACCGGCAGCATATAACCGAAGTCCGATTGAAATATGAAGAATTAACCATTACCGTTATTTTAACCGTAATTTAGGCTCAATGTTGTTTGCAATGTTCAAATGTGTGTGAATTCTTAAGGGACCAAACTGCTGAGGTCATCGGCCCCTAGACTTACACACTACTTAAACTAACTTATCCTAAGAGCAACACACACACCCATTCCCGAGGGAGGACGAACCTCCGGCGGGAGGGGCCGTGTAATCCGTGACATGACGCCCTAAACCGCGCGACCACACCGCGCGGACGCTCAGTATTCTTATGAATTTTTTGCATTTACATAAAGACTTGAAAAATGGACAGATACAGGGTAACTTATAATCATTACATTATACACTAATTTATGAACAAATGAGTGAACGTAATTGAAGAAATATCTGGTGTATAACGACTGTCATAATACCAATTACGAAACATGTGCCAGATATGCCATTCTGTAAATGTAAAAGACGACAGATTACATACCTGCGCAGTGATCAGTGTTCGATTGTGTCTGCATTGTTTGCAGCTTCACTGTAACACTGAGCAGAACTAGTCGCATAAGAACTTAAAGAATGGTCACAACCGTTGTATCACCTTGATAGTCTTAGCACCGCAATATCGAGGTACTCTGGTTCTTAATGGGCTATAAGGAAGCCACCTCCAACATTAGATACCCAGTAAAGTAGGAGATAAACGAAGAGACCAAGTAATTACATAGGGAAGGTTGTGGTTATTGGGGCAATTATGAAAACAAAATAACTTTTTCCGTGATTTCACGTGCACACATAATGTCTTAACAACCAATAACATATTCGACTTCAAACATGTGCTACTTGAAGACTAAAAAACATATTGTATGCAGTAATCGATAAGAGGAATATGTTAATTTCAAAACAGCTCCATTTGGAACTCAAAGGATGCAGAATTTATTTATATATGTTATTGTGTTGCTCCATTTCTTTCTCACAACTTCAGATTAGAGAACTGAAAACTTAAAAATAAAACATCGGCTCAGTCTTTTGTAAGTCTGCTTAATCATTGTCCACGTTTCACTACGGGTTTTCCCGAGCTTAATGCAGAGCTTAATGTCACTCTTTGGTCACAGCATCCAATGTGTCACCGCAACTAATGCGCCAAGAACGAAACAGTCTGTTGCTAGGCACAACCCTGCCACCTAATAAGTTTGAGTGGAAACATGACCAAAGTCACTTTAAGGACGAACACATACCAGGTAACATAAAAAAATTGTTCCTTTTTAATGTTGCAAATTCAGAAATGAACGAGCCTGTCCTAGAACTTTTCTGACAAAGGGAATAATACGACTTGGTCGTCCTTGGAAGGCACAGCTAGGAAAGTGTAGAATCATATGGGAATGTGAAGAACCGAGGAATTCGACGTGTAGTTCAACGCAATGGTCTTGCACCAAGGATTAGTGGTGTGTTATCTTCGCCAGCCATCCAAGTTTTCATTTCGTATGAATACCTTAAACGTTTAATGCAAATGTCAGGATGGTTTCTTTGAGAAGGACACCGTCTATTTCTCATCCCATTACACTCTTCCACGTATAGGCAAGAGATGAACATATGAAATGACTTATAGATTTGCATCTAAGAAACTATTAGACCTTTATTCCAAGCAGGAACGGCGTCGGTGATTCATAAACAGAACACTTCAGTATTGAAAAATGGGCAGCGAGAATGAATCAGATGTTTCCCTTGTGGGTGAAGCGGAGGAAAGGAAGGGATTTACAGTTTAATGTCTCGGGCAAATCTGCAGGATGATCCTTAGCTGAATACGTGTGGATGCACAGAAATTTAAAGTGTAGTAGTATGAGATGGAATACGGCGAAAACCCGTGAGGCTATTTTATCAAAATAGCTATCATTAGACAAGCCACTATTATGAATTCGACTCGTAATTTTCAGATGGAAAGAGAGTAGTGACACATATCAAACAGAGAATTACGTGACAAAAATGGATGGTTTCACTTCTTGGCTATAGCAGAAGAAGTATTGTCGGAAGTACAGGCATGCTTGGATAGGTAATTCGGTAGAGCACTTGAATGTGAGAGAAAAAGTTCCTAGATCCGAGTTCTGCCAGGAAGTTTCACTCCACTGTAGCATGAAAGTACAAATCACTATAGTTGCATTTCAGATACGTCATTAGGCCACAATAGGTTACGTTGTAAATGAACACCTTCAGGTGATAGAGAAATCTTCGTAACTAATTCTCATAAAGTAACAGAAAGCCTGGCACAACAACGCCGCCTTACGCCACTTTATGAAACTGGTTAAGAAGACTGTTAGTGGTCTTCTCGTCACCTGAAGATCATCATCTAGAGCGAAACCGGGTATCTATAAACGTAAGTTACACCTGTAATGGTTTTTCTTAATATTTGCATTGTTCATGTGTGGAGCACGAAATGATCAAGATCATTTGCTCAAGATGGCATTGGAAAGAGTTTACTCCCACGTGACAATGAATACAACAATTTATTCGTCACTGATGAAATGTCACCTCTTGCTGATTTGAATGGAATGATTCTGAATGGAATGAAATATTAATCACTTAAAGTAAAAATAATTCCATTCCATTGTGGCAGGATGCTATAGCAACCAGTTTAGAATTATTCCAGAATAAAAACAGTCTTGGTTGCGACATTATTTATCAGTGCCACGTTTCGCGCTTTTGGAGCATCATCAGATGGTGTAAAAGTAGCTGGATATGTAATGCATCCGTATTAGAGCCATATAAAATGGAACATGGACGCAGTAGAAACTGGAAATGTAATACACTCTGTTTCGTACTTTCTTTATACTTCACATTTACACGTCTTATATAAGTTTGGTTAATTTTTATAGGGCTTCCCAGGAGACGTCACAAAACGTAGTTGTGTATCCCTATAACATTCCTTAACAACTGTGCCAAATTTACACTGAAGCGCCAAAGAAACTGTTATATGCAAACGTATTCAAACACAGAGATATGTAAACAGGTAGAATACGGAGCTACGGTCGGCAACGCCGTATAAGACGACAAGTGTCTTGGCGCAGTTGTTAGATCGGTTACTGCTGCTACAATGGCAGGTTATCAAGATTTAAATGAGTTTGAACGTGGTGTTATGCTCGGCGCACAAGCGATGGGACACAGCATCTCCGAGGTAGCGATGAAGTGGAGATTTTCCCGTACGACCGTTTCACGAGTGTACCGTGAATCTCAGAAATCCGATAAAACGTCAAATCTCCCACACCGTTGTGGCAGGAGAAACATCCTGCAAGAACGCGGCCAACGACAACGGAAGAGAATCGTTCAACAAATGTCAGCGCGCGAACCATTCAACGAAGTATCATCGATGTGGGGTTTCGGAGCCGAAGGGCCACTCGTGTACCCTTGATGACTGCACGACACAAAGCTTTACGTCTCGCCTGAGCCTCTTAACACCAACATTGGACTGTTGATGGTTGGAAACGTGTTGCCTGGTCTCGTTTCAAATTGTATCGAGCGGATGGACGTGTTCGGGTATGGAGACTACCTCGAGAATCCATGGAGCCTGTATGTCAGCAGGGGACTATTCACGCTGGTGGAGGCTCTGTAACGGTGTGGGCCGTGTGCAGTTGGACTGATATGGAACCCCTGATACGCCTACATACGACGCTGTTAGGTGACACATACGGAAACGTCCTATCTGATCACCTGCAACCATTCATGCCCATTGTGCATTCCGACGGACTTGGGCAATTCCAGCAGGACAATGAGACACCCCATGCGTCCTGAACTGCCACAGAGTGGCTCCAGCAACACTCTTTTGAGTTCAAACACTTCCGCTGGTCACCAGACTCCCGAGACATGAACATTATTGAGCATATCTAGGATGTCTTGCAACATGTTGCTCGGAAGAGATCTCCACCCACTCGTACTCTTACGGATTTATGGACAACCCTACAGGATTAATGGTGTCAGTTGCCGCCAGCATTCTGCAGACATTATTCGAGTCCCTGCCACGTGTTGTCGCGGCATTTCTGCGTGCATTCGGGAGCCCTACACGTTATTAGACAGGTGTAGCAGTTTCTTTGGCTCTTCAGTCTGTTTAATTTGCCTTAAAAATTGTGGACTTAATAAGGTTTTTTTTCAATTATTCCAGCTTCACATAGGTTCCCCTCAAGGAGACTTATGACGGAGCTACAACCATTTATTTCACTCAATTACTGCTCGTTGCGTAATGAAAATCTCCACAAAATTTTATAGATATCGGACTTGTGCGTAATGGTGTAACGGTTTCCACACCCGTCACTGACTAAGAGTAGATGTGTCAGGAAGAACAACCGGTTTCAATCAGGGGCCTCTCGACAGGATTATGGCGTGGCAGGTGATGGGAGAGTAGCGGCCGCGGAGAACAGTTTGACCGTGAAGAAGTGCGCCGGCCGCGTGGTGTCAGGCGCAGCGACAGTGCAGGCGCGCGCGGCCGGCGGTGACACGCTACAAATTGGCAACGAGCACCCTCCACGTGCCGAGGGCGGCTGATGGAGCCGTGTGCCTTATCAGCCGCGGCCAGACTATAGATAGTCACCGGCGACCCTCGGCCGCCGCTGCTGCGCCAGCAGGTGCACGCCGCACTGCCAACCGCCGCCTAAATCCCACCGCGACCGAATGCATCCTGTGCTCCGGCAGCGGGCCGAAACAACTCTCCCGATAACGTCCGTCAGAGCGAAGAGTAGACCCGGCAGTAACAGGAACTAACTTGGCCACGTGTCTGCACATAGCCGCGCTTCAGTTCAAAGCCTAGTTCAACGAGCTACGTAACTCAGAAACGCTGCAGCTTGTGCATTCGGTACGTGTTCTTCTCGTTGTAATCGCTATCGCCGCGCGCTGCAGCGGCAGTTGTTTGGTGTATCCGGCCCGTACATCACATTGTTTACGAAAAGGACGGGCGTAAAATTTCTACGTTAGCTCTATCAAAATGCATATTTGATACCTTATCCAAGCGCTAGTCCTAGTCAAGACCTTCTGTCTCTGCTACATATAAATAAAAAAGTCAGTATCCACAAAAATGTTACACTACTGGCCATTAAATTTGCTAAACCAAAAAGAAATGCAGATGATAAACGGGTATTCATTGGACAAATATATTATACTAGAACTGATATGTGATTACATTTTCCCGCGATTTGGGTGCATAGATCCTGAGAAATCAGTACCCAGAACAACCACTTCTGGCCGTAGTAACAGCCTTGATACGCCTGGGCATTGCGTCAAACAGAGTTTGGATGGCATGTACAGGTACAGCTGCCCATGCAGCTTCAACACGATACCACAGTTCATCAAGAGTAGTGACTGGCGTATTGTGACGAGCCAGTTGCTCGTCCACCATTGACCAGACGTTTTCAGTTGGTGAGAGAACTGGAGAATGTGCTGGCCAGGGCAGCAGTCGAACATTTTCTGTATCCAGAAAGGCCAGCACAGGACCTGCAACATGCGGTCGTGCGTTATCTTGCTGAAATGTAGGGTTTCGCAGGGATCGAATGAAGGGTAGAGCCACCGGTCGTAACACATCTGAAATTTAACGTCCAATGTTCAAAGTGCCTTCAATGCGGACAAGAGGTGACCGAGACGTGTAACCAATGGCACCCCATACCATCACGCCGGGTGATATGCCAGTATGGCGATGACTAATGTGCGTTCACCGCGATGTCGGCAAATACGGATGCGACCATCATGATGCTGTAAACAGAACGTGGATTGATCAGAAAAAATGACGTATAGCCATTCGTGCACCCAGGTTCGTCGTTGAGTACACCATCGCAGGCACTCCTATCTATGATGCAGCGTCAAGGGTAACCGCAGCCATGGTCTCCGAGCTGATAGTCCATGCTGCTGCGAACGTCGTCGAACTGTTCGTGCAGATGTTTGTTGTCTTGCAAACGTCCCCATCTGTTGACTCAGGGATCGAGACGTGGCTGCATGTTCCGTTACAGCCATATAAGATGCCTGTCATCTCGACTGCTAGTGATTCGAGGCCATTGGGATCCAGCACTGCGTTCCGTATTACCTTCCTGAACCCACCGATTCCATATTCTGCTAACAGTCATTGGATCTCGACCTTTATCAAAGTCGGAAACGCCATGGTACGCATTTCTCCTCCCTACACGACGCATCACAACAACGTTTCACCAGGCAAGGCTGGTCAACTGCTGTTTGTGTATGATAAATCGGTTGGAAACTTTCCTCATGTCATCACGTTGTAGGTATCGCCAGCGGCGCCAACCTTGTGTGAATGCTCTGAGAAGCTAATCATTTGCATATCACAGCATCTTCTCCCTGTCAGTTAAATTTCGCGTCTGTAGCACGTTATCTTCGTGGTGTAGCAATTTTAATGGCCAGTAGAGTATAATACAAGGTGTTCTGAAAAAAGAATGACCTGATTTAAAAACTCTATATTGAGAAAAGCAAACTACAAACATGGGATGAATTGCGAAATAGTCACAAAATCTTAAGGTTTTGTTATGCTATTACAAATTCTCTATGTGTCTACCAGCGGCAGCACGTTCAACATCTAGACAAGAACTAAATTCGTCATAAACTTTACACAATGTATCTGCCTTGTTCTGTTCTTCACCTCCTCTATGTGACCAGGCAAAGGGGAGATGAACACACATTCCTTCACATATCCCCACAAGAAAAAAACCACATGGGGTCATGGATTGGATTATTTGGGGGGGAAGAGACCAAGCAGCGAGGTCTTCAGTCCCAGTGGATTAGGGAAGGAAGGCGGCCATGCCCTTTCAAAGGAACCATCCCAGCATTTGCCTGGAGCGATTTAGGGAAATCAGGATGGCCGGACGCGGGATTGAACCGCCGTCCTCCCGAATGCGAGTCCAGTGTGCTACCACTGCGCCACCTCGCTCGGTACATGGGGTCATGTCTGGCGATCTTGGAGGCCAGTGCTGGATAGGGTGCGCAGGACACCGAGACACTGCCCAATATTCTTGGTCTCCAAGATTGCCAGACGTGACCTACACCGTTTTTTTCTTCGGGGATATATAAAGAAAAATGTGTTCGTCTCCCATTTACCTCGTCACATAGAAGAAGTGAAGAACAGAATAACAGGCGCCATAACTTCTGTAAAAGCAGATATACTGTGTAAAGTTTATGATGAATTTATTTTTCGTCTAGATGTTTTTCATGCTGATGCTCATTGACACATAGAGAATTTGCGATAGCGTAGCTAAAAAATTAATATTTTTTTGAGTGTTCTGCAATGTACCCCATGTTTTTTGATGCTTTTATCAATAAATGTGTGGTTTTGAAACCAGGTCATTCTTTCCGAAACACTTTGTACTTACTTACTTATACTGACCGCAGAAACTGCAGCCGGTGTTTGGCCTCACTCACTCCAGCCTTCCACACCTACCTATCAGCTGCATCTTCTTCTCCCAGACCCAGTATCTACATGTTTCTCATGATATTGTCGTTCCATCTCGTTCTCAGTCGTACTAGTGGTCTCGTTCCTTCAGCTTCTCCATCCATCATTGCCTTTATTACCATGTTCTCTCCTCCATACATGTCCGTACCAACTGAGTCTTTTTACACACTCGCTACGACGTCAGATAGTGTGTATAACTGTCTCTGTTTTTCCTTATTCTCCACGGGATTTTCTTTCACTGATCCATGTATTTTTCTCAGTACTTTATTTTCAAAAGTGATGAGTTTTATTGTTTTTTTACTTTTATTGTTGTTGTCAGGAGCCATGTCCCGATTGCGTAACACACTATTGGTTTGACGTTGGTCTGAGATATTCTTATTTTTTCCTGTCTGGAAAATAAGTTAAATCTTATGATGTTATGTATAGCATCTAGACATGTTTCTCCGGCTTGAATTCACGTTACGATCTCTTGCTCTATCAAGTTTTGTTGGTTGATGTTGACACCGAGGAAAGTGAATGTGTCTGTCTGTCTGTCTGTCTTCTGTACTGTTCGGTTCCTGATTTAGATGGTTTGGTCCTAAATGAGCTCTTCTTCCTATTAACATGGGTTTTGTTTCAGTTTCATTTAAACTTCGCCGATGATATTGTGTGATAGGAAAGAGCATGGAACACCTGCAGAAAATGGGAAACGTAGTCATAGAAGAATTAAGATAGTAGGTCTAAGTATAAATAAACATTTTGTAATGCAAAAAGGAAAGTATCCTGTCCAGTTACGAAGGATATCGGCTTGTAAAAGTTCTATTGCAAATGGTGCGATACAAATTTACAATAGTGTCCCACATCAGATAAAAATTATATCAAAAATGGTTTAAGTGGCTCTAAGCACTATGGGACTTAACATCTGAGGTCATCAGTCCCCTAGACTTAGAACTACGTAAACCTAACTAGCCTAAGGACATCACACACATCCATGCCCGAGGCACGTTTCGAACCTGCAACCGTAGCAGCAGCGTCGTTCCGGACTGGAGCACCTAGAACCTCACGTTCACAGTGGCCGGCCATTATTTCACCGTCAATCTTACTTGATCACTGTTCTAAATCATGAGCAACATCTTTAAAAACATATGAAATACGGTGCTTAAAACAAGAAAGTGCAAAATACCTTGCTGTGTGTAGAGTAAGATGTTTTGTAGATGAGCCAATCGAACAAATCCAAAACTCAGAAGACTACACTTATATTTACAAAATAAGGAATATTACGGAATATGCTTGTATTAAATCAGTAAGAAAGTATCAGAACCTATTAGAAAAAGCGAAGATTAGTAAAAAAGCTTTGGATCTACTGAGACGCGCACCAGCAACACTTCGCGCACTACCTTACCATCATGCGATTCTACTCATAGCGCTACATCGATCATTGTCATTATACAATACTTTGCATCTTACCGTGTCCTGAGAGCTCTACTCGAAGATATATTATTAAATGGCATTTAATTGTACCAAAGACATTGCACTTCTTATGGATCGTCAATGTGACGTTGCCTTGAAACATCATGTACGCAATGACACGCAAGTTACAATAATTCTTTAATTACCAATATGACATTTCCCATCATTTTGTTGTAACAAATCAGACAATTAACGACGGGTTGCCCCGAGGTCCTCAATTTGCTGATGCTTAGTAACGACATACGTACATATGGGCTTCGACTGAAAGCCAATATAACGTCTCGCGACTTTGTACTGAAGAGAGATGGCGTTCATGTGACATAGGTCAACTTTCAAACGCAAGTTCAGAATATCTGTAATGCTCGATATTGCTCTGCACGTTCGGAAAGACTCCACAAAATGCTTTTTCCGTGCTATGACGTAAAAAACTTAGCACGTTCAACACTCAACGATCGAATACACGGTTCGTATGCCGACGGCTTTACATTGCAGGGCAAAATGCTTCTGGTGTCAGTTGCGATGGCTTACTGTTAATGTTGACACGACGCTGATTGCAGTGGTATTAATGTGCCCAGCCCAAACACGAAGGAAGAAAAACGTATACAAGAGATTTCCCATTGACGATATGGATAAATGAAAAAGGCTGCAGTTTCTGGATGGCGACTGTTTTGTCACAAATGCCTTTCATAAATCGCGCACCCGCGCTCACGTGTAAGACCCATGTTAGCAAACAAGAAGAGATAGCAATCTATTATGGTAACTAAATTTTACAAATGCCACAACAGTCGCTCACCGCAAATATTTGTTTACTAAATTACCGGTTTCGATCGTCTTGATCGTCTTTAGACTGCTCTGTCTTCTTGAATTTAACAGGAAAAGAAGTGAAAGTGTTAGTCACGAGCGGCATTGTCACATAGAGTAAAATCATGATAAAATAGTAACCATACATGTTCTGTAACGCAGGGATACCACTTGCTTATGATAGCACGAACGATACGCAAACGACGAACTGACATTAAGGTACTGTACAAGTGTAGTTACTACTTTGTCATAATTACAGTCTTAGAGTAAAATAATGATAAAATAGTAACCAGACATTTCTGTAATGTCGGGTTGTTGCTTGCGCACTGACGGCACCGAAAATGATCGAAACCGGTAATTGAATAATCAAATATTTATGATTAGTGGCTATTGTTTCATTTGAAATATCTCAAAACACTGGATCGCCGTCACCTTCACAGTAACTATGACACCCCTCATCTTCCGGTAGTGCAACAACTTTGACCAGGTCCGGCTAGTCAGAGCAATGAGTCCGTTTTCTCAGTGGAATGTCTCATGCAGCTGTAAGCAGAAAGCATTCCATCTCTCTCTCTCTCTCTCTCTCTCTCTCTGGACACGAAGCAGAAGTTATTGGCTTGAGTATTTGATATGTTCACATTCCTTCTGCTGTTACATTTTACTTTTGGACTTTCCGTGGATAAAGTTATGCCTGTGTTCTAGTTTCTGATCGCATTACAACAGGTGATGATTGGTGTCAGGTTCTGAGTTAATCATTTATCGATCCAAGTGACTCACAAACAGATTCTATGGCTCGCAAGGCTATTTTTCAAAAGTTTGTAAAACTGTTGTATGTATTTTTGGGTCGTCATATTCAGGAGGAATGTTATATGTTCTAATCTGGTGTTTGTGTTATTCTATAGTGGTTAACTTTGTATGCCTAACTTATTCATATATTATCATACGTTTGGACTTCACTAATTTGTTGCCTTACAACCTTCCTATATGTACCTTAATTCCATAAGTGAATATTTAAAATCTGGTGCAATTTATTTAGGGCCTACACAACTCAGGTCAACAGTGCTTGTATTTATCTTTATGTTATTCACGTCTCACAGGTTTCGTCATTCCTTTTATCCAGATCGTCATGAAGCATAATAGTCATTTTCGTTGTCGCGACTCTTTTCAGTGCCCCCAAGTATGTGTTAGCAAGCTTACCCAAAATTCTTCTGAGAAGACGAGGCTCTCCCAAAATCTCTGAGCACTACCATTACAGTAGACACGGATGTTCTAGTAATCTTCTGTATAATTACGATTTTTCTCACTGAGGTATGTATAGCATGTCCAAAATATAAAGCTTAAGCTGTGACATTAAGTCAGGTCAAGGTGGTTTCCGGAGTCTCGAAAAATGTCCAGTTATTTCATATTACAAATGATAGGCAAAAGACAACATGTGTATGTATGGGCTCTTCGAAACGGAGCTCCAAAATAAGGAAGAAGGAAGATTAGGGCCCACAGCACCATCTTTGGTGAGGTCATCAGAGATGGAGGAAGAGCTCAGAATGGCAGAGAATGGGCAAGAAAATCGCCCGTGCCCTTTCATAGGAACGATGATAGCATTCGTCTAGATCCCTTTAGGAGAATTTAGGGGAGTATAACCAGACTGCTTTAAAATAAAGTTCCTCAGGGTAGCATTGTAATATATACATCAATGACGTCGCCAGTAGTAGGTACAACAGAGACACTGCGAAAAAAGGGTCCATCGACTTCAAAAACAAGGTAATTTTACTGACAAGTGAGGTGACAGATAGTTCATCATTGTAAGAGTATGTGATAATGAGTTCAGACCAAATGAAACACAAATGCCACAGGGGTGCCCAGTCACATCAATGCACAGTGTACCCCTCTTAGCACCGCAGGCATGTGCTCTCACATGTAAACGAAGATTCGTGATAGTATCCTGCCATAGATTGTCCAAAAAATTCTCGCGCCTTTTGTGTGCAATACGGCATAGGTTCTTGCAGTTCCTGGAGAACGAATAAGTTCTTGCTTCCACACGTCTTCAGTTCGCGAGAGACATAGTGATCTTCTGCTGACCAGGTCACTTGTTATACACCAGGATCAGTTCGTTGCGTCGCGGCAGCTTTATGTGGACGTGCGTTGTCCTGCTGTAAAGGCACATCGCCTTCCTGTCGAAGAGACAGCAGTAGCACGGCTATAATAGCCTGTGCAATGTAGCGGGCATTGGATACTTTGGCCTCGATAAACACCACTTGCGACCACGAATTGTAGCTGTTGGTCTCTGGAATCTGACATGTGCGTCTGAGTAGGCAGCTCACCAGTTCTATGCCTTACACGAGTACGTCCATCACAGACAGGAGTTCCTCTCGTCACTGAAAACCATAGAGCGCCATTCCACTCTCCAGTCAACTCTTTCACTACACCAGAGTAGCCATGTTGGTGGTGTGGTGTCAGTGGTAGCCAGTCCAGAGGCACACTACCCCTTCTGCAAGCAGATGGTATCGAATAGTCGTGATAACACAGCAACTGCAATATTCATGATGTTCGGCTGACCATTCCTGCTCACACAAGGGGTTGGTCTTGATATTCATCTATATTACGAGGACGTCCAGAACCTGGTCTATAGATGTGGGACTGTTCCGCAGACTACTGTTGAAAGTAACGACACAGCGGTACTTTGTGTGCAACATGCGCAGCAGTTCGTTGGTACATCCATCCAACTTCTCGCAGGTCCACAATGCGACTGTATTCAAATGGTCATGCCTGTGGGACATGGTTGTACCCTATAATGAATGATGATAAAGGTTTTCACCTCTAAACTCTGGACAGTTACTACCTGCAGGGTCAAAACACAGGGTGCACACATAGGTCTCCTGAACGCCACTTTATAGCCGATGGTCATGAGAAACGTATCACCAACAATGCAGCCCCTCACCACGCACATACTACACCCTGGTGCCACTGAACTCAGTCCTTGAAAGTGTTGTATTTTTTTCCGGCAGCATATTGCTAATGGAGAAAAAAGGCTCTTCGCTAATGACAACAACATTATAGTGGCTGAGGGAACAAAAGAACTCATTGGAGGGAAAGCAAACGAAAACCTGTAATAAGTTTACAGTTCGTCAATATCCAATAAAGTGACATTGAACATAAAGAAAACAAATGCAATGAATTTCAGTTTGTAAGGTGGCAGTCCGTCTTTACCACCCTCTATAGGTAATAGATAAGTTGGCAATCCAGTTTACCACCTTCCATGGGCATCTCCTTGATGAGACGATTTGAGTTGGATGTCCCACGCTAGACTTCGGGCGTAACAGAACTAATTTGCATATTAAATGATAATGAACGTGTACTCGTCTGATTAGAATACGATACTACATAATCCCTTTTCTCATTTGCATGTAGATACATTTTGGTAGCAGCAAAGACCTGGAACGGAAAGGAGGTGATGAGTCACGACGCAACATGTTTCTTTAAAAGCCACTTTGCAGACCCTTGTTGGAGGATAGGAATGGTTCATGAATATCACTGCCTCAGGGGACGCAGCACGGGTCTCGACAGAGTCGCGTAGCTTGTTTCGCCAAAGGCGCCCAACGGCACTTCTACTGCCTCAGGTGTCCCAAGGGAAAGGCGACTATGCATTCACATTAATTAGATGAGCTGCATTTTCGGAGACGCAGAAGGAAATACATAGTTAAAACGGTATGCAGTACTCACGTACACTCTCTCATTGGCTGAAAAATCTGAAAATTTGGAGGGAAAGGAAATTGCGTCCTTTACGTCATTTCCTTATGAATGTGTAACCAGCAGATAGGACGACTGAAAGTAATGTTTTGGGAGGGGGAGAAATAATTCCTGTACGTAGCAGCGTGGTTGGCAGACTCCAATTTTAGAGGGAGGCAACGTTCTTCACAGAGAGGGGGCAGCAAACTCGATATATGGAATTTGCAGAGAAGCAAAAGCTCTCTCTTTCTCTCTCTCCGTAGTCATGTGTTGATACATGGAGTGCTTAACGCTCCTGGGGCATGGGCAGGATTTATCCTGTGGACGCTTTGTTCACAATGGACTCTAAATACATCTGCGTTAAATGATCTGAGAGTCTAGTACATTCTCCAAACGGAGAAATAGAAAAGAGCGGTGTTAGTTAATATGTTCGTGCAAAAACTGTGAAGACATCATAGTGCACATCGCTCCACCACCTAGGCGAGTGTATACAGTCATTACAGACAGGCTTGTGACAGACAGTTTCGTGCTCCACAGATGACCTCCGTAAGAATTTATGACTTAGTCAAGAATAAGCAGTTTTATAGGTTGATAGGCCGGACAGAGCAGATGCAGTCATCTGGCGTCCCGCGTCCAACGACACATCGCAAAGAAAAGGTAAATGATGCATTGCAATGGCGCAGGAAATACATTACGTATGATGTTGTCATAAGTGTGCCTCTTTGTCCAGTTCAGTATTTAGTTTGGTCTGGTATACTGAACTCACCATCGTTCAAAGCATTGTCATCTACACCGAAGAGCCAAAGAAACTGGTACACCTGCCTAATATCGTGTAGGGCCCCCGCGAGCACGCAGAAGTGCAGGAACACGACGTAGAATGGACTCTACTAACGTCTAAAGTAGTGCTGGAGGAAACTGACACCATCGTCCTGGAGGGCTGTTCGTAAAACCGTAAGAGTACGAGGATAGGAGATCTCTTCTGAACATCACGCTGCAAGACATCCTACTTATGATCAATAATGCTCATGTCTGTGGTATCTGGTGGCCAGCGTAGACTCAGAAGAGTGTTGCTGGTGCCACTATATACCAGTTCTGGACGTTGGAATTGCCCAATTCCGTCGGAATGAACATGAATGGATGCAGGTGATCAGACAGGATGCTTACGTACATGTCACATGTCAGAGTCGTATCTAGACGTACGAGGGATCCCATATCACTCCAACTGCACACGCCCCACATAAGTACAGAGCCTCCATCAGCTTTAACAATCCCCTGCTTACATGTAGGCTTCAGGGATTCACGGGGCTGTCTCCATACTCTTAAGCGTCAATTCGGTCGATACGTTATGAAACGAGACTCGTCGGACTAGTCA
Organism: Schistocerca cancellata; assembly: GCF_023864275.1. Lineage (NCBI taxonomy): Eukaryota > Metazoa > Arthropoda > Insecta > Orthoptera > Acrididae > Schistocerca > Schistocerca cancellata. Next base: position 245,392,791 of record NC_064626.1, on the reverse strand, counting down.
ACATGTTTCCAGTCATCGACAGTCCAGTGTCGGTGTTGACGGGCACAGTCAAGGCGTAAAGCTTTGTGTCGTTCAGTCATCAAGGTTACCGTGTGGGCCTTCGCCTCAGAAACCTCATTCGATGATGTTTCTTTGAATGGTTCGCACCCTGATACTTGCTGATGGCCCAGCATTGAAATCTGCAGCAATTTGCGGAAGAACTGCACTTTTGTCACGTTGAACGATTCTCTTCAGTCGTCGTTGGCCCCGTTATTGCAGGATCATTTCCAGGTGGTAGCGATGTCGGAGACTTGATGTTTTACCTGATTCCTGATATTCACGGTACACTCCTGAAAGGATCGTACGGGAAAATCCTCACTTCATCGCTATCTCGGAGATGCTGTGTGCTATCGCTCGTGCGCCGACTATAATACCACGTTCGAACTAACTTCAGCCATGATAACTTGCCATTGTAGCAGCAGTAACCGATCTAACAACTGCGCAAGACTCTTGTTGTCTTATGTAGGCGTTTCCGACCACTGCGTTTTATTCTTCCTGTTTACGTATTTCTCTATTTTAATACGCATGCCTATACGAGTTCCTTTGGCGCTTCAGTGTATAACTATCTGATACTTGTATCAACATACATGTGTCCTTTTTAAATTTAATTATCATTAGACTATTTCGGTCCTGAACAGTTTTGTAAATAACATGATAAAAAAATCTGTGTATTAGCACAGGGGATGGATTTTTTGTCCAAAAAGTAGGCCATATACCATCTTTAAATTAAATTACTTGGTAGAGGAGCTATTTCAGGAAGAAACAAATAACCGATCTTTTGCTGTTCAACCAATTCCATGATTCATGTTCCCTTCCTGGCAGGGCCAGAACATAAACACTTCTACACACACTCAGAGCGATCCTAGCATGACAAGTGGTGGGGAGCAGACTGTAAAAACCGGAGCTACATGACATAATGGCATACCTGCCAGGGCAATGGAAGTGGTATGATTCTTATTAGCTGTAGTAATTTTCACCATCAATCGCAATTAGATAAAGCTGCCGGCTGATAAGCAATCACAACTAGATGAACCTGCAAGGATGGCGAAATGGTAATAATCCTGTTGATCAATTATAATTAGACGAACATTTAAGTATTGGCGAAAATGGTAGTAATTATTAATTAGATGAATCTGCAGAATACAGAAAATGATACTGATTCTGGTTAGCGTATGTCATTCAATAAGTACAGCAACTGTTTTAATGATGTTTGTAGAGAAGATATTTTTCTCGAAAGTATTTAATAGACTGAAATCAGTTTCACTCCAAGAATAAAACTTGAGATGATGCAGGACAATAAAGCAAAAGTGTGACACATCTAGATTGCATAGAAACATTAAATTTACAATATTCTAGTGTACTTGATGCTTGCGCATTTGAGATTTTTTATTTTTGTTTTAAATTCTGTTCCACCACAAGAACAACGTTGCATTGTCTCGAAAAGTAAAAAGAAGAGCAACTTTTTTGCAAAATTATTGTCCTCTCAAAAACTTTCATAGATCAGAGATGTCAGATAGGACCATGAATGGTCTTTCTGAAAAGAGTAAAGTACTATAATTACATGTTGACTAGGACCCAAGTGCATAAACATTTAGAGGGACAAAGAGCGTCAGCCAGGTTAGACATGACAAACACTGTTAGATCGCAATAGAGTCACGAGGTTGGCTGTTTGGGCCGGACCGAGCTCGATGAGCAGCATCTCGCTTATTGTACGATGTGGGACTGGAGTCTAGTAATGAAGCGCAGTTACGAAGTAAACAACCAGTGTCACGTCCTGAAAATTATATAAGTGGGCAAGCATGAGTAATCGATGATGAATCAAGTGGGAAAGTAGCGGATATCATGAGTGCTCATGAGTAGGACAAATTAGTTTATGTGGAACTGCACAGTCATAGAGGATCAAAGATCATAAGACTGTAAAGAACGTAATACCGGAAGGATGCATTTTAATGCACCAGAACTACGTACAGGTGCTAGATGTACAATGATATCGCATAAAAGAGGACTCTTAGGCAAAACTGACATCACAAGAAGAATACATGGAGAAAACATTTTCGTGACGTACAGGAAGAAACGACGAAAATGCGAGGCGAATTAAACACTACGCGGAGAGACTCGAAAGAGTGTCGAGAGCGCGAACAAAAACGCACCAACGAGATGACTGTGGGCACACTGTATGTGGAATGTGTGGTGTCACCGCCAGACACCACACTTGCTAGGTGGTAGCCTTTAAATCGGCCGCGGTCCGTTAGTATACGACGGACCCGCGTGTCGCCACTGTCAGTGATTGCAGACCGAGCGCCGCCACACGGCAGGTCTAGTCTAGAGACTCCCTAGCACTCGCCCCAGTTGTACAGCCGACTTTGCTAGCGATGCTACACTGATAAATACGCTCTCATTTGCCGAGACGATAGTTAGCATAGCCTACAGCTACGTCATTTGCTACGACCTAGCAAGGCGCCATTACCAGTGTATATTGAGATTATATAATGTATCAACAAGAGCGATGTTCACCAATTATGGAATAAAGTTAAGTATTACATCAACTACGTACTTTATTTGCTATATTAACTACTTTACACTGTTCCAGACCTCACGCAAGCCTGCGTGAGCTAAGCGCGTGCATTTCGGCATCCTCGCATAGTGACTTGGCTGTCTTGCCAAGTCACAACAGAATGGATACAAGTTTGCGCATGTAATGTCCGCCATACATTCGTGGGACGGTAGTAGGACTACCCCGTCCCATTTCAACAATCTGCTGCTGTTCCTGCACAGGTTGTTGCTCTACATGTACAGAAAAAAATGAAAATCTGGCAGAATAGCTATTCCAAGCAATGTGCTGAAAAAACTAGGGTAATGACTCTACGACCACGAACTCGACGTGTTGGAAAGTGTCATCGACAGCAGCAGCAGTACTACCATCATAGAAGCCGTAAACATACAGTACATTCTTTATCATTGCAGATGTGTGATATTTCAGCCACCACGTGAACAATTACAGTTCTTTCTGATAGACGTTCAGTCCTTTGCACTACTTCACACACAACACACCGTCGAGAACGGCACGTTCAACGAGTTAGTTTAATGACAGAACGACATTCCGGGCAAAAAGGTTGAAAGCAACAAAGTACACTACTGGCCATTAAAATTGCTACACCGAGAAGAAATGCACATGATAAACGGGTATTCATTGGACGTATATTTTATACTAGAACTGACATGTGATTACATTTTCACGCAAATTGGGTGCATAGATCCTGAGAAGTCGGTACCCAGAACAACAACCTCTGGCCGTAATAACGGCCTTGATACGCCTGGGCATTGAGTCAGGGCTTGGATGGCGTGTACAGGTACAGCTGCCATAGTTCATCAAGAGTAGTGACTGGCATATTGTGACGTGCCAGATGCTCGGCCACCATTGACCAGACGTTTTAAATTGGTGAGAGATCTGGAGAATGTGCTGGCCAGAGCAGCCTTCTGTATCCAGAAAGGCCCGTACAGGACCTGCAACATGCGGTCGTGCATTATCCTACTGAAATGTAGGGTTTCGCAGTGATCAAATGAAGGGTAGAGCAACGGCTCGTAACACATCTGAAATGTAACGTCCAATGTTCAAAGTGCCGTCTATGCGAACAAGAGGTGACCGAGACGTGCAACCAATGGCACCCCATACAATCACGCCGGGTGATACGTCAGTATGCCGATGACGAATACACGCTTCCAATGTCCGTTCACCGCGATGTCGCCAAACACGGATGCGACCATCATGATGGTGTAAACAGAACCTGGATGTATCCGAAGAAATGACTTTTGCCATTAGTGCGCCCAGGTTTGTCACTGAGTACACCATCGCAGGCGTTCCTGTCTGTGATGAAGCGTCAAGGGTAACCGCAGCCATGGTCTCCGAGCTAATAGTTCATGCTGCTGCAAACGTCGTCGAACTGTTCGTGCAGATGGTGGTTGTCTTGCAAACGTCCCCATCTGTTGACTTAGGGATCGAGACGTGGCTGCACGATCCGTTACAGCCATGCGGATAAGATGCCTGTCAACTGGCCTTTGGGATCCAGCACGGCGTTCCGTATTACCCTCCTGAACTCACCGATTCCATATTCTGCTAACAGTGATTGGATCTCGACCAATGCGAGCAGCAATGTCGCGATACGATAAACCGCAATCGCGATAGGCTACAACCCGACCTTTATCAAAGTCGGAAACGTGATGGTACGCATTTCTCCTCCTTACACGAGGCACCACAACAACGTTTCACCAGGCAACGCCGGTCAACTGCTGTTTGTGTATGAGAAATCGGTTGGAAACTTTTCTCATGTCAGTACGTTGCAGGTGTCGCCACCGGCACCAATCTTGTGTGAATGCTCTGAAAAGCTTATCACTTGTATATCACAGCATCTTCTTCCTGTCGGTTAAATTTCGCGTCTGTAGCACGTCATCTTCGTGGTTTAGCAATTTTAATGGGCAGTAGTGTAGGTTGGGCTACAATAAAACGTCATTAGATATTGAGGGGGCAAGTAAGACACATATTAGCATGCTGCTAACTCAAAACCAAATTTACGTTAAACGTATTCTATCTAACTAAAAACCAATGTGTTCTATCTCAAAATAGTAAGAATTTTTTACTTCGAATATATATCTAATATCCCTGACTATTGACCATTCATCCAGTGACACTCTTTACACAGGAATATAGGTACTGATTAGGTCAGTCTGTCGTCAGTTGAAACCTTTTACTGTATTGGTGTAAGTCTGTTAACATACAGTACGTGGGACAGATTTGGGTCTGCATGAACAACATATAAGGGGCGATCAAAAATTTCCGTTCGACGTCAGCGCTAACCCCTTGTCTAACTGTCGGTGCTTATACACCACCATCGGAGTCCCGCTGGGGTGCATCTTCGCTGCAGCATCGTCCCTTATTAGTTCCTAGTTTTCACATAATGTGTGGAGCACGAAGCTACTTAATACTTTTCTGTGACGGCGTCCTTATACATTATAATATATATATTTTTAGATATTTTTCTTTCTACAAATCCCTCAATTTCCTCCTTGGAATCTGAAGCATAATAAATTACAGTGAAGAGCGCAAATTAACGAAATATTGTAATCACTAAGTGAATACCGGATAGGATGTCGCAAGAAATTTTCTTTTGTAGAAATGTTCAACGTCTTTCTGACGAAGGATACTTTTTGTGTTGCGATAAATGTAAGGAAGTAAACAAAAACCAGAAACACTTCATTAACAACAACACAGAAAATATGAGTCTGTTTAGTTGAATCCTCTCTCTCGAGTTTGTCAGCTGACGCGTGGGAACTGTCAGATCTGCCCTTCAATATAATGTTTGTTGCACGATGCCGAGGCTGGATTCATGTTGTAGGAAGATTCCTAGCAAAAAAGAAAAAAAAACAGAAAATGAGTCGTTCACTGTTAAAGCAAGTGGAAACTGGAAGGGTTTTTCAGCCACAAGTTTGAGGACTGAGACTATCGTTACATCAGGTTATATCTCCATGCTACGTGTAACGACGCGTCACACAGTCTATAGGTAAAGATCTTCTTTTCTTGTTTACGCTCTTGACATGCAGATCCTGGAGGCTGAAAAACTGCTGACACATTCTCCAGATAGGAAAACTGAAACTGGAGCGAAGGGGTTATTACGACACGGTCGCATATGTCTCCTTCGTCCGGAAAGTTTTCATGAGTTATTTTTCTGCTAATATCTGCACCGTTTGGCAACTTCTGTATATCCATAATTTTTTAAGTTTGTGCAGCGAATGTCCGAATATTTATCATCGACTCACGTCGTAGCGATTCTTTGCTTTCTGTACGGACAGAGCTAGAATATTTAGTAAAATTATTGAACATGGTTGCTTTGTCACAGTGGATGTTGTTAGATTCCGCGGCTGTTAATGTTTCTTGGCAAAGAACGCAACCAGCCACAAATATTTTAAAAAAATCAACTTTAATCCAATTGTTAGTAACAAGCACATTCACTATGTAGATGATGTCTTCAAGATAAAATCTAGTATATGTTCACAACAAATTTGATTCTATAGTAAATTAATCGAAAAGCAAACGAAAAAAGGAAAAAAACGGATGTTAAACCAGATACGGTAATTTTCTAACAGATATTAACGTCAGTTTCAGAGTAGACAGCTAAAATCAAGCGACGATGCAGCTACGAAACACGCTTCAGAGAACATAAAGACAAACAAGGCAGGTGTAATATCCACGACTATATTTCATTCAGAACAATATTCACGACAGCACTGTGTGTGGAATTTTGAGCGAACATTCTCGTGATATTAACAAAAAGGACTTCATCGATACTAAAATAATATTAAATTATTGTCAATGACTTAATTTAATATTCTATGAAAATCATATCTCAGACAATATTCGTGGAAAAAGATAATGGAAATCTTCATCTTTTGTTATCTATGATTCATCTATAATAATTCTTCTTCTTGTTCGAACTGTTGTAATGATCGGACGCGATTGATGTCTTGTAGCACTGAGGTCGATAAAAACCTGTATTATATTGTTAAGTGCTATTTGAACAATAGTTTATGTGTCATTGAAATCAATATGTGTGTTTGAATTTTTATTTTAATATTATTCTCGTTCTATATAAATGTTAAGTTTTCTGTTCAGCTACAATGGAGCGCAGCCATTAGCGCCATTGATCTACAGCACGGATTATTGGTAAAGTGTTTAACATGGAGAAATACTTTTAAATGTTATAGTTAAGGTACAGAAAAGATTTAATATATATTATTTGTTGATAGTAAAACAATACCTGAACCAGATTCGATAAGTGATTCTCTTATGTTGCCGCCAGCTTAGTGAAATATTACAGCGGCAGTTTTAAATCAAACATTTAACAGACATGAATCTTGATAGTCAATTTTTGCGGTAATAATAGTTTATTGGTGGCCCAGAACCCACTCAGAAATAATAAATTCGACTTAGATTGTGAATAATCTTTAAATATAGTGCAAACAGCATCTTACGTGATAAACTTGTTCTCTGCTAATGTATGAACCCAATTTCGTAAGAACTTTTATGAAATTTTTTTGACAGGAAAGAATACATTAGTGTTGTGCGTGTATGGTATTGTGTGTAAAAATAGTTCATTTTGTTTAAGGAAGAGTGTTCCCATCTTGAGTAATAGTTCGGTAAATTGTATGAGATCTCTCTTGTGCAAAAATGTTGCGCCATTTACACTGCTTGAGAGACAACATTGGTACACGTTCCCAGATGGAGATTTCTTTAGCAGAATAACTGTCTTTAGCCGGGAGAGGCAGTGATTAAATGAAACCTCATGTAACACTAATAATAAGCAATAGATTTTGTTGTAGTCCTGCCCACGATTTGTAAAATACCGCAATCCTAACTGCACACCACATAAGTATAACATCGGTTACAGTAGAGGTAACCTCTCTAAAACTATTAAAACACTAGAAACATTTCTTAATCTCGGCGTGATGTGCCAATATGCATCCTATTCATGATACACCATTTTCTCCGGCGTGGTAATGACGCTCGGATCGCCTATAATGACGCGCTGGTTTCTAAGACCTCATCCTGGAGAAGCGAGCGCCGTCTGCTCAGAGAGGCAATTTTCTGGAATTAGCCTTATTCAGACGCCATCCAGCATCGGGGTCATTGCCAGCATTTCGTGTTCGTGTGTAGGAAATCACGTGAAGAAACCGATATGGTGCCTGGTGAATAAATACTAAATCACCATATTTGTAAGTAGAGGACTGACTTAAGGGGTAGGCCAGAGGACCACTGAAACACGTATACAATAGTTTTTCTGAAATTTGCAACACAATGTAAGATACGAGTGACTGAAATTAATCTCATGCTATAAATTATTCACATGCTAGCAGACAGACTCTCTTCTTCATTATCGACCTTTCGATTGGTTGGCAGCTGCTCATCTTAGATTAGTTAGAAGTTAAAATCTTCATTTGTGCGTAATTACACAATCCTGCATTTTGTACTGGTTGTTTTAAAAATGCCACACGATCTGATCTTGGGCTATCTTTCCTTGTAATGTTCTTTCAAAGACATTTATAAGGAACTTTGTTCCGTGTTATGTGACCAGTCCACTTGTGTCTTCTTTGCTTTATTGTTTCGCTGAACAACCTTTCTTCACCTTACCTATCCACTGCATATGCAATAGGCTTCTTCAGCACCAAACTTTCAACACGTGAAGCGATTTCATTTCATTTTTGCCTATTGTCAATGTTGTACACTTATAAAGTGCTACGCTGCAAATTAAGCATTTAACATTCCTTTTCCTTATTTCGTTATTTATGTTGTTTGAATAAAGCAGCTTTCTTTTATTCTTGGGCATAGCTTTTGCCTTTATAATTTTTTGTTTTATATCTTCTTTGCGTCTTCTGTCTTCAGTTATCTTAGTACCTAAATTTTTGTACGATCTTGTTTGTTTCATTTGATTTCCTATAATTTTAATGCCACTTCTTCTGACTGATTGGAGCACGTGAGTATTCTATAGTTTTTTAATTAACTACCGTTTTGTAGTCATTTAGTGACGTATACGTAACTTGTACAATTCTTTGGAGATTTCGTTCATCTGATGCTATCAGAGCTATGTCACCTGTGGACCTAAGCATCTGTATTTTTTTCTACATGTATTCCTATACATTACAGTATTCCTTTCACTCATTTATTGCATATTCTGTGTAGATCTTGAAAACTTTAATAATTCTAGCTTCTTTTTCAGTGTTCTTTATCTTTACTATCGCTGTTTATTCTATGTATGAATCTGTAATTATTCTTCTGTCTCTATGGTCTAGTTTCCATTAGCTTGTTGCAGTGACTGAGTCTAATCTTTTCGAGAGATCTACGAAAGCTAAGGGATATCAATTTTTTCGTTGAGCCTAAAGTTTTCTTCAATTATACTGCGAAGGCATGGGACAGATTCTCTTGTGGCCCTGCCTTCTCATAATAAAAACTAGTCTTCAGCCAAATTGGCATCAGTTTTGTTCTTAACGCTTCTGTGCTCGAAGTCGTGTGATATTTATTTGTGGCTGCTTTGGAACCATTACCATCACACTTTTCTTAAAATATTCAGGGATAACAGCAGTTTTATATGCATCATTAATTAAAACATGTTTCATTTGTTTCTAATGTTATTTCACCTGAGATGTTGATAGCAGAAATGTGCATTGTTTCTGACTCTAAGAATTAACCAAATTAGTGAATTTGGTATGTCGAGTACCTCCTTCTCACAGCTGGTATGGGTGACAACAGAGCTTGCTGGAAGAATTTAACAAACACATCGCCAGCCAGATATATCACTGACATATTCGGCGTCAGGCGAAAGTGGAGACTAGAGAAGCAGCGTCGATTCTCACAGAAAGCCATTTGTGGTCCGGTATTCTACTGTTGAAATATGCTAAGTGCACTTTTTTGAAGAAATGTTAGCACGTTAGCCTCTTACACTTTCTCGATGTCACAATTGGTTTTTCAGTTACTGCCAGTATTAAGGAGTCGAAATCGCTCGTCAGTCACATTTCGCACAAGCAGTGCTAACGGAACTGGGACACACCGTGTCTCAGTTGTGCGACTGGATTCGTGATTTCCTGTCACGAAGGTCGCAGTTCGTAGTAATAGATGGCAAATCATCGAGTAAAACTGAAATGATATCGAGTGTTCCCCAGGGAAGCGTCCTGGGACCTCTGCTGTTCTTGATCTATGTAAACGACCTGGGTGACAATCTGAGCAGTTCTCTTCGGTTGTTCGCAGATTATGCTGTAATTTACCGTCTAGTAAGGTCATTCGAAGACCAGTATCAGTTGCAAAGCGATTTATAAAAGATTGCTGTATAGTGTGGCAGGTGGCATTTGACGCTAAATAACGAAAAGTGTGAGGTGATCCACATGAGTTCCAAAAGAAATCCGTTGGAATTCGATTACTCGATAAATAGTACAATTCTCAAGGCTGTCAATTCAACTAAGTACCTGGGCGTAAAAATTACGAACAACTTCAGCTGGGAAGACAACATAGATAATATTTTGGGGAAGGCGAGCCAAAGGTTGCGTTTCATTGGTAGGACACTTAGAAGATGCAACAAGTCCACTAAAGAGACAGCTTACACTACACTTGTTCGTCCTCTATTAGAATATTGTTGCGCGGTGTGGGATCCTTACCAGGTGGGATAGACGAAGGACATCGAAAGGGTGCAAAAAAGGGCGGCTCGTTTTGTATTATCACGCAATAGGGGAGAGAGTGTGGCAGATATGATACGCGAGTTGGGATGGAAGTCATTAAAGCAAAGACGTTTTTCGTCGCGGCGAGACCTATTTACGAAATTTCAGTCACCGACTTTCTCTTCCGAATGCGAAAATATTTTGTTGATCCCAACCTACATAGGTAGGAATGATCATCAAAATAAAATAAGAGAAATCAGAGCTGGAACAGAAAGGTTTAGGTGTTCGTTTTTCCCGCGCGTTGTTCGGGAGTGGAATGGTAGGGAGATAGTATGATCGTGTTTCGATGAACCCTCTGCCAAGCACTTAAATGTGAATTGCAGAGTAATCATGTAGATTTAGATGTAGATGTACCTGTCCAGTTAGCAGCAGAACGCGTCCGGCCGTCGGTAGACGCAGGTCAACACCTACTACAGTACTCCAACGTAAAACTAAATCTGTTGATGAACTTGTACAGTGCACTGCAACAGTGTGGACAACATACTGACCATCGCCTCCTATAGTCACATTGCATTGTCCCCATATCACTGCGCGCGACCCCCTTCCAACAACCGGATCCGCACAAGTATCTTTGTCTACGAGTCATAATCTGATAGTGTGAGAAACCCTGCACCGTTCAGACTGGTACGATTAGCTGCTCTGTCGGACTGTTTTAGACACAGCCGTAATCACCAATACTTCGAGGAAGGTAGAGACGTCAGCCGCTACCTAACAGTGTGCAATAAGTTGGGAATGTGAGTCGGACCCGAAGTGTGCCCGGGTAGCCGAACGGTTACGGTGACCGCTCACGTGTAGCGAGAAATCTGGGTTCGAGTCCGGTTTGGCAAAGTTTCCAACTTCTGCGACTGAATTATTTCAGCGCTCGATTGCGGCAGACGTCGGTAACTCCCTCTAAATGTCCATACGATTAAACTGCGCTCACTTCATTAAATGATTCCCAGTCTTAATTAAAGATGTTCGAGTACTTATCACGATCAGTTACGATTTTTTGAAGAGTGTCATTAGATCTTGAGACTAGCGTATCGTGTTTACTTAAGTTCCGTGCAATACGTTGACTAAAAGGTCTGGTGATGGCTTTCGTAGAGAAAGGAACTGGGTCATAAAAAAGGAACCTCCGAGATTCGGGCAGTGAAAGAACCCTTATGGGGTGGCGGGCCTTACGACACTATGCCACAGAATAAATAATTCGCTCTGTAGCTGCGTGTTTATCGGGCCGGTAGTCGAACGCGGAATCTTTGCCTTTCTCGGAGAATGCTCGTAACGACTAATATATCCAGGCATGTCGTAATTCTACCAGAGCCTCCCTCGACTTTTCTTTTCCTTTCTTAAAATAGATATGGAGCCCCTCCACTCCCACACCGGCATGACGGTCAACATAAAAGGTCTACTGCCATCTCTGCATAAGGGTTAGTTTTGACTAAAGTGAGATTTCGCAGGATGTGGGTACTGCGATGTTTGCGTACGTCGGGTTAAGGTTAACCATTAATACGTGCTCATCTGGAGACAGATTGGGTCGAAAGTCGAACGAAGGATAGCGCTTTGAAGGGCAGAGGGGGGGAAAAAGTGCCAAGTCAAGAGCCAAGGGATAAAAAAACCTCTGCGATGATTGGATCTGGTTGTAAGAGCAGTAGCGATTTTCTTGCTGCCTGCGACAGGTCACGCAGGGGTAGGCTTCGTTAGTAGTGGGTATCACGCAGGTTGTCCTCCTTAACATCCTTTCTTCGAGGTGTGCTAGTTTCATAAAGTATGCATAAGTATTGAAACGTCCCCTTAGAACAATTGTACACGACTGTGCTTAAACTGACACACAATATTTTTAGCGGAACGCAATCTGACTTTCAATAATCCCTACAAAACAATGGCCCTGACTAACTTTAACCTATATCTTTCACAAATCACTTACCTCACAAAAATCTTCGTTACTCGAACTACTGCAATACAGCGAGCGCCACTACTGCCAGCTAAATAAAAGATTCATACGGAAGGCACAAACTACTGATAGGCATAGTTAGCAAATGAAAGATTTTAATAGAGAACAAACAATGTATTTACCTTAATAGTGTTGAAAAAGCATAATATACATAGCAGTTCATAATATCCATTCTGTACTCAAAAATCCGCCATCTCATTTCCCACATCCACCACTGCTGGCGGCTCACCCCCAACTGCGCAACGCTACGCGCTGTTCACATCCAGCTGCCGCTGCCCTATTTACCTTAATAGTGTTGAAAAAGCATAATATACATAGCAGTTCATAATATCCATTCTGTACTCAAAAATCCGCCATCTCTCTCCCCACATCCACCACAGCTGGCGGCTCACCTCCAACTGCGCAACGCTACGCGCTGTTCACATCCAGCTGCCGCTGCCCAACACTACAATGGCAGACAACAATGCAAACTAGCCACAGGCTGCACACAGCACAGCCAGTGATTTTCATACAGAGCGCTACGTAACGTTGCCAATAGGAAAATATAAACAGCCTACTTACAGTATTTATGTTAAGAAAGGAAGTGGCGCATGTAAAGCTGTGAGCGCAGGTAGTGACTCGTGCGTCGATACATTGGTGGTAAGAGCAAAAGGCAAAGATTCTGTGTTCGATTGCCTATCCTGTACACGATTAAGTTTCACTATGTCGCAGCTTAAATACGAGGCGCAATACACTTTTGTCTCGGCGAATTTTAGTTGACAAAATGTGGAATCTGTTATGGGACATTCCCGCTTCAACTCCCATAGTTTCATGAAGTTCCGATTGGTGGCGGTGCTATACGTAGCCAACACAATAGCGTTCGTAACGAAGGAGAGCCCCAAGCAGAAAGGTGTGACGGAGTTTCTTTTGCAGAAGACCACAGCATCGAACATAGACACTGGTAGGATGTCTGCGGTGACTTGGAAATGAACAAAAGCACGGTTAGTTGTTGGCAACAAGGTCGCGCAAACTGTCAGACCTCTCCTGTGCCAACCGGCCGCACACAGGTGGGCTACCCTACTAAATTGAAGAAACGACTTCAGCTGCCTCACCACAAAAATGCGAAGGAACTTTTTCTTCTCCATGAGAACTCAAGGCCTCACACGAGTCTACCCACTCGAGTGAGCTTCATTGGACCTTATCCACATTACAGCCTGGATCCCGCATCTTCCATCTGTTTGTCCCGGTGAGGGATGTACTCGGCGGGAAAGAGTACATGAATAATGGTTTGGTTATTGATGCAGCAAGGCATTTTCTCCCTCGTCGAGAGCCGACCTCTGTGACCGAGCGGTTCTAGGCGCTTCAGTCCGGAACCGCGCTGCTGCTACGGTCGCTGGCTCGAATCCTGCCTTGGTCATGGATGTGTGTGATGTTCTTAGGTTAGTTAGGTTTAAGTAGGTCTAAGTCTAGGGGACTGATGACCTCAAATGTTAAGTCCCATAGTTCTTAGAGCCATTTGAACCCACGTCGACCAGTAGTGTGGTACCATGCAGACATACAGGCACTGCCAGTAATGTGGCGTAAGGTCGTCGCACTAAATAGAGACTATGTCTAAAAATAGAATTTTGTAGCTAAATGGATGCGGAATAATACGGTGTACAGCAATCCTGTGCAAAGCCAACTCGCTTCCAGGAAAAAAAGTGTTACATTACTTATGAACGCCGGTCGTAAATGAGATGAAAGTTTTCTCGAGATGTGTAACTGGGTGTATATACGAACAGAGTGAACTGGCTTGACAGTAGCAAACGAGCAACAGTACTGTTTATCTCCCCAGAGTGCACCTGAAAGATATATCTTCGGCGCTCGATTCATTTGTAAATGGACTATGGCACGCAGCTCACCATGATTGCTGAGCCGTTTACACTCTTTGAAAGCTAGTTTTCGTCGGTCATTGAATGCATTCCGGCATTCGATGTGCAGTTCAAAGAAACACGAAGATCCGCTTCCTGTTCCGGTCGACTGAAGGCCACAGCAGACTGTCGGTTCTTTACAGCCTTCTGCAGCCCAGCTGCCTATCCCTGCTCCTGCAGCGCACCACCGCACAGGATTCAGCCTGCTGCGCAGCTCGGCACTGCTTTTTTGCCGCTCCATTGGCAGTCATTACCATAACGTACGCGGCTCGCCACGGCGCACATGCGTACTGTTTTCCGCAGCCAGTGTAAACATTCCCAACCTCGCTACGGCTGCGTGGGTGTCGGCAGCGTGGCAGCCGCCACGCTTGCGGATACGGGCACCACGAGCGGAGGCAAAATATACTGGCCAAGTGCGAGCACACATAAGTTCTGCAGACAGACCGCAGCTACAGAAAACTTGTAACGAATTATTTATTACAGTCATGCTTACGATATACACTGTAACATACAAAGAAAGACGTTACGTCACGAAGGAATAGGACAAAAATCGGTGGATGCGATGTACATGTGCAGACAAACAAATGATTACAATTTCAGAAAAATTGGATGGTTTACTCAAGAGAAAGAGCTTCAAAAATAGAGCAAGTCAATAATGCGTTGGTCGTTGTTCTACCTCTGGCCCTTATGGTAGATGTTACTCAGCAGGTTCGATTCCCGGCTGGGTCGGAGATTTTCTCCGCTCAGGGACTGGGTGTTGTGTTGTCCTAATCACCATTCTTTCATCCCCATCGACGCGCAAGTCGCCGAAGTTGCACCCAGTGAACGGTCTACCCGAGGAGAGGCCGTAGTCACACGACATCACTCACACTGATCGACAGAGTTGTTGGATGTCCTCCGGAGGGATATTGTGTCAAATTCTGTCGAACTGACGCATCAGTTTGTCAAAACCCCAAGCTTGTTGTAGGTCTCTGCCCATAACGCTGTAGACGTGTTAACTGCGAAAAGATACGGCGACATTGCTAGCCAAGGTATGGCTTCACAAGCACGAAGACAAGGAGCGCAAATACTCATCGTGTGCAGGCAGGCATTATCTTGCTGAAAAGTAGGCCCTGGATGGCTTCCCCTGAAGGGCAGCAAAACGTGGCTTGGAATATCATACCACTGTACTGTAAAGGTGCCGTGGATTACAACCAAAGGGGTCCTGCTATGAAATGAAGTGGCACCGCAGATCATCACTCCTGGTTGTCAGACCGTCTGGCTAGCGACAGTCAGGTTGGTATCCCACCACTGTCTGAACCGTCTCCAGACACACATTCGCTGGTCATCTGGGCCCAGTTAGAAGCAGGACTTTTCAATGCAATCCATTCTGGGCTAACATATTTTCAGCAAGATAACGCATACTTCGTGAGTTTCTGCTCCTATTCTTCATGCTCGCCAAATGCTATCTTGGTCAGAAAGGTCGAGCGAACTCTCCCAATTAAGAACGTTCGGAGTATTATGAGTAGGACCCTGCAACCAACTCGGTATTTCATTGTCAGTCGATCCATCGTGGATACGGGACTGCAGCCGGCCAGATATTTGCAGAATAACAAAGGCCAAACATTCATATGTTTTCATAAGTTTAATTAGTCGACCAGTTTCAGCATCTTAAGGCCCCTATGCATTCCATGTACAGATAAACGCTATGTATAGTATAGATATATCTTTTTGTCTACATGTGGAATGCATAGTGGCCTGAAGATGGCATTAATGAGATACTGAAACTTGGCGACTAAATAAAAAACATACGGCTGTTTGGAGATTGTTATCCCGTAAAAGCTCGGTGTTTTGTCAATCTAACGCGCCAGTTGGAGAGAAGTTGGCACCATATCCATCACGAAGACATCCAGCAATTCCGTCAATCAATGACAAGCCGAATAACTGTTTACATAAGGGCCAGAAGTGGACCAAGGCGATATTGACTAGGCTAGTTTGAGGAGCTCCTCCTCTTGAATAAATCACCAACTTCTTCTGAAAATGTAATAATTGTTTATTTGTTCATGTACGTCACATCTACCGATTTCCGTCCCATTGGACAGTTTCTTCGTGGTGCGTCGTTTTTGTCTTAAGAGTGTAGTATAGGTGACTACTAGTTAAAGTCATTATCGTTTACCGTAATATAACAAAACAAGAACAAAGAATGACAAATACACAGATCGTGTGAAGATGTCGTACTATGTGATCAGATCTATACCAAGTATTTCTTTAATGTTTATGCCTGATGAGTTATGTTATCGGTAACTTTTTTTTTATATTACTGTATGGCTAGTTACATGTGGTCCACCAGGACTTTCTCACTTGTCCCTACCTCTTAATCTCAGAGTATCACTTGCATGCTATGGCCCTAGTTATTAATTTGATGTATTCCAATCTCTGTCTTGCCCCACAGCCCCCTGTAGTACCACGGACCTTTTGGTCAGGAATTTCCTCTTTTCCTGTGCTAGTCTGCTTTTTATATCCTCCTTTCTTCGTGGGTTCATTGTTATTTTGCTTCCAGTGTACCAGTATTCCTTCACTTCGTGTACTTTGTGATCACAAATTTCGATGTTAAGTCGATCGTTATTCTCATTGCTGCTAGTAACAACTTTCTTCTTACTTCGGTTTATTATTAAGCCATTTTTTGTACTGAATGGAGAGTTCATTTAACGCAAAATGGAGTGTGAATATACTGACGCTTTTTTATGCAGAGGGAGAAGAGACAGTGGCTGTGGGAAAGTGACGGAAAAGTAATAAAAACTGCATGATAGTAGATAGTGGTTGTGGTGTAGAAAGAGTAAAGGAGACGAGGGTGGTTGACAGAGAGGGACACAGTGGAAAATAGCGGACAGTGACAAAACAGTGCTAACAAAAGAGTAAAGGAGGTAGTGCCTGTGGGAGAGAAATGAAGAGGACAAAGTGAAAGTAGGTGAGAGCCACTGATAATGAGAGTCAGTGACAATAGGGAAGAGTGAGAGATAGTGAAAGTAAGAGAAAAAAGCGGTAGCAGGACAGAACGAAGGAGGCTGTGGCACGAGACATGAGACAGTGTCAGGTAGAACAGAGACATAATGTCAATGAGCTGGACTCAATGAGTGAGTGAGAATGGGCAAGTGGGAGTGGATAGGTGTGAGCTACTTACAGCGGTGGACTGGTTGTTGTGTGCGAGTTACAGTTTGTGGAGCTTATAGGAGTGAGAGGTAAGTGTCATGTTAAAAACCGCACGAATATGTTTGCATGCCAAAAGTCTTAGGAAAATTTTTAAGGGCGCTGGTGAAGGTAGAATGGGGCAGGTGGTACCCCACTTTTAAAACACGAACGTATTAGCCTCTTTGTGCTCCAATAGGAGCATTTTCCCTCTGGTAAAGGGGAGATGTACGTTTGTCAAAGCTGAACATTGTACTTCAGGAGAACAGTTTGTTAATCAGTGCACCATGCGATGCAGTAATAGCCAGTGATAGTTGTGCATCTGTTAGAAACTTTAAATAACGGTGGCTGTAGAGAGTCTCATCAATAAAAATAGACATCAGTCGTGGGATTGTAGAAATGCCCTCACCAAACGATGACAGGCCAAGATCATTGTTACCCACTTCCCTCTTCCAGTGGACGTAATGCGAAAATTCACATTCCCATGGAAAATATACGATGGCAATTAGTAAAAGAAATCTTGTACTGAAACGCCACATCACTTCTTCGCAGTTTTTGTAGCCACCGTTTGGAGAAATGTAACCCATTTTGAAAATCATAGACGTAAACCTCTTGATGCAGCTAAATGTGGAAATGAATGTTGGAATATAGCACTAACAAAACACTCGTTTCGCTGATACCACTTGCACGTTCAGCCTGTATCGTACTGACGAGTGGATTCCGTCTTACGACTGCCAAAATGATAATTGCGTTTCTCTCATTAGGGGGAGTTCTAGTTGGTGTATTTTCATTACATTTTCAATATCTTAATTTTGTGTATAATGTCTGCAACGACAGATCAGGAGTGCTTAGCGCTGTCAGAATGCATTTCACGATACAACCGCACCGCAGACTTAACAGTCTGGCTAAAAAGGCAAACGATAGCAACTTTTCAGATTCTCGTATTCACTGAAAAATTGTGAATAGCTTCATGATCACAATAGAAAACCACAGGCTAATAGACTTCAAGCGCATTGATTAAGTAAATAACCAAATCGTAACTGAGTTACGCACTTTTTTTTACACTTGGTGCAGTAGTGAGATATTCGTGGAAACTCTTCTTCTGGCGGCGGGAAAGTCATCTGCGACGCTGTTATTTTATTCCTATTTGATTAAGTTTCACGCTTGTCATGTTGCTAAAATCCTCTTCGAAAACTGTATCCAGTGTCACAGGAAAACTATACAATTCCATAACGAAAGCTGTGTCGTAATCGTACGCTCTACCGCCAGAGTCGTACCCGATGGCTCCCCCTAATATGACGCCAAGAGCAACACTGCTATGCCTATCCTAAACATAGGAATTATGGGTTATCTTCCTAGATCGCCGTCGTCCTCTCGGATGATGGTCATTAGGCGTTGTGGCGACCTGTGGTTTATCGCTCAACGCATTGCGACTCCATTCATCAGCACGCCACGTTTCTCTGTTACGGCACAATTCCAAACGCAGCCGTTTGTGTTGTGGTGTTAATGACAGCCTATGCATGGGACTGTAATTCCCTCGTCCAAGTGATGCTAGTCTCCCATCAGTGGTGCAGGATGACAGAAGTTGCAGGCAGTCCATTACATGTTCTAGCATGAGAGGTGCAGATGTGAAGCAGTTAAGTTGTTCTGGGTGCACAATTAGGCAGTCTTCCCTTGAGGTGGCCAGACGTAGTCGGCAGAAACAAAGACGACGAATATGACCGTCCTCACGACCTGTGCAGTCCAGCATGTGGATATTGCACCATTCGACTAGCCGACAAAATGGACCAACAATGAAGCCTTTTCCAAACTTTGTCAGGTGCTACTAACAAGTCTAACACTAGTAAGCGGCCTCCCCGTCACAGTGATCAAACGTCTAACTCTGTTCACCTCACGGTCTGGTAACACCGCTGAACACCAACAACACTAATCAGCTCTGGTGGCTCATTCTTCAGTCGATGATGTGTATGCTTACGAAGGTATGCTGACATCCGAGTACGTGTTCTGGGTATTTAACTTTCCGTTTCATTCATTGTATATACACTGAGGCGACAGAAGTCATGGGGTAGCGACACGAACATACACAAATGAGGGTAGTATCGCGTAGACAAGGTATAAAAAGTCAATGCATTGGCGGAGCTGTCATTTGTCAGGTGTGTCACATGAAAAGGTTACCGACGTGATTATGGCCTCAAGACGGGAATTAACAGACTTTGAACGCGGAATAGTGGTGGGAGCCATACGCATGTGTCATTCCATTTTGGAAATCGTTATGGAATTCAATATTCCGAAATCCACAGAGCCAACAGTGTGCTGAGAATACGAAATTCTACGCATTACATGTCACCACAGACAACGCAGTGGCCGACGGCATTCATTTAACCGCCGAGAGCAGCGGCGTTTGCATACAGTTGTCATTGTTAACAGACAAACAACACTGCGTGTCCGTTGGGACAGTGCGTTGAAATTTGACGTTAACGGCCTATGGCCCAAGACGACCGAAGTCTGGAGAGGCTCTCCCTGTCTCGTGACCATATCGGTTTCACGATAGACTACTGGAAAACCGTGGCCTGGTCAGAGCTGATGGGAGGCTTCGAGTATGACGCAGACCCCACGAAGCCATGGACCCATGTTGTCAACAAGGCACCGAGCAACCTGATGGTGGTTCCATAATGGTGTGGGATGTGTTTACATAGAATGGGTTGAGTCCTCTGGTCCAACTGAACCTACCATTGACTGAAAATGGTTATGTTCGGGTCTTGGAGACCATTTGCAGGCATTCAACGACGAAATTTTTATGGATTAGAATGCGCCGTGTCATCGGGCCACAGTTGTTCACGATCAGATAGAAGAACATTCTGGGCAATTCGAACGAAGGACTTGGCCACCCGGATTGTCCGACATGAATCCCATTCATCATTTATAGGATATAATGGAGAGGTCAGTTCATTCAAAAAATCCTGCATCGCCAACACTTACGCAATTATGGATTCCTGTAGAGGTAGCACGGCTCAATATTTCTGCAGGGGACTTCCAACAACTTGTTGAGTCCATAACACGTCGAACTGCGCCAAGTGTAATAAAAGTGCGTACCTCAGTTACAACTTGGGTATTTACCTGATCAATGCGCTTGAAGCCTATAAGCCTATGGTCTTCTATTGTGATCATGAAGCTATTCACACTTTTTCAGTGCATACGAGAGTCTGAAAAGTTGCTACCGTTCGCCTTTATGGCCAGACTATTAGGTCTGTGGTGCGGTTGCATCTTGAAATGTATTCTGACAGCGCTACGCACTCCCGATCTGTCTTAGCAGATATTATATACAAAATTAAGATACTGGAAATGTAATGAGTATACACCAACTAAAACTGCACCTAATGAGAGAAACGGAATTATTATTTTGGCAGTGATAAGACAGAATCCACTAGTCAGTACGACACAGGCTGAATGTGCAAAAGGGACGTCCTCCAACACGATATTACCTGTTACCCCAAAACTTTTGTCGCTCTAGTGTAGAAGATGGAACAAACATTTACTGAAAATCTTCTAGCGGATGTACAGGCTGTCCTGAGGACCACTTTGAGGATAAGGGTCAGTGTCCGGAAACATCTTCCGACAGCGCAGAGGGTACGGCCATTAAGCGAGAGTTCTCGTTCGCTGACGGAGAGTAAACAGTTCTGTCGTTACAGGCATGGAGGCTTCCACCGCCACCTAACGTCCTGAATGTTATCAAGAGAATAACAAGAATTTCCAGGTACAGTCCCTCAGCGTAAAACAGTCACGTTTGCTGCCGGCAGGGCGGCTTAGCGACAGGTGTTCGACAGCATTATTTGGCACTCTGTACCATTGTGCGTTATCAGACTACGTGAATTTTTCGTCAGGCCACTACAGTAATAAAGTTTAGATATCAAATTACATACAAGCATCGGGTGCAAGCAACACCGACTCAAAGGAAGGCCTCGGCGCTTGTTGGTGACGTCACGTCAGCTAGGCATGGCGAACGCCAGGTCTGTTGCAGGCAGAAACGCCTGGGCGTACTTATCACCATGAATCTCTTATTTTTGGACAAAATGTTTGGTATTGTTTTGGATTCTGCAGTTTTATTTAGATGAAAGATTTTCTTACTATCGTAAAGCTAGTTCTGTAAAGCTAGTTCTGTATTACTGAATCTTGTCGAAACAAACGTAGATAAATATGAGAAGATGCTTTGCCCCATTGCAAGCTTCGGAAATTTTACATTCAAGTAACTATATTTACTTGATCCATTTTGCTATCGAAACTTACCCCAAACCCCCTTACAATAAACTCGTTTCTTTTATTTATTTATTTATTTTCGTTTGACATCGTCACTGGAAATTGATCTAATTTATATGTGCAAATGTCTAACTGTTGCCAGTCATTAGATAACAGTCGTTTTCAACGAAAGGAATTGTAAACAGGAAACAAAATAGCTTCATACATCGAAAATACAGCTGAGCTTAAACTTTTTTTTTAAACATGCACATTAGAAAAGATAAATATTCCCTCTTGCAACTGAAATGAGAAACTTTATAAGATAAAAAACTTTTATTTGAGTAAACAAGTATCTCTCTTTTGCCTCTTCTTCTGTCCCCCACCCCCTCCCCCAACGTGTACAATCGCAAGATATTTCATTAATATTCAGTGCTCCACACCCCATAGTCAACCAAGATACCTGAAGAAGAGCACCAGTATGTTCACCGTTTCTTGTAAAAGCAACCCAGTGCAAACGTAACTTCGTCAGATTTACAAATAAGGCAAAGAAGCACGAAATCTGTTGCTGCTGGACCATGAAGTTGTTTTTGTATGTCAATCCTTAAAACAGGTGGAAATTAAAGTTCAGGAGTACACTATTTGTTAAGAAGTGCACAATTAATTGATTGCAGAAATCTCTCAGAACAATATGTGCTGGTCAACTACCGCCAATAGTTTCACGTTTTCCTGTGTCAGAGAGAGAGACACCACCTTTATGAGTATGCCTTGAACAGACCTGGCGTTCGCCGTGCCTAGCTGACGTGACGTCACGAACAACCGCCGAGGCCTTCCTTTGAGTCGGTGTTGGTACAAGTCTTAGTTCAAAGAAAGGCATCACCTTTCGTGTTGCTTGCTACTATATGAGCCTGCTCTTTGCACGTACTTCGAGAAGGCAACCACAAAATCATCGTCTGACAAAGAATTCTTCTTGATACTTAGCGAATATCCTCAACTTTCTGGACCCATGGACAATAACAAGCAAGTGCTACATTCTTCAGCCAATTTCTGCCTGCTTGTAACGTAAACAGGTACACTATATAAGCAAAAGTATCCAGACACCCCCAAAAACTTACATTTTTCATATTAGGTGCATTGTGCTGCCACCTACTGTCAGGTACTCCATATCAGTGACCTCAGAAGTCATTAGACATAGTGAGAGAGCAGACTGGAACGCTCCGAGGAACTCACTGACTTCGAACATGGTCAGATAATTGTGTGTCACTTGTGTCATGTCTGTACGCGAGGTTTCCACACTCCTAAACATCGCTGTGTCCACTCTGTACGCATCTGTGCTCTATATGTCCCTTCACGGTTCCACTTCACAATAAAATCGGACAGGTCGGCCTCTACGCATCTGTGCTCTATATATCAGAGACTGCCGACAGTTGAAGAGGGTCGTAATGAGTGACAGGCAGACACCTATCCAGGCCATCACACAGGAATTCCAAATTGAATCAGGATCCACTGCAAGTACTATGACAGTTCGGCGGGTGTTGAGAAAACTTGGATTTAATGGTCTAGCGGCTGCTCATAAGCCAAACATCACGCCAGTAAATGCCAAAGGACGCCTCCCTTGGTGTAAGGGGCGTAAACACTGGACCATACAACAGTGGGTAAACGTTGTGTGGAGCGACGTATCACGGTACACAATGTGGCAATCCGATAGCTGGGTGTGGGTATGGCGAATGCCCGGTGAACGTCTTCTGCCAGAATGTCTACTGCTAACAGTATAATTCGGAGGCGGTAGCCGCGCGGGATTAGCCGAGCGGTCTCAGGCGCTGCAGTCATGGACTGTGCGGCTGATCCCGGCGGAGGTTCGAGTCCTCCCTCGGGCAAGGGTGTGTGTGTTTGTCATTAGGATAATTTAGGCTAAGTAGTGTGTAAGCTTAGGGACTGATGACCTTAGCAGTTAAGTCCCATAAGATTTCACACACATTGCTGATGACATTATTGTCCTCAGTAATAGTGAATAAGAATTACTGGATCTGTTGAATGGAATGAGCAGTCTAATTAGTATCGAATATGGACTGAGAACTAATCGAAGAAAGATAAAGTAATGAGAAGTAGCAGGATAAGAACAGCGAGAAACTTAACATCAAAACTGGTGATCACGAAGTAGATGAAGTTAAAGAATTCCGCTACCTAGGCAGAAAAATAGGCGTGATAGACGGAGCAAGGAGGATATAAAAGGAAAAAACATAAAAAGCAGACTAGCTTAGGCGAAAAGGACATTCCCGTCGAGGAACAATGTACCACTATCAAGCATAGGCCTTAGTTTGACGAAGAAATTTCTGAGAATGTACATTTGGAGCTCCGCATTGTATGATAATGAAACATGGACTGTGGGAAACCCGGAAAGGGAGAAAGCATTTGAAATCTGTTAGGAATTAGGTGGTCTGACAAAACAAGAAATGAGGAGGTTCTCCGCAGAATAGGCGAGGAAAGGAATACGTGAAAAACACTGACAGTAATAAGGGACAGGACGGTATGACATGTGTTAAAACATCAGGGAATAATTTCCATGGCATTAGAGGGAGGTGTATAGGGAAAAAACTGCAGAGGAAGACAGAGGCTGGAACGCATCCAGCAAATAGTTCAGGACATAGGTTGTAAGTGTTACTCTGAGATGAAAAGGTTGGCACAGGAGAAGGACTCCTGGCACGCAGCATCAAACCAGTCAGAAGACTGGTCAAAAAAAGGAAGAAAAAACTGAGGATGGCCTAGTGAGATGAAACGAGGTATGGGGCCGGAAGTGTGTTGCTCACAACCAGATATAGGCTAAGAGTTGTGAATTAGTAGCAACAGGGTACACCACTTCTAAAAAAAGGCAAAAAGCTAAGGAAACTGGTGACCTTGGAGGTACTGAAGAGAGAAGACCTGATAATTAAATGCGGCTGCATACACAACAAATTACCTTATGGTCTTTAGTATGCCGTTCGTTGCCTATCTGCTGATTCATACGTCGCCTAATGGTCCGAGATGCCTACGTTCATATTTCCCAGCTAATTTTCATTCACTGTCAGATATGCGCTACACTAGCTGCCAAAGGTCTAATAGCTGAGGAGGGTTATCATGACCAAGTAACTGACTTTTCAGCAGGAGTGACACCACTCTTAGTAGTACACTACCAATAATTGAAATGTATCATCTGAAGAACTCTACTCCAGACGCCGTATGACGTCATTCACATGCAATAAATATTCCATTTAGGCCAAGCGAACCTGGTACATACAGGCATACTGTATAACTTTGTTATTTAATGGAAAATATTAATTCGTAATGTATCTCTTTACCCACAGTTACATAAATTTGAGCGTTTTTGATTTCGGAGATGGACAGAAAGAGAAGAGAGAGGGGATAGAGGATAAGGGCAGAGGGAGGGTGGAGGTGGTGATGGACAGAGAGGGGGGTTGAGGAGATGGGCAGAAAGGAGATAATGAGGAGGTTGACAGAGGGGAATGAAATGGCCAGAAAGAAGGGGAGAAAACTATGGACAGAGACAGGGGAAGGAAGAGATGGGCAGCGATAGGGAGAGGAGGAGATAGACAGAAATACAGGGAGGTGGAGCTGAACAGAGAGAGAGGCAGGAGTTGATAGGTAGAGAGAGGGTCCGGAAGAGATGTGCAGGGAGAAAGGAGGTAGTAGACCGAGAGGGGGGAGGAGGAGATCGAAAGGGTGAGGACAGGGCAGGAGACGGAAAGAGTGAGGGTAAGGAAGGAGATAAAAAGAGTGAAGACAAGGGAGGAGATGGTCAAGGCGAGGAGGAGACTGACACAGTGAGAAGGGGAAGAGGCGATGGTCAGAGAATAAAGGAGATGGGGGATGGGAGGTGGAGATGGTTCAAATGGCTCTGAGCACTATGGGACTCAACTGCTGAGGTCATTAGTCCCCTAGAACTTAGAACTAGTGAAACCTAACTAACCTAAGGACATCACACACATCCATGCCCGAGGCAGAATTCGAACCTGCGACCGTAGCAGTCGCACAGTTCCGGACTGAAGCGCCTAGAACTGCTCATCCACCGCGGCCGGCCCCAATGAAGGAAAAGGGCACATGAAACTAATAAGTTTAGGAACAAATTAAAGCTGGTTTTATCATAAATGGAGATATCGAATGATTGTTACAATAGTGTGTTACTGACGAAATTCATGTGCATACAACATACAGCAATACTTTCGATTTAAGCTGTACCCACAGTGAAAAATGTTCGGGGTTTCAGTTGTGCCCAGGTGCTGACTCTATGGAATTGTTCAACACAGAGCTGTATCTGACTATTGAGTGGATAAAAGATTAGTTGTTGAAGAATAAGCAAATGTCTATTAGCCTCAAGTGGGAAGTAGCGCTCTGAGTAGCAGAAATTCGCCGCATCTGCATGAAATGATTGAAGCAAACTTATGTGGTAGAGATCATTGTCATTTTACATACAGATTTCAAGGCGATGCACATGAAATCTGTAATTTAAATCATAGACTTATTTTACGGTGCTTGTTGTGTTTCACAGTCTGATAAATTACGATGCTCATTTTGTGAACTGTGCAGACAATTGGGAGAAAGTGAGCATCATAAAACGATGGAAATAAACTGAGGCCACTTTTCAGTGATGGCAACAAACATGAAGAGTCTATAGTAGTAGAACATCAACTTTCTGGCGCGTTATCTTGCAAAATGTGTACCACATTTAAAAACTGAAGAGTTAAAAACAACGACAAAGTATTTCCAGACGGTGAACAATTCCACGTGATCAATAAGAATGGCGTGTTTATATACGTGTAACTGTCGAATCCGCCTTGTTGGATAAAAGTTGCCTTCAATGGAAACAAAGCTTCTTAACTGGTGAAACAGTAAAAATACCAAAGAGTGTGCAAGGTGTTTCGTTTATTTGAATGCAAGGCTTAATGGGACTTACATTCTAAAACCGAAGTCTTTCAAAATTTCCTCGCATGCCGTATCAGAGCGTAGGAACTGGACCTAGCTCGTTGTGTGGCTTCAGTTGGTTTAGCGTGGGATGCTCAAGACCACTAATGTAAAATGGCAACGTATTGCGAACATAGAACATTCACAGCTCGCTGAGAGGGGAGTCATAGGGAGTATGGTTCACTGTTCACTATATTGTTTATGGATAATTATAACGAAAATAACGAAGATTATATTAAAAATCTCACTGTTACTAGCCTCTACAGCTGGGCACTACCTGATTTTGCACGACTGTCTTTAAAATCGTTGTTAGTTTTGGTGTAATGAGCACACCAGATGATCGAGATGTAGATTAGTTTTTAGAATTAGACTTGATAATCTAGAAAATATCCTTGAACTTCTCACCGATCTACCAGAATGTTCAGAATAAATGCTAAGATTCGTATGAGGGCGAAAAGCAACTTCGGAAGGAATTATTTGAACCTAAAACATCACAGTGCTTTTGCTAATGCACTGTAGGACGTGCAGAAAATGAATGCTGGGAAGCTAATGACACATAGATGCTGCCCTTTTGCTCTGATTACAAGACCGATTTTCAAACAAAGTGTCGCATTTAAGGAAAATTTTGTTGCTTTTAAACTAAGTAGATGTAATATTGTTTTTGAGAAACTCATATCTGTAGACAACATTGCAAATATGTCAACCATAGCTAAGAGTAATCATCACGCATATTAATAAACTGCTACGGCTATGTTTATTCCTTTATTTTTATATCACTTCCGGTTTCGTGTCACTAGGAACCACATCTCCAGTTGAACATATGAGGGCCGTTTTTTTTCAACATCCGATAGGCTATAAATAAAAGTCATGTTCATACAAAACAATTATTTTATTATCGAAAGTTTTGTACACTTATAGTTACTTTTCAACATAATCACCGAAAAGATTCAGACATTTATCGCACCTGTGGACAAGCTTTGCAATACCCTCTTCAAAAAATGTTGCCGCCAATGATATCAAATGAGCATTGACGTTGGTTTGAAGATCTTCGTTGGTTTGAAAGTACTGCCCTCCTAGCCACGTCTTCAGTTCAGGGAGAAAGTGAAAGTCACTGGGTGCCAGGTCAGGACTGTATAGCGGATGATCTAAAATGTCCCATTGAGATTGTTCAAGGAGCCGTTGGGTTGTGCCAGCAGTGTGTGGACGAGTGTTGTCATGGAGCAACACAATACCTGAATTCAGAATTCCTCTTAGTTTGTTTTGAATGGCTCTCCATAAACGTCATAAAGTTTCACAATAAACAGCTGCATTGACAGTGGTTCAGGGCTGCATAAACTCTACAAGCAAAACACATTTTTGGTCTCAAAACACAGTAGCCATAACCTTTCTGTTGTTCTGTTGGTTTGTTTGATGAATTTGGTTGCATCCGTTGTTGTGATTGTCGTTTTGTTTCCGGTGTGTCGTATTGGATCAAAGTTTCATCTCCAGTAACAATTTATTTCGAAAAGTGCTCTCCTTCGTCGTAATAACGGTAAGGAAATTCAAAACTGACGCCATTCGGTGACTTTTGTGGGCGTCTGTCAACATTTTTGGAACCAAACGAGCACAAAGTTTTTTGTAGCCTAAATGTTCAGTAATTATAGAGTGTACGGGAGATCTTGAAACTAACAGAATTTCCATAGACAAAGCAGTAATTTTGAACCTAAGATTTTTTCTAACCATTCTGTCAACTTGTTCAACAAAGTACGCTGTAACGACAGACTTGTGTCCTTGGCCTCCTTCATCATGCACGTCATTTTGGCCACCTTTATACTTTCGGCACCATTCAAGCACAACACCATCAATCATGAAGATATCAATGTACACTCGGCCCATTCTCTGATCAATTTCTGCTGCACTATTTCCTCCTGCTTGCAGAAACCGAATTACACTTCGCAATTCATACTTGGCGGGAGTAACAATGATGGCAGCCATGTTTACGTGGCTGTAGTGCAACGCAGACTGCTGCCTTGAGGTCGGCAATGGCGGAGTGTGTAGTGCGAGAGTTGCGCAGTAGCCTATACAGCGCATGTCCACTTCCTGTCGCTCGCGTAGCTTCTAAACTAAGCGATCGGAGGTTGGAAAAAAAACAGACGTCGCATAATTAAAATATTAGAACTAAGGAGTACCGAGCATTTTAGCTCTAATATTCTAAGTATGCACTCACCTGAAATGGGTAGTAATATAAAAAAGGACGAAATACAGCTAAAGTGCTTTATTATTGTCGGCCGCAGTGGCCGAGTGGTTCTAGGTGCTTCAAATAAATGGTTCAAATGGCTCTGAGCACTATGGGACTTAACATCTGTGGTCATCAGTCCCCTAGAACTTAGAACTACTGAAACCTAACTAACCTAAGGACATCACACAACACCCAGTCATCACGAGGCAGAGAAAATCCCTCACCCCGCCGGGAATCGAACCCGGGAACCCGGGCGCGGGAAGCGAGAAGGCTACCGCACGACCACGGGCTGCGGACTCTAGGCGCTTCAGTCTGGAACCGCGCGACCGCTATGGTCGCAGGTTCGAATCCTGCCTCGGGCATGGACGTGTGTGATGTCCTTACGTTAGTTAGGTTTAAGTAGTTCTAAGTCCTAGGGGACTGATGACCCCAGAAGTTACGTCCCATAGTGCTCAGAGCCATTTGAACCATTTTTAAGTTCTACGGGACTGATGACCTCAGATATTAAGTCCCATAGTGCTCAGAGCCATTTGAACCATTTGGTTTATTAATACCCAAGACCATAGCTGTAGGAATGAATATTTCAGATATTTTTTAGACGAATCATGTAGACTTTCATTATGGGGATATGATGAGAAAATCTGAAGTAAAACATGTTTAAATGCGTTACAAAGACACAGATAGCTTAATATTGTACAAGGTGGCAGCCAGTCAAGGAATATTTCTGGGAACTGGCTTAAAAAATTTTATTTCAAAGGCGCCAGTCAATTCTTTACAAGTTTTCTCCCAGAGCAACTTCAGCTGTGCCTACGTGACACAAGTTGCATGCCTGTCAGAACCAAGGCAAAAAAAATGGTTCAAATGGCTCTGAGCACTATGGGACTTAACGTCTGTGGTCATCAGTCCCCTAAAACTTAGAACTACTTAAACCTAACTAACCTAAGGACATCACACACATCCATGCCCGAGGCAGGATTCGAACCTGCGACCGTAGCGGTCGCGCGGTTCCAGACTGTAACGCCTAGAACCGCTCGGCCACATCGGCCGGCGAACCAAGGCAGTTCTGTCCAGTTGAATCTGCTGACAAGAGACGCCTTAAGCCCTCTGTTGAAACTGCTACCAAATTCACGCCATGGGTTTTAGCCAATAAGCCAATTATTGGCGTCGGATACAGGTCACGTGTGTAAACGCTGGAGGATTCCGCAGTGCAGAACACAGCTGCCTCGCTCTCTTGTGATCCAGACTTGGAGCAGAACAGACGTCTTTGTGGGAGGCAGAGCCTCCGGCTCCGTTTCACGACCGGTCACTGACATTAATTAACATGAACCGCCTCCCCCTCCGTTGCCCAACTTCAATTAGGTGTTCGACCACCTATACTGGCCTAAATGTGGTAACTTCCTCCCTAGGTGCGCCCTGTACGTACACTGAAATATATTCTCTTTGTTCCACTTCATTTCCTGTTCTGTCATTTAACGGCAGCCTTGGTTGCCTACTGAGCGCTGACCTCATGTACATCGTCGTCATAAGCCGTACGTAACAACCTTCTTCCCTGTCCCTGCCCATGTACATTGGTGTAAGAAACACGATTCGTTCCAACCGCTCGTTCTATATGGCCGCCGTTTACTTTTTGTTCACGTCTCATGATGTCTAGTCGGTCAGTATTCGCAGCTGTTTTCTTGCTACGAGCCGAGCCTGGGTGTTGTTGCAGCGGGTCGGGTACGATAGGCGTCCTTACCAGCGCTCGGGGCAAAGTCTACTGCCTGCTTGTCGCAGCGCGTCGCTCCAACACGCACGCACTAGACTTGGCCACTGTCTACATGTTTCGATACAGTGTATCGATACGTGGAACTGTTTCAGTGTTTCGAAACGGATATGTTTCACTGTTTCGAGACAGTGGTGTTTCATTCCGCTCTGTGTCGGATAACGGGACCAGATTCGATCTCGAGCCAGGCACCGAAACTGTATCGTAGTTTTAAAATAACGCTGTTTCGGTCCATTTGGGCTTGAAACGGACTAATTGTATCGAAACAGTGATGTTTCGTTGCGTTTTGTCTCGGACGAGATTCGGGCACCGCACAGATACCGAAATACGTTTAATATACTATTTCATAATACACTTTCAAGACTGTCGAAATCTTTTTGACACACAACAGCACGAAGTTTAAGATTTCCCAAAATAAAGCTTCGTTTCTAATTGACTGCTCTATTCCGAAATGGCGTAATATATGCTTTATAAACACTAACACACATTAAAATAAAGCACACTATTCACATTCAAAATAACAAAAGTGTGAAAAACATTCAGTTAAATTACACATCTCCTATAACATACGCTTCTCTATTCATGTACAGTAATCATATTAAAAAACGCAAGTTAAGCTACAACATTTTGAGTTAAAAAAGGCGTAGAGTGGTAGCTTTTAGACATATACGTAAATTGAATGTACTTTCAAGCAATGTGATTGACGGATCATTGATGATGTAATGGTGAACGGGAAGGGCTGGGAAGCATTGTGGATTTATAGCAATGGTTCGCAACACCTTGAGGGACAAAAATTTTTTTCTCTTGTATTTTGTTATTTATTCGAATTATGTGGCTTTATTTGTGAGTCTATAGACCATGTGCCTATTTTCCACGTTGATTTATTTTGTGTGCATGGAAATTAGCAGGACGGGTGTATACTATCCATACTAACGAAATGTGGGAATCGCAGTAGCGTAACCGTTGTTTCTGCAGTTTGCTCCCGCCTCCAGTTCATGTTGGTTCTTCTGTCTTCAGCGATGGCGTTACGAAGCCCGGTGTGGGATTATTTTATGAAGATAAATCCCCCCATGAACCATGGATCTTGCCGTTGGTGGGGAGGCATGCGTGCCTCAGCGATACAGATGGCCGTACCGTAGGTGCAACCACAACGGAGGGGTATCTGTTGAGAGGCCAGACAAACATGTGGTTCCTGAAGAGGGGCAGCAGCCTTTTCACTAGTTGCAGGGGCAACAGTCTGGATGATTGACTGATCTGGCCTTGTAACATTAACCAAAACGGCCTTGCTGTGCTGGTACTGCGAACGGCTGAAAGCAAGGGGAAACTACAGCCGTAATTTTTCCCGAGGACATGCAGCTCTACTGTATGATTAAATGATGATGGCGTCCTCTTGGGTAAAATATTCCGGAGGTAAAATAGTCCCCCATTCGGATCTCCGGGCGGGGACTACTCAAGAGGACGTCGTTATCAGGAGAAAGAAAACTGGCATTCTACGGATCGGAGCGTGGAATGTCAGATCCCTTAATCGGGCAGGTAGGTTAGAAAATTTAAAAAGGGAAATGGATAGGTTAAAGTTAGATATAGTGGGAATTAGTGAAGTTCGGTGGCAGGACGAACAAGACTTTTGGTCAGGTGATTACAGGGTTATAAATACAAAATCAAATAGGGGTAATGCAGGAGTAGGTTTAATAATGAATAAAAAAACAGGAGTGCGGGTTAGCTAGTACAAACAGCATAGTGAACGCATTATTGTGGCCAAGATAGATACGAAGCCCACACCTACTATAGTAGTACAAGTTTATATGCCAACTACCTCTGCAGATGATGAAGAAATAGATGAAATGTATGACGAGATAAAAGAAATTATTCAGGTAGTGAAGGGAGACGAAAATTTAATAGTCATGGGTGACTGGAATTCGTCAGTAGGAAAAGGGAGAGAAGGAAACATAGTAGGTGAATATGGATTGGGGGGAAGGAATGAAAGAGGAAGCCGCCTTGTAGAATTTTGCACAGAGCATAACTTAATCATAGCCAACACTTGGTTCAAGAATCATAAAAGAAGGTTGTATACCTGGAAGAATCCTGGAGATACTAAAAAGTATCAGATAGATTATATAATGGTCAGACAGAGATTTAGGAACCAGGTTTTAAATTGTAAGACATTTCCTGGGGCAGATGTGGATTGTGACCACAATCTATTGGTTATGAACTGCAGATTGAAACTGAAGAAACTGCAAAAAGGTGGGAATTTAAGGAGATGGGACCTGGATAAACTGAAAGAACCAGAGGTTGTAGAGAGTTTCAGAAAGAGCATAAGGGAACAATTGACAGGAATGGGGGAAAGAAATACAGTAGAAGAAGAATGGGTAGCTCTGAGGGATGAAGTAGTGAAGGCAGCAGAGGATCAAGTAGGTAAAAAGACGAGGGCTAATAGAAATCCTTGGGTAACAGAAGAAATATTGAATTTAATTGATGAAAGGAGAAAATATAAAAATGCAGTAAATGAAGCAGGCAAAAAGGAATACAAACGTCTCAAAAATGAGATCGACAGGAAGTGCAGAATGGCTAAGCAGGGATGGCTAGAGGACAAATGTAAGGATGTGGAGGCTTGTCTCACTAGGGGTAAGATAGATACTGCCTACAGGAAAATTAAAGAGACCTTTGGAGAGAAGAGAACCACTTGTATGAATATCAAGAGCTCAGATGGCAACCCAGTTCTAAGCAAAGAAGGGAAGGCAGAAAGGTGGAAGGAGTATATAGAGGGTTTATACAAGGGCGATGTACTTGAGGACAATGTTATGGAAATGGAAGAGGATGTAGATGAAGACGAAATGGGAGATAAGATACTGCGTGAAGAGTTTGACAGAGCACTGAAAGACCTGAGTCGAAACAAGGCCCCGGGAGTAGACAACATTCCATTTGAACTACTGATGGCCTCGGGAGAGTCAGTCATGACAAAACTCTACCATCTGGTGAGCACGATGTATGAGACAGGAGAAATACCCTCAGACTTCAAGAAGAATATAATAATTCCAATCCCAAAGAAAGCAGGTGTTGACAGATGTGAAAATTACCGAACTATCAGTTTAATAAGTCACAGCTGCAAAATACTAACGCGAATTCTTTACAGACGAATGGAAAAACTGGTAGAAGCTGACCTCGGGGAAGATCAGTTTGGATTCCGTAGAAATGTTGGAACACGTGAGGCAATACTGACCTTACGACTTATCTTAGAAGAAAGATTAAGAAAAGGCAAACCTACGTTTCTAGCATTTGTAGACTTAGAGAAAGCTTTTGACAATGTTAACTGGAATACTCTCTTTCAAATTCTGAAGGTGGCAGGGGTAAAATACAGGGAGCGAAAGGCTATTTACAGTTTGTACAGAAACCAGTTGGCAGTTATAAGAGTCGAGGGGCATGAAAGGGAAGCAGTGGTTGGGAAAGGAGTAAGACAGGGTTGTAGCCTCTCCCCGATGTTATTCAATCTGTATATTGAGCAAGCAGTAAAGGAAACAAAAGAAAAATTCGGAGTAGGTATTAAAATTCATGGAGAAGAAGTAAAAACTTTGAGGTTCGCCGATGACATTGTAATTCTGTCAGAGACAGCAAAGGACTTGGAAGAGCAGTTGAACGGAATGGACAGTGTCTTGAAAGGAAGATATAAGATGAACATCAACAAAAGCAAAACGAGGATAATGGAATGTAGTCAAATTAAGTCAGGTGATGCTGAGGGAATTAGATTAGGAAATGAGACACTTAAAGCAGTAAAGGAGTTTTGCTATTTAGGGAGTAAAATAACCGATGATGGTCGAAGTAGAGAGGATATAAAATGTAGACTGGCAATGGCAAGGAAAGCGTTTCTCAAGAAGAGGAATTTGTTAACATCGAGTATAGATTTAAGTGTCAGGAAGTCATTTCTGAAAGTATTTGTATGGAGTGTAGCCATGTATGGAAGTGAAACATGGACGATAACTAGTTTGGACAAGAAGAGAATAGAAGCTTTCGAAATGTGTAGCTACAGAAGAATGCTGAAGATAAAGTGGGTAGATCATGTAACTAATGAGGAGGTATTGAATAGGATTGGGGAGAAGAGAAGTTTGTGGCACAACTTGACTAGAAGAAGGGATCGGTTGGTAGGACATGTTTTGAGGCATCAAGGGATCACAAATTTAGCATTGGAGGGCAGTGTGGAGGGTAAAAATCGTAGAGGGAGACCAAGAGATGAATACACTAAGCAGATTCAGAAGGATGTAGGTTGCTGTAGATACTGGGAGATGAAGAAGCTTGCACAGGATAGAGTAGCATGGAGAGCTGCATCAAACCAGTCTCAGGACTGAAGACCACAACAACAACAACAAATCCCGAGAAAATTAAGTGTAACTTGTGCTCGGAAGTGTTGTCGTTTAAAAGTAGTTCAAGTTCTTGCTTAAACAGACACTTGCAACATAAGCATCCAACACTTAATTTAAGTGAAACTCGTTGGAAATCAGTTTTTATGAATCTCGGCAGTGACGAAGCCAGTTCAGTTTCCACAGCAACTGTTCAGTAATCTGCCATTTCAGTTCCTGTGCGTCAAGATGAACAATCTGTGTAAGAAATACGCAGCACTTCCACCGGTTCAGTTCTGGGTAGGTGTGGTAGACAAACAAAGATTACTGGTATAGTGCCTTCATCAAAACGAGCCAAAATAGACGAACAGATTTTAAGACTTGTTGTTAAAGAATACTTTTAATGTAGTTGAGAGTGTAGAGTTTAGAAAAATGATTTTATTTATTAAACGAAAACTTTGTCTCCCAGTAGAAAAACACTCTCCCACAGTTTACTCTCTCAAGTGTTCGACAGCACACCAGTGCGAGTAAGATCTGCAGTGCAAGCTGCATCCCACGTCTGCATTACGACTGATGGGTGGACATCTGTGAATAATGAGAATTATATTGCATGACTGCTCACTTGATTAATGAAAAATGCAATTTGAAGTCATATTTGT
This sequence comes from Schistocerca cancellata, assembly GCF_023864275.1. Taxonomy (NCBI): domain Eukaryota; kingdom Metazoa; phylum Arthropoda; class Insecta; order Orthoptera; family Acrididae; genus Schistocerca; species Schistocerca cancellata. The sequence continues at coordinate 245,357,361 of NC_064626.1, read as the reverse complement.
TATCTAATTTTAAATTCCATTACAAGCATACAGCAGAAAACATTTCCAGTGAATTACAATATGTGACTTCGACTTGGGGTATTACCAATAAAATTGTAAGTTGCACTACAGGTAATGCACCTAATATGATGAAGGCAGTGATGATGTGCAAATGGTGGCATGTACCTTGTTTTGCACAAACAATGAATTTAATTGTGCAAGCAAGCCTTGAACCAATTACAGACACAAGGGAAAAAGTGAAGTCAATAGCGGAATTTTTCAAAAGAAGTCCTCAAGCACTTGAAAAATTACACAATTTTCAGAAGCAAATGGGCTTCCCTATTTTAAGACTGAAACAAGATTGCCCTACGAGATGGGATTCTACGCATGAAATGTTTGACAGGCTGTTGAAAATCAAAGAGCCTTTGCAAAGCACCCTCGCCATCCTCAGAGTGGATTCACAAACTGTCCAATGAAGACTGCTCAGTTATTGAAAAATCTTGTGACATACTATCTCATTTTGAGCAAGTCACAACAGAAATTAGCAGTGAAAGAAATGTAACCTTGTCGGAAGTTGTCTTATTAAGAGAGATTTACAAAGTCACTGTCTGAGACTGAAAAACCCAGATCACAGCAATGAAGCCACTAATACAGTAATTGCTAAACTTGAGGACGGAATCTGTACCCGCCTCGTTCAAAAGTTTGCAGATAAAGCAGTTGCTTGTGAAGCAACTTTATTGGATCCTCGCTTCACGGAGCATGGATTTCCAAAAACTGGGCATCGATTAAATGAAACAAAAGCTGCCATAATTAACAAATGTCGTGCAATACGACAGAAACCCACTCGGTGTTCTACAGAAAATCCATCACCAGCCAAACCAGTTGTGGTGAGTACATTCACCTCCAGCAGTGGCAACACTTGACAAGATTTTGACCAAGCTGTAGGTGACTTGATCCAAAGTGTAGACAATCCACGTGCTGCGAGTATAGTCGAGCATGATAAATATATGAAGATGCCACTGATACACATATTACAAGATCCATTGCTGTGGTGGAAAGAAAATCATGTGTTGTTTCCGACACTGTTTGAAATAATGAAACGACGTCTTTGTATTGTGGCCACCTCTGTTCCATGTGAGCGCATATTTTCAAAGCAGGGACAAACAATAACAGGCAGACGATCCTGTCTTTCAAGCGAAAAAGTACCGAAAATGATATTCCTAACTGCAACTTAGAATAGGTACAGCAGATCTACTCAGAAATGAAACAGTAAAATTTGAATTGATTTCGTTCTTCTCTGGAGAGTGTGCACTGAATTTATATTTGATTGCATTTTGTTTAGTCCACTAAATCGTGCATGTAGCTATCTTACAAGAACATTTTTCTCAAATTTGTTACACGCAAAAAACAATTTTTGCTGACCATTCAGTGAGTTAATTTTTTTTTTGAGTGCGTTATTTATTCATTTATGTGTTTGAGAATAATTATCTGATTTGTGTATGTATATGTTTGTGTTTTTATTTTTGTAATTGTGCTATGTTTGATTATTACACTATAGGCATCTTGATACTTGTGTATCATAAATAATTCTGAGGCAAATCAACAATGGTACTTCGATACTTTTGTTTTTGGCGTTCAGATACTGTGATAAAAATTGCATTTCAACAGCAACGTAACTTCATCTCTGATTTCCTGGGGAAGTTTATAATAAAATGGTAATTCATCTGCTTCCTGCGAATACTTAAGGGAACTCCATGTACCTGTACCGCAAACAAACTTCTTTAGCAAGCACTATAAGTGGTGTAGAGGCAGATCTGCCACTATATAGGTATCACAAAGGCATTACACTGTAAGAATTGTTTTAAATTTTAGTTTGGGTTTTATACTTCAAAGAAATATACCTATCTCTGCATTTCAGTTACCTTGAAATGGATTCCAGTACTATCAAGTGCAAGTGTACTCATTATGAGCTGTTGCAGCTAACTTGTGAATGTTTGCAGAGAAACTGCCATACTTGACCATTGTGCTATATGCTCTAGTCTGTTACGGTAATTTTTGATCTGTACGCATCAGTCACTTTGCATGGTGACAAACAATGGAAAGTTTAACCGTGAGTAGTAAAAGAGTGAGTGGCAGACTCATAAATGTTAATTCAGTGCCTCGCTTCCCAGAACGTTATCTCAATAAATTATATCTCATGATAAGCCTTTTCAAGAGCACATACAGATTGTCACTCATAAAAGCTATCAAAATTATGCTCTAGAATACAGGGAAACGAGTTTGGCAAAACCAGTTATGTCAAACATACTTAGTCTGACGTCGGCCAATTGGAAAGTATGAAAGTCACATTACACGAAAGCAACGCATTTTCTACAGGAAATGCGGAACTGCAAAGACGATGGATGGCTCTGAGCACTATGGGCATTAACTGCTGTGGTCATCAGTCCCCTAGAACTTAGAACTACTTAAACCTAACTAACCTAAGAACATCACACACATCGATGCCCGAGGCAGGATTCGAACCCGCGACCGTAGCAGCAGCGCGGCTCCGGACTGGAGCGCCTAGAACCGCACGGCCACCGCGGCCGGCCTGTAAAGACGTCTAAGTGAAAGTTTCATACTTTCTGCGATATGACTGGCGCACTCGCACCTCATTTGTGTTTCTACGATATAATATGAAGGCCTATACTATTACAAAACATAAACTGTTTCACTGTTTCGAAACAGCGTTTCGAGCATTACATTGTACTGTTTCATTTGTTTCGAAACAGTTATGTGTTTCAGTTTGCCCATACGCACTGAGTACATCGAGCCGTGCCTCACAGTACGCGTGCACGCTGCGTGCTCGGCGGCCCCATTTGAATGTCGCAGCCGGCCCAGATTCTCAGTGGCCTCCAGTTAACCCTGAGCCGTGCGGCGTGACACGGGAAAAAAAGCGCGATGTATCCTTGCCGCTGCGATGGCTCACGCCATTCACGTCCGGCGCGGCTTCCCTGCATTGTCGCCGCCCACCTGCTGTTGTTGTCGCCCACCTCCACCGACATCGCCCGTTCGCTGAGTGCAGTACGGCGGACCACGAAGCCTTGCCGGCGCACACCGGCCGAAATGTCCAAGTCGCGACCCACCCGCAGCCACGCCACCCAAAGGAGCGCCCCGCGTTCGCCGCCGGTCAGCTCCCTGCTGCCGTCTTCGTTAAGGTCCTGGCCTCAACGTCCGCGGTGCGTACTTTCACCGCAGTGCAGCCAGCCGCTCGCCACCCAAGCCACTGGTACCGCTTGCTTAGGCCCTCTGCCGCCGCCCCACCGTCGCCACCGCATTTTGCTCGTCACGACGTGACTACTGCAGTATAAGTGTAGATACGTACTAAGGCACTGCAGCCGTTTGAATTTATGTGAGTACAGTTATTGGGTGGCATGTGTAATTCGTCCTACATAAGCACTTAAGATGTTTGTTGGTTGGATAATTAAAGCCTGTCCAATTTAGAAATATACTTCCGTAGGACCTGTGTACTACAGTAAATATTTTATACTTGTTTTAAACTCAGTAGTGCCCGAACTTGTGATCAGAAGTTTCTTAAGGTACAATACTGGCCATTAAATTTGCTACACCATGAATAACCGACAGGAGGAAGATGCTGTGATACGCAAATGATTAGCTTTTCAGAGCAGCCGGCCGGAGTGGTCGTGCGGTTCTGGGCGCTACAGTCTGGAGCCGAGCGACCGCTACGGTCGCAGGTTCGAATCCTGCCTCGGGCATGGATGTTTGTGATGTCCTTAGGTTAGTTGGTTTAAGTAGTTCCAAGTTCTAGGCGACTGATGACCTCAGAAGTTAAGTCGCATACTGCTCAGAGCCATTTGAACCATTTTCAGAGCATTCACACAAGGTTGGCGCCGGTGGCCACACCTACAACGTGCTGACATGAGGAAAGTTTCCAACCGATTTCTCGTACACAAACAGCAGTTGACCGGCGTTGCCTGGTGAAACGTTGTTGTGATACCTCGTGTAAGGAATAGAAATGCGTACCATCACGTTTCCGATTTTGATAAAGGTCGGATTGTAGCCTATCGCGATTGCGGTTTATCGTATCGCGACATTGCTGCTCGCGTTGGTCGAGATCCAATGACTGTTAGCAGAATATGGAATCGGTGGGTTCAGGAGGGTAATACGGAACGCCGTGCTGGATCTCAACGGCCTCGTATCACTAGCACTCGAGATGACAGGCAACTTATCCGCATGGCTGTAACGGATCGTGCAGCCACGTCTCGATCGCTGAGTCACCAGATGGGGACGTTTGCAAGACAACAACCATATGCACAAACAGTTCGACGACGTTTGCAGCAGCATGGACTATCAGCTCGGAGACCATGGCTGCGGTTATCCATGACTCTGCATCACAGACAGGATCGCCTGCGATGGTGTACTCAACGACGAACCTGGGAGCACGAATGGCAAAACGTCATTTTTCGAATGAATACAGGTTCTGTTTATAGCATCATGATGGTCGCATCCGTGTTTGCCGACATCGCCGACATCGCCGTGAACGCATATCACCCGGCGTGATTGTATGGGGTGCCATTGGTTACACGTCTCGGTCACCTCTTGTTCGCATTGACGGCACTTTGAATAGTGGACGTTACATTTCAGATGTGTTACGACCCGTGGCTCTAGCCTTCATTCGATCCCTGCGAAACCCTACATTTCAGCAGGATAATGCACGACCGCATGTTGAACGTCTTGTACGGGGTTTTCTGGATACAGAAAATGTTCGACTGCTGCCCTGGCGAGCGCATTCTCCAGATCTCTCACCAATTGAAAATGTCTGGTCAGTGGTGGCCGAGCAACTGGCTCCTCACAATACGCCAGTCACTACTCTTGATGAACTGTGGTATCGTGTTGAAGCTACATGGGCAGCTGTACCTGTAAACGCCATCCAAGCTCTGTTTGACTCAATGCCCAGGCGTATCAAGGCCGTTATTACGGCCAGAGGTGGTTGTTCTGGGTACTGATTTCTCAGGATCTTTGCACCCAAATTGCGTGAAAATGTAATCACATGTCAGTTCTAGTATAATATACACTCCTGGAAATTGAAATAAGAACACCGTGAATTCATTGTCCCAGGAAGGGGAAACTTTATTGACACATTCCTGGGGTCAGATACATCACATGATCACACTGACAGAACCACAGGCACATAGTCACAGGCAACAGAGCATGCACAATGTCGGCACTAGTACAGTGTATATCCACCTTTCGCAGCAATGCAGGCTGCTATTCTCCCATGGAGACGATCGCAGAGATGCTGGATGTAGTCCTGTGGAACGGCTTGCCATGCCATTTCCACCTGGCGCCTCAGTTGGACCAGCGTTCGTGCTGGACGTGCAGACCGCGTGAGACGACGCTTCATCCAGTCCCAAACATGCTCAATGGGGGACAGATCCGGAGATCTTGCTGGCCAGGGTAGTTGACGTACACCTTCTAGAGCACGTTGGGTGGCACGGGATACATGCGGACGTGCATTGTCCTGTTGGAACAGCAAGTCCCCTTGCCGGTCTAGGAATGGTAGAACGATGGGTTCGATGATGGTTTGGATGTACCGTGCACTATTCAGTGTCCCCTCGACGATCACCAGTGGTGTATGGCCAGTGTAGGAGATCGCTCCCCACACCATGGTGCCAGGTGTTGGCCCTGTGTGCCTCGGTCGTATGCAGTCCTGATTGTGGCGCTCACCTGCACGGCGCCAAACACGCATACGACCATCATTGGCACCAAGGCAGAAGCGACTCTCATCGCTGAAGACGACACGTCTCCATTCGTCCCTCCATTCACGCCTGTCGCGACACCACTGGAGGCGGGCTGCACGATGTTGGGGCGTGAGCGGAAGACGGCCTAACGGTGTGCGGGGCCGTAGCCCAGCTTCATGGAGACGGTTGCGAATGGTCCTCGCCGATACCCCAGGAGCAACAGTGTCCCTAATTTTCTGGGAAGTGGCGGTGCGGTCCCCTACGGCACTGCGTAGGATCCTACGGTCTTGGCGTGCATCCGTGCGTCGCTGCGGTCCGGTCCCAGGTCGACGGGCACGTGCACCTTCCACCGACCACTGGCGACAACATCGATGTACTGTGGAGACCTCACGCCCCACGTGTTGAGCAATTCGGCGGTACGTCCACCCGGCCTCTCGCATGCCCACTATACGCCCTCGCTCAAAGTCCGTCAACTGCACATACGGTTCACGTCCACGTTGTCGCGGCATGCTACCAGTGTTAAAGACTGCGATGGAGCTCCGTATGCCACGGCAAACTGGCTGACACTGACGGCGGCGGTGCACAAATGCTGCGCAGCTAGCGCCATTCGACGGCCAACACCGCGGTTCCTGGTGTGTCCGCTGTGCCGTGCGTGTGATCATTGCTTGTACAGCCCTCTCGCAGTGTCCGGAGCAAGTATGGTGGGTCTGACACACCGGTGTCAATGTGTTCTTTTTTCCATTTCCAGGAGTGTATTTGTCCAATGAATACCCGTTGATCAATTGCATTTCTTCTTGGTGTAGCAATTTGAATGGCGAGTAGTGTATATCTTTGGGAGTTTTCGATTAATCTTCAGAGATGTGCAGCTTGCACAATGTGTTTGGCAACCACAGAGTCTCCCAGCTGTTCATAACATTTTCTTCCATTTCGTTTTCGTGTCGTGATCTTTTCTATTTGTTTTTCTTTTTTTTCTTTTTCTTCTGTCCTATCAACATCATTTCTGCACCTTGTGATGAAAGTACCCTCCTACTCCTTACTCCACAGACGTTACCGTTTTGAGGGCTCTGTAACCCTCTGTGTCTCCATACGGCGTCTGCAAGGTTTCCGAAATCGTTCGCGCACTAAATCCTTTTGCCTTGATGAGAGCTTGGTTTTATTGCAAGCCCAAGCACAGACACGAAATCAGCGTCTAGGTCTTGTAAGAAAAACGACAAACCATACATTCAGACGACCCTGGTATTGTCTACCAGTTCAGTATTGGTACTAGGCAACTTAAGGCTCCAAGCGCATACACAGTCGTAGTTACATGATTAGCACTTGCGTTGCCGATAGGACGCTGTGTGGGATGCCGGACTGCCGAACGAAAGGAATGAACTTTGTCTGCCTCCTCGTTCTCTACTTTCCCGTCTCTCTACATTCTCTCTCCAGACCTTTTAGTCTTTTTCTGTCCATGACTTCGGTTTTTCGTAAGTAGTAGTTACTTAACTGTTTAACTCAATGCATGACTTGTATTAAGTGATGTACCGTAGTAAGAGTTATAGTGATGAAGGGCAATTGATCTGTTGTACCCCTGTAAGTTGTTAAGAGAGGATGTGATGACTTCCGGCTGTTATCCCTCAGAGGGCAGTGAAGTTTTCGTGATATGAAGATATTTATGACGTTGTTTTATTGAGGTTATTTGTGAGCAGGCAAGAGGTCCTGTCAATGCAGCTGAAGGCAATTATGTGCAGGCAAGAGTTCCTGTGCCAGTTGTTGTAAGTGATGTTGTGTGTTGTACAGATAACGTTTTGTTGTGGAAGCTGAGGAGGCTAAAATGAATGCTAATTATATTGCGAATTGTGGGAGAGAAGATGATTCAGTGATTTTAAATGGTCTCTTTTATGCCGTAGCGCCCAGAAGTCAGAGCAGAAGCATTAATCATGATCCATTTTACCATGCAGCGAGTTTTCAGTTGAGGCTATTGGATTTTTAGTTGTTCAAATTGCACGCTATGTTACCAATGCACGCTTACTATAATCAGAGACCGCATGGTACTATAAGCAGAGACCGCATGGTCCAGTCACTTGCAGTGCCACAGCTGTCGCCTCGCTGTAAGCCAGCCACGCCCCCATGCGTTATCACTTCTCTCCCTCTTCTTCGTCTGGTCTTTCATAAATTAAGTCTAATTTTTATTTCATTTGTAGGTCATTTACTGCATAGGTTTTGAGTGACAATTTACTGGGAGTATTATATAGAGTATAAATATTAAGTGGTTGTAAGTAAACGTTAATAGTTATGTGAGAGAGTTGGCCCACGTCCATACCTATTTGTACTGTATAGAGATTATAAGTATTTCTCAAGATTTGGAGATGTTTCAAAGTACCCTCTCTCATCTACTGTGAAGGTCTTTGTCATGTGATAAATTAAGCTATTCAGCTTTGTCGTTGAGTTTCAGTGTTTTACTATATTTCACTGTATTGACAAGGGTTTTGTATTGTTTTTCTAAAGAATGCATCAAGTTTCCCTTTTAAAGTTTTTCTACAGAAATTAACGTTTGCGTTGTTACATTAACAGAATCTCCTGTCGGTTGTGGATAGAACATCATTATAATAAATGAAAGCATCAGTTTGTTTCTGTTCTATAATATTACATTTATTATTAACCGCTTCCCCCCCCCCCCCCCCCGCCCCCCTCCACCATCACCCTGCTAGAGAGAAGCGCCATTAAAGTTTGTCAACGGCACACATGCACATCTCTCCTTTCCCAACGGACAAGCCACGTGCTCTTCTTCCGTCAGTCGGAAGTTTGTTTACAAAAAGTGCGTGCGCTTCTGTCGCTACGAAATGCATTCAAGCTATGACTCTTTTCGTATTTTATGAACTGAATATAAACTCACTGCATACCTTCCCTTTTTTTATGTGAAGTTTTATGAACAGGACGAGGATACTGTCAGCTGTTTTGTCACTGTGGATGCACATTTTAATTATATTTTGTAGAGTTTTGCCTTGTGCTCTCCACTCCTATAACTTTGTTTTAGAAGCTTATGTTATGCCAATGAAGATCCCCTGACAATCTGGAAACTGTAAACTCTAAGAACAGTTGACACGACTGATATTTTTCTTGAACTTTGCCGTTTTAGAGGAAAAAATAAGGTTGTAACCGATCCTCATTTTCAGTTGACACTAAAACAGCTGCTGTTCTGGTCTTGTCCTTCAGTTTTTCTGGTTGCAATTTTAGTTATGGAGAACAGTTTGTTGATAATTATTGCACTGTAACAGGTTTGTAAGATATTGTGGTTGAGTGACGCTATTCTGAAAAATATTAAATATGTGTGTTATCCTGAGCTCTAGGTCTTGTACAAATATACAGTGCACTGTGGTGAGATCTTAAACTTTTGGCATATTTTCACATTGTGCTTCCTTAGATTAATGTGAATAATAACTTTTCGTCTGCTTTTCTGATAAAAGCACTTACACTGGTACAATGGTTATTATGGGATAATGAGCAACATTCTTAGGCAAAATAATGGATATTAACGACTTACCATAGATCTGTCCCCTCAAGTACGTTAGCCTTATGTTCTTTTTATAGCTGTGATGTAATGAGATGATACATGTTGATGATTTTATATTGTGGTTTTGGGAATTGGATGAGCATTTAAAGAAGTATGTGTTTTCTACAATTAATAAGTGGAAACTGTGTTATGAATAGGAAACCCTTACAGTAGGTGCATTCGCCCAACAAATATTTCAGGTCACACCAGATCCTCATTTGGCCAGTGAACAACATTGTATTGGATCCTGAGCACTAATGTATCAGAAATATTTATTGTAGCTACCTATTTATGGGACACATATTATTTGTCGGACGTGGTTAAAATAATGCCAGATAGAGGAATGGACTGTTATGGTTTTTGTTAAGTTGAGGGAAAAAATCTGTCAGTAATCTGCTGTTAATACACTAAACTCATTGTCATAGAAAGTAGTGAATCACCACTGATCTTTTAATGGTTTACATGCATTGTTTGTATTTTCTGGCTGGTATTAATCTCGTTGCTACATAGTGGAGCTGATACCAAAATACAAAACGCATCAACGGCACGATAGAATAGTTAGTTGTATGATAATCCATGTATTTGAATAAATAACATGAAAATAAGCTTATTACAGAACATTAAAACGTGGCGTGGGTTAGAACTGGATTAAGTACATTTGAAAGAGTGTAATAACCTACGTAAAATCTTGCTACGTCATCTGACTATTGTTGCCAGTAATAGTTGCACAAGTATTAAGATAAGAGAAATCAGGGCTCACGCAGAAAAATTTAAGGGCTCGTTTTTTCCGCGGCCGTTGGAGAGTGGAACGGTAGAGAGACTGCTTGAAGGTCTTTCACTGAACCCTCTGCCAGGCAATTTAATGTGAATAGCAGAGTAATCATGTAGGTGCAGATGTAGAGACCACAAAATATTAACACATTTCAGTACAATGGAGCTTTCTGTTAGTAAGACCAAGAGATGGGGCACCATAAAACATGTATAACCCAAGCCAATTTTAAAATAGAGAAGTACAAAGCCTTTTCTTATACCAACAAAATACTGGAATTGTGGATCAAATCATGGGATATCAAAAAAAAAAAAAAAAAAAAAAGGTTCAAATGGCTCTGAACACTATCGGTCTTAACTGCTGTGGTCATCAGTCCCCTAGTTCTTAGAACTACTTAAACCTAACTAACCTAAGGACATCACACACATCCATGCCCGAGGTAGGATTCGAACCTGCGACCGTAGCGGTCACGCGGTTCCGGACTGTAGCGTCTAGAACCGCATGGCCACTCCGGCCGGCGGATAGCAAAGGCTACACATCTTTGTGGGAGGCAGAGCTTCCAGTTCTGCGTTTCACGACCAACCACCGACATAATAAAAAAATGGTTCAAATGGCTCTGAGCACTATGGGACTCAACTTCTGAGGTCATTAGTCCCCTAGAACTTAGAAGTAGTTAAACCTAACTAACCTAAGGACAGCACACACATCCATGCCCGAGGCAGGATTCGAACCTGCGACCGTAGCGGTCTCGCGGTTCGAGACTGCAGCGCCTAGAACCGCACGGCCACTTCGGCCGGCCCACCGACATCAATAAACATGCACCTCCTCCCATTCCGTTGCCTACGCCAATTAGTTGCTCGACCTCCTAGACTGGCCTATACCTGGTAACTTCCTGCCTCGGCGCGATCTTTGTACATCGTACACTGAAATATATTCTCTTTATTTTACCTAATTTCCTGTTCTGTTATTTAACGGGAGCCCTGAATGCGCTCTTACGAGTCCTAACCGCTCGACCGCCTGTACATTGTCGTCATAACCCGTATGTATGAACCTTCTTTTCTCTCTCCGTCCAGGTACAATATATCGTGATAATTCATACGACTGAAAACGAAATGTACTGGAACGTAACACATAACGTGTAGAGCGAAGGGTGTGAACGAAACATCAGCTGAGGCATTGATGATTACCAGTAATGTGAAGTGACTATTCAGTATGCTATTCGAAGTCCGTGTCCGTAACCATGCGTAAGACACCAGCTCGCTTCCCGACACTATCAAGGATTTTCCTTGGTAGAAGACTTGTACGGGCTGCCCTGAGCCTCGTGATTCCAATTGCGAAGCTACACGTGACCGAGTAGTAGCAGACTGGAAAGTCGAGAAACCAGCTGGGAGAGCGATGTGCTGACCACGTGTCCCTGCTTATTACACTCGTGGAAATGGAAAAAAGAACACATTGACACCGGTGTGTCAGACCCACCATACTTGCTCCGGACACTGCGAGAGGGTTGTACAAGCAATGATCACACGCACGGCACAGCGGACACACCAGGAACCGCGGTGTTGGCCGTCGAATGGCGCTAGCTGCGCAGCATTTGTGCACCGCCGCCGTCAGTGTCAGCCAGTTTGCCGTGGCATACGGAGCTCCATCGCAGTCTTTAACACTGGTAGCATGCCGCGACAGCGTGGACGTGAACCGTATGTGCAGTTGACGGACTTTGAGCGAGGGCGTATAGTGGGCATGCGGGAGGCCGGGTGGACGTACCGCCGAATTGCTCAACACGTGGGGCGTGAGGTCTCCACAGTACATCGATGTTGTCGCCAGTGGTCGGCGGAAGGTGCACGTGCCCGTCGACCTGGGACCGGACCGCAGCGACGCACGGATGCACGCCAAGACCGTAGGATCCTACGCAGTGCCGTAGGGGACCGCACCGCCACTTCCCAGCAAATTAGGGACACTGTTGCTCCTGGGGTATCGGCGAGGACCATTCGCAACCGTCTCCATGAAGCTGGGCTACGGTCCCGCACACCGTTAGGCCGTCTTCCGCTCACGTCCCAACATCGTGCAGCCCGCCTCCAGTGGTGTCGTGACAGGCGTGAATGGAGGGACGAATGGAGACGTGTCGTCTTCAGCGATGAGAGTCGCTTCTGCCTTGGTGCCAATGATGGTCGTATGCGTGTTTGGCGCCGTGCAGGTGAGCGCCACAATCAGGACTGCATACGACCGAGGCACACAGGGCCAACACCCGGCATCATGGTGTGGGGAGCGATCTCCTACACTGGCCGTACACCACTGGTGATCGTCGAGAGGACACTGAATAGTGCACGGTACATCCAAACCGTCATCGAACCCATCGTTCTACCATTCCTAGACCGGCAAGGGAACTAGCTGTTCCAACAGGACAATGCACGTCCGCATGTATCCCGTGCCACCCAACGTGCTCTAGAAGGTGTAAGTCAACTACCCTGGCCAGCAAGATCTCCGGATCTGTCCCCCATTGAGCATGTTTGGGACTGGATGAAGCGTCGTCTCACGCGGTCTGCACGTCCAGCACGTACGCTGGTCCAACTGAGGCGCCAGGTGGAAATGGCATGGCAAGCCGTTCCACAGGACTACATCCAGCATCTCTACGATCGTCTCCATGGGAGAATAGCAGCCTGCGTTGCTGCGAAAGGTGGATATACACTGTACTAGTGCCGACATTGTGCATGCTCTGTTGCCTGTGTCTATGTGCCTGTGGTTCTGTCAGTGTGATCATGTGATGTATCTGACCCCAGGAATGTGTCAATAAAGTTTCCCCTTCCTGGGACAATGAATTCACGGTGTTCTTATTTCAATTTCCAGGAGTGTACATCCGCATGACGCTGCAAGACAGACGATAACACGGCGGCCGGTAGACATCCCTTGGACCTTCAAGGCCTAGACGAAGAGCTTGTTATATACTTCGGTCCAAGATGCATACAATTTTCACAACAAACCATTGTAAACTGGCACTATTGGCAAATGGTGATAAGCGCTTTGTACTCGATGATAGAGGAAACCTGTAGCGTATCCAGAAGTTATAGCTAGTTATCGGCTATGCTTCCAACAGAAGACAATTTAAAACTGATTTAGCGGTAATAAAGGAGAAAAATGAAAAAGTAACTTTTCTGTTGTACAAGTAATATAATATATTGGAAACTGTAAGCTGTGTATTTTTGATACAAAAATAATGTAAATTGAAATTGTAATCGACATGTGAGATAATACACTGAAATGTTACCTTTATGTTACAGATCTATTATGATAAGGAAAATTTAACGCACTGGTTATAGACGCAGAAGAGATGTAAATATCAAGTACTGAAGTTGTAACTTTTGTGTTGTAGATGCATTATCTAAATGTGATTGTAACGCACAGGTTGTAGGTGTCTTATGAAAATGTAACAGTATCATACTCGTTGTTGATGTGTAAGTAATAGGTGTATTATGATAACGACGGGAAACACTTCCGTAATAAGCCGGCCGGTGTGGCCTTGTGTTTTTAGGCGCTTCAGTCTGGAACCGCGCGACCGCTACGGTCGCAGGTTCGAACCCTACCTCGGGCACGGATGTGTGTGATGTCCTTAGGTTAGTTAGGTTTAAGTAGTTCTGAGTCTAGGGGACTGATGACCTCCGATATTAAGTCCCATAGTGCTCAGAGCCATTTGAACTTCCGTAGTATGTTATCCGCTACATACCTCAAAGTTTTCTTTGTGATATCATGCCAGTCTGACCCACATGGCAGAGAGACAAGCGAAGTATTAAACTGTTCCAACCTCCAAGCGGATAATTATGCACTATATCATCACCACTAACAAGGGAAACTTCCCATCGCACCCCTCTTGCCCCTCCCTCCCCCCCCCTCCCCACCCCCATCAGCTCATATTTAGTGGAAAGGAAGCCCAGTGGACCAAATAGAAATAGTGAACGGTGTAAGTTGAACAAGTGCAACATTGAGCGACGAAAAGAAGCGACGGCGTGTTGGTGTAGTAGTCAGGGTGCTGGACTGCAAAGGGGGCGAGCCGCGTTAAAAGTTCCATCGTGACCCTCATTTTGTTTCTCATTTAATTTTTTCTACGCTGTTCGCTGTATTCACATTTGTGTCTGTGTCGTGATGTAACGTCCGTTTGCATCGGCGAGGTGCAAGGATGGGACCTATAATTAAAGTTTTTTCTGCGTAACTACTCTATTAGCAGCCGAAAGGAAGTGGCTTTCGAATGGGAACCGCAAACCATTGATGACAAGGCGACAAGTCAACCGAATCCTCCCACCGGAGGAATGTGAATGTGATCACTCCCAAGGAAATGATGAAAACATAATAGTTTGCCACATGACCTATAAAAAACGAACAGTTTCACAAACATATAGTTTCTCTGTGCTCTGTCAAAACATATGCTTTTGAAGTTTTTGAAGCTGCGTTCCGTTTGCCGGCAGCTGTGACCGAGCGGCTCTAGGCACTTCAGTCGCGAAACGCGCAGCTGCTACGATCGCAGGTTCGAATCCTGCCTCGGGCATGGCTGTGTGTAATGTATTTAGGTTAGTTAGGTTTACTTAGTTCTAAGTCTAGGGGACTGATGCCCTGAGATGTTAAGTCCCATTGTGCTTAGAGCCATCTGAACCACTTTTTTGCGTTCCGTTTGGAAGTTTCGGCTCTTGAATTCCTTTCTTGTAACGTAATTCATATCCGTTTGTTTGTTGCTCTGAGAAATCTATGTGGTATTTCGCCTGCTCTCACTATTCATCACATTTACTTGCGACGGTAATGTATTCTTACCACTTATATTCTATAACCAATGTATAGTATGACAACCGCCAAGACTATAGAAAGAGAACAAACATGTCAATGATCGGACAGTAAGTTCGTAAAGGTTGTTTTTTTTAAGCAAAAAATAAATCGCACGAGGGGGCTTAGAACCCGGCTGGCTCGTTTAGCAGTCCCACACCTTAGCTGGCCTCTGTGACCGAGCGGTTCTAGGCGCTTCAGTCGGAAACCGCGCTGCTGCTACGGTCTCAGGTTCGAATCCTGCCTCGGGCGTGGACGTGTGTCACGTCCTTATGTTAGTTAGGTTTAAGTAATTCTAAGTCTAGGGGACTGATGACTTCAGATGTTAAGTCCCATAGCGCTTAGAGACATTTGAACCATTTGAACCCACACCTTAACCATTGAACCACGACGTCATTCCCGCTATACTTCCTTCAATATTGCACTTGTTCAGCTTGGACAGTTCACTGTTTTTATCCTGCTTTTTTCTCATAGTTCAATACACCTTATTCCCGTTATCATGTTTGATCTGTATTCAGTTTTTGACTGGCTATCCACTGGGGCATCTGACCACTAAATCTGAGGTGGGTGCGATGGGGGGGGGGGGGGTTCCTTTATGAGAACGATGTCCTGGGCCGTCAACCTTTGATGTAGGAAGCTGTCTGATTAATTGTTCAGTTTATTTCACCCTGCCGCCGTTGGATAAGCAGCTGCAGCAGCAAGTCGTATACTCCTAGCTCACTCATTTGTTACATAGTTTAATTCTTAATTTCTTTGCGTGTTTTTGGTACTTGCATTGTTTAATTCATAAATTTCGGGCGTATTATAGTATTTGAGAGTTGTAGCATCACGTTTTAGTACTCGAATAGTGTTAAATCGCGTAGTCTCCTTCCGCCGCCGAGCAGTGTGTCAGCAGTGCACAAGTGGCAGCATTACTGCATTTACTAGGCAATCTTGTATTTTAATAACCGCTTCAATTTTGTGTCGTTTTGTTTGCGCTCTCTGTAGATTAGTTCAGACGTTCTTTGCACAAGTTTTTAGCATGGATAGGGACTGCAACTGCTGTGTTCGGATGCAGGCTGAGTTGGCATCCCTTCGCTCCCAGCTTCAGGCAGTGTTGGCTTCGGTCACACAGCTTGAGGCTGTTGCCAATGGGCATCACTGTGGGGGTCCGGATGGGGGTTTGTCGGGGACGGCCAGCTCGTCCCACGCATCCCCCGATCGGACTACGACTGTGGTTGCCCGGGATACTGCCCGCATTGAGGCTGCTCCCTCACCTGTGGTAGAGTGGGAGGTCGTCTCAAGGTGTGGCAGGGGGCGAAAGACATTCCGGAGGGCTGAACGGAAGGCCTCTCCAGTTTGTCTGACGAACCGGTTTCGGGCTCTGTCTCAGGCTGATACTGATCTTCAGCCTGACATGGCTGCTTGTCCTGTTCCAGAGGTTGCCCCTCAGTCTGCAAGATCCGGGCAGTCGCAGAGGGTGGGCTTACTGGTAGTTGGGAGCTCCAACGTCAGGCGCGTAATGGGGCCCCTTAGGGATATGGCAGCAAGGGAGGGGAAGAAAACCAAAGTGCACTCCGTGTGCATACCGGGGGGAGTCATTCCAGATGTGGAAAGGGTCCTTCCGGATGCCATGAAGGGTACAGGGTGCACCCATCTGCAGGTGGTCGCTCATGTCGGCACCAATGATGTGTGTCGCTATGGATCGGAGGAAATCCTCTCTGGCTTCCGGCGGCTATCTGATTTGGTGAAGACTGCCAGTCTCGCTAGCGGGATGAAAGCAGAGCTCACCATCTGCAGCATCGTCGACAGGACTGACTGCGGACCTTTGGTACAGAGCCGAGTGGAGGGTCTGAATCAGAGGTTGAGATGGTTCTGCGACCATGTGGGCTGCAGATTCCTCGACTTGCGCCATAGGGTGGTGGGGTTTCGGGTTCCGCTGGATAGGTCAGGAGTCCACTACACGCAACAAGCGGCTACACGGGTAGCAGGGGTTGTGTGGCGTGGGCTGGGCGGTTTTTTAGGTTAGATGGCCTCGGGCAAGTGCAGAAAGGGCAACAGCCTCAACGGGTGCGGGGCAAAGTCAGGACATGCGGGGACCAAGCATCAATCGGTATTGTAATTGTAAACTGTCGAAGCTGCGTTGGTAAAGTACCGGAACTTCAAGCGCTGATAGAAAGCACCGAAGCTGAAATCGTTATAGGTACAGAAAGCTGGCTGAAGCCAGAGATAAATTCTGCCGAAATTTTTACAAAGGCACAGACGGTGTTTAGAAAGGATAGATTGCATGCAACCGGTGGTGGAGTGTTCGTCGCTGTTAGTAGTAGTTTATCCTGTAGTGAAGTAGAAGTGGATAGTTCCTGTGAATTATTATGGGTGGAGGTTACACTCAACAACCGAGCTAGGTTAATAATTGGCTCCTTTTACCGACCACCCGACTCAGCAGCATTAGTGGCAGAACAACTGAGAGAAAATTTGGAATACATTTCACATAAATTTTCTCAGCATGTTATGGTCTTAGGTGGAGATTTCAATTTACCAGATATAGACTGGGACACTCAGATGTTTAGGACGGGTGGTAGGGACAGAGCATCGAGTGACACTATACTGAGTGCACTATCCGAAAATTACCTCGAGCAATTAAACAGAGAACCGACTCGTGGAGATAACATCTTGGACCTACTGATAACAAACAGACCCGAACTTTTCGACTCTGTAAGTGCAGAACAGGGAATCAGTGATCATAAGGCCGCTGCAGCATCCCTGAATATGGAAGTTAATAGGAATATAAAAAAAGGGAGGAAGGTTTATCTGTTTAGCAAGAGTAATAGAAGGCAGATTTCAGACTACCTAACAGATCAAAACGAAAATTTCTGTTCCGACACTGACAATGTTGAGTGTTTATGGAAAAAGTTCAAGGCAATCGTAAAATGCGTTTTAGACAGGTACGTGCCGAGCAAAACTGTGAGGGACGGGAAAAACCCACCGTGGTACAACAACAAAGTTAGGAAACTACTGCGAAAGCAAAGAGAACTTCACTCCAAGTTTAAAGGCAGCCAAAACCTCTCAGACAAACAGAAGCTAAACGATGTCAAAGTTAGCGTAAGGAGGGCTATGCGTGAAGCGTTCAGTGAATTCGAAAGTAAAATACTAGGTACCGACTTGACAGAAAATCCTAGGAAGTTCTGGTCTTACGTTAAATCAGTAAGTGGCTCGAAACATCATGTCCAGACACTCCGGGATGATGATGGCATTGAAACAGAGGATGACAAGCGTAAAACTGAAATACTAAACACCTTTTTCCAAAGCTGTTTCACAGAGGAAGACCGCACTGCAGTTCCTTCTCTAAATCCTCGCACCAACGAAAAAATGGCTGACATTGAAATAAGTGTCCAAGGAATAGAAAAGCAACTGGAATCACTCAACAGAGGAAAGTCCACTGGACCTGACGGGATACCAATTCGATTCTACACAGAGTACGCGAAAGAACTTGCCCCCCTTCTAACAGCCGTGTACCGCAAGTCTCTAGAGGAACAGAAGGTTCCAAATGATTGGAAAAGAGCACAGGTAGTCCCAGTCTTCAAGAAGGGTCGTCGAGCAGATGCGCAAAACTATAGACCTATCTCTCTGACGTCGATCTGTTGTAGAATTTTAGAACATGTCTTTTGCTCGAGTATCATGTCGTTTTTGGAAACTCAGAATCTACTATGTAGGAATCAACATGGATTCCGGAAACAGCGATCGTGTGAAACCCAACTCGCTTTATTTGTTCATGAGACCCAGAAAATATTAGATACAGGCTCCCAGGTAGATGCCATTTTCCTTGACTTCCGGAAGGCGTTCGATACAGTTCCGCACTGTCGCCTGATAAACAAAGTAAGAGCCTACGGAATATCAGACCAGCTGTGTGGCTGGATTGAAGAGTTTTTAGCAAACAGAACACAGCATGTTGTTCTCAATGGAGAGACATCTACAGACGTTAAAGTAACCTCAGGCGTGCCACATGGGAGTGTTATGGGACCATTGCTTTTCACAATATATATAAATGACCTAGTAGATAGTGTCGGAAGTTCCATGCGGCTTTTCGCGGATGATGCTGTAGTATACAGAGAAGTTGCAGCATTAGAAAATTGTAGCGAAATGCAGGAAGATCTGCAGCGGATAGGCACTTGGTGCAGGGAGTGGCAACTGACCCTTAACATAGACAAATGTAATGTATTGCGAATACATAGAAAGAAGGATCCTTTATTGTATGATTATATGATAGCGGAACAAACACTGGTAGCAGTTACTTCTGTAAAATATCTGGGAGTATGCGTGCGGAACGATTTGAAGTGGAATGATCATATAAAATTAATTGTTGGTAAGGCGGGTACCAGGTTGAGATTCATTGGGAGAGTCCTTAGAAAATGTAGTCCATCAACAAAGGAGGTGGCTTACAAAACACTCGTTCGACCTATACTTGAGTATTGCTCATCAGTGTGGGATCCGTACCAGATCGGGTTGACGGAGGAGATAGAGAAGATCCAAAGAAGAGCGGCGCGTTTCGTCACAGGGTTACTTGGTAACCGTGATAGCGTTACGGAGATGTTTAACAAACTCAAGTGGCAGACCCTGCAAGAGAGGCGCTCTGCATCGCGGTGTAGCTTGCTCGCCAGGTTTCGAGAGGGTGCGTTTCTGGATGAGGTATCGAATATATTGCTTCCCCCTACTTATACCTCCCGAGGAGATCACGAATGTAAAATTAGAGAGATTAGAGCGCGCACAGAGGCTTTCAGACAGTCGTTCTTCCCGCGAACCATACGCGACTGGAACAGGAAAGGGAGATAATGACAGTGGCACGTAAAGTGCCCTCCGCCACACACCGTTGGGTGGCTTGCGGAGTATAAATGTAGATGTAGATGTAGATGTATTTCCAAGAAATTAAACCGAAAGCAGGGGGGGGGGAGGTGGGGGGAGAGGGGAAATAGGGTAGGGAAGGTAGTAGAGGGAAAGGGAAGGATTTCATGGTCATATCTGATTCAGAAATGGCGTGCATCTCCTCCCGTGGTACGAAGGGTACAGTGCTCTCTCTCACGGCCCCAAATCTACTTTACATTCCCACTTGTCTTTTTCGGCTCAAGGAGTTAGCAGTGAATAAAGTCGTACTGGTATGTTTTGTTTCTACTACCATATACAGTACGGTGTCTTGTGGAGTAGAATTTTCTGAAATATTGGAAACCTGCAGTCACTGAGACGAAAGTCCGTTCTAACGTTTCCGGACAAGTCGAAGCGGAGTTCCTGCTGGTGCCAATAAATAGCGAGAGAGCTGCGAAAGACAGCGGTCCTCTTGTGGAGGCAGTAAATAACTTATTCCGGGAGATAACCCAGTCCACGGCGGGCAGCGACCACCCGTCCGATCGTATTAAAGTGCCGACAGCTCCGGCCACGCTGCCACCATCTCGAGACTCTGAGGTAAGGTTGCCATCCCAGTCCTGATTTTATCACTACTTCCTCGCTACTGTACTAAAACTTGCACCAATGTGCTGGATCCGAGGAGGTCTGATGTCATTCATCCACAGTCAGCATTTATAGTAGTCTTGTTGTTCTAAAAGAAGCAAGATCAATCTTTTGAAAACGTAAGTACTGCACTTCCTAAGAAAACAAGAGGGAGAAAATTGGTGCACAATCCTGGATAAAGAATTCCCACAAGAGTACTTCTTAGAAGAATGGGATAGAAAATTGGAACTATGAAGAGAGGAGTAGTGTGGTTTTAGTAAAATCAGGGGCACCTCAAGATTTCACCGTTGTAGTTAGCAGTAAGAGGCATATTTAGAAATTCAAAGGTGCCATAAATTACATTTGTGCATCTGCAAAAGGCTGTTGTTTCTATGGAATAGAGTAAAATCGATGTCGAAACTTAGATGGTGCGGTATCTACTACAGGGGTGGGAGAGTAATTCATTTTGTTTATGCGAAAAAAGCGTAAATATATCACGGCGAAAATAAGAAAAGATGTAAGGCAGTGTTGCTGACTGTCACCATTTGTGAGCATCACTAGTGATACACCATTTGTGAGCATCACTAGTGATATTTCATGTTTTGTAGGATAAGGAAAGTCATGGACAAATTAAAAAAAACAAAAACAAAAAAACCCAGCATGAGACTGGAAATTTTTGGTAAGATCTGTGGGACCAAACTGTTGAGGTCATCTGTCGCTAAGCTTACACACTACTTAAGCTAACGTAAACTAACTTACGGTAAGGACAATACACACAGCCATGCCCGAGGGAAGACTCGAACCTCCGACGGGGGAAGGCCCGTGAGCCGTGACAAGTCGGCTACTCCGCGCGGCCAGCATGATACGATTCACTGGTGACATATCAGTGGTCACCCGAACACTGAGCCACGTGGATTGTATGCTAGCTGCTAACTATGGTACGAAAATAAACGAAAAGAAACGCTATGGTAATGATGATGTCACTAGCTGTTTTTGTTGGAAAAAGTTGGTTGGCTAAGTTTTAAACTTGGACAACAGACTCTTACAGAGACGAATGATTTTTGTGAACTCTGAAGTAGAATAGTTAAGGAAGAAAGATACATTAGGGACGTATTAAAAAGGCAAGAGAGCTTTTAGTGAAGAGGAACAGATGTAAAGATCCAGAAATATCACCGCTGGGCCAAAATATTAAGACGAGCTGCTCAGTATGTTGGCCCATCTTTGGATCGCAATACCACAGCGATTCTGTGTGGAATGCGTTAGACATGTCATGGCAGTTTTCAGGAATCGTGTAGCACCAGATGTCTAGGCTCAGCTCACAAAATGTCCGTAAATTAAAGACCGATTGTTTGTGGGCGTGCAGCTGGCTCCAGTTAAGACGCGTTCCCCTGGTTCAAATCTGGCGGATGTGCTGACCAAGACATCAACGTGAGCCCAGTATCATGCTCCTCAAACCAATGAGGTACGATTTTAGCCTTGTGACACAGATAGTTATCCTGATGGAAGATGCCGTCGCCATCGAGGAACTCGCCAAGCAAGAAGAGATGCAGGTGGTCCGCAATAATATTCATGTAGGCCACAACTCTCATGATACCTTGGATTACGCCTACGGTCGGTTTAAGACCCAAGCGAAGTGACACAAGCTGAGAGGGCTTCGAGGCCCCCAGGTGGAAAATTCGTAAATCGTAATTACTAGCGAAAGCAGACACGGTTGGAAGTATTTGATAACAGAAACAAAGACGTTCCAGTAAACATGGTTCCGAAAACGGCCCGATTGCGAATGTTTGACTACCAGCCGCCGCCAAGGATTTAAAAAAAAATGGTTCAAATGGCTCTGAGCACTATGGGACTTAACGTCTTTCGTCATTAGTCCCCTAGAACTTAGAACTACTTAAACCTAACCAACCTAAGGATATCACACACATCCATGCCCGAGGCAGGATGCGAACCTGCAACCGTAGCAGTCGCGCGGTTCCGGACTGAGCGCCTAGAACCGCTAGACCTCCGCGGCCGGCAAGGATTTCAGTGTCTAATATTGTCCTAGTTGGAATCTCAGCCCAGTTAAATGAGGGCTTTATAGTATATTTTACATTTCAAATATATTTGTAGTAATTAGGATAATATTTCATATTGATAACAGTAACAGATCGTAAACATATGTTCCCACGTATGTCGTAAACATCTCGCTTGCGGACCCATGTTTACTAGAGGTTTTAGGTTTTCTTATCATATCGTCTCACAGGCGTGAGTTGTCCTTGTTGCTTGTGGTACACCCTGTATGCACAATAACAAAATTTTTATTATAATCTTTACAGATAAATAATAAATCTCGAGTGGCTCAGAGCTTCTTGCATATATTTCCATTCTACTTCATTTCAGTTCCGTAGCAGTCGCGCGGTTCCGGACTGAGCGCCTAGAACCGCTAGACCTCCGCGGCCGGCAAGGATTTCAGTGTCTAATATTGTCCTAGTTGGAATCTCAGCCCAGTTAAATGAGGGTTGATGTTATCACCAATAGCAGAATCGAGGTCCACCGCGTTATTTTTTCTTTCGTATCACATACAAAGTTGTTTTATATTTTTCAGTAGTATACATAAAAAATTTGACCACTCTTAGCTGATTTAAACTCTTTCATGAAAAGTTTACTAGAATTTAATTACTTTCTGGTGACTTTTCCCTGCAGAATGGGAGGTGATCATGAAAGAAGATTGAAAACCAACGAAAGGGTAATGTTTCAGGAATAAGGGCTTGGAATGAAAGCGTGTAGCAGTTTGAGCGTGTTAGACAAGCTAGATGATTCGAGAAGGCAAATGCTGCAGCAGAGGTCAGTGAAGTCAAATGGAAGGTAAATTATTTCTGGTGAGATGAGTATAGGGTAATTTCACCAGCAGCAAAAAATGGTATAATAGGAGCAGGATTAGTTAACAATAGGAAGGTAGCATAGTGTGTTACTGTGAACATTCAGTGATAGGGTTATTCTTATCAAAATCGACAGAATACCAACACCGACAATGATAGTTCAGGTATACACGCCGACGTCGCAAGCTGATGATGGAGAGATATAGAAATTATATGAGGATTATGGAATAGTTATACAGTATGTAAAGGGAGGTGAAAATGTAATAGTCGTGGGGGACTGGAGTGCAGCTGTATGGGAAGGAGTAGAAGAAACGGTTACGGAAGAATAAGGGCTTGGGACAAGGAAAGAGAGAGGAGAAAGACTAATAGAGTTCTGTAATAAATTTCAGCTAGGAATAGCGAATACTCTGTTCAAGAAACACAAGAGGAGATATACTTGGAAAAGGCAAGGAGATACGGGAAGAATTCAGTTATATTACGTCATGGTTAGACACAGACTCCGAAATGAGATACTGGATTGAAGGCGTACCCAGGAGCAGATATAGACCAGAGCATATTTTAGTAATAACAAAGAGTATGCTGAAGTTTAAGAGACTAATCAGAAAGAATCAATGGGCGAAGACATGCATTTTTAAGCACCTTACAATACTGTTTGCAATGGGCTATAATACCCGCTTTGTTCTACAAGATATCCTTATCCCTCTAGTTAGACACCCAGGCTGCCTTTTGCTGCTAGTATCCTGTTTAGAACGTTCAAATGGAAAGCAACTTTCACAGAGCATGAGAAATGTGCTAAGGAGAGCATTGTATTTGTCATTTATGTTATCGGCAGTATAAACATCCTGCCACTCTTGTTCCTTAACGACGTTTAAAAAACTCAACATTGCCATTGAATTAGCATTTCTATATAGTTTGTAATTATATCTAACATTTGTTTGCGTACAAAAACATTTTAGTGTTAAAATTTGTGCACATCCTTCCACTCTTGTTCCTTAACGAGGTCTAAAAACCTCTCTATTGCCATTGATTTGTCTTTTCTGTACAGTTTGTAATTATACGTAACATTTGTTTGAGCACAAAAACCTTTTAGTGTTAAAATTTGTGCATCATGGTCTGAAAGGCCATTCACGCTTTTACTAACAGAATGCCCATCTAGTAGTGAAGAATGAATAACGATATTGTCTATGGCTATGCTACTGTTTCACTGCACCCTGGTTGGAAAAAGCACAGACAGCATCAGATCGTACTAATTTAGGAGATGTTCCAACATCATTTTTCTCGCACAATCGCATAGAGAATTAATATTCAAGTCACCACATATAACTAATTTTTGGTACTTCCAATAAAGTGAACCAAGAACCCTCTCCAGCTCGAGCAGAAATCCTCTGAAGTCGGAGTTAACGGACCTATAAGTAACAACAATTAGAAGTTCAGTTTCACTACTCGTAGATTTAACTGCCCTTATACAACATTCAAACATGTGTTCAGTGCAGTGCCTTGATACGTTTACGGACTCATTTGGAATATTGTTATTTTACATACATGACCACTCCGCCACTCCGGAAGGAACTTTTTGAAAAACAGGCAGTTAATCTGTATCCTGGTGAAGGAAGCCTCTGAATTGTCAAATTATTTAAGTGTGCTCCGATATAGCAGTAACTTCAGAGTCAACATCTATAAGCAGTTCATTAACTTTATCTCTAATACTTCCCATATTTTGATGAAAATTCTAATTCCTTCACTTCTTGGGAATCTGACCTCATTTGAAGGTGATTCCTTTGTTTGAGGGAGTTCCTTTAAGCAGGGATACTTATCAGCTGACTTCAATCTAAAGAAAGGTGCAGTTCTAACACCAACTACTACAGAAATTTCCCTTTTGTTATACCAACACCCATTACACTCACCTATAAGATTTCCCAGTGTCCCCTTCCCATACCCACCGAGGAGCAGGCCATGCCTAGTTAAACCCTATCAATTGATAGACCCAACGGACACCACTGCAATGTGACCCATGCCCTCCGCCATCAGCGCCTTCTCCAGCCCCATGTTAACACGCCTAGCAGCAGCCTTAAGATGAGGCCGATCATGACGCTGGAACAGTTGCACGAAGAGCACATTAGTGCCACCAGTTTCAGTAGCTGTCTTTAGCAGGTCACCAACTACATCATACTCCCCGTCCTATCAAGACTATTCCCACACCAACCCACAGTAACTAAATGAAACTCTTTCGTAAAATTCCTACATAACAGTCACCTGAGCCTACCCTGCACTAGGTTCACAATTCTGGTGACCGGCTACTCACTCCCCAGTCTAATAGGCGCTGCTCATGCATGTATGTTTACATCTTTGGGCCAGTTTAGTGATATCTTTGAACAGTCAAAGGGACTGTGTCTGTGATACAATATCCACAGTCAATGTCTACCTTCAGCAGTTCTGGGAATCGGGGTGATGCAAAACTGTGTATCTTTTCATCGTCAATTTCATCTTGGGGAATTTTCTCACAGTAAAATCGATAACTGATCTGATAATCAGCTGCAGCTTTACGAATTGATAAAACCTCTTTTTTTACCTTCCCCGTTGGTGCAAGCGAGATGTCTGCAGCAATGCCTCCTTAGTTTGTCTTTTTTTATGGTTTTCATCATCTTTACCTGAAACAAGCGAATGAACATAATTAAAAAACCATCCGTACTTATTAGTCACATGTGCCAACGATATTTAAAAACTATTTAACTACTAACCCCGGACAGACATTTGAGACAAAAACAGACCTTGAACCTAACCTAAAATTAAAGTAAATCACTTTTCGAAATTATAACAAAATAACAGTAAATATTCAGGATACAGACTTCATTGAACAAAGAGTGAATAACGAACACATATATTTGCGGAACACAGGGAACACAAAAATCACTAAAATCGAGAAAACTATCGTCTGGAACTAGAAACTTAATACTCCTTGCTTAGAATGTAGTGGTCATACGTGGTTTGATCCACCTCAGTAGCCGAAGCCGCTAACGGACGTCTGTGCGGTGGCTCTTGCTACGTACATCAGTCGGGTCGAATCCTGGTGGTGAAAAACTTTCACTGGAAGTATTTGGTCGACAACGAGAGGAGAGATGGTGGCATAAAGTTCCCGAATGCATGTCTTGTGGTAAATAGCTAACCTCCTTGGACTGTCTCATGAAGTAAGGGCTTGTGACGCTCTTGATGGTTATCCATCTGTCGGATGGGGATGTTAAATTCATCGGACTCCTTGGTGCTATTCGGAAGAATAGTCTGTGTGCCGGCATCATGTTTCACCCTCTCCCACCTCTTCACCCATAAGAACATAAATTCAACATTACACTTTACAAGCAGTCATGACATACGTAGGACACAGATACACATTTGTCACTTGGCAACAGGTAGGAGGAAGCCAACAGCAAACCACCTCTACCAGGACCTAGCTGAGAACAGCGACGCAAGATTCCTGCGTCTGTTTCCCTACGCTTATTCCCTGAGTATGGTGAGTATGGGGCCACTCTGGCAGTGGTTTATCCAGTAACGACTACGAACTGAAAATTGTGACGACCTGTCCCCGTCTCTCCTATGACTTGCCATCATTCCCATAAGACATTTCGGAGAAGTTTGAAATTTAACACAAGAAGTCCGATTGTCAGAAACCTTACGTCATAATCAGTCCTCCTCATGCTAGCCAAGTTCGTACCATGACATTTTTCCCACTAACTGCATCAGAACCGGCTAGCTCAACAACGCACCACACGCCCGATCAACCAGCGTCAAAAAGTGAAATTTACATTCATAAAACCATATTTTTTTGTCACTTGAATTGATAATGGTAATAATAATGTGACCCAGTATTCTTCCCATTCTGCAAACAGCATTGTCAAAGAGGGAGGCCAGCGGACACAGGTTCAGGGTAACCGCCCCTAAAGGCGGAAGAATCAGTAATGATCAACGGCATGAGGATGCTGAAGGCAATGGAAACCACTGCACTAAAGACACCTAACGTGTATACGTAGAACATGTGGTCTGTAACTGAAGAAGTGTCATGATGATCTCTCCATTGCCAAAAGATTCCGGAGTAGTCCCCCATTCGAATTTCCTAGGGACTGCCAATGGTGACGTGACCACTAGAAAAAGATTGAATGACCAGCGAAAGTTTAACGTTCCACGATTCGGGGCATGGATTGTCAGAAGCTTGGACCTGGTAAGGGCGCTAGAAAGTCTGAAAAGAGAAATGCAAAAACTCATTCTAGATACATTAGGGGTCAGTGAAGTGAAATGGAAAGAAGGCAAGGGTTTCTGGTCAGATGAATATAGGGTAATATCAGCAGCAGCAAAAAGTGTTACAACGGGAGCAGGATTCGTTATGAATAGAAAGTTAGGGCAGAGAGTGTGTTACTGTGAACAGTTCAGTGACAGGGTTGTTCTTACCAGAATCAACAACAAACCAACACCGACAAAGATTGTTCAGGTATACATGCCGACATCGGAAGCTGAAGATAAAGAGGTAGAGAAAGTATAAGAGGATATTAAAAGGGCAATATAGTACGTAAAGGGAGATGAAAATCTAATAGCCATGGGGGACTGAAATGCCGTTGTAGGGGAAGGAGTAGAAGAAAACGTTACAGGAGAATCTCGGCTTGGGAAAAGGAATGAGAGAGGAGAAAGACTAATTAAGTTCTGTAATAAAGTTCAGCTAGTAACAGAGAATACTTTGTTCAAGGATCACAAGAGGAGGAGACATACTTGGAAAAAGCAGGGTGATACGGGAAGAATTCAGTCAGATTACATCATGGTCATACAAAGCTTCAGAAATCAGATACTGGAATGTAACGCATAGCCAGGAACAGATATAGACTCATATCACAATGTAGAAGTGATGAAGATCTGCTGGATGGAATGAACAGTCCACTGACTGCAGAACATCGAAGAAAAACGGATGTAATTAGCAGTAGCCAAAATGAGAACAGTGAGAAACTTAACATCAAGACTGATTGTCACGAAGTAGACGAAGTTAAGGAATTCTGCCACCCAAGCAGCAAAATAACTAATTACGGACGCAGCAAGGAGAACATCGAAAGCAGATTAGCACTGGCAAAAAGGGCATTCCTGGCGAAGAGAAGTCTACAAGTATCAACCTTAATTTGAGGAAGAAATTTCTGAGAATATATATTTGGAGCACAGCATTGTGTTGTAGTGAAAATGGACTGTGGGAAATCGGTAACAGAAGAAAATCGAAGCATTTGAGATGTGGTGTTACAGGCGAATGTTGAAAATTAGGTGGACTGATAAGGGAAGGAATGAGGAGGTTCTGGACTGAATCGTAGAGGAAAGGAACTTGTGTAAAACACTGACAAGGAGAAGGGACAGGATGCTAGCACATCTGTTAAGACATCAGGGAGTGACTTCTATGGTGGTGGTGGTGGTGGTTAGTGTTTAACGTCCCGTCGACAACGAGGTCATTAGAGACGGAGCGCAAGCTCGGGTTAGGGAAGGATTGGGAAGGAAATCGGCCGTGCCCTTTCAAAGGAACCATCCCGGCATTTGCCTGAAACGATTTAGGGAAATCACGGAAAACCTAAATCAGGATGGCCAGAGACGGGATTGAACCGTCGTCCTCCCGAATGCGAGTCCAGCGTGCTAACCACTGCGCCACCTCGCTCGGTACTTCTATGGTAGCAGAGAGAGTTGTAGAGGGCAAAAACTGTAATCAATCAGAAAATGAGTGAGGACGTAGGTTGCAAGTGTTACTCTGAGATGAAGACATTGGCACAGGAGAGGAATTCGTGGTGGGCCGCGTGAAACCACTCAGGAAACGACTCAAACAAAACAAAAAAAAAATCTTTCATAAGACAGTAAACTGGATTCCCGAAACTAAAGCATTCTCTGGAAATCTTCAACCACAGACTACATATTTTGCACACTGAAATTTGGAAAAACTGCGTACAGTCCATTCCCGATTTGTAAATAAAATGTATTCACGATTCAGTCGTGTATGAGGAAGAAGAGGGTACCTGAGGGTGGCTATAATAGGACGATTTATGTGCGACATCCAGTTATCCGATCTAGGTTTTCTGTGGTCGCCTTTAACCTCTTGAGGCAAATATCGGGATGGTTCGTTCTTAGTGGGCGCAGCCGATGTCCTTCTCCAATATGAGCTTGGGCGCCATTCCTAATGATCTCTTCGTCGACGGAACTTTGAATTGAATCTTCTTTCATTCTTAACTATATTTTAGCCCCCCCCCCTCGCCATAGCCCACAACTTCCCATGAAGGATGGACGTTGCCGAGATGGGATGGCCCGTGACGCTCACCTTCACAGATAGCCGTACTGTTGGTGCCACCACAATGGAGGGCTGTCTGTGGAGAGGCCAGATGAACATTTGGTTCCTGAAGAGGAGCAATAGCCTTTCCAGTAGTTGTAGAGACATTACTCACTGATCTGTTCTTCAGCCAACAAGGCCTTGCTGTGCTGCTACTGCAAATGGGTGAAAGCAAGGAGAAACTACAGCCATTAATTTTCCCCGGGCATGCATCTCTGCTGCGTGGTTTAATAATGACGGCATCCCGTGGATAAAATATTCAGGAGGTACAATAATTCCCATTTGGATCTTCTGTTGGAGACTATTGACTGCTCAAAAAGTTGCCGTAATGAAAAATCCAAACTAAGATTGTGGAGTAGCCACCTTAATCGGCGAGAAACATCAGAAAATTTTAAATGGGGAATGGACAGGTTGAAGTTAGAAATAGTGGGAATTAGTGAAGTTCTATGGAATAGGGCTTGTGGTCAAGAAACCGAACCATGGGGATAATGCAGGTGTGCGTTTAATAATGAATAAGAATGAAGGAATGCGGGTAGGTTACTGTGAACAGCATAGTTAACGCATTATCAAAGCCAATATAGACTCGAATCCCACAAGCACCACAGCAGTACAAGTTTATGTGCCAACTACCACAGCAGAAGAAGACACTGAAAGAACGTTTGATGCCATATAAGAAATTATTGACAGTTAAGGGAAAGGAATGAAAGAGTAAACCACCTGGTAGAATTTTGCATAGAGTATAACTTAATCATCTCTAACACTTGCGAAGGTTGTGTAGGTGGAAGGGACATGGAAGCACTGGGAAATTCCTTATTGTGATGGTAGCACACAGATTTCGGAATCAGATGTAAAATGTAAGATATTTCCAGTGGCAGATGAACATTTGTTGTGAACTGCAGATTAAAACTGATGAAATTGCCTAAAGGTAGGAAATTAAGGCGATGAGTCCTGGACAAGTTGATAGAACTAGAGGTTGTTGAGAGTTTCAGGCATTAGGCAACGTTTGACTGGAACAGGGGGAAGATAGAGGAAAATGTAAGTTAATGCAGATTAGCAGGAGAAACAGATCTGTAATGCTCGGAGACAGCGTACTGCTTGACGTATTCACGTAGTTTAAATATCTGGTCGTAATGATTCAAAGCGATATGAAATGGAAGGAGCATTTGAGGACTGTGGTAGTGCAAGCAAATAGTCAACTTCGGTTTATTGGGAGGATTTTAGAAAAATATGGTTCGTGTGTAAAGGATACCGCATATAGGACGCTGGTGTGACCTGTTCTTGAATACTGCTCGTTTGGGATCCTTAGCAGGTCGCACTGGAGTAGGAATCTAAGCAATTCAGAGATGGGTTGCTAGAGTTGTTACTAGCAGGAAAGTGCTACGGAGATGCTTCGGGAACTGAAGTGGGAATCCCTGGAGGGAAGATAACGTTCTTTTCGAGGAATAATGTTGAGAAAATTTAGAGAACCGGCATTTTAAGCTGACTGCCGATGATTCTACTACCGTCAACATAAATTGACCGTAAGGAGCACGAAGATAAGATACTAGAAATTAGGGCGCGTATGGAAGCATACAGACGGTCGTTTTTCCTTCACTCTATTTGCCAGTACCGTGTACTGAGTACCCTCCTCCACACACAGTACGGTGGCTTGTGGAATGTCTTTGTAGATGTGGATGTAGAAGGTGATTATGATGATGATGTTTGGTTTGTGGGGCGCTCAACTGCGTGGTTATCAGCGTCCGTACAAATTCCCAACCTTTGTTCCGTCCAATCAGGCCACTGTCATGAATGATGATTAAATGATGAGGACAACACAAACACCCAGTCATCTCGAGGTAGGTGAAAATCCCTGACCCCGTCGGGAATCGCACCCGGGACCTCGTGCTCGGGAAGCGAGAAAGCGACCGCGAGACCACGAGCTGCAGACTAGATGTAGAAGGAACACAGCAGATGACGAATGGGTAGCTTCGAAAGGTGAAATAGTGAAAGCAGCAGAGGATGAAATTAGGTAAAAGGCAACGGCTAGTAGAAGCACCTGGATGATACAGTAGATACTTCATTTCACTGATGAAAGGAGAATATATAAACACGCAGCAAATGAGAGCGAGACGTCTAAAAAATTAAATGGACAGAAAATGCTAAATGATTAAGCATGAATGACTAGAAAAAGCAAGCTCCATGCCAGGACTTGAAGGCACGAGCCGTGTCTAGCGGCCACTCTGTTATCCCCCGCCTTGCAGCGTCATGCGAATCCGATATGGAGGGGCATGTGGTCAAGCACACCGCTCTCCCGACCGTTTTTCAGACTTTCCAGTCCGCGGAGCCGCTATTACTCAATCAAATATCTCGTCAATTGGCACCACGAGGCTGAGTGTACCCCGTACCAGTCCCCCACCAAGTACCGGGATTCGAACACATGGTATCTATCTACAGAGGCGAACATGAATGACAGCAAAACAAGTCTAAAGAAACATGTATAACTAGGAGAATCAAGGAGGCCCTTGGAGAGAAACAAAGCAGTAGTACGAATGTCAAGAGCTCAGATGGAAAAGTAGTACTGACCAAAAAAGGAAATGCTGGAATGTGGAAGGAATATATATAGGAGGTATACAAGGAAAATGTACCTGAAGACAGTATCATAGGAAGGAAAGAGGAAGTAGACGAAGATGAGACCGGAGTACGATATTGCGAGAAGAATTTGACAGAGCACTGAAAGACCTGTGTCGAAACAAGGCCGCTGGAGTAGACGACATTCCCTCAAAACTAATAACATCGCTGGAACAGCCAGGAACTATGAAATTCTTCCACCTGACGTGCAAAATATATGGAGACCTGAAGAAGAATGTAACAGTTCCAATTCCAAGGAAAGAAAGTGCTGATAGGAGTGAATATTATCGAACTGTTAGTTTAATAGGTCATGGTTAAGAATAATTTACAGAAGAAAGGAAAAGATGGTAGAAGTCGACATCGGGCAAGATGTAGAGAAATGTAGAAACACGCAAGGATATACTGCCCCCATGAAGATAGGTTTAGGGAAACAAGTCTACGTTTACATCATTTGCAGGCTTACAGAAAGCTTTATACAGTGGAATACACTTCATGAGATTTCGAGGTAGCAGATGTAAACTGCAAGAAGCCGAAGGTTATTTACAGTTTGTACAGAAAGCAGACGGCAGTTGTACGAGTAACAGGCGGACAAGTGAGGGAAGCAATGGTTGAGAAAGGAGTGAGACGGTACGGAAGACAATCCCCGATGTTATTCAGTCATTAAATTGAGCAAGCAGTAAAAGAAGCCAAAGATAAATTTGGAATAGGAAATAAGATCAGATAAAGAAATAAAAACATTGAAGTTTTCCGATGACATTGTAATTATCTCAGAGACAACAATGGACATGGATCAGCAGTTGAACAAAAAGGACAATGTCTTGAGAAGAGGATGTAAGATGAAATTCAACAAAAGCAAAACAAGGGTGATGGAATCTAGTCAAGTTAAATCGTAAATTATATTGGGAAACGAGACACTACAAGTTGTAGATGGGCGAAGTAGAGAGGACATAAAACGTAGACTGGCAATGCCATGAAAAGCGCTTGTGAAGAAGAGAAATTTGTTAACATTGAATATAGATTTAAGTGTTGAACGTCTTTACCGTAGGTATTTATTTGCAGTATAGCCTTGCATGAAAGTGAATAGATGCTTTTGAAATGTGGTACTATGGAAGAATGCTGAAGATTAGAAAGGTAGATCGTGTAATTAATAAGGAGGTACTGAATGGAATTGGACAGAAATGAAATTTATGATGCAACTTTTCGAATAGAAGGGATCGGTTGATGGAACTCCAAGTAGTCAACCATTTAGTATCGGTAGGAAGTGTGGAGAGTGTGGGTGGGGGGCAAATTGTAGAGGGAGACTGAGATAGAAATATAGCACGCCGGTTCAAATGGATGTGGCTGGTTTAGGTTTACGACGATGAAAGAGCTTGCATAGGATACATTAGCATGGAGAGCTGCATTGTCTTCGGACTGAAGTCCACATCAAAACAACAACAACAAACCACACCAGTAATCGTGCCAGAGAAAGGCGACCTACAGTCTAC
The DNA here is from genome assembly GCF_023864275.1 of Schistocerca cancellata. Taxonomy (NCBI): domain Eukaryota; kingdom Metazoa; phylum Arthropoda; class Insecta; order Orthoptera; family Acrididae; genus Schistocerca; species Schistocerca cancellata. The sequence goes on along the minus strand of NC_064626.1, from coordinate 245,323,803 downwards.
CGCGGAATCCCAACCAAGTATTGTTCCCGGTAAATCTACACATTACAGAAAGACGAAGGATAAGTTTAAGGCATACTGACACGTGGTTAGACCCGGATTCGATCGCTAGAGCTGTCGTTTCCAGACGCGCGCGTTATAGACCGTCAGGCCTGAGCAGTAACAGAAATGAAAAATTAAATGAGTCTGACATATTATGGTGCGTGAAAAGTTCTCCTTTCTGGAATGAGCCCTCTCCGTGGAAGATCTGTTGCTTTAATGATGCTGATAATGCATTTTGTCCTCTGCCTACACTACCCCTGTGATGTTCTTCGTGTACATAGCGTGTTTGAGGAGAGTCGATTAGTGGACGACGAACCAAGCGAATAAACATGTCAGGGAACCAATAGTTTCCCCTATTCCACGTTTTACGATTGAGTATGCGAATACCTTGTACAATGGTCCAAAAGGATCCAAACTGCAGATGTATGCAATTGAGGGCAAACACAAATATTAAACGCGGGCACTGTTCATGCGGAGGCAGGCTTTAGGACTTTCCGAATAGATTGACAAGCACACACAACGGTTTCCCGGAGTTTATCTTCAACAGGCTGGAAAACATCAGAGCTTTTAAATATCCCAACAGAAGAGAGTTTTACAGTTTCAAGGAAGGGGGTAGGAAGTCATGATACTGGCGAGCCACGAAAGAAACACTTGTCGAAATGCTATTTACCAGTACTTAGGTATCCAGAACAAAACCAAAGCATGACAGTTTATCACTCTGTAATTTACACCTCGCTTGCTTCGTGACTGCAGTTGTGCATACGTCGTATTGGTGAAATAATTGCTTTCCGAGCTTACGTTTACCAGGGTTATTTGCTTATTTCCTTGTCCCCTACTCACCTCTTTCTTTTTTTACCTTTAATAAAGCAAGCACTCTCTTAAATAGTTGAAGTGCAAACAAAACACTGCGAACGTGCTGGCCGGGGTGGCCGAACGGTTCCAGGCGCTACAGTCTGGAACCGGGCGACTGCTCCGGTCGTAGGTTCGAATCCTGCCTCGGGCATGGATGTGTGTGATGTCCTTAGGTTAGTTAGGTTTAAATAGTTCTAAGTTCTACGGGACTGATGACCTCAGAAGTTAAGTCCCATAGTGCTCAGAGCCATTTGAACGATTTGAACTGCGAACGTCAACGTCGAACAAAGTTGTTGACCCATGAATATGATTCTTACACACGATTTACATTGTTAGTTGAGCTTGCTTATGTTTGCAAGTACTAACGTTGAATATAAACAAGTTTCTGTTTATTGCCTTAGTTATACTACATAATGAACGTAAAACAAGTTCTGTCGTAGCACTCGCTGCGGCAGCTCAAAAAAATGGCTCTGAGCACTATGGGACTTAACATCTATGGTCATCAGTCCCCCCCCCCTTTTTTTTAATCTCATTTTGTTCGCTTTTGTTCGTTGCATCTGCTCGGGGCGGACGTCGTAAGACGTCCAGTGAAGTTCGTTGTTGATCGATTAACTCAGGTTTTTTTTTGTTACAGAGGGCACGTAACCCTCTGACCGAACACGCTGAGCTACCGTGCCGGCACTCCTAGAACTTAGAACTACTTAAACCTAACTAACCTAAGGACATCATACAACACCCAGTCACCACGAGGCAGAGAAAATCCCTGACCCCGCCGGGAATCGAACCCGGGAACCCGGGCGTGGGAAGCGAGAACGCTACCGCACGACCACGAGCTGCGGATGCGGCAGCTCAAATGAAAGCGTAGATATGTAGCTCTACCAACAGCGCTTACACAACAAACTAGTACGATTCCGTCAAACAGTTGCATGCTTGTATCGCAAACAATGAGAAAGTGGAGAATTCCGTGCAAATATGCTCGGTGCAGCTTAAACGAGAGAAGCTACCATCGGCAGATTGAGGGAAATTCAAACACAAGCACCCGAAATATTGACATCTTCTCGCCGTAGATCAAACACCTCTTTGAAGACTGCAACACGAGCAGCAAGTATTTGTTTGCATTCCGTTTGAAGAGGCTTGCGAAAGTACAGGACAGGGGTATTCTCGATGCTTGTTTCTGTAGCAATATTCAATACGAAGTAATTTTCTATCTCGTGCATATTTTCCTGTTTCACAAATGAAAATGTCTCCAGTGTGAACAATTCGAATTCATGCAAGATATCCACTATCAAAATAGTGCATCCCCATCAAGAATAATTGAATCAGTAGTTTGAATGAGGAAACAAGTGCCAAAATGCAACTTTTTTTTTCAGCACGTGTGTTACCATGCACACGTACATTGTGAGTTATAAAAAGAGAACGAAAACCACTCACGTACCGGCTTAATCGGACTTGGAAACATTCCTTTATTTCGAGAATATTGGGAGTTCGTCCACACTCAAAGCTATGTAACGTTAACAGCTGGTGTTCCCATCTGCTGTTCAACTGCTTAAAACCTTGTGTTTATAGTGCATCAGCATATTGGTTTGTGTTTAATAAAAGGCAAAGAATGCATGCCTACGAAAAAAACTGCATTTGGGGTAGTGTAATGCGTAAAGAATAAAGCAGTCTTTCAAATGACCTCGTTAATAACTGCAAACCGTGAATAATAGGGGAAAGCATGGCCATGGCGGGAATGCATTACTGAACAACATTCGTGCTTTCAGCGATAAACAAATTAACGAGCTTCCTGTTAAAGAAACACACTACACTAATCAGAATAGAAAGTGCCTAAGTCCTGAGTTTTACATCAAAAACATGTATGACCTCTTTTTCAAAAACGATTTAAGTCTTTCTAAGGAAGTAAAAATTTGACTTTTACAGAAAGCACTACCACGAAAATTGTGGTTATAGGTTTGAAAGTCCTCAAAGCGATGTATGTAGTACAGGGTTATTACAAATGATTGAAGCGATTTCACAGCTCTACAATAACTTTATTATTTGAGATATTTTCACAATGCTTTGCACACACATACAAAAACTCAAAAAGTTTTTTTAGGCATTCACAAATGTTCGATATGTGCCCCTTTAGTGATTCGGCAGAACATCAAGCCGATAATCAAGTTCCTCCCACACTCGGCGCAGCATGTCCCCATCAATGAGTTCGAAAGCATCGTTGATGCGAGCTCGCAGTTCTGGCACGTTTCTTGGTAGAGGAGGTTTAAACACTGAATCTTTCACATAACCCCACAGAAAGAAATCGCATGGGGTTAAGTCGGGAGAGCGTGGAGGCCATGACATGAATTGCTGATCATGATCTCCACCACGACCGATCCATCGGTTTTCCAATCTCCTGTTTAAGAAACCGGAAGTGCGGCTTCAGCCGAACAAAACTTTAAGAGTTTTTCTACGTATCTGTAGTGTGTCGTGACCATATGTCAATGAATGGAGCTACAGTGAATTTATGAAATCGCTTCAATCATTTGTAATAGCCCTGTATTTGTGAAGAACTAACTACAAAGATACACTGCACACATCCAAACGACAATGCAGAACGAGCTACTGTTCCTGAAAGATCAAATTCAACGAGCTTTGACGTTTTATAACAAATAGGAAGACATAAAAACCATTTGCGCTAATGACCTGAAGATTGGAGCACTTACATTTTTATGCAAACCCAACCTTTACCAAAACTGTCTGCTCACGAAATGTTTTAAGGAAACTCGGGTTATAAGTATTCTGCATGCACAGTATGAAAACAGATTCACCTATCTATGTTCAACCGTACGGAGAAGCTGCACGTGGACCTGACGAATTACCCACATGGACTCTGAGATTAGAAAACTTCCCTGGCCTGCGAAGGCCAAAACTGGATTAATAAAGTTTTATCAGTGCTTCCCATAGCGACGGCACTCCTTTCTTCAGTGGAACTGCAAAGAGCAAAATCAGAAGACTAGACAGATTTTACGCACCGCAACAATACATTGATTTAATTCAAATCTGAACGATTACAGGATTCAATGTTACCCAGAGATATGCTGAAAAAAATTGGATTCAAGACCTGGTGACTTAAAAAAAGTACTTTCTCTAGGAAATACCTCATTTTTGATTTCCAAGGCAGTTAGAAAACGTCTTACATAAAGGTTTCTTAACCGCATCTGAGTTCACTGATGCTGTGGTGAAAAACACTTTCTTGCTAAAAAATTACAACGTAGGACTGCCTCAGATTCACACAGAAACAGGGTACAATGGAAAAATTCCAACACAGGACGGGAAGATCCAGGATCTAACCGGGAAAATTATATACATTCCATATGCGTACAGACTGTGTGATGAGGAGGTGTAGCTGAGACTAAGAACAGCTACTGCAGAGGACGGTAAAAGTGGAGGTCAGTGATGATTTTCATAGTAAACTTCGTAGATAATGCTTTCAAAACCTATGAGTAGTATACATATTTCCTGTATATGTTGTACATAATGGTTTGTTAAAATACAACTCTTCCTCATGTTGTAATAAGAAGCTTTAGTGCCTAATTCGTTATCAGTTTGAAGAAGGGAACAAATACTCGTTTTGTAATATACCGAAGCGTCCTTTAGGGCAACTCAATTCATCCTTTCATGGTACTGAGATAGCAGGTTAAAGTAAAGTCTCGTATAACTGGTTAGAACGGGAGAAAGTATTTGCATTTCCTTCTTCAAACTGTGTTGTTGTTGTGGTCTTCAGTCCTAAGACTGGTTTGATGCAGCTCTCCATGCTACTTTATCCTCTGCAAGCCTCTTCATCTCCCAGTACCTACTGCAACCTACATCCTTCTGAATCTGCTTAGTGTATTCATCTCTTGGTCTCCCTCTACGATGTTTACCCTCCACGCTGCCATCCAGTATTAAATTGGTGATCCCTTGATGCCTCGGAACATGTCCTACCAACCGATCCCTTCTTCTGGTCAAGTTGTGCCACAAACTCCCCTTCTCCCCAATCCTATTCAATACCTCCTCATTAGTTATGTGATCTACACTTCAAATCTTCAGCATTCTTCTGTAACACCACATTTCTAAAACTTCTATTCTCTTCTTGTCTAAACTATTTATCGTCCATGTTTCACTTCCATACATGGCTACACTCCATACAAATACTTTCAGAAACGACTTCCTGTCACTTATATCAATACTTGATGTTAACAAATTTCTCTTCTTCAGAAACGCTTTCCTTGCCATTGCCAGTCTACATTTTATATCCTCTCTACTTCGACCATCATCAGTTATTTTACTACCCAAATAGCAAAACTCCTTTACTACTTTAAGTGTCTCATTTCCTAATCTAATTCCCTAAGCATCACCCGACTTAATTAGACCTCATTCCATTATCCTCGTTTTGCTTTTGTTGATGTTCATCTTACATCCTCCTTTCAAGACACTGTCCATTCCGTTCAACTGCTATTCCAAGTCCTTTGCTGTCTCTGACAGAATTACAATGTCATCGGCGAACCTCAAAGGTTTTATTTCTTCTCCATGGATTTTAATACCTACTCAGAACTTTTCTTTCGTTTCCTTTACTGCTTGCTCAATATACAGATTGAATAGCATCGGGGAGAGGCTACAATCCTGTCTCACTCCCTTCCCTAACACTGCTTTCCTTTCACGTTCCTCGACTCTTATAACTGCCATCTGGTTTCTGTACAAATTGAAAATAGACTTTCGCTCCCTGTGTTTTACCCCTGCCACCTTCAGAATTTGAAAGAGAGTATTCCAGTCAACATTGTCAAAAGCTTTCTCCAAGTCTACAAATGCTAGAAACGTAGGTTTGCCTTTCCTTAATCTTTCTTCTAAGGTAAGTCGTAGGGTCAGTATTGCCTCACGGGTTCCAACATTTCTACGGAATCCATACTGATCTTCCCCGAGGTCGGCTTCTACTAGTTTTTCCTTTCGTCTGTAAAGAATTCGCGTTAGTATTTTGCAGCTGTGTCTTATTAAACTGATAGTTCGGTAATTTTCACATCTGTCAACACCTTCTTTCTCTGGGATTGGATTTATTATATTCTTCTTGAAGTCTGAGGGAATTTCGCCTGTCTCATATATCTTGCTCACTAGATGGTAGAGTTTTGTCAAGACTGGCTCTCCCAAGGCTGTCAGTAGTTCTAATGGAATGTTGTCTACTCCCGGAGCCTTGTTTTGACTTAAGTCTTTCAGTGCTCTGTCAAACTCTTCACGCAGTATCATATCTCCCATTTCATCTTCATCTACCTCCTCTTCCATTTCCATAATGTTGTCGTCAAGAACATCGCCCCTGTATAGACCCTCTATATACTCCTTCCACCTTTCTGCTTTCCCTTCTTTGCTTAGAACTGGGTTCCCATCTCAGCTCTTGATATTCATGCAAATGGTTCTCTTTTCTCCAAAGGTCTCTTTAATTTTCCTGTAGGCAGTATCTATCTTACCCCTCAAGAGATAAGCCTCTACATCTTTACATTTGTCCTCTAGCCATCCCTGCTTAGCCATTTTGCACTTCCTGTCGATCTCATTTTTGAGACGTTTGTATTCCTTCTTGCCTGCTTCTGCAAACTACCGATCCAATTTCCCTCAGTATTTACGTTTTAAAATTTCCCAGGTGTACTGCACCATGCATTCTACTTATTCATCTTTGCGGGCAGTCTGTTGTTACAAGGAATATTGACAAACTGCTGATGACATTGCTTTGGTCATTCGAAAATGGATGCAGTCTAGTTAAGTGGCTGATGATGCATTCTAATAAATAACGTGAGGGGCCATCAGAATGTTTACATATGAACAAAGCCAGTCACTATATTCGAGGAACATTTACCATAGTTCCATAGATCTCACGGTCGCAGGTTTTTTAGGCTTCTCCTGGATCGCAAAGAGCAATTTTGTGTGGATCATGGGGAAACTTAACGGAGTAATGAAATGTAAAACTAGAAAACACAATCCCAAACGAAGAATGTATGAATTCAGAAATAAGTGTAAAATAGAGCGTTGGACCTGAACACACCGTCAGTTAGAAGTACGACTAGCGAGAGCAGCAATATGCCGTCCAATGTTGAATATTTGTAACTCACCCCAAAACAAGTACGATGTAGACGATCAAAAGTGCTGCAACAACAGTGCTAGACATTTTACGTATAATACACTACTGGCCATTAAAATTGCTACACCACGAAGATGACGTGCTACAGACGCGAAATTTAGCCGACAGGAAAAAGATGCTGTGATGTGCAAATGATTAGCATTTCAGAGCATTCACACAACGTTGACACCGGTGGCGACACCTCAACGTGCTGACATAAGGAAAGTTTCCAACCGATTTCTCATACACAAACAGCAGTTGACCGGCGTTGCCTGGTGAAACGTTGTTGTGATGCCTCGTGTAAGGAGGAGAAATGTTAACCACCACGTTCCCGAAGTTGATAAAGGTCGGATTGTAGGCTATCGCGATTGCGGTTTGTCTTATCGCGACATTGCTGCTCGCGTTGGTCGAGATCCAATGACTGTTAGCAGAATATGGAATCGGTGGGTTCAGGAGGGTAATACGGAACGCCGTGCTGGATCCCAACGGCCTCGTATCACTAGCAGTCGAGATGACAGGCATCTTATCCGCATGGCTGTAACGGATCGTGCAGCCACGTCTCGATCCCTGAGTCAACAGATGGGGACGTTTGCAAGACAACAACTATCTGCGCGAACAGTTAAACGACGTTTGCAGCAGCATGGACTATCAGCTCGGAGACCATGGCCGCGGTTACCCTCGACGCTGCATCAGGCAGGAGCGCCTGCGATGGTGTACTCAACGACGAACGTGGGTGCACGAATGGCAAAACGTCAGTTTCTCGGATTAATCCAGGTTCTGTTTACAGCATCATGATGGTCGCATCCGTGTTTGGCGACATCGCGGTGAACGCACATTGGAAGCATGTATTCGTCATCGCCATACTGGCGTATCACCCGGCGTGATGGTATTGGGTGCCGTTGGTTACATGTCTCGGTCACCTCTTGTTCGCATTGACGGCACTTTGAACAGTGGACGTTACATTTCAGATGTGTTACGACCCGTAGCTCTACCCTTCATTCGATCCCTGCGAAACCCTATATTTCAGCAGGATAATGCACGACCGCATGTTGCAGGTCCTGTACGGGCCTTTCTGGATACAGAAAATGTTCGACAGCTGCCCTCGCCAGCACATTCTCCAGATCTCTCACCAACTGAAAAAGCCTGGTCAATGATGGCCGAGCAACTGGCTCGTCGCAATACGCCAGTCACTACTCTTGATGAATTAGATCGTGTTGAAGCTGCATGGGCAGCTGTACCTATACACGCCATCCAAGCTCTGTTTGACTCAATGCCCAGGCGTATCAAGGCCGTTATTACGGCCAGAGGTGGTTGTTCTGTGTAACGATTTCTCAGGATCTATGCACACAAATTGAGTGAAAATGTCAGTTCTTGTATAATATGTTTGTCCAATGAATACCCGTTTATCATCCGCATTTCTTCTTAGTGTAGCAATTTTAATGGCCATTAGTGTATGTAAAATATTTACCAGTGTCATACTGGATCTGCTTGATTGTGTTGAGTAAATGTTCAATATTTTATCCACCTGCTATAATACACTGTTGCACATGATGAGTGGGGGAGGCCGCGGGGGAAGATTGGCATTTTCGTAGCCTGTAGAATTACCGGAGCTAAAGCCCACAACATTTCTACGAACGCAATTAAAGTTCTTAATGTATGCCTGCCTGATTAAAAATGAAGAGATACTTACGGAAAGCGCAGCAGATGCCTGCGAAAGCCATTTCTGACCAGTTCGTGGTTTTTCTTTGTCCAAAGTGTCAATATTTTCAGCTACAAACAACTACGAGCATGAGACAGACGAGCTATTATTAAGACATGAGCATGGGTGTGTGGGACGTCATGTGCGGCGTGTCGCTTTTCAAAATCTTACCCTAGCCATGGTCGCACTGGGGGCAATTTTCAGTTTTTATGGAGCTCAATTGCGTGCTATGTCTCCCTTTATACGCTGAGGGTGTGTCTGAAGCTCATGAATGAACACGAAACATAGACTCGAGACTATTCTCTTTTGATATGAAATTATCACCAACTGCATCGACATAACGTCGTGCAGGAGTATCACTGATGCCACACCATCAAAACCGTTCAGTCATCATTACACATAAAAATCCACCTACCGACACACAGTTTCTCGTTCGATGGCATCCCCTTACAAAATGTTTGATACTTGACGATAGGTTGTGGTTTCCAGACACATCGAAACAAGTCTGCAATCTTATGAAAACTAACCAAGACACCCTTGAAGATTCACCGCCGCAGCTTCTCCCTACGTTCTGTAAATGAGCTCTATTGTGAATGGCTTCGTCAATCGCTTGTACAGTTCAAATGTAAGTATTTCAATTAGTACAGTGTTGACCCTCAACGGCGGTAGATAAATGGTCATCACGTGTTGCAGGCCTTTATTGAGCGAGAGACTGCGGTGAGGTTCGAAGTCCAAACCTCGATGATAACTCACATTTCACACCACCAGATCGCTCCCCTTACTGGACAGTTACCGGCGACGAGTTGCTTTAAGCCTCATCTTCTCAGATTACTGTTTCGAACGTGAGTGATAAAAGCGATGTAACAGTATCCTCAAACTGGTTAGGCCCACCGATGTTCGTGTTCTGTTGGGATGCGCAATTAATCTCAAGTCACAGCGGGCACATCTAGAACACATGCTAATTTGCAGTGCAACGGTAATTACCACGTTGCGCTCTAGTCCTCTGTAACTACTGCTTAAATATTGCCAGCGTTAATTGGTAACCACAGAGGCTACTGTAAGTACAGAGCTGCGTAGCCTGCTGTCAAGAGCCAGAGCAACAACCAGAACGAAATCCCGTAGGGAGACTGTAGTTCCATGAGCAAACCGACGCACCACCCAACTCCCCGACATATAACGGGAGTACTTCGTAGGTTTTGTTGTGAGCTTCTGATTGGCACTCACGCAGGTTTTACACGTAACATTTATACGATATTTTAGTAGTTTAAAATTACGAACTGCAAGCGCAGCAGTATCTGGCTTTCTCATTTCTCTGCCTCTCTTCCTCCCTTCTCCATTCGAACACTTTTACTCTTCAAATCATCTAGGTAACTGTGGACCGAAACGAGTTACGGAAAGAAATCTTGTATTTTCCATCTCTTTACTTTCAGAGGTTGATTCGTTTTAACTTCTTCAATTTACTCTCCATCTCTTCTCAGACAGTTTCTACACTTCTTCCTTCTCACAACTGTCCGTCTACTTTAGTCTGTCGCCATCCTCTACACAGTACTACAGTGAGAAATCATTTATTTTTCAATACCTTTACTTTCAGCGCCTGATTCTTTCTGCGTTCCTCTCACATCGCTTCTACGCATCTTTTTCTTCATGTATCATTCCGTCTACTTTAGTCTGTCATCACCTTGCATGCACTCTATTTTTATTTTTCAAGATTCTACGAAATTATTATCATCCTCTTTCTGGCTGAATATTACATCAGTGTTCCTAAGGAGTGTCTACGCAGATACAACGTTTCTTATGACATAAGATGCACGTAAAAATATCATCAAACATAGCACGCAGTGGTCTACTTAAACCAACCAATGCCGCCCGCTGTGGCTGAGCGGTTCTAGGCGCTTCAGTCCGGCACGGCGCTGCTGCTATGGTCGCAGGTTCGAATCCTGCCTCGGGCATGGATGTGAGTGATGTCCTTAGATTAGTTAGGTTTACGTAGTTATAAGTCTAGAGGACTGATGACCTCAGATGTTGAGTCCCATAGTGCTTAGAGCCATTTGAACCATTAGAAACCAACCATTTTCTCAGCGAGCATGCCAGCTGCGATAGAGAATAGATGCAGCGCTACTTCTTTTTTTTTTTCCTTGCGCATTTTTCTCGCATCGGCACACTGTCGGCATGATTATTAACTGATCTGGTATAGCCAATTTAACTAGCGACTGAATGGCCTTCGTGTCACCACCAGATATCTCCACCCCTCTCCACAGGATGGAATATGTATACACCACTTTCCTTCGAGCAGTGTTATTCGAGTGAAAGTGAGCCAACGTAACCTGCATGTTTGAAATCGTGTAACTTGGGAATCTACCGCGTATTCACCTACTGGGTTGTGGGAAATAGTTTAAATACCATATCTAGGTTGGCTAGCACACCACCGTCGTAAATACACACGGCAGAGTCGATCAGAAGCCGGAGTACCTCTTAGTCCCAAAAGCATCACTTTCAAACGCAAGGCTATGCGGTAGGGTCAGAAGCTGGGCTACGTGTAGTCTACTAGAAAACTGTTCTACCACTCAGTGAATAACGTAGACAGAAACTAAACCCTGAAGCAGTAACATGCTCCTTCACGTTGCAGACAAGCAATCAGAGAGGAACAGCAAAAAGTGGCAAAGAGGCAAACGAGTTTTTGGGTCAAATGACAAACTGCTGGTACTTCTGATTAAAAAAGTGTGCTGGACCAGTACTTTAAAGCAGAAACTTACCCGTCTCGGGCAATGCTCTAACCGACTAAGATGTCCAAACACGATCCGCAACTTGTTACGGATATAACATGGCGTATTCGAGCCTTGGCTGTTGTCTTTAGCGTTAAGTTAGTTTAAGTAGTGTGTAAGTCTAGGGACGGACGACCTCGGCAGTTTGGTCCATTAGGAATTCTCACACATTTAAACATTTGAACGTTATCGAGCAGTCATCGTTGTGACCTAATACACTACTGGCCATTAAAATTGCTACACCAAGAAGAAAAGCAGATGATAAACAGGTATTCATTGGACAAACATACAATACTAGAACTGACATGTGATTACATTTTCACGCAGTTTGGGTGCATAGATTCTGAGAAACGATTACACAGAACAACCATCTCTGGCCGTAATAACGGCCTTGATACGCCTGGGCATTGAGTCAAACAGAGCTTGGATGGCGTGTACAGGTACAGCTGCCCATGCACCTTCAACGCGATACTACAGTTCATCAAGAGTAGTGACTGGCGTATTGTTACGAGCCAGTTGCTCGGCCACCATTGACCATACGTTTTCAATTGGTGAGATATCTGGAGAATGAGGTGGCCAGGGCAGCATTCGAACATTTTCTGTATCCAGAAAGGTCCGTACAGGACCTGCAACATGCGGTCGTGCATTATCCTGCTGAAATGTGGGGTTTCACAGGGATCGATTGAAAGGTAGAGCTACGGGTCGTAACAAATCTGAAATGTAACGTCCACTGTTCAAAGTGCCGTCAATGCGAACAAGAGGTAACCGAGACGTGTAACCAACGGCACCCCATACCATCACGCCGGGTGATACGCCAGTATGGCGATGACGAATACATGCTTCCAATGTGCATTCACTGCGATGTCGCCAAACACGGATGCGACCATCATGATGCTGTAAACAGAACCTGGATTCATCCGAAAAAATGACGTTTTGCCATTCGTGCACCCACGTTCGTCTTTGAGTACACCATCGCAGGCGCTCCTGTCTGTGATTGAACGTCAAGGGTAACCGCAGCCATGGTCTCCGAGCTGATAGTCCATTCTGCTGCAAACGTCGTCGAACTGTTCGTGCAGATGGTTGTTGTTGTGGACTGACAAGACAGCCAGTCCACAGTGACGGGTAACCGAAAGGCACACGTTTACAGACGCCGGCTGGCGTTATGTCTGAAACAGGATACGTAATGAATGCTATAAAGAAAAGTATGTAGCTTCTGGAATACTTAACTTTAATCCATAATTTGTATACAGCATTCTTGATGATACAAGTGAGACTCTCTCTAGATACGGTTAATGGCGCCTTGCTAGGTCGTAGCCATGGACTTAGCTGAAGGCTATTCTAACTGTCTCTCGGCAAATGAGAGAAAGGCTTCGTCAGTGTAGTCGCTAGCAAAGTCGTCGTACAACTGGGGCGAGTGCTAGTACGTCTCTCTAGACCTGCCGTGTGGTGGCGCTCGGTCTGCAATTACTGACAGTGGCGACACGCGGGTCCGACATGTACTAATGGACCGCGGCCGATTTAAAGCTACCACCTAGCAAGTGTGGTGTCTGGCGGTGACACCACAGTTGTTGTCTTCCAAACGTCCCCATCTGTTCACTCAGAGATCGAGACGTGGCTGCACAATCCGTTACAGCCATGCGGGTAAAATGCCTGTCATCTCGACTGCTAGCGATACGAGGCCGTTGGGATCCAGCACGGCGTTCCGTATTACCCTCCTGAACCCACCGATTCCATATTCTGCTAACAGTCATTGGATATCGACCAGCAATGTCGCGATACGATAAACTGCAATCGCGATAGGCTACAATGCGAGCTTTATCAGAGTTGGAAACGTGATGGTACGCATTTCCGCTCCTTACACGAGGCATTATAACAACGTTTCACCAGGCAACGCCGGTCAACTGCTGTTTGTGTATGAGAAATCGGTTGGAAACTTTTCTCATGTCAGCACGTTGTAGGTGTCACCACCGGTGCCAACCTTGTGTGAATGCTCTGAAAACCTAATCATTTGCATATTACAGCATCTTCTTCGTGTCGGTTGAGTTTCGCGTCCATCTCACGTCATCTTCGTGGTGTAGCAATTTTAATGGCCAGGAGTATCTTATCCCACGTTCAGAATCGGTTAACTCATAACGTTTGGCTGTATTCGTAACTCGCGTGTTTGCAGCATACTGCTTAGATATAGTGTCTACACTATCGCCATTGCCGCAGCTAACTGGCACATTCCGGTGTAATAGACGGGACATCGTCACATGATTTTCGAATTGCGGTTGTGGATGACAAACGTTTTAAAACTTAAAATAATATGAGGATACGGCTTCACCAGATTAGTTTATCGGCAAGGATCCTCCTGTTTTATTTACCAATTCGACTTCCATTTCGCTGAACTGTCATTCTGGCTGTGAACACTTCTTTCTACTCTAGATATCAACGGTAGTACTTTTCTCTCTTTTTGTGTGGAGCATGTACGATCATCATTTTCACTGCCGGAGTAGATATTTTTTCACACGTTTATCTTCATACTTTTTTTGTATTAAACCTTCTTTTCTCTGGATCTCTTCATTGCGGAATATAAAATGAACGAATTAAATGTTGTTGCTCTCCTTCCACAATTTCGACAGCGCTAGGAAGTCGTTTCTTTTTCTTTCGAATCTTTCGATTCCGTGAAGTCTTCGATTTTTCATTTAAATTTATGCGCTCCCACAGCTCTACAAGAACAAGGAGGGTGAACCAACTTCCTAAGCCTCACATATCATTTTAAAGAACGGTTATTACCGCGTAGGGGATTAGCGTTATGCGAATTTTTGGAAGATTTATCGGAATTTAGTGAAAACGTTTTGTTTTTTGTTCCAGAAAAGTTGGCGATACTCTTCGATGTGTTCGTACTTTGCTAATGTACGTTATCAGCACGCTGCAAGAACGTCGATCTACCGGTTAAAAAACGAAAAACGAAATGGTATCAAAAAAGCATTATTCGTTACAAGACGTAATTTTTTGTTTTGTTTTGGAATGTAATCGTCATACAAACAGATTATACATAAATTCTTATTACGATAGGGGCAAAATAACGCAGGTGAAGATTTAACTGAGGGAAGGAATTATAATTAAAACGAACTTCAAGGAAAATGAGGAACAGAAATAATGACTGTAATAACATAGAGAGAAAATAGAAAATTATAAGACAGAAGTAATTAAATCGAAGTTAATGCATAAAAACAATTAAAATCAGATGAACAGAGATCCCAAGTGGGAAAGCATTGCAGGAAGGAAAATGAGAGCTATTGGAAAAGTTAATACGGTGATTAAAATGATGTGACGAACGAATGAAAAAATTACATGTAAACCAGTTAACTGAATAACACTAATGATCGAAATCATTTCGAGTAATAAGTAGAAAACATTTTCAAAGCAGCTGACAAGATTCAAGCACACAACAATTTACATGTGGGGACTGCACCTTACGCTGCCAGTCTGTAAAAATAGTTATTTTTAAAGCTATAGATCACCACGTGAAATTTTTTCGTCAATTATTCGCAAACGAGGGCTTACCAGTGTGAATGTGTGCAGGGTATGATACCGGGGACCTTAACCTACATCATCGTATATATGTTTTCAAAATGTCGATAGCCTCGTTGCAGACCTCTCCTTGCAAGGTGTGAGATATGCGTATTATAAATATAGACTAAAAACCTGCTACAATTTCGAAACCGTGGTGCACGTTTAAAAAGTAAACGAGAAACAAGGTACGACGTAGTATTTTGTCGTAGATCAGACTTAAAGTTATGATGAGCTATGCAGCCATGATTACCATCTATATAAATGTGACACTAAAAATGCAGATAGGCTGCTGAAATGAAAGAGCTCCAGATAGTATTAAATCGTTTATTGTACTGCTGCGTTTCGGACAAATGGTTCAAATGGCTCTGAGCACTACGGGACTTAACTTCACTTCTACGGTCATCAGTCCCCTAGAACTTAGAACTACTTAAACCTAACTAACCTAAGGACATCACACACAGCCATGCCCGAGGCAGGATTCGAACCTGCGACCGTAGCGGTCGTGCGGTTCCCGAGTGTAGCGACTCAAACCTCTCGGCCACTCCGGTTTCGGACAAAGCTCATCGTCAGAGCGCTGAGAAAAGGCTACAAAAACCAATACAAATAATAGTACATACCTGAGGTAGCATTTCAACTTGTTGAAAACGAATAGAGTAACTAAATAAATGGAAATACATAACACTTCTTACAACAGAAGTTAAAGTGGACGCATAATGACGTCCATACAAAACTGAGACTCAACATTTGTTGTCGAATACAGTAAGTGACGTCCATCAGCCGGCACCAAAACATGACGTGAGACTGACAACAATATCAGAAATTGAGTCCGCCTTGATGCAAAACACCTTGTTATTCGTTTATTTCTCTCAAAGCGCTAAAGAGAACTGACCAAGGACGCATAACAGAAAGCACCACTCGAAAACAACCACTTCCCTATCACACACAGAGACATAAGTAAGGAAGTCGTCGTAATTCGCGCTACAGTTTTCATAGCCTTTCTAGCCACATGCGATACACCTCCCGCGACACATGCGAACAGCAAGATGGCGTAACATTCTTGATCATAAACGAAGTGCGAAAGTTTTGTCTTTGTGTGTACAGAATTAGCTACACACCATCCAACGAACATGAGTACACGAATAGCTAAGTAACAGCTCAGTACACACCAAATAAATGGATTCCACAACACTACCGCAACCCCAAGTGTATATTGCTGACATACGAAGTTCACATTTTAGTATTTTGTTTACTAACAGCCGCTCACACAGTTTCAGATGACATGATATTCGTTGAGTAAAAACGGCAAAAAAAACTAATAAATAAAAAAATAAAGCGCACCGACAATATGTCGCAAGCAGCGACAATAATTCTCAAAAACATGGTGTAGCATACAATAACTAAGGTAGTATGAAAATATCCATAGAAAACTATTGTAAAAACGTAATAATGTGCCACTGTGTTTGTATAACCATGCTATTTTCTGCATGTTTTAAATTAAAATCACTGATGATGGTGATATTTATCGCCCAAACTAGTTTGGGAAAATAAATAAACGAATAACAAGATGTTTAGCATCAAGGCGGAGACAATTTCTGATATTGTTGTTTTTCTATGCAAACACGAACCAAATGGAAGAGTTCCAACATAAAATTATTGACGGGAGAATCGTTCACTACGGCGTCATAATGAAAGCACTGATTCACTACGCCGTCACAATGAAAGCAAAGAGTAAGTAAGCTGAATGCCCTCTACATAGTATGATGAGTCACAAGTTTCAGAAACATAATCAATTAAAACAGTTGTTATGGTTTGTCATATTTCCATGTCACCATGGAAAAAGATCCTCTCTTGTCACAAATACTTCAAAAATGTCAGAGGCAAACTTACCCTACTCCCACTAGAGGACCTCACAATTAATTAGAGCATTGAAGGCTCGCAGTCCAAAGCTAACGTATATGGAAGAAGGGAAGAGGAAAAAAGAGAGAAAGCAACAAACAAAGGAAGATGATGATAACAGATTTATGTAAGCTTTGTGCATTTGATGGAAGTGATCTAATCTAGAGCCAAAGTTAGATAAATGCAATTAATTACGGTCTCAATCAAGGATATCTTTTTTAAGTAAAGCTACCTTCAATCAGAAAGCTCCTTTGAACACGTAAGGGCCTTACTAGGCGTCGTTTTGTTGGAGGTAGAATGATCTTGTCTTCCTCGTCGCTTGAAATAACCCAGACTGCGCTTTAATGATGCTCCTGAACAGTGGTGTATACGTGTAAATTTGTGTGTGGGAGGGTACACGAGAGAGAAACATAGTTTTTCTTTTCTTCTATTATCCAGACGTGTTTTGGTGAAGTTTCAGTATCATCAGTGGGCTTCTATTTTCTTTTTATTAAGGAGAAGGAAAAATGCTCTTCATTATTTGCTTACACATACATTCTAGTTTTTAAGAAACTGTTTACAAATTTGACAACCGGGTAAAGTTTTCTTTATAGGCTATACCTTGTTAAAACATGCTGTGCTTTTCCTGACTTTTTAAATTTTGCTTTACAGTTATTTTCCTTTCACAGTCCGTCATCTAGAACTATACAGACCTTAACGTAGAAAAGTTATTTACCTCGAAAATTGACGACTGGGAATGTTGTGGTGAGACTCAACATTAATTAATTCTTTGTGGAATATTTTGTGTGTGTGTGTGTGTGTGTGTGTGTGTGTGTGTGTGTATGCGTGTGTGTGTGTATGCGTGTGTGTGTTTTTGTGTGTCTGTGTATGCAGTTCTGGTTTCTCCTTTATGATTACTCTGAAAAACTGCACTATTTAATTTTCACTGCAACTGTTTAAAAACTACTAAAACAAAACGGGCGATAGTTAAACTGATGAAAGTGTTCAGGGCTTGAGTTGTGAATCCTTGTACGGCATATCTGCTGTTTTGAATTTTGTGTGAGTGAGTGTGTGTGTGTGTGTGTGTTTACGTGCTGGTGCTGTCAGATAGTTCTTTGGTGGCAGAGAACAGAGTTCCGCTGCACGGAGCTGTGAGCTCCTTTATTGTTTCGTTTCCTTCTACTATGGCCTTTGTATTTGGTAGTTTACTTCACTTATTAGTTTTTGTTGGGGGCTGTTGCTGTGTGTGGATATCTGCTGGGTCGTGTTTCATGTCTGTAAGATTTTCATCAAATGTACAAATGTTGCCCAGAAAGTAATACACCGCATTTTTTTCTTCAACAATTCTTTATTGAACGCAATGAAAATTACACACACGAAAGAATGGTGTTTTGTCTACACACCATGTTTTTCCACGTGATCTCCATCCCGTTCTATGGCCTTCCTCCAGCGCGAAACAAGGGCGTGTATGCTCTGTCGCTACCAATCCTTGTACTGGTGGCGGAGTCAGTGCTTCACTGTGTGAACTTCCTTTGCTGACTGACAGATGCAGCGCCAACTGCCGAGTCGTAGTGCGTCTGTCCTCTTGAATAACAGCATCAGCTCGCTGCAATATGTCAAGTGTGACAGCTGTGGATGGTCTCTGCGACCGCTGCAAATCGTGGAGCTCCGCCGAACCTCCTTCTGATGACCTCACCCGCCGTGCTCAGCGACTAACTAACTGTACTTCTGTCGACAGAAGACGCTCCATAGACGTTCCACAAGCGTTTGTGAATATTCCCCACAGTTTCTTTCTCTGTAGTGAGAGATTAAATGACGGCACGTTGCTTGTGACGTACATCACCTACAGATACCATTTTGAAACTGTCCTGCAGCTACGCTATCCGTCGGAAGAGACAGAAACTTGGGCGCGTTCACTCAGGAGACTTCAAATACATACGGAACGTTTCGCATCCGTAGCATTGTTTTCGCTGAGGGGAAAAAAAGCGGTGCATTACTTTCTGGGCAAACCTCGTAGAACGACAGCTGTTACTGTTTACTGCTCACCTGTGTTCTGTGTGTCTGCTTGTTTGTCCAATATAAACTGACATGCAGTCCTGGCATGTAAGTCGGTAAATACATCTTCCGTATCTACAGGGTGTTACAAAAAGGCACGGCCAAACTTTCAGGAAACATTCCTCACACACAAAGAAAGAAAATATGTTATGTGGACATGTGTCCGGAAACGCTTGCTTTCCATGTTAGAGCTCATTTTATTACTTCTCTTCAAATCACATTAATCATGGAATGGAAACACACAGCGACAGAACGTACCAGCGTTTCACACACTTTGTTACAGGAAATGTTCAAAATGTTCTCCGTTAGCGAAGATACATGCATCCACCCTCCGTCGCATGGAATCCCCGATGCGCTGATGCAGCCCTGGAGAATGGCGTATTGTATCACAGCCGTCCACAACACGAGCACGAAGAGTCTCTACATTTGGTACCGGGGCTGCGTAGACAAGAGCTTTCACATTCCCCCATAAATGAAAGTCAAGAGGATTGAGGGCAGGAGAGCGTGGAGGCCATGGAATTGGTCAGCCTCTACCAATCCATCGGTCACCGAATCTGTTGTTGAGAAGCGTACGAACACTTCGACTGAAATGTGCAGGAGCTCCATCGTGCGTGAACCACATGTTGTGTCGTACGTGTAAAGGCACATGTTCTAGCGGCACAGGTAGAGTATCCCGTATGAAATCATGTTAAGGTGCTCCACTGAGCGTAGGTGGAAGAACATGGGGCCCAATCAAGATATCACCAACAACGCCTGCCCAAACGTTCACAGAAAATCTGTGTTGATGACGTGATTGCACAATTGCGTGCAGTTTCTCGTCAGCCCACACACGTTGATGGCGAAAATTTACAATTTGATCACGTTGGAATGAAGCCTCATCCGTAAAGAGAACATTTGCTTTGAAATGAGGATTGACACATTGTTAGATGAACCATTCGCAGAAGTGTACCCGTGGAGGCCAATCAGCTGCTGAAAGTGCCTGCACACGCTGTACATGGTACGGAAACAACTGGTTCTCCCGTAGCACTCTCCATACAGTGACGTGGTCAACGTTACCTTGTACAGCAGCAACTTCTCTGACGCTGACATTAGGGTTATCGTCAACTGCACGAAGAATTGCCTCGTCCATTGCAGGTGTCCTCGTCGTTCTAGGTCTTCCCCAGTCGCGAGTCATAGGCTGGAATGTTCCGTGCTCCCTAAGACGCCGATCAATTGCTTCGAACGTCTTCCTGTCGGGACACCTTAGTTCTGGAAATCTGTCTCGATACAAATGTACCGCGCCACGGCTATTACCCCGTGCTAATCCATTCATCAAATGGGTATCTGCCAACTCCGCATTTGTAAACATTGCACTGACTGCAAAACCACGTTCGTGATGAACACTAACCTGTTGATGCTACGTACTGATGTGCTTGATGCTAGTACTGTAGAGCAATGAGTCGCATGTCAACACAAGCACCGAAGTCAACATTACCTTCCTTCAATTGGGCCAACTGGCGGTGAATCGAGGAAGTACATACTGACGAAACTAAAATGAGGTCTAACATGGAAATTAAGCGTTTCCGGACACATGTCCACATAACATCTTTTCTTTATTTGTGTGTGAGGAATGTTTCCTGAAAGTTTGGTCGCACCTTTTTGTAACACCCTGTATATAGTGTTATTTCTATCGGTTCTGTTGTCTAAAAAATGAAGGACTTCAACAACGAATAACAAATATCAGATTCTCTGACGTCTACTAGAATGTAACAACAGCAATATTCCTGGGAAGTAACAGGAACCCGTGGCCTTCTGTTGCTCTTGAGCTGTTTGTGTCATGTGTTATTCGCTTCATTTTTTTCGTTGTTTCCACGTTTTCATAGTATCACTGTCATGTAGAATGAGTCAGTTGGATAAAAGATGCAGACATTTCCGTAAAAAAATATGTTTCTATGTTTTTATACTTACCCAGTGAAAAGTATGAATGTAACTACTTGTTTTCAGAATGAGATTTTCACTCTGCAGTGGAGTGTGGGATGGTATGAAACTTCCTGAGAGATTAAAACTGTGTGCCGGACCGAGACTCGAACTCGGGACCTTTGCCTTTCGCGAGCAAGTGCTCTACCAACTGAGTTATCCAAGCACGATCACCACTCGACCTCACAGCCTCAATTCTGTCATTACCTCGTCTCCTAACTTCCAAACTTCACAGAAGTTGCAGAACTAGCACTCCTGGAAGATATTCCTCTTCGATGAAAGAGGAATTAGCAACTCGAAAAATTTGAATAAGTTTGCACTGTTCTGTTGAACATTTTACTTCCGTGAGTAGGTTTTCAAAAAGATTGACATATTAATTTTATTGTCCTTTCTATTGTACTCAAACTCTAATGGATTATTGGTAACGAATTTCGGCAATGAATCAAGAAATACGACATTTTGTTTGATATTCCCGACAGATTACGCACATAATTACAAGATGTACGTGTGTGAATCCTACACACGTTTCTGATCACTTCCTTCTGTAAGTTATTTTAGCTCAAACAATCAGCGATAAATATTACCGCGTAGGATACTAATGAAAATGTCCAAAATATGTATTAAGAAAATGTCAGTTATATTTCTAGATAAAATAGCTGAGACTAAACTTTATAGCAGGTTTAGCAGGTTTACTTTACCATCACTTTAATGCACGCCCAATAGCTTATTCTCCCATACAACATTTTTTACTGGTTTAGTAGGATAATTGAAAGTCCGTCCATCCGACAGCATAGAACTGGATTTCTTCTTTCCTTTCTGATCCCATATTTAAAGGCAGCCCATTAGTGTGAAATTAAAAATAATGTACATAATTTACTAGTATCTGTGTTAACTTTGACAGCAATACTTATATCATTTATTAAAAGGTCTATTTCTGCCACCTGATTTGAAACAAAACTGCAAAAGTCCTTAACACAGGGAAAAAACAACAAAGGCACATGTCAGTTTTTCACTTCATTTTGACTTAGCATCTCTCTGTGAGTTGCCCGATTAGCCTTGTGCTATTTTCTGCATTCTTAAACGAGAACTAAACCAAGCATGTTCTAAAGAATGAGTCCAAATGAAATAAGCTTCCTGTTAAATTATTTATTTGCGAAACTATAGCGTCCACAATTAACTCACAATTATTCAATTACAAGCAAAGACATTTTAATTAATACTCTTAAGCTGATACGATAGACACAGATATCTTGACTAATTCGCAGAAGAGCCACCCTCTCTTGAAGCTACATCTGAACTTCGAGTAACGAGAGAGACGTTCGCGACTGACCCTTCCACATTAATTTTACGGCTACAGACCTCGAGAGTAACACGTCTTGACATCTGTCTACGTTACTTTGTTGCAGCGATGCCCCTTTCACGCCGTAAAAGTTGAACAACTACTGGCACGCTCCTGATTGTCTGACACTGAGCGAGTGAACATATATAACGTGTGCCACATTGCATGTAAGTATCGAACTCGTCACATTTACTGCACAATAAATAAGTCACTTACTGTTACACTTTACCATGTCATTAGTTAAGCTGTTAACACATGGCTGTTCAGTAAAAGTGGCTTTTCATGTCAGTTCAGGCCTCAGTGGTGTTCGTTTATGAGTTTCAATATTGAACGGGAAATTGTGATTATTAATCCGCAACAAAGTCCGTCTGCATTATTCATTATTCCATTCCTTCATTCATTTTTACGTTATACCAGCTCAACATCTAATTGTTTCAAAAATTCTCATTTCTCATTTCTGATGGTTTAATACAACTACATTCCTGAATTCGCTTTCACGTAATTGCATTTAGTACCAATGGTGCTATAAAATCTGGTTTTGTTTTTTTGCGTCTTTTATATCTTACGTAACAGTTATAAAATAATTTTATACACACTCACAGATATATATATATATATATATATATATATATATATATACACGTGTGTGTGTTTCGTGTATTAATTGACCCCCCCCCCCCCAAAATGACAACGGATATGTATGGGTGTGGTGTGGTCCGTTGAGTGCCTCAAGAGTTTGTGGTACTGCAGGTGCAACCACATCGGACGGGTACCTGTGGAGAAATCAGACTAGCACAAGGTTTGTGAAGAGGGGTAGTGGCAGACTTTTCAGCTGTAGCAGGGACAAGAGCCTTGGCCATTTATTTGCTCTTGTAAAATTAACCAATATGGCATTGTTATGGTGATACCGCAAATGACTGAAAGCGTGGGAAACTACTCCCGTTTTATTTTCTGAATACGTGCAGCGCTACTACATGGCTTAATGATGATGAGTACTCAGTAGGGAAAATAAAACTAGCATTTACAGACCGTAGCATGGAATGTTACGTTCCTTAGTCGGGTAGGTTGGTCAGAGAATTTAAAAAGAGAAATGGATGGGCTAAAACCATACGTAGTTAGAATGTGTGAAATAGTGTAGCAAGAAGGATGGTACTTCTGGTCTGAACAGTACAGGAGTTACCAACACAAATCAAATAGGGGTATGCAGGAGTTTGTCTGGTAACCAGTAAGGAAACAGGAATTCGGGTTGGCTATTACTAACATAAGCTACTATGAACATATTGTCGTAGCAAAGGCAGACTCGAAGCCAGCGTCCACAAGAGTAGTGCGTATTTATATGCCATTTACTTGTGCAGATACTGAAAATATTAAAAGAACTTGTAATCAGATAAAACAAATTATTCAGTTCGTTAAGAAAGTTGAATATTTAAATGTTATGGAGAATTGGGTCTCGATTCTAGGAAAACGAAGAGAGAGAGAAAAACAGGAGAGCCTGGGATGGGGTAAAGGAAAGAAAGAGGAATCCGCCTCTACAGTGCTGTACAGAGCATAATTTAACCGTTGCTAATATTTAGCTTCATAATTCAAAAAGAGTTGTATACATAGAATACCACAAGGTTTCAGATAGATTGTATAATGGTACACAAAGATTTTAATCTGCAAATAAATTGCGGCGGTAGATGTTGACTCTGACCGTAATGTACTGATCATGAACTGTAGATGAAAATTAAATAAATTGTAGTAAGGTAATAAACGAAGAAGAGGGGACTCGAATACCATGAAAGAACAGAATTTGTTGAGAGTTTCATAGGAGGCATTAGGCAATGGTTAACCTAAACAATAGGAAGGAATATAAAAGAAGAAGAATGAGTAGCCTTGAGAGATGCAGAGGATGGCATATGCAAAACACCAAGCACAGTAGAAATCTTTTAGTAACACACGTAGTATTGAATTAAATCAACGAAAGAAGAACGTGAAAAAATGCAGCACTGAAGCAGGCAAAACGGAGTACGGATGAAAAAGTAACGAGATTGATGGCTAAATGGCAAAGTAGGAATGCCTCGAAGGAAATAAAAACTTGTAGAAGCATACACGACTGTGAGAAAGGTACATGCCGCCTACAGAAAAATTAAAGGAACCTTTGGGGAAAGACAAGCATATTTGTGAATATTAGATCAGACAGCAAGGCAACACTAAGCAAAGAAGGACCAGTGCTACGTAAGGTCGAAGAAAAATAGAGAAGAGTTAGTTAAACGAAACTAACCTGAAGACATTATTACGGAAAGAGTGAGGAAATAGATGAAAATCGATGGAAGATATGATACTGCGAGAAGAATTTAACAGGCAGTGAAAATCGTAAGTCGAATTTAGGTCCATGCGTAGACTGATGTAACTCCAACTCCAAAAAACGCTTTTGACAACACATCTGAACGTTAACGAACAATGTTTAATATGTTATTGTTGTAAAACACTGCAAGAATTACTTACAGAAGAATGAAAATTAGTAGAAGCCGACGTCGAGGAAAATCAGTTTGGATCCCGGAGAAATGTAGGAACATGTGAAGTAATACTGGCCCTACGACTTATGTTAGAAGGCAGACTAAAGTGAGGCAAAACTAGGTATATAAAATTTGTAGATTTAGAGAAAACCTTTGATGATGCTGACTGGAGCACGATCTTCTAAATTCTGAAGCTAGAAAGGATGAAATAGATTGCGCGAAAAGTTATGAAGGTCTACTACAGGGATAACACAGAAGTTTTTCGAATCGAAGTGGAATAAAGCGAATGAGGCAGTGTTGTACTCTATCCCTATACGTTGTCAAGTACACTAAGAGAAAATTGGAAACGAAAATAATTTTCGGTTAGAAGTAAATAAAACTTTGGGGCTTGAATTTTCATTGCAGTTGTGTCAGAGACGGAAAAACAAAACTAAGACAACGATAGTGGAATGTAGACGATTTAAATCAGCAGATGCTGAGAGATTTACTTAAGGAAATGATGCACGGAAAGAAGTAGTAACACGATGGCTAATAAGTAAATCGGCAGTACTTTTATCTAAAGAGAAATCTACTGACAACGAACACAATTTTAATTGTTATGAAGTGTTCTCAGATGGTATTCGCATAGAATCTAGCCTTGTACGGGATGTGCAACGTGGACTATAAACGGTATTGACAAGAAGAGAACAGAACCTTTTGCTCTGTGGTGCTGCAGAAGTATGCTGAAGATCAGAGTGACAGATTGGATTACTAATGAGGAGAATCGAGTTAGTGAAACAAGATAATTATGACACTATTAGACTAAAACAGAGATCGCTTGGTACTACACATACTGAGGCATCACGAATCAGTTAATTTACTAATGAAGGGAGTTTCCCCTTGTTTGTGTGTCCTTGTGTGGTGGTGGTGGTGTGGTGGTGGTAGTGCTGGGGAGGTGATGGAGGGGGCTGTAAAATTATAGTGGAAGACGAAGGCTTCAATAAAGCAAGCAGATCCACATGGAGCCAGGTTGTAGTAGTTATGTAGCGATGAATGTGCGTGAACAGTATGGACTGTCACGAAGAGTTGCTTCAGCCCAATCTTTGGACTGAAAATCACAACTAAATGTACCAGTTGCGTATACTCCCGAAATTCGACAAATATTTATGTTTCATTATTATATACAAGCTATGTGACGACGCAGATAATAAGGGTGATCAGTTTGTCATACTACATATTTTTGTTCCTTATACTTCTTTTTCAATCATTATTAAGCTTCATCAGCTCACGTAATAAATGTTGATAAAAATTAGGAGAGTGATGATTCAAAGGAAATGCGATGATGAACAGATATTCAGTTAGCGAACATATATCCAAAAAGCGATAACATAATAAAATCTGCACCAGTGGCTTAAATCTGTAGTGCATTTTGAAAATTGTCATACGTAATGTAAATATTCCACTCTATTAATAAACATGGCCAAAGAAACGTACTTATACCAAATTCAAGCGAACTTAATATGAGTCGTACACTACGTTACTGAGATCAGTATGCTGAAATTATTGATGTATATCAATTTCACTTTTACTGCTAAATTTACATGCTTTTACGTACATTTCTACTCAGAGGTCCACTTTAAGTAATGTCACCGTGTGAAACAAGGAAGATATGCTGAGTCCTTTACCATCCACTTCTAAACTGCTTTTCACATTTGCTACTGAGCCTACAAAAATCTTCTGCATACCAATGCGAGCAGCTGCCGGTACATGGTTCTACTAAATTAATCGGAGATTAATTAGTCACATTACATTTAACATTTGGCGAGCAGCTGTAGAAAACTTACAGTCACTGATCTCCGTTACAAAGAAGCTGCCCTTGCTGAATACCGCCCGTTAATCCGTTACTGCTCGGAAAAGAAATTATTGAAAATTTCTTTTCACGCCCGCTCGGAGACTCATTCATTAAACTGAATACCATACCGAGAATAGATGTTGCCAGAGCTCATCTGAGATCACGGTGTCGTTCATCAAGACGAAGAAGATTTCGTTTACTTGACCATTGTAAGAAATTCTATGAGAGTAGGCATTGCCTGCAGGGGAAACAGCGACTGCTGAAATTAAGCTTCTCAGGATAGCCACAAGACGCACACAGTAGGTTTCATTCAGCAGTTTCTCTCTGTTATATTGGAAGAGCATCAACAGCATTTCTGAAATTAACAGTTTAAATTGCAGTAGTTAGGTGATTACATTTTCTAATAAACAGCAGAACGAGCTTTAACCAACATAAAATATATATCATTATCAATAGAGATGTGCATTTCAAGTTCTGCGAAGAGGAAAACAAAGATACTTTTAAACATATACTTTATCTTCTCGTTTTGATAAGCTCTTAGATTAGTAGTTTTGCATTTGAATTTAACAAAAATATACCCGTACCCGAAACAGTTTACCTGTGAAGTTTGGGGAGGTGTAAGTATTATATCCTTAGGTTAGAAAGGAGATCGGTCCGTAACAGAAGCAATCAGAGGCTTTTGGCAACCAGGTGTAAAATGTAATCAAGGATCACAAGTACAAAAATTTAAAAGATACGAGCCCACTTCTCAGGGGAAGAATATAATGGTTTCCGTGCATAGATGTGGTGTCACCCGTGCAACACTCGATACAATTCAATCTTGAAACAAACATTCCATCATAAGATAGGCTAAGACAGGATGAAAATAAGTAAGCTTTGGGAAGTAATCCGGAAGTCACAGTTTCCCAGAACAGTTGATGCATGTTTTTGAGAGCCAGTACGTATAACCTACCATTCTCTTAGGCAGCTTCAAAGAAAAGACCATGAAGCAAATAATAACAGATAAAAGTGCTAGGCACCGTTGTTGCCCATCCTCAGGGTTATTCAAACTATACTTAACGATGAAGTAATAGAAACCAATATCGCCAGTAGATATTCAGATCGAGTCCATCTCCTACACAATACAAGCAAAACACAATACATATCTGAGAAAAAAAATCAAAAGTTTTGCATTTAAGAAAAAAGACATTATGGGATCAAAAATATGCTTCTATGGTACTGCAGTTGCACAAAAATGACATTAATTATCTAGGCAGAAACATAACAAATAAGTATGACTCAGTCATTGATAGAAAGAGTTAGCTAAATTCTCAAATATGTGCGAGAAAATCAAAAGAACATTGGTGGAAGCCTGTCACACTGAGACCTAAATGAAGTTCTACAATACCATGGCAATCTCAGCTCATCCGCTCGACAGGAAATGTAAGTCCCGATGACCAACGACAGTCGAATTAAAACTAGATCTTATCTGAAGGAAGGTACGAGAAGATAACTGAAGCTCTCAATAACAGAAAGAAATCGAAGAATAAATGTAAAAAATATCTTAATCGTGCCTTTGACGTAGGAATGAATTAACGATTACTGAAATAGGCTGTGGATTATCCTCCGATAGAGAAAAAAGGTATGAAAAGCGGAAAGAAGAACGGACCAGTAAGTCCTTGCGTCTAACAGTAAAGTAGATGAAGATGGAGATAATAATAATGGTGATAATCATGATGACGAAATAAACTGAGCCGTGATTTCCAGCAATGCTCTTGGCAGGATAGTTTCTCTGTCGAAGTTACACGCTTTGCGGCGTTCTGGTTGGCTAGCACCCTCCATTTAGGACGGCCGCGGCTCGCGAGGTACCGGAGACTCGGTCGGGGTAGTGACAGAGGGAAGACCGTGCACGGAGCATCGCGAGTAGTCAGTAGCTGCTTGGTGAACTGCGAGGCTAATTTGGCACTACCCTACACTACCCCTACCATCCCAAGATAACCACCAATATGGAACATTATAAGATCAGGCGAAGTACAACAGTAAAAACTGCAAGAAAAATTGTTGGTGTCTTAATTATCGATACCAAATTTATTTCATGAGAGAAACAGCAAATGAAGCGAAACAATAGTTAAGTTTCAACTTGAATAAACTACGGGTTGCCGGCCGTTGTGACCGAGCAGTTCTAGGCACTTCCGTCTGGAACCGCGGTGCTGATACGGTCGCAGGTTAGAATCATGCCTTGGGTATGGATGTGTGTGATGTCCTTAGGTTAGTTAGGTTTAAGTAGTTCTAAGTCTGATCTCAGATGTTAAGTCCCATAGTGCTCAGAGCCAATTGAGTCAAACTACGGGTTAAACAGAGAAATTTGGCTGTGCCGACAAAGACCGCCTCATTGGTCGCAGACAGAGATGGAGAGTGAAGCGACATTTTCCGAATAAGGTGGTAGGACAAACATTATTGGTTAACCAACCAGACGAGAGCTCAGGGAAGAAGACTAGCATGTTCTAAGGATAATTTTTCTCGATCGCGCTACGAAGATCCGGAGCCTGGCCAATCTGAATTCAGTATGAAACCCAGAATGTGGCAGTGTGAAGTTTCCTTGTAGGAAATAGTCGATCAGAAATCACTTCATCTTGAACTTCTACTACTCTATCTTGATATTCGTCATTTTATCCTCCATTGCTGGGCCACATAGAACTTCCGGCTTGCCGCTGTCAGAGCTGATGTATCGAGGGACTTAGAGAAATTTCGTGTTGATCTGCATTTTTTCGTTGTCGAGGGTCGTTGGTTCCACCAGTGACTACTGACTTTGTAATCACTTCAGCACCCACTTACAACGTTCTGGTAAGACAGAGCCTCAATCACAAGACGATATGTAGGGAAGCTAAAGTCAATTTATGACATTTGGATTGCTTCAACGTTCACGTTGAAGACTTGTCTTTTGAATCAGTGAACAGTTTGATTTCAACGCCAACAACGGATGTGAGGTATTCCCCTCTGTAGTTTGAAATCCCCCCCCCCTTTCTCGATTCCATCTATTGTCCACATTAAACAATGTCCGGTCCAGGTTATTACTATGCAAAGTCTTTTATGAAGATTTGAGAGGAGAAAAGATTGCAATAAACTTTCAAGTTTACTTATACTTCTCCATGGTGGGATGTCTCCAGCTCTTCTTGTCTATGAGTCTGATTCTTCGGATCAGCACGGTTGGTTTGAACTAAATAAATTTAAAGACTGTTGTTCAAATGTTTCAAATGGCTCTGAGCACTATGCGACTTAACTTCTGAGGTCATCAGTCGCCTAGAACTTAGAACTAATTAAACCTAACTAACCTAAGGACACCACACACATCCATGCCCAAGGCAGGATTCGAACCTGCGACCGTAGCGGTCACGCGGTTCCATACTGAAGCGCCTAGAATCGCACGGCCACACCGGCCGGCAAAGACTGTTGTTGCAGAATTTTTTTACGTAAGTATATTTTCTCACATTTTAGAATATCATACATTATTTTGATTTTTCACATTAACAAAGCCGAAATTACATTGTTCGCACAAAAATATGTCCGATCACATCAGAGGTAAGCTTACGGCTCCCACACTCTGCGAAAATAACAATATTCCAAAGGATTTACAATTTTTCTTAACAAATGAATTTCTACTAGTTTCTGTTACATTATTAACTTCGATTAGTATTTCATAAATGAATCCAGAAATATATATAGTAAATAGAACAGGATTTCGTAATTAATAATAGAAATTTTAAGTTTGCAAATGTTTCGTAATTTGAACGTTTCGAAAAAAACGTTCAGAACTAGTATTTATCGATTATAACATCGAAACTGAAATATTTTGTAAACTAATTCTTTTTCAGAAATTTTAGCTTGAAATATAACATACTGTGTATAAAATTATATGAAAGTATGCAGAAAAGCAACTGAGATAATAATGACCTGTCCAAAATTCGATAAATAATACTGGTATCGACAACTACCGCTGAGGAAAAGTAATGCTAGAGGAGAATGTCCCGTCAGAAGTTTTAACTGTTTTCAGTTAACATCACGAGAATCATAGACCACCTGGCGATTACAGTTAATTCCTTTGCATGATTATTAGCATATTTCCGTCTTGACACCATTATCGGATATGCCAAGGCTTAATTATATTAATTTTGCTACTGTGTGTTGTCAGTTTTGTCAGTTATTTTATCGGAATAAATCAATGTAATTGTGATTAGTGTCTCATTTAGTAAGTTCCCCTCATTCATTATCTTTGAGGGTACTCAAAGTTTTTATTTCTTCTTTAAGGTTCGCCGATGACATTGTAGTTCTATCAGGGACAGCAAAGGACTTGGAAGAACAGTTGAAGGGAATAGACAGTGTCTTGAAAGGAGGATATAAGATGGACATCAACAAAAGCAAAACGAGGATAGTGGAATGTAGTCAAATTAAGTCGGGTAATGCTCAGGGAATTAGATTAGGAAATGAGACACTTAAAGTAGTAAAGGAGTTTTGATATTTGGGGAGCAAAATAACTGATGATGGTCGAAGTAGAGAAGATAAAAATGTAGACGGGCAATGGGAAGGAAAGCGTTTCCGAAGAAGAGAAATTTGTTAACATCGAGTATAGATTTAAGTGTCAGGAAGTCGTTTCTGAAAGTATTTGTATGGAGTGTAGCTATGTATGGATGTGAAACATGGACGATAAATAGTTTGGACAAGAAGATAATAGAAGCTTTCGAAATGTGGTGCTACAGAAGAATGCTGAAGATTATGGGTAGATCACATAACTAATGAGCAGGTACTGAATAGAATTGTGGAGAAGAGGAGTTTGTGGCACAACTTGACTAGAAGAAGGGGTGGGATGGTAGGACATATTCTGAGGCATCAAGGGATCACCAATTTAGTATTGGAGGGCAGCGTGGAGGGTAAAAAACGTAGAGAGAGAGCAAGAGATGAATACACTCAGCTGTTTCAGAAGGATGTAGGTTGCAGTAAGTACTGGGAGGTGAAGAAGCTTGCACAGGATAGGGTAGCATGGAGAGCTGTATCATACCAGTCTCAGGACTGAAGACCACAACAACAACAAACCACACATACAGTTCATTTTAACCTAGGTCACATTGCATTTAAACGATCTCCTCATAAACAAACAACTGTCAAACGTGATTTGTGGACGAGAAACCCGCTGTGTAATGTTTCCTTCCACTGAAATGTGGTTCTGGATACGTCTTTTTACACTGGTTGCGGCGACGCGGTTCTTTCTGTCCCTTTACGACGGACCTGCACCTACCTGTGAACGTTGTCTCAGCAGATCATCAGTAGGGAAGCTGAGTGAAACCTACTGTACTTCGACGTGAACCAGGCTGCAATTTAAGTCACTAATCTATGTTTCGGGAGAAACACGAAATGAAAGTTTGGGAATTTTGTCCTCAATTAATGCATTCTGAAACTTAGGTGAACAAGTATCACTGCCAAGCCTGTGCTAGTCTTAACACAGTCACTCACAATCCGTTTCACTCACGTTAGCAAGTTTATGGTGTTGCATTTCCCGAAAACGTAATAGCTACAAAAATACTGATTGTTTTAGATCGATAATGCTCGCCAAATATTAAGTCTGTCGGTACCAAATGCAGTCACAGTTTTTAGCCACCGACGTGCTCAATACGCCACGCGGAATATATGTCTTATCTAGTCATAAAATTCACTTAAAAATTCCGAAATTTCTACACACACATCGGAATAAATATTCCGTCACTTTCCAACACTTTTGATGTCTGAAACACTGCTAGATCCGGCAACTTATCATTTCCATCGAAGCTACTAGTTCACACGTCCGATCTCTTTCATGCCTAGGCTTCGACTGCTCTCTAGAACACTAAGGCGCGCGAAGAATATTGCTTTACCATTGGTCAGTTTACTCAACAGCCAATAACAAAACAACATTCTCCTGCGTCAGTCCGCGCTTTTCATCAATAACCAATCGCAAAATAGCAAACCTAACGACTGCACTTTTTACCGACGTAATTATCTAAAAAAAATTGCTCTGAGCACAATGGGACTTAGCTTCTGTGGTCATCAGTCCCCTAGAACTTAAAACTACTTAAACCTAACTAACCTAAGGACATCACACACATCCATGCCCGAGGCAGGATTCGAACCTGCGACCGTAGCAGTCGCGCGGTTCCGGACTGAGCGCCTGAACAGCTAGACCACCGCGGCCGGCAATTATCTAATATGCTGAAGTTTTGCTTATGCATAAAGTTATTTACTATTGTTATTTATACTTGAATTAACTTTCCCTTTACCATAAACTTACTTTACAAATCTATTCTACAAAAATCCCCTTTGTTCGTATCCATACTTCCTCGAAATGTTCCCACAATAAATCCTACTACATAACTCGTTAAACAATTATCTTCATATTGACATTGAAACGTCCCGTTAGAAAAATTAATGAATTACTGTGCTGATAAACCTCTTATATTATTTGATTTTTAAACTGAACGTACTCAGACATTTCGCTCTTTGCCTATCCTGATCAACACTAAACTGACACACAATATTTTTAGCGCAACGCAATCTGACTTTCAAAAATCCCTACAAAACAATGGCCCTGACTAACAATCTATACATTTCGTCAATCACTTACCTCACAAAAATCTTCGTTACTCGAACTACTGCATTACAGCGAGCGCCACTACTGCCAGCTACATGAAAGATTCAAACTACTCCAGGCACTAACTACTGATAGGCATAGTTATCAAATGAAAGATTTTGATAATGAACAATGTATTTACCTTAATAGTATATATATATATATATATATATATAGTTCACGACATCCAGGCTTACAAATTTACTGACTCTGTCCAGATCATCCGGTCTCAAAACTCTGCCATCTCACTCCCCACATCCACCACTGCTGACGGCTCACCTCCAACTGCGCAACGCTACGCGCTGTTAACAGCGAACTGCCCAACACTACAATAGCATATACTTCAACAATGCAAACCATCCACAGGCTTCACACAGCAGTCAGTGATTTTCATATAGAGCGCTACGTGGCGTTACCAACATAAAAACCTAAACAGCCTACTTACAACATTAATCCACACTCAAGCTTCATTCATACTGCTAAAACGCATTTATAACATTTTACATACACAAAACGACATAATAACACTTTATGAGAATACTAGAACAGTTTATGAAAAACATTCTATTACTTTAGTGCAATCAAGTGGGCACAATCGAAAAAAAAATCACAGTCCACCTATCCAATACTGTCCTCTATCGGCTGATACATAAACTACGTGCGCATCCAGTCTCTCGTCACCATCTGTCACTCTCCTGCTCTGAGACACATCTCCCACTTCACCGCCTCCAAGTCAGGATCGTTATATGGCGCTACGCCTCGTGATCTGAAATGCTAACACTTTGCATACCATAGAATGTAGAATTTTTCGTGCTAATTCGACATTTTTT
This sequence comes from Schistocerca cancellata, assembly GCF_023864275.1. NCBI lineage: Eukaryota > Metazoa > Arthropoda > Insecta > Orthoptera > Acrididae > Schistocerca > Schistocerca cancellata. The sequence continues at coordinate 245,289,760 of NC_064626.1, read as the reverse complement.
ACTGCCGTCTTTAAGGTGTTGCAGTCTTAATGTCGAGCAGTGTATTTAATTTCTGAAAGTAGTAAAAGGATAATATCAAACCCTCCTTACGCTACGAACTCGGTTATAGGTTTTATTAAAGAGCCTTCGGCGAAGCACTAAGTGAGAGGCGAGCAAGTTTCATCGCGCCCTGGGGACAGCGCAGTCGGAGTGCGACCACCGGCGCCCAGCCAGAATGCCCCGCCGCGCCGGACGGGAAAGCTACGCCGGCTCGGAGTTAACTGGATTAGTCCGCTCAAACACGGCGCGAAGAGGCAGGTGGCTGCGTCTCTTTGGCGGGTCGCGCGGCTGCGGCCGGAGGACGGAAAGAGATACAGCGAGCGAGAGATAAAAGCCGCGGCGAGTGCAGCGGGAGGGAGGGAGACGGGAAGATGGCCGGAGTGGGGCGCGGGGGCGGACACCTGCTGGCGGGCTTTTATTTGCGAACAATGAGGCCGGAGCTGCGAACCGGTGGTCACGTCGGCTAACGCAGTTACCGGCGCTCGCTCACTCTCTCTACGGGCGGTCGATCGCACCGGAAGCGGCTCAGGCACAGATACCACTTTAAACGCGCTCGTCTGTCGCTGCGCCGCAGCGGTGTCAATCACCGCACAGTGCACATTCCAACAGGCGGTTTGTGCCGAAATGTATCTTGTATACCGACTGCCTATTAGGGATCACGAATGGAGCTGACAAAGAGACGGCGCGACCGTGGGGTCGGGGATTTGTCCGAAATTTTGTGTGGTGAAAGAGGTCCCCTAACACCTCACGTGGTTAAAGTATTAGGACGCACTACTCGGAAAATCCCGGGAAAAATCGATCTAAAGTTTCTTAGGTGCCATATCAGTATAACATGTTAGTGAATTTCCGAGCCGCCGTCTGTCCTAGATGTTTCCTCAGTCGTTGCCAGCACTACTTCCGTTTCTTTTCGTGCTGCCAACCTTCCTCTTCATCTTTCAGAACTTTTACTATCTTCTTTCCTTCTTCTCTATCAGAATAAACTGAATAGTGTAGAAATAATGTAAGAAACTGTGTATTGTTTGAGGACATGTAAATGAATAATTAATTTGGGCACACTAGAAAATGACCAATATGAATGTAAGTATAGTGGATATTGTAAAGGAAAAATGTAATGGAAAAGTAATTGGAAAGAAAAATATGGATGAGAAGAGGTAAGACTACTGAAAACAAGGTAAATGAATGCTATAATATGACTGAACGTAAATGTTTTAAAAAAAAAGAAAAAAGATGTTTAGGGTTCGGACTATTACGCCAGAGGTCTGGGGTTCGATCCCTCCTCTAGCACCTTTTTTTTTCTTCTGTTTCATTTTCTTTTGTTATTCCACCAATTATTCAGAAACATTCAACTTTTATACATATAATAATTATAAACAAGAACCGCAGTAGTAACTATCGTCAAAACAAAAAAAGCAATAATTTTTGCGACATCTTGCATAACATATAAAAGCGGATGTTTTACAGTCACAGGGCGTTTGCAATAAATCTGTACAAAAACATGCCCCATTAACATTTACGAAAATGTTTTGAGTTTCTGATAATTTTGAGGCAAACTAGGAATATTGAATCATGTCTCAGAATATTGGTGACGATAATTGATGGTGAATTATAGAATGAATTTTTACACAATCTTCCCGGGTATTAATTTCACGATTCTCCTGTGACAATGTGCTGCAATTTTGCAAGCAACAGAAGAAAAAAGAAGTGCGGGAGGAGGAATCGAACCCGAGACCTCTGGCGTAAAGGTCCGAGAGCTAACCGTGTAGGCCAAACGGCGAATCGGAAATGGACTAACATTTTATACTCATACGGCACCTAAAAAACTTTGGATCGAGTTTTCTCCGGATTTTCCGGGAAGTGCGTCCTAATATTTTAACCACGTGAGGTGTTAGGGGTCATCTTTCACCACACAAAATTTCGGACAAATCCCAGACCCCACGGTCGTGCGTCTCGTTGTCAGTCAAACTGCGAACCCTTTAGCGATCAGGATTCAGTCACATCCACCCATCCTGAAAGAATAGACCTCTCGTATGTAAAACAGCTTCAAACGTTTCATGACTTTACAATTGAGTTAAGGGCAGATGTAGGGCAAAATTGCGAAGAATTTGTCTACTTTTTATTGCGTAATTTATTAGACGGAGCCGGCCGCTGTGGCCGAGCGGTTCTACGCGCTTCAGTCTCGAACCGCGCGACCGCTACGGTCGCAGGTTCGAATCCTGCCTCTGGCATGGATGTATGTGATGTCCTTAGGTTAGTTAGTTTTAAGTAGACTAAGTTCTAGGGGACTGATGACCTCAGATGTTAAGTCCCATAGTGCTCAGAGCCATTTTTTAGTAGACTGAGTCTTTAAAAATAACATCAAAAAGTTTCATAGTCGAATTCTGGTTAGAAATACGAGGGTTATTCCAAAAGAAATGTACACTATTTTTGTAAAAATACAGCTTTCATTCTGCATGTGTGAAAGTTTTACATTGTGTAGATACATACTTCCCGCTTGTTTTCAAACATAGTTCAACCTCTTTCCGTGAGTGGAGCCGTCACAGCAGTGTTCAAAATGGCTGCTACACTTGACGTTCGTTACAAGCAACGTGCTGTCATAGAATTCGTGTGCTGTGAAAACGAGACAATGGGAAACATCCACAAGAGGTTGAAAAAGGTGTATGGAGATGCTGCTATCGATCGCAGTACAGTTAGTCGGTGGGCAAGCAGGTAACGTGATGAAAGCGGGCACGGCAATATTGTCCCCGCAGCGGCAGGCCTCGTACTGCACACGCACCAGACAATGTACAGAGAGTTAACGAATTGGTGACTGCTGACAGACGCATCACAGTGAACGAATTGTCACGCTACGTTGGAATAGGGGAAGGAACTGTTTGCAGAATACTGAAGTGTTGGCGTAAAAAAAGGTTTGTGCCAGGTGGTTTCCCAGGATGTTGACAGTGGCTCACAAAGAAACAAGAGAAACGGTGTGCAGCGAACTTTTCGAACAGTGCGAGAATGGTGGAGATGAATTTCTTGGGAGAATTGTGACAGGTGATGAAACATGGCTCCATCATTTTTCACCAGAGACGAAGAGGTAATCAATGGAGTGGCATCATGCAAATTCACCCAAGAAAAAAAATTCGAAACCACAACTTCCGAAGGACTCTTGCTTGTGGACATCATGCCAAGTGGAACCACCATAAATTCTGATGCATATGTGACGACAATGAAGAAACTTCAAGCTCGACTGAGTCATGTTCGACCACAATGGCAAAAGCAGGATGTTTCGCTGTTGCACGACAATACAAGGCCACACGTCAGTCTTACAGTCCTGATCTGGCTCCATGTGACTATCATCTCTTTGGGAAACTGAAAGGCTCTCTTTGTGGAACAAGGTTTGAAGATGATGACTCTCTTGTGCACGCTGCCAAACAGTGGCTCCAACAGGTTGGTCCAGAATTTTACCGTGCGGGTATACAGGCGCTGGTTCCAAGATTGCGTATGGCAGTTGAGAGGGATGGAAGTTATGTGGAGAAATGAAAATATTGCTCCTAAAGGGTGTATCTACACACTGAAAAACTTTCAAACATGTAGAATAAAAGATGGATTTAAAAAAAAATAGTGTGCATTTCTTTTGGAGTGACCCTTGTATGTTTTAAAAAAGTTTGTTTGGGGGTCTGCGTTTGCCACGCCCCCTCTTTCTATGCTATGCTCCACACTTTCTCTACGCAACAAATTTTTTGTGCGTTAATTTCAGATGAGTCTAGAAGGCTGAAAGAAAGATTATCTTTGCTTGTTCCTTTGTTTACGACGTGGCTTCTTTCAATAGTGCGAACTACAAACTTATTTCAGTTTTTAGTTTTGCATGTATCAGCCTGTCTTGCTCGAAAGGGGTCGTAACAGTAGACGAATATTCAAAAAAGTGAGGAAATGTAGAATTTCATGTGTAAAAGCTATCGGAAATTTAAGTGAAAATGTTATAGATACTGCTCTTAAGTGTGAAGAACAATTTTCGACAAAGGTGCTGAGCTCATCTACAGGCAGAAGCCAGTGGAAAGCCATACACCCACAAACATGGTTTGCCACTTGCTGTTTTTGATGTTGTAAAGCCTGAACTGCTGAAAAAATTTGTACATGGGAAGAAATAGAGTACTAATGAGAGCTTCAGTCACTTTATATATATGCATTGTCCAAGGACAGTATTTGTGTCCTCAGTTGTTGTGAAGATAGCTGCATGTGATGCCTGTCTAGTGTTAATAGTGGAAATGTAGCTAGGATTAAGTGCCTGCAGAGACTAGACTTCCATCCAGGTGCATTCTCACTGAAGATGCTCAGAGGCATCAAGTAAGTGTGACTGGACAAAGCTCAGGCAGCAGAAGAAAACATGCAGAAGTTGGGTAGGCAAAGGAGGTACAGCAAGAGATCAGTCCAGGGAGATGAGGAAGAGACTAAAGATTATGGATATGGACAGCATTAGTACTAGGCGTATAGCAGTATTATCAAGAATTGGAATAAAAACTATAAATGAGAATTGCCATGAACTGATTTTTTGAGCTATAGTTTATCTTTTCGAAAAACTATAAATGCTAACATCATGAAATCTGGCATGATTCTTAGCAATTAGTTACTGAATAATCGTGTGCAGTGCTCCTCCGTTATCTTTTTTTCTGAGAAAAATTCTCCTTTAAAATTTGAAAAAGAGGGCAGTAAGACACAACACAAAATTAATTTCAAACCACCTATGACCTTAAACAACAATTTGTTGCACAGATGTAAACTGTGAAGTTCCAGTTTTATTGCTTGATTGTTTTACGAGAAAAGGTACGTTGTAGAAACAATGATAATTAAAAATTCAAATCCTTATAAATGCATTTTGACGCGCATTTTCGAACAAAATTTGCACAGAATATCCAGCATTATGTTACACATAATAGTCTAAAGTTTTACTATTTTATCAGCAATATTTTTTGAGATATATATGTTTTGGTACAAGAATTCATTTTGCCCTACGTCTGTCCTTAATGAGTCAAACATCTGACGTTAATCATGTCAAACATTTATGGCTGAAGACGATAAAGCCTAATTTTATTCACCCAAAGACTAATAAAAAAGTCAAAACCAAAACTGGTATATTTTCATGTAACACCTTTTTGGCAAATATACTGGTACACAAAGAAAAACTGATGCGCCCATGAAGGGAGGAAGAAACGAAGTGAAACTTCACGGAGTGACAGGGAATGTGATCACAATATCGAGTCAAATTTACAAAGAATTTGGCAGTTGACCCCACTTCTCGCATGTATGCAAGCACTGATTTGGTTCGGAAAGGTGTCATAAAGCCATTGTATTCTCTACTGATAGCCTACAACAGTAGTAACTAGTCCTTGATATCCTGTATACTGGGACTGGAGTGAAGTTGACATCTGGGCTGATTCAACACATATTCCTTCAGAAGAAAGATCTGCGAGGAAATATCTGGGAATCTTGTTAGCCACAGAAATACCTCCATTCCGCGTACGGACGAGCGTTGTCCTGTTGAAAAATGGTATACTGTCGCTTGAGAGCACATGAGGACATAGGGTCTCCATGACCTATCGTCGTGTCATCTGAGTTTCTTCAGCCTCTACCAGCCGTTACCCGAAGTCGCGCCCGATGGCTCACCATACCAGGATGCCAGGAGTAACAGCATCTTTCCAAACACTGGAAGAAAAGGGTCTTTCCAAAGGTCGTCACCATACTCGCCACGGTGGTCAGCTGGGGCAGTGAAGATCCGCAATTCATCGCTGAACGTATTGCGACGCAAGATTCCATTACTTGTTCTTGCAAGGCAAGAGCAGATATGACGGGTTTACAATATTCTTTGTGCACTATACGGCGATACGTGGTCGGCCTAAACGATTATGTCTACCGTCATGTTAAAATGCAATACAGCATCGGGCACTATCGGATTCGAAGGTTAGTACACTGGACTCGCATTCGGGAGGACGACGGTTCAAACCAGCGTCCGGCCATCCAGTGTTAGATTTTCCGTGATTTCCCTAAATAGCTCCGGACAAATGCAGGGATGGTCCCTCTGAAAGGCCACGGCCGATGTCCTTCTCCATCCTTGACACAATCCGAGCTTGTGCTCCGCCTCTAATTACATCGTTCTCGACAAGACGTTAAATCCAGCCTTCCTTCCTTCCTTCAAATCCGAATGCACCACAAATCTGTATGATGCACGACTCGACCAACCAGCGAATTGGAGATCCACAGAGAGTTTCCTTTCAAACTCTGTCAGTTGTTCATAACACTGCCTGGAGCGCGCGGCATCTGCGTGTCCTTCATAGTGATCACTCATCTGACGCTGCTCACGGCCATTATACACGCTACCAGCCATTGTAACATAATTGAAGACCGAACACTTTGGTAGCCGTTCTACCTGTCATATGGAGTAACGTCTCTAATAATTTACATGCCAGCTGTTGGAGTGTAAGTGTATGAAGTTACACTGACCTTCGACGATGTCTTCTGGGCACTTCACTTTTTTGTCAGGCAGTATGTCAAATTGTTTATTTTAGGCTTCATCGTAGGTAGTTTCTCTCAATGTTTACGACATCGTATCTCCCAAACTATGTGTTGTGCAGTGACATAATTTTGCAGGCTCATTTAGCTCTGTATATGTATACTGAATAAAATCCTCTCGGTTTTCAAACCATCTATGTACGAATGAAGGCAACAGCCTTGGCGCAGTGGATACACCGGTTCCCGTCTGATCACCGAAGCTAAACGCTGTTGGGCGTGGCCGGCGCTTGGATGGGTGACCATTCGGGCCGCCATTCGCTGTTGCCATTTTTCAGGGTGCACTCAGCCTCGTTATGCCAATTGAGGACCTACTCGACCGAATAGTAGCGGCTCCGGTCACAGAAAACAATCGTAAATAGTGGGAGAGCGGTGTGATGACCACACGCCCCTCCTATCCGCATCCTCAGCTGAGGATGACACGGCGGTCGAATGGTCCCGATGGGCCACTTATGGCCTGAAGACGGGGTGCTTTATGTACGAATGAAGATTTCATTCGAAGAGAAACTGCTTGAAAACCGACAACATTTTATTGAGTCATGCCAGAGCGAAAGACGCCGAGGAGATTTATGTGGACACTATCCGCAAAATATGTCGCGAATAGAGTGATCTGTAAAGAAGTAATAAAGTAAAACGTCATGTCTGTCGCTGAAGTTCTACTGTATGCACTGCAAAAATGTAGTAAGCGATAAACTTTTATCCTTTCTCTTTTTTGTAGGAGGTGCTGGCGAGAAAAAGTTTCGAAAAGATGTCAGAATACGCGTAAAATTTGCTGCAAGTCGGTGAGTGCTCTCATTCTCAATTACTAGATGATTGTAGTCTGGGTGACTTGCGCACCATGAGCTACAATGCCTAAAGACAGTGCACAGTTTCCAACTTTCATACTTATGTTAAATTTTTAACTTAATATTTTGCATCTTGATGAGTTGATCGTGACAACATTTCAAGTTTTTAAGATCGGTCAATAATATTGGAAATACGGAAAATCTAATATTTTTTTCTCCTGTGAGCCACACAACCTGCAATTAGGTTCGATGCTCCGCGTTATCTATTTAGTAATATAGATATGCTTTCAACACGTTACGTTTCGCTATCTAGACCTCTTCAACTTGTTATGTTTCTTCAATGCCGTCGTCTGCCTCCATAGCTGAGCGGACAACGCGGCTGAATTCCCGGGTTCTATTCAGGACCGGGTCGGAGATTTTCTGTGTTCGGAGGCCCGGGATTTGTGTTGTGCTCATCATCATTCCATCCTCATCACCACGCAAGTTGCCGAAGTGGTTTCAACTAAAGAGACATGTACCAGATGACTGGCCTACCCGACGGGAGGCCCTATCCGCACTCACGTTTCATTTCATTGGCGCCGAGCGGCGATTGGGGAACAAAATCATCCAATCGTCCACCCGACGTCAGCACGGAGGCGGAAGCGGTAAACTACGTTAGCGGAACGTAGAGCTCCACGTTTAAGACCAGTGCCAGCAAAGGTCACCGGAATAAATACCTCGCGTGGGCTGAGTCTTCCACTGCCGAGTCCCAATAAAGTTGCGGGCGCGGCATTCCATGGCAGATACCCACTACTTGTAGAAGATGAGCAGCAGGCCAAAGAAGTGGGCATCTCTGCGTGAGATAAGCACCAAGATAGTAATGGAAAAGCACGCAACTTAGCTGACCGGGCAGAACATTAGACATCGCTGTAGAGCAGTAAACTGGTTGCTATGGAGCGCTGTGCGTTGTAGATACTGTAGAACTGGTACCATGTAGTCACGCGACTTTCTTTAGTTGAATAACTCATGGCACTGCAGTGATGCGTATATTCAATGAAATTTGACATTGATAAACTGTTGCATACGAACAATTTTAAATGCACTCTTCTCTTCACAAGTGTCGTAGTAACACTTGATAGATGTACGCTCCAAGGCAGAAAAGTCGACGCACTACGGAAGACTTATCCGAATAATACGGAAATCGGGACGAAAATCGGTAGATCTGATGTACGTGTGAAGACAAACAGATGATTATAATTTCAGAAAAATTGGATGGTTTATTCAAGAGAAATAGCTTCACAAGTTGAGCAAGTCAATAAAGCGATGGTCTGCTTCTGGCCTTTACGCGAGTAGTTATTCGGCTTAGAACTGACTGTCAAAGCTGTTGGGTGTTCTCCTAAGGGATATGGTGCCACAATCTGACCAATTGGAGCGCTAGATCATCAAAATCCCGAGGCAGTTGCAGAGCCATGCCCTCAACTGGGAGGACATCTGGCAACTTTCCTGATAAAGGTAGCATTTGACAGGAACGAAGAGAAACAATAAAAGCTCTTGCCGTATGCGGACGGGCATTATCTTGCTGAAATGTAAGATCAGGATGACTTACCATGAAGGGCAACAAAACATGGCAAAGAATGTCGTCGACGAAACACTGTGCTGTAAGGATGCCACTGATGACAACCAAAGGGACCTGCCATGAAAATAAATGGCACCCCAAACCATGACACCCAGTTGTCGCACCACGTGGCGGGCGACAGTCAGGTTCGTATCCCTCTGGTGCCTGGGGAGTCTCCAGACAAGTCTTTGGCCAAGAATTTCAATGAGTGGTGTAGAATTGTCTTCAGTGAAGAGTCCTGCTTCGATCTGAGCCCCTGTATTAAGTACAGACAGCAATGAAATATTGCAAATTACAAGCTAAAGAAAAAAATAGAAATATACCCATTTTGTCTTCAGCCTAGAACCGCGCGACCGCTACGGTCGCAGGTTCGAATCCTGCCTCGGGCATGGATGTGTGTGATGTCCTTAGGTTAATTAGGTTTAAGTAGTTCTAAGTACTAGGGGACTGATGACAGATGTTAAGTCCCATAGTGCTCAGAGCCATTTTTGAACCTCCCCCTCTTAAGGTCTTCTATGTACTCTGTCCACTTACTCGCTATCTCCTCTGCATTTAACAGTGGAATTGCCGTTGCACTCTTAAGGGGCTCCGGAATGCCCTTTACTTGAAATGTTAAAATAACGCTTATAAATTACATCTTTCCTCACAAAGTATTTGAGGTAGGAAGTTGAACTTTTTACAGATTATTTAATGGAATATGGGCTACAACTTAACACAGGGATTTTACAAAATTTTAGTTCAGTTATTAAAGATGATTTTTTTTCAATTGTAATGAAAATTCACAACATTTTTTGCAATTTTTTATTTATATATTCAAAAATATACAGTTTTTTGGAAAAAGGCTGTGTTAAATTATGCAGAAGGTACTGGTAACATTTACTGAAAGTTTGAAACAAATATGTTTGGAAGATCCATAGAAAACATGTAATTAGTATGAGAAAATAAAAGTTTTGGGAATCGAGCGACAAAGATTGGATTAACTTTTTAGTGCATTCCAGTTCCATAGGATGGATTATCTTCATCCTCTGCAAACTCCTCCTCCAGCTTCCTCTTGTTCCTCCTCCTGTTTACTCTTGCTTGTATTTCTAGACTCTTTACAGCCCTGTCTGCAGCCCGAAGGCGTTCCTTGTCTAAAGCAAGCATCGCTCGTACCATGTTAGAACCTATCTTCATTCCCATATTTCTAAATACCTTGCACCTTACAATGTTGCCATCATTGAAAGTCGCAACAGCATCATACACACCAAAGTGAAGTGTTTCTATTCCAACAAATACAGGCTTGGGGATTCCCGACCATATAACACTATTTACACTTTCATTGGGGTTTTGAGTTTTTCCGTGACTACACTTTTTCAACAGTTCAGGTGCTGCTAAGTCTCTGAAAATAGGTTAGCCACAACACATACTTTATCTCACATCACTAAAATGTACCTGATGAACACGGACGTTAATAATAACACCATTTGACAGCAGTTTAACAGCGCCACAGTGGGTCACGCCCATGTAGAACACATTTTAAAAAAAATTTAAAAATAGTTGTAGTCTTAGGAATTGAATAAATTATATATCTATTAAAAGGTAATAGCCTGCAGATTCAGAAAACGCAAAAAAGTAAAAATTGAACTTTTCATGATTTTGAGCCTTTCCGGAGCCCCTTAAAGCTATCACCCTTGCTTTTAATGTCACGCGAAGGTTATTTGTACTTTCTTGTATGCTGAGGCAGTCCTTCCGACAACCATTTTTTCGATCTCTTCACATTTTTGATGCAGCCATTTCATCTTAGCTTCCCTGTACTTCCTATTTATTTCATTCCTCAGCGACGTGTGTTTCTCTATTCCTGAGCTTCCTGATACATTTTTGTACTTCCTCCTTTCATCGATCAACTGAAGTATTTCTTCTGTTACCCACGGTTTGTTCGCAGCTACCTTCCTTGTACCTAAGTTTTTCTTTCCAATTTCTGCGACTGCTCTTTTTAGAGATTTCCGTTCCTCTTCAACTGTACTGCTTACTGAGCTATTTCTTATTGATTTATAGTCTCAGAGAACATCAAGCGTATCTCTTCATTCGTTAGTGCTTCCGTATCGGACTACTTTGCGTATTGATTCTTCCCTACTACATTGTGACCTGAGCCTATATCTACTCCTGGGAACGCCTTACAATCCAGTATCTGATTTCGGAATCTCTGTCTGGCCTTAAAGTAATCTAAATGAAATCTTCCCGTACCACCCGGCTTTTTCCAAGTATGCTCCTCCTCTTGTTGTTCTTGAACAGTGTATTCGCTATTACTAACTGAAATTTATTACAGAATTCAGTTAGCCTTTTCCTCTCTTATTCATTGTCCCAAGCCCATTTTCTACTCCTTCCCGTACAATCGCATTCCAGTCCCACCGACTATAGGACTTTCATCTACCTTTATGTACTGTACTACCATTTCAATGCCCTCATATACTTTCTCTCTTCATCTTCAGTCTGCGACGAGGGCATGTGTACTTCTACCGTTGTCGGTGTTGGTTCGGTGTCGATTCTGACAAGAACAACACTATCCCCGAACAGTACACTATAACACTCTGTTTTTCCTAACTTCCATAAGGAGTCCTACTCCCGTTATACCGTTTATATCGTTTTCTGCTACTGTTAATGTTACCATATGCTCATATCACCAGAAATCCCTGTCTTCTTCCCATTTCACTTCTCTGATCTCTACTATATCTAGATTGAGCCATTTCATTTCGATGTTCAGATTTTCTAGCTCCCCTAACGAGTTCAAGCTTCTGACATTCCACGCTGCAAGTCGTAGAACGTTAGCCTTTCGTTGGTTGTAAATCGTTTTTCTCATGGTCAGCTCCCCCTTGACAGTCCCCCCGCGGAATAGGGCAGTATTCCGGAATCTTTTGCCAAGAGAGAGATCATCATGACACTTTTTCAATTACGGGACACATGTCGTGTGGATACACGTTACGTCTTTAATGCAGTGGTTTTCATTGCCTTCTGCATCCTCATGCCGTTGATCATTGCTGATTCTTCCGCCTTTAGGGGTAGTTTAACACCCGTAGGTCAAGAGAGTGCCCTGAACCTCTGTCCGCTCCTCTGCCCTCTTTGATAACTCCGTTAACAGAATAGGGGGACTTCTGATGCCTAAAGTCTTCTGCCGCAGGTGCTGATTATTAATCAAAATTTAAACGATGGGGGATTCGATCCCTGGACCGATAACGTTGTGATTTCTATGAAAGACGCTTCCTCATTTTTTTTGTTGATCTCAAATTACTCGTTATTGTTCTTTGGATTTGTTTAGGGCGGACGTCCCATGACTCCCGTTTAAGTTCATCGGTGATCTATTTTTTATTACAGAGGGCAGCTAACCCTCTGATTGAACACGCTGAGGTACCGTACCGGCTGAAGTATACGTACCGCCGAAGCGAGTACGCCCCTAGACCGCGAGTGAAATAACTTAGCACACAAAAATATCAGCATTGGGGGAGCGGGGCGGGGGATGTCTCTATGTGAACAAGAGATAGAATTTTGTAAGCTTATGAAGTGTCGGCAGAATTGCCAACACTGTTTTTAGAGGAGGCTGAAATGCACGCTATAAGCTCACGCAGGCTGGCGTGAGGTCTGAAACAGGATACGTAATGAATGCTATAAAGAAAAGTACGTAGCTTCTGGAATACTTAACTTTAATCCACATTTGTAGAACATTGCTCTTGATGATACAGAAGTATTATAGCAATTGAATACGGCGCCTTGCTAGGTCGTAGCAAATGTAGCTGAAGGCTATGCTAACTATCGTCTCGGCAAATGAGAGCGTAATTCTCAGTGAACCATGGCTAGCAACGTCGGCTGTACTACTGGGGTTGAGCTAGTACGTGTCTCTAGACCTGCCGTGTGGTGGCGCTCGGTCTGCAATTACTGACAGTGGCGACACGCGGGTCCGTCGTATACTAGCGGACCGCGGCCGATTTAAAAGCTACCACCTAGCAAGTGTGGTGTCTGGCGGTGACACCACACTTATGCGTGATCCAAAGTGCTGCTACAGACATAAGCGTTGCTGAGGGCAAAGAACTATTATACGTTCACGGAGATTCGCGAGGCTGATAAACTTACAATTTCATTAACCGATCTGCACGGCACAAGGACAAAGCGGGAGAAAAATGGATATGAGTTACAGTTATCGACACAAGAGAACGAATATACTGATCAGCCTAAAACAGGGTCATGGAAAGAATTTAGCTTACGACGCATTTGGCAACAACACTACACAGTTCTGACAGATTTTGGTACAAAGAATTGTCACTACGAACAAAATCTGATAGCGACCTAACAAGCAGTACGACAGCAAGGAGTCGCATTGCATATCACCGTCTCTGCCTTGTGGTACAGTTGCACAGCGTGTCCCCACCAGACTACAGCATCTCCAACACGACCAGATCGTAGCTCGCCCCGACTTCAACCGCTCAGCGTTCGCACCACACCAGCCCCGAGACGAGGCAGTTTCTGACGAACTTTCCGGCCAACCGCGGGCCTGCCTTCCGTGTGTAACACAGCGGCCCAATCGACTCGCACCAGAAGCGCGCCATACGGATCCCTTGTTCGTCCGTTTTAACTGACTGATTTTCTAGAAAGAACTCTAAGCTTCTACTACGAACTTCCAGCACCCAAGGGAAATACTCGCCCACAAATTCGGTGTAAAATATCGTTCCATCTACGCCCTGCAAGTCACGTACGCGAAGATAGAGGGACCGGCGTCTTCAGCCACCATTTCTCTCCAGAATGAGATTTTCACCCTACAGCGTCACTTCTCCCAGTACCTCATCTCCTACCTTCTAAACTTCACAGAAGCTCTTCTGCGAACCTTGCAGAACTAGCACTCCTGGAAGAAAGGATATTTCGGAGACATGGCTTGGCCACAGCCGGAGATGTTTCCAGAATGCAATTTTCACTCTGCAGAGGAGTGTGCGGTGATATGAAACTTCATGGCAGATTAAAACCGTGTGCCGGACAGAGACTCGAACTCGGGACCTTTGCTCTCGCAGGCAAGTGCTCTACCAATTGAGCTACCCAAGCACGACTCACGCCCCGTCCTCACAGCTTTACTTCCGCCACTACCTCGTTTCCTACATTCTAAACTTCACAGAAACTCTCCTGGTTGGCAGGAGAACTTCTGTGAAGTTTAGAAGGTAGGAGACGAGGTAGTGGCGGAAGTAAAGCTGTGAGGACGGGGCGTGAGTCGTGCTTGGGTAGCTCAGTTGGTAGAGCACTTGCCTGCGAAAGGCCATCCTCCCGAGTTCGAGTCTCGGTCCAGCACACAGTTTTAATCTGCCACGAAGTTTCACCATTTCTCTCCTTGTTTTTCGATCTCCCCCCCCCCCCTCCCCTCCTATGCACTCCAACAGATCAATTAGCCCCCCGTTTCTAAGTTCGGAAAGAGCAGAAAATATGCCTTAGCTCACACCCAAACTAACAGAATGATTTAATGTAAGGCACGAAGTGTTCATGAAACAGAGGCTGCTGAACATAAAGGCAGAATTAGGATCAAGTAAAACACATACCCCATAGGTCACATCCCATAGGCACCAATCCAAGTAAAAAAAGTACCGCACCTAGTTGACAGGATATATTATGATGAAAGATGTACTTAAACGTACGTCTTTCAGAGGATGAACTAAATGTGTCGAAAGATGTAGAGAATGTTCTGTCACGATGATTCATTCTGTCAGGTCTAACTGGGCTGGAACGAACGCATTTACACTACAGTCTCATGGGGGATGATTTAAAGATCCTCTATTGCACCAGTACCTTTTCAGAGGGTGAAACTGGAAAGTAAATGGAATATTTGTTCCCATACATTGGGCGAAACTCAATGGATTAAGGGGGAGGGGGGGATTTTAGTTCTACTCGCTTCTCAAGTTACTGGATCAACATAGCCAGAGAAAATAAATCAGCCACCTAGATGGTCCGATGTCAACGTAACTTCGCACATGTACGCACTCTCGATAGTAATGCAGATGATTAGAGCTGAAATTCTCTGAGATAGGTGGAACGTTCATGAGAGTGCATTAGTTCTGTTCCTGTGTAGTGTTGTTGCCAGCCCTGGTAGGATATTTTTGGGGCCCGGACAGCTTCAGATGTTCAGTGATCACTCTGAAGAACACGGAGATGCGGCGTCCTCCTATGAAACACCGTAATTAGCACCTGACAGAGTTTGAGATGGGACTCATTGTGTGTCCCCATTTGGCCAGATGGTCGAAGCGTGAAATATCCAGATTTGTATGGCATTCGGATGAGACAGTGGCCCTGTGTGTTGAATATCAAAGGGACGTGAGAACAGGGCATGCTCCTAGTTGAGGTTGAAGTCGACTATAACTGACTACCGCAAGCGAGGAGCCTCTCCACATCTGAAAGAATCGCGGTTCCGCACTACTTCACACGACCATCGCCAAAGACTATCGTAGCGAATAGAAACAGGTCCCATTCTTCCAATGTTTTGGAGAGGCACAGCGGTGTTACTCCTCGGGTTATGCTGTGAGGAACCATCGAGTGTGACGTCAAGTCACGACTGGTTGTGATTGAGGCATTACGTTATGTCACGGACAGAACTGTTACATCTCATGCGGCAGTACCGCGGAGCCATTTTTTAACAGGAGAATGCTCTTCCACACATGGCACTTCCTGTTGAGCTAATCCCGTCGTCATCAAGATCACCAGATCCGTCTCCGATAGAACATGTGTGAGAGAGGCTCAGCCGGCATACTCAGTTCCAATGCCAGTATACTGGATAAATGACCATTTACAATAGTTGTGAGTTAGCTTGTCTCAGCAAATGGTTCAAGAGCTTTATGACACCATTTTCAGTTGAATCATTGCGTGCATGCAGACCACAGGAGCTGCACCCACATGCTGGTAAGTAGACTCATGCAGACAGGTTCTTCCTAAATCGGGATCGATGTTGTAACCACTGAAATAACGTGATACACCATCTCAATCCGTGAATTTCCATTTCGTTTACTCCTTTCCTTCTGTGTGCTTCATTTTTTCATAAGGAAAGATATTTTTTCTCTTTTTTGTACAAAACAGTTGCTCTTTGGTGGTAGGGTGACAGGTACACTGCCAGCATCGATCAGTTCATGCTCTTTCTCACACAGGAACCAAAACAAAAGGCGCGCTAGGTCTTCAGATTCTTGTCTACGAGATAGGGACCAAGAAATAAATAACACTGGCACTCTTCAAGTTCTGAACCACGTGTCTGAGAGGTTTCCCTTGCTCGTAGACCAACGCTAGAACAGGATATACTCTACCAATTATTCCATAACAGGAACACCTGTGCCCCATTCCCAACTGCGAGGACTTAGTTGAAAAGGACGGAACTTTACAGTGTGGCAGATGTCAAACAGTCCGCTCTACCACTCGTGGTTGACAATGAACTACAGGAAACAAAAATCGCAACAAAAAATCTGCGATCACCTCAAGCTCTGTAAAGAAAATAATAATTCGATTCTTTTCTTCGTGATTGTGAAGCGACGTACTGTCCGAAGTGCAATACGTCAAGAACAAATGTCGCCCTTTACTCAGATGGAAAAAGCGAGTGATTGTGCATAGAGGCAGCAGTTAACAAGAAAATGGCGGAACACGCCTGCCCTGAACATCATGAATGATGTTTATTACCCGAGTTCTGAAGGACAAGAGCAGTATCGCCGCGCCTTGACGTGCTCTTTTACACAAATAACGAGCAGGACAGCCTGGTGGCGCAGCAGATGGACTGCTATTTTCGCTGCTGCTCTCAGCGACTTCTTACGCTGACTTCTCCATAGTGTGGAAGATCCATCCGACTGTATTTTCTGCTTGCATGAAGACGGAAGTTTGGGGTGGATCTTAACTTACGCATTCAAACGTGACGCTTACGTTTGCGCCAATTGTGAGTTCGTATCATTGCCGGCAGGGGTCTCTGTAGTGCAGCTATCCAATGTGAATCGAGGTGGGGATAACTAAGGAACAAAAATTGTGTAGCGTTTTCCTTTTTTTTAAGAACGTAAAAGCGTGAAACCATATAGATACAAATTTAACAAAGGCCCTTAAAAGCCTGCTGTTGATTGATATACATGTAATGTATTGAAAAATAGGTTTTGATAATTGAAAGATAAAAATTGAAGAACATTATAACAGTGTTAACGCGAAACTCAGATGGAACGCGAATAACGCGAAACAACGTTGCTGTGTCACATACATAAACAAAGGTGCAAAGATACGTTCAAGAACTGTTTGTCATGTTGTGTAAAACTTTACACTTCACGTTAATACATTTTATTGTTCTGACACTAAACATTTAAGCAATGAACCAAAAAGAAGAGGATTATTAGAGACACAGATGTTCAGTACCTAAAACGAAATAACTATAGATAAAGCATACAGATCAAAGGGAAGCAACGGTTCTTATAGCTCCCAGTGCTCCGATATTGCTACACAGATACCTTGGCAACTTGCAGCAATTTAAAACTCTCTTTCTGATATGCGGGATTACTGAAATAAAGACGAAAGGCAGCACTCGTTGGAAACGGCACTATCTCATGACGTAATTGTGACAAAAACGATTGTCTCTGTCTCTCCCATACTGCACATGCAAAGACGATGTGATTAACGTCATCTTCCGTATAGCTAGTACAGTCGCAGAACGTAGTTGGAGTAATTCCAGTTCATCTGAAAACTTTCGTGGCTGAAGCTCGTACGGCAGACAATGGATACCACACATGTGGGAAACCTAACATCCTGAAACCAGGACCTGCTTGGACTAATAGGCTAAACACAAACCTAATATCTTCCCCTGAAGAACTCAGACAAGTCCAAGTCGTTTTACCACTGATGAAAGGCACCCAGACGGTGCATTTCAGAAGGCGAAAATATGAGGTCGATTAAAGTTCGTGATTTTGGTGCTTCTTTAGTAAGAACGTCGCCTTCTCATTTATCAGCATGGGTGTCCGCAGGCTTTCATGTCGGTAAGGATAAAACATGTGATTTACAAATTTCGAGGACATCGTTATTTGAACGTCATTTACTCCTCGGTACAATTACTGGAATTTTCAATACAGGTATGTAAGTTGGATTCACACATACCTTGTGATACTTTTCGTAGACATTTTTCAATTACCTAACTTTAATTTTCGTTTTTCATTCGTTTACGACGTTTAAAAATAAAGTATGGGTATCGGTCATTTTTTCACTCTATTCACTATACGTTTGCACCGCACAGTGCACGAAAGTCTGAGTAAACCATGTTCATGCACCACTCCGTACTTACAACTCATTGTTGACTAGGAAAAAATTAAGAGATAACTTCACTCACTGCCGATTATACTCTCAATCCGTATCGATCAGCTGCGTATCATGAAAGCACCCAATATGGATGTTCACGGTCGAGCTGATTTGCAATAACCATTGTGAAATTTTATATAAGAATATACAGCCTACAGTTGCAGGTTAACTTTATCGTTTACCTAGGTTTCAACGTTAGTAATAACGTCTTCTTCAGAACCTGCAAAAAGTTAATATTATAATGTGCTAGTAAATTATATTAGATATGGTCATCCTATAGGATGCAAAATGGCTCAAATGGCTTTGAGCACTATGCGACTTAACTTCTGAGGTCATCAGTCGCCTAGAACTTAGAAGTAATTAAACCTAAGTAACCTAAGGACATCACACACATCCATGCCCGAGGCAGGATTCGAACCTGCGACCGTAGTGGTCGCGCGGTTCCAGACTGTAGCGCCTAGAACCGCACGGCCACTCCGGCCGGCTACAGGATGCAACGTGTAGTACTTGCATATAATATTATTTAAATGTCTGCCTAAAACAAGCCATGTCCTAAGTCAACTTTATCAAACTTGATGCATAACCATAAGATTTTGTCACTTCTATCAAACAAGCTGTAGCAAATTCACTTTAAGCCCGTTATACGGGCCTCGTCGTGTGACTAGAGACTGCGGATCGCGAGGGCTTCGCGGTCTGCCTCACAGAGGGCGGCGCGCATGCGCGAGACGTATAGAGTCAAACTCTTATTACGCACGCGTCAGATAACATTTTTGCTATGAATTAATTTTATACTTTACTATTGTAAGTAAATTACAGTATCCAGCATGACTACGTTTTACATTCTACTACAGAGCCTTATAAACTGACCAACAAATCTCGTATGAACATGTGTAGGAAAGTTTCTATTATTACAGAATCTGTAATGGTCACATGCATTATGAATTATTCTAAACCTAATATAGGCTGGAAGACTT
The DNA here is from genome assembly GCF_023864275.1 of Schistocerca cancellata. Lineage (NCBI taxonomy): Eukaryota > Metazoa > Arthropoda > Insecta > Orthoptera > Acrididae > Schistocerca > Schistocerca cancellata. The sequence continues at coordinate 245,270,528 of NC_064626.1, read as the reverse complement.
AATATAATTTACTAGCACATTATAATATTAATTTTTTGCACAATATGAAGAAGACGTTATTGCTAACGATGAAACATAGGTAAACGATAAAGTTAACCTGCAACTGTAGGCTGTATATTCTTATATAAACAATATCAGTTGCTGTCGCTGCATATAAATGTTAAAAACTGTGAAATTTATTAAATGAAGGTGGGCGTACAACACTTACTCAGTGAGCGTCATCCACTGTTACATCGCATGAACTGGCAATAGTTCCTGCTTCTACCGACAACTACCGATTAGCTGCCACACAGTACCCATGAACCAATATAACATAACACTTTACTTTAAATAATTAGTGCCTGATAGCTGTACACCATTACTTGAATTTTCAAAGAGTAACGTTTTGTCGAGTGTATTTTTTCGTCAACTCTTTTGTTTCATCAACAGCCATTTGAGGCTCATGAAGTTAAGAACACCTACTGAAATTGGAGCTGGGAGAGTCACGTGTTTTGCCGGCCGGAGTGGCCGAGCGGTTCTAGGCGCTACAGTCTGGAACCGCGCGACCGCTACGGTCGCAGGTTCGAATCGTGCTTCGGTCATGGATGTGTGTGATGTCCTTAGGTTAGTTAGGTTTAAGTAGTTCTAAGTTCTAGGGGACTGATGACCACAGCAGTTAAGTCCCATAGTGCTCAGAGCCAGAGTGAGGTGTTCGTTCCTTAGGAACACAACATTTCTGAAATGGAAGTCTCTCATCATGGATATACATCTCAATAAGTCCGCGAAAGCATGTCACGAAGCCGATTGGCAGCTCCATTTCATTATGTTATAGCTTATTAGTAATGTCTGGAGTCTAATAACATGTAATCTTTGTTTCTTCATAAGCTGCGCATTGTTCTCAAGTACTAAATTCCCGAATATTCTGGCTATGGAAATGTAAGTTTAATTTTGCATTTTTTGTCGTATGCATTTAATTTTTCAAGGATAAAGTCATTTTTAAGATTGTACTTCATTCTTTTAGTTCCTTGTGTTTAACGTCCATTTACGGCACAGCAATTCATTCTTTTAAATTTGGCAAGAATTAAAAATTACGTCCTTCTTCGTAAAATGCAACAGTGTTGCTGAAGACCGAAAATGTTGAAAACAAATTAATGGTCCAACTGCTTGTTGCCAATGTCACGGACCTACTGTTGTTAACTTGTACCAGATATGGCTCCTGAAACAAAAATATCGATATGGCATATCGATTTGTACAAAACGTAAAGTCCATTTGTAAAATATCGATATTCGCATGTTGTGATGTTCAGTAACTGTTGTAGTTGTGTAAATCTGAGAATGTATCGCATAATGCAGACAATAAATAGAATGTACATTAAATGTATTCTATCTCGCAAACCATTCCGAATAGGGCACGGGTACAAATGCAGTTTTTTATTTCACATGATATTTCCTGTCATGTCCCTGAATACTGACCATTTATCCAGGGACACCCTGTATACAAAAAAAGGGGTATTCGAGAAATGTACGGCACGTTACATATCATACCATAGTGGTTATTATAGATGCCTGGAGGGAAGTCTGTGGCGAAGTTAATTGCCCTCTTCAATTATGCTAAGGTAGATGGACGGTTACACGAATAAAGTACCTGGAGATGTTGGAAAAATGGATTTTTGTCAGTTGCGACAATAAGTAGTATATTTCATTTTCCAAGAGGATTGATCGCTTCCGCTATGGCATCCGCATGAAAGGGCACTGCACCTTCAGAATGACCTGTCTCAGTGATGGTTCCGCCGTAAGGGAGGTACGGGCCCTATGTTGCACCGATATCCTCCAAGGTCGTCTAAGGTCGCGGTGTATGTCTTTTGTCCGTCTGTGTGAGTGGATTTGTGAAAGCCTCCGTCGGTGCATCTCCCCTTACAAAGTACGAAGAAATGCGACGCGGCATAGCAACAGCAGTTAACACTATAATTCCAGATATGCTCGCAAAAGTATGCGAACAGTTTGACTGTCTTCTGGACGTGCGTCGACCGTCCAGTAGATGAAACATTGACTGTATGTGAAACGGGCCGGCCGCTGTGGCCGAGTGGTTCTAGGCGCTTCAGTCTGGAGCCGCGCGATCGCTACGGTCGCAGGTTCGTTTCCTGCCTCGGGCATGACCGTGTGTGATGTCCTTAGGTTAGTTAGGTTTAAGTAGTTCTAAGTTCTAGGGGACTGATGACCTCACAAGTTAAGTATCATAGTGCTCAGAGCCATTTGAACCATTTTTTATGTGAAACGAGAATTGAAATTTTATAAACAGGTAAATTAATGCCTTCGAAGTTTTAGATATGAGCAGCATTCCCTTTACAAAACGAACTATACATATTATTTTCGATGTGGAATGTTTTACCTTGAAGTGTCGTACTCGGATGTTTTAAAAGTAGTAACAAAAGCTGTAAACAATTTAAAGGTGCTGATTCCCGAAAAAAGTCTACAACATGAGAGAGAGCGAACATTAATTTGGATATGAAGCACGAAATTGCAGCAAGCAAAACATTCCGCTTAGAACAATGTCACAGCTTAGTCAAAACGGTCACGAGGTTAAACAGGCTCTTCATTACTGTATATTAAGGACTATAGGATGCACATTTTTCTTCTAAAAATTGCCTGCCAAGTCCAGTTGGGTCTTGTACTCGACATTAATATAAAAATGTCCAGTATTTTATTTAAAATTCCCGCTTGTGTTAAAAATGGTCATATATTCGATGTTGCGGGAAACCTATCTGTATCAGGCAACTTTGGATTCAACTGGCAGCAGCAATGCACCGATGCGGCAAACGTGAGTTACTGGGATTCACAATCTCGCTAACACTGTCTGTCTCCCTCCCTCCCATCACAAACCCAGAACACTGTCCGGCCTATCATGCATCATTGCTGTCTACGGTGCCAGTGAACTTGAACTGAAAGTGATTTATGCTATCGATAACAGCACAATACAGGGTGTTTCAGAAGTGATGGTCAGTCTTCAAGGATATGACAGGAATAATCATTCGAAACAAAAAAGTCAAGGAAACATGAGGTCTAAAACGCAGACCTTAAGAGCTATGTGGACGAACATTTCAAATTCTTAGTTTCAGTCTTCTGAGGCTCTCACAGTACATTGCAAGTTTACGGTGGCGCCTTTAGGTATGAATTCCAAATGCACCACACCTTGAACATCTCAGAACGATGTGAACATGATTTTGCCATGTTGTTGTTGTGGTCTTCAGTCCTAAGACTGGTTTGATGCAGCTCTCCATGCTAATCTATCCTGTGCAAGCTCCTTCATCTCTCAGTACCTACTGCAACCTACATCCTTCTGAATCTGCTTAGTGTATTCATCTCTTTGTCTCCCTCTACGATTTTTACCCTCCACGCTGCCCTCCAATACTTAATTGGTGATCCATTCATGCCTCAGAACATGTCCTACCAACCGATCCCTTCTTCTAGTCAAGTTGTGCCACAAACTTCTCTTCTCCCCAATCCTATTCAATACCTCCTCATTAGTTACGTGATCTACCCACCTAATCTTCAACATTTTTCTGTAGCACCACATTTCGAAATCTTCTATTCTCTTCTTGTCCAAACTATTTATTCTTCATGTTTCACTTCCATACATGGCTACACTCCATACAAATACTTTCAGAAACGACTTCCTGACAAATCTATACTCGATGTTAACAAATTTCTCTTCTTCAAATGAAGAGGATTATGATGGCATAATCCTCAACTTCTTTGGCGTCGGTCATCCTTTTAGGGGGAACTCCATTGACGTTCTTATTTTAGGTGTCAAAATGGCGAACCCAGATTTCATGACTAGTGGAACAAGGGCGGCGTCGCCCCAGTGACGTCATCCAAGATGGCGGACGTGACGTCAGCTGATGATGCGAGTACCGTTATCAAAGATGGTGGTTTTTGGAGGAAAACTACCAAGCCCTCCTGGTTGGAATTTCGAATTTTGGTGGGAAGATACGTCAATTGGGCTACCTCTACTAACCTAAGAAAATGGTGGGAAAAAAGGGCACTTACCTCCAGTAATCTAAGTCACTTGACCACCACCTCTTCTTAGGAACTGTAAGGGAAAGGACCTGGCCTGTTCTGGACATAAGTCTTCACTTTCAGTCTTCATTTAAACAATTAGAGGCAGTACCACAATCAAGTGTGTTGGCCATGGGGTCCTGTCGCCTCATGTTCTTGGAAAACAGGAGGTAATTTGGAACTTTTGAGGTAATTTTGCTTGAAGAGCTTACCACTGCAGCTGAGGGAGTTAGTATGGTGTTGCCTCACTCGAGGCTGCACGTGCTGTCAATCAGTTCGAATATAATTTGTTTATATTTGTTTAAAATTATTAAAATTTGTTTAAATTTGCTCAAAATTGTTTCAGTTTGTATACATTTGGTTAATATTTTTAAAATTTGTAGAAATTTCCGTATATTTATTATCTGCCTACAGCAGTAGCGGCTTAGTTCGATGCTACCACCACAAGAGCTTGTTGAGTTGTCAGTGTTCAATCTATTGGCGAAGGGTGATCGTATATCGAGGCGGACGGCGCCAGCATGAGCCGCCAGACTGTCGGCAGTGTACCTCCATCTCTTAAGTAGATTTTCAACATTTTGTGGGTGTGCATAGAGAAGAACACATTTTCAACTGCAGCCTTTTAGGACGACGATTTTCCCCACTTATGTGATGCATTATGGCCCATTCAATATGAGTGCTTTTTTTTTCGAGACAATTTTGAAGTTTAATTATAACTGTGATGCATTTTTTCCATCAGCTGTGATGATGTATATTGACTTCAGTTAAATGGGCTGTAGGGTGATTTTTAGTAGGCCTGCGTAGTGAAATTTGACGTCAAACATTGACTGATGCTATATGCTGGACGGTAATACACTTCTTTTAAACTCCTCTCTGTCCTACACCATCATCTAGTCAGCTGAACGTATTTTCCATCAAAAAAGAATAAAGATTATACCTTACACCCCAGCCTCTTCCCCCCTAGCTTGTAGGTGTAGGGTAGAATTTGGATGTTTCTGTTGCTGGTTTCGAGTGGTATTGCGAAATTTTTTCCCAGCAGAATAACACCAGTTGTATGGTATATCCAGTTTTTGCAGCGTATTGCGCTTTTATGCCGTCCTTGTTCAGCACTGTGCATGTAGTTGTGTAATTAGACATCATCTTCGTGATTAATTACGTAGTTAGGATCGATATTTGCATAGGTTTCGAGTGGTATTGCGAGATTGTTTCTCAACACGATAAGACAAGTTGTATAGTATTGTCAGACTTTGCGCTATATTGCGATTTTAGGCCATCCTTGTGCAGTGATATGCATGTAGTTGTGTAATTATTAGCAAAAAAATGGCTCAAATGGCTCTGAGCACTATGGGACTCAACTTCTGAGGTCATTAGTCCCCTAGAACTTAGAACTAGTTAAACCTAACTAACCTAAGGACATCACAAACATCCATGCCCGAGGCAGGATTCGAACCTGCGACCGTATCGATCTTGCGGTTCCAGACTGCAGCGCCTTTAACCGCAATTATTAGCAATCTTTCTGATTATATAAGTAATTAGGATCGATATATGCGTCAGTTTCCCGAACAAAATAAATAAAGTACACTAACCTAACCTTCCTCTCCCACATCTGGACAGTTCCCATGTGTTACGGGGTCACTCGGGTTTTCCATCCAGTAGAATCAGGGTTCGAGTCGCCGATAAGGTGCGTTTTTTACTTGCACACAGTGTTTGTGCACAGCATTTTTTTCGGGTGTTTAAGCATTGTGAGCGTGTTTGCATGCATTATTTCGGTGAGCTATGAGTAGTTTGCACGTCTGTATGCTGTGTACTGCATTATTTCTATAATTTACGAGTTGTATGCGTCTTTGCACATCAGTGTAATACATTATTTACAAGACGTTACCAGGTCTGTGAAATGTATATTGTGACCCTAAGCACATCAGGGAGAGGGTTCTGTACCAGCGTAATAAATAAACACGTGAAATCGATGCCTAAATAAATTGTTCAAAAAAATAAATAAAGTACACTCCTTCCTCTCTCCAGAAGCCCAGAATAGGCTGATTCCTTTTCCCAACAGTTTTCCCCTCCAGACCGCCAGGGGTATGAGGAGGCTGGGTCAGACGTGTAGCTGCGTAAAACACATGATGCCATCATGATGCTGTGTTCCTATGGACTGAATTGCATGTTCGTGTGACCTATCATGGCACCCACTAGCGGTGAACTCTGGAATTAGGTCCGTTCTTTGGTCTGTTGCATTGGAAGCAGTTGTCTCTTGTGCGGTGTGAGCTTATATGTAGGTTTTAGAAATGAAGGACAATTCCAGCAGAGACACATGTTTCCATGTGTTGTGTAACGCATCTTTAAAGTAAAGCATTTATTTGCAGGACCGTATACAGCTATTAAAACTCTTCCTGCCTCAAACCAACATATCGCTAATTGAAAACCGACAACTCAACAAGCACACGATATCTCAGCCTCTTGTGGAGGTAACACCGAACTAATCCGCTACTGCCCTAGGTAGATAATAAATTTAAAGAAATTTCAACAAATTTAAAAAATTTAACCGTAGTTATGCCGGCCGCGGTGGCCGTGCGGTTCTAGGCACTTCAGTGCGGAACCTCGTGACTGCTACGGTCGCAGGTTCGAATCCTGCCTCGGGCATGGATGTGTGTGATGTCCTTAGGTTAGTTAGGTATAAGTAGTTCTAAGTTCTAGGGGACTGATGACCTCAGATGTTGAGTCCCATAGTGCTCAGAGCCATTTGAACCATTTTAAACCATATTTATACAAATTTAAGAAATTTAAACAAATTTAAATATATTTATAGAAATTTAAAGTAATTGAAACAATTTATATTCGATTTGATTGGCATGATCAGTCTCTAGTGGGGGCAACACCATATTAAGTCCATCAGCTCCAGGAGTAAGCTCTTACAGCAAAATTCCCTCAAAAATTCGACATTCCCACCCTTTTTCCAAGAGGATGGCACAAATGGACCCAATGGCGAACACACATGATGGTGGTACTGCACCTAATTGTTTAAATAAAGACTGAAAATGCTTCTGTCCAGCACATGCTGGGTCTTTTTTCCGCCAGTTCCTAGAAAGAGGTGGCGGTTGGGTGACTTTCTTCCCGCCGTTTTCTTAGGTTTGTAGAGGTAGCCCAATTGACGTATCTTCCTTCCAAAATTCGAAATCGCTGTCAGGCCGGGGGGGGGGGGGGGGGGCATGGCACTTTCCCCCCAAAAGCCGCCATCTTTGACAACGGTACCCGCGTCATAAGCTGACGTCACGTCCACCATCTTGGATAACGTCACTGGGGCGACGCTGCCCTTGTTCCACTACTTTCATGACCTGTCAAAATGTTGTTAAGAAACACATCAGCCTCACGCTTAAAATGCAAAGGAAAGTGTTCATGTTACGAGTGATCATTTTTGGAACCCACTGTACACACAGTTTTCTGTACTGCAGTCTGTACTCGCTCTCGTGATATGCACCTCTCATCTGAGAGCTTTGTAAGTGTTATCCGACGATATTTCCTGATGAGTCCCTGGGTAGCACCAGCGTTTGTTTCATTGCGACCTTGTACAACCCGGCGTCGCATGTAACTCATGTCGATTCAACCATAACCCTACACAGCTTTCATTCTTCTGTGGATTTCAATTGGATGCACGTTTTCTACGCTTAGAAACTCAAGTACAACACGTTGTTTCTCACGCACCAACACAGTTACGTTACACACCACCCTGTTACACGCTAGAATTCTGAGCCCTCTAGCGGCACAGGCTTCAGAGAAGCAAGAAATCCGACCGTGTAATATACATGACATGTAGAGACTCAACCGTTATTGAGAAAAGAAAGAGGTATTTCTTTTCAGCACGCCATGTACGTGATGCCCAATATCAGAATAACTGAATTTGGAACTCCCATTCACAACATATGGTTGCGTAAAATAAACGGGCTCGGTTCAGTAAATACTCACAGTATCAGTTAAGAATATATAACAAAAAAATGGTTCAAATGGCTCTAAGCACTATGGGACTTAACATCTATGGTCATCAGTCCCCTAGAACTTAGAACTACTTAAACCTAATTAACCTAAGGACATCACACACATCCATGCCCGAGGCAGGATTCGAACCTGCGAGCGTAGCAGTCGCGCGGCTCCGGACTGAGCGCCTAGAACCGCTATACCACCGCCGCCGGCTTAAGAATATTTAACAGATTACCTCTAAAATTATCACGTGATTAGCATATGATTCATCTACAAGATGTAAAGAGATACAAGTATAATTCTGATGTGCGCGTTTCCTCAGCTCTTAGTGCGAAATGACACAGAGCTAATTATTAAAACTCATAGTTCATAGCCATCTGAAACAGCTGTAGTTCGAATTAATAAATATAAACACATAATTCGAAAACAAATTTTAAGGCAAACATTGGTCATAACACAGCTCAGAACATCAAGAACTCAGTCACTTCGTGAAAACAATTCGAATGAACTCGTCTCGGCTCCTACGAACGCAAGGTACTCGGAAGTCGCTCAATGAAGCAGCTCTCAGCTGCTTTGCTTGTTAGTATCCTTTTCCGTAGTTTTCGGGCCAACTATGACCATAAACAAAGTACAGAGCTTAGGGTACCAGGAAAATGTGACAAAGTTTGTGGTCTATGTATTGGTAGATTCCGCTATTAACTAAGGAGATATGAAACATGTTGTTCAGCATTTGTGTATCATCTTCTTTATGCAAATACCAATGGAGTAGACTCTCTTCCTTTCTTCTTTCTGTCAAAGTACTCCTGGTATCGCGGTGGACTAATATCCATCACTAATACGCTTTCCCACTTAGCTGTCGCCTTTCATGCGAAGGCTGAGTATATACGAGGGTTGCCCTGAAACTAATGCACCGCATTTTTTTCTCAGTCGAAAACAATCCTACGACTGGGAAACGTTATGTATATATTATTTGAAGTCTTCTGAGTGAGCTCGCTAAGTTCCCGTCATTTCCGACTGATAGAGTAGCTGCAAGACAGTTTCAAAATTGCGTCTGCAGATGATGCGTGTTTCAAGCAAGGTGCCGTCAGTGAATTTCTCACTGAAGAGAAAGAATCTGTTCGGAATATACACAAACGCTTGTGCGAAGTCCATGGTACATCTGCTGTCGACAGAAGTATAGTTATTCGCTGGGCACGGAAGGTGATGTCATAAGACGGCGGTTCGGCGGAGTTCCACGATTCGCAGCGGTCGGGGAGACCATCCACGGCTGTCACACCTCACATGTTGCAGCCAGCAGCTGTTGTCATTCGAGAGGACAGATTAAAGGATGGCATTAGTGGAAGACATTCTGAGGACGATGAGGAGTTGATTCACACAATGAAGCACAGGCTCTGCCACCAGGGCAAGTATTGGTACTGACAGGATATACATTCCCTTGTTTCGCTCCGGAGGAAGGCCACAGAACGGGATGGAGATTACGTGGGAAAATAGGGTGTGTAGATAAAATTGTATCGAGTGTTTGATTCTCATTATGTTCAATAAAGAATAGTTGAAGAAAAAAATGCGGTGCGTTACTTTCTGGGCATCGCTCGCATAATGAGTAGCCCAAACTCACGGACAGGCCCGTCCCATTTGAAACTGACCCGTATTAGGGGGCAGATCTACATAAACATCAAGGAATACCACTCTTTTCACATGACAGAAGGTTAATAAAATTTTACAAAAGTAGAAAAACTTGTTTCGTTCAGTGATTATTTCAATCTTAAATCATAACTAAGAACACAAAATTCATAAATTTAAAAGAAATATATCTTCAGGTTGTTAAAATTATGTTAGTAATACTTTTCACGGAACACTTATTCACCTTCCGCGGGGACAGTGTTCTGCAGAACCCAGTTTCGGAAAACCTGATCTATATCTATACTCCACAAGCTACCATCGGTATGTGGTGGAGGGTACTGTCCAGTGGCGAATGGTTCGCAGGAAGAATGATTCCTGGAAAGCCTCTGTGCGAACTCGCATCTCTCTAATTGTATCCTCATGGTCTTTTTGCGAGATGTACGTTGGAGGAAGCAATATGTTGGCTGCTTCTTCTAGGAACATACGCTCTCAGAACCTTAACAATAAATCACATCGTAATTAAGAACGCCTCTTTCGCTGCGCAGTTGAGTGAGCATCCACGCTTTATTGCTTTCCTTTGGATTTTCTCTATTCCTTCTATCAATCCTATCGGTTACGTTTCCCGGACTGACGAACAGTTTTCAAGTATGCTTGCTAAAGCGTTTACTTTTGTTTTTTGTTTAATAGATGTTCGAAATTATACTACACTGAAGAGTCAAAGAAACTGGTACGCCTGCCTAATATCAAGAAGGGCCCCCCGCGAGCACGGAGAAGTGCCGCAAAATGACGTAGCATGGACTCAGCTAATGTTTGAAGTAGTGCTGGAGGGAACTGACTCCATGAATCCTGCAGGGCTGTCCATAAATCCGTAAGAGCACGGGCGGTGGAGATCTCCTCTTAACAGCGCGTTGCAAAGCATTCCAAAACTAAAGTCAGTCCGAACAGGCCTTGGAAGTCCCAAAGGTACCGACCGGACGCAGTGTCATCCTCAGGCCACAGGTCTCACTGTATGCGGATATGGATGGGCAGCGGAAGTGTTTAAATTAAGAAGAGAGTTACTGGAGCCATTCTGTAGCAATTCTGGACGTGTGGGGTGTCAAACAGTCCTGCTGGAATTTCCCAAGTCCATCGAAATGCACTATGGACATGTATGGATGCAGTTGATCAGACAGGATGCTTACGTCCGTGTCACCTGTCAGACTCGTACCTATACATATCAGGGGTTCCATATCACTCCAACTGCACACGCCCCACACCATTACAGAGCCTCCACCAGCTTGAACAGTCCTCTGCTGACATGCAGAGTCTGTGGATTCATGAGGTTGTCTCCATATCCGTACACATCCATCTGCTCGATACAATTTGAAACTAGACTCGTCCGACCAGGTAACATGTTTTCAGCCATCAACAGTCCAGTGTCAGTGTTGACAGGCACAGGCGAAGCGTAAATCTTTGTGTCGTGCAGTCATCAAGGGCACACCAGTGGGCCTTCGGCTCCGAAAGCCCATATCGATGATTTTTCGTTGCCTGGTTCGCTCACTGACACTTGCTGATGGCCCAGCATTGAAATCTGCAGCAGTTTGAGGAAGGGTTTCACTTCTGTCACGTTGAACGATTCTCTGCAGTCGAGGTTGATCCCGTTCTCGCAGGATCTTTTTCCGGCCGCTGCGATGTCGGAGATTTGATGTTTTACCGGGTTCTTTATATTCGCGGGACATTCGTGAAATTGTCGTACGGGAATACCACCACTTCATCGCTTCCTCGGAGATGCTGTGTCCCATCGGTCGTACGCCAACTAATAACATCTAGATCAAACCCACTTAAATCTTGATAACCTGCCATTGTAGTAGCAGTAACCGATCCAGCAACTGCAACAGGCACTTGTTGTCTTATATGTAGGCATTGCCGACCGCAGCGTCGTATTTTGCCTGTTTATATATCTCTGTATTTGAATACGCATGTATATATAAGTTTCTTTGGCGCTTCAGTGTATATACTGGAAAGACAATATGTTCCTGAGTATGTTCGGTGAAATATTTTACTCTAGTACTATTTGTGAGGAGACCAGCAAACAGTTTTATGATCTTTGTGTTTAACGAAATTACTAGAACTATCTAAGATGGCAGTTCATGCCTCCGATAACAGGTTATAGATCTTACTTAACTTATTTGTTTCCTGCTTCCTTACCTTTGACTTGTGACAGTTCTTGTACTGACAACACGTAAGAATATGCTGTCTGTGACTGTTGGCTCAGTAATTATCTTATTTATTGTATATAGTGGTGCTGATTATTTCAAACGTGACCCCTACTTTATTTTCTTGTCATACAAATAAGTTTTATTGTGATTTGGAAGCAGCTTTCAGCACAAAATACGAGAAGTTTCAGGCAGATGTTTTAGCGGTGAGAGAACAAACAGTATTCGTGCTCTTTCGTTAACTGCTTCTTTAACGAAAGCTATAACCTGCTGAGATATTTCCACCGATCGTTTTCATTACACTTACGACATATATACTAACTTAACGCCAGGTGCATCACTGCCGTTGACTGCATGGTATGAACAGATTTTTGTTCTTGTTTTCTTTTAATAGAGTTTTTGTGTTGTTCACAAGTTGCAACATCTTGCAAACTTTGCACGGTAATTTAGTCCGTAGAAACATGATCTTATACGAATTTACTTTTGGCCAAAAAGCGATTCTGGCAGCTGGAGTCGTTGTTAATCCTGCCTTTTGAGTTCTTGTGGTGTTATTTCCGTAGAAACTCTCACCCCCTAACAAATATTTACTTAGAAGTCAAAAACAAGTTTTCACAGATGTAGTGTTAAAAATATTTTAATATAATGAAATATTTTCATAAAAATTTTCATTCCCTATTTCAACCCCTTTGGGATTGAATTTCCAAAAACACTAACAAACATATTTTTTTTCCTTACCAAGAAGCCAAACACCAATTTTCTTAAATTTAGCACAAAAAAGTCTTTCGTAATGTAATATTTTCATGAGAATTCAAGTCCCTTACTTCACTCCCTTATGAGCTCAATTTACAAAAAAACTAAGTATTTTTTTTATTTCTAACCGCGAATACCAATTTTCATAGATGTAGCTTTAAAAATGCTTTATTAGGATTTCAGAAATGATTTATTTTCCAAAAACGCCTCACCCACAGTTGTTTCCCTTAGTGGTTGAATTTCCAAAAATGCTGAAGCATGCACTTTTATTTCTGACATTGAATTCAAATACCAACACTTCTAGTTCTAGCTTCTAAATTTACTTAATAGCGACATGTTTTCAATAAACCTTTCATCCCCATTTCACCCCCTTAGGGGAGGAATTTTTAACAATACATTACTAAACGATGCCTATAGTATAAGATAAAAGACCTCTTAAAATTTCAAGTTTCTGTCCTTAGTGGTTTGGGCTGCGCAGTGCTGGGTCAATGAATCACCCCTATTATAGGTTGAATTTCCAAAAAAACGCTGAAACACAATATATTTTACTTCTAACCGAGAAGCCAAATACAGATTTTCAGTAAAAACTATTATCCTCTATTTCACTCCCTGAGGGATTGAATTTTCAAAAACACTGAAGCACATATTTTATTCATAACTGAGAAGCGAAATACCAATTTTCACAGATGTAACTTTAAGAACGCTTTAGTAGTTCCAAAAAATAAATCGCTAACTGTTTAAACTTCCAAAAATTCTAAAACACGTATTTATTCTTGACCGAGAAACCAAATACTAATTTTCGTTGCCTTAGCTTCAAAATTGCATTAATAGCGAAGTATTTTCGAAAAACCTTTCATCCCCTATTTCGGCCCCTTAGGGGTGGAATTTCGAAAAATCCCTTCTTAAACGACACCTACAGTATACGGTCAACACTCTCGAAAAATTTCGAGATTCTATCCTTAGTGAATTTGGCTGGAAGATGATGAGTCAGTGAGTGAATCAGTTACTGGAATTTTACAGAATTGTACGTGATAGCTCGATTACCTGCTCTCGAACAATGACGCTAACCAACCTACTCACTGGGTTGATGCGTCCCCAATTAAAAAAGCAATTAGATGATGGGCTAAAACAGGTAAAGACAAATTGAGTCAAAACCACATTATTAATAGCGTGTAGCACCGCACGGTTCTGTTTACAAGAAATTCTTAACGATCATCAGCGAGGTTTCCTTTCTGTTGGCCATAATTAATTTACCTAAATATCATATATTTCATTCTGATGTAGGGCTGTGAGAAACTTTTAATTAAAGATATCACTGTGAGGTGGAAGGCAACGCCACACGGCGGAGTGCGAGAGTATAGCCGCAATTTCTCAGCCGATTGTTGCAAAAGGGGGCTTAGTGAAGATGGCAGCACTTTGAGAGTTGACCGTCTTTCAACACGAATTATTATCGTTACAAGATACATGGGTCATAGTATATCGGTGATAGCACAAGAATTCGGGTTTTCAACGCCATCAGTGTCCAGGGTACATCTTAATTAGCGCAGAGGATAAGTGCAAAGTGCTTGACGAACGGATGCCACGTCGCCTCTGCAAAGCCACATGGCGCGATCGACGCTCTGCTGTGAATCGAATCGCAGCCTATTTGAATGTGGGGCGTCATTAAGCCATTCATATCATGAATGTACGGACGGCAAATGCACCGCTTAGACTTCAGCAGCCAACTATCAGCTCGCGTCCATTTGCTGACGCCTTGGCATAGAGCTCACAGGCTAGCACGGACTTGTGAACATCGTCACTGGTTTATGGAATGGTGGCGGCTTGTGACACGTTTCAGTGAATCCCGATTTCAGTTGTATCCAGCTGATTGCCGCGTGCAGAAGCAGTCATGAATCCTGCTTATCAACAAGGTTGCGTTTAGGCAGGAGGCGGCTTAGTCTGTGCGGTGAACACCTGGTCTCAATTAGACATCATTGACCTTCTTCGTGAACCTATGACAGGTACACGTTGTGGGAACTTAACTGCTGATCATCTGCTTCCCTTTCTGGCGAGAATATCCTGACAGAGATTCTTGTTTGAACAGGACAATGAGAAATGTCACTGCTCTGTGTTTACACGGAGGTAAATGGCATGGGTCCCTCATCACCAGATCTCAACTGTGCGGTCGTGAAACGGTATCGCTACCTTCGAGAGCTCAGTGGACCCAACACCAGAACAACTGTAGGTAGTACGCCAAGATGCAGTGATAAATGTCTCTCCAGAATGATGTCAAGGCCTCGTATGGACGATATTTTCACATGTCACTGGAGTGTTAGGTGCTCCCTGAGGAATGACTCGATAAATTATACTACTGGCCATTAAAATTGCTACACCACGAAGATGACGTGCTACAGACGCGAAATTTAACCGACAGGAAGAAGATGCTGTGATATGCAAATGATTAGCTTTTCGGAGCATTCACACAAGGTTAGCGCCGGTGGCGACACCTACAACGTGCTGACACGAGGAAAATTTCCAACCGATTTCTCATACACAAACAGCAGTTGACCGGTGTTTCCTGATGAAACGATGTTGTGATGCCTCGTGTAAGGAGGAGAAATGAGTGCCATCACGTTTCCTACGTTGATAAAGCCTATCGCGATTGCGGTTTATCGTATCGCGACATTGCTGCTCGCGTTGGTCGAGATCCAATGACTGTTAGCAGTATATGGAATCGGTGGGTTCAGGAGAGTAATACGGAACGCCGTGCTGGATCGCAACGGCCTCGTATCACTAGCAGTCGAGATGACAGGCATCTTATCCGCATGGCTGTAACGGATCGTGCAGCCACGTCTCGATCCCAGAGTCAACAGATGGGGACGTTTGCAAGACAACAACCATCTATGCAAACAGTTCGACGACGTTTGCAGCAGCATGGACTATCAGCTCGGAGACAATGGCTGCGGTTACCCTTGACGCTGCATCACAGACAGCAGCGCCTGCGATGGTGTATTCAACGACGAACCTGGGTGCACGAATGGCAAAACGTCATTTTTTCGGATGAATCCAGGTTCTGTTTGCAGCATCAAGATGGTCGCATCCGTGTTTGGCGACATCGCGGTGAACGCACATTGGAAGCGTATATTCGTCATCTCCATACTGGCGTATCACCTGGCGTGATGGTATGGGATGCCATTGGTTACACGTCTCGGTCACCTCTTGTTCGCATTGACGGCACTTTGATCAGTAGACGTTAACATTTCAGATTTGTTACGACCCGTGGCTCTACACTTCATTCGATCCCTGCGAAACCCTACATTTCTGCAGGATAATGCACGACCGCATGTTACAGGTCCTTTACGGGCCTTTCTGGATACAGAAAATGTTCAACTGCTGCCCTGGCCAGCGCATTCTCCAGATGTCTCACCAGTTGAAAACGTCTGGTCAATGGTGGCCGAGCAACTGGCTCGTCACAATACGCCAGTCACTACTCTTGATGAACTGTGGTGTCGTTTAGAAGCTGCATGGACAGCTGTACCTGTACACGCCATCCAAGGTTGCAGTGCAGGAAGGAATTTATTCTTCAAAACATTTTCGTAGGATGCACCTGTTACCGTAGTGCCCTTTGGAACGCAATGGGTAAGGATTACGCCCTCGCTGTCCCAGAACATGGACACCATCATTTTTTTTCAGCACTGGCGGTTACCCGAAATTTTTTTGGTGGCGGTGAATCTGTGTGCTTCCATTGAGCTGACAGGCGCTTTGTTTCTGGATTGAAAAATGGCATCCACGTCTCATCCATTGTCACAACCGACGAAAAGAAAGTCCCATTCATGCTGTCGTTGCACGTCAACATTGCTTGGCAACATGCCACACGGGCAGCCATGTGGTCGTCCGTCAGCATTCGTGGCACCCACCTGGATGACACTTTTCGCATTTTCAGGTCGTCATGCAGGATTGTGTGCACAGAACCCACAGAAATGCCAACTCTGGAGGCGATCTGTTCAACAGTCATTCGGCGATCCCCCAAAACAATTCTCTCCACTTTCTCGATCATGTCGTCAGACCGATTTGTGCGAGCCCGAGGTTGTTTCGGTTTGTTGTCACACGATGTTCTGCCTTCATTAAACTGTCCCACCCACGAACGCACTGTCGACACATCCATAACTCCATCACCACATGTCTCCTTCAACTGTCGATGAATTTCAATTGGTTTCACACCACTCAAATTCAGAAAACGAATGATTGCACGCTGTTCAAGTAAGGAAAACGTCGCCATTTTAAGTATTTAAAACAACTCTCATTCTCGCCGCTGGCGGTAAAATTCCATCTGCCGTACGGTGCTGCCATCTCTGGGACATATTGACAATGAACGCGACCTCATTTTAAAACAATGCGCATGTTTCTATCTCTTTCCAGTCCGGAGAAAAAAAATCGGAGGCCTTAGAACTTGAATGCACCTCGTACTACAAAACATATTTGTGAAGGCACGAGGCTTTTAGCAAGTCCATGGCTGCTCTTTGGAAAGTTCAAAATGGATACAAAATGGGAGATAATGATCTTTTCATGGAGGGCTGTGAGTTAATCTTTTAGCAAAGACACGGTGTATACGCTTGGGAAAGAGGGTGTGAAGCTAAATATTTTTTTCCTTTTCTCCCAATTAGTTTTTAAAGTCGCTGGTTGGTCAATTCTGTGTATGCAGAGCAGGAGGGGCAGTCTCCCAGCTTCGAATGCTGATGTCCAGCTCGTGATTGGCTTGTGCTAAAGTGAGTGTGGTCTAAGCAAGAAAATGTGCTATGCTACCAAGCTGCGGAGGAAAGCTGTAGAGAAAGAGAAGATCACTCTTTTACTGACACTTCGCTAGTAAAGAATGGCAGGTCTTTACCTAGACGGTAAGACTTGTGTCCTTTGCTAGTGTGCCACTTAGAGCTTGTGCCAGTCACCACCTGAACCGTCAGAGGTACTGTTTCTTGCATCAGGCACACGGGTTATGCATGGGTTTGTTTTGAGTCGGCCATCTAAACGTTTGACATATTGCGTCTAGAGATGGGAAAAACTGTTCTTTTCAGAGATCGGATCAGAACTGTTCACTCCCTGAAATGAATTAGCTCTTTTTCATGACTCACCACTCATTTACAATAGAAAATAAATGGAAGGCACATTGCCCTTTAAACTTGGTTTATTCCAGTACTATACCTGTATTTTGATCTTATTTGATCCTATTTTGAAGTAACACAGATAATGAGTAAGAATTTTGTATTGTTTATTGAAATTTCCACGATATCACAAAGTTTTTGATTATTGATTTATTTTGCACTATCGTGGTTTTTTGGGTGATCGGAAAATGTTGTAACTTGAGATTTACATTAACAATATATTTGGCTATAATGTATTAAAATTTCATTAACCTCATACAAATACATCGCAAGCCATATATTTTTAAAGTGAACGTTTCCTTCCGAAGACGCCTAAAGTCGCAAAATCCGTACCAGAATAAGAAAAAAATATATAAATTTGACTGTAAAACGAAAGTGCTGCATATAGCCTTACGCAGAATAAAACAAGGAAAATATTGGTGTATCACATTTTGCGATACGTTTATCGGTTCGCTCGTAATTAAAGCGTAAATTCGAGTGTCCATAATAAAAATCCTATAGTGAGAGGAGTCGTCAGGAACCTAATCTGATCAGTTTAAACAAATAAAAATAAAATAAAAACAAATGATGTATACATAACATAATAATGTAATATACATAGCGGTATTACTACGAAGAACAATATCCAGTAGAGACGAACTCCAATGCAGAAGCACTGAGTCGAGCAGGTCGAGCCACGAGCTGTATTACTGCGTGAGCTAAGACCGCAGAGACCAGAGTGACACCTGAGTTGCTTTGCTCAATGCTCTGGTTAGAGTCGAGAATGGTGGGGTGAGCGTTGAGCAGGCGAGTTCCGAGGGTGGGGGGAGCGGTGAACTCACCAGCTCTGAGACAAATCGTCCGTTCCCTTGCGAGCAGGTTGTTGCAAGTAGTTCCTATGTTATCCGCTAGTTGGCTCTCTGTCCTGTTGCTCGCATCAACTGCCCAGAGGGCAGGACGTGCGACTGAAACGATCGCCGACAGAGTGCGATGCGAAGTTAAGCGGTAGACGACGCACAGAGACGGCACGGCATATGTGAAACACAAAATCCAATGGGGCACTGCACAATGCAGGTAGCCAAGGTAGAAGCAGGGCAGAGGCCGGCGCTGGCTGTGTTGTGTGGCGTGCACTGTGCTGTGACCAGCAGAGGCGCTGCTGATATGCTCCGTCTCTCTCTCTCTCTCTCTCTCTCTGCCGTGGGAAACGTTTGGAGCTACCGTTCTTTTTTTCTGAATCACTGATTGTTCACTCCTTTGAAAGATTCAACTGTATGAATCAGTTCAAGAGCGCATCCCCCATCTCTAATTCCATCACGCATAGTCGTGGCACGGAGTCAGATTGGTTTGGCAGACCAGCAAATGGGTCCACCTGCACACTGGAATCCACCGGGGTTTCAGAGGCTCATAGGGAAGTATCTGCGTTCCGAATCAGCCGAACGCAAGACAACATACTGACCTGCAGAAGGGTAAAGTATTATATATGCTCGAATATATGCTTCTCAGCACCCTCTTCTTTGGAACCAAATTTTTTTCATGGAATAGTAGAGTATTCAGGCTTGATAGTATTGTAGTTTTTTGGCCATACCACGGTTTCACATTACTGAAGTCAGCTAAAGCGATTAGTTCTGGTTAGGGCGGTGCGTTGATCCCAGCTGATTACTTTGTTATCCATAGACCGCAAATTATTTGAAGCGTTAGTCAGATAAAAATGTTTGTGTGGCGTTTCATAAGCCATCTTTTGTCGTGTGATGTTAAGAATGAATAAATTAGTTGTTATTTAGACCATAGCTCCTCCCAGTGTTCTGATTTACGTTACCTTTGCCATTTTATTAAAGTCTTGGTTGCAACTGGAAGAGCTGTAAGCTTGCAACTTTGCACTTGCTTCGACACTAATTTTAATGCCCTCCATTGGGCATATTCTGCAAACACGAAAACCGAATTCTTTGAATTTCTATAGGTTTACATTCATGATGAATTTTCTGTTGTTGTGTATCTGCTACCGGTCAGTAGGTAAGATTGTTTTTCTGTCAACATTTTATAATTTCTCTTAATCGTTAATACCTCCAGAACCGGCGATCGTCAGCCTTGTTCATTGATTTTTAGCATCACTTCACCTTCTTCCAACATTTTGTTCTTTTGTTGGCCTTCTATCTCGGAAAGCTTTTGTATCACAAATCAGAAGATTTCTCTTCTGCATATCACTGTTTCAATTTTCGGGATGGTTTAAATTTCCTTGCATCTTGTAATACCAGCGTACCGTGGCATTGTGAAACAGCTGAAATTTTCCTTGAACCATTAAAAAAAATGCTAAGCTCCTCCTCATAATTTTCTACGTTTCAGTCCACTTCACTGCTCGCAGTAGTGGCAACGGAGGCAATTGTTCCTTATTTTGCAATTATCAAGTTATTTCCTTGGGTCTTTAATACTGTTATCATTCTTCATTAGCGTTCCGTCACAAAGTTTAATAGCATCGTAAACTCTTTCGAAGTCAAAAACAATCTGTATGATACTGACAAGCCTTTTCTCATGACATTGTCTTTCCTACAGACAATAGTGTACTTTCCTACAGACAATAGTAAGTTTGAAAAAGTCTTAGTCATTGCTAGGTAGTTAATTTTAGTTTATTTGGATTTATAACTGACAAAGACTAAGTTCTTACAATTGTTCACCATTTCTTACCCTTAAAACTCTGAAATCAGTCGCTCACACTACGCCAAGATGCGCAACCATCTATAAGAATACGTTGCATTAGAGCTGTGTGCTTCACACTATGTTACACTCGTGCTCACTGACAAGTTTTGATCCAAATGCGGAATTTTGCTAAGCTCTTTCCATACGCCGAATTAGCATTTCCAGTAAGTTGCAGAAGACTGTTACCGGCGTCATAGCAAGTTTGCCAGCCATTTGCCATTTTCAACACGCTTTTGTGGCTCACAAAAAGTATTCATCATATGTATGATATTATTTTGCATAATTGCTGGGTTTCTAATTAGTGGCTCCGTGGCTGATCTACTCTGCTACTTGTAAATTGTCATCGTATGGCTTAAAGCACAGTGCATACCCACTCTCAGGCATTGATATCATTAGCTGCCAATGTCAGCTCGTACTATTAATTCAGCAAAATATGCTAACCTGCTTATAGTGGAGAAGATGTCAAAGGAAGACACAACTAAGTCGATCACAGCTTCACAGAATTCCCTAATTTACGCCCGAATGTAAAATTTGCAGTTTACCCCACTGACGTACTTCTACAAGTGTAAGACCAATCGCTCTCGTACGAAACCTCCCCACACCACTCCATCCTAATCGCCGCCTACATCCATTCACCACCACAGAAGATGTGCTCCGTTTTCCCCCAACTGTTCTCCAAAATGTGCATCCCGTGACCCTGGATCCTTTTAATCCTATCCTTCAGACCTATCGTCTTGGAGCTGCTCATCGAGCTTCCAAAAATATCAGCTTCCAGCACCAACTTATCATCGATGCCACATCCGTTTCCAACTCCGCCAGAATACGCATCGGATGGTCCAACGGTGCCGACCGCCCGCTGTGTCATACTCAGCCAATAGGCGTCACTGGATGCGGATATGGAGAGGCATGTGGTCGGCACACAGCTCCCCCAACTGTTCTCAGCTTTCGTGACAGAAAGAAAGCTGAAATCCTCTATTCATTCACAAGCCGTGAAAGGCGTCTCCGATCTCAGACAGGATCATATTCCGAACACTATTCTGACTTTGTGTTTTCATCTCTTTATATTCTATATTAATCTCATTGGATTTCAACAAACTGTACGGCTGAAAGGACAGATATTCCCTGTAGCTAGCACGCCTTTATTTGGAAGTTAAATTCCTATTTTTGAAAGGTATTGGTGCTGGCTCGTGAAATTTATTTGTTTCGGACCTACTATACACACTCGATAGAGCGCTCATTATTCTTCGAATAACATATTGCCACGAATCCTGGCGTACGCAGTGTGTAGTAGTGGTTAATAACACTCGTTGGTGTGCTACTGGTTGCCAGTTAAAACCCAACTACTGACTAATGTTTGTTATTTAGTATTTGTCGTTTCTTGGAAGCTCATAAACTAACTTGTGTTTGTACTGATTGTATATTCTGGAATATTCAATCTTAGTCTAAATTATGGAATATTCGATATTTGTATAAAGAGCAGCACAGCCCGTCTGGATTAAATTCCTGTTCTGGCTGTATGTTCGCAATAAACTTGTTTTCAGCGTTGACGACTCTGGCTTGTTTTGGCGTGACATTGCCTGGTGGAGACGCCGAGTACTCCGAAACATCTCACGTAACCGTGGCAACGTAAAAACATTCGCATACACGGACAGGAGCCGGAATACAAGCAGTACATTGTTCCTAAGGCCAACTTCTTTCGGAGTCAGATGGACTCCAAAGCAATAGTTAGTAAGCTGTCCATCAGGCACCCAGTACAGTTTTCCGGAGACGTTCGTCAGGATCCAGCAAAATGGTTTCGAACGATTCGTTAAATACAACAAGTGGGATGACTTGTAACATATTTTAACCGGAAACTGCAGCCTATCAATGGTGCGAGAACAGTATTAAGAGATGCTCAATAACTGGTACTCCAGTCCGAAATGAAAAAAAAAAAAAACATTCAGCGGCAATCAGCAACAGGTTTGCTTAGCGGAAGAACAATTGGAGAAAGGACCCAATATCATGGGGAAACGAAATTGTGTGTGAATTCCTAAGGGACCAAATCGCTGAGCTCATCGGTCCCTAGACTTACTCACTACTTAAGCTAACTTATGCTAAGAACAACACACACACACCCATGCCCGAGAGATGACTCGAGCCTCCGGAGGGAGGGGCATCGCAATCCGTGCATGGTGCCTCAGACCACGCGGCTACTCAGCGCGGAGTCCTATGCCACGTGACAGAGACCGACAAAATCTCACACTTGATAAAATAAGCTCTAACGGTGAAGTATGACACAACGACAGAGGGATTCATCAAGAGGTGCCAGCGAATGGAGGAAATGCAACAGAGAGAGAGAGAGAGAGCGAGTTGGACGAAAGAAGTACAGCCGGCTGTGATCCGTATGGCAGTTGTGGAAGACCACCATGAGCTAGCTTCTATCATAAACAATATGGAAATGAATTCCCATGCTTCTTAACAGAGCGTAGGGGAACGATGCGAGAGACCTGCAGCGCCGGCCAGGGTGGCCGAGCGGTTCTAGGCGCTACAGTCTGGAACCGCGCGACCGCTACGGTCGCAGGTTCGAATCCTGCCTCGGGCATGGATGTGTGCGATGTCCTTAGGTTAGTTAGGTTTAAGTAGTTCTGAGTTGTAGGAAACTGATGACCTCACAAGTTAAGTTCCATAGTGCTCAGAGCCAGACCTGCAGCGCCGTACTAGGCAAGGTTTTAACGCAGGTAGTTTGCCGTTGCATTCATTCGAGCGTAATGGGGATGAATGATGATGATGAAAACGACACAACAATACCCAGTCATCTCGGGGCAGGTGAAAATACCTGACCTCGCCGGGAATCGAACGCTACCGCGAGACCATTAGCGGTGGACTTAAACAATATAGTAAGGGTAAAACATAGCATTGAAAGCCAGAAATGTTGGACCGGGTACACAAGAGACAGCAGTGATGAATGTCAACTCCTTAGCTCAGAACATAATAGCGAATGTCAGAAGAGGTGTACCGGTCCTTGGCACCAATCCCCATCGCCAGTCCAAAGCCTCAGGAAGAAGAATGGACTCGGCCAACGCCAACTCATGACGACACTTTCTTATAAGTTCTTCTATTGGAAACAGGTCGAAGCTTGGTCAGTATCTGAGGATTGATGGTACCACACCCAGCCTCGTGTTTTTATAATTTCCTTATTTACTTCGGCTGGTTTCGATGCTACACTGCACCATCCTCAGCCCCTCAGAAAGCAATAATTGGATCTACACCAACTATACATCCTGCTATTACAAGAGATAAACCAGACGTTAGACAACTGGTACGAATCACTTTCCCAACTGAACACAACGGACACTGATATATCATAGATCTATCATAGCTCCTCATTAATGGAAAGTCGCCAGTGTGTATGGTAAGCACTTACCCCATTCGTCAACCCAGCACGTTGTGAGCCTCTGAGACGCCGTGCTCCGGCGATGAAATGTTTACGAGTAGTGGCTTCAGCGGTCGAATGATCACAGGATGAGATGTGAGTGCTGCTGAATGAGTATTTGTACCGGTGTTCACATGTTATATAGACATATTCATGTCACTAACGAAAAATAAAAACACGTTCATACTATTTGTCAACATGGAAAAATCGTTCGACAATGCGAAACGATGCAAGAAGTTCGAAATTCTGAGAATAATAGGGATAAGTCATAGGGAGAGACAGATAATACGTACAAGAGCCGAGATGGAATAATAAGAATGGACGCCCAAGAACGAAGTGCTGGTATTAAGGAGGCTGCAAGACGTATCTAGTCTTTCGCCCCTACCGTCCAACATGAGCAGCCAAGAAGGAATTACGGACATAAAAGAAACGTTCAGGAGTAGAATTAAAATTCAAGGTGAAAAGAAATCAATGGTGTGAGTCGCTGACAGCATCGCTATCGTGAGTCAAAGTGAAGAAGAATTACATGATCTACTGAATGGAATGAACTGTCTAATGAGTAAATAATACGGACTGAGCGTAAATAGAAGGAGGACGAAAGAAATGACAAGTTGCAGACATGAAAACAGCGAGAAACATAACATAAATATTGATGTTCACGAAGTACGTGAAGTTATGGAATTCTTCTCCCAAGGCAGCAAAGTAACGAATGACGAGGAAGCAAGGACATCAAAAGCAGACTAGCACAGGCAAAAAGGGCATTTCTGGCCAAGATACGTCTACCAGTATTAAACATAGGCGTTAATTTGAAGAAGAAGTTTCTGAGAATGTACGTTTGCAGCAAGTATGGTAGTGAAATATGGACTTTGGGAAAACCGGAACAGAAGAGAATAGAAGTATTTGATACGTAGTGCTACAGACGAATGTTGAAAATTAGGTGGAATGATGAGGTAAAGAGTGAGGAGGTTCTGCGCAGAATCGGAGATGAAAGCAATATGTGGAAAACACTGATACGGAGAAGGGACAGGATGATAGGCCATCTATTTAGACACCAGGGAATGACTTCCATGGTACTAGAGGGCGCTGTAGAGGATAAAAACTGTAGAGGATCACTGATAATTTAATACATCCAGCACATAATTAAGGACGTAGATTGCAAGAGCTGTTCTGAGATGTAGAGAGCATCGTAACTTCCTTGAGCTACGCTACCCTTGATGCGACCTGTAAACAGACAGTAGTTGGTCGTTGAAGACCATGAGAAAACGGGACGACCGTCAAGGAGCCTGCAACTGCAATCCCTGACCACCTCGTATGATTTCTGTATCGTAATATGCCTTGTATGAAGTGTTGTATAAAGTCTGGCATTGTATAGTACACTGCAAGCGCTTATGCGCCGGGTCAGATTTGCCTAATTGAAAGGTGAATGCAATTAATATTGATTAACAATAGCCAGGGAACCACGCCGCAAAATCTGTATGAGAAACAGAAAAATATACAGAGTCTTTCAGAATGTATATACTGGTTTTAAAGTTTTGTAGCATTTATTACGTTCAACTTACTGTTATAAATAATACAACAAATGAAAGAGCAATTCAAACAGTTTTGCTTGTATACTTGTGCGCAAAGGGAAGACTATGGAACGACCAAGGACGACTGAAGAATGTGTGGAATTAGTGAGAGCCTTTCTCATGTCTCATGTAGGTCCAAGTAATCAGTTCGGCAGGCTAGTCGTGAATTAGCAGGTCCAGTGACGTCTGTGCGCAGATTTTTAAGGAGACGCTTACAACTACGTCCTTACCGTTTACAGTTTCTACAAATTCTGCAGCCTACAGGGTACAGTTTACGCGCCAAGTTTGCGAAGAAAACGTTGCCGCATGACGATCCGTGTTCGGGGATGAATAGACATTTAGCCTAAGTCGCAATGTGCGCATCTGAGGGTCAGCAAATCACGACTAGATGGTATACTTGCAACGAGACTCCCATAAATTGAAAGTTTTTGCTGTCGTATCACGGCGAAAAGTTTATGTCCTTTATTTTTCGCTGGAGCAGTTGTAACTGTTGCTTCTTCGTCTTGATGCGCTAGAATTATGTCTGGACGGGCCACCAGGGGGCGAATGACACAGCTTGCTTTGCATGACCTCGACGTTCACACACGATCTGATGCCACGCGAATTTTACTTTTTGGGGTTCATAAGGCGTATGTGCCTCCGGTACCAGCGGATCTACCCGACTTCAGAAACAGCATTCCAGACCAACGATGCATGATGAGTGGTGTTCACATTGAACAGTTGCAAGAATTGTTCC
Organism: Schistocerca cancellata; assembly: GCF_023864275.1. NCBI lineage: Eukaryota > Metazoa > Arthropoda > Insecta > Orthoptera > Acrididae > Schistocerca > Schistocerca cancellata. Next base: position 245,244,438 of record NC_064626.1, on the reverse strand, counting down.
TTCATTTGATGTGTTATAACAAATGTATGTTGAATATAACAAAAGGGTACAAAACCTTAAACATTCATTTTAAACTTCTCGTATTGCGTCTGATTTGCAGAAATTTTCGACTTGTAATATGACTGTGTTGACGCGAATTTTTTTACTGTGGAGGCTGGATTGAAGTTTAATATTGTTCAGTTTCATTTTTTGTGAGTGAAAAGTATTTTTTGTGAACTTGACAGTCCATTTACTTCTTGGAAGAGCTACACCGATCAACCAGAATATTGGACCTCCGACCTACTATGGATATAAACCTGTCCAGGTGATAGCAGCGACATCTGTCAAGAAAAGACTATCAGTCAGACAAACGCACGGTGCATGTAGTTATCAGTAAACGTGCTGTCCGTGTGTAGAATGGTGAAGGCGCACGATCTATCAGAGTTGGACACAGGGCAGAGTGCAATGGTCTGGAGGTTCAGCACGAGCATTTCTGAAACTGCACGACTTATCGGGAGTGTGAGCAGTGATGTGGTGAGTGTCTTCAACACGCAGCTAAACCAAGATGAAATCACGTCCAGACATCGTGGGTTGGGCGGCCATTCCCCATTACCGATGCCGATCGCCGTGCGCTGAGCTGACAGATAACACGTGACAGGCGGCGAACTGTGGCGGAACTAACGTCAGACTTTAATGCTGGGCAGAGTACAAGTGTCTCTGAACACACAGCACTCCTAACGATGGGCCTCCGCAGCTGACGACCCACACGAGTGCCAATGCTAATACCACGACATCAACAACTACGACTGAGTTGGGCACGTGACCATCGGCACTGGTTGTTGACGCAGTGGCAAAGAATTGTGTGGCCTGGTGAATACCGGTACCTTCCGCTGTTCCTTGACACATGTACCGAGGCGCCTCCATTATGCTCTGGGGAATATTAACGTGGGCCCTCATGGGTCCACTGGAGCTCGTGCAAGGCACCATGACGCCCAAGGAGTGTTGCACATTGGTTACAGACCACGTATACCCCTTCACGACGACCATGTTTCCCGACAGCAGTGACATTTTTCAACAAGACAATGCAGCATGTCATAAGGACAGGATTCTGATGGAGTGGACCGAGGAACCCAGTGGCTGGTTGCAACTGATCTTCTGAACCCCCAACATGCCACATCTAAGACCGATTGAACACAACTGGTATGTGACCGAGCGTGGCGTCAGAGCTCATCGCCTCTCTCCCTGTAATTTACCGGAATTAGGTGATTTTTGTGTGGAGATGTGGTGCTAGCTACCTCCAGCGACCTACCAAGGCCACATTTCTTCCACACCACGGCGCATCGCCGCTGTTATCCGTGCCAAAGGTGCACATACCGGCCATTATGTAGATGGTCACAATGTTCCGCGGGAGTTGTAATTTTTAGCAGTCACGGTAGTCGCGGTTCCTTTCTGTCTTGATATTACTGAGTTAGGTAACTGAAGCATTTCACAGCTCGTTAACTACCGCACTTTTAATTTAGGCCACTTTCGTGTAGCATCTGGGCCGATGATAAGAACTCAGTGCATCCAGGTTCGTGCACGACGTTGGTGCACTGTAGATCGATCGCTTAGAATACAAAGGGCGTTCAAAAAGTTTTTTGCAGGAAGAGAATGAAATTTTTTCTGAACATACTGGGAACATTTGGCTATAAGTTGCTGTATAAAAGTATTTTGTTTTATTTACAGGTGAGCCAAAACGGGTCGTGAAGTAGATGTCAGGTTGCGACAACGGTCGGTGATGAAGTTCCTATTCAAGACCGGCGATGACTCGCCACATTGAGTCACAGGAAGTTGTTCCCTGTTTAAGGGGAGGACACAGTGGATCGCAGCAGTATCCATTGGTGATTGCAGAAGTTTAAAAAAGGTGATTTCTCTGCACTGGACAATCCACGATGCGGTAGACCATCGACGACACTGAGTGATGTGAATAAGGAGACCATTGAACAAATCATCCAAAATGACAGATGTGTGACAACACGACAGCTTGCTGAAATGACTCGTTTGTCATTGGGCAGTGTGGTATCACTGGTATAGTCACTAGGCTACAGAAAAATCTGTGCACGTTGGGTGCCTAGATTATTGACAAAAGAAACGAATACGATGAGGAATAATGTGTGCGAGGGCCTCATGAAGACCTTTACTGAAGAGTGGAAACAATGTTTTGACGGCGTCATTATCCAGGATGAAACATAGTTGTTTTTGTCCGAACCTGAGAGTAAAATCCAATCCACGGAGTGGCGTCATCCGGGTTCCCCTCGGTAGAAGAAACTAAGACTTTCACGAACAGCAGACCGAAAGGTGATGGCCGCCTTCTTCTGGGATCAGTGTGGCGTCATTTTCATTGAATTTTTGGAACCTAGCTCCACAGTTAACCGGGACCGTTACTGTTTGTCACTGGACAAGTTGCGACGTGCCATCAAGACTCACAGACCACAGCTTCAGGGTCATCTCATCAGACTACACCATGACAATGCCAAATCCCACACAGCCCTTATGATCCAGGAGAAAATCAGGAAAATTGTTCCTCATCCTCCCTACAGTCCAGACTTGGCTCCGTCTGATTTTTACCTCTTTGTTCGTCTAAAGGCCCACCTGCGCAGTAAAACATTTGATAGTGAGAAAGACCTTATTTCCTGTGTCAAGCGATGGTGTAAAACTCAATCCCCAGAATTTTACCAAAGTGCATTTACATCATGGAAAGAACTTTGGGACAGATGCGTCACACCTGATGGAGGCTACATTGAGTAGACTCAATGTATAGCTGAATGTTCCAAGTATGTTCACAAAAAATTACATTCTCCTCTTGCAAAAAATAAAAAAATTAGAGACGACTGTGCAAAACTTTTTGAACGCCCTTTGTAATACAGAGCGACGCGTCAGAAGATTCGCCAGATTTATGCACATTACGTCAGGATTATTCATGATTAGGGCCAACCCCCAGTCCCTGGCCCCATCGTCGGCCCCCGTATATCTTCCTACATTTCGCAAATTTCTAATGTTGCAAGATTCGAAAGCAAAGGGCATCTTCTCTTTGATAGATGTCGCTTGTCTATCTCGTAAAAGTTGGGCACTGGAAAGCAGACGATTCTCTGATATGAATACGATGTATTACTGTGGAGCAAAAATCGTGATAAAATTCAAGGATAATGAAAGATTCAGTCGGCAAAGAGAACCGTAAACCTTGCTGTTGCGAGAAGCGACTTGTTTGCTTGACCTGGTGCAGGTACATTCCAGTGGGCGTTGTTGCCTCGCAGTTTAAACACACAAAGCGATGGCGGGAAATGACTTCACCGACAGCATCGATGGTCTGCTGTTAGCGTCATTAAATTTGTTGACGATTCGAAGGGAAAGTCAATGAAAGCGCTCGCGGAAAAGATGAAGGAATGTGCAAGAAAAATGTTGAATGTTACTACGTCGATGGCATGCAAACTGTGGCGGGACTGATTAAATGCTGAGTGGAGTGTAATTGACATATGCTTATCGTCCTCAAAGAACAAGAAGCGAAGTATGAGTATTCGTTACATGATATGGACAGCTGTGTTATTAGACAACAATTTCTATAATACGAGGGCTGTTCGGAAAGTAAGGTCCGATCCGTCGCGAAACGGAAACTGAGCCGTGGCTGGCTCATGCTATGCGCTGGATCAAACCTTCATTGCGATTCTGCCTTTAGTCTCTCGCGGCTATCGCGATTATGCTGTTATCCTCTCCTTCCGTGGGTGGCAGCAGCGGTGTGCAGCGACATTCGCACCTTGGACTATCTTTGACCTGGCGCTTATAGTTTCCGGCTGGGCGCTGTGCGAAGAGTCGGTCGGTTGGCGTGGAGCAGTGAGGAATTCTCGGCGGGGCGTGGTTTGGCCGGGGCCCACTGGCGGTCTCTACGCGGTGTCGGAGAGTGTGGCGCTGTTCCCATTGCTACGAGGTCTGTGGCTCACCGACCCTGGACACGAAAGTTGAGTTTTGATTTAACCTACCAGCAAGTCAACACTGTTCACATTGTGTCGTTTTGAGTTCGTTGTCGGCTGTTGGGACATTTCCACAAGCAACAATGTGGTTTTCAAGTTGGAAAATTCTAGCCACCCTCCGGTGGAATTTCACTGCATTAGATTATTAGAATTGAAGTGTACCAGCGGAATCTTCTGCATTGTGGCCGTTAACGTTCCGGTTACCTGCCATGGGCTTGACATAAATTTCAAGCAATGTAGTTTCCTCATCGTGTTGTTGCTGTCCAGCACGGTGTGTAGTTTGACAGCTCCGTGTATGATTGGTTGTGGGCGCCAACGTCTTCTACGTTGTTCCGTTCAACTCCCTGTAATGCCCTGGTCGGGTGAAGTGGAAGTTATCTTGTCGGTGGGTCCGCTGGCTGTCGGGCGGTTGGGTTGCCGTCGGATCGTGAATGGTTGGTCCGACTGCCTGTCTCACGTAAGCGAGCGTTAGTGTTTGAATTACAGGCCGACCCTCGAACATCTGGGCGTCGTTGTGTGGCAGCAGCCTTATTATTTTTAATTTGTTCTTTTTGTTGGTACTTTTATGGCTTCTAGCCGGTTTTGTGTTTTAAATTAGAATTGTTTTAAGGCCTTCAGACTAGTTTAAGGTACTGTTACACGTAAGACCTTCGGCATTAAAAAAAAAATTGAATTTTTTAGTCTGTTTTAAGATAAGGCTTGTCTTTAAATTTCTGATTATGCTTGCGTTTTAAGTTATTGGACTTCATCCATTTATAAATTAAAGTAGCTTTCAGCCGGTAATTAAGTCCCAAAGATTAAGGCTGTGTGTTTAAAAAAATTTTTTTGGCTGTTGTAATGTTTGATTAAATCATAAAGTTGTATGTTCGAGTGTAACTGACAGCCCCTTATTTTGGCTCCTTTCCACAATTTATTCTATCTGTTCAAATTCAAATGGCTCTGAGCACTAAGGGACTCAACATCTTAGGTCATAAGTCCCCTAGAACTTAGAACTACTTAAACCTAACTAACCTAAGGAAATCACACACACCCATGCCCGAGGCAGGATTCGAACCTGCGACCGTAGCAGTCCCGCGGTTCCGGACTGCAGCGCCAGAACCGCACGGCCACCGCGGCCCGCTCTATCTGTTCAGTCCTGCTGGTTAAGCAGGGCATTTCAGAAACCACTGCATCAAGCTGATGCAGCTTTGCATAGATCTATTGGACGGTGTATGCCCGAAGATCACGTCGCGCCGCTCTTTTCATTTCTGACCGCACAGTGAGCACGTAAAGATGCCCAAAAAATAGTGTCTCCAGGAAAGTATGAATACCTGTGAGAGATTTCGCCTGATTTCATGCAGCCCACATAACGCAGTTGTCATGCATTTCCATCCTCATGACAATTCTCGGTCGCTCAGTGCAAGGTCAATGAGGACGCTCCTGTAGCGTTTTCGATGGGAAGTGTCTGATGACCCACCGCGCAGCCCGAACTTGGCTACATCTGATTATCACCTCTGCTCAGAAGAACCAAACATTTCTGATTTTCACTGCAGTTTCCATTTCGCGAGCTATCGGACCTTACTTTCAGAATATCCGCCGTATCATGTTCAAATGTTCAAATGTGTGTGAAATCCTATGGGACTTAACTGCTAAGGTTATCAGTCCCTAAGCTTACACACTACTTAACCTAAGATATCCTAAGGACAAACACACACACCCATGCCCAAGGGAGAACTCGAACCTCCGCCGGGACCAGCCGCACAGTCCATGACTGCAGCGCCCCAGACCGCTCGGTATAATCCCGCGCGGCTGCCGTATCATGGACGCGTAAAAGAATCTCATACTTGCAAAAAATCTTCACTGCTTTTTTCGCACGTAATTGGATTTAAAAACTAGCAAGGGAACTCTGAAAACCTTTTTTGCTGTACATAGTATTCAGTTTCATAAGTTTCCAAAATAAACAAGACGTAATGTTCGAAAGAGACGGCAACGTTGAAGAAAAAGCGTACTTCATTAGAGACAAGAAGAATAAAGTGTCATAATTAAAGCGGTCAGTGCTTTATTTAAGTAGAACGTCGATCCATACACGCTACACTATGAATAAATGTCGCAGCGACAGTGTGTTAGCCGTTTTGTCAAAGAAAAGAGCCGTGCAGTATTTAATTTTTGTGCTACGCGGGGCTTTGTCGCATGAACATGTATCGTGTGATGGCGATCCGCTTGTAAGAGTACCGTCTCGTACGCTGTCTGTAAGTCTGGAAGTAGACCATCAGAATTTCAGCAAAATATCGTTCACACAATCACGAAGACAGCAAGGGAAGACAGCAAGGGCAGATAAGTGCGAGAACTTTCGTACAATTGGCTTAACAGCTCATGCATGCCAATGGCTGTCGGGAATAGTATTCAGAAGAAAGGAAAAGAAAATTGAAGGTATAATAGATTATATTCAGTGTGGCTTTTGAAAAGGTAAAGAAACCAGAGATGCTGTTCTGACACTGCGTTCGTAATTAAAGCAATACTACTTAAGACAAAAAAAATGGTTCAAATGGCTCTGAGCACTATGGGACTTAACATCTATGGTCATCAGTCCCCTAGAACTTAGAACTACTTAAACCTAACTAACCTAAGGACATCACACAACACCCAGTTATCACGAGGCAGAGAAAATCCCTGACCCTGCCGGGAATCGAACCCGGGAACCCGGGCGTGGGAAGCGAGAACGCTACCGCACGACCACGAGCTCCGGACCTACTTAAGACAAATGAAGACACATAACATGGGGTTTGTCAACCTGGAAAAAGCGTTCGACAATGTAAAATGGAGCAAAATGTTCGAAATTCTGAGAAAATCGGCATAAGTATTGTGTAAAAGTACCAATAGGAAACAACAGGACTGGAATACTAAAAAAGGTAGTCTGTCCACCATATTGTTCAGTCTACACATTGAAGAAGAAATGACAGAAATGAAACGTGCAAGAGTGGGATTAAAATACAGGGCTTAAAAATATCAACGATAAATTTTGGCGATGACATTGTTATCCTACGTGAAAATGTGTATGTGCGCGTGAGTGTATGTGTGTGCGTGCTTGTGTGTACTTGTGATAGCGTGCGTACTTGTGTATGGGGAGGGGGGGGGGAATGATGGGATGGGGAGGAGTTGGCAGGAACACCGTGTCTCAAGAGTTAGCGGCAGTGGCTCTGTCATTCCATAAGCAACACACAGATACAGACCATTATATCTAACGTTCGTTTGTTGTCAGACCTCAGAGTATGTCTTAAGCTCCAGCATTATGACTTTTGTGAAGGAAAGGATGGTTTCCTTCCCCTATGCGGACGCTTTACCTTGTGTTGCGGCCACATGTAGTAAGCGTTGCTTCACGCAGTGGAGAATGGCAAAACAGAGGCAGCCAGCGATCGCGGCATTTCGAAGTAGACGCGGCACAGGTAGCCTTGCTGACAGTTGCAGTCTACCAACCGGCTGAAGCAAGGACGCACGCAGACCGAGCGCCGAGCGAAGCCTGGAGAGTGCTCAGTAAGGGAAGTGAGGCCAGCACGCTAGGTTACGCTGCAATATACTGCGGGAGTAATAACAAGAACCTGCCACAGAGGGTAAAAAACGTCCTCCTGCTGGATATAAATAGTGGAGCGCAGGCACCAACGGAAAGAAGCCATTAGGAAGCAGTTCGGATCTGAGGACGGACGTGGTCTGTGTCCGAATGTTCAATCTTCGTAGGTGACGATTTCGGAAGTCTGTTCCAGCTCGCAGGAGTCATCCGTTCGCCGCCAGATGTCAACTTCAGTTCTGGAGGTCGGCCCGAGTGCGGTCGGCACCATGGCTGACTAGCTACAGCGAGAACTTCCAGCAGGACCGGCCGCAGCGCGGTCTTGGGAACAGGCGCCGCCGGGGACTGACGCCCGGACCCCAAGGCAAACCAACCCCATGGAGCATGGTGCGTCCATGACGGGAGCTCGCGGACATCGCTACTGATGGCTTTCCAGCCGCCGGTGCAGCAGGTGGCGGCAGCTTACATCACGGAGACGCGGCTACGTGGGGGTGCCATACTGGGCTGCCGAGCGGCGACGAGTTCATCTCAACCACAGGGCATCCTGACTTCAGCGGACCACTGGTGGCGCGTGTTGCGCGCATTGTCGGAGAATCTACGCAGCAGCAGCCAGGCGGAAGGATCCGCAGGGCTGGCAGCGACTACGAGGGAGAAATTGTAAAGAAAGCTCAATAAATAATTGTAAAACTCCACGCCGTCTCTGTCTTTGGTGCAGCCACTGTGTCTACTGCTAACGAGTACTGCAGAAGTCGTAACAAGTGGCCATCTGACATAACACTTATGAACACTAGACGCAGCTGAAGTGATGGCTTCCTCATCCACAGATTCTCGAGGCGTTCGTCACTGTATCACATTGCCAACTAAGATATACTCGTATAGAGTATCTCTACATCTACATCTACATCCACATCTACATGGATACCCTTAACATCACATCTAAGGACCTGGCACAGGGTTCATCGAACCACCTTCACAATTACCTATTATTCCAATCTCATACAGCACGCGGAATGAACGAACAGCTCTGCAGGCTCTGATTTGGGGATCCCTTCTCCTAATGTAGGTCGACTTCAACAAAATATTTTCGCATTCATAGGAGGAAGTTGGCGACTGGAATTTCATGAGAAGATTCCTACGCAACGACAAACGCCTTTGTTTTAGTGCTGCCCATCCCAAATCCTTTGTCATTTCAGCGACACTCTCTACCGTATTTCGCGATAATACAAAACGTGCTGCAATTCTTTGAACTTTTTCAATGTACTCCGTCAGTCCTGTGTGGTAAGGATCAAACATACGCAGCAGTATTCTAAAATAGGATGGACAAGCGTAGTCTAGGGAGTCTTAGTAGACCTGTTACATTTTCTAAGCGTCCTACCAATAAAACGCAGTCTTTGGTTAGCCTTCCCCACAGCATTTTCTATGTGTTCCTTCCAATTTAAGTTGTTCCTAATTGTAATTCCTACGTATTTAGTTGAATGTACGACCTTTAGATTTTACTGATTTATCGTGTAACCGAAGTTTAACGGATTCTTTTTAGCACTCGTGTGGATGACCTCACTTTTCATTATTTAGGGTCAATTGCCGATTTCCGCACCATACAGATAATTTTTGTAAATCGTTTTGCAATTTGTTATGATCTTCTGATGACTTTACTAGTCGATAAACGGCAGCGTCATCTGAAAAAACCCTAACGCAGCCGCTCAGATTGTCTCCTAAATCGTTTATATAGGTAAGGAACAGCAATGGCATATAAGATTGGCTCGTCGGAGTTTTGGTTTTACAGAACTCGTTACGTTAGTCTGGACGGCCAGTCTTCAATACCAACTAAATATCACGAGATACCAAGGAAGTACAGCATTGCGATACGTTCCAGATTCGAATAAACGATCTTCAGATAGGCTGAGCAACACTGTTAGATTACACATGTTGTTTCTTTATGGTTTAGGCCTCTTTTCCGCAGAGTCGCAGTTATATTGCCTACAAGTAAGGTAAGTTATATACCGTCTTTTGCGATTCTAATAAAATTCTTATTTAGATCTTTTACATTTCATTTCGGAACACCACCTACGGTCACTGTAACGATGTGGTTCTTCTTACGCATGTATTTGGCAAAATAGTAAATAATTCTCACGTTTAAATTACTATTATCAGAAGGTATTTAGACTATTTTCTACTAATGATTTTCTGTTTCGTGCTTCAGTCATTTCCTCTACACACAAGTCTTGGATTTTAAAATGCTGCACATCCCTGAATTTTATTGTCGTTTTAGTGTTATGTACATCCTCGTGTTTTCGGTTTTTTTGTTGTTGTGAGATGCGATAGCCTTTTTTTCTATGTGGTTGTGAAAGCATCTGCTACTCCTCTGTGTATGTGTTTATATTTTTCGACTGCTGTATGCGCGTGTGCGCCTACGAGCCCGCGCGAGCATGAGTGTGTTTATATTTTTGTATGTGTGAGTGTGTGTGTGCGTGGGTGTGGGTGTGTAAGGGGATATTACACGCCCTAACTTCTGTGTGCGAAAATTATCACTTTTCTTCAATTGCTTTACAGTGATACCATGGTACCGGTTTATGTAATGCTGTTTTTCTGGTAGCTAGAGATGTTATTTATCTACTATATTAATTTCCATAACGTTTGGTTACTTCTGTTTGTTTAGTTACTTATTACGTGTTACTTTTCTGCGATTACCTTTAGAATTTGGAAGTTTCCTAGCAGTATTAGGAAAGATTTTTGTTACTGTGTCTGGTTATTTTCGTGTCTGTTTCTGTCGTGTTAGGGTGGTGCTATTCTCGTCGAAGGTGTTCTCCAAATGTTGAATGTCTGTTGGCAGAGTTCTATGATCTTTTACGCGTCTTAAATGTTATTTGAAACGTTCTGCACGTCTGTCCGAAGTATAGTGCATAATAGCTGTTACAATGAAGATGGTGAATGTGAAATTTTTTATGTATGCCTATATCATTCTCCTTCATTAGACGATTGGAGATTATGCCGACAATGTTCCTCGATAGAATTAGGCAAATTACGTAAATTAGGATGGCCAGACATTGAGCCTATAGGCTTCGAAATGAAATTATACAGGGTGAAAAAAATTTAATTGCTGGTATTTCTATTTCTGATTGAGGACGGTGTACTGAACAATGTCACATCAGTATTTACGTTATTTGCATACTGACGAACTTAGCTATTAGAAGCAACATTTTTATAGGTTGCTTAGTACTTAAATATCTGTAGCAAGTGCAAGCCATTAATGATTGTTTTCCTCCAGGCTGAAGATCACGTCTTGAAATGTGGACGCATGAACGCAAAACAAAGTCTACACTGACGGATGTAGTCCACTTATCGGTGCAGTTAAGAAAACATCAAATAGTAAATTATGTGGCGTTTTAGTGAGAAGACTGTTAGACGAAGATAAGAGACAACTAACACATTGACGAGAGTACATATTAAGGTAGCATACATAAAGATATCTGCACATACACCCGTTACACCCTGTATATGTATATATACCGCCATCGACTCACTAACCACACAGACCTAACGAAAAACGAATTTCCATATAGGCTGTAGCAGAGACTCTACAACATAACAACGTAATCATCTGAGACGACAAATGCACCTACGTCTGATTTTGGTAAAGAAGTTGTCTCACTATCTTACGTACAAGGACTTCAATCTTCTCCTTTTTCATTCATAGTCGGACCTCTGTCCATGTGAAACAGGCTTCCCAAAGTTGGTTTTATGACGTAGTCAAACCAGCACACTGTGCTTGTGAGCATAGGACATTTCTTGAAAGCTGAGTAGGTAGAGTAGGTCCTCGTTCGTGGTTAACTCGTTTACACTGCCTGAGTCCAACAGTTATAATCCAATTAGACAACTGAATAGTTCTGCGTGCGGGACATCTCCAGGCAAACATTCTCCTTGCCTGGGACGATGCTCGTAGAACGCCAGAATTGTTAGAAGCATGAAGGCCGAACTTCAAACGGTGATGTTATGTCTGCATACACGAAGAGAGTTACCACTTTGAACAGTTGTAGTGAATGTAGCACCTACTCTTTTGTTTCCAGGCTAAGGTTCGCTATCTCGAACAGATAGGTTTGTTCTTGGCCACCATATTTGGACGTTTGTAGACAAGTCTTATCTGTAGTTAATACCTGTATGTAGTTCAGTTGTAGTAGAACAGTGGTACAGTGGCTAATTTCTCTCTGTACATATCTGGAGTTTCTGGAAAAACGTTTTCTTTCCACAAATTTCGAAGGCGCGAGAGTAATAACCAGAACCTTTCTAATGACGTAATTTTTACACTGCGCCCTCACGCTCAGGCTCTAGACTGTTTTCAGTAAGGTTTCTTCTTATGAAGCAACCTTCTAAAAGTGAGAATGAGAACAGTCCCAAAAAATATAAATTCCAGTCATTCATGGATCACATGGGGACCCGTTATAGAAAAATCTGTGTTGAATATCTATGATTGGAGCGCTATTAGTCTGTCTCTTTACACAGCACCAACTAATGTGTAAGTACCTAAGCTATCAATCCTTACCACGACTGAAAATAGAAATTATCAAACGCTGAGCCATAAACGTGGACTGCCTGTCGTACTAGGAATTCTCTGACCGCTGCCCACAACAGGAAAAGTAAAAGATTCTCCTATTCGCACCCCGGTTCGGTATCTATTTATTCAATCTGTCATGCTTGTGGAACTTTCTAACAATCACTATGAATTCGTAACCTCGGTTTGCGGTGAAGGCTTTCCAGCATATTTATCAGAAACATTCCTATGAGTATGTGGTAGAGCGGCAGTAACAAACCTAGTATAGAGTATGATGGGTCTTAAGGCAAGAACGCACTGAGTGAAACTGCACTTCATAGGAGCGGCGCGGCATTGTAACTGCAGCGGATGTGCAATACTTAGCAAATTTTTGTATGTAAGTATTTCGGCAATCTCGAAGCAAAATGAACAAAAGTGTTCTGGATGTGATAATAATTTCATTGTTACGTGAAGAAGAACACTTTAAATGTATGTAGGAGATCTGTTGGAAAATTTCCGGAGCATTCGTAATGTCGCGTCAATGGTGTGTTACAACGAAATGAGGTTGGCATCCCTCAACACGCCTGTGTTTAATGTGTAACTGCCAGTAGTTTCATTGTAGTATATCTGTTAATTATTATTCAGTGTTAAAGTTTGTGTGACAAGCAAGAAAACCTTTACAGAGACATACCAAGTGATGCAGGAAAACTACGTTGATGAGTGCTTCAGCCGTACTCGGTGTTACGAATAGTTTACAAGGTTTAAAAATGGCCGGACGGAAGATAAAAACGACCATCGTTTAGGACGTGTCAGGAAAGTCAACGAAAGTGTGCGTGTAAATCGAAGACTGACTGTACGAAGATTGCAGAAGAGTGTAACATTTTAGATGGATCATGTCATGAAATCCTGACACAGCATCTTGGAATGCATCGTGTTGCCACCAAGTTCGTCCCACGGCTCACGAGTCAAGACCAGAAAGATCTTCGCCTCGCAATCTATGAAGGACTTCTGGATCGCGAAAATGAGAACGAGATGTTCCTTGAGATACTCATAACTGGTGATGAGACGAGGGTCTACGGTTATGATGTTGAGATCAAGGTTCAGTCTTCACAGTGGGTCGGGAAAGGCTCTCCAAGACAGAAAAAAGCTCGTCATGTTAGGTCAAATGTCACAGCCATGCTGGTAGTTCTTTTTACTTTTTTTTTAATTTGGATTAGTTCGTCATGAATTCGTTCCACAGGGACAAAATGTTGAGCGATGGTGCTGTCGGGATGTGTTGCGGCACCTGCTAGAAAATGTGAGAAGGAAACGGTCTGAAATCTGTAGAGACAGTTCATGGTTCCTGCGTCGCGATAACAAGCGAACACATTCATTCCTGCTGGTGCTCGACTATTGCACAAACAACGAAATCACTGTGCTGCCTGATCCTCCATACTCTCCGGACCTGGCCCATTAGGACTATTTTTTATTTACGAAATGGAAGACCCCGTTCAAAGGACAAAGATTGGCAATGATAGACGAGATAATAGAAAATCGCAGACGGTGCTTCGCGCGATCCAGCAAGAGGTGTACGAAGACTGCTTTCGGAAGTGGAAACGGTGTTGGGAGCATTGCATCAGTTGTGGAGGAGAGTATTTGGAAGGATACCATTCACAATAAGTTAAAGATAATGGTAGAAAAGTTTTGTGGACAAAGTTCTGGAATTTTTTGGACCGATCTCGTATGTGAACGTTGCTGATCTTGGCAAGAATTGCGATGCGGGAATCTTTTCACGTTCAGATTTAGTAACAAACTGGAAACAAATACCTAGAACGTATCGGGCCCAAAACAGTTTCCAGGAACGAGAGTTCGACTGCCTCGCGTGATTGTTGGAGACGAAGCTTTTCCATTAAAACCCTATTTGATGAGACATTATCCTGGTACACAATTAGGTGACCAACAGACAGAAATATAGAGATACAGACGTAACACAGCCAGAAGATTTACAGAAAACGCTTTTGAAGTATTGTGCCAGAAATTTAGGATTTACTATCGCAAGATCTATCTCAGACCCTGATCTGTAAAGAATGTGGTTCTTGCCACTTACGCCTTGCAAAATTTTCTCAGACACGGTGCAGTGCTGTTTGACAATGAAGAGACTGGAGAGATACAATTACACCTTCCTCACGAAGAAGAGAATTTTTTAAATAACGCTATCCAGATACGGGATGGATTCAAATACCATTTCAATTCACCGCTAGATAGTTTGATCTGGCAAAACGACATGGTAAGCAGCGGAAGTCGTCGAAGAGAAAATAAGAAGAGAAAAAAGCAATAAGCATGAATTCATGAAAAATAAAGACGTAATCGTCCATTTCAAAAAATAAAAGAAAAATAATTTGTAGGTATTTGTATGTTATGTTTACTCCCATTTCCTTGGCAGTTTCTTTCCAAATGTTGCTTTTTCTGGTACTATTCATGCAATGTGTAATTTTAAGTTCCTATAACTGTGGATATGGTAACACCTGTTCCCGTCTGATCACCGAAGTTAACCTCTGTCGGGCAGGGCTAGCACTTGGATGGGTGACCATCCGGCCTGCCGAGCGCTGTTGGCCAGCGGGGTGCACTCAGCCCTTGTGAGTCAAACTGAGGAGCTACTTGATTCAGAAGTAGCGGCTCCTGTCTCGGAAACTGACATACGGCCGGGAGAGCGGTGTGCTGACCACATGCCCCTCCATATCCGCAACCAGTGACGCCTATGGTCTGAGGATGACACGGCGGCCGGTCGGTACCGTTGGGCATTCATGGCCTGTTCGGGAGGAGTTTAGTTTTAGTTTATAAATCTAGATATCCGCTTATACATACAATTAACTCATCGCCGTCTAACGCCATTTTAGTAAATAAGCTTTCGTTTGGCGCGTCAAAAGAGCTGTGATTTGAAGGACGTGCAGTGTCGCGACGCTTGCTGTCCGCACTAGCGACAACGGAACTACGCGTCGTAGGATGGCGAGACATAGTTGGCCAGTTGGTCAACTTTGCCTGTCAGTACTGCGCCACGCAATTCCTCTGCGGTGTGGTGCGTTTTGTCTCCTGACATGTTATAAGAACAATATTTGGTGTAGCAACGCTGCGCTGCAGTGGAGTTCCGCCCTGTGCGGTCTTATATTTACTGACAACTCTCAAGCCAGTCACAAAACAGAGTAATATTAAGGGAGGTAGTACGTCAAATGGGCCGACTTGGAGCAGGAGAGGCACCACAGGACATTCACACTATGAGTGTGAATCCTGAATCCTTCCTGGTCATGCTGACAAGGTTTCATAAATTATTTGTAAAAGTATAGACAGTAGAAAATAAAATGTCCTATGGTGCCTCTCCTGCTCCAAGTCGGCCCGTTTGGCGTCCTATCCCCCTTAAGAGTAGCTGACAGAGAAATGGGTTATGGCGCAAAGCAGATTTTTTTTCTTAACTCATGGGACTTAACTGCTTAGGTCATCAGTCCCTAAGCTTACACACTACTTAACCTAAATTATCCTAAGGACAAACACACACACCCATGCCCGAGGGAGCACTCGAATCTCCGCCGGGACCAGCCGCACAGTCCATGACTCAGACCGCTCGGCTAATCCCGCGCGGCACAAAGCCGATTAATGAAGGAAAAAAACATCACTGACACTGGCAGTTATGTTAATTCTACGAGTGCGCGCTGAAAAATAATACCTCAGAAATGATTTGTGTGAAAACTCGTAAAGGTTTTGAATAGAACAAACTTATTAACATTCTACGTCTTTATTCCTCAAGTCAACATACACTCCTGGAAATTGAAATAAGAACACCGTGAATTCATTGTCCCAGGAACTTTATTGACACATTCCTGGGGTCAGATACATCACATGATCACACTGACAGAACCACAGGCACATAGACACGGGCAACAGAGCATGCACAATGTCGGCACTAGTACAGTGTATATCCACCTTTCGCAGCAATGCAGGCTGCTATTCTCCCTGGAGACGATCGTAGAGATGCTGGATGTAGTCCTGTGGAACGGCTTGCCATGCCATTTCCACCTGGCGCCTCAGTTGGACCAGCGTTCGTGCTGGACGTGCAGACCGCGTGAGACGACGCTTCATCCAGTCCCAAACATGCTCAATGGGGGACAGATCCGGAGATCTTGCTGGCCAGGGTAGTTGACTTACACCTTCTAGAGCACGTTGGGTGGCACGGGATACATGCGGACGTGCATTGTCCTGTTGGAACAGCAAGTTCCCTTGCCGGTCTAGGAATGGTAGAACGATGGGTTCGATGACGGTTTGGATGTACCGTGCACTATTCAGTGTCCCCTCGACGATCCCCTCGATCGCTCCCCACACCCTGATGCCGGGTGTTGGCCCTGTGTGCCTCGGTCGTATGCAGTCCTGATTGTGGCGCTCACCTGCACGGCGCCAAACACGCATACGACCATCATTGGCACCAAGGCAGAAGCGACTCTCATCGCTGAAGACGACACGTCTCCATTCGTCCCTCCATTCACAGCTGTCGCGACACCACTGGAGGCGGGCTGCACGATGTTGGGGCGTGAGCGGAAGACGGCCTAACGGTGTGCGGGACCGTAGCCCAGCTTCATGGAGACGGTTGCGAATGGTCCTCGCCGATACCCCAGGAGCAACAGTGTCCCTAATTTGCTGGGAAGTGGCGGTGCGGTCCCCTACGGTACTGCGTAGGATCCTACGGTCTTGGCGTGCATCCGTGCGTCGCTGCGGTCCGGTCCCAGGTCGACGGGCACGTGCACCTTCCGCCGACCACTGGCGACAACATCGATGTACTGTGGAGACCTCACGCCCCACGTGTTGAGCAATTCGGCGGTACGTCCACCCGGCCTCCCGCATGCCCACTATACGCCCTCGCTCAAAGTCCGTCAACTGCACATACGGTTCACGTCCACGCTGTCGCGGCATGCTACCAGTGTTAAAGACTGCGATGGAGCTCCGTATGCCACGGCAAACTGGCTGACATTGACGGCGGCGGTGCACAAATGCTGCGCAGCTAGCGCCATTCGAAGGGCCAACACCGCGGTTCCTGGTGTGTCCGCTGTGGCGTGCGTGTGATCATTGCTTGTACAGCCCTCTCGCAGTGTCCGGAGCAAGTATGGTGGGTCTGACACACCGGTGTCAATGTGTTCTTTTTTCCATTTCCAGGAGTGTATTTGCAGCCATCTGTCGCTGGAGAAGGAGAATGTGTAACATGGCGGTGTGTCACGTAACTATGTCGGCACGTAAGAAACAGGGCGTGTAATCGAGATTCACTAATTCGAAGAGTTAGTTCACACAGTAGATCTCTCTCCTTCTCCATGAGAATGCTAGAACTTCCACGAGCGCTGCGACATCCCCAACAATGAGACACCTTCCTTTCGCTGTCATCTATCGTGCTCCATACGTCCCGACTTGGCCCCATCTGATTATTATATGTTTCATAAACTTAAAAAACACATTCTAGGACTTCACTTTGATAGTGACGAAGCGCTGCAAACAGTGGTGCGGCTATGATTTCGTCAACAAAGTCAAATATTCTACAGTGACGGTATCAACAAAATGATCTATCGTTCGGAGAAATGTGTTCGATGCCATGGTGAGTATGTTGGGAAATACAGGGTGAGTCACGAAGACAGATAAATATTTTAATATGTTATTCTGCAAGTAAAACTAAAGAATGAAAGTTCAAACAAACATAGGTCCGCAGATGTTTAGTTACAGAGTTACGGAGTTATGGCTAATAAAAAATTTAGCCTAAAATTTAGCAACTTCACTAATATGAAGCCATTGCAAAATTGTACGAGGTTAAAATAAAGCACGATTTCCATTTATTTTGTTGTTATTGATCATGTTCCAGACGTGTGTCTGCAGTAGTTTTCCAGAACATCCAGAGAAGCAAAGATTATTATACAACTAATTTGTTTACTTTCCATTAAGAATGTAGAAACGTTTATGTCATTGTTGGCAACCGTTTAGTGACTTGTTTCAGTCGTTTCCTAACCTCGAAACGAGTTAGTTCTCTCTGTTGTTCAGTGAAAGAACATAACAACAACAGTGTATTTAAGTGAAACCACATAGAACTGTTGCAGTTTGTAGATTACTTATGAAATAGGGATGCCTTTCAAATTTACAACAGAGGAATACGCCGACATGGTGTTTATTTATGTCAAATGTAATGGTAATGCTACGGCTGCAGATAACGAATATCACACACGTTATCCAACTCGGAGGATTCCGAATGCACGAATCATTAGCGGAGGATTTCGAATGTTACGGGAGACAGGTTCTCTACCTACCGTTCATAATCTGGATGTTTCGGAAAACTACTGCAGATACACGTCTGGGACATGTTTTTATTAGATTCACCAGATAAATAACAACAAAGCAAATGGAACTCGTGCTTTGCTTTAACCGCGTACAGTTTTGCGATGGCTTCACATTAGCGAAGTTCCTAAACTGCAGGCAAAATCTTTTATTAGCCGTAACTCCGTAACTAAATATTTGCGGACCAAAGTTTAAATTAACTTTTTTCTTCAGTGTTACTTGTAGAATACCCTGTATACATGTAAATATGAAGAATAAAGATATAGAATCGTCATAAGCTTTGTTTATTATAAAAGCCTTAAGAATTTTCACTTTTTCAGCATGCCCTCGCAGTTGAGTGCAGCTTTAACATCGCAAAGGAGCGTCGGCGCTGTGTAATAAAATGGAAATGACTTAATCGATCGTAAGAAAGCGAGAAACACTGCTGATAATGTCAGAATTGAAATCCGTACAAATAATATCTCATCTCGGATTCAGGTTTTGAACATTTATTCAAGCGAATTGAAATGATGGCGTATCCTACTGATAGATATAATTTTTGTTAGCCTAATGTAAGGTACTTATCCACATTTTCTTTTCGAAGAAGATAGACTCTTACATAATGAAAGTAGTTAAGAAAAAATCCTGAAGCACCAAATAACAATCGTATACAACCACTCGCTCACCGAAACAACCGTACCTAATGACTGGAAACTTGCACAAGTGATACCAATACCCAAGAAAGGAAATGGGAGTAATCCACAGCATTACGGACCCCGATGACTAACATCCATTTGCAGAAGGATTTTGGAACATGTACTAAGTTCGAAGACAATGAACTACCTCGTAGAAAACTATTTATGGAAAAATAGCCGACAGGGATTCAGAAAATATCGTTCCTTATGAAACACATCTAGCTCTTTATTCTCATGAACTAGTGAATGCTATTGGCAGGATACATCAAACTTATTCCATATTTCCAGAAGGCTTTTGAAACTGTTCCTCATAAGCGACGTCTAATGAATTGCGTGCCTCTGGAGCATCGTTTCAGTTGTCCGCTTGGATTCTTGTCAGAAATGTCACAGTTCCTAGTAACTTACGAAAAGTCATCGAACAGAACAGAAGTAATATCTGGCGCTAACTAAAGAAGTGTTATACGCTCGCTGCTGTTCCTGATCTGCATAAGCGATTTAGGAGACAATCTGAGTAGCCCTCTTAGGTTGTTTGCCGATGATGCTGCCATTTAACGTCATGTAAAGATATCAGATGATCAAAAGCAATTGCAAAAAGATGTAGACAAAATATCTGTATGGTGCGAAAAATGACAACTGACTCTAAATAATGAAAAGCGCGAAGTCATCCACATGAACACTAAAAGGAAACCGCTAAATTTCGTTTACACGATAAACCACACAAATCTAAGGGCTGTAAATTCAACTAAATACTTAGGGATTGCAATTACGTATAACTTAAGCTAGAACGACCATGCGAGGAAGACAAACGAAAGATGGTTCAAATGGCTCTGAGCACTATGGGACTTAACATCTATGGTCATCAGTCACAAACGAAAGACTGCGACTTCTTGGTAGAATACTTAGAAAATGCAAAAGGTGTACTAAACAGACTGCTAACACTAAGCTTGTCCGCCTCTTCCGGAACTTTGTTTTGCGGTGTAGGATCCTTATTGGCTGAGGAATCGAAAAAGTTTAAAGATGGGTTGCTCGTTTCGTAATATCACGAAACAGGAGAGAAAGTGCCACGGACGTGAAACGCTAATGGTATGGCGGTCATTTTTTTTTTTTAAAAAGGCGTTTTTCGTTGTGACAGGATCTTCTCAAGAAAGTCCAATTACCAACATTCTCGCCAAAATGTGAAAATATTTTCTTGACGAACAACATAAGGAAAACTGATCATCACATAAAATAAGAGAAATCAGAGCTCGCACGAAATGACTGAAGCATTCGTTTCTTCCGAGCGCATTTTGAGAGTGGATCGATAGACAGATAGTTTGAAGGTCGTTCGATGAATCCTTTGTCAGGCACTTAATTGTGAGTAGTGGTGCATTCATGTAGATGCAAAGTTAAATGTAGAATGACATGGAGCTGATACCAAATACGGTGACCCTACGAAACGGTGTAAATTTTGGACTTATATGGTGAGACTTGTGGTAGCAACTTGAAGTTCCTATTAAATGATATCAGGCTCACAGGACGACAAAAAAAGCATAATTGCTCAGTTGATGTAATTCGCGTATCATTGACAATTCAAGTCCTTTCGTGACACATCCTCTACACCTACAGCTCTGCAAAGCTCTTTGAAATGCCTGTTACAGAATACACCCCACTGCACCACACGCCACGTTACGCATCGGAACTGTGGAATGAATGTATCTTTAAATGTGTCAGTGCGCGTTGTAATTAATCTAATTTTGCCTTCATGTTCCGTAAGGGAACGATGCGTAGGGTAGCATATTCCTAGAGTCCTTTACCTGGTTTCTGAGATGTTGGAAATAGGTTTTCTCAGCATAGTTGACGTCTATCATCAAGCATTTGCCGGTTCGAGCTTTTATCGTTTCCGTGACGCTGTCTCGTGTTGCGCGTCAGTGACGTCTTTAACAAACTGCGGAAAAACCTTGGATACCACAGAGACATGTACAACAGTATGATCTTTTCGAGGCTGGTTTAACGTTCTTCTTATCTATGCGAACGAACATCCATTCTTCGGCAACGCATTGATGAGATATTCCAGTTCCGTGTCGAGCAGATCCGATTCACATATGTTCCTTCTTCATTCCGCTAACTTTTCTATAACACCTCGCTTTGGTCGTGGGTGGTTATTTGAATCTTAGTGTAGGCAACGGTAGGTGTACGTGGGTTTCCGCTATGTTGTGTGGTTGAAGCTAGCTACCGTCTTCTTGCAATATCACATTTTATTATGAAAATTTGTCAGAAGCTGCGCTGTGTGTAGAAACCAAAGACGTTACATCTTTAATAAAAAAAGCGAACATTATCATTAGATTATCTCTGACTTTTATTATCTCTGTTGCTGAATGTAATGTTAATGTCTCCGATTTTGTTCATGCTCGGATAAAGACGATTGTAACTGAAAATTGTGAATATTATGCATTAAAACCCGATAGAAAGAGTAAAAATTGTATTCAAGGAAGAGATGTGTGAGTGCTCATTTCTGTAAAATAATTAGGTGAGACCCGAACGTAGATATTACTCTTTCTAGTCATTCTGATTATTATAGAAAGTTTCAGCTGCACTACGCCGACGAGGAGTTGGAGAGACGCTGGGAAGATTGGCGAAAGAATCTGCAAATAAACAGGGCGTCTTTCAACGGACCCAAGAGCATTCAACAAGAAATCTGCCACAGCTCTTTACCAACATATTACCGCACGAGAAAACACACACACAAGGAGAGTTTAGTACCAATGGACGTTTCAATACACTGATTGAAAACAAAGGAGTACATGCTAATCTAAAAAACCAAGGACTACATGCTAATTTATATAATCATAAAATACAATCGAACCATAAAATACAATAAAAATAACAATGTAGTCGTTGTAGAACACTGGCAAATAAAGGAAATGTAATGTGCTATCTACTTGCTGTTGCTGAATCTTCGGATTAATATCGAGGTGTGCATGAAAACGATCTGGTTCCACCTCTTCCATGTCTCAGCAACACAAATCTATCATCCACGTAATGGGTCCCGCAAAAACCGTATAAAAGACTTCGATACGTCGATGATACCGACCGCACAGCAAAGACCTTGATAATACGGAATTCACTATAATCTACAAACCAACTTGAAAAATACAGGACTACCTACAGTTGGCGAATAATGCTCGCAGATCGCTGGGGAAACCAGGAATTTACAGGATATAGTGTAGCTGTGGGGACGTGTATATAGTCACTACTAAAACAACGATCGGAAAACAACCAGAGAAACTGATGGGCAACTGTAGAAGGCGAGAAACAGATCAGATGTTGCGTAACATGCTTTGCAGCAAGAAGACCGCCGGATTCAGTGTGATAATACTCATGTGCTCACAGAAACAAGCAGATACTATGAATTGCTAGAAAGAGAAACCATAGGGTGCTAAGCACTCTAATAATTGTAGTGGGGAGGAGGAAACTGAATAAAATCTGAGCTCCGGTGCAGGAGATGTGTACCAGTTTTCCACTCTGAGGACACAGCAATAGCCGCAGTCAGCAACCAATGGCCATTTGGGCTCGAGTTTTCAGAACAAGTGACGTCAGCTTCTGCGAGTGAGCAGACGGAAACATGATTTTACTTCAGTCATTTGTGAGTCAGGGTGTATATCGGAAATAGTATGAAGCCGCATCACCCTTGAAGACGCTCTCTGTAGCTGTTAACGAAACGTTAAATTTCAACGAAAAATTCGCCCAACCGTTGCATAATAGCCAGGAATATTTAAATAAGCGTGTCATTTCCAGTTGTGAAAGTTTGCGTTTTGAACTCTCTCCTGTGCCAAACAAAATGGTGACCATTTGTGCGGCTCTCCTTTTTATGTTAGGTATACCTTGTTACTCATTTGGTATAAATCCCCCACGATTGAGCATTATTCTAGGTTGGATTGCGGTAGTGTTTTATAACCAATTTCCTTTATGGAGTGGCCGGCCGGGGTGGCCTAGCTGTTCTGGGTTCTACAGTCTGGAACCGCACGACCGCTATGGTCGCAGTTTAGAATCCTGCCTCGGGCATGGATGTGTGTGATGTCCTTAGGTTAGTTAGGTTTAAGTAGTTCTAAGTTCTAGGGGACTGATGACCTTAGAAGTTGTCCCATAGTGCTCAGATCCATTTGAACCATTTGAACCTTTATGGAGTGGTTACAGCTTCCAGTGTCCTGCCACCGAATAGAAGTCTGCGACCTGGGCTACCTACAATCAAGACTTAGCGTATGGACACACAGGAACGTGTCTATCCTGAAAAAGCTTCAGTTCTAATACAGACAATAAATCAATTAATACAAGACCTTTCTGCCATTTTTCTCATGCGGTGTGCTTTCATTATCTTCTGACGTTAATCACGCTGTATCGTAAATTTAGTGAAAATGCGTTTGAATAATGTTGTATAAATGATTCTCATTCAGTTTTTGATTAATATCATTGTCATTTATTACTGTTTTTACGTGTACCGGCGGATGACCGTCCAAAATCGAATCTTCCTGTTATCTTGGAATGGGTTGTTAGGCTTACAGGATGCCACACATTAAAACAGATTAATTTGTATTTTTCTTCCCAAGATTGCTTCCGTGACTATAATTTACGAACGTATATTGAGGACTTTTGTGATGGATTATTTCCGTCAGAGTACTAAGCTGAATGTATATCAAATAACAGTTGTGGAAAATTCATAACTAGTTTTGAACTGGAAGTCTTTACAATGATTTTTTTCTCCACTAATGGTTCAGAGAACTATTCTAAATAAGGATATTTAACAAGTTGCATGTATTGTATGACTTATGGTATCCGCAACATTTGCTGCATATCCTACAAAACTGTGATGATGTATTCTCGGCGATACTTACAAGAAGTATAATTAAACAACAGACTGTAACATATACTGTGTGGAGCTAGCAGAGCACTGTAAGGAAACTCATTGTAAGAGTTCTACCCAGACATCCCATTTTGATGGATTCGAGTATAAAGCTGTCGACAGGCTAAGTCCGTCACATCTGTTTCGAACGAATATTTTATTTCGGAATCCCGATCAATTATGTGATAAAGGCATTCTCCATTTCTTTCGAGTGGTGTTATCGGGACACGTTTGATTGCAACGATAAATTAGAATTTAAGGAAATTTGGAAATTTGTCGTAAGGTCTTATGGAAGCAAACTGCTGAGGTCATCGGTCTCTAAGCTTACGCACTGCTTAATACAACTTAAACTAACTTACACTACGAACAACACACACACCCATATCCGAGGGAGTACTAGAACCTCCGACGGTGGCAGCCGCGCAGACCGTGACAGAATTTAAGGAACGGAGACCACCTGTAAGGTGTATTTTGATAGATCAAATGATGGAGAGTTGTTCACGAAATATAAAAATCTAGATTCTGTTCCCCATTTGGGATGCGACTGAATTTGTCAGGATCATTTCAGCGAAATCGCCACTGTGGAATCAATGTTTTATTCTGGAACACGTCCCCGAATCATACTAAATGAGATGTATCGTCCACGAAGTGGATCCCGGTGACAGGAATCTTAATGAGTGTTGGAGATATCGATGAGCGATATTGGTAAGCCGTATGGTAAGCCATGTTCTGAAGACACACATGCTAGGTCTGTGCTCGTAATATGTGAATGTCTGATTTCGATAACCGATCCAGTATACGCCTGGGTACGATGCACATATAATTGAAACGATCTGTCCAAAACAGTGAATTTGTCTCGTTTTCAAAACCCTACTACGAAGACAGCGATGTAAACTCACCGCAGGATTTCTGTGTCTCTGCAAGCGGATCCCAAGTCATTAATTTAAACCTCCTTCCTTCTGCAAATGAAATTTGTCGCATACGACGTGAAAACCGCAAGGGTTGCTTATTGGGTTGGCAGTAATGCAATTAAGTTGCGTCTTCTTTCGATGTTCAAATTTAAAGCAAAAAGAAATCCATTTCGCTGCGTCTCACGCCGCGATTTTTTGTGTCTTTCCTCGGTTTAGTACTACCGTTTATTTCACAATATAAAAAATATTTCCGTATCAGTTCGCGTAAATAAAGAAGTAATTTTACGGTAAGTTTTGTCTCCATTATAAATGAGCTCGCATTTTTGTAAGGAAACGAACGAACGATATCATTCTGCCTTGCATCAGAAAAAAACTGTTTCACATCATATTCCTTAATTAATCTAAAGCTGAGTATGTTGAAACCACAAAAGAAAGCGGAAGACTGGAGCTACTTTTTCAAACCAATTTCGAGAGATGATGCATTCGATTTCCTGCCTATACTTCGACTTTCGTACTTTCGGTAGACATCGTGACAAATGCTTTCATTTTTAGATCTCTCTATACGAGTACATGTCGGGCTTTGCTTCCTGATGAATAAATAAATTCGTCAATCACTGCAGCGATATTTTGTAAAACTGACGCATGAAGCATGAGAACATATAGTCTATCCCTACAACATGAAAAGTCAATAACAAATAATGTGTTTCTGCAGGTAATTTATCTATCTTCGTTACAAGCAGCTGAATCGAGCACACAACGGTTTCCCCCCGAAACGGACGGCTCTATAAAGCAATTTAAAAATGGTTCAAATGACTCTGAGCACTATGGGACTTAACATCTGAGGTCATCAGTCCCCTAGAACTAAGAACTACTTAAAACTAACTAACCTAAGGACATCACACACATCCATGCCCGAGGCAGGATTCGAACCTGCGACCGTAGCGGTCGCGCGGTTCCAGACTGTAGCGCTAGAATCGCTCGGCGACTCCAGCCGGCAAAAGCAATTTACTCGGAACAAATCAACATGCTGATTTTTTAGCTTCGCAGAACGATTTTTATTAAGTGTACAACTTTGCTCCCGCCATTTTGCAGTAGATGACAGTAGCGGCAAATGGTGGTGCAAGGGGTAGGTTCTAAGTGTCATAGAGTAAGCTTAGGCATTCGTAACCATAACACCGTCAAAAGTATTAGTCGATTTGTGTCCACATTATCCGACCATCAACCATCACTACAGTTAGTCTGCGATGGCCACTGATGCATTGTATATATGGATGGTGTTCACCCCCTCAGTATCAGTTAGGCCTGAAGATGGTGCAGTGAAACACCGAAACTGGTAGCCATACAATAAATGATATCATAAGGAAGGCTGTAGGTGTTTCATTTTCTTACACAGTCACAGTAGGTCGTTATCGAATGCAGCTGATGTGTTTGAGCCGAGCAGTGAAAGACAATACAGCTACAGACATGAAAAGATGATTTTGCAGCGTGACAATATTTGATCCCACGTCGCAAAAAAAAAAACGTCAAAACATACTTGTAAATATTAATAATGGGATCTCACCCCATCCTCCGTAATCTCCAGACATTTCTTTGCCTGGCTACCACCTTTCTCGATCAATGGCACATAGCCTGGCTGACCAGCCCTTCCGGTCAGTGCGAAATTGTATCCATTCATGGATACAATTCTTCCGCTGCGGGATTTGTATGCTGCCCGGAAGATGGGAGAATGTACTGAGCAGCGATGTCCAATACTTTGAATCATTAAGTTTTTGTAAGTTTTTTCCAAATAAAGCCTCAAACTTCGAGAAAAGAAGACGGAAGCAAAGTTGTAGATCTAACAGTATTACGAAGGCATGTTAATATTTCGTTCCGTTTCAATCCCGTTATGAAACCAGCGCAGGGACAAGAGTGGTTTGCACATAATCTGCACTGAACCATCACTGTTCCTCATTAGACGCCAGAAAAAAAAAAAACCTATTTTGTCGAAATGCGCAATTTCGCTAAGAAATGTTGAAAATGGCTCCAAGTGTAAACTGTCGGTTTTAAGAAACTTTCTAGCAGTCAAACTGTGTGCTTGAACCCAGAATTTTGTCTACGGACAATATTATTATTGACTGAGTTATTCAGTCACGATGCACGACTTCTGCCACTTCCTCCCTCCTGCTTCACACTTCACAGAACGTCTCCATATGACGCGACAATCACGGCTGGAAGGAGGAAGGTTACGGTTTAATGTATCGTCGACAAAGAGGCCATTAAATACGGAGCCCAAGCTCGGACTGTTTCAAGGAAGTGGAAGGAACCAACTCGTCATTTTCCCGGAGCGATTTAGGGAAATCACGGAAAACCAAAATCTGGATGGCCGGAAGCGGATTTGAATCGTCATTCTCCTGAAGATGAGTACGTGGAAGAAAGGATAGCCACAGAGTGCCAGCGACGGTCGTATCTGGCTAGCTCAGTCGGTAAGAGCACTGTCCTAGAATGGCAAGGTTCTGGTTTCGATTCACGGTCCGATGCACAGTTTTACTCTGCCAGGAAGTTTCATAACAGAGCACTCTCCTCTGCAGAGCGGAAATTTCATTCTACTTCTTTCATAGGCAGGAAACGGAAGGCAGGTTGCTTTCTGAAGAGATAAAACGTTTGCCTCCTTTTTCAGCATTAACGCAACTACTTAACTGCTCTTCACTTCCCTGAAAGCTAGTTTTCGTACCCTTCTCTCTTTTTGTGTCGCCACGTCCACCGCCGCCTATGTTTTAATACGATCTCTGCGCTTTTTGTTGTTTTTTTTTTTTTGGAACGTCCAACGTGTAAAATTCGGAGAAGAATGTTTATCGCTTGTCAAAATCAAACCCAAATACTTTAGAATCTTTGAACATTCAGCTGTCCGTGTTGCACGTTAAACCCAAAAAAATTAAGCTGGTATCTGTACAAATTTCATTAGTGATCTTGCAGCTTTCGAAGAATGAAGTTATAATGAAATCTAGACCTTTCGCTACTTACAGGCGTTGCTAAACATCAACGGGGACAGTTGAAAGAGATGTGCCCTTATCAGGACTCGAACCCAGGATCTCCTGCTTACGTGGCAGACGCCTGCAATTAGTGAAAGGTCTAGATTTCATTAAAACTTCATTCTTCAAGAGCTGCAAGATCACCAATGAAATCCGTACAGATACCAGATTCATACAGATAAGGCTTACCGGCCAATGATCGTCTTCAGTGCGGATGCACTCACATTGCTCAAACTCGTACGGGAATCGGTAGACTGACCGCCGCGAGTAATGAGTATGGTGGGCAGGCGCATTATAAATGTAGTGTGGTGACAGAAAGTTGGAAAATTTGTGTCTCACGAGCAGTGCCAGAGATACGTCCCTGCAGTCGCACTTTTTGTCTGTCACCTCGGTGGCTTCCTCGGATAGAGCGTTTGCCATGTAAGCAGGAGGTCTCGGTTTCGAGTCCTGGTCGGGGTACACATTTTTCCACTGTCCACGTTGATATTTATCAACGCTAGTAAGCATCGAAAGGTCTAGATTTCATTATAACTTCAAAAACTAAAGCGTTCGTTATATGTTTTGTTTTTATTGTGTAGCGAATATCATGGTAAGCGATCCAGATCATAATTTTAGATCAGCCAAAACGAAAAATGGAAGGGGAAGAGAAGAAAATAAAAGAAAGTTAAGAAATTTCGAGGAATTTCAATGGAGGGTGCTTGGAGGAGGATGAAAAAGTAATATAATCAATAGAGAGACCTGCTTAACTTCATGCAGATTCATTCTTCTTTTAAAGTGTGGAACATACACTGTCCAGTGGGGCCCACCTGGTAAAAGCCTGAACAACCGCCTTTTGCAGCGTGGAAGGAACGCTGCGAGACATCCAGGAAGAGAGGGATGTCGAGCCATGCCTCCTCCAGTGCCGTGGGTTTCTCGATTGAAGAACGATGTCGCGTACAGTTCGATCAGCGTGTTCCGACAGATTCTCGATTGAGTTTAAATCCGGGGAGTATGGTGGCCGGGTGAATATGGTAATCTAATCCTGGTGCTCTTCGAACCACACACGTACGCTGCGAGCTGTGTCCTGGTGGTAGATGCCATCTTGTCGAGGAAACAAAAAATTGCATATAGGTGTGGACATGGTCCCCAAAAGTAGTTGTCTACTTTTGTTGATCTGCTATGTCTTCCAGAATGATGAGATCGCCCATGCAATGCCACGAAACACTCCTCCGACCGTAACGCTCCCTCATCCGGCGTGGAACCTTCCGACCAATGTTGTAGGGTGTTTGTTCTCAGACGTTTCGCGTCGATGGAGCATATGACGTGATTCATCTGGAAAGGCCACCTGTAGCTACTCACAAGGGAATGGTACAATAAGACATGTAGAAAAAAACCTTGAAATTTTTTACACAGGAAGAAGACAACGAAAGAAATGCACTGTCAAAATTTTAGCTGTTAAGAGACATTTGAAAAAGAAAAATGAAAATTGCCGAATTCATAGCGCGCCAGGCGGGGGTAGAAATGTAGGCTGCTCCCCTAGTGGCGCTGTAGCAACTGCGCATGCGGAACTAGGCACACACACTCACACACACACACACACACACACACACACACAGCCGAGGTCGGCGGTAAATTTGTAAACAGGAAACACGACACAGCCCGATCGCAACTTGTGAAAATGGTTCAAATGGCTCTGAGCACTATGGGACTTAACATCTGAGGTCATCAGTCCCCTAGAACTTAGAACTACTTAAACCTAACTAACCTGAGGACACCACACACATCCATGCCCGAGGCAGGATTCGAAACTGCGACCGTAGCGGTCGCGCGGTTCCAGACTGAAGCAACTTGTGAAGGACATTTCAGGTTACCGCTCGTCGATGGTTCCTCTGACACTACAGTACACAATTTCTATTCTCTCGAATTAGCCATTCAAGTAACATCTGTTAGAAATTAATAATACAGGGTTATTACAAATGTTTGAAGCGATTTCAGAAATTCACTGTAGCTCCATTCATTGACACATGGTCACGACACACCACAGATACGTAGAAAAACTCATAAAGTTTTGTTCGGCTGAAGCCGCACTTCAGGTTTCTGCCGCCAGAGCTCTCGAGAGCGCAGTGAGACAAAATGGCGACAGGAGCCGAGAAAGCGTATGTCGTGCTTGAAATGCACTCACATCAGTCAGTCATAACAGTGCAACGACACTTCAGAACGAAGTTCAACAAACATCCACCAACTGCTAACTCCATTCGGCGATGCTATGCGCAGTTTAAAGCTTCTGGATGCCTCTGTAAGGGGAAATCAACGGGTCGGCCTGCAGTGAGCGAAGAAACGGTTGAACGCGTGCGGGCAAGTTTCACGCATAGTGATGTGAAAAATTCAGTGTTTAAACCTCCTCTACCAAGAAACGTGCCAGAACTGCGAGCTCGCATCAACAATGCTTTCGAACTCATTGGTGGGGACATGCTGCGCCGAGTGTGGGAAGAACTTGATTATCGGCTTGATGTCTGCCGAATCACTAAAGGGGCACATATCGAACGTTTGTGAATGCCTAAAAAAACTTTTTGAGTTTTTGTATATGTGTGCAAAGCATTGTGAAAATATCTCAAATAATAAAGTTACTGTAGAGCTGTGAAATCGCTTCAATCATTTGTAATAACCCTGTAAGTATTGACAATACAGATAAAGCTGAATTAATATTTATTGTGCTTTCGTAAGGCATGCGTGCTAATCGAACCTTTTTTTTCTTCCAGTTCCGCAGTAATGTGGAATCCAATTAACGTTTTCAATTTAGCAATGATGAAATATAAAGAACATGGTTTCCAGCCTAAATCACCTACTTTTCCTGAGGACGTACATACAGGGTGTTTCAAAAATGACCGGTATATTTGAAACGGCAATAAAAACTAAACGAGCAGCGATAGAAATACACCGTTTGTTGCAATATGCTTGGGACAGACAAACTTTCGAAATTACAGTAGTTACAATTTTCAACAACAGATGGCGCTGCGGTCTGGGAAACTCTATAGTACGATATTTTCCACATATCCACCATGCGTAGCAATAATATGGCGTAGTCTCTGAATGAAATTACCCGAAACCTTTGACAACGTGTCTGGCGGAATGGCTTCACATGCAGATGAGTACTGCTTCAGCTGTTCAATTGTTTCTGGATTCTGGCGGTACACCTGGTCTTTCAAGTGTCCCCACAGAAAGAAGTCACAGGGGTTCATGTCTGGCGAATAGGGAGGCCAATCCACGCCGCCTCCTGTATGTTTCGGATAGCCCAAAGCAATCACACGATCATCGAAATATTCATTCAGGAAATTAAAGACGTCGGCCGTGCGATGTGGCCGGGCACCATCTTGCATAAACCACGAGGTGTTCGCAGTGTCGTCTAAGGCAGTTTGTACCGCCACAAATTCACGAAGAATGTCCAGATAGCATGATGCAGTAATCGTTTCGGATCTGAAAAATGGGCCAATGATTCCTTTGGAAGAAATGGCGGCCCAGACCAGTACTTTTTGAGGATGCAGGGACGATGGGACTGCAACACGGGGCTTTTCGGTTCCCCATATGCGCCAGTTCTGTTTATTGACAAAGCCGTCCAGGTAAAAATAAGCTTCGTCAGTAAACCAAATGCTGCCCACATGCATATCGTCGTCATCAATCCTGTGCACTATATCGTTAGCGAATGTCTCTCGTGCAGCAATGGTAGCGGCGCTGAGGGGTTGCCGCGTTTGAATTTTGTATGGATAGAGGTGTAAACTCTGGCGCATGAGACGATACGTGGACGTTGGCGTCATTTGGACCGCAGCTGCAACACGGCGAACGGAAACCCGATGCCGCTGTTGGATCACCTGCTGCACTAGCTGCGCGTTGGCCTCTGTGGTTGCCGTACGCGGTCGCCCTACCTTTCCAGCACGTTCATCCGTCACATTCCCAGTCCGTTGAAATTTGTCAAACAGATCCTTTATTGTATCGCTTTTCAGTCCTTTGGTTACATTAAACCTCCGTTGGAAACTTCGTCTTGTTGCAACAACACTGTGTTCTAGGCGGTGGAATTCCAACACCAGAAAAATCCTCTGTTCTAAGGAATAAACCATGTTGTCTACAGCACACTTGCACATTGTGAACAGCACACGCTTACAGCAGAAAGACGACGTACAGAATGGCGCACCCACAGACTGCGTTGTCTTCTATATCTTTCACATCACTTGCAGCGCCATCTGTTGTTGAAAATTGTAACTACTGTAATTTCGAAAGTTTGTCGGCCTGAAAATGTACTGTTGTCCCAAGCATATTGCAACAAACGGTGTATTTCTATCGCTGCTCGTTTAGTTTTTATTGCCGTTTCAAATATACCGGTCATTTTTGAAACACCCTGTATGTGTCATCTGTTAGTTGATTTCCTTGACATTCTTTCCAATGATATCCACATTTCGTTTGAAAGACATAGACATAGGAAATAACTGTGACGATCCCATGAATTGTGGTTCGGAAGATGTCAGTTGTGGCAGGAGCAGTTCTGAAAAAGAATACCTTCCAAGCCTACAAAAAACAAAATAAACAAAAAAAATTTACTGCACAAGCTTCCAGAGGCAAAGAAAGCGCAGTGAAATATTGGTTAAACGAAGGAGGGAAAACCACTTGAAGTTACACAGTGTTCAAAGGCGTTCTCGTTTCGTAAAATCGGAGCGTGAACTGTACAAATGGAAGAATGAATTACATGGAATCAGAAATATGCGTCAAACGGAATCTCGAAACCATCTGAATGAAAAACTTCTCGATGGATTCAGAACTGCTCATGAGAATCTATGCACCGTTACCGATGGGTTATCCTAATTGCATCTGGCATGAACAGTGAAACTCGCTGGCAGATTAAAACTGTGCGCCGGACCGAGACTCGAACTTGGGACCTTTACCTTTCGAAGAAGAGCTTCTGTGAAGCTTGTAATGTAGGAGACGAGTTACTGGAAGAACGGAAGCTGTGAATAGGGGTCGTGAGTCACTCTTGGGTAGCTCAGATGCCATTTGCCCAGAAAGGCAAAGGTCCCGAGTTCGAGTCTTGGTCCGTCACACAGTTTTAATCTTTCAGGAAGTTTCATATCAGCGCATACTCCGCTGCAGAGTTAAATTCTAATTCTGGCATGAACATTACTACTTTCCAGGCTACGTCGGTCTGGCTAGGCAGGTTCAAGAAATCATACTCAACAGGTAGTCGCAAAATTACCAAGTTTACGTCACGTAAATGTGTACAGCAGCTGCCAGTGATAGGAAATGCTATACAGAAATTCATAGCTGACGTAAATACGAAACTTGCTGTTATCCCCGCAACTGGTGTTTATAACGCTGTTCGAGAAAGAACTGCGTGCAGACTGCACTTTATAATTTCGGGGTGAAAAAAGGACGGAGTCGATTGCCCAGTCAATGAATGCAATGACACATTCATATACGATAATACCAGTGATAAGTATGAGTGCTTTACTCTTTCTACAGCTGTATATCTGTATTCAAAAACCGCAAGGCAAATTCGGAACAAAAATAAAAAAAATGGACTGTTTAGTTGCAAAAATCTTGTAATCGACGTATCAAAAACTGGAAAAATGGAAAAGAATAATTTTCAACATTTCGTTCGAAACGTATTCCTACCAGCTACAGAAACTAAGAAACTAATTCATTGCTTTTGTTGGTTTCACGGTCTGGACATAACGGCGCCTCTGCTTTGTGGAGAACGACGAAAAATCTGTAGATGTAATTTGGATTCCGCCTGGAACTAATAGTGCGATTCAACCTCTCGATAGAGAACTTTTACGACAGTGGAAAGCATTTTTCAGGAAATTATCAGACAATGTAATTTCCGATACCTCTCTCTCATTTCAGGTTTATCAGCGGAACAGTATTCTTAAGCTCATTTGTGCATTACCAGTTTTCTTCGCCACGCCTTACGAATTTGATCAAGTATGCCTGGTATGCAGCGTAGTATGTTTAAGAACGGCCGGGAACATTTCAGACTCCATCCCAGTTCTGTCTAAAAAAAACTAGTGGTTACTGCGAAGTGCACGATCTCCACGCATGTCACGCTTACATACAAATTGAGGCACTTAAATTCTTCCTTCGCTGCGCCATTTTGAATACCTCGTCAAGGACAGCGCACTCGCCAAGCAAAATAAGTCTCACTGAATAGCAAAGTTTCGCATTGTAGCTCTAACAAGATAGAGTTGTATCCCGTACGCCGAATATTAGCTGCAAAGACTACTAACTAATAACACAGCGTTCATAGGCAATATTCGCTACCTCGTGTTCTCCTCCGTTGCCTCTAGTATAAATGATTCTCATCATATACAAGCGAATGGTAGTGAATATTCTGCAAATTCTCATTCACACGTGTTCGCTTCCATTCGCTCCATTATAAACCAGGCTTTACGTGCTCAAAATTGGTGTCTGTGAACTCCGGATAATTCCGCTACGCGGCGCTGCGTGTGTGACTCGCCGAGTCGCACGCTAGGTGGGAAGGTCTGAGCAAACCGCCGTTGTAAACTGTTCTTCACGCGTCAAAAATGTGTAACTTAAACATTTTTTACAAAATACTTGCAGTACCTCTCAGCAGATAAACTTTTGGCTGTGCATTTCTTTCGATATCTTCTTCCTGTGTAAAAAATGTCAGGGTAGGTTGCGACATGTCTTATTGGACCATTCCGTTGTCAGTGGACTTCCAATTACGGTACTGGAGTGAAAATTCCATCCTTCGTCCCAGATTAACAGCACTCGACATGGGAGGATGATCTAGGCGCCTACTGTGGAGGCCCGTACACAGCAACGTTCGCTGAAAATTGGTTGAGGAAACGCTGTTGGTAGCCCTGTCAGCTGCTCAACAGTTGCACATCTACATTCCCGTACACATCTCTGTAGCCGTCGTTCATCCCTGGCGTCCATGGCCCACAATTGCTTTGGCGCCGGGTTTGGATAGCCCCATTTTGCCATGCACTCGTATACATATGCGCTAACAAAGTTGATACTTGGCGCGGTGGGTGATAGGAGCGACCGCAAAGGCATACTCCATTTTAGTCGCTCCCATCAGCCACCGCGCCGAGTGTCAACTTTGTTTGCGCGAATTTTACTTTAACCACGGCGGCATGCGAACATTTTACAAACTTACCCTTTTCGGAAAAGCTTCCACCCTTGGCGAGAAATCCAGTGATCATGTCCTTTGGCCATATGATTCATCGCTCCGTTTCTGCATTACTATTACGAGCGCACCGTTTTTCGCCTCTTACCGACACGCTTTATCTACCATCCACTGATAGTTCTGCCATCTGCCGTCTGTGTGTGATTATTTCACCTTCAAGTCGAACATATGCAGTGGTCACATTAATGTGACTGGACCGTGTGTACAGGATGGTCCATTGATAGTGACTGGGCCAAATATCTCACGAAATAAGCATCAAATGAAAAAACTACAAAGAACGAAACTCGTCTAGCTTGAAGAGGAAAAACAGATGGCGCTATGATTGGCCCGCTAGATGGCGCTGCCATAGGTCAAACGGATATCAACTGCGTTTTTTAAAATAGGAACCCCCATTTTTATTACATATTCGTGTAGTACATAAAGAAATAAGAATGTTTTATTTGGACCACATTTTTCACTTTGTGATAGATGGCGCTGTAATAGTCGCAAACATATGGCTCACAATTTTAGACGAACAGTTGATAACAGGTAGGTTTTTTTTAAATTAAAATACAGAACGTAGGTACGTTTGAACATTTTATTTCAGTTGTTCCAATGTGATACATGTACCTTTGTGAACTTATCATTTCTGAGAACGTATGCTGTTACAGCGTGATTACCTGTAGATACCACATTAATGGCCGGCCGGAGCGACCGAGCGGTTCTAGGTGCTTCAGTCTGGAACCGCGCGACCGCTGCGGTCGCAGGTTCGAATCCTACCTCGGGCATGGATGTGTGTGATGTCCTTAGGTTAGTTTGGTTTAAGTAGTTCTAAGTTCTAGGGGAGTGATGACCTCAGATGTTAAGTCCCATAGTGCTCAGAGCCATTTAAACCATTTTTGAACCACGTTAATGCAATAGATGCTCAAAATGATGTCCGTCAACCTCAATGCATTTGGCAATACGTGTAACGACATTCCTCTCAACAGCGAGTAGTTCGCCTTCCGTAATGTTCGCACAAGCATTGACAATGCGCTGACGCATATTTTCAGGCGTTGTCGGTGGATCACGACAGCAAATATCCTTCAACTTTCCCCACAGAAAGAAATACGGGGACCTCAGATCAGGTGAACGTGCGGGCAATGGTATGGTGCTTCGACGACCAATCCACCTGTCATGAAATATGCTATTCAGCCGCACGCGAGCTATATGCCGGACTTCCATCATGTTGCAAGTTTATCGCAATTCTGTCATGCAGTGAAACGTCTTGTAGTAACATCGGTAGAACATTACGTAGGACATCAGCATACATTGCACCATTTAGGTAGCCATCGATAACATGGGGGCCAATTATCCTTCCTTCCAAAATATATTACCCGCCAAGGTCGCTGATGTTCCATTTGGATGTTGTCGTCCTGGATACCGAGCAGCATACATAGCACACGCCCGTTGGGCATTTTGATCATAATAACCACACATGAACACGATATCGACCTTTTCCACAATTGGTAAATGGTCCATTTTAACACGGGTAATGTATTACGAAGCAAATACCGTCCTCACTGGCGGAATGTTACGTGATAACACGCACTTATACATTAGTGGCTATTACAGTGCCATCTATCACAAAGCGAAAAAAGTGGTCCAATTAAAACATTCATATTTCTTTACGTACTACATGAATATGTAATAAAATATGTGGGTTCCTACGCAGTTGATATCCGTTTGACCTATGGCAGAGCCATCTAGCGGGCCAACCATAGCGCCATCTGGTTTCCTCTTCAAGCTTGATAAGTTTCTTTCTTTGTAGTTTTTTCGTTTGACGCATATTTCGTGAGATATTTGGCCCGGTCACAATCAGTGGACCACCCTGTATACCAGAACACCTTTCTTGGATATCGGCTTTTGCGGCATCTTTTATATGTCGCCATTATAAAGCAGGTATATAAATATTAGTATTCAGGATAAATTTTCAACATAGTACTGCAACAAATTTACTCATTATATTCCTATGCTTAAAAAGTGGCAACTCATATAGTATGATTCCGTACTATAAGATTCCGAGAATCATTTTTTGTTCAATACTGTTTTTATTCCTTAAGAATATGATACTCGATGGCATATACAGTGTGTCGTTTTTAAGTGAAACTGCGTCAGACGCTATTCCCCGGAACTGTAAAATATGTCTGTATGTCAGTGGACAAACGTGTATTTGGAGTCCTCTGTCTCAGGAAAGAAATTTGAAGACGACTTCCCAGAAATGTCGCTAGGATATTAAGGGACTAAGTATTGAATTCAAAGTATAAAATCACGCGTTTCATTAAGGGCAGATAATGGCTACCTAGCGTCTTACTGCTGCCTGATCTGGTATTTATTCGCATACATTTATCAAGATAGACAAATACAAAGTTTCTAATACCTCTTTTAACTAATATAAATTAATTTTATTAATACTCAAACCACTCAGAGAAAATAGTTATCGTGTGTGAGTGCGTGTGTGTGTGTGTCACAAAAAATAACTTAAATTAACGCCTTTGTAAATTTGTACGTCAAATTTACACATTTGAATGCCATAGGTATGCCGGTACAGAACCGATGTATCAGCTTGCGTAACCACTTACTACATATGGCTGGAAACAATAGCCTCTTGAATGGTATCTTTATAATGGACGTTATGTGACGTCTAACGCAATTCTATTCAGTAAAACATGGTCTTGCGTAAGTGAAAAACAATACGAATAATGCAGTACCGATGTCCCCTGTGTCATCTCTCATCTTTCCTACGTAATAGTGTGTGCTCGAATGAAATGTGTCCAGTTATTTCAATGAAACGTCACGACTTATCATTCTCGGATGAGATGCGTTTTAGGTAAATATTTGATGTCGTTTGGAATTACGTGGTAACAGGGTCATTGAAAGGAACTT
The DNA here is from genome assembly GCF_023864275.1 of Schistocerca cancellata. NCBI lineage: Eukaryota > Metazoa > Arthropoda > Insecta > Orthoptera > Acrididae > Schistocerca > Schistocerca cancellata. The sequence goes on along the minus strand of NC_064626.1, from coordinate 245,206,509 downwards.
CTGAGTAGTAATATGACACATGCTTTCTATCACTGAGCAGTGTATTAGAAATTCAACAATTTTTTGCTATGTCTATGAATCGTAGTCTGTGGTTTTGAACATTTGAATATTATTTAAACAGAAAATCGATATTTCGTCAAACAATGGAGATTTTAAAAGCAATTTTTCAGTGTGGCGAGCCACAAGAATATAGAAAGTTCTTTGACTTTCAGTTCTAAATAAATCTGTTTCTTTGCCATTTTCGCGGGATAATAATTCATGATCTGAAAATGACACAAAGTAGTGCAAAACGACACATTTCCCATATTTGATATCAGTCTTAGGTTTCTTTTTCATTTTTCCTGTAATTACTGTTGCAACACTCCTGAATGACTTTAACTTGAAATTCTTGTTGTTTCGGGGCTCCTTCATGTACATGCTTCACATTTTAAGTACCATTTCGTCATTAATTAACTCGTTCTCGAGGGTTGCAGTTGACTAGATGATATAAAAATACCAACATTGCAAAATAGGTGATCAGTAGGTGTGGCAGGTGTGCTTCTAAACTTCGTAATATTTATTTGTGCCTTTAGCGGCTTCGAATAACAAAGTTCATATTCATTACAGAACTAAATTTACACACTGAAGGGCGCCAGCTATAAACATCAGCCGGCAATAAAGTGCTGCAGATAGATGTTACTTCAAATCACTTCTAAGTATACCATCACAAACTTGCGAAATCATTATTACACGTCAACTAGTTTTGACAATGTTTTCACGTGCCTGACCTTACAGTTTAAAATAGTGTGTACCGTATTTCAGTTATTTAAAAACATGGTATATATCTAGGTAGCATTGTATACGTGACATATTTTGAAACAATGTACATATGGTGTACACCTCTTTCAAGTCTGCCAGATTGTGAGATAAATTGTCAAAAGTTGATGGACCATAATACAAATTTTAGCAGCTTTTTGTTGTATACCTAAAACTACTTTTCACGGAAAATATTATGTTTATGTCAAATCATTGGTTTCTGCAATGTTTATCATTCATTATACTTTCTGAAGTGAAGTAGATTTACAATATTGTTTTGGGCCAGTCAGACTACTGTTTCATATCTAATGCCGTCGCAATAATTAATAACATGGCGATCAATACGTGTAGTGGGCATAAATAAAGTGTAACTGACTAAGATTATTATTATCTTTTGCGAAGCGCGTCAGAGAAAGTGTAAATGAAAATTGAACGATAGCGCTCAAGAGTAATTTTGTCCAGAAACCACAAAAAAAAAATCTTACATCATTTGCAGAGAGATTGTATTATCTTGTATAAGGTAATATAATTTCACTTAGAAACGACATTCAATCGAGGAAAGCCCTGCGGTACATTTTTCTAGAAATTGTATGGTTCCCGATGATATTGTAATTCTGGTAGAGAGAGAAAAGGGCTTCGGGCAACTTTTGAAGGGAATGGATAATGTCTTGAAAAGAGGTTATAAATTAAATTATTTAAAATCAATGATTGCTGTAATATCTATCATTATCTTACTTTCTATTGTCAATGAGTTTTCCGTAACACCAATTACGAATGACGTTAGATTTACAAGGTTTTCTGCCATCCAAAATTTAAACACTGTTTTTGGGCGACAATCAACAGCAGCAATATATCGCAGGAAACACATCACACAGTGGCATGTTGCAAATTCGTATTTTATTCGTCTTTATTCTGTTCGTGGTTATTTGGTCTTTGACCATCAGCCTCCAGCTTGTCTTTCGGGAACTGAATGGGCCAGATCATCAAGTTGTGAAGGTACGTTATTCTGTTATGCACAATAATTGTGACTGTAGTAAGGACGTTAAATGTCATGTTGCATGATGTATTACATACTGAAGTTTGATTATTCTTTCTTCCTAAATGATGAACAAATACCAGAACAGCTCGGAAGAAACACAAATTTACAGGACAGCACTGTGCCATGCCTTTCTCGCGAGCTACACATTGCTAAACTTTCCCATCATTATGCGATTATCATAATCAATAATGTGGCTATCGAAACGTAGTGGGCGTGAAATAACAATTCTAATAGTGAAAGGCAATATTTGAGATACTTGAGATATTTCTGATAACCAGCTATTTGGCTACAGACGTTCACTTCATTAGCCTATTACTTTTGGCAACTCTAACTTAGCAAGGTTCATTAAATGCTGTCTAAGGTTATTAAATAGCATTTCATCATATTTTGTTATATAGAACTGAGAAAAAAAAGGAATTAAGGAAATAGATATTCTTTGATATCAGTTTTTGTTTGTTTGACGTGCTGCTCGGTATCGCGTAGAACTGAAAATATTAACAAGACAGTCTCCGTACAATTTCGTACGCTCCACTCAGCTGCAGCTGCTATTTCTTCTGATGCTGGGACTCGAAAAAGGATTCAGCGGAGCACTTTGGACAGACTGAAGACTACTATGCACTGTAGAGCTCTCCATGGAGTAATGATAACAGGCCTGCATAAGGAGAAAATTTGTATGTGATGTAACGACTTTAACGCAGAAAGTTCTTGCATATCGAAAGCCGGACTGTAAGCAGAATCGAAGACACGGTCATTAAAAATATACAATGGCCATTTCTTCCGTCCTGGTTACTTTGCTACTTCTTCACTTGCGGCTATTACTATTAATTCGAAACCTACAAAAATTAGTATGTTATATACCATTTAATAACAGTAATGGCAATACGAGACGCGATCTCAGACGTTTACTAAAGGTTCTGAATGTCATTTTCCTTTAACTTCCTGAATTTCATTACAGCAGCCTCGATTTGATTTCATATTGCTTGCTACAGACATGTACCACTTTTAAGAATGACATCTCTACAATGCGTCTTCACGAATCGTGTTACTTGTCCTGTTACTTGCGTTTGCAACTGATGCGTGCTAGTTGCGCCTGTTCCTTGACTCGTCAGCATTGGAAGACAAACAGTAAATTATTCCCCTCTCACATATTTCAACACCGCAGTGGCCGCGATACGTACCACACTGCTTTTGACGTAAGATGGAAATTCCACTGTAGCTCAAGGCCAAACTCACCAACACCCATCAAAATTAAGTACATCTTAAAATAATTCTGGGTCTGTAAGTATTTGTTACTGAGCAAGAAAACTACACTCTTAAGAACAATGTTAGTCGACGTTTCTGGATTCTGCTGTTAGTTGCTGGAAGCATATTACTATAAAATACGGCTCAGTATCGTGAGCCACATAAACGCTTGTTACGGCAGCATGCTGCCAGGGGCCGCAGTTAGATGCTCACTGTTACATACAGGTACCGTAGCTCGCAACTAACTCGCATTTGGAAAAAAAAAACGTTCATTTACAAATGTTACGCAAAAGGCGGCTGTCTCTCAGGCCCGCGACGTGAATTAATAGTATTTCAGTACATTTTAACTTATGACAAAATGATACTCGCACATCGTTTTATTATATTTGATCCGTTAATAGTATTTCAGTACATTTTAACTTATGACAAAATGATACTCGCACATCGTTTCATTATATTTGATCCATTGAAGGAGTGAATAAATTGTGATTTACTTATAATTTTGTTATTCTTTGCGTGCTGAAGGCGAAGTTGTGGAAATTTGAACTGACCGATAGAGTTTCTGGAGTCTGTATTTATCTTACAAGACGTCATCATTACATAGCCAAACGGCGATTTCTCGTGCAGTCGCGTACTCACCTCGGAAACTTTGAAGTGGAGCGAGTCGAAGGCTTCGGCCCGGCTGGCGACGTTCCGGAGACGCAGCGGCTTCCGCAGCAGAGCGGGGCTGCCGCTCCCGGAGGCGGGCGAGTTGGCCGCTGCGGCGCCGCTGGCCGCGCCGCCCCCGGCCGCTCCTCCGCCTCCACTGCCTCCGCCTCCGCCGGCGGCGGCGGTGCCCCCGGGCTGGCAGCCGCTCAGAGCCATGCGTGCGGCGCACTGAGCCTTCGCGACCAGCATTGTTGACCGGCCAGGCGCGTCGCGGCGCAGGCCGACTCGGCGGCGTGGCTGCACACCCACTGCGCATGCGCGGCGCCCACGCGGCGCTCTGGGGGCGGCGCAACCGCGCGTCTGCCCGAAGCGGTCGCTTGGAGTACCCCGTATAAGTCATTCATCAATAGCGGAGGACCACGCTCTTGACACGGCTGTGAATCGGACGAGCTTGACGCTCACGGCTGGACGGCCCACGGGGTCTCACAAGCACAAATTTGCCAGGGGCGTTCAATACGCACTACATCTACATTTATACTCCGCAAGTCACCCAACGGTGTGAGGCGGAGGGCACTTTACGTGCCACTGTCATTACCTCCCTTTCCTGTTCCAGTCGCGTATGGTTCGCGGGCAGAGCGACTGCCGGAAAGCCTCCGTGCGGCTCGAATCTCTCTGATTTTACATTCGTGATCTCCACGGCAGGTATAAGTAGGGGGAAGCAATAAATTCGATACCTCATTCAGAAACGCACCTCTCGAAATCTGGACAGCAAGCTACACCGCGATGCAGAGCGCGCCTCTCTTGCAGAGTCTGCCACTTGAGTTTGCTAAACATCTCCGTAACGCTATCACGCTTACCAAATAACTCTGTGACGAAACGCGCCGCTCTTCTTTGGATCTTCTCTATCTCCTCTGTCAACCCGACCTGATACGGATCCCACATCGATGAGCAATACTCAAGTATAGGTCGAACAAGTGTTTTGTAAGCCACCTCCTTTGTTGATGGACTACATTTTCTAAGGACTCTCCCAATCAATCTCAACCTGGCACCCGCCTTACCGTCCGCAGCTCGTGGTCGTGAGGCGGCTTTCTAGCTTCCCGCGCCCGGGTTCCCGGGTTCGATTCTCGGCGGGGTCAGGGATTTTCTCTGCCTCGTGATGACTGGGTGTTGTGTGATGTCCTTATGTTAACAATCTGCCTATTGGCTTCTGTCTCGGGTTCTTCGGCCGACGTTCATCTAATGATTTTTCTGACGTTTCGCCAGCACGAGTGGCTGGCATTGTCAAAGCTTCACCCTCCATTGCCGGTGGTGAACTGGAGCCGAGCTCGCGGGCGCAGACTGTATGTACCTGGCGCGCCAACGTCCGAGGGCTTCTCCGCGGTCATTTCTGGTGCGGTTCTCCTCTTGCTACCTGCGACGGTCGTTCGCTGCAGTACGGGAAGCCAGGATCCGTTTACCTTAAGGCTTTCCTCTTTCTTGTTCAAACTGTTCGCGTGTTTTTGTATTTCTACAGCTTCTCTGAACAAGCGCGCGTGATAGTGCTTCTCTACAGCCAGAACTTCCGTGTCGGCGAATTTTATTACGTGGTCGGTCTCATTCAGTGCGTGCTCTGCCACGGCCGATTTTTCCACCTGCCCCAACCTGCAATGTCGCTTATGCTCTTTGATCCTGGTGTTAATGGATCGTCCAGTCATTCCGACATAAACTTTTCCGCATGTGCATGGTATACGGTATATTCCCGACATTGCAAGTGGGTCTCTTTTCTCCTTCGCCGATCTAAGACACTCTTTGATCTTCCTTGTCTGTTTAAAAATCGTCTTTACGCCATGTTTGCGCAATATACGGCCGATTCTGTCCGTCACTCTGGTAATGTATGGCAGAAAGGCCGGACCCGACATTTCTTTTTCTGGTTCCTTACTTCGCCGAGTGTTTGGCTCTTTTACACTTCTAATATAATTTGTGGAGTACCCATTGCTCCTCAGGACAGTTTCCAGGTGTTGCATTTCTCGTTTGAGGTGTTGCGGCTCACATATTCGTCCTGATCTCGTTACGAGCGTACTAATCATGCCTCTTTTCTGTCAAACCACCACCCGAGCCAGTCGGGTACGGCCTTTCTGCCATACATTACCAGAGTGACGGACAGAATCGGCCGTATATTGCGCAAACATGGCGTAAAGACGATTTTCAAACCGACAAGGAAGATCAAAGAGTGTCTTAGATCGGCGAAGGAGAAGAGAGACCCACTTGCAATGTCGGGAATATACCGTATACCATGCACATGCGGAAAAGTTTATGTCGGAATGATTGGACGATCCATTAACACCAGGATCAAAGAGCATAAGCGACATTGCAGGTTGGGGCAAGTGGAGAAATCGGCCGTGGCAGAGTGTAACGTCCCCTTAGAACAATTATACACGACTGTGCTTAAACTAACACACAATATTTTTTAGCGCAACGCAATCTGACTTTCAAAAATCCCTACAAAAGAATGGCCCTGACTAACATTAACCTATACCTTTCACAAATCACTTACCTCACAAAAATCTTCGTTACTCGAACTACTGCAATATGGCGAGTGCCACTAGTGCCAGCTAAATAAAAGATTCAAACTACTGAAGGCACTAACTACTGATAGGCATAGTTAGCAAATGAAAGATTTTAATAGAGAACAAACAATGTATTTACCTTAATAGTCATCAAAAGTCATAATATATACAGCAGCTCATGACATCCATTTTTACAAATTTCAAAACTCCGCCATTTCTCTCCCCACATCCACCACTGCTGGCGGCTCACCTCCAACTGCTCAACGCTACACGCTGTTCACATCCATCTGCCCAACACTACAATGGCAGACAACAATGCAAACTAGCCACAGACTCCACACAAACACAGCCAGTGATTTTTCAAACAGAGCGCTACGTGGCGTTACCAATAAGAAAACCTAAACAGCCTACTTACAAGAGCACGCACTGAATGAGACCGACCACATAATAAAATTCGCCGACACGGAAGTTCTGGCTGTAGAGAAGCACTATCACGCGCGCTCGTTCAGAGAAGCTGTAGAAATACAAAAACACGCGAATAGTTTGAACAAGGAAGAGGAAAGCCTTAAGGTAAACGGATCCTGGCTTCCCGTACTGCAGCGAACGACCGTCGCAGGTAGCAAGAGAAGAACCGCACCAGAAATAACCGCGGAGAAGCCCTCGGACGTTGGCGCGCCAGGCACATATAGTCTGCGCCCGCGAGCTCGGCTCCAGTTCGCCACCGGCAATGGAGGGTGAAGCTTTGACAATGCCAGCCACTCGTGCTGGCGAAACGTCAGAAAAATCATTAGATGAACGTCGGCCGAAGAACCCGAGACAGAAGCCAATAGGCAGTTTGTCAACAAGTGGCCACGAAAGCCTTATGTTAGTTAGGTTTAAGTAGCTCTAGGTTCTAGGGGACTGATGACCATAGATGTTAAGTCGCATAGTGCTCAGAACCATTTTAACCAACCCGCTTTACCAACAATTAATTTTATATGATCATTCTACTTCAAATCCCAAATTTTTGAAAACCACATCCCTCAGTCGCGAACACAATTAATTTGTGACCTAGGTTTACAAAATTAAAACTAAATGTTACAGTATAAAGTACCAAAAAATACCAAAGCTGCGGTCATACCTGACGGCACACAAAACTAGTTTTGTGTTGACTGTAGCAGAGGACACATGGCAGCCCCTAGTGGCTTGCACCTCTGTTGCCTTTTACTTTAATTCTGACTCTTTGACGCTGCCAGGTATGACCGCAGCTTTCGTATTTTTTGGGTACTTTATGCTGTAACATTTAGTTTTGGTTTTGTCCGAAGAAGGTGTCCCTTGTGACACCGAAACTTAGGTCACAAATTACTTCTGTTAGCGACGGAGGGCTGTGTTTTTCAAAAATTTTGTATTATACAACAGTCGCTGATTGACAGCCGTGTTAAAAACCACTTCAAATCGTTCCGTACGCATACTCCCAGATATTTTACAGAAGTAACGGCTTCCAGTATTTGTTCCACAATCATATAATCACGCAATAAAGGGTCCTTCTTTCTATGTATTCGCAATACATTACATTTGTCTGTGTTAAGGGTCAGTTGCCACTCCCTGCATCAAGTGCCTATCCGCTGCAGAACTTCCTGCATTTCGCTGCAATTTTCTAATGTTGCAACTTCTCTGTATACTACAGCATCATCCGCGAAAAGACGCATGGAACTTCCGACGCTATCTAGTAGGTCATTTATATATATTGTGAAAAGCAATGGTCCCATAACACTCCCCTGTGGCACGCCAGAGGTTACTTTAACGTCTGTAGACGTCTCTCCATTGAGGACAACATGCTGTGTTCTGTTTGCTAAAAGCTCTCCAATCCAGCCACACAGCTGGTCTGATATTCCGTAGGCTCTTACTTTGTTTATCAGGCGACAGTGCGGAACTGTATCGGACGCCTTCCGGAAGTCAAGGAAAATTGCATCTAACTGGGAGCCTGTATCTCATATTTTCTGTGTCTCATGAACAAATAAAACGAGTTGGGTCTCACACGATCGCTGTTTCCGGAATCCATGTTGCTTCCTACAGAGTAGATTCTGGGTTTCCAGAAATGACTTGATACGCGAGCAAAAATACATGTTCTGAAATTCTACAACAGATCGGTGTCAGAGATATAGGCCTATGGTTTTGCGCATCTGCTCGACGACCTTTCTTGAAAACTGGAACTACCTGTCCTCTTTTACAATCATTTGGAACCTTCCGTTCCTCTAGAGACTTGCGGTACACGGCTATTAGAAGGGGGGCAAGTTCTTTCGCGTACTCTGTGTAGAATCGAATTGGTATCCCGTCAGGTCCAGTGGACTTTTCTCTGTTGAGTGATTTCAGTTGCAAGACGCTTTTATTTCTTCGCCAATCTCGGTTTAAAAAAATGGAATTTGTTGTGCGACGTCATAGAATATTCACGCTTCAGCACCTATGGTTACATAAAGTTCCGATAGATGGCACCACTATCGTAGCCTTCAAAATGGCGTCTGTAACGGAGGTGCGTTCCAAGCAGGGAACTGTCACTGAGTTTCTTTTGTTGTTAAACCAGAGCATCGCAAATATTCATAGGTGCTTGCAGACCGTCCACGAAGACCTGGGAGTGGACAAAAGCACAGTGATTGCTTGGGCGGGTCAACGAGGAACGCAAACCTGCCCGATCTCCCACGTGCCGGCCGACCGCTCACAGCTGTGACCCCTCCAATCTTGGAACGTGTGGATACTCTCTATGAGCTATTTATAAAATTTATCTGTATATGAAATATTGAGTGTTTTTCAAAAACTCTCTCCTCGCGTAACATGCTGACCTTGTATTGCGCGTATGAACAGTGTCGTAAAACAAAACTTAAATCTCAATGAAATGCTGAATTTCAGATAATGAAAATGAATCAAATTAAATTCCAAAAGAAACTAATTATGTTTTCGGTGAAAATTATTTTACCTACACCCTATACTGAAGTACATTATGATAGTTACATAACATGAAATGCAGTGTCTGACGAAATAAAATACTACTCAGCATGGAAGAAAAATCTGTTTAATATCATCTCGACTGTTTACTGTAAATTAATCTTATTACCTCGTATAACAGTTGAAAATTATTACGACGTGCTATTTGTTCACAAGAAGGCGAAGTGAGATTTCCCATGAAAGAAAAGTAACTTATCTCTTGCTCAGCTATTTTGTGTCTGGTGTAATGATGCTTTCGAAGGCAAATTGAAATCAGCTAATGCAACAACCAAAGAAAAATAATCTGTTTTAAATTTTTATTTACTTGTAAAAAACAGTGAATGCATGTGACGTAAGGAACAATTCATACCCGACAAAATATTTTAAACTTCACAAAGAGTGATAGAGAAGGGTTTTACTTTAAAGAAAAGCGTTCTTGAAAAATTAAACTCTTATTATTGTCACAAAAGACGCTACAGCATAAGAGGACTCTAGCAACTACGAAATTCACTCATTACAGAAATTACATACACTTAAATCAGTTGCGTAATTTGTGACATAATGAAATCACAGAGATTAAATTATCACAAATATGACTATTACTAGTTGCCTAGGGAGTAAATAATTCTTGAATTGAAACTTCCTGGCAGATTAAACCTGTGTGCTGGACCGAGACTCGAAGTCAAGATCTTTGCCTTTTTTCGGGCAAGTTGTCAACCATCCTTTTTTTTTTGTTGATCTCATCTTGTTAGTTAATGTTCTTTGTATTTATTCGGGGCGGACGTCTTATGACGCTTGTTCAGGTACATCGTTGATCTAATAACTCAGGTTTTTTTTGTTTTTTGGTTTTAAACAGAGGGCAGAGGGTTACACTGTGACCGAACACGCTGAGCTACCGTGCCGGCGACCATCTGAGCTACCCAAGGGCGACCCAAGATCCGTCTTCACAGCTTCGATTCCGCCAGTACCTCGTCTCCTACCTTTCAAACTTCACAGAAGCTCTTCTGCGAACCTTGCAGAACTAGCACTCCTGGAGGAAAGGATATTGCGGAGACATGGCTTAACCACAGCCTGGGTGATATTTCCAGAATGTACAGCACTTCCTCGCGAAAGGCAAAGTTCCCGAGTTCGAGTCTCGGTCCTACACACAGCGCACACTCCGCTGCAGAGTGAAAATCTCATTCTGGAAACATCCCCCAGGCTGTGGCCAAGCCATGTCTCCGCAGTATCCTTTCTTTCAGGAGTGCTAGTTCTGCAAGGTTCGCAGGAGAGCTTCTGTAAAGTTTGGAAGGTAGGAGACGAGGTACTGGCAGAAGTACAGCTGTGAGGACGGGGCGTGAGTCGTGCTTGGGTAGCTCAGTTGGTAGAGCACTTGCCCGCGAAAGGCAAAGGTCCCGAGTTCGAGTCTCGGTCGGGCACACAGTTTTAATCTGCCAGGAAGTTTCATATCAGTGCACACTCCACTGCAGAGTGAAAATCTAATTCTGGAAACATCCCCCACGCTGTGGCTAAGCGATGTGTCCGCAGTATCCTTTCTTTCAGGAGTGCTAGTTATGCAAGGTTCGCAGGAGAGCTTCTGTAAAGTTTGGAAGGTAGGAGACGAGGTACTGGCAGAAGTACAGCTGTGAGGACGGGGCGTGAGTCGTGCTTGGGTAGCTCAGTTGGTAGAGCACTTGCCCGCGAAAGGCAAAGGTCCCGAGTTCGAGTCTCGGTCGGGCACACAGTTTTAATCTGCCAGGAAGTTTCATATCAGTGCACACTCCACTGCAGAGTGAAAATCTAATTCTGGAAACATCCCCCACGCTGTGGCTAAGCGATGTGTCCGCAGTATCCTTTCTTTCAGGAGTGCTAGTTATGCAAGGTTCGCAGGAGAGCTTCTGTAAAGTTTGGAAGGTAGGAGACGAGGTACTGGCAGAAGTACAGCTGTGAGGACGGGGCGTGAGTCGTGCTTGGGTACCTCAGTTGGTCAGTCTGCGTTCGGCAGGGCAGCAGTGCGCACCGCGCTCGGCCGTCCACGCCGCTGCGCGCGCGGAGTGTTTTGTTTATTTCATCGTCACCGCGCTTCTTAGTCGAACAACATATAATGGCCAACTCTTACAGGAAGAACACTCTTAAGTTCACCTTCTCAAATGAATACGCACGACCCAAAGCACTGGCCGTCGAACGCTTCCTACGCAAAGACGTAAAGATCCCCCGTGACGACCTCATCGGCATACACCTATCGATCATTAGCAGCGTCGTTTATGTTAAGATGACTTCCGACGCTGCCTGCAATGAGATTATTCAAAGGACACGACATGGACTAAAATTTCGGCACTCCGACGGAAACGTCGGGCCTGTGGATGTCGACCATGCAGGACTTGGCCTTCGGACGATCCGTGTATTCGAACTGCCTTTCGAGGTGAATGAAGATGAAGTCATCGCGGCGCTAAGCCCGTTCGGAAAAGTTCAGAGCCACGAAGCCGAGACATGGGCACAGTTTACGACGTATCCGGTGCTTAATGGTGTGAGACAAATCCGAATCGATTTCAAACGGCACTTACCATCGTACATTTCTATCGGCGGCTGCCGTGCGGTGGTCATTTACGACAGACAACCTCGAACATGTTCCGGTTGTGGCAAAGAAGGCCACGTCCGTAATGAATGCCTGCAACGCCGCATCACACAACTACGGCACGACGACACCAACACCGACAGAACCACGACCACCCTTCCCGTCACCTATGCGGCGACACTGCACGTCCAGCCCTCTCAAGACGCCGTTCATGAGCGTCTGTCTGGTCCGATACACCCGGAGCCGTCCCAGCACCTTGACACCGGCGATGCCGCCCGTGAACATGTCCAACAGCCGGACACGCCCGGACACGCCCACGCTAGAAGATCACAAGGATACCAACGGGATTGTTCTGGAGGATGACGACCGCATCATAACACCCGCGGCTTTTGTACCGGAACGACGTGAATCTCTTCCTTCCTCAGACACCGAAACTCATTGCCGAAAGCAGAAGTCGCCCAAACGACGAAAAAAACGCCGCAAGACGTCAGAATCGACCATTGAGCCCCCTCCGCAGGACGAAGAGATGGCACATCACTCTGACGGAGAACGCGATAACACTTTCTCCTCTGCCACGGAGACGCGTCATCCACAAGACGGTGAACCGTCCAACGGAGATCGTGCGCAAGTCCCGCGCCCAGAAGCCATGGAACATAGCACGCCTGTTGTCACCGACGCAATTGCGCCGACTCGGCCAGCGCTGCCACCTCTCGCCGATGTCAAACCCGTCGGACATTTTTCATGGGCGGATGACACGGATTTCCCACCTCCATCTGATGCGGAAATGAGATCTGTTCCTCCGTTAGACCACCACTAAAAGGGGGAAAGTTTCTACGGCGACTCCTGCGACTTCTATGGACTTCACGCATCCACGACGACAATCTCCACCAGCTACGAACCTATCGGCAGCACGGATCTCCCATCAGGCGTACCGAATAGCTACTATCAATACTAATAATATCGGCTCCCACGTTAAACTTCAACTGCTCCGTGACACGCTAAGAGCAGCGGACATCGACATCGCCCTGTTACAAGAACTGAGGACAGCAACTTGGACTGGGTGTTATGGATATGAGACGCACGTTGCCCCTGCAGCTATGGAACACACAGGAGCAGCCATCCTCCTACGAGAAGGGATTGCAGTTTCCGATGTCACATACCTCCCAACGGCGCAAGGGGTGGCCATAACAGTTGAAGGACTCAAAATCATAAATTTCTACGCTCCATCGGGCACTGATAAACGGAGGGATCGCTCCCAGTTCTACGCAGAAGATATCACGCCTTTATTCCTCGGCCGATACGATCATCTCCTCGTAGGCGGAGATTTCAACTGTGTTCTCGAGCGCACAGACCAATATCCCTATTTCACCACATGTCCGGAACTTCGCTTCCTCGTCCGAAGCCTTCGTCTCCTCGATACTTGGCGAGTGGTACACAGCGACCGCCCGGGGTATACGCACATCACGAGCCACTCCGCCAGCAGACTTGATAGAATATACATCTCTGACGCTCTGAAATCAGTTCTCCTCGACGCGGAACGTTGGCCGTCTGCCTTTTCGGATCATGACATCTACATCTGTACCATGAACCTACGTCGACAATCTACGTATATGGCGCAGTGCAGGACCTTGGAAACTCAATGTCACGCTACTGCGGGACCCTGAATGTCGACAACAGATCACCGACACGTGGCACACCTGTGTTCAACGCATTATGCGTTACGAGACCACACTGCAGTGGTGGTTGCTGTGCGCCAAACCGGCCATCCGACGCACATTGACACACTATGGCAGAGCCAAAGCCAGGTGGAATCACCACACAACTGATTTCTACTATAGCGCTCTTCGTGAACTCATGGATCATCTCCCATCCCCGGATCGTCTAAAAGAAGCTCAACGCATCAAGGCAAAGATTTTAACCTTGACCCGATGCCGTCTAGAGGGAGCCATTGTACGAGCACGCAGCCAAGATAGGATTAACGGTGAAGAACCTTCTATGCATCATATTGTTCAAAATGTTCGTCGACGCAGACAGGCTTTAATGTCAACTTTAGACCTACCTGATGGACGACGGCTGACATCGCAAGCTACCATTGCGGATGCATTCATAACGCACTATAGACTTTTCTATCAAGAAGTACCTGCCGGTGCAGAGGCCATTACTGAGGTTGCCCAGGAGACACTTGGTACTCTGAACGCAGTGGCTGCAGCCCTCCTGACTTCTGAAGTGACTACCGACGACGTCCAAGGCGCTGTGGCCAAAGGGTCTCTGAATCGATCTCCCGCCGCGGATGGTTTACCGCTCGAATTTTACAGGACCTTCCAAGATTTGATGTTGCCACGATGGAGGGTCATGTACTAGGAACTGTTGTCCGGCGCGGCGAACCCGCCACCAATGTTCATGGAAGGCTTACTTATACCAGTCCCGAAACCCGCAGGAGGAACACGACTCGACAGTTATCGACCAATCACGTTACTCAATTCCGACTTCAAGATTTTCACACGCCTTCTAGCAGTGCGACTCAAACATGTCTTACGAGACATTGTTTCCCACGAACAAACATCCTTAGGCGGCGACCGTAATATACAGACAGCCCTCAGTGAATATCGAGATGTGATCGCTGTGGCGACACACTCGCGACTGCCAGGCGCTTTAATCTCCATCGACTTCAAACAAGCGTTTGACCGCGTCAATCATGCATTCCTCCACGCAGTGATGGACCGAATGGCAATTCCCCCGCCGTTCACGCAAGTGATTATGCGGCTCCTTCGTGGAGCAACGTCCAGACTTCTCGTCAACGGCAGACTGACAGAACCTATACGGATTGAACGTTCAGTACGGCAGGGTTGTCCTTTGTCGACGGTGCTTTATGCCGTTGCGATGGAACCCCTCATTTGCGGATTACGGCGACGTTTGACAGGTATTCCACTCCGGGATCATATGTTCCGCTGCCGAGCTTACGCGGACGACTTGGCCCTCGTCGTACGTTCAGCGGCCGACGTACAAGCTGCGATGCAGTGGATTACGCGTTACAGTGCAGGGGCAGGGAGCGTTATGAACGTGGCAAAGTCATGCGCCATGAAGATTGGCCGCGGCCTTCCCGCAGACAGCGTAGTCCCATTTCAGCTGGTGGACACTCTTCGTTGTCTCGGATTGGTGTACACGCGAGACATTCGCCGCACCTCGGCGATCAGTTTTCGGGCGCTACTGCAACGCATCCGGGCCAACATACAAAATCACATACTACGCCCGCTGAATATGTTCCAGAGTGTCACCTTCGTCAATGCCCATCTGGCAGCCCGGATACCCCATATAGCGCAGATTCTGCCCATCACTGCGACAATGGCGGCCAGATTACAGGCGGCTTTCGGCTATTTTATTTGTTCTGGACACATATTCAAAGCCCAGTATGAAGCTCTCACCTTACCGAAGCGGGACGGTGGCCCCGATCTGGTTAATGTGAGAGCCAGGACTACGGCACTTTACACCAACACTATGCTCCGGTTATGGAAAAGCCAAAATGCTACTTTTACTGGAATGTTGACCACTGAGCTCGCACCTGTTTCGAGGCGCCCACCGACGTCTCTGGCACACATTCCACCTCCGATGTCACATATCGGCCGTTTCTTTTTGGAGTACAGCTACATATGCACCGAGCTCCCCAGGACCAGGCAGACGACCACCCGCGACATCTATTGCCTTCTCCGAAAGTCTCCACCCCGCAACCCCGTCGAAACACGTCACCCCCAGGTTTCATGGCCTACAGTTTGGAAAGCGATCCACCAACCATATCACACCACTGACACCACCTCTATGTGGTACCTTCTCGTCAACGGCAAGTATACTACAAGACAGAAACTGCATCGCATCGCACTGGTGGACTCACCCCTGTGCCTCAAGTCCAATGTCGAAGATACAGATTTACATCGTTTTGAGTGTGGGCCGGCAGCAGCTGTCTGGACCCTCGCACAGAAGATTGTGGCTTTCTACCTCCGAGTGCCACCACATCACGTTTCTCCTACCATGATGATATATTCCGACTCGACCTACTTTCCATCGGCTAAGTGGCACGCCATCACATGGATCAGTGGCATGGCTGTCAACTACCTCTTCCGCGACGACATAGTCGATCCGGCGGACTTTTGGACGCGCCTCCAAGTACATCACCACACCCTTCGCCGACATCGACACTATCGGGCCACTTTCGCGAACTATTTACAGAGTATTTTCACCAACCCGCCTCAAAGCTGGAATCTCAACGAACTGTGCCAGCCACGACTGGACGATCCCACGTTCCCCTTTAATGGTCAATGATAGAATGCATTTTGTTCTGATGGCGCGCCAAAGTGGAGCATGGCGCAGAAAGTATTCCTATTTTATTTCACTTCTCCTTTCTCCTCCTCTTCTAAGTTTTTTTTCCTTACACATGTAACAAAAAAGATAAATAAATAACAAAAAAAAGAAGGCCGTTGCGGAAATATAGCTACCTTTTATGTTTTACGTTTTCAAAGGATATTGTGTTATTTAATGAAGAATGTCGTCTTTTATTTTCATACGCAAGAGGTTTTTATTGTTTTCTGCTTACCTGCAACTTAAAAAAAAATATGTTTAGGGCTCGGACTCTTACGCTAGAGGTCTCGGGTTCGATTCCTCCTCTGGCACTATTTTTTTTTCTTGTGTTTCATTTTCTTTTGTTATTCCACCAATTATTCAGAAAGTCTCCCAAACCTACATTATCTTTAACAAATTAGTTACTAAAAAAAAACAAAAATAAAATAAAATAAAAAAAAGAAAAATACAAAAAAAAGTTGGTAGAGCACTTGCCCGCGAAAGGAAAGGTCCCGAGTTCGAGTCTCAGTCGGGCACACAGTTTTAATCTGCCAGGAAGTTTCATATCAGCGCACACTCCGCTGCAGAGTGAGAATCTCATTCTGAATTCTTCAGTTGATTGTTCTCAGAAACAAACATTTCATTCCCTCCCGTGCGTGGGTTCCCTTGAAATATTCCTCCAAAACTGTTGTCCGTCAATACAGTCAACCAGATAGCTTTTTAAACAAATTATCATCTCTATTCTCCCAGATTCATAATCTTCGGAGCTCCTTCTCTAAAACTCAACTGCTCGTTACTACGGCCTAACCTTGCATAACTCACTCGCCAACAAGCGAACCACAGATTACAATAAACACAGTCAAGGATCATATCCACTACTCGTGCTCGTGCAGCGCGCTCGTGCATCTTCGTCCCAGTACAGCAAATGTGAATTCTTTGCAGTGGCAGAAAACGAATGAAATGGAGCATAAAACGTCATTCGTCTGAAAAGGCCACCTTTCGTGACTCAGTGAACGTCCAGTTGCGGTAAGTATGAGAAAATTTCAGCCTTCATCGTCGATTAACAGCAGTCGGCATGGGTGTATGAGCAAGGCAGCTGCTGCGGAGGTTCGTATGCAGCAACGTTCGCTGAACGGGCACACAGGCCCTCTCACTAAGTTGGCGTAAATCCGTCGACTTTAGCGGAGACTATGTTGAAAAAAGGATTTAGTAGCTATAAGAGAGGGGAGTAACATGTTCTGTTGGAATCCTCAATAGAACCAACCCGCTTTCAGAAAAATATATGTCGCATTACTTGTTGGACGCCTTCGTATATTCTTTCGTTCCGTGAATCACAGCTAACACCTACGAGGGCTTGTAGATATTTTATTGGTCAAAAATTTCGTCAGACATTTCTGCAGACTGTTGATTTCACTTTAGAAAATAGATTACAGAAGATTTAAGTGGCCATCTACCCCGCCATCAGTTCTACGTTTGATTCAATACGCATTGTAGACATTAAACTCTTTTCACTCCTGAGTTCGCGCCAATAATATGTGCCGTACCCCACCTCACACGACTCCTGGCTGTACTATCACGCAGCGTGAAGTACCAACCGCCCTGAATTATCACCACTAATCTGTTGGCTGTTTATTTTTGGGTGAAATCAACAAAACATTTCAGTGATGACGCGAAACTTTGCATTTCATAAGATCTAATATGGTACAGTTTTAAAAAATGGCGTATCAAGCACCCTCCCCCCTCACCAACAGGTCAGACGTTCATAGCATTGTTAAAAGCAACACCTAGATTGCTTTCTTTGGGTTTTCTTCGTACAGGGTGACAACATATTTCTGAGAAGCTTCAATACAATGTGGAGAGAGCCTCTCTAGTTGTCGCAAGATGTTTCGCTTTCCCTGCTGCGTGAGACGCCCAAAAATCGCATCTTCCGTCACCTGTGAGCAATATTAATGTTATCAGTATCGGTAATTATTAGAGTTGCAAAACTACTGTAGTTTTCTAACTTCTCGTAAAAAAATTGATGCATCAATAGAGTTAGCAAAAAAATTGAGTTTTCAACTCATTTCCAATGCAATTTTTTTTTTACTTTAGAAACTATTCGTTTCCTCATTTGTGTTAACGCTCAGTTAAAGAAATGTTTGTAGTTCATGGCAATAATTTTAATGGAGCGGTAAATGTCTGAAACAGCACGTTAACCCGATGAAATTAATTAAGGAAGTGCATGGAAGCGCTAATAATGCCATTTAATGATACAGTAGGTAGATATTGTGAATATTGTTAGACAAGACCTAGCTCCTTTCCCGAGTTAATGTTGGAGGTATGCGATGGGAGCAGCTCATGTTGGTTTCGTGGTGAACGACGAATGAGTTTTTGTATTTCATGACAAATGATTCTGGGCGCCCTCTCAACAAGTCGGTGTTCATTAATGTATTTTTTCAAACAAATACTGAACTGACACCTTTGTCTGGAGGGGTAAGATGCTAGTTCAGATGACATTTTTTTATTAGGGTGACAGGGATGGAGGCAGCTGCTCTCCATTGTATATTGAAATATTTATAAGCAGATGAATTAGATGCACTGCCCTTTTAACGTGAAGTACGCCATACACCTCGCATAAGGCCTGCTGCAGTCAATATTTCTCTGCTAAGACCACTATCAGAAATAACAGTTTCCGAACTAAGACGTTTTCTCTCTCGCTCCGCCACGCCTACTACGTCTTTCAGGATTAAAACCAATTTTCTCTTCGAGTTCAATCCACTTCCAAATTATACTTTCAAACGCCAATTTGTTTCAAATTTGTGTGTTGTGAGAGAGTATGCTCAAAAGAATTGAATCAGTCATTTCAAAACAGCCCTTTGTAATTTTTTTTGAGTAACAGTGTTTTTTCTTTTGTGGTGTTGTGCCCTTCTAACAGATGATCTAACAGTCCCGTAATTACCAATGTTTTCAGTTACGGATATTTAGTTAATGTAAAGACTTTGTAATAAAGTTTGTGAATTTAAATTTTTTTTGTCTTTGGGTTATTGTCTTAGCACTCCCTAGTTTGAAAGTTAACTTGTCCTTTCTCTAGTGTTTATGATTGCCCTAAAACTGTGTTTTATTTGTTTGAAGTTTAATGCCAAATTGACTGGCCTACACAGCTTAGTCTCAAGGAAGTGTCAAAATATTGTCATTCAGCGCGATGGGGGGTTGCAGTTAAGGGCGCGTCTCACCTAGCTTTACTACTGTGTTATGTGTATCTTGCAAGCAAAGCTAGTCATCAGTGCTGTCATAATTTAGATTCTGATGTCAAACTAAAACGACAGTAAAATAAACGAGTACTATTCAAGAACCAACATGTAATTCAAAGGCAACATTCTGGTATTTGTATGCTTTCGAAAAGATAAACTTTCAAATATACGGTGCGAAAATGGCAAATTTGCAAAAAATGGCTAAATTAGTAGAATCCGGTATCACATAGCGTTCTTGCTATTGAATTCAAAAACTAATTTTGTCTTTTAATTTTTCTACTTCTTTACTTCGTGACGTAGCCATTCTTGACCGTTACGAATTCACAGTTGTCTCCAGGTCATCCATTTCTACTTGCCTTCGGCATGTAAACCAACGCTGCTCTGCGAAGTCTGGTGTTTTTCATTTCTTGCAACTTGTCGGTACAAATCTATCTATTGTTCAATATTTCTCGGTGTACTAATTCTATATTTAATTCTTTCCATTCTATTCATTTCGTGTTCAATCCATCCGTGGACATCCTAGAGCATCTCTTAAAAATCTCATTCCTGCCGAGTTTATTTTACACAATTGCTTTTGATTCAGCACCCAGGTTTGGCTGCCATGAGTAAAGCCGTTACTTTATAAAATTTCATCTAAATTTCTTTCCTAGCTTTATTTTTAAAAGCTCTTTAAAGTGTCCACATACAGCCTGAAATTTGCTGCCACTTTTTCCCGATGTCGTTGTTATTATGAAAACGTGTAACAATCAAGATTCTGAAATCCGTTACTTGTCCTAAAATGTTTTGCATACTTGTCCTAAACTTTTGGATACTTGTCCTAAACTTGTAGCAGTAAAATGATTTATATGCTGCATCCGTCTTCTAAAATCCATAATTTACTGAGATTTTAAAATTATAAGAGTTTCATTGACTATTTTAAAGATACTTGGCTTTTTGCAACTGTCTCTCGTTTCCTTGAATCACTATTTGATTGTCTGGAGCGCTGATAATTTAATTCTTGGATCTGCAACTAATTTCCAATTCTTTAAAACGTCGTCAAATATATATACATATACGATAGTTTGTATACAGACTCCTCATTATCAAAAATAGGTGAGGAGCATAGTTATAATTTTTTAGCATCCGTCATTATTACATTTTATTTTCTCTGTCAGTCGCCTAATCAAAATCTATAAAGGCGAGATGTCTTCCCTATTCATTACTCTTCTTTGTCCTGTTGTTTGTCTAATGACGAGGACACCAACCATTCACAGTTTCCCTTTCGTAAACCCACTTTGTTCTTTTCGTGACTGACAATGTGCAATATTTTTTAATCTGTTATTATTTATTAACGTAGTGTATATTTTAAATACTGTATCCACGAGCAAACTCCTCTATAATTTCCACAATTTTGTGATCTCCGCTTTTTAATATATTTTTAAACAGAGTTGTTGATAAAGTGAGAGGTGTTTGGCAATTTTCTCAGCGTTTGTGAGCAGATGCAAAATTCTTAATTTGCATAATATACCACTATGTAAGTGCCGTATTCACTCCATTCAATAGAAGTGCCTCCTGGTTTTCACAGATATGATTCCTGTAATGTTATAGAGTCTACTTCTGGAACTGTTTGCATGGGAACTATCTGTTTCTGTTTTATTTAATTCGTCATTATAATAATTTAAAATCTCTTAACGACTGTTGTTAATTTATTAGTACTAATTTATTTTATGTGCTTATTTAGTTTATGTCCAGTTAGTGCCTCCCACGTACAATACGTCTTACCTCATAAACTTAATCTATGCTTCCTCGTGAGTTTTTATGGTTATTCTCTTGGAAATCGTTCTTTGCTCTTATTATTCTTCATAGGGTATATGTGTTTTTTGCTCTTATCGTACTTCTTAGGATATATCTGTTTATTTTGTAAATATATATTGTACACTTTCCATTTTTCTTCAGCTGCTTGTTTTACTTCTTTGTTTCATATTCTTAAATTTTCTGTAGTTTCTTATCGTTCTCTTCTTTCGTAAAACGTCGTTTACAGTTTTATAGGCTGCCTATAATTTTGTCGTTTGCGTTTTAGTTTATTTTTCCCCCATTTTTGATTATTATGATTCTTGAAATTACGAGTCAGGGTCCCAATATATATCATTGCTTCTGTGTACTGTAACACACTGTACCACAGAACCTATCTCATTATTATTATATTAACGATTTATGTTCCATAACCTCGACTACTCCACCTGAGAGTAGGTTTTTGTTAATTTCAGGTAGTTAAAAGTTGCAAATTTTCCAAGTTCCTTTCATTTTCATTTATTGGTACTTTTTTCATTTATTAGTACTTTTCCGAAAGCCACACTACTAGGTATTTTGCCTACTCAAGTATTTAGATCGCGGCCGATAATCAAGCGGTCACTCTTGATACATTAATCTGTTACTGACAATTTTATGACCGGACGAAACTACTATCGTCCAGCCATAACCGTCCAGCCATAGCGGTGCATTCCTTGATTACTCTGGAAGGTAGCTCATTGGAACTACAACATATGAAATATTAGTTCACTATATTACAAGAACGAATGAAAAGATTTACTTAACTTTATACAATCCTTTGCCACAAGTGTGCTTCATAATTTACAGCTGCCATTGACTATTAAAGCATCATTTGATGCACTGATAACAAACTGTACTCTTGAAGTACAGTGTTCAACATTTACAAAATGACATTTCCATCTGAGACTAATAACACTTGCCCTATTCGATGATGCTGACTGCTTCAGCTGACATCACGAAATGGGACATAGGCCTTCCATCCTTGGCTCGATGTTGACTTCGGTGTGAGCGCTGCAGTGCTGAGAGAGACATGTGGTCTTCATTGTCGTTGCGGATTGCAGCGAGAGATGTCTATGGTATCTATGCGTGTTTCCGACTATGGTGTGGCACCGCGACTTTGGACAATACCACAGCTTCTTGTATGTTATACAACTGTATCGCTTCGTCTTTTTTCCCTTTTTCAGGAACTTACACTGCTATTACTGTTAAATTGCTCGTCCTAGCCGGCCGGGGTGGCCAAGCGGTTCTAGGCGCTACAGTCTGGAACCGCGTGACCGCTACGGACGCAGGTTCGAATCCTGCCTCGAGCATGGATGTGTGTGACGTCCTTAGGTTAGTTAGGTTTAAGTAGTTCTAAGTTCTAGGGGACTGATGACCTCAGACGTTAAGTCCCATAGTGCTCAGAGCCATTTGAACCATTAGAAACCTCGTCCTATTTTAAATCTTACTGTTACCATTCTTTCGTTTATATTGGAATAACTTTCTATGTCATTTTCAAGTTTTGGTCTAGAATATGGTACTCCACACTGAGCTCTTTCTTCCTTATCATTTCCACTAAATATAGATATCTCGTTGTTTTTAATTTCTTTTTTCTTTTAGTTATAGTAGCTATAAGTATATCTTTCCTATTTGGTTCTGCCTATAATTCGTGATCTTTCATATTTACGTCTCTCACATTACATGTAATGAGTTTAAATATATTTTTTTATATCGGATCCAGGTTTATCTGTTTTTACATATCTAGCTCGACTTCCGTTACATCCGTCCGGCTGTATGCTGTGAAGCGACTGAGTGAAATTTGTTTCGTGCTGGAGAGGCACCAACAATCGGAACAAAGCTCTTTTGAAAAGATAGGGTTCCTTTCGGAGGTTCTTCTCCTAGAACACTTCTTCACCACGGCTCACGATAATTTTCTACCCGGGCTTTCATCGACAGCCACATCTTAGATAAGACCCAAAATGAACGACAGCCTACAGCCTCTCAAGGTAATGCTGTACCATCGGGGTCGAAAAAACAAGAGATGTCCAAGAGCACTCGATACGAAAGAAAAAAGATGTCTGACACAAGGAAGTGGAGTCAATGTTAGACTTACAAACGGTGGAGAAAAATATGAAAACACCAAAGGCACAACACATTACAATGCCTCGCACGGTGTAGGAAAATCGTTGGTATTCAAAATAAGTTACAGTCATCGTGGAATGGATAAATACAGATCTTGTGTGGTGTTCAAGCGAATCTTACACTATTATTCCTGCAAAATGCTTTCAGCTAACGACGATGGGGCTGGATAGCGATCACGCAAACTGCTGTCCAAAATAAGCGAAAAAGTTCAATAATATTGACACCCAGTGAATGGTGGCCAGGGGATATGCGACAATTCACCCTCATGATCACAAAACCAGTCCTGAACGAAGCGAATTATGTTAGCAGGGGTTCTGTTCTTCTGGGACACAGCATCATCCTTGGGAACAAACTTTGTACCGCGGGAGGGACTTGATCAGCCGAAATGGTCAGAATTTGCTTGGTAGTAATGAAACCTTGCTGAGGAACCATGGGAACCCGAACTACCACGATATGGCCTCCCAAATTATCATCAAACACAAGACATGTTTCACTTTTGAGGCGTAAACTCGACCACGGGTTAGAAACAGGGTCCAACAATACTCATCCGACAACATGACTTTCTTCCATTGTTAATCAGCACAGGTTTTATGGCTTCGGTACGATGTTTTCCTGTTGGGGGCGTTTGTATCGTTGCTGAGTGGTTTCAGAATTCCAACTCTCCCTGAATTCCCTGTTTATGGGCCCCCCTTTGTGTTATTTTGGTGCTGACAGGATTCGGGATTGCGATTTTCAATTCTGTAGTGACTTTGAGGGATTGCAGAGCGCTCTCACTTCTGATACAGGGTCATGCCGCTTAATGTTCTTAGGGAAGATGATCTTTATTACTTGGTTCCCATACCTGGGTACGATCTGACTTCATTCGTATGATGAAATGGTTGGTAGTAGTTAATGCTCTTGCTTGTGTGATCTAGTGAAGGAATAGCAGTAAGCTTTACCTGCTTTCAAAGGAAGAGGGTGCCCATTTAAACGATTGCGGAACCTGATTGAAAACGTTTGCGGAGTGTCCAGTTCCTCAGTCTCATTGTGCAGACGCGTTGGATAGCGCCAGTTGGTCGGCGGCTGCGTCTATGTAGGCTGACTAGCGCCGAGGAGTCGCTGTTGCTAAGGGCAGAGCATTGATGACCGGCAATAAAGCAGAGGATGAGCCGTTGTTAGGCAGGAAGCTGATCAGATGACTGTGTGTTTCTGCTAATTTCCGTGGGGCAGGTCAGTGGCGCCCAGACGTCCAGACTCTGCTATAAAACATATTTGTGAAGGCACGAGGCTTTTAGCGCGTTTATCACGATTCTTTGGAAAGTTCGAAATGGACGCAACAAGGGAGATAACGATCTTGTTACGGAGGACTGTGGTTCCATCCAGGTCGTGCTTTTAGCAAAGAGACGGTGTAAACTTGCGGGAAAGAGACCGCGAAGCTGAATTTTTTTTCCCTATTCTTCCAATTAACTTCTGAAGTCGCTGGTTAGTTAAATCTGTGTATATAGAGCAAATGGCGGTCTCCTAGCTTCGAAGGCCGCGCTCTAGCTCGTGATTGGCTTGTGCTAAAGTTGGAGTGGTCTAAGATGTAAATGTGCTATGCTACCGAGCTGGCAAGGAAAGCTGACAGAAAGAGAAGAACACACTCTTGTACTGGAACTTCACTAGTAAAGAACTGCAGGTGTTTACCTAAATGGTGAGACTTGTATCCTTTGCTAGTGTGCCACTTACAGTCTGTGCCAGTCACCATCTGAAACGTCCGAGGTACTGCTTCTAGCATCATGCACAGAACGAGTGATGTGTGGGTGTACTTATCTGTCTAAACATTTGATATATTCCTTCTTCCATAGTCGTGGTACGGAGGCAGATTGGTTTGGCAGCCCAACAAATGGGTACACCTGCACGCTGGAATCCACCGGGATTTCAGAGGCTCATAGTCCGAATTAGCTGAACGCGAGACTGGGTACTTGCACTTTTTCTGACGTTCGCCATTAATAACAGATTGCTGCAGTCCATGATTACAGTCGCCGAGCGCATCGTGGTGTGCCGCCCTTACCGGCAGAAGGGTAAAGTATTCGCTCCTATGGAGTAGGGCTCCAATACATGCTTCTCGGCCATATCGTGGTAGTCCAGGGTCCCCATGGTTACTCCTCAAGGTTTCATTACTACCGAACAAAATCTGACCAATATATGAATATATCAAGCAAAATCTGACCATTTCGGTTGATCAGGTCCCTCCTGTGGTACAAAGTTTGTTCCCAAGGATGATGCTGTGTCCCAAAAGAAGGACCCCTGCTAACATAATTCGCTTTGTTCAGGACTGGTTTTGTGATGATGAGGGTGAATTGTCGCATATCCCCTGGCCACCATTCACTGGGTGTCAATATTATTGAACTTTCGTCGTTCACTTTGGACAGCAGTTTCCGTGACCACTATCCATCCCCATCTTCGTTAGCTAAAAGCATTTTGCAGGAATAATCGCATAAGATTCGCTTGAACACCACACAAGATCTGTATTTATCCATTCCAAGATGACTGTAAGTTATTTTGAATGGCAACCGTTTTCCTACACCGTGTGAGGCATTGTAATGTGCCCTTGGTGTTTTCATATTTTTCTCCGCCGCTTTTAAGCCTCCACTTCCGTGTGTCAGACATCTTTGGAACCATATCTTTGATATTAGCGTAGTTTTTGGGCCATACGATGGATTCACATGTATGAGGTGTTTAGTTCTGGTCAGTGTCGTGTGTTGATCCCCAACTGATCACTTTGTTCACCATAAACCGTATATTAATGAATGCGTTTGTCAATTAAAAATGTTTGTGTGAAATTTTTTTGTGTCTTGTGATGTTAACAATGAATAAATCTATTCTTATTTAGACCACAACTCCTGACAGTGTTCTGATTAATATTACCTTTGCCAATTTTATTAAAGTCTTGATTGTAATTGATAGAGCAGAATCTTGCAACTTTTGCAACTATCGTCTCCATAGTTTTCGTCACAGTCCACCCCAATGACTGACTGTCACGAGCACTCACCACACTTTCGTTCACTTTGTGGCTTAGCGGAAGACGTTTTTCCGTTTTTCCTGCATGCGGTGTAAATCTTCGTTATTGTGCCTCTTGAGACACCAAACACTTCTGTTACATTGGTTAGGGGAGCACCCACTACACCAGCACCGACAATTTACCCACTTAGCTCCGACGTAATACACTCACAACTACACAGAACGCTGTTCTGACCACGCCATGTGAAACATAGTTAGTATATTGGACAAGTGCCGTTTGTGGTGTCAGATACAACCGTGCAACGTCCAGGCTCGGCTAGCACTGCGTTTATCTTCAAGAATGATTTCTCGCGATGTTTCCACATTTTGTTACAACCCCTGTAACTAACGGCCCCGTCGTTGCCATCAATATATTCCAGAGATCTTTGAGACACACGAACCTCCTCAGCACGTTAAGGTTGTAGTCCTGAAGAGGATTAATGTTATTGCATAGGATGTTCTCAGTTGTTCACTGCTGACGATTGGAAGTGGTTCTTGGATGAACAGTTTCATTATAAACACATTTTTTCTCGAATCTAGCATTTGTGACCATGGCACCATTTTTAGTTATTTACTCGAAACTACGCTGTTGTGTAATGTTCATCACTGAAATGATGTGTAAAGTTGAAACCTTCCCGCCTCCTCTATATCTCTTTTTTTGTTACGCAACCTTCCCTTTCACAACAACCTACGAAACCTTCCCTTAGGATTTCGACCTCTTGCTCAATAATAACAAATGAAATCTTCCCTTTGAAATTAATTCTCTTTCTCAATCTTCGCATACAAATTTAATTGCTTCTTATTAAAAGTGATTTTCTGATTATTTCGACGAAACATAGAATGTGTCGTCGTCGTGGCCCTCAGTCGTTATCTGCAATAACCCGAAACTGTTCCTTACCTTTTTTACTGTTACTGGATCGCCATCTGACTGCTACATCGAACTGCGACATGAATATACTTACTCTGTTTTATTGTACTCTATTAGCTGCTGGTGGGCTGTCATAATAAGTGGCTGTATTTATTGCCAAAGCTGACATTATTCTTTAATAGCGAAGCTGACGTTATTCTTTAATTAATTTGACTGAAATTACGAAATTCGTATTAAACTTTTTCTTGACAACAATAAAATTTTGCGAAGTTTTACGTTGATGGTTTTTGAGATGGATTATAATCAGTAATGGAATATTGCTGGCAAAAATTAACTATATTCTGAATGAAATGATTTTACAAACGTCATATGGGACATACTTTTTACAACAATGTTACAACTAGCAATGCGCAAACATTACCTTCAGTTGTCTTGAGTTTCTCAAAAAATTTATTCAATAATATTAGTTCTGTTTATGATAATAGTTAGCTGATGTCTGTATACATCCGTTTATAATCTCTTGTAAATCACAGCTGGTGGCTGGCAGCCACACCGCTCCTCTCAACCTGTCGCTTCAGACCTGCTACCGACTCGCTTCACATCTCGCTTGCTACTGACGTCCTACGAACGCTAAAGTGCGGTCTCTCCCGCCAACAATGCTTTCTGGTGCAGACAATCCCTGCTACCATTACAAAATGTATCAGTATCAATGCGCGGTCTTTCCCGCTCTTTTCTTAAAATGTATCCAAACGCTGTCTCTCCCGCCCTTTTAAAAATTTTATCAATGTGCGGTCTCTCTTGCCAACAATACTTTGGTGCAGACATTCCCTGCTACCACAATTATTTCCAAAATGACAAATATTAATTATTCCTACTTAATCCTATTAATAAAATACAAATATCTTTCATAAATTGTGGTTTGACAATAGACAATAGAAATATAACCCTCTTACAAACTTCCCTTTGACGTAACACGAAAACCCTTAGAGTTAGCCCCAGTCGTTCAAACCTGTGGGGATGAGCAACATTGCTACGAGCCGGATCTGAGTTGCAGATGAGTTGCGGCACACGGCTGTCACGGACACTTCAATGCTTTCACACCTAAGGTTCTCTCGGGCAAAATATCCCATTAACCGGCGGAAGCGCCGTCCCTAACTTCAGACATCAAAGGATTAGTCAGCCCTTCGCTTCCGAGCTGGCGGCCGGATAGGGGCGTGGCAGGAGAGGGCGGTGTATGGGCTCTGACGTGCTTAGCGCGCTCGCTGTTGGATGACTGCCAGCCGTCCACATTCCAAAGCCGAAACTTTGTATATAATTTAATTCACTCCTGCCTTAGAGCATGCTCTTTTCAATTACAACAATTTTTATTATATACATGTTTCATATATTCAATTTTACCTCTGATCCTCATATGTCCTTTCTTGTGGAGAAATATAGTGAAGCTTAAATTTCTGTACTGATGCATACGCAAACAGATATACAAACTCCGTCCAACAGGTTCCGAAACTGACTTTCTTCCAGGCGTACAAGTGACGTCAGTGCAGTAACTACGGTGGCAGCTTGAACTAACAACTGTAAGCAACAGATGTGCTATCGACCAGTGATTTGTGGTCGAAAGTAATGGCCGTAGTGTGTCAACGATGTTGGGTCACAAATCCCTTTGCAATGGAACAGATAATAACTACCGAGGACTATAGATGATCACAACACTTTAAGAGACGGGTTGGGTATGTATGGTTCCAGCCTCTGTGAAGATAATTTACTGTGGCATGGTTTTTATAGTTTTCGCAGGAACTTTAGAGTGATATTTTCGCAGTGACTGGCTGTATGGGCTACTTAGTGTAATTTTTATTTCATTATGGCTAAGTTTTCTTAAGATTTACAGTGATTTTAATAAAAATAATAACTTGTTCGCTTGAGGAGCCAGGTTTAACCAGCGTTTACTCTGTATGAAAGTGAGAAACAGTTATGATTACATAGGCTTTCCCGGCGTAATAATTTAATCAACAGAGACAATGGGTTTCCTCTTAGCGAAACGTGGAATCCCGTATTATCTCGCATCAAAACTGAACGTTCTTCGGTGCGGCATGGATTGCGATATATCGCTGCCAGCAGTGTTTCAGTAAGGGCGGCGCCACCTCCCTGTTTTGTAAGGCAGAAACCGTGATGGGCGGCGCAAGCGCCGTGTACTGAACGGTGGCCTATATAGGACGTCGAATTGCAATCTAGCGTCAGTTCTCAGCGGGACTCATCAGCAGAAGCAGCATTTCCTGAAGATGGCGAACAGTTGGATCGCCGAAATATCGAGTCAAGTTGATTTTAGGATCCGGCAGCAAACCCGAAGAGACTTTCGAGAAACAGTTATGCTGAGAATAAGGAGGAAAGACTTCTGAACACTTATGATACTAAGCAAGAAAAGAACAAATGGATTGTTTTGTATCATATTTAGAACGAAGCTGAATGTTAAGTTTCTTGTTTAATGGCAAAATAAGGATGAATCTGTGTTTCTTTCTCTCTCTCTCTCTGTCTCTCTCTTCTAGCGTTTATCCCGTGGACCGTGGAAAGGGACAAGTATATTCACGGTTTGCTAAATTAATTTCATAACCTGTTAGCTTCCTACTCTGAGTGACCTTAACTGTCTTTTCCACTTTCTGGACTCCGTTTCAAGGCCTTGTTATTCCGAAGTGCCGTGCAAAGGGATGTATTTATTAATTATGTTGAAATCGAGCCACTGCTGCATCTGTCAGGCCGGACTATTTCTTAAGATAATTCTCATTTATTATTTCGTCTTAGTTACTCATTTTTAATTGTTGTTGTTGTTGTGGTCTTCAGTCCTGAGACTGGTTTGATGCAGCTCTCTATGCTACTCTATCCTGTGCAAGCTTCTTCATCTCCCAGTACTTACTGCAACCTACATCCTTTTGAATCTGCTTAGTGTATTCATCTCTTGGTCTCTCTCTACGATTTTTACCCTCCACGCTGCCCTCAAATGCTAAATTTGTGAACCCTTGATGCCAACCGCTTCCTTCTTTTTTTCAAGTTGTGCCACAAACTCCTCTTCTCCCCAATTCTATTCAATACCTCCTCATTAATTATGTGATCTACCCATATAATCTTCAGCATTCTTCTGTAGCACCACATTTCGAAAGCTTCTATTCTCTTCTTGTCCAAACTATTTATCGTCCATGTTTCACTTCCATACATGGCTACACTCCATACAAATAATTTCAGAAACGATTTCCTGACACTTAAATCTATACTCGATGTTAACAAATTTCTCTTCTTCAGAAACGATTTCCTTGCCATTGCCAGTCTACATTTTATATCCTCTCTACTTTGACCATCATCAGTTATTTTACTCCCTAAATAGCAAAACACCATTACTACTTTAAGTGTCTCATTTCGTAATCTAATTCCCTCATCATCACCCGATTTAATTTGACTACATTCCATTATCCTCGTTTTGCTTTTGTTGATGTTCATCTTACATCCTCCTTTCAAGACACTGTCCATTCCGTTCAACCGCTCTTCCAAGTCCTTTGCTGTCTCTGACAGAATTACAATGTCATCGGCGAACCTCAAAGTTTTTATTTCTTCTCCATGGATTTTAATACCTACTCCGAATTTTTCTTTTGTTTCCTTTACTGCTTGCTCAATATACAGAATAAATAACATCTGGGAGAGGCTACAACCCTGTCTCATTCCCTTCCCAACCACTGCTTCCCTTTCATGCCCCTCGACTCTTATAACTGCCGTCTGGTTTCTGTACAAATTGTAAATAGCCTTTCGCTCCCTGTAGTTTACCCCTGCCACCTACAGAATTTGAAAGAGAGTATTCCAATCAACACTGTCAAAAGCTTTCTCTAATGCTAGAAACGTAGGTTTGCCTTTTCTTAATCTTTCTTCTAAGATAAGTCGTAAGGTTAGTATTGCCTCACGTGTTCAAACATTTCTACGGAACCCAAACTGATCTACCCCGAGGTCCGCTTCTACCAGTTTTTCCATTCGTCTGTAAAGAATTCGCGTTAGTATTTTGCAGCTGTGACTTATTAAACTCATTGTTCGGTAATTTTCACATCTGTCGACACCTGCTTTCTTTGGGATTGGAATTATTATATTCTTCTTGAAGTCTGAGGGTATTTCGCCTGTCTCATACATCTTGCTCATCAAATGGTAGAGTTTTGTCATGGCTGGCTCTCCCAAGGCTGTCAGTAGTTCTAATGGAATGTTGTCTACTCCCGGGGTCTTGTTTCGACTCCGGTCTTTCAGTACTCTGTAAAACTCTTCACGCAGTATCTTATCTCCCATTTCGTCTTCATCTACATCCTGTTCCATTTCCATAATATTGTCCTCAAGTACATCGCCCTTGTATAGACCCTCTATATACTCCTTCCACCTTTCTGCCTTCCCTTCTTTGCTTAGAACTGGCTTTCCATCTGAGCTCTTGATATTCATACAAATGGTTCTCTTCGCTCCAAAGGTCCCTTTAATTTTCCTGTAGGCAGTATCTATCTTACCCTTAGTGAGGTAAGTCTCTATATCCTTACATTTGTTCTCCAGCCATGCCTCCTTAGCCATTTTGCACTTCTTGTCGATCTCATTTTTAAGACGTTTGTATTCCTTTTTTCCTGCTTCATTTACTGCATTTTTATGTTTTCTCCTTACATCAATTAAATTCAATATTTCTTCTGTTACCCAAGGATTTCTATTAGCCCTCGTCTTTTTACCTACTTGATCGTCTGCTGCCTTCACTACTTCATCCCTCAGAGCTACACATTCTACTTCTACTGTATTTCTTTCCCCCATTCCTGTCAATTGTTCCCTTATGCTCTCCCTGAAACTCTCTACAACCTCTGGCTTAGTCAGTGTATCCAGATCCCATCTCTTTAAATTAGCACCTTTTTGTAATTTCTTCAGTTTTAATCTACAGTTCATAACCAATATATTGTGGTCAGAGCCCACATCTGCCCTGGAAATGTCTTACAATTTAAGACCTGTCTGTCTTATCATTATATAATCTATCTGATACCTTTTAGTATCTCCAGGATTCCTCCATGTATACAACCTTGTTTTATGATTCTTGAACCAAGTGTTAGCTATGATTAAGTTATGCTCTGTGCAAAATTCTACCAGACGGCTTCCTCTTTCATTTCTTCCCCCCAATCCATATTCACCTACTATGTTTCTTTTTCTCCCTTTTCCTACTGACGAGTTCCAGTCACCCATGACTATTAAATTTTCGTCTCCCTTCACTACCTGAATAATTTCTTTTATGTCATCATACATTTCATCAATTTCTTCATCATCTACAGAGCTAGTTGGCATATAAACTTCTACTACTGTAGTAGGCGTGGGCTTCGAGTCTATCTTGGCCACAATAATGCGTTCACTATGCTGTTTGTAGTAGCTTACCCGCACTCCTGCATTACCCCTATTTGATTTTGTATTTATAACCCTGTATTCACCTGACCAAAAGTCTTGTTCCTCCTGCCACCGAACTTCAATAATTCCCACTATATTTAACTTTAACCTATCCATTTCCCTTTTTAAATTTTCTAACCTACCTGCCCGATTAAGGGATCTGACATTCCACGCTCCGATCCGTAGGACGCCAGTTTTCTTTCTCCTGATAACGACGTCCTCTTGAGTAGTCCCCGCCCGGAGATCCGAATGGGGGACTATTGTACCTCCTGAATATTTTACCCAAGAGGACGCCATCATCATTAACCATACAGTAAAGCTGCATGCCCTCGGGAAAAATTACGGCTATAGTTTCCCCTTGCTTTCAGCCGTTCGCAGTACCAGAACAGCAAGACCGTTTTGGTTAATGTTACAAGGCCAGATCAGTCAATCATCCAGACTGTTGCCGCTGCAACTACTGAAAAGTCTGCTGCTCCTCTTCAGGAACCACACGTTTGTCTGGCCTCTCAGCAGATACCCCTCGGTTGTGGTTGGACCTGCGGTACGGCCATCTGTAAGGCTGAGGCACGCAAGCCTCCCCACCAACGGCAAGGTCTGTGGTTCATGGCGGGGGCATTTTTATTAAATTACATTTTTCAAACACTCTGGATTATTTTTCAGATATAAGTAGCAGTCTTGTCTACTTAGAACCACATATCAGACTACTAGAGTGCTCTGATGTGTGGTTCTGAGTAGACGAGTTGCTTACGCCACTACTTACATCTGAAGATGATCCAGAGTGATCGATACATGCAATTTTATTAAAAATGTACAACTGAGACCGCACAATAAATGAGAATTATCTTAATTATCTGAACAATAGCTCCATCCCTCAAGACGATTATGACGACTATAATGAGAACTATTTCATGAACATTGCGGTGATTCTTCAGCCGTTCGCACATTACTCTGAACAATTCCAACTTCTTCTCTTCACTTTATACCGTATCCCATTTAATTATCTCCTACGTCATGCAAAGGTCCGAATACCAACATACTCATATACACAAGCGACAAGGAGAAGGTTTAGATGAACGGGATAACGACGTTTCGCAAAATAAACTATGTTCAAAACGAAGACGAGCGGTTTTCTGTCTCATATACTAGTATCTGGTGTAATAATGCCTGGAGCGAGACGGTGTGATGTGCAATTACCGTTGCTTTCCATCGCGGGCGTTTTGGTACCGCAATGCAGGTACTGCCACTAATGGGCTTCGAGCTCGAACTCGACTGCGGAGACAGATTTAGGAACAGTCTGCTGAATTCTGCCGCAAAACCGAGAAGAGCAAATCATTCTTCAGTACGGTATGATTACTTGATAGCTGTAAAGTCCTCTATACAAAAACTGGCGTCAGTACCAACAGATTTGATTCTTACGTACAAAACAGCATTTAGAATCTTTTTGAGTCATGTAACGTTTGCTGAACTGATTATACGGCTCTTCACACACAGCCGGAAAAAAATAATACACCCTTTTAGAGGTTTCCAAATCGTTCAAGCTCTATTGCTGCAACAGTGCACATGGAGTACATGAAATATTTACACATCAGTAGCACAGGCGGTTCTGAGGTACCCAGTATCGACCTATGCTGGAACACTCATAACGGTACGTGGTGTAGCATCTGTGGGTGGCAATGGAGGCGATGACTCTGGCACCCAGTCGATCGTACAGATGGCGCGTATTGTCCTGGAATACGTTATGCCACGCCTGCTGGGTCTGTTCACGTAGTTCTGCAAGAGTTACTCGTTGACGAGTGGTTCGAGTCACTTCTCGTCCTATCATATCCCACACGTGCTCGACAGAGGACAAGTCTAGAGATCATGGTGGCCAGGGAAGTTGCTGCACGGCTTTCAGAATACGTCGAGTTTCACGGGCAGTGAGTGTGAGCCGTGCTGCGGCTCGCGTTGCTGCCGTTTCTAGGATGGCATCGTTTAGTTGGTATAGTTACGGTTGTCGTCTTCTTCTTGTGTTCATTGGCGCCACTCCGTTTGCAAGCGTTGTCTGTCCGCTAGTAGCACCAGAGGCAGTTATCGATATCTAGTAACGGTGGTTCTATCTTTGGGGCGCCACGATGGTGTTTCCGTGTCGTGTGAGTCGGCAGTTCGGTTGGGGATGGACTAGCAGCCAGGTCCGTGCAGCGCGAGAACACGCCGTGACCACTAGCGGCACGCATGCACTGCCGAATGGAAGGGCTGTAGTCGCGAGGAGTACAACCTCGTTGTCAGGCGGACCTAGGAAGTTTGAGTGAACCTTAATTCAAGGAGTGAAACCTCCACCATTGTGACATCTCGCCATTTGCTTGTGTGTTGGTGCTAGCAGTGTCGCCGAGACGAAGAGCAGTGAGTGGAGCGTTTGGGGAAGACGAACCAAATTAGCCTTCCTCCACTTCTTATTTTTCCTGCCTACTGGCCCTTAACGCGCCAGTTACCTACCCTGGAGCTTAGTGTATGCTACGTCTGTGTACTTTTTTGCCGCTGCTGTCCGGTAAGTCGTGTAGTTCGACAGCTTCCTTGATTTGTGGGTCGGGGTGGTGCTTTTGTTTTTTACTCTGGTGGTAGTGGTTACTTTAAACACCGGAGTCTGAAGACGTAGTGCTGACCGCAGGTTCCGGCTTGGGTGTGTTATTCCACCGTTGCATTAGTCATCGGACGTTAGGTAGATTCGGCAAATGATTATTGGTCACGCTTTTAAACTGTCACTAGTCTGAGTTACCATCTCGTGAAGTGAATGCAACTCTTGGTTGCCTGTCTCATTGCTTGCGAAGTTTTGAGGGAGTTCCCCAGATCGATCCTTGGAGCAACGTCTGCGACACCCCACCCCTCACCCTTCCCCCTTGGTTTGGTCAGACTTGATGATTGTTTTTAGTTTTTTTTTAATATTTGAGTAACTGTAATTTCAAGTTTGAAGATATTTAACTGCTTCTTAAAGAATTGCTAATCACACCTTCAGCCGCGAAACAGTTTTTTAAATTATTATTATTATTGGGGTTTTCAGCCGAGAAATAGTTTTGAATTTGTTGTCATTAAGGCCTTCAGCCGTGGAACACTTCTTTATTGTCAACTTTTATTTGTTGTTGTTTCCAAATAAAGTGTACGTGACTGAAAAATAAACTAACCAAAAGTAATTGATTACGGCCCCATCCATAATCGTATAACCCAATCTTGCCTTTGTTGGTACCAGGTCTCAGAGTGGTCGAGCATTATCCTCTTGGGACAACACATCGGCGCCCTGTTGCAATAACACCAAACGGTTGGGTTCAACAACATTCTGCACGTACTGAGCCAGGAACACCAAAGGCGCAGCTTATCTCATCCCAGACCATAAGGCGGGGTCAGTGTGTCTTGGACGTGTGCACCACAGGAGACAGCGCGTCGTACACACAAACGGCCAGCACTTGCGTGTGGCAGAATCTGTTTTCATCGCTGAAGACCACGGCGGGCCGTTCCATCTTCCAAGTGACCGTCTGACGGCACCAGCCGATCCGTGTACGTCGATGCTGTGGCGTGAGTGGAACACGCGCTGGAAGTACGCGTGCCCGTAGTCCCACTGCTAATAACAGGTTCGCAACAGTTCGCTCACAAGCCCTCTTATCTGTGCTGTTGTAGATGCGCGATCTGTCACTGCTGTCTTTACAATACGTCGATCGAGGCGAGCATCTGCGCTGCGTGGATGAGCAGTACCTCGTCTGGCCGGCCGGAGTTGCCGAGCGGTTCTAGGCGCAACAGTCTGGAGCCGCGCGACCGCTGCGGTCGCAGGTTCGAATCCTGCCTCAATCTAGGGGACTGATGACCTCATAAATTAGGTACCATAGTCCTCAGAGCCATTTGAACCATTTAGTACTTCGTCTACGGGTGTGAGAATGTTCAGTGACCAATGATCGTTGCGCAATTGATGCAGCACTCCAACTTGTGTGGCATTTCTCCGAAAGAACTTGGTTCAAATGGCTCCGAGCACTATGGGACTTAACATCTGTGGTGATCAGTCCCCTAGAACTTAGTACTAATTAAACCTAACTAACCTAAGGACATCACACACATCCATGCTCGAGGCAGGATTCGAACCTGCGACCGTAGCGGTCACGCGGTTCCAGACTGAAGCGCCTGGAACCGCACGGCCACACCGGCCGGCTCCCAAAGAACTATCCAGCCACCCCGAAGGCCACAATTTAACCCCTTTCAAACTCGCTCAGTTGTCTGTAGGAAGCAAGAGTGCGTCTCCGTAACATGCTTGCTTGATTGCTTCACAGTTTTGCACCACACAGAGCCTGCCCCATTAAAGGATTGACAGGTGGCGCTCTGGTAGCTATGCCACTACGCTATCCGTTGGTGGAAGGCACTGAAACCATTATTAGTACATCTACTACGGGTGTACATCTACTATCCTCCAGGTGGCTTACGCCGCATCGGATAAAAATAGACGTCGTCCGTCTAGGTGTAGTAATCTTTTTCTGGCAGTGTAGATTCACTAACGAATTTTTACTCTTCCCTGTCAGGTAATCGTTGCTGCATCTCGATCGATACGAGATCAAATAAAACCTCTGTGGTGTGCGACAATGCGTGATTGAGGTGTCCATCTTAGGTGTCCCTGGGTTTAACGACAGCGCGCCAGCCATTAAAATGCAGCCTACAGACGTTATCACTCGTGAACGTTCAGTCGCAGGAAGTATTCAGAAGTAAGCCAAGTGGTGCACTGAATTTTATTGAGCGATCGTCCGCCGGCTGCTTTGGCCGAGTGGTTCTATGCGCTTCAACCCGGAACCGCGCTGCTGCTACGGTCGCAGGTTCGAATCCTGCCTCGGGCATGGATGTGTGTGATGTCCTTAGGTTACTTAGGTTTAAGTATTCCTAAGGCTAGGGAACTGATGACCTTAGGTGTTAAGTCCTATAGTGCTTAGAGAGATTTGAGCGGGCGTCGTCCAAAGCTGAAGCGTTCATGAAAGTTCAAGTTGTATTCGAAACTCGTGGTATGATTTTGTTATTGTAACTCAATAATATATTTCAACAAAGGATATAATCAATAGTGGCATGTCAGTGCACTGTCTACAATGAATTGCACCGAACTGGTCATCAAACAATGAAGAAACATACAATGTAGGCTTTCACGGCCGGTGTTGTCTCCAGTTAAAACTTCCGGGCTGAGAGGCCGTGGTCGATGTATAAAA
Organism: Schistocerca cancellata; assembly: GCF_023864275.1. Lineage (NCBI taxonomy): Eukaryota > Metazoa > Arthropoda > Insecta > Orthoptera > Acrididae > Schistocerca > Schistocerca cancellata. The sequence goes on along the minus strand of NC_064626.1, from coordinate 245,168,727 downwards.
TTTCCACCTGACGTTTCGTCTCCATCTGCGGGAGACATCTTCTGAGGTCGGCCAGCTACTGCCGGCTACAGTAGCCGGACGACCCCAGAAGATGTCTCCCGCAGATGGAGACGAAACGTCAGGTGGAAATTTTATACATCGACCACGGCCTCTCGGCCCGGACGTTTTAACTGGAGAATGAAGAAACAGTCCATCATAGACAAGGAGAGGAGTATTGCCAACGAAGTGCAACACCTCTAAAACAATATTCACCACATGCCACTTAGAACGTCAAAAGCTTCATGCATCCCCAGCGAGTCAAGGGAGGGGGAAGGGGGATGAACGGTGTGTCTGTGGCACTTTTGTGACTTAAGAATGTGTATCTTTTATCTCCTTCGAGAACTAAAACCTTTTACACATAATTTTTAAGACTGTATATAAGAAGCACATTGCGGTAGCTTATCCTTAATACTTTCATATAGGACTTGAGTCGCTGCTTGACAAATGATTCAGCCCATCATCAGAGCTGTGTCAACTACTCCTGTCAGAATTTGAAGTAGTAGTCGCTGATTCAGCAAGTAGTTCGATGCTTGAGTGCTGGATCAGCTGACTAGAGCCCATTCCAGTCATCCGAGGAAGAATAAACCTCCACATGTACAGAATATCTAACCACAGTCCCATGTGTCTCAGTCACGATGATTCCTCAGCTACGTATCTTTAATGAACCACGAGCACCAGAACTTACAACTTTTTATTGCGTATTCTGGTAACCATTTCTATATTATTTCCCTAGACTACATCCATTCTCTGTACCTTATTATTACTATTTCTGCTAGTTTATCTTATTTCTTTCATAATACAGATGCTGCTGAATGACACGAATGAGGTTGCGCTGTTTTAAACGGACTGGAATTATATTTGTGAGGGCCGGCCGGAGTGGCCGTGCGGTTCTAGGCGCTCCAGTCCGGTACCGCGCCACTGCTACGGTCGCAGGATCGAATCCTGCCTCGGGAATGGATGTGTGTGTTGTCCTTAGGTTAGTTAGGTTTAATTAGTTCTAAGTTCTAGGCGACTGATGACTTCAGAATTTAAGTCGCATAGTGCTCAGAGCCATATACACTCCTGGAAATGGAAAAAAGAACACATTGACACCGGTGTGTCAGACCCACCATACTTGCTCCGGACACTGCGAGAGGGCTGTACAAGCAATGATCACACGCACGGCACAGCGGACACACCAGGAAACGCGGTGTTGGCCGTCGAATGGCGCTAGCTGCGCAGCATTTGTGCACCGCCGCCGTCAGTGTCAGCCAGTTTGCCGTGGCATACGGAGCTCCATCGCAGTCTTTAACACTGGTAGCATGCCGCGACAGCGTGGACGTGAACCGTATGTGCAGTTGACGGACTTTGAGCGAGGGCGTATAGTGGGCATGCGGGAGGCCGGGTGGACGTACCGCCGAATTGCTCAACACGTGGGGCGTGAGGTCTCCACAGTACATCGATGTTGTCGCCAGTGGTCGGCGGAAGGTGCACGTGCCCGTCGACCTGGGACCGGACCGCAGCGACGCACGGATGCACGCCAAGACCGTAGGATCCTACGCAGTGCCGTAGGGGACCGCACCGCCACTTCCCAGCAAATTAGGGACACTGTTGCTCCTGGGGTATCGGCGAGGACCATTCGCAACCGTCTCCATGAAGCTGGGCTACGGTCCCGCACACCGTTAGACCGTCTTCCGCTCACGCCCCAACATCGTGCAGCCCGCCTCCAGTGGTGTCGCGATAGGCGTGAATGGAGGGACGAATGGAGACGTGTCGACTTCAGCGATGAGAGTCGCTTCTGCCTTGGTGCCAATGATGGTCGTATGCGTGTTTGGCGCCGTGCAGGTGAGCGCCACAATCAGGACTGCATACGACCGAGGCACACAGGGCCAACACCCGGCATCATGGTGTGGGGAGCGATCTCCTACACTGGCCGTACACCACTGGTGATCGTCGACGGGACACTGAATAGTGCACGGTACATCCAAACCGTCATCGAACCCATCGTTCTACCATTCCTAGACCGGCAAGGGAACTTGCTGTTCCAACAGGACAATGCACGTCCGCATGTATCCCGTGCCACCCAACGTGCTCTAGAAGGTGTAAGTCAACTACCCTGGCCAGCAAGATCTCCGGATCTGTCCCCCATTGAGCATGTTTGGGACTGGATGAAGCGTCGTCTCACGCGGTCTGCACGTCCAGCACGAACGCTGGTCCAACTGAGGCGCCAGGTGGAAATGGCATGGCAAGACGTTCCACAGGACTACATCCAGCATCTCTACGATCGTCTCCATGGGAGAATAGCAGCCTGCATTGCTGCGAAAGGTGGATATACACTGTACTAGTGCCGATATTGTGCATGCTCTGTTGCCTGTGTCTATGTGCCTGTGGTTCTGTGAGTGTGATCATGTGATGTATCTTTCCCCAGGAATGTGTCAATAAAGTTTCCCCTTCCTGGGACAATGAATTCACGGAGTTCTTATTTCAATTTCCAGGAGCGTATTTGTGAGAATGGTGGTTCCAGTCTCTACCTTGCCATCCTGGTTGAGATTTTTCGATGGGTTCCCTAAAGCAATTCGGACAAATCCCGGGGTGATTCCCTGTATAAGGTCACGGCTAATCATTCTTGTGAAACTACCTGTATACACAGATCAAATTGAACCTTATGATCACTGAGCTGCGCGTAGCTCGTGTTCGTGCTATATCTCATTTGACATCCTGTTATTACTGTACTACCACCTCGTTATGTTAATTTCAATTATTGATGTCACTGAGCGGCCACCTTGCGTGCCCGTCAGCGGCAGCAGCGGCGCTTATCGATATAAGCCCAGGCGTATTCTCTTTGCTGACTGCTATTACTTCCCGGTTGTCGTGTGTTCAGGGTTAGTTCGGATCTGCCAGTGAGTTGGGAGGCGCTAGCAGTGCAGTTCGGACCTGGCAATGTTTGACTTAGGACGCTGGAGAAGTTCAGTCGGGGTGCGACGCAGTGAGGTCCGGACAGCCATGACTCGCTCGACGGTTGCCGATACATATCACTTGAGTGCGGACCACCTTGGTTGGTCGTCGGTCGGCCGTCTTGTCGGACGACGTGTGTGATGGCCGGCGATCGCTTATGGGTTGCCTGCATGTGCCGACTCGTGATACGTCCTTGTTGTTGCACAGTCGCTGCCGTTAGCATTGTCTAGTCCTTCGTGCAAGTGTTCGTGAAACTGTGTGTAGCTTGTGATGTCGACTGCTCAGTATTTTAGTGCTGCCTCCCTGCTCATGTGTGGGAGTCGGTCGGTTGATGTGGATCAGCGAGCAAATCTCCGCGCGGCGCAGTGGGCCGTTCCCGCTGGCGGTTCTACGCAGTGTCGGAGCGTGTGGGAGCTGTTCCGATTGTTAAGGGGTTCGTGGCTCACGACCGAGGACATCAAATTTGAATGCCGATTTAATTACCGAAGCCAGACTGTTCACATTGTGCCGTTGATTTTCATGGTTGATGTGGGGGGGGGGGTTCGTGTGAGCAACAGCGAGTGTCCGAGTTCGCGAAAGATTGGCCACCATCCGGTGGAGTTTAACTGTATCTTGGTTATTTGAAGTCCAAGTGTACCAGCGGAATTTTCTGCCTTGTGGACGTTGGCGTTCCGGTTAACTGCCCTGGCCGCTGACGTAAAATTCAGGCAGTGTCCTTTCGTCAACGTTTTGTCGCTGTCCAACACGTGTGTGTAGTTTTGACACCTTATGCATATTTGGTTGTGGGCGGATACGCCTTTTACGTTTTGGCTTTGGAGTTCCTTGTGTATTGGTCGGATGGGAAGCAAGTCATCTTGTTGGTGAATCCGTTGACTCTCTCTTGGTTGGGTTGCCAGGGGATCGGATATAGTTGGGCCGACTACCTGTCTCCCCTAAGCGAACCTTAATATTTCAGGTGCAGATCGACCCCCGGAAACTTCTGAGCGCCGCTGGCTGTACTGCCTTTTCTTATTGGTGTTTGAGTGTGTATTTTAATGGCTTATAGCCGATGGTTTGAATTTTTATGCTTTTAGTTGGGTTTTCAATAATGGGCCTTCAGCCACTTTAAAATTTAAATTCCTTACTTATTAAATCTTAGATTGTTTGGGCCTTAAGCCTGTGTGGCTTTGGGCCCTCTCCCTACTAAAAATTATTTTAGTCAAGTAATCGGCCTTCAGCCGTTTTTAAATTAAAGTTCTTGTCGTTCAAGTATCACACTATGTGTGACCTTCAGCCTAATTCAAGATACGACCTGTGGTCTTAAATGATGGGCCTTCAGCTGTCTTTAAATTAAACTTGTTTGCCTTTCAAGTGTTAGATTTGTTGGGTCTTCAGCCAAGTTATAGAACTTACATAGGTGAGGCCTTCTGCCGTCTAAATATTCTGTTTTGAGTCTGAATTTTAAGTTAATGGCTCTCAGCCGTTTTTAAATTTCAGTGGCTGTGCCCTTAAGACACAAGATAGTGTGGCCTATTCAGCCGATAACTAAGTTCAAAAACTTTTGCTGTATTGTTTGGACAAGTAAATAAAGTTAAGTGTTTGAGAGTAACTGACAGCCCCCTTTCGGCCCTTTCCACAATTCCAACTACCTGTTCTGTCCTGCGGATTTAAGCAGGGCGTTTCAATCTTCTACATAATAGCCATTATGTCTAATTTTTGGCACGGATAACAGCGTCGTGGCATGGAAGCAATGAGACCTTGCTAGGTAACTGGAAGGAGTCGACACCACAACTCCACATACAAGTCATCTAATTCCAGTCTTCTTTATTTGTGTCAGCGGTGCACTAAAATGAACACATATACAATACACACAAAGAAAACTATACAATATTCACCCAGGATTAGGCAACTTTGGTCGCATTGGGTGCTGCAGTCGTTAAGTCCTTCATGCTACAGCTGGTTGGGCATGACTTACATTTGACGAGATGCCGGGTTGTCTGCAATTCACCACATTTGCACAGTGTTGTGTTGGCAGTTGGAAGTTCCATTTAAGGAGATTGTCCCTCGATCTTGCGACTTCGGTCCGTAGTCTGTTCAAGGACTTCCAGATGACCCGCTTCTCCATGTGTCCAGGCGGCAGGGATTCTTGTGGAGTCATCCAGTTTGACAGGTGTGGGCACCTTTGTTTCCACTTTGTGAGTCGGGTAGCCCCAGCTGATCCTTCTGAGGGCTGTGAAGTTGTTAGGAAACTCTTCCTGGACTTCGCAGGTTGATGTCCAAAGAGTGGATTTGATTTATGCCTCTCGATGTTAGTGGTGACCTCTCTTCTGACGTCACATGGTGCATTCCCAGCGAGACATTGAACTTGGTCAGAAGCCGTAGCACACGTAGACTGGTGTTGTTACGCTCTTGGAAGTGAGTCCTGTTTATGTATTAGTCACCTTATTACTAAGTTACGATAAAAGTAATTTCAAGAGATTCAAATGTATTAACAGTCGTCAACGTTTTCTTAATCACGCTTTAGCTAGATAGTTTTTATTTAAAAAATCGTGTACAGTCACAGCCTCTGCAGCATTGTGCTCTGATTGTAGCGCTGTTAATGCGCAATATGAAAATGGCAGAGGCTGCTTCTGTTCCGTAATGATGCACGGTTAAAAAGTGCCGAGAAATAGGCTGTTCTTAATGTTTTTCATAAACTAACCGTCTTTGAAGTTTTCCCAGCGTTGTATATAGCCGGCCGGTGTGGCCGTGCGGTTCTAGGCGCGTCAGTCTGGAACCGCGTGACCGCTACGGTCGCAGGTTCGAATCCTGCCTCGGGCATGGATGTGTGTGATGTCCCTAGGTTAGTTAGGTTTAAGTAGTTCTAAGTTCTAGGGGACTGATGACCACAGATGTTGAGTCCCATAGTGCCTAGAGCCATTTGAACCATTTTTCGTTGTATATACTGCTATTGATAGACGTTTCTACATTTAATGTATAGCACAGTCGGTAGTGTAATAGTTTCGGAACCGGCCGGCACGGTAGCTCAGCGTGCTCGATCAGAGGGCTGCTCGCCCTCTGTAATAAAAAAACTGAGTAAAGGAATCAACGATCACCTTGAACGGATGTCTTGTGACGTCCGCCCAGACCAAACGAAACGAACAATACCGAACAAAATGAAAAAAAAGAACCAAATGCGATTCTTCGTGCATAGGTTCAAATCTCCGTATTATTTTCTTCTCGTTCAATTTGAAATACCTCCATCTCGTAATAAAAAAAAAGATATCATCATTTTTTATGAATAATGCACGTTTTATTGTTTCTAATTACACATTTCATTTCAAATACAAGTCCTTAATTTTCGATGTTTTAAGAAAGACTGTTCATAAAAGTTGTTTAAATTAAGAAAACTGAACAATTTAAATTTTTAAGGGAAAAATGAAAAACCAAATACTCTTTATTTGAACAACGTCCATCGTTTTGTACCACAGAGGTAGATAAGTATGGCAGAAACATGAAAAAAAATCATTTTCGCAGCTTCGAGCACATCATACAAATGCTGAGTTTTTACATTTGCTACTGTAGCATTACAACATAAACTCAACAGGACTGATCTGGAGCCAAGCTGCGGGATTTGGCCCGAGAAGTAACAAGGCCGCTGAGCTGCCAGATGTACTGAAACTAACGCAGGCAGCTTTTTCACACGTAACTGCCGAACGCTGTCGGGATATAGAACGGTTCGTCATAACATAAGAGGAGAAAATGCTGCGCTTGGTTGGCTTTGTGGATTCTGTTGTTGATAGGCTCGTTATCAACGTAGCAGGTGACACTTCCAGAACTTGAATGTATTACTCGGATTCGGGTAAGGAAGCAGCTAAGAGATTACCAGACGACTGACTGCAAGTAATATGGATAGTAGGTTGGTGGGCGTAATATTGGGGCTGATCAGTGTATATGACTTTTTTTCTTTATACTCAACAGTGACCCCATGATATGTCGAATAACCTTATAAAAGTTATTCGCGGATGAATTAAACTACTAATACTACTTGTACGACCTATATATGTCGTTCGTTCCACAGGTCGGGATGTGGGCATAATGATAGAGTTCTCTCTTTTTTTTCCAAATGGGTAGGAATACCTCTTTATGCTCTTCCTTACGTTGGATCACCCTTAGTAAATATCTTGTGTAGTCAAAGACTTCATGTATTTCGTCTGCAAACTGCAAAGCGAAGAAAAATGCAGTGTGAATGCAAGTGAAAAGTTAATCAGAGTGAAACAGTAAAGACGAATATTGAGTGAAAGAGAAGCAAATTCAATAACTCGGTCTTGACTGACGAGTAAATTAAAAGACCTGTCAAGGCGACGACACACGGCAAACTGAACTGAAATTGTTTTTCTCCCGCCCGGAATATTTCCTAGGCTCTAGAGCAGCGGCAGAATGAAGGATCGGCTTACATTTCCATCGGTTTACATTTCCTTCCTTTTTCTTTACTTTGTTTCTTTCTATCACTGATCACACTATCCTGACACTGGTAGATATCTCGTAAATGTTTCTTAGTGAAAACGCTGTTTTTACCTTTACATCTTACTGCCTTCGCTTACATGATAAGTGTGTTGTGTCTTTCGCTGGTGTTGAAGGAATACTCATTACCTTTATCTGAATAATCATTTTCCCAGAAATATGAATAAGAAAAATATCATGTCTTAAGTGTTTTGAGAGAGCTACTTGCAGTAATAAGAACAATTACCGCATTGATGTGCACGTGGTCCAGAAAATAAACTGCAGATGGTCGCGTCTGACGAGCGAAACCGGTAACAAGGGAACGTCGTATCCGATTAGAGCTGCTCCAAAGGCTTGTTTCTGACGGTCGCTTCACTAGACCAATAGACACTACTGGCCATTAAAATTGCTACACCACGAAGATGACGTGCTACAGACGCGAAATTTAACCGACAGGAAGAAGATGCAGTGATATGCAAATGATTAGCTTTTCAGAGCATTCACGCAAGGTTGGCGCCGGTGGCAACACCTACAACGAACTGATATGAGGAGCGTTTCCAACCATTTCTCATACACAAACAGCAGTTGACCGGCGTTGCCTGGTGAAACGTTGTTGTGATGCCTCGTGTAAGGAGGAGAAATGCGTACCATCACGTTTCCGACTTTGACAAAAGTCGGATTGTAGCCTATCGCTATTGCGGTTTATCGTATCGCGACATTGCTGCTCGCGTTGGTCGAGATCCAATGACTATTAGCAGAATATGGAATCGGTGGGTTCAGGAGGGTAATACGAAACCCCATGCTGGATCCCAACGGCCTCGTATTACTAGCAGTGGAGATTATAGGCATCTTATACGCATGGCTGTAACGGATCGTGCAGCAACGTCTCGATCCCTGAGTCAACAGAAGAGGTCGTTTGAAAGACAACAACCATCTGCACGAACAGTTCGACGATGTTTGCAGCAGCATGAACTATGAGCTCGCAGACCATGGCTGCGGTTACCCTTGACGCTGCATCACAGACAGGAGCGCCTGCGATTGTCTACTCAACGACGAACCTCCTGAGTGCACGAATGGCAAAACGTCATTTTTTCGGATGACTCCAGGTTGTGTTTACAACATTATGATGTTCGCATCCGTGTTTGGCGACATCGCGGCGAGCGCACATTGGAAGCGTGTATTCGTCATCGCCGTACTGGCATATCACCCGGCGTGATGTTATGGGGTGCCATTAATTACACGTCCCGGTCACCTCGTGTTCGCATTGACGGCACTTTGAACAGTGGACGTTACATTCCAGATTTTTTACGACCCGTGGCTCTACCCTTCATTCGATCACTGCGAAACCCTACATTTCAGCAGGATAATGCACGACCGCATATTGCAGGTCCTGTACGGGCCTTTCTGGATACAGAAAATGTTCGACTGCTGCCCTGGGCAGCACATTCTCCTGATCTCTCACCAATTGGAAACGTCTGGTCAATGGTGGCCGAGCAACGGGCTCGTCACAATAAGCCAGTCACTACTCTTAATGAATTATAGTATCGTGTTGAAGCTGCATGGGCAGCTGTATTGGTACACTCCATCCAAGCTCTGTTTGACTCAATGCCCAGGCGTATCAAGGCCGTTATTATGGCACAGAGGTGGTTGTTCTGGGTACTGATTTCTCAGGATCTTTGCACCCAAATTGCGTGAAAATGTAATCATGTCTGTTCTAGTATAATATATTTGTCCAGTGAATACCCGTTTATCATCCGCATTTCTTCTTGGTGTAGCAATTTTAATGGCCAGTAGTGTACATTTTTGCCTGTAACAGAAACGATGGTAATGCTATTACTGTGCTTCCACTGGCTTTGTAAGTCACACTGCTCCCAAATCTTCTTACCTTAGGTCCAGTCTCTTCATCATTGATCACAAGTAGCACCACATATCTCTTCTGAGCTATGCCGGATGTCGTGATGTTAGTTTTTGTAATGTTATGTAAGTTGTAGATCGTCATGCTGTACCTTTACTACAACGACAGTCCCTGGTCTAAAAATAATGTGTAAGCTTCATTCTAGTGCAACATTGCATCCTCACGTAAGTTAAAAATCATATTTTTATCAATTTTGCGCACGTGCAGTTACATTTACGATGTCCAAATTTTACTTTTAGAACAAATAGTATACTGGAGCATTTATAAGAAGATACGACGTTCATGTCGAAAGAAATTCCCGAAAACACTTTACACATTTCTAAAACACAACAATGAAGCGTTCCAGGAAGACGATTTGTAAAGGGGCGCAAGTTCACTGCGATTATAGTGGCTGTAGCTCCCATTAAGGCTGATTTACCCTGTGAGAAATTACTTTGACTGCCGTGAACTGAGAATTTTGAAATAAATTCACGAAATTTGTAAGAACATACTATCCTTGACTTCGTAAATTTTCTTTATTCGGACATACATACGGAAGATTTATGTTTGTCATTGGAGTTACATACCTCACAACGTATATGACTATTAATTATGTTATTCTTTGTATAGTAACTGTAGTAAGTGACAAATTAAAACAGTGAGTAGCTACGAGAATAAAATCAGGATCTTTAATTTCGTGGACAGGTAATTCACTGCACACAGCCCGTGAAAACCAGCGATCCGCACACGGTTATAATTTTTTGTATGCACCTAAAATTTCGCTATTTTTTTTTGTCCCACTTTGCTACGGAGAGCTGGAATATGAATTCATGTAACTGTTTCATCTTCAGTCAATCACGGTATCTGAAGGGAAATTCCCTTTCTTTTGTTGTACTTTTCATTCTTTCAACAACAAAATACTTGCTGAACCAGGTCATCTAACTCTCGGTGCAGATGATACGAGGAACATCTGTTTCTTCCTGTCTGCGGTGACTGTTTCTATCATCGATAGGTTCCTCTCCTGCGCTACTTCTTTTATTCCTGTGTTCCATGTCTTCCTTCATCATAATGAAGATCAGTAAATTAACGACCTGCTCAGCATCAAAATTGGAAACGAGATTAGTAGTGTGCTAAATGAAGGGGAGCAAGACTGCAAAAGACGGCCGAAGTGAGGAAGATAACAGAAGTAAAAGAGTCCTGCGGGTGCAAACCTACTACTCGCTTTGAAACTTTAACTGAGAACTTTGGAAAAGAACTTCTTAGCCCAAATCACTATAAAAATGGCTCTAAGCACTATGGGACTTAACATCTGAGGTCATCAGTCTCCTAGACTTAGTACTACTTAAACCTAACTAACATAAGTACATCACACCCATCCATGTCCGAGGCAGGATTCGAATCTGCGACCGTAGCAGTAGCGCGGTTCTGGGCTGAAGCGCTTGGAATCGCTCGGCCACAGCGGCCGGCCAAATCGCTGTAAAAACCTCGTGAAATGAGCGATGCTTACGCACGCCAAAATTAAAATTTCTGTGTACATCACAAATCGCCAAAAGGACCTACCAGGACGCCACAAGACTTTACCTGAGAGTTTGTATTAGATCATGTACCTGAAATATAACCCCATCTACTTGATATGACCCATTATTAACGCAGCCTGGATTCAAAATTTAACTTTCTGAGATTGGGAAACGTACGCAAAACCCCAAAAAAAGTGGATGGGTAGGAAGGGGAGGGGGGAGAGAGTACTCAGAAATGACACAGTCGAGTTTTGAACATCAACTGCAAACCTTATACTGTACTGCGTCATACAGTATAACATTCAAGTATTACAGGTTCGTATTGTGTCTTCACTATTTAATGACGTGAAGATGGAGAGCTTATGTGATGGAAACAGTAGTCTACAATAACGCCGTCTCTGCTGCGTATACCTCGAAAACTGCATTTGCGACGCCTTACATGGAAAGTTCTTATGGAAGATAACTACAAGTACTTCTAAAGTAAGTATCGTAACGCCTGAGTTACTTGCAATGTAAGTGAGTGGAGAATGTTTTGTGTGAAGCTAATGTGAAACACACTGAGGTGTCAAAAGTCATGGGATAGCGTTATGCACACACGCAGATGGCGGTAGTATCGTGTACACAAGGTTTGAAACGATAGTGCATTGACAGGGTTGTCATTTGTACTCACGCGATTCATGTGAAAAAGTTTCCAACGTGATTACGGCCGCGCGACGGGAACCAGCAGACTTTGAACGCGGAATGGTCGTTGGAGCTAGACGCGTGGGACATTGCTTTACGGAAATCATTAGGGAATTCAGTATTCTGAGAGCCACAATGTCAAGAGCGTGCCGGGAATACCACATTTAGGGTACTTCTTCTCACCATGGACAACGCAGTGGCCGAGGCCTTCACCTAACTATCGATGGCAGCGGCGTTTGCTTAGTTTTGTCAGTGCTACCAGACCAGCAACACTGCATGAAATGACCGCGGAAATGAGTGTGGGACGTGCAACAAACGGATTCATAAGGACAGTGCGGCAAAATTTGCTGCTAACGAACTATGGTTGCAGACGACCGACGCGAGTACCTTTGCTAACAAGACACCACCTGCAGCGCCTCTTCTGGGTTCGTGACCATATTGGTTGGACTCTTAGACGACTGGAAAACCGTGGCCTGGTAAGAGCTGATGGTGGGATTCAAGTGTGGTGCAGACCCCACGAATCCGTGGACCCAAGTTGTCAACAAGGCACTGTGCAAGCCGATAGTGGCTCCATAATGGTGTGCGCTGTGTTTACATGAACTATGTCTTCTGGCCCAACTGAAGCGATCGTTGACTGACAATGGTTATGTTCGACTACTTGGAGGCGTTTGCAGCCTTTCATGAACTTTATGTTCCCAAACGATTACGTCATGTGACTAGGCCACAATTGATTGGGATTGGTTTGAAGAACATTCTGAACAGTTCGAGCGAATGAATCCCAATCAACACTGATGGGACATAATCGACAGGTCATTTTGTGCAAATCCTGCACCGGCAACACTTTCGCAGCTATAAAGGCAGTACAGCTCAGTAATTCTGAAGGGTATTTCCAACGACTCGTTGAGTCCATGCCACTTGGAGTTGCTGCTCTACGTTGGGTACGAGCATGTCTGATATAATATTAGAAGGTACCCAATGACTTTCATCACATGAGTGTACCCACACTTGGGGACAGACACATTTGGCGAAATTTGTGAACAAAGAAAAGGAGTGAGGAAATGAATCTAGTGAGGGTCAAATGTTTGGTAACTCCATATTCCTCTACTCTGTCAGTTTCTTCGTCTCAAAGTAGCCCTTGCAAGCTAAGTTCTCATTTATTCACTGTATGTATTCCGCTTCTATATTACCATGCAGTTTTTGCTCTCTCCAACTCCCTCTAGTACGATGGAAGTTATTCTGTGATGTCTCAACAGATGTCCTACAATCGTGAGCCTTCTTCTTATTTATGTTTCCATGTATACATTTCCTCACCGATTCTCCGGAGAACTTCATTCCTTACCTTATCAGTGTACCTAATTTTTCAAATTATTATGTAGTACCGCATTTCAAATGCTTCGAATCTCGTCTCTTCCGGTTTTCCAACAGGACTACAATGCTGTGCTCCAAATGTACATTCTCAGGATTTCTTCCTCAAATTACGTTCTAAGTTTGATATCACTAGACTTCTGTTGACCAGGAATGCCCTTTTTGCCAGTGCTAGCCTACTTTTGATGTCCTCCTTGCTCCGTTCGTCATGCGTTATTTTGCTGCCGAAGCAGGATTCCTTAGTTTCTCTCTATTCAAGTTTCTGCTGCTTCTCATTGTGTGTATTGTGTGTGTATTGAACCGGAGACCTAGAAACGACAGAGAGGCTTCGTCCCTGCCATAGCCCTCAGTGGTTCGCAACCCCACAACAGGCTACAGCAATCCACTCACCCTTCCGACGCCCCACACTGGACCCAGGGTTATTGGGCGGTTCGGCCCCCACTGGCATCCCCCCCCCCCCCCCCTCGCCCACATACCAGACGAGTGTAACCCGAAATGTTTGCGTGGTAGAGTAATTATGGTGTAATATTCATTTTGTGGCCACATCTTCCAATGATTTTTCGAATTCTGATGGAATGTTATCTACACTTTCTGCTTATTTCATCTAAAGCACTTCAAAGCTCTCTTAAATTTTGATTCTAATACTGGGTCCCCTATCACTTCTAAATCGATTCCTGTTCTATCAACTATTCCCGTCACAGAGGCCTTCAATGAGATCTTCCCATCTATTCACTCTCTCCTCTGCATTTAACATTGGAATTCCCGTTGCACAGTTAATGTAAATGCCCTTGGTTTTAATTTCAACTAAAGTTCTTTTGACTTTCCTGTATGCAGCCATTTCGTCTTAGATTCCATGCACTTCCTCTTTATTTCCTCAACGTCTTGTATTTCTGTATTTCTGAATTTCCCTGGACATTTTTGTACTTCCTTCTTTCATCAATCAACTTCAGTATTTCTTGTGTTACCCATGGTTTCTTTGCAGTTACCTTCTTTGTACTTCTGTTTTTCTTCCTAACTTCTGTGATGGCCCATTTTAGAGATGTCCATTCCTCTTCAACAGTACCGACTATTGAGCTATTTCTTATTGCTGTATCTATAACCTCAGATAACTTCAGGCTTATCTCGTCACTTCTTAGTACTTCCGTATTCCACTACTTTACGTATTGATTCTCCCTGAATAATCTCTTAAGCTTCAACCTCCTCTTCATCACTACTACTTTATGATCTGATTCTGTATCTGCGTATGCCTTACAATACAGTATATGATTTCGGAATCTATGTCTGACCTTGACATAATCTAACTGAAATCTTCCCGTATCACCCGGCCTTTTCCAGGTGTACTTCCTCCTCTTTTGATTCTTGAACAGAGTATTCGCTATTGCAAGCTGAAATATATTACAGAACTCAATTAGTTACTCTCCTCTCATTCCTTGTCCCAAGCCCATATTCTCCTGTAACCTTTTCTTCTACTCCTTCCCCTACAACGGCATTTCCTTCCCCCATGATTGTTAGATGTTCATCTCCGTTTACGTTTTGTATTACCTTTTGAGTATCCTCATATACTTTCTCTATCTCTTAACCTTTATCTTGCTACGTCGGCAGCTATTCCTGAACTATTGTTGGCAATGTTGGTCTGGTGTATATCCTGTCAAGAACAACCCTGTCACTGAACAGTTCACTATAACTCTGTTTGCTCTACCTTTATATTATAACGGATCCTACTCCCGTTATACCATTCTCTGCTGCTGTTGGTGACCACAAATCCTTGTCTTCTTTCCATTTCACTTCACTGACCTCCTCTATATCTAAAGTGAGCTTGAGCAATTCACTTGTCAAATTTTCTAGCTTCCCTATGGTGTTCAGACTTCTAACGTTCCACTTCCCCATTTGTAGAACGTTGTTCTTTCGTCAGTTATTCAGGCTTTCTCTCATGGTCACCTCCCCTTTGCCAGTCCCCTCCCAAAGATCCGAAAGGAGGACTATTTCGAAATCAAGTATAACGTATAAATAAACCATTTATACAAATTTACTTGTAACGGATGATGACTAATATTGGATTGTAACATGGAACCTCCCTCGGATGTTGTAGTACAAGTATAAAGAGCGCTCACAAATATTCCGTTTGGGGCGTTGCTGCAACCGAGATTGACTCCGAAGCGGGTATATAAGCACCGACATGTAGCCAAGGGGACTATACCGCTTCGAACGTAAACTTTTCGATCGCCCCTTCTTATAGGGTAATTCAGCTGCCCCTGCCGATGTCTTTTTGGGTCACCCGCGATGTTGTTTAGGCCTTCGTAAACCACATGCGAGATTTTAGTATTCTGTGGCTCGCTACCGGGGTAAGTTTTCGCTGGAGGACACTGTTTTAGAATTATACAAGAAAAACGTACAAAATAACCTCCAGATGCACTCCAAACCCATACTCACTCCTCACCTTTCAGGATGTCGAGTTTGTTGTTCGTGGCACTCGCTCCTTCCACCATGTAAAAGTTTCCGACCACGTTAGGTATTCCCGAAATTCGCCCTTATATGATTTTAACTGATTGAGCTATTAAGCTACCGGTTATTTCGTTAACATTAGTCTACTGATTTAAACGTCCCCGTGAGGGTAATGAAAGAAAAGCAAGTTTTGTAAACGTTACACTAAAACTAATTACGTTGACAATCCGATCACTCTTACAAGCACAGTAGTTTAGTAGTCAGAAGACTTGACGAATACTGCGATACAATTGTTTATGCTGTTAAAATTCACAAAATCGTTAGGTAAATGTTACACAACAATGAGTTTCACGATTTATAAGAGCTCGACTACTCCGGTGTCGTAATAAAGCCAGTCAATGAAGACCAAAAAAGGTCGAATGAGAAAACTAATTCCTGCAGCCGTAAATTTTTGTGCAGTGTGAGGAGGTAGTGCCATGAACAACATACGAGTAGTACGGAATCCTGACCGGTGGGAGCTGAGTGTGGGAATGGAGGTGCGTTTGAAGCGCACTTTTTTATGCGTTTATCGAATAGCTCGAAAATTACGGCCTCTGGCGGAAACGTATCTCACTACAAAAAAATGTAAAACATTAAATATCCTACAAAAACATCCTGTTCATTTTTTCTGTAGGGCCAATAGTTTGCGTGTAGCGGACAAGAGAATATGAAAATCTCGCGGGTGGTTTATGAACGCCAGATATAGCATTGTTGATTGCATGAAACGACATAGGTAGGGTAGATGTATCACAAAACAAATTTACAGACTTTTGAAAAATTACCTTGTCAAATAGTATATGTGTTTTAAGTCACGAATTTACACATGGCTAACTCAGAAACGGATACCGATCACCACGAGTTTTGATGACATCAACAGCAAGAAAATAGACATAACACTTACCACGGCAAGTACAAATGCAAAATGCAACACAATATGGAGACGATTTTAGATTAACCCCTACATTTCATGTGAATTCGAACTGAACAACTTCAGTTTGCTGCAATCTCACCCTCATTCTGGAAGTTTCTGGTCGTATGCGCCTATGTCAAATGTACAAGATAAGAATATGAATCACTTCTGCTTCACACACTACCCAAGAAGATACTGATTGCTTTGTGCTTAAAACTGTATGAGGCATCGAGCCGTATAACACGGTCCCAGCTGTCTGATTTGCCGACACTAGTCAAAACCGTGGCGCTTCCACGAGAAATACCTGCCCTTTCCTATTTGCAAAGACGTACTGCTCCGCCAAAGTCGGTTCTAGAGACGGATCGTCCGTGAGTTAAGAAGTGACTTACGTGTGACGCACTGGTACGCGACTTACCAAAGGCACTCGCGAAAAAAACGCCGCCTTTCACTGGTTGTGAGATATTGTAGCGGAACTGAGGAAAAAGTTTGCGCAAGAAAAATCCTCTAGGCTTTGGTTGAGTCATTTCTCCGTAGCACACTTTCTTCCACCAGATTATGCAGAAGACCTGTGAAGTTCGAAACGTAGGGGTGGTAGCCAGCCGTGGATCGTGCGTGGATAGCTAAGTCGGTAAGGGTGTTTGACTGTCAAAAGCAATGTTCTAGGTTCGAGTCCCTATGTAACATAAGGTTTTATTCTGCCAGAAAATTTCAACACAGCGCACATTCCGCTGCAGAGTGAAAGACTCATTCGGAAAGTTCGTGAAACTGTACACAAGTGTAAAATGGAGCACAACATTGGGTGGATATGAAATGTGTACCATCGGGAATTTTCTGCAACAGGATAATTTAACAGGCATAAAGAAGTTCGAAGGCTGTACAGAAGTCGCGCTGGCTTACACATACGCCGCAGCAACGCCCTCAAACGGAACCTTTTTGGTCTCCCATTTTGGTATAGTAGATGTTGGTGTAATACTTGCCCAGAGATGAAAGCATTAACTTACGATAGAGGACATCATCAAACAAGTCGAAAGCCTCTATTGCCTCTGCTCATACCTCTTCACTTGGTAAACGATCCTTAGACCTTCGTTAGACATCTCCGAAGCCCTTCAACTCCTGCTCTTGCGTAATCTTCTCCACAGTTCTTGTATTTTAATTTTTCGAATGACAGTTTCTGATCTTGACGTTCTTAGCATTTTTTTCCATTTTCAGGACGTATCTCATTTCTACTTTTTGGATCTTTTCGTTCGATTACTAAATATCAGAAGTTCACCATCACAGATCACTCTTTCGCTGTAGGTACATATGGCTGTACTGAAGCCGCCTACCCAGACACTCTGTGACTATAATAGCAGTGAAATGGAGGACGACGAAGACAAGGACGAGATACAATACCTTTTTGCAAAACTGTTTCACAGTTGTTTTAAATCGTCACACAACGGACAAAATAACTCATAACGAAACATGTGACCTTGGCATAGAAAAGAAATGGAAATCGCTCAACAGAGGGAAGGCCCACGGACCAGACGGGATAACAATACGATTCCACATAGAGTATGCGAAAGAACATGTCCCACTTCTAGCAGCAGTGTACAGTGCCTTACTCCTTTTTAGGACCGAACAGTTCCTGATGCTTGCAGAAAAGTACAAATCATTCCTGCTTCCAGGAAGGGTTGTCGAACAGGCGCACGAGACTATGGTCCTATCTCTCTGATATCGGCAGTCGCATAATTTTTATGCTAGCGTATTATGATATTTCCGGAGGCCGAAAATATCCTCTGTAGTAGTCAACATGGGTTCCGAAAACAACGACCTTGTGAAACCCAGCTTGCTCTGTTCGCCCACATGACGCAGAAAGCAGTAGATACAGGCGCCCAGGTAGATGCCGTGTTCCTTGCCTGAAGGCATTCAATACAGTTCCGCACGTCGGCAAATGAACGAAATACAAGCGTAAAGGATATCACCAAGGAAGAGTTTCCAGAAAACACAACACAGCATATGACTCTGAACGCAGAAAAGTCTTCACACGTAAAAGTAACTTCGGGCGTGCCTCGGTGAGTGTTGTAGGGCCATCAGTTTCTCGATATATTAGCATATAAATGTCCTAGTAGGTATCGTCAGATGTTCCATGAGGCTTTTTGCAAATGACGCTGTTGTATACAGAGAAAACGAAACGCAGGAAGACCTGCAGAGAATAGACGCTTGGTACAGCGAGTGGCAGTTGACCATCAAGATAAACAAATGTAATATATTGTGAGTACATAGACAGAAGCCGCCGGTCGCTGTGGCCGAGTGGTTCTAGACGCTTCAGTCCGGAAACGCGCTATTGCTATGGTCGCAGATTCGAATCCTGCCTCGGGCATGGATGTGTGTGATGTTCTGAGGTTATTTAGGTTTAAGTAGTTCTAAGTCAAGGGGACTGATGACCTCAGATGTTAAGTCCCATAGTGCTTAGAGCCATTTGAACCACTTGAAGGCGGAAGCGCGCCCGGTTAGCCGTGCCGTCTAACGCACGGCTTTCCGGAGTGGGAAGGAGCGCCTGGTCCCTGGCACGAATCCGCCCGGCGGACTTGTATAGAGATCCGGTGAGCCGGCCAGTTTGTGGATGGTTTTTTGGCGGGTTTCCATCTGCCTCGGCGTATGCAGGCTGGTTCCCCTTATTCCTCCTCAGATAATGTCGGCGATTGCTGCGCAAACAAGTTCTCCACATATGCGTACACCACCATTACTCTACCACGCAAACACTGGGGTTACACTCGTCTGGTGTGAGACGTTGCCTAGGGGTTCGGCGGAGGGGTGAAGTGCATTGCGGTAGTCGTCGTGGGATTGTGGACCACTGCGGTTGTGGCAGGGACGGAGCCTCTCTGTCGGTTTTAGGCCCTCGGTTAACATAGAATACAATACAATACATAGACAGAAAAGCCCTTTATTGTATGATGACAAAATTGAAGAACAACCCATACAAGCAGTTACTTCCATAAAATCCTTGGTTTATGCGTGCGGATCGATTTGAAATGGAGCGACCACAAGAAATTAATCGCGAGATTCTCTGCAAGAGTCCTCCGTAAAAGTAGACCAACAAGAAAGGAAGTGACTTAGAAAACACTCGTTCGACCAGTACTTGAACATTAGAAGAGCGGCTCGTTTTGTTGCAGTTTCATTTAGTAGGCACGAAAGCGTCACAGAGATGGTCAACCAATTCCAGTGGTAGACACTGCAAGAGAGGCATTCTGCACCACGGTGTGTTGTTAAAGTTCCTACAAGAGCCACCAAAAATATATTGCTTCCTCCCATTACATCTCGTGCAGGAACCATGAGATAAAGTTAGAGAGAATTTTCTCATTATGAAAGTACTGAAGGTAGGTCTGTTTTAATTGTTGAAAACCATTCGATATCGAAGTTCGCAAAAAATATTTTTTATTTGAGACAACTGGTTTCAACAGTATTAGCTCTCATCTTCATGTCTTAAACATTTTTCGTAGTAAAACATGTTCATTTTACACTAAACCTCATGCATTTGGTATCTTGTCAAGAAGATGACTGCTAACACTGTTCAAACAGGTTGTCCTGAATGAAAAATATGTTTTGCTATCTTTGCTTTTGAAGGGATTTTAAAAATCAGAAAGATTCGAGCCCACACCGTGGCTTACCGTCGATCGCTCTTCCGGCGAACTGGTCGCGACTGGAACAGGAAAGGTGGGGAAGTGACAGCAGTACGCAAACTGCCCTCAGCCACACACCGACCGAGCGAGGTGGAGCTGTGGTTAGCACGCTGGACTCGCATTCGGGAGGACGACGGTTCAATCCCGCTTCCGGCCATCCTGATTCAGGTTTACCGTGATTTCCCTAAATCCTTCAGGCAACTGACGGGATGGTTCCTTTGAAAGGGCACTGCCGATTTCCTTCCCCATCCATCCCGAATACGATGAGACCGATGTCCTCGCAGTATGGTCTCCTCCCCCAAATCAACCCAGCCCACACACCGCAAGGTGGCTTGCGGACTACAGATGTAGATGTAGATGAAGATCTATCGATATACCCCCCCTTGTTGTGGAAGATCTGTGTGACGGCATTAAACAGACGACCTACTGCTTCGAGTTTTCTCTAATTGCTTCTCCCATTTTTCTATCTGTGCTGATAATAGATCCCAAACGTTGAAAGACGCAAGGAGTGATCGATAGCAAAACATAGATGAAGACTGACAGTGTTTCAAGAATAAAAGCAGCCAGAAACCAGCAAGCACTGCTGAAGTAGGAGAAATACAGAAAAAAGGTAGCTGGAAGCTGGATCACTCTTTCTCTGTCCCACGTCATTCAGTATGTTCGCTACATGCGCCGTTTCCTTGCTCCGAATTACACGTCTCGGCCACGGTAGTCCACTACTTCCATTGCGTGCGTAAGTAGTCTTGGGTGCCCTAATACAAATCGCATCAATCTGCCCTCTCAACTTTAAAGAGACGAAGTTATAATTACTAATTTCTTGAGATCTAGGACGTTGTGAACGGAGAATATGTAAAAGACTATGACCTTAATTTTGTTTGATAATGGCTCTGAGCACTATGCGACTTAACTTCTGAGGTCATCAGTCGCCTAGAACTTAGAACTAATTAAACCTAACTAACCTAAGGACATCACACACATCCATGCCCGAGGCAGGATTCGAACCTGCAACCGTAGCGGTCGTTCGGTTCCAGACTGTAGCGCCTAGAACCGCACGGCCACTCCGACCGGCTTGTTTGATAACCGACATTAGATTGAAACACCAGAACAAGAAGTCGTGAAGTAGCAGCATCAGTCGTCTGTTAAAATTCGTATTCTCGTGACTAAGTCATTAGTTTCTCAAGCACTGCCTCACCAGGCATTATCTTCCAGTGCTTTCAGAAGCTTTGTTCTTCGTCCCAGCACACCTACACTTACTATCGTTCCACACATGTCAACTAGCATCAAAACTTTCGGGAATCATGAGTTCAACAGGCCTATATTGGGTGTCCCAGAAGTTATTCCATGAATACAAACATTCACAAGGCATAAAATATGACACACTGAAAAACAGTTTTTATCTTAAGTTGCATGTGAAGTAGTCAAATTTTTGTGAACATGCGTACTTACTGTTACGTTGTTTATTACCAGGCCCAGCGACGTATCAACAGCGAAGTCGGACACCATTTCAAAACAAGATGTACTCAAAGGCGGAAAAAGCATAATGTGTATTCTAGTATCACGAGACACAGCCACCAAAAACAGCACACAGGAAATTTCAGACGGCATAACATAGACACCGAAAAGCATTAATATGTGGTACGGATACAGTTAGCGTCTGTGCTCTCCCTAAAACATGCAGGACTGGACCCAGCGTGCAGATAATTCAGACAGTGAGGTACGTCTTCCTCAGATGTCCGTCCCAAGAAGTCAGACCGCAGACCCTTACGTGAGTTGCAGATTCCGAAGAAATCAGTGCATCGCGTCCTATTCTAAACAATTGCCTACTGGATACAACATTTCCGGCAGGATGGATCGGGCGGGGTGGTCCCATCAACTGGCTTCCGCGATCACCGTACGTAATACCTTTGGATTTTTTCCTTTGGGGTTATGTCAGTAGCCAGGTTTATCAAACACAATGAACGGCATCGCAGTATTATGGCGTAGAATTATTGACGTCATAACATCCATCGCCCATGAAATGTAAACAACACGGGCGACGGAAGGGGCATACGTCGAAATTTATTGATTGTGTGTGTGTGTGTGTGTGTGTACAAAAACTCGAATATGCTACCTGCACTTCAGGATAAAAGATAGGTGTCTGTGTGTCATATGTTCTACCTTATGCATGTTTGTAAGCAGTGGAAGAGTCCTGGGATACCCTATATTATATACTGCAGGTATGTGTAAGACTACCTAATCGTATTGATAATTATGCTGATAATACTTTCTCATTTTGCAGCCTGGTTTCTTGAATCAAGTTATGTCCTCCTTTCTCTCACTCTGAACGTTGGAGATATCGATAAAGCGATTAAACCTGGCATCAGGTTTCGTCTGTAGGCAGTTCTTAATCACACTAACGTCTGTTCCTCCTACATATCAAGATATCGCGTAAAGCTAATGACAGAATGGTCCAGCACATTCTACTTGTTTATTGTGATATGAAAGCCACCTCAGATTCCTACGCAACCAGCTTAATAACAGATATTCCATATTAGATTATACCTGTGGTGAGTGATGTCTTTAACGCAACAAACCAACTTCCACTCTTATGCAGACTAAAAAACGACAATGTTAAAACTAAATTTTCAGAACAGTCGTCGTGTTTTTACGGCCATTCTCGTTTATTATGACGCTGGAAAACTGCTTACCCGTGTGTCTTCACAGTAAACACTCATTAGGAAAGGAATTCTCTCCAGAGCTTAACGCATGAATTGTACCTTTTGGGACGTACAGGCTGGAGCACGTTTTTTAGTTCGCTTCCCTGAGCTCTCCTGTACCTGCTGGTGCGGAACCCTGCTCAAATAAAGGTAATCTATACGGCTACGGCAACAGGTGTGCGCTGGTTACGGCAACACTAACTGGCGTTGCACGCGGTGGAGACCGCCACACTGGTCGCGGCTGCTCTAGCGCCAACGAAAATATTCCGAACGAGATCAGGAAACGTACCTCACCGAGAATGAAATGTTAAAATAAGAGAACATGGCAAACATTGAATGTGACAGGGACTGTTCCAAATGAAGCAGGGATAGTCCCCTAACAGCGGCTTTGCATGCTTAATGCTTGTTGGTATTACACTACTGGCTAATAAAATCGCTACACCACGAAGATGACGTGCTACAGACGCTAAATTTAACCGACAGGAATAAGATGCTACGATATTCAAATGCTTTTTAGAGCATTCACACAATGTTGGCGCCAGTAGCGACACCTACAACGTGCTGACATGAGGAAAGTTTCCAACCGATTTCTCATACATAAACAGCAGTTGACAGGCGTTGCCTGCTGAAACGTTGTTGTGATGCCTCGTGTAAGGAGGAGAAATGCGTACCATCATGTTTCCGACTTTGATAAAGGTCGGATTGTAGCCTATCGCGATTGCGATTTCTCGTATCGCGACATTGCTGCTCGCGTTGGTCGAGCTCCAATGGCTGTTAGCAGAATATGAAATCGGTGGGTTCAGGAGGGTAATACGGAACTCCGTGCTGGACCCCAACGGCCCCGTATCACTAGCAGTCGAGATGACAGGCATCTTATCCGCATGGCTGTAACGGATCGTGCAGCCACGTCTCGATCCCTCAGTCAACAGATGGGGACGTTTGCAAGACAACAACCATCTGCACGAACAGGTCGACGACGTTTGCAGCAGCATGGACTATTAGCTCAGAGACCATGGCTGCGGTTACCCTTGACGCTGCATCACAGACAGGAGCGCCTGCGATGTTGTACTCAACGACGAACCTGGGTGCACGAATATCAAAAAGTCATTTTTCTGATGAATCCACGTTCTGTTTACAGCATCATGACGGTCGCATCCGTGTCTGGCGACATCGCGGTGAACGCATATTGGAAGCGTGTATTCGTCTTCGCCATACTGGCGTATCACCTGGCGTGATGGTATGGGGTGCCATTGGTTACACGTATCAGTCACCTCTTGTTCGCATTGACGTCACTTTGAACAGTGGACGTTACATTTCAGATGTGTTACGACCCGTGGCTCTACCCTTCATTCGATCCCTGCGAAACACTACATTTCAGCAAGATAATACACGACCGCATGTTGCAGGTCCTGGTTGGGCCTTTCTGGATACAGAAAATGTTCGACTGCTGCCCTGGCCAGCACATTCTCCAGATCTGTCACCAACTGAAAACGTCTGGTCAATGGTGGCCGAGCAACTGGCTCATCACAATACGCCAGTCACTATTCTCGATGAACTGTGGTATCGTGTTGAAGCTGCATGGGCAGCTGTACCTGTACACGCCATTCAAACCCTGTTTGACTCAATGCCCAGGCGTATCAAGGCCGTTACTATGGCCAGATGTGGTTATTCTGGGTACTGATTTCTCACGATCTTTGCACCCAAATTGCGTAAAAATGTAATCACTTGTCTGTTCTAGTATAATATATTTGTCCAATGAATACCCTTTTGTAATCTGCATTTCTTCTTGGTGTAGCAATTTTAATGGCCAGTAGTGTACTTAGAAGTGCGGAAAAGAAGATTTATGCAGGATATGAATTGAAATACGACGGTTATTGAAATTCAATTCAAGGAAGTAACACTGTTCACTGCAAGCAAATATCTAACACATCCTGAGTACTGCCACATTAAATTTCCTCTGTAGCTTTTCCCGTTGTTTATGGGTTTACTGAAACTGGAGATACTAGAAAACGTCGCTTCAAATGTAATGTTCCACACCGAAGACATAATTCCAACAGCGGTTTCCCATTGTCTCTGTATGTCTCCCACCAGTTCTTCCTTATAAAAATATTAAATGCTGTTGTAACTGAAGAGGGGGCTTTATGATTTCAACAAGACATTCTCTACAGAAATGTGATATCAGTTAGGATCATATGTTGGCGTAGCTTTAGGGAAGTTGTATAATGTAGTTCCTGTTAATTTCGAAGAATGAAACGCAGCTTGACAATGAATCATTTCAACGAACTCCAATAATTGAGAGTCAGTTGAAAAAGCCAATGAACGCGTGTCAAGGCTATCCCGTGAGTTACTCTATCCAGAGGAAAACCCCTGCAATATCAATTGCTGTGGACAGCAATGTGTTGTCTCTGATTCGAATAGTACGTGGACAGAGCATTGTGTAGCATGCCACTCGTCGTAGGCAATAGAAACCTGTAAACAAGTGTTGCACCCGGAAGACATGGTCGATGTCATTCTAACATCGTACATGTACAAACCATGGGAAGATATGTAAATGACTGAAGCTGCAATTTTTCGTAACAGGTAAAACGACCACCAGACTGCATTAGTGGTGTACGTGTTTAGCATTATCAGACCTAGGGCATATAAGCGTCAGTTGCTAAGTGAGCACTGTAAACGACACGGATATCCGGCGCACTCGTGTGACACACCGTTATCAGCACCTGTCAGAATTTGAAAGGGGCCTCATTGTTTGCCAATTTGACCAGCTGGTCGAATCGCGCAATATCCAAATGTCTTGAGCATTCGGCTGTGACAGTGGCCCCATGATGGGCTGTTTGGGAACGTGGTGGCAAGCATACTCGTCGCCGAGATCCGGTCGACCATGTCTGGTCACCTCGAGAAATGATCGCCGTGTTGTGCACCGAGCACGGAATCCCTGCAACACTCTGTGGCATCCCGCATCATTGGTCGGCGGCCAGTAACATTAGGACTAGAGAATTACCATTCCATGGGTAAACCGCGTTTAACACTACAACACAAACTGGTGCGTTTTGAGTGTTACTGTGATCGGGAAGCATGGGCTGGTAAGCCGTGGACTGGCATGGCATTAAGTTCAGCGATGAATCGCGATCCTGAACTACCCAGATAACCATCCTCGGCGAGTATGACGGCGACCTGGGGAGAAAACCCGTTCTTCCAATGTTTGGGGGACTCACAGCGGTGTTGGGAGTCGTCGAGTTTGATTTGAGGTTACTTAAATGCCTGGGCTAGCAGGACAGAGCGGATTAGTTTGTGGAAAGGGGCCAAAATGAGTTCCTGTCAGTTACACTCAACTCACAAACTTTATTTCATAACATACAATATTTCAACAAGGATGCAAA
The DNA here is from genome assembly GCF_023864275.1 of Schistocerca cancellata. Classification (NCBI taxonomy): domain Eukaryota; kingdom Metazoa; phylum Arthropoda; class Insecta; order Orthoptera; family Acrididae; genus Schistocerca; species Schistocerca cancellata. Next base: position 245,142,710 of record NC_064626.1, on the reverse strand, counting down.
ACACTCAAAACTTTAATCGACCTCCTTTGATTAACATTAGATGGGCTGAAGGCCACATTCATAATCCAAGACACAAGGCTTAAGCAAAATTGAAATACAAGGTTCTTCTGGAGGTTTCACCCAAGAATCTTTTCTAAATCTTCAATCTAATCGACTGAAGGCTTTAGCAATTTAATTTTAATGGAACTAGGCTGGAGGTCGCATATTAAGCAATAAGAGGAGTTTCAATCAAAAGGCAGAAGGCCTTAAAACATTTCATACAAATTCAAAAGCATAACAATCTTATGCCTTAAGGGCAAGAGAAGATGATTAATTCAAGGGATATTAAAACTCGGCTAAAGGCCTCATATCAACAAAATGGTTGGTTGGTTGGTTTGGGGAAGGAGACTAGACAGCGAGGTCATCGGTCTCATCGGATTAGGGAAGGAAGGGGGAGGAAGTCGGCCGTGCCCTGTGAAAGGAACCATCCCGGAATTTGCCTGGAGCGATTTAGGGAAATCACGGAAAACCTAAATCAGGATGGGCCCGACGCGGGATTGAACCGTCGTCCTCCCGAATTATGTTTAATGGCTCAAGGCGTAGAAAGAGTTTCAATCTAAAAGGCAGAAGGCCTTATCTTAAAAACTCTCCCGTAAAATTCGGCTGAAGTCCCTACATATAAAAATATAACAATCTCATGCCTTAAGGGCAGGAGAAGGATATTAATTTAAGAGAAATTGATACTCGGCTGAAGGCCACACATCAGCCAAATAACTAAAATCCACACATGGAAATTACTACATAACACACAAGGAATGGCGCTCAGAAGTTTCCAAGGGTCGGCCTAAGACTGTAACACTAATGCCAGTTTAGGCATTAGTTTAGGCACTTCTTAATCTGGAGGTAACCCCACTGACAGACAGCCGACCGACCAATCAGCCAAATCATTCCGTTCCACGCTACCAGTAGAATGACCACAAGATTTCAATACACGACACACAGAATATTGGCGCCCACAACGACCACACAACACCTCAGCTGTCGAACTACACGCCGCACTGGACAGCAACAACACGATGAGGAAAATGCACTGCCTAATATTACGTCACAACCAGGGCAGGTAACCGGAACGCCAACGGCCACAAGGCAGAAGGTACCGCTGGTGAACTTTCATAACAGGGAATAATTTTGCTCGCGGGTATGTCCCAAAAATGACAACCAGGATCAAACGAAGAAATCTAAACAGTTGAGGCTCTATAGTAAGTTGAGGACTCAACTTTCATGTCCAAGATCGGTGGGTGATGAACTTCGTAGCACTACCAGACAGCACCTCACACTCCAACCGCGCGTGCACACCTCCAGCGGCTCCAGCCCGACTCCACGCGACGGGGGCTTGCTTACTGCTCCACGCCAACCGACCAACTGGACTGCTGGTCCGTCCACGACTGCTGCTCCATCGCGAATGCACTGCTGGTGCGTCTCCTACTCACTGACTAGCCAACACACGACGACCCGCAAATACTATCAGTCCCTCCAGAGATGGTACGAGAGTGTGCTTATCGATACGCGCTGCTGCTGCCACTCAAGGGCAAATAAGGCAGGAAGTTAGTGACGCCAGTAAATGGAATAAGAAAACGAGGCGGCACTACTGTAATAGGTGACAAGCAATGAATGGGACGAAAACGCACTGCGCAATTACATCTGGTAGTGACTGAAGGAACTTGGGTGTCACAGTCGTACTTTATGGTCATCCTGCATCCCCATGTCGTACTTCTCACGTGACAGTATCATGGCGCAATTATTCTACAGGACAGTCATCGTCCACACACGTTACGTGTCTGTAAGAAATGTGTACATGATGCTGAATTATTCCCGCGGCCGGCAAGATCTGTTCCCTATAGAACACATATGGGACCAGCTCCGAAGTGAACCCCATCCGAGCTGCAGTATCTTGGATCCCAAGGACCAGTTGTCGGCCAGTTTGCCTCAGGAGATGACGCAATAGCATGATGAGCCCTGCTCAACCGAATCACAGAACGCATCCGAGGTGGACGGCGTGCAACGATTGATGGATAAGTGGACTCAGAATGCCAAATTCTTTGTAAAATGGTTCAAATGGCTCTGAGCACTATGGGACTTAAACATCTGAGGTCATCAGTCCCCTAGAACTTAGAACTACTTAAACCTAACTAACCTAAGGACGACACACACATCCATGCCAGAGTCAGGATTCGAACCTGCGACCGTAGCGGTCGCGCTGTTCCAGACTGAAGCGCCTCGAACCGCTTGGCCTCTCTGGCCGGCAATTCTTTGTAAATTTCAGTCGATTTTGTAGTCACTGAAATAAAGTTACCCACTCAAACAGTGATATTTCACTGAGTTTCCTCCTTTCCTTCTGGGTGCTCCACTTTCATTGTCTGGCGGTTGTGAGAGGAAACGTCCCTGTCCCCTCGACATGTAGAACAATTTTGGATGTCACGCGTTTAGAATGTTGCCTGATCTCGTAATAGGTGTCGCTGAGAGAGCACATGATGACTGCGGGCCAGCTAGTGGGCACCGGTTTCACAGCGCACTTCATCACGCAGGCGGCCTGATTTCCGTGTCACAGACACGTGTTGCAGACAAACAAAAATTACGGGAAGCGAAATGTAGTGTGAAGAGAGCTATGCGAGAGGCGTTCAATGAATTCGAAAGTAAAGTTCTATGTACTGACTTGGCAGAAAATCCTAAGAAATTTTGGTCTTATGTCAAAGCGGTAGGTGGATCAAAACAAAATGTCCAGACACTCTGTGACCAAAATGGTACTGAAACAGAGGATGACAGACTAAAGGCCGAGATACTAAATGTCTTTTTCCAAAGTTGTTTCACAGAGGAAGATTGCACTGTGGTTCCTTCTCTAGATTGTCGCACAGATGACAAAATGGTAGATATCGAAATAGACGACAGAGGGATAGAGAAGCAATTAAAATCGCTCAAAAGAGGAAAGGCCTCTGGACCTGATGGGATACCAGTTCAATTTTACACAGAGTACGCGAAGGAACTTGCCCCCCTTCTTGCAGCGGTGTACCGTAGGTCTCTAGAAGAGCGTAGCGTTCCAAAGGATTGGAAAAGGGCACAGGTCATCCCCGTTTTCAAGAAGGGACGTCGAACAGATGTGCAGAACTATAGACCTATATCTCTAACGTCGATCAGTTGTAGAATTTTGGAACACGTATTGTGTTCGAGTATAATGACTTTTCTGGAGACTAGAAATCTACTCTGTAGGAATCAGCATGGGTTTCGAAAAAGACGGTCATGTGAAACCCAGCTCGCGCTATTCGTCCACGAGACTCAGAGGGCCATAGACACGGGTTCACAGGTAGAAGCCGTGTTTCTTGACTTCCGCAAGGCGTTCGATACAGTTCCCCACAGTCGTTTATTGAACAAAGTAAGAGCATATGGACTATCAGACCAATTGTGTGATTGGATTGAGGAGTTCCTAGATAACAGGACGCAGCATGTTATTCTCAATGGAGAGAAGTCTTCCGAAGTAAGAGTAATTTCAGGTGTGCCGCAGGGGAGTGTCATAGGACCGTTGCTGTTCACAATATACATAAATGACCTGGTGGATGACATCGGAAGTTCACTGAGGCTTTTTGCAGATGATGCTGTGGTGTATCGAGAGGTTGTAACAATGGAAAATTGTACTGAAATGCAGGAGGATCTGCAGCGAATTGACGCATGGTGCAGGGAATGGCAACTGAATCTCAATGTAGACAAGTGTAATGTGCTGCGGATACACAGAAAGATAGATCCTTTATCATTTAGCTACAAAATAGCAGGTCAGCAACTGGAAGCAGTTAATACCATAAATTATCTGGGAGTACGCATTAGGAGTGATTTAAAATGGAATGATCATATAATGTTGATTGTCGGTAAAGCAGATGCCAGACTGAGATTCATTGGAAGAATCCTAAGGAAATGCAATCCGAAAACAAAGGAAGTAGGTTACAGTACGCTTGTTCGCCCACTGCTTGAATACTGCTCAGCAGTGTGGGATCCGTACCAGATAGGGTTGATACAAGACATAGAGAAGATCCAACGGAGAGCAGCGCGCTTCGTTACAGGATCATTTAGTAATCGCGAAAGCGTTACGGAGATGATAGATAAACTCCAGTGGAAGACTCTGCAGGAGAGACGCTCAGTAGCTCGGTACGGGCTTTTGTCAAAGTTTCGAGAACATACCTTCACCGAAGAGTCAAGCAGTATATTGCTCCCTCCTACGTATATCTCGCGAAGAGACCATGAGGATAAAATCAGAGAGATTAGAGCCCACACAGAGGCATACCGACAATCCTTCTTTCCACGAACAATACGAGACTGGAATAGAAGGGAGAACCGATAGAGGTACTGAAGGTACCCTCCGCCACACACCGTCAGGTGGCTTGCGGAGTATGGATGTAGATGTAGATGTAGATTACATATCATCGAGAGTAAAGCGGCAGTAACGGTTCAAGAAGAATCGCCAGCGCTAACCTATCATGGGGTACAAAGTGTTATAGAGGACATTACTAGACTGTCCACAGTACAGGTCCTAAATCATATATTCATCTCTGGACAACAGCAACGTATGCTGATGTATTCCACCTGACATGTAGGACGCTTACCATACTCCATCCATCTCCTATTGCATTCCACAGGTCCCCGAATCGTGCGTGGAGCACTCCAGGGACATGAGGAGTTTAGCTAGTTGGTTGGATGATTTGGGGGAGAGGACGAAACAGTGAGGTCATCGGTCCCATCGGGTTAGAGGCGGATAGTGAAGGAAGATGGCCAAGCCCTATCAAAGGAACCATACCAGCATTTGCCTAAAGCGATCTAGGGAAATCACGGAAAACCTGAATCAGGATCGCCGTGCGCGGGTTTAAACCTTCGTCCTCCAGAATTCCAGTCCACTGTGCTAACCGCTGTGCCATCTCTCTTGGTAATAGGTTTTTATTGTGGCCCTCCAGCTCGCTAAATGCCAATTTTTCTGAACACGTATTCCACATCATCGATCAAGCAGATAAAACAAAAATTGGTCAGTTGCGGCCACCGGTTGTCGGTGCGTGAAGGAGACCTTAACGCAAACGTCTCCAGCTGCGCAAGAGGGTATGGTACACTCTAGTGGCCATATGTCCCTCTGTTGCTCTTCAATGTATTTGTATGTGCAAATGGATTGTCCTTTACAGCCGGCCGGAGTGGCCGTGCGGTTCTAGGAGCTACAGTCTGGAACCGCGAGACCGCTACGGTCGCAGGTTCGAATCCTGCCTCGGGCATGGATGTGTGTGATGTCCTTAGGTTAGTTAGGTTTTCGTAGTTCTAAGTTCTAAGGGACTGATGACCTCAGAAGTTGAGTCCCATAGTGCTCAGAGCCATTTGAACCATTTTTTTGTCCTTTACATATTTCCAGACAGTATTCCGATCACTACGACAGCACCGAAGTGGTGTGGATAAAACATGATAGTATGGCTGTATACCATAATAAGTGCAGAACGTAGATCACGCCAGGAAATTTGTAGAAATAATGTTGTGAAAAAAAACTGACTGCGAAGTACCGTGCGCCACTCGTTGCTGTGGCTGTAGTACATTTACTGACTACATGTATGAGGGGACTTCAAAAAGTATACATATGGCAGGCCAAATAACTTCTATTAAATGCTGCACTATAGAATGTTATACGAGTATCAACATAGCCACCAAGTCCCTGTAAAAATGTGCTGGAACGTCTTTCTAATCGTTCAGTTCCTCGTGAAGGAAATGCATTTCTTGGTCACGGAGCCATTTCGAGAACTTCTGTGTGGACGTCCTCGTCGTTGGAAAATCTCTTTCCTCCGAACGTTCTTTCAGTTTTCCGAATAGATGAGAACCGCTTGATGCAAGGTCTGGGCTTCGCTAAAAGCATAACCGACGTCTGTGAGGACTTGGTCAAATGGTTGGCCTGCATTTAACTACGGCTGGACGTGATAGTGCATTTGGTCCATATACTGGTAGAATTTCACGATGAATACGTGTGCAATTCAAACGTTTTGCCCATACGCACTTCAAATCTGAAATACGTTTCCAGTTGCCGCGACATTTAAATCGCAGTAGAACTGAGTCTGCAGAAAATGTGGAACACGTCCTCTCTCTGCACAATGGTCTCAGCGCGGGACGACAAGTGTAACGTTTAAGTTCCTACGTAAATTCCACAAACTAGCTTACTGTGTATTGCGGTAGGTACATCTTGTACTTGTATCATGTCATGATTCTCAAAATGTCGAAAGGAAACATCTCTGCGATGTATATAGTGTCCAGGACTAATACGAACAGCTGGTGAAACATAGCAGTGACCAAAGCTCTTCGGTATCGGTAGCGGTTTGAGCTGGATATGATATACCGCAGCAAACCCTCTTCCTCGCAGAATTGGGGCGTGGACGAACAAAGTGAGCTGAGATTCACAATATCTCTGGCTGAAAAATCCATGTCTAGCTTCTCCAAAAAGTACCATGTTTCACCTCCGTACAATACCATACTCCGACACACATTTTCAGAAATTTTTTCCTTTGAATGAGGCCCATGTTTGACACTACACTATCCAGTTACATAGATGTGACGAACTACCAAAAGCCACGTCTTGTAGGATAGACTGCTGTGGGGCTTGCATGAAAATAGTTGAAATGCCTGGAATAGCAGGCCAGAGCGGGTTAGTTTGTGGAAAGAGGCAAATTTGAGGTTGCTGTCAGTTGCGCTCAACATACAAACTTTATTTTTCCACACACATTGTTATACAAGAAGGCAAAACATTCAAAATTGTAATGGGCCTCCTTTGATTAACTTTAGATCGGCTGAAGGCCACACTCAAAATCCAAGACGCAAGGCCTAAGTCAGAAATTGACATTGAAGGTTCCTCTGGAGGTGTCACACAAAAACACATTTTACATCTTCAGTCTAAACAGGCTGAAGGCCTTAGCACTTTAATTTTAACAGAACTCGGCTGGTGGTCGCATATTAAGCAATAAGAAGTGTTTCAATTCAACGGCAGAAAATCTTATCATAAACAATTGAAGCAAATTCGGCAGAATGCCCCATACCAAACCATCACAACCGTATGCCTTAAGGGCAAGACAAGAACATTAATTCATGATATATAAAACTCGGCTGAAGGCCACACATCAACCAAATAACAAAACCTCAAACAGGGATGTTACTATGTAACAGACACGAAATGGCGCTCAGAAATTCCTAGGGTCGGCCTGGAATTGTAACACTAACGCCCTTTAGGCGAGACAGGCATTCTGACCAACTATCTCTTAATCGGAAGGCAACCCAACCGACAGACAGCCAACCGACCAATCAACCAAATCAGTTTCGCTCGACGCAACCAGCAAAACGACAACCAGGATCAATTGAAAAAATGTAAACAGTTGAGGCTCGATAGTAAGTTAAAATGAGGACTCAACTATCATGTCTAAGATCGGTGGGCGACGAACTTCGTAGCACTCGCAAGCAGCACCTCATACTTCAACCGCGCGTGCATGCCGGCAGCGGCTCCAGCCAGACTCCGCGCGACGGGGACTTGCTTGCCGCTCCCGATCGCCCCCCTGGTCCGTCTGCGACTCAACGACTGCCAGGTGCGATCTCACCTGAACTGACTTCCTTTGGACGGACGACGTCCCAGAGACACTGGCTCAGCCCCAAACATGCAGAGGGAACACAACCGACATCTCTGCACAGGAAGGAACCGACCCAAATACACGTCGCCGATGAGATGACCGACCGAACGACCAACCAATGGTCGTCCCCACTGGTACTGGCCGTCCAGACCTCACTGGGGCTCCATGCCCGGCTGCCCTGATGGTCCGTCTCCAACTGAACTGACTTCCTTCGGACTGAAGACGTCCCGGAGACACTGGTTTGGACCCAACCATGCAGAGGGAACACAATCGACATCTCTGCCCAGGAAGGAACCGTCTCAAGTACCCGTCGTCGATGACACGACCGACCGAACGACCAACTAACAGTCGTCCCCGCTGGTACTGGCTGTGCCAACCTCACTGAGGCTCCATCCTCGACTGCACTGCTGGTCCATCTCGAACTGACTGACGCATTCCAACTCCAAATTGACTGCCAGACACACAACGATCCATAAATACTATCGATCGCTCCAGAGATGGTACGACAGTGCGCTTATTGATACGCACCGCTGCTACCGCTCAGTGCCAAGTAAAGCAGGAAGTTAGCGACGCCAGTAAATGGAACAAGAAAACGAGGCGGCAGTACCGTAATAGAAGATGACAAACAATAAATGGCATGAACACGAGCCGAGCACGGCTCAATAGTCAGTGAGGTTCTGAAAGGAACCGACTCCAGTGCCGTGGCCAGCTGCACTGGGTTTCTCGGTTGAGGATCCATGGCACGAACAGGCTGATCGAGGAGCTTCCACAGCATCTCAGTTTGGGTTAAATCCAAAAGTCTGGTGGCCAGGGCAGTAGAGTACCCTCCTTATATCGGTGCTATTCGAAACACGCATGTACACCGTGAGCTGGGCGACACGGCGCATTGTCCTCCTGGTGGGTGCCATCCTGCTGAGGAAAAACAAGCGGCATGTACGGGTGGACATGGTCCCCAAGGACAGATGCATACTTCCGTTGGTCAATTGTGCCTTCCAGGGAATATCACCGAGCGAATGCCATGAAAACATTCTCCAGTCCAGAACTCACGCAGTTTGTTTCCTTTCAGACGTTTCACGCCGTGCAAGCCAACAGACATCTGTCCAGTGGGACAGAAAACGGTCACCATCGGGACTCAGTGGACGTCCAGTTGCAGTATTGATGGGAAAACTGCAGCCTTCGTCGTCGATGAACAACAAACATCATGAGACCATCAACAGGCGCCTGCTACAACATTTGGTAAACATTGTTTAGGAGATACTGTAATAGCCAACCAGACACATTTCCGCAACCGTCTTTCAGCCCTGCCCTCCATGGCACGTGGTGCACCACAGGTGCCTCAGTGCTGGCTGTGGTTGCGCCATTTTGTCACACACGGTATACTTTAACCACGGCGGCTCGTTAGCAGTTTACAAGTTTACCTGTTTCGGAAATGTTTTCACCCGTGCTCTGAAAACCGATGATCATATCCTGCCGTGTGGAGTGGCCGCGCGGTTCGAGGCGCCATATCATGGATTGCGCGGCCCCTCCCGCCGGAGGTTCGAGTCCTCCCTCGGGCATGGGTGTGTGTGTGTGTGTGTTGTTCTTAGCATAAGTTAGTTTACTTACTGTGTGAGTCTAGGGACCGAGGACTTTGGCTGTTTGGTCCCTAAGGAATTTACACACGTTTGAACATTTTATCATACCCTTTTGGACATCAGAAAATCGACCCGTTTCTGCATTACGACAACGACTGCACTGTTTTCCGCTTCCCCCCGACACACTTTGTATACCCTCCGCTGCCACTGCTGCCAACAGCCGTCTGTAAGTGGTTATTGCAAGCTGACGTTCAACATAAGCAGTGGTCAAATTAGTGTGACTGAACCGTGTAGTAAATCTGTTCTCTAAGCGCACTGTAACCAAGTACACTGTAATCAAAGTACAGTTTGACTACTAATCGAAACTTCCTCGGTCTCAGCCAGTGTTTAGTTTATGAATAAAAATCATCAACAATGACAGCCTATAACAGTATAAGGAGTGAATCCTTGTGCCAACGACCTTCTTAATGACGTTTGAGAAGACAGTTTCAGGGCATTGACATTGAGGTGGAGACTGCCCTCAGGGTCGAAGAATCAGCAATGATCAACGGCATGAGGATGAAAAAGGTAATGGAAACCACTGCATTAAATATACGTAAGGTGCACACACAACAAATATAGTTTGTAGTTGTATCCTGAGATCGGATTTGGTACACATTTTGATTAGTACCCAAAGGCGCTACACCTAGACTTGCCATATACCGTTATGTCTCTAAATAGGTACCTCTACGTGATGAATCTACTTGAAATTGGGAATATTGTTCGCCTTTCCTTTTCATTAGTTTGGAACGTTTCGATGATCCAGCGACACACAATAAACTGCTGCTAGAAGGAGAACAAGTTCTTTGGTATAATCTGTATAGAATCGTAGAGGTATCACAGCAGAACCAGATATCTCTCTACTGTTGACTGATTTTAATTTTGTATTCTGCGGTCATGTTTCATACTATCCGCTGCTTGTCCGTGATTAAACGAAGGGCTTTGGTAGGGTACTTCACGGTTACCGTAAATTATTCAGTCACTAGTATTGGAAATCCTGTTTATTTCGTTATTTCGAACGACCCACTATCGGTTCATTTATAAATGTTGATCTCATTCGCTGTTTAATCGTTTCAAAATCTACAGGGATTTCTCCAAATAGTAGAACCTCGCTAATCCCTGCAGTACGGACAGCGAGAGTGGTCGCACCGCAAAAAAGGTCTGAAATTCGGATTATCAGAACACTTTTATTGACACATAACATCATAATACGATACAGTACAACTTTAAATTTCACTCTAAACACTGTCTGAAATATTGTTCCACATTAAAATAGTGAAAAAACAAAAAGAAAACATTGACACGGTAAAAAATGTACAAAAATGTTACGTACAGTACTACCTGTACCGTAAAATACGTCTGTATCGTACGGTACGATATTACTACTATGAGTGAAAGTATAATAACTGTACATACCTTATTACAATACTCTATTGAAATACAAATGTTATTTTCTTCAGTAGGACGGAAAGAGTCTTCAATGTTCTTTCGCTTAGTAGACGACAACACTGATTTTACAGCGATGTTCCGCCATTTCCTAATCCACAAAATGTCTGTGTGGGTGGACCTAGAGCTTTGTTCGATTTCTTGAAGGGCTATATCAAATATATTTTTAGCATCTGCATGTGATACTCGAGCCGTAGATACATTTTCCTCGTTGTCATCTTTTTCATTCTGAAATTGTTTGAGTTATAGCACCAATGATTTGGTCAGCTGATTCTTCTTTGTTGTGCAGTCGACGTCATTTGTAGTGCTCCACTCACTCACGTTACTGAGCTGAGCAACTGGAAGTAAAGGCAGCATCGTTTGTCTACGTTTAGTTGGTGCGGTAATTTGGTTTTACACACTCTAATATGTATGAAGGACACTGTCGCTAGTTTGTATAAAAATGCGTCGAAAATAATACGATTTGTTCGAGTTAGAAACAAGTTCTTTCATACTAAAACTGACAGAATTATCGCACCCAGCAACGGTCAACTGCATATTGATCCACATTTCAGACGAGGAGCTAAATGCTCGTGACGTCATCAAAGGGATACGCTGGAAACACACATTTTTTCTGCAGATCTGATGATGGTCAATAAAGACCGAAACCGGTAATATGTTAACAAGAAGTTTGTGACCATAGACGTAAATTAAAGGAAACTTAACGCACATTTATTCAGCACGAATCAAGTAACTGTTATTCCTAAATATTTGCTAACCAAAGTTGCCTTTTGCGTCTCACACGTTAAGGAGGGGTCTACAGGTCATAAATACTGTCTTTCAGTAATTTTACTATGCCAGGAAACGGTGATATCAAAAAATAAATCAATAACTTTGGCGTAACCAAAGATGTACGATCTTATACGAACTGTACCGATTGTACGCTCAAGTTATCGACTGTGTGCCACAGTCGTCGATGGAGTGCCGTTCGATTTAGTCATCCGGTAGACCATGCTCCCGAACCGTTAACAATTAGCTTGTAATCAGTACGAACAAGTTCATTTTACGTTGTTTCTTAAATAAACGCTCCATAATGGCATTCCGTGTAAAAATTATTGGCACAAAAGCTTCTTCCCGTTTCATTACGTGAAACATAGACAAAAGTATTGCACTTGCAGAATCCCACGGCGCTGCTACGGCTCTGCAAGGACATAAAACTGCGAGAACATCTCCACATAACAGGTAGGAAGAATTCCTACGCGGCAGGTCAGTTCAAGGACGGACTGGCTTGATTATCGCAAAATTCGGGCGGGAAAGCATGGCCACTTATACTGTACGCCTCTTATAGACTACATCTACGGACTGACGGGCTAAACAGAGATATTTCTGGAGAATTGATATAAGTGGGTAGGGAGGTGGTTCTTGCAACCCACAGATCATCTAAATGTTCATAAGGCTTTACAAAAATTGTTCAAATGGCTCTGAGCACTATGGGACTTAACTGCTGAGGTCATCAGTCCCCTAGAACCTAGAACTACTTAAACCTAACTAACCTAAGGACATCACGCACATCCATGCCCGAGGCAGGATTCGAACCTGCGACCGTAGCGGTCGTGCGGTTCCAGACTGTAGCGGCTAGAACCGGTCGGCCACACGGGCCGGCCATAATGCTTTACAATCGCTGCATATTCTCTTTTTTAGCCAGTCGTATCAGTGGGAGTCCAGTAAGTATAACTTCTGAGACGACCAAGGACATAAACTTCCAGAGGAAGGAGGTTAGGTGATCATGGAGGCTAATGTAGGTACAGAACATGCTCAGCCCATCCGTCTTGTACCATAACGGTACGTTTGATGTCGTCACACTCCAGTATCAAAATATACTTGTGTATGGATGTACCACATTCTGCAGCCACAAGTGTGAAACTCGACCTCAATTTGATGGGGCCTTAATAAAAAGGTTTTCACACTAAGTAAATGTGTACTGACCAGGGCACTATTTTAAAAGCAGAACCATGTTTATTGGAAACTTTCTGCTACTCGCTGCAGCGTCAGTTTTCAGTAGAAATTATGATACACCCTGTATCTTACTTTCGTGATAGCAGGTACTGTACACGTGGACTGCAGGGGCGTCCAGAACTCTGTGAAAGCAGGCGGGACCAACTAGGGAAGCAGACAACGCAGCTCCGGCCAAGTGCGAAACTGCTCGCGCATAAAGGCCCGACTTGGCAGTAAGCGTCGCGGGCCATTGTTCGCTCGCCCCAGTTACCTTTCACGGACTGAGTTAAAAGATAAGCAGTTTGCAGCAGTCTCAGACGTATTCATCACACATTACGGGCTGCACTATTATCAGCGTCGCACACGCGCCTCGCTCCTGCTGACTTCTTTATTCAGTGAATTATCAGACAGGAGATGATGCTCTCGGAGAATGCAGCCTTGTTCCTAGGCCTCGTTAACGAGAGCTCTATGTCTCTGTGTAGGACATCACTGGCACATCCACCAAGAAAGCGTTGCATCTGCGACACTGAATTCACCTTCGGGAAACGGTGGTTCAGATCCACGCCTGACCATCAAGGTTCTGGTTCTTCGTACATTCCGTAAACGGCATGGGACAAAAGCCCTGATGTTTGTTTCCGTGCCGCGCGGGATTAGCCGAGCGGTCTCAGGCGCTGTAGTCACGGACTGTGCAGCTGGTCCCGGCGGAGGTTCGAGTCCTCCCTCGGGCATGGGTGTGTTTGTTTGTCCTTAGGATAATTTAGGTTAAGTAGTGTGTAAGCTCAGGGCTTGCTGATCTTAGCAGTTAAGTCCCATAAGATTTCACACACATTTGAACATTATTTGTTTGTTTCCGTATCCTGCTCATTCTAAAACTCTGCACCATCGTTGGCGAGAATTTATTTCTTTAGTCGTCAGACCTATAACTGGTTTTATGCTGCCCGATTTTTGAGTTCCCTTTGTGCCAACGCACCAGTCTCTTCATCTAAGAGTTGCTCTTGCATCCTTCGCCTTAGTTATTTATTGGGAATATTCTAATATCTGTCTTCTCCAAAGTATATAAGCCCTCTTTCTTTATAACATAGTAGCATTTTTCTCAGAATTTCAAACATATCACACTATTTTATACTGTCGAACGCTTTTGGCAAATAGACAGATTCGATCCTATGACCGTGTCTTGATTTTTCTCAAGTGTTGCTTCCATTATCAAGCGTAACGTCAGAACTATCTTTCCGATCCCTTTTCTTTTCCTAAAGCCAAACTGATCGTAACAAATACCATTTCCAAGGTTCACATACTAGACGGGTCTTCATGAAAAAAAGCTTAGCAGACCTGTTTAAATACTTAACGCTAAACGGAGTAAAATGGAAGGCGATCAAGAGTAGTGGAAAAGAAGAAAAGTGTCTCGCTTAATATAATATTTGGTTACAACGAACCAAAGTTACACAGGACGACCGAAACGAGGAATATATCAGAAACATATCTGACAGATAAAGGAGGCCACAGTCAATAAAAGAGCCCTGTTGACATACTATCGTATATTGATGTTTCACTGAGAAACAAGTTTCTGAAAGTGTACTTCTTGTGATAGACTTCTATTCAACTCGCCGAGTTTCTTGCAAATCCATGACAGATTGCGATCAATCGATCTACTCCGGCTACTCTGTGCGTCATAACCTAAATTCTACGTAATAATACACTCCTGGAAATTGAAATAAGAACACCGTGAATTCATTGTCCCAGGAAGGGGAAACTTTATTGACACATTCCTGGGGTCAGATACATCACATGATCACACTGACAGAACCACTGGCACATAGACACAGGCAACAGAGCATGCACAATGTCGGCACTAGTACAGTGTATATCCACCTTTCGCAGCAATGCAGGCTGCTATTCTCCCATGGAGACGATCGTAGAGATGCTGGATGTAGTCCTGTGGAACGGCTTGCCATGCCATTTCCACCTGGCGCCTCAGTTGGACCAGCGTTCGTGCTGGACGTGCAGACCGCGTGAGACGACGCTTCATCCAGTCCCAAACATGCTCAATGGGGCACAGATCCGGAGATCTTGCTGGCCAGGGTAGTTGACTTACACCTTCTAGAGCACATTGGGTGGCACGGGATACATGCGGACGTGCATTGTCCTGTTGGAACAGCAAGTTTCCTTGCCGGTCTAGGAATGGTAGAACGATGGGTTCGATGACGGTTTGGATGTACCGTGCACTATTCAGTGTCCCCTCGACGATCACCAGTGGTGTACGGCCAGTGTAGGAGATCGCTCCCCACACCATGATGCCGGGTGTTGGCCCTGTGTGCCTCGGTCGTATGCAGTCCTGATTGTGGCGCTCACCTGCACGGCGCCAAACACGCATACGACCATCATTGGCACCAAGGCAGAAGCGACTCTCATCGCTGAAGACGACACGTCTCCATTCGTCCCTCCATTCACGCCTGTCGCGACACCACTGGAGGCGGGCTGCACGATGTTGGGGCGTGAGCGGAAGACGGCCTAACGGTGTGCGGGACCGTAGCCCAGCTTCATGGAGACGGTTGCGAATGGTCCTCGCCGATACCCCAGGAGCAACAGTGTCCCTAATTTGCTGGGAAGTGGCGGTGCGGTCCCCTACGGCACTGCGTAGGATCCTACGGTCTTGGCGTGCATCCGTGCGTCGCTGCGGTCCGGTCCCAGGTCGACGGGCACGTGCACCTTCCGCCGACCACTGGCGACAACATCGATGTACTGTGGAGACCTCACGCCCCACGTGTTGAGCAATTCGGCGGTACGTCCACCCGGCCTCCCGCATGCCCACTATACGCCCTCGCTCAAAGTCCGTCAACTGCACATACGGTTCACGTCCACGCTGTCGCGGCATGCTACCAGTGTTAAAGACTGCGATGGAGCTCCGTATGCCACGGAAAACTGGCTGACGCTGACGGCGGCGGTGCACAAATGCTGCGCAGCTAGCGCCATTCGACGGCCAACACCGCGGTTCCTGGTGTGTCCGCTGTGCCGTGCGTGTGATCATTGCTTGTACAGCCCTCTCGCAGTGTCCGGAGCAAGTATGGTGGGTCTGACACACCGGTGTCAATGTGTTCTTTTTTCCATTTCCAGGAGTGTAGATGGTTATGATGCAACACACCGATTCGGGAACTTCACGAAATTGTTTGAATTTATCTTCATGTGGTTGAATGTTTAATATTTGCTTGCTGTACGAGAAATTGTGCCCAACATTAGTAACAGGTGTTGGAAGTCAGTACACTGTTCACTTTAATTTTGACGTTTTTTAAGAATAGTCCGTAGAAGTAATTCATGTACTTCAGTCGAAGCAGAAGGTGAAAATCACAACTAGTTTATTTATTTATTTACCCAACAATAGAAAAACTGCAAACAATAACAATTGTGATTTACAAACATACATTCAAATTTTTAATCTGATCATTTGAGCCATTCGTTGAATCAGGAAATCGTCGAACGTTCCACTATATGCGCCACTGGCACATTTAATAGAAACGTGGCGAACGATTTGCCTGGCTGCTCCATACCACATTTTGGAGATGGATCCTTACTGCCACTATGAATGAAGTCGGCGCTTCTGCCCTGTTTGGTGCGTAATCTGTTAATCGTTGTACATGTTCTGCACGATTGGTCCACGGAAGGGCGTTTCTTTCTTATGTAAGGCAAGTTCAGGCAACGTGGATGGCAGTCTTCTGATCGGTCTCGTTCCCCTGAGTCGTTGATTGAGCTAAGATGTACGAGGTGGAATCCAAAATTTTAGGTACTGGTGCTACCATCTGGAAAGTAGGAGTAGTAGATCTTTGCACTGCTAGGAGGGGAGAGCTGCATATCTAGCCAGTGTGCGGAGTGACATTCAGCTGGGAGGACGTGTTGCGTATCCACAGTGATTTCCGTAATACCTTGTGTTTGGTGTGTGGCGATTTTACGATGGATCCGCGAACAGAGATGCACGTGTGTATCAAATTCTGTGCGAATCTTGGGAACAGTGCTACGGCGACGAGAGCTGTATTTATGATTATGACCATTTCTATGGGCTGTTTTTTATGGATGGTTTCCATGTTCGAAGCTTGATTCTTTCTATGATATCCGAGTCTTGATGGGTGCCTTTATGCTCAAGGAGAAGAGCTGCTTCAGGTTGAAGGACAGGAGTCGGAAAGCGGCTCAATAGGACAGACATTCAAATGATTCAAATAGCTCTGAGCACTATGGGACTTAACTTCTGAGGTCATCAGTTCCCTAGAGCTGCTTGAACCTAACTAACCTAAGGACATCACACACATCCATGCCCGGGGCAGGATTCGAACCTGCGACCGTAGCGGTCGCGCGGTTTCAGACTGTAGCGCCTAGAACCGCTGGGCCACCCCGGCCGGCGACAGACATTCAACTGGGATTAATGTTAGTCTACCACTGATCATTCATGTTGTGCAGCTGTGCGTCTAGCATTTGTGTGTGTGCACTGTTGTGCTATGCAGAAACACTGTGTTCCGCACTACACTAGTGCAAGTGCTGAAGTGCGCATATTTTCAGCACCAAAGCCCCAGGTTGTTCCGTACAGCTGACATAGGATGTTGCTCTCAGTTCGTATCTTCGTAGCGGTGTTTTTCAGATGCTTCTTGTAGGACAGTATCAGCTGCAATGAACCCATGCATATTTGGTGCTGATTGTGGTGATGTAGTCCGTCATCAAAATGGATCTGAAGCTGTCTATTCACCACTCTGTTGCAAAAATGACAGCAGGCTTTCTGTGTGATGGTAGGATTCATGGTGTGATTTAGTTTTAGTCTCCAGCTCCAAAAGGTTCCCATTATTGTCAGGTGAGTTGTTAAGAAGTCTTTGGTTTCTCAAAAATTTCGGTGTCCCACTGCCGGAATCCAGTCATCGCCATAGCCGAACTTACGAGATCTAGTTTCAGGCGTATCGGAGATGTACAAACAGCTGTGGGGCATTTTAGTAATCTTCAGTGTGGCTCTTTGACACTGAAAAATCCACATAAGTTGCTTCTGATCTGTTGTGAAAGTCTCTCATAGACATATGCTTTGTGGCTTACACAATTACTAGGAACTCTTAGCTCAGTTGTGGAATACTTCCTTTCAGCCTCAATCAATGGTCTCGAATCCTATCAGTTGACAAGTCTCTGCCTATCTTCCATTGTGACAGAACTGATCCCAACGCTTCTCCACTTCCGTCAATAGTCACTACAAATGGTCTCTTGAAATCTGGATAGCTCAAATAGGAGAATTTACTAACTTCTCTCTCAGTTCCTCAAATCCTGCTTGATACTGATCTCCCTATTCGTATGGCACTTCTGTCTTCAGCAGTTTATGGAACAGATTGGCAATTTTACTGAAGTAAACCTATGGTAGCATCATCCAAGCCCTTTTAATTTCCTTGTGGGTTTCGGAATTGGAATGTTGTTCACCCTTTCCACATTATACTCGCCTGGCTGAACACATTTATCTGCTATTTTGTGCCCTAAAAAATTACCTTCTTCTTCAGGAATTCAATCGTATCTGGCTGTACCTCAAGCCTGTGTGTCCTTAATCTATCCCGGATAACCCTGCAGCTTTTCATTATGTTTCATTAATGAACTTCCGTAGCAAATTGTGTTATGCAAATACACTAAACGCTTGGTCCGCTGCAATCCTGCCAAAGGAACATTCATTAGTCTCTGAACTGTAGTTGTGCAGTTTTTAGCCCCATTGGCATTTTTTTGTACTTGTCATGTTGATAGCTTGCACTACATGCTGCCTTTTCTCTATTTGCTGGTTCCACTAAAATCTGATGGCGCCAGCTGGCCAAACCTAAAGTGGAGAAATAGTTTTGTTTCCCTCGTTGGTCTAGTGTCTCACTCATATTGGGTATGGGAAAGAGTTCCCTCACTGATATTCCCCTCCTAGCGTCTCGTTTTTACGGCACTGGCAACAGAGCTGCGTTCCATGGATTCTGTGTTTCAGCTGTTATGTCTTCATTAACAATTTTCTCAATTTGTTCCTGTAATAATACATTTTGTGCTTCTTGTATTCGTTACGTGTGTACATTCACAACCTCCCCTTTTTGTTCTGCCAAATTTGGAGCGCGTGCCTTACAGTTCCTGCGTATGAAATTTTGTCGTCTCTTAGATAAAATACATCGTTACGCGTGCTAGAGAGATTTTCCAATTCTTCATTATTAAAATGATCAGTCCATACTGCTTCCCTGACTCGTGTAATAAGATTTCCATGTGGGCCCATACCGTTAGATACTTCTTGTATGGCTTGTATTGGTGCTACTTTCTCTATTAGATCGCTTAATGCTTAATCTGCGTCCAGATCACACAGCCTCACTCATATTCAATACACTGTTGTATCTGGATAATACGTTCGGCAATATACACGTCTGACATTGCTTCTTGTTTGGTAATAATCACTTATTTTTCATTACTGGGATTTGATACTGTTTCTGCACTTATCCTTCAAATCTTTTCTTCTCTAGGACCTAGTCTCATGTCGCTCTCTGCTGCCATGTCACTTTGCCTTAAAGGTAACTCATCAGTTTTCGTCTCACGACTGTCCTATGATTCTTATATCTCACTTTTTCTTTTGTAATCCTCTCTGATACATTCTTTCATCTCATCTCTGTTTCGTGTGAGATCAACACTATCAATCGTAGATTCTTTCTGCGTCTACTATTTACATACATTTTCGTTTTCTTTGCAATATGACTCACTGAGTATCTCAATACATCCCTTATGTCGTTACGCATTGCTTTCTGGGGTTGTCTGTTAATTAGTTTTCCATTAACTGTGGTTGCTAACCGACCAATGCGTCTGTCAAAAACGTGTGACGTTGCCTCCATCTCTGGCACTGTCGCCAACGGAATACTTCAACCCTATATTCTAATCTCCTTCTCACCATAACTGATCACAACCTTTTGGTTGCTCAGGAAGTCGCCTCCTTCTAGACACCATTAGAAATGTTAGATCTTCTCCGTGTTTGATGAAAGTACTGCTTCATTGACACTTTCCCTTTTATGACTAACTGCACATCCGTGGTTCCCAGTGTATGTACTGTACCATCTGTCACATCCTTCAGTCTACAGATATATTTCCTGTCAATTATTGCTTCTTGTTTGAGCCTCTCTTTCTTTATATGGCTTATAATTGCCCTGATATCTGTCAATAACAAACGCTTTCCTAATTCGTAGCAATATGCTGAGTCTACGATTCAAAGTTTTGGCCATTTCGTTGTGGTAACATCCAACTGTTTCATGTTCCACGCTCTTATTTTCCCTTTTTGCTTATGGATACGGTCTCTAATTTCTCATTTCATTGGAGTAAAAAATGCCCATATGGTTTGCGCCTGTAACCCCTAAGAGCCGGCTGCGGTGGCCGAGCGGTTCTAGGCGCTGCAATCCGGAACCGCGCGACTGCTGCGGTCGCAGGTTCGAATCCTGCCTCGGGCATGGATGTGTGTGATGTCCTTAGGTTGGTTAGGTTTAATTAGTTCTAAGTTCTAGGGGACTGATGACCTCAGATGTTAAGTCCCATAATGCTCAGAACCATTTGTAACACTCAAGTGTTTTACAACACTGCACTTGATGTCCATGCCTTTGTATTTTTCACAAATGATTATTCCTCTACATTCAACATTCATGTGCCCTTGTTTATTGTTGTGATAACAAAAACTCTGGAAGCTCATGCCTTCCTCCTTGTATGTGGGTATCGCTTCCTATGGTTCTTTAGTACTTCTGTTTGGCTTCTTATTGTTTCTTGCCGTTGAATCACTTGCCCACAATTGTAACAACTTCTTATCAGCTACTGTCATGAACGGATTCTTTTCCTTTCATAGACACTAGCGTACTTTCATCTCGCAACGCTACTTCCACTGCATCACCTAGACTAGTTTGTTCATGTCAGCTCTGTACGATAGTCTGAATCCTGTTACTTGTTTGCGATGTATTAACCAAGCTTGTCCTAGCGTGCATACGAGTACTAATTCACTTTGTAGTTGTACCACAGATCTCACTGTGGCGCCCATCAGTCTGAATTATTTTCGAAATTCATCTATTCAGTTTGTTCATGTGGCAATTGCTTGCTCTGGATATTGTCTGGCCATAAACATCCTACAAGTGTAATAGTTATAGTATGCACATCTGAATAATTTTCTTCCAAGTTTTCCTTCATTTGATCCCAATTATTAGCCCTACCCTAGAGAGTTCATTTGCTCTAGTTTCTCCCGTGTTTTTGACATGATATATTTAAATATCAGTGATTAATGATGCGTTCGAGCTACCTTCAATGCCGTGTTTACATTCTAAATAAACTCCCTAAGTTCAGGCTTAGCCCCACTGAATGACTTACTTACTAATACAAGAGCATCCTTCGCACTGATTCCTCTAACATCTAAACTACTAGACAAAGTCATCTTAGGTTAATGCAACATTATTTGTTATTTCTGTTGTCGCTTTCTTGAAAACTGTGTGGTGATGATACTATAGTTCTGCCAGTTTTCCTTGTAGTTCCTTTTACAAGTATTTCTTCCTCTGCTGGGCTCTCCAGCAAGCTGATTGAGCTGGACGAGTTCACCACATTCTTGCTGGGCCGCCGGGATAGCTTTTGTTTCTTTTGACCTGTTACACACGTCTATTCCGTGATCTTATACCTGTACACAGTTCGAGGTATTCTGACATTCCGCCATCTGATTCCCTACCCTCGAATGCCTCTACACAACACACCCCACATCTGGCATCAGAAAGTTTATTTTGCGTTCTGGCACAGCTTTGGATCAACGTGTAGCTTGTGGGGCGGAATCAGAACATTGACGACTATGTGGGTTCAGGTCTTCAAAGTTACCTTTAACAGAGTTAAGATGGAGAAAATCTCTTGGGATTTTTGAATGGAGAAGGAATGTTTCGGCTTCGTTGGATGCGTGTAAGGTTACTACCACTTAGGGATTAATTTTAACAGGAATTTATTTCACAATGGTTCAGCTTTACTCGCAACTTTCCTCACGATGTTCCACCCAACTCTGCACAGTAGTGTGAATCCTGTCACTTATGTTTATTTCACAGTGCTTCACCTTTACTCGAAAAATGTCTTACGTATTCATCCCAACTCTGTACAATAGCCCGAATCCGGTCACTTTGTGGTGTCACCGCCAGACACCACACTTGCTAGGTGGTAGCCTTTAAATCGGCCGCGGTCCGTTAGTATACGTAGGACCCGCGTGTCGCCACTATCAGTGATTGCAGACCGAGCGCCGCCACACGGCAGGTCTAGAGACACTTCCTAGCACTCGCCCCAGTTGTACAGCCGACTTTGCTAGCGATGGTTCACTGACAAATTACGCTCTCATTTGCCGAGACGATAGTTAGCATAGCCTTCAGCTACGTCATTTGCTACGACCTAGCAAGGCGCCATTACAAGTTACTATTGATGCTGTAAAACATGTACCGTCAAGAGCGATGTTCACCAATTATGGATTAAAGTATTCCAGAAGATACGTACGTTTTTTGCTAGTCTCAATTCCTTGTCCTGTTCCAGACCTCACGCCAGCCTGCGTGAGCTTAAACGCGTGCCTTTCGGCTTCCTCATAGTGGATTGTCTGTCTTGCCAATCCACAACACACTTGTTATACCATGTATTAACCAAGCCTGTCCTACTGTGCATACCAATGGTTCAGCTGTATTCGATAAATGTCTTACATTGGGTTTACACACTATGCGATCAAAAGTATCCGGACACCCCCGAAAACATACGTTCTTAATATTAAGTGCATTGTGCTGCACCTACTGCCAGGTACTCAATATCAGCGCCCTCAGTGGTTATTAGACATCATGAGAGAGTACAATGGGGTGCTCTGCGGAACTCACGTCTGGATGCGAGATTTCCGCACTCCTAAACATCCCCAGGTCCACTGTTTCCGACGTGATAGTGAAGTGGAAACGTGAAGGGATATGTTCAGCACAAAAACGTATAGGCCGAACTCGTCTGTTGATTGACAGAGACCGCCGACAGTTGAAGAGGGTCGTAATGTGTATCAGGCAGACATCTATCCAGACCATCACACAGGAATTCCAAACTGCATCAGGATCCACTGCAAGTACTATGACAGTTAGACGGGTGGTGAGAAAATTTGGATTTCATGGTCGACCCACTGCTCATGAGCCACACAACACGCCGCTAAATGTCAAACGACGCCTCGCTTGGTGTAAGGAGCGTACACATTGCACAACTGAACAGTGGAAAAAGTTTGTGTGGAGTGACGAATCACGGTACACAATGTGGCGATTCGATGACAGGGTGCGGGTGTGGCGAATGCCCGGTGAGCGTCATCTGCTAGCGTTTGTAGGGTCAACAGTAAAGTTCGGAGGCGTTGGTGTTATGGTGTAGTCTGTTTTCCATGGAGGGGACTTGCACACCATGTCGTTTTGGGTGGCACTATCACAGCACAGGCGTGCATTGATGTTTTAAACACCTTCTTGCTTCCCACTCTTGAAGAGTAATTCGGGGATGGCGATTGAATCTTTCAACACGATCGGGCACCTGATCATATTGCACGGCCTGTGGCGGAGTGGTTACGCGACAATGACATGCCTGTAATGGATTGGCCTGCTCCCAGTCCGGACCTGTATCCCCTTGAACACCTTTAGGATGCTTTGAAACGCCGAATTCATGCCAAGCCTCACCTACCGGCATTGACACGATTTTAGAATCCAATAATCTGTGAAAATTGGTATGCTTTTTTTTTTTTTTTTTTTTTTTTTTAATTTTTTTTTTTTTTTAAATGGACTTGTAGTCCGAGGTGATAGGTTACAATACAGCATCACCGGTCTGTTGCGGTCTAACTGTGTTGGTGGGCCAGTAAATTTCCACTGTGCAGTGACTTTGTCACTGCAATTCACTTTGGAGGTGTGGCGGTGGGACTTGTAGTCCCGTACCACCCTCTTACGGTGATAGTACTACATGAGTCAGGCAGAATTTATTGCCTAACATGGGCAGGTGCAGGTGTGGTGGTGGGACTTGTAGTCCCGTACCGTGGGTGTGATTGGTATGCTATTCCCCAAGAAACCTTATAGCACCTGATTGAACGTATGCCTGCGAGAGTGGAAGCTGCCATCAAGGCTAAGGGTGGGCCAACACCATATTGAATTCAAGCATTACCGATGGAGGGCGCCACGAACTTGTATGTCATTTTCAGTCAGGTGTCCGAATACTTTTGATCACATAATATAACTGTCCAAAAAAAAAAAGATGTTTTCCCTGACTCTTCTGAAGGTCTTTCTAAAGATTCTTCCAGACCCTTCCAGAATATTCTCAAACAGACTATATGTCAGCATCTGCTAGCCACCTTGGTGCCTGAAGGTGTTGTCCCCGCTTAATCATTGCAGCACTGCTGCTTTCTCAGCAGCTCGTCAACGAGTCTGACTTCATCAGTCTGAGTTGACTTCGTACGGAGACCTGAAATCAGGCTTTGTGCGGTGTCTTAACTATTTCTCTTAATAAAGTTTCCCTTTTCTTTTCGCAGCATCCCCCTACCTACTTCAAAAAAATTCTATCTCCAAGACACCTGAACTATTTTAATGTGTTTTATCTTTTAGACCAGTGACTAAAATCACAGCTGGATTGTACTTACTTATTTTTTCTTGCTCATTTTATCTTACTTATTTTATCTTTCTATATATGGTGTATAACTTGCATGGGGGCTTAATTTTTATATATATAATAAGAATGCAAATATTTTTAGTAGCTGTAAGTCCGATTACGCAAGTCTCGTAAACGGCTGGCCCTGACTAGTATTAGTACGCAATCTGACTGCATAAAACAACCACAAAGAATGAAATGAAAATTTCAGTTAATACAATTAATTAATTAAGTCCCCAGCAACCATAAAATCTACGAAACCAACAAAGCACAAGTGTAGCTGTTCTGTATGTGGTAGTATGACTCAACGCACATCTGGCACGGTTCTTCTTCAACAAGACAAGAATTTTTAAATACAAATTATACTGACGTGATAAAAGAAAAATTAGAAATACTATAATTGTGCAAGAAAGCCAAAATTACACTCTAATACAAGAACACAAGCCAGATGCTTTGTTGACTGAACCTGTAATGATGCATTATTTAGGTCACTGAAATAATGAGAGAGAAAAATAAAAGTAGTTTGTTACCTTAATTTATATTGACGAAATGCACTCTGATCATTACAATGTCTCCATTAGAATAACATCTGCTATCTCTCCCATCAAATAGCTGCATAAAACATGGAACAAACACTCACTACTACCCCATCTCACTCCAACTTCAGCTACAAGCAGTGTCCACCACAACTTCTCGGCAAGAACTGCCTGCCGCTACGTCTCAATAAGCACTGCCAGTGGAGGCGGCGGAACAATACTCTCTGGCGCGATTTCTGGCGCTGTGGCTCAGTGTAGCCACCTTTCATATGCCCTTCCTCCACGGGCTAGAATTTGATGGTATTTTTGCCAGCATTGGTGGTGAAAATACCACCAAATTCGTCAAAAAAAATACAGACAAAAATAAAAGATAATATTAATACGTAAGTATCATATAACTAGATAAAATTTTGGCTTTGCACTGACCTTACAATAGCCTAATATGTAAAATACAGTAAGGAATACAAATTCTTTCATACATATGACTTTACATAATAGTTTTTCACAAATATCATGTGGTTAAACAATTCAATCGATAGCGTCAGCAATGACGAATATGAGCAGGTAAGAGTCTTATAACTTTTCACAAACAGTAATACACAAAAAATCAGTTTATACAAATATTCACATAAAATGTTTTCATAACAAGTGGTTGACAGTTCCAGCAGTAGCACCCAGCAATGTTGAGTAGGTGCAGACACCATCAGGTGACATCATTTCAGTAGAAGCAGTCCATCAGTGGCACCCAGCATTGTGGAACAGGTGCAGACTCCAACAGGTGACATCATTTCAGTAGAAGCAGTCCATCAGTGGCACCCAGCATTGTTGAGTAGGTGCACACAGCAAGAAGTAACATCATTTCAGTAGAAGCAGTTCCATCTGTGGTACCCAGCAATGTTGAAGAGGTACAGACAGCAACAAGTCACATTTCTCAGTAGAAGCAGTTCATCAATGGCACCCAGCAATGTTGAGTAGGTGCAAACAGCAACAGGTGACATCATCTCAGTAGAATCAGTCCATCAGTGGCACCCAGCAATGTTGAAGAGGTACAGACAGCAAGAAGTAACATCATTTCAGTATTAGCAGTTCCATTTGTGGTACCCAGCAATGTTGAAGAGGTACAGACAGCAAGAAGTAACATCATTTCAGTAGAAGCAGTTCCATTTGTGGTACCCAGCAATGTTGAAGAGGTACACACAGCAACAAGTCACATTTCTCAGTAGAAGCAGTTCATCAATGGCACCCAGCATTGTTGAGTAGGTGCAGACACCGACAAATGACATCATTTCAGTAGAAGCAGTTCATCAGTGGCACCCAGCATTGTGGAGTAGGTGCAGACTCCAACAGGTGACATCATTTCAGTAGAATCAGTCCATCAGTGGCACCCAGAAATGTTGAGTAGGTGCAAACATCAGTCCATAATATTCACTATCACTAATCACACTGTTGATCAGAGTTTATCAGCAGAAATGAAACATGTCCTAGTGGCACCAATCACGTAGAAAAAGTGTAAGTAACAGTCCATAATATTCACTATCACTAATTAGACAGTTCATCAGCAGTAATTAAACATTTCCAGGTGGCACCCATTATGTTGAACAAGTGCAGGTAACAGTCCATAATATTCACTATCACTAATCAGACAGTTCAAGCATGAACAATAGTTTGAATGCACATACAAATGCTTTTACAATGCTCTTACACTAAACATACAAATCATAACAAACACCTAAATGATATCAGATAATTGTCATATTACTATTACAAATACACAAACATCAGTAAACCTATAATATTTATGGGTGTCAGTGCAAGCCACTACAAACAAATAAAATAATATTTAGGAGATAGGTGGGTAGGATTAGGAAAGGAAAACACACAAAACACAGTCACTCATCTTTCATCCACATTAAGTACTACTGTGTAATTGAATAGTGTTAACTGTGTGAATCCACTTCTCTCAAAATTTCATGTTCATCATGTGTATCAAGTAGTAGTGACAGCAATGTATAACAGTCAATAATAGTTAAGTCAACGTCATAGTCATCATGTCAAGACCAATGTTTGCCAAGCCAGATCAAAATGTACGGTTGCTGAACAACTGTCAGTGTGCCAAGATATGCAACTTCCTCTCTCCAAAAAAAAGTAGATACTGCTTAGTGATTTAACAAAGTGTGTGTAGACAATCTTCCTTCCATTTTAGTGTTCTAGTCTGCTATCTTCATCCTCCTTGTTCCATATAGACCAACAAAAAAATATGCACCTCACTTACTTTACCTCTTATCCATCAAAACTCCAATAATCATTAGCAGCACATAATCTCAATACCTCAATAATACCTCCTCAATACGTCGATACATATAAACCTTATCGTCAATATCATCCTCCTTGTTCCATATAGACCAAAAAAAAAAAAATATGCACCTCACTTACTTTACCTCTTATACACCATAACTCCAATCAACTTCATATAATCTCAATACCTCCATAATACCTCTTCAATACGTCAATACATATAAACCTTATTGCCAGTATCATTTCACTTCCATAACAACTCTTTCCTCTAGTCAGTCTCCTCGAATAAGTACAGATAAAATCCTAATGCAAACCTCATCATCCTATACAATCCGAAGACACACTGTCAACACACAACCTCTGTGTAATCCATCTGACCAAACTCTTCTACTCATTATGAATTATAAACAAAGAATGCATACATGACCTCTAACAGACTTAGTTCGAATAACTCTCAGTAATTAAGTACGATTACGGAGTGTGAATGATCCTAATATTTCACAGTGTGTACACCACTTCAAGAATTATGGCAAACAGAAGCAAACATGTGGAGTATTTCTTGAGTCAAGTGTCACTTCCTATTTCAATTGCTCACGAAAAATGCAGTGTAATAACTGTGTTGGTATGTCATGTCGTTAGCTTCCTTCCTATTGGCATACATTTATACAGCTTTCATAAAACCTCCAGCTCATGTGACTTCTATGAAGTTTCTTGTACTAATGTCATTCGACGAATTATAGCAGTTCATTTTCTTATCTTAAAAATATAAAGCACTGAGCGTAAGCAAAACAAGCAATAGCGAGTAAATATACCAGTAGAGAACAGAATGTCAACAAGTGGATGCAGCACAAATCTTACAACGAGGCTCTGCCAAGCGAACAATCCGTAACTAATACCATAGTGTAACCTAAACTCTATGTTCATACACAGTACAACAGCATTTCTATATACCAAATTAAAGTATAGTTATGACAACAAACAGAGATGTATAAGTATACAATCCATATGCATAGCAGCAAACAGGTAATTAGCATGTTCATATGTAATCTTAATAAATAAACATGAAGGCGCAAGCAGATAAATCACAAAGTATAACTTACATACCTAACCACATCAGCACAATTAATCAGGTGACAATTATAATTTAAATAAATAAGCACAGCAGGCACATAATGAAAAAATATGACATCAGTGAAAAAGCATAGCAGCCAAGCGATGCATAATATACACAAGTTACAACTCAGTTCATTAATAATCATTGTAAAAATCAGTTAACGTACGCAAGCACGTCGCTTCACAAGTAAATTCATAGAACATGAAATTAGTACAAAGTATGAATCACGTAATCGCGAGCAGCAAATTACGTCTAAAGTACGTACCTAAGTGGAAATATGTTACCTGAAAAATAAACTCAATTAATAGTTACCTTTTTAGTTTATTAGTTTCTACTTGGAAATTACATTCTTCCTGAAAATTTCTCGATAGCAAGTCGTCTTAACGTCGGACACGCACAGAATTTACCTGAAGTTCTTAAATATCTTATAGAACCGTATCCTGAAAAATACTGAATGTTAATAACATAGTTCATCAAGTCATTATAGCTTTATACTGATTTTATTCGGAGAAAGACTGTGCATTTGTTTACGGCTGTCAGTGCATTCGCACTGAGCGCTCGATCAGCTGTAGGCGCGTGACGTAGGAAGTGATTGTTTGCGGTCAACGACTGCCCTGTGCGGCGCGCAGACTTGACTGTTGCTTTGAGTATATGCCGCCGCCAAAACACAGCGCGGTATCCTTGTACTCTCCGCATGTTTACATGTAGCTGTTAGTTTCTCACAAGTATGTCATTCTACAAAAAATTTTTCAAAAGTATATCATTCCACAAAAATTTTAACGTTAGATATATGATGTATTCCCTTAGAGCGTCGTGATTTAAGAGTTTCTACTTCTACAGTGTTATCATGAATAATTTTGCGAATTCTATATGGGCCGTTATAAAGCAGAAAAAATTTGCGACACAAGCCTTTTCCTTTGTGAGACAAACGATGAGACTTAATTAACACCTTCTGACCAACTGACAAGATTTTTAAACGACCAGGACGCTTAGCTGATTTCTCTCTTCTAGCAGCCGCAGATGCAATATTTTGTAGAGCCAGGTTGACAACTTCAGAATGCCGCAGTTTCCGTGTAGGCGGAAAAGGAACGATTTCAGAAATGCGATTTGTCGGTGCTTTGTTTTTTAATATCAGTATAGGCGGTAAAGAAGTTGAGTCATTAGGAAGTTCATTCAGAATATTTTGAAAAATATGAAGATACTGATCCCAAGTTCTGTGATTCTGATGACAATAAAGACGACACAATTTATTGATTTCCTTCATCCATCTCTCTGAAGCGTTAGATTGAGGGTGAAAAAGTGAAATGAAAATTGGTTTAATTTTACGACGCTGTAGAGTACGAAGCCAAATTTTAGAACGAAACTGTGATCCATTATCTGATATAACCTTATCAACATGACCCACTTCTTTAAGAAAATGGTTGATGAAAGCATTAGATACTGAACGAGCTGTTGCTTTGCGTAACGGTGTAAAACACACATATTTTGATGTCAACTCCACTGCTACGAAAATGTACGCAAAACCATTAGTAGATCGAACCACTGGACCGAACAAATCAACTGCAGCCATGTCCTTTAATTTCGCTGGAATGATAGGAAACAACGGTGCTCTGTGAGAAATTGTCGGCGGCTTAGCCTTTTGACATAATTTGCATTTGGCAAGAACAAATCGAATACGTTTTTCCATATTATTGAAGTAGCAATTTTCTCGTAATTTATGAAAGCATTTTGTGGGACCAAAGTGTGCATAACTGAAATGCGTAAACCAAATCAGCTTATTAACCCACTCATCAGGAATACAACTAACCAAACAGAGTTGTCGACCGATTTTCGTTTAAAAAGAACTTTCCAGATAGATCGCAAAAACGAGGTGTGACAAAATTGTCCAATCTAACAAAGCGTTTAAGAAAATTACAGATACCAAGGAAACTACGAACATCACGTTTTGTGGTAGGAACAGCATAATTACGAATAGCGTCTAATTTTTCTGGATCAGGAAGAATACCTTCTGTAGAAATAATGTGACCAACAAATTTCATCCGTGAACGACCAAATTCAGATTTCTCCAAGTTCACAGTAATGCCAACTCTTGCAAAGATACGTAACAATGAATCCAAAATTTTGTTGTGCTCACTCCAAGAATGTTTAGCAATAAGAATGTCGTCAACATATGAAGTAATATTGTCACGAAGATGAACAGGTAAAATTTCATTTAAGGTACGAATGAATGCTGCCGAAGATACAGTAAGTCCAAACGGTAATTTCTGAAGTCACTTTTGGGTAAAATAGTCATATCCGGTTATTTTTTACACGCTCTCTAGATAGATTGATAGCTGAAGAGTTGTTTCGATAGATGCAAAGGATAGTGAAAGAGTAGGCAGCGGTACAGAAAACTAAAAGAGAAATAGCACCACTACAGCTCGAGGCCCTATGCTCGCTACGGCACATATTCACTTAGAGTAGTGAATCCCCTGAGGACATTAATAGCTGCACATAAATTTCAGTTTGTGACTTCGTGGCAAATTTGGCGGAAGTGCGTACGTAAATTGATCTAACCATGAACATGGATGTATGTCATTCTTAGAATTGCGAAAGATCTTAAATTTCCGAACAGTCAAAAAATGTTTATAGTCAAAGTTTTCGCCTCGTGGCGACAAAGACCTACCGCGTCTGTCCCAGTCCGAATGTCAATTATTGTTAAATTCACGCGCCTGGCGCTCTCTTGTTGCATCCCGTACACGAAACAAATTACTTTCTTCAAACCCCTCTGCTACCTGTGATTCTAAATTTCTTCTGCTATCTTTTCCTACGATTTCGCCTTCAATTTGCTTGACTTGCTTTCGTAACGCCTCAACTTCCCTTTTAACGCGTTCATTAAATTTTCCCTGATTTTGAACATGCTTATTTATGTTCTGGTACTCTTCGGTTTCTGCAAATGGCAATGGTGCTGTATCATCTGAATCTCTGTCCCCATTTAAACTAAGATTTGTCAATTTGTCTGAAATTTCCTCAACTCTTTAGTAGTTAACTGTTCATACTGTTGTGTTAGGTTATTTAATCTGTCATTTGGTACGGATTCCTCGATTCTCTCAAATATTTCTTCCTTATCTTTTGCACGTTGTAAATTTAACTCTGAAAACTTCTGTACTATCACGCGATCTCTTTCTTCCTGTTCTCTATCCTGTTCCCTTTGTCTAATCTCTACTGCAACTAATCTATTATTGTGAGCATTCAAAATCGGTTGTACTTCTTCTCGAATTTCTTTCTTTAATTCATCTTTCATATTTTTGAAACATGTCCCTATTCGTGAATCTAACCGTGTTTCCAAAGTTCCCATATCAGTTTTTAATTCAGATCCCAAAGTTCCCATCTCGGTTTTAATTGTTCCTATCTCTGTTTTAATTGTTCCTATCTCTGTTTTTAATTCAGATCCTAACTGCGATCCCAATGAGTCTAACCGTGTTTCCATTGTTTCCCTATCTGTTTTTAATTCAGATCGCAAATTTAATATTGCACTCATCAACTGCTCCATGTTAACTTGTTCGAAATTATTTTGGCCCCTAACATTTCCCGCAAAACTAACTTCCTTCTGCATAGCCATAAAGCTATCTGTGTTCGATACTATTTCAGAATCTTCTATCGTTAATCTCGTATTCTGTGAATTTTCTGATTGAGAAAAATTTTGAAATGGTTCCGGACTATTTTCCCGACTTATTACATTGTTTTCCACTTCATTATTCATCACACTGTTCTCCTGTGTTGGCGAGTTCGCCATGTTAACAATTTCGTCATTCTCACTATTCATCATTTTTGCCTTTTTCATTGATCGCGTAATCATTTACAAAACATACAAAACTCGTCACTGTACGAAAATTACACACAATGCCTCCTTATGTCCAACAATACCATTCACTCGAAATGTTTCCCTCAAACACGATTGACGAACAATTGAAATAATTGCACAAAAGCGTCAAACGCGTATACAAGACAACAAATCAAAATTCTAAAAAAAAAGAAAATACCATTAGAAGAATGACAATTACCAAATCTACACATGCAAAATAGACTACAATTACTAAACTACAAATTACTACAACAATGCTACGGTCTACTATTTTTACAATCAGAAGAATTCCAAGGGACGATCCGAAGCAGCGGTCGCCACGTGCATGGGGGCTTAATTTTTATATATATAATAAGAATGCAAATATTTTTAGTAGCTGTAAGTCCGATTACGCAAGTCTCGTAAACGGCTGGCCCTGACTAGTATTAGTACGCAATCTGACTGCATAAAACAACCACAAAGAATGAAATGAAAATTTCAGTTAATACAATTAATTAATTAAGTCCCCAGCAACCATAAAATCTACGAAACCAACAAAGCACAAGTGTAGCTGTTCTGTATGTGGTAGTATGACTCAACGCACATCTGGCACGGTTCTTCTTCAACAAGACAAGAATTGTTAAATACAAATTATACTGACGTGGTAAAAGAAAATTAGAAATACTATAATTGTGCAAGAAAACCAAAATTACACTCTAATACAAGAACACAAGCCAGATGCTTTGTTGACTGAACCTGTAATGATGCATTATTTAGGTCACTGAAATAATGAGAGAGAAAAATAAAAGTAGTTTGTTACCTTAATTTATATTGACGAAATGCACTCTGATCATTACAATGTCTCCATTAGAATAACATCTGCTATCTCTCCCATCAAATAGCTGCATAAAACATGGAACAAACACTCACTACTACCCCATCTCACTCCAACTTCAGCTACAAGCAGTGTCCACCACAACTTCTCGGCAAGAACTGCCTGCCGCTACGTCTCAATAAGCACTGCCAGTGGAGGCGGCGGAACAATACTCTCTGGCGCGATTTCTGGCGCTGTGGCTCAGTGTAGCCACCTTTCAAACTATGAATGTGTTTCATTTCCAATATGGACACCGTTACGTGTCGTTGATTGCACCCTGCTATTTGAATCATGACGTGCTGGAAACATAAAACGTGCCGAAGTTTTGTGTGATGTAGCTTGAAAATTCCCAAGAGGATGAAATTCATTAACCGCAGATGAAGTGAAATGTTGTGTTGATTTCAAATAACACAGGAACGCCTATTTCATTTGAGTAACGACTACACATCATTCAGGTTTAGAGCGAAATGTAACTTAAAGCAATGAAGGGTAACGGAAAACATAATGGCGACCTCCTAGCTGTGGTGGAAGAATTGGAAAAGATGTGCTATTAAGAAAGGTATATTGCGCAAAATGGTTGATGAAACGCACGTATCAGCTGTACTTTTCAGAGAACAAATATTTTCTGCAAAACCAATTTATTGGAGAGTGAGAACTGGGGAAAAGGATGTTGAAGTTCGTGTGGAGCACTGTATTGTATTTGCGTTCAGACATGAACAGTGAAGCTACTGGTAAATGGAAATCTAATAAGATTATGGAGAACAATATTTAAAACTTTATAAGCAGATAGTAGTAGATGAGCAAGAAAAAAAAGAATCGGAAATCAGAACAGTAACAGCTTGCCCTCAAGAGCTCAGCACATTGTTTGGTGGGTACGGGCTTGGCGATCCCGGGATTCCTGAGCTGAGGACTGGTCTTATATCAGCGTGAGCTCTGGGCTTGTTCCGGTAACCACATTGGTGCGCTGCTATGGAACGTTGTGAGTCTCAAGGAACGGTGATGTTGACTTAACTGCACGGATCGGGAGGATGGTAAAAACCTCTAAAAATTTCTCTCAAGGCGTGCTGCGGGCCTATGAGATGCATGGCTATTGAGGTGGAAGAGTCGTTAGCGTGCAACATCTGGTGAACCTGCCGCTGTTGCATGAAGCTTTACCTAGCTGCTCGTGGGACCGAGATGGTACCCTAGAAATTTTCTCCTCCTCCACCCGGAGGAATGGGTGGCCAGCAGGGCTAACTGTATGCAGGCTCGTTAGGCATGTAAGTTCCTTGTAGCTAGAAATTTACCTGCTTACCGTACTGTTGCTCGTCCGTCTCTGGAACGCTTCTTCTTCAGTCAACACCATTTTTATCCAATCGACCACGAGCAACGAGGCCGTTTGGTATCCGAGTGAGGCGTGTGCTAGAGTCACTTGGTGTGGAGCAAGTACGACCTCAAATTCAGGGTTTTAATGGCCTGCCACATTGGTTTCCGAGAGCAGATTTAGTGCAGTACAGGAGAAGTTGGACTCCTGCATATGTTTTTAATACCATGTTCACTGAAATTTTAACTGAGCACCGTGACTCTTTGCGGATGGGTCGAAACAGGGAGACTGTGTTGGCTGCTCTGTTGTTTTCCCTCATCGTGTTCTCAAGATTCGACTGCCTCAAGAGTTTACTATTATTGTCGCGTTATTGTATGCAATCTTATGCGCACTG
Organism: Schistocerca cancellata; assembly: GCF_023864275.1. Taxonomy (NCBI): domain Eukaryota; kingdom Metazoa; phylum Arthropoda; class Insecta; order Orthoptera; family Acrididae; genus Schistocerca; species Schistocerca cancellata. The sequence continues at coordinate 245,108,052 of NC_064626.1, read as the reverse complement.
GAGCAGTTGTGACGTGGACACTCTTCGAGTACTAAATTCCTTGTCTGTTCCGATTCTCTAAGTGCCTTTCATTCACTACAAGGCTTGTATCCGGCAGATAAAGTAGTCCAGAAAATCCTGGACGCCTTCTTCCAACTACAAAGACTTGGGAAGGAGGTCTTTCTGCTGGGTACCAGAGCGCATGGGCATCGGTATTGGTGGAAAGTGTGGGGGGGGGGGGGGGGGTGGGGACCGGACGAAAGGATGGGTGCAGCACACAAAGAGGCGTTTCGCGAACATCAGTGACTTCGGTGCTTCATTCCCGCAATTATATCGCTTCGCTGTTGAGATACTAAGTGATACGTCGATGGGAGAATGAATGGCTGGAAGTAGCAGACAATAAGCTCCCTCTAGTAAAACCCACAATGTGGCCGTGGAGTACCTCCTTCCAGCCATGCAGACGGGCTGATGCCGTCGTCACTCGTCTTCCCACTGACCACAGCCCTATGACGCACGGCATCTTGCTCTGGCTAGAGGACCCTCCATCGTGTGGTGCTTGTGGCTTACAGAGAACTGTGAGCCACGTTTTGTTGGTCTCTGTTCTGTTTTCAGACCAGAAGGCGGGGGTGGATTTGCTCACAGACCTGACACATGAATTTCGAATTAATGTGGTTAGATCTTTAAAGTTGGGTGAATATTCCAACATTTCGCAGGAGAGCTTCTGTATATTTTGGAAGGTAGGAGACGAGGTACTGGCAGAAGTAAAGCTGTGAGGATGGGGCGTGAGTCGTGCTTGGGTAGCTCATTTGGTAGAGCACTTGCCCGGCAAAGGCAAAGGTACCGAGTTCGAGTCTCGGTCCGGCACACAGCTTTAATCTGCCAGAAAGTTTCCAACATTTCCCTAAGATTTGATTGAGGTAGTCATAATGTGTTAACCGGGGGACTAACTCCACCCCGCTTTTTGTAAGTAGTTACCGGACACATTTCCCTGTGCCGATGTTTTAGCTCCCCTGTCGTTTTGCTTGTGTTTTAAGCTCTGGAGCCATGGTATAGCACCTTTCACTCTTTATCCGTTGTCTTAAGGCATGTGAGAGAGAGTGCTTGTGTTGGTCAACGCGAGTAAAGTGGGACTGACAACATGAGTGTCGTTCTGCAGGTTTCATCCTCACTGTGTGCCGTAATTTTAGCGATTTTATCCACATTCGTTTCTTTTAATATGTGTCAGGGCGCTGATAATCTCTCGTTGGTGGATTTGATGGTAAGGAGGCCAAAAAAACGAACAGTGAAATCTAAAATTGAAGGAGGACTTTACCTGATAAAAGAATTCTCTAAAATTTAGCACACACCATGGAATATCCAAGGCATGTTTCGTACACAGAGTTATAAACATTGTTAATGGACAGAAGGAAGTGTAGAATATCTGTAAATCAGGTGAAAGACATTAAAAAATCTTCGAAAATATTCGTTTCTATTCATTTTAAACGAAACTAAAATAGGTCTTTCTCCAACTACAGAAATCCTTAATTTCAATTTTCGCGTTTAGGGATGGAACTCTACAACGCAAAAGAATGCAATGTTAAAAGAATTGAGAGATCTGCAACAAACAGTATAAAAAGCTTGTGTCGCTGTTTCGATGCTGATGCTTCGTGTCACTAAATATCTGTGGGAATAATGTATTGAGGTAGTTCCATACAGTCGTCCATGCTGTGTTTATACCTAGCAATTCCTGTAATGAGTCGTCCGAAAAGTAGAATGGCTGTCATTAATTTTGCCTTATTCGAAACAGATTTTATTTGTTTCAAAGAAAACTCTTGTCCGGTCAAATACCTTGTGTTACGTCAGAATCATAGAATGCAGTAGCGATGAGAAAATGCTGGACTCGTAATCTGAATAACCATCCTTAGAATCCCAAACGAACATACCTGTTCAGGTGCTCGATCGATTAATAATTCATTAAGTTTGAATGTTCGTTTAATAAGTCAAGTGTTCACTTTAATAGACGTTGTCTACGTATTTCAGAAAAAGAGCTCCTGTGATAGATCCGCTCTCCAGGTTGTATCAGACCTTAGCGAAGGAACATTGTCAAATGAAGAATATTACAAGCAAACATTAATCTGATGAGAGACTGGTCCAAGTACCAAACTTGCAGCGTTCAATTACGTACAGCAACACACAAAGGGAACATCGTTAGCTCCACGAAAGAGCAAAGTAACCGTCTACTTTCGGTGACCTTTATATCTTATATCTTGTTCCAAGAATCATTCTGATGTCAGCAACGCTGGAATTTAATTGGCGTCACTGGCCTACACCCTTGACAGTGACTATGAAGACAGCAGCTGCGCCGGCAACACAACTCGTCTTGGTATCTGAATGCCTGTATACGCACCACAGTCTCTTTTGTTTTGTCATATTCACTCTTAAGCCACGTACAGGACGCAGTCAACACTTGTTTTACCTTTAATGTGAAACACTGATTCTCTAAACGTACGAAATAGTGTCTAATGATAAGATCGTTATGCCAACAAAAGTAAAACAAGTCTAATGGAGTGTAATCGATTCAGTCTGGCCATACTGAGGGAATTAGATCGTGGAAATGAAAAACTAAACAATAGATGAGTTATCCTGGTTGGACAATGTATTGGCGGAAGTAGAAATGATACAAAAAGCCGACTCGTAATAGCAAGAAAAGTATTTTTGAAAAAAGAGAATGTGCTAATATCTGACATCGATTTAAGTGCTAGTAAGTACAGGCTGTCCATAAATTATCTTAACAACTTAAGACATTAATAAAATGCTTCAAATGGCTAAGAGCACTATGGGACTTAACATCCGGGGTCATCAGTCCCCTAGAACTTAGAACTACTTAAACGTAACTAACCTAAGGACATCACACACATCCATGCCCGAGGCAGTATTCGAACCTGCGACCGTAGCGGTCGCGCGGTTCCAGACTGCAGCGTCTAGAATCGCTCGGTCACAACGGCCGACTTAAGACATTAATACCTTTAAAAACATAATAGATATTAAGAAATAGTTTTCAACATATGATAACTCATAAACAACACGTCAGTGTGTGCTCCCTTAATGGCACGGTTAATGTCTAGTTGGAATTCCATTACTCTCCAGGTGCGATTGAGATCTTTGTAGTGACGTGTTCAAATGCGATGCGAATGCACACCTTCAGGTTGTGCAGGTGTCTAACCTTGATTCGGTACACTAGATCCTTAAAAAAATCCCACAGTCAGAGGTCTAGTGGTGTGATGTCAGGGGATCGTCGCGGCCATTTAATAGAACCATCTCGTCCAAATCACCTAGCATGAAAATTTTCACTTAGAAATTGATGGTCATTGTGGGACCAGTGCAATCGTGCCACATTCTGCTGGAATATGACATCAGGTTGCACGTGTTGTTATTGTAGCATAGCAAACTCTTGTAATATGCCCAGGTAACGACCACAGCTGACGGTAGACTCGATGACAGAGAATGGCCCAACGATGCAGTTGTACATCAGTTCGCACCAAAAATTGACCTTGGGACTGTCTCTTTCCATTGCACATGTAACATGAGGATGCTGCATCGAAGAAACAAATCTGTTCCAAAAAGTCAATGTTTGCGTCAATCTTGCCTAGCATATCCAACGCAAACTGTTCGTGCTGACGTTTGTCCGTAGGCTTTTGTGGTGTCACAGCCAGACACCACACTTGCTAGGTGGTAGCCTTTAAATCGGCCGCGGTCCGTTAGTATACGTCGGACCCGCGTGTCGCCACTATCAGTGATTGCAGACCGAGCGCCGCCACACGGCAGGTCTAGAGAGACTTCCTAGCACTCGCCCCAGTGGTACAACCGACTTTGCTAGCGATGGTTCACTGACAAATTACGCTCTCATTTTCCGAGACGATAGTTAGCATAGCCTTCAGCTACGTCATTTGCTACGACCTAGCATGGCGCCATTACCAGTTACTATTGATACTGTAAAACATGTACCGTCAAGAGCGACGTTCACCATTTACGGATTAAAGTTAAGTATTCCAACAGCTACGTCCTGTTTTGCTAAAGTCTAATTTCCTTGACCTGTTCCAGACCTCACGCCAGCCTGCGTGAGCTAAAACGCGTGCCTTTCGGCTTCCTCTCATAACTGGTGTTAGCTCTCCTGCCAACCCACAACAGCTTTAATGCTTAAAGCAGCAGCACCTTGTAGGGGTATAGTCGTAACCTCTCATACAAGACATCGTGCACTACTGATCTTCCCATTTCTAGCTCTATGGCCACCGTATGCACCGATTTTGTCGGATGCCTTGCGAACGACTGCCTTACCTTCTCTACGTTGGCATCTGAAGCAGTTGGGAGACCCGCCCTCGTTTTTATGGAGAACACTGTTTCCATCAATGATGTATGCCAAGCCAGAATAGTTGGTCGGGAGGGTCGTTCCCTTCCACACCGTGTTCGAAAGCTTCGTTGCACTTGGTTATTGAACGTCGTATATATGAACCAAGCCACACACTGACCTTTCTCCTCTGGCGCCCACTTTTTATCAGGTTTTCAAGTTCAGTTTTGCTTAAAAATTGCATCACCAGTTAAGCAAAAAAAATAAATAAATAAACTTTATGCTTTATCTTATCAGATGTTGAAAACCGTTTGTTAATGTCTAGCTAGTATAGTTTTAACGTTATGAAAGTCTTAAGTTGCAAAGATAATTTATGAACACCATTTTATGAAGGTATTCGCCTGTAGTGTTGATCGGTAAGCAGACAAGAAAAGAGTAGAAGATTTTGAAATTAGTTGCTATAGAAAAATGCTCAAGAAAAGATGATTAGATCGGATGAGAAAAGAGGAAGTACTGAACGAAATTTATGGCGCAAGTTGAGTAAACTGAAAGGATCGGTTGATAGGATACATTCTAAGGCAACAAGGGATTATCAGTTTGGCAATGAAAGGAAGTGTAGAGTTAAAAATTGTATGGGGTGACCAAGATCCGAATCCAATAGGCACGTTCCGCGCTATCTATGTCGTGATAGTTCAACAGGGAAGAAGAGGCAGAGGATAGACTTGCATGGACAGAGCAGCAACAGCCCTGTGTAGTGCATTACTCTCGAAATCTGAACGATGTTTGCGAAACAGCCCAATATGTCACCATTCGAACGCCAAACTGCTACGTTCACGTTTCAACACGCAATCACGTAATGCCTCATTATGCTCTGGGTTGGGATTAAACACTGGAGAGCCAAAGAAACTGGTACACCTGCCTACGTCGTATAGGGTCTAGCGAGCCCGCAGAAGTGCCGTAGCACGACGTGGCATGGACTCGACTAACATCTGAAGTACTGCTGGAGGGAACTGACGCCATTAATGCTGCAGGACTGTGCACAAATTCGTAAGGTTGTGAAGGGGTGGAGATCTCTTCTGAATATCACGTTACACGACATCCCAGGTACGCTCAATATTGTTCATGTCTGGGAAGTTTGGTGGCCAGCGAAAGTGTTTAAACTCAGAAGAGTGTTCCTCGAGCCACTCTGTAGTTATTGTGGACTCGTGTGGAATCTCATTGTCCTGCTGGAATTGCCCAAGACCGTCGGAATGCACAATGGACATGAATGGATGCAGGTGATCAGACAGGATGCTTACGTACGTACGGCATGTCAGCGTCGTATCTAGACGTATCAGGAGTCCCACGTCACTCCAACTGCACACACCCCACACCATTACAGAGCCTCCACCATCGTAAACACTCCCCTGCTGACATGCAGGATACATGGATTCATGAGGTTGTCTCTGCACATTTACACTCCATCCACTCGATACAATTTGAAACTGGACATCCCAATAAGTCAACATGTTTCCAGTCATCAACAATCCAATGTCGGTGTTGACGGGCTCAGGCGAGGCGTAGAGCTTTGTGTTGTGCAGTCATAAAGGGTACACGAGTGGGCCTTCAGCCCCGAAAACCCATATCGATGATGTTTCATTGAATTCTTAGCACGCTGACATTTGTTGATGGCCCAGCATTGAAATATGCAGCAATTTCAGGAAGGGTTACACTTCTGTCACGTTGAACGATTCTCGTTAGTCTTCGTTGTTCCCGTTCTTGCAGGATCTTTTTCCGGTCGCAACGGTGTCCGGTATTTGATGTTTTACCGGATTCCCGATATTCACAGTACACTCGCTACCTCGGAGATGCTGTGTCCCATCGCTCGTGCGCTGACTATAACACCACGTTCAAACTCACGTAAATCTAGATGACCTGCCATTGTACCAGCAGTAACTAGTGTAATAACTGTGCCAGACACTTTTTGTCTTATTTAGGCGTTGCCAACAGCAGCGCTGTATTCTGCGTGTTTACATATCTCTGTATTTGGATACGCATGCCAATTAGAGATGGGCAAAACTGTTCTTTTCAGAGATTGGATCAGAACTGTTCACTCCCTGAAATGAATTAGCTCTTTTTCATGACTCACCACTCATTTACAATAGAAAATAAATGGAAGGCACATTGCCCTTTAAACTTGGTTTATTCCAGTACTATACATGTATTTTGATCTTATTTGATCCTATTTTGAAGTAACACAGATAATGAGTAAGAATTATGTAATGTTTATTGAAATTTCCACGATGTGACAAAGTTTTTGATTATTGATTTATTTTGCACTATCGTGGTTTTTTGGGTGATCGGAAAATGTTGTAACTTGAGATTTACATTAACAATATATTTGGCTATAATGTATTAAAATTTCATTAACCTCATACAAATACATTGCAAGCCATATATTTTTAAAGTGAACGTTTCCTTCCGAAGACGCCTAAAATCGCAAAATCCGTACCAGAAAAAAAAAGATATAAATTTGTCTGTAAAACGAAAGTGCTGCATATAGCCTTACGCAGAATAAAACAAGGAAAATATTGGTGTATCACATTTTGCGATACGTTTATTGGTTCGCTCGTAATTGAAGCGTAAATTCGAGTGTCCATAATAAAAATCCTATAGTAAGAGGAGTCATCAGGAACCTAATCTAATCAGTTTAAACAAATAAAAATAAAATAAAAACAATTGATGTATACATAACATAATAATGTAATATACATAGCGGTATTACTACGAAGAACAATATCCAGTAGGGACGAACTCTGATGCAGAGGCGCTGAGTCGAGCAGGTCGAGCCGCGAGCTGTATTACTGTGTGAGCTGAGACCGCAGAGACCAGAGTGACACCTGAGTCGCTTTGCTCAACGCTCTGGCTAGAGTCGAGACGGTGGGGTGAGCGTTGAGCGGGCGAGTTCTGAGGGTGGGGGGAGCGGTGAACTCACCCGCTCCGAGACAAATCGTCCGTTCCCTTGCGAGCAGGTTGTTGCAAGTAGTTCCAATGTTATCCGCTAGGTGGCTCTCTGTCCTGTTGCTCGCATCAACTGCCCAGAGGGCAGGACGTGCGACTGAAACAATCGCCGACAGAGTGCGATGCGAAGTTAAGCTGCGCCAGACACTGCACGCAGCAGACGACGCACAGAGATGGCACGGCATATGTGAAACACAAAATCCAATGGGGCACTGCACAATGCAGGCAGCCAAGGTAGAAGCAGGGCAGAGGCCGGCGCTGGCTGTGTTGTGTGGCGTGCACTGTGCTCTGACCAGCAGAGGCGCTGCTGATATGCTCTCTCTCTCTCTCTCTCTCTCTCTCTGCCGTGGGAAACGTTTGGAGCTACCGTTCTTTTTTTCTGAATCACTGATTGTTCACTCCTTTGAAAGATTTAACTCTATGAATTAGTTCAAGAGCGGATCCCCCATCTCTAATGCCAATACCAGTTTCTTTGACGCTTCATTGTATAAATCCTGGCTCTTGTTTTGCGGTTACCAGTCGATCAACCTCTGTGCAGCGTTATTCCATTTTGTCAAAAAGCAGCTGTTGAATGCTCTGTTGTTCTCCTGTGGAGTGTGTAGTATTTTCGATTAAGGCACCATTTCTCCAACGTTGAACGCGAGCCTATCTTTTCAGGAGCCTAGTGTGAAATCAATACAGAGTATGAAACTTCTTCGCAGATTAAAACTGTTCGCCGAACCCAGACTCAAACTCGGGACATTTGCCTTTCACGGGCAAGTGCTATGCCCAAGGGCAACTCACGATCCCTCCTCACAATTGTATTTCCGTCGCCAGTACCTCGTCTTGCGGCGGCGCGAGTCAGTAGATGTGGTGTATATGTTTGATCACTGTCTCTCGTCGTACAGTGCACTACAATAGTTCCACCTACCTCAGTACGGTGTCTGATCACCAGTCACTTCTCTGCATACGTAGATACTGTTCAGACGGCGTTAAAAGGAGCGTTGAAGAAAACCACCATCAATACTTACGTTTGCAAAGTCCTCGTAAACTCTGGTAATATCTTATAACAATTTTCGGGTGGAGGACGATTGCTTCATCTCTTTAGAAAAATGGCAAAATTCTGCAATGAGTTCTTTTATTTCTATAGGCTCAAAATAAACACTTGCCATCAGCCCGTATCTAATTAATGAATAATATCACTGTCCTCAGCTCATAGTTCATACAACCCAGTACACACACACAAGGCAGCCAGAAATGTACTTAAGTCCGACCCGAATTACTACGCTATTTACAGTCATTACTCTGCAACAATATATGAGTTTCACATTCGGTCCTTTTCAGTGGATTTATATTAACAGAAATTGCTCGCCAACTATTCCATAAACGGATATGAAATATGCCACGCGGAATTTCACGAAGGCCGAAAGTTCATACACGTTTATCTCTCTAACAAATCACTTCACCAAGATCAAATTTTCACATCTCGCCGTAAAGGCAACTGTTTTCACAGAAGTACAATCCGGACTCGAGAAACCAGTAACTTCTTCATTTTACTCATAATGTAGACGGACACGTCCAACATGAGCTGTACGTGCGATAGCTAGCCAGTGACTGACTGCCGTTCCTTCCAGGGCCTATAACTACTTACAATGCGCGGGAAATGCTTAACGCTGATTGGTTGTTCAAAATGACCAGTCAATCAAAACAAACCTCCGAGTTCTTTCTCGCGCTAAAACTTACGCCAATCAACATTCACAGATGGATTTACGTCACTTCATCATGCAAATATTTATAAAATGTTCAACAAAACCAAATGAAAAGGAAACTAATCTTGAAATAACTTTAGAAAACTATTACAATTTAAACGGCTATTCTGGCTGTCGTTTTGCAAAAGCAAGTACCCTTAGACATACGTCATTAACAAGGTGGAGAAATTACATTTTTCATTGCAACTTACTTGCTTAACACTTTCCCATGATACAGTTACATAATGTTCAACATGAGATAATATTGAATTTTTTCGTATGTCCCACATACACTCTCTCACTCATTCTCATTTACTCACACAACAACACATTAAATAAATACTGATCTTTTTTTTAATTTTATATTACGAAATTGAAAAATAGTTAACATTTTTAATTATGAAAATTCAAACAAATTGACCTAACATTGTGGGAAATTCAGTAATGATTCCAAATGATATTAAAAGACAAACTGTTATGAATCCTAACTGACTTTAATCTTACAAGTGTCGGTTTGGTGTGTTTCAGGTAATTTTCTCTAACTCTGAAAGTATGCCAGCTAGAAAGCTGAGATTTTTACACAATCTTCCTTTTAATAACCAAGGGCAGTACATTGGCTTTTAACTACGTTGAATAATACTTAATATAGTTTATTTAGATTCTTAGGGGCTTGAATATTCTGTCACTCACGTTCACACAGGTACCGCGTCCCACGGCTACGCTAACAACAGGTGCGAATGAATCACGCTAAGATACAAGCGGCTGTTTCTATCACAGCCAACGGCTCCAAGGCTACGAGCCGTACTGCAAAGTAGCTTACTGCAATAAAATGCTATTGCGTGTTGATTCGCGACGTTACCGTCTCCTACCTTTCAAACTCCACAGAAGCTCTCCCGCGAAACTTGTGCGACTAGCACTTCCAGAAGAAACGATATTACGGAGACATGGCTTAGCCAGAGCCTGGAGGATATTTCCAGAATGAAGTTTTCACTCTGCAGGATTGTGTGCTGATATGAAACTCCGTGGCAGTATATGATAGTTCATATCGATGGGCAGGATCTCTAACTTACTTTAATAGATCGTGGGCATATTGATTATTACTAGTTTTCGTAAAAAGATGTTTTTCTATGAAACTGCGATATAAACAGAGTCTAGCATGATTTCCGGGCATGATGAAGAACAGCAAATGTAATAATTCGAGGTAGTGAACCATGCGCTGGGAACAACTGACGAGAAAGTTCCGAGCAAAAATTCCAGGAATGTTGACTTTACCACAGGTCTGCTCACAATAGTGAAAATCATAGCAGGCACGTTATTGTAAGAATTCCATTTACCTTACAAAAATTGCACTCAGTACTGCATTCAGAACAATAATGTTAGAAGTGTTTCTTCCAAGCTTCTTTGTAGCCATGATGTGGCAGAAAATTATGTCGTAATCATTCGAACAATTCCATTGTTGTTCGTGTCATGGGCAGCGTCAATTATGATCAGGATCCTTCTCACGCTACTGAAGATATTTTTCATATGACCACACAAAAAGGAACGATGTTGGGTCAGATGAGGTGAACGAAACATGACTCCTTCCTCACTCCGACTTTCAGGAAACGTGCGGCGCAGTTGTGCATATCCAGTTTGTACAAAATTTGTAGATGTCACGTCGTGTTGGAATGACATACGCGTACGAAGATGAAACAGGTGTTTTCCAACGACATGAGTGAACCAACATTCGGTAATTAACAAAAGGAAATTTTGTGTGCTTAATTGTAGAGAACGAGACTTTCCTTATCGGATTTATGTGACCTAGCAGCCCATTACGGAATCGTCTTAAGGTGACTGACATAAGAAAGTCGTAACACTAAGTCGGAAGCTCTCCGCTACTGATCATGCATCCACTACCGTTCAGTGAGAAAGTGAATACGAAGGAATAGATTATGCTTGAAGAAGTATAGCAATCACGCCCCGGGGTTTTACCCGTGTTTAATTGCCGTAATATATTAATACTTTCATGAACACATTGTTGACTGGATATTGTGGACTGTATACTGAACGCTGCCGATTCTCTGTGAAAAACAGTTAACTTAGAATACGATGTTTCCTGAGTTTTATGTTTACATTTAGCTGTTAGGGTCTAAATCTGTAAGCGCATTGACCATTTATAATGATTACTTCGCAACTAGTCAAGGCACTTAGTGTTAATGCACTGAATATTTCAACTTCTGTTTCAGATCACTCCCGTAAAGTTCAAAGAACTGATTCCTGTGTTACTACCATGCTGACCGACTTTCTTTCCGAGTGTCGTAGGATATATCTTACTGCTATTTTTATTTACAGTCTCCACCGAGTATATAAAATGGCTACTATCGCGCAGCACATACAAATTACGAACAGATGCCAAAGCAGAAGTGCTGATAAATTACGTTCTTGGGGATTCTGTAAAGGCATATTATGCACAGCATTTATCAAGTATAATCGCTCTGGTAACCGAGGAGCATACGAACTGCTTCATAATACTCACCTTTAGCGTGTGAAAAAGCGTTCAGCTTGATATATTGTTACTCCACGCACTGGTCTTTAATACCAAACACTGTTCATCTCACCATTAGCTAAAAAGCTTGTTATAACTATTCCACAGACGCTTTTCTTCCCCTTCCTTTATTCGGTCTGTTCATCACATTCACAAGTTTGTCCGTGCAACAGAACAGCCTGGCCATTACTAACATTACTGTTTCATACACTGCCGTAGTTTTAATATTTTAATGTACTATAACGTAAGATTTATTTTTTCGGTGTCTCTTTAGATACTACAACATGTTTGTGTTTCGTATCGATATAGCTACAAAATATCACTTATCTTTGTACAATATTCGTTGGACAGCTATGAATTCTCGCTGAAGTTGTGTGGACTATCTGTTCAACGTTACGTTATCTGACAATGGCGTAAGAAATCGAAAGCCAATTCATAACGACGTAATAAATATTGCTGTGGAACATTGATACATTGTATCCAAGTTATTTATATGTCTATGTTCCTCCAAGAGCACACGCAATACTCTACAAACATTATTTCTTAGCATTAGTTACAATTAAGGCTCATTCAATTTATAGTGCATTTACGGAGCCGCTACTGTTCGGTCGAGTAGCTCCTCAATTACCATCACAAGGCTGAGTGCACCTCGAAAAATAGTAACAGCGCGTGGCGGCCCGACTGGTCACCCATCCAAGCGCCGGCCACACCCGACAGCGCTTAACTTCCGTAATCTGACTGAAACCGGTGTATCCACTACGGCATGGCCGTTGCCCGTCAAAATTCAGGTATTTATTAAATATTGGTCACCATTCGGTGAAATTCACGCTTTCTCGAAAGCGGTTCAATAAAAAGACTCATTATTTTCGATGTATCTGGCACAAATTCAGTTATTATCTCATGAAAGATGTTTATGTTAATTACGGTTTGGTCCAATTATAATAAAAAGTCCTCTTCCCTTACATCTTATTTTGCTATAGGGTATCACCACCCAAAGAAATTTCGACGAAACGACAATCTATGAACCCCAGATCTACAGCATAATGTAATTTTAAAAGTGAACAGTCATCTGAAGATGAACCTGTTTGTTCCAAGCGGATAAGGGCGCTACTTGTTCTCAATAAATAGCGTTGTTAGCTGTGGCTGTTGCTATTACCACTTCATTGTACGAATTAACCTGCATTTTACACGGTCATGGCTTCGAGATGTCAGTTCTCAAGTAAATAGAATAAACGCTACTTAAATGAAACTTAAAAGAAACGGAAAAGCCGATTAAAAATAACGGAAGTGCGCTTTTCTTCGGAATAATAGCTACACACATACTAATTTAAAGGAGTAGAAGGGAAGATACCAGAAACGATATTTAACTCCAATCAAGTAATTACACTAATAGCAGCAATGAAATAAACGTGTAAGAGATATGGTATAATCCATAGTACGAAAGTTACTGCCTTCCTCTCGTCGAAACTGCGAGTATATAATTTACGTGATCGAATCAGAGACACTTAAGTATCAAAGAAACTAGAGAAGTGGTAATCAGTAATTATGCTGCTGACAACAATAAGATTCAAGTTTCAGTACAATACTAATACATAACAAAACTGTTCCATGCTATCTTGTTTGGCTCTGTCGCTCAAAAACCGGCTGATCCTAAGATTATGAAGTAAACAGTGGCTATCTTTAGTAGACAGTTTTAGCATTTTGTATGGGGGGGGGGGGGGAGAGGACAGATGAGTAAAGTCAGTAATAATTACGAAGGCAACTTGAGCAAGTTGGGAATGGAGGTTCTGGTAAGATAGCTTTGCCGGCATTTCTTTGGGGCCGCGTTTCTATGCTTAAAGGCATAGCTTCATCTACTCTTTTATTTGTCTATGTATTCTATTTCTAGCAAATAAATGGAATTATTTGTATTTCACGACCACCAGGCATTAATACCAATGTGGAAGAAGCATGACGGGCCTCGAACGTGCCGTAGTTGTAGAACCACTCTTCGTTACAATACGTTTACAGGAATCTGCGGAAATTTCTTCCATACTGAAAACTGTCTCATAATGCATCTTTGAGATTTCGCAACTTGTTTCTACCAGTCACACTAACATCTGTAATTTCCATAAAGACAGCATTTATCTCTCATATTTTCTTTTTAAAACAGTTGAACAGTCCATTCAGAAAATTTATTGATGTGTATGGGATCTATGTCAGGTAGGTCCAACAGCAGCAACGTACATATACAAAGGAGGGCGGCACGACCTTTCCCAGCCCTCTTTGATTGGAGATCGAATGTAACAAAAATGCTGAAAAGTCCTGGCTCTTTGGAGCTCGAAGAAAGATGCTGTATGTTTCGCGACAACCTGCACGGAAAATTTCAGTAAAGAATTTTTAATTCTGGAAACTACGAATATTTCTTTGCCCCCTATGTATCGATACCTGTAGTCCGTGAAGATACAATAGAATTAGACTAGACACAGCTCACGCACGCGAATATCAAATGTGATTCTTGCAATTCTCCGTCCGTGAACTGAAGGGGAAGATGGCTTAGAACGTGAACTATGGAAACGGTAAAGGTAGAATAGAGGTAGATGCAGTTCTCACAATAAAATTATTAATGGAGATTCAAGGATCACCAAGACACCTCCTTGCAGGCCTAGACAAAGCCTCCGACAGTATGAGATGTAACAAGCCATTGGAAGACTGAACCTAAATTACTGGACTAGAGAAAGCCTTTGGTATCGTAAAGCGGCAAAAGAGGTTGGCAACCTTTAGGCGAATGAACTAAAGCACAGCATCCACTAAACGCAATAGGATGTAATAGAAGTGGAAGACTGAGAAAGACAATTTCACCGTAGAAAGGCTGTATAGGTTCCATAACACGACGGATAATATATATCATAACTATTTTTCTGATTTTGGGTAGAATCATCGATGCAAGGAAGGTAGCAGATTGACAATGCACTGGCACTAGTGAAGCATTTTTAAAAATGTGTGTTAATTCCTAAGGGACCAAACTGCTGAGGTCACCGGTTCTTAGACTTACACACTACTTAAACTAATTTATGCTAAGAACAACACACACACCCATGCCCGAGGGAGGACTCGAACCTCCGACGGGAGTGGCCACGGTGCCCGCGTGGCGGCAAAGCATTCTTGAACGAAAGAGATCTGCTGGTCAGAGATATGGGTATGAGAATGAGATTCTTGAAAGCGCATTTCGGGAGCACTGCATTGCATGTGTTTGTAAAAGGAGCCCATCGGAAAGCCAGAGAAGAAAGAACTTCATCATTTGGAATGTGGAACTATCGAAATTTGTTGGAACTAGGCAGATAAAGTACAAACTGAAGAAATACTGAGAATGAAAAGGTCAGGGAAGATTCCTATGGATTATTACAAGAAGAGGGGGCAGGTTGGCGGGGACGTATTCCACAGCATAGCGTAATAGTTAACTGGCAGCTGGAAAAAGAATCGGTGGAGCAAAATAATAAGGGCGGACGAAAACTGTAGAGGAGTACGGACGTAGTTGTTACGCAGATATAAAAAATCAAAATATGGAAATTTGTAGGATGGCATCTAATCAGTTGAACGACTGATGTATTTTAAAGAAATTTCTCCACTTTACACTTTATAGTGTTAGCAGAGTGCCAACGGTCTTGCCGCTATGGTAACACCGGTTCCAGTCAGATCACCGAAATTAAGCGCTGTCGGGCTGGGCTAGCACTTAGATGGGTGACCATCCGGTCTGTCGAGCGCTGTTGGCAAGCGGGGTACACTCAGCCCTTGTGAGGCAAACTGAGGAGCTAATTGCCGGCCGGTGTGGCCGTGCGGTTAAAGGAGCTTCAGTCTGGAACCGCGTGACCGCTACGGTCGTAGGTTCGAATCCTGCCTCGGTCATGGATGTGTGTGATGTCCTTAGGTTAGTTAGGTTTAAGTAGTTCTAAGTTCTAGGCGACTGATAACCCCAGAAGTTAAGTCGCATAGTGCTCAGAGCCATTTGAACCATTTGAGGAGCTAATTGATTGAGAAGTAGCGGCTCCGGTCTCGTAAACTGACATAGGGCCGGGAGAGTGGCGTGCTGACCACATGCCCCTCCATATCCGCATCCAGTGATGCCTGTGGTCTCAGGATGACACGGCGGCCGGTCGGTACCGTTGGGCCTTCCAAGGCCTGTTCTGTCGGAGTATGGTTTTAGTTTAATTTAGTGTCCGCAAAGTGTAGCCTTGAAAGTGTCGTGGTACCTCCAGTCGTACCAACTACTAATCGTATGATACCAGTTGTAACTGTCGTTTTCAAAGAGTACGCTGATTCTGAGTACTGGCGCAGGGTCACGTTGCGTAGTTGCAAAGTAATCAGCCTCCTTAAAGTACACCAATACTCTAACCTGCTTGCTGAGACACAAGCCTAGACGTTCTGTTGATCGCCTTCGACGTATATACTTCAGCACTTTGCACTGTTTCATTTATGCTGGGCGTGCAGTGCCGTTTTAGACTTTGATACTTGAATTGAGGATAATGGCATTCGTCTTTGCTCAATTTATAATGGGACACACGAAAATATAAAAACTCTCGATGTTTTTACAACAGTCACAGCAACGTAAAATATCCAGGACAGACTGGCATAAGTAATTCCATTCCAATGGAAATATACACGATGAACATAAGATGTACTACAAATACCACATCACCGACAAGACGATGAGTGGATGCCAGTATCGTCAGTGGAACGACCACCATTTAACACAAACTGAATCCTTTCGAAGAAAGGAAAAACAGGAGTCGTTACAACGACGAGACGACTGATGACCTCAGAAGTTAAGTCGCATAGTGCTCAGAGCCCTTTGAACCATTTGTACGACGAGATCATGAGAAACAGAACACAAGCTTGGCTCGGTGGGGGGAGGGGGCAGGGTGAGAGAAGGGGGGACGATATCGGTCTTCCCTTTCCAGAAGAATCATCCCGGCATTCGCCTTTATGTTTAGGAAAACCAATCTAAACCCGGACGGGCGGCCGAGAGTTTGAACCGCTCTAAGCCGCCACTTCGCCAGAAGAACTCTTTCGAGGGGATGCAATAATCTTCATATCTAATGATTAATTTTATACAATTGCACTGGTAACACATCTTGCATGACAGAATAGAGCCTTAACTCCTCACTTATTTGTCACCATTTAATCTGGAAATACTTTAGGTTTAAGATAACTATCATGTAGGGTACATCATTATGTCAATTCGATAGCGGACATGTTAGGATATAACGGAAATTTGAACGGAGAGAATGAAAAGAAAATGGTGCTTCTTGACTGTCATTATGTTTTCGTGTTGGCCATGCTGTTGTCACCTTTAACAAGCATGCTTGATGTCGTAAGACATTCATTGTACATGAAAACTAAAATTCCCTTTACTTTCACACTTCTAACACAATTTCTTGGTGTTGACACATGATATCGCACCTTTCTACCCGTCATACCAAGAATAATAGAGTTCCGTGACCATGTGAATACTGTTCTAGGCGCTTCAGTCCGGAACCAGGCTGCTGCTACGGTCGCAGGTTCGAATCCTGACTCAGGCATGGCCGGCATGGCTGTGTGTGATGTCCTTAGGTTAATTAGGTATAAGTAGTTCTAAGTCTATGGGACTGATGACCTCAGATGTTAAGTCCCATGGTGCTTAGAGCCATTTTTGACAATGTGAATAAAGTCGCACTAAGGATTAGAGTTGGAACAAATGGACGTAAAAACCTGACCAAGTGTATAACTTTCTTGATATCTTGCTCTATTATTGTCTCTGGTACGACATTGTCTTATATTACGAGAAATAGTGTCATATTCTTATGCAGGGTGCATCATCTAAAACTTGCACAGCAGATACTACAGAAACGAAAACTGAAAACTGCTATTCATGTGTGGTTTTAAGAGAATGGGTTGGCAGTCAGGGACTCATATTGTTAACTACTCTACAGATTGTAATAATACTTATGAAGAATTTTTGTGCAAACATATTCTTTTTCAAATGGAACAATGCCTGTTGACATTAACAAACTAAAAGTAGGGTGAATTAACACATTGATAGTGTTCGTTGCAGGATTTTAGTGCTAGTGTTTGCGAGATTCGTATTTTGAAAAGTTCCCAGACCGACACTTGTACAATACCTGTGGTAGCACGCGCTAGAGAGAAACAGAAGTGCATATACTAGTTACGTGGATTCTAACCAGGCCGGCCGGAGTGGCCGAGCGGTTAAAGGCGCTACAGTCTGGAACCGCACGACCGCTACGGTCGCAGGTTCGAATCCTGCCTCGGGCATGGATGTGTGTGATGTCCTTAGGTTAGTTAGGTTTAAGTAGTTCTAAGTTCTAGGGGACTTATGACCACAGCAGTTGCGTCCCATAGTGCTCAGAGCCATTTGAACCATTTTTGATTCTAACCAGTAACGAGACAACTGACCATCACAGGTTGTGTTCAAAATGACCACCATCAGCGACTACACAAGTTTCCTATTTGGTATGGAACAACTGCTGCACGCGCGGTAGCATTTAATCGCAGATGTTCGAGCAGGCTGCAGTAATACGTCGTTGCATATCATCGAGTGTAGCTGATATGTCCTTGTAGTCAGCATCATTCAACTTTTCCCACAGACACGAGTCAATATGTTGATACCACAGGTTCATCCTAGTCTGCAGAGGTACGTCTTCTGGCCTCCGTGGAAGAAGGTCTCCTAACAGGCTGTGATACTTGTGCGCGGTCCATCTACGAAAATCGGGCCTATGAGCTAATGGTTTACTATCACACATCACATGTTTACATTCCGTGGACGCTGACGTTGCACCTGACGAAGCCAACGGGGATTGTCAACACACCACTAGCGCGTCTTTGGGCTGTTTACCTGGCAACTGTGGCTTCAAAAACTAAACAAGATTCACGATACATCTGAAGACTCCCGTCTTAATGCCCACGTTCAGAAGTTAACACGATTCTCATAATCGGTTCTACGCAACTCTTGATGGTAAGAGATGTATTGGGAATGGGACCCATGTCGATGGAGACTGCGTAGGACACTTGCCTGACTCATGCCACTTCCTCGAGCGATTACGCGGGAGCTAACGTGCGGATCAACTGCAACAGCAGCAAAAACACTAATTTCCCTCTCTTCTGTAATCACCCTTTTCCCTCTGTTACGTTGTCTAGTATTACACTATCACTTTCACATAACTGATTGAAGAGAGTGAGCCGGCCGGAGTGGCCGAGCGGTTAAAGGCGCTTCAGTCTGGAACCGCACGACCGCTACGGTCGCAGGTTCGAATCCTGCCTCGGGCATGGATGTGTGTGATGTCCTTAGGTTAGTTAGGTTTAAGTAGTTCTAAGTTCTAGGGGACTGATGACCATAGAAGTTAAGTCCCATAGTGCTCAGAGCCATTTGAACCATTTTTGAACTTATGACCACAGCAGTTGAGTCCCATAGTGCTCAGAGCCATTTGAACCATTTTGAAGAGAGTGATAAATAATTGCCGAGATGGTCGACGACTATTGGGGTACGTTGCCACCATCGTCGTACAAGAAAGAACTGCATTCTTTCTACACTCTCCATACATCATGAGCATGTCGGCTTTTCCTGTACTGGTAAATGCCGTATTCCACTCACGACCTACTGCTTGGGCTGTCACACACTAACTGACCAGCAAGTCACAGTACATTCATGGAACGCACAAGCGCACTCTAAGTACACATAACGATGTTTAGTTAGCAACCAAGCAGACTGAGTGGCACAAATGTGTCAGTGTGGAAACCTTTCAAAATACATCTCGTGAAGGACTCACACTAGAATCCTACAACAAACACCACTGACATACTTATTTACCCTATTTCAGTCTGTTGATCTCTTGCTCCTCCTGCCTCTGTCTATCTCCTGTTTTTCCTTTCTCTATCTGTCCCCTCCTCCCCCCTTTCTGCCCATTTCCCGCTCCCCATCTCTCTGGCCATTCCCTCATCCCCTATCAAGCGAGGTGGCGCAGTGGTTAGCACACTGGACTCGCATTCGGGAGGACGACGGTTCAATCCCGTCTCCAGCCATCCTGATTTAGGTTTTCCGTGATTTCCCTAAATCGTTTCAGGCAAATGCCGGGTTGGTTCCTTTGAAAGGGCACGGCCGATTTCCTTCCCCATCTTTCCCTAACCCGAGCTTGTGCTCCGTCTCGAATGACCTCGTTGTCGACGGGACGTTAAACACTAACCTCCTCCTCCTCACCCCCCCCCCCCCTACGTGTGCCCGTCTTCTTCTGTACCCTTCTCTCCCATTATCACTCTGATCACTCGTTTTACTAGGAAGCTGGTGCTTCTTACCCCCACAATATTTATTTCCAGATTGTAACTAGCATGCGTGCCAGATTTGGTTGAAATCGGCTCAGGGCTTTTTACCCATGGCTTTGCGCAATGTCGATTATAAAAAAAAATGGTTCAAATGGCTCTAAGCACTATAGGACTTAACATCTGAGGTCATCAGTCCCCTAGAACTTAGAATGGCTTAAACCTAACTAACGTAAGGACATCACACATCCATGACCGAAGCAGGACTCAAACCTGCGACCGTAGCAGCAGTAAGGTTCCGGACTGCACCTAGAACCGCTCAGTCACAGCGGCAGGCTGTCGATTATATTTCGAACATATTTAGTATATTTCAGGCTTATTTGTACACATATTTCACATGTATCTCTGGAGAATTTTGTCCTGTACCTGCATTTTCGCGCAGCTCAGCGTTTATGATGTAGTATGTCCTGAACTATGTTCTGTACAATAATATAATTTTGCATCTACATCCTGTGGTATACATGGCTGTTGTTTGCAAACTTTATTGCGAATAGAGTTAGTAGCAAAGAAGAAAAAAATTTTAACGTCATGCATGATGCAGTAGTTTCTGGCGAATCTCAGTGTTCATGACGTCATATCTCCTGAACTTTGTGTCGCACAATGGAATAATTTTGTTGGTGCACTCAGTGATGTATCTGAATACTGCCTGCAAATTGTCACGAATACATTTGGTCGTAAATAACTAATAAATTAAAACGTGATGCTTCATACAGCAGTTTTATTGCAAGAAATGTGGAAGTGTAGTAAGCGATAATCTTGTTTTCATTTCATCATTTTGTTTGGCTTTTCAGCCGGAAACGGGTTCGTAAGGGTTTGAAATTTTATGTTAAGTTTGTTGCCAATCATTAAATATTCTCATTCTGAAATACTGGGTATTCGAACGTCATGGGTTACACTCCTTTTTCACATCCACCCCCACCCCATTGATAACTTTGGTAGAAACCGGTTCGGTAGTTTAGGAGGTGATGTGGAACAAACATAAATACATACATACATACATACATACATACACACGTATATACATCCTTTGTACAATAAGTATAGATACGATAGAAATTACCAAAATTTTCATTTGGTTCATTTTTCTTCTATGATTCGTCATTACACAAGATATGCATTGCTTGAGACACTATACAAGCATTAGGATGTCATGGCATTCACTCGTATTTCGGCTGTTTGTGATGTACGTAAATCATTCTGCAGTGCCCCCTTGTGTTCCGTCTCTTACGACCTCATCGTCGTCGGCAGCTTATCTTACCTTTCCTTCCTCTCCAAAGCAGTTAGCCCTCTGGTCTGCAAGTAATTCTCGGAATCCTGGTTCTCACAACTACTATACCTGTAAACTGCTCAGTCCGTACTGAAAACCAGCCAAGGGTTTTAATTTTGCTAATGCAGCTTTGACATTTACGAGATTCTCAGGCATATCTAATTGAAGCCTTGACACAGTACAGATATAAATGACAAGCAATAAAGTTGTCATTATCTCTAAGTTACACAGTGCCAAATAACGATGCTTGAAGATGTATGTGAAATGCCCTGCTTAAACCGCTGGACAGGACAGACAGAATAAATTGTGGAAAAGGGCCAAAATAAGGGGCTGTCAGTTACACTCGAACATACAACTATATTATTTGATCCAACAGTAAAAGAGCCCGAACAAAATTTTTTAAACACACAGGTTTAATGTTTGGGACTTAATTACCGGCTGAAAGCCATTTTCATTTAAAAACCTTAAAACGCAAGCATAATCCGAAATTTAAAAGGCAAGCCTTATCTTAGAACAGTTCTTTAGTTAGGCTGAAATAAACAAGTTAAATTCAAATAGGCTGAAGGCCGAAGACTTAAAAATTCAAGAAGTTTTTTAAATGCCAAAGGGCTTACGTCAAACAGTAGGCAGAAGGCCTTAAGAGTAAAACAACTCTAATTTAAAACACAAAACCGGCTGAAAGCCATAAAGTACCAACAACAAGAACAAATTTAGAAACAATAAGGCAGTACACACAAGGGCACCCAGATCAGATGTTCGAGGGTCGGCCTGTAATTCAAACACTAACACTCGCTTCGGTGAGACAGGCAGTCGGGCCAGCCATTCACGATCCGACACACTGGACTCGTATTCGGGAGGACGAAGGTACAATCCCGCGTCCAGTCATCCTGATTTAAGTTTGCCTTGATTTCCCTGAATCGCTCCAGGCAAATGTCGGGATGGTTCCTTTGAAAGGGCACGGCCGATTTCCTTCCCCGTCCTTCCCTAATCCCATGAGACCGATGACCTCGAAATTTGGTATCTTCCCCTAAACAACCCAACCCACAATCCGACGACAACCCAACAGAACGACAGTCATTGGACCCACCGACAAGATAACTTCCACTTTACCCCACCAGGGCACAACAGGGAGTTCAACGGAACAACGTAGAAATTATTGGCTCCCACAACCAAGCACAGACGGAGCTGTCAAACTACACACCGTGCTGGACAGCAGCAACACGATGAGGAAACTACACTGCCTGAAATTTACGTGAACGCCCAGTGCAGGTAACCGGAACGTTAACGGCCACAAGGCAGAAGATTTCGCTGGTGGACTTCAGTTTAAATATCCAAATACAGTGAAACTCCACCGGAGGGTGGTTAGAATTTTCCAACTTGAAAACCGCGTTGTTGCTCGCGGGAATACCCAACAGCCGACAACGAACTCCAAACGACCCAATGTGAACAGTCTTGACTTGCTGGTAGGTTAAATCAAAACTCAACTTTTGTGCCCAGGATCGGTGAGCCACGGACCTCGTAGCAATGAGAACAGCGCCACACTCTCCGAGATCGCATGGAGACCGCCAGAGGGCCCCGGCACCACGCCCACCGACCGACGACTCAGAGCCAGCGCGCCGACAACATTTAAAATAACTTGACAGTCAAAATCACACAAACTACACATAGTTTCACGAACACTTGCACAAAGAACTTGACAATGCTAACGGCAGTGACTGTACAATAACAGGGACGAATCACGAGTCGGCACACACAGCCAACCCATAAGCGATCGCCGGCCATCTACTACATCTACATCTACATCCATACTCCGCAAGCCACCTGACGGTGTGTGGCGGAGGGTACCTTCAGTACCTCTATCGGTCCTCCCTTCTATTCCAGTCTCGTATTGTTCGTGGAAAGAAGGATTGTCGGTATGCCTCTGTGTGGGCTCTAATCTCTCTGATTTTATCCTCATGGTCTCTTCGCGAGATATACGTAGGAGGGAGCAACATACTGCTTGACTCTTCGGTGAAGGTATGTTCTCGAAACTTCAATAAAAGCCCGTACCGAGCTACTGAGCGTCTCTCCTGCAGAGTCTTCCACTGGAGTTTATCTATCATCTCCGTAACGCTTTCGCGATTACTAAATGAATCTGTAACGAAGCGCGCTGCTCTCCGTTGGATCTTCTCTATCTCTTCTATCAACCCTATCTGGTACGGATCCCACACTGCTGAGCAGTATTCAAGCAGTGGGCGAACAAGCGTACTGTAACCTACTTCCTTTGTTTTCGGATTGCAATTCCTTAGGATTCTTCCAATGAATCTCAGTCTGGCATCTGCTTTACCGACGATCAACATTATATGATCATTCCATTTTAAATCACTCCTAATGCGTACTCCCAGATAATTTATGGTATTAACTGCTTCCAGTTGCTGACCTGCTATTTTGTAGCTAAATAATAAAGGATCTATCTTTCTGTATATTCGCAGCACATTACACTTGTCTACATTGAGATTCAATTGCCATTCCCTGCACCATGCGTCAATTCGCTGCAGATCCTCCTGCATTTCAGTACAATTTTCCATTGTTACAACCTCTCGGTACACCACAGCATCATCTGCAAAAAGCCTCAGTGAACTTCCGATGTCATCCACCAGGTCATTTATGTATATTGTGAATAGCAACGGTCCTATGACACTCCCCTGCGGCACACCTGAAATCACTCTTACTTCGGAAGACTTCTCTCCATTGAGAATAACATGCTGCGTCCTGTTATCTAGGAACTCCTCAATCCAAAATACACGTCGTCCGGCAAGACGACCGACCGACGACCAAGCAAAGTCGTCCCCACGCCAATCATGTGTGTCGGCAACCATTGGGCGAGTCATGGCGGTCCGGACCTCACTGCTGCCGCTCCCCGACTGAACTTGTGCCGCGCGCCAACTCAAACACTGCCAGATCCCATCTAACTCACAACACACGACGAGCGGGAAGTAATAGCGGTTCAGCAAAGATAATACGGCAGGGCCTATATCGATAAGCACTGCTGCTGCCGCTCACGGGCGGGCAAGGCAGCAACTCAGTGACACCACTAATTTAAAATTAACATAACGAGCTGGCAGTAAGGTAAAAACAAGATGTAAAATTGAAATGGCAGAACAAGAGCCACGCACGGCTCAGCATGAAGAATGGAAAACAAAACTGAGAACCTGTTAGATGACGATCGATTTGGCTACAGGAAAGGCAAAGGCACGGACCTTAGCTTTGACGCCGCGCTTGGAAAATGGAGGCATGGTTTAAAAAAATAAAGATACATTCATTAGTGTTTTCGTCCTAGGAAAACCACGTAAACACTTAAAATGGTGCATTGTATTTAAAATCCTCGAGTAGACAGATGTAAACTGTAGGAAAAGACGGGTAATGTACAGAATGTACCAGAAACAGGATGGAACGACAAGAACGGACCAAAAACGAAGTTCTTGGATTGAAAAGAGCATAAGGCAAGGATGTAGTTTTTCTCCCCTACTGTTCATGTTGTATGTCGAAGAAGCAATGACAGAATTAAAAGACAGGTTCAGCAATGAGATTAAAATATAGGGTGAAGGGATATCAATGATGAAGACTCGCTGATGACACTGCTGTCGTAAGTATGAGTGATGAAG
Organism: Schistocerca cancellata; assembly: GCF_023864275.1. Classification (NCBI taxonomy): domain Eukaryota; kingdom Metazoa; phylum Arthropoda; class Insecta; order Orthoptera; family Acrididae; genus Schistocerca; species Schistocerca cancellata. Next base: position 245,083,241 of record NC_064626.1, on the reverse strand, counting down.
GATTAAATGGCATTAACGTAGAATTAAAATAAAACAAAGAAAGGTGATAGTAATGACTAGTATCAGAAATTAGACTAGCAATAAAAATGGTTCAAATGGCTCCGAGCACTATGGGACTTAACATCTGAGTTCATCAGTGCCCTAGAACTTAGAACTACTTAAACCTAACTAACCTAAGGACATCACACACATCCATGCCCGAGGCAAGATTCGAACCTGCGACCGTAGCGGTCGCGCGGTTCCAGACTGACGCGCCGAGAACCTCTCGGCCACCTCGGCCGGCAGACTAGCAATAGTTTTGACATCAAAATTTGTGGTAACGTGATAGACGAACTGAACGAATTCTACTTACTACCTTTGAAGCAAGATTGAACATGACGGACGAAGGAGGAGCATACATGAAGTAAACTAGCACAGGCACAGGCGAGGAGGGCATGTCGTGCTAAATGAGGTCTGTTAGTACGCAACGTGGGCGTAATTTCAAGAAGAAATTTCTGAGGCTGCACTCTGTAGCATAGCGTTGAACTGAGGGGCATCTAGGCCACTGGCAAGATCGGAAAATAAGGGAATCCAGGAGTTCGAGGTATGTCGTTACAGGAGAGTGCTGAAAATTAGGTGGACCGATAAGAAATGAGGAGATTGCCTGTAGAAGCCTGTAGAAGCTGTGAGCAAAGCAACATGTGGATAATGCTAACTAGAAGGAGAGACAGAATGATAGGGCATGTATTAAGATATCAGGGAATACCTGCCGTGATAGTAGATGTTGTTATAGAGAGTAAACATTCCAGGAGAAAAGAGATTGATTTATAACCAACAGCCGGCCGAGGTGGCCGAGCGGTTCCAGGCGCTACAGTCTGGAACCGCGCCACCGCTACGGTGGCAGGTTTGATTTTTGGCTGTTGAATTGTTTTTAACAACTGAACAAATCGCCTTTCGATTCTCGCAAAATGAGAAAATTCAGTGTTAACTACTAATAGAAAATCGCAACTTATTTCCAAAGATTTGGAGTAATGAGTTACAGGCACAAAATATATGCGACAATCGGGCTCTTCATTGATCGACTGTATTGATACATACGCTATGCAATCTAAGAGTGTTATATTACAGAGTTACGGAGTTAAGTCCTCTCAGTCTCAAAAGGCCAGTACGAAAGTAAAAGTGTGTAAATAAACACATCAAAAAAAGTTTTGCATCACCTCGGTTCCTAGAGTTCCGTAACCTGTTCAGAAAATTGGAATAGAGATCAAAATAAACATCATTTCTGCCCTTTTTATTGCTCATGAAAATCACAAATTGCATGTTGTTCCACCATATAGCGAGACCTTCGGAGGTGGTGGTCCAGATTGCTGCACACACCGGTACCTCTAATACCCAGTAGCACTTCCTCTTCCGTTGATGCACTCCTGTATTCGTAGTGGCATACTGTCCACAAGTTCAGCAAGGCACTGTTGGTCCAGATTGCCCCACTGCTTTGCGGCGATTCGGCGTAGATCCCTCAGTGTGGTTGGTGGGTCACGTCGTCCATAAACAGCCCTTTTCAATGTATCCCAGGCATGGACGATAGGGTTCATGTCTGGAGAACACGCTGGCCACTCTAGTCGAGCGATGTCGTTATCCTAAATGAAGTCATTCAAAAGATGTACACGATTGGGACGCGAATTGTCGTTCATGAAGACGAAAAATGGTTCAAATGGCTCTGAGCACTATGGGACTCAACATCTGTGGTCATAAGTCCCCTAGAACTTAGAACTACTTAAACCTAACTAACCTAAGGACATCACACACATCCATGCCCGAGGCAGGATTCGAACCTGCGACCGTAGCGGTCGCGTGGTTCCGGACTGAGCGCCTAGAACCGCTAGACCACCGCGGCCGGCCATGAAGACGAATTCCTCGCCAATATGCTGTCGATATGGTTGCACTATCGCTCGGAGGATGGAATTCACGTATCTTACAGCCGTTACGGTGCCTTCCATGACCACTATCGGTGTACGTCGGCCCCACATAATGCCACCCGAAAACAGCAGGGAAACTCCATCTTTCTGCACTCGCTGGAAAGTGTGTCTAAGCGGTTCAGCCTGATCACATTGCCTCCAAACACGTCTCCGACGATTGTCTGGTTGAAGGCATATGCGACACTCATGGGTGAAGGGAACGTGATGCCAATCCTGAGCGGTCCATTCGGCATGTTGCTTGGCCCATCTGTACCACGTTGTATGGTGTTGTGGTGGCAAAGATGGACCTCGCCATGGACGTCAAGAGCTAAGTTGAGCATCATGCAGCCTATTGCGCACAGTTTGAGTCGTAACACGACGTTCTGTGGCTGCATGAAAAGCATTATTCAACATGGTGGCGTTGCCGTCAGGGTTCCTCCGTGCCATAAACCGTAGGTAGCTGTCATCCACTGCAGTGGTAGCCCTTGACCGGCCTGAACGAGGCATCTCATCGTCAGTTCCTGTCTCCCTGTATCTCTTCCATGTCGGAACAACATCGCTTTGGTTCACTCCGAGACGCCTGGACACTTCCCTCGTTGAGAGCTCTTCTTGGTACAAGGTAACTATGCGTAAGCGATCGAACCGCGGTATTGACCATCTAGGCATGGTTGAACTGCAGACAACACGAGCCGTGTACCTCCTTCCTGGTGGAATGACTGGAACTGATCGGCTGTCGGACCCCCTCCGTCTAATAGGCGCTGCTCACGCTTGGTTGTTTACATCTTTGGGCGGGTTTAGTGACATCTCTGAACAGTCAAAGGGACTGTGTCTGTGATACAATATCCGCAGTCAACGTCTAACTTCAGGAGTTATGGGAACCGGGGTGATGCAAAACTTTTTTTATGTGCTTAAATTACGTTGAAAGGAAAAGATTGCTAAGAACAAAATGATATTTAATTATTTATTTAGTTTCCAGTCACAGTGGCAGTGGTTTTTAGGAGGTTCAGGCGAATACTATGTTGGTTTCCCTATTTCTGTGTTAGATACGCAATATACGAGCAATTCAATACATCAATAGGCAGAGGTGGGTGTTTAATTTCGCCGGTGATGTACGCTACATTGTTCTAATTTGTGATTGCGGCATCAGACGGTATTTGGGGCAGTAGAAATATCCAAGATGCGCAAGTGCACATATGCAATGCTTCACAATGTCTGGAAAAGGATAAGATGAAACAGTCCTTAAAAACTTACCCGAAGTGGTCTGTGTCAGAAGAGAAAGCCGAGTCCATGGCAGCGTTTCTAGCAAAGTGGAAAGGAGAGCTACAATCGAATGCGTGAATACATATCGACAAAGCGTTGCGTTTCGTCCGGCTTCTCGTTAAAACTGATTGCGGTCCGTCGCAGCCCCTGGAACACGCGCGTCTGTGAAGTCGGTTAGACGGAACCGGAAGTTCATCGACACGCAACTGGAATGGCCGGAGGCGAGCTCCAGCGTTTGCGACTAAGCTTGCAATCAGCTCCGGCTAGATGGCATTTCACTGCAGTGCTCGTATTTCGGGACACTATGCATAAGTAATACGAATCCAGACCGTAAAATTGCTAGCGTTTTCAGATTGCACGGAAATCGGAGGAACAAAGAGGGAAAGCAAAGACGCTCGGAGTTATTTAAAGGAAAACAGATTCGCTTTTACGTCTCAACCCTTTCAAAGGGAGACTACCGCGAGGGCGCGCAAGCTGAATAAAAGTCACTGTTTAATGAGTTCTCTTGACGTCATCACCATTGTCATCTTCGAAGCTATTTTCAAACGGTCTATTCCGACAACAGAGAGCAGGTTCAATATCAGAAGTATTTAAATACATAAATTCCTGATGTTCACTAGACATAAATAAAATTTAGTCCTTATTGAATTTCAGGGTGTCTGGTGTTTGTTGTCTACTTGCAGCAACGCAAGCCTCAGCATGCGGTTAAACTCTGTATGATATTATACACCTTCAACCTCATATGTAATTTAATATTGGGTTACATCTACATTTCCGCCAAAAGCAAAATAATAAGAACTTTTATGTAACCCTGAGGAGCTAAGTTTCACTGATTTATTTGCATAGTCATAAATCTCTGATGCATAAGTGTTTCCACAAAATTTTATTCTCTGCTAACTACTGTTAGGCATGTACGAGTATTTCCTTCTATATTACTAGCTTCAGTTTCGCTTATTACCTTTAACTAGTAACAGAAACTGAGATCTCCACTTAATTAAATGGAGCGACTGCTAGCTGATAGCTGTTATAATCGCATTCCTTTTGAGTCATTTTTCTTCTAATTGGTTTGCTGCTCCCCGCCAGGATTTCCTCAACTGTAGCAACCTCTTCATAGTACACTACCACTTACACCGCATTACCTCAGTTATTTGTTGTATGTATTTCAATCTCTGTCTTAGTTAACAGATTTTACCATCTACACCTCCCTCTACACTGAGGTGACAAAAGTCGTGCGATAGTAATACGCACATATACATATGGCGGTAGTATCGCGTACGCAAGGTATAAAAGTGCCGTGGATTGGCGCAGTTGTCATTTGTACTTCGGTGATTCAAGTCAAAAAGTGTCTCGCATTATTACGGTCGCACGACGGGAAATCACAGCCTGGAATGGTAGTTGGAACTAGACGCATGGAACAAATCATTCCGGTAATCGTTAGGAAATTCAGTATTCCAAGATCCAGAGTGTCAACAGTCTGCCGAGAATAATATTTAATATTTTGAAGTATCAGCCTCAGTTGCCCAAATTTTCCGGTCTTAACCAGGTTTCGGCTAAATTAATCTAGCCTTCTTCAGAAGTATAAAATTACTATAACATGCCAGAGTAAGGCACATTCAACAAACTTATAGTACCGGGTACCATGTCGAAATAAACTATTTAACTGAAGCCCAGCCCCAACCACCACGCGGTGGGTTGGCAGCGGCAACTACGTTGGCATGATATAGTAATTTTGTGCTTCTGAAGAAGGCTAGATTAATCTAGACGAAACCTGGTAAAGACCGGGAAATTTGAGCAGCCGAGGCTGCTTCTTCAAAATATTAGTCTATCACGGGTGCTGACGGGGCTGCAATATGCTAAAAAATCTGAAGAGAATGCCACATTTCAGGCATAACCTCTCTCTGTGGACAACGCAGTCGCCGACGGCCTTCACTTAGCGACCGACAGCAGCAGCGTTTGCGTACAGTTGCCAGTGTTAAGAGACAAGCAACACTGCGTAAAATAATCACAGAAATCAATGTAGAACGTACGACGAACGTATCCTTTAGTACAGTGCTGATGGGCTATGGAAGCAGACGACCGACGCGAATGCCTTTGCTAACAGCATGACGTCACCTGCAGCACCTCTCCTGGATTCATAACCATATCGATTGGACCCTAGACGACTGGAAAATCGTGAGATGAGTTCCGATTTGAGTTCGTAAAGCTGATGGTAGGGTTCGAATGTGGCGCAGACCCCACGAAGTCGTAAACAAGGCACTGTGCAAGCTGGTGGTGGCTCCAACGTGGTGTGGGCTGTGTTTACGTGAAATGAACTGTGTCCTCTGGTCCAACTGAACCGATCATTGAATCGAAATGGTTACGTTCGGCTACTTGGAGAGTATTTGCAGCCATTTATGGACTTCATGTTCAAAAACAACGATGGAGTTTTTATGGATAACAAAGTGCAATGTCAACGGGGCACAATTGTTCGTGATTCGTCTGAGCAACATTCTGAACAGTTTGTGGGCAGCCGAGCGGTCTGGGCGCTGCAGTCATGGACTGTACGGCTGATCCCGACGGAATTTCGAGTCCTCCCTCGGGCGTGGATGTGTGTGTTTGTCCTTAGGATCATATAGGTTACGTAGGATGTAAGCTTAGGGACTGATGGCCTTAGCAGTTAAGTCCCATAAGATATCACACACATTTGATTTGAAACATTTGTGGCGAATAATCGAGAGGTACTCAACATCCTGCGCCGGTAACTCTTTCGCAATTACGGACGGCTGTAGTGGCAGCACGGCTCAATGTTACTGCAGGAGACATCCAACGACTTGTTGAGTCCATGCCATATCGAGATGCAGGACTACGCGGGGCAGAACGAGTCCGACACTACGTATATTAGGAGGTATCCCATACATTTTGACACCTCTGTGTAGTACCATTGAAATTACTCCTTGTTCTCTTAACACACTCCCTATCGTCCTGTCCCTTGTTTTCTTCAGGTGAGACCCAGCTCGCGCTATTCGTCCACGAGACTCAGAGGGCCATAGACACGGGTTCACAGGTAGATGCCGTGTTTCTTGACTTCCGCAAGGCGTTCGATACAGTTCCCCACAGTCGTTTAATGAACAAAGTAACAGCATATGGTCTATCAGACCAATTGTGTGATTGGATTGAAGAGTTCCTAGATAACAGGACGCAGCATGTTATTCTCAATGGAGAGAAGTCTTCCGAAGTAAGAGTGATTTCAGGTGTGCGGCAGGGGAGTGTCATAGGACCGTTGCTATTCACAATATACATAAATGACCTGGTGGATGACATCGGAAGTTCACTGAGGCTTTTTGCAGATGATGCTGTGGTGTATCGAGAGGTTGTAACAATGGAAAGTTGTACTGAAATGCAGGAGGATCTGCAGCGAATTGACGCATGGTGCACGGAATGGCAATTGAATCTCAATGTAGACAAGTGTAATGTGCTGCGAATACACAGAAAGATAGATCCTTTATCATTTAGCTACAAAATAGCAGGTCAGCAACTGGAAGCAGTTAATACCATAAATTATCTTGGAGTACGCATTAGGAGTGATTTAAAATGGAATGATCATATAATGTTGATCGTCGGTAAAGCAGATGCCAGACTGAGATTCTTTGGAAGAATCCTAAGGAAATGCAATCCGAAAACAAAGGAAGTAGGTTACAGTACGCTTGTTCGCCCACTGCTTGAATACTGCTCAGCAGTGTGGGATCCGTACCAGATAGGGTTGATACAAGACATAGAGAAGATCCAACGGAGAGCAGCGCGCTTCGTTACAGGATCATTTAGTAATCGCGAAAGCGTTACGGAGATGATAGATAAACTCCAGTGGAAGACTCTGCAAGAGAGAAGCTCAGTAGCTCGGTACGGGCTTTTGTCAAAGTTTCGAGAACATACCTTCACCGAAGAGTCAAGCAGTATATTGCTCCCTCCTACGTATATCTCGCGAAGAGACCATGAGGATAAAATCAGAGAGATTAGAGCCCACACAGAGGCATACCGACAATCCTTCTTTCCACGAACAATACGAGACTGGAATAGAAGGGAGAACCGATAGAGGTACTCAAGGTACCCTCCGCCACACACCGTCAGGTGGCTTGCGGAGTATGGATGTAGATGTAGATGTAGATGTAGATATGCTCCTTCTCTTTGCGAATTCTGAGAAGTACTCCCTCATTTCTAATCAGTCCACTTAATTATCAATACCCTTCTGTAGCACCACATATCAAACGCTTCTATTCTCTGCTTTTCCGATTGTCCTAGAGTCCATGATTCTCTTACGCACGATGCAATGTTCCAGAGTTCATTCTCAGAAACTTCTTCCCCAAATTAAGCGTGATGTTAGATACTGGAGCAAGACGCTTGTCAGGAGGGTTGCCGTAACTTGTCGATTTAATTTTTTGAAGGACATCATCTTGACGCCAGTGACTGTTATACGTTTTTTTTATACTACTGCAATTTCGGCCTTAGGCCATTATTAGGTGCTGATACTATGGCTTTAAGCCATTCAACGTAATGTAAGCTAACATTTGTATGCCATTGTCAGTACTGTTAAATTCATTCGTTACTTTGTTACACAGTGCGAGCACACGTATTCAGACATCGTAAAACAACATAATCTGTAAGTGCACATCTCCGTTAACCCATCACTAGTCATTTGTGACTAGTCATTAACGAACATGTGCACTTGCAGATTATGTTGTTTTACGACGTTTGAATTCGTGTGCTCGCACTGTGTAACAAAATAACGAATGAATTTAACAGTATTGACAACGACATACAAATGTGTTAACTTACATTACGTTGACATGGCTTAAAGCCATGATATCAGCACTTGATAATGGCCTAAGGCCGAAATTGCAGTAGTCTAATAAAATCTTATAACAGTCACTGGCGTGAAGATGATGGCCTTCAAAACTATTTTTATAAATGTGAAACCCAGCTAAAACAAGCTGTCGATTTAATGTATGATGGCGGCTGTACTTTCCGCCAGGCAGAGTGCTCGCTACTTAATGCAATATACAGTTTAGAGTTCGCCCATCACATTAAAGGAAACGACCCTCGTAAGTGAACAGTGGGTGCAGCACTTCCAGAATGGTTGGTCAACAATGAAAAAGTTAAACACTTAATTTCAACAGATTCTTATGTATTTACATCTACCAAATTCACAAATTAAGTGAGAAATGTTCCAATACTCACCAAAAAACAAACAATTTTCGTATTTAATAGTGTAGGGCCCTTAAAGCAGTGATTAATAGAGTATAAATTTATTTACTCGTAAGTGGTTTAGCAAGTGACAAATTTGCTTTACGCGAACATAGTCTGTGACAACAGCTACGGCTTAAGGCTGAAACGAACTGTTGCATTTGGTTCGTCTGTTTCTATTTCCGTCAGCGGGACAACTTCAGCTGGTTCTCAGGTATGGCAGAATGACGTTACGTTGCTTATGGTTATTAGCTAAGGAAGTACAAGATCCTCATACACAAGGGATTCTGCCCAGGTCTTTTTCTTTTATTTTTTTTAATTTTTTTATTATTTTTTATTTTTTTGCAGTATCTGAGAGTTGAGAGTGCTCAATATTCTATACAAAGTGTAATATGTTATAAGTTATGTGATTATGGGTAGGTAATATAGCACAATGGTATAATGTTAATGACTTCGGATCGCTTCCATAAACTATTATATTGTACACAAACATGCGATTAGTTACTTAACAGCTCTGATATTCCAGTATAGGTCACATAATCTTCTTAACTGTATTACAACACTTTTGGTTTGGATAAGATGTAGCAAACTGTATTTCGTTGTAAACCTTTACAAATCTGCAGATTGCCAATTTACTGGCTGAAACTATCTATGTAACAAAACTTGTGATCTAGGCAATAATGTGTTCTAAAAGGATACTAGACTCTCAAATCAATGGACTGTGATGGGAGTACATTTGCCTCCCTAAAAACCAAGTTCCCAAATAACAGTGAAGCGAAACTAAGGGAGTGAGCATTAGTTAGGGTACTTTGAAAGATTCAGGATTTGAAAGCCTGTTAAAAATATACGAATCGACTACATGGTTCTTTTTCATAAATATTGTCTTAAAGTTTCTAGGAAACTCCAGATCTGAACATTTCGAAGAACTAGTTGATGAGTTGATTAATAACTACATGGTCATGTGATGCAAAGTTGTGTTGAAAATACACGTGTTGGACTCTCATCTTGATTTCTTCCCAGAGAACCTCAACACAATCAGAGAAGCACATATCCAGCCTCTCCACCAGGACATCACACAAATGAAAAAACGCTGCCAGGGAAACGGACTCCAACTAAGTTGGCGGGCTACTACTCGGCACTCGAGAGAGATGCTCCTCACACAAGGCATAGTGGTTAATCTACTACACATACATTTCAGGTAGGTACAGGTTTTACATTTACTCACATGTATAATTACCAGATGTTGTATTGTACTTTGTACACAATGGTAAGGAGAGCTGGGCTACAGAGTGATATAACAGCTGTCGTCTTAAACAAGCTGGACAGGAGCAGAAATGATTAGCGAACACGTAAATGCAGTACACAGAAGTTCTACTTAACTTGTAGGTTTCTCATAGCATTGCGAAGAAACTTTACAAAAGAACAAACAGCAATAAAAGCCAACTATTACAAGAAGGAAACTAAAGAGCATCGTGTAATGTGAGACTTCAGCTACTAATGCACAAGCGAACTGTGGAAGGCTGATCGAGACAACAGTATCGAGGACTACGACTGATACTGGGCTTACATCTACATCCATACTCCGCATGCCACCTGACAGTGTGTGGCGGAGGGTACCCTGAGTACCTCTATCTAGATGTAGATGTAGATACTGGGCCATGTAGCTGTCGCCAGCCATCATCTACTGCGGTGGAAGACGGCGCTCGCAGTCGGAGCTGCTAAAGGCATGGCGCAGCTGGTGAACACCATTGGATCCGCCAGATCCCCGCACGACTGCTACCAACATCTGTCGTAACGTATGTTTCCGTTGCCAACTATGAGATACTGATGATGATGGAATCAGTCTCCGACACATCAGCACATTATGCTTGTGATTGCAAGCTTCTCAGATTCTATTGCAATCAAGACTATAATAAAATTGGAAAGGGTAATGTTAATCAGAATACTGGGAGGAGTTGTGGTCTAAATAACTATAGATTTATTTATTCTTAAGGTCACAAGACAGAAAAAATGGCTAAATAAATGGCACACAAACGTGTTTTTATTGGACAAATGCTTTCAATGACATGTGGTTTATGGTGAACAAAGTGATCATCAGGGGATCAACACACGACACTAACTAGAACTAATCCGTTTACCTGACTTCATACATGTCAATCCGTGGTACGGCCCAAAAACTACGCTACTATACTATTTCTTAAATATGCTTCCAAAGAATAGGGTGCTGAGAAGCATATATTGGAGTCCTACGCCCTAGCAGCATATACTTTACCCTCGTATTGGTCAGGGTGACACACCATGATGCACTCCGCGACTGGAGTCATGGATGGCAGCAATGTGTTATTAATGGCGCGCACCCGAAACAAATGCAAGTACGCGGTCTCGCGTTCGGCTAATTCGGAACACAGGTATTTGCCTCTGAGCCTCTGAAAGCCCGATGGATTCCAGTGTGCAGGTGGATCCATTTGCTGGTCTGTCAAACCAATTTGACTCCGTACCGTGACTGCGTGACACAATATGTCAAATGTTAAGACGACCGACACAGAAAAACACTACTGGCCATTAAAATTGCTACACCACGAAGATGACGTGCTACAGACGCAAAATTTAACCGACAGGAAGAAGATGATGTGATATGCAAATGATTAGCTTTCCACAGCATTCACACAAGATTGGCGCCAGTGGCGACACCTACAACGTGCTGACATGAGGAAAGTTTCCAACCGATTTCTCATACTCAAACAGCAGCTGACCGGCGTTGCCTGGTGAAACGTTGTTGTGTAAGGAGGAGAAATGCGTGCCATCACGTTTCTGACTTTGATAAAGGTCGGATTGTAGCCTATCGCAATTGCGTTTTATCGTATCGCGACATTGCTGCTCGCGTTGGTCGAGATCCAATGACTGTTAGCAGAATATGGAATCGGTGGGTTCATGAGGGTAATACGGAACGCCGTGTTGGATCACTACGGCCTCGATTCACTAGCAGTGGAGATGACAGGCATCTTATCCGCATGGCTGTAACGCATCCTGCAGCCACGTCTCGATCGATGGCGACGTTTGCAAGACAACAACCATCTGCACGAACAGTTCGACGACGTTTGCAGCAGCATGGACTATCAGCTCGGAGACCATGGCTGCGGTTACCCTTGACGCTGCATCACAGACAGGACCGCCTACGATGGTGTACTCAACGACGAACCTGGGTGCACAAATGGCAAAACGTCATTTTTCGGATGAATCCAGGTTCTGTTTACAGCATCATGATGGTCGCATCCATGTTTGGCGACATCGCCGTGAACGCACATTGGAAGCGTGTATTCGTCATCGCCATACTGGCGTATCACCCGGTGTCATGGTATGGGATGCCATTGATTACACGTCTCGTTCACCTCTTGTTCGCATTGACGGCACTTTGAACAGTGGACGTTACATTTCAGATGTGTTACGACCCGTGGCTCTACCCTTCATTCGATCCCTGCGAAACCCTACATTTCAGCAGGATATTGCATGACCACATGTTGCAGGTCCTGGTTGGGCCTTTCTGGATACAGAAAATGTTCGACTGCTGCCCTGGCCAGCACATTCTCCAGATCTCTCACCAACTGAAAACGTCTGGTCAATGGTGGCCGAGCAACTGGCTCGTCTCAATACGCCATTCACTAGTCATGATGAACTGTGGGATCGTGTTGAGGCTGCATGGGCAGCTGTACCTGTACGCGCCATCCAAGCTCTGTTTGACTCAATGCCCAGGCGTATCAAGGCCGTTATTATGGCCAGAGGTGGTTGTTCTGTGTACTGATTTCTCAGGATCTATGCACCCAAATTGCGTGGAAACGTAATCACATGTCAGTTCTAGTGTAATTTATTTGTCCAATGAATACCAGTTTCTCATCTGAATTTCTTGTTGGTGTAGCAATTTTAAGGGCCAGTAGTGTAATAAGTACGTCCACGCATTACTCGTTGTGTGTATGATACTAGAAGCAGTACCTTTGACGATTCAGATGGTGACTGGAACAGGCTCTAAGTGGCACACTAGCAAAGGATACAAGTCTCACGGTTTAGGTAAAAACCTGCTGTTCTTTAATAGCGAAGTGCTATTATAAGAGTGACCTCTTCCCTATCCCTCAGCTTTCCTCGACAGTTCAGTAGCATTGCACATTTACATCTTAGGCTACTCCCACTTTACCACAAACGAATCAAGAGCTTGAGTGGGACATTCAAAGCTGGGAAAGCGCCCCTTGCTCTGCAAATACAGATTTGACCAACCAGAGACTTTACAGTTAATTGGGAGAAAAAGAAAAATGATTTAGCCTCGCAGCCTCTTTCCCACGCGTTTACGCCATGTCTTTGCTAAAGCATGACCTGGGTTGAACCACAGGCATCCATAAAAATATCTCCCCTGTTGCGTCCATTTCGAACTTTCCAAAGAACGGCCATAAACTCGCCAAAAGCTTCATGCCTTCACAAATGTCTTTTGTAATAGAGTCTGGACGTTTGGGCGCCAGTGAGCTGTTCCACTGAAATTCGCAGAAAACTCACAGTCGTCTCATCGGCTTCCTGCCTAACAAGCATACATCCTCTGCTTTATTGCCGGTCTACAATGCTCTGCCCACCGCAGCAGAGATTCTTCGGCGACAGTCAGCCTGCCTGGACGTGACCGCCGACCGACCGGCGTCATCCAATGATACCGAGGAAGTCAGCAGTCCACAAATGTTTTCACTCAGGTTCCGCAGATAAAACGCTCCCCTCGGCCCTCAGCCCCTGTACAATTTTACTGCAGGCGTTTAAATCAGCACCCTCTTCCTTTGAACGCAGGTAAAGCTTACCGCTATTCCTTCACTAGAGCACACAGGCATGAGTGTTAACTACTGCCAACCATTTCTTCATATGTATGAAGTCAGATCGTATGCAGGTATAGCAACCAAATAATAAAGATCAACTTCACTAAGATCATCATGTAGCATAACACTATATTAGAATTAAGAGTGTTCTGCAATATCTCTTAATTATGACAAACTGTGGGCGATGGAAAAGTTCTGTAACAACTTTTGAAATCATCCCAACAGGAATCACCATATTAAAATTCCTTTAACATTAGAAAACTGAATTTTAATTTGACCATTGTAACAGGGGCAGGAATTGTTGAGCCAGTTTATTTGCTCTAATAAGCACATACATGGGAAACTGAATTAAAAAAGTTTACATACAAATTACATACAGGAAAAGACCATCAATATATTAGAAATGTATTAGGTTAAAATGATCGTACTTATATACACTCCTGGAAATTGAAATAAGAACACCGTGAATTCATTGTCCCAGGAAGGGGAAACTTTATTGACACATTCCTGGGGTCAGATACATCACATGATCACACTGACACAACCACAGGCACATAGACACAGGCAACAGAGCATGCACAATGTCGGCACTAGTACAGTGTATATCCACCTTTCGCAGCAATGCAGGCTGCTATTCTCCCATGGAGACGATCGTAGAGATGCTGGATGTAGTCCTGTGGAACGGCTTGCCATGCCATTTCCACCTGGCGCCTCAGTTGGACCAGCGTTCGTGCTGGACGTGCAGACCGCGTGAGACGACGCTTCATCCAATCCCAAACATGCTCAATGGGGGACAGATCCGGAGATCTTGCTGGCCAGGGTAGTTGACTTACACCTTCTAGAGCACGTTGGGTGGCACGGGATACATGTGGACGTGCATTGTCCTGTTGGAACAGCAAGTTCCCTTGCCGGTCTAGGAATGGTAGAACGATGGGTTCGATGACGGTTTGGATGTACCGTGCACTATTCAGTGTCCCCTCGACGATCACCAGTGGTGTACGGCCAGTGTAGGAGATCGCTCCCCACACCATGATGCCGGGTGTTGGCCCTGTGTGCCTCAGTCGTATGCAGTCCTGATTGTGGCGCTCACCTGCACGGCGCCAAACACGCATATGACCATCATTGGCACCAAGGCAGAAGCGACTTTCATCGCTGAAGACGACACGTTTCCATTCGTCCCTCCATTCACGCCTGTCGCGACACCACTGGAGGCGGGCTGCACGATGTTGGGGCGTGAGCGGAAGACGGCCTAACGGTGTGCGGGACCGTAGCCCAGCTTCATGGAGACGGTTGCGAATGGTCCTCGCCGATACCCCAGGAGCAACAGTGTCCCTAATTTGCTGGGAAGTGGCGGTGCGGTCCCCTACGGCACTGCGTAGGATCCTACGGTCTTGGCGTGCATCCGTGCGTCGCTGCGGTCCGGTCCCAGGTCGACGGGCACGTGCACCTTCCGCCGACCACTGGCGACAACATCGATGTACTGTGGAGACCTCACGCCCCACGTGTTGAGCAATTCGGCGGTACGTCCACCCGGCCTCCCGCATGCCCACTATACGCCCTCGCTCAAAGTCCGTCAACTGCACATACGGTTCACGTCCACGCTGTCGCGGCATGCTACCAGTGTTAAAGACTGCGATGGAGCTCCGTATGCCACGGCAAACTGGCTGACACTGACGGCGGCGGTGCACAAATGCTGCACAGCTAGCGCCATTCGACGGCCAACACCGCGGTTCCTGGTGTGTCCGCTGTGCCGTGCGTGTGATCATTGCTTGTACAGCCCTCTCGCAGTGTCCGGAGCAAGTATGGTGGGTCTGACACACCGGTGTCAATGTGTTCTTTTTTCCATTTCCAGGAGTGTACTTCTGAGTGTGGTGCATGTTTTGGCAGCAACGACGCTAAAATTATTGTCTCCAGGGATCATGCTCGAATCTACATCCACCTATTTTGCAGAATTAACTGCATTGTCAATGCTTTGAGATGGTAGTGTTAAAGGGGCATCAAAAGGAATTAATGATAATCACTTTTCACTGTTAGGAATAATCACTGGAAGCAAAGAATCAGTACGATAGTTCACCTGTGAATCGAAAAAGGAAAGAAAATCGTTAATGCGGTATAAATCAATTCAAAAATTACTGTGAGGTCCGTGAAATTCAACGACGCTTGATCATGGCTACATTCCATCCGTTTGGAGTTCAAGTGACTCACACAAGTGAAGAAGCCCTTACCGAAACAATGTGCTAAAAAAAAATTACTTCTGTCTACTCCTGGCGTCCCGACGAAAAGAAGTGCGTCTGGACTAGCATTTGGTACTCAAGGTGCGTGCTTGTCAACAAGTGGCGTGAGGAAATATCAACACCAAAATTCCTCCTCATAGGAGAAAAATTTGAAATAACCGACGAGTCGTCCCCGTGGGAAGAAACGTTTGCTGGTAACTGACAGGCGTGGTGCGTAACTGTCGCGACCTCCCTCTGTCCAGAAAATTCCAACTTAACCGACTAGTTGTCCCTATGAAAGGAAAAGACGAATCTTAAAACGTGTGACGGCCATGAGAGTCGCCAGACTGTCACCACGCCACAGCAGGAGAGGTGACCGCTCCTCAGGAGTCCGCCTCAGAAACTTCCGCTACATGGTGTGACTTACCTTAGTTTCGTAAAAATCACAAAGTGCTCTTACACTGCGTCGCTAAGGAGTGAAACTAATTACTAGAAGGAGGCGGGACACGAAAGGTGCTAACTAATTTTCTTTTTC
Source organism: Schistocerca cancellata (assembly GCF_023864275.1). Classification (NCBI taxonomy): domain Eukaryota; kingdom Metazoa; phylum Arthropoda; class Insecta; order Orthoptera; family Acrididae; genus Schistocerca; species Schistocerca cancellata. Next base: position 245,067,241 of record NC_064626.1, on the reverse strand, counting down.
AATTATTTCTGTTACTCTTTGAAGTTACCATGTCGCTCTTTTCAACAGAGCGGTGGAAATTTGTACCTCATGAAACGAATCTGCCAGACAACGGGCGGACGCATTTCACTAGTAGACTTCTTTTGATCAGAATTTCCCTCTGTTCCTGTGCTAGTCGGCCTTTTATGTCGCCCTTGCTTCGTTCGTTACACAAACAAAAGGAAATCTAAGGTAATGCTCTACGCAGCAGGAGAGAATGCTAGTTAACTAACTGTTAAAACTCGAAAAAGAAGCTATCGTAGGGGTCGACATCTTGGAAGCAAAATAGATCAAGAGACAGGAATAGCACCAAGGATTTCACAAGGCGAACGCCTTTCTACAAAAAGAAGTCGCTACTAACATTCAAAAATAGAAACTTCTAGACAAGAAGAGGATTCATGAAAAACTATATTTCTATCACAGCTATGTATGAGTGCAAATTATGGACAGTGGTGAAGTAAGAAATGGTTCAAATGGCTCTGAACACTATGGGACTCAACATCTGAGGTCATCAGTCCCCTAGAATTTAGAACTACTTAAACCTAACTAACCTAAGGACATCACACACATCCATGCCCGAGGCAGGATTCGAACCTGCAACCGCACCAGTCGCGCGGTTCCGGACTGAGCGCCTAGAACCGCGAGACCAGCGCGGCCGGTGGTGAAGTAAGAAATGAAATGATTATAGGTATCAAATAAGTGGTGTTACAGGAGAGAGGTGCAGATCAGTTGGATTTGTCAAGTAAAGAATTGAGACGTGCAACGAGAAAAATAACGTCTGAAATGAGACCACAAGGAAAGGATCACGGAGATTAGTTGGGCAGATATTACGAAATACGCTGTTGTTGAAAACAAGAGTGAGTACGTAGGGCATAACGTCGATGAAGGAGATGCAGCATTTATGCTGAAGTAAATAGGTGTCGAGGTCCAGTCAGAATACCGCGACGCAGAGGAATTTTTTGGTGACACACTGATCCGCTTTCAGTCTCTAAGGCACGCAGCTAACAACACCCGACCGGCGAACAGCTCAAACGTTACGTCAACAAGTTGCAAAACTCCGATAGTGACTCGCCGATGCAGAATTTTATCAATCGGCGACAGTTCAGCACAACGATAAGTTCCATCGCTGCCAGACATAAAAAAAACTCTAAGACACAAAAAAAACGACGGACCACGGAGGAATTATCCGAAAGGGACGAAAATCAGTAGATGTGATGTATTTGTACAAAAAACAAAAAGAAAGAAGGAATTTCAGAAAAATTAGGTCTTTTATTCAAGAGAAATAATTTCGCAAACTGATCAAGCGGTTAGCAGAGTTGTTGAGTGTCCTCCTGAGGGATGTCGTGCCAAATTGCCTCCAATTGGACCGTTAGATCGTCAAAATCACGATCTGGTTTGAAGGATCCTGCACATAATGCTCCAAACGCTGTGAATTGGGGAGAGAGTCGGCAACCATGCCGGCCAAGGTACGGTTAGACAATCGCGAAGACAATTATTAGAAACTCTCGCCATATGCAGGCGGGCATTATCTTGCGGAAATATAAGCCCAGGTTGGCTTGCCATCAAGGGAAACCAAATGGCGCACAGAATATCGTCGACGTACCGCTGTGCTTTAACGGTTCCGCGGATGATAACCAAAGGGATCCTGCTATGAACGGGAATTGTATGCCAGACATTGTCCTGCCTGACTGTAGGGTGGGCGACTCTCAGGTTTGCAATCCGTCGCTGCCTGGAGCATCTCCAGACACTTCTTCGATGATCATCGGCGCTCAGTTCGAAGCGAGACCCAGCAGTGAAGACAATTCTGCTTTATTCAACGAAATTCCAGACTAAGACGTGTCTGAGACGCTCCAGACAGCGTTGGTATACCAACCTGACTGAAGCCCGCCATATGGCCCGAGATCCAGGAGTGATGGTCTGGTGTGTCATTACTTTTCAAAGCAGGACCACTTCGGTTGATACCAGCGGCACCCATACAACATAGTGTTATATCAACAATATTCTACGCCCTTCATGACAAGCTATCCTGGGCTTATATTACTGCAAGATAATGCCCTCCCGCGTTTGTAGAGAGTTTCTACTGTTTGTCTTCGCGCTTGTCAAACCCTACCTTTGCCACCAATGTCACCGGATCTCTCTCCAATTGAGAGGGTTTACAACATTATCGGTAGGACCCTTAAACCCGCTCGAGGTTTTGGCGATCTAAGCGCCAATAGGATAGAATTCCTCACGATATCCTCAGGAGGACGTCCAACAAATCTACCAATCAGTGCCAAGCCCAATAAACGCTTGCATATTGGCCAGAAGAGGTCCTAAGCGCTGTCGACTTGCTCAATTTGTGAAGTTCTTTCTTTTGAATAAAGTACCAGATTTTTCTGAAACGCCCACAGACATGCAGCGAAAGTTGCTACTGCTTGCATCCACATTTGCCAAATCCTGCCTCCAGCAACAAAGTCGCTAGATCTCTTCCCAACTGAGAACGTTTGGAGCATTATCGGCTGGACCCTTCAACCAGATCGTGTTTTTGAGGAGCTAGCGCGCCAATTGGACAGAACTTGGCAGAATGTCGCTCAGGAGGGCATTCAACAACTCTGCCAACCAATGCCGAGCCAAATAACTGTTGTCCAAAAGGTTATTGACTTGCTCAACTTGTGTAGGTCTTTCTCATGAATATATAACGTATTTTTTTAAATTGTAGCCATTTCTTTGTCTGTACATGTACGTTACATCTACTTTTTTCCGTCCCATTCGGATAATTTCATAGCGAAGCGTCTTTTTTCCCTTAGTGGGTAGCTCAGTGCCATAAAGCTAATAATAAGTAGATCCAATGGCGTACCTGCAGCGCAGGGGTCAGCGAAGAGTTCAGCGACAGTGTGTAACGAAGTGCTCATGGAATCCAGCAAGCCAGTGACATGTCGACGCTGGGTGTAGCGACCACAGTCGCTCCGGCCTTCAAGAATTGTACGGTACCTCCATATCAGAGGTCTGCAAGACCGAGTAAGCAAGAACAAAATTCGAGAAGGGGTGAGCAAGGCCTAGCTGGATAGGTATCCCAAACTAGGTACTGCTCCCGAGCATAGACACCATGATCAAATTCTATGTAGTATTTGCCTCTAAAGACGTCTCTTTATCCGTGCATGAGCACATTCAACTCACCTGTCTCATTCATGGTGTATCTGTCTGTAATCATACAAAGAGAGGAAGAATGGGATAAATTTCTGTTCATTGTGAACGAAAACAGCAAGTCTACTGGATGCATATCATGCATTAATCGTTGTACATTATTGTGTTTTCATTCGGGAGCGACTGATTTCAAGGAACCTCGTTCGAAGAAATCCCACACTAACTGCATTAATAGAAGGATACCCATAGTAATTAAAATTCGATTTCAAGAAACCTCGTTCGAAGAAATCCCACACTAACTGTATTAATAGAAGGATACCCATAGTAATTAAAAGTATGTTAGCCAGGCGTGTTGCAATTTATGCTAAAGATATGAGACCTCATACTGCTATGGTGAAGATTTCAGAGAACAAGTCCGAGAATTAATCGATCTAGGTACCACATGACTACCACACTGAAGCGCTCGGGCATGGATGTGTGTGATGTCCGTAGGTTAGTTAGGTTTAAGTAGTTCTAAGTTCTAGGGGACTGATGACCACAGATGTTAAGTCCCATAGAGCTCAGAGCCATTTGAATTTTTACAGATATGTAAACAGGCAGAATAGCGCGCAGTGGTCGGCCACGCCTATATAACAAGTGTCCTATCCAGTTGTTAGATCGGTTACTACTGCTACAATGGCAGGCTGAGAGAGGACAAGTTACTATCTCACCTATTTTTCGCATACGGATAATTACTACTGATTTCATTACAACCTGACGCACCATGAGTGAAACTCTAAAAATTTAATGGCCTGAGCAGACGTTAATGGAGCCCAGTAGGGCGCCAAAAGCATGAGATATTTTTATGGTCCTTAACTCATACAAATGACATGTTGGTAGTTGAAAGCAATTCTCAGCGAGCCCATCCCTCAGTAAATGTTGCCATACAGGGCAGAACAATGCCGCTATAACTGCCACGGCGCTGGTGGAAGCTGGGCTGGGGGTGACGGTATGAAAGAACGTGTCTACACACTGGAGTTGTAAATTGGGAATTGTGTGCAGAGCCACGCATAATAACAAATTCGCCGGCCGCGGTGGTCTAGCGGTTCTAGGCGCTCAGTCCGGAATCGCGCGACTGCTACGGTCGCAGGTTCGAATCCTGCCTCGGGCATGGATGTGTGTAATGTCCTTAGGTTAGTTAGGTGGAAGTAGTTATAAGTTCTAGGGGACTGATGACCACAGATGTTAAGTCCCATAGTGCTCAGAGCCATTTGAGCCAATAAAAAATTCACGAGTTTTCGTGTTTGCCGATAGCTCAAATACGCCAATGAACCAATTCCCCCAGCCGCCTCGGTTGTATAATAAAAAGCAGGTGTCTGAGAAAGGTTTAGAGATACAATCTTTATTACACCTCATTGCCAGGACTAACAAGCTCCAAGTCACAGGGTATTTAGATTAAGATTTTTAGGATTGTATCCATTCACTTGTTGGTGTCGGAAGTGACACTACTTTAGAGAAAATCACGTTCCCCCTCTGCAAACTAAAAAAAAAAAAAAAGTATATGGCGGTTTCTTTTTTTTCAGAGATGCAGGTTTCTTGACTGTTGCCCTGGTTCGACATGAGTTTGTTTTGTCATGTGGGAGATTTAGCGCCTCTAATGCCATGTGAATGGCTCAAGACGGGGTGAAGACGGTGTCGTTGATGCACTTTGCGGGAAAACAGAACTTTTTCTAGGGAGGTGCGAAGCACTCGGGTGCGGGACTTTACTCTGGAAGCATTTCTAGTAGAGGCTCTGGCATGTGTGGTTGGTACTTGGGACCTGTCCTAAGAATGATTTTACTTGCGAGTAGTTTAGAATGGAGGGCCTGTGGTGAAGTTCTTACTGTACTGACAGTTAGACTTTAAACGTCTCAGACTACTCGTTTGCCGGGGGCACACTTATTCGTTTTTGGTTTACCAGTCTTGACGTTTGTACTCTGTCATATAAGTGAGGCAAATTGGTCCTTGGTACGACCAGCGAACAGGTGTGTCACACACTCAAGTCTATTGTGATTTCAGGGTTCTGGTAGAGAGTTAATTTCAGTCTGTCTGCCTGATCGCTAGACCGCTCCAGCATTGTCAGGGCTTACAGATCTCAATCGCCACTTGCTCTCAGCTGCACCTATGTAGAGAAACTTCAGTAGAATTGATCAATGAAAGTCTACTTAGCGCCAGATCAATTAAGATTGCGTTATCCACTTTTTTAGGGCCAGAGTACTTGACTCACTCCACTAGTTATACCGTCTCTGCCACCCAGGATCCTTGTCCCGTGTAGCCTTGAATCACTTGTTAGTTGTTTATGGTATTCAAACTATAACTTGTTTAGCATAATTTATGTCTGTTTTAAAGAAACAAAATGTTTCAAATGGCTCTGAGCACTATGGGACTTAACATCGGATGTCATCAGTCCCCTAGAACTTAGAACTACTTAAACCTAACTAACCTAAGGACATCACACACATCCATGCCAGAGGCAGGATTCGAACCTGTGACGGTAGCGGTCGCACGGTTCCAGACTGAAGCGCCTAGAATCGGTCTGCCACACTGGCCGGCTAAAGAAACAATAAATGTTGTTAGAACACTAAAATTATGTCAACAAAATTAGTCATTTAAATTGTCCCCACCGGGCTACCTTTCATTGTGGCGTTCCATGCCAGGATCCCGGATTGATGTCACCTTACTGATACTTAATTATTGTATGTGTGTATTTTCTTGTTGTGGTTGTGACTTCTGCGTCACTTGATTGTTTGTTTCTGACAGCGAACGGCGTTGTGCTGATTTGTTATGATAGATTGAGATTTTCGTTTGTGAGTATAGACAAGTGTGCTGTTATTAGAATTCATTAGCCGGCCGCGGTGGCCGTGCGGTTCTAGGCGCTGCAGTCCGGAACCGTGGGACTGCTACGGTCGCAGGTTCGAATCCTGCCTCGGGCATGGATGTGTGTGATGTCCTTAGGTTAGTGGTTTAAGTAGTTTTAAGTTCTAGGGGACTGATGACCTAAGATGTTAAGTCCCATAGTGCTCAGAGCCATTTTTTTTTAGAATTCATTGTCAGGAACTAGGAATCAGTAGATCACGGGAGCGAAATTTAGAGTAGAATCTGCGTGACATAGGAATGTGTAGCTTTTAAATTTATTTGGGTCAAAATTAGAGTGCATGCTTACAATAAGCAAGGCACATTTGCTATAGAGTAGCAGAAGTGATTGTGTGTTGTTAATCATGGATCCACGTCAGATTCTTAGCGTTGACCAGGCTGATATTAAACGGAATTCTCAGGTTGCGGGCCAGGCAGAAATGTCAAACGTAGAGCCCGCAGAGTATGACTACGTCTCAGTCATGTGACCAAAGTGAGCGGGAGACCGCAGCAGAACAAAATGTAGCCACTGCTGGTGCGAGACGCATCATCAGTGAGACTGGCAGACCAGAATCACGAACGAAACCTCACAGCATGATGGAATCTCATTCATCTAGTCCTGGAGATGTTAGCGGTGGATCTCAAGCTTGAGGCTCTCGTGTGTAAGTAGGCTGTTTAGGTTCTTATATTGGTGACGCCGCCATCACGTAGCGCTCTGTATGAAAATCACTGGCTGTGCTGTGTGCAGTCTGTGGCTGGTTTGCATTGTTGTTAGCTATTGTAGTGTTGGGCAGATGGATGTTAACAGTGCATAGCGTTGCACAGTTGGAGGTGAGCCGCCAGCAGTGGTGGATGTGGGGAAAGAAATGGCGGAGTTTTGAGAGCGGATGATCTGGACGTGTGTCCATCAGAAACAGTACATTTGTAAGAATGGATGTCATGAGCTGCTATATATATTATGACTTTCGAACAGTATTAAGGTAAATACATTGTTTGTTCTCTATCAAAATCTTTCATTTGCTACAGGCTGTTTCACTAATTACTGAAATGGGACTGCCAGAGTCAAGTACTGCCGTAAATTTTACGTCATTTACTGTAATGTGAATCACAGGATATGCAATGTTGTTATGTTTTACGTCGTGTTCCTGGAATAAGATGTCCCTAATGTCTTCCATTTTTACGTAATTACTAGCTACGGCAGCTGCGTCGTCAGTTTCAGAAGTACGTTTTGTGGCTGCCAGCGGAATGAGTCATTGCCTATTGTCTCTTTGTTGGCGCGCGTCGTTATTGGGATTTGGAGACCTAACTTCTACAAATTCACCTTGTCGTCAGGGCCCGGCCCTGTTTGAATCCCGCCAGTTCTGATGCAATTCAGCTCTGTCGTTACAGTCATATCGTCTGTCGTCATGTCGGTAGATTCCATAGTTTCTTTCTTGTCGGTCACGTGGTGGAGAATTTCTCCCTGAATCGTAACTGCACGCTGGACCGTTGCGTCTAAAGTTATTCTGTCTCCCTTGATAACAATTATTTTGGTTCCCATATTGTCTGTTTCTCTGATTGTCTCTGTGATAGTCACTACCGCAGAGAGGTGATCTTTCCCTGTAATTATTACTACTCTGCCAACGGTTGTCATACGGGTAGTGTCTGTTTTGGCCACGATTTACGTTGCAAGAATAGCCTTGTCGTGTCCATTTATTATTTCTGTCATCGCAGAATTGTAACGGATGTGACCTGTAGTTGTTGTGTTCCTGTTTTCGCGTTCCGTGATTGTCAGTGTCAATTTCCAATTCTTGTAACAGTCCCTGAAAAGCTTCAACGTCGTCTTTACAACGTCCTGCCAAACAACGTGTCGTAAATGTTCAGGCAATTTGATTAAGCAAATGCGGATGAGTTCTGAGGGGCTGTATGGGTTTGACAGGTACTGATTCTAGTGCATCATGTCTTCAAAATATTTCACAAGACAGGAAAATTCAGATTGTTCGAAATGTTTCATCATTATGATGCTATGTTTTACTCGGTGTTGTGTAGCTTGAGACCAATATGCTGAGAGGAAGGCAAGATAAAATTCTCCTTCACTGTGACAATCGTGAATGACCAATAGCATTCTTTCAGCTGGTTCATTCTCTAAGTAGCCACACATAAATTCTAATCTGTGCTCTAATGACCAGTTTGATGGAGCCACGCTTGTGGATGAATGTCGTTGCCAGAATTCTTAAATGTTTTGAATTTACGTGTAGTAATGAACAGCTTATAGTCAAAATCATCGTGTCGGCAAGTAGCATATCCGTCATTGTTACGTCATGTCAGCGGTTCCATCTCAAAATTCGCGGCACCTTGCCAATTTCTTTCATAATTTCCGAAATGCCCTGTGTTATTATTTTGTGGATTTTCTGTATTTCTAAGTTCCTCTTCCCATGTTGAAGTGCGAGTGTCCTCTGAAATATGTAATTTTTGTATTATTTGTGCCAACTGATCTTGTACTTCCCGGATTTCTCTTTTGTGTTGCGTATTAATTTGATTCTGATTTTGTTTGAATTTATTAATTTGTTCATATTCTTCTGTGTCAGTGATGGCTACAGGTCTTGTGTCATTCAGATCATCATCTACCTTTGCAGATAAGTTAGTGAACTGATCCGAAAGTTCGGCTACTTTCTCCGATAGTGTACTTATTTCCTCAGTGTGTTTTTCTGAACCAAGTTTCAGAGTGTCCATTTGTGTTGAAATCGTATCTACTGTGTCCTTTAAGTTTTCCTGAGTCTTGCAAGTAGCGTAACCGAATCGGTAGTTGCAACTGAGTCAATTTTAGCCCACAAGGTCTCATGATTTTCATGAACAATGGTTTGCAGTTCTTTTATGGCTGCTTCGTGATTTTGTAATACATTTTCATGCCGCGGAAAAATAAGTTGAAAAAGCTCACGAATTTGTGTTTTTATGTCATTACAGACTTTTTGACATTTCGATTCAATGTTAATGTAACTCAGTAGTAAAAATCTTCACGTGTTTGTTCAAGTGTGGTGTCTAACTTTTGAAGCTTTTGCTGTGCTTGTCTCTGATTTTGTTCCATTGTGTCTAACTTTTGAAGCTTTTGCTGTGTTTGTCTCTGATTTTGTTCCATTGTGTCTAACTGTTGCTGTGTTTGTCTCTGGTGTCGTTCCATTGTGTCTAACTTTTGAAGATTTTGTTCCATTGTGTCTAACTTTTGAAGCTTTTGTCCCATTTGTTGCATTAATTGTAATAAACAATGCACTGGTGTCTGAAACATGTTCCTCAGTGCTATTCGGCAACGCATTTGAACCGGCAATATTCGCATTTTGAAAAGGAGAAAATGTGTCTTGACTTATTTGAGAAAACGGCGAGGACGCAAAACCTGAATCTACAGTATTTGCAAGATTGTGTCCTGTCATTTCGGATTCCTGAGGCGAACTGTTGCCGACCGATCGATCGATAATGCTTCCCTGTTCACAAATTGTTTCACTGTCTACACCATTATTTGCAGCCCACTCCATTTCCCTATGCACAATTACCAATTTACTAGTATGAACATTAGTTAATTCATTACACGGTGGCGCTAACACACTGATTTCGTCTTCACTGTCATTTCTCAGTTTACTTTGCAGCCTAGTATTGCGTTTTTCACACGCCATTATTATCACAATATTTCACACGACAACACAGAAAAGGACAATTTGATGAGCAAAATAAGAAAACACATTGACATAGCACTGAAAATAATATCTCGTTAATTGCAAGCGCAGCTGCGAAATACTTGGTGCAAATCTACATGCATGCCACAACTGTTTTACTGTACAACAAAGAAAGACTGCAACTACAAAGGAGATTCTCTCTACAATTATGTGCCAGCAATAAACAAAAGCTACACTAATTACACAAACTACAAGAAAAAATCAGAAGTTTCCAGTGAGGTATCATGGCAGGGTCGCCATATGAAACATCCCCTTAGAAAAATTATAAATGACTGTGCTTAAACTGACTCACAATATTTTTTAGCACAACGCAATCTGACTTTCAATAATCCCTACAAAAGAATGGCCCTGACTAACATTAACCTATGCCTTTCACAAATCACTTACCTCACAAAAATCTTCGTTACTCGAACTACTGCAATACAGCGAGCGCCACTACTGCCAGCTAAATAAAATATTCTAACTACTGAAGGCATTAACTACTGATAGGCATAGTTAGCAAATGAAAGATTTTGATACAGAGCAAACAATGTATGTACCTTAATAGTGTTCAAAAGTCATAATATACATAGCAGCTCATGACATCCATTCTTACAAATGTACTGTTTCTGATGGACACACGTCCAGATCATCCGCTCTCAAAACTCCGCCATTTCTTTCCCCACATCCACCACTGCTGGCGGCTCACCTCCAGCTGCCCAACGCTACAATAGCCAACAACAATGCAAACCAGCCACAGACTGCACACAGCACAGCCAGTGATTTTCATACAGAGCGCTAAGTGGTGGCGGCGTTACTAATATAAGAACCTAAACAGCCTACTTACACATGAAATTCACGCAAGAGGCAGAAAGGGGCAGACAGAGGCAGAAACCAAGAGGCAAGAGACAGGAGGCAGAGAAAAAGAGATGGGAGAGGGGGAAAGACATAAATTAGTCACAAGAACGGTCACAGATGGAGTAGATGAAGTCAAGAATGAGATCGCAGGAATCCAGGAAGAACTAGAGAATGTTAAGAAAACGACAGTAGAAACGCGTGAGGTCGGAGACCAGGCGAAGCGCAATGCCAAAACAGCGCAGTTGGTAGTGCAAGTACCACGAAAAGACGCATCAGTGGCCAAAGAACAAATTAAACTGACAAGAACTGAGGTGTGCAAAAAAAGGCACTTGCAACTCTCCAAAAGGAAAAAAAAAATAGTCCAAGAAACGCAAGAAAAAATGTGTGAGGCTGCGAAGCGGATCGAACTGATAGAAATCAAACAAGCAAAATCAGCAGACCCGAATCGCTCCGCAACAAAACGAGTTGGCTTAGGACGTTCGGCAGGCATATGAGCGGGTCGCGTATGAGGACACACCCCTGCACATGGGCGATGCAGCAGGAATATGCTCCTGCCGCGGCGGTACACGTAATAGAAAATGCTCCGTCGGTAACACGCAGCATGCCAGATATAGAGCCGGAAAAGAACTGTACACGTCTACTGAGATCATAAATGTTACTACGTGAATATGACAACACGAGGGGATACCATAAGAATGCACGAGGGTCGTTGAGGCACGGATACATGGAATCACGCGCTGCAGACGAGAGGGAAAATTCGTACGGCGGATACATCGAACCTTTCGACCACAAACTTTTCTTGACCATCCAGAATTTTTGAGTCTACAAAGTGGCGAACATCCAAAGACCTGGATGGCACAGTACGATCACATGCTACCAGAATCTTGGCCACTGAAGTACAAGCTCCAGTTTATCTGTGGTTTCTTAGAAGAGTCGATTGCAGAACATATGCGCGGAGTTGCGGAGAGTGGTCGCTGCTACGAAGAGTTTAAGGACGCATACCTTAGCACATGTTGGTCGCAAGACACACAGGAGGGGATAAAACAGGAGATCATGTTAGGAAAGGATTTAGATGCGTCAGGATTCCGCAGTCCTGTCAAATTCTTCTAATCCCTAGTCAAGAAGAACCGATTCTTGGACCAACCGTACAGTTCCAAGGAAATTATAAGGCACTGCTACACTAAATTACCTGTACATTACCAGCAATTGCTCATCGATCGAAGCTTTCCAGTACGTGGTGAAATTCACAACTCGTGGAAAAGAAGTAGAAATAATGACCGTAACTGGCCAGATTCGCCAGAGAGGAATGACGATGGACAAAATGGGAGAAAACATCGATCGAATCCAAACCAAAATTCAAACTTCAATGGGAATAACCAGCCACCATGGGGAAATAGAAGAAGATGAGGAAATAATAAAAATAACAACAACAACAACTACCGACGAAATGGAAATTGGAGAGAGCAACAGAACTCGAACCAGGCCCAACAGGATTCTAGGGACCAACATCGAAGCAATAGCAGAACATACAACGGTCAAGGTCAATGGAACGACCAGCATAAGGAATATTGGAATTGAGGCCACCTAACACATAGCAGGGGTCACGCAGAGAAAATTCAAACAGGAATTGACACACAGCCGTTGCGGACTCAGCTCAAAAACAATGACGCAAAACTATCGGAAGGAGCGATATTAACCTGTTAGAGTTCGAAGATACAGGAGAACTGCTAAGGGAAGAGAAGGTGCAGTATGTTAATAGTCTCCATGGATGAACGGTTTAACGTAATTTAATGTAGATATTGTGTTGCTTTAGAGTAATTTTCCATTTGTTCTGTTCCGGTGTTATTTTGTTTGTATGTCATTTCCATTAGCTTTCAGCATGAGTCCTTGTTGAATGTGGTCAAATGTGTTGCGTATTTGTGACATCTTCACACCAACATTCACTGGCAGGTGGCAGATTGAATTAAAATTCCGTTGCAAATTGTGTCTCATCAACAATTGGCACTTTTTGTCGCGTACTGAACCAGGCACGTTGCAATACTGAGTACTCCAAACAACTGAGTACTGCTATTATTTCTTTAGACTGCACAGCTGTTGTCCAGTTTCCGCTCCCAGGAGAGCAAGGAGATCTGTCGGAAGTTAACCGCAATTGAGCATCGTACTCTGTCATAGCATTCTCGTAAGATGTGGCCAGTGAAATTGTTTCTGTTTACTTTCCGTAGTTTCTTGTACACTGCCCAAGGGACAAATGTTCGTCACTTTATGTTTTTCTTGGTGTCAAGACGGTAAATCGTCATGCAATAGAGCATGTGCGTCTCGATTTTCGGATCTGTTTCGTATGGTGTTAGCGGTCCATGCTTTGAGCGTATGTATACGCTAAGACTGAGTGTGTTATGATCATGTGGGTCTCAATCTTCGGATGTGTCTCGTATGGTGTCAGCGGTCCTCGTTTTCGGCGCATGTCGACGCTAAGACTCGGTGTGTTATGAGCCATCACATGTAACTTGTATCGTGGCAGAATTTTGTCAGCGCCATGTGAGCGCCTTCGGCGAAATATTGTGTATGGGGAACTAACACGGAGAAACGCAAGTCGCGGTAGAGGGCCGAACACCAGACCCGGAAATAAGAAGTAGAAACGAAATGATGGACCACTGATGAGACTTACATTAGAATATATATATGTATATTTGTAATTCGGTATGCTTGTGTTTCATTTCAGCATCAGCGATTCTGACAAAGCGTACAGCAGGCATCCTTGTACTACGTAAAATTATGTGTACAAAATCATAAATTGCTACTTCAAAGATTTCAGGCAAATCACCAGCACCTGAGTGAGTAGATGCACTTCCTGACCACTTGTAAGGGGTCTAGATTTTAATAGACCTTACATGAACTTTATCCATAACGACGGTAAGATACAGTATGAGATCTTCAGAAGATAGTAATTACATTATATCAACAAAAGGTAATTGCTGTTAATCTCATGTGCCCGAAAACTAACAAAACAATCTCTACCAGTATATGGACAGTGGCATGAAACAAAGTTAAAGCGAATGCATGTTTTGGAGACGAACCGAGCAGGTTGCTAATGATATCATAAAACTCCCATTAGCAAGAGGACGGCGAGCTGCAGGACAGAAAGGGATAAGGCCTGGATAATAAATTATTCCTTTTACCGTAAATAAGGCTGGGACCGAGAGTAAGTGGCTGCACATTATTAACAGGGATAGGCCGCGACCCAGAAAGAACAAAACGAACCACAGATGGAGGTTGAATTACGACCACCAAATCCAGGGAAGCGTGAGGATTGACTGCGTTAGGTATTACAGGAGTTCAAGCAGATAACACACATTCTTCAGAAAGAGATGACAAAGCGTCCGCAGCAATAAATAGGTTAAGATGTGACGTACAAAAGTCGGAATTGTGAACAGGAACGACAGAAAGATCATCAAATGTGTCCGCACGGATGCTAAAAATAGGGAGAAAGTCACAACTGAAGTGTTGGGACGAGATAAGATGGGTTGACACTGACGATGAGGATGAGCTCCAGCATTACCTAGTAATGAACCATTTGATTATGACGAAGCATTAATGTATATGGTGCAGATGTCTGATTCTACTCAGACGAAAAATGATTTTCAACAGGATAATACATATCCCGCTGTATCCTGTGACGCTACGATTGATCAAGACGATAGTATTAACCGACAAAATACGACTAATATAGGTCATTAAAAAAATAATGAAGAACGGATAAGTACACCGGATCAAAAGTTCGACACGCTACAGGATCTACTAAAATCCTTCAAAAAAAGAGTCTGAGGCATTGTGGATTGCGGGACTCGAACAAAATCGGGAAGAACAAGTCGATAATGGAGAGGAAAATGAAAGAGAAAATATCCCCTCTGGATTGGAAAACGAACCAGATAGTAAAGCACGTGAACAGCCTGATAAATAAGATTCAAATGTATGCTATTTTGGTACATATGAGAACATAGTACGGCAGTATTACCGAGACTGTGTAATCATTACACCAGACACAGAAACAGTGTTGTACTAAATGACGACAGAGCTGAAAATTTGAATTTGCTACTCTCAGCGGCAGATAGCAAACATGATAACGAGTTGAATCAGGGTGCGAGTACAGATACACTTATCGTAGGATCTGACTCCCCTGAATCAAAGAGTGAAGTACTGTCACACTTAAAGAATATTTGCCAGGCTCTAGAATCCAAATCAAACAAGATTACATAGATGTGTGACGAGGAGAAGAACTTAAAGGAAGTAGCAAGGTGTAAAATGTGGATATTAAATCTATATTGGCTACTTTAGAAGCTGATCTAGAAGCAGCGAGACTAAAGTTGGACAATTTAAAAAAGGGAAGTACTTCTCCACAGACTCTCGATGAAACCATCAAATTTTAATATAAAATGACGCAACTATAGATGTCCATAAACATCCAGTTGTGATAGAAAAAACACACATACATCAGTTAAATTGCGAAGTAATTCAGGACATATTGATGGAAGAAGACGAAGATGAGAGTACTTCAGAGGTAAGCCTGATACTTCGTGTAACAGTCAAGAATATTGTCGTTAACGTAATGGTAGGTGGTGGTAGTGAGTTAACGGCGATATCAGAGCCCTTACTCAATCGTTGCAATAGTGACAATGACTTATTAGTGTTAAAAAGACGAAACGTGTTCGACAAACGTCACAAGACAGTCAAGACTTTCGTTTGACTGTCAGGGTAATGTGATAGAAACGAATTTTGCTATAGTGCCAAAAATGTCAGTTGATATGATTATCGGGGCTGACTTCCTCAATGAACATAAAGCTGTGTTGGATATTGGCAGAGGAAGTGTCACTTTAGGATAAATCACCTTGAAATTCGAGGAAAACCTGCGAATGAAGAAATATGTGGAAATCATACACAGTTACAAATGCAAGTAGATGGAGATATTGCTTGTCAGAACAGTCCGCGATATCTATTGACGAATGAACCAGTGCCTATCTATGGATTTGAGAATACTTGAAGACATTTACATAGAGATCGAAAAAAATACTAAGTCTAGAGGAGTTAACAGATCAGCAAAGTTTGGAAATAGATGGAATATTACGCGAGCATGCGACTGTACTTGAACCGAAACCTGGAGTAATTTAAGATCTACAATACAGATTCGAGGTTAAGGACCATAAGCCTTTTAGAGTAGCTCCATATGCCATTGAGTTACTGACGTCCTGTATTCTTGGAGTTAAATAAGATGGAACAAGATGGAGTCACTGAACATGTCAACTTATAACAGCCCGTTACGTGTCGTGGAAAAAAAAGGATGGAATGATACGTTTGGTGTTAGATTCCAGACAAATTAACACAGTCATGGTTCCAGAAACAGATCATCCTGAGAGACTAGAAGACTTGCTCCAAAGATTTCATAATGTAAAAGCATTATCACTACTAGATTTACGATTTGCGTATGGCAAACTTAATTAGCTCCTGAATGCAGGGAATATACTGCATTTACTTGTTTTGGAAGGTGTTACAGGTTTAAAAGACTCCCCTTCGGATTGAACATTTCACCTGCAGCTTTTATTCAAGGTCTAGGAAGTATTCTACCCAAGGAGTTACAGGAGAGATTCACATATTAGGTGGATGACATCCTCATAGCAGGGTCATCGTGGGAAAAACAACGAAATTCTTGATACTTTACTGAAAACACTTAAAGAACATGGGGTAGCGGTAAACTTGGAAAAATGGAAATTTGTAACACACTACATAAACTTTCTAGGACATGTCACATCTGCACAGGGAATAAAACCGAACCCCAGAATGACTAGAGACAATAAGAAATTTTGTAACACCATGTAATAGGAAGATGCTCAGAGGCTTTTTGGGACTCGTAACGTTTTTTAAATGGTTCCTCTGTATATACACTCTAGCTACATCCAGGTTATGCAGTTAAACCGGTAAAAATACTCCATGGATATGGGATGATACTGCAGAACAAGAATTCAGCAGTTGAAAAAGGCGTTAGCGGAACACTGATACTGTCACACTCAGATCTTACACAAGATTTTTGTATGGCAACAGACAGCGGCAAGAATGGGTTAGGCATAGTATTATTTCAACGTTATGAATAAGATGGACAAACGCATGAGACCATAGCATTTGCGTGTCATGTGTTATCAAAAAGTGAGAGGAATTATTCCATTACAGAGCTGGAAGCTTTATCGTTCGTTTGCGGTTTCTGAAAGTTTAGATATTTTTTGTTCGGAAGGAAAACTATTGCATACACACATTATAAAGCTGTTGAGTTTTTACTCACAGCGAAGTTGACACATGATAATCTAGCAAGGTGGATTTTAATCTTTCTAGAGTATGATTTCTGTGTAAAACACATCCCAGGACTGGCAAAAGACCTTAGGAGATTTTCTTTCCCGGTGTCCACAATGTGCTACCCCAAGTGACACGAAGATCGGTGCATATGAAGAGCAAATTGGTATATATTACATGAGAGGAGTTTCTTTTGAAAACTACGTAACAACAGCTTTCTCAAATATTTCAGACGAACACCCAGAGGTGTTAAGGGTGAAACATAAGAGGAAAGACAAGAAGTCGGTTGACGTTCGTCAGCATTATTTGATGAAGAATGACGTGATGTTCTACAGACAATACCCAAGTACAAGTTTATGTAAGTGTATGTTCCTGATGAACTCATGAACAGGTATATATGGTAAACTCAAGTAAATGGCACTTTGGGCGAAGAAATGTTTTATGAAACTTAAGCAGACCGCACATTTCCCCAACATGGAAAGACATATTCGGCAAGTACTCAAAAAAATGTAAGGATTGCCAACGTGGCAAACACGTTACTTTTCTGACTAGACCACCATTGTGACCCATAATGCCGAAAAAGCTAAAACATCTAGCAGCAACAGATTTCATGGGACCGTTACCAAGGAGGACAAGGAATGGGTACACGTTCATCTTTGTAATTTTAGAGTTAACATTAAAGTATGTCACTTTGACCCCTTTGAAACGTGCAACTGGTGTTACGATCAGTAAGGCACTACAACGTGAGTTCCTCAAGCAGGTAGGGCATGTAGAAAGGTTAATTTCAGATAATGGGCCCCAATATAGATCTAAACCTTGGTTGGCGACCTTACAAAGACATAAAATTAAACACATCTTCATATCCAGATACAAACAAAGCGCCAGTTGTGCAGAATAAACGATGAAGGATATTGGGACATGGTGTCGTCTGTACTGCAGTTCAAAACATACCAGATGGGATGCCAGTTTACATCATTTACAGGTTACTATTAATGAAATGCCACACAGTACTACACGATTACCACCAGTCATAGTGCTCAAAAATAAAAGACCATTTGACAAGGTAAGAGAAGTTTACAGTTCCCTCCATCCAGAAGACCATCACACCTGCAGTTTATAGAATTAGTACTTGAGAACATTGAATTAGAAGATTCATAAAGGAAGCTCAGTGCAGAAAAATGTGTATCGACATGGGTATTCACTACAGGACAGTTGGTTCTTGTTAGAACTCACTTATTATCTAATAAAGGAAAACAGGTTTCCATAAATTCTATCCAGTTTATAAGGGACCTATGTTGATTAGTAAAGTGGTTCACACAAATGTGGTAGAATTGATGAACCCAAGAACAGGAAAAAAATATAGGATCTACATCACCTAAGCCACCTAAAGGCTTATAAACAATGATAGTTCTTGCAGTGGTCATCTGGTAATTAGCCATGAAAGCTAAAATATAAATGGATCACACATGAGACAGTAAAAGAACGTAGACATGTTTCAGCAGATCTCAAGAAGCAGACAGGATGAGCTACAAACATGTAAATATTCAAATATATATACAATAATACTAATCATTTAAATCAGGAAAGTAGGTTAGGATATAAAAAAATAAAAGAAAATTAATTGTATGATGTACTTATTAACTAACCTACACATAATCAATCCTTGCTTATTCAAGAAGTAAAGGAACCGTTATAAAATGAAGTAACCTAATGTGTCAGAGATATATTTTAATTCTTCTGTAAAGTACTGAAAAAGAAGAAAATAATTTAAACGTTCATTTTGTATTATTCATGTAAATGTTCAAAGGTAAAGGTTGTAGTAAATTTAGATAAGGAAACTTGTAAGTACCGGTAGTAGTATTAAGCAAAAGTCATTGTAAAACAAATAACCCAAAGAAGGCAGGCAACACAACATCACTACAATCGTCTGGAGAAGCGAGTCAAGCTTAGGACAGAAGCAGGAAGTCGACAGGTAGCTATGGGCTGAGTGTGAGAGTTTATATGATTGCACAATATGGCATTGGCGACAGACAGAAGACAAAAGTAAGGAATTTGCTGTCTCATGTTTCGCATTAGTGCTAAGCTGAGCACCTGCTAGGAAGACCCAAGTGAACCCATTAGCAGTGACAAACAATAGCAGACCGTCTGCAACAGCTCATTAGTATTTCCGCCTGGAGAAATAAACTCAGAATATTTCTCTCAGTATTCCAGACAGAGAAGCTGATAACTGAAAACAGGTAGAACACATCAGAAATTATCTACTCAAACTTGACCATATCTCATACCAACATTACTGGTAGTCATTCCGAATACTTTCACTGAATAACGTATCCTATCACTATGCCTGAGAAGTTGCAAGTTCCAAAAAAGGAGACACAAAGACACAGCAAGTAACAAAGAGAAGAAAGGACCCCAAGATGAGGGCAAAGGACAGCAAACTTCCTTTCTAAATCCTATACCTTAAACCAGTATGAGATTTGGGAGAATCAACAGGAAGCAATATTCAACAAAACCATGGCAGTTATTTCATTCTAACTATAAAACCAACCAAAGGCAGTCAAACCATCAAACAGAGTATGCATAATGGGGACATCAAGATACAGCAACCATTGAGGGGCTAGACTCGTCAACCTCGATGACAACTATGCCCTTAAAGTACTATGCCGTCTATATTATCACATCATGGCATTCCCTTTGGACGAACAGTTTATCGTCAAGAGAATGCAACATGGAATCGACTATGCAATGGCATTTGTGCATGAACACTCAGAACTGTAAATGTCAATAATCTTCATCAACATCATGCAGAGTCTATAACTGACAAGCAGTAACAACCACCACTGACCGATAGCGGTATTGGGAAGCAAATCTAACCCAAATTTCAAACTGTTAAGTCCATTAAGAAAGATGGTGATGCATGTGACCAATTCATACCAATATTGTAAAGAGTGCAAAAGATAATCAGTTTAGCAAGGAGCTGAGATGAATGTAAACATTCAGTCGGACCTGTACCAATGAAAATTGGTAGTTTATGTGTCTCATTTGTATTTTATAATTTGATTTGTAAATTGTTAAAGTCTGTTCATAAAAGTACCATGTTTTATACTTTGTATTTCATGTATAATTTCTAAATATCCATTCACTCTAAATATATGATAATAAGAATTTGTGTATTGCAGATATTTTGGAAACATGTGTTTTTAATAATAAATAATGTCAGTGAAAATAAAATTTGTGTTATGTGTATAGAAATATGCAAAAATATTAACTATTTTACATATATAATGTTCACTTAAGTTCATACATGTCTGTTCATGATGATAATTTTCAATATTGATATAGTATTTAAGTGATGAAAGTAGATATCAGAGAAATGAATGTTTCCATAACTTCATTCATCTTCCATAATCATCAATATTATAAATGTGTGAGAATTGTGGAATGCCTGAAGTTATTGTAAAGAGAGAATCCAAAGGGTGGATGAACCATTTTAATAGAATTTAAAAACAAGTACTAGAGAAAAATGTTATAAGACTAGTCAAATAACTATCTATAAAGGACTGTAAAGCCACATAATAATCATCTAAATAGATAATGCCTTGTAAATCAATACATTTCAAACCAATATATATATAAATTTGTTGAAACGACATCATCTAGCATATGATAGTCAAGTAACTAGACAATGATTAAATTATTAGAAATTATAATTGTGCACAATAATGACCAATGCCTCCACCACTGGTCACAGTGCCACAAAATTAATTCGGAAGGGGCGGCATATGTTAGGCATCCAGATTTTGATGGCCCTTACTTGAACTTCATCAATAATGACAGTACGATACAGTATGAGATCCTCAGAAAATAATAATTACATTATAGCAACAAAATTCCATTGCAGTTAATCTTATGTACCCAAAAATTAACAAAACAATCTCTACCAACATATGGACAGTTGTATGAAACAAACAAGTTAAAGCATAATGCATAATGGAAATAAACCATACAGGTGCCTAATGATATCATAAAACTTCCATTAGCAAGAGAATGGCGAGCTTGAGCGCTGAAATGGATAAGGCCAGAACAATACATTATTCCTTTATAGCGAAAATAAGGCTGGGACCAGGGGTAAGTGCCCATACATCTTTTGCAGGGCTAGGCTGCGACCCAGAAAGAACAAAAAATGTTTATTCAGCTGTAAGGAGATGGTGATTGTCTGGAGCCGTACATGGTGAAGAAGATGCGACATGGTGGGGAGATCCCCATTATATAACAGCATTTTGAGACCTAAAATTAAGGCTCTCTCTCTCTCTCTCTCTCTCTCTCTCTCTCTCTCTCATCTCGAAGCAGGACACACAAGTGGGTGGAAATAAGTGAAGGCATTGAGAGTTTGCTTCCTACAAAGTGAGGACGATACGCTTCACATATGGTGGCAACAGACAGCAAGGCGGTAGTTAAATATTTCTGTGTGAATTTTTGGGGGCAAAGAAATTGTACACATCACTCCAACCTACAGCGAGTGTGCAATAGCCATTATATGGACTAGGGAAAGACTAACATTCTACAGAATGCAGGAAAGTTGTGACTGAGAGAATTCAGTCAAGACCAGAATAGGGAATTAGCTTTTCAGATCCAGGATGGAGACAATGCCATTGCAGATTCTGCTTGGTAAAGTACCATTGTGCATTAGGCCACAGTTAATGTTGGAATCTATATTTTGCTCACTCGAACTTGCTTACACTTTCACCATTGAATATCAAAAGCTGGGATACTGACCAACCCTCACATTGAGTACAAGAGAGTTCTGTCATTGGTTCAAAAAATAAATTTATTCTCCACCAACTCAGTGCATTGACCAGCTACAACAATGTAGGTTTAAATGAGCTGAAGAGGATTTTTAATACTCAGTGTTTCCTGTAATATAAAACTTTCATGTATAGAGATAACGATTTTAATAATCGTCATTTCAATATGTCCAAGAACTTAAAATTTTATTCTTAAGAAGTAATTGAGCATGATTTTTGTTTATCACTTGACCCTGAAAGCAACAGTTGATAAATTATATGTAGAATAAAAAAGGGACGGCTCTTTTGTCTTTCTACAATAGAAATTCATTCACTTATTCTAGGTACTTGTCAGCAGCATTTCTAATGATTTTTTGTTAGAATCCACACCTGATATTATCTGCATTACGGGGACAGGGTCATATTTATGTAGAATGTCTGTTTGACACCCTGGGTTTGAGAAGACAGTTCAGAGGTTGTGTCCATTTGCGCACTAAGTGGTAAGGTAAATTTGCACACATTAGTACACTCACTGTGCAGATACGAAGGTCGGACGTATGACACACTTCAGCACCAGTAGACAACACCGCTGGACATCGAAAAATAAAGGACGAGTATACAAAGTATAAAATGCACTAAAATTCGTTTTAGTAGTATTAGCAAAGGTATAGTGTAGTACAATAAGTTAGTTTTTAGTATTGGCAGAAGTCAGCACGTTAGGCGGAGTTATAGAGGCAGCACCAGTGTAAAATTAGAGTGCATGATAGGAGTGGAACTAACAAAAAACTAACAAAAACATGTGCACACATAAACAGTGATACCCACACCACATAATTGACGTCCACACAACGTTAACAGGGCCCTGCAGTCATTAAATTAATTTTTGGATTTGGGTACTTAGTAATAAAATAAATAAATAAATATATTAAGTGCAAAATTTTGTACTAGTCCTTATTTTCTTTTCTATAAATTGATTACATCGATGTTATAACATTTGTGAGAGAATATGCCATTTGACCACACTTGAGGATTGTGCAGTCTCCAGAAACAACATGGCAGACTGGATGTGACGGACTGCACCAGCCAGCAAAAGGCGAGCAGAGTGCGCAGCTTTAATGACTCAGCTGTAGCGGCCCAGGTGTAGGCGACCTCCCGCTGCGACCAAACTGGTCCACTGCCAGCTGACGTGCCTACATCACGTAGCCCCAGTGGAGGCGACATGTCTCAAGCCAGCGCAGACAGTGGGACGCCACTGCATGCCAACAACAACCCTCTAGCGGCCAACGACCCACCAGACTGCTAATCGCGGGACAAGTGAGTCGCGTGGCACCACATTCAATTCTGAGTGCCGAGTCTAACCGACTCGGTGGGTTGCCAAGAGTGAATTGTCCCATTGACAAAAGGCAAGCAAATATGATGTCACACACTGACAGGTGCATGTTCCGATAGGGGAATGGGAAGAGTAGGGCTGCCCCAAGACCCACTAATGCTGAATGGATTTCTTTGCCAGGGGGTGGGTTGCACATCAAATGCAACGCTGTCACGCCAGTCCCTGATGGCTGACTGCAGCCTGACCAGGATGACACCAAGGGTCCAGCTGCGGTCCATAAGCTACTCAAGATGCCAGTTGCCACCCAGACACCATATGCTGCAAGATGAGAAGCCATTCCACTCTGGCGCAAACTGCTGTTCTTCAGTCCTACCAATCACACTTTGTGCATGTGCATAAGTGCCACTTCTCAGTTTATGTAACATTTTCAATTCTAAAATTTGTCTCCCCAGGGACCCTTATGGAGGGAGCCATGGACACATTTTAGTATTATCATTATGTAATATGTTTTTGTGTTTTTGTATGTATCAATTGGACTGCCTTGATTGTGATGTATATGTTGTTCTGCACATATATTAATGCTCTGATTATGTGCCTGAATTTGTTTTCATGTCATAGAAAATAATACACAAATTTACACAATTTAGGCAGTAAGACAAACAGATCACACATGAGATTTCGTTGTTCATTGAGAATTTGAGAATGTACGTGTTTGATGATTGAGACCAAATGAGTGATAGAGCAGGGGTAAATCAATGAGCAGAGAACAGTTGATATTCCAGGATACTGTAAATGATTAGCGACATTAGACATCTCTGACCTCAGGATATGGTGTGAATGGGTATATTTCCTTGCCAATGAATGGAATGAACAGTCTAATGTGTGCAGAATATGGATTGAGAAAAAGTCGAAGAAAGACTAAAGTAATTAGAAGTAGCAGAAATAAGAACAGCGAGAAACTTAACATCAGGATTGATGGTCAGGAAGTAGATGAAGTTACGGATTTCTGCTACCTAGGCAGTAAAATAACCAATGATGGGCGGAGCAAGGAGGATGTCAAAAGCAGACCAGCACTGGCAAAAAGGACATCCTTGGCCGAGAAAAGTATACTCCTATCAAACATAGGGCTTAATTTGAGGAAGAAATTTCTGATAATGTACAGTTGGAGGCAGCATTGTATGGTAGTGAAACATAGACTGTCGGAAAACCGGTACAGAATAGAATCGAAGCATTTGAGATGTGGCGCTATAGACGAATGTTGAAAAGTAGGTGGACTGATAAGGTGAGGAATGAGGAGATTCTACGCAGAATCGGAAAGGAACGGAATACGTGGAAAATACTGACAAGGAGAAGAGACAGGATGATGGGACTTTGTTAAAACATCATGAATAACTTCCATGGTACTAGAGGGAGCTGTAGAAGACGAAAGCTGTAGAGGAAGACAGAGACTAGAATACATCTAGCAAATAATTGTGGACGTAGTTGGCAAGTGCTACTCTGAGAAGAAGAGTTTGGCACAGGAGAAGAATTCGTGTCAGGCCCCATCAAACCTGTCAGATGACTGATGACAAAAAAAAAAAGACAGAAACTAGGAGCAGACGACTACCCTTCCTCGTTTATTTGTTTGGTTGGTTGGTTGTATCTTTTGCGCATAATTACGATCTCACTTCGTTCACTGTTCGTCCATAATGTATTTTGTATTCTTGTAGAACATAAATTGCTTTGTATAGATAATAAAAAATTGTTGATCTCTAACTTCAGCGATTTTATGTAACCAAAGGAATTACTTTTTATGCAAGTACAGTTTACATACACAAACATAAAAACTATAAATAATTATTGCTGTTATTTTGTAATCAATAGAATGCTCTTCATTATCATCAAGGCAAGAGTTTCCTCTCATTATCGATCAGTGTGAAATTTTTTATGAATAACAGAAACGTTATTTATGTACGTTCGACGAAGTATTGAAACGATGTTTGCTATATTTTTCTTAGGCGCTAGTCCGTTTTCTAGCAGTATCTTTTATTTTTCTACATCGTCCTTCTGATTCGTGTTACAGATCAACAACTTTCAAATGAAACCTGGATTAAAATTTACAATTTCATTATTGCTATTAATAATGCTTACTTTTGAGTAGCATAGGAGGATAACTGTGTGGAACAAAAAATTCTGTAGGTTACATGGCTCTTAGTACTGGGTGGCCAGAAACAGTCTGAAGAGTTTGTAAGGGTGTTGCAGGAGAGACCGGGCTGAGTAATAATTGTTAAGAAAAAAAATTCTATTGGTTAGATAGTTTACGAGATAGTTGACATTGAAGGTAGCCACTAAGGTCGCTGATCCGGGACAGCCATCAACATCGACTGCAAAATCAGATCGATTCGGCAAGAAGACAATGATCTGTCTTTGGTGGGATCAGAAAGCTGTGGTGTATCATGAGCTTCTAAAACCCGGTGAAACTGTGAATACTAATAGCTACATACAACAAATGATCAATTTGAAATATGCATTGATCGAAAAAAGACCATAATGGGCCAGAAGACATGGCAAAGTAGTTTTTTTTACAGGACAATGCACCTGCACACAAAGCAAAACTGTTCAGGATACAATCAAAACACTCGGCTGGGAGCTGCTACCCCACGCGCCGTATTCACCAGACCTGGCCCCTTCCGATTACCATTTGTTTTGATCAATGGGACACGCACTGGCTGAGGAACACTTCGATTCCTACGAAGAAGTCGAAAATTGTGTGTCTGATTGGTTTGCTTCAAAAGACAAACATTTCTATTCGGGTGGGGTCCACAAATTGCCAGAAAGATTGTCAAAATGTATAGAAAGCAATGGTCAGTACTTTGAATAAAATGTTTTTACTTTTCAATTTAAAAGTAGTGTTTCATTTTCACAAAAAACGCTCATTTCATACCGGTACACCGTACGTGCTGGGTGGCAATTATTGAACTGTTTGAAAAAACGTAAATTAGTTACAAACTGCAGCGTGTACACACTTTCTTCAACATGCAAACATCACTACAGATATTCGGATTTAGCCTATGACATGTTCGATATGCCTGCCGTCTTTGGCGATGATGTGGCGCAGACGAAAAGCGAAATTCTTCATGACCCGCTCAGGTGTCTTAACATCAGCGCTGTCGATGACCTCCTGGATGGCTGTTTTCAGCTCAGAAATGGTTTTGGGTTATTGCTGTACACCTTGTCTTTAATGTAGCTCCTCCAGAACATCGAACACTCTCCTGCGTTGATGAGGTCGAGCTCCGTCTTGCATGTTCCACATCTTGTCGAAATCAGGGTCACTTTGGATAATGTGGATGAAATCATGTTGCAAAACCTTCAAGTACCGTTTGGTAGTCACTGTGTCATCAAGGAATATCGCGCCGATTGTTCCATGGCTGGACATTGTATACCACACAGTCACCCCTTGAGGGTGAAGAGACTTTTTCGATCTGAAATGCAGATTCTCCAACCCCCAAACCATATAATTCCCATCATGCCCCGTGGCCAATCGTACACTTTGAAAGTCCTAACACAAACCGCTCAGAAGTTACGGCTGTTTATTTCATATAGTTCAAAATTGTCACTCTTTATAATCTTCGGCCGCGAGCTCGACACCAGTCTGCCACTAGAAGTGGAGAGTGATGCTTTGACAATTTCAGTCACTCGTACTGGAAAAACGTAAGAAGAATCATTAAAAAAACGTCGACCGAACAACCCCAGACAGAAGACAACAGGCTGTTTGTCAACAAGTAGACACGAAAGCCTTTACAATTTCGTATCTCGTTATTTCTCGCTTTGTCTGTCCATTTTATTCTTTCCATTTTCCTCCAAATCCACGTTTGAAATATTTCTAATTTTTTTCCTCTTCCCCCAGTTCCATATCTCAGATCAATATAATCTCATGCTCCACATGAAGTACTTCGTCAGTCTCTTCCACAGGTCGTTGCCTATGCACCCATATAGAAGCTTCCTCTTCTTTTATTAAATGCCTCCTTGGCAATTTCAATACGTGTCTTCACCTCCTTATTACATCTCATGTCGTCCGTAATAATGCATCTCAGGTATCTGAAAGCACTGTCCTATCTTCATAGTTGTTCTTACTTTTCTTGCTCTTATCACCATACAGTTTGTCTTTTTCTGTTATTTCTCAGTCCGAATTACTCACAGGTCTTATTTAACTCTTTTAACATCGCAGTTATAATTCTTTCGCTCTCTGCCAATAACACAATATCACCCGCAATTCGAATGCATTCTATCCTCCTACCACCAACTCGGACTCCTCTATTTTGTTTCAAACATTTCTAAATAATATGCTCCAAATATATGTTAAACAGTATCGGGGAGAGACAGCAGCCTTGCCTCACTCCCCTTCCAGTTGTGCTTTCCTTTGTGTCTAGTTCCCCAGATGTACGCGTATTTTTTGTCGTATAGGTTTTTAATCAGCCTTGTATATCTTCAGTGGACACCCTTCTTCCTTAGTATGTTCATTAATTTATTTCACTGTCAATTAAAACAGTATAAACTTCTCTTACCCTTTCAATTTACCTATAATTCTCAGCAGTGCAATTGCATCTCTTCTACCTTTCCCTCTTCTAAATCCATACTGATCCTCTGCAATACTTTTTTCCGTCTTTCATGAAGTTTTCTACTTATACCCTTAGCAAACTTTTCCTACATGAGAAATCAAACGAATAGTTCTAAAATCCTCACATTTCTTGGCGTTCCTCTTCTTCTCAATAGGTATCATTAATGCCGACAGAAAGTCATCTTTCTCGCCAAAGAAGAAAACAACGGAGCTGCAACTTTGGATTGTCAAACGGATATTAAAATGGCAGATATAGAAATAAGCCAGTGCAGAACTGCAAATGAACACTGCAACCGGTAAATAAAGACCACAAGATCTGATGGGGTGCCCGTTATGTTCTGTGTCGAATGCGCAGAACTGACCGGATGTTGTAGCACCTTATGATTACTGTACCTCTCATTTTTTGCAATATTTGAACGGTAACAGTGACGAGATATTAGACCTAAACACTTATTTTAATAACATATTTTTGTTTTCTTTCGTGTCACGGTTTTGTTTCATTTGTAAAGCATTTAATCTTTATTCAAGGGAAACAAGCATCTGCAACAAGATGTTTTTTAATAGACATGGGCAAAAATGATCAGAAATACTTCAGATGTATGTGTCTTACTGACTTTTCGTAAATACTTACGATTCCCGACGTTACACCCTTCATGCACAATTTCCTCTCGTAAAAGCGTCTGCCCATCGGGAGAATCAATTTCCGTACTGTCCATTATGCCCGTAAGTGGTTTTGCCGAGTGGTGGGACCGCCAAATCCCCATGCATTAGTAGTACCCGATACGCGTATCAGATTGCACGATTGTCTTTAATCGAGCTGAGCAACAGATGCTGGCTCAGTGTCACACACCATTAACATTCGGAATGCAGTTGTTTCTATATATTTGGACGCCCAGATATATTCGTTCCTGAAATTTTCGTCGATTTACTGTCTTTTCATTCCCTCGTTCCACAAGGACGAGGATGATAGGTATAGATGTGAGAACTTTCGGCGTTACAGCTACAATCGATCTTCATCCACGAGATGATAATTAGTTTTTAAGTACTGACGAAGCTGCATTGCGTTAAAGTGAAACTAATTCTACTTTCATGGCTTACTAGTTAAATGAGATCTCTTACTGAAGAACTGGCATAATCATAATACGTTAATGCATGTTTTCGAGTTCCTAGTTGTAGCGAAAGATCCGTTTTTTAGTACGTTATTTCGATGGATGAATCCTTTACATTGTTTCTATTTCACTATCATCTGTTTACACTGTTTTATGGCAAAATAAATGTAACCTTGCAAAATTTCCGTTTGTTGCTTTAATTTCGCACGCCAGTGTGTAATTATGACTATGACACACATGGTACGAAGGTATTACTTTTCTTATGGAAACGGCTATGAAATTAATAGTAAAAACGCTACTAGCAATAGCGTAAGAAAATAGAGTTTGAACTTCATTGCGGAAATAATATGCAGGCAGCTGGAGTGTAGGCCGTGGCAGAATTGGATGTGAGTAAAAAAAATGGGAAACGAGAGGAAGAAGAACGTGGACAAGTGGTAAAATAATAATAACGCTGAGACGAAAAAAAGAAAATATACTCTAAGACGAAGGAAAGCGAGAGATGTGATAACCCGTACAGAAGAACAAATGATTACAATTTCAGAAAAATTGAATGATTTATTCAACACAAAGAGCATCACAAACTGAGCAAAATGGTTCAAATGGCTCTGAGCACTATGGGACGTAACATCTGTGGTCATCAGTCCCCTAGAACTTAGAACTACTTAAACCTAACTAACCTAAGGACATCACACACATCCATGCCCGAGGCAGGATTCGAACCCGCGACCGTAGCGGTCACGCGGTTCCAGACTGAAGCGCCTAGAACCACACGGCCACACCGGCCGGTCCAAATTGAGCAAGTCAGTAACTTTTGGCCCGTATGTAAGCAGTTATGCGGCTTGGCATTAATTAATAGAGTTGCTAGATGGTCTCCTGAGGGATATCGTGCCAAGATCTGACCAGCTGGCGCGTTAGATCTTTGTAATCTCAATGCTCCAAACATTCTCAATTGGGCAGACCTTGCAGGACGAGAAACTAGAAACTCTCGCCGCGTGTGGGGGGTGGAAGGGCATTATCTTACTGAACTGTAAGCCTTAGATATCTTGCCATGAAGAATGACAGAAAGGGAATTAGAATATCGTCCGCGTATTGTTATTTGATACACGTGGTCTGGGTGTTTCTCGTAACACGCCACTGTTTAAATTTCATTTAATAATCGGCAATGGCGGCCGAAGACTTCTGGCATAAGAAATCATCCTCATTACGCCAATAGCCTTGTCAAAGAGGACTGAGGAGCGGACAGAGGTTCCTGGAACTCTCTTGTCCATGGGATGGAAAACTGTCCCTAAAATGGTGGAAGAATCAACAACGATCAACGGCGTGAGGATCCCGAAGGCAATGAAAACCACTGCAATAAAGACACATACCGTATATCCACAGGACATGTGGCCTGTAATTGAAAAAGTGTCATTATGATCTCACAATTGGCAAAAGATTCCGAAACAGTCCCCCATTCGGATCTCCACGAGGGGACTGCCACGGAGAAGATCGCCAAGAGAAAAAGCGTCAATAACCAAGGAAAGAATTACGTTCTAAGAGTGGGAGCGTCGAATGTCAGAAGCCTGGACGTGGCAGGGAAGCTAGACAACATCAAAAGGGAAAAGGAAGGGCTCAATCTATAGCAAGAGTCCATGAAGTGAAATGGAAAGAATGACCAGATGAGTATAGATTAATATCAAAGAAAGCGGACAATGGTGTAAAGGGAGTAGGATTCGCTACGAATAGGAAGGTAGGACAGAGAGTGTGCTGTTGTGAATAGGTCAATCAAAGAGTTGTTCTTATCAGAATCGGCAGCAAACAGACACCGACAACAATAGTTCAGGTATACATGCCGTCGTACTGAGTAGAAGATGAGGATATACAGAAAGTATGTGAGGATACTGAAAGGGTAATGCAGTACGTGAAGGGAGACGAAAATCTCGTTGTCATAGGGGACTGGAATGCAGTCGTAGGACAAGGAGTAGAAGAAAAGGATGGAAGAGAATATGTGCTTGGAACAAGGAATGAGAGAGGAGAAAGACTAATTGAGTTCTGCAATAAATTTCAGCTAGTAGTAGCGAATACTAGGATCAAGAATCACAATAGGTACACTTCGAAAAGGCCGTGTGATATGGCAAGATTTCAGTTAGATTACATCTTGGTTAGACAGAGATACCGAAATCAGATACTGCATTGTAAGACGTACCCAGGAGCAGATACAGACTCAGATCACAATGTAGTAGTGATGAAGAACAGGCTGAAGTTTATGAGATTAGTGAGAAAGAATGAATACGCAAAGAAGTGGGATACGGAAGAACGAAGGAATGACAAGATACGGTTGGAGTTCTGTAAGGCTATAGATTCAGCAATAAAAAATAGTCCAGCAGGCAGTGCAGTTGAAGAGAAATAGACATCTCTAAAAAGAGCCATCACTCATGTTGGAAAGTACAAAGAAGGTAACACCGAAGGAACGATGGGAAACGAAAGAAATACTTCAGTTGGTCGATGAAAGAAGGAAGTTCAAAAATGTTCAGGGAAATTCAGGAATAGAGAAATGCAAGCCGCTGATGAATGTAATAAATAGGAAATGCGCCGTGCGGAGTAGCCGAGCGGTCTATGGCGCCTTGTCACGGTCCGTGCGGGTACCCCCGTCGGAGGTTCGACTCCTCCCTCGGGCATGGGTGTTTGTGTTTTCCATAGCGTAAGTCAGTTTAAGTTACATTAAGTAGTGTGTAGGCTTAGGGACTGATGACCTCAGCAGTTTGGTCCCATGAGACCTTACCACGAATTTTCAAAATTTAGGAAGTGCAGGGAAGCTAAGATGAAATGGTTGCATGAAAAATATGAAGAAATCGAAAAAGAAATGATTGTCGGAAGGACTAACTCAGCTTATAGGAAAGTCAAATCACCGTTCGGGAAAATTAAAAGGAAGGGTGGTAACATTAAGAGTACAACGGGATTTCCACTGTTAAATGCAGGGGAGAGAGCGGATACGAGGAAAGAGTACATTGAAGGCCTCTATGAGGGGGAAGATTTGTCTCATGTCATAGAAGAGAAAACAGGAGTCGATATAGGAGAGGTATGGGATACAGTATTAGAATTAGATTTAAGAGAGCTTTGGAGGACTTAAGATCAAGAAAGGCTGAATGGACAGATATCATTCCATCGGAACTTCTAAAATCATTGGGCAAGTGGCAACAAAACGACTATTCAATTTGGTGTGTAGAATGCATGCGTCGGCGACATACCATCTGACTTTCGGAAAAATATTATCCACAGGATGCCGAAGACTGCAAGAGCTGACAAGTGCGAGAATTACCGTGAGATCAACTTAACAGCTCATGCATGGAATTTGCTGATAAGAATAATATACAGAAGAATTAAAAAGAAAATTGAGGATGTGTTAGATGCTGATCTCTTTGGCTTTAGGAAAAGTAAAGGCATCATACAGGCAATTCTGAGGATGCGGTTTATAATGGACCTGGAAAAATCCTTCGACAATGCAAAACGGTGCAAGACGTTCGAAACTTTCTGGAAAATAGGGGTAAGTCATAGGGAGAGACGGAAAGTATGTAATATTTACAAGACTCAAGAAGGAATAATGAGAATGGACGGCCAAGAACGAAGTGCTGGGACTAAAAAAGGTGTAAGACTGGGGTGACTCTTTCGCCCCTACCGTTCAATCTGTACATCGAAGAAGCAATGACGGAAATAAGAAAAGGTCCAAGAGCGCAATTAAATTCAAGGTGAAAGGATGTCAATGATACGATTCGCTGATGACATTGCTATCCTGAGTGAAAATGAAGAAGAATTACATTATCTGTTGAATGGAATGAAAAATCTAATGCGTGCAGAATATGGATTGAGAGTAAATCGAAGAACGACGAAAGTAATTAAAAGTAGCAAAAATGAGAACAGCGAAAAACTGAATATCAGCATTGATGGTCACAAAGGAGATGAAGTTAAGGAATTCTACTGTCTAGGCAGGAAAATAACCATTGACGGACGGAGCAACATCAAAAGTAGACCAGCACTGGCAAAAAGGACATCCTTGGCCGAGAGAAGTCTATTACTATCAAACATAGGTCTTAATTTGAGGAAGAAATTTCTGAGAAAGTACGTTTGGAGGCAGCATTGTATGGTAGTGAAACATAGACTTTGGGAAAACCGGAACAGAATAGAATCGAAGCATTTGAGATGTGGTGCTATAGACGAATGTTGAAAATTAGGTGGACTGGTAAGGTGAGGAATGAGGAGGTTCTACGCGGAATCGGAGAGGAAAGGAATATGCAGAAAACACTGACAGAGAGAAGATACAGGATGATAGGACGTCTGTTTAGACATAATGAATAACTTCCACGGTACTAGAGGGAGCTGTAGAAAACGAAAGCTGTAGAGGAAGACATAGACTAGGTACATCTAGCAAATAACTGAAGACGTAGCTGGCAAGTGCTACTATGAGAAGAAGAGAAATTCGTGGTGGGCCGCATCAAAAGTAAATAAATAGATAAAAATAAAAGAAACGATTTATTGTAAGGGCGATGCGGATGACAACCAAAATGGTGCTGATGTGAAATTAAATGGCATCTCACAGCATCACTACTGTTGTCGGGCTGTATTGGAAGGACGGTCAGTATCCCACCGCTGTCTTGGAGTTCCCAGGCACGTCTACACTTCTGATCGAGGCTTAATTCTCAGCGGGACTCATCACAGAAGACAATTCTTCTCCAGTCAGTGAGATAAATATATCTTTGCAATAGGCACAATGATATGATACTGCGTGAAGAGTTTGACAGAGCACTGAAAGACCTGAGTCGAAACAAGGCCCCGGGAGTAGACAACATTCCATTAGAACTACTGACAGCCTTGGGAGAGTCAGTCCTGACAAAACTCTACCATCTGGTGAGCAAGATGTATGAGACAGGCGAAATACCCTCAGACTTCAAGAAGAATCCCAAAGAAAACAGGTGTTGACAGATGTGAAAATTATCGAACTATCTGTTTAATAAGTCACGGCTGCAAAATACTAACGTGAATTCTTTACAGACGAATGGAAAAACTAGTAGAAGCCGACCTTGGGGAAGATCAGTGTGGATTCCGTAGAAATATTGGAACACGTGAGGCAATACTGACCCTACGACTTCTCTTAGCAGCTAGATTAAGGAAAGGCAAACCTACGTTTCTAGCATTTGTAGACTTAGAGAAAGCTTTTGACAATGTTGACTGGAATACTCTCTTTCAAATTCTGAAGGTGGCAGGGGTAAAATACCGGGAGCGAAAGGCTATTTACAATTTGTACAGAAACCAGATGGCAATTATAAGAGTCGAGGGGCATGAAAGGGCAGCAGTGGTTGGGGAGGGAGTAAGACAGGGTTGTAGCCTCTCCCCGATGTTGTTCAATCTGTATTTGAGCAAGCAGTGACGGAAACAAAAGAAAAATTCGGAGTAGGTATTAAAATCCATGGAGAAGAAATAAAAATTTTGGGGTTTGCCGATGACATTGTAATTCTGTCAGAGACAGCAAAGGACTTGGAAGAGCAGTTGAACGGAATGGATAGTGTCTTGAAAGGAGGATATAAGATGAACATCAACAAAATCAAAACGAGGATAATGGAATGTAGTCGAATTAAGTCGGGTGATGCTGAGGGAATTAGATTAGAAAATGAGACACTTAAAGTAGTAAAGGAGTTTTGCTATTTGGGGAACAAAATTATTGATGATGGTCGAACTAGAGAGGATATAAAATGTAGACTGGCAATGGTAAGGAAAGTGTTTGTGAAGAAGAGAAATTTGTTAACATCGAGTATAGATTTAAGTGTCAGGAAGTTGTTTCTGAAAGTATTTGTATGGAGTGTATCCATGTATGGAAGTGAAACATGGATGATAAATAGTTTGGACAAGAAGAGAATAGAAGCTTTTGAAATGTGGTGCTACAGAAGAATGCTGAAGATTAGATGGGTAGATCACATAATTAATGAGGAGGTATTGAATAGGATTGAGGAGAAGAGAAAATTGTGGCACAACTTGACTAGAAGAAGGGATCGGTTGGTAGAACATGTTCTGAGACATCAAGGGATCACCAATTTAGTATTGGAGGGCAGCGTGGAGGGTAAAAATCGTAGAGGGAGACCAAGAGATGAATACACTAAGCAGATTCAGAAGGATGTAGGTTGCAGTAGTTACTGGGAGATGAAGAAACTTGCACAGGATAGAGTAGCATGGAGAGCTGCATCAAACCAGTCTCTGGACTGAAGAACACAACAACAACAAAAGGCACAATGAGAAAATCACAGGATATTGACAGTCGTTATCTACGTAATATTCGCTAATGGAACAAAGATGGAGGAAATCTTAATGGTACCTGAAATAACCTCGAAGAACTGTCGTGCAATATATCACTTCCCCCAAAATTTATCTTGCGAAATAAGCACAATGCGAAAATGACAGAAATTTGATAGTCGTTTCCTACGTACTATTCGTTAATGGAACAAGGATAGAGGAAATGATAATGGTACCTTAGGTAACCTCCGCTACACACTGTAGAGTGGTTTGCGGAATATGGATTTACAAGTGTATTAAGTAAAATGTAATTACCTTATTCTGACAGTTTTTGGTGTCTCGACTTCGTTGTAGATTTATTCTGTTCCAGGCTACTCCAATCCATGTCGACTGGTTTCCTGCACATGATCCATTGTACTGTCGCTGAATGTCATATGCAAGGACGGAGGTAGCAATGTAATCAAGACTTGGGCTCCGGAGGTCGATTTATTAAGATCCCAGCTGCCGAAAACTGATACGCGTTTCACCGAATATCGGCAAGAGCGCAGGAAATCAAACGCGCAACAAAGGCCATTTGTATTCAAACGCTGGAATTGAAAATTCTGTCCTCAATATTAACAGTTGTGAACCCCTTTCGCCATTGTCAGGTCTCTTTCATTTAGCTGAAAAGAACAGTTCGCCCTGCCGGCTTGGGCAGAGAATGAGAGCTGAAAAAAAGTAAATAAAAACTGTGTGGTTAGGTTTTACGCAGTGGACACCTGAAGATGATCACTAATAGAAATGCTGGGCACAAAATGCAGTCGTTAATTCGGACATGAACCGTGAAAAGCACTACATTAATCAAGCACATCGAGGAAACCACAGAGACTACAGCGAAAAAATTAGAGAAAACTATGAGCAAAATACTGCGTAGCATAAAGCACAGAGCAAGGTGTAACAACAAAGCACAGGTTATATGTGTATGTTATGAAGGATAAGGGACACCATAAGATGGTTTTAGTATGTATCCTGATCCATGGTCTATGAACGGGCAGAATAGGTAAGGAACATAATGTCTAAGAAGTAAAATGAAAGTGAACCGAATGTGGTATGATGGATTTACAACGAGCGGAATGGACTGACATTGGGGTTTGCTTAACTTACATTAGGAGAGACCGTTTATTTTGGAGGATAATGAGAAAAATAAATATATTTGGGACTGTCAGTGGCTGTAAAGGGATCAATTTCCTGTCAAAGGTCTTCCAACTAGATCGCTATATGTATCAAATAAACACCTAATTTATGTTTCAATCTAATACTGCTTCTGTCGTCCTGTTTATGTAGATTCATTTACAATGGTGGTTAATGATATGTTTTGCTGTTATATTATATAAATTAACTGAAAACTGTCAAATAGCCCAAGTTACTGCATTTTGGCTCTCATGTTTTATCATTCCAAAATGCTCTGAGTAAAAAGGAGCGCCCCATACTTCTTCAACATCTGGATTACTGCCTAAGGCCTAAGGCTTTTTTGTATGTCCTACGTTCCATCACCACCACCGCTTCTTGTTTCGAATTTGTATCACGACCATTTATCTCGTAATCTGTCATCGAAAACTTCATTACTCATTTCTTCAGAACACATTTCGAAGTTCGGTTTCAGTCACTCTAAGAATTTGTTGAGTACAATCTATCTGTTCAGCCTGCTTTAATTTTGAGACACACCTGATAGAGGCTCCTCATTACGGCAGTTAACTAATACATATTTGTCAAGTAATAATTACACCACGACTATAATGAATCTTCGATAAACATGTCGGGCAAATAATAATCGGTAATGGAACCATACACCTGCGAGACGTCACGGCGACTTTTCTGTGTGTTTACTTAGGGCCAAATAGAGTCCAACGGTACCCCACCTTCTCAGTAGAAATGCAGCACTCCAACTAAAAGGCACACTGACAGAAATGGTGAAACAATACCGGAAGGGGAGCGTATGACCACCAGGAAGCCGTCTCACAGATGTTATCATGCCAGTTAAAGGTTAGGGAGGGACTGCATTTACATAAACCCACCAGTTCACCTAGCCATCAGTGCAATATTGCTGTTCTTGAGAACATCTTATTTGACTGAGTGTGATTCGCAGCGAGTCAATGTTTGCATTTCATCGACATTGACACGGAGAATATATTGCATCGTAGGAAGGTTCGGCTGACTCAAATAGAGTGACAGCTCTTGTGCAACACAATATTATACATTGAGAGCCAAATAAGCAATCAATATAATCTGGAACATATCAATGTCAGTGTTTCCTCCACCAGCAGCAACGTCAGCACCGGCAACAGCAGTCGTCTTAGTGCCTTAGCAGTAACTATCCTTGGTGATACAGCACTTGAACTCTTGAACTGGGTGAGGACGCATAGTGTATGGCTAAAACGAACAAAGCATCGCAAACATCTATGTATTTTATGATGTGATATGTTTAGCTGCTGACCAAATGCATCAAGCAGGTAGAACCGTGAGAAATGTTTACAATAACATTGCGAGAAGCATCACGCAGCACTGCAAGTGTGTAGGTCCCGAGTTGGACGCTCTCATAGTTGCTCACAAGCAGGATTATGTACATGGTGAATTTACCACACATAAAAAAGAATTATTTGATAAACTGTCATATGAGTAACGGTTTTGATGGAATAAAAGTGAGTTTGTTTTAAAATCCATACACATTTAAAAATTATAAATTATTATTGTGCAATAAGTATACAGCTTCCTACCATGCATATAACTATACTTTTCCTGATAATAGGTGTGTTCAGACTATATTTACATATATGTGGTTGTAGATTTAACATCAGGATACTGACCACGAACTGTAAGCAAACCTATTTCAAAATCAACGTGGGATGCAGTCGTTCTCAATTCGGGAGACATACGGGGACTTTGCTGGCCATGGCAGGGTTTGGAAGGCACTAAGACAAGCAGTAGAAACTCACACCATGTGCAGGCAGGTGTTATCATGCTGAAATATAAGCGTAGGATGGCTTGCCACGAAGGGCAACAATTGGGGCGCAGAATTTCATCGACGAAACACTGAGATGTAAGGGTGCAGCAGATGACAACCAAAGCGGTCCGTATGGCAGGTGTCAGTCAGGCTGTATCCCACCACTGTCCAGGGCGTCTCCAGACAAGTCTTCGGCTTCAAATCCCATTGACTGTCTTCAGAGATCAGTCCTGCTTCAGCATGAGCCCGGATGGCCAGCGAAGACGTATCCGGAGACATCCAGCACAACAGTGGGATACCAACTTAACTGTCGCCTGCCAATCGTCCCGACATCCAGGAGTGATGGACTGGATTGCCATTTCTTTTCATAGCAGGGCCCCTTTGGTTGTCATCTGCGGCATCCTTACGGCACAGCGGTATATCGACGATATACTACGGTCCGTTTTGTTGCCCTTCTGACAAGCCATACTGGGCTTGCATTTCTTCAAGATAATGCCAGGATACCAAAGCACCAGACACTACAGATGACGACCGTGACCCCGCCGGGCGCGGA
This sequence comes from Schistocerca cancellata, assembly GCF_023864275.1. Classification (NCBI taxonomy): domain Eukaryota; kingdom Metazoa; phylum Arthropoda; class Insecta; order Orthoptera; family Acrididae; genus Schistocerca; species Schistocerca cancellata. The sequence continues at coordinate 245,028,744 of NC_064626.1, read as the reverse complement.
CGGCAGTCGGAACTCCTGCGACCAGCGCCCTCTCGTGACTTCTTAAGGCTTCTTGCCCCGTTTCATCGTAGGTTAAGCAGCCTACACTGCTGTTCCTGCAGCTGCCTAGGAGTTATCTTCCTTCTCTTTCCTGAATTTTCGTCTTGGTGCCACTAGTGAGGTCTTCTTTTTCTTTTGCTGCTGGTGAGTAGTCGCTACTCTCGCAGCAGGTCACCCGCAACCAGAGAGGACCAGGGGAACCATGTCTGGTGGGTGCGGACCGTAGACGGAACACCCAATGCGTTGCGGACCGACAAGGGAGCGCCCAGCACCTTACAGGCATAAATACTGCACTCGATCCGCCCAAGGACTATTCTCGGGTGGCACCTGACGAAGACAGGGAGCTACGCAGTCGAAATATCGTGCGAGAACGACACGAACATCAGGCAGAGGTCCCATTTTTTCCAAGTGTCAAGATAATGCCTTCTCACACGGTGCGATAGTTTCTAATGCTTGTATTTGTGCTTGCCGTGGCATGTCTTGGACAGCAAGGGAAGGTCTGATTTTTTATGGGCAGGGCGCTCCAACCAGTTCGGGATTTTGAGGATCTAATGCACCAGACGGGTACCATTTGGCATGGTATCCCTCAGGGGGCAGCCAATAACTCTATCAATGTATGCTAAAACCGAACAACTTCGAGTATAAGGACCAGAGGTGGACACCGCCTTATTGATTTGCTCTATTTATGAAGCTCTATATCTTGAATAAAATATCTAATTTTTCTGAAATTGTAACCGTTTGTTTGTCGGTACATGTATCTCACATCCACCGATTTCTGTCCTATTTGGATTATCCTTTTGCGATACATCTTTTTTTTATTGCTAGAGATCATGTATTTTATTGTTTAACACCACTTCAGCAAGTATGATAGCTTCAGCACATACCATTAAACACGTAAGAAAATTTTAAATTTTAAGCTATACAATTTAAAAGCAGTTTATTTTAAGCTCTTCAGTGGCTCTGTTCCACTTGTGTGGCGGAGGCACAAACGTTCAAATGCGTGTGAATTCCTAAGAGACCAAACTGCTGAGGTCCTTGGTCCCTAGACTTACACACTACTTAAACTAACTTATGCTAAGAACAAAATACACACATACCCGTGCCCAAGGGAGGACTCGAAACAGTTGCAATAAGGAGGGGCCGCGCAATCCATGAACTGGCCCCTCAAAACAGAATTTTCAGATGTTAATCAGTTCCCTGAATGCATTAGCGTATCAAAATGTAATTTTATATCATAAAAAAAAAAAATGTGATATGTATTTCTGCATTTGAAGTCACAACAACAAAAATAACCAAGATTTAATTTTCCGAGCCAGCTGCCTCTTTTTGGTAACAGTAACTGGATCTACAACTAAGAAAGATGTTGACAAAGGAAGTGCCACTCCAGAACATCGGAATTATCTGTGTCTCATACGAAGTTAAACCAAGTAGGAAATGTATAAATAAAGCAAACTTTTATTTTGTGCCTATCCAACTCGGGCTTGGAGTAAATCGAATTTTACGCTTACCTCACACAATAACCTTGAAGAGCTGCCGCTGTGGAGGGAGGAGGCGGCAGTGTTTGCTTGTTCGGCGCATTTGACTTGTACGGCGCAGGCACAGTTGGGCTTGACGAGCGGAAGCTGCTAGGCCTTGCCCCCAGAGCGGCGTGTTTGCTTGACACGAACTGTAGAGCCGTAGGCACTGCGACGACGCCTCGTTACGCTGCAGGCGGCGGCGGCTTCGCCAGGAAAATGAGGCGCCCCTTGGGGAGTCCGGAATCCGGCTAGCGCTTTGTGAGGGCGGCCCGAATGCTGCACATTTGTAAACGCTGCTCTCCGAGACGTACTCACGGCTGATACCAAGCACAAATGCATTAAACGTATCCGTTTGTTGCACACGGTTCCTGTACGAAGATACTCTATGGTGCCAATTTTTTATTTTAAGGAATTCTGCGACGGTGATATTTGGCAGAGATGCTAACATAGCCGAGACGACGTAAGGTCTCTGACAGCTCGTAGCAAGTGAGCTGAATACTAAACTGGAGAGACTGTTCAAAAGCGTCATTGCCTAGAGCCATATTGTAAGGTGGCAGTAGTACTGCTTGTCGTTCTTCTGCTTGTGACTTTAAGGTGATTCTGTTTCTTTTTTTTTTTTAACAAACATGTTAAAGAAGTGTGTTATGGATGCAGTAACCGATGGACAAGAGGAAGTGGTAATCAATACCATCTGTAAGTTATATACGCTTTAAGGGGAGGTTTATTAGCTTTTCGTTCAAAAAATCGATTCTTTTAATTGCATTCTGAAACCCATAAAAGTGTTTAGAAACCAATCCTGAAACGGTTTTTTCAAATACGGTACGGGAATGTTTGTTATTCGCAGTTGAACAAAAAGAAAATGCACCTGTCTGGAATCGGCCTTTTTGACGCACGAGTTTTTTTCTTTCGGAGGACGAGTTATTGTACCAGTGCTTCTGAGGAAACACACAAAATTCAAACGAAAGTCTGAACGCGTGTTTTTGGAAGTTAGCTCTCAAGCATTTGCATTCTGGTGCGAAGACTGTGGATGGTTCAAATGGCTCTAAGCACTATGGGACTTAACATCTGATGTCATCAGTCCCCCAGAACTTAGAACTACTTAAACCTAACTAACCTAAGGACAACACATACACTCCTGGAAATTGAAATAAGAACACCGTGAATTCATTGTCCCAGGAAGGGGAAACTTTATTGACACATTCCTGGGGTCAGATACATCACATGATCACACTGACAGAACCACAGGCACATAGACACAGGCAACAGAGCATGCACAATGTACAGTGTACACTAGTACAGTGTATATCCACCTTTCGCAGCAATGCAGGCTGCTATTCTCCCATGGAGACAATCGTAGAGATGCTGGATGTAGTCCTGTGGAACGGCTTGCCATGCCATTTCCACCTGGCGCCTCAGTTGGACCAGCGTTCGTGCTGGACGTGCAGACCGCGTGAGACGACGCTTCATCCAGTCCCAAACATGCTCAATGGGGGACAGATCCGGAGATCTTGCTGGCCAGGGTAGTTGACTTACACCTTCTAGAGCACGTTGGGTGGCACGGGATACGCATACGACCATCATTGGCACCAAGGCAGAAGCGACTCTCATCGCTGAAGACGACACGTCTCCATTCGTCCCTCCATTCACGCCTGTCGCGACACCACTGGAGGCGGGCTGCACGATGTTGGGGCGTGAGCGGAAGACGGCCTAACGGTGTGCGGGACCGTAGCCCAGCTTCATGGAGACGGTTGCGAATGGTCCTCGCCGATACCCCAGGAGCAACAGTGTCCCTAATTTGCTGGGAAGTGCCGGTGCGGTCCCCTACGGCACTGCGTAGGATCCTACGGTCTTGGCGTGCATCCGTGCGTCGCTGCGGTCCGGTCCCAGGTCGACGGGCACGTGCACCTTCCGCCGACCACTGGCGACAACATCGATGTACTGTGGAGACCTCACGCCCCACGTGTTGAGCAATTCGGCGGTACGTCCACCCGGCCTCCCGCATGCCCACTATACGCCCTCGCTCAAAGTCCGTCAACTGCACATACGGTTCACGTCCACGCTGTCGCGGCATGCTACCAGTGGTAAAGACTGCGATGGAGCTCCGTATGCCACGGCAAACTGGCTGACACTGACGGCGGCGGTGCACAAATGCTGCGCAGCTAGCGCCATTCGACGGCCAACACCGCGGTTCCTGGTGTGTCCGCTGTGCCGTGCGTGTGATCATTGCTTGTACAGCCCTCTCGCAGTATCCGGAGCAAGTATGGTGGGTCTGACACACCGGTGTCAATGTGTTCTTTTTTCCATTTCCAGGAGTGTACATCCATGCCCGAGGCAGGATTCGAACCTGCGAACGTAGCGGCTGCGCGGTTCCAGACTGAAGCGCCTAGACCCGCTCTGCCACAACGGCCGGCTAAGACTGTGGAGATTGCGACTTTCGTGGCAGTGAGCAGCTTCAACGAAGGGTATTCAGCAATTCTGAAGACCATGACAACGATGGACGTCACCCTGGGACTCTATTCGACGCAGTTCGCCAAGCATTCGGACGACCACTGGATTCAAGCGACCGAAAACCGCTTGTCACCGGCCGTACAAGTGGCTCTGGAGCAGCGCAGGTTGGCCCACATGAGCAGAACGCCCTCTATGAGGAAGGATTAGTTTATGGACCCGGAATAGCAGATTGAAGGTAAGTTGTGTCATATTGCATTTATGTGTAGTCAAACTTCAAACGCGTTTTTCTCGAAATGACTTTTTTTTATCGCACGGTATGGTAACTTCAAATCTACTGGACCGATTGGTATGATTCTTTGTCTCCGACGAAGTTAACTAAATTGTCTAGGAGTTGTACCACGTTTATTACGATCCATCAACTATAAATATTTTTACTTGGCCTACGAAGTCCAAAACTCGATGAAAGAAACACTATTTTCTTCAAATGGCCGCCATTTTGTTTCCTGTGGTCCAAATAACTTAAACGGGGTACAACTCCTAAAGAATCTTATATACTTCGATAACGTCAACTGAATTTTGATTTCAGATGAGGTGGCTGACATGTGACAAACTGCACGTACAGGTCTACATCGAAATTTTGCTCCGTTCCGACGGCACTTTGCTCTACGACACTACCGATCGAAAAAATTCCAGTTTGTAGAGGAAATATCAGTAAACATTTTTACCAAACTTGACATATCTATAACACATCCCGAGAAAAAAATTCTCAAAGATCATGCTTTATTCGCGCCAAAGATAGTAAACCTCCACTTAATATATGGTTAAGGAAATTGTGTTTGAGAAAAATGGTTCAAATGGCTCTGAGCACTATGGAACTCAACATCTTAGGTCATAAGTCCCCTGGAACTTAGAACTACTTAAACCTAACCAACCTAAGGACATCACACACACCCATGCCCGAGGCAGGATTCGAACCTGCGACCGTAGCAGTCCCGCGGTTCCGGACTGCAGCGCCAGAACCGCACGGCCACCGCGGCCGGCGCTGTGTTTGGGAAATTCAAATACTCTAAAAAGACGTCTAAGAGCTTTCAGTTTTTCATCACTAATTTTACAAAAGACAGATACATGTTTCGACCAGGAGTTGATGGCAGAATTGATCACAGTGCTGAAGAAAAGAAATTGTGTAAACGATAACATGTAAAGTGTACTTCGGGAACGTTTTAGTGGCTTTTAGACTTTATAGTTACCCTATTGAAAAACTGTGGTGCAAAGAAGCAACCCAGGCGATACAGCGAACTAATCAAACAATTTGCCCTCACTCTGCATTTGTATTCCCTTAGGACAAATAGATTTGTACGCTCTATGTTTCTTTTGCCCCACCACAGCATTCTCCGTGGTTGGGTGTCATCAGTAAATTTTGTACCTGTCTGTTTACTAGAGGTTTTCAAGTATCTAAAACATAATACCAGTGACAAACGGTAACTTAAAGAGTGTGCATTTATTTTTGATAGTATGTCAATTAGAAAGCAGCTAGTATCGAACAACAAATGGTTCAAATGGCTCTGAGCACTATGGGACTTAACATCTGTGGTCATCAGTCCCCTAGAACTTAGAACTACTTAAACCTAACTAACCTAAGGACATCACACACATCCATGCCCGAGGCAGGATTCGAACCTGCGACCGTAGCGGTCACGCGGTTCCAGTCTGAAGCGCCTAGAACCGCACGGCCACACCGGCCGTCTTATCGAAAAACAACAAAAAGTGTTTGCAGGCTTTGTCGGTCTCGGCAACATTGTGAATATAGATGCAAAGGAACTGGCTACTGAAGCTTCTGTTTTTCAGATAGTATTATATACTGAGAAGTGTAAGTGCCCAATAGCACATTTCTTTGTGAACAAATTGTCATCGGATGCAATGACTGAAATTGTGAGAGTTTGCATACTGAAACTGTTTCTTGTAGGCGTGCTTGCAAGGTCAGTGACATGTGATGGTGCTGCTGTCAACATTCAGACACTGAAAAATCTTGGCTGTTCACTGAATCTGGAAAATTGTGTCCCTTACTTCAAGCATTCTGCCAATAACAATAATGTCCATGCAGTTCTTGATCCAGGCCTTATGATGAAATTAGTTTGTAATATTGTAGCTGAAAAGAATATTAATAGCTGTGAAGCTGGAGGTGTGAAGTGGGACTTTATTTTGAAGTTACATTATTTGAAAGAGTGTGAAGCTTTAAAATTTGCCAATAGACTCTCTGGTTCAATTGTGAATTTCTATAATAGGAAAATTAATGTCTCTTTAGCAGGCCACACAATGAGCTCCAGTGTTGCTGACGCCACCGAATTTCTAGAGAGTTCCCAGCACCCACATTTTCAGGACGCCTCTGCCACTGTAGAATCCATCAGTATTATTGCAAACTGTTTGATGTATGCAACTCTAGGAATGTTAATGCTAATGGCTTTAAACAATCATTGAGAGCTGAATATGTAAATTATTGGCCTGAATTTCTTTGTCGTTCAGAAAACTTCCTTCAGACATTAAACACTAATGGTGTGTGTACATTTTTAAATCCACGAAAAACGTTTGCGCTGGGATTTTTGATGTGCATACATGGTGTTAGAAACCTCTCCCAGGATTTTCTGTTTCGGGACACTGAATCTCTAAAGTAATTGTTAACATACAAACTCTAACAAGATCATCTAAAACTCTATTTTCTTGCACCAGATCTAGGATTAGTGGAAATAATAATCCCACCATATTGCAATTCCAGCCTGCTCTGAGAACAATGTAGTTCGAGAACGGAGTTACTACAAGCGACAAGAGTGATTTAGATGGCATTGAGAAAGTGAGCTCTTTCAGTGTTCATGAATTCTTGTGCCATAAGAAGCAAAGTGGTGAGTTCACTGATGATAGTGAAGATACTGCTTACTGAGGCTCTTGATTCAGCATTACTCATTGAATACCAGGATAATATTATTTATTATGTATCAGAATATGTTGTGAAAAAGATTATGCAAATTTTAAGATGTTCTGAATGCAAATAACATTACTGTTCTCTACATGTGCCCAAATGAACACACTTACTGCAAGACTCCTGTGGCAGATACAGCTGCCTTGATTATGATGGTTGACAGAAGTGGTTTGCTTCACCTATCTGTAGCAGCGTTTTAAAAAAGGGAAGAAGGCAGAAAAATGCTTTCGTTCCACTCTAGTGAGATTTACCTTAAACCCATACCATTTTTATGACAGGTTTATTAATCCTGTTTGTTGCTTTTTGGTGAAAAAGCCAATGTATTTCGCAAAACGCATACGCTAGTCTCTGCCACTGACTGTGAAGACATGCATGAATCACACTTAATACAACGTACTGCTACTGTGCAGTTTCAGATTAAATTAAAGCCACACAAAAAAGCAACAACTGCTGCACAAGATAACTATTGTGCTATGAGTCAGAGGTTGCGGAAGCTAATTACATTTTCCTATGCATTATATGTAAATATATACTGAAAGAAGCAAAACAATAAACAAAAATTAAAATTTGATGTTTAAATGTTATTTGACCATCTCCTTCCTTTCCCAAAACTCTTGCCGGTTAATTGTCAACATATCAAAGTGTTCAATGATTCATGTTAAAAGATTTTCCCGTGTTAGCAGCTGAAATCAGCAACGAGACAATGGTTCAGCAGTTTTGTTGCATAATGATGTGCATAAAACTTTTCTCGTTACGTGTAGATAGAAATGAGCTTTGCATCACGTGTTATTGTGAGAAAGTTTGCCACAGGGTTGATGAAGTAACTAAAATAAGATATTTTTCATCTCATTGTTTTGGTCATTTTGTATCGCTATAAAGTTCCGTCATTCAGGAAACATAATGCAAGAAGTGAAAGCAAAAACATCTTTTGCATAGAGGTAAGATTTTTGGGAGGCATAATTTGTCAACAGCTTTAGGGGCGGTACGGAAATTATGTATGTTAACACAGCAGAATAAATGCGAAATCGGTCTCGCAGGGAAGTGTTAGAGGGTACAAGGCAATAACTGACAATGAACTATAAACTAAATACACACAGCGTCATATAGTGTACATAAGTAGTACTTGTATTTTTTTGTATGCAGCAGAACAAATTGAGAACTTGCACCGGTTTAATATGGCGACTGTGACGTCACGCGTCACGGCTCAGCTTCGTGTAATAGTCTCTCCATTTTAGTATTGAGATCAGTGCTCGTAGCGCTGTTGCCATCTTTCAACTGCGAGGTGCTAATGGCTGTAGACGAAAACAGTGGCCTTCAGCGGAGTAACAAAAGTGAGTCGCTGGTACAGAGACGTTTACAAAATCGCATTACGCCGCTGGTTGACGTAGGTACTCGAAGCTGCAGCGCCCGGGCGACTACAGCTATCTGGAACGAACTGTCACCGAATCAGGTATAGTCTGCGAGCAGAAGATTTCCGTGTGCTCTCCACACGGTGCATAAAACATGTGCATTAGGCTGCGTTGGAAAAGGTCGCCCAGTAATGTAGTCCGACAGCTTAGATACAGTGCGTCACATCTCCTTTGTCAATTTTTGGCAGGATCTAGGAAGGTAGAATCAAATATATTAAGGATCTGGTGATCTGTGCTAACACATCCAGTACTGTACGTTATTGGTTATTGGGGAGATGATTACAATCACGTATGAACAACAGCTATTGCAGACTTAACTACAGTACAGATTTTTACTGTAGTATAGCCATCATCAGCGCGTTCCGGAGCGGGTCAAAGATACACAAATGTTACATAAATATTGTCTATAATTTCGCAAAAATAGCAACAAAATTCGAATAAAACTGTTTGTGAACATCGTTTAATTGTTTGTGGTTGTGTGTGTGAATGTGTGTGTGTGTGTGTGTGTGTGTGTGTGTGTGTGTGTGTGCGTGCGCGCGCATGTACGTGCGTGTAAAATATATAAGAAAGAGGTGGCCATGCAAAAACATGTAACGCCGACTACAATAATATACCGCATCTGGTTCATTCATGATACTGACAAGAGATTTATAACAATGATAACATACGAATGAGAAAATATTTTTTTGATTGGATAAGGTTTGTAATGTTTTTCCCGTCGAGAAGACTGATGCGAATTCTCTCTCTTAAAAAAAATAAAAAAATAAAAAAATAAAAAATAAAAAAACTGGATTATTTTTTGTCATACGAGACCTCTAGACAAAGTCGTTTCAGTGATAAGAAAGGTAAAAATAAAACTAAGCTCCGCATTGTGCTCGTAGGCAGGCCAATGGGTCCGACCAACTTTCTTGTCATCCCCTGTCAATGGCGTCATCGGATGCGGTATGGTGGAGCGTATGGTCAGAAGACCGTTTGCCCGGTCGTTGTCAGGTTTCTTGATCTTAGAACAGGTACTAGTCGGTCGAGTAGCTCCTCATTTGGCCTCAAGAGACTGAGAACGCACTGTGCCAGTCCTTCCAACAAAGTAAAATGCCAGGCATTGCCTGGAATCGAACCTAGGTCCCCCAGGAGGTAGTCCGCTACGCAGTCGGACGTAGCGATAAATGGTTGATACATATTAACGGTTAAATAGTTGATAAAAACAGATGGGAGAGGTCTGATGGCAAACGAAACCAGTAAACGAGACAGACTGACAGGAATTATAGTGTGCTTTTTTTATATTGTCGTATTAATGAATAATATTTAAATTATTACGATAAGTAAAGTACTGTAATGACATGGTAGGTTCAACGATCATGAAATATTCATCCACATAAAATCCCTGCCATTGTCACATTTGTATTTATGGTGTTTATGTCAGTGCCAGTTTGGATATTCTCGCAGGAATTTGGGAGTAAGGCAAACTGCAATAACAAAGCTACCGATCGCGTACCACTGTTTAGCCCAGACGCGCGGCTCTAGCCGCCCTCTTACAGCTGCTGCTGTATCGCCGCTACAGACAAGCTGTTTGGGAAGAGCTGCATTCACTTACAAGGAGGGCCATGTGACCCACTTGTATGTCCTAGTCGCCGCATTAGAATCTCACCTTTTACACACAAGACAACTTGTAGTATGGGTGGGCCCTCACTAATCCAGTCACATTAATGCGACCACTTGTCAAAAGCTTGAATAACCACCATTTGCAGCCCAGACCGCTGCTAGATGTACACGAAGGGTGTCAGTGTACTTATAAAAGGTACCGACTTGGAGGTGTAGCCAAGCCGATTCCAGTGCCGTGGACAGCTGTGCTAGATTTCTCGGCTGAGGATCAATGATGCAAACAGCCCGATCGAGATGGTCCTATAGATTATCGATTGGGTTTAAATCCGAGAAGTCTGGTGGCCAGGGGAGTACGGTTAACTCATCCCGGTGCTCTTCGAATCACAAACGTTGTAACATTATGTGATTGCCTTATCATTTTAAATCGTTCACTAATCGAGCAGTCGCTCGGCAACAGCTACAGTTAGCAAATAATGTTGCGAGAATGTAAAAGGTGAACGACCTGTGACGTAACTTGTTTATTGTCGAAGCGCCGTCAGAGATGCAGTAAGTTATTGACTTTGAAAACCGCGGCGCGAAAAACGGACAGAAGAAGAACACTTTTACACATTTTTTTTTTTTTTTTGGAGGTACGAGATATTCTCGATGAACAGTTACTCATTCTTCTCTTGTCTCCTGTAACTTGTGTCGGACGCGCATGTCTTGCCGCCGTATTATTATTGTCAAAATTAATATTGTTCTAGTGTAAAGTAAATGTGTAATACTAAAAGTGCCTAGCAGTAGATTTATTGTGCGACGTGTATGTGAAAACGTCAGAGGAATTGTATTCATTAAGAGAAGTGCCAGTCAAAACGGCATCCATGTTAAATCCGTCATTGCAGTGTAAGTTTGTCTATTACTTGCCATAAATTCAGAGTTAAATGGAACTGGTGTATGGACTATTCATTTACTATAGAATCTATGTCGCACTTCTTCATGAAATTATTTAATTTTCTATATGTTTCTGCCAAATAGAGAGTTCACAGTCACGAATTCTTTCGTCGAGTTCGGACGGAAGTTGCATGCGGCGAAATATTTTCTCCGCGCCATATTCTACTGGTAAATGCATGATAAACTACGGTCCCTTAGGAAATTCATGTTGAGCTATCCAAAATAATTATATTTTGAATAGGCATTTACTCTCCTCTGCAATGCAACTTCCGACTGATCAGACGATCCAACAGGAAACAGCCGCACACAGTCGGCATTCGCAAATATGTTTCCACCGCTGATTATAGATATATGTTACAGCACAAAAGTAACATATTGTTATAATTAGCGACTACGAACTGGGACATTTATAACTGTATGTTTATGTATACACATTACGTAAACATATCGTTATAACGTACACTGTGAGCAGTGTGACAGGTTGCAGTGTCCTGTTGGTAGATGCCCTCATGCCAAGCAAAAACAATCCGCATGAATTGGTGAACATGATCTCTAAGGTGGTCCCATAGATTATCGATCTGGTTTAAATCCGGTAAGTCTGGTGGCCAAGGGAGAATGATAAATTCATCCTGGTGCTCTTCGAATCACACACGATCACTGTGAGCAGTGTGACAGGTTGCAGTGTCCTATTCGTAGATGCCGTCATGCCGAGCAAAAACAATCCGCATGAACTGGTGAACATGATCTCTAAGGATAGATCGATACATGCAACGTTGTATAGAGGTATACTCGTGTTGATGCACTGTGCCTTTCAGAACGACGAGATCGCCTGGGGAATGCCACGAAAACATTCCCATAGGAAAGGCCACCTGCCGCCACTCAGTGGACGAGCAGTTTCGGTATTGGCGCGAAAATTCCAGCCTTCGTCGGTCGCTGATGACCAGCAGTCAGCTGGCTGCATGAAGCGGGTGCCTGCTACGGAGGCCCATAAGCAGCAACGTCCGCTGAAGAATCGTTGAAGAGACACTGTTTGTAGCCCCTTGGTTGATCTGAGTGGTAAAAAAAATGGTTCAAATGGCTCTGAGCACTATGGGACTTAACTTCTAAGGTCATCAGTCCCCTAGAACTTAGAACTACTTAAACCTAACTACCTAAGGACATCACACACATCCATGCCCGAGGCAGGATTCGAACCTGCGACCGTAGAGGCCGCGCGGTTCCAGACTGTAGCGCCTTTAACCGCTTGGCCATATCTGAGTGGTAAGTTGCTAAACTGTTTCACATCTATTCGCCCATCCAGATCTCTGCACTCGTCGTTCATCCATGTAATCTGAAACGCCCTGCTAAACCCGCAGGACAGGACAGGTAGTTTAATTTGTGGAAAGGGGCCAAAATAAGCGGCTGTCAGATACACTCGAACATACAATCTTTTATTTGATCAAACGTTACAAGAGCCAAGAAAATTAAAAAAAAACAGCTTTAGTTTTGGAACTTAATTAGTGGTTGAATACGCCGTACAATCTCATGCCTTAGGGGCAATACCACATTGATTTAAAAAAGCTGAAAGCCAATAGCTTAAAGTTCAACCAAAATCAGAAATGTAAAAGGCAAAGCCTTATCTTTAAAGAGTTCCTTAATTAGGCTGAAGGCTCAAAGAACACCAAAACAACTTAAATTCAAAATCGGCTGAAGGCCCAACACTTAAGACTCAATAACATTAATTCCAAAAAAATGCCAAAGGCTTTACGTGAAACAGTTCTTAAATTATGCAAAAACAGACATAATGCCTAATGGGATAGCAGCAATAGTGATTGTATAATGTTACTTATAATCTGTCTTGATTGCCTTTTTTTTTTATTCATATGACCGGTTTCGGTTCATTCAGAACCACCTTCAGATCTGATATTTCAGTTACAGGAGTAACCCGTCCAAATCCAGCAACTTTCACATGCTGCGTCACATAAAATGTGAAAGTTGCTGGATTTGGACGGGTTACTCCTGTAACTGAAATATCAGATCTGAAAATGGTTCTGAATGAACCGAAACCGGTCACATGAATAAAAAAAATTGCAATCTAGATGGATTATTAGTTCTTAAATTAGGCTGAAGGCCCAAACAATCTGATGCCTTAAGGGCAAAAGAACCTCAATCTAAAAATCGGTTGGAAGCCATACAAGTTCAAACAACAAGAACAAACAAGAAAAGGCAGTACACCCAAGGGCGCTCGCAAGTTCTGAGGGTCGGCCTGGAATTCAAACACTAAAGCTCGCTTACGTGAGACAGGCAGTCTGCCCAACCATTGTCAATCCAATGACAACCCAACCTACAGACAGTCAACGGGCCCACCGACAAGATAACCTCCGCTTCACCCGACCAGCACACAACAGGAAGTTCAATGGAACAACGTAGAGGGTATTGTCGCCCACAACCAATTATACATTGAGCTGTCAAACTACACACCGTGCTTGACAGCGAGAACACGATGAGGAAAATACACTGCCTGAATTTACGTCAACAGCCAGGGCAGGTAACCGGAACATTAACGGCCACAAGGGAGGAGATTCCACTGGTGCACTTCAGTTCAAACATTCAAGTACAGTTAAACTCCACAAGAAGGTGCCTAAAATTTGCCAATGTGAAAACTCACGTTGTTGCTCGCGGGAATATTCCAACAGCCGACAACGAAATCCAAATGACGCAATGTGAACAGTCGTGACTTGCTGGTAGGTGAAGTCAAAACTCAACTTACATGCCCACGATCGGTGAGCCACAAACCACGTAGAAATGGGAACATCACCACACATGCCAATAGTGCATAGAGGCCGCCAGCGGGCCTGGCCAAATTACGCGCCACGGAGACTTCCTCGCTGGTCCACGCCAAGCGACCAACTGCCAGGCCCGGAAATGGTGAAAGGACCAAATATACGTCGGCCGATGAGATGATTTACCGAACGACCAACCAACGGTCGTCCCGCTCCAATCTCCCTCCGTCGGACAGTTCATGTGTGTCGCCAGCGGTCGGCGAGCCCTGGCTGTCGGCGCCTCACCGGCTCTCCGTCGCACACTTCACTGCTGCTGCGTCCCGACTACACTGCTGGTCCGTCCAGAACTGACTGCCAGACACACGACAACCCGGAAATACTATCAGTCGCTCCAGAGATGGTACGACAGTGCACTTATCGATAAGCGCTGCTGCTGCTGCTCATGGGCAAGTAAGGCAGGAAGTTAGTGGCGTAAGTAAATGGAATAAGAAAACGAGGATGCAGTACCGTAATAGAAGATGACAAACAATAAATGGGATGAACGCGAGCCACTTACGGCTCATTATCTATAGCCCGCGTTCACCGATGTTATCTACGGCCCGTGGTGCACCTCAGTTGCCTCGACGCCAATTTTGAATGGCGCCATTTTGTCATGCGCGGTGTACTGTGGCGTGACAACTATGTCCGACGGCACCTCACAGACGGGAGGTGGCAGAGCTAGCATTCGACAGGATAATGTGACACGTGTCGGGAAGGTGAAGGACGCGGAAAGTAGTGCATGCAGTCATTGTCGTAATACGGAAACGAAGCGATTCAGTTGCTGTCCAAAAGGACATGATCATTGGGTTTTGGGCCAAAGGTGGAAGCATTTCCGAAAGAATTAAGTATGTGAACCGGCACGAGAACCTGCCATCTGGGAATCGTTATTGCACGATGACATCGGACACAGGCAATTGTCACATCAATGTGACTGGACCATGTAAACCGTCTAATTTAAGATCTCCAGCCTCGATCTCCAGACTCGCTTCCACCTGTCGTACGTCGATATTCTTCAAACAAACAAAACTAATATATCAAAGTCAGGGGGCGAGGCACATTTATAATTTCCTCATTAACAAATCTGATTTAAGTCACTTAGCCCACATAACAAGAAACGACCACAACGCGTTTAGAAAGATTATAAAAAGTTCAACCCATCATCTGCAGGCCGGACAAAGATTCCTTTGGCCAAACACGGAAAAGGGTTATGGTGTCTATAATAGCCATTAGGGTCAGCACGGTGGCTAACAGGATAAAAAACTGACTGAAACACTACAAGTTTGGTATTTACCAACCTATGGAAATTTATGTCATCAGAGGCAAAGTTGATTTACACAGGATGGGGCGGAAAATCGACCGCTTCTATAGAGGACAGAGTGCTTGAAACGATTTTGAGAAATCGCCGGAATCGTAAATCAGAATGGGTAAACGAGCTTTTAAGCACTCTGCCTCCACGACGAAGACAAATTGCTGTCTTACTCACTGCACCGACTCCGCTTACCGATATAAAACGCCACGTGAGTAAGTTTCATTCATTACTGACACGTCAGTTTGTGAAATTCACAGCATGATAGAAGAAGGAGTCGACACGAAGAGACCAAACCCAGAAGATAGGTATACATTGAGCATCTTGCCTCACTGCGTAATTTCTGATGACGTCAAATCAAACATCTTTCGTCGAGATCTGTCAAAACTCGAGAGGGTCTCTTGACATAAATTCTTGCTGCCTATGACTTTGTTCGAGCGGTTCTGACAGTATTACGGCCGGCAACGTCATGTATTGATAGAGACTAGGGTTGCCAGTTTGAACATCTGTGGAGAATGTAACACTACGTGCAAGTCGTGCAAGATAAATGAAACTATTAGAAAGTTGTTTAGGTTTCTACCGCTGTCACTAAACGAACGGTAAAAGCGTAATTCTATCATTCTCGCCTACAATTTTCGCTTTATTCATTTTTGGACTACGTTTACCATGCTCACGCTGATAATTTCTCTTTAACAATCTTCCCTCTGCCTTTGTACAGGGTGTCAATTACTGAACTATATGAAAAACGTAAACTGGTTCTCACATGTTCGGTATGCATACCATCATTGGCGATAATGTGGCGCAGACGATTTGGGAAATTATGCATGATCATCTCAAGTGTTGGAACATCGATGCTGTCAATGACCTCCTGAAAGTCTGTTTACAGCTCAGCAGTGGTTTTGTGGTTATTGATGTATACGTTGTCTTTCCCCCCATGAACCATGGACCTTGCCGTTGGTGGGGAGGCTTGCGTGCCTCAGCGATACAGATGGCCGTACCGTAGGTGCAACCACAACGGAGGGGTATCTGTTGAGAGGCCAGACAAACATGTGGTTCCTGAAGAGGGGCAGCAGCCTTTTCAGTAGTTGCAGGGGCAACAGTCTGGATGATTGACTGATCTGGCCTTGTAACATTAACCAAAACGGCCTTGCTGTGCTGGTACTGCGAACGGCTGAAAGCAAGGGGAAACTACAGCCGTAATTTTTCCCGAGGACATGCAGCTCTACTGTATGATTAAATGATGATGGCGTCCTCTTGGGTAAAATATTCCGGAGGTAAAATAGTCCCCCATTCGGATCTCCGGGCGGGGACTACTCAAGAGGACGTCGTTATCAGGAGAAAGAAAACTGGCGTTCTACGGATCGGAGCGTGGAATGTCAGGTCCCTTAATCGGGCAGGTAGGTTAGAAAATTTAAAAAGGGAGATGGATAGGTTAAAGTTAGATATAGTGGGAATTAGTGAAGTTCGGTGGCAGGAGGAACAAGACTTTTGGTCAGGTGATTACAGGGTTATAAATACAAAATCAAATAGGGGTAATGCAGGAGTAGGTTTAATAATGAATAAAAAAATAGGAGTGCGGGTTAGCTACTACAAACAGCATAGTGAACGCATTATTGTGGCCAAGATAGACACAAAGCTCATGCCTACTACAGTAGTACAAGTTTATATGCCAACTAGCTCTGCAGATGATGAAGAAATAGATGAAATGTATGACGAGATAAAAGAAATTATTCAGGTAGTGAAGGGAGACGAAAATTTAATAGTGATGGGTGACTGGAATTCGTCAGTAGGAAAAGGGAGAGAAGGAAACATAGTAGGTGAATATGGATTGGGGGGAAGGAATGAAAGAGGAAGCCGCCTTGTAGAATTTTGCACAGAGCATAACTTAATTATAGCTAACACTTGGTTCAAGAATCATGAAAGGAGGCTGTATACATGGAAGAAGCCTGGAGATACTGACAGGTTTCAGATAGATTACATAATGGTAAGACAGAGATTTAGGAACCAGGTATTAAATTGTAAGACATTTCCTGGGGCAGATGTAGATTCTGACCACAATCTATTGGTTATGAACTGCAGATTGAAACTGAAGAAACTGCAAAAAGGTGGGAATTTAAGGAGATGGGACCTGGATAAACTGAAAGAACCAGAGGTTGTAGAGTGTTTCAGGGAGAGCATTAGGGAAAAATTGTCAGGAATGGGGGAAAGAAATACAGTAGAAGAAGAATGGGTAGCTCTGAGGGATGAAGTGGTGAAGGCAGCAGACGATCAAGTAGGTAAAAAGACGCGGGCTAATAGAAATCCTTGGGTAACAGAAGAAATATTGAATTTAATTGATGAAAGGAGAAAATATAAAAATGCAGTAAATGAAGCAGGCAAAAAGGAATATAAACGTCTCAAAAATGAAATCGACAGGAAGTGCAAAATGGCTAAGCAGGGATGGCTAGAGGACAAATGTAAGGATGTAGAGGCTTGTCTCACTAGGGGTAAGATAGATACTGCCTACAGGAAAATTAAAGAGACCTTTGGAGAAAAGAGAACCACTTGCATGAATATCAAGAGCTCAGATGGCAACCCAGTTCTAAGCAAAGAAGGGAAAGCAGAAAGGTGGAAGGAGTATATAGAGGGTTTATACAAGGGCGATGTACTTGAGAACAATATTATGGAAATGGAAGAGGATGTAGATGAAGATGAAATGGGAGATAAGATACTGCGTGAAGAGTTTGACAGAGCACTGAAAGACCTGAGTCAAAACAAGGCCCCGGGAGTAGACAACATTCCATTAGAACTACTGATGGCCTCAGGAGAGCCAGTCATGACAAAACTCTACCATCTGGTGAGCACGATGTATGAGACAGGCGAAATACCCTCAGACTTTAAGAAGAATATAATAATTCCAATCCCAAAGAAAGCAGGTGTTGACAGATGTGAAAGTTACCGAACTATCAGTTTAATAAGTCACAGCTGCAAAATACTAACGCGAATTCTTTACAGACGAATGGAAAAACTGGTAGAAGCCGACCTCGGGGAAGATCAGTTTGGATTCCGTAGAAATGTTGGAACACGTGAGGCAATACTGACCTTACGACTTATATTGGAAGAAAGATTAAGAAAAGGCAAACCTACATTTCTAGCATTTGTAGACTTAGAGAAAGCTTTTGACAATGTTGACTGGAATACTCTCTTTCAAATTCTGAAGGTGGCAGGGGTAAAATACAGGGAACGAAAGGCTATTTACAATTTGTACAGAAACCAGGTGGCAGTTATAAGAGTCGAGGGGCATGAAAGGGAAGCAGTGGTTGGGAAAGGAGTGAGACAGGGTTGTAGCCTCTCCCCGATGTTATTCAATCTGTATATTGAGCAAGCAGTAAAGGAAACAAAAGAAAAATTCGGAGTAGGTATTAAAATTCATGGGGAAGAAGTAAAAACTTTGAGGTTCGCCGATGACATTGTAATTCTGTCAGAGACAGCAAAGGACTTGGAAGAGCAGTTGAACGGAATGGATGGTGTCTTGAAGGGAGGATATAAGATGAACATCAACAAAAGCAAAACGAGGATAATGGAATGTAGTCAAATTAGGTCGGGTGATGCTGAGGGAATTAGATTAGGAAATGAGACACTTAAAGTAGTAAAGGAGTTTTGCTATTTAGGGAGTAAAATAACCGATGATGGTCGAAGTAGAGAGGATATAAAATGTAGACTGGCAATGGCAAGGAAAGCGTTTCTCAAGAAGAGAAATTTGTTAACATCGAATATAGATTTAGGTGTCAGGAAGTCGTTTCTGAAAGTATTTGTATGGAGTGTAGCCATGTATGGAAGTGAGACATGGACGATAACTAGTTTGGACAAGAAGAGAATAGAAGCTTTCGAAATGTGGTGCTACAGAAGAATGCTGAAGATAAGGTGGGTAGATCACGTAACTAATGAGGAGGTATTGAATAGGATTGGGGAGAAGAGAAGTTTGTGGCACAACTTGACTAGAAGAAGGGATCGGTTGGTAGGACATGTTCTGAGGCATCGAGGGATCACAAATTTAGCATTGGAGGGCAGCGTGGAGGGTAAAAATCGTAGAGGGAGACCAAGAGATCAATACACTAAGCAGATTCAGAAGGATGTAGGTTGCAGTAGGTACTGGGAGATGAAGAAGCTTGCACAGGATAGAGTAGCATGGAGAGCTGCATCAAACCAGTCTCAGGACTGAAGACCACAACAACAACAACAACGTTGTCTTTAATATAGCCCCACAAAAAGGAGTTGCACATGTTCAGATCCGGACAATATGGTGGGCAATGGAGGCGATGCCCAAAGTCCCTAATGTCGTCCAGGACATCAAACACTGTCCTGCTTCGATTGGGTCGAGATCCGTCTTGCATGGACCACATCATGTCGATATCAGGGTCACTTTGGATAATGATGATGAAATCATCTTCCAAGACCTTCACGTACTGTTCGGTAGTCACCACGTCATCAAGGAATACCCCATCGATTTTTCCGTGACTGGACATCGCACACCACACATTCACTTGTTGAGGATGAAGAGACTTCTCGAGCGCGAAATGCGGATTCTCAGTCCCCCAAATGCGCCAATTTTGCTTACTGACGAACCCAACCACATAAACGTGAACTTCCTCACTAAACCTAACCGTTTCGTTGCTAAACAAAACCATATTCAGATCAAAGTCCTGCTCGTCAATTCTGTGAGTAGTAGTGCTGGCGAAACACAACCGCTGTTCCATGGCCCTGGGACTTAATGGCTGATGGGTTTGAAGAGATGCAGGTCTTCGACAACAATTTCTCGCAGTGTCTCCCGGTTGATTCCCACCTGTTGTGTAGCTCGTCTGATCGATTTCTTGGGGTTGGTTTGAAACATAGCGAGTGTCGTCATCACGAACACTACCGTGCGAATCAAATTCTTGCTTCCAGAATGAGATTTTCACTCTGCAGCGGAGTGTGCGCTGATATGAAACTTCCTGGCAGATTAAAACTGTGAGCCAGACTGAGACTCGAACTCGGGACCTTTGCCTTTTGCGGGAAAGTGCTCTACCGTCTGAGCTACCCAAGTACGACTCACGCGCCGTCCTCACAACTTTACTTCCACCAGTACCTCGTCTCCTACTTTCCAAACTTCACAGAAGCTGTCCTGCGAACCTTGCAGAACTAGCACTCCTGGAAATAAGTGGCTTGTAGAATGTTTGCATGATAATAGAAATATACAGAGAAGATTGTTAAGGAGAAATTATCAATGTAAGGTAAACATAGTCCAAAAATGAATAAAGCGAAAATTATTGGCTAAAATGAGGAAATTACGCTTTTACCGTTCGTTTCGTAAACGGTGGTAGAAACCCAAACAACTTTCTAATACTTTCATTTATCTTGTATGACTTGCCCGTAGGGCTACATTCTCAACAGACCTTCAGAGTGGATCCCTAACCTCTATCAAGGCATGACGTCGTCTTCCATAATTCTGTCAGACCAGCTCGAATAAAGTCACAGGGAGCCGCGCGGTCTATCACGCTGCTTCCCGAGCTGGAATTCGTCCCAGTCCCCGGCCCGAATCTGCCCGGCGGATTAGTGTCGAAGTCCAGTATGCCGGCCAGCCATTGGATGGTTTTTAAGATAGTTTCGCAGTTTTCTATCTGCCTCGGCGAATTCGGGCTGGTTCCCCTTAATCCACTATGCAGGCGATTGCTGCGCAAACACTGTCTCCACGTACGTGTACATCATAATTACTATACCACGCAAACATTGGGATTACACTTGTCTGGTGTGAGAGGTTCCCAGGAGGGGGGGGGGGGGGGGGGAGGTCCACTGGGGACCGAACTGCAATAATCCTGGGTTCGGTGTGGGGCGGCGGTGGGGTGGGTGGACTGCTGTGGCATGTTGGGAGTTGTGAACCACTGAGGGCTACGGCGGGACGAAGCCCATCAGTTTTTTCTAGGTCCCCGGTTAAATACACAATACACACGCAGGTCACAATACACAAGTCATAGGCAGCAAGAATTCATGCCAAGAGATCCTCTTGAGTCTCGACAAAGATGTTGCAAATGACCTCGTCAGAAATTACACGTAATCAGACCTGATCAATGAGAAGGCTAGGAAACGTGACCTTGTTTTTCCATCCACGCCTAGTAACGGTGTTCACGAGCAAGATGCGGAACGTGAAAGCTCCTTCATGTCACATTTATTCTAACAGCTTGAATAATATTTCTGTCAGAAGCACAAGGAATATTCAAAAGGTTAGTAAAAGAGCGTACAGGTACGGATGTACTGGCTGTTCGTTGAGAAATACGCCGTAAATCTGTGTCAATAATTCTTCGTAATTGAAGCGTGAACGATTCTCGACGGCCCATTATACGTCGGTCTCCGATTAAGGAGACTGCATTCGGAAAATGTTCGTGTCCAGAATATTGGATATCATCCTCATAGGCGAATATTACTCATTGACTCAAGACGGCGCGATATCATATATCAGCAGCAATTACAGTGTGAGCTTCCTGTGATCGCAGGAGTGCAACTGTTGTTCCCATATTAATGTCCACACAGCACTGCATATAACAAACACTTTTTCATCTGCACCGATCGACAGCTTACTGAAACCTCTTTACTTTAGGTCTCCCATATTTTACGACTTCAGTACTTTTTAGCTATCACCCTTCACTATTGTTTGAAATGACTCTAAAACGTGTATGTACAAAACTTTATGCAGATGAAGCACTGTAAGCGGTGCTGACTGCAGCGCGAACTCGCATGAGGAACGTAATCTTTCACATTATGCGCAGACGTCGCGCTGACGGCACCTCATCAGTTTGCGCATGTGCAGTGCAGTCAATAGTTGATTTGTTACCGATCATATCGTACGTATTTTACAGTCGCTATCTAAGATGTCGCGTCATTTATTCAGTGACAAGTAACGCTTGTTTGTAATAAGAGATGTTTATGAACAATTTGGAAAATTTATTTGACATCGCACATGCCAGTGCTCTACAAACGATCACATTAGAAGAAGACAGGATGTTTTTATTTTGTCAGAGATTCCCACGGTGTAAAGGTCGCCTTGAAGGAGTAGACAGGATAGAGAAGAAAGAGCGAGGCAGAGCAAATGGGAAGAAGAGAAAAGGCAAGAGAAACAAATGTGCGCAGCATCTACTACATGTTCTGCTGTGATTCATCTGAAGAATCAGAACAGATTTTGAAATAAAACAGACGTTAGTGGTCATGGTACGTTTTTATAACCTGTTTCTGAAAGAAGTTCATTGGAGGATGCTGCAAGGTGAGATACCAAAGATTTTACTACTAAATAATTAGGGGCTATGTTGAAAAGATGCCAGCAGAGTGTATTCTTTATATATACGTCAGGCTACAGCAGAGGCTCTAGATCATAAAATCACACAAAAGAAGAGAAGAATGATGCTGCCGCGGTTTTTACTCCTCACTGCGATAGTAGAATGTTATCAGCATTACGTGACAGTGACTCAAAAAAACTGTTCCAATCAGTGTTACATTTCGGGATAGTAAATAGCTCACGGGCATTCCAAAATTGTAGAATGTTCTGGTAAAGAGGAAGCGAACGCTGGACTGCGAACGCTGTTTGGAATACATTAACGTATTCCAGTATTGGCGACAGCGTGCAAATTCTCAGCAACGACACGTCCGCCTAAAACATTGGCTATCTTAATGGGGCATAAAAAAACTGGAAGAGTATCAACGTCATTAATTTACCCACTAACAAAATCGGGAAGTAAGGAGATGTTAAACTTTTAGAAAATGAATTAGTTAAACAAGTAGCGAGAAGTGATTACCATAAACTCATTGAGCTTTTATAATGTTTTCCTGAGATAACTTTGCAAAAGGAAATTGAAAATATGCCCTCCTAGAGCAGTAGATTAAGCAAGATGGATTGTGAGAGCAATCTATTATTAATAAATGTTTCTGCTAAGATCACTACTTCATCTACCCGTTGAAAATAAAAATGTATTCAGAGGTGTCTCTTTCTTCATTTTAAGTGATTATGTCAAACCATTGCTTCATTGTAATGAAGCTGTAAAAACTCATCTGGACCTCTGTTTCTTAAAAGATCTGAAATCATATGGAAGATTCCCCAACTTCAAAGGCAACTATAAGGAAATTTAGTCATCATTTGTATTATTTACCAGAAGATTTGTCTCTCTTATCACTGTTTGGTGATGTAGCACACGTAGAACCCAGAATGAAAATAGTAGCAAATTTGGACAGACATAATCTTAAAACTAGGAAAGAGATACATTCCTTTTGTGGAGAGCTGGATGGATCATAGTCAAACATTATTCTGAGTAGCATTCGTTATCGGTTTTTAATTCGTTAATTTACATCTCATAATTCAAACTCATCTTCGTTTCAGAGAAATCATTAGCGTACTTCGTGTCATGCAAGAGCAGACGTCTTTCATCCAGCCTGAAGATTGTATACGTAAGTTTTATTCAAGAGTTCCTTTCCACATGGACAAGAAGCACTTCATATTTAGACGCTAAAAGATAATGAAGGAGTTAAAAGCTGTTCATGACTCTGCTGAAAGGTGTGTTAAATTAAGGCAAGATTTTCAAGGACTATTGACCGTAGTGCAGGAGCAAAAGTAATTTTTACTGCGTTGTGTTCAAGAAAATCGTAATCTATAGAAAGTAACATCAAAAAGAAAATATTCTCAAGAATATTAAACGTATGCTAAAAAGCAGAAAGGTATTTAATTTTGGTATTATGCAGTCATCAGTAGCTTTTATACTGTCTAAAAACTTCAGAACCTGAAATCTTCAACATTAAAATTTGTCGCTCTAATCGGGACGGGTTAATGTCGTTCTATTGAGTCAAAATTTGTGTTCAGAGTAAATCTAACCAAATTGAAGGCGTGAGGGTAAAATTTTCTCAAAAAATAAAATTTTAAGTGCAAAATAAGGGATACCCCGTCTTTATGCACGAGGCACTATAGTGTCTCGGACGTTATAATTGAAGCAGTGCTGGAAGTATTCTCCATTTAAATATCTGCAAGCAGTTTTGTATGATATTGACGATTTTGATAGCATAATGGCAAGCTACAAAGCAATACTTCATTACACCGTGAGCAGTGGAATGAAGAAATGTCTGCAAATAGTGTTTTATTTTACCTGTTTTGTCACACTTCCTTCATTCCATCCTTCCCTTCCTGGCAGGTGTATGAATGAACGAAAATATGTGTACAGACAACTCGCAGACGATTAACCATAGATGTGTACGAGATGGTTATATACAAAGATAGAGTAGAAGGGAAGGTTCAGCAAGGAGGCTAGCAGAGGCTTCGGGCTGTGTCGATGGAGGGAGTTTGGCCGGTCAGTCATGAGGGCTTTCTTCCGCTCCCAGTTTTTCAACGAGGGTCACGTTGGCGGCCAGGTGACCCTGTTAGTCTCCCTGTCGTCGAGAGCTGATGTGTGCAGTCGTCTTCAGGTCGGTGTTGTTTTGGTAAGACAGTGCTGTAGCAAAACGAGCTACAACATTGTCGATCAGGAAGAAACGTGTTTATTAAAGCCACCGTTGACAAGTAAATATCGTTTAGCTAGTTGGGACTTGGTAACTTAATGTGGTGCATTCTGACATATGTTTATGTGGGGTTCTTATCAGAGTTAACAATATTTTCTTTGTGCAGTAGTTGTACATGTGTTTTGGCACAAACAATTTTTTTTTATTGTTCATGGCTTATAATATGGAACTTTTAATTTTGTCAGCGGCTTTCAAATGTACCTTAAACGTGTGAAAACTTTGTCAAAATAGCGATTCCGGGTAAATTTTCATATTTTTGCAGTTTTCTTTGTACCGTGCTGTTGCTCTACGTAGCGTAGCGCATTGCTGTAAGGAACTTCGAACTTCGGTATTATATGACATGAAGTGGAATTACCCTCTATGTTAAGTGAGGTGAGAGTCATGTGAAATAATTTTACAGAAATTTTATTTTAGTTTAGAGATATTGTAGTTCTCTTTGTGGAGCGAGGGCTTGTACACTTTTGAGCAAAGTGTAGTAGACACGGTTCACTGTAATTGGTGCTCATTAAAATGCTTCTTGGCTATTTTGTAATGTGTATCAGGAACATTTTATGTGTTTTTAGATAGGTTTTCCTTGTGACAGGTTTTGGTACCACGTACTTGACCATCTGTGTTAGGGCTAACGTAGTAGGGAGAATAAAAAATTAAATGTTGCCAGAATAAGTGAGAATAGAAATCAAGTTTGATACAAAGCGATAAATTTTGGTGCATTTCTGATTTTTCTTCATAAATTATGGTTTGGTTTAGTGGTTGTATTTGTAGTCAGATAGATGCAGATTATTCCAAATCTATAGTAGCTTGATTCACGGCTATCGAGTGGTAATAAGCGTTACGAGGGAAATACAAATGCTGAATACATTTGATTATTTTTCCATTAACGTTAGTGTTTAGTTATGAGTTACAAATGTGATACGTTGTGTGGTACATTCTAAGATCATAAGCCACAATAGGTAGGTTTCAGTTCAGTAACTTCGATCACTTTGTTGACAAATTGTAAAGCTCTATACTATCAGAACTTAACTTCGCCCCAATAGCTGAACGGCAGTCTGCTTTCCGCAGCGCTGCGGCGAGGACGTCTTGTTTACGTCCCGTCCGCGCGGTCGCGAGTGCCCGTCGTTGTTTACTACTGCGTTGTCGCTAGTTTAGAGTCCATCACTACCGACGCAACATGGCACATTCATGCAGACAAACCACCATCAAGATCAGTTTTCAACCCGATCATGCACGACCGCGAGCTTTTGAAGTGGAACGTTTTCTACGTGACGACGTTAAAATTGAACCGCGAGACATAATTGGTATCCATCTCTCTATCACGAGCAGTGTTGTCTACGTCAAGCTAGTAAGTGACGAGGTGTGCAACAGAATCGTGCGCGCACATGCGAACGATCTTAAATTCAAACACTCTGATGGCCATATTGGGGCGGTCTCTATCGATCACGCGGGGCTTGGCCTCCGTACGATACGCGTCTTCGAACTCCCTTTCGAAGTACCACCGGACGTAGTCACCGCGACTTTCCAGCCCTACGGCAGAGTGATCAGCCATATGGCCGAAAAATGGACCACCTTTACAACGTACCCCGTTCTTAACGGGGTGCGACAGATAAAAATTGAACTGACCAAACATGTTCCGTCATATCTTGTCATCGGCGGATGTAGGGCGATCATTATGTATGACGGTCAGCCACGCACTTGCTCTGGTTGTGGCCAAGAAGGGCACGTCCGGTCGGATTGTCTCCGACGACGGCTTACTCAAATCCCGACAGGTGAATCTATGACTCCTTCTACGGTGACGACGCTTCCTCTCAATTACGCAGAAGTTACACGGGCAGCAACCCTTTCTGATGCTGCCCACGTTAGTCCGATAGCCGCCCCCGATAGCGAGACCGTGATGGCTTCTGCAGTACAGGATCCGGCCTCTACAACGGCGCCCCCACCTGAAGATAATCACCGACCGACCTTGCAAGAAGGCGTGGATGCTAGGTTGGACATTGACCCACGGGTTGTGCCGACAGCGGCTTTTCTTCCAGACACCGGAGCGGCTGAAGAAAATCACCCACATTCAGATACTGAAACACACGTCCGTAAACAGCGTTCCCCGCGAAAACACAAGAGACGGCGGCGTGCTCCATCGGACGATTGTTTGCAGCGATCGTCTGACATTGACTGTGGAAATTCCGACGACGGTACCGACGGTACAGAGGCCGCTGTAACATCAAACTCAACAGATCGCCGTGGTGATGGCTCCAGCCCCTCCGACCCCACAGAACAACAGGATCACAAGCAGACAGCCGCTGCCGATTCCCAGCCAGCAGAGCCGATGGATTCAGCGCCGAGTGCCGCAGCAGCCACTAACAGCCACCAACAGCCGATGGTATTTCATGGCGACTGGGCGGACGACTGTGAGGAACACTCCTTGCCCATCGTGTCGGACGACATGGGGGGAACTTTACCCCACCAATGTTGATCCTTTCCCGCCATCATTTACAGTGACGAGACAGCCTTACAAGGGTATTGATGGCCAACACGGATGCTATGGATAGACCTCAAACTTATCGCGTTGCAACTATAAACATCAACACTATACGGACGCGCGCTAAGTTATTCTTGCTTCAGGATATGTTGAACTCTGCTTCCATCGACATAGCCCTTCTCCAGGAAGTGTACGTCGACGACTTCCCAGGCATGTACGGTTACGATGCTTGCGTCTCTCCAGCTTCCCTAACAGGCAGCGGTGTCGCTGTACTTCTTCGGGAAGGGATAGTGGCGGACGATATCCTGTTTCTGCCTGGGGCAAGAGGAATGGCACTCACAGTACTGGGTGTCCGCCTTATCAACATCTACGCACCTTCCGGGACGGACAAACGTCGCGAACGTTCACGATTCTTTGCGGAAGACGTCGCCCCGCTCTTCCAAGGCCGCCACGACCATCTGGTGTTTGGAGGTGACTACAATTGCGTACTGGCGCCCAGAGACCAACTCCCACGACATAATCCGTGCCCGGAACTCGAGACGCTAATTCGAGAACTGCAGATGGTGGACACTTGGGAACATCTTCACGGCCATCGACCGGGATTCACGCACTTCACGAGTCACTCTTCCAGTCGTATCGATCGGATTTATGTCTCACGCTCTCTCGCCGCTGGAACACAGGATGCGGAACTGTGGCCTGCAGCATTCTCGGACCACACAGCTTACATTTGTGCAGTCACCCTGCGGCGGCAACAAGTGTGGAGAAGCCGCAGCCCGTGGAAATTAAACATCGCTCACCTGTCGTACCCGGATTGCCGCCAAGCCGTTGAGGATACGTGGCATTCGTGTGAAAATCGCCTCCGTGCATATCCCACAACGATCCGCTGGTGGTTGGACTGCGCCAAACCGGCACTGAGGCGAACGTTGATAACCTACGGTCGCCACCACGCTACTTGGCGAAGACATACACTCGACTTTTACTTCCGGGTCCTGCGCGACTGCGATGCTATGGCGCCGTCTCCGGAACGACAAACGGCGGTCCACCGTGCTAAGGCTCAGATCCTCGCTCATATGCGACGCCACCTAGAGGGGGTAGTCATCCGCTCGAGGACGCAGGATCGGATACCGAGCGAACGCCCGTCAATGTTCCACGTCCTTCGTGAACGTAAACGACGCCAACGAGCGCTGATACGCTTCATCGACACGGAGGACGGTCGTCGCCTCACCACGCAACAAGACATAAACACAGCGTTCTACAATCATTATTCCCAACTCTATTCCGCTCAGACCCCTGATCTGACAGCACTGGAGGACGTCTCTCAGACGATTTACGGCACCGTCACCCCGGTAATGGAAGAGGCCTTGATGGACGAAATTACAGAAGAAGAAGTGATCGACGCCATTAGAAAAGGAGCTGTCAACAAGTCACCGGGTCCTGATGGCCTCCCCTTGGAATTTTACCGGACTTTTCAATATTTATTAGCCTCCCGATGGACGGAAATCTGTCGCGAACTACTATCCCCGGACGTGCCGCTCCCTGCGGCCCTTGTGGAAGGGATGATAATTCCTATTCACAAACCGTCCGGTGGCTCACGTCTGCAGGACTACCGCCCGTTGACGCTCTTGAACTGCGACTTTAAGATCTTTTCTCGACTGTTGGCGGCGCGGATACGCCAGACCTTACGAAATGTAATCTCACACGATCAAACGTCATTAGGAGGCGACAATAATATTCAAACAGCACTCAGTGAATATCGTGACTTGATCTCACTGGCGAGGGCATGTCGTCTGAAGGGTGCACTGGCGGCAATCGATTTTAGTCAAGCTTTCGACCGAGTGGACCACGACTATTTGGAAGCGGTCCTCCAACATATGCGGTACCCACAACCATTCGTCACTGTCGTCATGCGACTACTCCGTGGCGCGCCATCCAAGGTGATCGTCAACGGCCGACCTTCGCAGCCCCTCACCATTTCTCGATCGATACGCCAAGGCTGCCCTCTGTCCACTTTACTTTACGCTGTGGCCATGGAACCTCTCCTCTGCGGCCTGCGCCAACGACTAACGGGTATGACGTTACGAGGCCACACTTTCCGATGTAAAGCGTACGCTGACGACCTGGTGATTGTCGTCCGCAACGGTGACGACACCGCTAGCGCACTGAATTGGATAGAGACATATGGCATGGCCACTGGTAGTCGTATCAACGTCGCAAAATCGGTGGCGATGAACATCGGGGCCGGATTGTCTGAGAACAGTGTCACCCCTTTCCAGCTCAGAGATAGTTTGAAATGTCTCGGCATTGATTTTACAGACGATATACGACGGACCGCTGCTCACAACTATCGACGGCTTTTACGAAATGTTCGGACTGGAATTGCCAACAACCGCCTACGAGCCCTGGACATCGTCCAAAGGACCCAGTATGTTAACACACATTTAGCGTCACGCATTCCGCACATCGCCCAGATATTACCTATACCGGTGATGTTAGCTCGCCGTATACTTGCGGCTTTTGGGTCCTTCGTGAGTTCAGGAATGCTTTTCAAGATCAAACATGAGACTCTCACCCTTCCCCCGGATCGGGGAGGGCTTGGCCTTTATCACGTTCATGACAGAGCGGTCGCCCTATTTGTGAGCACATTAGTCAAACTATGGCACCGCCGTCCGGACAGTTTGACCAGTTTGTTAATAGAAGAACTAGCACCGCCCTCACTGTTGCCGCCTGTGCCGATACACCACATCCCCTCCTCGCTCTTCTACATCGGTGTCTTTTACCTCGAACTCAGTTACGTTCGGCTTGCCTTACCAGCGACTCACCTGGCGACGGCAAAGGTGGTTTATAGGGTCCTGCAACGTGGACGACCCGATAACGTCGTGGAGAGGAAGCACCCGAACGTCAACTGTTGAGTAGTGTGGAGGACAATTCACCACGCAACACTGGACACTGACGTCACGGCGATGTGGTATATCACTGTCAACGGTAAGCAGGTGACCAAATCAAGGCTACATGCGATCCACATGGTCGACTCACCCACGTGCACGAGCTGCGGCGTTCAAGACAACGATGAACACCGTCTTAGCTGTGGCGAGTCTACGGCAGTGTGGCACTTAGTGAGGCAAATGTTAGCATACTTCCTTCGGGTAACGCCGAATCATATCGACCCCAAGACTATCCTATTCCCGGATGAGATGTATTACCCACGCACTAAAACTAATGCTATGACGTGGCTTCGTGGACATGCAGTGCATTATTTGTTTCAAGACGGCACTAAGAACACTTTAGACTTTTGGAACTATTTGCAGGAACGACATTGCAAGATCCTCCGTAACCCAAAGTACCGACAATATTTTTCCAATTTTTTGTGGAGTGCGTTCCACGACCCTCCACGTAGCTAGAACATCACGGGTAAGAGAAGTTAAGATTACAAGACGATGATAGAACACTACACGGTACACCGTGGGATCTACTTTCATCATTACGAGAAGTCATACCTGGATGATACAGCAGATGGAGAGGTTCGTCGTGAACCCTCACACTCTGTAGCAGTATTTGCCCCATTTCCTCTTTTTGTCCCCAGTGCGAAAAGGTCTTCGCAGTTTTTGTTTTTCCATCCAGTGCAAGATGTAGCACTGGTTAATGGTGGTAAGGATTCCACCCTTCAGTTTTGTTTCATGGTTTCCTTCGCCCCGCACTTTGCTCTCTTTCTTTATGCCTTTTTCTACAACTATTAGCATGGTTTTAGTTATGTGCGTCCCCAACTCGGCCCAACGAGTGCACTTACTAGTTTTCAGTTCCTTACTGTTAAAAAAAAATTACAAAAAAAATTAAAAAAATTAAAATTAAAAAAAAAATTAAAATTAAATAACTGAATAAATAAACTATAACAAAATCACAATAATACACCAACTGCATCCTTTGTAAAAAAAAAAAAAAACGGTCAACGCATTGTAATGCCACGCGTGGGGCCTGGGTTCGATTCCCGGATGGAGTGGGAGATTTTCTCCCCTCAGGGACAGATTGGGAATTAAAAATTCATCTTGGATAATTGTGAAAAATCGAGTCTAAAACATTTTCTTGAATGTGAGAAAAATCTCATTTATGAATAAAAGTCATAAATCTTTGTTTGAAATCATAGCAGTAGTTTCCACAATTGACAAACATCCAACATCTGATGTCCAATAATAAAAGTAAGGAGAGAATAACAGAACGGTTAAAAATTATTAACAAAGAAGGTAAATGATCTCAGATAGAAATAAGAGAACGGACGGACAGTTAGTTAAATGTCCATCATAAAGCAAAAACTTCATTTTCCCCCGCCCCTCTTTGGTCGACCACTGTCACAGCGAGCGTTATCCGTT
The DNA here is from genome assembly GCF_023864275.1 of Schistocerca cancellata. Lineage (NCBI taxonomy): Eukaryota > Metazoa > Arthropoda > Insecta > Orthoptera > Acrididae > Schistocerca > Schistocerca cancellata. The sequence continues at coordinate 244,997,350 of NC_064626.1, read as the reverse complement.
GCGCAACTGTTTATTTTGTGAATGCAGGAGTTAACAGAATCAGTCTCATCGGGCTATGTAAAATTACATTATAAGAGGTTCCCCAGGTAGTTTAACAAGACAAACGGAACGAGGTATGATGAAGATAAAATATCATATAAATATCTCTGATATCCATAGAGTAAAGAATAACATAAAACAAAAGCGACTAATCGGTGAATCGGGAACAAATCGGCTTTAGGGATAATAGAACATAAAAAAAAAGCTTTCATGCCGGCTGCTACAAGCAGGGTGTAAGTTTGCATAGTGTTATACCAGAGTCTTGCTTTCAATAAAAATGAAACAATTTTGGAAATATGGTGTATGTCAGATGTCTCTTACATGGGTCCATAGTCCAATGAAAGCTATCAGCCTTGATATGGTCCCACTTCTTTTTAAGCTATGGGTGTTCTTGCAAGATTATGAACCATGTTTCCGGCCTGAAATACATCCCCAGACACTGAACATGACACACAGCAACGGAATATGATTTCAAAGCTTCAGTATGGAGATGCCAAAGCACACGAAACTTTACGAAAAGGGGGCGGCTAGAGGAGAGAATGTTACTCGGAAGCAATATACACTCATGCTCATAAATTAAGGATAATTGCAGAATGTGGTGCAACACAACGTGGCAGTACACCAAACTGTCACTAATAGCATAGGAACATATAGAACACACACGACGCAGATCTGTAATTCCACGGTATTGGTGATAAGTTGAGAAAATCATCCCGAAACACATGTGCTACGAAATGCCACGGTTTCCTGTGCATGTACCCCGACATCAATATGGGATATGATCACCATGCACACATACACAGGCCGCACAACGGGTTGCCATACTATGGATTAGGTGGTCGAGCAGCTACTGGGGTATAGCCTCCCATTCTTGCACAAGTGCCTGTCGGACCTCCTGAAGTGCCGTAGGGGTTTGAAGACGTGCAACGATACGTCGACCGACAGCGTCCCACACGTGCTCGATGGGGTTTAGGTCTGGAGAACAGGCGGGCAACTCAATTCGCCTGATATCTTCTGTTTCAAGGTACTCCTCCAGCTCGGTGGGACCGTGCGTTATCATCCATCAGGAGGAAGATGGGACCCACTGCACCCTTGAAAAGGCGGACATGCTGGTGGAAAATGATGTCCCGATACACCTGACCTGTTACATTTCCTCTGTCAAAGACATGCAGGGGTGAACGTGCACCCACCTCACGCCATCAAACGACGACCTCCATACAGGTCCATTTAAAGGACATTAAGGGGATGGTAACTGGTTCCTGGTTCATGCCAGATGAAACCCTGGCGAGAATCACTGTTCAGACTATACCTGGGCTTGTCTGTGAACATAACCTGGGACCACTGTTCCAGTGCGCATGTACTGTGTTCTTGACACCAGGCTTTACAGGCTTTTCTGTGACCAGGGGTCAGTGGAATGCACCTTGAGGTCTCAGGACGAATAAATGACGTCTGTTCAGACGTCTGTAGACTGTGTGTCTGGAGATAACTGTTCTAGTGGCTGCAGTAAGGTCCCGAGCAAGTCTACCTGCAATACTCTGTGGCCGTCTGCGGGCACTGATGGTGAGATATCGGCCTTCTTGTGGTGTTTTAAACTGTGGACGTCCCGTACTGTAGCACCTGGACACGTTTCCTGTCTACTGGAATTGTTGCCATAATCTTGAAATCACACTATGTGGCACACAGAGGGTCCATGCTACGACCTGCTGTGTTTGACCAGCCTCCAGTCGCACTAGTATTCTACCCTTCATAACACCATCAATACGGGTTCTTTGAGCCACTTTCAACACACAGTCACCAGAGCGTTGTTTCACCATGTATCAGCATTATTCTTAATTTATGAGCATGAGTATATATACACTGAGGAGACAAGTCATGGGATAGCGGTCAGCACAAATACAGAGGGCGGTAGTATTTAGTACACAAGGTATAAAAGGACAGTGCTTGGCGGAGCTGTCGTTTGCACTTAGGTCATTTATGTGAAAACGTTTCCGACGTCATAATGGCCTCACGTCGGGGATTAACAGACTCTGAACCCGGTGTGTTAGTTGGAGCTAGACGAATGGGACAGTCCATTTCAAAAATCGTTACGGAATCAACATTCCGAGACCCACAGTGCTAAGAGTGTACCGAGAATACTAGAATTCAGGTGTTACCTCTTACCATGGACAACGCAGAGACCGGCGGCCTTCACTTAACGACCGATAGCAGTGGCGTTTGTGTAGATTTGTCAGTGCTAACAGACAAGCAACGCTGCTTGAAACAGTCGCAGAAATCAATGTGGGACGTACGACGAATGTATACCTTAGGACAGTGCCGTGAAATATGGCGTTAATGAGCTACGGTAGCCGGTCGGTGTGGTGGTGTAGTTCTAGGCGCTTCAGTCTGGAACCGCGTGACCGTTACGGTCGCAGGTTCGAACCCTGCCTCGGGCATGGATGTGTGTGGTGTCCTAAGGTTAAAAAATGGTTCAAATGGCCCTGAGCACTATGGAACATCTGAGGTCATCAAGCCCCAAGAACGTAGAACTACTTAAACCTAACTAACCTAAGGACATCATGCACATCCATGCCCGAGGCAGGATTCGAACCTGTGACCGTAGCGGTCACGCGGTTCCAGACTGAAGCGCCTAGAACCGCTCGGCTACAATGGCCGGCTCCTTAGGTTAGTTGGGTTTAAGTAGTTCTAAGTTCTAAGGGACTGACGACCAAAGCTGTTAAGTCCCGTAGTGCTCAGTGCCATTTTTGAGCTATGCTAGCAGACGACCGACGCGAGTGCCCTTGCTAAAGGTACGACATCGCCTGCGGCACATCTTCTGGGGCTCATGACGACATCGGTTGGACCCTAAACGACTGGACAACAGTGGCTTAGTCACGTGAGTCTCAGATTCAGTTGGTAACAGCTGATAGTAGGGTTTCAATGTGGTAGAGACTGTACGAAACCATGCAATCATGTTTCAATAAAGCACTGTTCAAGGTGATCGTGGCTCCACAATGGTGGACAGTGCCATATTTCACGGCACTGTCCTAACGTATACATTCGTCGTACGTCCCACATTGATTTCTACGACTGTTTCAAGCAGCGTTGCTTGTCTGTTAGCACTGACAAATCTACACAAACGCCACTGCTATCAGTCGTTAAGTGAAGGCCGCCGGTCTCTGCGTTGTCCATGGTAAGAGGTAACACCTGAATTCTAGTATTCTCGGTACACTCTTAGCACTGTGGGTCTCGGAATGTTGATTCCGTAACGATTTTTGAAATGGACTGTCCCATTCGTCTAGCTCCAACTAACACACCGGGTTCAGAGTCTGTTAATCCCCGACGAGAGACCATTATGACGTCGGAAACGTTTTCACATAAATGACCTAAGTGCAAACGACAGCTCCGCCAAGCACTGTCCTTTTATACCTTGTGTACTAAATACTACCGAGCGAGGTGGCGCAGTGGTTAGACACTGGACTCGCATTCGGGAGGACGACGGTTCAATCCCGCGTCCGGCCATCCTGATTTAGGTTTTCCGTGATTTCCCTAAATCACTCCAGGCAAATGCCGGGATGGTTCCTCTGAAAGGGCACGGCCGACTTCCTTCCCCATCCTTCCCTAATCCGAAGAGACCGATGACCACGCTGTCTGGTCTCCTTCCCCAAACAACCAACCAACCAACTAAATACTACGGCCCTCTGTATTTGTGCTGACTGCTATCCCATGACTTGTCTCCTCAGTGTATATATACTCATGCTCATAAATTAAGAATAATGCTGATACATGGTGAAACAACGCTCTGGTGACTGTGTGTTTACATGGAAGGGACTGGGTCCTCTGGCCCAACTGAACAGATTATTGACTGGAGATTGTTATGTTCGGCCATTTATGCGATACATGTTGAAACGTCCCCTTAGAACAATTGTACAAGACTGTGCTTAACCTGGCACACAATAATTTTAGCGCAACGCAATCTGACTATCAAAAATCCCTGCAAAATAATGGCCCTGAGTAACATTAAACTATACCTTTCAGAAATCACTTACCTCACAAAAATCTTCGTTACTCGAACTACTGCAATACAGCGAGCGCCACTACTGCCAGCTAAATAAAAGATTCAAACTACTGAAGGCACTAACTACTATTAGGGATAGTTAGCAAATGAAAGATATTAATAGAGAACAAACAATGTATTTACCTTAATATTCATAATTGACATCCAGTATTACAAATTATCAAAACTCCGCCATCTCTCTCCCCACATCCACCACTGCTGGCGGCTCACCTCCAACTGCGCAACGCTACGCGCTGTTCACATCCAGCTGCCGCTGCCCAACACTACAATGGCAGACAACAATACAAAGTAGCCACATACTGCACACAGCACAGCCAGTGATTTTCATATAGAGCGCTACGTAACTTTGCCAATAAGAAAACATAAACAGCCTACTTACATAGCCCCCATGCTCCCCACAAAAAATTTTACAAAATGTGTTGGGCACTGGCCAATACAGATTTGAAAAAATTTTTCATAATTACAGTAAGAAAGATATCAAATGCACACACTTATTAATACAATGTTGGTCAACAGCTAAAATTTTCTCACAGTCCATAAAGACAGTCCAGATTGTTCATCACAGTAAAATTTCAGTGTTTTTTTTTCTAGTGGATTTCCATGCTGTCTTGAAGAAGTAGTGGTGTCCTTCCAACGGAAAGACAGTGCTGACTCTTGACATGCTGACAGGTAATGGGCCACAATGGAGCAAACCCACAGCAGAGTCATTCGAAGTTCTGACGAATATTGGTAGGTAGGTCATCACAGAGCAGACCCACTGTAGTCCTGGTAGAGAGTATGGTATTGGTGAGTCATCAAAGGTGTAGACCCACTGCAGTCCTTGTAGAAATTGTGGACAGGCCCACTGTAGTCCTGGTAGAGATGACCAGCAGCCATCTGTTGTGACTGTGCGGGTGCACAATCACCAGTGAAGAGTCTTGCAGATAATATAGCAAGTTCATAACCACCACTTGTGCACTCACAAAGTTTTTGGAATTGTCCTTAGAACCAGCAATGCTGTTATCCAGTCCCTTGCTGAATTATTAACACACGTGCAAACACTAACAGTCCCTACTTCTCACACATTGTCCATATACTATGACCAACAGAAACGTGTGCAGTGAAATGAAACTTACACGTTAATAATATGATGAACTGGTGTCAATTACAATTTTATAACATAAGAATACAATTACAAAGGTACAAAATACACCATTAAAAACATAATAATACAGATAACATTTGTGGTAATACAGGCTTTACAAAAGAATAGAAATAACATATACATAAGTGTTACAGGAATTATAACATGAGTACATACATAAAAGATCAGAATAACGTTTGAAACATCAACTTTACACATGATCATTAAAACAAAACAGAATAAATAATGTCTAAGCATATTTACAAGGTAAATAACATATTATTAATGCAAATTATATTTGAGGATAACAGTATTCCTCATCATAGTTCATGTAGCGGAGTATTAGAAAAATTCTACAACATAAGTCTTATCAGATAAACATATAAAGACAGGAAGAACATAATTACACACGGGTACCCGAACACATAGTGGGATAACACAAAAGGAAAGGACAGGGTTTGTTTCATTGCAGTATTTTGCAAACAAAACTTTCTTTGCTTCTTGGAGATCTCCCTTCATTCATCATTATTCCCAAAAGTCCTATCTAAGCCTGCCTTCTGTATTCTGTTCACATCCTCTGTCAAAAATAGTTTTTCTCCACTATACAGTATCCTTTTTTTTTTTTTCGCTCAAACCATTTTCATATAGCTTCTCAATACATTTCTTCCAAGTCATCATAGTTAGTTTCTTATATAGTCTACCCCCTCTTAAGCTAACTTAAATCTACTGAGCTCAGATGCTAAACTAAGGGACGAGGCAATGCAGCAGCACATAACAAATTAACACAAACAGCAATGCAAAAAAAAAAATGGAAAATTGCAAAGCGAGCTACAGTAAATCTAAATTACCAAGCAATGCAACATTACAAATAATATGAGCCAATGTGCAGCAACAATAAAAATAAATCAATAGTAAAACTAGCTTAACAGAGTAATACAAAGTGAAATTTAGTAGCACTATGCCTGGCAAACAGCAGCAGAAATAACTTATATCTAAACATGACATAGCTCAAGCAGAAATATATTACAGTAAAAACAACAATGCAGATAAGGGAAATGTATATTCACATCTTAATGTCTATGTAATCAAAGTGGTGCACCACAACAACTTATTGTAAAAAAAAATATTACCATGTACTTGAAAAGAAAATTATGTATGCAAGTCCTGTGAAGGGAAATGTCTTTTTGTGCTCCTTCGTTTTTTTTTAAGTTATTGTTTACTGGATCTGTAGGCATAAAATATCTATATTAGTACATTCATCAAATTTTATTTTAAACAATGCTGCAGTGCAGCTAGAAACTTGATATTAAATAAATACATAAAGCAAGCCATATGGCATTTTTCTCAACTAGCAAGACAATAGCCGTGAAATGTTTCTCATCGTTTCATTAGGCATTTCAGTAAATATCATAAATTACGAGCTCCACAGTATGCTTTCAACAAGGAAATGTCAGTAGCGCGGACAATGGCCTCCCCTTTCTTTTTTTTTACCTGTGCTTCTGACGAGACACTCACACTAATGGCTTGTTCTCCAGGCGTCTGACACACCTGGGTGCCCACGACGCATTATGTGCAGGTGGTCACTTAACTTCCTTACGGAAATATTTATGACAGCAGTTTCCGCTACAGTGACAGTCTCATATAAAAATATTTCACAGGTCGAGAATTTACGTTGCAAATGTGTAGAAACAAAATCCTATGAATATAACAGTGTCCAAAAAAATTTTCGCCGGCATTGTGATACATTCACGCATGTACACACACATTTCATAACTCTTAAAGTACGATTCTTGGTTTCCAACATCCTTTTTCACAAGTCGAGAGTCCCTAACTTCTATTCATTATTCATATACATATAAACACGTAATCACATTCCTCATATATGGTAGCATCATCTTATTGACATAAACATACCTCAACAGCATAATACACATCGTTGTCATAAAAATAACATCATAACACCTCAGTCAAATCTCAAAAAGTCGTAGCTTTCTGCAATAATTTCAAAACCTAAAAAAATTCTCTGCTCATGTCAAAAGTGTCATCTGCCTCAAACGTACTTTAAAAATCATGATCTCATACCAAATACATCATTCAAAGCTCTCATAGTATCACTATGGTTCCAAAAAAATATGAACAGTTCACACAGTACAGACAAAATACAATTTCTTAAGTGTGAAGTTATACAACGTGTAATTGCGTAAACATGTGTCACTGATGTAGTAAAAAGTTTGTCTCTCTCAGTTAAATGATCAGATAGCTGTGTAATTTCTGTTAGAGAAATATGGTACCGATGTGTAAAGTTGTATAAGCAAATACCATATTAGCTAGGGCTCCTTGTGCTTGCCAAACACATGGTACACAAAGTAAGCATGTACCCCCCTGAGGATTAATGTAATTGTACCCTCAGGTGTTACAGATTACAGCAATGGAATGAAATGTATCACGGAAAACTTTTGTATCATTGTACTTCAAATATCTTTAAAAATAAATGATTTAAGTACAAAATTAATCACTGAAATGCATGTCCTGTAGCGCTAAATGTGCATCTTGTTGTAAGATAATTCTGTGGAAGTGTCGTAGTTATTTTCCTCCGAAAGCTAAGTTCTGCAGAAGCCAATGTACTTACCTCATGATAAACAAAAGTGAAATGCTTTGCGTATAGATATCGTAGTTATTACGTACCTGACCATAATCAAGAAAGTACTATAATGTAGCGTATTGTTGTGCTACGGAAAAGGCTCTCTCATTGTAGCTATACCACAAAAGTTACTACTAAAACATGTTTTACTTCCCAGAATAATACATAAAACTGTGCAGACATAAAACAGAAACACCGCAAACAGATTCTAAGTCTGACAAAGCATACTAGTGATGTAAAGTTAAAAGTTATATGGCAAAGACAAAGTTAAAAGGAAGATTATCTTACAATAAATGGTTTTACATGTGAAATATGGTGCAAGCCTTTACTCTTCCTACTATGCAGAGCTCCAGCTTCAACGGAATTATCATGAGTTATATGGTACATCGGTAAAGAATGCTCAAAATTTCTCTCAGGATTAGCTTATGTTATTTTTCTCAAGCCCAGCTGGCGCACACGGCTGCCTGCTGTGCGAGTCATTGTCTGTCTCTTTGTTGGCGCGCACCATTATTGGGATTAGGAGGCCTAACTTCCACAAATTCGCCTTGCCGAGAGGGCCCAGCTCTGTTTAAAGCTCGCCAGTTCTGATGGAATTCAGGTCTGTCGTTTTGTCGGTAGTTTACACAGTTTCTTTCGTGTCGGTCACGTGGTGGAGAATTTCTCCCTGAATTGTAACTGCGTGCTGGACCGTTGCGTCTAAAGTTATTCTGTCTCCCTTGATAATAATTATTTTGGTTCCCATATTGTCTGTTTCTCTGATTCTCTCTGTGATAGTCATTACCGCGGAAAGGTGATCTTTCCCTGTAACTATTACTCTGCCAGTGGTTGTCATATGGGTGGTTTCTGTTTTGGTCACGATTTACGTTGTAAGAATAGGTTTGTCGTGGCCATTTATTGTTTCTGTCGTCACGGAATTGTGACGGATGTGACCTGTAGTGATTGTTTTCCTGTTTTCGCATCCCGCGACAGTCTGTGTCAATTTCTAATTCTTGTAAGAGTCCCTGAAAAGCTTCAATGTCGTCTTTGCAACGTCCTGCCAAAATAATATGCCGTAAATGTTCAGGTAATTTGATTAAACAAATGCGGATGAGTTCTGAGGGGCTGTATGGGTTTGACAGGTACTGATTCTTGTGCAACATGTCTTCAAAATATTTGACAGGACTGGAAAATTCAGATTGTTCAAAGTGTTTCATCATCATCATGCTATGTTTTACTCGGTCTTGTGTAGCTTGTGACCAATATACTGAGAGGAACGCATGGTAAAATTCTCCTTCACTGTGACAATCGTGAATGACCGATCACATTCTTACAGCTGGTTCATTCTCCAAGTAGCCACACATAAATTCTAATCTGTGTTCTAATGACCAGTTGGGAGGAAAACAATGAGAGAATTGCTGGAGCCACGCTTGTGGATGAATGTCATTGGCAGAATTCTTAAATGTTTTGAATTTACGTGTAGTAATGAACAGCTTATAGTCAAAGTCATCGTGTCGGTGAGTAGCATATCGGTCATTGTTACGTCGTGTCGGCGGTTCCATCTCAAAATTCGGTCCACCTTGCCAATTCCTTTCATAATTACCGAAATGCCCTGTGTTATTATTTTGTGGATTTTCCATATTTCTAAGTTCCTCTTTCCGTGTTGGAGCGCGAGTGTTCACTGAAATATGTAATTCTTGTATCACCTGCGTCAACTGATCTTGTACTTCCCGGATTTCTCTTTTGTACTGTGTATTGATTTGATTTTGATTTTGTTTGAATTTTCTTATTTGTTCATACTCTTCTGTGTCAGTGAAGGCTACGGTTCTTGGGTCATTCAGATCATGTAGATAAGTTAGTGACCTGATCTGAAAGTTCTCAGTGTGACTCTGCTGTGGGTTTGCTCCATTGTGGCTCATTACCTGTCAGCATGTCAAGAGTCAGCGCTGTCTTTCCGTTGGAAGGACACCACTACTTCTTCAAGACTACTTCTGTGTGCAATTTTTTACTAATGAGACTTTGTGAAAAAAAAACTGTAATTACTATTATGATGAATGATCAGGACTGTCTTTATGGACTGTGAGAAAATTTTAGCTTTTGACCAACATTGTATCAATAAGTGTGTGCATTTTATATCTTTGTTACTGTAATTGTGAAAAATTTTTTTCAAATCTGTATTGGCCAATGCCCAACACCATTTATAAAAAATTTTTGTGGGGAGCATGGGGGCTATGTAAGTAGGCTGTTTATGTTTTCTTATTGGCAACGTTACGTAGCGCTCTATATGAAAATCACTGGCTGTGCTGTGTGCAGTCTGTGGCTAGTTTGCATTGTTGTCTGCCATTGTATTGTTGGGCAGGTGGATGTTAACAGCGCATAGCGTTGGGCAGTTGGAGGTGAGCTGCCAGCAGTGGTGGATGTGAGGAGAGAGATGGCGGAAGTTTTGAAATTGAACTGCTATATATATTATGATTATTAAGGTAAATACAGTGTTTGTTCTCTATTAAAATCTTTCATTTGCTAACTATCCCAATCAGTAGTTAGTGCCTTCCGTAGTTTGAATCTGTTATTTAGCTGGCAGTAGTGGCGCTCGCCGTATTGTAGTAGTTCGAGTAACGAAGATTTTTGTGAGGTAAGTGATTTCTGAAAGGTATAGTTTAATGTTACTCAGGGCCATTTTTTTGCAGGGATTTTTGATAGTCAGATTGCGTTGCGCTAAAATTATTGTGTGTCAGGTTAAGCACAGTCTTGTACAATTGTTTTAAGGGGACGTTACATTGCCGCTGCCCAACACTACAATGGCAGACAACAATGCAAACTAGCCACATACTGCACACAGCACAGCCAGTGATTTTCATATAGAGCGCTACGTAACTTTGCCAATAAGAAAACATAAACAGCCTACTTACATAGCCCCCATGCTCCCCACAAAAAATTTTACAAAATGTGTTGGGCACTGGCCAATACAGATTTGAAAAAATTTTTCATAATTACAGTAAGAAAGATATCAAATGCACACACTTATTAATACAATGTTGGTCAACAGCTAAAATTTTCTCACAGTCCATAAAGACAGTCCAGATTGTTCATCACAGTAAAATTTCAGTGTTTTTTTTTCTAAGTCTGAGCAGTAAAAGACAATGCACACGGAAGTAGTGGATTTCCATGGAGTCTTGAAGAAGTAGTGTTGTCCTTCCAACAGAAAGACAGTGCTGACTCTTGACATGCTGACAGGTAATGGGCCACAACAGAGCAAACCCACAGCAGAGTCATTCGACGTTTTGAAGAATATTGGTAGGTCATCACAGAGCAGACCCACCGTAGTCCTGGTAGAGAGTATGGTATTGGTGGGCCACCAGAGGTGCAGACCCACTGCAGTCCTTGTAGAAATAATGGTATTGGTGGGTCATCAGAGATGCAGACCCACTGTAGTCCTTGTAGAGATGGCCAGCAGCCATCTGTTGCGACTGTGGTGCAGGTGCACAATCACCATCGAAGAGTCTTGCAGAGAAGATAGCAAGTCCATATACCACCACTTGTGCACTCACATAGTTTTTGGAATTGTCCTTAGAACCAGCAATGCTGTTATCCAGTCTCTTGCTGAATTATTAACACACGTGCAAACACTAACAGTCCCAACTTCTCACATATTGTCCATATACTATGACCAACAGAAACGTGTGCAGTGAAATGAATGCTCACAAGTTACTTAATGTGATGAACTGGTGTCAATTACAATATTATAACATGAGAATACAATGACAAAGGTACAAAATACATAATTAAAAACATAACAATACAGATAACATTTGTAGTACAGGCTTTACAACAGAATAGAAATAAACATACACATCAGTGTTACAGGAATTATGACATGAGTACATACATAAAAAATCAGAATAACTTGCGAAACATCAACTTCACACATGAGCATTAAAACAGAACAGAATACATAATATCTAAACATCTTTACAAAGAAAATACCATATTATTAATGCAAAGTATATTTGAGGATAACATACTCCTCATCATAGTGAATGTAGCTCAATATTAAAAGAAAAAAAATTCTATGAAACTACACAGAGACAGGAAGAAAACAAATACACAAGGGTACACAAACACGTAGTGGGATACACAAAAGGAAAGGACAGGGTTTGTTTTACTGCAGTATTTTGCATGGAGATCTCCCTTCGTTCATCATTATTCCCAAAAGTCCTATCTAAGCCTGCTTTCTGTATCCTGTTCACATCCACTGTCAAAAATAGTTTTTCTCCACTGTAAAGTATCCTTTTTTTTCCCAAACCATTTTCATATAGTTTCTCAATACAATTCTTCCAAGTCATCATAGTTAGTTTCTTATATAGTCTACCCCTCTTAAGCTAACTTAAATCTACTGAGCTCAGATATATATACCAAGGGACGAGGCAATGCAGCATCACATAAAACTATTAATATAAACAGCAATGAAAAAAAACGCAGATTTGCGAAGCAAGCAGCATTAAGAAATTAGCAAAGCAATTGTAATATTACAACTAATCTAAGGCAATGTGCAGCAAATAATAAAAATAAATCATTAGTAAAACTGGCTTAACAGAATAATACAAAGTCAAATTCGATAACACTATGCCTGGCAAACAGCAGCAACTTATACCTAAACATGACATAGCTCAAGCAGAAAAAATATTACAGTAAAAACAACAATGCAGATATGGGAAATGTATATTCACATCTTAATGTCTATGTAATTAAAGTGGTGCACCACAACAACGTATTGTGAAAACAAATATTACCATGTACTTGAAAAGAATATTATGTGTTACTGTTACTAGTTCCTTCTTATTGTTCTTTCCTTTCCAAGTGCTCCTTTTTTAAAGAATGTGGATCATAAAATAATTATTTAATAGATATGTTGACAGAAAGTGTTCACATTAGCAAATGCATTTTATTTTATAAAAGCAATGCTGCAACACAGCTGGAAACCAGATATCAAATGAAATAAGCAATTACGCAAACCAAAGCATAAAAATATCATTCAATAGTCATGTGGCATTTCGTAAGTCAGTAGCTCTCGACTCTCGTAGAAAGACACTTGTCATAATCAGGTGTGCAGATGTACGAATATTTCCCATCAATTCATAAGCATTTCAGTAATTAGCACAAAGTACAAGTAATCATATGTTTTCAAGTAACGAGCGTGTCGCATTAGCGATGCCTTCTACAAAGGAATGTCAACAGCGAGTTTAATGGCCTCCCTTTTTTTTCTTTTCTACCTGTGCCTCTGGAAAGGCACACCCTAATGGCTTGTTCTCCAGGTGTCTGACACAGCTGTGTGCCCACGACGCATTACGTGCAGGTCGTCACTTAACTTTCTTACGGAAATATTTACGACAGCAGTTTCCGCTACAGTGACAGTCTCATATAAAACTTTCACAGGTAGAAAATTTACGTTACAAATGTGTAGAAACAAAATCCTATGAATATAACAGTGTCCAAAAAAATTTTCGCCGGCATTGTGATACATTCACGCATTTACACACACATTTCATAACTCTTAAAGTACGATTCTCGGTTTCCAACATCCTTTTTCACAAGTCAAGAGTCCTTAACTTCTTTCATTATTCATATACATATAAACACTTAATCACATTCCTCATATATGGTAGCATCATCTTATTGACATAACAAACATACCTCAACAGCATAATACACATTGTCGTCGTAAAAATAACACCATAACACCTCAGTCAAATCTCAAAAACGTCGTAGCTTCCTCCAATAATTTCAAAACCTAAAAAAATTCTCTGCTCATGTCAAAAGTGTCATCTACCTCAAACGTTCTTTAAAAATCATGATCCCATACCAAATACATCATTCAAAGCTCTCATAGTATCACAATGGTTCCAAAAAAATATGAACAGTTCACACAGTACAGACAAAATACAATTTCTTAAGTGTGAAGTAATCCAACTCTGTAATTGCGTAAACATGTGTCACTGACGTAGTAAAAAACATGTTTATCTCTCAGTTAAATGATCAGATAGCTGTGTAATTTATGTTTTAGAGAAATATGGTACCGATGCGTAAAGTTGTATAAGCAAATACCATATTAGCTAGGGCTCCTTGTGCTTGCCAAACACATGGTACACAAAGTAAGCATGTACCCCCCTGAGGATTAATGTAATTGTACCCTCAGGTGTTACAGATTACAGCAATGGAATGAAATGTATCACGGAAAACTTTTGTATCATTGTACTTCAAATATCTTTAAAAATAAATGATTTAAGTACAAAATTAATCACTGAAATGCATGTCCTGTAGCGCTAAATGTGCATCTTGTTGTAAGATAATTCTGTGGAAGTGTCGTAGTTATTTTCCTCCGAAAGCTAAGTTCTGCAGAAGCCAATGTACTTACCTCATGATACACAAAAGTGAAATGCTTTGCGTATAGATATCTTAGTTATTACGCTTATTGTTGTGATGATGAAAGTACTGTGCTGTGACGTATTGTTGTGCTACGGAAAAGGCTGTCTCCTTGTAGCTATACCACAAAAGTTACTACTAAAACATGTTTTACTTTACAGAAGAATTCAGAAAAACTGTGCAGATATCAAACAGATACACCGCAAAAGCAACATTGTAAATTGTCGCTCATTAGTAGCATCGTGATAAAATCGTGTAGCTGTCACATAAACTAACCACTGTCTCATCTGGTATCTCACTGAAAGTACCTTAAATCCAGAATCCACTCACAAGTAAACCAAAATGTTGCATGAAAATTTCATTAGCAGTGCCGGTATATGTTCCAAGTATGTGAGCCTTATAATCGTTACATAATCGTGCAACTAACAAGCAAGAATGCACACACACAATAACACTGTGTCGCCTGTTCACAATAACAATGCATTCGTAATTTCTGTTTAAATAAGTTCTCTTGGTTCTTGACTGGATATTTAACTTCAAACATTGTTGCATGTTAACAGTTTCTCAGTGTGACAAATTGTACAAGTAGCGTGAAGTGAAAATTGCAAAGACTAAGTTAAAAAGCAGATTATCTGTCAATAAATGGTTTTAGATGAGAAATGTGGTGTAAACCTTTACTCTTCCTAGTACGCAGAGTTTCAACTTCAACGCAATTATCATGTGGTATACGTCGGATTCTGTAAGGTCCATTGTAAACTAGAAAGAATTTGTGACTCAAGTGTTTCTTCTTATGTGACAATGAATGAACTTTAATGAGAACTTTCTGACCAATATATAATTTCTTTGCATTTGCTTTACCGTGTAGTTTTCTCCTTTTGTCTGCTGCAGATTTTATATTTTTAAGAGCCAAATCAATTATGTCTTTGTGTCGAAGTTTACGTGTATTCGGGAAAGGTACAAGCTCTCTGATTCTGTTCGGAGGTTCTACATTCTTCAGTACAAGAGTAGGTGGTAAAGCAGTGGAATCATGAGGCATTTCATTCAGCACATTTTGAAATAAGTGTAAATATCTGTCCCAATGCTGATGCTTTCTGTGACAATAAAGTCTGCAAAGCTTATTGATTTCTTTCATAATCCGTTCAGACGGGTTACAATGTGGTGAATACAATGAAATAAAAACAGGTTTGATTTTATGATTCCGAAACATGCGTGACCAAACAGCAGATCTGAATTGCGGTCCGTTATCTGAAATGACTTTACTAACGTGTCCAACTTCACGTAAGAAATTTTTAACAAAGGCGTTGGATACAGACCGTCCAGTGGCTTTACGTAACGGAGTGAAAGAAACAAATTTTGAAGTAAGTTCAACAGCGACTAGAACGTACGAAAATCCATTCAATGTTCTGACAAGGGGTCCCAAAAGATCAACAGCAGCAAATTCTTTTAATTTAGAAGGAATAATTGGAAACAACGGAGCACGATGTGAGATAGTAGACGGTTTCGCCTTTTGACAAAGTTTACAAATAGACAAGACTCTTCGAATTCGCTTTTCCATATTGTTAAAATAACAAGTCGTTCGAAGAATATGATAACATTTTCGTGGGCCAAAATGTGCGTAGCTGACATGAATGTACCAAATGAGCTTATTAACAAAATCGTCTGGAATGCAAAGTACCCATAGCTTGTCATCAACAGTGCAGTGTTTGAAGAGTATGTTGTTTCTAACCAGGTAATAATGCCGAATCTGAGTGTGTGTCGTTAGTGTCTAGTTCCGTAGAAAATTCCGAACTGTTATCTAACAGAAGGTAAAGCCGATTAATTTCCTCATCATGGTTTGAGAGCCAGTCTTCAAATTTCAAAGCTATTGACTTACCTTCTTTCTCTAAACTTATTTCAGCATCGTGAAAGCTTAAGACTGCTTTGTATTCATTCAAAAAGTCTACTCCCAGTATAATTTCCGTCGACAATAATGGAACAATAAGAAAGTTCATAGAGAAGCTGTGGCTTTGGCAAAAGAATTCTAAATTGGTTTGTTGGCGTACATCTACACTTTTTCCAAAGATTGCACCTTGTAATTTAATCTTACGTAACGGAAGTGTGGGGCAATCGTTCGATTTGTTGCATTTGCTAAAAGCTGTTTCACTAATTACTGAAATGGGACTGCCAGAGTCAAGTACTGCCGTAAATTTTACGTCATTTACAGTAATGTGAATCACAGGATATGCAATGTTGTTATGTTTTACGTCGTGTTCCTGGAGTAAGATGTCCCTAATGTCTTCCATTTTTACGTAATTACTAGCTACGGCAGCTGCGTCGTCAGTTTCATAAGTACGTATTGTGGCTGCCAGTGGAGTGAGTCATTGCCTATTGTCTCTTTGTTGGCGCGCGTCGTTATTGGGATTTGGAGACCTAATTTCTACAAATTCACGTTGCCCAGAGGGCCCAGCTCTGTTAGAAACCCGCCAGTTCTGATGAAATTCACGTCTGTCGTTTTGTCGGTAGTTTACATAGTTTCTTTCTTGTCTGTCATGTGGTGGAGAATTTCTCCCTGAGTCGTAACTGCGTGCTGGACCGTTGCGTCTAAAGTTATTCTGTCTCCCTTGATAATAATTGTTTTGGTTCCCATATTGTCTGTTTCTCTGATTGTCTCTGTGATAGTCATTACTGCGGAAAGGTGATCTTTCCCTGTAACTATTACTACTCTGCCAATGGTTGTCATACGGGTGGTGTCTATTTTGGTCACGATTTGTGTGGTGAGAATAGCCTTGTTGCGTCCAGTTATCGTTTCTGTCGTCATGGAATTGTGACGGATGTGACCTGTAGTGATTGTTTTCCTGTTTTCGCTTCCCGCGACTGTCTGTGTCAGTTTCTAATTCTTGTAACAGTCCCTGAAAAGCTTCAATGTCGTCTTTGCAACGTCCTGCTAAAATAATATGTCGTAAATGTTCAGGCAGTTTGATTAAGCAAATGCGGATGAGTTCTGAGGGGCTGTATGGGTTTGACAGGTATTGATTCTTGTGCAACATGTCTTCAAAATATTTCACAAGACTGGAAAATTCAGGTTGTTCGAAGTGTTTCATCATTATGATGCTATGTTTTACTCGGTCTTGTGTAGCTTGAGACCAATATGCTAAGAGGAAGGCATGATAAAAATATCCTTCACTGTGACAATCGTGAATGACCGATCGCATTCTTACACCTGGTTCATTCTCTAAGTAGCCACACATAAATTCTAACCTGTGCTCCAATCACCAGTTGGGAGGGAAACAATGAGAGAATTGATGGAGCCACGCTTGTGGATGAATGTCGTTGGCAGAATTCTTAAACGTTTTGAATTTACGTGTAGTAATGAACAGTTTATAGTCAAAATCATCGTGTCGGCGAGTAGCATATCGGTCATTGTTACGTCGTGTCGGCGGTTCCATCTCAAATATCGGTGTACCTTGCCAATTTATTTCATAATTACTGAAATGCCCTGTGTTATTATTTTGTGGCTTTTGCGTATTTCTAAGTTCCTCTTCCCGTGTTGGAGCGCGAGTGTCCTCTGAAATACGTAATTCTTGTATTACCTGTGCCAGCTGATCTTGTACTTCCCGGATTTCTCTTTGGTGTTGCGTATTAATTTGATTCTGATTTTGTTTGAATTTCCTAATTTGTTCGCACTCTTCTGTGTCATTAAAGACTACTGGTTTTGTGTCATTCAGATTATCATCTACCTTCGTAGATAAATTATTTAGCTGATCTGAAAGTTCAACTACTTTCTCTGATAATGAACTAATTTCCCCCATGTGTCTTTCTACTGTGTCCTTTAAGTTTTCCTGAGTTTTTGCAAGTTGCGTCACCGAATCGGTAGATGCAACTGAGTTCATTTTAGCTTGCAAGGTCTCATGATTTTCATGAACAGTAGTCTGCAGTTCTTTTATGGCTGCTTCGTGATTCTGTAATGCATTTTCATGCCGCGAAAAAATAGGTTGAAAATGCTCACAAATTTGTGTTTTTACGTCATTACAGACCTTTTGACATTTCGATTCGATGTTATGTAACTCAGTAGTTAAATCTTCACGTGTTTGCTCAAGTGTGGTGTCTAACTTTTGAAGATTTTGTTCCATTGTGTCTAACTTCTGAAGATTTTGTTCGATTGTGTCTAACTTCTGAAGCTTTTGCTGTGTTTGTCTCTGATTTTGTTCCATTGTGTCTAACTTTTGCAGCTTTTGCTGTGTTTGTCTCTGATTTTGTTCCATTGTGTCTAACTTTTGAAGATTTTGTCCCATTGTGTCTAACTGTTGCTGTGTTTGTCTCTGATTTTGTACCATTTGTTGCATTAGTTGTAATAACAATGCATTAGTGTCTGGAATCTGTTCCTCTACTCTTTTCGGCAGTGCATTTGCACCGGCAACATTCACATTTTGACAAGCTGAAAATGTGTCTTGACTTATTTGAGAAAACGGTGAGGACGCAAAACCTGAATCTACAGTATTTGCAAAATTGTGTCCTATCATTTCGAATTCCTGAGGCGAGTTGTTGCCGACCGATCGATCGATAATGCTTCCCTGTTCACTACCTGTTTCACTGCCTACGCCATTGTTTGACGCCCGCTCCATTTCCCTATGCACAGTTACCAAATTACTACTTTGAATATTAGTTAATTCATTACATGGTGGGGCCAACACACTGCTTTCGTCTTCACTGTCATTTCTCAGTTTACTTTGGAGCCGAGTGTTACGTTTTTCACACGCCATTATTGTCACAATATTTCACACGATAACACAGAAAAGCACAATTTGAATAGCAAAAATAAGAGAACACATTAACATAGCACTGAAAATAATATGTAGTTAATTACAAGCGCAGCTGCGAAATGCTTGATGCAAATCTACATGCATGTTTTACAGTACAACAATGAAAGACTGCAACTACAAAGGAGATTCTCTCTACAATTACGCGCTAGCAATAAACAAAAGCTACACTAAATACACAAACTACAAGAAAAAATCAGAAGATTCCAGTGAGGTATCCTAGGCTAAGGGTCGACATATGAAACGTCCCCTTTGAACAACTTATACAAGACTGTGCTTAACCTGGCACACAATAATTTTAGCGCAACGCAATCTGACTATCAAAAATCCCTGCAAAAGAATGGCCCTGAGTAACATTAAACTATACCTTTCAGAAATCACTTACCTCACAAAAATCTTCGTTACTCGAACTACTGCAATACAGCGAGCGCCACTACTGCCAGCTAAATAAAAGATTCAAACTACTGAAGGCACTAACTACTAATAGGGATAGTTAGCAAATGAAAGATATTAATAGAGAACAAACAATGTATTTACCTTAATATTCATAATTGACATCCAGTATTACAAATTATCAAAACTCCGCCATCTCTCTCCCCACATCCACCACTGCTGGCGGCTCACCTCCAACTGCGCAACGCTACGCGGTGTTCACATCCAGCTGCCCAACACTACAATGGCAGACAACAATGCAAACTAGCCACATACTGCACACAGCACAGCCAGTGACTTTCATATAGAGCGCTACGTAACTTTGCCAATGAGAAAACATAAACAGCCTACTTACAATGTTTCCATACAACGATGGAATTTTTATAGATGACAGTGCGCTGTGTCACCTGTCCACAACTGTTCACGATTGGTTTCAAGAACTTTCTGGTCAATTCGAGCATGATTTATGCACCCAAATGACCTGACATGATTTCGAACAACTTATTGAGACCACGCCATGTTGTTTGCTACACTACACCGGGAAAAAGGAGGTCCGACATATTATGAGATAACTCATGACTTCTGTCACCTCAGCGCATGTCCTATTACGAAACACTCATTGACTTACAACAAAGTGGCAATGAAAGCAATGCTCAAATTCGCAACACAAATGTTCTCAAAGTGTACGATACTCCTGTATTAACTTCTTGTGCATAAAAGAGAAGAAGCCAAAACTAACGAGATGGAACATCCTTACTTAATCTGTTTCACAAATTATAAAAAAGGTATTGCAGATACCTGGAACACGTGAGCCATGCGTGGCTCATGTTCCCACCATCATGTATTTTACACCCTCACTACGCTAATTTAAATTACTGGTGTCACTGAGTTGCTGTTTGCCTAAGCGTGAGCGGCGCTAGCTGCCCATATCAATATATCCCCTCTTGTAGTATCTTTGCTCTACTGCTATTACTTCCCGATCGTTGTCTGTCGTAGGCGAGTTCGGGTTGCGAGTTCGGGTCAGCCAGTCAGTTGGAACGCGTCTGTAGCGCAGTCCGGACCTACCAGTCTGGAAGTTGCAATGCGGCACTAGTGCAGTCGGGTTGAAGCTGTGAGCTCTGCGTCGACACGGCACGTCCGACCATTGCCGCCACGCATCACTTGAGCCGGGCCACGGTCTTGGTGGATCGTCAGTCGGTCGTCCTACCGGCGACGCGTTTTGGCTCGCCGATCGTTCATGAGTCGGCTGTGTGTGTGTGCATCGACTCCCGATTTGTCTTCGTGTGTGCTTAGTTACTGCTATCGTTCAGGTCACGTGCAAGTGTTTGTCAGGTTGAGTGTGCAGTTGCCGTTATTTCCACTGACGACTATTTTAGATGTTGTCGGCATTCTGAGGGCAGTCGGTCAGTTGGTGCGGACCGGGGAGGATATCTCCATGCGGTGCTCTCGGCTGGGTCCGCTGACGGTCCCTGCGCAGAGTCGGAGGGTGTCTGGAGCTGTCCGATCGCTACGAGCTTCGTAGCTCACCGACCCAGGACGTCAAAGTTGAGTGATGTGTTAAATACCTAACCCACGTCCGTTCATGTTGTGTCGTTTTTTCCGTGGTTTGTGTTGGGGAGCATTCCTGTGAGCAACTCAGTGTTTGTAGTGGTGAAATCGAGCCGCGGTGCAGTGGAATTAACTATTTTGGTTCACTACAATTCAAGTGCACCAGAGGAATTTTCTACCTTGTAGCCGTTAGTGTTCCAGTTACCTGCCCTGGCCACTAACGTAATTTCAGACAGGGTCCTTTCCTCACCTGTTGTCGCTGTCCAACATGGTGTGTAGTTTTGATATCTTAAAACATATTTCATTGTGGATAATCACGTCCGTAACAGTTTGGTCTTTGAGTTTTTATGTACCGATTGGTGGCTAGCAAGTTGTTTGGTCAGTCGGTCCATGACTGTCTCTTGGTTGGATTACCAACGGATCAACTGTAATCGGGCCCACTACCTATCTCATCTAAGTGAACGATAATGTTTCGAGGGAGCCCCCCCCGCGACTCTGGAGGCGTCAGAGTGCCGTTGTCTATACTGTCCTTTTCATTGATGTTTAATGGTCTGTTGGTAATCTATTACAGGCAATGCTTTAAAAGAAAAAAAAACTTATTGTGTTTTATGTAAATCAATTTATGCAAATCAATTGTGGGCCTTCAGCCGCTTAAAACCTTATTTTTAAATTTAGTTATTGTCATTGCGTTGATTTTTCACTTAGTGTGTGTTCCCCCACTGAAAACTTAAAGGTTAAGGTATTTTTGAATTTTTGGAAAATCAGCTGTGTGTGTTCAGCCACTTAAACCGTTATTCGTTATTCTCAGAATTTCCCCTCAAGCGAAAACATTGCGGCCTTCTGCCTTAAAAGCTTATTGCAAATAAAATTATATATATATTATTTTATTTGCAATTTTAACTGCATATATTCAGATACCTGAAATATATGTTGTTGCTTTTTAAGATTTCTTGTTTGGAGGCCTTCAGCCGTGAAAGAATTGGATTTTGAAACTAATAATTGTAAAGGTTCGGTTGTGTGTCGTTTTGGTTTAACGGTGTTATTAAATTACAATAAATAACAATTTGGAAGTGAAACTGACCGACACCTTAATTGGCCCTTTCCACAGTCCTAATCACCTGTTCTGCCCAGTGGGTTTAGCGGGCGTCTCAACACATATCACTTAGCTATTGTGACAGGCACAGCGTACTTATTTATCTGGACGTGAGTGTATTCAGTAACATTCACTGGTGAGTGATGTGACTTACAGATAGAAAAGAAAGTTGTACCCGTGTTTTTTTATTGTATATCGTTTTATCTACGTTGTTAGATACAGCATTCACTGTCTGACAGATAGTGCGAAGAAATTAGTTCGCCAGTCAAGGCAATAGAAGAGCCTTGAACATCGCTTCTTTGCGGACTCGAGTTCTGAACGCAGGGCGGTTTCGGCAAATGTGGCCAATACTCGTAAATATTGGCCCAGCTAATGCCGCACTCCTCATCTGCAGAAGTAACGCCTCATGAATTCCATTTCCAGACGCAGGTATAAGAAAAGAAAATCTGAATCGAGATTGGGCTGTCCAGCGCAAATATAGTGTCACAAGGGGGCAGCAAACCGAGCGAACACTCGGCCTCGCAGCGAGTTTCGAAGCGATCGCTGTGAAGCACTTCCTTTTCTACTCTGAGACGGCCGGGAAGCGTCTTGGCAATATGCATACAAGGCTTCTTCCACAGAAACTCGTCGTATTCGTGTCGGAAGACAACGGGATGATAAACAAAGGAAAGAGTGGCGCAGGAGTATCGAAAATCCGACAAGCGTGCAAGTAAACGCAAACAGTAAACAGTACCACCAGAAGCATCTCCGTATATTTCTTCTGTATGCGGAAATGAACGTTCCGCAGAATTCTTCTATAAGTGATGCTCTCCATGAATAAACGGCACCACAAGAAAATTTAAACTGAGGAGACAAAAAGTCATGGGGAAGCGTTACGTATACATACAGATGGCTGTGGAGCCGTCATTTGTACTCATACGAGGGCTGTTCAGAAAGTAAGCTCCGATTGATCGCGAAATGGAAACGACTATGATAATCCGATAAAGCTTTGCACAGATGTGTTGGGCAGTGTCTCTAGTATGACCCTAGATAGCATCACGTCACTCCTCTCATTTCTGAGCTCACAGTGATCGCGTAAAGTTGTCTAGAGAATAGTGTCTCCCGCCAAGTACGAGGACCTGGTGAGAAATTTCGCCTGAAGCTATACAGCCAACATTACATAACTGTCGTGCAGTTTCTTCTACAAGGCAATATTCTCAGCCGCATTCTGAAGGGGCAATGAAGATGCTCCTGCATCGTTTTCAGTTGGAAATGTTTGACTACCCACAATACAGCCCGTGATTGACTCCCCCTGCGTTTCATTTCTGCTCACATGAACCGCTGGCTATGAATACAACATTTTGGCACAGAAAACGAGCTGTAGGCCAGCGTAGAGAATTGGCGGAAAGCACTGGCGGCTGTCTTTTATGATGAGGGTATTGGAAAGTTGGTACAACGCTACGACAAATGTCTTAGTCAGAACGGCAACTACGTAGAGAAGTAGTTGGATGGTGTAGCTAACTGTTAAAAATAAAACATTTCTAATTTTCACTGTGGTTCCCATTTCGCGATCAATCGGAGCTTACTTTCTGAACAGCCCTCGTATAATTCACGTGAAAAGGTTTCCGACGTGATTATAGCCGCACGACGGGAATCAACAGACTCTGAACACAGAGCAGTAGACGGAGATAGACGCATGAGACATTTTGTTCCGGAAATCATTAGGGAATTCGCTATTCCGAGATCCGTAGTGTTAAGAAGGTGTCGAGAGTGTCAAATTTCGGGCATTACCTCTCACCATGGACAACGCAATAGCCGTCGGCTTTCACTTAACCACCGAGCGCAGCGGCGTGGGCGTACAGTTATCAGTGAAATGACCGCAGAAATCAATCTGGAACGTACGACGAACTTATCCGTTAGGACAGTGCGAAAAATGGTTCAAATGGCTCTGAGCACTATGGGACTTAACATCAGTGGTCATCAGTCCCTAGAACTTAGAACTACTTAAACCTAACCGACCTAAGGACATCACACACATCCATGCCCGAGGCAGGATTCGAACCTGCGACCGTAGCGGCCACGCGGTTCCAGAGTGAAGCGCCTAGAACCGCACGGCCACACCGGCCGGCTAGGAAAGTGCGGCGAAATGTGGCGTCAATGGGCTATGACAGCAGATGACCGACGCGAGTATCATGCTAACAACACATCACCTGCAGCGCCTCTGGTGGACCCTTTTCTTTGTGTTGTGCCTTGCGGCAGGTCTTGTCATGGGGGAAGCCTCGTCAGAGACGTACAAAGCATGAGCGTCTAAGGAATTCCAGTGGTGGTTTCCCGTTGCCTTGCACTGGTGACGAGGAAATGATAATGAGGCCAACACAACAGCCAGTCCCTGAGCGGAGAAAATCTCCGACCCAGCCGGGAATCGAACCCGGGCCCCTTGGCGTGAGAGGCCGCCGCGCTAACCACTCAGCTATCGGGGCCTCATGGACCCTGGACGACCCAAAAACCGTGGCCTGGTCAGATGAGTCCCGGTTTCAGCTGGTAACAGCTGATGGTAAGATTAGAGTGAGACGCAGACCTCACGAAGCCATGGAGCCAAGTTGTCAACAAAGCACCATGCAAGCTTGTGGTAGCTCCAGAACTGTGTGGGCTGTGTTTACTTGGAATGGCGTGGGACCTGAAGTGTTCATTGACTTCATATTTCAAAACAAAGTTGTCCTAGTCACCGGGCCACAATTGTTCACGACTGATCTGTAGAACATTCTAGGTAAACTGAGCGAGTGGTTAGGCCACCCAGATCGCCTGATCTGAATGCCATCGAACATTTATTGGACATAATCGAGACGTCAGTTAGTGTATAAAATCCTTCACTGGCAATATTTTCTCTATTATGGACGGCTATATTCAGAAGGATGTAGGTTGCAGTAGCTACTGGGAGATGAAGGAGCTTGCACAGGATAGATTGGCATGGAGAGCTGCATCAAACCAGTCTCAGGACTGAAGACCACAACAACAACAACAATGGACGGCTATAGAGGCAGCATGGCTGAATATTTCTTCAGGGACTTCTAACGAGTTGCGCCCATGGCACGCCGCGATGCTGTATTACACCGGGCAAAACGAGGTCCGACACGCTGTTATAAGATATCCAATGAGCCTCATCAGTTCAATGTCTACGAATGAAAGATACTGTCATGTTTACGAAAGAAACATTATGCTTCATACATAATGTACCATGGCTATTCCGGTGAAATGAGAGCAATTGTGCCTATTAATGGTACAATAACACAGATGACGTGACATAAATAATAGGCACAGGCAATGCGGCTATGTGGGCTTTCTGCCGTAGCATTTCAATCCTTTCATCGGGGCCGCACGTACCGTGGTACTTCCGACCAATCGGTTTTGCAGTGGGCTTTCCGACCAAACTCTCCCCCCCCCCCCCACTACTGATTTATGAGCCTCGCCGACAATCTTCGTTTCCGCATAGTTTCGCAGGTCGAATCTATTGACTTACGTACACTGTGAGTAATGGAAATAATTACCTCAACGAAATGAAGCCGTGTCGTCTTAGGATGGTCATCGCAACCGGGTGCACATAACATGTGATTAGCATACAGGCTGATTGTGCATGAATTCCGAATGGAGCAAGTATGAAGACTGCTTAAAAACTGGAAATGGCAGAATCATCTTTCTTGCCCACCTGACATGGAAAAAGGTCGGATTAAGAAACTAATGCATAACTGCAGGAAGAGAGGCCATTTTTAAAGAAGATTAAGAAACGAATACGTAACTGCAGGAAGAGAGCCAATTTTTAAAGAGTAATTTCAAGATTTGAAAGATAGAAGTCCAGATTTCGTCGTAAATGTGACATGTTTGAGAACTCCAAAACTGCATTGTATAAAGCAAGAAGGCTAGCTGTTGGGACGACCCATAGCCTTGGAACTATTTCAGAGATGCAACCGAGCGAAGATATTTTAAAATAAA
This sequence comes from Schistocerca cancellata, assembly GCF_023864275.1. Lineage (NCBI taxonomy): Eukaryota > Metazoa > Arthropoda > Insecta > Orthoptera > Acrididae > Schistocerca > Schistocerca cancellata. Next base: position 244,971,262 of record NC_064626.1, on the reverse strand, counting down.
CAGAAGGTAATAAATAGGTTGGTCTGTTCTTGACAAAAAATTCTGGTATTCGGTTGAGTGAAAAAGTACTTGTCCAGAACTTTGACCTGTTATCTATGGCTTAAACGATCCAGTTTCTTGCACTTATCCACATCTTTAATTTCTTCCAGTTTGGTGACTACTGTTAGAAACTTTTCCCTGCACATTCTTTCGGCGTTCTGAACACTCTATCGTACTCCACAATACATTAAATGTAGGAATGCTGACTCTTGTAGCGAGTAATCCCTTTCTTCGCCAAACAGTTTTTTCGATGCAGCTCGATGACTTTTCTTACAGGTAATAAAATGTTCCAGGCTATTATGCTGTGGTCGAATGGATTTCACATTTAAACCCATCTCTCTTAACAGTGTTGTATAATCCAACTTACATTTACTTCGTATGAAACTTCAAGAACTTTCATAGGAAAGACTTAAGAATAACAGAACCCATTCTGCTTTTTTATTTTTCCTCAAGTTTAGGGAAATTATAGTGCAAAATTTTTCCGTTTTTACTGCTTACATACATTTTAATAAGGATTTATTACATTATCTCCACACTCAAATGTCATTATTGACAGGGTGGAAGCTGATACATGCCTCATCTGAAAAGAGAGCCTATTTCGTATCGTAAATGTTAACATCTGAACTCCTGTAGTTGTTTGGAACTGCTGCCGCAGACATATAGTATTGTACTGATGGTTTCTGCTTGCTGACACATATCGGTCCTGCACGTATGCTGTCGTTCTACAGCACTTGGCCGCATTTGAAAATATTTCCTTAGTGTCTCACCCAATTTCTTCTCCATACGCATGCTGATACCTTCCTGTTGAGATTTGAACGAAAGGAGAGTCTCACTCACTGGAGTTACAGTTGTCACGTCCGAACCAGTCCCTAATTGCGCAGCTCTGACTTATTTGTCCATGGCCACTGTCGCATGAACATCCGTGGATTCACGTATTTTCGGGTCGATGCGCTGCTCCGGGTTATTTTGCCGCTTTTCCATGCTTTCGACATTCTTGTTCAAATTCGTCACCGGCTCTCGTCCTTGCTGTACTGTGCGTTTACTCGTTTTTAATGCTTCAGTTGCCACTCGTCTTCCGATACTTGCTACTGCCTTGGCGCTCTCTGCCGTCTTCTTAGCATCACGTGCAATCTTTAAACCTTTCATTGCTTTCGTGTTTATTTTACGTAGGTTTTCGCGGAGCTGATTTGCCCATGACTTGTGTTCCTCTCGCATCTGATTTACCTGAGTACCGATATTTTTGATGTCCTCCTCTTCTCGGTATTATCTCGTACTAACTTATTAATTTTCTCCTCCATTCCTCTTAATCCGTTAATCTTTTCCTCCATTTCTGTTAGTCTATCAAGTTTCTTCTCCATTCCCATTGAAAATTCCACCAGATTGAAGTTCTCTTCCTTTTCCTCAGTATAGTGACACACCAAAATCATACTTTATTTCTGCAGTGTTGTATTAGCATCATTGCATTCTGATACCGCACTGCCTTCTCTGTCCGGGTTTCTAATAATCACTTCTTCTTCGATATGTTGTGGTACGCTCACATCTTCTATCACACGCAATCTGACATTGCTTGTCCTCTCATGAAAAGCCATGTCGCTTTCGTCTCCCAGATTTCCTCGTTGCACGACATCTTTGTTGCTGACACCGTTCAACAGCAACGCCTTCCTACGTTCAAACTGTGCCTCCACCGTTTCATTGCGCTCTTCATCCTGGACTTACGCTTTATTTTCCTGCTCCCAGTCTACTTGTCTCCGTGCTCTACTTCTTGTTATCATTCAAATTCCCTATCCACAACAAACTTTAATTATCCGTGCAACACGTGGACAACCGTATTATCTATTTCACAAGATAAACGCAGTACGATACAATGATATCAAAAAAATTAGCAAAGCAGTTTTCAGTCCGAGGCTACGACAACAGTATACTAGATCCAGGCCAACAAACAACCAAATACGAAAAAGGCTACAATAATAAACACCACAAAAATTATTCGACAACGTCGTTGCTAATGGCGTTGCCATATTATTTTTATGGTGTTTATTATTGCAAACGGTCGACATGTGACACCAATACACTATAAATAAAACAAATAAACACATAAACAACACAATCAGAGAACTAAATCTACAAAATACTATGGAACTATATTTTCAGCTAACATAATGTGGACCTATTTGGCAAGGACACTAAAATGACAGCATCACAGAAGTGCCAAGAACCTAGATCCTGGCAAGGTCGCCAGCTGCAAGCTTCCAGCTTTAATTGTAATCACGACTTTAGTATTCTGGAAAGGTAATGTTAATCAGAACACTGGGAGGAGCTGTGGTCTAAATAACAATTGATTTGTACATTCTTAATATCACAATACAAAAAAAAGGCTAAAGAAATGGCACACAAACATTTTTTATTGGACAAACACTTTCAATTATATGGGAATCAATACACGACACTAACCAGAACTAACTGCTTTACCTGACTTCATACATGTCAATCTGTGGTACAGCCCAATAAACTACACTATTATCAACCATCTATACTATTCCATAAAGAAAAATATGATTACAAAGAGCAGGATGCTGAGAAGCATATACTGGAGCCCTACGCCATACTAGCGAATACTTTACTCTTCTGCAGGTCAGGGCAGCACACCATGATGTGCTTGGCAACTAGAGTCGTGGATGGTAGCAATCTGTTATTAATGGCCTGCGCCCGAAAAATGCAAGTACGCAGTCTCGTGTTCAGCTAATTCAGGTACTTCCCTAAGAGCCTCTGAAACCCCTGTGGATTCCAGTGTGCAGGTGGACCTGTTGCTGGTCTGCGAAACTGGTGACTGGCACAGGCTCTCAGTGGCACACTAGCAAAGGACACAAATCTCATCGTTTAGGTAAAGACTTGCAGTTCTTTACTAGCGAAGTGCTAGTAGAAGAGCGTCCTCTTTCTCTTAGCTTTCCTCGCCAGCTTGGTTGCATAGTACATTGAGATGCTTTGACTACACCCACTCTAGACCAAGCCAATCATGAGCTGGAGCACACGAAATCACCCCTTGCTCTGCGTACCCAGATAGGAAAAAACCAACGACTTTAAAATGTAATTGGGAGAAAAGGAAAAAAAGATTCAGCTTCGAGGCCTAGTTTCCCATGCATTTACATTGTATCTTCTTCTAAAAGCATGACCTGAATGGAACCACAGCCCTCCATAAAAAAGATCGTGTCTTCCCTATTGCATCCACTTTGAACTTTCCAAAGAATGGCCATAAAGTGGCTAAAATCCTCAAGCTTTCACAAATATGTTTTGTAGCAGAGTCTGGACGTCTGGGTGCCACTGACCTTAACTACGGAAATTCGCAGAAAACTCACAGTCGTCTCATCGGCTTCCTGCTTAACAAGGGCCCATCTCCTGCTTTATTGCCAGTCTACAATGTTCTGTCTACAGCAGCAGTGACTCCTCGGCGCTATCAGCCTACCTGGACAAGGCCGCCGACCGACGGGAGCCATCCAACGTGTTTGTACAATGAGACTGAACAACTGGACAGTCCACATTCTTTTCACACAGGATCTGCAGAAAAAACACTCCCCTCGTCCCTTAACCACCGTACACTTTTTCTGCAGTCATTTAAATTGGCACCGTCTTCCTTTGAGCGCAGGTAAAGCTTACTTCTATACCTACACTAGAGCACACAAGCAAGAGTGTTAACTACCGCCGACCATTTCAGCATATGAATGAAGTATGATCGTAGCCAGTACAGCAACCAAGTAATGAAGATCTTCTTCCTTAAGGACATTACACAGTATAACACCATAGCTGAAGTGCGTGTGCCCTATAATAACTCACAGTTACCACAATCGCACTGCAAGACGTTGCCAGAATGGCCACTGGAACCGCTGTGCCCGATCAGACTGTGAGCGGTACCTGTCAAATATTATACTGGAAATCGACAGATTCGCCTAAGGCTCTGCGAAGGTATGGGAAGGTATCAGTGTTGACACTGTCTGGGTCTTGTCATTGCCTTACCACCTGGCTGTGGAACGAAAAGATCCTGTTTGGCCATGTGTTGGCTGCTGCATATGATGTTGGGCCTGAATTCCTTCTTATGCATGATAATGCCAGCTCACACGTCACGGGCGTCACCAGGGACGTCTTGCGGAGCCTGGACATTGAAGTATTCAAATGGCTACAGGTGAGTCCCAAAATAAATGACATTGAACATGTATAGGGTATGCTTGGTTGACGTGTTCATGGTCGTCCTGCTGCACCACAGATTTTCCAACAACTCTCCGGCTCTCTCATTAACAAATGGAAACGTGTACCACAGGGTGACCTCCATAGACTTATACAGAGCGACGATATTTTGTGGTGCACCTAATTACAATTTTTTTGGGGGTGTCACCAGTGTCCTGACTGGTTTGATGTAGATCGCCACGAATTCCTCTCCTGTGCTAACCTCTTCATCTCAGAGTAGCACTTCCAACCTACTTCCTCCATTATTTTCTGGGTGTATTCCAGTCTCTATCTTACTCTACAGTTTTTGCCTTGTACAGCTACCTCTAGTACCGAGGAAGTCATTCTCTCATGTCTTAACAGATGTTCTATCATCCTGTCCCTTCTCCTTATCAGGATTTTCCATATATTCCTTTCCTCTCCGATTCTGCACAGAACCACCTCATTCCTTACTTTATCAGTCTACATCTTGCTTGTCTGTAGCACCACATCTCAAATGATTCGATTCTCTTCTGTTGCGGTTTTCCCACAGTGCATGTTCCACTACCATTCAATGCTGTACTCCGGACGTACATTCCCAGAAATTTCTTCCTTAAGTAAGACCTACGTTTCATACTACTAGACTTATCTTGTCCATGAACGACATTTTTGCCATTGATACTCTGCTTCTGATGTCTCTTACTCCGTCCGTCTTGGTTATTTTATTGCCTAGGTAGCAGAACTCCTTAACTTCATCTACTTCATGACCATCAATCCTGATGTTAAATTCTCGCTGTTCTCATTTCTGCTACTTCTCATTACTTTTGTCTTTCTTCGATTTAATCTCAATCCATATTCTGTACTCAATAGATGGTTCATTCCATTCAGCAGATCATGTAATTCTTCCTCACTTTCACACGAGAGAGCAATATCATAAGCGAATCGTATCATTGATATCCTTTTACCTTGAATTTTAATTCCACTTCTAAATCTTTCTTTTGTTTCCATCATTGCTTCTTCGATGTACAGATCGAACAGTAGGGGCGAAAGGCTACATCCATGTCTTACACCCTTTTTAATCCCAGCACTTCGTTCTTGGTCGTCAACTTTTATTATTCCCTCTTGGCTCTTGTGCACATTGTATGTTACCCGTCTCTCCCTATAACTTACCCCTATTTTTCTCAGAATTTCTAACATCTTGCACTATCATCACTTAACTCTTCCGGGCTGAGATGCCGTGGTCCATACATAAGACTCTCCCCTGACGTTTCGCATTCGACTGCGGAAGGCATCCTCCGAGGACAATCGGCGAACTGTCCTCGGAGGATTCCTTCCGCAGTCGAAGGCGAAACGTCAGGAGGGAGTCTTAACGTATGGACCACGGCATCTCAGCCCGGAAGTGTTAAGTGATGACAACACCTGCGGTGAAAGCCTTCATTCTATGATCTTGCACTATTTTACATTGTCGAACGCTTTTCCCAGGTCGACAAATCCTATGAAAGTGTCTTGATTTTTCTTTAGTCTTGCTTACACTATAAACCACAACCTCAGAATTGCCTCCCTCGTGCCTTTACCATTTCTGAAGCCAAACTGATCATCTAGCATATCCTCAATGTTCTGTTCCATTGTTTAATTAAGGTATAGATATAATTTGGTAAGATAGCCAATCCTCAATTACAGTTCAATGAAATATGTCACAGCAGTACTGAAGTATAGAAGTATAGAAGAAGTTCTTTGTTCGAGCCTTTGATTGACGATACTATCTGTAGAATTTGGAACAAAATTTAGCAGTGTTAGAAAACTGTACTACCATCAGTTGAAAGATAGCTATCGAGAGCCTTCCAAGCAAGAATAAATGAGAAAAAGTTTGTGCAGCTTCGGCACTTGTGTATTACCATTAAACAATAAGTTCCCCAATAAACATTCGATAAATTCTCTTGAGTATAGTGACTTGAACACGTCTGTAAAATAGACAAGCACGTAACGATACTGGTTCACTATAGCTCTAATTTTATAGTTAAAACTGATTAGCAGCGTCACCTAATTAACTTCTGAAGGTTGAGTTTCAGCAACTTTGTTATCACCGGAGTAAGAACCAAAATACTGAACTAATAACACACAATCTGAAGGAGGAAGACAATGGGAGAAATAAGTCTCCGCGTGCGAAAGCGGGAGCGCTAACCCTCTATTCGACTACGAGTAGAACTGTAGCGTGCTTTCACGATGGGGTGCACCGTTTGCATAATAAAGTGCTCTGCGGGTTTCGCTTGAAGAAACGCCTCTCGCTACTGACCTTAAAACAGCGTCTCCAAGCGTAAGACGGCATTCTTTTCCTCATAAATTTTAAATCTGAGAGCGCCGGGATTGCTCTTGCACAAAAGGCAGAAAGATGGCTTTCTGCTTCGCGTGGTTTCCACGCCGCTCTCGCTTCAGATGTTCCTGATGTATTCATGCATGAGTATTTGTGGCACCTTTCATCATCCCACGTTTTCTGTCTTTAGTTTAGTCTCTCGAGTAAGGAAGCTTGGTAGACTTCTCAAACGTCTTACGTCATTTGGCACCATTTATATATCTCATTATGCTCTGAGAAAAAAAAAACGGCGTGCCTCATTAAGTTGATAATAAGTGTATTATTCAACGAATGCTACCTATGCTTCATAAGTAAAGGGCACGATACCCTTTAATAGTTTCCACGGCGAGGAGAAAGGCAAGGAGTGTATTATTGCATGGCCATCATTGGGGAGTGTGTCTTATCTCTCCTGGTGGCTCAAGGAGTGTAGAATAACCAATAAGCCTTATGCTCTGGTGTTCAATCATAATTCGGACATAGAAGTTTTTCTCGACCCTTAGCGTCACATTCAAGTCTCAAAATTTATTGGTTATTTGAAATTTTTAAGAAAATGTGAAGTTGCTATTTTCTACGGATTCTGTATAAAAAAGATCGTTTGTAGATATCTACAACGAATAGGGTATTATTTCAGAGGAAGACACTGTGATACTACCTCCAATAATGAAGCGCTATGCTGTTCAGTTGATCTTGGACAGATGAAATATACGAGATACAGGATGACAATTATTGAACTACATGAAATAAAATCATCATCACCTCTGAACAGTTTGCGCTAGGACTTTCAGGCTGCACGCTTGGCCGCGTGGTATGATGGGAATTAGTATGCGCATGCGCATGTTTTGGTTTAGCGACGAATCCCACTATCATTCAAGAAGCAAAACTGGTGTATTTGGGGGACTGAGAATCCGCATTTCGCGACGCGAGAAGTCTCTTCACCCTCAAGGGGTGGCAGTGTGGTGTGCCATGTCCAGTCACGGAATAATCGGTGCAATATTCCTTGATGGCACGGTGACTACCGACCGGTACGTGAAGGTTTTGGAAGATTATTTCATCCCCTTTATCCAAAGTGACCCTGATTTCGACAAGATGTGGTTCATGCAAGACGGAGATGGACTCCATCGAAGCAGTAGAGTGTTTCACGTTTTGGAGGAGCTATATTAAAGACAAGGTGTACAACAATAACCTAAAACCATTGCTGACCTGAAAACAGCCATTCAGGAGGTCATCGACAGCATTGATGTTCCGACACCTGAGCGGGTCATGAAGAATTCGTCTGCGTCACATCATCGCCAATGATGGCAGACGTATCGAACACGTGATGTGTTACGGCGTAAGTCAAGCGCCGGCACGCCAGTCGGGAACGATAGAACAGAGAGGGCTGTGGGAAGAAGTCAGCCAATTGCACGCTGGCCGACCGCTCTCCAGGACGACAGCGCGACAGCAGCGGACCCTATACGAAGAGAATAAAAACGCCTCGCCCGACTGGTCGCGGCCCAGTTCTACATCAACTTCAAGACCAGCAACTTGGATAGAAGCGTCAACTCTAATCACTTGCTTGTGCTGTCTACGCAACGCGGACTTTGGATTTGTTATGCTGAAGAGATTTCTTGTTTTGTCTGTCGCGCTTTGCTTGCGACACACCTAGGTAACACAAATTATTGCATTTTTTTTCATTTTATAGTAAAACTCCTTAATACGATATGTTTGAATGTTGTCTAGCGATCCGAGAAAGCAGGTTTCCTGGACACCCTAAATTTGACGACTAGGCTGGATTGAACATCATAACCTAAATCCGAATATCCTTAGTGACGTTTACATGTTAATAAAGCATGTGCACACCGTAATCTGTAACTCATTTAAGGATTTTTTTCATTAGTTTAATATTTGTCACCCTGTATTTCAAGGTGCTCAGCAGGTTTGATGATTCAGGTTGTTAATGATCTGATTAGAGTCTACGTCAACGACCGACTTGAAGTCCACGTCATTTTATAGTAAGAATGATGATCATCATGATGACTTACACACAACTACGTACGTTTTAGCGTCCCACAGAGAAGAACATGTTTTCACAACAGTCATACGAAACAAATTCGTAACAAAATCAAAGCCACTCAGGTAACAAATCGAGAAAACAAAAGAAAATAAATAAAAAATTCTGTTTTCAAAGTCTTATAGATCGATAAAACTGAATAATTTCAAACTCGACTGTCAGATCCAGTATGACAAACTTACTTTACTTTGGCAAACATATATACGTCCGTTTAACGAGTTGGAAGAAAAATTGTCACTAACCATAAAGCCCAATGGCTAAGTTAGGATGTTAAAAAAAAAATAAGTATGGTGGTGTCTGGCCGCTGTCTCATCCCCTGAACTGGAACGTCATTTATCCGCACCCGTCAAGGGTAGCGTCTTTCATTGATAATCAAAACTTCCTGCGTCCAGGGTTAGAACCTTGCCACTTTTTACATAATGAATAACAGTGAATAACAGTGATAGTGGCAGAAGATTTCCGGCATAATAGGTCGTTCTGCCAACAGCCTTCTAAAAGACGGCGCAGGAGCGAACAGAGGATCAGGGCACTCCCTTGCCCTATCGGTGGGAAACTGCACCTAAAGGCGGAAGAATCAGCGTAAGGGCGTACGAGGCAATGGAAACCAGTGCATTAAAGACACATAATTTGTATCAACATATCATGATGGTCTATCATTGAAAAACTGTCATGATGAGCTCTCCATTCGCAAAATATTCCGGACTAGTATCCCATTCGGATCTCCTGGAGGAGACTGCCAAAGGAAAAGGGGGGGGGGGCGGTGACCATGAGTAAAAGGTTCAATAACCAAAGAAAGCATAAAGTTTGTTCGAGTCGGAGGGTAGGATATCAGAAGATTGAACGTGTTAGGGAAGCTAGAAAATCTTACAAGACAAACGCTAAGACTCATCTCCATATAGTAGGGGTCATTGTAGTGAAATGGAAAGAAGTCAAGGAGCTCTGTTCAGATGAACATAGGGTAATATCGACAGCGGCAGAAAACGGTTCTGAATAGGAAGGTAGGGCAGAGTGTGTTACTGCGAACAATTAGGTAACAGGATTGTTCTCGTCACAAACGACAGCAAACCAACACGAAAACAATAATTAAAGTATACATGCCGACGTCGTATCCAGAAAATGAAGATATTGTGAAAGTACTGTATATGAGGATATCCAAAGGGCGTTTTAGTACGTAAAGAGAGATGAAACAGACATGGGAGTTTGGAATGCTGTTGTGGGGGATAAGTAGAGGAAAGAATTATGAGAGAATATGGGCTTGGGAGCAGGAATGAGAGAGAAGAAAGATTGGGTTGTGCAACAAATTTCAGCTAGTAATAGCGAATACTCTGTTCAAGAACCACAAGAGAAGGAAGTGTACTCTGAAAACACCGGGAGGTGCGGAAAGATTTCAGTTAGATTACATCTTCTTCAGCACAGGTTCCGAAATCAGATATTGAATTCCATGGCGTACCCAGGAGCAGATAGAGACTCCTATAGCAGTTTAGTAATGGTGAAGAGTAAGCTGAGACTATTCAGGAAGGATCATTGCGCTAGAAGTGCGACACGGAAGTACCACGGAATAAAGAGATACGATTGAAGCATCCAAGTTGCTGAGCAGATTAATATACGGTTGAATGCAAAAGGAAACTGAGGATTCTGTTAGAAGACGATCAATTTGGCTGCAGAAAAAGTAAAGGCATAAGACAGGACGTTCTGACGTTTCGGTTGACAATGGAAGCAAGGCTGAACAAAAATAAATACACGTTCGGATCTGTCGTCCTGGAAAATGCGTTCGACAATGTAAAATGTTTCTAAATATTAATAAATGTAGGCGTAAGCTATAGGGAAAGACGGATAATATACAATTTATACAAGAACCAAGAGGGAACAATAAAATTAGAAGCAAAGGAACAAGTGCACGGATTAAAAAGGGTTCAAGAGAGGGTCGCAGTCTTTCGCCCCAAATTTTCGATCCATACGTCGAAGAAGCAATAGCGGAAATAAAAGGAAGCTTCAAGAGTGGAATTAAAATTGAAGGTGTAAAGATATCGATGATAAGATTCACTGATGACATTGCTATCCTTCGCAGTGAAAGTGAATAAGAACTACATGATCTGCTGAATGGAACGAACAGTCTAATGAGTGCAGAATATGGATTGAGTGAAAAGCGAAGAAAGACAGTAGTAATGAGAAGTAGCGTAAATGAGGACAGTGAGACTTGAGAACTGGGAATCGCGAAGAAAATAGAGTTAAAGAATTCTGCTATTTAGGCAGCAAAATAATCCATGACGGTGGATGTAAAAAGCAGACCAGCATTGGCTGAAAGGGCATTCCTGGCCAAGAGAAGACTATTAGTATCAAATATAGTTCTTAATTTGAGAGAGAAATCTTTGAGATATGGTGCTACAGAAGAATGTTGAAATTGAATGAGGAGGTTCTCCGCAGAATCGGCAAGGAAAGGAATATTTGGTAAACAGTGTCAAAGGAGAATGGACAAACGATAAGACATCTATTACGGCATCGGGGAATAACCTCTGTTATACTGCAGAGGAAGTAAAAACTGTAGAGACTGTAATACATCCAGGAAATAATTGAGGATGAAAAGGTTGGCAGAGGACTGAGTGGACCATTGTCCTGTCCTCACACCAAGGAAAAATCCCTGGTATTTCCGGAAATAGGTCCTTCGCAAGGCACTCAAACATGCCGACTGCTCTGTTGCAGAGGCAGATATTAAGTTAGTAGATCAATTTATTAGTTGGCAGGTCGTACGTATATACGTTAGGATACACTTTGATGAGAAGTTCAGTATACAGATACGCCATAACTGTATACTCTGAATAAACTGACCGCCGGACGGGGTGGTCGTGCGGTTCTGGGCGCTACAGTCTGGAACCGCGAGACCGCTGCGGTCGCAGGTTCGAATCCTGCCTAGGGCATGGATGTGTGTGATGTCCTTAGGTTAGTTAGGTTTAAGTGGTTCTAAGTTCTAGGGGACAGATGACCTCAGAAGTTAAGTCCCATAGTGCTCAGAGCCATTTGAACCAAGCCAATAAACTGATCAGGTGCGAGAAGGACTCACGCTCTGAGGGTTCCGCACGAACTTAATTATGTACAGTGATGGATCATCCATCATAGGAATCGAGAAGCTCGATGATTTTTGCTTTACTGTTATTTTATTTACACGTATAGTTGAGCGCGGAGTGACCGCGTGGTTAGAGGAACCATGTCACGGATCAAATGGCTCAAACGGCTCTGAGCACTATGGGACTTAACTGCTGTGGTCACCAGTCCCCTAGAACTACTTAAACCCAACTAACCTAAGGACATCACACACACCTATGCCCGAGGCAGGATTCGAACTTGCGACCGTAGCAGCCGCGCGGGTGTCACGGATCGCACGGCCCCTCCCGGAGAAGTTTCGAGTCCTCTCTCGGGCGTGGGTGTTCTTAGCATAAGTTAGCTTAATTAGTGTGTTAGTCTAGGGACCGATCACCTCAGCAGTTTCGTCCCTTAGGAATTCACACACACACACACACACACAAAATTGAGGAGCAAATCTCCAAGGTCATGGAAGGTGTCAGTACGTGAAATTCCAACATAAAAGTAATACCAAATAAAATAAAAATGTTTATGAACTCAAAAAAAGTCAAACCATAAGTTTAAGTAAACGCAATCGTCAATGTAACATAAGAATCAGCTTAATTTTTCAAGGAACAACTCAACTGAAGAGAAGGAATGATCCATGAGGAAACTCTTCAGTTTCGATTTGAATGAGCGTGGATTACTGATAAGATTTTTGAATTCTTGTGGTAGCTTATTGAAAATAGATGCTCATTTTTCTGCACAACAGTTAAAGGAAGTGCGATTCAAATTCAGATTGGATTTCCGCCGCGTAATAACTGAGTGAAAGCTGCTAATTCTTGGGAATAAGCTGATATTGTTAACAAGAAGTGACATTAAAGAATATGTGTACATTGAGAAGCCAATGTGAAAATCCCAGACTAGCGAACAGGGGTCGACAAGAGGTTCGCGAACACCTCTTACTACCTAAACTGCCCGTTTCTGGGCCAAAAATATCATTTGAGAATGGGAAGAGTTACCCAAAATACAATACCATACGACATAAGCGAATGAAAATAAGCAAAATATACTAATTTTCGTGTCGAACGACCACTTACTTCAGGTACCGTCCGAGTATCATTAAGTCTTTGAACAAGATCCTGAGCGTGGGCTTTCCATGACAAGTTTTTGTCTATCTGAACACGTAGCAATTTGAAGTGTTCAGTTTCACTAATCATATGCTTATTCCGTGAAATTAAAACGTCGGGTTTTGTTGAATTCCATGTTAGAAACAGTAAGAATTGAGTCTTACTGTGAATTAGCGTTAGCTTATTTTCTACAAGCCATGAACTTATGTCATGTACTGCACTATTTGAAACAGAGCCGCTGTTGCACAAGCTAGTGTCATCAGCAAACAGAAATATATAGAATTACCAATAATACTAAAGGGCATATCTTTTACATAAATAAGGAACAGGAGTGGTCCCAACACTGATCCCTTGGGCACCCCCTACCCTCACTCCATTTGACCATACCCACATCACAGCCATTCTCAACGCTGTGAATAATGACCTTTTGCTGTCTGTTGTTGAAATAAGAGGTGAACCAATCGCGAGTTACTCCCGTATTCCGTACTGGTCCAACTTCAGGAGCAATATTTTGTAATCAACACTGTCAAACGCCTTAGTTAAACAAAAAGAATATGCCTAGCGTTCGAAACCTTTTGTTTAATCCATCCAGTACCTCACAGAGAAAAGAAAAAATAGCATTTTCAGTTGTTATACCACTTCTAAAGCCAAAGTATACGTTTGATAGCAAATTCTGTGATATAAAATGGTCAATTAACCTAACATACACAGGCTTTTCAATACGTTTAGCAAACACTGATGGCATAGAAGTAGGTCTAACAGTTGCCTACATTATCCCTTTTTATAAAGCAGCTGTACTATCGAGTACTTTAATCGTTCAGGAAACTGGCCATTCTTAAAGGAAAAAGTACAAATATGGCTAAGCGCACGGCTAACATTTGCAGCAGAGTACTTTAATATTCTGCTAGGCATTCCGTCATATCCATGAGAGTCCTTAGTCTTCAGTGATTTAATTATTGACTCCATCTCTCCCTTGTCAGTATCGACATCGATACTGGTTTAAATCGTTGTGTATGTTTGCATTTGCTATTGTAATTTCTCATTTATTTTATTATTTCTGGAATTATGTTAAGATGCTATGCTAATTAGCAACATCCATTATTTAATTTTTTAGTCGTTACTGAATAATGTGCGAATTAGATGAATTACAGTTTAAAGATTATTGAGTATAATTTTTTGCTATCTTAGGAAGTCAGGCATAATTTAAGTTTTTAAATTACGGAAACCGTCCTTCTGGATCAGCGTGAAGTACCTTACAAAAAAAAAAAAAATGGTTCAAATGGCTCGGAGCACTATGGGACTTAACATCTGAGGTCATCAGTCCCCTAGAACTTAGAACTACTTAAACCTAACTAACCTAAGGACATCACACACATACATGTCCGAGGCAGGATTCGGACCTGCGACCGTAGCAGTCGCACGGCTCCGGACTGAAGCGCCTGGAACAGCTCGGCCACCGCGGCCGGCGAAATACCTTACAGGTTTCGAAAAGTTTCCAAGTATCAAAGTATGACATAAATGGCCGAATCTTTTGATTGCATTGATTTAGAAGCTTAAGTTTCTTATACCGCCAAGGAATGGCAGACCTTAGCATGTGACGTAAATTTGAACTTGATTCGTGTACCCGTTCCTGAGAAAAAGCGGTCTTGACAGTCGGACAGACTGATAGGCAAACAGGCAGACGGACAGCAAAGTGATGCTGTAAGGGTTCTGTGTCTACCGGCTTAGGTACGGAACACTGAAAGGAGTTAGTTTTGGGGCCAGAGCATACAAAGAGATAAAATGTACAGGACGGAGCAATTTAAATGTTTCTATTAATATACTACACTGAATTGTCATGGGATAGCAATATGCAAATATACTGATGACGGTAGTATCGCACACACAAGTTACGACAGGGCAGTGCATCGGCGAAGCTCTCATGTGTATTCTGGGGATTCATGTGATAAGGTTTCCGACGTGATTATGGCCACATGACGGGGATTAACAGACTTCCACCTCGGAAATGTAGTCGTAGCTAGACGCAAGGGGCATTACATTTTGGAAATCGTTAGGAACCTTTCAATATTCCGAGATCCACAGTGTCACGAATGTGCTGGGAATACCATATTTTAGGTAGTACCACTCGCTACGGACAACGCAGGGGCAACGGCGTTAACTTAACGACCGAGAACAGCGGCGTTTGCGTAGAGTTGTCAATTTTAACAGGTAAGGACGATTTTCGCTCCTGCGTGCTTGAGCATGTAGAACGTGTCCCTGAATAGATTCCGGCGTCATTTCGTCCCACAGCACTTTTATGCTGCTGTAATGATTTCTGTCCCTGACGAAGAAATTCCTCTGCTCCCTGCCTTTCCAGTTCCCCCTGCCCCCCACCCAGCCTTCCACCCCCCCACCCCCTTCCCACCCCGCCACCCAGGTAAGAATCACCCAACTTGAGATTATGTCGTGGACAATGAAAAATTTTGGAATGGAGATTAATGGTTGAGCACAATTGTTTTACAAATATTTATGTCAATGTATAGTACAGAGTACTGAGCATCACATACGACAGATGAGCTCCCCCTCGGCGCACACGTTCCTGCACCCTGATAGAAATGAGATTGGCTCGACCCAACATCTTAACAGGAATTCTGTAGAGTTTTACCTTAAGTTCTTTAGCGGTAGCAGGTCGAGTACGTTAAACCTCTTTCAATAGGTAGCCCCACAACAAAAAATCGCACACTGTCGGGTCAGGCGACTCTGGGGGACCGCCGGAATGTCCGAGCGGTTCTAGCCGCTACAGTCTGCCTCGGGCATGGATGTGTGTGATGTCCATAGGTTAGTTAGGTTTAAGTAGTTCTAAGTTCTAGGGGACTGATGACCTCAGCAGTTAAATCCCATAGTGCTGAGAGCCATTTGACCCTGGGGGCTATGCCATTCACTGTGCCTTGTACTGACACGGTTACCATTCAAATGTCGCAAAGCTCACATCGATGTCCGTGTCGTATATGCTGTTGCTTCGCTGTGTTGAAACTAACTGCTGGTTCATATGCAAAAAAACTTTCCATCATGGCAACGTACCAAATGGATGTTACGGTGGTTGCGCACCAATTACCATTTTCGAAAAAGTAAGAGCTTATAACGCAACTCGATGCAGCGTCGCACCGTACAGTAACCTTGCTGCTGTGCAATGGACGCTAGTGTATCTGACGTGGATTTTGTAGAGAGAGCAAAAATTCTTCTATTGACAAAGCCACTGAGGTGGAAGTGATCTCCGTCAGACATCCACCGGTTGTTAATGAAATTGTTGTTTCGTGCACTTTTGCGTAGAAGCGTTCACAAACGTGTCGTTAGGCTGAAGTTGTTGAGGACCTGCAGCTTGCATGGATGGAACCTTAAATCCCGTTTCAGTATTCGTTGAAAACTTGCACGATGCAATTGTAAAGACTCACTGTGATATCAAACGGAGCGTTTTGGTCTTCTTACTGAAACAGTACTCATAACTTCTATATTGAATAATAAACATCAAGTCATTAAACCTGAATTGATATGTTTGCTCGTACCACGATGTAAAAGAGCTCTGTCCAGTAACTGGGAATGTTTCGCTATAATACACCGACGGAAAATATCGCAACACCAAAAATATCATTAACGTAGATTAATGAAATTTCGAGAACACATTTGCTAAGTAACATACACTACTGGCCATTAAAATTGCTACAGTAAGAAGAAATGCAGATGATAAACGGTTATTCATTGGACAAATATATTATACTACAGCTGACATTTGATTCCATTTTCACGCAATTTGGGTGCATAGATCCTGAGAAATCAGTACCCAGAACAACCACCTCTGGCCGTAATAACGGCCTTGATACGCCTGGACATTGAGTCAAACACAGCTTGGATGGCGTGTACAGGTACAGCTGCCCATCCAGCTTCAACACGATACCACTCATCAAGAGCAGTGACTGGCGTATTGTGACGAGCCAGTTGCTGGCCACCATTGACCAGACGTTTTCAATTGGTGAGAGATCTGGAGAATGTGCTGACCAGGGCAGCAGTCGAACATTTTCTGTATCCAGAAAGGCCCGTACAGGACCTGCAACATGCGGTCGTGCATTATCCTGCTGAATTGTAGGGTTTCGCAGCGATCTAATGAAGGGTAGAGGCACGGGTCTGTTCTGAGTGCTGTCAGTGCGAACAAGAGGTGACCGAGACGTGTAACCAATGGCACCCCATACCATCACGCCAGGTGATACACCAGTATGGCGATGACGAATACACGCTTCCAATGTGCGTTCACCGTGATGTGGCCAAACACAGATGCGACCTTCATGATGGTGTAAACAGAATCTGGATTCATCCGAAAAAATGTCGTTTTGCCATTCGTGCACCCAGGTTCGTCGTTGAGTGCACCATTGCAGGCGCTCCTGTCTGTGATGCAGCGTCCAGGGTAACTACAGCCATTGTCTCCGAGATGATAGTCCATGCTGCTGCAAACGTCGTCGAACTGCTCGCGCAGATGCTCGTTGTCTTGCAAGCGTCCCCATCTGTTGACTCAGGGATCGAGACGTGGCTGCACGATCCGTTACAGCCATGCGGATAAGATGCCTGTCATCTCGACTGATAGTGATACGAGGCCGTTGGGATCCAGCACGGCGTTCCGTATTACCCTCCTGAACCCACCGATTCCATATTCTGCTAACAGTCATTGGATCTCGACCAACGGGAGCAGAAATGTCGCAACAGGATGAACCGCAATCGCCATAGGCTACAATCCGACCTTTATCAAAGTCGGAAACGTGATGGTACGCATTTCTCCTCCTTATACGAGGCACCACAACAACGTTTCACCAGGCAACGCCGGTCAACTGCTGTTTGTGTATGAAAAATCGGTTGGAAACTTTCCTCATGTCAGCACGTTGTATGTGTCGCCACATTTGCATATTACAGTATCTTCTTCCTGTCTGTTAAATTTCGCGTCTGTAGACGTCATCTTCGTGGTGTAGCAGTTTTAATGGCCAGTAGTATATTTAAGTGATTAGCATTGCAAGATCACAGGTTAATGTGAGTGCGAGATAAACCATACATTAGTCCATGCTGCTGCAAACGTCGTCGAACTGCTCGTGCAGATGCATGTTGTCTTGCGAGCGTCCCCATCTGTTGACTCAGGGATCGAGACGCCAGAATGTTGAGTGCAAACATGCAAACGAGCATTAACTGTGTTGTGCAGGTGCCGGATGTCCGTCTGTGGCATGAAGTTCCATGCCTGTTGCAGTTGGTCGGTCAATATAGGGACGCTTAATGCTGTTTGTGGTTGACGCAGGAGTTGTCGTCGGATAATGACCCATACGGGTTCGACTGTTGGTGACAGAGCAGATCTGTGATGTTTGGTCCGTGGGGCGGTCAACTGCGTGGTCATCAGCGCTCGTAAAAAGTCCCAATTTTTTCTCCAGATTTTTTTACACTGTCCTATCTAGGCACTGTCACTAATGACGATGATGATGATGATGGTGAAATGGGGACAGCACACACCCAGTCCTCGGTGAGAGAAAATCCTCAACCCGGCCGGGAGCAGATCTGTGTCGACGCACTCTAGAGCATGTTGGGTTACAACAGCGGGATGATGGCGAGCATTATTCTGTTGGAAGACACCCTCTGGAATGCTGTTCACGAATGGTGGCACAGCAGGTCGAACCACCGAACTGACGTACAAGTTTGCAGCCAGGGTGCTTGGGATAACCACGAGAGCGTTCTTGATATACTAAATCGCTCCCAAGACCTTAGATCCAGTGAAGCCTGCACGTAGACAGTTTGGTCCCAGGCGCTGAACTGGCCTCCTTCTAACCAAAACACGGCCATCACTGACACCGAGGGAGAAAACACAACAGAAAACACAACAGACCTTCACCCTTCCCGCCGGCCAGTGTGGCCGAGCGGTTCTAGGCGCTTCAGTCTGGAACCGCGCGACCGCTACAACCGCAGGTTCGAATCCTGCCTCGGGCATGGATGTGTGTGATGTCCTTAGGTTAGTTAGGTTGAAGTAGTTCTAAGTTCTAGGGGACTGATGACCTCCGATGTTAAGTCCCATAGTTCTCAGAGCCATTTTTTTTTCACCTTTCCCTCCAATGAGCTCTAGCTTCACAAAGTTACAAATGGTGGTGGTTTGGGGTCAGTGGAATACACACTACAGTGCGTCTGGATCGGAGCTGTCCTAGAA
This sequence comes from Schistocerca cancellata, assembly GCF_023864275.1. Classification (NCBI taxonomy): domain Eukaryota; kingdom Metazoa; phylum Arthropoda; class Insecta; order Orthoptera; family Acrididae; genus Schistocerca; species Schistocerca cancellata. Next base: position 244,952,240 of record NC_064626.1, on the reverse strand, counting down.
GTAATCGATTTGTAACAGTTCGTTGTGTCGCTGTTCTACAAACTGCTGCTCATACTGCTGCAGCGGAGGCAGTATGATGTGCCAGAGCCATACGGCGAACACAGTCGTCTTCCCTCTCGGTAATGCCAAGTGAACGTCTGGAGCACGGTCTTCTTGTGACTGTACATTCTCGTGGCCAACGCTGCCAAAAATCACGTACAGTGGATACATTCCTGTCAAGCCATTCTGCGGTATCACAGAAGGAACATCCAGCTTCTCGCAGCCATATTACGTTACCTCGTTCAACTTAGTCAGGTGTTCACAATGGCGTCTTTGCCTATCTCACCATCTCCAGTCTCAAAAGGTAAAAAACACTCTCCGCCATTACAACAAACCCCTTATACATCCTCACAGTGATACTATTAGCGCCTCTCTTATGCGCCTGGCGCGAAATTTGAATAGACATCACTTCCAGAAGTAGAAACACGTCTATCAATTTTCGTTTCTGTCGCACAACTCATTCTTGGTCTTACGATTCCTATTGTTTCACTGTACTTTATTCATTCATATGCTCTCTCACATTATTTTATCTTTTTTATTAAATTTTTCTGTTTTGTATTTTCTATCATTCTCCAAACGATGTACTGACTGGGGTTCGGTTTGGGTTGTTTGGTGGAAGAGACCAAACTACGAGGTCATCGGTCTCATCGTATTAGGGAAGGACGGGGAAGGAAGTCGGCCGTGCCCTTTCAAAGGAACCATCCCTGCATTTGCCGGCCGGGGTGGCCGAGCGGTTCTAGGTGCTACAGTCTGGAGCCGCGCGACCGCTACTGTCGCAGGTTCGAATCCTGTCTCGGGCATGGATGTCTGTGATGTCCTTAGATTAGTTAGGTTTAAGTTCTAGGGGACTGATGACCTCAGAAGTTAAGTCCCATAGTGCTCAGAGCGATCCCGGCATTTGCCTCGAGCGATTTAGGGAAATCACGGAAAACCTAAATCAGGATGGCCGGACCCGGGATTGAACCGTCGTCCTCCAGAATGCGAGTGCAATGTGCTGACCACTGCGCCATCTCGCTCGGTGTACTGACCAAACAGATATGGCTCTCATGGTCCCACGGAAGCCGATAGGTAAATAGACTGCCGTTTCCTACAATTATAAAGAGACTACGACAATGTCACTTTGTAAACTTACAATAAAGCCTATAAGCACCACTTACATGAAAATGAGAGATGTAATTTGCTTCTTTGGATGCTAATCTACGAGATGATTTGATTCACAAAGCATTCACGGCAAAAGCGCGTGACTGCTGCCAACTCAAAAGTGGCACCTGTACGGCTACTTCCTACAGCAGGCTGCTGCACTTGATTGACAGCAAAAATTGGTAACGAAATTTGCCCTTATCCAACGAATTATATAATAAAATTAGATGCACTATATTTAAATGACACTATACCAAAACGACGCAAAATGATTTACGCCTTTTATTTATTTATTTTACATCAGCGTAAAGTTACCACGTGTTCATGTTGCAGCTCGCAAGCTCTACGTTCCTCCTGTCTTGGGGGCAGGGATTACGACATTCGTTAAAACGTCTAGGACGGAATATGAAAAGAATATGGAATTAATCACCCATGCAGTGTATCCGAAAATGACGTTAATGACGTAGATCACTCATAAGCGGTGCGGTGTACTGGGATACCATACAAGCAGAGTTCGCGTCGGTTGGTACCAGAGGTACCGTGAACGTACGTCCGCAGCAGCAACATCGCTGTGCGCAAACCAATCTCACAGCCCGCTAGAATCACGTCCCGTAGAGTGGCAGCGCCAACAGGAAGAGAGACACGCGCTTTAAGTCACCGTGCACGAGCGCAACTTGTCAGTTGCAAGTTATAAGACAGAGTCTTGCTAGAGAGTTCCCGCAGAACGTTCGTTGTGTTTTCAACATTTCAGGTTGTCGAAAGAGTTAGAAACAATGGCTGATAGACACACAGTGGTTACTCTTAAATAGAAACAGAACAGTTAATAGAATTATCGTGCGCGGACAGAAACCACTTGCTTAGAGATTTAGCTGAGGACTGTTTGATTGGAAATGTTCTTCCAATAGTACATCAGGACTGATGATTAGTTTCCTTCCGACCTTAGTCCAGAGAACATTATTTAGTTTGTGTTTATGAAACTGTAGGCTAAACCTACAATTCTAAATTGCTGTAACCAGATTTACCAAATTTGAGTAATATATTTTACTATTAACTGTTCTGAGTTAGTTTCACTGTGTGTGTTGTGCTACCCTAGAAAACACGAGCGGCGCGGGGTAGCCGAGTGGTTTAAGGCGCCTTGTCCGATTCGCGCGGCTCCCCACCCGTCGGAGGTCCGACTCCTTCCTCGGGCATGGGTATGTTTGTGTTGTCCTTATCGTAAGCTAGTTTAAGTTAGATCAAGTTGTGCGTAAGCCTAGGTGTCGATGACCTCAGCAGTTTAGTCCCATAGTCCTTACCACGCATCTATCCTACCAGGGCCGCTCTACTTATCAGCGGCAGCGAGCTTTTCATCAATGTGGACGACCCCCAGTCCACTACACAGGGTGCTAGGGGTGTAAGTATAGATACATTACTGACGACAGTGTACTGGAGGATATATATCGATATTTACTTCATTTTCAGGCTAATAATTATATATGTTAGGTCAAACCTGTTTTTAGTTACAATGCCTTCTTACTAGTTAAAACTAGTTTTTACTGAGCCACTTGGTCAAAACGCGTTTTGCCTACTTAAAAATAGTTTTAACTGATTTTCGCTTTTGACCAGCAATAAATTCTAGTTGTAACTGAGGATATCAGTATCAACTAGTAATAACGAGTTCTAACTAAACTAGACATAACTAGTTTTCACTAAATTTATTTCTACATCTAATGTTAAAATTAAGAGCAACTACGTGTTGATTGACATAAAAAGCAGCGTTTTTGTATTGTGCAATGCAATATTTATTGAGAATATTGATCATACATCTAAGTCAATAATATGAACTACAGCAATACAAAATTAACCATACACTGAAGAAACATTTTAAGGAATATTAAAGAGCCTTATTAACAGTATCAGTTACAAAAGTGGAAACAAAATAATCATACAGTAAAAGTTTATTAATTACTCATACATTTGACAAAAGTTACTGCAGTCTTAATAAAAGAGAAACATACCAAAAAAATTTAACAATTAAATTTTGATTATATGTTATTGCAAGGCAAACTGTCGTGACAGTGTCAGAAGTTTCCTTTTTTCATACAAAAGCACCTTTTTGAAATACATGCCTTCTTACACACACAGTGAACAAATCCTTGTCCTGATCCTAAGGCTGCTATCTTGGCAGGAGTTTTTAATGACATCTTTGTCTCTGGCACGTCTTCCAGCAGCAAGAATTTCTCTTTGTTAGCAACAATTTCAGAGCATTAAACCAATGAAGTAGTGAATATGTCTGACATTTGTCCTTAATTCTTGAAATCAATTCAGAAATTCATACCTGCAATACAATTCGTCGAGTATCCCATATTTCTTTCCAGTCTTGTGCAAGGTCTATTCATCTTTCTGAAGAACAACTCCAATAATTTCTCTTTGTTAGCAACAATTTCAGATCACTAAATCAATGAAGTAATGAATATGTCTGACATTTGTCCTTAATTATTGAATTCAATTCATAAATACATACCTGCAATACAATTTGTCGAGTATCCCATATTTCTTTCCAATCCTGTGCAAGCTCTGTTCATCTTTCTGAAGAACAACTCCAATAATATTGGGGAAGACAAACTGATTTCTACAGTGGCGTGTACTGAATGTGAAGCCATCTTCATTCTTTTGGCCTGTTTCTTCAGGTTTTCATGAGCGTTTTCTCTAGCTGTTCGTATTTGAGGTTGTCGTTTCGTAATATCTTAAGCATCTGGATCTTCGTGACAAGCTGGAGTTATTTGAGGCTCTGCACTCGTACTAGCTACGGCTTCTGGATCCTCTTGATTGGCTGCTGCTGTTGTTGGAGACTGTACACTTGTACTGGGCAAAGCTTCTGCATCTTCTTGTCCAGCTGCAGCTGTAATCTCTCCAATGCTACTAGCCATAACCGCTATCGCCTCTGAGTCGCGTGATAGTTTCAGTGTCTCATTTAGTGCGTCTACCAAATTAATTTTATTTACAACCTCATTAAGATCATCTTCATCTTGTATCTCCTTAATAACATATAGAGCCAAACTCGAAGTCAGAAGCCCTGTTCGTGGTTCTGTGCCAAACATAGCTTTGTAAGGTGTTTGCTTAATACCAGAATGATATTTTTCATAAACTTTACAAAGCGAAGACCGTTTGATCAGTTGTCTTGCATTCGTGAAGCCAATATTTTTTCAACGTCTTGGTTGGCTTTGGCTGTGCCTCAGTTTTTCGTGAACCAGTGTACACTCAGGCCAAAATACAGCCAGCTCGTGTATGGCAGAATTAACAAATTCTCTGCCGTTGTCAGAGTGTAAAACACAAGGGGCACCAAATGTTAAAAATATATCTGCTAAATGATGTGCCACTGCCTCGGCCCTCTTGCTTTGCAGCGCACGTAACAAAACAAATTTTGCCACTTGATCCTGATACACCATTATATACTTAAATCTACGATCTTCTTGAGTTTGCATGTCGATCAGGTCAACTTGGCAACGACTGTTCATTTCTGAATGAAGTATAGGTTTCGAAACATGCCCCCTTTCCTTAATGCTCATTTTGCGCTGACAAGTTTCACACATAGACAGGTAAATGTTTATCATCTCCACTGTTATGTTTCTATATTTTCTTGAAGTTTCAATCTTTAATCTGTCTCAACCTCCATGACCAACGGCCTGATGAGCTGCTTCAATAAAATTAAAAATTTCTTCGACACATAAGTAGTACTTCACAGGCTCTTTTCTTGTCACTAACTTCCTGGTCCCACAAATATTAATATCCTTGAATCGATTTAATCTTCTGTACTGCTTCTGTATCTTTTTCTCAACTGATTGTGCTTCTATTTCGTCCACTAATTTATTGTAAGATTCTTTTGTCATAACATTTTAGTGGTTGTCTCTGTTGTCGTGTTCTTCAATCTGTAACGTCCTTCTCACACATTCTTCTTTCCATCGCCTTTCTTAATTTAGATCTGCCATGATAAATACGTACAAGCTGATCTGCACGTCCTTAAGCCCTCGACCGTGTTGTATGTTGTGGCGAAAAGCTACCAGTGGCGAGCTAATGTCGGCCGCTGCAGCGCTGCTCAGGCGGGGCGTTTTGGCGCCTAGAACTGTCCCCGCGCGTGTAATTCTTTCCGCGCCTCTAGCGCTTATTGTAGCGGCGCGTATTTGACACGCTTATGTGCGATTGTTGTGGGGGCAAGTGATTATCTGACAACTGAATACCCAAAAATTCGAAGGTTTCTACAGTAGTAACGCTGTTGCAGAATTAAAAATTGTTTATTATTAATTTTTATATAATGAGGAAGGGTTTCAGTGGTAGATCTAAAGGAAACACAGTTTCTTGAAAAATATTTATTAGAAATGACTCTTTGTACGGTATAGCTCAAAGCATCTCATGTTGTCATCCAGTTTGCAGCAACACTCGCCATTTTCGTGTCGGCGCGTTCATGTCTTCACTATCTGGAATGTGTTTGGATGTATGTTCAATATTCCAATAATTATTGCATTGCACAGTACAGAAATGCTGTTTCAAGAAGGGAAGAGGTTGTGTAGAACAGATATTTATCCTGAAGCAACTGATAGAACATAGGGCCTTACAAAACAAAAAGACAGTAATAACCTTCGTGGACTTCACAAAGGCATATGACTCCATCGACAGACAGACTCTTGTTAGGATCCTGAAGAACAGAGGACTTGATGGGACTACACAAGAACTCATACAAGAAATTCTGACAGACACAAAAGAAAAGGTGACATTCAGAGGAGCACTGTCAGAAGAATTTGAGGTCAAAAATGGTTCAAATGGCTCTGAGCACTATGGGACTTAACATCTAAGGTCATCAGTCCCCTAGAACTTAGAACTACTTAAACCTAACTAACCTAAGGACATCACATACATCCATGCCCGACGCAGGATTCGAACCTGCGACCGTAGCAGTCGCGCGGTTCCGGACTGAAGCGCCTAGAACCGCTGGGCCACCAAGGCCGGCGAATTTGAGGTAGAAACTGGTGTTAAACAGGGAGATGGATTGTCACCATTGTTGTTCAATATAGCACTGGACGAAGTGATCAGGCAGTGGAGAGCAATAAACGAGGAAATGGGAACACCAAAGACCCGTGTGGGGGACAAAAAGGACAACAGGGCTCAAGTGGACTGCCTAGCCTTTGCAGGTGACATAGCAATAGTAAGTGAAACGGAAGAAGACGCAAACTTAAGTAAGGTAGCCAGAAGGGTGGGATCGCCTATAACAAGACAAAGACATTAAACACCACTGCAAAATGGGAAACACCGGAAGGCACTGTGCAAATGGTGTACACATTTAAATACCTGGGAGAATTTATAACAGGAAGGAACAGGAGCAAGGAGGGAATAACAGAGAGGATAAAGAAGATGAGGTAAGCCTTCCGCATGACGAGAGAGGTATACAATAAAAAGAATATATCCACAGAGGAAAGGTAAGCCACTACCAAGGCAACAGTGAGGAATGCAATCAGATCGTGTTTTTGACGATCTAGCCCGCCAACGGAACTTGGCAGAATGACCGTCAGGAGGGCATCCAACAACTTTGTCAACTAATGCCAAGCCAAATAACTGTGGACCGGGTTCCCGGGTTCGATTCCCGGCGGGGTCAGGGATTTTCTCTGCCTCGTGATGACTGGGTGTTGTGTGATGTCCTTAGGTTAGTTAGGTTTAAGTAATTCTAAGTTCTAGGGTACTGATGACCTCAGAATTTAAGTCCCATAGTGCTCAGAGCCATTTGAACCATTTGAAGAATTGTACCGGAGCATGAGAACAATATCCGGGGAAATCAGACTCGAAAGGGCAAGGTTTGCTGGGCATGTAGTTAGGATGAGTATGGACAGAATGACGAAGAGAGTGTGGGAAACAACAGGGAGGACAAGGGAAAGACAGGAACCAAGTGGATTGTTGAACTTCGGAAGGACTGGTTGGAATTGGGGATCAAGGTCGAAGGAAAGGAAAATTGGAGGAACAAATATACACCAACAAATATGCCTGAGATCAATGACAGAGAAGAATACGGGAAAAGATTAGAATGTCACCAGTGGAGCCGCCAGGAGAAACGGACACTGAAGATCTCAGAAGAAGAGCGGGAGAGGAGAAGAGAAAGAATGAAGAGGTTCTGGGAGAAGAAGAGGAAAATGCAGTCCACGAAGGGGCTACCCGTGATCCAGAGAGGCCGTAACGCAAGAAGAAGAAGAAGAAGAAGAAGAAGAATCAACACGTAGTTGCTCTTAATTTTAATATTTCCCCTTAAATAAATTTAGTGAAAACTAGTTCTGCTTAATTTAATTATAACGCGTTCGTACTAGTTGAAACTAGTTGATACTGATAGTTTTAGTTACAACTAGTATTTATTGCTGGTGAAAAGCGAAAGTCAGTAAAAAATAGTTTTAAGTAGGCAAAACGCGTTTGGCGAAGTGGCTCAGTAAAAACTAGTTTTAACTAGTAAGAACGCGTTCTAACTAGAAACGGGTTTTGACTGTAACATATACATTAGGAGTAGCACCTTTTCAAGGCTGGTTAGTGCCTTCCAGTACATGCGACAAGAACAAGTCATTAATGCTCATTTTCTCCTGGCCAGGTGTTAAAGTTAGACTCGTTGACGCAAAACGATTAGTCTATACTGACGCAGTCCACTTGGTGTTGCAGTTACGACCGTGCGGAAAATATCAGGTAGATGAGTTTGCGGGAAGACTTACACGCAGAGAATAAGCAACTAACCCAGTGAAGTGGGAACGTATTAAGGTATCAATGCACTTACACACCTAACACCCTTTACATCAGAAATTGGGATAGGTAAAAAGATGTGGTTTGCAGCATAATATTCACACACTGAAACGTCCCCTTAGAACATTTATACACGACTGTGCTTAAACTGACACACAATATTTTTTAGCGCAACGCAATCTGACTTTCAAAAATCCCTACAAAAGAATAGCCGTGACTAACATTAACCTATACCTTTCACAAATCACTTACCTCACAAAAATCTCCGTTACTCGAACTACTGCAATACGGCGAGCGCCACTACTGGCAGCTAAATAAAAGATTCAAACTACTGAAGGCACTAACTACTGATAGGCATAATTAGCAAATGAAAGATTTTAATAGAGAACAAACAATGTATTTACCTTAATAGTCATCATATATATATATATCAGTTCATGCCATTCAGTATTACAAATCTCAAAACTCCGCCATCTCTCTCCCCACATCCACCACTGCTGACGGCTCACCTCCAACTGCGCAATGCTACGCGCTGTTCACATCCAGCTGCCGCTGCCCAACACTACAATGGCAGACAACAATGCAAACTAGCCACTGACTGCACACAGCACAGCCAGTGATTTTCATACAGAGCGCTATGTAACGTTGCCAATAAGAAAACATAAACAGCCTACTTACAACACACCAGAAGTTTTTGTAGCCATCACGTCCGACCACCAGACAAGAGTGTCATGTAGAGAAGCATTTTTGAGCGTCCAAGCACAAATGAAGCACAAGTGGACCGGGTGCAACAGGCATTTATCTGGAATCCAAAAAATCATTATGTCAAGCGTCTCGATAACTACAGCTGTCTCGAACCACATTGCACAGGGTGCTCCCCAAGAGACTGAAAATTAGTGCCTACAAGGTGCAGGCCAAAGCACAAATCATGGCATTGGCGACAACCCACACCATCTGACAAAGATGCTGTTCATGGACGTGTCCTGGGAAGTAAACCAACACAATCTGAGCATCATGGGTTCTGACAACCCCCGCTTTAGCAAGGAAATCGTGCGCGACAGTCCAAGGGTAAACGTGTGGTGTGTTTTACTTCGTCACCGTGTGATGGGACAATCTTTCTCTGCAGAGGCGTCAGTAGTTTCTAATGTTAGTCTGCACATGTTACAACAGTTTGTGTATCTATAGGTCGAATAAATACAACTTGATAATAGACCCCTCCTCATTGGTCCTCTATGGTTGGGAAGGCTTTGAACGACACATTTCCAGGTCGCTTTTCTTTTTTGGCTTTGTGAAGGGAGCTGTCTACCAGACCCCGATGAGAGACCTGCAGAACTGTGACCTCGCATCAGAAGAGCAATTTCACACATTAATGCGGATTGCTAGGCTGGACGTGGAAGGAACTGGAATATCGGTTAGATATCCTGCGCGGTACGTCACACCCATTGAACTCTGTTAAAAGGCTGCTAAAACTTCAGCTGAATGGAATTATACCGGAAAACGCATATTTCTGCCTATCTCCATTCCTAAAATATACGTGATCGAAGTTTTAATGATCATTGTGGAATATCCTGTAGTTTCCCAAAACCTTTGGAGGGCTGATACTTGCATTAGCTGACAGGGGAAAGCATATCATGTAAGGAAGTAGTGCGGTATGAGATTTAAGGTCTTCATTAATGAAAATCGTAACAACGCAATAAAAAATACTTGCTCAGATGATGCCGGTGAAGAAAATAAACCTTAAATCCTGTTCCTACTTTTATACCAATTTGACAGTAAAAATATGTGGTCATTTACGCTAACAGTCCTGCACTTCAGACAGTACGCCTTGTTCTCCCACGTGGTTGCATGTCGGGTTGTGATATATCGATAGTCAGGCTTTGACAGCTGGTTATACTGTATCCAACGGTAAAATACAAGCTTTGCTAGTCCACAGTCTTTTATGATTATCTTTGTTCGCGCCATGCGCGTATGGGGCGCGTAGGATTATCGAGTTGGGTGCAGTTGATCCACGAGAGTGAAACCCATGTAGGGCCTTCCGAAAACTCGAACTCGATTTGCTGCGAGACCACTTGGAGCGCTACAAGTTTAGCAATCGACCATGTCGGATTCTTGTTGGGTGATTTAAAGTCTTTCATATTTATTATAGTTTCGTTCAAAAACAGGTGGTGGTTTCTTAGCTTACTGGTCCTATTTACGACTTCGTTTGTGTGTTTGATGCACTCTTTGATTTGAATTGTGAATGTATTATACTTGATCTGCTTGACTGTTAATCGTTCCGTAATATCGACTGGAGTAAATGATCCCGCATTTGTTTTTGTTGCATAGGCTATAGAACTGAAAGTGGTTTCGTCCCACAGTGTTCTGTGGAAATTAGTTCCTGCTCTTTCTAAACGTGTTGCAAGTATATTTTTCGTAGTCTACTTTATTTTAGTTCGCAACCATTTTTCGTACTTTCCCGCATTCAATGGACACCTCCACGTTAACATCTTTTGACAAAATTTGGTATTCGTCTTTCCAACTATACATATTGTCACGGATTGAGTATGTAAGTCTACTATAAATGATGTTGCTTCTTGCCTGTGAGTTTTCTTTATAATTTATTCCACATAATATTAGTTATTGCGCCACGTAGTTTTGTGCAGCAAAATTATTCTACATCGAAATGGATATTTGTACAGGGGATTTTACGGGATAGAGTGTACGTACATCCACCGTACTTAATGCTTCTGAGATCAGTAAACTCTAGTTATACAGAATTCGATAGTAAATCCAATGAAAAAAGCATGAGAGTGTGTATTATTTGCTTTTGAATTCCTATTGTAGTGGAAAGATAATTGTATTATGTGTTGATTTCTGCTAAAATTTATTGTTTGGGGGGCTTATTAATAACCAGTGAACACATCTGCGCAACTACAATAGTAATTTTAGTATTTGCAAGAAAGAATGGCTTATTCACTAAGAATACAAAACATACTCAGCAGCACGAAGCAACACCACAGTCATAATAATTCCGTGACAAAATGTAATGAAGGTGAATACCAATTCTGTGAGAATCTGCTAACACGGCATTCTCCATTAAATGCGACAAACTACGAAGAAGGGAGATGAACTAAGATACTGTAAAAATACAGTACAAGAGCAATTCACACACGGATTTGTAGGCAGGAACAAATTTCCTCAAAATACCTTCCGACGAAACTATCTTCTTTATTTATATGAAAGAAAAAAAAACTGGAATAATTTATTCCACACATTATTATAGATGCATGAAAAAATAGATCCGGGCGCGAACAATATGTTGACAGCGAAGATCGCAAGATGCAATACACAGAGCCAATCAGGAAACAATGCGATAAAACCAGCTTGTGTGACATGTCATGTCAGATGATCTTTAAGTTTTGACATATCCTAAAGTGCAATCATATCCACATGATACTGGAACCATGGTCAACGTTGCAATATTAGGTTTACAAATAAGTAATTTTATAGTCAAAAGGAGTCCGTAACGCTATTTATAAAATTTTACGTAACTGTGAATCCTAGCTACAAGAAGTTAATCTTACTTTTGAATGAGAACTCTCGAATATATTACTTTACAGGTCACAAAAGCCTTTCGGTTTCCGGGCATGCACTTTACTTCTAGAGTAAAAGGCTCACTCACAAAGTAGAAATGAAAAATGTTGTCATCTGAGTCGTGCATTTTGAATTAGAAGGACGGATCTTCTCGTCATATATTTAAGGTTCACTGCCAGCCCTCTAGGATCACTGCTGTCGTTCTTTTTCCGAGTGCAACACCAGCCCTGCACTTCCTATATTTTGATGTTATGTGAGTTAGTCGGTAGAGTTCATCACGGGAGTGAAACTCACATGGGAATTTCTGGTAACATTCCCATGGTTCGCTGCTATGCCACTTAGAGCTCTGTCTTCTTTATTGGATGGTTTTTAGTCTTCCATGTTTGTTTCCCCTCGTAGTTAAGTCGGTTTCATCACATTGTGCTTCTGATTTCGGCTTCTCGTGTGCATTGCACTCTTTGAACTGCGTTGTAAATATGTTACTCATACTCTGACTGTGTTCCTCTCGCATCCATAATATTGTGTGTCTTAAACGATTCCAAATTTGTTTTTGTTTCACATAAAACAAAATCTTCTTTCGTTCTGTGGTGTTCTGCAGTCTTACGTGTATCCGTTTTTCTTACGAGTTGAACTGTTCGATTTAAACGCATTGGAAGTATATTGCTCGTATTCTACGTCATTTCTGTTTGCATATCCTCCCGTACTCTCTAGCATTTAATTCAGAATAAGTGTCAGCAGGTTTTGGCAGTACTAGTATTCAGCTTTGTTTTGTCATGCCACGGAATGAGTATGTAATTCTGCTTTGAATAGTGTTGCTTGTTGCCACTGACTTCCATGCATTTCACAGTGTCTTGCAGAGTTTGGATGCAGATGTAAATGAGCAGAGCCCATGCATTGTAGCTCTAGTGACTAAGGCTTTCTTCCTTGCAAGTGATAAAACAGTAGTTATCAAATGTTCTCACACTTTATTAACAGGTAATAACAGAAGTCAATGAAAATTTCGTTGGCATCCATTAAATGGGCGAGAGTACGAAAAACGAATGGTAACAAAATTAATGTAGAATACGAGCAATACACTTATAGCGCATTTACATCGAGCTGTTCACTCACGGATTCATAAGCAGTAACAAACTGACACGGGTCCACAGAATACCATCTGAACTTACCGGTTTCTGTTTCATATCAAAGAGAAACAAATATGGAATTACAAATCCCACTCAATACTACGCACGAGAGCAGAAGTTAAGCAGAATACGAGCTACATATTTACGTTGCACTTCAAAGAGTGCGTTACATATAAGACGGTCATAATCGGGAACATAATTTCTAGTTTATAACAGTCACACTGTCGAAATTGCAATATTGTATTTTACAAATAAATAGACCTTACCACCAGACTACCAGACCCAGCCGTAACGTATGATTGCAAAATAGTATCCTCTACCACTAGCAATTGTTTAAACAACTACCAAGCCATATTCCTCTTTATAAAGTTCACTGCCACGCCACTTGGAGCGCTGCTGTCGTTCTGTTTCTGTGTCGTAAGTAACATGGACCTTGCACTTCTGATACTCGGTGTTCTGTGGTGTTTATGCAGTACGCTTGCGCTTACGTGTGTCATTGCACATAATCAAGATCTTTACTGTGTCTGATGGCATGCTAAGAATTAGACTAATTATTCGTATCACGGTTTTCTTTTTCTAAAGAGTTAAAGCACCAGAGTGAAAGAATTTCTAAAAGATCGTGGGTTACAAGCAGTTTTTAGACACTGTACATTTTCGATTATTGATGTTCGTGTAATAAAAGAACTATTGTAATCCGTAATTAACTGTTCTAATTCGCAGTTTTCATCATCGTACGATACGTAACATTGCCTCACAGTTCTCTAAAAAGCTTACGCAACTAGTGTACGACAAACAGAGACAGGATTTCATTGGTAAGGAGACGAGAAGAGGATCAATGTGGCATTGACGTTTTGATGTGAACGTTAAAAACATGCTGTCTACGTAACTCCAACATACACGGCAATGCTGCTAGAATGACACTTTGCGTTTTAGCAATCACAGTCGGGTAACGCCATGCTATTAGACTCATATTCGATGGAAGCAGAATCCAAGCCCCATTCCACTACTCTTCTTGACACGAATTTTTTATATTTTCTAAAGTTCCAAGGGAATGCCGCTTCCTTCTCCCGTCTTTCATATAGTGCTCCGCCTCGACACCAGACGTTAAGATACTGTACATTAATCTGCGTTCCTAGCGCGGAACACTGAATGTTTAACTAGCGACGACTCGACCCAGTGTCCGGGTTTCACACAGCCTCGGGCACAGCCCAGTGTGTGTGTGTGTGTGTGTGTGTGTGTGTGTGTGTGTGTACAGTACTGTGAGCGGCTGGTGAATAGCTTGCAGTCTGCCCTAGTTGACACAGCGCCACAGGCGGTCCCCAGCTTGCGTCTTGTACACACTGCAGCCGGTCTCGCCGCATGACGTCACTCGTTGCGTCACGGCACAAGCATCCTCCAAGCAGATTATCAACAAACAGCTGATGCCGCAGCGGCCACCACGTTCCTCACAGCATTCAGCGCGTCACTGCGGAAGAACGCCGAAGGAAAAGGGAAAAGAAGTGTTGTCAGAAAGAGGTTGCTATAAGGTGGTAGTAATGGCCTCGCAATGTAATGTTCCCATTGACGTATCTCGGAGCGTCAGTTTGTTAAACAAAAATGAATACCTATTGGCACTTGTGCCTTCACCCGCAAGATGACCTCTGGCAGCAGTGTTCGGAAATAGTAGGTGGAAATTGATTGCCAACCGGGAATCGAGCTCGTTTTGCAGACTTGTCCGTCAAATGATTTACATTAAACAGATTAATAATTTTTAAAGATAGAGTGACAGTGCCAGCGTACATTTTTGTATCAACCGAGTACAAATTACAGTCGAATTAAAGTTACTTGACAGACGACATCTGTAACTTGCCGCTACTTTGCTGACGCATCGGCTGCCGGCTACTGCTCTGTTACAGGTTACACACACACACAAACATGGCAGGTCACTAGACACGTGCTGGTAATGTGTAACGCGCAACAGTGTCGGAACTGGCAGCCGCGGGGTATGACGGAAATGCGGGATGCTCCGTCGATAGCTGATGTTAACACTTTCAACAGTGCCCTCTTTACACCCGGCACTTGACTGTGAACTGGCATATTTAATGGATGTTTGAAATTAGATTGCAAAGAACAGAAAAATAGTAGGAATATGGTTCTTGCATAATTTAAAAGGAAAAAGTAAGAGCTTTACATGAATGTGAGTTTATTTTACAATATAAAATGCAAATGGGTGTTATAATTAATAAAAATAAAACACAAAAATGTCAAGGATAAAAAAGTTTTACGTGATCTCTCTCTTGAGTAATGCCATTATTACTGTATCTAAATTTAAAACAAAATATCACAGGACTGTCTAATTGCAGGTACCTGTTAGCTAGAGTATTTTAATAGTTCAGATGTAGTTAGCCTTTGTGTGAAAATCCTGGAAACACTGTAGGACGCAAAGGCCAACGCCACCATCTACTTTCCTTCCTGATGCGCTTACTCGTCTCTTTCTACCCCCTATCTGAACATACTTTGCAATACCTAGTAGTATTCACCTTGTTTGCAGTGGGTGGGACCTTCTCTGGAAATTGCCTTGCAAATGTCCTCTCAATTTGTGAGGATGAAGCGGCTGGTTTCTGAAAAGTATTTCCGCCCTTCTCAGCCAATTTCTTCCCCACTTTGTGAATAAACTCTACTAGGGATACATTCTTCCAAGTCTTCTCTTTATATAAAATAAAACTGTTGACAGTTGACACCATAAACAAGTGGAAAAACAGCTTTTTCCACCACTTCAAAGTTTTTCGGGCAAACGGATAATAGCTGGAAAACTGATCTGCTCTGTCATCCCCAGCTTCATTTTTATTGTAATCAATAATAACATCTGGCTTTACAATTCTGCTATTCCACCTTCGGCCCTCACTTGAATGCTACTGCTGGTAGACTTATGCTTTGTGTAAAGACAAAAAAACATCTCTTTTTGACTTCCACTTCACTGCCAAGAGATGGTGTTTCCTTTGAAAAACTATCTTTTTTTTTTAGTTTTAGTGTTTTGAATATTCGTCGCAAACCTTTCCAGTTTTTCATTACAGTTCCTACTCCAAGAGCTTTATCTTCCCACAACACGTCCAAAAGAGATGGACTGGTGTAGTACCTATCCATATAAATGCAATGTGCTTTGCCAAAGTACTGAGAACACAACCGTTTTACAAGGGCCTGGATACTATTGTCAACACTGCCTGCAGAACCTGTATATACATCACAGTTTAGCATATAACTGGTTGATGAATCGCAGAGAGCATACAATTGTATTCCATATTTATTGTGTTTGTTTTTCATGTATACTCTGAAGCTTGTTCTACCACGAAAGGGACACATTGCCTCATCTGTTGCCAGATTCATGCCTGGGCGAAAACTAATTTTGCTTTTATTCACAAAGAAATCAAATAAAGGCCTTACTTTGTGAAGTGGGTCGTGCTTTTCTTCGCCTCTGCTAATGAACGTAGCATTGTCATTCAAATGTAACATCGACAATGTAGCGCAAAATCGATCGAGACTCAACAGTTTACTCGCAAATCCTGTCTGCGAAAACGGGTCTGTTCACCAATAATCACTGATTGTTCGGCAATTTGACGACGCACATATGCAAAATAATACTGAGGATCAGTAAATCTGTTGCAATTTTACTGCAGACCACTTATGCCAAACGGAGTTTATTTTCAGGCTACCTCTGCGTTTCATTGCCGTGATAACGTTACCAGCGTACCGATTCTTTTCACTTTTGATGAGCCGAATAAGGTCGTCATCAAAGAAATAACTAAAATATTGCCGGCCGGTGTGGCCGAGCGGTTCTAGGCGCTTCAGTCTGGAACCGCGCGACCGCTGTGGTCGCAGGTTCGAATCCTGCCTCGGGCATGGATGTGTGTGATGTCCTTAGGTTAGTTAGGTTTAAGTAGTTCTAAGTTCTAGGGGACTGATGACCTCAGATGTTAAGTCCCATAGTGCTTTGAGCCATTGAATTGCGGCAGACGACGGGTTTTGCAGCTTACAATCTCATGATGTGCGATGTATCCGAGATAACGGTGATCTCAAATCTGCGGTGTAACTAAAATCAGAATCGCTTTGTTCACGGCAAGTGAAGCTGACCACTAAGAACAAACTCAAGACAGAAAAAAAAACAGTTTCAGCACTAAAAGCAAACTGCAATTTCTCGCTACAAATGATTACCTGAATCTATTGTTATACTAGCTACACGTGCTGCTGCGTTACCAACGAATGAGCGGTCCTCGTTGACACTAAGTTGCAGATTATAGGCGACACGTGCAGATTCCACACGAAGAAAGACTGATAGGAAGAAAAATAAGAGCAAATAAAAAAGTCAATTCGCCGATGAAAATGATGTGGCAAAGAATTAGAAATAAAAAAATTACCTTTAAAGCAATTAATTCAATACAAAAATAAACAAACTCTTTGGATTAGATTTAGAAATAAAAAAGTACTTAGTTATATTTGACGAGATTCGAACATACTACATTCCGTGTGTTGGGTTTATGCGCTAACTACGTTACAACGTTAGCTTAAGGGGTTATATTTATGACTCTTGTAACCCTGCCACAACGATGAACTGCAGCCTTCAAAAGTTTGGCTTCGCGCAATGCCGTACGAAGCTTGTCTAACGTAAGCCGATCTCTGTGCTAATGGTAACTGCACTCCTGGAAATGGAAAAAAGAACACATTGACACCGGTGTGTCAGACCCACCATACTTGCTCCGGACACTTCGAGAGGGCTGTACAAGCAATGATCACATGCACGGCACAGCGGACACACCAGGAACCGCGGTGTTGGCCGTCGAATGGCGCTAGCTGCGCAGCATTTGTGCACCGCCGCCGTCAGTGTCAGCCAGTTTGCCGTGGCATACGGAGCTCCATCGCAGTCTTTAACACTGGTAGCATGCCGCGACAGCGTGGACGTGAACCGTATGTGCAGTTGACGGACTTTGAGCGAGGGCGTATAGTGGGCATGCGGGAGGCCGGGTGGACGTACCGCCGAATTGCTCAACACGTGGAGCGTGAGGTCTCCACAGTACATCGATGTTGTCGCCAGTGGTCGGCGGAAGGTGCACGTGCCCGTCGACCTGGGACCGGACCGCAGCGACGCACGGATGCACGCCAAGACCGTAGGATCCTACGCAGTGCCGTAGGGGACCGCACCACCACTTCCCAGCAAATTAGGGACACTGTTGCTCCTGGGGTATCGGCGAGGACCATTCACAACCGTCTCCATGAAGCTGGGCTACGGTCCCGCACACCGTTAGGCCGTCTTCCGCTCACGCCCCAACATCGTGCAGCCCGCCTCCAGTGGTGTCGCGACAGGCGTGGATGGAAGGACGAATGGAGACGTGTCGTCTTCAGCGATGAGAGTCGCTTCTGCCTTGGTGCCAATGATGGTCGTATGCGTGTTCGGCGCCGTGCAGGTGAGCGCCACAATCAGGACTGCATACGACCGAGGCACACAGGGCCAACACCCGGCATCATGGTGTGGGGAGCGATCTCCTACACTGGCCGTACACCACTGGTGATCGTCGAGGGGACACTGAATAGTGCACGGTACATCCAAACCGTCATCGAACCCATCGTTCTACCATTCCTAGACCGGCAAGGGAACTTGCTGTTCCAACAGGACAATGCACGTCCGCATGTATCCCGTGCCACCCAACGTGCTCTAGAAGGTGTAAGTCAACTACCCTGGCCAGCAAGATCTCCGGATCTGTGCCCCATTGAGCATGTTTGGGACTGGATGAAGCGTCGTCTCACGCGGTCTGCACGTCCAGCACGAACGCTGGTCCAACTGAGGCGCCAGGTGGAAATGGCATGGCAAGCCGTTCCACAGGACTACATCCAGCATCTCTACGATCGTCTCCATGGGAGAATAGCAGCCTGCATTGCTGCGAAAGGTGGATATACACTGTACTAGTGCCGACATTGTGCATGCTCTGTTGCCTGTGTCTATGTACCTGTGGTTCTGTCAGTGTGATCATGTGATGTATCTGACCCCAGGAATGTGTCAATAAAGTTTCCCCATCCTGGGACAATGAATTCACGGTGTTCTTATTTCGATTTCCAGGAGTGTATATATGTGATGCTGAATCTTGTCTTGGCGGAAGTATCCAGTAGTGCTTGGTGGGAGTTGTATATGAAACGCTTATATTTCATTACGATCGTTGTGTCTGTGTGTTGCTTTTAGTGTGGTTATCATGTCTGATGAAACACGAAATAAAAGTGCCAGCCGCCTGATTCGGTATCCAAACACACCAAGAACGAAAGCCGGACAAAGGTTTGGAAGTGATCTGACCAACTGCTGAGGTAGTTTGGAAACGGCGAACGTTTCGGAAGTGACGTTGAGCGCTCACATTGGAGGAAAACAGCTCCAGGTATGAACTATCAAGCAGTTTTAATCAGACTATAGACAGAAATGAGAGGAGCTGAACCATACCACGAAAGAGAGACGGGTAGCCCAGTTCAACAAGGTTGTGCGACGAAATTTGTTCAAGGAGCATCCCAAGCTTTCGTCTGAAACGCCTGATCTGAAAGGCGCGTGTGTGTGTGTGTGCACCCGCGTGTGTGTGTATGTGTGTGTGTGTGTGTGTGTGTGTGGGTGGGTATGTGTGTATGGTGTGTGATATCATTCATCGACATAATAAAAATTAGCTTCAGTTGGTCAATCTTTCTTGAACAGACAACTACATGTTTATACCCGTCACTATCTTTGGTCATTTCTCTAACGGTTTTCCTAATAGTGTAACCTACGGTAGATGGCTCAGTTTGACAATTGACATCTTTCACTCTGGATTTCGTCACTAGCATGATCGTCGATAGTGATGTCCCCTCTGATTTGTGCTTCGCACTAACGACCTATGTCCAGAATATGGGCGGATACGACTTAAAGCTCACAATAGGAATTTCGACAATTATCAGCTACAACTGCGAACAAATCCACACTCTTACGAACTGAAAAGACACAAGGTAAACAAATGCAGCTTTCACGTGAGCCACGTACCAACTACATCCTCTGAACGCAATGCATCCGCCAGCAGTTTACATGAACCATGATTTCCTAAAATCAAATACTAACACAAGATCCTACCCTACGCTCTTGTTTCGATAAATACATAAAGGCACCTATTCAAAGCATTTACAGCATGAACTCTTATGATAAGCACAAAAACCTATGTAATTCAAGAAGATCCGCGTAAGATTATGCCTTCAAGAGACCAACTACAAAACTGCTCCATACAATTCACAGTATATGCATAATAGCGATGTACTATGTCATTAAATTGCACGCGATAGACAACAGTGATTTCAAGGGAAGCTGTGGATGGTTGCCCATCTTCAAACAGTGATACAGAATTGGAAGACGTAGTATAACGAAATTTCAAACAAAGTGCGAGATTGACGATGTGCAGCAAACTGCGGAATCGGCAGCTACAATTTGTAGACTAGATAAACAAACTTATCCCGCCGTTCAGTAAGGAGTTATGTTCCACCCAGACCAATCTGGATTTGAACAGGAAATGCATATGCAAGGAACTCTGGAAATTAGATGTATCAAGAGAGTTGTATCAATATCTGCAACTATGGTATGAGAACTGGTATTGGTCAATAGCTGGTCAAAATAACTACCTTTTGCTTGATTCCTGGTCTGCGTATAAAAATCATACTCCTTTAGAGCAAATTGAGCTCCTGAAAAGTGTGTAACACTGCAATTCATTACGCCAGTTTCATGATTATCTCCGACAGACTGTTTCGCAATGGGCTGAATGCCATCACATTCCATCAGTTCTCATCACACTGTTATATCAATATGATTCTTTGTGTATTCTTTAAGAGTGGATATGTAACTGAACGCCCTGTACTGTCTGTAACCTTCAAGGGGTTTGACTTCGATCTTGACTGTGCGAATCTTTTGTGATCACTACGGCGCAGCATTTTTCATTCAGTGTTCATGGTGGAAGTTAATGGTTTGTTTCGAACATTTCTCGAATATCGACGATGTCCATTTGTGAAATGAAATACATACATCCCTTACAACGTTGACCTCTGCACCTCATGGACACTCATTTTCTGTCACTTTGTTGATGCACATGCAGAATCGTTAGCAGTTAATAACTTTCCTATCGTTATTATTAACACAACACTTCGAACTTTCGATCTCATCCTCAAGGCGTTCCTCGTTAGTAGAAAGGACGCAAAATGTTACCCTGTATGGGGGATCATGTAGAGATGAAGTTACCTCGTGTGAGCTACACGGAAGTGTGCTGGAACCAGTGTTGTTCATGTCGTACATTAATGATGTTGCAGAATTTATTAACAGTGATCCCAGATTTTTCCCAGATGGTGAAGCTATACATAATAAAGAAGTGTCTGAAAGAAGCTGGAGAAATAGTCATATTATGATTTCAAAGTTGTGCAAAGAATGGAAATTGTATGGAATGTGTAGAAACGTAAAATGTGCACTTCAAAAAGATTCAGAAACGTAGTATCATATGACTATAATGTCAGCGAGTCACAATTTCAATTAGTAAATTCGTACAAATAGCTAGTGTAATAATTTGTAATGATGTGAAATGGGAAGGTCGCATAGTCTCATTTGCTGATAAAGGAGGAGACAGTTTTCAGATCATTGGTAGGATACTAGCAACGTACAATCAGTCTACAAAGGAGTGGCATACGGAACAGTCCTGTAACCTGTTCTACAATGTTGCTTAAGAGTGTGCAACTGATACCAGATAGAGCCAACAAGGAAATCGAAGGTTTACAAAGAATGGTCACAGGTTCTTTTGAAACATGGGTGTCACAGAGATAATGAAAAAGTGAACGTGCAAGCTCCTGAAGACAGACGCAAAAGACGCAAGCTGTCCTCAAAGCCTACTTACAATTATTCAAGAACCAAATTTAAGTCGCTCTCGTAGAGATCGCGAGGACAAGAGTAAACTTTTCGTAATGCGCTTACAGGCCTTTAAACAGTCATTCTCTCCGCTTTCTATACACGAATGGAATGGGAAGAAGCTGGCAGAACACTTGCCCGCGAAAGGCAAAGGTACCGAGTTCGAGTCTCGGTCCGGCACACAGTTTTAATCTTCCAGGAAGTTTCATACCAGTGCACACTCCGCTGCAGAGTGAAAATCTCGTTCTGGAAACATCCCCTAGGCTGTGGTTAAGCCATGTCTCCGCAATATCCTTTCTTCCAGGAGTGCTAGTTCTGCAGGTTCGCAGGAGAGCTTCTGTGAAGTTTGAGAAATAGGAGACGAGGTACAGGTGGAAGTAAAGCTGTGGGGACGGCGCGTTATTCGTACGTAGGTAGCTCAGATGGTAGAGCACTTGCCCGCGAAAGGCAAAGGTCCCGAGTTCGAGTCTCGGTCCGGCACACAGTTTTAATCTGCCAGAAAGTTTCACTTAAGTGTGATTTGCAGAGTATCCATATAAATGTATATGTAGATGTAGAGTCCGCAGCTCGTGGTCGTGCGGAAGCGATCTTGCTTCCCGCGCCCGGGTTTCCGGGTTCGATTCCCGGTGGGGTCAGGGATTTTCTCTGCCTCGTGATGACTGGGTGTTGTGTGATGTTCTTAGGTGAGTTGGGTTTAAGTAGTTCTAAGTTCTAGGGAACTGATGACCGTAGATGTTAAGTCCCATCGTGCTCAGAGCCATTTGAACCATTTGTAGATGTAGATGTTGACAACTTGGATCCTTGGCTTCGTGAGATCTGCCCCTCACTATAACCCTACCAACAGAAATCGAAACTCATCTCACCAGGCCACGGATTTCCAGCCGTCTATGGTCCAAGTTATATGGTCACGAACGCAGGTGAGGCGTTACAGGCGATTTGCTGTTAGGAAAGGCACTCACGTCGGTCGTCTGCTGCCACAGTCAATCTACACCGAATTTCGCCGCACTGTCCGAACGGATACGTTCGTTGTGGTCTTACATTAATTTCTGCGGTTGTCTGTTAATAGTCAAAACTCTACGAAACGCCGCTGCTGTCGGTCGTTAAGTGAACTAGGTGCCTCTGGTGAGAGGTAACGCCTGAAAACTGGTATTCTCGGCACACTCTTGACACTGTGGATCTCGGAAAATTGAATTCGCTAACGATTTCCGAAAGACAATGTCCCATGTGTCTAGCTGCACCTACCATTACGATTCAAAGTCTGCTAATTCCCATCGTGCAGCCATAATCACGTCGCAAGAATCATCTGACAGCTCTGCCAATGCATTGGTCTTTTACACCTTGTGTACGCTATACTACCGCCAGCTGTATAACTGCACATCGCTATCCCGCGACTTTTGTCGCCTCAGTGTAGATCACTACACCAGATACAGTGGTAACGAGAGAAATTAATTTGCGCCTGGGCATGTGGTGTTGCAGCACGTCTTATACAAAGACTTACAATATTTTAAGGGGAGGTTTACTATGTTTTGGCAACGGCCTTGCCGCAGTGTATACACCGGTTCCCGTCAGATCACCGCGCTGTCGGGCGTGGCCGGCACTTGGAGGGGTGATCTTCCGGGCCGCCATGTGCTGTTGCCATTTTTCGGGGTGCACTCAGCCTCGTGATGCCAATTGAGCAACTACCGAATAGTAGCGGCTCCGGTCAAAGAAAACCATCATAACGACCGGGAGAGCGGTGTGCTGACCAGACGCCCCTCCTATACGCATCCTCAGCTGAGGATGACACGGCGGTCGGATGGTCACGGTGGGCCACTTGTGGCCTGAAGGCGGAGTGCATTGAGTATCTTTTGGTTCAAAAGAACTATTTTTAATTGCATTTTTGGATCCATAAAAATGTTTAGAATCCACCCCTGAAACGGTTTTTCCGAATACGGAACGGAAATGTTTGTTATTCGCGGTTGAACAAAAAAATGCACCTGCCTGAAAACGGCCTTTTTCACACACCGGTTAGTTTCTTTCGGAGGATGAGTTATCGTATCGGTGTTTGGGAGGAAACACACAAAATTCAATTGAAAGTTTGAACGCGTGTGTTTGGAAGTTAGCCCCGAAGCATTTGCATTCTGGTTCGAAAACTGTGGAGATCGCGACTTTCCTGGCAGTGAGCAGCTTCAACAAACGGTATTTAGCAATTCTGAAGACCATGACAACGATGGACGTCACCTTGGGACTCTATTCGACGCAGTTCGCAAGCATTCAGACGACCACCGGATTCAAGCGGCCGAAAACCGCTTGTCACCGGCCGTACGAGCGGCTCTGGAGCAACGCAGGATGGCTCAGATCGAGCAGAAAGCCCTCTATGAGGAAGTGGAAGGACTATTTTATGGACCCGGAAAAGCGTCTCATTTCTAAATCTAGTATCCTCAGCTTCACCCGATTTAATTCGACTACATTCCATTATCCTCATTTTGCTTTTGTTGATGTTCATCTTATACCCTACTTTCAAGACACTGTCCATTCCGTTTGGCTGCTCTCCCAAGTCCTTTGCTGTCTCTGACAGAATATAATGTCATCGGCGAACCTCAAAATTTTTAGTTCTTCTCCATGCATTTTAATACCTACTCCGAACTTTTCTTTTGTTTCCTTTATTGCTTGCTCAATATACAGACTGAATAACATCGGGGATACGCTACAACCCTGTCTCACTCCCTTCCCAACCACTGCTTCCCTTTCATGTCCCTCGACTCTTATAACTGCCATCTGCTTTCTGTACAAATTGTAAATAGCCTTTCGCTCCCTGTAGTTTACCCCTGCCACCTTTACAATTTGAAAGAGAGTATTCCAATCAACATTGTCAAAAGCTTTCTCTAAGTCTACAAATGCTAGAAACGTAGGTTTTCCTTTCCTTAATCTTTCTTCTAAGATAAGTCGTAGTGTCAGTATTGCCTCACGTGTTCCAACATTTCTACAGAATCCAAACTGATCTTCCCCGAGGTCGGCTTCTATCAGTTTTTCCATTCGTCTGTAAGGAATTCGCGTTAGTATTTTGCAGCTGTGACTTATTAAACTGATAGTTCGGTAATTTTCACATCTGTCAAAAACTGCTTTCTTTGGGATTGGAATTATTATGTTCTTCTTGAAATCTGAGGGTATTTCACCTGTCTCATACATCTTGCTCACCAGATGGTAGAGTTTTGTCAGGACTGGCTCTCCCAAGGCTGTCAGTAGTTCTAATGGTATGTTATCTACTCCCGGGGCCTTGTTTCGACACAGGTCTTTCACTGCTCTGTCAGACTCTTCACGCAGTATCATATCTCCCATTTCATCTTCATCTACATCCTCTTCCATTTCCATAATATTGTCCTCAAGAACATCATCCTTGTATAGACCCTCTATATACTCCTTCCACCTTTCTGCTTTTCCTTCTTTGCTTAGAAGTGGGTTTCCATCTGACCTCTTGATATTCATGCAATTGGTTCTCTTTTCGCCAAATGTCTCTTTAATATTCCTGTAGGAAGTATCTATCTTGCCCTCTACATCCTTAGATTTGTCCTCTAGCCATCCCTGTGTAGCCATTTTGCACTTCCTGTCGATCTCATTTTTGAGACGTTTGCATTCCTTTTTGCCTGCTTCATTCATTTTTGTATTTTCACCTTTCATGAATTAAATTCAGTATCTTTTCTGTTACCCAAGGATTTCTATTTGCCCTCGTCTTTTTACCTACTTCATCCTCTGCTACCTTCACTATTTCATCTCTCAAAGCTACCCATTCTTTTTCTACTGTATTTCTTTCCCCCAACCTTGTCAATCGTCCCTAATCCTCTTCCTGAAACTCTCTACAACCTCTGGTTCTTTCAGTTCATCCAGGTCCCATCTCCTCAAATTTCGACCTTTTTGGAGTTTCTTCAGTTTTAATCTACAGTTCATAAACAATAGATTGTGGTCAGAGTCCACATCTGCACCTGGAAACATCTTACAATTTAAAACCTGGTTCTTAACTCTCTGTCTTACCATTATATAATCTGTCCGAAACCTGTCAGTATCTCCAGGCTTCTTTCGTGTATACAACCTTCTTTTATGATTCTTGAACCAAGTGTTATCTGTGATTAATTTATGCTCTGTGCAAAATTCTACCAGGTGGCTTCCTCTTTCATTCCTCGCTCTCATTCCATAATCACCTATTACGTTTTCTTCTCTTCCTTTTCCTACAATCGAATTCCAGTCACCCATGACTATTAAAGTTTCGTCTCCCTTCACTATCTGAATAATTTCTTTTATTTCATCATACATTTCTTCAATCTCTTCGTCATCTGCGGAGCGAGTCGGCATATAAACTGGTACTACTGTGGTAGGCGTTGGCTTCGTATCTATCTTGGCCACATCGTGTTCACTATGCCGTTTGTAGTAGCTTACCCGCACTCCTCCTTTTTATTCATTATTAAACCTACTCCTGCATTACCCCTATTTGATTTTGTATTTGTAACCCTGTATTCATCTGACCAAAAGTCTTGTTCCTCCCACCGAACGTCACTAATTCACACTATATCTAAGTTTAACCTATCCATTTCCCTTTTTAAATTTTCTAACCTACCTGCCCGCTTAAGGGAACTGACATTCCACGCTCCGACCCGTAGAACGCCAGTTTTCTTTCTCCTGATAACAACAGCCTTATGAGTTGTTCCTGCCCGGAGATCCGAATGGGGGACTATTTTACCTCCGGAATATTTTACCCAAGAGGATACCATCAACATTTAAGCATACAGTAAAGCTGCAAGCCCTCGGTAAAGAAAAAGGCTTCAGTTTCCCCTTGCTTTCATCCGTTCGCAGTAGCAGCACAGCAAGGCCGTTTCTGTTAGTGTTACTAGGCCAGATCAGTCAATCATACAGACTGTTGCCCCTGCAACTACTGAAAAGGCTGCTGCCCCTCTTCAGGAACGACACGTTTGTCTGGCCTCTCAACAGATATACCCCACCGTTGTGCTTGCACCTACGGTACGGCTATCTGTATCGTTGAGGCACGCATGCCTCCCCACCAACGGCAAGGTTCATGGTTCATGGGGATGGGGGTGGGGGGGTGGGAATCTTATACTTCGCTAACGTCAACTCAATTTTGATTTCAGACGAGCCGGCTGACGTGTGAGATACCACGCGTGGAGGTCTACATAGAAATTTGTTTCGTTCCGACCGCACATCCGCCTTTGCTCTTCGACATTTCCGGTCGTAAAAATTCCAGTGTATAGAGGAAATGTTAGTAAACATTTGGACCAAATTTGACATTGATGTCTATGACACATCCTGAGAAAAAATTTCCCAAAGAACATGCTTTTTCGGTCCACAGATAGTAAACCTCCCCTTAATGTGCGACAAAACGCTCAGAAATAGCTGTAAGACAAACAGTACATTACTTTTGTAGAGAAACGCAGCGCACTGCAGTAGGGCAAGCGATGAACTTGAAGCTCTCATCCCTATCACTGATTATAGGGCGGTACACATCTCGCCTCTTTCGGACAGTATAGTCTCACAAAACATGAGTTTCAGACACGCCCTGCAGATGCGTACTCGGGGATGAGGAAGAAGCAGCGTCGCGGATATGGGCATGTAGGACTGCGACGCGGAAGCCAGTAGGCATCCGATATCTGGCCAGGTTCTCCAAACAGCTGTCCGGCGGTCGATGCGCGCCGCGTTTGGGCGAGACTGAATAGGCCCTCGACGGCGCCCATCGGGTGCACGTGTCGCGGTGCCATTGTGGACGCGCCGGCCGGCAGTTTGTACCCGCGACTACGCCGCCGTAGTCTCTCTGCCGACCGAGCACAAACGGATCCCCCTGATTTACGAAACGACCCGCCAGCAGTACTGCCGATGGTTATTAACGCATACGTCTTCAAGGACATGTCCCAATAGCCACTGCAGCAGACAGCCGCAATGCATACGCAGGCTGCAAGCATGTCAGAGTACAGGGGTCTGCAAAAGTGGGTGACATTCACCTCTGCAAATTTCCTGTCAGCCATAAAATCGGAAGAAGACGACAAGAAAGCTATGTTTAAGGATCATCAGAGCTCAATGTAATATTTAATTAAACAATGCATCAACTTTCCCTGGAAATACACTACCCTTTACAATTCCTGCATCAAGAAGAAATGCAGATGATAAATGGGTATTCATTGGACAAATATATTATACTAGAACTCACATGTGATTACATTCTCACGAAGTTTGGGTGCATACATCCCGAGAAATCAGTACCCAGAACAACCACCTCTGGGCGTAATAACGCCCTTGATACGCCTGGGCATAGAATTAAACAGAGCATGCATGGCTTGTACAGGTACAAATGCCCATGAAACTTCAACACGATACCACAGTTCATCAAGAGTAGTGACTGGCGTATTGTGACAAGCCAGTTGCTGGCCACCATTGACTAGACGTTTTCCGTTGGTGAGAGATCTGGAGAATGTGCTAGCCAGGGCAGCAGTCGAACATTTTCTGTATCCAGAAAGGCCTGTATATGACCTGCAACATGCGACCGTGCATTATCCTGCTGAAATGTAGGGTTTCGCAGGGATCGATTGAAGGGTAGAGCCACGGGTCGTAACACATCTGAAATGTAACGTCCACTGTTCAACGTGCCGTCAATGCGAACAAGAGGTGACCGAGGCGTGTACCCAATAGCACCCCAAACCATCACTCCTGTTGATACGCCAGTATGGCGATGACGAATACACGCGTCCAATGTGCGTTCACCGCGATGTCGTCAAACACGGATGTGACCATCATGATGCTGTAAGCAGAACCTGGATTCATCCGAAAACATGACCTTTTGCCATTCGTGCACCCAGGTTCGTCGTTGAGTACACCATCGCAGGCGCTCCTGTCTCTGACGCAGGGCCAGTGGTAACCGCAGCCATGGTCTCCTAGCTGATAGTCCATGCTGCTGCAAACGTCGTCGAACTGCTCGTGCAGATGCTTGTTGTCTTGCAAACGTCCCCATCTGTTGACTCAGGGATCGAGACGTGGCTGCACGATCCGTTACAGCCATGCGGATAAGATGCCTGTCGTCTCGACTGCCAGTGATACGAGGCCGTTGGGATCCAGCACGGCGTTCCGTATTACGCTCCTGAACCCAGCGATTCCATATTCTGCTAACAGTCATTGGATCTCGACCAACGCGAGCAGCAATGTCGCGATACGATAAACCGCAGTTGCGATAGGCTGCAATGCGACATTTATCAAAGTCGAAAACGTGATGGTACGCATTTCTCCTCCTTACACGAGGCATCACAACAACGATTCACCATGCAACGCCGGTCAACTGCTGTTTGTGTAAGAGAAACCGGTTGGAAACGTTCCTCATGTCAGTACGTTGTAGGGGTCGCCACCGGCGCCAGCCTTGTGTGAATGCTCTGAAAAGCTAATGATTTGCATATCACAGCATCTTCTGCCTGTCTGTAGCACGTCATCTTCGTGGTGTAGCAATTTTAATGGCCAGTAGTGTATTGTGTACTATTTGTGACGGTTCTCGCCAGAAGGCATCGTATGTTGTAAGTTCAATAAACACTACAAATACACATAACAGAGACTTCAGTCGTCACTAATACACTCCTGGAAATTGAAATAAGAACATCGTGAATTCATTGTCCCAGGAAGGGGTAACTTTATTGACACATTCCTGGGGTCAGATACATCACATGATCACACTGACAGAACCACAGGCACATAGACACAGGCAACAGAGCATGCACAATGTCGGCACTAGTACAGTGTATATCCACCTTTCGCAGCAATGCAGGCTGCTATTCTCCCATGGAGACAATCGTAGAGATGCTGGATGTAGTCCTGTGGAACGGCTTGCCATGCCATTTCAACCTGGCGCCTCAGTTGGACCAGCGTTCGTGCTGGACGTGCAGACCGCGTGAGACGACGCTTGATCCAGTCCCAAACATGCTCAATGGGGGACAGATCCGGAGATCTTGCTGGCCAGGGTAGTTGACTTACACCTTCTAGAGCACGTTGGGTGGCACGGGATACATGCGGACGTGCATTGGCCTGTTGGAACAGCAAGTTCTCTTGCCGGTCTAGGAATGGTAGAACAATGGGTTCGATGACGGTTTGGACGTACTGTGCACTATTCAGTGTCCCCTCGACGATCACCAGTGGTGTACGGCCAGTGTAGGAGATCGCTCCCCACACCATGATGCCGGGTGTTGGCCCTGTGTGCCTCGGTCGTATGCAGTCCTGATTGTGGCGCTCACCTGCACGGCGCCAAACACGCATACGACCATCATTGGCACCAAGGCAGAAGCGACTCTCATCGCTGAAGACGACACGTCTCCATTCGTCCCTCCATTCACGCCTGTCGCGACACCACTGGAGGCGGGCTGCACGGTGTTGGGGCGTGAGCGGAAGACGGCCTAACGGTGTGCGGGACCGTAGCCCAGCTTCATGGAGACGGTTGCGAATGGTCCTCGCCGATACCCCAGGAGCAACAGTGTCCCTAATTTGCTGGGAAGTGGCGGTGCGGTCCCCTACGGCACTGCGTAGGATCCTACGGTCTTGGCGTGCATCCGTGCGTCGCTGCGGTCCGGTCCCAGGTCGACGGGCACGTGCACCTTCCGCCGACCACTGGCGACAACATCGATGTACTGTGGAGACCTCACGCCCCAAGTGTTGAGCAATTCGGCGGTACGTCCACCCGGCCTCCCGCATGCCCACTATACGCCCTCGCTCAAAGTCCGTCAACTGAACATACGGTTCACGTCCACGCTGTCGCGGCATGCTACCAGTGTTAAAGACGGCGATGGAGCTCCGTATGCCACGGCAAACTGGCTGACACTGACGGCGGCGGTGCACAAATGCTGCGCAGCTAGCGCCATTCGACGGCCAACACCGCGGTTCCTGGTGTGTCCGCTGTGCCGTGCGTGTGATCATTGCTTGTACAGCCCTCTCGCAGTGTCCGGAGCAAGTATGGTGGGTCTGACACACCGGTGTCAATGTGTTCTTTTTTCCATTTCCAGGAGTGTATATTCTCCTTGACTATTTACAACATTTCCCAACCCAGAGGTAACTTTTCGATCCCGCGACTGTAGAAGTCACGTGTTTTTGGGCGCGAAGAACTCGTCGAGTCACGTTGGGAGAGCATTTTCATTCGGAAAGGAAGCTCCTTTAAGATTGTTCGATACATAGCGCAAAAGGTGAAAATCTGAGGTCTCAAAGTCAGATGAATAAAACTCCTGTGTAGTGTCTTTTTGTCACTGCAACAGAATGAGGGTGGACGTTGTTGTGGAGTACCATCACTTCCAGCAGCCTCCCTTCTCGTTGCTCTTCGGTTGCATCTAAATGGCGTCATAGTTGTTGACAATAATTGTCAGCCCTGACAGTTACACCTCGGGGAAGCAATTTGTAGTACGTCACAACGTCGATGTTCTATCAATTGCATAACACAATCTTATGCGCCCAAGTCCTTTTACGGCGAGTTACTGCTCTGTTTGGACTCAACATTCCACCTCTTTTTCTATTTTTTTCTTATTGAGTCATCATTCTTTTGACTGGTTTGATGCGGCCCGCCACGAATTCCTCATCTGCGCCAACTTCTTCATCTCAAAGTAGCACTTACAACATACGTCCTCAATTATCTGCTGGATGTATTCCAGTCTCTGTCTTCCTCTACTGTTTTTGCCATCTTGAGCTCTCTCTAGTACCATGGAAGTCATTCCCTGATGCCTTAACAGATATTCTATTATGCTGTCCGTTCTCCTCGAAAATGTTTTCCACATATTCCTTGCCTCTCCGGTTCTGTGCAGAATCTCCTCATTCCTTACCTTACCAGCCCAGCTAATTTTCAACATTCGTCAATAGCACCACATCTCAAGTGCTTCGATTCTCTTCTTTTCCGGTTTTCCCACAGTCCACGTTCCACTAGCATACAGTGCTCTGCTCCAAATGTACATTCTTAGAAAATTCTTCCTGAAATTAAGGTCTATGTTTGACACTAGTGATCTTCTCTTGGCCAGGAATGTCCCTTTTTGCCAGTACTAGTCTGCTTTTGATGTCCTCCTTGTACTGCCCATCATCGGTTATTTCGCCGGTAGTAGATTTCTTTAACTTCATCTACTTCGTGACCATCAATTCTGATGTTAAGACTCTTGCTGATCTCATTTGTGCTACTTATCATTACTTTTTTTCTTAGATTTACTCTGAATGCATATGCTGTACTCATTAGACTTTCCATTCCACTGAGCAGATCATGCAGTTCTTCTTCACTTTCACTCCGGATAGTAATGTCATCAGCGAATCGTATCATTGATATCCTTTCACCTTGAATTTTAATTCCACTCCTAAATCTTTCCATTATTTTCATTATTGCTTCTTCGATATATAGAATGAGCACTTGGGGCCAGGGACTGCATCCCAGTGTTACCCTGTTTAATCCGAGAACTTCATTCTTGGTCGTCCACTCTTACTGCTCCCTCTTGGCTCTTGTACATATTGCATATTACCTCTCTCTCCCTGTAACTTACCCCTGTTTTTCTCAGAATTTCGAACATGTTGCATCACTGTACTTTTTTTAATTTTTTTATTTTTTTATTTGGCCTTTGAGTGTGTACTCAATTTAGCCATCGGCAACACATAGTGACAATGTACACATAATTGAATAAACAAATACAGAAATGCATATTTACAAGAATAAAAAACTTAACTGTTACAGGTTTGTACATAATGTTTTTAAGATTGGATTGAATTGAATTGGAAAATAATTAAAAGTGCCTTGGCTTACAATTCACACCAATTCTGAAATATCTTCATCAGCAAGACATATTTATAATTTACGTACACCATCAAAACCTACAGATTGTGACCACTACTCTTCATGAAGTTAACTATCACTTTATATAGACGAACGTCTTTAGTACACAAAAGAGAAGAAGCTGATTGAGGAAGATGGTAGCCCATACTCAGCAATGTCTTCAGTAAGACCAACCGTTCACGGTCAAATTTGGGGCACATAAATGAGATGTGGTTGACATCAGCTTCCGACTCAGGATCACACTCACATGCTGGTGAACTGTAAACGTTGATCCGATGTAGATGTTGTAGGAAAGAGGCATGATTGAAGCGGAGTCTTATGATGGTAGAAATCGTGGATCGGTCCAGATGTGTCCTCATGAACCACGGCTTTGAAGGAATCCGAGGTTGTAGCACTGCGTAATAACCGCCTCTTGTCTGTTGAGAAACGTTCCACGTTTCCTGCCATTGTTGTCTTGCGTGATCCTTGACTTCACGTAAGTAGTCTGTATAAGGAAGGTGCAGATCCAGGACGGTGCCTTATCGAACGCTGTTGCCAGGTCGGCAAATCCTATGAACGTGTCTTGACTTTTCTTTAGTCTTGCTTCACTATCAACCGCAACGTCAGAATTGCCTCTTTCGTGCCTTTACCTTTTCTAAAGCCAAACTGATTGTTATCTAACGCATCATCAATTTCCTTTTCGATTCTTCTGTACATTATTCTTGTCAGAAAGTTGGATGTATGAGCTGTTAATCAGAATGTGCAATAATTCTCACACTTGTCAGCTTTTAGAATCTTCGAAATTGTGTGTATGATACTTTCCTTATGTTAGCATAAAGACATCATTTCTCATCACCAAGTTAGCAATGCTCGGTGTCGTTCAGGAGCCAATTGATGACGAGGAAGCGGAGATATAAATACTGCCACCCGCTGATTTTTGTGTTTTTGGCTTAGAGCATGCGGTACCCATACACGTGAATTATGAACCTTCCCCATTGCATGCAAATATCGCACGATGGTGGAACGATCAAAGTTCATCACATTTGTCAGTTCTAGGGTACACTGACATGGGTCATTGGGGATTACTGTGTTTAAACGATCTTCATCAAGTCCAGAAGGTCTTTCTGAACGTGGAGAGTCATTGATGTCAAAATCATCCTTCTAAAAACAAAACAAAAACTCTTATCATGCTCTGTTCAGTGAGATTATTCCCATACCCGGCGCAAACACTTCTGGCTCCTCCGTTGCTGTTACCCCTCTACTGATATCAAGTGGCTGAGTACGTGGGAATGTTCCGATTCTTCCACTTGACACTCCAGTTTCTAGTATCCACAGTTACACTCACTACCTAAAAGTGACAAAATGACAACATGTAAACCCAAACGGCTACAGTGAACTACAAATATCATAGGGAGTACCAAGATGGAAGACAGTTATGCTAAGAACTCGTGCACCAATCTATTTATTGCATTTTTATCATTATAAATTTAAGTGCTCTGCAATGTTTTTTTTTTTTTTTTTGTCTGTACGTGAAGGTTAATCTCAGCAACTACGATAGGATTTTTTAACATGTTTTCACTGTGCGTCATACACAAGAAATGTTACTTTGTGAAATTTCTAGTTATAGTAATGATATATGTGTGAAATGCAGGGCGAACCAGCACTCCACTGACAAAGTTTCGGGGGTGGTAGTAAGGACCAAACAAGAAAAAAAGTCCAGTATATATGGGCACTATTTCCGTCGAAGAGGTGAGTTTCACAGTAGTGAGGTAAACATGTTCTCATAGCCAGAATGAGATTTTTACTCTGCAGCGTAGTGTGCGCTAATATGAAGCTTCCTGGCAGATTAAAACTGTGTGCCCGACCTTTGCCTTTCGCAGGCAAGTGCTCTACAATCTGAGCTACCGAAGCACGACTAACGTCCGCTACTCACAGCCTTACATCTGCCAATACCTCGTCTCCTACCTTCCAAACTTTACAGAAGCTCTCCTGCGAACCTTGCAGAACTAGCACTCCTGAAAGAAAGGATATTGCGGAGACATCGCTTAGCCACAGCCTGGGGGATGTTTCCAGAATGAGATTTTCACTCTGCAGCGGAGTGTGCGCTGATATGAAACTTCCTGGCAGATTAAAACTGTGTGCCCGACTGAGACTCGAACTCGGTACCTTTGCCATTCGCGGGCAAGTGCTCTACCATCTGAGGTACCGAAGCACGTCTCACGTCCAGTACTCACAGCTTTACTTCTGCCAGTACCTCGTCTCCTACCTTCCAAACTTTACAGAAGCTCTCCTGCCAACCTTGCAGAACTAGCACTCCTGAAAGAAAGAATATTGCGGAGACATGGCTTAGCCACAGCCTGGGAGATGTTTCCAGAATGAGATTTTCACTCTGCAGCGGAGTGTGCGCTGATATGAAACTTCCTGGCAGATTAAAACTGTGTGCCCGACCGAGACTCGAACTCGGGACCTTTGCCTTTCGCGGGCAACTGCTCTACCTTCTGATCTACCGAAACACGACTCACGTCCGGTACTCACAGCTTTACTTCTGCCAGTACCTCGTCTCCTACCTTCCAGACTTTACAGAAGCTCTCCTGGGAACCTTGCAGAACTAGCACCTCTGAAAGAAAGGATACTGCGGAGACATGGCTTAGCCACAGCCTGGGGGATGTTTCCAGAATGAAATTTTCACTCTGCAGCAGAGTGTGCGCTGATATGAAACTTCCTGGCAGATTAAAACTGTGTGCCCGACCTTTGGCTTTCGCGGGCAAGTGCTCTACCATCTAAGCTACCGAAGCACGACTCACGTCCGGTACTCACAGCTTTACTTCTGCCAGTACCTCGTCTCCTACCTTCCAAACTTTACAGAAGCTCTCCTGCGAACCTTGCAGAACTAGCACTCCTGAAAGAAAGGATATTGCGGAGACATGGCTTAGCCACAACCTGGCGGATGTTTCCAGAACGAGATTTTCACTCTGCACGGAGTGTGCGCTGATATGAAACTTCCTGGCAGATTAAAACTGTGTACCCGACAGAGACTCGAACTCGGGACCTTTGCCTTTCGCGGGCAAGTGCTCTACCGTCTGAGGTACCGAAGCACGACTCACGTCCGGTACTCACATCTTTACTTCTGCCAGTACCTCGTCTCCCACCTTCCAAACTTTACAGAAGCTCTCCTGCCAACCTTGCAGAACTAGCACTCCTGAAAAAAAGGATATTGCCGATACATGGCTTAGCCACAGCCTGGGAGATGTTTCCAGAATGAGATTTTCACTCTGCAGCGGAGTGTGCGCTGATATGAAACTTCCTGGCAGATTAAAACTGTGTGCCCGACCGAGACTCGAACTCGGGACCTTTGCCTTTCGCGGGCAAGTGCTCTACCATCTGAGCTACCGAAGCACGACTCACATCCGCTACTCACAGCTTTACTTCTGCCAGTACCTCGTCTCCTACCTTCCAAACTTTACAGAAGCTCTCCTGCGAACTTTGCAGAACTAGCACTCCTGAAAGAAAGGATATTGCGGAGACATGGCTTAGCCACAGCCTGGGGGATGTTTCCAGAATGAGATTTTCACTCTGCAGCGGAGTGTGCGCTGATATGAAACTTCCTGGGAGATTAAAACTGTGTGCCCGACCGAGACTCGAACTCGGAACCTTTGCCTTTCGCGGGCAACTGCTCTACCATCTGAGCTACCGAAGCACGACTCACATCCAGTACTCACGAGTTCGAGTCTCGGTGGGGCACACAGTTTTTTTCTGCCAGGAAGTTTCATGTTTCTCATAGCTCTTAAAGTATGCACCAAAGCTTATGTATATTGTTTTTTTTCCTTTTGTTAGTGCATACCACTAAGTGTCAAAATTTACAAAGCAAAGAAATTTCAGTAGAAGAGATGACTTTCAGAGTTGTGAAGATGTTCAAGAGCCCATAGCTCTTAAGTTATACAACCTAAAGCTCCTGTTTACTGGATTCTTTCTATTGTTTCGGTCCATACTACCATCTTTCAAAATACAAGGGGCACTCGGCCTGTTTCGATCGCTAAATGCAGAATTTGTTATGGTACATCGTGGAATATTTCCGCTTCGGCCCCTGTAGGTGCAAGAAGCTTCGATAACTGACGTCGATATGCGTAGTCTTCAAAACAGTGTCTGTAACGATGGTGCGTTCCAAGCAGAGAGCTGCACTGATTGTGAGTGTCTTCTGTCGGAAAATCAGAGCACCTCAGGTATTCATAGGCGCTAGCGCAATGTCTACAGACACGTGGTAGTGAACTAAAGCACAGTGAAACGTTGGGTGAGGTGACTATCATCTTCACAGAAAGATCGCGCAGATACGTCCGATCGTCCACGTTCCAGCTCGCCACACACAGCTCTGACTCCTGCAACATGGGACTATAGTGCCACAAAAATGCAAATGAAAATCTACTTCTCCATGGCAACGCAAGGCCTCACGCAAGTCTGCGCTCCGGAATTGAGCTCACAAAACTTCATTGGACTGTTCTTCCTCATCCACCCTACAGCCCGGATCTCACCCTTCTGACATTCACCTGATGGCCCAATGAAGTGTGCACTCTATATGAAGCAGTACGTGGGTGGGTTTTGTAGCCCAAAAGGTAGGGAATAATATGGTGTATTAGAATCCTGAATAAAACCAAGCTGGACTGGGTGTTGTGTGATGTCCTTAGGTTAGTTAGGTTTAAGTAGTTCTAAGTTCTAGGGGACTGATAACCATAAATGTTAAGTCCCATAGTGCTCAGAGCCAGCCAAAACCAAGCTGCTTTCAGAAAAACAAATGTGATGGATACCTTATTGAACACCCTCGTGTGGAAAGCAAGTACGAGAGATTTGCCTCACAGTAGCAAATGTTGTGTCCTCGCCAATGGCGCAACCGGAGATGAAGCGCTGACGAGGGGACCTTCTGGGAGGTGCATCGAGTTATGAGCTCCCACTTCGCCTGCTTATAGTGTGAGTAGGCACCTATCACACCCCTAATTTGTAGGTGCCAGTGCAGCCACGTTTTTGAAATATTGCCTGTTACAGTTTGGGCAGCTCTTTACGTACAGAAAAGTTGTACTATTGTGGCAGGTGAGCGAGTAGCCGAGCGGTGCCGGCACGGTAGCTCAGCGTGTTCGGTCAGAGGGCGGCGTGCTAAAAAAAAACTGAGTGAAGTCATCAACGATCAACTTGAACGGTTTTCTAAAATGGCTCTGAGCACTATGAGACTTAACATCTATGGTCATCAGTCCCCTAGAACTTAGAACTACTTAAACCTAACTAACCTAAGGACACCACACAACACCCAGTCATCACGAGGCAGTAAAATCCCTGACCCCGCCGGGAATCGAACCTGGGAACCCGGGCGTGGGAAGCGAGAACGCTACCGCACGACCACGAGCTGCGGACAACTTGAACGGATGTCTTGTGATGTCCGCCCACACCAAAACGCAACGAACCCTTGTGCGAGATCCGTCTATGCTACTCCTGTTTCCTTTTTTTTTCAAATGGTTGTTTAAATTTATAATTACTCATGAAAATTTTGCAAGGAATTGATTAAACGAAATTAAAATCCTCTATAAATCAAAATTACAAATTGAACGTCACTTTTGTTTCAATCTTTTGCGTTTTTTTTATTTTAACAGGAAATTAACCGTAATAAATTTCTTGAACATTTTATTATTGTTCAATTTGTTTCGTTGTATTTTTAATTTTGTTCCGTTGAGGTAGGGAATATTAAAAAAATACCAACGAATGAGGGATTAAAAATATGTTTCATTTAATGGAAATTAATCGATATTTCCTATATATTTACGAGTACATTCCGGCGGATGGTACTTGTTATAAAAACAATCAAAACATTTATACTTTCGACACCACAAACATTGAACGAATGCACATTCATTTCCGTCCCAATCGCATCTGTATTCCAAGCAAGATATCCAAAAATTGAAAATAATACTTTATTCACGTACCTTATCATATTTTTATACATCGGAGCCTGCAGTTGGTCATGCACCAGAGAATGGATTTTTACCATATCCTCGACCGAGCGAGGTGGCGCAGTTGTTAGACGCTGGACTCGCATTCGGGAGGACGACGGTTCAATCCCGCGTCCGGCCATCCTGATTTAGGTTTTCCGTGATTTCCCTAAATCGCTCCAGGCAAATGCCGGGATGGTGCCTTTGAAAGGGCACGGCCGACTTCCTTCCCTAATCCGATGAGACC
The DNA here is from genome assembly GCF_023864275.1 of Schistocerca cancellata. Lineage (NCBI taxonomy): Eukaryota > Metazoa > Arthropoda > Insecta > Orthoptera > Acrididae > Schistocerca > Schistocerca cancellata. Next base: position 244,913,719 of record NC_064626.1, on the reverse strand, counting down.
GATGACCTCGCTGTCTGGTCTCCTTCCCCAAAGAACCCAACCCTTTACCATATCCTCCCTGGATGTGATTTCTACGTTGTGTTGCAATAGGTAAGGGGCGTTTAGGAAGTGGCAAATGTAATTATTTACTTGACGATAAAAATATACATCGCATTGCTGACAAAACGGTGTACATCGCGGTGTTATCACTGATAGAGTACAAGTTGGTACGCCATCTTTATCGTTGAATTTTATTTGATGCAAGTCCGTGGAGGTTTGCCTACACCCCGAGTCAACGATGTAGAGAAATTGATTATTTTCCTCGCATGGTTGAATTACTTCATCCAAAAACTCTTCGAACGTTTGTTTATGCAGTTTTCCAGACGTTCTCCATGTCATGTGAACATTCTGATATTTCTCCATGTATCCATCGACGTCTTTTCGGACTCGGGGCCGAACGTTCCAGTCACGTCTTGCAGGCAAACAAATACTTCAGGCAGCAGTTTTCCAGACAATGTGATTGCATATTGCGCGGTATATGAGTGCGTCAATTTAGTTATTTGTCCCACAGCAGTTCGGTGACTTTTTTTACCTTTGTGACACAAAGTGCGCCTACTGCTTATTTTATATTCACATCCTGTATGATCTGTATTTATGATATAATCAGGGTTGAATCTCGTGATTATATTGCTTGTTTCCTGCTGATATTTCACAGCGATTTCCAGAAGCTCGTCCAAAGTTCTCTTGTCTTTCTCGCTGACATATTTGTTACATGCGGTTGAGATATCCGATGCATCGATTTGAAGCGACGAACCCAAGATTCAGACGCTTTGAAGTCAAAATTTCCATCCAGAAATTGAAAAGTAGCAGCCATTGCCCACTGTTGGAGAATCCGCGTTGTTACGAGGCCTGTTCTCTGGTCTCTCGCCTCGATAAACCGGAAGTAAACATACTAATTGATTACTTCCAGTTTATCATTTCGTGTCCCTCCTACTGCGATTTGGAATCTCCATTTTGACAACTGTGTTTTGCTTTTCAATAATCTCGTTGAATGTTTTTGTAACGCTTTCAATGATCATGTTGGATGAAGTTGTGCCATCTCCACTGCCTTGACTTTCACTGCATAATGGATTCTGGTCTGCTCATCTCCATCATCTTCTTCATTAGAATCCCAAGAAATAGGTGTTATTTCTATTTTTCGTTTTTTTTTCGTGCGTCACTTTCTTCGTGGCTTGCTTCGGAAGGACTCGCAACCTCTTCATTGTCGGGAAGTAAGGTCTAAGGCGCTGCTGTCATGGACTGTGCGGCTGGTCCCGGCGGAGGTTCGAGTCCTCCCCCTCGGGCATGGGTGTGTGTGTTTGTCCTTAGGATAATTTAGGTTAAGTACTGTGTAAGCTTAGGGACTGATGACCTTAGCAGTTAAGTCCCATAAGATTTCACACACATTTGAACATTTTTTTCGGAAAGTAACACTTCTTTGACCGTGAATGTCATAGTCCCGTGCATGTCTAGAAATCGTTTGAACATTCCAGAATGAGATTTTCACTCTGCAGCAGAGTATGCGCTGATATGAAACTTCCTGGCAGATTAAAACTGTGTGCCCGACCGAGACTCGAACTCAGGACCTTTGAATTTCGCGGGCAAGTGCTCTACCAATCAGTGCTCTTATCAGATGGTACAGCACTTGCCCGCGAAAGGCAAAGGTCCCGAATTCGAGTCTCGGTCGGGTACACAGTTTTAATCTGCCAGGAAGTTTCATATCAGCGCACACTCCGCTGCAGAGTGAAAATCTCATTCTGGAAACATCCCCCAGACTGTGGCTAAGCCATGTCTCCGCAGTATCCTTTCTTTCAGGTGTGCTTGTTCTGCAAGTTTCGCAGGAGAGCTTCTGTAAAGTTTGGAAGGTAGGAGACGAGATACTGGCAGAAGTAAAGCTGTGAGGACCGGGCGTGAGTCGTGCTTCGGTAGCTTAGATGGTAGAGCACTTGCCCGCGGAAGGCAAAGGTCCCGAGTTCGAGTCTCGGTCGGGCACACAGTTTTAATCTGCCACGAAGTTTCGTTTGAACATTTCTTTGTCGATTTATGAAGATCGTTAGCTGATGTTGGAGCTCACTGATTCCAGCATAAAGTTGTTTTTGATAAGTAACTGCCATAGACAATGCATTGCGTCTGTTAACTCCTGCCGTTCTTCATTGTTAGGTGGAGCCCACAAAAGACCTCCTTCGTCTTCCACCAAATGTTCAATATTTTCAAAATTGCACTCACTGACATCTCGTGAACAACTTGCACTTTGCTCCATTTTAAAGGACAAACGTCTGCACACTTCAAAGCCAAGCTTTCAACCGACGCGAAACGTTTATTCCGCAGTTTTAGCCGTCGCTACTCACGCACAGAGACATTAGAGTCCCTTTATTCTTGGAACGGCAGTTACAAATAAGGAAACACCAACGGCCACAGACCATAAACAGGATTTGGTGCGACGACGTGTTAACGATGTGATAGATATAAAATTTTCTATTACCCTGTCCCTGCATTTGTATGACGGGTTTATGACTATTTTCGAAGAAATATTTTAACAACTTCTCTCAATTTTAAGGTAAATAACCAAATTTATATATGCCAACGTTTTAATTACGGTTAATTTCCTATTAAAATAAAAAAAAAACGCAAAAGTTTGAAACAAAATGTGACATTCAATTTGTAATTTTGATTTATAGAGGCTTGCAATTTTTTTTAATCAGTTCCTTGCAAAATTTTCATGAGTAATTGTAAATTAAAACAAGCGTTTGAAAAAAAAGGGAAAGAGAAGTAGCATGGATGGGTCTCGAACCAGGGTCGCCTCGACGGGAGTCTCGCTCGCTTGCCACCTTTTTTTTAAAAAAAAAAACGATCCCATTTTGTTCTGTATTGTTCGCTGAATTTGTTCGTGGCGGACGTCCGATGACACTCGTTCAGGTGTTCGTTAATCTGTTCTCTCAGTTTTTTTTTATTACAGAGGGTAGCTAAACCCTCTCACCGAACACGCTTTTTTTTAATATCCTTTTGTTCGCTGTATCTGCTCGGGGCGGACGTCGCAAGACACCCGTTTCAGTTCGTCATTGATCCATTAACTCAGTTTTTTTATTACAGAGGTCAGCTAACCCTCTGACCGAACACGCTGAGTTACCGTGCCGGCGCGAGCTACCGTGCTGGCACTCGGCTACTCACTCACTAACTACATTTGTGAAACTTTTCTGTATATAAAGAGGTGCCCAAACTTTAACAGGCAATATTTCAAACACGTGGCCGCATTGGCACCTACAATTGTAGGGTGTGATGGGTGCCTAATCACACTATAAGCAGCCGAAGTGGGAGCTCATAACTCGATGCACCTCCCAGAAGGTGCCCTCGTGAGACTGTTCCCTACTGGGTCACGGGCGGGACTTCGTAGTTCGCCGCCAACAACAAGCGCAGCCCTATCAGCAACCTCCACGCCGCCGCCAATGAGATAGACTTATGCGTTGTGATATGTGGTGGCCATAGGAAACAAAGGGTTCATGTACGGCATTCGCATACGACAGTTCTAGTATGAGTTCGCGGGTTACAGTTCGTAGCTACAGTTCGTATTGGAGCTCTGCCTGCAAGACTTAGTTTACAAGTGGAGTCACCAATAGCCTTCGCATAGGCGCAAGTGTTTATTACAGTGATTGGCCGTGTAGCGTCCAGGAAGGACATACTCTGGTTGACACTGTATTCAGTAACACTCGCTTTGACAGGCCACTGCGAAGTTGTATCTGTACGCACTAAATTGTACATGTGTGTGTGTATCACTAATTCATTTGCAGTGTCGCAGTTCCTCTGTCCACCTCCGAGCACTTAAACTCAATATGACGTGTAGTAGCCGTTCTACCCAGAGAACCCATACACACCATTTGGCGACGAGAATTCCGAAATGACTGCGCTGCATAAATACCTGTGTCACTTTGCTATTGCTTGCTTGCCTGTTCATTAACTTTCCGTGCTTGTGGCCATTTGCTGTTACAGGTTGGTGCTCTTCGTTTTTGCTATCTAATTGCCGTGTTTCCGTTGCGCACACGTTCACTTTAGGATTTATTGTGTGTTTGTATTAGGATTACTTTACCATGTTAAACTCACCGTGCATATGTGTGCATTCGCACGGAAATGATCCTTGACTTGTGATCGCCGTAATTATATGTGTATGGTGTCTGTTTTTCGGACATATCCTGAAGGACAGACATCATGGTGGATCGTGACAGCCGTGAAGAATTAAATTTCAATGGGCAGAGAGCACTACTTCCGTAGTGTGTGGAGTAAGTTGAGAATGTGGGTCTGTGGGGGGAGGACGTGCTTGGTGTAAGTCCGCGCAGCCGCGCTGCCTCCCGTGTCATCGGTGGCTTAAGGGTTTGAGCGCCCGCCTAGTAAGCAGGAGGTCCTAGCTTCGAGTTCCGGTCGGGCGCACATTTCAAACTCTCCATTTCTATCAACATCTCGTACCCAGCTGATGTTTGTAATTCGTTGAAATTTTATAATTTTTCACAGTGTACCGCAAGAGATTGGGAGTACAAACTGATTTAATACATGAGATGCAGTTGCGAATATGAACAGCCGCAGCTGTGTAAGGGAACGACAATGGAAATTTATGCCGGACTAACACTCGACCCTGGACTTAGCGTTTTAAGCGAACGATCGCCTTAATCGCTTGCGCTATCCGTGCTCGATTCATAGCCAGACCGAAACTTCCATATGCCGTCGATCCTACGTCGCTACCTGTACTCGTACACACATTATGTAATTCCTCTACATTGGAGGGTATTTTAATTGAAAGTCGCTGCCCGGTATCGGCGAATAAATACCTCATTGCAGTGCCTGTGTTGTTAAGATGAAATATGGAAAGTTCTTTCGGACATACTGTGATGCAGGGACGACGGCAGATATAAGTTTAAGTGTGGCCGTGAGTCGTGCACGGATAGCCCAAGCGAGCAAGGCGACCCCTTGTGTAAAGCGAGAAATCTGAGTTCGAGTCTCGGTGCGGCACAAATTTTCAATGTCGTCATTGCCATACACGGCGAATACATTTGACGTATTTCATAACGGTTGCCGTCGCCGTAGTGTTCTTCCTCCGAACGTGGATGTCCGAAGGAACGTCGCATCGTTCTTGTTAACAACGCAAGCACTGGAGACTCCAATTCGGTTTAGAACACTTGTGGTCTATGGAACCGAGAAACAATCTCAAACTGGCGTACAAAAGTCACCTCATCTCTTGGTCTCCCTCTACGATTTTTACCCTCCAAGCTGCCCTCCAAAACTAAATTGGTGATCCCTTGACGCTTCAGAATATGCCCTACAAACCGATCCCTTCTTCTAGTCAAGTTGCGCCACTAATTTCTCTTCTCTCCAATTCTATTCAAGACCTCCTCATTAGTTAACTACGCATCTAATCTTCAGCATTCTTCTGTAGCACCACATTTCGAAATCTTCTATTCTCTTCTTGTCTAAACTATTTATCGCCCACGTTTCATTTCCATACATGGATACACTCCATACAAATGCACTACTGGCCATTAAAATTGATGCACCACCAAGATGTCGTGCTCCAGACGCGACATTTAACTGACAGGAAGAAGATGCTGTGATATGCAAATGATTAGCTTTTCAGAGCATTCACACAAGGTTGGCGCCGCTGGCGACACCTACAACGTGCTGACATGGGGAAAGTTTCCAGCCCATTTCTCATACACAAACAGCAGTTGACCGGCGTTGCCTGGTGAAACCTTGTTGGGATGCCTCGTGTAAGGAGGAGAAATGCGTACAAAAGTCGGATTGTAGCCTATCGCGATTGCGCGTTGGTCGAGATCCAATGACTGTTAGCAGAATATGGAATCGGTGGGTTCAGGAAGGTAATACGGAACGTCGTGCTGGATCCCAGCGGCCTCGTATCACTAGCAGTCGAGATGACAGGCATTTTATCCGCATGACTGTAACGGATCGTGCAGCCACGTCTCGATCCCTGAGTCAACAGATGGGGACGTTTGCAAGACAACAACCATCTGCACGAACAGTTCGACGACAATTGCAGCATCATGGACTATCAGCTCGGAGGCCATGGCTGCGGTTACCCTTGACGCTGCGTCACACACAGGAGCGCCTTCGATGGTGTACTCAACGACGAACCTGGGTGCACGAATGGCATTTTTTCGGATGAATCCAGATTCTGTTTACAGCATCATGAGGTCGCATCCGTGTTTGGCGACATCGCGGTGAACGCATACGGGAGTGTGTACTCGTCATCGCCATACTGGCGTATCACCCGGCGTGATGGTATAGCGTGCCATTGGTTACACGTCTCGGTCAACTCTTGTTCGCATTGACGGCACCTTGAACAGTGGACGATACATTTCGGATGTGTTACGACCTGTGGCTCTACCTTTCAATCGATCCCTGCGAAACCCTACATTTCAGCAGGAGAATGCACGGCCTCGTGTTGCAGGTCCTGTACGGGCCTTTCTGGACACAGAAAATGTTCGACTGCTGCCCTGGCCAGCACATTCTCCAGATCTCTCACCAACTGAAAACGTCTGGTCAATGGTGGCCGTGCAACTGGCTCGTCACAATACGCCAGTCACTACTCCTGATGAACTGTGGTATCGTGTTGAAGCTGCATGGGCAGCTGTACTTTTACATGCCATCCAAGCTGTGTTTGACTCAATGCCCAGGCGTATCAAGGCTATTATTACGGCCAGAGGTGGTTGTTCTGGGTACTGATTTCTCAGGACCTATGCACCAAAATTGCGTGAAAATGTAATCACATGTCAGTTCTAGTATAATATATTTTTCCAATGAATACCCGTCTATCAGCTGCATTTCTTGTTGGTGTAGCAATTTTAATGGCCAGTAGTGCACTTTCAGAAACGACTTCCTGACACTTAAATCTATACTCGATGTTAACAAATTTCTCTTCTTCAGAAACGCTTCCCTTGCCATTGCCAGTCGACATTTTAAATCCTCTCTAGTTCGACCATCATTAGTAATTTTGCTCCGCAAATAGCAAAACTCATTTACTACTTTAAACGTCTCCTTTCCTAATCTAATTCACTTTGCAATTTATAAGTGCACGGCTACGACGGATGCGTAAGAGAGAGGGGATATTAAAAATCTCACGTAGCGCACATTCGCTGTATCTTAGGTAGAGCAACTCGATATTTTTCTTTTTTGAATGAGATTCGCGACATTTTGCTATATATTTTAATGTTGATTTACTGTACTTTAAACTTCGCTACGCACAATGTCGGGCGCAATATATATATTTTTAATCGATGCTCATGATGTAACATTTCGACGATTGCATTGTGGTATCGACAGCATCTCCGACAACCCCATCCGCCGCGCAGCGCGCGCTGACAGCTACGTGAGGCACGGCACTTTTGAACTCGCCGCCAGTACTCCGCCGGGCGAGATCTTTATCCGTAGCTCGCTTTTCTCCGTGCGCTGGCCCCACGCATTCACGCCACCAGCGGACACGGAATTTACATCTCACTCGCCCGCAGCTCTCACTGACCGCTGCAGCCTTTTAAGCAGCCGCAGTTAAAAGCACCCCACACATCAAGTGCATCTGTAGACTTTTGGACATTAGTGTGGAAAACTATAAAGGACAGACAAATGAAAACTAGACAGATGGAAAAAGTAAGTATACTGTTCATTATTTAAAAAGTAATTGCCATAACCAGAGTTGCGCTGTAGCAAAAGTACGGTCTGGTAATTTTGGTACAGTACAGAAACGACTCTGTAAATTGTTGGATTACAGGCAGTAACGGTAAAAGTGATACGGAAAGGCGTAAATGAATGTGTGAGGGAGACTCTGGCAGCCTAAACTACTTTCTTTTTTTGTTTTTTTGTTTTGCGCATAATTAGAGCTGCACGTCGTTCAGTGTTAGTCCGTTGCGTATTTCTTTATCCTTACAAAATATGAATTGCATTTCACATGTAATAAAAGTTATCTGATCCGGTACCTTCTACCCTTTTATGCAACCAAAGCAAATACTTTAAATACAAGTGCCGTTTACCCGCAAAAACATAAAAAAATTGATGTAATTGTTATTTTTTGCTCAATAGTTCTTCATCATGATGACAGACAAAAGTTACCTGCTGTTACTCGTAAGTGCTAAAATAGCTTATGAATTAACAGAAACATGTTTTATATAAACTCAACAAAGTATTGAAGCGATGTTTGATCGATTTTCGTTTCGCATTTTTTAAAATTTTATCTTTTTCTGAAGAAACTGTCTAGCGCTGTATGGTATACCGTTATTTTGTACTGTTTTTACTACAACATCCCTCTATTCCACGTTACAAATCAACTTTTTTCGTCTAAAACCTGAATTAAACACTGGCAATTTTATTTGCCATAAATACTGTTTACTTTTAACGACTTCATATTCGCAATAAGGTGTAATAGTGATCCCGGAAATACTTGTTTTCAGTACTGCAGAAAAACAGTCGAAGCTGCAAATTTCACTTTTATTTAGTTGATGAGTAGCTTAAGGTCGGGACCCATTTTCAAATCATCTTAAAGGACAGAAAACCAAAGTTATAACCATGTACAATACAACTATTACCAAATTCTTCTCCCCCCCTCCCCTGTTTCTACCTCTTTCAATTCCACCCCTACATATGCCTGCGAGTGTGGTTATGCAAAGCCTTTCCCTAGGATAGCCAGTACCATTTGGCTATAACCTTTCATATATACATTGCGTCTCTTGTATCCCTTTTTGTTATTTGATTAAACGGATACGTGTTATTTTATTGCCATTAGAAGCCCTAATTTTTGGTGCATTGTGAAAGACAAGTCTGTCATTTAATGTCTGTTTTTACCTGGAAAATGTCAAAGAGTTTTTTTATCTTCATATGATGCTGTAAGGTATGTTATGGTAAGGATTTTTACGTTTGTAAAGTGTTGGAAATGAAGATTTTTTGTAAATGTCCTATTATTTGTTTGCTTTTAATACTAATGTTTCGGTTCACATTTAATGATTTTTACGTACCATCAAGGCACATAACTTTGTCATACGCGCTGTATGTGGTACTGCTGTTCTTTGCTATTCGGTAATGTTAAGTATTTTATTGTTTATGGTAAAAAATTTTATAAATATTAATTTAATTGTTGATTTGCACTGTTATTGCATTAATTGTTGCATTAATTGTTGCATTAATTGTTATATGTAAACAAAAGATGTTTCCTGACAGGACGCGCCTTTACCGAACTAGGATAACTATGTAGGACAAAAACGTTCCGTAGCTTATGTGGCCCTTTATATACCCTCTCTGTTCCTATGCGGTTCACCGCTTTCTGTTTCTGAGGAAGTCCTTACAGAGGCAAAGCGATCGAAATGAGATAAGGTTGGTTGGTTTGGGGAAGGAGACCAGACAGCGTGGTCATCGGTCTCATCGGATTAGGGAAGGATGGGGAAGGAAGTCGGCCGTGCCCTTTCAGAGGAACCATCCCGGCATTTGCCTGGAGTGATTTAAGGAAATCATGGAAAACCTAAATCAGGATGGCCGGACGCGGGATTGAACCGTCGTCCTTCCGAATGGGATAAGGCCCGATGGGTATGCAACACAACTGACGTACAGCTAACGTGGTGACGATCTTAACTGACAAAGGCTACTAGGAAAATTACCGTAGTCTACACTTACTCATGACAGTCTACAGTTTTCTACGGTGGTTTTACAACTCTAGCTATATCTGTTAATACGTTTATCCCACAATGAGACAAGACAATCAGTGCTTTCGTGGAAAAAATGTTTGTGGTTACTACGGAACCATTATTGCACCTCAGGGTGTACCTCTTCGTCCGCAGCATATCAACGTCCACGAAGGTCTTCCTTCAGGGACCCAGAAATATGGAAACCGCATGAGGAGAGATCGGGACTGTATGGAGGGTGTCTAACGGCTTCCCAGGGGAACTTCTGCAGCGTAGTCGAAACAACCGTAGAAGCATGTGGGTGTGCCTTATGCAGCAAAATAATAATGCCACGTCAACATTCCTGGGCGTTTTGACACAATGGCGCTCTTCAGTCTTGGCAAAGTGTCGACATACCACTGTGCGTTAATTGTGGAGCCGTGTTCCGGAGGGTCAATGAGCAGCGGGCTCTTGCAGTCAAACAAAAAGGTCATCATGACTTTCCCGGAGCTGGCGCGCACGGCTTTGGATATTTTCGATAGTGGTGAATCCACGCGCTTCCATTGTTGGCACCGACATAGCTCTCCGACTAAAAAATGATTCTTCATCTCCCGCGATAATATGGGACAGGAAACGATATTCTTCACCGTAATACATTTTCAGATGTTGCAGTGATGTCGACATTCTGTTCATCTTCTGTTCCTCCAAAGGCTGTGGGGATTTCTCTGCGTACAGAGTTTCCGGGACTTCAGACTTATCTTCATGACGGCGTGATCGGTATCTTGACTGATGCACAATATGGGGCGAATGTCTTCCACCTTCCGGGTCGGTCGTTTCAAACGGCAGCATCCAACGCAACAGTGACAGAAGTGGTAATTACTTTGTGGGCCTGTCCTGACCGACTGCTGCCTTTCGGTGCCACCCGACCTTCTCGAAATCGTTTGACTCCATGCAAACACACAGTGTTCGCCATACGAACGAAGCAGATATTCGGACACGAGTTTCACTTCCTGTCACTCTTTTCGCAGTCAAAAATCGCTCTGCACCTCGCTGTTCCTTTCTCTTGACCCCCATAGTCAAGTCGGACGTACAAAACGACTAGCTGATCTCATGTTCAGCACATCTAACAGACAAATGGCACAGCGGTGAACGTTCGCGCTGTTCCTTCCTAATTCCCAATAGAGGCCGCTTCCATACGCACACCTAGCTGCGTTACTAATGTCCGCGCCATGCTCATTACGTAGTCTGTCTCGCTTTGATTTCACTGCCCCTTATGTACATCAACGTGGCTCCACCGTACTAAGTGTCTTGTATGACTGTCTCAGAATTCAGTACTATTTGTTACAGTCAAGAACATAACACTCATGTATATACAAGTCATGCACCACATTAGAACCTACAGTATCCAAAGTTATGTACAACGCGGTTATTATGCGCACGTGGTGTGAAGAAACATATTAATGAGTTTTACGTAAGTCCGCAGGCTTTCGTGGCCGTTGTCACTAAAGATAAAATCTTCTGAGTTGTTAGGCCGCGTCATATTTCCTTCTAAAATAATCGACGTTTCGACCACTCTGCTGGGAGTTTCTTCAGGTTCTGTTCTACCAATAGTGGACACCGAAACATCCTGATGAAGATCTCGGCAGAAGGGTCGAAACGTCGATTAGTTTTGAAGGAAATATGTCGCGGCCTAACAACCCAGAAGATTTTATCTTTACATTAATGTGTCACCTTTCTGTAGATGTCTGTTTGTATTTAATTATCATACATAATGGCTATGAAGCTGAAATCGCGATTGTGTGAAAATATGCAAGTGACGGAAATTTCATTGGAAAAGTTCTATCTGACTGTCGTCCCTCGAGTAGAAGAAATCATTTTGATGTTAAGTTCCGGCTTCATACCTCCAAATGCCTTTTATCAACTTGTTCGTCTCGATTCCCCCTACACCACTGCGTTGTTAACAGAGTTTACGCCACGTATAAATTTCTATACGTATTGCAAGTCCCTCGACCGCGTTTTTGTGTTTCTTTGAGAAGATTAGTCTCAGAAACTACTGCAGTGGTTTTGATACGGATTTCACTAATAGAGAGATTTATTCACGAGGAAAGTTTGTGTCTATTAATTATTAGCGAACCAGGCAATGCTTCGAAACCGCTTAATGTGTGTAGGAGCTGAATGTACGTTCTAATCTCCTTCTCCTCCCCCCGTCCCTCCCCCCCCCCCCCCGTCTCCTCGCCCATCTCCTCTTCTTCCCCATTTCTCTGGCCATTACCTTCTTCCCTTCTCTCTCCCCATCTCCTTCTTCGCCTGTCTGTCTCTTCCTTCTCCACGTCCATTTATTCCCCTTCCCTCGCTGTCCATTTCGTCTTCTCTCCCCATTCTGACAGTGGTTTATTGCTACTGCCAGAGAAACTGAATTCGCTTAAAATGATTCATTAATAAATCTGCTAGGATTATTGTTATAAAGAGTACGAGTCTGTGAAAAATGCCTGTAAGGAATAAAACAAAAGAGCGCATAGTTCCACCTACAATATTCGTTTAAATTTATGAGTACGGAGAAAGACTACGTACGATAGAAACAAATTTTCTAATGATTTAAATGCCTCATTTCGTAGATAAAACTGTATAAGAGAAAGAAAACGAAACTGCATCTTTCCACTGCACAGCTTTCCCTTTCTCACAGATGGTTTTAACAGAAGACCTGTACTTTGTTGCTTGAAACAATATATCCGTCTGAATGAAATTTCCTGCCAAATTAAAACTGTGTGCCGGACCGAGACACGAGCGTGGGACCTGTGCCTTTCGCGGGCAAGTGCTCTACCATCTGAGCTACCCAAGCACGGCTCGTGATCCTAACCCCCCCCCCCCCCACCCCACACACAAAAATGGTCCAAATGGCTCTGAGCACTATGGGACTTAACGTCTGTGGTCATCAGTCCCCTAGAACTTAGAACTACTTAAACCTAACTAACCTAAGAACATCACACACATCCATGCCCGAGGGATGGAGGCAGACTGAAGCATCTAGAACCGCACGGTCACACCGACCGCCGCCGCCGCCGCCCCCCCCCCCCCCCCCCCCCCCCACACACACACATACAGCTTCAATTCTCCGAGTACCTAGTCTGTATGTTTATTAAAGAATCGAAAAAATCTGAAGTAAATAGGTCAATACCTTTTCGAGAGTTTTGCTGACAATGTTTCCAATTATATACGAGGGTGAGTCAAATGAAAACCTTAAATATATTTTTAAGTATTATTTATTGTGCAGAAGTGGTACAAAGCTGTATCACTTTTCAACATACTCTCCCCAATGCTCAATGCACGTCCTCCAGCGCTTACAAAGTGCATAAATTCCTTTAGAAAAAAATTCTTTTGGTAGTCCTCGCAACCACTCATGCACCGCGTGGCGTACTTCATCAGAACCGAATTTCTTTCCTCCCATTGCGTCTTTGAGTTGTTCATTCATATGGAAATCACTTGGGGCAAGGTCTGGTGAGTATGGTGGATGAGAAAGACACTCAAAACGCAGATCTGTGATTGCTGCAACTGTTGTACGGGCAGTGTGGGCCTTGGATTGTCATGTTGCAAAAGGACACCTGCTGACAGAATTCCACGTCGCTTTGATTTGATTGCAGGCCGCAGATGATCTTTTAGGATATCTGTGTATGATGCATTGGTGACAGTGATCCCTCTAGGCATGTAATACTCCAAAATGACGCCTTTTTCTTCCCAAAAGAGCATACCCTTCCCTGCTGATGATTCTGTTCGAAACTTCTTTGGTTTTGGTGATGAGGAATGGCGCCATTCCTTGCTCGCTCTCTTTGTTTCCGGTTGGTGGAAGTGAACCCAGGTTTCGTCCCCAGTAACGATTCTTGCAAGGAAGCCATCACCTTCTCGTTAAAAGCGCCGAAGAAGTACTTCACAAGCATCTACACGTCGTTCTCTCATTTCAAGAGTCAGCTGCCGTGGCACCCATCTCGCAGACACATTGTGAAACTAGAGCATATCATGCACAATGTGGTATGCTGACCCATGAATAACCTGTAAACATGCTGCAATGTCATTCAGTGTCACTCGGCGGTTTTCCTTCACTATGGCTTCAACTGCTGCAATGTTCTGTGGAGTCACAACTCGTTGTGCCTGACCTGGGCGAGGAGCATCTTCCACTGAAGTCATACCATTTGCGAACTTCCTACTCCATTCGTAGACTTGCTGCTGTGATAAACATGCATCACCGCAGTGAATCTTCATTCGTCGATGAATTTCAATAGGTTTCACACTTTCACTATGCAAAAACCGAATAACAGAAATGCGACGGTATGTGTGCATCTGCACTATGCTGCCACCTACAGGCCATTCCGCACGCTGTTTGTAGCACGCTTACCAACTTACAGGATAAAGGTCCGAAATTTCGATTTGTTGTTACAAATTTAAGGTTTTCATTTGACTCACCCTCGTATATACACCACATGTATTTAAAAAAACGTGTAGCCTATGTCATCCAAAGTTTTTTAAAGTATTGTATAAAAAACTAAAGTAAATCAGTCACGATATTTTCGAAATTTTTGGTAACAGCGTTAAACAATGACTTGTTTTATATAGTGTTACAGCCAGACAAGTCGCACTGTGTCCCACGGGACAATTTTTGCCACTGCTGCTGGAATAGAAGCGAGTAGTCCCTTCATGTGACAACCTAATTGCTGCTACTGATTCGACTAACAGCTACTGAAAATTGGCGGCGACTGGAATTGAGCGTGTTCAGTTCCAGTAGCCGCATGTAGCGGTCATGTGACTTAGTCGCCGCCACACAGCGCTGTTGTCTCCTCGCCTGACAGCTGATTTGCTAGTCGCTCTCTCCTAACAGCTGATTTCCTAGTCGCTCTCTTGTTTTCATCTACATCTACATGATCTACATCTACATGATTACTCTGCAATTCACATTTAAGTGTTTGGCAGAGGGTTCATCGAACCACTATCATACTATCTCCCTACCATTCTACTCCCGAACAGCGCGCGGGATAAACGAACACCTAAACCTTTCTGTTCGAGCTCTGATTTCTCTTATTTTATTTTGATGATCATTCCTACCTATGTAGGTTGGGCTCAACAAAATATTTTCGCATTCGGAAGGGAAAGTTGGTGACTGAAATTTCGTAAATAGATCTCGCCGCGACGAAAAACGTCTTTGCTTTAATGACTTCCATCCCAACTCGCGTATCATATCTGCCACACTCTCTCCCCTATTACGTGATAATACAAAACGAGCTGCCCTTTTTTGCACCCTTTCGATGTCCTCCGTCAATCCCACCTGGTAAGGATCCCACACCGCGCTGCAATATTCTAACAGAGGACGAACGAGTGTAGTGTAAGCTGTCTCTTTAGTGGACTTGTTGCATCTTCTAAGTGTCCTGCCAATGAAACGCAACCTTTGGCTCGCCTTTCCCACAATATTATCTATGTGGTCTTTCCAACTGAAGTTTTTTGTAAATTTAACACCCAGGTGCTTAGTTGAATTGACAGCCTTGAGAATTGTACTATTTATCGAGTAATCGAATTCCAACGGATTTCTTTTGGAACTCATGTGGATCACCTCACACTTTTCGTTATTTAGCGTCAACTGTCACCTGCCACACCATACAGCAATCTTTTTAAATCGCTTTGCAACTGATACTGGTCTTCGGATGACCTTACTAGACGGTAAATTACAGCATCATCCGCGATCAACCTAAGAGAACTGCTCAGATTGTCACCAAGATCATTTATATAGATCAGAAACAGCAGAGGTCCCACGACGCTTCCCTGGGGAACACCTGATATCACTTCAGTTTTACTCGATGATTTGCCGTGGCGTTCAACTTCTTCGATTTGTTCACCGGATTTGTTTTGTTTATGTCTTTTTGTCATCACGATGGAGAACCAAGAAAGAAATATGTACAAGTGGTCAGGCAATGGCGTGTTGAATGTTTGTCGGAAATACGAAGGGCTATGACACACAAATAATAGTAATTACACGAAGAAGAGCGCACGGCAAAACAGTTGTAAAAGATTACTTGTAGATCTGAATGAAATTGGTTTTAACATTCCCTCTCAGGAACGTCTGTGAAAAAAAGTTAAGAACATTAAGGACGCAAGCTGAAATGAATTAAACAAATTTAAGAAATCCTTGAAAAGAGGTATGGGGGCTGACAACGTTTATAATCCCAGCTTAACTGGTGCAACGAAACGAGTTTTTTTTTTTTTTTTTTTTTTTGAGGAATGTCAGTAGTGGTCTTCAGCCCCGCTAAAATTTGGTAAGTTAAACTTTTTACAAATAATTTTACTTTACAGATGGCACACCTTTAGAGAGCCGGTTGCTCACACAAACTGAAGATGACTGTCGGTTCAATGCGCATTCACGAATCCACTTTGCCCTTCTGGAATCGGCCAACAAAAAGTGCGGCTCCTATATTTTATCCATCTCGAGTAGTGACATTGTTTTATTCATGTACTGATCGTGACAAGCCTACGTTCGTAGGTCGTTAAATATAAACTAACAACGGCGTTAACAATTTTGCACTGATTTCAGTTGCCACGGAATAGATAATGTCGTTGTGAAGGCCCTAGCTTAACTTTTCCTCGCTGATTCTGCCTCATTGGAATCTTAGTTAGATAAATATCGCACGACAGTCCGAGTAATTGATGGAAATGGATTTAATACTTCCTGCCTTCACTGTCCTGCGTTAATTTCGCTTGTTCAAACCATCTTCATCAACACACCCGCCTGGGAAATAGGCCCGCATCTCGTGGTCGTGCGGTAGCGTTCTCGCTTCCTACGCCCGGGTTCCCGGGTTCGATTCCCGGCGGGGTCACGGATTTTCTCTGCCTCGTGATGGCTGGGTGTTGTGTGCTGTCCTTAGGTTAGTTAGGTTTAAGTAGTTCTAAGTTCTAGGGGACTGATGACCATAGATGTTAAGTCCCATAGTGCTCAGAGCCATTTTTTTGCCTGGGAAATAGTCCCTTGCAACCGTTATGCGTAGACCAATATCCTTAACATCGGTTTGCTGCATAGTTCTAGAGAATATAATGAGTTCGCAGATAATAAATTCCCTACTGCCTGAAAAGCACATGTCCACGGCTTTAGAAAACATCGCTCTTGCGAACCCCAGCTTTCTCTTTTCTCGCATGGTATACTGCGAACTATGGATAAAGGACAAAAGGCAGATTCCGTATTCCTATATGTCCGAAAAGCATTCGACACGTTACCCCTCTGCAGACTGTTAACAAAGGTACGTCCCAAATATGTGATTGGCTCGAAGTCTTCTTAAGTAACAGAAGCCAGTATATTGTCCTCGACGGCGGGTGTTCATCGGAGACACGGGCAAGGTCAGGTGTTCTCAGTGAAGTGTGATAGCACCGTTGCTATTTTCTATATACGTAAATGATCCAGCAGACAGGGTGGACAGCAATCTGTGGGTTTTCGCTGATGATGCTGTGGGGTACAGGAAGGTGTCGAAGATAAGTTTATACAACGTGACCTAGACAATATTTCTAGTTGGTATTATGAACGATATCTGGCTCTTGTGAATTAATGAGTATGAGTAGGAAAAACAAACCCGTAATATTCGGATACAGCGTTCGTAGTGTCCTGCTTAACACATCGAAGTCGTTTAAATATCTGGGCGTAACGTTGCGAAACGATATTAGATGGAACGAGCGTGAGGATTGTGGTCGATCTCGATTTATTGGGAGAATTTTAGAACAGTGTAGTTTATCTGTGAAGCAGAACGCATGTAGGAAGCTAGTGCGACCTATTCTTGGTTACTGCTCGAGTGGTTGGTATCCGCACCGGGTCGAATTGGAAGAATACAGCGAAGCAATTCAGAGGCGAGATGCTAGATTTGTTACCGATAGGTTCGATCAGCATGCGAGTGTTACGGATGTAATTCGGGAGCTCAAGTGGGAATCCCTAGATGGATGGAAGGACACATTCATTTCGAAGAACACTACTTAGAAAATTTAGGGAACCGGCATTTGAAGCTGACTGCAGAACAGTCCTACTGCGTAGGGACCACCAAGATAAGATGCGAGAAATTAGGACTAATACGGAGGCATATGGACAGTCGTTTTTCCCTCGCTCAGACTGCGAGAGGAACGGGAAACGAAACGACTAGCTGAGGTACAGGGTACCATCCTCGACGCACCGTAGTGTACCTTGTGGAGTATGTATGCGGATGTATGCACTACAGGTCCAGCCCGTACGAGCACTTCCGTTGTCTCTACTTTCAGGTCAACTGGCCATAGAAAGATACGAAATCGTTAGGCCAGTATTCTGAAACCATTTTCACAGACTCGTCACTCTCTTGACAAGGGATAATTAGACATTTGTTCTTCCAGTGAAAATTTACTATGTCTGTATGGCGTCAGTAAATTTGTTCGAAATGGACGAGCGTCATCTCCCACACGAAGTCCACCTTGAGGCCAGTTAAGCAAACTCTTCTCAAGTGCCATATTTAAATTAGGCTTTCGGAATATAGCACTGTCGGAAACTCTTCCATCACTTCCAACAACTGTGTATCTGAATCTGTACTCAGCATCGACCATTGCATACAGCACAATACTGTAAAAGCCTTTGTAGTTGTACAATGTTGCAGGGCCGTACCTAGGACGCATTATGGCAAGATGCTTTCCATCTAAAGTACTGTAGCAATTAAGAGAGTTACATTTCGTTTTAAATGACTTTTGGATGGCTTGCCAATCTCCAACTTTGTCAGGAACCTGAAAAAATAGAAAATAATGCTGGACATAACATAACATGTACAACCACAATATAACATTTCATTCCACAATCAATTGTTTATGGTGATGTTTTTAACTGATTCCAGCAGGTCAAGTATCCATCTTTGACCCTGCTTCATTACCCACTACATACTAAAATTTTTATTGATAATTGTAAACGTGCTTCTATATCCCTAAGTAGTTATTTGTTTACAGGACGCCGTGTCCGTGATGACAGATGACGGCGCCAACAGCGATGAAGTTCCGGTTAATGAGACTCCTCTTCCTGCTACTACCCGTCAAGGAAATAATATGGTTTGAAGAGTTTTAGTAAGATTATTCTTCAACAGTCGACAGCGAGCAGTTAACGGCACCACCAACGCCATCGACAGAAAACTTGGAAGGAATATCTGGTTCCTTGACAAGTGTCAATGAATCTGTTGCAAAACTTCACGAGATGGTGCTCAAGATGAATACGACTATCCAAAAGGCGATTCTGAACATTTTTCAGTAATGGTACAAAATGATGAATGATACGTTGTGGTACATCTTTATTTATGTTATACCTGTTTGATTCTTAATGCATATCAGGAAATTAAACGTATAAAACCATAAAGATGTAAAGAACAGCAATAAAGTTTTGCATTCAAATGTATATCTTCAGTCAAGCTAGAGTAATAAATCTAGAAAAAATCAGATATACAAATACACCTTACCTTGATAAACGGTGCTAAACTTTGTTCTGTAATAAATTTCAGCTAGTAATAGCGAATACTCCTTGCAAGAATCACAAGAGGGGGACGTATACTGGGAAGAGACCGGGTGATAAGGGAAGGTTTCAGTTAGAATACATCATGGTCAGACACAGACTCTAAAATCAGATACTGGACTAAAGGGCGTACGCAGGAGCAGATAAAGACTTAGGTCACAAGGTAGTAGTGATGGAGATTAGTCTGAAGTTTAAGAGATTAGTAAGGAAGAATCCATACGCAAAAAAGTGGGATAGGGAAGTACTAAGGAATGACGAGATATGCTTGAAGTCCTCTAAGGCTATAGATACAGCAATAAAGAATAGCTCAGATGGCAGCACTGTTGAAGACGAATGGACATCTCTAAAAAGGGCAATCACAGAAGCTGAAAAGAAAAACATAGGTAGAAAGAATGTAGCTGCGAAGAGGACAGGGTAACAGAAGAAATACTTGAGTTTATCGATGAAAGAAGAAAGTTTAAAAAAACTTCAGGGAAATTCAAGAATACAGAAATACAAGTCGCTGAGGACTGAAATAGGAAGTACAGTGAAGCTAAGACGAAATGGCTGCATGGAAGAAATGAAGAAACCGAAAAAGAAATGATTGTCAGTAGGATTGACCCAGCATATACGGACGTGAAAACAATCTTCGGTGGGTAACATTAAGAGTGCAACGTGAATTCCTCTTTTAAATGCAGAGGAGAGATCGGAGAGGTGAAAAAATACATTGAAGGCCTCTGTGAGGAGTGATGTGATAGAAGAAGAAACAGGAGTCGGCCTAGAAGAGATAGGGGATCCAGTATTTGAATCAGAATTTAAGAGAGCTTTTAAACACTTAAGATCAAATAAGGGATACATAACAATCCATCAGGATTTCTAAAGTCATTGGGGGAGGCGGCAACATACGACTATTCACGTTGGTGTGTAGAATGTATGAGTCTGGCGACCTACCATCTAACTTCCGGAAAAATATCATCCACACAAATCCGAAGAATGCAAGAGCTGACTAGTGCTTTAATTATCGCACAATCAGCTTAATGGCTCATGGATCAAAGTAACTTAGAAGAAAAGTATACAATAGAATGTAAAAGAAAACTGAGAATGTGTGAGATGACAATCAGTCTGGCTATAGGAAAGGTAAAGTCACCAGAGAGGTAATTCTGACATTGCGGTTGATAATGGTAGAAAAATCAAGACACGTTCATAGGATCTGTCGATCTGGAAAAAGCGTTCAATAATGTAAAATGGTACAAGATGTTCGGAATGCTGAAAAAATAGTGGTAAGTTACAGGGAAAGACGGGTAATATACCGGGTGATCAAAAAGTCAGTATAAATATGAAAACTGAATAAATCACGGAATAATGTAGATAGAGAGGTACAAATTGACACACGTGCTTCGAATGACATGGGGTGTTATTAGAAACAAAAAATACAAAAGTATAAAAAATGTCCGACAGATGGCGTTTCATCTGGTCAGAATAGCAGTAATTAGTATAACAAAGTAAGACAAAGCAAAGATGATGTTCTTTACAGGAAATGCTCAGTATGTCCACCATCATTCAACGACAATAGCTGTAGTCGAGGAATAATGTTGTGAACAGCACTGTAAAGCATGTCAGGAGTTATGGTGAGGCATTGGCGTCCGATGTTGTCTTTCAGCATTCCTAGAGATGTCGGTCGATCACGATACACTTGCGACTTCAGGTAACCCCAAACCCAATAATCGCACGGACTGAGGTCTGGGGACCTGGGAGGCCAAGCATGACAAAGTGGCGGCTGAGCACACGATCATCACCAAACGACGCGTGCAAGAGATCTTTCACGCGTCTAACGATATGGGGTGGAGCGCCATCCTGCATAAACATCGTACGTACCAACAGGTGTTTATCAGCCAGGCTGGAGATGATGCGATTCTGTAACATATCGGCGTACCTCTCACCCGTCACTGTAGCAGTTTTGCTGTCCAACGCCATCTGTCGGTCATTTTGTTAACTATTTTTTTGTTCTAATAAAACCGCATGTCATTCCAAGAATGTGCGTCAATTTGTACCTCTCTATCTACATTATTCCGCGGTTTATTAAGTTTTCAAATTTATACTGACTTTTTAATCACCTGGTATAATATGTGCCAGAGCCAAAATGGAATAATAAGAGTGGACTACCAAGAACGAAGCACTCTTATTAAAAAGGATGTAAGACACGTATGTAGTCTTTCGCCCATGCTGTTCAATCTGTACGTCGAAGAAGCAATGATGGAAAGAAAAGAAAGGTTCAGGAGTGAAATTAAAATTCAGCACGATACTATTTGCTGATGACATTGCTATCCTCAGTGGGATAATATATGCAGCCCTTGACATCAAAATGCTACCGAAAACTTGAGAAAAACTTCAGTAATAGGTGTGGTTATGTGCAACGTCTTGTATCATTCGTGCATATTTGGTAAGGCACCTTTAGCAACTTCCATAAAACAGACATTTCCATCGAGTTATAATAAAAAGAAAGAGTTCCTGTACCAGGCTGCTGTAGAAAGAGCTCCGAATAATCCACCTTTACCCTTTACCTGCTTCACATCTATATGATATAGATGAATTGGCAAAAAAATATGGTCAGAGGGTGCTCAGACTGCCGTCATGTGAGTGCCATTTCAACTCAGTTTAACTCAAGTTAAAGGTTATGTGGCGAGGAACAACAAAAATACACGCTGTCAGATATGGGAAGGGACGCAATAGACCAAGCTTCGTCGTCCGACTGGCATAATGTTGTAAGACACAAGAAAGAAGTAATAATAAAAGTATGGGAAAATGAATTGTAGTGGAAAATAACGTAGAAGAACTTATTATTTCGTTAAATTCTGGAAACAATTTTAGTGGCTCCACAGAAGATAGCGAAAGCGGTTCAGGAACAACTGGCGTGTTACTATTAGGTTTAATAGCATAGCATGTTACCAGAAATTGTTTTCACCTCTTACAGTTTATTCCGCCTATTTGCATAATATGTTTCTTTGCAACATGTGTGAGACTGAGTGCTCGTCCTATTGCAGGTGTTTGTCTATGAAGTGCGATTAGATCATCTAAAGGCATCATCGGCGCTATGGCAGCAACGGCCCCACTACCGCTCTCCCCACGACCTGAAAAGACATTGGCAGTCGTCGGTAGAGAGCGTGCAATATTACTCGGCCGCCAGCTGTGCAGAAAGGGAGGTTGTAGAGGGTACTACGGTAGTGGTGGGAGGCGCTCTTGGGGACGGAACAGCGTGGAAGGGGAAGTGTAGTTGTACGGCATCAAGCTTCACACAAGCGACTACCGCGCAAACTACATACATACCGGGTGATCAAACAGTCAGTATAAATTTGAAAACTGAATAAATCCCGGAATAACGTAGATAGTGAGGTGCAAATCGACACAAATGCTTGGAATGACATGTGGTTTTATTAGAACCAAAAAAATACAAAAGTTCAAAAAATGTCCGATGGATGCCGCTTCATCTGATCAGAATAGCAATAATTAGCATAACAAAGTAAGACAAAGCAAAGATGATGTTCTTTACAGGAAATGCTCAACAACAGCTGTAGTCTAAGTATAATGTTGTGAACAGCACTGCAAAGCATGCCCGGAGTTATGGTGAGGCATTGACGTCGGATGTTGTCTTTCAGCATCCCTAGAGATGTCGGTCGGTCACGATACACTTGCGACTTCAGGTAACCTCAAAGCCAATAATCGCACGGACTGAGGTCTGGGGACCTGGGAGGCCAAGCATGACGAAAGTGGCGGCAGAGCACACGATCATCACCAAACGAGACGCGCAAGAGATCTTTCACCCAGCAGATGTTTATCAGCCTGGCTGGGGACGATGAGATTCTGTAACATATCGGCGTACCTCTCACCCGTCACGGATGTTGTTGTTGTGGTCTTCAGTCCTGAGACTGGTTTGATGCAGCTCTCCATGCTACTCTATCCTGTGCAAGCTTCTTCATCTCCCAGTACCTACTGCAACCTACATCCTTCTGAATCTGCTTAGTGTATTGATCTCTTGGTCTCCCTCTACGATTTTTACCCTCCACGCTGCCCTCCAATGCTAAATTTGTGATCCCTCGATGCCTCAGAACATGTCCTACCAACCGATCCCTTCTTCTAGTCAAGTTGTGCCACAAACTTCTCTTCTCCCCAATCCTATTCAATACCTCCTCATTAGTTACGTGATCTACCCACCTTATCTTCAGCATTCTTCTGTAGCACCACATTTCGAAAGCTTCTATTCTCTTCTTGTCCAAACTAGTTATCGTCCATGTCTCACTTCCATACATGGCTACACTCCATACAAATACTTTCAGAAACGACTTCCTGACACCTAAATCTATATTCGATGTTAACAAATTTCTCTTCTTGAGAAACGCTTTCCTTGCCATTGCCAGTCTACATTTTATATCCTCTCTACTTCGACAATCATCGGTTATTTTACTCCCTAAATAGCAAAACTCCTTTACTACTTTAAGTGTCTCATTTCCTAATCTAATTCCCTCAGCATCACCCGACTTAATTTGACTACATTCCATTATCCTCGTTTTGCTTTTGTTGATGTTCATCTTATATCCTCTTTTCAAGACACTGTCCATTCCGTTCAACTGCTCTTCCAAGTCCTTTGCTGTCTCTGACAGAATTACAATGTCATCGGCGAACCTCAAAGTTTTTACTTCTTCTCCATGAATTTTAATACCTATTCCGAATTTTTCTTTTGTTTCCTTTACTGCTTGCTCAATATACAGATTGAATAACATCGGGGAGAGGCTACAACCCTGTCTCACTCCTTTCCCAACCACTGCTTCCCTTTCATGCCCCTCGACTCTTATAACTGCCATCTGGTTTCTGTACAAATTGTAAATAGCCTTTCGCTCCCTGTATTTTACCCCTGCCACCTTCAGAATTTGAAAGAGAGTATTCCAGTCAACATTGTCAAAAGCTTTCTCTAAGTCTACAAATGCTAGAAACGTAGGTTTGCCTTTTCTTAATCTTTCTTCCAAGATATGTCGTAAGGTCAGTATTGCCTCACGTGTTCCAACATTTCTACGGAATCCAAACTGATCTTCCCCGAGGTCGGCTTCTACCAGTTTTTCCATTCGTCTGTAAAGAATTCGCGTTAGTATTTTGCAGCTGTGACTTATTAAACTGATAGTTCGGTAACTTTCACATCTGTCAACACCTGCTTTCTTTGGGATTGGAATTATTATATTCTTCTTAAAGTCTGAGGGTATTTCGCCTGTCTCATACATCGTGCTCACCAGATGGTGGAGTTTTGTCATGACTGGCTCTCCTGAGGCCATCAGTAGTTCTAATGGAATGTTGTCTACTCCCGGGGCCTTGTTTTGACTCAGGTCTTTCAGTGCTCTGTCAAACTCTTCACGCAGTATCTTATCTCCCATTTCATCTTCATCTACATCCTCTTCCATTTCCATAATATTGTCCTCAAGTACATCGCCCTTGTATAAACCCTCTATACACTCCTTCCACCTTTCTGCTTTCCCTTCTTTGCTTAGAACTGGGTTGCCATCTGAGCTCTTGATATTCATACAAGTGGTTCTCTTCTCTCCAAAGGTCTCTTTAATTTTCCTGTAGGCAGTATCTATCTTACCCCTAGTGAGACAAGCCTCTACATCCTTACATTTGTCCTCTAGCCATCCCTGCTTAGCCATTTTGCACTTCCTGTCGATTTCATTTTTGAGACGTTTGTATTCCTTTTTGCCTGCTTCATTTACTGCATTTTTATATTTTCTCCTTTCATCAATTAAATTCAATATTTCTTCTGTTACCCAAGGATTTCTATTAGCCCGCGTCTTTTTACCTACTTGATCGTCTGCTGCCTTCACCACTTCATCCCTCAGAGCTACCTATTCTTCTTCTACTGTATTTCTTTCCCCCATACCTGTCAATTGTTCCCTAATGCTCTCCCCGAAACTCTCTACAACCTCTGGTTCTTTCAGTTTATCCAGGTCCCATCTCCTTAAATTCCCACCTTTTTGCAGTTTCTTCAGTTTCAATCTGCAGTTCATAACCAATAGATTGTGGTCAGAATCTACATCTGCCCCAGGAAATGTCTTACAATTTAAAACCTGGTTCCTAAATCTCTGTCTTACCATTATATAATCTATCTGAAACCTGTCAGTATCTCCAGGCTTCTTCCATGTATACAGCCTCCTTTCATGATTCTTGAACCAAGTGTTAGCTATGATTAAGTTATGCTCTGTGCAAAATTCTACAAGGCGGCTTCCTCTTTCATTCCTTCCCCCCAATCCATATTCACCTACTATGTTTCCTTCTCTCCCTTTTCCTACTGAATTCCAGTCACCCATGACTATTAAATTTTCGTCTCCCTTCACTACCTGAATAATTTCTTTTATCTCGTCATACATTTCATCTATTTCTTCATCATCTGCAGAGCTAGTTGGCATATAAACTTGTACTACTGTAGTAGGCATGGGTTTTGTGTCTATCTTGGCCACAATAATGCGTTCACTATGCTGTTTGTAGTAGCTAACCCGCACTCCTATTTTTTTTATTCATTACTAAACCTACTCCTGCATTACCCCTATTTGATTTTGTATTTATAACCCTGTAATCACCTGACCAAAAGTCTTGTTCCTCCTGCCACCGAACTTCACTAATTCCCACTATATCTAACTTTAACCTATCCATCTCCCTTTTTAAATTTTCTAACCTACCTGCCCGATTAAGTGATCTGACATTCCACGCTCCGATCCGTAGAACGCCAGTTTTCTTTCTCCTGATAACGACGTCCTCTTGAGTAGTCCCCGCCCGGAGATCCGAATGGGGGACTATTTTACCTCCGGAATATTTTACCCAAGAGGACGCCATCATCATTTAATCATACAGTAGAGCTGCATGTCCTCGGGAAAAATTACGGCTGTAGTTCCCCTTGCTTTCAGCCGTTCGCAGTACCAACACAGCAAGGCCGTTTTGGTTAATGTTACAAGGCCAGATCAGTCAATCATCCAGACTGTTGCCCCTGCAACTACTGAAAAGGCTGCTGCTCCTCTTCAGGAACCACATGTTTGTCTGGCCTCTCAACAGATACCCCTCCGTTGTGGTTGCACCTACGGTACGGCCATCTGTATCGCTGAGGCACGCAAGCCTCCCCACCAACGGCAAGGTCCATGGTTCATGGGGGTACCCGTCACGGTAGCAGTTACAAAACCAGAATCACGCATTTCCTCGAAGAAAAAAGGCCCGATAACGGTAGATGTGGTAAATCCAACCCATAACGTGACTTTCTCGTCGTGCAATGGAGTTTCCACGACAGTTCTAGGATTTTCGTAGCCCAAATTCTGCAGCTGTGGGCGTTGACAGACCCTCGGAGCGTGAAATGAGCTTCGTCGGTCCACAACACGTTACTCAACCAATCGTCATCTTCCGCCATCTTTTGAAATTCCCTCCGCTTCAGGTAACAGTTAATGATGCCGATGGATTTTGTACGGATAGCATCGGAGGGTACGCCTCAGTGCCAACCAAACAGTAATCTATGGAATGCCGGTGCGACGTGCGACCGCACGAGCGCTGACTTCCCCGTGCATAGACGAAACGGTACAATCTCCATTTCTTCCTGAACTGTCTCAGCAGCATTACGCCTTGTGCTCTGTCGGCCACTACGAGGTTTATCGTCTAAACAACCCGTGGCTTCGAACTTCGAAATCATTCTCGCCACAGCTGCATTTGTCAACGGACCTTTACCCGTTCGAATCCCCTTCCTATGGCGATAGGATCGTAACGCTGAACTAGCACATTCCTCATTCTGATAATATAGCTTCACTAAAAGCGCCTTTTCACGTAACGTCAACATGCTGCGACTGCTGGCGCTTCTGATTCTCTCTCTCTTTTTTTCCTTTATTGTTATTTTATACCTGTACAATCAGGTAGGCTGGCAGCAGCATGCTACGCCGCTCTTCAGCCTTAGAGTTGACAATGATATAACAGAGAAAGAAGATCCAGAATAAACAGAGCGACGATAAAAAAAAATATAGTGGACACAGAAATACAAAAAACACGGAGCCGTTCACACTCGACGATAACGACACTTAAAACATGTTGACAGGCGCACATAGCACTGATGAATTCGATGACACAGGTGAACGTATGAGCGTGACGGCGGACACTAAAAAACACAACACGACGGCACACACACGCGAAACTGATGGCGATGATCTCCGGCGCGCGAAAGTCCAAATAGCGTGTACGAGTCCGGGGACCTGCCAAGAGGGGAAGAAGAGGGAGTGGGAGGGAGAGGGTTGAGCAAGGATGCCAATGGCGGATGGTTCAAATGGCTCTGAGCACTATGCGACTCAACGTCTGAGGTCATCAGTCGCCTAGAACTTAGAACTAATTAAACCTAACTAACCTAAGGACATCACACACATCCATGCCCGAGGCAGGATTCGAACCTGCGACCGTAGCGGTCACGCGGTTCCAGACTGAAGCGCCTTTAACCGCACGGCCACACCGGGCGGCGCCAATGGCGGAGGAGACGGTAGTAGGAACGGAGGAAGGGCTGGAGGGGAAGCCCGGGGGAGGAGGGGGGAGAAGGGGGAGAGAAGGGAGAGAGGGTGCCCAAAGGAAAACAAACACAGGAAGAGGGAGGGAGGATCAAAGTTGGTAGGAGGAGTAGATGGAGGGGAGGAGGGCATCATCAGGGAGGGGGAGCTGGCGGAAGCCACCTTGGGAGAGGGTGTGGAGAGTGGAGAGATGGAGAGCAGGTGGGACATGGAAGTACAGGCGCGGCAGCGGCCGGGGGACGGGGGTGGGGGGGGCGGGATAGGATGGGAGAGACCAGCAGGTGAGGAGGATCGAGTTTGCGGGAGGTGTAGAGGATCCGTATCTGTTCGAGGAAAAGGAGGAAGTGGGGGAAGGGAATTAGGTTGTACGGGATCCACGTAGAGGAGGGAAGACGGATGCGATAGGCGAGGCGAAGAGCATGGCGTTCCAGGATCTGAAGGGATTTGTAAAAGGTAGGGGGAGCGGAGATCCAGGCAGTGTGGGCGTAGCAAAGGATAGGGCGAATGAGGGATTTATAGGTATGGAGGATGGTAGATGGGTCCAGACCCCAAGTTCGGCCGGAGAGGAGTTTGAGGAGACAGAGGTGGGAGCGTGCCTTTGCATGAATTGTCCGGAGGTGGGGGGTCCAGGAGAGGCGACGGTCGAGGGTGACACCAAGGTACTTAAGGGTGGGGATGAGGGCGATAGGACGGCCATAGATGGTGATGTAGCTATCGAGGAGGTTGAAGGAAGGAGTGGTTTTGCCTACTATTATCGCCTGGGATTTGGCAGGATTGACCTTAAGCTACCACTGGTTGCACCAAGCGGTGAACCGGCCAAGATGGGATTGGAGAAGGTGTTGGGAGGGCTGCAGGGTGGGGGCAAGGGCAAGGAAGGCAGTGTCATTGGCCTACTGGAGAAGGTGAATGGGGGATGAAGGCGGCGGCATGTCCGCCGTGTACAAGAGGTACAGAAGAGGGGAGAGGACAGAACCCTGCGGCACACCGGCAGAGGGGAAAAAGGTGTAGGAATCCATGTTGTGGATGGTGACGTAGGAAGGACGGTGGGAAAGAAAGGAGCCGATCAGACGGACGTAGTTAATAGGAAGGGCCAAGGTTTGGAGCTTGAAGAGGAGACCAGAGTGCCACACGTGGTCATAGGCTCGTTTAAGGTCAAGGGAGAGGAAGATAGCGGAACGACGGGAATTAAGCTGTTCGGAGAGGAGATGAGTGAGGTGAAGGAGAAGGTCATCGGAAGAGAAGGACGGCCGACAGCCACACTGGGTAACGGGAAGGAGGCGGTGCTGGCGGAGATGCTAGTGGATGCGTCGGGTGAGGATGGATTCCAGGACCTTGCTGAAGACCGAGGTAAGGCTGATGGGACGGGAGGAGGAGACAGCGGTTGGTGGTTTACCAGGTTTAAGGAACATCAGGATACAGGAGGTTTTCCACAGGTCGGGGGAGTAGCGGGTGGACAGGACTACATTGTAGAGCCTGGCCAGGGTGGAGAGGAAAGAGACAGGAGCTTCACGAAGGTGACGGTAGGTGACACGATCGTGACCAGGAGCGGTGTTGCGTTTCGTGCGGAGTGTAGCGATGAGATCCTGTATAGTGATAGGGGCATTGAGTCCTGTGTGTGCAATGTTGTCCAGGTACTGGAAACCAGGTGCGAGGGGAGGCACAGAGGTGTCAGTTCGATCGCGGACATCTGGGAAGAGGGAGTAATCGAACTGGGGATCGTCAGGAATGGTAAAGACATCGGAGAGGTAGGAGGCAAAGTGATTGACCTTACTAATGGCGTCAGAGAAGATTCTCTCTCTCATTACAGCTCCTTTTATACAAGATTGTCATGCGCAGTCACTGACGTTTTGCTGTCCAGCGCCATCTGTCGGACATTTTGTAAACTTTGTTTTGTTTTTGGTTCTAATAAAACCCCATCTCATTCCAAGCATGTGTGTCAATTTTTACCTCTCTGTCTACATTATTCCCAGGTTTATTGAGTTTTCAAACTTATACTGATTTTTTGATCACCCAGTATATAATTAAGCATGGACTACTGACGGTTTCCTAGTAGCTTTGGTCAGGTAAGATCCTACCAACGCTACCTGTACACTGGGCGTGTTGCAAAAGTATCAGGCGTTACCTCATAACGATCGTTTTCTTTACATATGCGATTAATGTCTTACTAGATTCCCCTAAAAACGGGGAGCAATGAACCGTCTACAAAGTGATTCAAGATACATAAATGGCTGGGTAACACTCGGAACATTTTTTGTTCTACATAGTCATCCTCCTGTCTGTTACTGAAGAAAATACAGTATTTATAGCAAAACAGAAACTGTCTGTGCTTAACTCCGTTTTTTTCGAAAATTGTTTATTTATAATGTGAAAAAAAGGGATGTTTTGGTAAAAATAAACAATACACATTTATTACATAGAGCTAGGAAACAAAATTTCTTCAACAAAAAGATAAAATAAAATAAAAACCTCGAAACAAAAATATATCAAACATCGGTTCAATACTATGCCGAACTTATATTGAACATTTTTCTGTTGTTCATAAAAAAACATTCGCATTTAGCAATAACAACAGGAAACTATTGTCTTTGATATTAATCGAGAATGTTCTACGGAGTACAAAATAACAACAATAATGATACATTTTTTTGTTTGTGCATGTAAACTATACATGCATCAAAAGTAATTGCTTTCGTTACATAAAAACATAGAAGTTACGCGATCAACTAATTTTTATTACTTACAATATTAAATTTATATTCTGCAAGGATATGAAATACACGTGGACTCACACTGAATGATGTGCGGTTCTAATTATGTGCAAAACAAATAACCAAATCAATAATAGAAAAAGAGACAAGTCCTCGGCTACCATTCTTTGTCTTACCTATTTATTTATGTTACTTTCTCCACCAATTCTACCAACGCCACCGATAATCCTACCATTTACTTATGTAGTTCACTAAAACTACCGAATTGTAATTTTAGTAGAGCGCAACTCTACTCAGGATGCGACTCAGCTCAACCATTCCTACACTTCATACAGCGTTGCCCAAACCCTTACTATCGAAACTATCCAAGTGGTATAGATCCCAAAGTACTCTGAGAGAGACGTCTGACTGCAGAAGGGACCAATCGGAACGACCGACCGACCCCCATGTGACCAACAGCCATTGGCGTTATTTCGGAGCAGTATGGGGGACATGACGTTTAGCGCACCGCTTTCCTGGCTGTTGTTGGCACTGTAGATCTTGGAGTCGCTACTTCTATTTCAAGTAGCCTCTCAGTTCATATCAAGAGGCCGAGGTAATCCGGTTCCAGTCGTCACCCATGAAAAAAGTCCCTGGCAGTGCCGGGAACTGAAACCAAGTGCTCCGCATGGCAGTCAGTCATGCTGACCAGGTAGCTATGGAAGAGGACAGAGAGGTACAGTAGTACAATACTTAGTTTTTATTGCCAAGGACAACTTACACACCGAGCGAAGTGGCGCAGTGGTTAGCACACTGGACTCGCATTCGGGAGGACGACGGTTCAATCCCGCGTCCGGCCGTCCTGATTTAGGTTTTCCGTGATTTCCCTAAATCACTCCAGGCAAATGCCGGGATGGTTCCTTTGAAACGGCACGGCCGACTTCCTTCCCATCCTTCCTTCCCTAATCCGATGAGACCGAAGCTCATAGCTCATTTCTTTGTAGAAATAAAATATTGTAATAACTTGGAAGTTTAATGTACATATCACTTTTTTATTCATGCCGCCGGTCTTCTCAACTTCTCTCATTCCTTGTTCGCGTCGGTGCTGACTCCCACAGTAGCCGACACAACATTAGACATACGCAGGGGAGACATACAGCAGCACGACCACATGCAACAACAACTATTGAGCAATTTTCAACCACGCTGGTTAAACAATGAATCGCCCTACTGCAAGAACTCCTTACCAACCTTGTGGCCAACATGGAAGCGCGTTGCAGAGAATGCACTGTTGACTGTGGTGATCACACACCCTATTAAGAACATCTTCCCCCGTTTGTAATGTTCGGTGGACCACCACGAACCGCACAAACTTCAGAGTAATTGTTGTCTTTGAATAAAAGTGTCATTTCTGCTCATCTCACTGCGTATTTCTTTCAGTTACCTACTTTACAGTACCAGTTTCTGCCAGGTATTGTCCAATTTTCATCGAGCTGTGTTACTTGGAAGTGACACATCAAGCGAAAGATATTTACGTCCTTAAGTTTTGCACGTAAGCTTAAGACAAGATTATTCATAAGCATCCCCGAGTCCACAGAAGACGGCTGTACAATAATTACAAAACGTACAGCAAAAAACACCGATCAGTGCATTGACCGTCTATCCATTATCTGTAAGTCTTCTAATTTTCACTCCTTCGTCTTTCGAGAGCCAGGAGGTATATATATGAATAACCCTGTATATGGCACAATCTGTCGTTTAATATGCTTATATATCTTGTAAGCTACCACCGCTTTAACTTAAATAGTCATGAAAGCGTTAGCTAAAGCTATGCGGCATCAGTCTTATACAATTTAATGAAATATCCAAGTAGGACGTCAGCTATTTTGGTGAGTACTACAGTCAAAAGTTATTTCTAAAAAAAAAAAAAAATTCTACAACTCCAGTTTAGAAATTTCGATGTCCATCTTTCACCTCCTAACAGTATAAAACTACGAGTTCAGAAAAGACTTCATTATGCTGTGAAAGAAAAAAAGTAACTCAGAGAGAAACAGATCTGTCAGAAAGATGGAGAACTGTTTGACATCTACCAAGAAAAGTATATCTGCATTGCAATAATGAACCATACAGCTTGATCCCAAGTTGGAGAGGACAGGTGACACTGCTGTGCGTGGGTCATTTTCTTACATCATCTGCTCGCTGCCATCTGTTTTTCTTTAGTTTTGAATATTCTCGACAGAGAGTGGAGTAAACACACGATGGTGTGCCTACCAAGGATTAATTCTCGTTCCATATTTGTTTCGGTTCAGTTTGGATGCCGGCGTAGAAATTATCACGATTTTCTGTACCACAATATTCAGTCATATCAAAAAGACTTTTAACATTATATCCTGGAACTTCACTAACTGTCAGCTTTTACGATGTATATGTTGTTTTTACATAGCTCTCTACAAATATAAGGAAATTTTCAGAGACGTTACAAAATGGTTCAAATGGCTCTGAGCACTATGGGACTTAACTTCTGCGGTCATCAGTCCCCTAGAACTTAGAACTAAAACCTAACTAACCTAAGGGACATCACACACATCCATGCCCGAGGCAGGATTCGAACCTGCGACCGTAGCGGTCGCCTAAAGACTCGAAAGACGGACAATTGACACCAGTATCCAAGAAAGCAAATGGAAGTAATCTTCTGAATTACAGACCCATATCGCTAACACCGATTTGCAGTAGGATTTTGGAACATATATGGAGTTAGAACATTACGAGTTATCTCGAACAAAATGGTTTATTAACGAAAACCCAACACGGATTCAGAAAATATCATTCTCGTGAATACAACTAACTCCTAATTTTCACGGAGTAATACATGCTATCGACAGGTGACGCCAAATTGATTCAATATTTTTAGGTTTCCAGAAGGCTTTTGACACCGTTTCTCAGAAGCATCTTCCAATAAAATTGTGTGGGTACGGGATATTGTCCCAGTTGTGCGACTGGATCGTGATTCCTTTCACAAGGGTCAGAGTGCCTAGAACCGCTCGGCCGGCAGAGAGATTACATATGACAGACTTTGTTGTCAAAAAAAAAAAAAAAAAAAAAAAAAAAAGGAAATCCTCGCTCACGTGGCATAAAAAATGTTTAAGACACCAATAAAACAGGTACCTCGGCAACAGTGAGTTGATGACAGACTAACACCCAATAAAGATCTGAGGTTCGAGTCCCGGGCCGGCGCACAATTTTAATCTGCCAGAAAGATTAAAATCAGCGTAAACTCCGCTGCAGAGTAAAAATTCGTTCTAGAATACAGATGAACTTTGGAGCTGTATCTACGTGGAATCCATCGTCTAGGCATTATAGACATGTCAAATTTTCTGGCATAGCGTGTATAGTATTCCTTGTAGTACTGCGTTGGCAGATTCACCAGAAACGAATTCCGGGCGTGCTTTTTTCTGTTGCTCTATTCGTTTAATCGTACCTTCATACAAAAAATGTGCTTTATATTTCATTTATTTGAGGCCTGTGATTGAATGCCTTGCGCTGTTTACAAACAGCAGTATATGTAGCATTGATACACATACGTACCACCTAACAGTACTCCGGTTGCTGGAGAAATTTTGCTTTGTGTATCCCCTTCGTTGGCAGCTTGGCGAAGAAGCCCTTTTTCTGCCACTGGTTGCTGTGTGAACCGCCCCAGGATGATGTGACACAATCAAGCCGGTCGTTTCTTTTCCCCCTTACGTGATAGCCTGGAGGGCACGGACAATTTCATTTTCACTGCTCTCAGATGAAAGACATCCCTCCCTTGACGATTCGAATGTCGAGTAAGCTTTTATAAAAAGTGGTAGCTTCATGGAGCTATCGACTACATTAGATTTGGGCACTTTGTCAGGGGTGAATTCTAACACGCGGAGTACTTTTTCTTACTAAGAATCGAGCAGAAATTTTAAATACTCTTTATGAACACTTAGCATTTGTAGCTTTAATTTTTAAGTAACAAATTTCATTTTAGAAGAGGTAAATGTCTATAGGCTTCATGTTACGTGTCTTGTTTGGATCTGTCTTAAAGAAGTAAATAAACTTGACACGTCTTTTAATATTTGATGAAAAAGTTTCGTTCTTAAAAATATCACGATGACATATAGGACGGAAAATAAAAAAAGGAAAAAGAAAGTACCTAGGGGCTGGAGTAGAATTAAATTTGCATGAGAAATAGGAACCAAGTTCAATAATAAAATAAATATGCATTTCGTCCTATCCATTGATGAGGAGGAACTAATGGAAAGAAATAAACTAAATTCATACTACAATGTCATTATTATATATAAAATATTTTTATGTTATTTTGAAAGTTGGTTTAAAGTGCTGAAATTATTAGTTAATATAAAATTTGTAACGTGACGTACTGTGGTGACGTACGTAAGAGATATCTGAAACTTTGAAGATTATGACGCCTTTTTTTCCACGTGATGCAATAAATTCAGAAAACAGAAGATAATTAAGTTTTTTCCTTGGAGATAATTCCAGTGTTAAAACGGAACTGAAAGTTCATTAGCAAAACAAACGACATGAGAATGAATCCAATTCCAATGAAAAAACATGAAGGAATACTTAATGTGAATAACGCAAGTAAAAGAGCTTGTAAAATAAATGCTTGCTGTGTTTTTACTTGACATGAATTACCTGTTGTGTTTTTAAGCAGAGAGATGAAACAGTCTCTAGATACGGTCTCACATTCGGGCGGACGACAATTAAAGTCCCGATCCAGATCTACGTTTTCTGCATCTATCCTAAGTCCATCAAGGCAAATAACAT
The DNA here is from genome assembly GCF_023864275.1 of Schistocerca cancellata. NCBI lineage: Eukaryota > Metazoa > Arthropoda > Insecta > Orthoptera > Acrididae > Schistocerca > Schistocerca cancellata. The sequence goes on along the minus strand of NC_064626.1, from coordinate 244,878,498 downwards.
AATGATTGCAAATGACACGGCCGAATCCAAACCCCATCCTTCCGTATACCCGGAATGTGCTCCGTCTCTGATGACCTCGTCGTCAACAGGACGTTTACCCTACATTCTACATCTACATATACGTGATTACTCTGCAGTTCACAATTAAGTGCCTGGTAGATAGTTCATCAAACTACCTTCAACTATTTCACTACCGCTCCACTCTCGAACTGCGTGCGGAAAATACGAAAACTTAAATCTTTTCGTGCGAGCTCTGATTTATTTTTATTTCGATGATCATTACTCCCTTTGTAGGTGGGCACTGACAAAACATTTTCGTATTCGGAGGAGAATGATGGTGATTGAAATTTCGTAACAATATTCAGCCGCAACGAAAACGCCTTTGCTGTAATGATTGCCACCCCAATTCGCATATTACCTCCGTGACACTCCCTTCCTTGAAATTTTTCGATGTCCTCCGTCAATCCTTTCTGATACGGATGCCACACCGTACAGCAGTACTCTAGAAGAGGACGGACAAGCGTAGTATAGGTAATCTTTTTAGTAGACCTGTTGCATTTTCTATGTATTCTGCCAATAAATCGAAGTATTTGGTTCGCTTTCCCCACATTATCTATGTGATCGTTCCAGTTTAAGTTAATCGTAATTTTAATTCCTGTGTACTTAGTTGAACTGACAGTCGCTGGATTTGTGTGATTTATCGTGTAACCGAAATTTAGTGGATTTCTTTTAGTACCCATGTGGATGACCTTACGCTCTTCCCTATTCATAGAAAATTGCCGCTCTTCACACCATACAGATATCGTGTCTAAATAATTTTGCAATTCGTTTTGATCTTCTTATGACTTTACTAGACGGTAAAGACAGCATTATCTAAGAGAGCTTCTTAGATTGCTTCCTAAATCGTTTTTCCTTGGGGAACGCCAGGTATCACTCCTATTGTACTCGATGACTTTTCGTCATTTACTACGATATGTGACCTTCCTGAAAGGATATCACGAATCTAGTAGCACAACTGAGACGATATTTGGAAGGCACGTAATTTTATTAGAAACTTGCGAGTAACGGTGACAGATGCCTTCTGAAAATTTAAAAATTCCTTCCTTCACTCTCTTCCTTCTTCTACTTTAAGTGATGAGTTCTGTCATGTTGTCCAGTTAATTATTCGTGCACATGTATAAGAAAGCAAACTGTAAAACAATTATCATACTGCTCATGTTAACGCGTTTTTATATTAAAGGTGGTCGCAGCGTCTAGCAAACTGAGGGGTGTGAAAATATAAAGTGTATGCAAGAATTTCTTTCAAGCAGAGTCAATTTTCGACCGAAGATCATTAGATCATGTAATTAGTAATCCATTAATATAACTGTCTTTACTGTTACTGTCTGTTCCGATCTTGGCCTGTGAAGCGAGATATACAGTGGTGTTACTTTATGAACTGCTTATGCGCTGTTAACTGTTAATTCTTTAATATTTATTTTCGCAACGGATTTTCATATTTTTTTAATGATATTACCTGACTGCTATAAAAATGGTGTGAGTTTATCTGCCTGTATCCAAAGTTTAAGTCTGATCACTGAAGTTCCCGAGTCATTCTCTTGGACGAATTACTCCGCTACAAATCGGTAATATTTGCTCTGTATTTCCTCGAAGGTGATGGTGAGCTCAGCTTGAGTGCGTCTATCTTTTCTTGACGTTGTTCCGTATGCAAGTGATTAAATAAAATAACAGACCCTCATTCCTTCTTTCATCTGTCGCTTATAATTTTCCATTTGTTTATGGCACCAACCGTTATCATACACTCTTCCCATGGCTTGCAGTCATTCGTTCATTCTGTTCAGTATATCGTAAAAATAAAACACATTCACAGATTTTCTTATTCTCTCGTCAGTCCTACCTTATCTAATTCTGTTAAGAATCTCAATACTGCAACTTCGTAGCAAATTAAAACTGTGTGCCAGACCAAGACTCGAACCCGGCGTCGTTGCCTTTTAGGGACAAGTACTCTAGCTACCGCTGGACAAGATGAGACTGGTGTCCTTTATCCACTGGTGTTGCCCTGGTGTTCTATCAGCAGAAGGTAAGAAGGCAGCATCGTCAAAGGTGACATGAAGGTTCACCGCCCACATCTCTTCAATCTGCGATGACTTTTTGAGAAGGTGGCCCTCACACAGCAGATCACGTTCCAGCGCTGCCAGCTCGTGATGGATCTCCCCCAGTCCTGCGTCGCTGGCGTAAGGCCCGAGCTGCTCTAAAGTCTGTTCTGAAGAAAGTTAAGAACCATCCAGTGGACATGGGATGCCGAGGCCCGCTCTGGAATTTTGGAAAGTGGAAACAGATCAGAGTAGTGTCTGGTGAGACGTGGAAGTGACAGTTACACGGACGCAGGTGTCCATAGCCTTGAGGACACCTACTGTGCCGGCAGGAGTGGCCGTGCGGTTCTAGGCGCTGCAGTCTGCAGCCGAGCGACCGCTACGCTCGCAGGTTCGAATCCTGCCTCGGGCATGGATGTGTGTGATGTCCTTCGGTTAATTAGGTTTAATTAGTTCTAAGTTCTAGGCGACTGATGACCTCAGAAGTTAAGTCGCATAGTGCTCAGAGCCATTTGAACTATTCTGAACACCTACTGTGTGAGGCCATGGTACAAGCCCACAAGGAAAACACTGCACATGGTCAACAGCCTCTGCTGTGGCTTCAGCACAGCTCATGTGATGATATCCAATTGCCCCTCCACGTGGTGCCTCAGGTGGAACAGGCACAATCTTGAAGACGAGGAATGCAGCCTCAATTACTGGAAGGCCTATCCCTCGTGCATGGTGGTCTTTACAGCTGTGAAAGTAATGTCACTGTCTACCCATACCGCTGCAGGGCATGGGCGTGAGGGAGAAACGCTTCTTGACATGGATGCACAGCTCCAGGTGGGCGAGAACTGCAACTGTGGCGTTGATGAGGGTCTGCAACCCTCCATTTGTCGAGGAGAAAGGCATGATGTCATCGTCAAAGGCCGCCATGTTGACCTGGTGACCCAGTGCTTTTGCACCTTGAACATAATCAACAGCGAAATTAAATAAGAGAGATGTCAGGAGATCTTCCTGCAGAATGCCCTTTGACGGCTGCACAATTATGGACTTGCACCTGCCACCCGCAACCAGTCTCGCTGTCCTCGTTGTGTGCAAGGACATATCTGATGAATTCGACCAGTAGGCCATGCTCCCAGAACATAAGAGGAAGGCTTCATAGTTCAGCAAATCGAACACAGGCACATGATTGGAGGCCACATAGACAGACCAACAGGAGCACACGGAGCTCATGATAACCTGGTCGGATATGAAAGTATTCTCCGGCATCATATCCCGAGGGATGAATGCTCGCTATAGTGCACATCCACATAAGGCGCTTTGCCAGGACCTTATGGAAGGCTCTGGGGTACAATGAGCAGACGGTGATCGGGCGAAAGTCAGGAGGGGAGTTAAAGGAACTGTCTCGGATATCAGAGAGGTCCTGGCTCTTAGGACAGAGATAGGGATCCTTCGGGTAAGAAGAGACAGAATAAGAAGTTTCTCGGTAACCTCCATCGGAAGATGAAGCAAGTGCTCAGTGATGCTGTCGTCTTGACTGGAGGCAGATCCTCTCGGCGGCAAGGAAACCGGGATCCCTTCTGCCATGACTGGCTCCACAGGCTCTCGAAGTCCATCGGCTGCGAGTGTGGAAGACGGCGATCGAAGGTAAAGCCCGCGGCAGAATTGGTTCCTTGGTGAATAGTTCCTAACTCCACTAGTCCAGGTATGGCGGGTAGCGGCTACAACAGGGAGCCGTCCACGAGGCGTTGCACGTAGTGTGCGCGACTTCTCTTGAAGACCTTCTGACGGCGATCGTATTATTCGGCTTAGGAAGACCTCCGACGGGGACTACTTGGGTGATGTGTTCAGCGACTTCTTCTTCTTCCTCATCTCTGCTTTCCTATTGTCGCAACATTGGCTTGCCTCCGATTGCACTACCTGTGCTCACATATTGTGTCAATGCCTAAACTATTCTTTTAAATCATTACCTTTCCTTACAGATGTTTCTTAGTAAAAAATGTAGTGAACCTGGTTTTAAGAAGCGGCACTGTGTTTTCTGCTTGATCGACGTAAGTAAGTAAGAAGAATTAACTGTTCATTTACTTAAAACGTGTGTAATGTGCATACTGAAAATGTCTTTTCCCTTTTTGTCGCTTTCATCTCGAGCGAGAAAATTTCGCCAAGGTGATCCAAAGTGTTCTACTGATGTGGTGATCGGTAGTCTGGGTCATTGAACGAAGGGCGCCGCTGTTCCCGATGTAGAAAACATCTGCAGATCATTCTCAACGACTACTAAGTGTCTATTAATAACAAAAAGTTAAGAACAGATTATCAATTATGTATCAAGTTTATATAAATCTTGAAAAAGCCATTCATATGGAACGATGTATTTAAAATGTATCAGAGTGTGATTAAAGAAAGTGTGTCTTCATTAATTTGTGACGAGGACATTTTTTGAGTAGAGTAGTACGTATACAATGGCAAGAAGAAAATATTTGTTCAATTTTGTTGCAGACTAATTATTATGCCACAAGTCTATTAGTGAGTGACTTTGAAACTAGTTTCTTTGTGTATGAACTTATTCTGAACGGGCAACAAATATTCAAAAGCCATTAATGAGAAATTATTAAATTGTTGACTATGACGAACCTCAAGTAATATTGTTCAGTGTGCTGATCTTCTGAGAGTGACTCATAACGTATTACATTGAAAGAAATGCATTAGTCGCAATAGTGACATTTTAAACAGTGATAATTAATTTCTTTTAAAGTAATAGCAATCTATCGAGGCCTTAATTAAAAACAGTTCAGTTAACGATTCAGATTAGAATTTAAAACTAGTTGTACGCTTACAAATTGATCTTAGAACATTACATGTACATTAAGTATGGAATGAAAGGTAACGTCCGAGGATGGCTACTGATACTTTCTTTTAACGGTCAAAGGTATTCTGAAGTCTATCAACTAGGAAGAACTGAGAAGAATATCAAAAATTAGGTTTTACAGTGAAACTTAGAAGGCGTTTCAGCAAAGAAATGTTCAGAAATAATACATGTAAATATTACTGAGCAGATAAGTTAAACAGAGGCTGTGTGTTAACGATTGCTGATGTGACACATCAGTATTTTTAAGGGAACGCCCAAAATTTATGTTTCAACAGAGATTTGCATTAACTTTCAGACGCAGTCTATTCTTTTCTATGCAGATTAACGGCCCTGCTCGATATCCGTACCCGGAGAGAATACAACTCAAATCTGTGTTCAGCCATAGTGACTTAAGGTTTTCTGTCATTGACCTGAATCACTGTAAGCAAATTTTGGATTGATATCTCCAATAAGGCTTCGTCCGCTCCCCTCTTCCATCCCTTTGCATTGTACGACTTAGCTAATAACCTGTCTCTAATCTCCCTGCCGTGACCAAATGCCTGCTAGGAGTTTGTAAATATCTCGACCTACAATTTTTAGTCCGCAGTAACTCGTTCTTCCTTTTGAAGAGGCAGTTTAAAAGCACCAAGAGATTTATTTTATGTATTATTCGGTTTCGGCCGCGTGTGGCAACAACTTCGTCCATATTTATGTGGGTGTCCAATCAATTAGAAGGCTGAGGAAAGGGGACAGGGTAATCAACGATAATGAAATAGGTTAAAGACTAACAATGAGGTGTATTCCATTAGAATTCACAGACACACAGCCGAGAGTAGTCCTCACTGGCGTTCTAACATTCTTTCATGCAAGGGAGACATCGACACTGATATCAACCAATGAATACAGGAGTACATACATGAAATTACAAAATGCTTTAAAAGACACCTACACTACTAATGTGCTGGAAAGATTTGATTGGATGTGCGAATGCTAACATGCTATCCCGTGAGATAACGATCGAGGTTACAAAGAGCATGGTTTCGATGAACACTGCGCGACGTAGTCATGCACACTGAAAGCAGACATTGGCGCCTAAGCGCGTATCAGTACTGTAGCGATTTTAGGAGTGGTAGTGCTGGGATTGAGACGAGTGCGTAACAGTTTGATAATAATTTAACTTTTCTTTATTTCCTTAAAACAATCTGCAACAATTTCTCTACCAGGAGGAGTAAAAACCTCCAGATTAACTTTGTACTTTATTAATAATTGAGAAATCATCAACTCAGAATCATTAAAATGATATCAATGAACACTCTTAGTAGTTTCTCAACAGTGACATAGACATTTAAATAGTGTTCTAAACAAAAAAAAATATTTTTGCACCGATAAATCTTATTAGAAGTAAATAAGCTTTATCAACGACTGGGCCTAGAGGATATTACCTGAACACAGTCGAACAAGAAATGAACTCAGGAAGCAATGTGCCGTAGCAAGTGATGATATTCGGAAACACCAAGAGATGTTTTAAAGAGCAAATAAAACTTTCGTACATTATGCGCTAAATATCGGTCACTAACACTAGCTTCACTATTTGGATTACAAAACATTCTGTCTTTATTTGTACATAAATCAGACAACATGGAAAGTAATACATTCACTTTCTAACGCAACACAATTTCCGTAATTTAGTGTTACAGGGAACTGCTTCCAAGCCATGCAAGAACAACTTTCTCCCGATACACTGTGCAGTAGCTTCTCAATAACAAGTGCCTTGCTCACTCAGTACACAGGCCCACTCGCTATCGTAACCCGAAGCATAGCGAGTTGTAGACACACAGTCGTCCTCGTTAGCGCTATTGCGAAATTGATTGGTTCACAGCGAATATTCTTCTACCACCGGGAGTGCAGTGTCGACTCTCCAGACCGGGATGCGCGCTCCCAGCACTGAGGCCAACTTGTGCTTTACTCCGCTGGACTCGCTAAGCGGGAATTCCAATCTGCAGGTATTGGTAACGGGAATGATCCGTCACAGTTATTATTTTCAATGAAGAAACAGTGATCTGGCTCAAGGAGGCAAATGCCAAGAGCAGAGTGTGTTCATATCGGAGTCATCTGGTTGCAACAATTGGTTCGAACAGAGGCTGGAAAAATGTGACCTGTGGTCTAGTGTTTTATGACGGAGTGTCCATTCTGTAATGAGCCTCGAACCTTAAATAATAGGCCCAGTAGCAACTGCTGGGTGGAGCACTGGCCAAGAACTACCACCTGGGACTTGGACAGACACGATTTCTCTCTATAGAGGTTCCTCATCCAGGTCTCTAACCAGCTATACTTAGTCGTATTTGGTGAGCTGCGACTTAGTCACTGTAGAGTTTTCTAGCGATTTAATAATTATACTTTATTACATATTTGAAACTGTTAGAGAGGATTTGGGTGAGTGGAAGATACCAGGCCAGAGAAAACACTACTTTAAAAAATTTTCACAAACTTTTATTTCAATCTTTAACTTAGCAAACTTCAATTATTTACCAAACTTTGACCACTTATGACCAAGCTATCTTGAAAACTCGAAATCAATAAGCATAACGGGATAGTTGTAAATCTGAATCTTGCACAATCGCCTTCTCACATGGGCACAACTATATAAGTAGTTATAAAGAGTTCGGTAATACAGCTCGTACAGAGAAAGTTTACCCAGCAAAATATTTAAGATACATGTTGCTAAAAGCGGCCATGAAAAGAGAACAGGGCCGGCCGTTGTAACCGAGTGGTTCTAGGCGCTTCAGTCCGGAACCGCGCTGATGCTACGGTTGCAGGTTCGAATTCTCCCTCTGCCATGGATGTGTGTGATGTCCTTAGGTTAGTCGGGATTAAGTAGTTCTAAGTTCTAGGTGACTGATGACCTCCGATGTTGTCCCATTGTGCTCAGAACCATTTTTGAAATAGAACAGGGAGAGAAAAGTGATTTGATTTTAATGTGCACTCTAAGAAGTAGAAGAAGAAGAAAAAGAGGAAGAAGAAGAAACGGCGACGACCCACTACGAAGGAATTATTCGAATAGGACGAAAATCGATAGATGTGATGTGTTTCTTTTTTTGGTCATCAGTCTTCTGACTGGTTTGATGCAGCCCGCCATGAATTCTTCTCCTGTGCTAACCTCTTCATCTCTGAGTAGCATTTGCAACCTACGTCCTCAATTATTTGCTGCACGTATTCCAGTCTCTGTCTTCTACTACAGTTTTTACCCTCTACAGCTCCCTCTAGTACCATTCAAGTCATTCCCTTTTGTCTTAAGAGATGTCCTATCATCCTATCGCTTCTCCTTATCAGTGTTTTCCACATGTTCATTTCCTCTCTGATTCCGAACAGAACTTCCTCATTCCTTGCCTTATCAGTCCACCTAATTTTCAGTATTCGTCTGTCAATAAATCACTACACTTTCAGAAAAAATGGAGTATCTGTTCAAGAGAAGTGCTTCACAAATGGAGCAAGTAAATATCGTGCTGGTCCACATGTAACACTTGTGCAAGCCGTTATTCGGCTTGGCATCGACTGAGAGCTGTACTGGATGTCCTCCTGAGGAATATCGTGCCAGCTTCTGTCAAAATGGCGCGTTATATCGTCAAAAACCCCAAACTGATTACAGGGTGCTGGCCATAATGCTCCGAACTTTCTCAGCTGGGGGGGACATTCAGCGACCATGCTGAACGAGGTAGGGCTGGAAAGCTCGAAGACACACAACAGAAACTCTTACAGTGGCAGGTGGCCATTATCTTGCTGGAGTGTAAGTCCACGATGGCTGGCGTTGAAGGGCAACGTACTCTTGTGCTGTAAGGACGCCGCGGACGACAACGAAATAGGTCCTGGTATGACAACCATCACTCCTGGTTGGTTGTCAGGCCGTAGGGTGTTCTGCTGGTATCCCATAACTGTCTGGGGAGTCTCTAGACACGTCTTTGCCGGTCATCGAGGCTCTGTTCGAGGCGGTGGTCATCACTGACTGTTTCCTTCTGGATGCTGTGTTCGACCATGAGTCACCCATTCCTACCAACATCAACATCAACATCTACATCTACATGGATACACTGCAAGTCACATCTAAGTGCCTGACGGAGGCTTCATCGAACCACCTTCACAATTCTCTATTATTCCAGTCTCGTATAGGTCACGGAAAGAACGAACACCTGTATCATTCCGAACGAGCTCTGATTTCCCTTATTTTTTGGTGATGATCGTTTCTCCCTATGTAAGCCGGTGATAACAAAATATTTTTGCATTCTGAGAAGAAAGTTAATGATTGCACTCTGCCGGCCGGAGTGGCCGTGCGTTTCTAGGCGCTACAGTCTGGAGCCGAGCGACCGCTACGGTCGCAGGTTCAAATCCTGCCTCGGGCATGGATGTGTGTGATGTCCTTAGGTTAGTTAGGTTTCATTAGTTCTAAGTTCTAGGCAACTGATGACCTCAGAAGTTAAGTCGCATAGTGCTCAGAGCCATTTTTGATTGCGATCTCGTGAGAAGATTCCGTCGCAATAACAAACGCCTTTCTTTTAATGAAGTCCAGCCCAAATCCTGTATCATTTCAGTGACACTCTCTTCCATATTTCGCAATAATACAAAACGTGCTACCCTTCTTTGATCTCTTTCGATGTACTCCGTCAGTCCTATCTGGTAAGGATCCCTCACCGCGCAGCTGTATTCTAAAAGAGAACGGACAACGTAGTGTAGGCAGTCTCCTTAGTAAGTCTGTTACATTTCCTAAGTGTCCAGCCAATAAAACGCAGTCTTTGGTTACAATTCCCCACATCATTTTATATGTGTTCCTTCCAATTTCCCGCGGTGGCCGAGCGGTTCGAGGCGCTTCAGTCCGGAACCGCGCGATTGCTACGGTAGCAGGTTCGAATTCTGCATCGGGCATGGATGTGTGTGATGTCCTTAGGTTAGTTAGGTTTAAGTAGTGCTAAGTTCTATGGGACAGATGAACTCAGATGTTAAGTCCCATAGTGCTCAGAGCCCTTTGAACCTTCCAATTTAAGTTGTTTGTAATTGTAATTCCATAGGTGTTTATTTGAATTTACGGCCTTTAGATTAGACTGATTCATCGTGTAACGGAAGTTAAACGAATTCCTGTTAGCACTCATGTGGATGACTATGAGCACTATGGGACTCAACTGCTGTGGTCATCAGTCCCCTAGAACTTAGAACTACTTAAACTTAACTAACCGAAGGACATCACACACACCCATGCCCGAGGCAGGATTCGAACCTGCGACCGTAGCAGCAGCGCGGCTCCGGACTGGAGCGCCTAGAACCGCACGGCCACCGCGACCGGCGATTGGCTTTGTGATTTCCTGTCAGAGAGGTCACAGTTCGTAGTGATGGCTTCTCGCAGCGCAAATTACTGAAAAAAATGCTTATTAAAAATAATTAGCCACTGCGAGCATTTGAGGTGACAACTATTACAAAGAAATTCATTTTGTGATAATAATAATAAGTTTATTTTAGTAAAACACAGAATAACTTACATAAAATATGTGTAGCCGCTCAATGGCTGCCACCCGTATAGCGAAACAAAACAGTGTGTGTACCATAAAATACGTCCTTCCTCCTCGGCCGTACAATCACTTCTCTTTCGATCCTTTTTTATTTTCATAGACATTAAATGAAGATGCTACTCTTAAATTTTCGCTGCATATCAGTTTTGTTTCAAGAACTATATCTCTTACACTAATTATATTCATAAAATACTTTAACTGCGGTTTACAACCTATAAAAATGTCAATATTTATGTGACGTACCGTCAAATGGGCCCCCTAGTGAGGATGTACGTAATAAAGTCCACTGTTTATGTATAGACTCACTACGGTTTTACGTGTAGTTCAGTTTTGTGGATGGCCAAAAGTTTATGTTTGGCCCATCTATTTCGATTCACTGTTCAACACTGTTCACACTGTTCAATAATGGGTGTCATACATAACTCTCAATTACAGGTGAGTACGTCTATCAGTCCCATCTATCCTTCTGTCTTATTATGAATAGGAAGAATCCGGTATCTTACAGACCCGTGGCTCAAAAATGGTTCAAATGGCTCTGAGCACTATGGGACTTAACAGCTGTGGTCATCAGTCCCCTAGAACTTAGAACTACTTAAACCTAACTAACCTAAAGACATCACACACGTCCATGCCCGAGGCAGGATTCGAACCTGCGACCGTAGCAGTGCCGCGGTTCCGGACTGAGCGCCTAGAACCGCGAGAGCACCGCGGCCGGCCAGACCCGTGGCACTTTGACTTAAGCTCCCGCATTCGGGTTACAGGAGTAAAGGAAAAAAAACGGGCCAAAAAAACCCTGCCTGGAGCTTTCGGACTGTTGTTATTACGGTTAATTTTAATTTACATTGAATGTGTAGCACCTGCACACAAACTAACAGACAAATATATACATATACATTTACATTACATAAAAAATCATCATTAAAACATGAAATTACATAACGTACAACAGTCTTTTTTTCTTTTGTACAGATAGTTGCTTTAATTTTTATGTTTTCTATGTATCAGTTTGTTACAATTTTACGTGGTAAATTAGTTCATTATCGACTACAACATTTTTGGATCTGATCGAAGTAAACGTTGCCGACGGCGGTTTATTGTTGGTCTGGCGGTGTGTCGCTGCTGGCGTAGACGGTAGCGTATGTGACCGCTTGTAGCAGCCGGCGGCGGTTCGTTGGCCCAAGCGGTGACGTAGGCGCGAACAGCTGCCGGTCGGTGGGCGGGGCACCGCGGCCGCTGCACGGACAGGACAACCGCCGATCGCTCGCCTCGTCGCGCAACATGTAAACATTTCACCGAGTATCAGTTCATCAGCATAATAAAGTAAATATAGCTGGTATAAGTGTTGGAAGAAAATTCATTAGTTTCCCAAACACTCCAAAGTCACCCGTGTTCACTGTTTACGGAATGCATTGTAAGAATGTACGGACGAACGAGTTCCAGGTCTTTAAATAAGTTCTGGTTCAACTCACACATTTTACACTGATTTAACATAACTGTAGTTTCGAGCTAAGTGTTCACTTGATCGCAGTATGCACTGTCACTATGGTGAGTGTTCAGTTGAGTATGTCGCGGTGACACTTTTTGCTTCATGCCACTTGGCCTGCGTCGCTTCTAGCGTGCATCTGCCATTTCGGAAACCACAGTTAGCTGTGCGCTGCCTATAGCGTATTTTCACAGTCCACTGCTTGGGCTCCATTTATCAGACGTCTCACTTCTTTGCCGAAACATTTATCCACACTGTGAATGTCTATCATGTTTTGCATCTAAATTGTTTTCTGCGAAAGGCACACCATTTGAGCTATTAATTTTTATTATTTTGTTCACTATACTTTCAGAACAGTATTCCACTGTTAAACACAGTCACACATGTTGTGTTCTTGCACAGTTAACTGTTCACACTTTTAAGTCGTCCCAATTCGTAGTTCAGTTTATTCGTCTTTTCACTATTTGAGCATTCGGATAGTCATTTTTAAATTGGAATATGGTTTATTGCATTTTACTAGAATTACATAATAAATATACTTTCCATTTTACATGTTAATATTATATATATATATATATATATATATATATATATATATATATATATATATATATATATATATATATATTCAGAAACTTTTGTCATTGTAGCGTTTGCAGCGGCCTTTCTTGCGCGCGGGTGTATCTGCAAGCGCCTTCAAGTTGGAATCAGTGTGGAAGTTAAGCGATATTTTTCTGTTTGAAATTTTTTATTACGCGAATTCTCGCGTTTGTACAGCGATTCGCTGTTGATTTGCGTGTCCGACGACCATTCACAATCCTTCTTCCCTTTTCAAGGTTTATCCTGTGCAGAGCGTCCTTACGCAGATTCATTTGCTAATCTCTTTTCTGTTACGGCACTTGTTTAAGTCACAACTCACTCATACATACACTTAGCAACTACTCTATATCTAACAAGCACAAGTATAATATGAAATAAACATTAAATAAATCTTACTAACTAGGCATATAACTTACATTTACCTTTACACACTACACATTTTAGACTTAAACCCTTAAGTATCCCTGGATATAAACGGTTTTATTATTTGCCACCGCAGCATTCTCCGAATTTCTCTCCCCACGGTTTGTCTTTTCGACCACGGTAATGAATAGGAGGCACGGCAGAAAGTTTGATGAGGTTTTACTTGCATGTCGAACTCATACTCTTTTATTATCCTCAGCTTTTCTGAAAACACTTGTACAAATTGGTTCAGCGCTTGGCTCAAATGAGATTGCTGTGACAGGCTCGGGTACGAAGATTCGGCTACTTTTGATTCAATACGTTGCTTAATAATAGCACTTTCCCGTTCCCAACCGGGTTCCGGTTCGCTGCTGTCTTGATTTACAACACAGTTGTTGTGATTCAACGCGTCAGGATCCTGCAAAGTTACGAGGAAGTTCCGGCCATATTTCACATACGCGTCCGGAGTCCCCATTAATACCAGATAAATTTGTCGGTTTAGATAGATTAAATTGCATCTCGCTCGGGGGAGGTCAATTTTTGCCTTCAATTCCCCAAGCGCGTCAAGGCCCAGGATGCAAGGTACTGTGAGATTTTTGACCACTAGGAATGAGCACAGTATGGCTTCGTTTTCCAGGGCAATCTCTGCCTGCACCTGATTATTAGCTGCACCCTGCCCCACAGGGCACCTACTATCCTACAATTTTCTACTGGCAGGCTCGCTAACTTTTTCACGCGATCAACGCACTTGAATAACTGCTCAACAATACAAGAAGCACTCGCCCCTGTATCCAATATTATTATTACTTGGACCCCATTTATCTTTGCCACAAAGGCAGCCTGCACATGTTCTATTTCTTGTTGGTCCGCAGGTCGCGGATCAACTTTCAGTTCATCTTTCATCTCGCAGCCGTCATTGTAGCGCAGCAAATTCACCCCCACATTCTGTCTGCCCCCCTCTTTCATCTTGCCGACCGTGATGAGACACATCGGTTATTCGAACATTATCAGTCACAACTGGTGACGTGCACTGCGGTGCATACACGTGTGACTGATTGTTCGGAGTCTGAGGTGTAGGCGGTGGCATCTGGATGACATTGATGTGATTAACGGGCACATGACCTGACGGCATGTTCTGATGTGCCTGCCAGTTTGCTGGCCCTGCCCGTTGCCACTGCTCATTGTTAGTTCTCATATTTTTATTGCCGAAGTTGGAGTTTTCTCCCGTTCGCCTCGTCTCTTTTGATTGTAGTTTTCTCCACCTCTTTTTGGTGAAGACGGGTTTGACTGGCCATGCTGGTAGGTATAGTATCCAGTGATGCGCCAGTGACCATCCACAGTGGGGACACTATTCATAGTGTTTTCTTTCTTAGTTAAGTTTTCCCATTGCGAATATGCGTCACTCTTTGAATTCCCGTTCATACGAGGGCTATTATTGGATTAGATTTTTCCTTTACCATTCGCCTGTTGTTGTTTGTACTCCCCTGATCTCCCTGCCTGGCATCCTCGTGTATTAAATCGAGGTAGTCTGTGGTTGCCATAAACAACTGCAGGTCCGTGTCAGGGACGTGTACGAGATTCTCTCTTATCATTATAGGTAGTTTACCCTTCAAAATTCTTAGAACGTCCCTGGAAGGCATGGGTTCGTCCCAGTATCTCGTTTTGTTCAGGTATCTTTCAAAATATTTTCTCAAGCTACCTGAACGGGGATTGAATGGTTCCGGGCTATACACTTGTCTGCGGAGACGCTCCTGAACAGACCTGGACCAGTACCTGGCAAGATATTTACTTTCGAATTCAGACAACGACGGACACTGCTCCGCGATTTCCATCGCCCACAGTGCCGCGTCGCCTGTGATGAAAGAGATCACAAACTGAACCTTTTGCTGCTCAGTCCATGATGCCGGGAGTATATTACTGAAACTTTTTACCGGATGGACATTCTTTTTCTCATCATTAAACGTCTGGAACTATTTTAATAGTGATTCCTCTTGCTTTACTTGCACTACAGTTGGTAGCACTACCTCTCCGTTCGCGGCGACAACGCCTGAGCAATTGACTGGGGAGTACGGTTGCACTTTCTCGCAGTAACTTGTGGAGGGGAAAAACTACAAGTGGTAGAGAACTTCAAGTACCTGGGAAGCGTGATTGAAAGTAAGGGGGGAAACGCAATGGGAATAAATGAAAGGTGCAGAAAAGCAGGGCAGTTCTACAAATGCATTAGGGGGCTTATTCGGAGCAAGGAGGTGCCACAGAAATCCAAGGGAATTATGTACCGATCCTACCTTGTCCCCATATTGGCATACGGAAGTGAGACATGGGTAATGCACGAAAGCGACAAAAGTAGAATACAGGCTAGTGAAATGAAGTTCCAGAGGAGCAGGTTGGGTGTAACAAGACGAGACAGATTGCGAAATGTGTATGTGAGGGAAAGACTAAAGGAGGAACCAGTACAGGACAGGATAGAAAAATCAAGACTGGAGTGGTATGGACACATGAAGAGAATGGATGAGGGAAGAATTCCAAAGAGGATGTTTGGTCTCTAACTGGAGGGGAAGAGGCCCAGAGGAAGACCAAGGGATAGATGGGTGAAGGGAGTGAAGGAATGTGTGATGAGAAGAGGAGAGAACTGGACGAAGGTGGAAGAGGGGGAATGGTGTGTTCCCGACAGACCCAGCCAGTGGCTGGAAACTGTCCAAGATGATGATGTTGATCTCCTGTGACAAATATGACACCAGCGCCCTGTCACGTTGTTCAATCATTTCATTCATTTTTCCAGGAACTGAACATCACGCTGCTGTTCCTAGCGTTCGCGTTCTAGGCGTTCCTGTCTTTCCTATTCCTCACGTTTGAGACGCTCTTCCGCTAAAATGTCCTTAACCTGAGTAATTTATGCCTGCTCCCGTTGCTTGTCTCTCATGTCTAATTGTGACATTAGCACCGTTAGAAAATCGTTCATTGGTACAGGTACTTGTACTACATTTGCTGTCGGTGCAGCAGCATCCTCCTTCCCTGTGGCAGTAACTGAGCGGATTTCTTTGCTCATTTGATCCTGATCCTGATCAGTGCGTAATATTTAGTCCGTTTCAGGTTGCTCAGCTTCCGGTTTTGGAAGTTGAGAACCTGTCATTGTGGGTGGGTTTCTCACTGGAAACTCTTGTATATTTTCGTCTGTCATAGCCTGACAGATCTTACCCCTCTAACCGTTTGTCCTTGCGTGTCTTCCCCATTTCGACTAGTATTAATCCTGAGTGGTACACATAAAATCTATTTTCCCCCAAAAATGACACACACACAAAATATACTAACTACACAAAGCACATACAAAACACTGAAATCAAGTAAAGCAAAGAAGCTACCTACTACTATTACTACTGAAACTAACAGTTACACTTTCGCACTCGTAATATTTCCGTCGCACTGTGAAAAATTTTACTTCTGCTAAAACATTACTTTGGCAATAACTGCACTAGCATTTACTTGATTCACACATCTGATTGTGTGACCTCAAATGCAGAACGCTAATCACTGTCTCAGAATTCTAACACTGATTCCTGTTCAGTATTAGAAAATGAATCTGTTTCACTATCCACTGACGTCAAAACAAATTGAATAAACACTTCTGACAAATTTTAACTCAAGAAGATAAACACAATGCATAGCCCCCGGATCATTTCTTCCTTTAGTTTCCAGCCCAAAAGCGCATGCATATACACCCTTACCTTTATTAGTTATTGTTGCTTGGTGCTGTCTCTATCTCAGTCGAGACAATGGTACGCATCTAGTCAGCTTCATGTCCATATATCTTCGCTGGTTGAATCTCGTACAAGTTTTGTATTTTGTGGTACATCGAAATAGATTACATATATCGCATTAATTTCAGATACATATAATTACATACATAAAAAATTTTCATTTAAATATAGTTTTCTAGACGGACAACCATATGTTAGTCAATTTCCGTGTGCTTGATACTGGTACATAAAATTTCGGGCCCTCACGTTGTTGGGCCCATTTGCGACGTCGATGGCATTTGTTGCGTTATATACAAAAAAATTACATATATATTTTATATATTTTTATTTTTAATTTATCACCATGAATTTTTCTTTTGTTAGTACATGATTCTTTCTCTCAGGGATATTGTCTTTTCGTATCACTTTTACTTACGTGCATAAGTAAATATGAAATGGGTTCTTGAAGGGCCGCTGTTATTCATGTACCAACTTTAGATTTTGAACATGATGACTAAAATATAGTTGCCTTTAACTGAATTGAATGTAATTTTGTTGATTTCTTTTTATTGATTGCAAAGCAAGGCTCGAGAGAATTTCGATTGTTGCCGTGGAGCGGCCAAGATAAAACTTCCTGAGCTCATGGAATCTGTATAATTTAAAAAATGAACTTTAACGTAAATTAATTATCTGTTGCAATTTAACAAGGTTCTTACAACGAAATCTCTCGAATTTACAGTTACTGTTAACACAGAAAAATAAATTAATACTTCGGCGCTGTGATATTATTGGATTTCAGACATTTTGCATCTGAGAAAAGGACAGCCATCGAGCTGTAGTTTGTAATGATACTAAGCATGACAACGCGAGAGTAAAGAAACGAAATCTGTTTATAACGTGCGCCTATACCAAGACGCGCGGCCAGCGTTTAAAAGGTACTTTTAAACACTATGACTCGCTGGGCGCAGATATTTAAAATCATTGCCGCAGCGCTTGATAGCAAGAAGCTGCGAAACAGAAGAAAGAACAATTTATCATTTGTTAGGAAAATTCTAGAGTCTTTATAGTTGGTTGTACTTCTGGTCGCCGATATGTTAACATGTACTTCATTACCTTTGATGTTTGGTTGCCGACTTGTTAAGACGTGTTGTGTAGCACCGCTACAAGTTATATTTCTTTTGGTGTGAAAAACCACGTTATCACCAAGAAAACAAAAACGCTTTTGTAAACTTTGTGACGATAAAAAATACTTACGCGCACGCCAGGACATTTAATTTTTACAAAATATCACACATACAGAAGCAGCGATTGTTGGACTGCTCCATGTATGAGAAAAACATAAAAATGTAAGTTTTGTATTCATTGTAAATTTGGTAATGTTTATAGTTTAACGCCTTTCTTCTTTAAAAATATACTTTTCCTCCACTGTACAGAAAATCTATGCTTATTCTTTTCTTTAAATTAACCACAAATAATGTTTATGTTTAAATGAACTTTGTTACAGGTTCGCTCTTTATCGCGGTGTGTCGATTGTATTTGGGAGACCATTAACGTGTTCAATTTACGATCTGACAACTTTTTTTACAAAATTTCACTGTTTTGCAGTTATTTCCAATTTTTTTTATTATTCAAATAGGTCCCTTAGGTAATTTAATTGAAGAGTCTGATTGCGTGAAAGCAATCCGGGTTAAGAGGTAATTTGAGAAACTATTTTCACGCAATCAATCCGTACGTCTCCTAAACACAATCGAGAACCGACGCATAATCGATCATTCATTAATTTTTCTCTTTTTCCAAGTCGTACCAAGAAACGGCCAAGGAGAACTGCCGTGAGTACGCAATCTAGTGTTAAAAGGTTGCATTCTTTATCTTGTCGGCAAACATTGCCATGAATTATCAACATCAATGTTATATTTGGTTAAATGTTAAAAGCCAGAAAACCTTTTAACGCTAGAGCGCATAATGGCCGACCAGAGGCTGCATTGGAAGATGAGCTTCTCGCAGCGCAAATTACTGAAAAAATGCTTATTAAAAATAATTAGCCACTGCGAGCTTTTGAGATGACAACTATTACAAAGAAATTCATTTTGTGATAATAATAACAAGTTTATTTTAATAAAAGACAGAATAATTTACATAAAATATGTGTAGCCGCTCAATGGGTGCCTTCCGTATAGTGAAACAAAACAGTGTGTGTACCATAAAATACGTCCTTCCTCCTCGGCCGTACAATCGCGTCTCTTTCGATCATTTTTTTATTTTCATAGACATTAAATGAAGATGCTACTCTTAAATTATCGCTGCATATCAGTTGTTTCAAGAACATTAACTGTATCTTTTACACTAATTATACTCACAAAATACTTTACTGTGGTTTACAACCGATAAAAATGTCAATATTAATCTGACGTACCGTCACATCTTCTTTTGTGAAGGCATTTCGGAATGCTGTGTTCCGTAACTCTGCTTTGGCAGCACTGTCTACGATAGTATCTCCATTAATATCGCGCAGAGAAGGCATTAATTGTTTATTGCCGCTAACATGCTTCACATACGACCAGAATCTCTTTGGATTTTCTGCCAGGTTTCGAGACAAAGTTTCGTTGTGGAAACTGTTATAAGCATCTCGCATTGAAGTCCGAGCTACATTTCGACCTTCTGTAAAAGATCGCCAATCTGGGAAATTTTGAATCTGTTAAAATTTGGCATGTTTGTTTCGTTGTTTCTGCAACATCATCGAATAGTGCCATCAGTCCTATTCACATGTCCGGCAATTCCCCAATTACCTCAACCAGCTCCTTTGAGCCCAACTTCACGTCCACTCTCAAAAATGTTGAGACCTGTGCATATGCTTCTCTGAGAGGCATAGCTGTTATCTGAGTACACGGAATGAGGTAAATGTGAAATTATGGTTGATTAATAATCGACGTAACCGCCACACTGTTGAATGCAAATATGTAAACGTGCATGCATTGTGTTGTACACGTGCCGGATGTCGGTTTGTGATATGGAGGTCCTTGCGTGTTTCACCTGGTCGGTCAATGGAGGGACAGTTAATACTGATTCTGCATGACGCTGCAATTCGATGATGTCCCATATGTGCTCGACTGGAAACAGATCTGGTGATCCAACGGGTCGACGCAACACATTGACACTCTGTAGACGATGTTTTGTCACAACAGCGGCATGTAGCCAAGCTTTATCATATCGGGAAACACCTCCTGGAATGCTGCTCATGAATGATAGCACGAAAGCTCGAATCACCAGACTGACGAACAATTTTACAGTCAGGATGTGTGGGATAACCATGAGAGTGCTCCTGCTGTTACACAAAACCGCACCCCAGACCATAACCTTACAGGCGAGGATTTACATATTAAAGAAACAGATTCTGAAACAAAAAAATGGTTCAAATGGCTCTGAGCACTATGGGACTTAACATCTATGGTCATCAGTCCCCTAGAACTTAGAACTACTTAAACCTAACTAACCTAAGGACAGCACACAACACCCAGCCATCACGAGGCAGAGAAAATCCCTGACCCCGCCGGGAATCGAACCCGGGAACCCGGGCGTGGGAAGCGAGAACGCTACCGCACGACCCTGAAACAAACTCGACTGAATGCCTAAATGCAGAGCAACAAGAATTTTCAATGAAACACGGCTGAAGGCCTAATCTTAAAATTGTTATGAAGTTCGGCTGAAGGCCATATACTAAACATAAAACAGACAATATTAATACACTGATGAAGGTGCATGGGGGCTTAATTATAACGCAATAATTTTAGTAGCTGTGTGTCCTGTTACGAAGTCTCGTAACCGGTTGGCCCTGACTAGTATTAGTACGCAATCTGACTGCATAAAATAATAATAAGGAATGAAAGGAAATTTCCGTTAACACAATTGATTAATTAAGTCCCCTGCAACTATAAAGGCTACGAAACAACAAAGCGCAAGTGTAACTGTTCTGTGTGTGGAAGTGTGGTTCAACGTACATGTATCTGGCACGATTCTTCCTCAATATGACAAGATACTTGAAACACCATTTACAATGAACTAATTGTAAAACCAGAAATACTATAATTGCACATAGAAACCAGAATTACATGAACGCGAGTCAGATGCTTTGTTGACTGAACCTGTGACCAAGAGGCATTGTCATTAAGGAAATGTGAATTAAATTTTTTTTGTTACCTCCATGTATATTGACGAAAAATACACTGTGATCATTGCAACATCTTCCATCTATACATCACACCAACCGAACAGCATCTACTCTCTCGCCCAACAGAACAACAACTGCACACGACATCCTGTCAACAAGTACTCCCACGGCAACCTCTGAACTACTACTGCACCAGTGGAGGCGGCGGAATAACAATCTTTGGCGCAATCTCTGGTGCTGTGACTCAGTGTAGCCACCTTTCAAAGGCCTGGCACAGTACCCGCGACCAAATAAAATGAATATCACAAACAACAAACAGTAGTGTTCAGAAGTGTTCCAAGGGTCGGCCTGGGGAGGAAACGCTGACAACAGCTTTGGTGAGACAGGCAGCCAGGCGTAACACCAGATAACCGGGTGGCAGCACGACCTAGAGACGGCTGACGAACCAACCAGCAACCTAATCAATTCCCCTCTGTCGCAACCGACCGGCTTACTACTCCAGTACGCAGACAGCATTCATCTGCTCAGTGGAAATCACAGAGGCTACACACAGTTCCACGTAAACACTTGCACCTAGAACTCCAACAATCCTGAAACCAATCACTGTGGAACAACAGGGAGAATGACAAGTCCACACACAGAGTTTCCATAAGCGGTCGGCGACCAAATACACTTCGTCCGATGAGACGACTGACCAAACGACCAACCAAGGTCGTCTCACTCAAATTATGTGTGTCGGCAACGGTCGGACGAGTCTAGGCTGTCCGGAGCTCACTGCAGCTCCAACCCAACCCAACTCAACTCTGTGTCCGTTCGGAACTCGGAGACACGGCGACCCGGGCACACTGGCTCGGACCCAACCACGCAGAGGTAACTCTTGCCCATCGGGGACATCTCTGTACGAAGAAGGAACCGACCAGCGTCCGGCAGGATGACCAAATGACTCGGACCAGAAACGATCAAAAGACCAAATACACGTCGCCCATTGCGACGACCAACCGAACAACCAACCAACGGTCATTCCCGCTTCAGACTCCTTCCGTCGGACAGTTCATGCGACACCCCCGGGATAACAAGGCCGCCCAGCAGTGTTAGTGACGTCACACTAAGCGGCCCATAGCCGACGCAGCAGTCCACGGACACCTCCGTACAGACGCGCCTGATGCTAACGATCTTCTGTCCGTCATACAGAAAGGAGCGAACTATAATTCGAACCAAAGACCAAATTATATATATTCTTGTAAACAGCATAAAGGTTCATAACGAAATACCGATTACATATACGGGCAGGAATAAGTTTAATCGATTGAGGAACTTTGCCACTATTTTATAATTGTCAGAACACTATTTAGCTTTAAAACTCGCATACAGGTGGTGACAAATGCCAACTGACAGCAGGACTTCACATTTTCAAGCTATTACACTGGAAGTAAATTATCTTAAACACTGTCATTAATAGCAAAACCCTCACAACTTTCGTTTACAATAAGGTAACAAGAGTTCGCTTTATCTCATAAAACACATGACTATTGTGAATTTACTGATATGTTCATGGTGACAGCTCTTTTCAAGAATTTTGACAAGTGTATCCCCAGTAATAAAGAATGGAAACAAAAGATAGATATCAAATATTCTCCTTTTAACATAGACATCACTGAACACAAGATTCTGTCTTGCACTGTGATACTAAAGGACTGCTC
Organism: Schistocerca cancellata; assembly: GCF_023864275.1. NCBI lineage: Eukaryota > Metazoa > Arthropoda > Insecta > Orthoptera > Acrididae > Schistocerca > Schistocerca cancellata. The sequence continues at coordinate 244,855,939 of NC_064626.1, read as the reverse complement.
TTTCCTTTAAGAAAAGCCTGACAATTTGAAGTTCACTCTGCTTATGAAGAAACACTTCATGAAACAATATTAAATGTTATGAAAGGTAAGGAAATGAAAAACAACCAAGTGCATTACATGTAAGAATGTGAGCAAAAGGCAGAGGCTCTCTTTACTTACCATTTTCAATCTCTCTACAGCTTATTTCCTTTTCCACGTAGAAATCACCAACTGCAAGTCTCATTATTGCTGTCTGTTACTAACAAAGTGTTTTTTTATTTAGAAAACCTGACAATTTGATGTTCATTCTGGTACTGAAGATAAACAATTTCAGAGAAGTTCTAGAACCTATTCCTGCCCGTATATGTAATGGGTATTTCGTTATGAACCTTTATGCTGTTTACAAGAATATATACGTATAATTTGGTCTTTGGTTCGAATTATCGATTAGTTCGCTCCTTTCTGTATGACGGACAGAAGATCGTTAGCATCAGGCGCGTCTGTACGGAGGTGTCCGTGGACTGCTGCGTCGGCTATGGGCCGCTTAGTGTGACGTCACTAACACTGCTGGGCGGCCTTGTTATCCCGGGGGTGTCGGTTCATGTGTGTGTCGCCAGCGGTCGGCGAGTACAGACTGTCCGCACCCCACTGACGCTCCGTTCCCGACTGGTGCATTCCGACCTCACTGCTTCTACGCCCTGACTGCTTCGCCCATCCGTCCGCTGCTCCGTGCCCGACTGCTGCTCCGTGCCCCACTGACTTCCAGACACACAACGACCCGGAAGTACTATCGGATAGTACGACAGAGCACTTATCGATAAGCGCTGCTGCTGCCACTCACTGTCAGGCAGGGCAGGAAGTTAGTGACGGCACTAAATGGAATAAGAAAACGAGGCGGCAGTACGGTAAGAGAAGATGACAAACAATAAACGGAATGAACACGAGCCGCGCACGACCTAACTCCTTCTTGGTGTTGTGATTTTTTCCGCCTGTGTAATTTAGCGTACAGAACTGTTTATAAATCTTTCATTAGCACAACAGGATGCGCAGCAGGTAGCGTAAAGCCTAGTGACTGTGCATTACATTGTTTGCATAAAATTGTAAGTCCTTATAGCGACTTGCAAGAGAAATCATGATAGTGTGACTGATGATTAAAAATTAAACCATTAAAAAACTTAAAACACATTTGGTTTGACTAAATAATTAACGTTTAGTTATACAATTAATACACCTATGCATGGAAAACATGCAACGCTCACCTTTATGAGTGCAGTCGAGAGACTTCTCCAAGATGCTGAAATTAGTTCCAAAACCCATCCCAATCATCGACGAGCGTTGCTGCACAGAGAGAGCGATATACCCCGCACTGGCCGTAACTTGATTCGCTTTTCTAGACGTGAGTCGTGTTACATAAATCATCAAATTATGTCCAATACGCGAATCTACAGTGTACTCAGAACAGATTAAACCCCCAAAAGTAGTAGGCTGCAGAACTTCACCACCACAGCTGACAGGCTTGTGGCGACTCAAATGAAAATCGTCACTGAATAACTCACAGACATGTGATTTAACTACGCCACAGCGCAGCACACGCTTACACTCAGAACATCAGTCTTAATTCACCGGGACTTTGGCATCCGAGTGCCGGCCGAAGTTGCGAGAGATACTAGCCGCCGGCGACACGGAAGCGTAACAGCGTTTCAATACGAGGTGCATTCAAGTTCTAAGGCCTTCGATTTTTTTTCTCCGGACTGGAAAGAGATAGAAACATGCGCATTGTTTTAAAATGAGGCCGCGTTCATTGTCAATACGTCCGAGAGATGGCAGCACCATACGGCAGATGGAATTTTACCGCAAGCGGCGAGAATGAGAACTGTTTTAAATACTTAAAATGGCAACGTTTTCCTTACTTGAACAGCGTGCAATCATTCGTTTTCTGAATTTGCGTGGTGTGAAACCAATTGAAATTCATCGACAGTTGACGGAGACATGTGGTGATGGAGTTATGGATGTGTCGAAAGTGCGTTCGTGGGTGCGACAGTTTAATGAAGGCAGAACATCGTGTGGCAGCAAACCGAAACAACCTCAGGCTCGCACAAGCCGGTCTGACGACATGATCGAGAAAGTGGAGAGAATTGTTTTGGGGGATCGCCGAATGACTTTTGAACAGATCGCCTCCAGAGTTGGCATTTCTGTGGGTTCTGTGCACACAATCCTGCATGACGACCTGAAAATGCGAAAAGTGTCATCCAGGTGGGTGCCACGAATGCTGACAGACGACCACATGGCTGCCCGTGTGGCATGTTGTCAAGCAATGTTGACGCGCAACGACAGCATGAATGTGACTTACTTTTCGTCGGTTGTGAGAATGGATGAGACGTGGATGCCATTTTTCATTCCAGAAACAAAGCGCCAGTCAGCTCAATGGGAGCACACAGATTCACCGCCACCAAAAAAAATGTTGGGTAACCGCCAGTGCTGAAAAAATGATGGTGTCCATGTTCTGGGACAGCGAGGGCGTAATCCTTACCCATTGCGTTCCAAAGGGCACTACGGTAACAGGTGCATCCTACGAAAATGTTTTGAAGAACAAATTCCTTCCTGCACTGCAACAAAAACGTCCGAGAAGGCTGCGCGTGTGCTGTTTCACCAAGACAACGCACCCGCACATCGAGCTAACGTTACGCAACAGTTTCTTCGTGATAACAACTTTGAAGTGATTCCTCATGCTCCCTACTCACCTGACCTGGCTCCTAGTGACTTTTGGCTTTTTTCCAACAATGAAAGACACTCTCCGTGGCCGCACATTCACCAGCCGTGCTGCTATTGCCTCAGCGATTTTCCAGTGGTCAAAACAGACTCCTAAAGAAGCCTTCGCCGCTGCCATGGAATCATGGCGTCAGCGTTGTGAAAAATGCGTACGTCTGCAGGGAGATTACGTCGAGAAGTAACGCCAGTTTCATCGATTTCGGGTGAGTAGTTAATTAGAAAAAAAATCGGAGGCCTTAGAACTTGAATGCACCTCATACTTCGTCGAGCTTATATAAAACATGTTTCTGTTATTCATAAACAACTTTGCACTTACCAGTAATAACACGAAACTCTCGCCTCCCGTCTTGATGAGAAACGTTCTGCTCAGTACAAAATAACAATAATTACATAGATTTTTAATTTTTGTGCATGTGAACTGAACTTACATCACCTTTGTTTCATAAAAGCGCAAAAGTTTCGCGATCGACTAGTTTTCTTTACTTATAAAATGCAACTCATATTTTGTAAGGATATAAAATACGTAGTGGACTAACACCGTACGATGCGTGGTTCTGATAATATGCAAAACAAACAAACAAGCAAAAAAGAAAGAGAAGTCGTCCGCTACCCAGTTTCTCTCTCACTCTTTTTTATTTTTCTTTCCTTACCAGTGCTACCAATACTACCTATAATCCTACCGTTTACTACGCCATTTATGTACTGTACCAAAACCACTGAACCGTACTTTTGGTAGAGCGAAACTCTATGCAGAGATGAACACGGTCGATCTATAGCACTTTAGCTGGGGGTTGGGTTGTTTGGGGAAGGAGACCAGACATCGAGGTCATCGGTCTCATTGGATTAGTAAAGGACGGGGAAGGAAGTCGGCCGTGCCCTTTCAAAGGAACCATCCCGGCATTTGCCTGGAGCGATTCAGAGAAATCACAGAAAACCTAAATCAGGACGGCCGGACGCGGGATTGAACCGTCGTCCTCCCGAATGCGAGTATAGCACTCTAGACAGTGCCAAACTGGTTCAGTTTTCAGTCATGGACCAATATCGTTGACTGCGCGTGAATAAGAAATTACAGCAGTACGATCATGAATTACATCTACATCTACATCTACATTTATACTCCGCAAGCCACCCAACGGTGTGTGGTGGAGGGCACTTTACGTGCCACTGTCATTACCTCCTTTTCCTGTTCCAGTCGCGTATGGTTCGCGGGAAGAACGACTGTCTGAAAGCCTCCGTGCGCGCTCTAATCCCTCTAATTTTACATTCTTGATCTCCTCAGGAGGTGTAAGTAGGGGGAAGCAATATATCCGATACCTCACCCAGAAACGCACCCTCTCGAAACCTGGCGAGCAAGCTACACCGCGATGCAGAGCGCCTCTCTTGCAGAGTCTCCACTTGAGTTTGTTAAACATCTCCGTAACGCTATCACGGTTACCAAATAATCCTGTGACGAAACGCGCCGCTCTTCTTTGGATCTTCTCTATCTCCTCCGTCAACCCGATCTGGTACGGATCCCACACTGATGAGCAATACTCAAGTATAGATCGAACGAGTGTTTTGTAAGCCACCTCCTTTGTTGATGGACTACATTTTCTAAGGACTCTCCCAATGAATCTCAACCTGGTACCCGCCTTACCAACAATTAATTTTATATGATCATTCCACTTCAAATCATGCATGAGCCGAATTATTAATTAACATTAAAAGCAGCAACATCCTCTAACCGTTTTTCACAACGAAAGTTAAAATGTTAGTTACTACAGGAAAAACACTGAATTGAAGATAATACAGCTAAAAATCCCTACAGTTGTTCTGAACGTTGTTTAAAACTGTTGTATTTTCAAACGTCTTCCCGCGAATTCACTACTTAATACTCACTGGGGCATTAAGTGGATCACCCTCTGTCGAACTCCAATAACGACAGAATCACAAGTAATTTGTAGGTCTACACTACAATCCGCCTTGCAGAAGCAGTGGCACAAATTCCATCAACAGTGAATACATAGTACGGACCTGCTGTTCTCGGGTTTTGCGTCTGAAAGAGTACCTCCCACACAGAAGCGGCGAGAATGCGTGGCGTGTTTCCCTCCAAAATTCTGCTACAAAACAAGTGGCTGAGTTAATTAAACTTGCGAAACAATTTGCGGGCTCACATCCCATCCAGGCGAGGCGTGAAGCGTCCACGGAGTTTTAATGCCTGCCCTACCCTGCTTCGTTTTGGCGGCGGTCGCTGTTCACCGCTTCACTGCCACAGTGCACCTTGTCTTCTCCCGAGAAGCATCTAACTTTCTCTAACGTCCGAAATTTTTACATAAACTCGAAGTTTTCACCAAAACTTCATGTACTTTTTCTAATCATGCCTACTTTACGCTTAGAAAATTCTTTCTGCAATGTATGACACTTCAGATTTTTAATAGACAAATTAAGTGATTAATGATTAGGTGATTAATGATGGAGGAAATTTGCTTAAAACTTATGAAAGTTCATCGTAGTACACGCCAACAATATTACTGTCGAGCGAGCTATGTAATGAACTTCTTGTCTTATCGGGACTTTATAATATTAGAATCCAAGACCGCTTGATGTGAAGTAGTTTATTTCAAGACCAGTTTCAATAGTAACTAGCTGTCATCTTGAGATTGTGAGATCGCCCGTAAACATAACTACGTATGAGTTCCATCGACATACTGAGAAAATTCTCAAATTACAATAATACAGTTCCACACTGTTTTGTCAACATATGAAGCTTACTAAATAAAATATCCAGAGCACCAGGAGTACAGGAGCAAAAACCGGTACATCAGTAAAGATGATGCGCCGACGACAACTCAGTAGGAGCTTAACTAAAAAGACAAATCACATAATTAAAAATAACACTCATGGTGGGGCAAAGTGTACCAGGTATTTATGACTGCTGGTGCAGTTAAACATAAGATAAAATCATTATGTGGTTACATTTTCACGCAATTTGGGTGCATAGATCCTGCGAAGTCAGTACGCAGAACAACCACCTCTGACCGTAATAACGACCTTGATACGCCTGGGCATTGAGTCAAACAGAACTTGGATGACGTGTATAGGTACAGCTGCCCATGCAATACCACAGTTCATCAAGCGTAGTGACTGGCGTATTGTGACGAGCCAGTTGCTCGGCCACCATTGGTTCAAATGGCTCTGAGCACTATGGGGCTTAACTTCTGAGGTCATCAGTAACCTAGAACTTAGGACTACTTAAACCTAACTAACCTAAGGACATCACACACCTCCATGTACGAGTCAGGATTCGAACCTGCTACCGTAGCGGTCGCGCGGTTCCACACTGTAGCGCCTAGAAACGCTCGGCCACCCCGGCCGGCTCAGCCACCAATGACCAGACTTTTTCAGTCGGTGAGAGATCTGGAGAATGTGCTGGACAGGGCAGCAGTCGAACATTTTCTGTATGCAGAAAGGCAGGTACAGGACCTGCAACATGCGGTCGTGCATTATCCTGCTGAATTGTAGGGTTTCGCAGGGATAGAATGAAGGGTAGAGCCACGGGTCGTAACACATCTGAAATCTAGCGTCCACTGTTGAAAGTGCTGTCAATGCGAACAAGAGATAACCGAGACATGTAACCAATGGCACCCCATAACATCACGCCGGGTGATACGCCAGTATGGCGATGACGAATACACGCTTCCAATGTGCGTTCACCACGATGTCGCCAAACACGGATGCGACCATCATGATGCTGTAAACAGCACCTGGATTCATCCGAAATAATGACGTTTTGCCATTCGTGCACCCAGGTTCGTCGTTGAGTACACCATCGCAGGCGCTCCTGTCTGTGATGCGGCGTCAAGGGTAACCGCAGTCATGGTCTCTGAGCTGATAGTCCATGCTGCTGCAAATGTCGTCGAACTGTTCGTGTAGATGGTTGTTGTCTTGCAAACGTCCCCATCTGTTGACTCAGAGATCGAAACGCGGCTGCACGATCCATTACAGCCAAGCGGGTAAGATGCCTGTCATCTCGACTGCTAGTGATAGTAGGCCTTTGGGATCCAGCACGGCGTTCCGTATTACCCTCCTGAACCCACCGATTCCATATTCTGCTAACAGTCATTGGATCTCCACCAACGCGAGCAGCAATATCGCGATACGATAAACCGCAATCGCGATAGGCTACAATCCGACCTTTATCAAAGTCGGAAACGTGATGGTACGTATTTCTCTTCCTTACACGAGGTATCACAACAACGTTTCACCATGCAACGCCGGTCAACTGCTGTTTGTGTATGAGAAATCGGTTGGAAACCTTCCTCATGTCAGCACGCTGTAGATTTCGCCACCGGCGCCAACCTTGTGTGAATGCTCTGAAAAGCTAATCATTTACATATCACAGCATCTTCTTCCTGTCGGTTAAATTTCGCGTCTGTAGCACGTCATCTTCGTGTTAAAGCTATTTTAATGGTCAGTAGTGTACTTTGATTTACTGAACTGCTATTAAGCAGGACTGTTGAGTAAGTAATTTGCATAAATAAGCTAAATTAGCTTAATTAGAGGACTATCTCAAAGGTGGCCAGGCTGTGGTCGTAAAAAAAAAATGAACGAGACATACATGGTGAAAAGTATTTAAACCGACAAACTCTGGGAAGTTGCAGAGGACATAATACTCCTATGCGGAGTATTTAAGCCGGTAAAGGAAGATTTCTCTGGCGGCAAAATAATTAAACCAACAAACACTTTTCTAATTTTTTTGTGATCAAGAGACAACACATTAACACCAACCAATTTCAATTACAGTAAATTTTCAAAAATGCCTCCATTGACACGTAAACAAAGGTTACACCGTCGGATCATGTTCTGTCTGACACGGGCAAAAACCCTAGGAGTATCCTGAATTGCTCTTGCTGCTACTATCCGGGCAACCAGATCCTCTTCTGATGCAAAAGGAGTTGCGTAAACAATGTTGCGCATCTCTCCCCACACAAAAAAGTCCAGAGGGGACATATCTGGGGATCGAGCAGGCCATGGTACAGAACCACCTCTGCCAATCCACGTTTCTGTGAACCGTCGGTCGAGGAATCGACGCACACGACGACTGAAATGCGCCGGCGCTCCATCATGTTGGAACCACATGCGTTGTCTTGTAGGGAGCGGGACGTCTTCCAGCAATTATGGCAATTCTCTGGCGAGAAAATTGTAATAGTGCCTGCCATTTAATGGTCTAGGTAGCAGATACGGCCCAGTTAAACAGCCCCCAACAACATCGACCCACACATTAACGAAGAACCGCACTTGATGAGCGCTAGTAACTGTGGCATGTGGGTTATCCTCACTCCACACATGCGAATTGTGCATGTTGAAGACTCCTCAGGCCCGAACGTTGCTTCATCGATAAGCAACACAGAGGATGGACATGTAGGATGCATTTCACACTGTTCCAGGTACCACTGCGAAAACTGTGCTCTGGGTGGATAAGCAACTGGTTCCAGGTTGTGGACACGCTGTAACTGAAATGGACCTAACAATTGCTCTCGAAGGACTGTTCTTACATTCGTGTGATTCGTCCCCATGTTACGTGTAATTGCACGAGTGCTGATTGAAGGATCCCGCTCCACACGCTGCAAGACAGCTTCCTCAAATTGCAGCGTTCTTACCGTGCGACGGCGTCCCTGTCCAGGTAATCTGCAAAATGACCCGGTATCACACAGACGTTGGTACTTTAATGAAAAAAATATATTTATCATATAAAAAAATGAATGGATGAAAATTGGGAAGGAAATGGCTTTAAATATTTTTGTTATTTACTCTTTCAGTACGAACTTTGTTGTAGAACCCCTTATTTACGTGTGGTAATAAAAATTCATTTAGACAGAATTAAGCACATTTAAAATTACGTGAACCTTAGCAACCCTCTCATGCTGTTAAATTCATACTAACTGATTAATAACATTTATGACTTTGAAAATTGTATAAATTAAATTTTTTACGTATTTCGGCCTTGGCACACATTTTCTAAATGCAGTGTTTTTTTTAAATATTTACTGAATTCTTTCCCGGCGTTAGCTATGGAACACAAGACTGTCTCTGTTAGCATAAAATGGTTAAATATTGCCAAGCCGACCTGAACGTTTAATTATCATTGACAGAACACACATCACTATACGTTTAAGTTATTTGCTTTAGAATTGAAAGAACCAACAGATTAACAACTTCAACGTTAATTATCCGCCTATGAATGCACAAATGTAAAACCAGTAATACATTCCGTCAGCCTCAGGATCGCTGTGAAATAAAAATATTTCGTAATTCACTGCTAATTTTACCTGCTCCCGATTTACGGGTTTGGTTAATTTTATAGCGAAACAATTTTTTAAATGTGCCGCCGCTGCAAATCGTTCGGTCGCGGCACAGCCCAGCAACACCAACGATAATCGCTAAAAATGCTGAAAATTCTTTAAAGAAATATTATAGATGACATGGGCAAGCTAATTTACGTTAGTAATACACAATTTTGATAAATTATAATGTATTTAGACCATAACAATAATTAAAATGACACACCTTTATAATTTCTCCTCTAATGGCGGCTAAAGACAAAAGAAGTCTACTCATTCATAAAATGCTACGTCACAGGTTCCTCTCTCTCTCAGCTCTCGAGGAAGACGACAAAGAATGCACATTATGTAGCGCTATATATATTTTTGCTGATTGTGAATGTCTCTTTGTAATCTTTCAACATTATTTTCTTCTGTGGCTGTATTTTACATTGTTTTCATATCAGATATTAACATATTTCGTAATTACATTATGAGTATAGAAATATTACAATCATAAATACATCGAGAATATTATTACAGAAAATATTACAATAATATCCAACGTCCTTTATACAAAATTGCCTACAACTGAAGAGCGTAGTACGCCCTCTAACAACTGAAGAGCGTAATAAGGCCTCCCCCGGTTTAAATAATACTCATAGGAAAAAATGACATTAGGGAGAAAAATTTGTTTTGATGTCCCCTACAACCTCCCAGAGTTTGTCAGTTTAAATACTTTCCACCCTGGAGTTTCAGTTATGGCAGTAGAAACAAATAAGGTGACGTCTTCGTGCACAGAGACTGTCTTGCAAGGTAGCGTCACAGCTGGTTGTCCTAGTTGTGCGAGGAGAGACGGGTGCCGGCTGTTAAGTGAGTGAGATACACTGCAAGAGCCGACAGCAGAGCGCGAAACTTGCCGCCTCGCGCTGTGGCCGTAGAGCTATTGAAAAGCGGCACGTGGCGGGGGTGTCAGCTTACGCCGCTATAGTGGAGCAGTGGTCGGGGCGATGCGCCGACAGACCGTTCCATCAGGCGGCGGCGCGTTGTCCATTGTCACAGCGGCGGCGAGGGGCGGTGGGGCTGCCCGACACGCTGGCGGGAATGCCGACATGCAAACGTCGCTGTCGATACCCGAGACGTCCGCGCCGCTCGCCAATTTACGTCTCCCATCGCCGACTAATGGTTATTGTCTCTCTCTCTGTCTCTCTCTCTCTCTTTCTCTCTCTCTCTCTCTCTGACGCACACACACACACACACACACACACACACACACACACACACACATAATCTGAAGCACATACACTGTCGGAAAAAAATCGCAACAACAATCAACAATTAACGTACAGTAATGAAATTTTGAGACTATACTTGTCTACGAAACTTACATAAGTAATTAATTTTGCGAGATCACTGGTTAATGTAAGTGCGAGATAAGTCATTGCAGCCGCGCGGGTAGCCGCACGGTGTGACAAGCGGACGGCCTCAGACACGGCCAACCTACTCGGCTCAGATTTGGCAGGTCGCTTGTGTACAAACTAAAACGATGGACTCTAAGATATTTTGGCTCAACATCCTCCCATTTTTCTGAAAATCAATCCTGAAGGCTCTGATGAGCAATCGACTCAAAATTGGCTCGATAGATAATTGTAAATAGAGCATTTTTCTTCATCAGGTATAGGGTCTGCAAACGCGTACTTTTTCAGAAAACAAGGAAAGAAACTTTTACAACCGCCGCTTATGTACGCACATAGTAAAGCTTTTTCGCCGAGCGCGCCGCTAGCGCAACGGCCAAGGTTACTGGTCGGCAAGTGGATAACGCAGGATCGAATGTCGACGAGCTATACGGTTTTCATTTTTTTTTTTTAATTGTATGTGTCCGTATCAGAATTCGCAGGGATAGGAAGGTCAATAAGGTACGCAACTCAACTTGGAGTAATAATAGTAATAACGTAGGCAAACTAATTTCCCGAACGACGTGAATTAGTAAAGAATTAAACTTTTAAGCCTTGTCACACGATAACAACTCCGAATAAGAGTGCTGCGAATTCCTCACGAGGGCCACAGATAGCCAACCGCGCGACGCTTGTTTACTGCGAGGCACGGGGCAGAGTGCACGAGGGAAGATTAATGTTGTGCCGGTTGCCTGTCCGTCGTATCAAAGTTGTGAACTTCGAAGACTGCGGTTGCCGGTACGGTAGCTAAGCGTGTTCGGTCAGAGAGGTGGTGGCCCTCTGTAATAAAAAAAACTGAGTAAAGGAATGAAGGATCAACTTGAACGGCTGTAATGTGACGTCCGCCCAGACCAAACGCAACGAATAACACCGAAAAAAAAACGGGTGTCCACCACGAACCTTATAGAAGTCAATCGGAAAGAGCTGTTTTCCGTCATCAGGCTCCCGTGAACCTCCAGGTTACGTGTAATAATTTATCATGGTTAATCTACCGAATAAAATATGTTTTGTGAAAAAAATACAGTGATCTTCCGTAAGTAACACATGACTTGTACTGTATGCAGTAATTACCTTTTCTGTTAACTAACTAGATATTGTTTGTTGTGTCATATCTTTCAGTTGCATAATAATGGAGAATAATAATGGAGGATTTACACCCTTCGACCAGCGCTGAAATATATAGTTGGAGCCTCTCACAGACGACAGCAATCGGGAAGTTACTGACGCTGCGTTATGGTTTGTGAAAATGTTGCAAGACGGACGTATTATCAGTGTATTACCGGAAACAAGCAGTTTTGTTTCTCGGCGTTCCAGATTGATAGGAGCGGCTATCGTCGAGCGATTTTTGGAGCTGACGAGCGAAATGACTTTTCTTGCTGCTGAAGAACTATACCATGAAGGCGAAGCAGAAGGCGATTCAATGGAACGTATTACGGCTAGTGAATCGCAAAATGGTCATAACAATTTGGAAATTTTCACTTCGTAGGCAATCTGTGCTTCATCTGTCCCCGATGGGTATTACGAACCGGTTACTAAACGATTGAACTACGGCCCTATATCTCTTGAAGTAAAAGTAAAGTCGGTAGCGCTAGCTAGGAATCAACCAGATTGGAACCTACAAACACTGAAAAATAGTGTAGCAACAACAGCACTGAAAAGGAAGAAGGACCTAAAATTGAGGGAAAATGATATCGTTGATGGAGTGACAAGATAAGACACATACCAGGCGATAAGTAAGTGGACGTACGCCCGATCAGTCGAATCTCGTTGTCGTAACGAGAATATAACAACGAGAATACTGCAGGAGTGGGCTGCAGGTGCAGCGCTTCAATATACGACCAACAAGGATTTTACGTTTGCTGCATCATTATCTTGGGTATCCCGTATTACCGGTTTTAATCGTGATTAAGTGATCAACACCGATCCAAACAGCATGTGAATAGCGGGTGAACATTCGTGAAACATTCGAAGCATATTATCGCAGCAGCAGGTAAAAAAAAAAAAAAAAAAAAATCGTACACTACGCAATATGCCATCACAGCCTCTGGTAAAGTGTTCCCTAAGATTTTCCTGTGTTTACAAGAAAGGAATGCTACATTTGCCCCTCAGGTTATAGAAGAGGTCAATCGCTTAACCGACTCGTTGAAAAATGTTTACATTACTTACTCGAAACCCGGGAAATTGACGAAGGCGATTTACAGAACATTTCTTGAGAGTGTTTTAAAACCATTAGTTACTGGTAACAAGTTTTGTCTAATATTGGATTTCTGCCATAGACAAACTAATACTCTAATGTATGGCACCATGTTTATACATAACGAGGGTCAACCGACGTGCACGGTAAAAGTGATACCCCAAACTGCACACCTGTATGCCAGCCCTGCGATGTTTATTTCTGTCGCCGGTTTAAAACTTTATTTCGAGTCTTCAGAATTGCAGTGTGCTTCCTGGAAACCCAGCGTGAATTGCACAACCGCAAGTTTGCAATAACTATGCACAGCATAATTAGTAACCAACTTTCAGCACCGCTTTTTCTGGCAATGATATCGTATGCCTGATACACATCAAAATTAATTCCCAAAAAAGACATATTTTTAAATGTAAACCAAGTTTGTTTTTCGCCGACTCCTCGGAAGGAATAGAGTAGCCGTCGAAATATTGCATTCATTAGATGTTCTTGGTGCTGCGAGTATGTTTGTTTCGAATGTTTATATGAGAAGTACCATCCATCTAGCTGTTTGAAAAAAGTGAAGACACGTAACAGTGACTGGAAGAGCCACTGTAAAGTGACCAGGAGTAACATTTTACTTGAATAAAATGTTCTCGGGTTTCCAACCGCGTCAATTGGTTAAAACTACACGACCGTTCGGCCAAGCACTCCTTGGCCATTGTCTAGCGTTATGACTGCCAGAGGGCTGTTGGTGCGCCCTTATATGCGCTAGCTGCGGGCTGTGAGGTCGCTGGTTCCCGTGACATTGCCATATATGGGCATGTTTTGAGTCGGCTTTCGATGTGCCCTCTTCAACCGCGCGATCGCTGGATCCCACACAGCGCTGAGCTGTAAGCCACCGCCTCTATTCAGGGTGTTTGTGGTAATTTTTATTTCAGTAGCTTCCTTTATTAAACTGTCCCAGAAGCCGTTAGACCGAGCCACGACAGAGGTATCGCCAGATTTTATGTGGTGACCGTTTTCTAACGCATGCTCAGCTAACGCAGATTTCTCTGGATAGCGTAGGCGATAATACCTCTCATGTTCTTTCCTGCGTTGTTCCACAGTGCGCAACTGTTTGTCCGATGTACTTCTCGCTACACTCAAAAGGTATTTCGTAGACTCCAAGTGTTCTGAGACCTACAGCGTCTTTAACTGGTCTAAGTAATTGACGGATTTTCGTTGGAGGCCTGAAGATTGATTTGATCTTGTGTCTTTTCAACAGGCGGCTTATCTTGCCCGACACAGAGCCACAGAATGGCAGGAAAGCAAGTTTCTTTTGGAACTTCCTGGCAGATTAAAACTGTGTGCCCGACCGAGACTCGAACTCGGGACCTTTGCCTTCCGCGGGCAAGTGCTCTACCATCTGAGCTACCGAAGCACGACTCACGCCCGGTACTCACAGCTTTACTTCTGCCAGTACCTCGTCTCCTACCTTCCAAACTTTACAGAAGCTCTCCTGTGAACCTTAACTAGCACTCCTGAAAGAAAGGATATTGCAGAGACATGGCTTAGCCACAGCCTGGGGGATGTTTCCAGAATGAGATTTTCACTCTGCAGCGGAGTGTGCGCTGATATGAAACTTCCTGGCAGATTAAAACTGTGTGCCCGACCGAGAGCTTCTGTAAAGTTTGGAAGGTAGGAGACGAGGTACTGGCAGAAGTAAAGCTGTGAGTACCGGGCGTGAGTCGTGCTTCGGTAGCTCAGATGATAGAGCACTTGCCCGCGAAAGGCGAAGGTTCCGAGTTCGAGAAAAAAAAAAAAAAAAAAAAAGCTGCGGAGCTAGAGGTCCCTTGTTCAAGTCTTCCCCCGAGTAAAAAGTTTAATTTTTTTCAGACAATTATTATCTAAAAAAAAAGTGGTTAGCGTGAGCAGCTGCGGAACGAGAAGTCCTTGTTTCAAATCTTCTCTGCAGTAAAATTTTTCCTTCTTTATTTTCGGGAAAAAAAGGATGGTAGAGCACTTGCCTGCGAAAGGCAAAGGTCCCGAGTTCGACTCTCGGTCGAGCACACAGTTTTAATCTGCCAGGAAGTTTCATATCAGCGCACACTCCGCTGCAGAGTGAAAATCTCATTCTGGCAAGTTTCTTTTCCTGCTCTTCGTCGGTGATCTTATTCTGATATTTGCCAGAAATCACTTCTTTCACCTGATGGGTGCTGTAGCCGTTATTCCTGAAAACCTTGCGTAGGTGGCTCAGTTCGTGGGGCAAGTTGTCGTCGTCTGATATTACTCTTGCACGATGCACCTATGTTTGCAATACTGTGCGCTTCTGTGCTGGATGATGATGGCTGGTACCGTGCAGGAAGATATTGAAATAAAAATTACCACAAACACCCTGAATGGAGACGGTGGCTTACAGCTCAGCGCTGCGTGGGATCCAGCGATCGCGTTGTTGAAGAGGGCACATCGAACGCCGACTCAAAACATGCCCATATATGGCAATGTCACGGGCACCAGTGACGTCACAGCCGGCAGCTAGCTTATGGGCGCACCAACAGCCCACTGGCAGTCATACCACTTGACAATGGCCAAGGTGTGCTTGGTCGAAAGCTCGGGTAGTTTTAACAAGTTGGAAACCCGAGAACATTTTATTCAATGTTATCGCCGCGAGACTCTGCATTCAAACATTTTACTTCTTTACCATCCCAGGAGGGAATGAGAAATTTATTTGCCTACCTTTTTATCATTCCTTATTGATTTACTTACCTTATTAACCCTCCTATCCTTATCAGTTAAGATGAGAAGAAATACAAACGAGAAGAATAACATCTGCGAGGTTTCCTCGATATTCGATCCAGGGTTTTCCGCTTCCCAGCCAGTTACCTCTGCAGTTGCCATATCGACGCTCTCGGCAAAAGGAGTTTACGATGTGGATACATAAGCGGCAGTTGTAAGAGTTTCTTTCCTCGATTTCTGGAAAAGTATGCATTTGCGGACCCCATACCCGATGATGAAAAATGCTCTATGTACAGTTATCTATCAATCCCAGTAGTTTTGAGCCGATTGCCCGTCGTGACCTTTAGGGATGATTTTTCTCAAAAACAGGAGGGTGTTGAGCCCTTCGTTTTAGGTTGTTGTGCACAAGCGACCTGCCACATTTGAGCCGAATCAGTTGCCGTGTCTGAGGCTTTCCCCTTGCGAGGCGACGTGCTGCTGTTCCCGCGTCTCCCTCCGACGGACGTTCGAGTTCTCCCTCGGGCATGCGTGTGTGCGTTGTCCTTACCGTTAAGTTAGTTTAAGTAACGTGCAAGCCTAGGGACCGATGACCTCAGCAGTTTCGTCGCATAGGAACTTACCACAAATTTCCAAAATTTAAGCCATTTCAGATGTGAAATGCTGGTACGATACTAACCGATGTAACCGCCAGAACGCTGAATGCAGCCATGCAACGTGCAAGCATTGTGTTGTACAGGTGCCGGGTGTCAATTTGTGGGATGGAAGTCCGTGCCTGCTGCACTTGGTAGGTCAATAAAGGGACGGTTAATGCTCGTTGTGGTTGATGCTGGAGCTGTCGTATAATAATGCCCAAGTTTACTCGATTGGGGACAGATCTGATGATCGTGTATGCCAAGACAACGTGTCGACACTCTGCAGAGCATGTTAGGTTACAACAGCCGTGTGGGCAAGCGTTATACCC
Source organism: Schistocerca cancellata (assembly GCF_023864275.1). Lineage (NCBI taxonomy): Eukaryota > Metazoa > Arthropoda > Insecta > Orthoptera > Acrididae > Schistocerca > Schistocerca cancellata. Next base: position 244,839,592 of record NC_064626.1, on the reverse strand, counting down.
CCTGAAATGCAGTTCATGATGGCAACACGGCAGATGGAATCACCAGATTGACGTACAGATCTGCAGTTAGAGTCCGTGCGATAACCGCGAGGGTACTCCACTGTCATACGAAATTGGACTCCAAACGATAACTTCAGGTGTAAGTCCAGTTTATCTACCTCGCAGACAGGTTGGCTGTAGTCTCTGAACTGGCCTCCATCTAACCAACACACACTGCCATCGAGGCAGAACCAGCTTTCATCGTGAAATACGATAGACCAACATGCCCTGCAATGAGCTCTCGCTAGACATCACAGAAGTCGCAAATGGCGATGGTTTGGGAACAGGGGAATGCGTGTTACAGAGCGATGGGCTCAGAGCTGCCTTTGAATTATCCGATTTGTAACATTTCGTCGTGATACTGAGGTGTCAGCTGCTGCAGATGCAATAGCATGCGTCAGAGTCATACACCGAACACAATGGTCTTCCCTCTTTGTAATGCCACATGGTGGTCTAGAGCCAGTTCATCTTCCGATTCGTTACCACCGCTACCAGCAATCATGTACAGTGGCTATATTCCTGCCAAGTGTTCCTGCAGTATCGCAGAGGTGCTGATAATAGCATTTTTCTCGACTTAAAGGTATTCTTGAGCAACATCAACCCACCATGTCCAATCACAAAGGTAACCAACGCCCACGACAGTTACAGCGTGGATTTAAAGGAAACTTCATTACCATCTTCCTTTTTTTTGTCATCAGACTTCTGACTGGTTTGATGCTGCCTGCTGCGAATGCCTCTCCTGTACCAACCTCTTCATCTCACAGCAGCACGTGCAACCTACATCCTCAATTATTTGTTGGATGAATTCCAATCTCTGCGTTCCTCCACATTTTTTGTTGCCCTGTTTAGTTTCCTCTAGTACTATGGAAGTCATTCCCTGATGTCTCAGAACATGTCCTAAGATCCTATCCTTTCTACTTGTTAGTGTTTTCCACATATCCCTTTCCTCTTCGAGTCTGCGCAGAACCTCCTCATTCGTTACCTTATCATTCCACCTAATTCTCAATACTCGTCTGTAGTGCCACAACTCAAAAGCTTCAATACTCTTCCGTTCCTCAAATTAAGGTCTATATGTGATGTTGTATGTTGATATGTAGACTTCTCTTGGCCAGAAATGCCCTTTTTGCCAGTGCTAGTCAGCTTTTGATGTCCTCCTTGCTCTGTCCGTCATTGGTTATTTTGCTGCTTAGGTAGCAGAATTCCTTAACTTCATCTACTTCGTGACCATCAGTCCTGATGTTAAGTTTGTCACTGTTCTCATTTCTGTTACTTCTCTTTACTTTCGTCTTTATTCGATTTATTCTCAGTCTATATTCTGTACTCATTAGACCATACTTTAAATTCAGCACGTCATGTAATTCTTCTTCACTTTCACTAAGGATAGCAATGTCATCAGCGAATGGTATCATTGATATCCTTTCACCTTGAATTTTCATCCAGTCCTGAAACTTCCTTTTATTTCTATGATTGCTTCTTCAGTGTACAGATTGAACAGTAGAGGCGAATGAGTACATCCCTGTCTTACACCCTTTTTAATCCGAGAACTTCGTTTTTGGTCGTCCACTCTTATTATTCGCTCTTGGATCTTGTACATATTGCATAGTACCCGTCTCCCCATACAGCTTACCCCTGTTTTTCTCAGAACTTCGAAAATCACGCGCTATTTTACATTGTCGAACGCTTTTTCCTGGTCGACAATACCTATGAACGTGTCTTGATTTTTCTTTAGTCTTGTTTCCATTGTCAATCGTAACGTCAGAATTGCCTCTCTGGTGCCTTTACATTTCCTAAAGCCAAACTGATCGTTATCTAACACACCTTCAGTTTTCTTTGCCATTCCTCTGTATATTATTTTTGTCAGCATCTTAGATGCATGAGCTGTTAAACTGGTCGTGCAGTAATTCTCGCACTTGTCAGCTCTTGCAGTCTTCGGAATTGTGTGCATGCTATTTTTCCGAAAGTCAAATGGCATATCGCCGGTCTCATACGTTCTACACATCTACATCTACATCTACATCCATACTCCGCAAGCCACCTGACGGTGTGTGGCGGAGGGTACCTTCAGTACCTCTATCGGTTCTCCCTTCTATTCCAGTCTCGTATTGTTCGTGGAAAGAAGGATTGTCGGTATGCCTCTGTGTGGGCTCTAATCTCTCTGATTTTATCCTCATGGTCTCTTCGCGAGATATACGTAGGAGGGAGCAATATACTGCTTGACTCTTCGGTGAAGGTATGTTCTCGAAACTTTGACAAAAGCCCGTACCGAGCTACTGAGCGTCTCTCCTGCAGAGTCTTCCACTGGAGTTTATCTATCATCTCCGTAACGCTTTCGCGATTACTAAATGATCCTGTAACGAAGCGCGCTGCTCTCCGTTGGATCTTCTCTATGTCTTGTATCAACCCTATCTGGTACGGATCCCACACTGCTGAGCAGTAGTCAAGCAGTGGGCGATCAAGCGTACTGTAACCTACTTCCTTTGTTTTCGGATTGCATTTCCTTAGGATTCTTCCAATGAATCTCAGTCTGGCATCTGCTTTACCGACAATCAACATTATATGATCATTCCATTTTAAATCACTCCTAATGCGTACTCCCAGATAAGTTATGGTATTAACTGCTTCCAGTTGCTGACCTGCTATTTTGTAGCTAAATGATAAAGGATCTATCTTTCTGTGTATTCGCAGCACAATATCGTGAATAGTCGTTTTACTGAAACTTCCCCAATGATTTTAGAAGTTCTGATGGAATATTATCCATCCCTTCTGCCTTATTTCATCTTAAGTCCTCCAAATCTCTCCTATATTCTGATTCTAATAATGGATCCCCTATCTCTTATAAATCGACTCCTGTTTCTTCTTCTATCACATAAGACAAATCTTCCTCCTAATAGAGTCCTCTGCATTTAACAGTGATACTCTCATTGATTTCTTAATGTTACTAACCTTGCTTTCTATTTCACGAACATTAGTTTGACTTTCCTTTATTCTGAGTCAGTCCTTCCGACAATCATTTCTTTTTCGATTTCTTCACATTTTTCATGCAACCATTTCGTATTAACTTCACTGTACTTCCTCTTAATTTCATTCCTCAGCGACTTGTAATTCAAGTATTCCTTAATTTCCCTGAAAATTTTTGTCTTCCATTCTTACATCGATCAACTGATGTATTTCTTCTGTTACCCATGGCTGCTTCGCAGTTGCCTGCTTAGTACCTATGTTTTCCTCTCCAACTTATGTGATTGCCCTTTTTAGAGACATCCATTCCTCTTCAACAATACTGCCTGCTTAGTTATTCCTTAGCCGGCCGCTGCGGCCGAGCGGCTCTAGGAGCTTCATTCCGGGACCGCGCTGCTGCTACGGTCGCAGGTTCGAATCCTGCGCGGGCATGGATGTGTGTTATGTCCTTAGGTTGGTTAGGGTTAAGTAGTTCTAAGTTCTAGGGGACTGATGACCTCAGATGTTAAGTCCCATAGTGCTTAGAGCCATTTTTGAGCTATTCCTTGCTACCTTGTCTATAGCCTTAGAGTACTTCAAGCGTATCTCGTCATTCCTTAGTACTTCCATATCCCACTCGTTTGGGTACTGATTCTTCCTCACTTATCTCTTAAATTTCAGCATACTCTGCATCACTACAACATTGTGATCAGAGACTATATCTGCTCCTGAGTACGCCTCAGAAACCAATATCTGATTTCGGAATCTCTGTCTGGCCAGGATGTAATCTAACTGAAATCCCCCCGTATCACCCAGCCTATTCCAAAGTATTCCTCCTCCTCTTGCGATTCTTGAACTGAGCATTCGCTGTTACTAGCTGAAATTTATTACAGAACTTTATTATTCTTTCTCTTCTCTTTCCTTGCCCCAAGCCCATATTCTTCTGTATCTACTCCTTCCCGACCACTGCATTCCAGTCTATTATGACTATTAGATTTTCATCTCCCCTTAAGCGCTCTATTATCCGTTCAGTATCCTCATATACTATCTCTTCATCTTCAGCTTGCGACGGTAGCATGTATGCCTGAACTATCGTAGTCGGTGTTGGTTTGCTGTCGATTCTGATAAGAATAACCAATCACTGAACTGTTAACAGTAACGCACTCTGTGCCTTACCTTCTCGCCGGCCAGTGTGGCCGAGTGTTTCTAGGCGCTTCAGTCTGGAACTGCGTGACCGTTACGGTCGCAGGTTCGAATCCTGCCTCGGGCATGGCTGTCTGTGATGTCCTTAGGTTAGTTAGGTTTAAGTAGTTCTAAGTCTAGGGGCCTGATGACCTCAGATGTTAAGTCCCATAGTCCACAGAGCCATTTGAACCCTACCTTCTCATTCATAACGAATCCTATTCCCGTTATACAATATCCTGCTGCTGTTGAGGTTGCCCTATACTCATCTAACCAGACATCTTTGTTTTCTTTCCATTTCACATCACTGACTCCTACTGTATCTGGATTGAACCTTTGCATTTCTCTTTTCAGATTTTCAGCTTCTCTACCAAGTTCAAACTTCTGGCAGTCTACGCCTCGACTCGAAGAACGTTATCCTTTCGATGGTTAGTCTTTTTCTCAGGGTCAGTTACCCTTTGGCAGTCCGCTCCCAGAGATCCGAATGAGGGACTATTCGGAGTCTTTTTCCAATGGAGAGTTTATCATGACACTTTTTCAATTACAGGCCACATGTCATGTGGATACAAGTTATATGTCTTTAATGCCCTCTGCATCCTCATGTCGTTGATCGTTGCTGATTCTTTTTTAGTGGTAGATTCCCCACCCCTAGGACAAGAGAGTGCCCTGAACCTCTGTCTGCTCCTCCGTCCTCTTTGACAAGGCCATTGACAGAGTGAGGGTAGCTTCTTAGGCTGGAAATCTTCGGTCGCCAATGCTGGTTATTAATCAAAGTTTACGTGGTGGCGTATTTCAAATCCTGGACCGAGGCCATTTTGTTTTCTAACCAAAGTCGGTACCACTAGACCAACGCTGCGGTTGCATGCTCACAGTGGCGCTCATACCGCCACTCGTATGCAAGTGGTGCGAAATTTCAATAGACATCATGTTTCAGATATAGAAACACACCTACCAACTTTCTTTTATGTTGCACAACACCTTCATGGTGCTGCGATTTTTTTCCGTCGGTGAAGTTTCTTATATCGGGTAGTTTATGAGGTATCTACTCATTTCTAAAAAAATATAGACGCATTGGCATAATGCATAATTATAATCCATTTTTGTGATAACATTAACATTTTTTTCGGGATAATCAAAAAGAATACTGAAATGGTAAGAGCAGGCAGGAAGTGGTGAGTTGCTGGGCCGAAATTACGTTGTCCAACTGCAGTATTAAAATAAAAAACCTCGTTTTGGCTTTCACAGAATGAGTAACATATTGAACAATGGAGGCGTCCACTTGGGCGAAAATCTCACTGTCGCTTAAAATGGGCTAATAAAGTTGTGCTGGTAGGACTGTTGCGTGGGTTCTAGGGCAGCATACACGCTATGAAAGTAACACAGAATAGTAAACAGTAAAATATATTACTGAACTATGGTAGCGCTGCTTACAGCAATTGTAGAATGCAGGTTTAGCCTATCTGTTGTGCGTTGACTACTGTTCCGTGCATACAAACAAAATAATGTGCTCTGAACTAAAGTCGGAAGAAAACTAATCTTCTGTCTTGATTTACCTCTCGAAGAACAGTTCCAAAGTAACCGTACTCAGTTAAATCTCTAGGTAGGTGGTCTTTGTCCATATACGATAATTCTATTCACTGTTCTGTTTCTATTGAAGACTGTCCACTATCGGCCACTATTGCTTTCTCACTCGACCGCTTGAAGACCTGAAGACACCACTAGTGTTCTGTAGGAGCTCCCTAGTAAGAATCGGAATGGCTCACAGCTCGCAGCTCACAACCTTTGCTCGTGCACGCTTACCGGTGGCGCTGCCACTCCAGGGGCGTGATTCTCGTAGTCTGTGTGATTGGTCTGAGCGCAGCTTCGTGCCTGATGCGGACGAACGTTCAAGGTAATTCTGGTACCAACTGTCGAAAACTCTTGTTGTGTAATATCTCAGTACACCAATAATACTTGCTCTCTCATTCATATTATAATTTCTGATGACATTATGCGACAAAAGACAATAGCTTAAAAATATGATGGCGCTCCACATGAAACAAGCTGTAACCGTAAATTTTACCCACTGACTACAGCTCAGAAAAAGAGAAGGTGTCAAAACTCAAATGAGTTTCAAAAGCCTTTAGATAAGAACTACAGAATGACAGATCCAATTGATATACAAGCTAAACCCTGAGCTGAACAACGTACCTGTGCTTTTGACGTAATTCTATTACAATATTTCCCATATGATCAAGCTAATATGAACTTGCAATATAATATAAATTACTAAACCTTGTAAATCGCGCTGTGCCTAAGTTCAGTACAGTGAACAAATTAAAAATACAAAACAGTAATTACATAACTGCAATTAGTGAACAACTCATGAAATTTAAAGCCTGGGTACACGAATACGAAATAACATTAAGTACAGAAACACAGTTTCTTTTTTTTTTTCAAAATGGTAGCTACCTATAGGAGCCAATTTAACGTATTACAAGGAATTCAATTCAGTCAGACAGTTCAAAAAACAGTAATGACAGTTTTAACTAAATAACAAATGCCTCTAACTAACCGTTCCCGCAGTATACACAACTAATAATTACAAGAACTAATAATTATTACTGGCCTACTTACAACACGATGACAAACTAAAAAAAACCACATTACTTAAAAGCCTGGCTCCAAATAATACACAGGGAGAAGTCTCTCTGTGAAACGGCTGCTCGCTACGTTTTTTAAAACACCAGTTATCAGTGTGAGCTTTACAATGCATTAAACAGAGCAAAACATTTGGACAGAAGTACCTGAAACATAAATTTGTTACCACAAGCAACCCCTATACATGAAACATAAGGGAAGGCATTTACACGCTAAACAAGGGTCGAATGTGTTACATACAGTAGATATGATTAATAACTTAACAAAATGCGACCAACTTGAGGTCACGACGCTGTTCAAAACTTGACAGGAGAGTAAACACACTGCATTTCAGTTGTAAGCAGGGCGCTAGAGCGGAACAATAAGCCAGTAATTCTCACCGGTTTCGGGAGAACGCGGAAGAAGAGAGTCATCGCACCAAAGCTTAGTTATCAAGACCAACTAGAAATAACATCGCGGCCACAGGCTAACAGAGTGAAAAAGAATTGACAATACTCCAATAATAGTACGCCACAGTGTCACCAACTCATTGCGGGCACCACAACGTTCCGCCCCACAAAATTACCGCGTGGCACCTTGACTTCCCTTCACTTACGGCATCTGGCGGGAAGCCGACACACAACCCAGACGCTGCAGTCCAAGTATCTCCAACGGCAACTCCACGACTCCACGAACAACCTGCTCACACGAAGTTTTGATAGAACAATCGAACAAAGCAAGGACGTTGGAGGTGCAGCAAAACCACCGCAAAAATGACTTGGTACAAGCTAGCTGCGGACAGCTCATAGAACCACATGCGGTTGTTGTTAGTATTCGGTTTTCGTGATTTATATTATGTAGAGTTACATCAGGAATGAACTAGAAAATTGGAAAAGCCAGCATCAACAACAGAAAATATTCGGTAACTCGTCCATAAATTCCGAAGAACAGTAAACGTGATGAACGCATTCACGGGTGATCTCTTGTACTGCAAGAGACTGTTCATCGAAGCGGAGAAGCAGTCGAAAGAAGGCAACATTCGTTAATCTGTTCGTCGATTGATCAAAACCAACGATTCTGGGAATTTTATCCTTTATGTTAAAGAGTAGAGCACATTCAGACGGTTCATGAATTAGGCCAGGAAGATTACGCAGTTCTCTAAACTGTGTGTAACGAATTGATAGAAGCTGTACACAACGCACACCCCATGGATCACATTTTGTTTACTGGTGAGGCCACAATCCACATCTGCAGAAATGTTAACAAACACAAGTGCCTGTGAACATCACATTTCCTGTAGTACTAGTAGTTTTCTGTGACGAGCATCATGGTATGTGTTCGTGCTTTTCAATGTGACACAAGTACATACACAATTTTGCACTGTAACTGATTCCAAGTATTGTAGATTATCACATCTTTTTTTACCACTATAGGGACTAATGAAGTTATCATTTTTCAAAGTGGTCTCAATTAAGCATCGCGAGGAAACGCTAGTTCCGCAAAATATGCTCGCACTGCTGGGAAATTCTCTTTGCGCGTGTCTGAGAGGTATTTGGAGTAATCTGCTTAATGCACACGTTATCAGAATCATAGCACACCGAACTGTTTGAGCAGAACGTCATGTGTACAATGTGGAGGCAGCTCTTGCCGCGGCACGCTGCGGATGCCAACATAATATCTCCGGACATCACTGCGTAGCACCGCGCTTAAATGAATGTCGTTAAAAAAAAGCAACAATGGCAGCAAAGAGACAGTCAATTATTTAAGTGATATCTGTGATTTCACGAAATCTCACTCAGCTGCATCGACGTATTCGTTCATCTACATCTCTCTTTCATCTATTTCGTTCAAAAGTATTTCAAAGGGAAAATTTGAATAACGTCGTTAAAGCATTTTATTCAGTTCTGGAGAATAGACGATTCCGAATCCTCCTTCCTTCCTTCATCTTTTTTTATGTCGGTCGACTCCTCGTTGAATGCTGAATCCCAGACACGGTCCGTTTAGGACATTTAAATAACGAGTGAGTAACTGCGCTGTGTTCGCTTTGAGGCAGCGTTCGTAGCATTTGCGTTCGGTAACCAGGCAGAAAAAACAGAAACAAGGAAAATAACTGTACGTTGTCGGGACTGTGCTTTGAGTCCAAATCTACTGAAATCTGGTCCAGCGTTTTACAAGGCTGCATCTTCTGATGGGTCTTCTCACTGATCTTTATTCGGATATTCGTAGACGCTTTTCTTCCTTCATAGACTTCATTCATTTTCACGTGAAGAAGATAGAAATACAGAGCAACTAATATGCTGTAGCTATCGAAAAGTTCTGCCGGACTGAAATCCAAGTTTTCTTACTTTTCGCGAGAGTTCGACTTAACAATTCGGTTATCACACAAACTTTCATTCTCATTGGCGTTTCCATCTACGGTTTCTGAACAGCGTCTTATTTATGATAAGAAAACCAGCTGCTTTGAAAAATGTTGCTGATAACAGTATGCCGATACGTTCATACAGCAACAAGGCGTTTCATTTTTTGTGATATCGAGATCTGCTGAGAATGATGTTAATTGCATACAGTATAAATAGTGATATATTACGAATCAGCACTATTCCCTGCAATAACAGCGAACGACTATATTAAAATAATGTGATGAGGGACTTGCTCATTATATACACACTTTTAATTTTTTTAATTCCTGAGAACTCCAAATTACAGATTACTCTCAGAAACGGTTTCTAATAATATATATGTTCTTACCTTAAATTCATGGAAGTACAGGAAAAAATTTTCACGAAAATCAGGACTTCCGGTTTGAAACGTAGACATAGATGGGAGATCTCTCCAGAGTTAACTTCCATACTTTGCAATGGGTCATTTACACCACATTCAATTCGCAATTGATTTTCCAAGAAAATTGTTGAAGAATTACTATGTTTGTGACTTCGCAGGCTTTTCTAGTGATATAATGTCTCGCACTCTTCTCGAGTTTTCAGACGACCCTTCAAGTGAAGCTAATATAATATTTCGACTGTCCAACTGTCCTTCATCTTTACATGTAGATAAGGACCAACTGGACCGTTGAGATACTTTGTTAGCTTGACTTGGTGTAGCAGCTGAAAATTCGGGAAGAGTATGACAGTTACTGTACACACATGTATCTAAGCGCAAGAAAATTTGACAACTTAAGACAGCTCTGCAAGGCAGGCGGTTATCATCTTTGCAGAAAACAGTTATTTCACTGTTGCGGGACGTTATACTGTACGACCACAAGGAGTAAAAGCGTGTAAAATATTCTTACAGCACGAATAACGTTTGGTGCTTCATCTAGTAAATGTACTACATCACTTGTTTGTGGCACCTTTTAGTTATTATTGGCTTAAACCGATCCTCTTCCTCCATTTAAAGACTGAGGTTTCTTGGTATGTCACGAGATGAAGAGACAATGAATACAAAGAAACTGTTTAACTCTAATATCGTAACGAAAATGAGGCATTCTAGATGACGAGTAAAATTAGTCTCTTTTTACACAATATGCTGCCAAATACAAATTAATCATGAGTTACCTTCAATTTATGTAATAATTCATCGTCAAAAGTAAACCATGCGGCGGAATACATCAGACACCTGAGGCGATTGACGAAGACATTCTTCGGTGATAGACGACAGATCGGTTTAACAAGAGTCTTAGGTAAAAATAAACACTTGAATTACGAAACTAATGGTAAATGAATCTCAGGATGGTTCGACTTTTTAATAAAGAATAAATAACGAGAGAGCACATAAGGTGTCCGGTCCTTGTACCACCGAAAATTAAGCCCTCAGTCTTTTCGGTGCGGCAGCTGGAACAATAGAAAAATACATATAAAATTATATTCTTTAGAACGACCACGAGGAAGGTAAGCCGTTTTTAAATAAATTCAGTTTATGTCAAGACTGAAATGTAATCTATTTCAACCAAGCACAGGAAAATTCCAGATACGTGTCCACAGTTTGACATCAGATACAAAAAAAGCGCAGATACACGGATGAAAAAGTTGAAGAAAGCTATTTTCATAAGTGTAAAAAAATTGATAGTGCGACTTCTCTATGCTTCTAATGATGTGGCTCGTTAATTACAATCTCTGGCAATTATATTACAGTTATTACACTGTCCATTTTTGTTATTTTACAACACAAAAAAGAAAAAAAAACATAATATATCGAAATAAAGCCGCATAAACATTTCAGGTGCTTGACACTTACATATTAATACCAACGTATGTTATGATTTAGATTCTAAATAGCATATGTTTGTTGCTTGTAAGTTGTTTGGAGTTAGTCACGCGTAAGTCTATTGCTCTATTTCTTTGTCAGTTTCTTAGGTGGTTTGTACTGATTCGTTTACTAGCAGACTTTTTACGAAAGTGCATTCTGATGTCCTGTACCATACACGGTATGTTAATAACGTGTAAAATCACAGTCTAGTCTTAAAAATTTTCATGGAAAATGTAGCTGATAAAAGTACTGGTAGGTACATTTTATTTTAGAATATCACCTTCTCAGTCCTTAAATAATTATATGCAAATTAGCGGCCCGCCCCAATTTCTCGCGGATAGCACTAACAAGGGTGCTGCGAGACCGCTAACGCTCGGAACCGCACGATAATGTGCTTAGAATATAAGCGGCTCATCCCAGAAACAGTGAAATAAGCCATTCGCATGCAAGATTATGGGTCTTACCATGAGATAAATTTGAATCATCACCTATTCAAGGTTTGGGGTGGGAACTTACGCAACACGAAGAAACAAAATATCGGTATAACATGATCAAGAAGACACGTATTTTAATATGCGATATTCCCCTGAGCTTAATATAATTACGCTATCCGAGTAACCTAACAGTATCGCACAACTAATCAGTCTTCAATGTCCAGGTGTGTGATTTCAATGAAGTGGCCAAAGTGGACAAACAATATGCTGCTCCGACTAGAGGCACTTTTTGACATTCAGTATCCATTCTGCATTCAAGCAGTCCAACATCAAAAGCCACACGAATTACAAAAAATGTTCAAATGTGTGTGAAATCTTATGGAACTTAACTGCTAAGGTCATCAGTCCCCAAGCTTACACACTACTTAACCTAAATTATCCTAAAGACAAACAAACACACCCATGCCCGAGGGAGGGCTCGAACCTCCGCCGGGACCAGCCGCACAGTCTATGACTGCAGCGCCTTAGACCGCTCAGCTAATCCCGCGCGGCACACTAATTACATTTTCAAACGATGATATTGGTATGTCAAAGTCATAGCCCGCATTTTGGCAAGCGTACAGTATCATAATTTTGTACTTCGGTGCAGGAAGTTGATTGTATAGCACAGAGTGAATTCTGATGATGAAATTGTGTAACATTGTTTTTCATGTTTTAGACTTACGAAGTAAAGACTTATATCGTCTAATGACGTGCACATTTCATGTCACGACGATGAAATACGTACGTTTTTGATCTTATTGCTCTGTGCAGTCACATTAATGGGAAAACCGGTAAAAGGCCTGAGTAACCACTATTTACAGCGCAAGACTTGCAGGATGAGAGTCACTGAAGTTCTGGAAGGTGCGGTCAGGGATATGGGTCCATGCCGACTTCAGTGCCGTGACCAGCTGCGTTACGTTTTTTGGTTGATGATCAATGGTGCGAAGAACCACAGAGACACGTGAACAGTTTACAAACTCAGACGTTTCTGAAATGGTTCCACCTTTGGCCCGACGTTCGTTTCCACGCTACGATAACGAGTACACTGTTGTCCGCGTTCTCCCGACACGCTTTTTATATCTTCCACTGCTGGTGTTGCCATCTGCCGCCTCATTGGTGTTACTACAAGTTGACGTCGAACATATCCGGTGGTCATATTAATGTTTCTTCGCATTACTAGAGGTCCTATCTTAGACACTGGAGAGGCGATCATTGAAATGTCTGTCGTGGTGACACCCGTATGCATGAAAGTCTCCACTCCCAACAACCGTTTTTTCCCCCAGGCAGCTCACCTTGTATTGCCAGTACGAACCAATAGTACTTGAAGATATATAGACAGAGATGACGCACCTATAGCACACAGGACAGATGGATGGAAGACAGCAAAAAGCAATAGACAGACTTTGTTGAAAGATCCACTGGGTCTGATAGCGGTAACAGTGCAACTCTAGACACCTCTTGGTATGTAGACAGTATCAGGAAGCTGCATAAGAAACAGCACAGTTTATAAAAAAAGCGGCAGTTGTTCAAATGGTTCAAATGGCTCTGAGCACTATGGGACTTAACTTCTGAGGTCATCAGTCCCCCAGAACTTAGGACTACTTAAACCTAAGTAACCTAAGGACATCACACACACCCATGCCCGAGGCAGGATTCGAACCTGCGACCGTAGCGGTCGCGCGGTTCCAGACTGTAGCGCCTACAACCGCTCGGCCACCACGGCCGGCGCGGCAGTTGTTATCTGAAACGCGCAAGGCCACCTGAATGGGAATGCATGAAGCCTTCAGAACTGCCGTAATAAAATATTGTCACGCCAACTATCCTCAAAACCAAACAAAATTGATTAAATGTTAATTGCGCCAGTGCCACAACAAGTAGAGTCTATACATTTGTGTACGATGTAGCAAACCGAAATAGGCAACAGCGGAACAGAAGCGAAACGTTGAATTCTGTGTTTAAGTGTTCGTCCACAAAAGAAAAGAAAAGTTTTCAATAGGCACAACGTCGCTGAGATGAATGACACAGTAATTAGTACTAAAAGGTGTAAGAAATAATTAAAATTCAGGGTCCTACAGAGTCTTTGTTAAGTTCTGTACAGAATAAGTGAAGTAAATCCTTGACCGTAATCAGTGTCAGGTCTCTTGAGCAGCATTACTTTTTCCGAAGATTGGGAGAGAGCACAGAACACTCCCAGACATAACCAACAACTTTCAATAAAATGTAGTTCCAGTCCTGTTGCTTCAGACTCGGCGCTGTACATAGGCCAAACTTTCTAGCCCGATGTATGTGATACGGTGAAATCAGTCACTGGACGGACAACCGCCAGCTCTTCACGAACGAATGTATGATTTCCTTTTAAACTGTATTAGCATTTGTAAACCACTGCATTAAAGATACATAATGTGTACTCGCACGAAATGTGACCTGTAACTGAAAGTCCCTCATTCGGATCTCCGGGAGGTGAGCATAAGAAAAAGATAGAATAACCAGAAAAAGAATAACATTCTACGAGTCGGAGTGTGGAAAGTCTGAATGTGGTAGGGAAGCTAGAAAATCTCAAAAGGGAAGTACTACGACTTAATCTACATTTAGTGGGTGTCAGTGAAATAAAATGGAAAGAATACAAGAATTTCTGGTCGTATGAGCATATCGAAACATCAACAGCAGCACAAAATGGTGTAAGGTGTGTATGAATAGGAAGGTATGGCAGAGAGTTACTATGAAAAGGTTATTGATAAGGTTGTGCTCGTGAGAATCGACAGTAAACCAACATCGATAACGATAGTTCGCAAGCTGAATATGAAGAGAGAGAGGAAATATATGAGGATACTGAACGGACAATTCAGTAGATAAAGGGAGATGAAAATCTGATAGTCACGGGGCGCTGGAAACCAGTTGTAGGGGAAGGAGTAGAAGAAAAGATTACAGGAGAATATGGGCTTGGGACAAGGAATGAGAAAGAAGAAAGACTAATTGAGTTCTGTAATAAATTTCAGCGAGTAACAGTGAGTACTCTGTTGAAGAATCACATGTGGAGGAGGTATACTTGGAAAAGCCAGGGAGTTGGGGGAAGATTGAAGTTGGATTACATCGTGGTCAGACACAGATTCCGAAATCAAATACTGGATTGTAACGGAACACCCAGGAGCAGTTTAGTAGTTACGAGGAGTAGCGTGCAGTTCAGAGAACAGGTCAGGAAGAATGAGTGCTCTTAGAAGTGGAATACGAAAGTACTGAGGAATGAAGAGATACGCTTGAAGTTCTCTGGGGGGTATAGATATTGCGATAAGGAATAGCTCTCTAGACAGTTCAGTTGAAGAAGAATGAACATCTCTAAAAATGGCAATCACAGAAGTAGGAGCGGAAAACATAGGTACAAAGAAGGTAACTGCGAAGAAACCATGGGTATCAACAGAACAAATACTTCAGTTCGTCGATGAAAGGAGGAAGTACAAAAAGTCAGGGAAATTCAGGAATACAGAAAGACAAGTTCCTTAAGAATGAAATAAATAGGAAATGTAAGGTAGCTAAGGCGAAATGGCTGCATGAAAGTGTGAAGAATACTAAAAGAAATAATTGTCGGGTGGACTGACTCAGCATATAGAAAAGTCAAAGCAACCTTCAGTGAAAGTAAAAGCAAGGGTGGTAACATTAAGAATGCAATGGTATTCCACTGTTAAATGTCGAGGACAGAACGGATATGTGGAATGAGTACACTCAAGGCCTCTATGAGGGGGTAGACTTGCCTGGTGACGTGATAAAAGAAAAAACAGAAGTCGACTTAGAAGAGAAAGGGGATGTAGTATTAGAATCAGAATTTAAAAGAGCTTCAGAATACTTAAGCTCGAATGAATTAGGAGGGATAGATAACATTTCACCTGTATTTCTAAAATCATCTGCGAAAGTGGACACAAATCGACTAGTCATGTTGGTGGGTAGAATGTACGAGTCTGGCGATATACCATCTGACTTTCGAAAAAACATCTTCCACACAATTTTGAAGACTGGTAGAGCCGACAAGTACGAGAACTTCAGCACAATCACCTTAACAGCTCATTGATCCAAGGTGCTGAGATGAATAATATGCAGGAGAATGGAAAAGAAAATTGCAGTTGGATGACGATTAGTTTGGATTAGAGACAGTTCTAACATTGCGCTTGATAATGGAAACAATGCCAAAGAAAAATCAAGACATGTTCGAGGTATTTGTCGACCTCGAAAAAGCGTTGGACACTGTCAAATATTGTAAGATGTTCGAAATTAAAAAAAAAAAATATAGGTCAGCTGTATGTAAAGACGTCATAAGGTATCATAAAATTAGCTGTAGAATGTGCGTGCCTCTAAAACTCAGAACGAGTCCTGGTACGTTCAGGGGAGTCATGTGGTGTGGTAGCCTCCTATTCCCCATCCATGAAAAACGGAGTGCTTTTGAAGATATAAGGGCTGGGAATTTCCACCCTCTAGAAATTTCTAGAACATTACAGAACGTTTTAGAGTATTCGAGAGCATACCACAACTACGCAGAATGTTCTGGAATATTCCACAATGATCCGGGATGTTCTGGAATGTTGGGGAAGATTCCAGAATGTTCGGAGACATCCCGGAACATCCCAGTTCATTGTGGAATATTCCAGAGCACTCCCTAATGTTTTCGAATGTTCTGGTACTTTGTGGATCATTCGAAGCCTTTTTGATGTGTTCTGGAATTCGCCACTGGTAGGGCTACCCATTAGTACGTAAAGCAAGACCCGGTGTGGGTTCGCACGTCAGTTTCTTATCACTGACGAAAGGAGAAACTGATAAATTAGTGCAATGAACGAATAAAAACAGTTACGTGTGAGTTGTCAAAGAGAGGCGGGACTGAAATTAAACATAAAATAAAGTGTGAAAAATGTGTAAATTGTACTTAGCATATTTCTTAATAAATTGTTGATTTGATTTATATTTCAGACAATGCCTCGACGTGAAAGAGGAGGAGATCTTTCCAATTCTAAGCTAAAATGGCGAAAAACAAAGCGAAGCAACGAACAGACAAGGAGCGCGAAGCACGTTTTAAGTTGCCAACGAACGACAATGAGCAGCGTGAGAAGAAAACCGAAGAAAAACGGAATGAATAGATTGAAGAATCAAGAACTGGGACACAATCTTATAACAGAAGACAGCGAACTCAAGCCAGCCATGAAAATATCACCCTGCGAGAAGCGCGGACGAGGACAAGCGAACAGTACAACCTAAGAATTGAATCATTCCATTACGATCCGACGAAAGAATATAACAAACACAAACACACCGTAATCGGAGAAATGGATAACATCTGCCAGTTTTGCAACGCAAAAAATTCAGAAGAGAAACTCCGTGTTCTTTTATATTAGCGTAAAAATTCGAAAACCACTACTGGAAGCACCTTGACAGCAATTTTTACATTACATGATCTGTGATACTGCAAAATAGAAATCCTTTCTTCAAAATAAAAAAGCGTGCAACGCCTGCTTCCAAATGACTTCTTCCAGTGTCATTTCGATCAACACTAATAGAGATTAAACCGGTTGTGTTTTTTCCCATCCAAGGATAAATCTGTTACAACATGAGATCCTTACCACCTCTACCCAGCGAAGACCTTAAATTTCTGCAAGTATATTTCGTCGGAAATAAAGAAACAGAAATTGGTCAACGATGCACAAATGAAGGTCTTATTTCAATAGTGGTACAAGTCCATTTTTGTTCATTTTGAGATACAGAGTCCTAAAGTTAAAGAGCGCTGAAAAATCTGCAGCTGAGATACCAGAAATATTCAAACATATGGCTTCTGGCTAAAGATGAACCTTTCCTTCTGTTTGTTTGGATCATTAATGTCAGAAGCATTATAGGCAGAAAAGTGGAGGTAATGGACTTGTACCACTATTGAAATAAGCCCTTCGAATACCAGTGGACTGAGACAAGAAATAGCGCGAGATGCAGAAGATCTTACACAAATAGAATCAACTGACTGGCATATACAGAACAGCACTAGAATGCTTTCTGATGACTATAAAGCTATAATTGGAGTCGGCAAAAGACCACCTGGAGAACACAAATGTCCGATATTAGAAGTCGCCATCGTACTTGTGAACAATGAAAACACATGCCGTGACTTAATTGTACAACGAAGAAGAGAAGGACTACAACGGATTCCAGAGACACACCTTCAAAAATCCTTTAATATTTCTGCGGCGGATATCTTTTTAATGTGAAACAAATCGAACTTGAAACAGGCGTAGAAATTAACAAAAAAAGTCATTTCCAAGGAGTTCTATGCTTACCGCTTGATGAGCAGAGACAATGAAACATACAGTTACATACACAACAGTCGTCTTTTATTCCAACAATTCCTGGTAGATACTGTATACAGGGTGTTACAAAAAAGTACGGCCAAACTTTCAGGAAACATTCCTCACACACAAGTAAAGAAAAGATGTTATATGGACATGTGTCCGGAAACGCTTAATTTCGATGTTAGAGCTCATTTTAGTTTCGTCAGTATGTACTGTACTTCCTCGATTCACCGCCATGATTTCATACGGGATTCTCTACCTATGCTGCTAGAACATGTGCCTTTACAAGTACGACACAACATGTGGTTCATGCACGATGGAGCTCCTGCACATTTCAGTCGAAGTGTTTGTACGCTTCCCAACAACAGATTCGGTGACCGATGGATTGGAAGAGGCGGGCCAATTCCATGGCCTCCACGCTCTCCTGACCTCAACCCTCTTGACTTTCATTTATGGGGGCATTTGAAAGCTCTTGTCTACGCAACCCCGGTACCAAATGTGGAGACTCTTCGTGCTCGTATTGCGGACGGCTGTGCTACAATACGCCATTCTCCAGGGCTGCATCAGCGCATCAGGGATTCCATGCGACGGAGGGTGGATGCATGTATACTCGCTAACGGAGGACATTTTGAACATTTCCTGTAACAGAGTGTTTAATGTCAGGCTGGTACGTTCTTTTGCAGTGTGTTTCCATTCCATGATTAATGTGATTTGAAGAGAAGTAATAAAATGAGCTCTACCATGGAAAGTAAGCGTTTCCGGACACATGTCCACATAACATATTTTCTTTCTTTGTGTGTGAGGAATGTTTCCTGAAAGTTTGGCCGTACCTTTTTGTAACACCCTGTATATGCAAAAACTGAATCGGAACGCATGCTTTACATAAGATTGAATCAGAAGTAACTATACAAGGAAGAATACGGCGACCTTCGAGACGCAGTCATAAAAGACGGAAACGTTGACGACACTTTAACAATGGTAATCTTATCCTCATTAAACACAGTAAGCCCGAGACAATTGCACGAATACACTCAAGATGCCATGACCTGCAAAAGAAAATATGGACGACCTGACCTCTTCATAACATCCATTGTAGCTCGTCTTGGTCAGAAACCAAAGAACAACTAAGTAATGCACAAGCCCCCATGCATCGACACGACATAATAGCCCGAGTTTTCCGACAAAAACAAATGAGATTTATGGAAGTCATCAGAAAATATCACATCTTTGGAACCGCCAGAAAACCTTCAAGCGAACTACCTAGAATACATCTTTTTATCAACTTTATCAAACGGCTCCATTCGCGAAAACATTACCATACGTAGATGTCCCTTGGAATTGCAAAAACCAGGACTGCCTCATACACATAATTTCATATGGCTACACGACAGAATACATCCTAGGGATATCGACGAAACCATTCATGTTGAATTTCCCATTCCACAAAAAGATCCTGAACTGTACGACATAGTAATGAAAAACATGATTCGCGCACCATGTGGGCCATTAAACCCCAATTCGTCTTATGTAAGTGATGTAAAATGTCCAAAAAACACACTAAACGTAGCCTACTTGAACGACACACAAACAGAAGTTGATGGCTATCCCAAATACAAAAGGCGATCATCCGAAAAGGTGACTTCACAGCAAAAATACGAATACGACGCAGGGACGAATTAGAAATAGATAATCATGGGTAGTACTACCATATAACACACTGCTTTCCAAAATGTTCCAAGCACACATAAACGTAGAATACTGCAGTTCAGTGAAATCCATCAAATATGTCTGTAAGTATATGAACAAAGGCAATGACATGGCAGTATTTCAAATAGCCAAAGACAACGAACTGTTAAAAGAAACGGCGAGATGCTCATGTAACGAAGGAGGGTGGCGGATTTTCGGTTTTCACATACAAGAATGCGAACCAACTGTACCACATCTAGCAGTACGTTTGGAGAATGTACAGAGAGTTTACTTCACAAAAGACCCGCCAGAGGAAATTCAAGGGAACCACAACATTAACAGCTTTCTACCAACTGTGCCAAACGGATTCATTCTCGAAAACATTACTATATTGAGATTTCCCTTCCTGTTACAGGTGGAAAACAACAAGAACAATCTTACAGCAATGAAAACAAGGAATTCCAGTAGAAGTTCATACAGGAATCATGAAAATTGGCGCATTAGGCCGGCTATACACCGTATATCCGAACAACGTCCAATGTTGCTACACGAATTACAGAGGCCAGCAAGTTTCACAAATCTCAAGAATGTTGACGGTTACCTATGCGAGACGTACAGAGAAGCATGCCAACGCTTAGTACTACTAGGGAACGACAACTGCTAGTAATTAACATTACAGAAAGTCTCACTCACAGCCTCAGCTGTTCACCTGAGAGACGTATTCGCCGTAATTGTTAATTTCAAGTTTCTGCTACCAGTCAATTTTTATTTTATGCTTAATCTAATATAATGCAACGCGTTTCGAACATGTTCTGTTCATCTTCAAGCGTTTATTTACGTACATACATACATAGAGAACTGTTACTTAAAGCCGGGCGCGGTGGTCTAGCGGTTCTGGCGCTGTAGTCCGGAAACGCGGGACTGCCACGGTCGCAGGTTCGAATCCTGCCTCGGGCGTGGGTGTGTGTGGTGTCCTTCGGTTGGTTAGGTTTAAGTAGTTCTAAGTTCTAGGGGACTTATGACCTAAGATGTTGAGTCCCATAGTGCTCAGAGCCATTTGAACCATTTGTTACTTAAAAATAAACAGTCTTAAACTAGATTAATCTAGAACACATAACTGATGGAAATCTATCTGCATCCATTACCGACTGTGATATACACAGTCAACAACAAAGAAGAAAACCAGCAGAAGACATCACTGATTTCGATTTATAGATATACACTGAACCCTTCCTTCCCCCAAAATGTCACACCAGAAGCTACAGTAAAAAACAAACTGTTCTAGATTAATCTAGTTTAAGACTGTTAATTTTTAAGTAACATTTCTCCATGTATGTATGTATGTATGTATGCATAAACGCTTGAAGATGAACAGAACATGTTCGAAACGCGTTGCATTATGTTAGATTAAGCATAAAACAAAAATTGACTGGTAGCAGAAACTTGAAATTAATAATTATCCCTCACAGTCACGGTTCACAAACATAGCCATTATGGCTGAAAATAATTATTCGCCCTAACTGTAACAATACGTAACCCATCGAATCGAAAACAGCTATGGGACTCCTTCAAGGAGAATAAGACTGATGACATGCTCTACCAGATCCGATAAGCTCGTCCTCAGCTGACCATCAAATTCAACGACGACATCTTCAACGAAACACTCATTCGCCTAGAAGATAAATGTTTAGCAATAAACAAGCAGACCTTAGCAAAACTTGGGATGCAAGCACCACGAAAAGATGCTATCAGTGTGCTAAACTTCGAAACAACGAAGGTAAAAGGGTACAGCATTAACGAACTACTTCAATACATTGCTCATAACAAACCACTCTTCAATGACGAGCAAAAGAAAATTTGCAATAGTATCATGGACCGGATCGATAAAAGAATAGCCGGCCGGAGTGGCCCAGCGGTTCTAGGCGCTACAGTCTGGAACCGCGCGACCGCTACGGTCTCAGGTTCGAATCCTGCTTCGGGCATGGATGCGTGTGATAGGTTAGTTAGGTTTAAGTAGCTCTAAATTCTAGGGGACTGATGACCTCAGACGTTAAGTCCCGTAGTGCTCAAAGCCATTTGAGCCATTTTTGATAACAGCAATGGCAGAATTATTTACTTGGACGCACCAGGCGGCACCGGGAAAACGCCTCTAATAAATCTATTGCTGGCAGAAGTATGTGCTAAATAACGGATCGCACTTGCACTGGCATCACACGGCATTGCAGCCGCACTTATGGAAGGAGGAGGAACAGCCCATTTCACCTTACAACTACCGTTGAATATAGGCGAAGAACAATTCCCGGTGTGTAAAATCTCAAGAACATGTGGGCAGGGTGAACCTCTGAGGCAAGCTAAAATTATCTTCTCGGACGAATCCACAATGCCTCATAAAAGCTCACTTGAAGCCGTGGACAGAACGTAACAAGACTTGCGAGGAAACTCTGAAGTGGTGGGAGGAGCTCTACCCATACTCTCAGGAGATTTTCGACAAACACTTCCAGTTGTCTCCAAGTCAATACCAGCAGACGAGATCAATCTATGCTTAAAAAAATCACATCTCTGGCCACACATACAAATACTGCGACTAACAAAAAATATGAGACATGTACTATCGAAAGACGAAACAACAGCACATTTTGCTCAACAACTTTTACAAATAGGCAAAGGCAGACATCCTACTGACTAGATGACCGGCGTCATTAAACTCAACAGTAATTTCTGCAACATAGTCATTGCTGAAAACAAACTCCTCAACCAAATTTATCTGAACGTTCTTCACAAGCTTACCAATCCGGACTGACTCTTTGAAAGGGCAATTCTGGCAACTAAAAATAATATTGTCGGCGGTAGCAACTCAAATATTTAAAAGAAAATTCCCGATGAAGAGAGAAATAGAACTCGATCGACACGATGGTGAACGCTGAAGAATGTGTGAACTTCCGTACAGAATTTCTAAACGCTTTGCAAGTACCAGAAATGCCATTACGCTGCCTTCGACTTAAAACTGAGTCTCCGATAATGCTATTCAAAAATCTCAACTCACCAAAACTATGTAATGGAACAAGGATGGTCGTGAAAGAGCTATCGATTAACAACATCGAATCCGAACTTATGACTGGAAAATACAAAAGGACACACTATTTATACCCAGTATATCAGTGACCTCCACTGAACTTCCATTCCAGTTTAAAAGACTGCAATTTCAAATTAAATTAGCCTACAATTGAAAAATGCAAGGACAAATTTTAAAATATTGCGGCATGAACCTCAAAGACTCCAGTTTCTCTAACAGTCAACTATAAGCAGCTTGCTCTCGAGTAGGAAATTCAAAATATTTGTACATATATACCCCAGATAACAAAATGAAAAATGTTGTTTGTAAACAAGTATTTTAAATAGTTAGATTATGTTTTCAACAAAATTTACCTCTTATACTTTAACAAGTATTGTAAATAATTAAAATATGATTTAATAATTTTTTTACCTCTTATACTTAACAATTTATCCTTTTATTCCAGCTACCACACAACGCCATATAGACTTCTTTATACTTTAAAATTTATCTTTTTATTGCTACTACCACACTACCCTATCTCAACTCCCTGAGCGAAGCCGGGTGCCCCAGCGAGTATACAATATGTACAAGAGCCAAGAGGAAACAATTAGACTCTAAGACCAAGTACGAAGTGATCGGATTAAAAATAGTGTAACACAAGGATGTAGTATTTCGGTCCTACAGCTCAATCTATACATAGAAGATGCAATCACGGAAATAAAAGAAATGTTCAGCAGTGGAATTAAAATTCAAGGAGGAAGTATATCAACGATAAGATTCGCTAATGACATTGTCAACCTCAGTGAAAGTGAAGAAGAAACACAGGATATGCTGAATGGAATGAACGGTCTAATGAGTACAGAATATTGACTGAGAGTAAATCGAAGAAAGATGAAAGTAATGAGAAGTTGCAGGAATGTGAACAGCGATAACCTTAACATAAAGATTGGCGCTTAAGAAGGAGATGACTTTAAGGAATTCCGCTACCTCGGCAGCAAAATAACCCGTGACAGACGGAGCTAGGAGGACATAAAAATACCTGCCAGATAGGTCATTCCTGGTAAAGAGAAGTCTACTAGTATCACGGCCTCCATTTCAGGAATAAATGTCTGAGAATGTGCCTTTGCAGCTCAGCATTGTGTGGAAGAACCGGAGCAGAAGAGAATCGACGCAAGTGAGATGTGGTGCTAGAGAAGAATGTTGAAAATTAGGTGGACTGATAAGGCAAGGAATGAGAAAGTTCTCCGTAGAGCTGGCGAGGAAAGGAATGTATAGAAAACGCTGACAAGAAGTAGAGATAACAACTATAGAGCTTGAGAGATATTGAAGTACATCCCGCAAATATTTGAGGACGTGGGTTGTAAGTGCTAGTCTGAGATGAAGGGGTTGTTACAGGAGAAAAATTCGTGGCGGGCTGCTTTAAAGCAGAAGATTGATGAAAAAAAAAGATAAAATATCACAACTTGTTTCTCCCCCTATCCGTATTCTATGCGCGCTTCTTCTCCACCCATAATGATTTGATCGTCAACGGTGCGTAAAACAACAAACTTCCTTATTTTGCTGTGCTAAATAGCCGTTCTGACTGGTTTAATGCACCCAGCGACGACGTCCTCTTCTATTCCAATCCCTCCATCTCAGGGTAGCACTTGCACCAATTCCCTCAATTTTTTGTTAAATATATTCCAGTTTCTGCTTATTGCACTGTTTTTGCCCTCTACGGATCTCTCCAGTATTGTGGAAGTTATTCCATAACGTCTTAACACGTGTCTTACTATTCTAGTCAGCATTTTCCGTTGTTCGGAAAGTAAGCCGGCCGCGGTGCCGAGCGCTTCTAGGCACTTCAGTCCGGAACCGCGCGACTGCTACGGTCGCAGGTTCGAATCCTGCCTCGGGCATGGATCTGTGTCATGTCCTTAGGTTAGTTAGGTTTAAGTAGTTCTAAGTTCTAGGGGACTGATGACCTCCGGTGTTAAGTCCCATAGTGCTCAGAGCCATTTTTTTCGGAAAGTAAGGAACGATCGGTACAGAAATGGAAACCACAGTGAAAATGAAAACTGTTTTCTTTCCATATTTACCTACACCTTCCAGGTAGTTCTCTACATAGTCACCGCTCCAACTTAGACATTTATCGGAGCGTTATAACAAATTTCCAACACCATCGACATAGATGGCAGCCGCCTGTGCTTCCCGATAATTCTCTGCGCTCGTCTATATTATGTAACCTGCACTCAAGTCTTGTCTTCATATCCAGCGTTTCATGTGAACAGATATAATACTCCGGACGAGCCAATTAGGGCTGTGTTGTGGGTGATCGAACACTTCCCATCGAAAAATCTGCAAGAGCGTCTTCACTGCCCCTGCATAGTGCGGCTGAGAATTGCCATGAAGAAGGAAGTGCGTGGCAGTTGTGTTAGGTGGGCTGCATTCATTAAGGCGAAGCCTCTCAGCGGGCCCTCACACTTGGAGGGAGACATTGTCGTTCTAGGCACATTTACTCGCTCACACTGCGCTCACAACTGAAAAGAGCGTCTTGATGCGATCGATGGGCATACTAGAGAGACTGCCCAAAAACGTCTGTGAAAATCCTTGTCGCATTTTCGCAGTAGTTTCCATTTGGCGACTGGTGTTCCTCACCTTCCGAATAGCCCTTCGCTAGCGTACTGGTGGATCCTACTGGTAGCAAATCTAGCAGCCCGCCCCAGAATTGATTCGCTGTCTTCCTTTAATCTGAATGAGTGGAGATATCAAATAGTCAAACAGTACTCAAGAATGGGTCGCACTAGCTTTGTATGTCTCCTTTATAGATGAGCTCTCCCGATAAAACATCGTCAAGAATTTGCCTTCCATCCTACCAACCTTACATGTTCGTGCCATTTCATATGGTTTTGCAACATTGGCCTTATATATTCAATCGAAGTGACCATGTCAAGCTGCATCCTACTAATGGTGTATTCTAACGTTTTTCCTACACACCCGCATTAATTTATATTTTTCTACTTTTAGAGCTAGCTGCTATTCATTACATCAACTAGAAATTTTGTCCCAGTTATCCTACAAGCCCCTACAGTCACTCAACTTTGACACCATCCCTTACACCACAGAATCATCAGCAAATAGCCGTTAATTGCTGCTCACCTCGGCGCGACGTCATTTAGGTATGTAGAGACTAAAACCAGTCCTATCACACTTCTTTATGGCACTCAAGACGATATCTTTGTCTCTGATGAACATTCGCCGTCGAGTAACACATGCTGAATCCTTTTATTGAAGAAATCTTGGAGCCATTCACATTTTTAGGAACATAAACTGTGTGCTACGACTTTCATCAACAGTTTGCAGTGCGGCACCGTGTCAAATAATTTCGGGAAATCTAGAATTATGGAATGTGCCTGTTTCCCTCCATCCATGGTTTGTAGGATACCATGTGAGAAGAAGGCAAGCTGCGTTTTGCAATACCGATCTGTCCTAAATCCACTCTGATTTGTGAACAGAATCTTTTCTGTCTGAAGGAAAATTATTATATTCGAACGTAGAATGTGTTCAAGAGTTCTGCAGCAAACCGATGTTACCGATAATGACCTTTCCCACCAGCCCATGATTTACTTACATACAACGCTGTGATACATAAGTTCTCAGGAGTTTCCTCCCAAACATCTCCCTTAACGAGCAATACATCCTTTTCTATGCTTGTCGGATGTTTATATTCTACTCGCTTCGTCAGCCATGTATTATTTTGCCTGAATGTTAGAAGAATTCTTCACTTCGTCTTCTGTGTGATCCCCAATTTTGGCATAAAGTTTACCGCTAAAGTTTTATATGCTATTCCTCTTTACTTTCGTCTTTCTTTGGTTTTGTATCAATCCGCATTCTTTGTTTAGTACAATGTTCATCCCATTCAACACGTCCTACAATTCTCCCTCACTTTCACTGACGTGAGAGTAGAAACATCATCAGTGATTCTTGTTAAATTGATATCCATTCGCACTGAATTTTTATCCAACTCTTGAGCCTTACGTATCGCTTCTTCGATGTACTGGTTGAGCAATACAGAAGAAAGACTACGTCCCTTTTCCACAATCTTTCTAACCGAGCACTTAGTTCTTGGTCTCCCATTCTTATTTTTCCGTCTTGATTCTGGTAATATTTTTATTTCACCTCTTTCCCTATTGCTTACACCTGTTTTCGTAGAAAAAATCGAACATTTGCACCATTTTAAACAGCCGAACTTTTTGGTGGCCGCTACACACCTTTTTATGCTGTTCTGTTCTTTCGTAACTTAGTCCTTTTAGAATACTTTTTTTAATTTTTCGTGAGCTCTTGCTTAGCCACTTTAAAATGTTTCATATATAACAATATTCGCTGAGAGTATTTATCATCAACAAAAGATCAATGAGTAAAGTACCGTCAGATTTGACACAGTATGTAGGCGCGAAACATTCAACCACACGACAGTTAGCAGCAAGCGCCGATATGCAGGTAAAAGCCTGTCAGGGATTTACAGCAGCAGTAACAGCCGGAATCGTTCGTTTTGGAGACCCATGTATCACGATAATACGACGCGTGCAGTGCTGGCAGGGAGGGCAGTTTGTTTGCATAGACGCTGACAGCCGATGCTGCTGCTGGCGCTAGAGGCAATGTTAACGCTGAGCACGTGATTTGTAGCGGAACCTATGTGCTTCGCAGAAACTGGTATTACACTAGGTAGTGGCGTTCCCCATCCAAGGCAACTCCAAAAGAATCACAAATCTGCTTTAGGACTAGCTATTGTGGATTTGCCGAGGGAGTCTGTTAAATTTATAGTGGAGAGCCCAAATTTTTTTGGCGAATATCACTTCCATACTGACTGGCAACTATCAAAAGGAAATTCAGGTGATGATGCTGTATAAAACGGGACGGGACGGTTTTCATCCAACATTATCCTCGATAGCGTGGTAGTCTCACAGATAATACACATAATCGGAGTACTGAGATCTGCAGGTCGCAACGATACTCTCTAAGTTTATTTTTTATTATTGTTTCAATACATAAATTATTCCCTAACTGAGTCACGCTATCTTGAAATGAAATGTCCACGTCTCTCACCTGTAGCGTACCTCCGTCCCAGTAATACCAGTTTAGTAAAAGTATTTATATATTGAATTTACATACAATGTAAGACAAAAGAAAAATGACGCAACAGGAAGGAATTATCCGAAGTGGCGTCAAATCGAAAGACTTGCAGCCGGTGAACTGTCTACCCGACGGGAGGCCGTAGTCGCACGACATTTACATTTTATCCGAATGTGACGGAAATCAGTAGCTGTGATACACCTGTACAGGCAAACAAATGATTACAGTTTCAAAAAATTGGATGATCAATCAAGAGAAGAACTTCACAAATTCAGCAAGTCAGTAACATGTGGTCCACCTCTGTCCCTTATGAAAGCAGTTATTCGGGTTGACGTTGATTGATAGGGTTGTTGGATGACCTTCTGGGAGATTCTGTCCAATTTGCACGCCAGATCGTCAAATCTGAGAAAGACGAAGATAATGAGAAGTAGTAGAAATGAGAACAGCGAGAAACTTAACATCAGGATTGATGGTCACGAAGTCAATGAAGTTAAGGAATTCTGCTACCTAGGCAGTGACGGACGGAGCAAGGAGGACATCAAAAGCAGACTCGCTATGGCAAAAAAGGCATTTCTGGCCAAGAGAAGTCTACTAATATCAAATACCGGCCTTAATTTCAGGAAGAAATTTCTGAGGATGTACGTCTGGAGTACAGCATTGCATGGTAGTGAAACATGGACTGTGGGAAAACCGGGACAGAAGAGAATCGAAGCATTTGAGATGTGGTGCTATAGACGAATGTTGAAATTTAGGTGGACTGATAAGGTAAGGAATGAGGAAGTTCTACGCAGAATCGGAGAGGAAAGGAATATGTGGAAAGCACTGACAAGGGGAAGGGACAGGATGATAGGACATCTGCTAAGACATGAGGGAATGACTTCCATGGTACTAGAGGGAGCTGTAGAGGGCAAAAACTGTAGAGGAAGACAGAGATTGGAATACGTCAAGCAAATAATTGAGGACGTAGGTTGCAAGTGCTACTCTGAGATGAAGAGGTTAGCACAGGAAAGGAATTCGTGGTGGGCCGCATCAAACCAGTCAGTAGACTGATGACCAAAAAAAAAAAAAAACGTCAAAACCGGAGGTAGTTGATGGGTCCTGCCCACAATGTTGGAAAAATCTACAGGAGGGAGATCCGGTGATCTTACTGGCCGAGGTAGGATTTGGCAGGCCAGGAGACAAGCCATAGAAACTATCGCTGCGTGCGGGCGGACGTTATTTTGGTGAACTGTAAGCCGAGGATCACTTCTCATGAAGGACAATAAAGGTGGGCGTCGAATATCGTCGACCTATCGCTGTAAGGGTGCTGTGGATGACAACCGAGGGGCTCCTCCTATGAAAAGAAATGGCATCCAAGACCATCACACCTGGTCGTCTGGTCGTATGGCGGCCGACTGTCAAATTACTAACCCACCGCAGTATAGACTACAGGTCGAGAATTTAACAAAATAAATTTTATTTGTGCGGGAATGTAAGGTTTCATACTGTGCTACCCAAACGAGAAATTTTAGGTATCACTTTTTCCAAATCCCGTAATTCCCATCCTTTACAACGCGTGAATTCGAAATCTGATAATTGCGGATAATCTTCCTCTGCAATGCTGCAGAAGGATGGCACACTGCGACGTCACCCTCGGTCTCGAAGACACTTTACACAACGAGGAGCCGACACATGCGAATGGAAAGACTACAGCTTAGTTCGTGTGAGGTGTAAGGAGAGTTAATGATGTCACATTGGCACCAAATTTCATCACATGTCTGCCCAATTCCAACATGGACTTGTCATACGATCAGAAGGTCGTCACGGCCCAGTCTCTCTTACGTGTTAGCCCTTCTCCTGACTCATCAGCGATGGAGGTCAGAATAGTGAGACCGAGCAATGAAATCACACGGTTTTCTGACGAGTGACTGAGGAAAACATTCCAGACACACCGCCACATAGAATCGGCAACCACAGGCCGCATGCGGTGATATGAATGGGCCTGAACCCACACATTTCGCGGTGAAAAACGACATTCCGCAGTGCCATGAGCAATAGGGCAACGTTTCTCAAAGCATTTGACACTGATGACACCGTAGGACGTTTCAGCACTTCTTTATGGACACCGGGGGACTGCAACCACATAGAGCATCAGTGCACACATTTGGAACGCAGAGCCACAGAAATTTTTGCTCTCGTTTACAGGCTGGGATCACCAGGACCGTTCAAAACCATTCAACTTATTTGGAGACCATCTGAAGCAGCAAAGGGTGCTATCCTGTGTACTCCTATTGCGTGACCTCGCGGAGACGCGAAATTGGCATTAGTAGGGAACTGGCTCCAATTTTGATATCAAATTGATATGCAAGTTAATTAAACTGATCAATTAATCACCCCGGTGCACAACCTCCCACCCACACCCACAACTACTACTCCCCGCCCATCCCCACCCCTAACCAAGCACACAACCATCCCTGGATGACGTCATGTGTTTTCTCAGCTGCACATGTGCCCCAGACACCTCCTACTCCCCCACTCCCTCCTCTAGGCCCCCTGCCACAAACCTACCCTACTTGCGGGAACTTCGAATTTAGGCGGGAATTTCAAATTTTGGGGGAATTTCAAATTTTGGTGGTATTTATTTTGTCCCAGGGCTGTACTGACATCCCACCCCACCCCCACCCAGGAATTGGTGGCAAATTATATTTGGCTATACCCTTTCTGGGACTCGAACCCCGTCCCTCCTGGGTGGAACGCTCAAATGTACCCACTAACATAATTAAACCACCACATGGAGTATATGGGAAACTACAAATGGCTGTGCTTTTTCTGGGACTCAAACTCGGATTCTGCTGGATGAAAAACCCAAGTACACGCCCTAACACATAGAAACTGTCCAGATGTGAGAGAGGAAGGTAAGGTTAGTGTACTTTATTTATTTTTGGGTAGGAAACTGACACAAAGATCGATTCTAATTACATAATTAATCACAAATACGGGGCCTAATTACACAACTATATGCGTAGTGTAACACTACCGCCCTGTCGGACGTGCGTTAGCTCAATAAAGCCTGTACTGTAATAAGTTCACGGGCTTCACCTTGTAAACAAGGATTTAGTACATAAGTTGACCGCGTGTACCTAATGGAAGCAATTCGGACTTATATTCAGTCAGTAACTACAGTGATGCGTCAAGCAAAGGTAAAGTATAATTACGCGTTCACATGGACAAGAAGTACACACGGTAGATACTACCAATGATTAATAATACGGTCGCCAGCCTAATTAGGCATTGAGTGAGTTTTTCCCTGTACAAGTAATAGCATATTCAAGCATAGTGAAACGTAGTAATGTTGCGTTTTATAGCAAAATTTAGAACCAGAAAGAATCTACTGAACTAAGGTTTTCTTCTTTTGTACTAATTTGAATGAGCTAAACTTACACAACACCACACAGCAATGATTACTACGAGCTGCACTTTGTATATTGATCAGAATGAAATCGGGCATAGATTACCCTAGAATCAGCAATTTTGAAAACACACATACAATGTCACTATTAAAATTGGAAAAAACACTAATATACTTAGGTTTAATATAGAAATTAATTTTACTGTTCAATTCTGATCAGTACACTTCAAAATGTGCAAGAATAGACAAGAGAAGGGGGGGGGGGGGCCCTGAAACTGTTATGGATGTTATACTGAAACTAGCAAGTCCTGAAGGTACATTAACACTCAAAATTATCAACCTATGGATTACTATTCTTTTGTCACGCTTCTGGAGTAATTGACTAACATTCTTTCAATCTCAAATGAATTAAATATCATTGCTAGCTCAATTCATAATTTATCTTTCAATTTAATCACACTGTAGTTCTTTACTAACATTTACATTGGCATTCCTAACTCTCAAACTGCTTTATAGCTTAAATTGGTCTGCAGATAATTTAATACTAACTGTAAACTTTCAGTTCGGGATACTCGGGTTGCACAATATATGGTAAGGACCCTGTCTAGGTCAATGATAAGGATAAGTGATGGCTAAGGCAATTCTGGTAAAAGTCACGTTATTATTGAACAGTTAGAACAGTTTCAACACTGGTCCACACAGATACACTTCTAAAGATGAAATAAATGTTTGACCTGTGCACGTAGTTGCGGCGGATGGCGGGCAGCGAGATAGCGGGCAGCACAGCACACATACAAGCACGGCTAAGGCTCTCACAGTATCGGCACTTTCATTCTTCTTAACGTCGTAATCTTTCCAATTTTGTGCCTGAGGAAATAGCCATGCCAAGTAGTCGTCGGAATCGGCCCATCCGAGGCTCAATGGAATCCACTTTTCCTAGATAGCCTCCTCGGTACAGTACATGTTCCTCTGACCGATACTCAACTCCGACTGTTTCACTGAGCCCGTTGTGCCGAACCGCGCCAGTGTGCGTTTTCCTGCGCTCGTCTGCATCCACCTTTTCCCGCGCCCCTACAGGTAGGGTATCCACCACAGGTTTTCTACTACACATATCCTAATGCATTAACTACGTATGGACCAAGTGTTTAAATTACAATTTTCACATTATACAATAGTATTTAACATTAAATACATTTTCCTTTGGTTATCAAATTGCTTAAAATCTAACGTAAGTAATGACATTCATTTCAAAAGTTGTGTACAGTTTCTTTAACATGACACGATAGGGAAAAAATCTAAAAAAATATTTACATTATTTCACATAAATTCAGAAAGAAACATTTATCTAAATACATAAAGAAAAAAATTATTATAGGTACATTATTGTTACACATGCCCCTGTTTCCAGAAAATTTTCTTAAGTCCAAATTTTATGGGAACACTAAATTTAACAATGATACTCTGGTTCTGAATCTTTACGTAAAAGTTCAAGAAGATTTACACTACATATTTCCTTCCACTCACTGTATATAGGTTCACACTATTTTAATATATTAAGACCAATATCTTGTTATTTACTTAAGTGCCTTTTGCACAGTCCAACTTCCCATTTAAACATTACTAAAATAGCAATTTAATCATTTTTTCCCAAATTTCTTTACGAAATAATTTAAAATTCTGGAATGCAAATATTTAACTACAAAAACAAATGCATATTCCTTATATACTATAAGATAATTTGTCGCTGCTTGCTTTGAATAGCAGTCCATTTTCTAATTTACTAATCAAAACACACACACAAAATTTTCAGAAAATTAACTACACATATTTACTGCCTATTATGTGGATTTGGGCAGTCCATTTCACTTCATATTGTCACATCCTTTGGATTACATCTACTATTTTCCATCGACTATTTATCTGCCCTCATTGGTATTTGGCAGTCCTTCCTATTCTGGTTCATACACTGCCCATTTTCATTTTTGACAGTTCCACCTGTTATCTGTCTGAAAGCATTTACCCTTTCCTTTCAGTCCTTTTCTCCATACATTTTTATAGTTACAATACAATTGGTAATCTGAAACTCACATAACTACATTAGTAAACTTTCAATGGTATACAGGCATTTACAAAGAATAGTTACATTTGAAACAATTTGTGTTCAGCATAAGATACAGCACAATTACTCGTTTCTGGGAACATATAATTTCAGATCCACTATATTTCTTGCACCTAAAGGTCTTTTGGATTTTGGGTAGATTAGGTAGTAAGCATTTTCGTGTGGAATGTTCTGTATTATATATGGTCCATTATAGATATATTTAAATTTTGAAATTTCATGGTTTAGTTCACTAGACTTTTCGTGGGTTTTCAGAAGAACATGATCTCCAATTTTAAATTTTGAAACTTTTAGATTCTTATCGTGTCTTCTAGATCTAGATTCGGCTCTTTGCTTTGCCCTTTTTATTACCAATTCTTTCTTTTGATTCAATCCCAAACTTGTACCAGGTGGAAACTCTAATTTTTCTTCGATTAAACTTTTACTACTTCTGCCTAACAAAATTTCTTCCGGTGGGAATCCCGTAGTTTCATGATGTAATGTGTTCATGACATTCTCAAAATCCGATATGAATCTGCCCCAGGTTCTAATTCAACAAGACAATAATTCAATTTCAGATAACACTGAGTTAAAGTAACAATAAAGTTATGCATAATATTAATAATATATACAAATACAGCATCCTGCCCCCTAGTCTCTTCATTAACAAGGCAGTCTTTTATATTTCATAAAACAGTCACTTAAGTCTGGTGGCTCCTGAGGCCTCTGGAGTTCAAAGTCTTTGCTTACTTGAACTCTTCGCAAAATAAACACAGAGTCGTCAGGTGGCTCTTTCTTTCTTTGTTCGGTCTCAACGTCTGGATTTTGTTTTGAAACTTCTTCATTGTTAGGTACAATATCGTACTTAACTACATCCTCTTTGATTTCACTGATTTTTTCATACCCTCTTTCGGTAAAAGTATATTCACTTTCTTTTACCCCGAAAAATTCATCTTCACTAGAGTCATCACTACTTTCTTCCTCCACATCAGATTCATTTAAGTACGCTACTTTGGCACAACAGGGAAAGCTAGTATATTCAATTTTGTCGGTATTTACGTATATTTCATCATCTGAACTATCGTCGGAATCCGACCATTCCGGATCGCTATCAGGTTCTAACATAAAGGCTTTTCTGAGACAGGCACTAAGTTCCTCCTCGGTATTGTTGTCAGGCTTAGATTTTAATTCAATCTCCTCTTTTGGTGAAACGGCCTCATCATCAGCTTTATTTACCTCTACTGTGACTTCATATTCGGTGTAATCCTCGTGGACTTTAATTACTTTCATGTAATCATCTGCCCCTTCTCCACGGTGCCTCTCGGTAGCAGCTTGCACTATTGGCGGATTGTTAGCAGAAGTTATTTCTTCGTCAATGCTGAGGATTTCATCCTCCAAATCCTTCCTATCATTAACCTTCCCCTTATCGGCAGCACGCGTACTCTTCGCGGCGCTATTTATTCTCCCTTCTTCAAATTTGGGCCACGTCACTATATTGACGCCCCTATCATTTCCCTTTCTATTAACTAATTTCTTCGCCTCAAATTCCTTCTTAACATCCTCCCACTCACATTGCTTTAGGCCCTTGTACAGATCGTCGATCTGCACACGCCAATCAGCCAATCAGTTACTTCTGCTAATTCATTATCGCCCTTTTCCTCATTGCAAACACTGCTAACCGCACCTCTCTGTGTATTCACAGTCTCATCTATTGTTTCCTTTGCCACGGAATTATCACTCGTAAAATTTTCATTATCTCTTACGGCTACGTTCGCACCTACTGCTGCCGTATTGCTAGCGGATTCTCTCTGAACAGATGTTCCACTAGGCTGGGCCGTTGCCCTCTGATGCTCCACTCGCCCGTTAACCTGGAGCTTTCTGTGCGGCATAGATGACTCATGCTCGCTCACACCTGACGCTTGTCTCGCCACAACACGTTGCTTCGTTTCACGCCTGTCTCTAACCTGTCTCATTACATTACGGTCGGTCCGGTATCTGTTCTTAAATCGGGGCCGGTATGTATTGTCCGCTTCCGTTTGGCCCGCAACGTTCGCGGAAATTAGTTTCCCGCGTCGTTATTGTTTTGCGCGGTGTACTCTCGTCCGCGACCTGGATAACTTCCTCTGCCTCTTCCTCTCTGTATTACATTGACGCGAAATCCATCGCCGTCATTCCTTTCGTCATTATGTCGGGCATTACGGTTGCCAAAATTTTGATAATTGGCACGACTTTCGCGCCAATGGTCTTCGTCTTCGACTCTCTCGAGAAATGCTTGGAAGCTGCGATGATTGCTTCCTACATACCTCTTTGAATCTTCTGGGAGCTTTTTATACAGCTCCCAGATAATTTCCGAATCTGATCTTCTACCTCTTATATGCGTCAATTTCCTGTACCAATACTCGCAGAAATCTTTCAAAGAATTCCTGCCCCTGTTATCATGCTGTTTTGCCATGATAAACTCGCGCCATAAATGGTCCTGTTTTTGTTCTGACCAATATTCTTCGGTAAATTTTTGCCTAAATTCTTCGAACGTCATTCGTTCGGTATTTAAATTTATTCCCCAGCGCTTAGCGTCACCTGCTAAGGCGCTAATTACAACGTTTATCTTTTCCTGATCAGACAAGTGCCCAGGAAATATTCTCTCGCAATTTTTTATGAAGTCTAACGGATGCCACCCGTTATGTTTCTTGGCTGGATCGAAGCGTTCCTCGCCTTCTAACAGCTTCGTAATTGGTGCGCCATTACAGACCACACCAGGCCTATCTTTAATTCTGCTCTCTAGATCGAAAATTCTGCCTTGAATTTTCGTAGCATTTTGTTCACAATTCTGAACACATCCGGTTACTTTTTGATCTAAATCCCTTTCAGTGTCTACAACCACCTTTTTCAACTGAGATATTCCGTATTGACATTCGTTTACGATCTCAGTTTTAAGACCGAAAACTTTTTCGTCTACTTTAGTTTCAACCAGCGGTTCTACTTTCTCTTGGATGTTGAGAATTTCGACATCGAATCTACTGTTAATGTTACCAATTTCCTCCTGCATAGTATCCATATTTTTGTTAATGGTGTCAATTTCAAATTTCATATTATTTACCACAGAACTTAAATTTCCCACTTTTTGTTCTACCTGCTCTATTTGTTTACTAATTCTAATTCCTTGATCTTCGACCTGTGCTTTAATTTGATCAACGTGTGTTTTAAGCTGCTCGTTCTGTGTTTTGATCTGATGGCCCTGTGTTTTAAGCTGCGCATCAACGTGCGTTTTAAGCTGCTCGTTCTGTGTTTTGAGCTGCTCATCAACGTGTGTTTTAAGCTGCTCATTCTGTCCTACAATTTGTTTGGTTAATTGTTCAAATAAGTCGTTCATATTTAAAATTTTTACACTGTTTTGTTCTACGGAATCCGTGTGTTCCGATTCTACTTCATAAGTTTCTTTCGGTTCTTTCTTTATCTGTGGTGAATCAAATATGCCAGTGGATTCGTTCACGTACCCACTATCATCTACAAAGTCACCCTCTACTTCCTGTTTTGTCCCTTGCTGTGTTCGAGGTGATCGCGACATTTCAATCTGTTCGTTGACGTGTTCATGGTATTGTATGTACGCCAATTGTCTTCCGCTAACGCCATCTGTTATCTGGCCGCGTAGACTCCTGCTACTGCTAGCCGCATTCTCCATTTCGCTCGCCACATCTACCCTGTCCCCGTTCCTGTCCATATTGAATGCCAATCACACACACTATTATACTTGACTCACACTGCAGTTTAATTTACTGAACTTTATTGCTATTCAAGCCACTGAACATCCACTGTTCGGTCTTTAGTTTATAACCGACAACAACTGGATGTCCTGTCACCGGGAAGCCACGTGTAACACTCCCGCCCTGTCGGACGTGCGTTAGCTCAATAAAGCCTGTACTGTAATAAGTTCACGGGCTTCACCTTGTAAACAAGGATTTAGTACATAAGTTGACCGCGTGTACCTAATGGAAGCAATTCGGACTTATATTCAGTCAGTAACTACAGTGATGCGTCAAGCAAAGGTAAAGTATAATTACGCGTTCACATGGACAAGAAGTACACACGGTAGATACTACCAATGATTAATAATACGGTCGCCAGCCTAATTAGGCATTGAGTGAGTTTTTCCCTGTACAAGTAATAGCATATTCAAGCATAGTGAAACGTAGTAATGTTGCGTTTTATAGCAAAATTTAGAACCAGAAAGAATCTACTGAACTAAGGTTTTCTTCTTTTGTACTAATTTGAATGAGCTAAACTTACACAACACCACACAGCAATGATTACTACGAGCTGCACTTTGTATATTGATCAGAATGAAATCGGGCATAGATTACCCTAGAATCAGCAATTTTGAAAACACACATACAATGTCACTATTAAAATTGAAAAAAACACTAATATACTTAGGTTTAATATAGAAATTAATTTTACTGTTCAATTCTGATCAGTACACTTCAAAATGTGCAAGAATAGACAAGAGAAGGGGGGGGGGGGCCCTGAAACTGTTATGGATGTTATACTGAAACTAGCAAGTCCTGAAGGTACATTAACACTCAAAATTATCAACCTATGGATTACTATTCTTTTGTCACGCTTCTGGAGTAATTGACTAACATTCTTTCAATCTCAAATGAATTAAATATCATTGCTAGCTCAATTCATAATTTATCTTTCAATTTAATCACACTGTAGTTCTTTACTAACATTTACATTGGCATTCCTAACTCTCAAACTGCTTTATAGCTTAAATTGGTCTGCAGATAATTTAATACTAACTGTAAACTTTCAGTTCGGGATACTCGGGTTGCACAATATATGGTAAGGACCCTGTCTAGGTCAATGAAAAGGATAAGTGATGGCTAAGGCAATTCTGGTAAAAGTCACGTTATTATTGAACAGTTAGAACAGTTTCAACACTGGTCCACACAGATACACTTCTAAAGATGAAATAAATGTTTGACCTGTGCACGTAGTTGCGGCGGATGGCGGGCAGCGAGATAGCGGGCAGCACAGCACACATACAAGCACGGCTAAGGCTCTCACAGTATCGGCACTTTCATTCTTCTTAACGTCGTAATCTTTCCAATTTTGTGCCTGAGGAAATAGCCATGCCAAGTAGTCGTCGGAATCGGCCCATCCGAGGCTCAATGGAATCCACTTTTCCTAGATAGCCTCCTCGGTACAGTACATGTTCCTCTGACCGATACTCAACTCCGACTGTTTCACTGAGCCCGTTGTGCCGAACCGCGCCAGTGTGCGTTTTCCCGCGCTCGTCTGCATCCACCTTTTCCCGCGCCCCTACAGGTAGGGTATCCACCACAGGTTTTCTACTACACATATCCTAATGCATTAACTACGTATGGACCAAGTGTTTAAATTACAATTTTCACATTATACAATAGTATTTAACATTAAATACATTTTCCTTTGGTTATCAAATTGCTTAAAATCTAACGTAAGTAATGACATTCATTTCAAAAGTTGTGTACAGTTTCTTTAACATGACACGAAAAGAAAAAATCTAAAAAAATATTTACATTATTTCACATAAATTCAGAAAGAAACATTTATCTAAATACATAAAGAAAAAAATTATTATAGGTACATTATTGTTACAGTAGCACCACACAAGAATTGCATAAAAGTGCAATACAGCTCAAAAACTGACGATACCGTACAAGTGGTGTTATCCTGCTGGGAAAAAATTTCGTAATACCACTCGAAACTAGCGACAGACACTCTCAAACTTTACCCTACACCTACAAACTGCCAGGAAAAATGCACGGGTTTAAGGTAGCATCTTTATTCTTTTTGGAGGGAAATACGTTCAAGTGACGAGATGCTTGTGTTGGACAGAGAGGAGTTTAAAAAGTGTATTATCTGCAAGCGTACAGTACCTATCGCTGTTTCATGGCACAGTTTGCTACAGATGCCAGCTCAAAAACCATTCTGCAGCCCAGGAAATCGAAGTCTCAGTACTAATTAATCTTCGAAATTGACGTGAAAAAACTAGCACTCATAATGAATGAGTCGTATTGCAGCACATGTACTTGGCGGAAAATTGTCGTCCTAAAAGACTTCAGAATGCGAAGAGGATGTTAGTTGGAAGTGGGTTCTTTTCGATGCCAGAAACCAAGGCCTTCTCACTTCCCCTCATGCCTCCCCCCTCCCCCCCCTCTACGATGCTCCGCTAAGCATCTCGCGCCCTCGCACCCACCCTCTTCTTAGGCCACTGTCCACACTCGGCTTTCATCCATCTAGACAAAGCCTCAAAGCGACGCTTCAACGCCTGCACCTAGTCAACCAAACAATAGGAGATAAAAGGATGGTCACCTCAAGTGCAACTTGTTCGTCTAAAATATAGTGACACGCCAACCCCTACCCTTCAGGACAGAGAGTGGCTGTGTCCAGCGACCACCACAGAAGACATCCCCCCCACCCCCCTACCCCCCCACCCCCCGCGTCCTCCACCACAGCAGCACGCCGTTAGGTGATGGAGAACAATTGTATTTGGCGTTAATGCATTTATGATCAAGCACCTATTAAAACAAATAAAAACAAATCTACAACCATAATAAATGTCCTCCTTCCACGAAAATAGACTACAGCTTAGTTCGTGTGAGGTGTAAGGAGAATTAATGATGTCACATTGGCACCAAATTTCATCACATGTCTGCCCAATTCCAACATGGACTTGTCATACGATCAGAAGGTCGTCACGGCCCAGTCTCTCTTACGTGTTAACCCTTCTCCTGACTCATCAGCGATGGAGGTCAGAATAGTGAGACCGAGCAATGAAATCACACGGTTTTCTGACGAGTGACTGAGGAAAACATTCCAGACACACCGCCACATAGAATCGGCAACCACAGGCCGCATGCGGTGATATGAATGGGCCTGAACCCACACATTTCGCGGTGAAAAACGACATTCCGCAGTGCCATGAGCAATAGGGCAACGTTTCTCAAAGCATTTGACACTGATGACACCGTAGGACGTTTCAGCACTTCTTTATGGACACCGGGGGACTGCAACCACATAGAGCATCAGTGCACACATTTGGAACGCAGAGCCACAGAAATTTTTGCTCTCGTTTACAGGCTGGGATCACCAGGACCGTTCAAAACCATTCAACTTATTTGAAGACCATCTGAAGCAGCAAAGGGTGCTATCCTGTGTACTCCTATTGCGTGACCTCGCGGAGACGCGAAATTGGCATTAGTAGGGAACTGGCTCCAATTTTGATATCAAATTGATATGCAAGTTAATTAAACTGATCAATTAATCACCCCGGTGCACAACCTCCCACCCACACCCACAACTACTACTCCCCGCCCATCCCCACCCCTAACCAAGCACACAACCATCCCTGGATGACGTCATGTGTTTTCTCAGCTGCACATGTGCCCCAGACACCTCCTACTCCCCCACTCCCTCCTCTAGGCCCCCTGCCACAAACCTACCCTACTTGCGGGAACTTCGAATTTAGGCGGGAATTTCAAATTTTGGGGGAATTTCAAATTTTGGTGGTATTTATTTTGTCCCAGGGCTGTACTGACATCCCACCCCACCCCCACCCAGGAATTGGTGGCAAATTATATTTGGCTATACCCTTTCTGGGACTCGAACCCCGTCCCTCCTGGGTGGAACGCTCAAATGTACCCACTAACATAATTAAACCACCACATGGAGTATATGGGAAACTACAAATGGCTGTGCTTTTTCTGGGACTCAAACTCGGATTCTGCTGGATGAAAAACCCAAGTACACGCCCTAACACATAGAAACTGTCCAGATGTGAGAGAGGAAGGTAAGGTTAGTGTACTTTATTTAGTTTTGGTCAGGAAACTGACACAAAGATCGATTCTAATTACATAATTAATCACAAATACGGGGCCTAATTACACAACTATATGCGTAGCACCACACAAGAATTGCATAAAAGTGCAATACAGCTCAAAAACTGACGATACCGTACAAGTGGTGTTATCCTGCTGGGAAAAAATTTCGTAATACCACTCGAAACTAGCGACAGACACTCTCAAACTTTACCCTACACCTACAAACTGCCAGGAAAAATGCACGGGTTTAAGGTAGCATCTTTATTCTTTTTGGAGGGAAATACGTTCAAGTGACGAGATGCTTGTGTTGGACAGAGAGGAGTTTAAAAAGTGTATTATCTGCAAGCGTACAGTACCTATCGCTGTTTCATGGCACAGTTTGCTACAGATGCCAGCTCAAAAACCATTCTGCAGCCCAGGTAATCGAAGTCTCAGTACTAATTAATCTTCGAAATTGACGTGAAAAAACTAGCACTCATAATGAATGAGTCGTATTGCAGCACATGTACTTGGCGGAAAATTGTCGTCCTAAAAGACTTCAGAATGCGAAGAGGATGTTAGTTGGAAGTGGGTTCTTTTCGATGCCAGAAACCAAGGCCTTCTCACTTCCCCTCATGCCTCCCCCCTCCCCCCCCTCTACGATGCTCCGCTAAGCATCTCGCGCCCTCGCACCCACCCTCTTCTTAGGCCACTGTCCACACTCGGCTTTCATCCATCTAGACAAAGCCTCAAAGCGACGCTTCAACGCCTGCACCTAGTCAACCAAACAATAGGAGATAAAAGGATGGTCACCTCAAGTGCAACTTGTTCGTCTAAAATATAGTGACAAGCCAACCCCTACCCTTCAGGACAGAGAGTGGCTGTGTCCAGCGACCACCACAGAAGACATCCCCCCCACCCCCCCACCCCCCCACCCCCCGCATCCTCCACCACAGCAGCACGCCGTTAGGTGATGGAGAACAATTGTATTTGGCGTTAATGCATTTATGATCAAGCACCTATTAAAACAAATAAAAACAAATCTACAACCATAATAAATGTCCTCCTTCCACGAAAATAGGTAAAGTGTTTTCCTTTAGCTTTATGATCAAAACCAGTATAGGTTTTATGTTCGACTGCAGTCGCATCTCATTATCTTGTGACCTCCAGCAAAGAATACGCCACCGAACACAAATGATCGGTAGAGGACATGCCCTCCATGCGTAAAATCAGGGAAATAAAACATCGACTATTTTGATGCGAGAACTACCGATCAGCCGGCCGCGGTGGTCTAGCGGTTCTGGCGCTGCAGTCCGGAACCGCGGGACTGCTACGGTCGCAGGTTCGAATCCTGCCTCGGGCATGGGTGTGTGTGATGTCCTTAGGTTAGTTAGGTTTAAGTAGTTCTAAGTTTAGGGGACTTATGACCTAAGATGTTGAGTCCCATAGTGCTCAGAGCCATTTGAACCA
The DNA here is from genome assembly GCF_023864275.1 of Schistocerca cancellata. NCBI lineage: Eukaryota > Metazoa > Arthropoda > Insecta > Orthoptera > Acrididae > Schistocerca > Schistocerca cancellata. Next base: position 244,797,136 of record NC_064626.1, on the reverse strand, counting down.
TTTTTGAACTACCGATCACCGCAAAATGTCCTCGCTGTTTCGAAACCGTCATCAGAGTAAAGAAAAAGCGAGAATTTAGACTCCAAGGAAAAAAATCTATATTAAGCAATTTCTTTCCGGTTGTTGAACAAATTACACGACCTGAGAGCGTCTCCCACGTTCACTGTCTGTAAATAAACTCTCATGCACGTGTGCATTACAAACATTTGACACAATCTTTTATGCAATTGGCACCCAAGGCAAACAAAAAAAACACACACACATTCATTTTACATTTGACATCAAGAAGCTATAATTCAAGACAAAGTAGCTGTTTTGAACACCAATGTTATGCTATGTCATACTAGCGTTACGAAACAAATCGTGAGAGCCCTTCGCGCCCTGTGTAGTGGGGAGACTGAAATTTCGTTAAAAGATATCGGCACAACGAAAGAAAATAAAAAAAAATGCTTGTCAATAATCATTCCATGATGCCCCAGCCATCTCTTCCACCTTTTACACCTTTTAAGTGCAGAACATTCTAGCCTTAGCAGTGCATGTATTTATGTTCTCTCTTGCCAATACCTTCTTGGTATTGATCCCAGACACTGGAACAATATTTTAGAATGGCTAGCGCAGTTGATTTACGTAAAACGCAACAAACTCCTTCCGTCTGGAAGTTGGTGTGTCGAAATCAAGTGCACAGCGTATTCTTAAACGTCATAAATTTCATCCTTACCATGTTCATTTACACCAGGATCCTCGTGGAAATGACTTCCGCAATAGGGTAACATTTTGTCGGTGGGCTCAGCAAAAACTTCTGACTAATCCAAATTTATTGCAGATGTTCTCTTTACCGACGAGGCATCATTCTCCAACAAAGGAATTGTCAATATGAAGAATATGCATTATTGGTCCGCAGACAATCCAAAATGGCTCCGTCAGGTAGAGCATCAACGTCCGTGGAAAGTTAATGTTTGGTGTGGGATTATTGGAGATACCATTATCGGACCTTTCTTTATAAATGGCATCCAAAATGGCAGACAATACTCCAGATTTATACGACACAATCTTCCTGTTCTCTTGGACACCGTACCTCTGAACCGAGAATGGTCATGTGGTATCAGCATGACGGATGCCCTGCACATAACGCCTTACGAGCACGACGACTTCTAAACCGTAAGTTCCTTGGTAGGTGGATTGGACGAGGTGGCCCAGTTAGGTGGCCTGCCCGACCTCCGGACCTTACACCGCTGGATTATTTTCTTTGGGGAGCAGTGAAGGATGCTGTTTACCAACATGAACCAACAACACCAGAAGACATGAAGCAACGCATTATTGATGCTTGTAGAGCCATCAAAGAGGAAATAGTAGCACGAAGTAGGGCATCCTTCATCCGCAGAGTGACCCTACGTATGCAAGCCAATGGGCATCACTTAGAGCATGAGATGTGAACGCTATGTTTAGTATGTAGTGCTGGTATCACAGTGGAAGTTTCTACAAAGGGCCATTTTACCCAGTGATGTTAAGAAACATTTGTTTGCAACAATTTGTCATTTAACGCATTAGATAAACGTAACATTGATAATTATGTGATAATAAAACTAATTGGTTAAATATGTTTACATTCATCTTCTATGTCCTACCTGAACTTCCCAAATCAAAACATTTTTACCTAAACAACGGTAAAACTTTTAGTCCACTTGCTCGTTTCACTAAAACCATCAACATGAATTTTACTATTACGAGTGAATGATTAACCGTCACTTGCGCTAGATCTACAGTAAAGTCAAGTTTTAACGTTGAACGGCATTACCTTTTTAACGGAATAACGATAAGCAAACTTAACTTTGTGACAAACGTTGCGGTACACAGGTATGTTACAGAACAGCATCACCCCTAGCCTATGGGATAAATAGCTGCTGGAATGTACGACGTTAATGCAAGATGGCAGCAGACCGTATTATTCGTTTCGGACCTCTTGATAAGTATGGAGGTGTGATTACGCATGTCAATCACATCGCGATTACGGGCAGCATGGGGTTCACGCCTGAGCCTCAGGACGTGCGTTAGCAGCGCATGTCGGGTGTTTCAAGCGTCAACTTCGCGTCTTAATATCTCGGGATGTAATGGGAATATTGCGATGCAATCAACGCCATTGTGTATGTGCCTTGTCATGCTATGGATTGCTGAAGAAAAAATATAGGAGGTCCAATTAAAAAAACATAAGTTTGTGTTAAAAAACACATATGCTTTCGTTTTAAAATGTTTCCAAATATGTACATTCATGGGCCCCAGCCCTACATTGATATCGGTGAAAGTCGTTTTCCAATAGCTGTTATTGTTCCAGAGATATTTTGGGTGGACAAGATAGCTGGGACACCCTGTATATATTCACTTATAAAATTTGTTGTTAATAATCCAGCCCAGTTCAAAAGTAATAGCAGTGTGCATAGCTATAACACCAGGAGAAAGGATGATCTTCACTATGCAGGGTGTCCGCCCCGGTAGCTGAGTGGCAGTCAGCCTTCGGCGGCGCAGCGGTTCGGACGGTGTTTACGTCCCCGCCGCACGTCTGCGCGAGAGGTGTTTACGTTACGTGTGTAGCGGTGTGTCACGGTATACATAGAACGAATCATGGCCTTGTCGTTCCGCAAATCGACACTGAAATTTAGTTTTGTTAACGAATATGCTCGACCGAAAGCTTACGAGATCGAACGTTATTTACGGGACGAGGTGAAAATCGAACCTGACGTTCTAGTTGGAATACACTTATCTATAGTCAGCAGCGTGGTCTATGTCAAGCTCATAAATGAAGCGGCATGTGACGAACTACTACTTCGACACCGACAAGGACTTCGTTTCTGTCATTCGGACGGGAATGTTGGAGCGGTAACAGTTGAACACGCCGGCATGGGCCTCCGAACGATCCGCGTCTTTGAGCTTCCGTTCGAAGTGCCAGAAGAATTGGTGACAGACGCCCTGCGTCCTTACGGAACGGTCCTATCCCACGTGGCTGAAAAATGGGCGAGTTTCAAGACGTATCCTGTCCTCAATGGCGTCAGACAAATACGGATCGAACTCCGAAAACACGTCCCGTCATATTTGTACATCGCCGGTTGTAGGGCGATTGTCATTTACGACGGGCAACCAAGGACGTGCTCTGGATGTGGGAAGGAGGGCCACATACGTTCTGAGTGTGCTCAACGCAGGTTATTACAGCTGCCACGGGATGATCCACCCCTCACGCCGCATCCGACTGTGCTCCCCATGACTTACGTCGCCGCAATATGCGATGACGTGGGCCGCGAGACCGACGCGTACCAGAACACACAGACAGCGGCGGATCGTGGCGAGCCACAGAAAGACGACGTTGCGCTGGACTGCCTGCAGCGGTCACAGGACGCCCTCTCTTCGGTTCCGCTTGCGGCCCCTTCAGATAAGGCACTTGGAGACGTCGATAATACGACGGCGCACGATTCCGACGCCCCCAAGAACAACTGGAGACCATGCTGACCTCTGATTCCGAGGCCCGGCAACGTAAACAGCGATCACCAAAACGCCGGAAGAAGCGCCGCCTCACGGTGGAGAACGACCAATCTGATCTAGCAGACAATTCTGAGAAGTTTACGGGTACAGAACAGACGACCATGGATACAGAAGAACTGCCTAGCGTGGATGCAACGGTGGCCAGCGGGACGGCGACACGACCTACCGCTGACGATGCTCCAGACACAGCGACGGAGCTCGATCGACGGCAACAGGCTACTGAGGAGGCTACGGCGCCTGCACTGCACGACAACGATGGGACACTAGGGGACTGGTCAGAAGACCCACCCGCGTGGGGAACAGATGATGCCGGAGGAACTGCTCCCACGCACTCTCCCGGTGTAAGACCGGCAGAGTGCACGGACTAATGACAGACCATATGAGGGGACGGCGGGGGACGTTAGTCCGACAGCAGCCTCTGTACGGCAAAATTAGCGACCGTACGGTACCCTATCTACGTTGACCGCCATGCAACAAGCTTATCGGATAGGGTCTGTTAACATCAATAGCATTGGGACGCCGGTAAAAATCAAGATGCTCAGTGACATGATAAAGGCTGCGGATTTAGACATAGCACTATTACAAGAAGTTCGGGTACTTCCCCCCTCGGACATTTACGGATACGACATTTACTGTTCCCCGTGTGACGAGAGAGGCGTTGGCACAGCTATACTATTAAAGGAAGGGATACGTGCAGACGAAGTAGAGTATTTGCCTTCTGCCCGTGGTACGGCCGTGACCATAGGTGGAATACGTTTGATCAACATATACGCACCGTCAGGCTCGGATAAGAGAAGGGACAGAGCAGATTTTTACGCCCATGAGGTTACACCGTTGTTCCAGGGACGATACGATGGTTGCATACTCGGCGGAGATTTTAATTGTGTGCTTGACAGAAAGGACCAACAACCTAACTATACAACTAGCCAAGGACTTAGGGAGCTGATCAACGGGATGGAATTAGTCGATACATGGGACCTGAAGTATCGCAACCAACCAGGATATACATTTTTTACTAGCCACTCCGCGGGCTGTTTGGACCGAATCTACGTTTCTAGGGCGTTAGCGATGTCGACGGTGGACGCAGAAATATGGCCGACAGCGTTTACAGACCACGAGGCATATATTTGTACCGTTAACCATGATAGACAGCAGGTGTGGAGACGGAGGGGTAATTGGAAGATGAACGTCTCCCACCTGCGAGATGCAGAATGCCGACGCATGGTGGAGGACGCGTGGCATGGCTGCCTCCGTCGACGAAATTCTTTCGGTTCTGTCCTGCAGTGGTGGATCGAGTGCGCGAAGCCAGCTTTACGGAGGACGTTAATAGGTTATGGGAAGGAGGTTTCTCAATGGCAGCGCACGACCACTGAGTTTTACTTTACGGCTCTCCGGGAACTGTTAGCTCAACCACCTACACCAGAACGCCAGACGGCCGTCCACCGAGTTAAGGCGAAGCTGGTACAACTTGCGACGCAGAGGATGGCAGGTACGATGATACGCGCGAGGTCGCAGGATTTCCTGCCCAACGAGGTTCCCTAGATGCATTATGTGATAAAGGAAAGACGAAGAAGACGCAGGAATTTAATACATGAGATCGATCTCGGCGATGGCCGTCGTTTTGCAACACAAAGAGGCATAGCACAGGCGCTCACGGATCATTTTAGCAGATTCTATGTGAGAAGCGGGGAGGGTCAGAGGGAGCTGGGGAACGTCCTGGAAGAGATCCCAGACGCGACGAGTGTGAACGTGGAAGCGGACGGGTTATCTGAAATTACGTGTGAAGAGCTGGAGGAAGCGATTACACGAGGTGCTTACAACAAGTCCCCAGGTCCAGACGGATTCCCGTTGGAATTTTACCGTGCCTTTGTGACCATTATGACACCGATGTGGCTATGTATGTTTAATGAGCTTCTGCGGCAAGAAGTACCGGTTCACCTTCAATTCACGGAAGGGCCCATGATACCGATACCGAAGCCCCGTGGTGGCAAACGGCCTTGTGATTATCGCCCCTTGACCCTCCTTAATAGTGACTACAAGATCTTCATGCGCATCCTGGGAAGTCGTATCAAAAAGTCGCTGGAGAATCGAATACATGCCGATCAGACTTGCCTTGGCGGCATCAGCAATATCCACACCGCCTTGGGAGACTATCGTGACGTCGTCGCCCTCGCGGCTGCATGCCGCCTCCGGGGGGCGATGGTTGCAGTAGATTTCGATCATGCTTTTGATCGCGTGGATCATGTGTACCTTGCGGCGGTGATGAACAGGATGGGTGTCTCGCCATTATTGACCAATACTGTGATGCGACTGTTGCACGGCGCCAGATCAGCGGTGGTGGTCAACGGAGGGAGAACTGAGTATTTTAAGATCTTAAGATCAGTGAGACAGGGTTGCCCCTCGTCGATCCTCCTTTATGCGATCGCCTTAGAACCTTGCCTCGCAGGCCTTCGCCACCGTCTTATCGGGATCTCCCTACGGCATTTGTCATTCAAATGCAGAGCATACGCGGATGATATTGTGTTCCTCGTACGGAATGGGAGGGAGACTCAAATAGCACTGGATTGGCTACAGACGTATGGGATGGCAGCTGACAGTGTGGTCAACTACCGAAAATCACAATTCATGCATGTGGGGCGTGGACTAGAACCAGGAACGGAAGGACCCTTATCTGCGGTGGAAACCCTCCGCTGTTTGGGTATCACCTTTCATAAAGAGACAGCGAGAACGGCTGCGGACAACTTCCGAAGACTGTTACTCAGAGTCCGCACGGCAGTACGACTAAACGCCCTACGGTCGATGGATATGCTGCAGCGAGTGTTACTCGTCAACCTTTATCTCGCGCCCATGATGTGCCACCTGACACACCTTCTTCCCTTGACGCGCACGATGGCTATGAGGATTCAGGCGGCTTTTGGGTACTATGTGTGCCTGGGACAACTCTTTAAGGTACAGTACAACACGCTTACCCTCCCAGCGCGAGAGGGGGGCGTTGGTTTAGTGAACGTGCACGAGAAGGCGCGTGCCATGTATATTAATACTATGCTCAAACGGTGGCGCAACAGGAATGACTCGCTTACGGGGACGATCATCGAAGAACTCGTACCCACATCGCATCTTCCTCCAGTCAGTGTCGGCCATATATCACCCCCTTTAACGTATGTGCGCACGTTCATCGTGGAACACAGTTACGTTCGAGAGCGTTTACCGACGACCCGACAGTCGACATCGAAGGACGTGTACCATCTGCTTCTTCGACAGATCGCCCGGAATAGGGTAGAACGCAAACATCCAGCTGTTAATTGGCACGTGGTGTGGCGCACGGTCCACCACCCCCACCTACCTACATCAGTCAGATCAACATGGTACATTGTCGTCAACCGAAAATACCCTACAAATGATCAAAAGTACGCAATAAATTTGGCGGATTCGCCCTTGTGTCAGCGATGCGGCGTGCTGGATACGGACGACCATCGGCTGGTCTGCGGCGAGGCATTGGCTGTCTGGACTCTCGCAAGAAAGATCATAGCGTTCATGCGGCGCACTATACAGCAGTCTGTTCTGACATAGTCTTTTTCCAGAGGAAACGTATTTTCCGCGTCATAAGACGAACGCAGTGGCGTGGATCACAGGTATGACGGTCAATTACATCTATAGAGACACACGTACGAACTTACTGAACGTCCTGGATTACTGGCAATACTTGCAAGATGGACACACAAAACTATTACGGCTACAAAAGTACAAGGATTGGTATGCCAATTTCCTAGTAACGGTTTTTGCGTACCCGCCATATACTTGGGGTGTGCCGGGTGCGCAAAGATGAGCGGCGGTGCTTTCGTTGTGAAACCGACCAAGTAATGTGATCGACTAAGAACACTATGCGAGTATGCGACCTACGAGAAACGCAGGCTTGAACGTTAGCAAATGGATGTACTTCAAATTTTGTTTTCATATCCATAAATACTTTTCTTTAGGGTGCCGGAGGTGGCCCCACTTTGATTTTGTTGTTATTTTATGCTGCATGGTAGGACGGCAGCAAGGTTCCTTCCCGGACAGTTATCATGTGTCAGGACGTACTATGTTTAATTTGTGAATAATAAAGTTTTCTGTTTCTCCTACCTTCCTTCATATAAAATAAAAAAATAAATACATAAAAACTCCTCACTCAAAAAAAAGGTGGATTGAGCGTCTGCAAAAAAAAAAAAAATAGTCGGTAGAGCACTTGCCCGCGAAAAAAAAAGCGTAATGGTTAACGTTCCAAAAAAAACAAGAAAAAAGTGGTCAGCGTGACAGACTGTCAATCCTAAGGACCCGGTTCGATTCCCGGCTGGGTCGGAGATTTTCTCCGCTCAGGGACTGGGTGTTGTGTTGTCCTAATCATCATCATTTCATCCCCATGGACGCGCAGGTCACCGAAGTGGCGTCAAATCGAAAGACCTGCACCAGGGGAACGGTCTACCCGACGGGAGGCCCTAGCCACACGACATTTCCATTTTTACTATGCAGGGTTAAATCTGACTTTGGCACAGAAAGGGGTAAATTATGCTGCCACAAAAGTCATTGGTCACCTACCAAACAGCATCAAAAGCCTGACAGATAGCCAACTATCATTTAAAAATAAGTTAAAAGAATTTCTAGATGACAACTCCTTCTACTCATTGGCTGAATTTTTAGATATAAATTAAGGGGGGCAAAAAAAAAAAAAAACACAACTTAAACATTAGTGTCATGCAATATTTTGTGTAATGTAATATCTTGTACAGACATTTTTTATTAACCGACACGTTCCACATCATTACGAAGTGTCGTATTCATGATCTATGGAACAAGTATTAATCTAATCTAATCTAATCTGTCCGGGTGGGGGCTCTGTCAGTATATTTTAGACGAGCATGTTGCAGTTGAGGCAGTCATCTTTTTATCTCCTACAGTGGAAAGCCGAGTTTTGCGGGACCAACTGGACCGTTCTCCGGATGGGCGGGGGTTGTGATCCGTAATTTCCCTTTTGTGTTGTCTAGGACCGTCGTCTGAGGGCATACTGCATACCACTAGTGGCGCAAGGGGAGCGGCATCAGGGGCGCATCTGCAGTACATCTACATTTACGTCTACATCTACATTTATACTCCGCAAACCACCCAACGGTGTGTGGCGGAGGGCACTTTACGTGCCACTGTCATTACCACCGTTTCCTGTTCCAGTCGCGTATGGTTCGCGGGAAGAACGACTGCCGGAAAGCCTCCGTGCGCGCTCGGATCTCTCAAATTTTACATTCGTGATCTCCTCGAGAGGTATAAGTAGGGGGAAGCAATATATTATATACCTCATCCAGAAACCTGGACAGCAAGCTACACCGCGATGAAGAGCGCCTCTCTTGAAGAGTCTGCCACTTGAGTTTGCTAAACATCTCCGTAACGCTATCACGCTTACCAAATAACCCTGTGACGAAACGCGCCACTCTTCTTTGGATCTTCTCTATCTCCTCCGTCAACCCGACCTGGTACGGATCCCACATGTGGGCTCTGTTGCTATATATTAGATGAACAAGTTGCACTTGAGGCGGCAGTCCTTCTATCTCCTATCGTTCAGTTGAATATATGCAGACATACGAGCATCGCCTTAAGGTGGTGACCAAACGGTTGAAAGCCGAGTGCGAGGAGCGGCCTAAGAGGATGGTAGCGAGGGCTCGAGACGCTTGGTGGAGCATTATAGAGAGGGTGAGGTGGAGATGAGGGGAAGTGAGAAGGCCTTGGTTTTTAGCAGTTTGTGGTTGTACAAGGACGCATGTCCAACTACCATCCCCTCTGCACCCTGCAATCTTTTGGGACGACGATTTTCCCCCCAGTACATGTTCTGCATTACGGCGCGTTCATTATGAGTGCTGGTTTTTTCACGACAATTTCGAAGTGTAATCAGCACTGTGTCGCATTTTTTCCCATCAGTTGTGGCAGCATGTACTGGCTTCGATAACCTGAGCTGCAGGATGGTTTTTGAGCTGGCGTCTGTAGCGAACTCTGCGATAGATACTGTATGCTTACAGGTAATACACTTTTACACACTATCTGTCCAACACCAGCATCTCGTCAATTGAACACATTTCCCTCCAAAAAGAATAAAGATGGTACGTTACACCTCTGCCTTTTTCCTGGCAGCTTGTAGGTATAGGGTAAACTCTGAGTGTGTCTGTCACTAGTTTCGAGTGGTATTGCGAAATTTTTTCCCAGCAGGATAACACCAGTTGCACGGTATCGTCAGTTTTTGAGCTGTATTGCGCTTTTATGCCGTCCTTGTGTGGTGCTATGCATATAGTTGTGTAATTAGGCCCAATATTTATGAGTAACTGCCTAATTAAGATCGATCTTTGTGTCACTTTTCCTGACCAAAAATAAATAAAGTACACTAACCTGACCTTCCTCTCCCACACTCTGTATTGTTCCATGTGTTAGGGGGTGCACTTGGGCTTTCCATCCAATCGAATCAATTCCATGCACCTCTGGTGGTTTAATTGTGTTAGGGAGGTACACTTGATCTTTCCGCCCAGGAGGACCAGGGTACGAGTCCCAGAAAGGGTAGAGCCAATTTTAATCTCCTGCCAATTCCCGCAATTCCCGTAGGGGGTGGGGGGAGGGGGTTGGTGTGATGTCTGTGCTCCCCTGTAACAAATAAATTCCGGCCAGCATTCGAAATTACACCAATTAGGGTAGGTTGGGGTGAGTTGTGTTGGGGAGGGGAGAGAGGGGCACACATGCAGCTGAGATGTCATCTGAGGGCAGAGGTATGCATGGTCGGGAGCAGCGGTGGGTGGGGTTGTGGGGTAGGCAGGGTGGACGTGAGTGGCCAGGGTAGGGTGGGGGAGTTGATTAATTGATCAGTTTAATTAATTTGCATATCAATTTGATATCAAAATTACACCAGTGTTGCCAGTTCCCTACTACTATTGACACATTGACATATGCGTGAATAAAACTGTAAAGGGTGCCTCTAAACACACCCTCCCCGCGCCCCCGCCAGTTCAGTTCTGTAAAACCCTCGGCGGCACCCGCTCACTTAGTATATCGAGAATTTAAAAAAATATAGCTGTGGAGACAGAACCAGTGAGGAAGTCCCAAGTGCTTGCAGAATGGCAACCTCTTCGACACTCCCGATTCCGGTGGCCTACGTCTTCATCTGCATCTACATGATTAATCTGCAATTCACAATGAAGTGCTTGGTAGAGGGCTTATCAAACCACCTTCAAGCGACTACTCTACCATTCCATTCTCTAACAGCAAGCTGGGAAAACGAACACACACAAGCGTAGTGTGAGCAGTCTATTTAGTAGACCTATTGTTTTTTCTAAGTGTTCTGCCACTGAATCGCAGTCTTTAGTTTGTTTTCCCCCATGACATTATTCAAGTTATTCGTAATTGTAATATCTACGAATTCAGTTGTATTTACAACTTTTAGATTTGTGTGATTTATCAAGTAACCGAAATTTAGCGGATATCGTTTAGTAATCAAATGGATGTCTTCAAGCTTTTCATTATTTAGAGTCAATTGTTACTTTTTGTCTTGTCTAAATCGTTTTGAAGTTCGTCTTGATCATCTAATGATAATAATAATAACACGGTTCATAAGGACATAATCTGCAGACGATCTGCCGGCCGCGGTGGTCTAGCGGTTCCAGGCGCTCAGTCCGGAACCGGGGGACTGCTACGGTCGCAGGTTCGAATCCTGCCTCGGGCATGGATGAGTGTGATGTCCTTAGGTTAGTTAGGTTTACGTAGTTCTAAGTTCTAGGGGACTGATGACCAAAGAAGTTAAGTCCCATAGTGCTCAGAGCCATTTTTGAATCTTTAGGCACGGCACGGATCTTTCGACTAGCGAGCGGTTTTACGAGTATAGGACTGCTAAGTATGGAGCTGTTGTATCAGCATGCTTTGGGAGGAACCTGATTGATATACAATATGGACAGCTGCCTTTATAAAGAGATTTAAGATGCTATACTACACCGAGGGTATCTACTTGTTATTCATACAGCAGTTATTGATTCGAATTCTAGAATATTTCCTTCATCTTCTTTGGTGAAGGAATTTTGGAAAGGCTTGTTTAGTAATACTACTGTTGTGGTACCGTCATCAGTAACATCATCGTTGTTATCACCCAGTGAAGATATTGATTACTCTTTCCGCTGGTGTACTTTACATACGACCAGAATCTCTTTGGATTTTCTGCCAGATTTCGAGACAGAGTTTTGTTGTGTTAACTATTAAAAGCATGTCGCATGGAAATTGGCGCTAATTGTGAGCTTCTGGAAAACTTAACCAGTCTTCGGTGTTTTGTGTTTTTTTTTAATTTGACATGCTTTTTCGTTGCTTTTTCTGATCTTTTCTGTGTACAATTATGGTATGTACCACTCTTATTAGTTTATCTGGTATATACTGAGATGACGAAAGTCATGAGATACCTCCTGATATCGTGTCGGACCTCTTTTTCCCGGCTGGTGAAGCAAGCCGACAATCCATTGACAATGCTTGGATAGAAACAGGAGATAGTATAGCTTACGTAAAGCACAATAGAAAGATAGCAAGATACTCGGAAGTGGCACCGTTGAATATTCAACATGAGCATGAACTGCAAATCGCATTTTACATGACCACAAAGTATAATAAATCTCACCATCTATTTTCAATTTGTGCATGGGCAAATGTTTTTATCTTTGAACAGTGTACGTTACATTTCAGATGTGTTGTCTACATTGTCTAATAATCTGAAAACAGTGAACTTCTGTGATGAATACCGTGATTTGCGATTACTTTGTCTCAGCCGCAGAATACTTCGGACAGCTGCAGCAACGTCAACTTATCTGGATTTCTGAACATTCCTTAAAAAATAGTTATTAGTTGGGACAACACTTGCAGTATAACATCTGAGAAAACGTAAGACAAGAACAAGGTGTAACATAATGAATTCATGAAGTCGAAAAGTATTAGAATGTGAATATAATTTACAAGCAGATTATATACACAGTTTAACTATGGTGGCTATGAGTAAGCACCGAAGCAAAGTGTTTACATCTTCTCTAAACTATGTACTTCAGAATTACAAAAGAGATAACGTTAAGGATCGATTTAAAGCATAGTAGCGTATTGGAGCGTCACTTGTATTTACAGATGACTATCGCGGAGTCCCATTTTGATCACCACGTGTTCTGAAGAAACTGACAGTGAGAACAAAGACACTATACTCTGCACTCATTATCACCTGATCTAGCGTTGTGTAAGATTTATTTTGGTGTCTGTGAAATATTCCGTGTGCTCCTGTCCTGTCCTGTCCTGTAATTTGTGATGCCGCTTAGACATAACAGTGAACGTAGTAGTGTCGGACACGCTCACAAAGGTACGGTACGTGTTTGGCTGCCGTGTGGATGTTTGTCGTGCGTCCAGTTGGGGATACAATGATCACTTGTGAAAGTTAAATGAAAGCTATGATCCTAAACATAAGTGTAAAAAGTACCCCAGATTGTATGTTCAAGCATGTAAAAGACCAACGTAAGTAAAATGAGATGTTTCCTTTGAGAATAAAAACTTTGTAGTCCTATAAGTAAGTTAAAATTCCCACGCTGTTTCTCTCTTCATTCTTGTGGAAGATATAGCCTTGAGGAAACGCATGAATCTTTTTTGAAACATCCCGCATTTTGATAGTTTTTCGAGGCGGAGAAGTAGAGATTTGGAGGAAGATGGCATATGCCTCGCCGAGATTGGAAAACTGTCCAAATACACACTAGGATTGCTGATGCAAGACACCAGCGGCCGCTATCCCGAGCGCGTGGATTCAGTCCGAGTTAGGCTCAGCTGCCATTCTTGTAACAAACTCACAGTGCCCTAAGCTACAAGAGCAGTTCTGTGCCTTACATCGTTCGAGCCGGTCAAACGGACAAAACAAGGGAGATTAAATGGCATACAAACACACGCTGACACTCACATTAGTCTCCCATGAGGTACCAATAGCAGAAGATGTACCTTTATTTAGTGTGTAGTGCATTAAATCATGCACAGTTTCTAAATTACGCCTTTGTATAGATGTAGGCAGTAAAATTATTTAAATAAAAACCAATTTTTAGTGTACCAAATTTTTAAATGTGACTGTAAAACATACACCACTGGCCATTAAAATTGCTACACCACGAAGATGACGTCCTACAGACGCGAAATTTAAACGACAGGAAGAAGATGCTGTGATATGCAAATGATTAGCTTTGCAGAGCATTCACACAAGGTTGGAGCCGGTGGCGACACCTACAACGTGCTGACATGAGCAGTTGACCGGCGCTGCCTGGTGAAACGTTGTTGTGATGCCTCGTGTAAGGAGGAGAAATGAGTACCATCACGTTTCCGACTTTGATAAAGGTCGGATTGTAGCCTATTGCGATTGCGGTTTATCGTATCGCGACATTGCTCCTCGCGTTGGTCGAGATCCAATGACTGTTAGCAGGATATGGAATCGGTGGGTTCAGGAGGGTAATACGAAACACCGTGCTGGATCCCAATGGCCTCGTATCACTAGCAGTCGAGATGACAGGCACCTTATCCGTATGGCTGTAACGGATCGTACAGCCACGTCTCGATCCCTGAGTCAACAGATGGGGACGTTTGCAATACATCAACCATCTGCACGAACAGTTCGACGACGCTTGCAGCAGCATGGGCTAACAGCTCGGAGACCATGCCTGCGGTTACCCTTGCGCTGCGTAGCAGACAGGAGCGCCCGCGATAGTGTACTGAACGACGAACCTGGGTGCACGAATGGCAAAACGTTATTTTTTCGGATGAATCTATGTTCTGTTTATAGCACCATGATGGTCGAATCCGTGTTTGGCGACATCGCGGTGAACGCACATTAGAAACGTGTATTCGTCGTCGCCATACTGGCGTATGACCCGGCGTGATGGTACGGGGTGCCATTGCTTACACGTCTCGCTCACCTCTTGTTCGCATTGACGGCACTTTGAACAGTGTACGTTACATTTCAGATGTGTTACGACCCGTGGCTCTACCCTTCATTCGATCCCTGCGAAACCCTACATTTCAGTAGGATAATGCACGACCGCATGTTGCATGTCCTGTATGGGCCTTTCTGGATACCGAAAATGTTCGACTGCTGCCCTGGCGAGCACATTCTCCAGATCTTTCTCCAATTGAAAACGTCTGGTCAATGGTGGCCGAGCAACTGGCTCGTCACAATACGCCAGTCACTACTCTTGATGAACTGTGGTATTGTGTTGAAGCTGCATGGGCAGCTGTACGTGTACACGCCATCCAAGCTCTGTTTGACTCAATGCCCAGGCGTATCAAAGCCGTTATTACGGCCAGAGGTGATTGTTCTGGGTACTGATTTCTCAGGATCTATGCATCCAAATTGTGTAAAATGTAATCATATGTCAGTTCTTGTATAATATATTTGTTCAATGAATACCCTTTTATCATCTGCATTTCTTCTTGGCGTAACGATTTTAATGGCCAGTAGTGTAATATAATTTCTCCTAGACCTGAGACGGATCCTAACTCCATCTAGACCTGAAAATTTGTGACTGAATTTTTAACTGCTATGAAAACATTTGGATGTTTTAAAACAGAAAGCATGCGATATATGCAATAGACAATAGGTACCAGGTGAACTATTCATGCATCAATCAGTAAGTAGTGTAATAGTGTGGTGGTGAATTAAATGTGCAAAAATTGCGTATTCCAAAACACCCATGCCTTTCGCTTTAAATAATACAGCTATTTTCATAGATATTAAAAATTCACGGTCATAATTTCCAGGACTCTCTCTATGGGGTTATATATATGCATGGGGCTTGGCGAAATTATTTTACACTTCTTAGTCTGATAAATGCCAAACGACACCTCGCTTGGTGTGAAGAGAGTAAGCATTAGACGATTGAACAGTGGAAAAACGTTGTGTGGAGTGACGAATCACGGTACACAAAGTGGCGATCCGATGGCAGGGTGTGGGTATGCCGAATGCCCGGTTAGAGTCATCTGCTAGCGTGTGTACTGCCAACAGTAAAATTCGGAGGCTGTGGTATTATGGTGTGATCGTGTTTTTCATGCAGGGGACTTGCACCCTCGTTGTTTTGCGTGGCACTATCACAGCACAGGCCACCATCTTGCTTCCCACTGTTGAAGAACAATTCGGGGATGGTGATTGTATCTTTCAACACGATCGAGCACCTGTTCATAACGCACGGTCTGTGGCGGAGTGGTTACGCGACGATAACATCCCTGTAATGGACTGGCATGCACAGAGTCCTGACCTGAATCCTATAGAAGACTGTTGGGATGTTATGGAACGCCGACTTTGTGCCAGGCCTCACCGACCGCCATCGATAGCTCTCCTCAGTTCAGCACTCCGTGAAGAATGGACTGTCATTCCCCAAGAAACCTTTCCGCACCTGATTGAACGTGTGCCTGCGAGAGCGGAAGCTGTCATCAAGGCTAAGGGTGGGCCTGTACCATACTGAATTCCAGCATTACCGATGGAGGGTGCCACGAACTTGTAAGTCAGTTTCAGCCAGGTGTCCGGATACTTTTGGTCACATAATCTGCTCGGCCATGCCTTTCAGCTTGCATACATCCTAGAGTATATTGTGATACTACCCACACAATATATCAGTTGCTTGGGTCAGACTAGGTATCAGACAGTACCAACCTTTTCATCCCCATAGAAACCCCTACCGTACAGCTGACGATAAACCGAGTTAATACTACATTTTCACACAGTTCTGAGCTATGTTTAAAACTTGAAATCTCTAACTCACTGGGGAGTTACTTTAAAATAAAAAAAAATGGTTCAAATGGCTCTAAGCACTGTGGGACTTAACAGCTGATGTCGTCAGTCCCCTAGACGTAGAACTACTTAAATCAAACTATCCTAAGGACATTACACACATCCACACCCGAGGCAGGATTCGAACCTGCGACGGTAGCAGCAGCGCGGTTCCGGACTTAAGCGCCTAGAACCACTCGGCCACAGTGGCCAGCTGGCTTAAAATCAATTGAAATATCTGTACCAAACAGACAGCAGCAAGAGACCTATTAAAAATTCAAAAAGAAAGAAGAAATAAGTGTTACGGGAAAGTCAGATGTTAGTAAGGTGTAGACTAGGTGTGTATATCAAAAGAAATTCTTTAGCGGTAGAAAAAGTAAAGTTACGTTGATTTCACTGATAAGGACCCATCTAGGAGAACACACTTCCCCCTTTGCAACGAACAATTTTGCTGTGAATAACGTTTTGGGCGGATGAAAACTTGTGTGGATATTTTGTTGAAGTTAAATGCGAAAGCCTGTATGTAAAATTTGACAAATCACGAAACAAAACACATTAGCAGGCGATGGGATGTCGTATTATCGGACGTCAGCTACTCGAACTCGTTTTGCAGCATGGCGGCCAACAGAGGTGAAGGAGAGAAGCAGCAGGGGACGATAAGGCACCACGTCCGTTGTCCACGCGGACGACTTTTCACAAACGGCAGACTGCTTCTTCCGTCGCTCCGTGTCTGCCTCTGGGGAGTCCGGTCCACTTTATTGAGGTTCCTCCCGAGCAGGGCAGCGGCAGGCTATCGGAGAGCTGCATCCGCTCCCGAACCTTGTGTGCTGAAGACCACCAGGAAACCAGATTCAACCACTACAACGTGGCAGAACTATAGCCTCCAGGCCACAGATCTAGATCGAAAATCGCGCTGTAGTTCAGTTGAATAGGTTTTCTTTTCTTTGCTTCACGGCTGGATTTTTGGTAGATGTGAATTAAGACAGAATTACCGTAATCTCTCTCTCTCTCTCTCTCTCTCTCTCTCTCTCTCTCTCTCACACACACACACACACACACACACACACACACACAAGTGTCCTCACGCGTGCGTGATATTATTCAGAGGTCACAGAATGCCTGGCAATCGTGGTGGAAACTGGATCAAAAAAGAAATTGGCTGGAAAGTTAGGTTTCTATATTTTAAATATTTATAGCACATATATCATACTGCGGTACTGTTGCAACTTAACAAAACTGAACACAAGAAATGTTATATACTTTTACCAAAGAAAGGGCGGAATTGTTCTTCCGAGCAACGACAGAGGAATCCAACAAGAGGAGGCTGTATGCCCTTGTTAGGGACTGTAAGCCACGAGAAGATATTAACTAGTGTTGACTTTTGGCAGTCCAATACACTGAAGTGCCAAAGAAACTGGTATAACCATGCGTATTCAAATACAGAGATATGTAAACAGGCAGAATACGGCACTGCGGTAGGCAACGCCTATATTAGACAGCAAGTGTCTGGTGCAGTTGTTAGGTCGGTTACTGCTGCTACAATTTCTGGTTATCAAAATTTAAGTGAGTTTGAACGTGGTGTTATAGTCGACGCACGAGCGATGGGACACAACATCTCCGAGGTAGCCATGAAGTGAGGATTTTCCCGTATGACCATTTCTAGAGTGTACCGTGAATATCAGGAATCCGTTAAAACATCGAATCTTCGATATCGCTGCGCCCGCAAAAACATCCTCCAACGAGGGGACCAACGACGACTGAAGAGAATCGTTCAACCAGACAGAAGTGCAACCCTTCCGCAGTTTACTGCAGATTCAAATGCTGGAACATCAACAAGCGTCAGTGTCAGAACCATTCAACGAAACCTCATTGATATGGGCTTCAGGGCCTAAGGCCCACTCGTGTACCCTTGTTCACTGCACGACACAAAGTTTTACGCCTCGCCTGGACCAGTCAACACCGAAACTGGTCTGTTGATGACTGGAAGCATGTTGCCTGGTCGGAAGAGTCTCGTTTCGAATTGTATCGAACGGATAGACGTGTACGGGTATGGAAACAACCTCATGATTACATTGACCTTACATGTCAGCAGGGGACTGTTCAAGCTGGGGAGGCTCTATAATGGTGTGAAGCGTGTGCAGTTGGAGTGATATGGGACGCGTCATTCGTCTAGATACGACCCTGACAGGTGACACGTACGTAAGGTGACACGTACTTAAGCATCTTGTCTAATCACCTGCATCCATTCATACCCACTGTGCATTCCGACGGACTTGGGAAATTCCATCAGGACAGTGCGACATCCCACACGTGCGGAATTGCTACAGACTGGCTCCAGGAACACTTTTCTGAGTTTAAGGGGACGCGGAACGTCCTATACCTCCAATGTTAAATGTAAGGAACATTTTCTTATGAACTATTAACACCAAAATGATGAAACCTTTACAGTATAATATTACATATATTTAATACCGTGTACCATATGGATTTTAATTTATTGGTGTTTTTTGGGAAGATATTAATTATTTTGTTACTGAAAATAATTGACACATTTTTTGGCGTAGTATCTTTGAAATAAAATCTGTTATCAATTATGTATCACGAAAAGGCTATGATACAAGGTGTAGATTGGCACTGTTTACATTCCTTGAAAATTTTAAGTTTTTATCTCTAATAGTTTAGCAGAAAATGTTCCTTATATGGCAAAAAAGTGAACTTGTGGAAAACGAGTTTCAAAGTTTTACTAACATTTTAGTGGAGTCCAGCACCATAAGAGGGGTTTTCACTGTCACTAGACATCTCCCCATCTAGCCTTCTTTTCACACCTTTCATTCTTTGTCTGGCTTGCCTCTCACACTTCTTTTCTTTCCTTTCAGCATCCCGTTTCCTCTCATTGTCTATCGACATCATTGCGCTCACCATGTAGTTTCCGGGCATCACATCCAACTTCTGCAGCACATTGCACTTTGTAATGTTACCTTTGTTGTACGTAGCAATGGCATCATATACTCCAAAATGAAGAGTATGAATTTCCACAAACACATTTTTTGGGATTCTGATCCAAATTACATTATTCACACTCTCATTTTGATTTTGTGTATGTCCATGGAGACATTTCTTCAAAAGTTCAGTTGCAGAAAGCTCTCTGAAAATTGGTTTTATAACCTTCAAGACAGTTTCTGGTAGACTGTGATGATGCTTGTATACACGTTCAGATCCCTGATATTTGTTGTACTTGCACCAGGAATTGGGTCCCTGTGGGCACAGTCCATGTAGTGGTTCCTCGTCAGTCGATAAGGTGTGGTAGTAAAGTGGCATTACAGCCTTTTCCATTGCATCGACACTGTATTTTGTCTTATTGCCAGTCCATAGCCTCTCTGCAATCTGTTGATTACCTCGTCTGTCAATCTTTTAGCTCCACCCAAAGGTTTTACATCACAGAGTACTTTGCCTTTCATTGTGGTCTTCAGTCGACGCAGCCTTGTTCCCATACGTTTCTGAACGTGACCTATGCACTCCTGTTTTGTAATGGTAACATCATTTTCATAAGGTTTCAACTCAGATACAGCAGCAAAAGACTTCGAATCACCATCACCCAGGAACTGTAGGTATCTGACCTTGTACCACAGAAGAGAGCGACTGAAAATCTCTTTCACACCGGAAACTTCCATGGCCCCACTAGACCCACTGTAATTCCTTCGACAGTTTTCTGCATGCTTTATCCTTCACTCTTTTAGGACACCTAAAATGCTGGGATTTAATTACAACATCTATAACTTTTGTAGTATCAGCGCTTGTTGCTGTTATTACTCCATTATGTGAAGTGTGCCCGCTCTTCTGCCATGTACCATCTAGTGCGACAGTCAGGTCCCGAGGATTCTGAACATCTGGAATTTCTTCATTCACCGCCACAGCCTCCTCCACTGCTTTTTTCATGGATTCTTGGGCAATATCTTCAACACAGGATTCAACAACCGAGTTATATTTTGAGAATTTCGTTGGTGGTGGTGGTAGATTCATTACACCACAAAACATTTGACCGGCAGAGTATCCCTTACCGACTAATCTTAGAGCATAAACACATCTAATATTTACACCATAGTACTTGCTTTTCTCACTATCAGTTTCACCTTGGCCTATTTCGACATATTCTGAGTTCCAAACTGAAACACTGTAATGACAATTTGTACAATGGAGACAGATTTCTACCGCAAGTCCTATGTGTCGCTTGACATTTACTGACATACTCAATTTGCAACATTCCATACACAGTACTGAACTCTCAATCACTTCTGAGAGCAATGAAATGTTAATTATTTCGTTCACATTATCCTCACCACACTTCTCCAACAAACTGCAGTATTTTTCAGTTGATCCATGCAACTTCTTGATTGTGCTAGAGACGGGAGTAGATTTCACTTCGAGAGTAACCTCACTATTTTCAGAATCATTTCCCAAGGTCGGAGAAATTGTCACAGTTCCACTACTGTATCTCGGAGGAGGCTTCTTCCTCTTGTAAACTGTTACTAAATTGAGGCATATTTGATTAGTTCCAGTTACGCATTATAAATACAACACAAATCGTGCAATAACCACCAAATGCTCAATGTAAACAACAGCATCCAAAGACTACAATACGCAGACAAAACAAGTGTCTATCAAATCGTGTTGCCAACATAATATAAAGTCTTTGGAAAGACCGGAAGTTTTGAAAAACGATGTTTTGAATGAACATGTATCCATGGAAATTCAATGTCGCGACATGCCCTCTACAGCACATTATTGAAAATAATATTTTCAGTACTTGGAGTTGAGCTGCAGGTAAGATTAATATGACATTTTAAAGAGGAAGATCTGTAGTATTTTATTTCACAATAAACTAAAAACCCAAAATTTCATCATTTTTAGGTTCCGGGTTCCCTTAGAGACTTCCACTGGCAACCAAACTTCCCCGACATGAATATTATTGAGCTTATCTGCGATGCCTTGCGCTGTTCAGGAGAGATCTCCACTCCCTTGTACTCTTACGGATTTATGGACAGCCCTACAGTATTCGTGGTGTCAGTTCCCTCCAGCACTACTTCAGACACTGGTCGCATCCGTGCCACGTCGTGTTGCGGCACTTCTGCGAGCTCGCGGGGGCCCTACACGATATTAGGCAAATGTACCAGTTTCTTTGGCACTTCAGTGTATATGCTAACCAGATATGGTGTAACACTATCACAGCAGATAAGGGAATGAATGTATCGTCTGCCGCAGTACGTACACGAGGACGCAAAATGATGGCACGTGTCATTTACTTATGAAAGTCCTGTACGGCAGCCCCCCCCCCCACCCCAATTTCTCACAACTGAATTGTAGTCAGTTTGCTTACCTCCTGTGTTGTAGACGTTGCCCCAGTTCTCCGTTGGCCGCGAGCTCTAATGCATGTGCAATAAACAGTGCATAATAATGTGGCAACTGGGTAGGTTTAAATGTTTAAGAGTAATGAGAAATTTAAATTGTAGGATGCTAATTAATTTTCTTATATTTGTTAGTAAAATTAGTAAAAAGATTTGTAGAGCCATTCTGTCATTATTATTCGCAACAAGATCCCCGGTCATTAATCATTAGTTCCCGAGCACCTAAAGTGCCACAAAATGCTTCGCACGATCTTAGAATCCACATGAGATCGCACAAATATCTTTTTCCGAGGCAACTTTAACAATTAATTCCACCTTTACGAGAAGTTGTCCTTAACACACTAGTTCGCATGTTGTCACCTCGAAATCCGATCGTACACTGCCATGGATTAACACAACATCGCATTGGTATATCAGTCGAGGCAATTTTTCAGCAAACTGTTCCATCTTTACAAGACATCAGATCTTATACACGGATACACCGATCTTAGACTAGAAGTGAGATATCTCTGCAGTTTGGTGACACCCTCCCAGCGCGCACTTGTGATTGGTCGACCCTTACCATAAACAAGTCCTGACAGTAACTAATATTTGCAGTTATCGTTTTCTGGTGAATAGAATGATATTGAAGCTATTGTTAATAAGTTCTGAGTGCAAGTAACGTCATCAGCACGACTGGAGTTATATATTAATATTGAAACAGTAAATGTAAATAACAAAAGATTTGCTTCTTGACTCCTAGAGTTATAGGTGAACACCCAGTGTCTCTATCCGCTAAGATACGGCTCTTGCTTCGCCGGCCGTCCTCATGTTAGGTGACCATCTGGCGCGTCGTTCGATGAGTCTGTCTTGTTATACTACCTACTCGCAAATCTCCCGTAATAAGGTCTACCTATACTGCGCATTGAAACAAAGCAACAAAAATGTAAAATAACGTGGGTAGAGATGTGGCATAAACGGCAAAAAATAATTAGGCTGGATTTCAAAAGAAACAGAGATGCATCAAACGCATAAACGAGTGTCATTTTCCCAAATTACGTAAGAATGAAGTGTTCTGCACTGATATAAAAAAATGGTTCAAATGGCTCTGAGCACTATGGGACTTAACATCTTAGGTCATCAGTCCCCTAGAACTTAGAACTACTTAAACCTAACTAACCTAAGGACATCACACACATCCATGCCCGAGGCAGGATTCGAAACTGCGACCGTAGCGGCCCCGCGGTTCCGGACTGTAGCGCCTATAACCGCACGGCCACCGCGGCCGGCACACTGATATAAATATGGACGCCAAATCTAATCATCTCTATAATTATAAGAAAGGGTTTTTCATACTAGTAACAAGTAGAATTTTACAGTTCTCACATAGAATAATAGAAATCTGATAAATAATACACAAATATTAAAGTAAATTCCAACAACCAATGGTCAGCAAACAAATAACGGAGACATTCCACATAGGAAATTTAAGATGAGCAGCTCACGAGACAGCTCAGTAACGAATTGTTGAACATAATTTGTATGGGCATAGTTTCTGTGCCGCGCGGGATTAGCCGAACGGTCTATGGCGCTGCAGTCATGGGCTGTGTGGCGGATCCCGGCGGAGGTTCGAGTCCTCCCTCGGGCAAGGGTGTGTGTGTGTTTGTCCTTAGGATAATTTACGTTAAGTAGTGTGTAAGCTTAGGGACTGATGACCTTAACAGTTAAGTCCCATAAGATTTCACACACACACACACACACACACACACACACATACACACACATATAGTTTCTGAGAAATGCCACGTTCATTCTTAAAAGTAGGATAAACTCAAGTTTCAGTACCAATTATTCAACGGCATTGACATATTACGAAATATATTCACCGACAAATTTTATAGCACTTTCTGATTTTCCGAGTGCTTCACTGGAGTTATACTTCTAGACAGAGCTGTTAGCAGCCGGCCTTTGTGACCGAGCGATTCAAGGCACTACAGTCTGGAACCGTACGGCCGCCTCCGGCATGGATGTGTGCGATGTCCTTATGTTAGTTAGGTTTAAGTAGTCCTAAGTTCTAGGGGACTGATGACCTCAGATGTTAAGTCCCATAGTGCTCAGAGCGTTTTGAACTTGAAGAGCTGTTAGCGGATTAATCATATCTGAAATTGGCAATCAGACGATGAAATCAGTAATGCGAACACTGTATTTTTTTAGGTACCTGGGACGTAACAAATTATTATCAACGCAATAGTTCCAAAAACTTTATAAGAACGCACATAGCATTAAACATGAAAGTCCTGCATCATCAGCTATATTACATCCACTGTTGGCTACTGTCCTCCTCTAGACTTGCGGTCTTCAGTTAATCCATTCACATTCGTGGATAAAGTTTGTTGCGTCAGATTAGTTCGTGAAGGTTTCAACGATTACTTCTATCATCATCTTCAGGAGTTATCTGTCGTACTACCGAGCCGTGCATTACTTTCGTATGTAGTTGACCGGATTATGTCATATAGACACAGAACTTCCGTCAGCTACCAGGGGCCATGTCGATGTCTATGGCGGAGGGTCGTTAGTAGCAGTGGTGATTCTGTTATGTCGTAGATAACTGAGCTTATGTTTTTGTAGCTTTCCGAACCAAATTGTTATTCCGTGCGTGACTAAGCGTGTGCAGCCGCAAAAAGATGTGGCTACATCTTTGATGACAGAATACCGGAAGATAGATCCACGAGACAGCATTTTCGTTTCATCAAACATAATTTTATGTCTGTCTGTGATGCTCTGTTAGGCAACAGCAGATCTGTAGGTGCCGGGGTATTTAACACTGAGTCAGTACTCTGTGCAGCGTTCTGAGATCGTGCGTACAGACTGAACAACGTCGCTGCTGAATTTTATAGATTCCACGAACACTGCGGCCGAACCTGTGTTGCAGCAACTGTATAATCTTCTTGTCTGGTACACATTAAAGTTCTTCGTCTGCGTGACTTCTTCATGGCATAATTGGGCCAGTACATACGTAAGTCTCGTATAACACAACAGGACTGTTCGACATAATTTCATATATTGCAAATGACCGTCTAATCGAGTCAGGGTATAACCTGGTGGTACTCGGAATGAAATTAAGTGTCTTATTTAACAGTGATTATTTCGCGCGTGATATTATGAGACTAAAGGAACCAAATTTGCAGTGAACCTCAAAAGCAGTGAAGCTCTACTATGCCCGGAACCTGTACTCAGACATGCTGAATCTAGGATCAAGACAGGTGAACAAACGATGACATTAGCTATACACAGGTGTGCAAAACGTAAGAAAAAAGTAACCTGAGCGTGATGTGTCACTGCCAAGTAACTTGGACCACACATAGAAAGAAATGCTCAATATTGCACAGAAAGTAACTGAAAGAGATCGCAATTAGATGAACAGAAATGACACTCTTATTCAAAGTACAATGAAGTGACCACATTTTTGATAGTCCCTTAGACATTATAAAAGGCGGTACGGGGTTCTTAATAGGGTGCGTAAATAAATAAATATCGTGTGACTAGAGCCTCCCGTCGGGTAGACCGTTCGCCGTGTGCAAGTCTTTTTGGTTTGACGCCACTTCGGTGGCTTGCTCGTCGATGGGGATAAAATGATGATGATTAGGACAACACAACACTCAGTCCCTGCGCGGAGAAAATCTCCGACCCAGCCGGGAATCGAACCCGGACCCTTAGGATTGACATTCTGTCGCGTTGACCACTTTTTTTTTTTAATTTTCATTTTGTTCGTTTAGTTTGTTTAATCTGCTCGGGGCGGACATCGTAAGACATCCATTTAAGTTCGTTGCTGATCCATTAACTCAGTTTTTTTTTATTACAGAGGGCGCATTACCCTCTGACCGAACACGCTGAGCTACCGTGTCGGTGACCACTCAGCCACCGGGTGCAGACAATAGGGAGGGTGATCTGTGATCGCCACGTACGGCAAAGCATGCTCTGCAGCTTGCTCCCATGCCTGCCACGAAGCTGGTAAATATTTCTTTTGGAAAGTCATTCCATTCCTCCACTAGCGCTGTTGACAACAGATCGGTGAGTTGGATGTCTATATGCTGCAGTACGTCTCCCCAGTTCATCCAACACGTGCTCGATGACATTTAAGACGAGGGAACGGGCAGACAAGTATATTCGCTGAACATTCTCTCATTCCAAGATCTATTCCACACGCGTTACTCGATGTGTTCGCGTGCTGTCATCCATAGAAATGATGTCAGGCCGGAATAAACTCCTGAAAAGATTTACATCGGGAGGGGGTACAGTGTCACAATAGCGTTGACCGATGAGTGTACTATGTTCAAAGATTTGGAGGTCTGCACGCCCATGCAACATTATGCCTACCCACGCCATATCGTCTCAACCACCAAAATGATCATGTCCGGATATGCTGGACGTATCCTCATTTGCCGACAGGTGGGAATACGTAACGCACCAAGGAACGTTATTGAAAGTGTTCATTTTGGTGGGCTAGGTATTGTGATACGGCGAGGGATAATGTTGCTTGGACCTACCGACCTCCAAATCTTTGAATATGGAACACTCGCCGCCAAACGTTATTGCAACACTGTACTCTTTCCAAATGTGCGTGTTTTCAGCGGTACATCTTGTCCTGCCTACATTTTTATGGATGACAATGCTCAATGGCTTCGAAGGGTATAGGTGGTGGAGATTTTGGAACAAGAGGATATTCAGAAAATGGACTGGCCTTCCCGTTCCATCTGCGGTAGCGCGGGGTCGGTCGTCTGCATTCTCTCTTTCACTTATCAAAAGTCCACCTACCTCGATAAGCTTCTCTCTGACGTCCCTTCACTCTGTAGTAGCAGATACGTGCTAGGCAGTGTAAAGCAGCGATGATGAAAGCACTACATAATACGTACCACACAGAGGCCGCGTAACTCGAGTTCAAAGTCAGTTCCTGAAAGTTCATATTTAAAAAATCGAGCATTCGAAGGATGCATTCTACTTGCAGAAAACATTTAAAATTAAAGTGAATCTGTTTTTCATTCATATGGAAACACATGAAATGGCTATCAAGTCCATATTTACTATGGTTATACTCTGTTATTCAAAGTTCACTGTCTGTACAACATAGTTCCACTCGAAAAGCAGCCAGAATTTTTGCAAGTCCGACCCGACTAATTTTCACGCTCTAACAGTCACAGACCCACAATTATTCGCGAGTTAAATATTCGGTCGTTTCAGTGGTCTTCTTTGAAACAAGTGCTCGCCAAAGTATTCCGTACAGAGCACGAAACATGCCACGCGGAATTGTTACTGCAACCAGAAAGTTCACACGCTCATAACTCTCAAACTATTTAATTTATAAACACCAGCCTTTCATTACAATGTTCGTAACTCCAGTCACGTCAGTTA
The DNA here is from genome assembly GCF_023864275.1 of Schistocerca cancellata. NCBI lineage: Eukaryota > Metazoa > Arthropoda > Insecta > Orthoptera > Acrididae > Schistocerca > Schistocerca cancellata. Next base: position 244,770,007 of record NC_064626.1, on the reverse strand, counting down.
CGAGGTATTCGAACCGCAATTAACTCACTATTTCTTTGAACGGTTCTAGGCGCTACAATCTGGAACCGCGCGACCGCTACGGTCACAGGTTCGAATCCTGCCTCGGGCATGGGCATATGTGATGTCCTTAGGTTAGTTAGGTTTATGTAGTTCTAAGTTCTAGGGGACTGATGACCTCAGAAGTTAAGTCCCATAGTGCACAGAGCCATTTCACTATCTCTTTATTTTTCAAAATACTTTTACGGAGCTATCTAACATGATGTTATCCATAGGCCTGTTAGCAAGCGACTCTCTTGAACTATTCTACTCACTGCCCACTCCACTATATTCGCGCTGGAACAGCTTAATTCTGATTGGCTGTTGATCTAAATGACCAGTCAGAATGTTCCTTCCAGATCATCCTCGCGCAAATCGTGCCTTATCCAATAAATAAAGTGATAGTAATTAATGTCAATAAAACTTCAGTTTCTAGTATATTGTTTAAGTGATGTACTAATTATTCTCCAAATTGATAAATAAACTTATTCCATCTCTAACTTTCATTCTGGCTACTTTTATACAAAAGCAAGCACACACCAACATACGTCACCTGAATCGTGATTGGTACATAACTTTCCCACGGTTCGTTTGTACATTGTTTTACGTAAAATGAAATATTAAATTTTAACGTATGTCCCACATACACTGTCTCAGTGATTCTCATGCACTGACGCACCAAAATATAATCAAATAATAATTCTGACCGATTTTTGTATTACCTAATGCACAGTGACTAAAGTGTTAAAAAATAAAATCTAATTAATTGATTCTTATGCACTGGTAACTTTGTAATGCCTTCAAATGACAATGCAAGTCAATCTGTATTTGTTACTAACACGGTTTGAAAAAAAAAAAGTAAGCATTGGTTTTAGGACTTTTAGGTAATTTTCTTTATATCCGGCACTATAATAAATAAAAATCTGGAATTTTGCCAGAATCATTCCATTAATAACATAAGGCTGTGTACTAAATTTGAAAAAATTCGAATAATAACTAACATGGATTATTTAGATTCGTAGAGGGTATGAATCTTCGTATTGACTGACTGTTACGCTATGCAGTTCTCACAGCAGGCAGCGTCAGCTGCGCTGTGAGTAAGGGGCGAAAAGAGCATAGCCACCGTACCAATTGGCTGCGTGCCTACTGCAACGAATACAGTCTCATAATAACTTGCAACGTTACGCATGGACTTAAACACCACCGAGCACTTGGTAGGTGCGTTGGGACAGACGTACACATGCATCGATGACCACCCAGCGGTTGACAGCCATCCTCGTGGAGGAATGGAACGCCCTACATCAAGAACTCTTTGCCAACCTCCTGTCCAAAATGGGAGCACATCGCAGAGCATACATTGTTCCCATTTGTGATCACACACGCTGTTAAGAACCATGCCCAGCCTTTTTTAATGTCCTGGGTACCATCATGAATCGTAGTTGAAACACTGTAATTATTGTTTTTGAATGAAAGTATGTTGGTCTCATCGTGTATTTCTCTCATTTACCTTGCGTACTACATGCAGCAATTTTTTTTTAAAGTATGATCCAAGTTTCATCCAGCTATGTTAGTTAGCAGGGACACATACGGAGCAAGTCACATTCGTCTTTAACTTTTGCACTCAAGTGTGGTCGCCTCATGTATATATAGTCTGGGAGACGAGTCTTTGGTATTGACAGCTCGGTAGCGTCTTTCCGTTGCCTAGCGACCGCAGGCAGGCAGCCAATGACGGCCTGACTTTGAGCGGGTAGCAAGGGTCACGATGCCGCTCTGAAACCCGGTAGCGCGCTTATGAAACTTACCAGTGTCTCGCGTGCAGGCGGTGCGGTCGTTCGTCGTTTGTCTGAAGTTGAATTCGCAGTTTATTTCGTTTTTGTTGTTTTTAGTGTTTCTTTGTTTATGTTTCGTTGTAAACAATGTCTAGTGCGGCGGGTAGTACCAGCCCAACACAAGAAGTGAAACGGAGGAAGAAAAGTGTGCTACACACCCAGGCCCGTGAATTCGTGTGCTCTGTGAGGGATTACTTTGAGAAAGAAAAGGACAAAGGTGGGCCCTTAATTCCTGTTGTTCAGGTTGTGAAGAGAACTGCAGCAGCATTGAAAATAAGTAAGAACACTGTTGTAAAGATAGGGAAAGAACAGTATAGTGTAGATTGTGACGAGAGTGGCACAACAAAGCTGCACACACCAGGAAAGAAGCGACCGAGAAATAAGCAGGTGACAGCTTTGGACGATTTTCAGAAAGACGCTATTCGTCGTCATGTGTACAGCTATTATAAGAGAAGGGAACATCCCAGTCTATCTAAATTACTGATGTCGCTTCAGAAAGACGATCTTTGTAAAGGGAGCAAATTTTCATTGCGTACAGTGTTGAAAGACATAGGCTTCAGCTATTCACTGTTTAACGGACGCAAAATATTAATGGAAAGGACAGATGTAGTTGCATGGCGGTGCAGATTTCTGCGCAGGATCATGGATGTGGAATTCGAAAGTATAGTGTGGTTAGGTGAAACTTCGGTCAATGCCAGCCATTCTTTACGTAGAGGCTGGAATGATGGAACGCCCGAGGGTACAATGGCAGTGCCTGTTGGCAAAGGAGGGCGTATTATTGTCTTACATGCAGGAACATCGAAAGGTTTTGTGCCAAACTGCTTGAAAACGTTTCGGTCAAAAAAGACGGGAGATTACCATGAAGAAATGAACAGTGTAGTATTTCAAGAATGGTTCGAGACATCGCTTATGACGAATCTGACAAGTCCATCAGTGATTGTTACGGACAATGCGCCTTATCATTCCGTTGTTCACGATAAGGCACCAACCTCGGCAACAAAAAAAGACGATATCATTCAGTGGTCGAAACGGCGAAAAGTAGATTTCAGAGAAGATTTAAGGAAGGCGGAACTGCTCGAAATTGTGGCACAAAAGAAACCCCAATTTCCAACACATGTAATTGACTAGATTGCTAAAAGGCACGGGCATGAAATCGTTCGGCTTCCTCCATACCACTGTCACTTCAATTCAATTGAAGGAGTGTGGGCGCAGATAAAAAATTACATTGCTGCAAACAATAAAAAATTCACGATCTCTGAAGTGGAAACTCTCCTTCCAGCAGCTATAAATAAAGTGACAAGCGAGACGTGGGCTAAAATTGTAAACAGCACTGCAGGTGCCATCAGAGAGGCGGCCAAAACCGAAGGGGTTGTGGAAGAATGCATCGAAAATTTAATTATACATCTGGGAGAGAGCAGTGATAGTTCGAGTAGTGCTGAGGAAGACAATGTCAAATCAGATTCTGACAGTGATGTGAGTGGTGTTTTTCCATTACAGTAACTACAACGTATTCAGGAATGTAAGGAGGGAGTTTGCTATCGATCTACAACCAGATCATCATATTGTGAGTACTTTCTTCAGATTATAACTCTTAATACACTGACCAATTATTCTGTAGCTTGTAGTACAACAAATTAATAATGCTAATACTTAACAATGGAAACCAAAACTGCTAATGTTCAACAACTTGCGAAAATAGTTTTCATTTCAGTTGTAAAGTTTAACAAATAACTTTATAATGTTTCGGCATCTTAGATACACTCCTGGAAATGGAAAAAAGAACACATTGACACCGGTGTGTCAGACCCACCATACTTGCTCCGGACACTGCGAGAGGGCTGTACAAGCAATGATCACACGCACGGCACAGCGGACACACCAGGAACCGCGGTGTTGGCCGTCGAATGGCGCTAGCTGCGCAGCATTTGTGCACCGCCGCCGTCAGTGTCAGCCAGTTTGCCGTGGCATACGGAGCTCCATCGCAGTCTTTAACACTGGTAGCATGCCGCGACAGCGTGGACGTGAACCGTATGTGCAGTTGACGGACTTTGAGCGAGGGCGTATAGTGGGCATGCGGGAGGCCGGGTGGACGTACCGCCGAATTGCTCAACACGTGGGGCGTGAGGTCTCCACAGTACATCGATGTTGTCGCCAGTGGTCGGCGGAAGGTGCACCTGCCCGTCGACCTGGGACCGGACCGCAGCGACGCACGGATGCACGCCAAGACCGTAGGATCCTGCGCAGTGCCGTAGGGGACCGCACCGCCACTTCCCAGCAAATTAGGGACACTGTTGCTCCTGGGGTATAGGCGAGGACCATTCGCAACCGTCTCCATTAAGCTGGGCTACGGTCCCGCACACCGTTAGGCCGTCTTCCGCTCACGCCCCAACATCGTGCAGCCCGCCTCCAATGGTGTCGCGACAGGCGTGAATGGAGGGACGAATGGAGACGTGTCGTCTTCAGCGATGAGAGTCGCTTCTGCCTTGGTGCCAATGATGGTCGTATGCGTGTTTGGCGCCGTGCAGGTGAGCGCCACAATCAGGACTGCATACGACCGAGGCACACAGGGCCAACACCCGGCTTCATGGTGTGGGGAGCGATCTCCTACACTGGCCGTACACCACTGGTGATCGTCGAGGGGACACTGAATAGTGCACGGTACATCCAAACCGTCATCGAACCCATCGTTCTACCATTCCTAGACCGGCAAGGGAACTTGCTGTTCCAACAGGACAATGCACGTCCGCATGTATCCCGTGCCACCCAACGTGCTCTAGAAGGTGTAAGTCAACTACCCTGGCCGGCAAGGTCTCCGGATCTGTCCCCCATTGAGCATGTTTGGGACTGGATGAAGCGTCGTCTCACGCAGTCTGCACGTCCAGCACGAACGCTGGTCCAACTGAGGCGCCAGGTGGAAATGGCATGGCAAGCCGTTCCACAGGACTACATCCAGCATCTCTACGATCGTCTCCATGGGAGAATAGCAGCCTGCATTGCTGCGAAAGGTGGATATACGCTGTACTAGTGCCGACATTGTGCATGCTCTGTTGCCTGTGTCTATGTGCCTGTGGTTCTGTCAGTGTGATCATGTGATGTATCTGACCCCAGGAATGTGTCAATAAAGTTTCCCCTTCCTGGGACAATGAATTCACGGTGTTCTTATTTCAATTTCCAGGAGTGTACTTGTACTAAATAGCTCTTATCAGATTTCGAGCAAGCATCAACTTTAAATAATGTCCCGCGTACCAATACAACTTGTATTTTGTCTCGCTTTTATTTCTGCTGCTGGAGAATGCGTGTAGCAGACAGGGCGCCGCGTGCTGTGAGCCACGTTCGGCAACAGCGCCGTCTGCCCGCCGGAACTGTCAGCACCAATCACTCGTCTCACGGACTATAGTTGCAATGTTGTTGAATAATAAGTATGGATTCAGCGAAAAATTCATTCATTTGCTGTTATACACTGACACGCCCCAACGAGTGAGCCTCGTGTAGTGCTACAAATGAATCAGCTTCAAACACGTGTACACCAACTGCGAGCTGATAGTTGTCACCACCCAGCTCAGCGTGAAGGAGTACTTCGCACCTTGGTTCACAGGGCCCACGTTATCTCAGACCCTGAATGTTTGGCAGCTGAGCTAGCACATCTCGAAGTCACCTTTCGTCAGAATGGTTATAGTGAGAGGCAGATCAAACGTGCGTTGTGCCATCAGCCTTCTGTGCAACGGGTGAGTGACGATAGCAACGAAGTGGCACCTATGTCTACGGCCTTTTTGCCTTACGCAGGAAGCATTTCCAACAGGATTGGCCGTATTTTACGGAAATGTGAAATGTGTTTTTCGACCACCTTCCAAGATTAAGGCCCTGCTGGCGTCCGTAAAAGATGATCTTGGTTTGCGTAAGGCTGGGGTCTATCGTATTCCTTGCAGTTGTGGCATGTCATGTATTGGTCGGACAATCAGGACTGTGGAAGACCGGTGTATTGAACATATGCGTCAGACACGCTTACAACAGCCGAGCAAATCCGCTATTGCAGAACATTGCCTTGGCACCGGTCATCCTATGGAATACAACGACACGGAGATTCTGGCTTGCACTTCAAACTATTGGGATAGTGTTATTAAGGAAGCTGTTGAAATCAGACTATCAAGCAACCGTATTACCAGAGATGGTGGATTTTGTTTAAATGCTGGAATCCGACTCTGTCTCTCCTCAAAAAACAGAGGGACAAAATTAGTACTACCTCAGCTGTTGATTAATAGTAACCATCGATATTTCTGATGTTGGTTATCTTTGGTTGTGTTGACACTTGTTCTGTGTGTGGTATCTTCCTTGTTTCCCCTCTATGAACCGAGGTATTAAATTTGCTTGCACATTCTTTCTTCCTTGCATTTGTGCCTTGAGAATGGCAGGGTGTGCTCCTGTCGAAATATCGGCGGTGTCCGACGACGTCACCCGGCAGCAAACCCGTAAGTTATTTGTACTTAAACCTAACCAACCTAAGGACATCACACACATCCATGCCCGAGGCAGGAATCGAACCTGCGACCGTAGCGGTGGCGCGGTTCCAGACTGAAGCGCCTAGAACCACTCGGCCACACCGGCCGGCTAAAAATGACCCACATCACACTCCTACTGTTAATTTACCTAACAGTAGAAAAATAGTAAAGAGGAATTTGAAGCAAATATTACGTTTATATATTGGTACTGTTGCAATGACAACGTTACCGTAGATCGACAAATTACGATGTCACGACCGGAACAACATTTTATTTCAGAATGAAAACAAGTACTACGTTGTTTTTGCAACTGAGAGCCTTTTCAGATTTCACAGACTCTTTTAAAAATCTCCTCTTTGACTGCATCACACCTCGTTGCTGGATTCCGAGATGGTGTGGTGATGATGATGGGCTAACCAGGTAGCTGAGATTACACCTTGAAAAATAATGTCTCCAGTTCTTTATACATCTGTTTCAGGTAACGATGAGACTCTTGTACGGTCGCGGCTGTCATCGTGACCTTGGTGTCGTGGAACTACAGTTCCAGCGTGTACACTTCGTGACATACGGTACTGACGTATTTATGGAGTAGATTCGCGTAGGCTCGTAAAACACTTCCCATGTACTGAAAGTTTCCTTTAAAAATAGTTTAGTTTCATTTTGAACTTTACTGCTGTTCAACTTTGGGCGACTTTGTGGATTTCCAACAGCGAGAGAGACCAAATATATCTGCCTGTAAGAATACGACTTGAATTTGATCCTGTTTTATAATCTTTTAAAAAATGTGCAAACTGATTAAATTCTAACTTTACTATTAATCTTTTTAATTAAACATAGTGGCCACTATGAGTTAATTATCTGCCTAATAAAGCTGTTCATGAAATGCTCCCGAAATGAAAATGTCTTACCTCATAACGTGTTTGCTCGCTGCTCTACGTGCGCCAGCTGCAAATTTCTAACTACAGTTGCTGGGAGCTTAGTGCAATGCACCAGAAATCAAGTAAACTATTTCATATATACTGAGTGAGATACGCTTTAAACAAAAATGGCTTGGAATGAGGATCTGGACAATGTTCCTACGTGAAATATTCCTTTAACAAATAATTTTTAAATTATCTGACGCATTATTACTTGTATGAAATTCATTTACAACACTCATTAACATTAACAAATGGAAACATTGACATCGAACTTTTACTCTCACAAATGTTAGAGAAATATTAATAAACATGAAAAACACCTTACAGTGAAAATTACTCAATGTTTAGTGAAAAATCTATAGTTCTCTGATGTGTATGTTTCATTCAACGATGGTTGCAAACTACATGCGACTGGAATGCAACTAAATAAAAACTATGAGCTTCATTCCTTTTCATACACTTTCGTAAACTCATTACGTCTCATTTCATTCTAAACCATTAATCGAATCTTCCTCCTCTGTTTCACAACATTCGAACACAAATCGTATTACTTAAACACTGCCGGCCGGTGAATCCGAGCGGTTCTACGCGCTTCAGTCTGGAACGGCGCGACCGCTACGGTCGCAGGTTCCAATCCTGCCTCGGGCATGGATGTGTGTGATGTCCTTAGGTTAGTTAGGTTTAAATAGTTCTAAGTTCTAGGGTACTGATGACCTCAGATGTTAAGTCCCATAGTGCTCAGAGCCATTTGAACTTAAACACTGATGCACTTAAATTTACCTCTACATTGCCGCGAGTTCTTTGCTCGGTGCCTGTCTCACCACTCCCCTAACGACCGAACTCCCGAGTTCCTCGCTGCCAAGCAGCGATAACGAAACAAGTACACCTTCCAGAGACACACCTACTCTGACCAAAGACAGCACGCCAATAATAACCGACCTTCGACCTAACCGACTCAAAATTGTCCCTTATCGTTTGAGACACACAATGGATGTACAAACTCCACAAATGCAAATAATAAACTCCGAATAGACCTGTTTCAGTACCTACTCTGATTATGAATCGTGTTGCAGTCGTTATCAAAGGTTCCTATACATTTAATTACTGGATGTAAGGCTGTTTATAAAAACTTGTTGCACTGATACTATTCTGTCTCTCGGTGTTTTGCGGTTTTTTTTTGTAACACATAGATAAAACGAGCTTGAATCTCGTGCCTTAAAAGTCCGAGCAGGTTATATATTTTAAGTATTTTAATGTATTCAAAAATTTTCAAATGTGTGTGAAATCTTATGGGACTTAACTGCTAAGGTCATCAGTCCCTAAGCTTACACACTACTTAACCTAAATTATCCTTAGGACAAACACACACGCCCATGCCTGAGGGAGGACTCGAACCTCCGCCGGGATCATCCGCACATTTTACGTATTATTAGATGTTGGATTGTTTATATACACTTTTTACTCTGACATTACTCTGTTCCATGGCGTTTTCATGTAACAAAATTTGATAAACGATTTGGAATCTCGTGCCTTAAATACCTGTTCATCTTATGTTTCAAGTGTTCAGACGTATGTAACAAGTTTCTTAATGTTCTGTTATGCACTGCTATGTATGATATGTAGTCTAATGGCTAGTAATAGATTTTAGGGGACTGGTGTATTTTATTTTATTTATAATGGGATATGCTGTGGTGTAGCTTCACATGTAGACGTATCATACTGTACCGCCACCTGGTGACAATAGCTACGACTTAGGGTATAAATGATCTGTGGCAGTAAGTATGCTTGTTTCTGTCAGCGGTTTCCATGTCACTTAGGATGGCGTGTTATATTGCTTATGATTATTGTCTCAGAAATTGTAAAATAACCATACACTTTTTTTTTGCACTATGTGAGGTTGCTCAGTGCTCTATACAATGTCTAATGTATTTCAAGTTCTAGGATTTTGGGTGGGTATTGTAGATACAATACAATGGTGTAATGTTAATTACTTCCGGTCAGTTCCATAAATTGTTACATTTTTTCCATATTGTACGCAAACTCGCGATTAGTTATTTAACAGCACTGATATTACCGTATAGAAAACATGCTCGACTTAACTGTATTGTAACATTTTTGGCTCGGATAAGATGTATTGGTCTGCATTTCATTGTTAATCTTTACACATCTGATGATGGCCATTAAACTGAGTGAAACTGGTTATCTATGCAACAAAACTTGCAATCTAGATAATGAAGTTTTATAAAAGGATATTAGACTCTCATATTCGTCTGTGTTCTGCTTTGAAGCACTCGCGAAACAGTTTCATCTCCATGATTGATACAATACAGTTCAATGCCTATTTACATCAAAGCACAGTTCTCGAAATGTTCAAACCTGATACCGTGCATACAGATTGTTTCACTAGCGACCAAACGATTTGCATCCACTGCACACTCGAAGGGTCTTACAATTAGTTCATTCACGCTTAAAAAGCGTTCGCAGTTTACACAGCACTGCAGTTCACATCGATACGGTGCACATATTAATTTAAAATCTGTTCCTGCCTTTGGGCATGAAAACCACCCCACCAGCCACGTCACACGTCAACGAAAAGCGCTGTCACCGAATGCCAAAACATTAGAAGTGTAAGGTACATTTTATTATCCAGAAACAAAGACCGACAGTAGCGCTCCATGTGGCCTGACGGAGAAATTCGAATCCGTGAAAATATGGCGCAATATTCTGTGTTCTTGTTCTGCTAAGTTAGAGTACAAGATGATAATATTTTTCATTTATACTTTATAGGTAGGTCTAGTAGTCTGGTGGCGAAGTGTGTTTATTCGTAAAGCTCAATATTGTAGTTTAGATGGTGTGGCTAACAAGTGTAAATTATGTACCTGATTACGACCTTCTTGTGTGTATTGCACTATCTGAATTGCATTGTAAATATGTTGCCCTTATTCTGCTCAATTTTCGCCCTCATCTGTAATACTGGTGGGATTAATGATTCCATGTTTGTGTTTGTTTCGTATAAAACAGAAACTGGTTTCGTCGCTTGGTATTCTGTTGATTCATGTCTTATTTGTTACTGCATACGAATCCATGTGTGAACTGCTCGATTTAAATGAACTGTAAGTATACTGCTCGTATTCTAAGTTATTTTTGTTCTCACCTGTATCAAGATCTAATTAACTTGAATACCAATACTGTCAAAACCTGCTACCGTGGAGATCTCCGTCAAATGAGAGAAAGACAGGAAAACACTTCCTAACAAAAAAATATGTGGAATAAAAACAGTATACTTAACGTGCATTTAAATTGTGCAGTTCACACACAGATTCGTGTGACGAAACAAGCTTCTGTTTTATATGAAACAAAACCAAACATGAAGTCACTTAACCCAGCCAATATTACGGATGCGAGAAGAAACCGATAAAGGTTCGTTCCCCCCACGGGCCACTACGCTTTTGCGGTGGTCTAGCGGTTCTGGCGCTGCAGTCCGGAACCGCGGGACTGCTACGGTCGCAGGTTCGAATCCTGCCTCGGGCATGGGTGTGTGTGATGTCCTTAGGTTAGTTAGGTTTAAGTAGTTCTAAGTTCTAGGGGACTTATGACCTAAGCTGTTGAGTCCCATAGTGCTCAGAGCCAACCCGATAAGAATACGAGCAACATATTTACACTGCTATTCAAAGAGTGCAACACACATAAGAAGTCGTAAGCAAAAGCACAATGTTGGGAAACCAGCTTCTGTTAACTGCGCAACGAAATACGTGGAGAACTAAAAATCAGCTAGATGTGTACTGATAAACTTGCAGCGCTTAAGTGGCCTGGCAGCGAACTGTGATCTATTTCCGGAATTCCCTGTTTGAGTTTCATCGTCGGGACCATTATCCTGGTCAACGCCATGCCAGTCGATTGTTCAGTTTCGATAGCCGAAAATGGGCTCCCTAATAGCAAGGGGTTTTATACAAATGCACTGGAACATTCACGGCGAAAGAGATGTTGTATTTGAACAACAGTGCTAATATGATGAGTAAAACAAGATGCGAGAGAATAAAATATTTATATAGACTTTCTTGAACTATATCTTCACTACATCACTGCCTATTAGTTCTGAGACTTTGCCTAGCATTTCTGGTTTCATCTGTGCATGAGCCTGGCAATCAACAGAAAAATTTAATTATAAGTTCAGGCTCGCCATTGATACTCTTTCCCACACATTCTCGCTGCATTTTCTATCTCCGTGGACATGAGCTTAAGGTGGAGGGAAAGTAGTGCAAAAGGAAACAGCATATCGGTCAATACAACGTTCACAAAAGAACAAAATCCCCCAAAATTGGAGCAATGCTGCCGTTCTTCTTCTTTGCAAGAAAAGGGACAGATAGGTTAAAAAAAGCTGTTGAAGACTCAATCTCCGTTCCGCTACTTACAAGGTATTTTTACCAATAGCGTAGGAGAAGAGAAGATTTTGATCAAAGAACAAGCTTGCTTTCGATGATTTGTAAGTCTCGAACGATATCATAGGATTTTACACTTCTTCTGGGGTTGATGAATTTAAGAAGGCGACAGGCGCAGCCCACTCTGGCTTCAGAACAACGTACAGCCCCATAGTGCCATCTCCAGTCCTTTTTCCGCCATGAGCCTACCACGTTGATACCAAAACAATATAAACGCACAAATCCACATGTAAGAATCATGGGTACACACTTCCACATGCAAAAGGAACAGATGCCCCTTTTGTCATTTGGTTTGGTATTATAGTCGCTGGCGCATGTTGCCGCAAGTAGTATCTTTATGTTATTCTGTTTGGAACAAACGCCTGCCAAGTAATGGCAGAAATATGTTGACAAAATTATAATAAGTCGATTACATTACATTTCACTCTGAATAAGTTTCAAACAATCTATCACTCAACATGTTTCTAGAGGAAGCAATATCACACGAAGGAAGTATCGAATATTAAATGGCTAGCAATAGAAGAGGTTGACATAAACACCAAATAAATCAGCAGTCCAAATAAATCAACCTTTTCAGTTCCTTCTTTGGTTTCTTGTCGTTAGAAAGTAAGTCTTGGTTCCAAAATTTAACTCAGTAATAGAGCCCCACTTTGACAGCTAACCTGAATATAGTTTCTTCAGAACATCCTAGAGGAAAATTTGTGATACCCATCAACAATAAAGTTCGGTAATATCATGTTATATTCCCCTAAATATCCTTAGGAAACCTAAAAAAGACAAATGTGGTGTCTTCTTGCGGTTACTGCAGTTTATTATGCTACGAACGCTCCCGGTTGTAAAAACCATTCTTCAGACCAATACAAGTAATTACGATTCGCTTGCTCAAGATCCCACTGAAATCAACAGTATCACAAAAGCGATACGAAATGTCACGACTCTTATGTTCCAGCGGTAGTCAACCTCGCCCCGACTGCCCACTACTGGGAGATCCAGCTTTCATGGCGTGGGGCCTTTTGTATGGATTTTAAAAACATTTTCATTAGTTTTCGTAAAACTTTGACATAAAGAATCTGGTAAGTACTTCTTATTACATGCTTTAACTTTCTGTAAGCCTGCTTTATAAATTTTATGAAGTTAACCTACTCTCCTACCTTATAAATCACCATTCCTGTGAAACCGCTGAGCAGTTAGAAAATTTTACTATTGACACAGATAAAAAAGTGGGTGGTAGGTGCGATTTCCGACTCCCCTGTCTGAGCCACAACATGTAAATTCTTTTCTTCGAAACCTCTGCAGCTTTTATGGCCTTGTCATCTCACAAAAATAGATCCTCCACTATGCAAACAAGCTCCGTCTGTGGGCACATGAGCAAACTGAAATCGTCTGCGTCGTCTGTGTTTCTTCATATTCACAATGGTCATCTACGGAGCAGCTCCACTTAAGGACCTTTACTTTGCATTTTATGACTCCTGTTCTTAATTTAGTCAATGCACTCCATGTATTATATTGCAGTTGCTGTCCTTGTGTGATTTCCTCTTTGGGGTGCAGGTTTGTATTTGGCAGAGAATCCAACCCTAAAGACAGTCTCAGGTCGACCTTCTAGCGGTACTGTGCGTTGGTTACTGTAGTTGCTGTTCTTGTATGATTTTCTCTTTGGGGCGCAGGTTTGTATCTGGATGAGAGTCCAACCGTAAACATCAGATGAGGGTCTCAGATCGACCTTCTAGCGTCCGTTGGACAAAGCCCTTCCTTGGCTTAAGACGAGCAGGAACTCTCGGATGATTGCACATTAAGAGCCGTGGGTCGATTTCTTGCTTTTTCGTCGCAGTTTCACTGGCTACTTCGCGTCTGATATTTGGCTGATAGGTAAAGAAGACTGACTACCCCTGTGTTAATCATTGCCATTCCTTCTCTCTACTCCTTCCACCCTCCTCCAACTGTCTCTTCCTCTGAAATTTATACGTATTAGGTAACATATACACTCCTGGAAATGGAAAAAAGAACACATTGACACCGGTGTGTCAGACCCACCATACTTGCTCCGGACACTCCGAGAGGGCTGTACAAGCAATGATCACACGCACGGCACAGATATAAATATCTCTGGACATAGGACTTACACAACATATTAGGTAACATATACACTCTTGGAAATGGAAAAAAGAACACATTGACACCGGTGTGTCAGACCCACCATACTTGCTCCGGACACTCCGAGAGGGCTGTACAAGCAATGATCACACGCACGGCACAGATATAAATATCTCTGGACATAGGACTTACACAACAGAAAAATATAAATGAACAACATTTACATACAAATTTATACATATTAGGTAACATATACACTCCTGGAAGTGGAAAAAAGAACACATTGACACCGGTGTGTCAGACCCACCATACTTGCTCCGGACACTCCAAGAGGGCTGTACAAGCAATGATCACACGCACGGCACAGCGGACACACCAGGAACCGCGGTGTTGGCCGTCGAATGGCGCTAGCTGCGCAGCATTTGTGCACCGCCGCCGTCAGTGTCAGCCAGTTTGCCGTGGCATACGGAGCTCCATCGCAGTCTTTAACACTGCTAGCATGCCGCGACAGCGTGGACGTGAACCGTATGTGCAGTTGACGGACTTTGAGCGAGGGCGTATAGTGGGCATGCGGGAGGCCGGGTGGACGTACCGCCGAATTGCTCAACACGTGGGGCGTGAGGTCTCCACAGTACATCGATGTTGTCGCCAGTGGTCGGCGGAAGGTGCACGTGCCCGTCGACCTGGGACCGGACCGCAGCGACGCACGGATGCACGCCAAGACCGTAGGATCCTACGCAGTGCCGTAGGGGACCGCACCGCCACTTCCCAGCAAATTAGGGACACTGTTGCTCCTGGGGTATCGGCGAGGACCATTCGCAACCGTCTCCATGAAGCTGGGCTACGGTCCCGCACACCGTTAGGCCGTCATCCGCTCACGCCCCAACATCGTGCAGCCCGCCTCCAGTGGTGTCGCGACAGGCGTGAATGGAGGGACGAATGGAGACGTGTCGTCTTCAGCGATGAGAGTCGCTTCTGCCTTGGTGCCAATGATGGTCGTATGCGTGTTTGGCGCCGTGCAGGTGAGCGCCACAATCAGGACTGCATACGACCGATGCACACAGGGCCAACACCCGTCATCATGGTGTGGGGAGCGATCTCCTACACTGGCCGTACACCACTGGTGATCGTCGAGGGGACACTGAATAGTGCACGGTACATCCAAACCGTCATCGAACCCATCGTTCTACCATTCCTAGACCGGCAAGGGAACTTGCTGTTCCAACAGGACAATGCACGTCCGCATGTATCCCGTGCCACCCAAAGTGCTCTAGAAGGTGTAAGTCAACTACCCTGGCCAGCAAGATCTCCGGATCCGTCCCCCATTGAGCATGTTTGGGACTGGATGAAGCGTCGTCTCACGCGGTGTGCACGTCCAGCACGAACGCTGGTCCAACTGAGGCGCCAGGTGGAAATGGCATGGCAAGCCGTTCCACAGGACTACATCCAGCATCTCTACGATCGTCTCCATAGGAGAATAGCAGCCTGCATTGCTGCGAACGTGGATATACACTGTACTAATGCCGACATTGTGCATGCTCTGTTGCCTGTGTCTATGTGCCTGTGGTTCTGTCAGTGTGATCATGTGATGTATCTGACCCCAGGAATGTGTCAATAAAGTTTCCCCTTCCTGGGACAATGAATTCACGGTGTTCTTATTTCAATTTCCAGGAGTGTATAATATTCATTAAAACCAAGGAAAGAAAAAGATATAAATAAACACGCCAGGGAAACTGCGTCACAGGAGGGTGATTACGGTTGTAATGGTTCTTTATTTGCGAAACCATTACCACCCGCCAACCCTATCTTTCGATACCGTAGATTAATGAATATTTTTCTGCGTAATGTCTCATGTTTTTCACTCTATTCAAACTTGGTTTCATTTTTATATGTATGTATGTCGATATTTTGAGATGTTGAAATCGATATAATATCTAGTGTGAATATCTTAGTACTTATTGTTACCTTTGAGGCTGGCTTGTGTCTTTTGGCGCGGAAGCGTACAGAGTAGTCAAGTTTTTGTGTTGGAAATGGAAAGATGAGTCTGACTTGTTGACAATGAAAAATGTTGTGAGTTTTATTAATAGCAGTAACGGCTGCGAAATTGTATGATGAAGTAATGTTTTGAATATGCGAAAGTATAAAAAGTTTAATAAATGTGAATTTTTGTGAAAAGTGAGTGTCAAGAATTATTTTCAAGTGACCATTGTTTAAAAAAGTATGAGGCACACTGCAATGAAGAACATAAATCATCAAATTAATCCTGAAAGATTGTCTTCGTAAGTTCTTCAAGTTGGCGCAATTAACATCCGAGTGCCTTTCGCACCAACAGCGGTAGTCATGCTACCTAGACAACAGTTTTAATTACGAGCCAAAGCCAGAGCGAGATCGTCGTTGGATTGCAAATACAAGGTAAATGATACTATTGTTGATTTTCCTCAGTGACTGCAATCAATTGGTGTAGCAATACTTTGTAATGTCCCCACAGCAAATACCCTCTACCACGCACCAATTAATCATTTTCAATCAAACCATCCACATTCATTCACTTGGGAAAAGTTATCTGATCTGATTTTCTCGTAATACACTCCTGGAAATTGAAATAAGAACACCGTGAATTCATTGTCCCAGGAAGGGGAAACTTTATTGACACATTCCTGGGGTCAGATACATCACATGATCACACTGACAGAACCACAGGCACATCGACACAGGCAACAGAGCATGCACAATGTCGGCACTAGTACAGTGTATATCCACCTTTCGCAGCAATGCAGGCTGCTATTCTCCCATGGAGACGATCGTAGAGATGCTGGATGTAGTCCTGTGGAACGGCTTGCCATGCCATTTCCACCTGGCGCCTCAGTTGGACCAGCGTTCATGCTGGACGTGCAGACCGCGTGAGACGACGCTTCATCCAGTCCCAAACATGCTCAATGGGGGACAGATCCGGAGATCTTGCTGGCCAGGGTAGTTGACTTACACCTTCTAGAGCACGTTGTGTGGCACGGGATACATGCGGACGTGCATTGTCCTGTTGGAACAGCAAGTTCCCTTTCCGGTCTAGGAATGGTAGAACGATGGGTTCGATGACGGTTTGGATGTACCGTGCACTATTCAGTGTCCCCTCGACGATCACCTGTGGTGTACGGCCAGTGTAGGAGATCGCTCCCCACACCATGATGCCGGGTGTTGGCCCTGTGTGCCTCGGTCGTATGCAGTCCTGATTGTGGCGCTCACCTGCACGGCGCCAAACACGCATACGACCATCATTGGCACCAAGGCAGAAGCGACAGTCATCGCTGAAGACGACACGTCTCCATTCGTCTCTCCATTCACGCCTGTCGCGACACCACTGGAGGCGGGCTGCACGATGTTGGGGCGTGAGCGGAAGACGGCCTAACGGTGTGCGGGACCGTAGCCCAGCTTCATGGAGACGGTTGCGAATGGTCCTCGCCGATACCCCAGGAGCAACAGTGTCCCTGATTTGCTGGGAAGTGGCGGTGCGGTCCCCTACGGCACTGCGTAGGATCCTACGGTCTTGGCGTGCATCCGTGCGTCGCTGCGGTCCGGTCCCAGGTCGACGGGCACGTGCACCTTCCGCCGACCACTGGCGACAACATCGATGTACTGTGGAGACCTCACGCCCCACGTGTTGAGCAATTCGGCGGTACGTCCACCCGGCCTCCCGCATGCCCACTATACGCCCTCGCTCAAAGTCCGTCAACTGCACATACGGTTCACGTCCACGCTGTCGCGGCATGCTACCAGTGTTAAAGACTGCGATGGAGCTCCGTATGCCACGGCAAACTGGCTGACACTGACGGCGGCGGTGCACAAATGCTGCGCAGCTAGCGCCATTCGACGGCCAACACCGCGGTTCCTGGTGTGTCCGCTGTGCCGTGCGTGTGATCATTGCTTGTACAGCCCTCTTGCAGTGTCCGGAGCAAGTATGGTGGGTCTGACACACCGGTGTCAATGTGTTCTTTTTTCCATTTCCAGAAGTGTATATGCCTCGACAGCTTGTCGACGCCAAAGTATTTTCTAGTGCATTTATTCTTTGAAATAAGGGAGATGCATATATACATTCTCCATGGTTGTTAGAGTGGTAACTAGGACAGCTTCTGGAGTATCTGTTGAGGGATTGACGTGTTTCTGAGAGACACACATTCTGCTTTCCTTCTCGCTAAAGCGAGACAATTAACATTTGTACCGCTAGCGGATTGTTTTGAAGAGAAAGTGATTGTAAAAGGAAAATAATTAAGGCGTGGAATCACCGGAGATCTGGACATGTAATGGAGATGGATTTAATACACGATTTCCTCCATAAATAAGGTTTGTGACTTTTTTGTTCTGGAGTGAATGAACGAATGAGTTTTTTCTGAATCATTTGTTGATCACGTTGGCCCTGTAATTAGTGGAGAAGTTTCAGCTGTGTCGAAGAGAGCCTGCAATCACTGAGTCTGTGCTAAATCGTCCAAAAAGGCTTCGTACACATCTGAAATCGCAATCTTTCTAAAAGGAACAAATTGTCCAAACGATTGATTCTCCCGACTAACTGCAGTGTTTAACAGTAATAATAAATGTAAAGAACTCTTACAGCAAGCCAGTCGCTGATTACCAAAACGAGGGACTCCACCAAAGATTCTATTTGGCTGATTCCTTTCATCACTATATCACGTAATGACATCTTATATTAAAAACTATACATAGATAAAGGAGAGAGAGAGAGAGAGCGCGCGAATGAAAATAGAGATAATACTAATAATCCTCCGTTAGTCTAATTTTTCGCCTGTCTTATCACGGATCAGCCAAGAACTGGGAGGGTCTTACTTTACTGTACAGACTTATGTATGAAGGTGAAGGTGTAAGTAGGCTGTTTATGTTTTCTTATTGGCAACGTTACGTAGCGCTCTGTACGAAAATCACTGGCTGTGATGTGCAGTCTGTGGCTAGTTTGCATTGTTGTCTGCCATTGTAGTGTTGGGCAGCGGCAGCTGGATGTGAACAGCGCGTAGCGTTGCGCAGTTGGAGGTGAGCCGCCAGCAGTGGTGGATGTGGGGAGAGAGATGGCGGAGTTTTGAAATTTGTAATACTGGATATTATGAACTGCTATGTATATTATGATTTTTAAACACTATTAAGGTAAATACATTGTTTGTTCTCTATTAAAATCTTTCATTTGCTAACTATGCCTATCAGTAGTTAGTGCCTTCCGTAGTTTGAATCTTTTATTTAGCTGGCAGTAGTGGTGCTCGCTGTATTGCAGTAGTTCGAGTAACGGAGATTTTTGGTGAGGTAAGTGATTTGTGAAAGGTATAGGTTAATGTTAGTCAGGGCCATTCTTTTGCAGGGATTTATGAAAGTCAGATTGCGTTGCGCTAAAAAAAAAATATTGTGTGTCAGTTTGAGCACAGTCATGTACAATTTTTCTAAGGGGACGTTTCAAAGGGATCTTAAAGACAACAGATACACGCCTATACAGACAAGACATTACACAGAGATAGCGGCTAGTTGCATTGATCATCTATTCTTAGATTAAAGAGACGGCAACTTATTATCCGAACATTAAAATGTTAAAACCTGACACATAAAAGACCTTTTAACTGCACAATAAAAAGATCATACTTTGAGAGCGCGACGTGATAATTTTTGAACTTATTTATTTAAATTGATTCTCACTTATTGTTCAGTCTCAGTTGCACATTTTCTTTTTAATTAAATGACATGTTTCGTTCACTCTGGATCATCAGATCTAAGTAAATGCGGCAGCAGCTCGTCTTATCTATTCAGAACCTCATGTCAAGAGTGATACAGAAGGATCTGAAGATGTCATTTAACTTTAAAAAATATGCAACAGAAAGTGAGCAGTAAAATTCAATTATTTTAAATATCAGTGCCGTTGTCGATTCTCCCCAGATGAGTTTGTTGGCTATAGTCATTTTTATTATACATCAAAGCGCTTGAGCGCCGGGGGAAATATTGGCTGAGGTGTCACAATATGGGCGAAGTTTTTCGAGTTAGTTCAACGGGAGAGACGCGAAAGGGGAGGCGGACCGCATCAGGATTGGCGGCGGCGCGCCCTCGCCGCTGCGGCGTCAGCAGCCGGGCTGCCCTGCAGTGATTGCGGGAGCTGACCTGACCCGGGGCTCCCCCACGACCGCTGGACCGCGAACACTTCTCGGTAGTCCTGCATTCCGGCGCCGAGTGGTGGTGTGACGGCGCTCGATGGACTGAAAAATTGAGTGCTGTTCTCCACTGTTAAAGGGAAAGTTTTCTGCTTCAGTGAGGAACAACTGCGGATCTCCTACACTGCTGTCGTCTCCGGCTGCGCATTAAGCACTGACAAAGAAAGGAAAAGAAGATATTGTCGCCGAAGTGCAGCCGGTCGTCCTTTACTACCACAGACTTTTCGTCTGGGGACTTGCGAAGCACCGTCAGCTGAGCGGTGGACGATTAACGTCGGCCACCCACGTCGAACACAGCGAGACACATGCGTTGCGCACATGAGTCGCGACAATAAATCCAAGAACGCCCACACTACCACCGAGAAGTGCCCTTAATGGCGAAATGAGTCTCCTACCTTTTTCTTCTTTTTCTTCTTCTTCTTATTATCATCAGCATTTGATCCATCAGTCTTCCACTGGTTTCATGCGGCCAGCGACGAATCCCTCTCCCTTGCCAACCTCTTCATCTCAAAGCAGCACTTGCAACCTACTTGCAGCCTATTTGCTGGATTTATCCCTATCTCTGCCTTCCTCTACGGTTTTTGCCCTCTGCAGCTCGTTCTAGTACGATGGACGTTATTCCCTGATGTGTTAACGCATGTCCTATCATCTTGTCCCTTTTCCATGTCAGTGTTATCCACACATTCCTTTCCTCTCCGATCTGCGCAGAACCTCCTCATTCCTTACCTTATCACTCGATGTAATTTTCCACATTCGTCTGCAGTACCACATCTCAAATGCTTCGATTCTCTTCCGTTCCTCTTTTTTCTCAGTCCATATTTTACTACCATACAATGGTTTGCTTCAAATGTAAATTCTCAGAAATTTCTTCCCCAAATCAAGGCCTATGTTTCGACTTCTCTTGGCCAGGAATACCCATTTTTTTTCATTGCTAGTCTGCTTTCAATGTCCTCTTTGCTCCATCCGTCATTGTTCATTTTGACGCCTATGAAGTAGAATTCCTTAACTTCATCTACATTTACATCTACATCTACATGACTACTCTGCAATTCACATTTAAGTGCTTGGCAGAGGGTTCGTCGAACCACAATCATACTATCTCTCTATCATTCCACTCCCGAACAGCGCACGGGAAAAACGAACACCTAAACCTTTGTGTTCGAGCTCTGATTTCTCTTATTTTATTTTGATGATCATTCCTACCTATGTAGGTTGGGCTCAACAAAATATTTTCGCATTCGGAAGAGAAAGTTGGTGACTGAAATTTCGTAAATAGATCTCGCCGCGACGAAAAACGTCTTTGCTGTAATTACTTCCATCCCAATTCGCATATCATATCTGCCACACTCTCTCCCCTACTACGTGATAATACAAAACGAGCTGCCCTTTTTTGCACCCTTTCGATGTCCTTCGTCAATCCCACCTGGTAAGGATCCCACACCGCGCAGCAATATTCTAACAGAGGACGAACGAGTGTAGTGTAAGCTGTCTCTTTAGTGGACTTGTTGCATCTTCTAAGTGTCCTGCCAATGAAACGCAACCTTTGGCTCGCCTTCCCCACTAAATTATCTATGTGGTCTTTCAAACTGAAGTGGTTCGTAATTTTAACACCCAGGTACTTAGTTGAATTGACAGCCTTGAGAATTGTACTATTTATCGAGTAATCGAATTCCAACGGATTTCTTTTGGAACTCAAGTGGATCACCTCACACTTTTCGTTATTTAGCGTCAACTGCCACCTGCCACACCATACGGCAATCTCTTCTAAATCGCTTTGCAACTGATACTGGTCTTCGGATGACTTTACTAGACGGTAAATTACAATATCATCTGCGAACAACCTAAGAGAACTGCTCAGATTGTCACCCAGGTCATTTATATAGATCAGGAACAGCAGAGGTCCCAGGACGCTTCCTTGGGGAACACCTGATATCACTTCAGTTTTATTCGATGATTTGTCGTCTATTACTACGAACTGCGACCTTCCTGACAGGAAATCACGAATCCAGTCGCACAATTGAGACGATACCCCATAGGCCCGCAGCTTGATTAGAAGTCGCTACTTCGTGACCATCAGTTCTGATGTTAATTTTCTCGCTGTTCTCATTTCTGCTATTTCTCATTACTTTCTTCTTTCTTCAATTTACTCTCAAATCATATTCTGTACTGAGCTACTTTACTGCTCAAATTACATGCTAGAGAAACCAGATTGCAATTTAACCACAGCTACTCAAAGGAGATAGGAAGGTAGAGATCTTTGCTGATGGACAACTCGTGGTTGATACATAATTTTAATTTCAACTCCAGGATAAATTTCATAATTGCACAATTACAGATCAGAATAACAGTATGAAAATTTAATTCGGACCTTTGTCCTCTTAAGAAAATATACAACTGACTTCAAGCAGAAAAACTATGTGATTGTTGAGCTTCTCTAAGGCAAATATAACTGCCAGGGCCTAGAGTTCATAAACCGAATAATTAGACTCGGGACCAGATAAACGGCGTGACGTGTAGGCCAAGGGCCTCCTTTCTCCCTCCTTTACCTCCTGGAATAAGACCTGCATGGGAAGCGTCAGTTTGTACGACCCAGTTCTTATCGAAATTCGGTACACCCAATAAGGGTAGATTAGAAAGGGTAGTCTTGAGTTCTTGGAAGGCAATTTGCTGGGCCTCACCCCAAACAAACTCCCTATCCTTCTTAGAAAGATCGTTGAGGGGAGCAGTTAATTGGGCAAAATACGTTATGAACTTTAGAAAGAGATTCACCATTCCCACAAAACGGGCGATTTTCTTCTTATTCCGTGGAGAGGGGAACACGCGCTAAACCTTAGTTCTTTCCTGATCAATGCTGACCCCCTTGGCCGAGACCAAGTGTCCCAAAAACGAAACCTGCGACCAACAAAGGGTTTGACGGTCAGCCATGCCGAACGTAAACGGGCAAAATCTTGATCCAAATGACCTATGTGATCCTATAGGGTTGGACTATAGACCACTACATCGTGAAGGTAATTATACAGACAGACAAATTTCAAATCGCCCAGAACGGCATCTAGTAAACGAGATAATACAGCTGCACCCGTGGCTAAAGCAAAGGGAACTCGATTGAATTCTAAAAGGTTCCAGTCGGTGCAAAATGCTGTGACCGACTTCGACACTTCCGATAAGGGAATCTGGTAATACCCCTGGTTGGAATCGAGGAAGGTAAGCACGGTCGCGCAAGAAAACCATGTGAAACAATTGTGAAAATCTGGAACTGGCACAGATCGAAGGACTACCTTCTTCTTAAGACGACGGTAGTATATAACACGAAAGTCCTTGTCTTGTTCTATCGGAACCAAGAAAACGGGTGCAGCATACGGCGAGGTGGATGGTCTAATTACTCCTTCCTTAAGCATTTCATTAATTTTTCGCTTTAATATCCCAATCTTCGGAGGTGGATCTATATGGCGCCTGGCGGACAGGAACACTGTCAGTCAAGATTATCTCGCACTCAAACAGTTTCGTCTCGCCTAACCGTTCGGACAATACCTCTGGGTACCGCTCTAGGATCTGTCTCAAACCCCGCACTTGCTAGGTTGAAGGATCCATTCTCACCTGCAGATTACCCAAACATTTGACACTGGTCCCCCTTCACTGATTACACGAACAAAGCGACATGACAGAATCAGGAGTAAATTTAATATGGAAATCACCGGCGCATAATCGATAACCAACATGGTACATCGCGCAAAATCGCGTCCCTATATCACGGGAAGCTTCAAATTACACTACTGGCCATTAAAATTGCTACACCAAGAAGAAATGTAGATGATAAAAGGGTATTCATTGGACAAATATATTATACTAGAACTGACATGTTATTACATTTCCACGTTATTTGGGTGCACAGATCCTGAGAAATCAGTACCCAGAACAACCACCTCTGGCCGTAATAACGGCCGTGATACGCCGGGGCATTCAGTCAACCAGAGCTTGAATGGCGTGTACAGGTACAGCTGCACATGCAGCTTCAACACGATGCCACAGTTCATCAAGAGTAGTGACTGGCGTATTGTGACGAGCCAATTGCTCGGCCACCATTGACCGCACGTTTGAAGTTGGTGAGAGATCTGGAGAATGTGCTGGCCAGGGCAGCAGTCGAACATTTTCTGTAACCAGAAAGGCCCGTTCAGGACCTGCAACATGCGGTCGTGCATTATCCTGCTGAAATGTAGGGTATCGCAGGGATCGAATGAAGGGTAGAGCCACGGGTCGTAACACATCTGAAATGTAACGTCCACTGTTCAAAGTGCCGTCAATGCGAACAAGAGGTGACCGAGACATGTAACCAATGGCACCCCATACCATCATGCCGGGTGATACGCCAGTATGGCGATGACGAATAAACGCTTCCAATGTGCGTTCACCACGATGTCGCCAAACACGAATGCGACCATCACGATGCTGTAAACAGAACCTGGATTCATCCGAAAAAATGACGTTTTGCCATTCGTGCACCCAGGTTCGTCGTTCAGTACACCATCGCAGGCGCTCCTGTCTGTGATGCAGCGTCTAGGGTAACCGCAGCCATGGTCTCCGAGCTGATAGTCCATGCTGCAGCAAACGCCGTCGAACTGTTAGTGCAGATGGTTGTTGTCTTGGAAACGTCTCCATCTGTTGACTCAGCGATCGAGACGTGGCTGCACGACCCGTTACAGCCATGCGGATAAGATGCCTGTCATCTCGACTGCTAGTGATACGAGACCGTTGGGATACAGCACGGCATTCCGTATTACCCTCCTGAACCCACCGATTCCATATTCTGCTAACAGTCATTGGATCTCGACCAACGCGACCAGCAATGTCGAGATACGATAAACCGCAATGGCGATAGGCTACAATCCGACCTTTATCAAAGTCGGAAACGTGATCGTACGCATTTCTCCTCCTTACACGAGGTATCACAACAACATTTCACGAGGCAACGCCGGTCAACTGGTGTTTGTGTATGAGAAATCGGTTGGAAACTTTCATGTCAGCACGTTGTAGGTGTCGCCACCGACGCCAAACTTGTGTGAATGCTCTGAAAAGCTAATCATTTGCATATCACAGCATCTTCTACCTATCGGTTAAATTTCGTGTCTATAGCAGGTCATCTTCGAGGTGTAGCAATTTTAATGGCCAGTAGTGTACTAGCAATGATACAGTTATGTGGCCAGGAAAACCCCGCACCTCCCCTGTCACAGGCAACTCACGGCCGTCTGCAACCCGATATCTTTGCGCAGGAGGGAGCGGTAAGGAAAATTTACACAGGTGACGGAAATCTAGATACCACGTCTGGTCAATTAGAGATACGAACTACCGGAATCAACTAAAGCACAAATCGGCTCATCTCCAATCCGAGCACAAGCATATGGCAAGGTAGAATGACTCACACCCGTAATCGCCTTACAATTCAAAGGCCAGTTACGGTCTTTGCTACCCTTGCCTCGCTTCTGGCGTCAGCTATTCGTCCTAGGGCTCCTGGACGCGGCACACGGCCGCACTAAGTGATCAGTAGCTTGGCAACCAACACGCGAGGACTATAGGACCCCCTTTCTCTATCACCACTAGAATTTTCCACGCAATTCTGTTTAATTTGGCATTTCGGACGTTGATCATCAACTAGGGAGACTTTCTACGAAATCAGTTAGCTGCTGGAACTATACCAATGAAATTACCCTCAAGCAGATGTTCAATATTATCTATTTCTGATACATGTCAAGAGCAACAACTGCAGTACGCAGTCGATCAAAGTATTGGGATTGCGTCTCATCATCTGCTTCTATCTTCCAATAGAAATCACGCTCAAACTTACTCCTAGTCGATGCGAGAGGTTTCTCTCTAAAAATTTCCGATAGAGTTCAACCAATGTTCCTTGATTCTGCAACTCCTCCGCTAAGATCTTACCAAAAGACCCTCGAGCCATTGGATACAATAAAGACAAAATTACGCAATGCTCCACCCGCAATGCATCAGTATGAACTTGTGACCGGACTAACAACCGCAACAATTCCTGAATATGATCTAAGGTCTCAATATGTAATTCTGAAATCCCTTCAAACAATCTTATAAAAGGATTGTGCAATTTGAAAAAACAATCAGGATACACAGTTTTACATTGCGCTCCCACAACTTTAACTTTACTCTGTACGACAGGCTAGCCTCGCAAACCCCCCTCACCCAAGGCAAGCGCGACGGTAGGAACTTGCAAACCACGAGCGTCACAAATAATCTGATTTGGAACTTCCTGCACTGCGTCACTGATATCAACAGTCGATAAATCCGCTAAACAGATATTATAGTGATGCCTGCACGCGGCAAATTTGCTTCTGCGTGACTTGAGAAGAGCTTAAAAAGTCGAGTGTACGACCAACGTCGTCCACCGACGCTTTAATGCCACTCACCCACATCAGGAAGGTAATCAAGATGAAGGGAGACCGGAGTATCTACCACCGCCCGAAACCGCGCCGCCAGTTCGTCAAGATTGCCCTCCACGGGCAAACCGCGTACCCGCAGCTCGTAAATTAAATGCTCGCGGCGCAAATATGAAATTCCGGGGCAGCTCCGTCCACTCATGTTGCGCAACTTCATGAAACAGCAAAACGTACTAGCTAAATTTACCAGACACTTATCACGAGTAGTGACCATCAACACTAAGGGTAAGAAGGAACCCCGCATTTATTAGTTCTACTGCCAGTTGAGCTATGTTACTGCTCAAATTACGTGCTAGAGAAACCAAGTTGCAATTTAACCACAGCTACTCAAAGGAATAGGATGCTAGGGGACCTTTGCTGCTGGAAAAACTCGTGGTTGGCGCGTAATTTTAATTTCAACTACAGACCAAGAATGAATATAACAAACAGTATTTTAAAAATAATAATTAGATTTGATTGCAAAAAGACCACAGACAGTCACCACTATAAGCAGACTATTAAGTTCATTGCTTTTGTAACCAAAATTTACACAACACTAATGGTTCAGCTTGAGTTACTTAGGAAAAGATTCGTCCGTCCCGGCGGACAGCAAGGATACTCTACTAAAGGATGGAAGCGCGGCTTATACACGGTCATTATATATATATACACTCCTGGAAATTGAAATAAGAACACCGTGAATTCATTGTCCCAGGAAGGGGAAACTTTATTGACACATTCCTGGGGTCAGATACATCACATGATCACACTGACAGAACCACAGGCACATAGACACAGGCAACAGAGCATGCACAATGTCGGCACTAGTACAGTGTATATCCACCTTTCACAGCAATGCAGGCTGCTATTCTCCCAGGGAGACGATCGTAGAGATGCTGGATGTAGTCCTGTGGAACGGCTTGCCATGCCATTTCCACCTGGCGCCTCAGCTGGACCAGCGTTCGTGCTGGACGTGCAGACCGCGTGAGACGACGCTTCATCCAGTCCCAAACATGCTCAATGGGGGACAGATCCGGAGATCTTGCTGGCCAGGGTAGTTGACTTACACCTTCTAGAGCACGTTGGGTGGCACGGGATACATGCGGACGTGCATTGTCCTGTTGGAACAGCAAGTTCCCTTGCCGGTCTAGGAATGGTAGAACGATGGGTTCGATGACGGTTTGGATGTACCATGCACTATTCAGTGTCCCCTCGACGATCACCAGTGGTGTACGGCCAGTGTAGGAGATCGCTCCCCACACCATGATGCCGGGTGTTGGCCCTGTGTGCCTCGGTCGTATGCAGTCCTGATTGTGGCGCTCACCTGCACGGCGCCAAACACGCTTACGACCATCATTGGCACCAAGGCAGAAGCGACTCTCATCGCTGAAGACGACACGTCTCCATTCGTCCCTCCATTCACGCCTGTCGCGACACCACTGGAGGCGGGCTGCACGACGTTGGGGCGTGAGCGGAAGACGGCCTAACGGTGTGCGGGACCGTAGCCCAGCTTCATGGAGACGGTTGCGAATGGTCCTCGCCGATATCCCAGGAGCAACAGTGTCCCTAATTTGCTGGGAAGTGGCGGTGCGGTCCCCTACGGCACTGCGTAGGATCCTACGGTCTTGGCGTGCATCCGTGCGTCGCTGCGGTCCGGTCCCAGGTCGACGGGCACGTGCACCTTCCGCCGACCACTGGGACAACATCGATGTACTGTGGAGACCTCACGCCCCACGTGTTGAGCAATTCGGCGGTACGTCCACCCGGCCTCCCGCATGCCCACTATACGCCCTCGCTCAAAGTCCGTCAACTGCACATACGGTTCACGTCCACGCTGTCGCGGCATGCTACCAGTGTTAAAGACTGCGATGGAGCTCCGTATGCCACGGCAAACTGGCTGACACTGACGGCGGCGGTGCACAAATGCTGCGCAGCTAGTGCCATTCGACGGCCAACACCGCGGTTCCTGGTGTGTCCGCTGTGCCGTGCGTGTGATCATTCCTTGTACAGCCCTCTCGCAGTGTCCGGAGCATGTATGGTGGGTCTGACACACCGGTGTCAATGTGTTCTTTTTTCCATTTCCAGGAGTATATATATATATATATATATATATATATATATATATATATATATATATATATAATGACTTTTGGACACTATTAAGGTAAATACATTGTTTGTTCTCTATCAAAATCTTTCATTTGCTTAGTATGCCTATCAGTAGTTAGTGCAAATAATTCACTTGGCAGACACATGCAACACTTGATTCACCTTTTTCAAGACCATGCAAGACTTACTAACTACGTTACCATCTGTAACATGACTGAAAACCAAACTGAGACATTTACCGACTAAAAGAACAATTAAAATTACACTGACTAGACAAAAGCTCGGGCCTTCATATTAAAAGAAAGTCTAAAACCAAAACTGGGTGAAGAGCACACTAATTATCATACTGCATCAAATTAACACTGCAAGGAACCTTTAAAATAGGCAGTAAGACTTTAGACTTCACAAGTTCAGTATAATGCTTAAATGATCTCCGGTAGATACAATGTGCCACCGTAAGTTTCACAATTCTTCACAAGTTAACAGCAGAATATGAATAATACGTAACTTCATGCTTCCAGTTGCGCGATGAGATGTCGAGTATGAGATGACGGACACGCCACCGTTTCGTACCCAAGGGCGGCGACTAATCAGCACCGTACACCCGGCGCGCGGCAAAACGGCGAGGACGGCGAGGACGGAAAGGCCCAGGCACAGTGGATAGCGACGAGGGCCTGCTTTCAAAACATTTTGCCTCGTTGAACGCCGACCGGAGAGAGCCCCCGGCCACACGCCAAGCCGGGAAACCAAGGTCGAACCGTCAGAGATACACGAGCAGACGTCGATATCAGCAACGCAAGTGGAGACTAACTAGCGCCAGTCGCCACGACTCATGCACTCATTAGACTATTAATTCTCTTCAGCACATCATGTAATTCTTCTTCACTTTCTCTGGGAATAGCAGTGTCATCAGCCAAACATATTGTGGGTCCTTTCACTCTGAATTTTAATTACACTCCTCAACCCTTTTTTATTTGCATAATTGCTTCTCTTATGTATAGACTGAACAGAAGGGGCGAAAAACTACATCCATGCCTTACACGCTTTTTAATCCAAGCACTTCTTTCTTGGTTATCCACTATTATCATTCCCTCCTCCTGGCTGTAGTATATATTTTATGTTGCCCGTCTCCCCACAATAGCTTGCCCCTATGAGCCAGATCGCTGGTCGATCACCAGCGATCGGCTTGTTATCCTTGGCGCGTCCCCGGGCATGATCATCTTTGCGTTTTCGGCTGGGGCGCGCGGGACGGCGAGAGGCAGTCGGTTTGGGGCGGCCGGTGAGACTGGCGCAGTTGTGGCTCGGCCGTAAGCACATGTGGTGATGTCTATTACGTTGGGGCTGTTTGCTAACAGTGAAACTCCTGCGGCGGTTACTGGTTGCCTGGAAGGCATTTCATATAAACTTTGCCAAGCCTCGCAGTGAGAGGGGAGTCCGGAGTTGGTGTTGGCCTAGATGTTTGTACAAATTGAGGTGCCTGTGTGAGAAGCACGGCGTGGGCCTGTTGGTTGCTTCGTCCTTCTGGCAGCCACAGCAAGCGGATGTTCGGCCGGAATGTCTGCAGTTTGTAGTGAGCATAGTGTGAACAAGTTCTCGTAGCATGTGCAACCAGCCTGACTCTTAGCCTGTGTTATTTGTGGGTGTCGACCCCTTGTCTGTTACTGCTTCCGGCTGTCCTGTAAGATTTCACAGCAAAACTGTGTTTTTGTGGCATTCTGTGTTTCTGGCTCAGCCTCCGCCTAGAAAGGGGAAGGATTTGGAATTCCATAATGCTGTAATTTAAACATATAAAAAAATTGTTCTTTCAGAATAAGCGCCTGTTCCTTTGGGACACTGCAGTTCAAACAGAAGTCGCGAATTAATGAAAATTAATGAGAATTTGTTAATCGTCAAATGAAGTGCATTTAATGTCTTGCTATTTTCTGGGGCACGCAGCTGTGTTATTGAACTAATTTTTAAGTGTTCTGTCGGTTGAATGACTGCTCCCCACTTCAGTGTATTTTTTAAAGTAGTATTGTAAGGTTTTTTGGATATTTGTCAGTGGGGTGTATTGATTCAATTTTGTTTTTCTCTTTCTTTTGAATTACGGTGAATTGTTTAGTTTATCTGGTTATCGGCTCAACTTGCGCTTCACGCACTAAATAAGCTGATATTGAACTTTTTTTTTTTTTAATTCCTGTTTAATGTCAGACACATTCAAATGTAACTTCATTTATGTTATTTGAAATAAATGTGTTTGATTGACCTTAATGAATTATGTGAAATCGAAGTAAGGGACCAAGTTCTTCATTAGTTCTTAAAAGTGGCGTGTGATTCGGGTTGTGAACCCCGTGCTCAGATCACCCTACTTTCCTACTTTCCTCAGAATTTCGAATATCTTCCACGGTTAGACATTGTAGAACACTTTTTCCTGGTCGAACGTGTCTTTATTTTCCTTTAATATTCTTTCCATTATCAACCACAATGTCAGGATTGCCTCAGTAGTAGTGCAATGTTCGTGTCACCCGAAAGTACAGTTATCCAAGACGGCGGCGATGACTTCATCCAAGATGGCGGCCTGTAGATTTGACAACAGCAAATGACGTCATCCAAGATGGCAGCCGTGACGTCAGGTGATGATGCAAGTGCCTTTACCCAAGATGGCGGCTTTTGGCGGGAAGTTTGAATTTTGGCGGTAAGATAGGTCAATTGGGCTACCTCCACTAACATAACTCCTCCCCTCCTCTAACCCAGAAAATGGCGGGAAGTTCAAATTCCATCAGGACAAATCAACACACCACAGCTACCTCTACTAACCAAAGAAAATGGCGGGAAATAAGTCACTTGGGCTACCTTGTGAGTGTGTGGGTTTTATTTTGTCAAGTTGCGCAATGGATTGATCCAACAAGTACCCTTTGGCTCCTGCAAGAAATAATTTCCACCTCACACTACTACAGAAGTCAGACAGATGCTCATAATGTGCCAACAAGAACTGTTTGAAAAACATTCAGCAACAAATATCTTCTGGAGTCGTCTGCTCTAAGGAAGAGACACAAAAATATTCTATATTCTTATGTAACTAGTGGATTAGTTGGGTACTGGAGTAGTGCTAGTTAGTGTAAGAAAAACAATAAACGAACGAAAAACATTATTTATTGCGATAAAATTCTGAGAAATCAGGTGAAACTTTTCTTATAAATAAATAAACAAAACTCGCTCTCGTTATGTGTTCCCACTCCAAGAGTGACAACTGAACAGCCACTTTATCTGGAAAAGTTGCAAGGGTATATCATTCGCTGTCTCCCCTCAATCCTCTGGCCCTTTGCGTCAGAAATATTCCGCCAATCAGCGTTTGGTTTAAGTCGACCAATGCAGAAAGATGTAGCATCTCAGTTAGGCATATACTGTCCTCCTGTGAGAACTTTGTATCTACGCAGTCAGTCCATCAAAAAATGTGTCTTCTGGGCATACCCACACAATGTATTGGAATTTGCTTTTAAGTCAAACACAGGTGTCGTTATCCTTTCGCTCTGGGAAAAGCTGTCCTCACTCTGGGCGGTAGTTCCGGCTGAAGTAGGTGTGCACCAACCCTTCGGAAGGGATGGGCCTCCCTAGAATGAAAATTCCTGTGGCCGTCATGTTGTGTACGTCAGCCTCCACTTTTTCAGCCTTGGTGCACACTTGCGATTTACTTATTAGATTTGCATATCACTTACATGAATTCATACAAAACTGACTCTACCTTATCGAGTTTGGGTTCGAATTAAGCGTCTTGATGTGCAGAATACGATTGTGAGGACAGAATATGTAAGAAATGAAGGTTAGGAGACCACACTACCTTACAACCTTCACTAACCCTAGTAATCCGACTGCCACCTCATCCTAGGAATTGGTGGGAAAAGGACTCGACCTGTGCTGGATAAGACGGACATAAGTCTTTGTTTTGCTTGCAGTCTTTACTTAAACAATTAGAGACAGTACCACCATCAAGTGTGTTCGGCATAAGGTCTGGAGTTCAACTGACCAAGTACGCAGTACTGTCTCCAGAGGATACTGTTGTTCCTTTCGTGACATAATCTAAGATGGCGGT
Organism: Schistocerca cancellata; assembly: GCF_023864275.1. NCBI lineage: Eukaryota > Metazoa > Arthropoda > Insecta > Orthoptera > Acrididae > Schistocerca > Schistocerca cancellata. The sequence goes on along the minus strand of NC_064626.1, from coordinate 244,737,393 downwards.
CTGGGGTGGGGAAAAAATCTTTGGAAAGGGCTCAACATGTACTGGATGTAAGTCTTTATTTTGCATGCAGTACTTCCATCAAGTGTGTTCTCCACGTGATCCAGAGTCCAACTGACCCAGTACACAGTACCACCACCAGAGGGCACTGTCATCCCTTCTGTCACATAGTCCAAGATGGCGGTCTGACGCTCTGATGTGCTTGGGTCGCAATTCACAACCTACAGACCCGCAAACTACTCGTAAATTACCAAAAGAACGCATGTTAAACACTCATCAGACTCACTCACTAATCCTAAACTGTTCAAATAATTCACTACACAGCACACAGACAAGCAGACTACTCGTAAATTATCAAACACTGATGTACAGACACGAAATCAACTCGCAAATTACCGAAATAATGCATATATAAATCTCTGCCAACACGCCCACAGCGCTTAAACAGCCGAAAATAATGCACAGCACAAACACTCAGTGAACATAAAAATCGCTTTAGAACTAAAGTCAATCAGGGACTCCAATGCATGCACATATGAATGCTACTGCCAATTCTGAGCCACGCACAGGTGTCCATAAGGGATGCGCAAGTATGAGGTGGCGGTTTCCGTTTCATACTTGAAAGGGATGCTGCCACCTCATGCTTGCAGAACCCGAACTGACACATGTGTGTGGCCCAGAAGTGGCAGTGGCTCACGGCGGCGTCGATGAGTGCATGCACTGGAGCCTCTGATATGTCGTGATTGACTTTAGTTAAGCGTGTTTTATGTGCACTGAGTGTTTGTACAGTGCATTACTTTCGGATGTTTAAGCATTGTGAGCATGTTGGCAGTGATTTATATATGCATTATTTCGGTAATTTATGAACTGATTTCGTGTCTGTACATCGGTGTACTGCATTGTTATGATAATTTACGAATGGTTTGCGTGACTGTGTGCTGTGTAGTGCATTATTTGAACAGTTTGGAATTGTGAGCATGTCTGCAGAGCTTTGAACATGGGTTATTTTGATAATTTACGAGTAGTTTGCGGGTCTGTAGGCTGTGAATTGCTACCCTAAGCATGTCACAGCATGTGTTTTGTATCAGTGTAATAAATAAACTACATGAAATAGGTCCCTAAATAAACTGTTCCAAGAATAAATAAAGTACACAACTTCCTCTCTCCAGCAACCCAGCACAGGTTGAGTCATTTTTACCCCATTTCTACCCTTCCAGACCGCCATCTTAGATAACATCATGGTAGGGATGGCAGCACTCTCTGTTGGCGGTACTTTTGTAAGTGTGTGGGTATTATGTTGACGAGTTGCACAACGGATTGATCTGACAAGTACCCTTTGGCTCCTGCAAGAAGCAATTTCCACCCCGCACTACTACAGAAGTCAGACAGACGCTCCTAATGTACCAAAAAGAAATGCCTGAGACACTTTCAGCAATAAATATCTTCTGGAGTCGTCCACTGTAAGGAAAAGACACAAAATATTCTATTTTCTTACATAACTAGTGGGATACTTGGGTACTGGGTATTGCTAGTTAGTGTAAGAAAAATATTAAACGAACGGAAAATATTATTTATTGCAAAATCTGAGAAAATCAAGTGAAACTTTATTTATAAACTGATACAAAAATTTCTGGGTTCTTTTCGGAATAAGAGGTAACCTCTTATGGATAGGAATCCTGTTAATGAAATTTATAAATAAAGTGTGGGAGAGCTCTTTTATCCCTTTTCTTTAAAAATGTTATTTACTCGGTAGAATGGCTGAGAGCCGCACCTACTCAACTTGAATAATTATCCGTTTGAATTTTTCTAAGTACGGTCGAGGCTGTCGCGTGAGAAATGTAATGTAGTGATGTTAATGAAGTATGTTATTTCTCATGGAGGAAAGCTGGGGCTCGCCTACGCTGTAGCGCACAAAAGCTATCTCTCTCTATCTGGATTGACCTTCGACAATCAAACTCTCACTACGTCTTGATGAAGTCAAGGACTCCTATCTGTCTATAAATTAACTATTGGCGTAGTACACTGGTCAGGTAACCAGTCCACCGCGATGCCACTCAATGTTCGCTCGCAAGCGCTAACTAATACTCTGCCTGTGTTCACATCACACATTTAGTGTCCCGGCCAACACAGTGAAAAAACATTTAATCGTGAGCGACTCAATATACAGTGTCACTCCGATTTGCTAGCGACAGAGGTGCTCTCTCAACAATTATTTCTTTATAGCCGTTGTTTCTAGTTTCTAATTATATAATTTGTGTTTTGTTGCTAGGCAGAAATGGACTTTATAAAAATTAGTTTTCTTTGCCGTTGCCATTACGTGTCTCTGTTTTTCTTTTTCATTTTCAAAAGTTGTTTTACAATCCTTTTTTATCAAAACTCGTTAGTGTACAGTGTATTATGCCTTGGAGAGGTTATCTCTTTTCTTCAGTTAGGCTTTGCTTAAATGTTCGAAAAATTTCTGTTGTGGTACTTTGTTTTATGTATTTAGGCATTATCTTTTCTTTTGTGTCACTGTTTTTTTTTAATAATAAATTCTATCCTCGGCATTAATATTATTACCCCAAAAAAATTTTTTTGAATGTTACTTAAAGAAGAAAAATCCTGCATAAATCCTTTCCTAACTTTACATGTAAAAGAAATAAATAGACTTTCCATGAGTTTGTGAAATTATATAACTATATTAACTAAGTTTCTTTACAAAAGGTTTTAAGGTGTCTACATCTACAAATTATGGACTTAACATATATAATAAAATAATTACTTTTACAAAGAAAGAGAAGAAAAATATCATATTACAAATGTATATAATTTTCATAATCTATGCTTGTTTTAGTATAGAGAGAACTTATTTATTTATTTATTTTCGATATAGTCTTTTCGTTTTTTGCTGCTCTGTCAGTTTCTGTGTTCAACGATCCCCACTGAAGTACTGGAAGGTGTCGACTTATTTATATGGGTGTCACAAATCATGTGAGAAGCATTATAGCATGCGATGCCAAGTCTTATTTGTTGACGTTGTCATCATCAAGCGGTACTTATAACCGATGGTTGTTGGTGACTGTGGTTTACTTAATATAAAGTGATGTCCTTTTACTCCTTTACTGTCACACCTGGTGCAGTATGGCAGTTGGATGATTGTAGTAAGTTGATGATTGCCGACGACTGTCACACATTATATGTGCAATATAAAAAAAAATGGAAATGTCGTGTGGCTAGGGCCTCCTGTTGGGTAGACCTCGAATGACCACAACAACTTCTCTATTGTATATAAAGAAAGATTAATATGGAACTTGTATACCAATAAATGTATTATATTCTTTCTTATTTAATCTTTCTTTTCACTAATAATAAAGAAAGATTAAATAATATAATAAATATATTTTATACAATTATGTAAATTAATGTAATATGTTATTAATATAAAATTAACTTTATATTAAGTTAACTTAAATATTAATTAGTTAAATAATTTAATTATAGAAAATATATATAATTATATTATTATAATTAATATAATTATCTATATTAATATAATATTTTATATTTAATAATATAAATTATATTTAATATATCCAATTATAGTAATATTTAATATTAATTTACGTATTATTATATAATTTATAATACAATAACCTATTTTAAGCTAAAAACATAAGTAGCTATAATCCTAGGTAAATAAATGTATTAAAATAATCATTTAATAATAATAAAATAACATTATAGGTATTTAAATTTAATTAAATGTAATATATTAATATAAATTACTTATTATATATAATATATGTTCAAATTATCCAAACCGAGATAAATTAATTAGAAATAACCAAAATAATACATAAACAAATTTTTTAAAAAAAATTTAATTTATATATTAAATATAAATGAAGTGCCTGATTAAAGGGTTACCTTGATAGGGTAAATCAAGTAAATAAAAATTACCTTCATTAAAAATTACATAAGACAGAATTAAACTGCCTCCTTTAGTATCAAAAACTAACATGCATCATACACCTTAATGTAAAAAGGTAAGCTAACCAAGCTAATGGGTTCATACCCCATTTATAGAGGTATCAATCCTCTCCTTTTTAATGACCAACAACTCTACAAAAGTTCTCTTCCTATCAACATTAATGATAGGAACGATCCTGTCCATTTCATCAAACTCCTGATTTGGAGTTTGAATAGGACTTGAGATCAACTTACTTTCATTTATTCCGCTCCTAACAAGAAATAAAAATATAATAATAAATGAGTCATCAATTAAATATTTTATTGTCCAAGCAATAGCATCGACATTACTATTATTTTCAGTTTTGCTGATTCAAATAAAATATCCAATAGGATGAGAAACAGAATTTATTCCATCAATAATAATTAGATCTAGATTATTATTAAAGATTGGGGCTGCACCTTTTCATTTCTGATTTCCAGAAGTAACAGGAGCTTCAAGATGAAATAACTGTTTAACACTAATAACACGACAAAAAATTGCCCCAATAATGGTATTATCTTATTGTATTCAACTAAGAACTTTCATTTGAACAAATATCATCCTAAGAATTATTATTGGGGCAATAGGTGGTTTAAATCAAACATCTCTACGACAACTTCTAGCATATTCCTCAATTAGACATTTAGGGTGAATAATTAGATCCCTAACAGTTAGAGAAAACATCTGAGAACTATACTTTATTATTTACTCACTATTAAGATTAATTATGGTCTTATTATTTAAGCAAATAAATCTATTTTTTATAAACCAAATTTATTCAGCCAGAAATATAAAAACTTAAATTAAATTCATAATATTTTTATCTCTCCTATCATTAGGTGGTTTGTCACCATTCCTTGGATTTCTACCAAAATGAATTGTAATACTATCATTAATAGAAAATAACATAATAACTATTATAACCATTATGGTTGTATTAACTACAATTACACTTTACTATTATATACGTATTAGATTCTCAGCCCTAATTATGTTATACACAGAAAATTCATGATCTATAAAAATAAAGTCTCAAAAATCAAGAATTATTCTCCCTATAACAGTAATAATTTCAACAATAGGATTAATCTCAACATCAGCCTTAATCTCATTATACTAAGGACTTAAGTTAACTAAACTAATAACCTTCAAAGCTATAATTAAAAGAATAATCTTTTAGGCCTTAGTAAAATTTCACACCTCTAGAATTGCAGTCTAGAATCATAATTGAATATAAGGCCTAAAACATGGTAAGCGAGAAACATCTCATAAGTAGATTTACAGTCTACCACCTTAAATTCAGCCATCTTACTGCAAAAATGATTATTCTCAACAAACCATAAGGATATTGGTACTTTATACTTCTTATTTGGAGCGTGAGCAGGAATAGTAGGAACATCAATAAGAATGCTTATTCGTGCCGAACTTGGTCAACCAGGATCTCTAATTGGAGATGACCAAATTTATAATGTTATTATTACAGCCCACGCATTTGTAATAATTTTTTTATAGTAATACCTATTATAATTGGTGGATTTGGTAATTGACTCGTACCATTAATAATTGGTGCACCAGATATAGCATTCCCACGAATAAATAATATAAGTTTTTGATTACTACCGCCTTCACTAACCCTTCTTCTTACATCTTCTATAGTAGATAACGGTGCTGGTACAGGGTGAACAGTTTACCCCCCTCTTGCAGGAGCTATCGCACATGGAGGAGCATCTGTAGACCTGCCTATTTTCTCGCTTCACTTAGCAGGTGTATCATCTATTCTTGATGCAATAAACTTTATTACAACAGCAATTAATATACGATCAGAAAGTATAACTCTAGATCAAACACCTTTATTTGTATGATCTGTAGCTATTAAGCCCTTCTCCTCCTTTTATTGCTTCCAGTATTAGCAGGAGCTATTACTATACTATTAACAGATCGAAATTTAAATACATCATTCTTTGACCCTGCTGGAGGAGGTGACCCAATTCTATATCAACACCTATTTTGATTCTTTGGACACCCAGAAGTTTACATTTTAATTCTTCCAGGATTTGGAATCATCTCTCACATTGTATGTCAAGAAAGAGGAAAAATTGAATCATTTGGAACATTAGGTATAATTTATGCTATATTATCAATTGGACTAATAGGATTTATTGTATGAGCACATCACATATTCACAGTAGGAATAGATGTTGACACACGAGCTTACTTTACATCAGCAACAATAGTTATTGCTGTACCTACAGGAATTAAGGTATTCAGATGATTAGCTACACTATATGGAACTAAATTCAAATTCAATCCACCACTATTATGAGCTTTAGGATTTATTTTTCTATTCACAATTGGTGGGCTAACAGGATTAGTATTAGCAAATTCATCACCTGACATCGTATTACATGATACATATTATGTAGTAGCCCACTTCCATTATGTATTATCCATAGGAGCAGTATTTGCAATCATAGGAGGTGTTATTCAATGATATCCATTATTTACAGGATTAACTATAAATAATACATGATTAAAAATCCAATTTACAATCATATTTATTGGAGTAAACTTAACATTTTTCCCTCAACACTTCCTAGGACTAGCAGGAATACCACGACGATATTCAGATTATCCAGATGCATATACATCATGAAACGTAGTGTCAAGAATTGAGTCTACAATTTCTATTGTAGGAATCATTATATTCATTGTAATTATATGAGAAAGAATGGTTACAAACCGAGCAATCATATTTAGAGCTAATATAAGAAGATCAACAGAATGACTACAAAATAACCCGCCTGCAGAACACAGCTACTCAGAACTACCATTAATTTCTAGATTCTAATATGGCAGATTAGTGCAGTAGATTTAAGCTCTACAAATAAAGGTTTGACCTTTTATTAGAAAAATTCATTAATGGCAACATGATCAAATTTATCCCTTCAAGATGGAACTTCCCCATTAATGGAGCAACTATCATTCTTCCATGATCATATTATAGTCGTATTATTATTAATTACAGTAATTGTAGGTTATGCTCTAAGTTATATATTATTTATTGCCTATACAAACCGAAACATACTTCACGGACATTTAATTGAAACAATCTGAACAGCACTACCAGCAATTACACTAATTTTTATTGCACTCCCATCATTACAACTACTATATTTACTTGATGATTCAGTAGATGCAATAATCACAATTAAAACAATTGGACGACAATGATACTGAAGATATGAATATTCAGACTTTATAGACGTAGAATTTGACACTTATATAACACCAGAGCAAGACCTAGAAAACGACGGATTTCGACTTCTAGATGTAGATAACCGAACAATTCTACCAATAAATGCAGAAGTACGAGTATTAACAAGAGCATCAGACGTTCTACACTCATGAGCAGTACCTGCATTAGGGGTTAAAATTGACGCAACGCCAGGTCGACTAAACCAAGGAACATTTACAATAAACCGGCCTGGGCTGTTCTTTGGACAATGTTCAGAAATCTGTGGAGCAAACCACAGATTCATACCAATTGTAATTGAAAGAACTTCAGTAAACTTATTTATCAAGTGATTATCTAAGATAATCTAAGGAGTTAGTTAAAATATATAACATTAGAGTGTCAATCTAAAATAACTAAATAATTAGTACACCTTGAAATACATCAGATGACTGAAAGTAAGTAATGGTCTCTTAAACCAAAAAATAGTAAATTAACGACTACTTCTGATGGGGAAACTTAATCCAAATCCCTCAAATATCCCCTCTCATATGATTATCCCTATTCATTATATTTTCGGCTACATTAATTTTATTTAATCAAATGAAGTTTTTCTCATTTAAACCAAATCTTATTAAAAGAGCAGAAAAAAGAACAATTGATATAAAAAACTTAAATTGAAAATGATAACAAATTTATTTTCAACATTTGATCCATCAACTAATATCTTCAATTTATCATTAAATTGAACTAGAACATTCTTAGGATTATTATTAATCCCATCAATATTTTGACCTACACCATCACGAATTAATATTATTTGAAATAAACTAAACTTAACCTTACACAATGAATTTAAAACATTACTAGGACCAAAATCATTTAATGGAACGACATTCATCTTTATTTCAATCTTTATTATAATACTATTTAATAATTTCATAGGATTATTCCCTTACATCTTTACTAGAACAAGACATTTAGCATTAACATTCGCACTCGCTCTACCTATATGATTAAGATTTATGTTATTTGGATGAATTAATCATACCAATCACATATTTACACACCTTGTTCCTCAAGGAACACCACCTGCATTAATATCATTTATAGTATTAATTGAAACAATTAGAAATGTCATTCGGCCAGGTACACTAGCAGTACGACTAGCAGCAAATATAATTGCAGGACACTTACTATTAACATTACTAGGAAATACAGGACCAATTATAGCAATAAACTTAATTTCACTATTAATTATTGGACAAATACTTCTGTTAATTCTAGAATCAGCAGTAGCAATAATTCAAGCTTATGTTTTCTCAATTTTAAGAACTTTATATTCTAGAGAAGTATACTAAACCTATGTTAACAACTCACTCAAACCACCCATTCCACTTAGTAGATTACAGACCTTGACCATTTTGGGGGAGCAATTGGAGCAATAGTTCTAGTATCAGGACTAGCAAAATGATTTCACCTATTTAACATTAACTTATTTATAATCGGGTTTGGAATTACCTTGCTAACTATAATTCAATGATGACGAGATGTAGTACGAGAAGGAACATACCAAGGACTACATATGGGATTTGTATCAATTGGATTACGATGAGGAATAATTTTATTTATTGCATCAGAAGTACTATTCTTTGTTTCATTTTTCTGAGCATTTTTTAGAAGAAGACTAGCACCTACTATTGAACTAGGAATATTATGACCACCAATAGGAATCCAACCTTTTAATCCTATACAAATTCCATTACTTAATACAGCTATTCTTTTAGCATCAGGAGTAACAGTAACATGAGCACATCATAGTTTAATAGAATCTAATCATACTCAAGCATTACAAGGACTATTCTTCACAGTATTACTAGGACTATACTTCACTATACTTCAAGCATATGAATATTCAGAAGCACCCTTCACCATTGCAGACGCAGTTTACGGATCAACATTCTTTGTTGCAACAGGATTCCATGGACTACATGTAATTATCAGAACAATTTTCTTATCAACATGTCTACTCCGACATTCAATAAACCAATTCTCACCAAGACACCACTTTGGATTTGAAGCAGCAGCATGATACTGACACTTTGTAGACGTAGTATGATTATTTTTATACATCTCTATTTATTGATGAGGTAGATAACTGTTTTTCTAGTATAAATAGTACATTTGATTTCCAATCAAAAAGCTTGATATAAATCAAGAAAAACAATCCTAATTTTATCTACAAGAATTTTTATTAGATTTATCATTCCAATAATTGTTATAATCCTTGCAACAGCATTTTCAAAAAAATTAATTAATGACCGAGAAAAAAGATCACCATTTGAGTGTGGATTTGATCCAAAAAGATCGGCACGAATACCCTTCTCACTTCGATTTTTCTTAATTGCAGTAATTTTCTTAATTTTTGATGTAGAAATCGCACTAATCCTTCCAATTGTAATTTTTTTTAAAACTTCAGACATTATAATCTGAACAATATCAACAATATTTTTTAATATAGTATTACTAGGTGGACTATATCATGAATGAAATCAAGGAGCCTTACAATGAGCAGAATAAAGGGTTGTAGTTAAACATAACATTTGGGTTGCATTCAAAAAGTATTGATATAATCAAGCAACCTTAAATAGAATAAGAAGCGAAATATTGCAGTCAGTTTCGACCTGGAAGGCTGGTAAATAAAATACCCTTATTCTTATTAATTGAAGCCAAAAAAAGGTGTATTACTGTTAATAATATAATTGAACTATAAAGTTCCAATTAAGGAAATGTAAAGCCAATATGAAAGCTGCTAACTTTTTCTATTAGCGGTTAAACTCCGTTAACATTTCTAAAATTTATGTAGTTTAAATAAAACATTACATTTTCACCGTAAAAATAATATATGTATATTTATAAATAACTAAAACTAAAAATACTTTCTTAACATCTTCAGTGTCATGCTCTAATTATAAGCTATTTAAGTAAACGAAAAATAATACCACCAAAACAAATATTCAAAAAATAAAAGTTAAAAGATAAATCTTAAAATTAGAATCATATCAACCTTGTATATAACCAATTAAATAAATAAATAGTCTATACAAACCTTGACCACCAAATAATTCACCCCAACCATAATCAAATGATTTAGATGAATAATAACCCAATTTTAAAGGAATATATCTAATAAACTTAGTTGAAATAAAAGGTATAAACCACATAGAACCAGCAAATCTGACAAAAGAAAGTATACTTAAAGAAAATAAATTTTGAGAAAAATCAAAATTAGAAATAAGATAACCCAAATAAGCACCCAAAACAACTACAGTAATAGTTAAAACTTTAAATAATAAGGCAGGGCAATCAGATGAGGAATAGAAAAAATTAACCAAGACAAAAGACTACCACCAAAAACAGCAACAAACAATAAACCAATTACACCAAACGAAATATAATAACCCTTATCATCAAAAGAAAATCTAGAATAAAAATTATTATCACCAGATATTGAATAATAAAAAAGACGAAAAGAATAAGAAGCAGTTAAACCCGTAGAAAAGAAATAAAGAAAAAAATTAAACAATTAATTCATCTTAAACAAACCATTTCAAGAATTAAATCCTTTGAATAAAAACCTGCTAAAAATGGTATACCACACAAAGACAAACTAGAAACATTAAAACAAACTGAAGTTAAAGGCATAAAATTTATAATCGAACCTATAAAACGAATATCCTGAGAATCCTTTAAATTATGAATTATTGAACCTGCACACATAAACAATAAAGCCTTAAATAAAGCATGAGCTAATAAATGAAAAAATGCAAGTTTTGGGTAACCCATAGCCAAAATTCTTATCATTAAACCAAGTTGTCTTAAAGTAGAAAGGGCAATAATTTTCTTCAAATAAAATTCAAAATTCGCCCCCAAACCAGCCATAAATATAGTTATACAACCAATTAAAACTAAGAATCAACCACAATTATAAGTATCTAATATTGGTCTGAAACGAATTAATAAATAAACCCCAACAGTAACAAGAGTAGAAGAATGAACCAAAGCAGAAACAGGAGCAGGAGCAGCCATAGCAGCAGGAAGTCAAGAAGAAAAGGGAATTTGAGCTCTTTTAGTTATAGCTGCTAAAACAATTAATATAGTAATAATCTTTATTTCAAAAGAATTAGAAATAAAATCATAATAATAAATATAATTTCAACCACCAAAATTTAATATTCAACCAATAGAAATTAAAATAGCAACATCACCAATACGATTAGAAAGTGCAGTTAATATACCCGCACTATAAGATTTCACATTTTGGTAGTAAATAACTAAACAATAAGAAACTAAACCTAAACCATCCCATCCTTATAAAATTCTAATCAAATTAGGACTAATAATTAAAAAACCTATAGAAAGAATAAATATTAAAACAATAATAATAAAACGATTTATATTTTTTTCTCCCGATATATAATCCTCTCTATAATAAATAACCAAAGAAGAAATATACATAACAAAAGACATAAAAATAAGAGACATTCAATCCAAAATTAAAGTCATAACAACCATAGAACCGTTTAAATTAAAAAGTTCTCATTCAACAAAAACTCTATAATCAATTATTAAATAATAAATACCCAAAATAAAAATTATAGTTCTAGAAAAAAATAAAGAAAAAAACTCAAAGAACAAATAGAAAACAAATTCACGGACTAAGATGAAAAATTCATATCATTGATTCCACAAAACAACATTTTTAATTAAAATACTTAAGCAACCTAAACAAAAAAATACTCTCCCTTTAAACAAAGAATATTTAAAGGCAATCAATGTATAAGTAAAAGATTATATTCACGAAAATAACCAAGAGAACAAGTATAAACACCAGAATAATAATTACCATGCTGAGAATAAGAATATATATATAAAGTATAAACAGCTCTAAAAAAAGACAAAAAAATTAAAACAAAAAATCTAAAAGAAGATCAAGACATAATTCTATTTAATAAACTAAGTTCACCTACCAAATTTAAAGAAGGAGGGGCAGCTATATTAGACGATCTCAAAAGGAATCATCATAAAGCCATTCTCGGTATCAAATTAATTATACCCTTGTTAATTAATAATCTTTGTCTACCTAAACGCTCATAAATAATATTAGATAAACAAAATAAACCAGAAGAACACAAACCATGACCAACCATTAAAGAAAGAGAACCCATACAAACTGCCTATTGGCTTCCGTCTCGGGTTCTTCGGCCGACGTTCATCTAATGATTTTTCTGACGTTTCGCCAGCACGAGTGGCTGGCATTGTCAAAGCTTCACCCTCCATTGCCGGTGGTGAACTGGAGGCGAGCTCGCGGCCGCAGACTATATGTACCTGGCGCGCCAACGTCCGAGGGCTTCTCCACGGTCATTTCCGGTGCGGTTCTCCTCTTGCTACCTGCGACGGTCGTTCGCTGCAGTACGGGAAGCCAGGATCCGTTTACCTTAAGGCTTTCCTCCTTCTTGTTGAAACTGTTCGCGTGTTTTTGGATTTCTACAGCTTCTCTGAACAAGCGCGTGTGATAGTGCTTCTCTACAGCCAGAACTTCCGTGTCGGCGAATTTTATTGCGTGGTCGGTCTCATTCAGTGCGTGCTCTGCCACGGCCGATTTCTCCACCTGCCCCAACCTGCAATGTCGCTTATGCTCTTTGATCCTGGTGTTAATGGATCGTCCAGTCATTCCGACATAAACTTTTCCGCATGTGCAAGGTATACGGTATATTCCCGACATTGCAAGTGGGTCTCTTTTCTCCTTCGCCGATCTAAGACACTCTTTGATCTTCCTTGTCGGTTTGAAAATCGTCTTTACGCCGTGTTTGCGCAATATACGGCCGATTCTGTCCGTCACTCTGGGAATGTATGGCAGAAAGGCCGTACCCGACATTTCTTTTTCTGGTTCCTTACTTCGCCGAGTGTTTGGCTCTGTTACACTTCTAATGTAATTTGTGGAGTACCCATTGCTCCTCAGAACAGTTTCCAGGTGTTGCATTTCCCGTTTGAGGTGTTGAGGCTCACATATTCGTCCTGCTCTCTTTACGAGCGTACTAATCATGCCTCTTTTCTGGCTCGGGTGGTGGTTTGACAGTTTGTGCAGGTGTCGGTCCGTGTGTGTCGGTTTTCGATACACGCTGTGTCCCAGGTTTTCGCCGTCCCTTGTGACCAGCACATCTAGAAATGGCAGTTTCTTGTCCTTTTCTACTTCCATGGTAAATGTTATGTTGGCATGGAGGCTGTTCAAGTGTCTCAGGAATTCACCGAGCTGTTCTTCACCGTGGCTCCACACCACGAAAGTATCATCGACGTACCTGTACCACACCTTAGGTTTGCAAGTCGCCGAGTCCAGTGCCTGTGCTTCGAATTGTTCCATGAAGAAGTTGGCCACCACTGGACTGAGAGGACTACCCATGGCGACGCCTTCCAGCTGTTCGTAGAAATCGCCATTCCACGTGAAATAGCTCGTGGTGAGACATGCATGGAAGAGCTTTTGATGTCTTGCGGGAACATGGAACCGATGTGCTCCAGAGCGTCGCTGAGTGGCACTTTCGTAAATAACGAAACAACATCAAAACTGACCAGGATGTCGTTTGGCGCAAGTTTCAGTTTCTTCAGCTTCTCAATGAAGTGTCCTGAGTCCTTAATGTATGTGTCGGTCTTTCCCACGTGTGGCTGGAGCAGAGAGGCCAAGTGTTTCGCCAGTTTATACGTTGGTGAGCCAGGAGCGCTAACGATCGGTCTCAGTGGAACGTTGTTCTTATGGATCTTGGGTAATCCATACAGCCGAGGTGGTAGGGCTTCTGTGTTGCGCAGGTTTCTCTGTATGTCCGCCGGCAGAGAAGACGCCTTGATTAATCGATTCGTATTCCGAGTGATACGCTGCGTCGGATCTGCGCTTAGTTTTCGGTACGTCGTCGGATCTAATAGGTCTCGGATCTTTTGCTCATAATCTTCGGTCTTCATTACGACGGTCGCATTCCCCTTATCGGCAGGCAGTACCAATATACTCTTGTCGGCGTTGAGCTTCTTAATGGCTTGTACCTCTTCTTTCTTCAGGTTGCAAGCTGGTGGTTTTGCTCGGCGCAGTATCCTGGATGTTTCAGTGCGTATTTCCTCTGCCCTTTCACAAGGAAGGGTCCGAATGGCTGCTTCGGTGTTGGCAATGATGTCCTCCATAGGTATAGTTCTCGGAATGATAGCGAAATTCCCTCCTTTTTGAAGAACAGACACTTCTTCTTCGGTAAGTTGTCGTTCAGTGAGGTTGACCACTGTGTGTGACATGTCGGGAATCGCCTTGTCGGTCTGCTTCCGGCATCTTTCAAACTTTTTCTTTTGCCGCTCGGTGCAGCGCTCGAGTTCGTTCTGCATGCTCCTGTGAGTGATGCTGTCGATCTTGTCCCAGTCGTCTCGAAGCATTCTGCTACTTAGTTGATAGAAAATGTCCAGAAGTTCCTGATCCGTTCTTGCCAAGTCTCTCCGTGTTGTATGTATTCGCTCAGGAAGAAAAGCTCGTTCCATTCTGTCGTAGATACGATGTGCTTGGGCGGTGGTGAATAGGCGCTTGCATCTCAAGAACTTCGGTGTAGCACATTCATCTCGGCACCGTGACAGAAAGGCGAGAGAGGACATCAGTCGCGCTTTCTTCTTCCGTCGTTGGTCAAGGCGTCGGTACAATCTGCAAATCTCCTCCCCGTAGAGGCGTAATACAAAATTGTTGAGGCTTTCGTGGCCACTTGTTGACAAACTGCCTATTGGCTTCCGTCTCGGGTTCTTCGGCCGACGTTCATCTAATGATTTTTCTGACGTTTCGCCAGCACGAGTGGCTGGCATTGTCAAAGCTTCACCCTCCATTGCCGGTGGTGAACTGGAGGCGAGCTCGCGGCCGCAGACTATATGTACCTGGCGCGCCAACGTCCGAGGGCTTCTCCACGGTCATTTCCGGTGCGGTTCTCCTCTTGCTACCTGCGACGGTCGTTCGCTGCAGTACGGGAAGCCAGGATCCGTTTACCTTAAGGCTTTCCTCCTTCTTGTTGAAACTGTTCGCGTGTTTTTGGATTTCTACAGCTTCTCTGAACAAGCGCGTGTGATAGTGCTTCTCTACAGCCAGAACTTCCGTGTCGGCGAATTTTATTGCGTGGTCGGTCTCATTCAGTGCGTGCTCTGCCACGGCCGATTTCTCCACCTGCCCCAACCTGCAATGTCGCTTATGCTCTTTGATCCTGGTGTTAATGGATCGTCCAGTCATTCCGACATAAACTTTTCCGCATGTGCAAGGTATACGGTATATTCCCGACATTGCAAGTGGGTCTCTTTTCTCCTTCGCCGATCTAAGACACTCTTTGATCTTCCTTGTCGGTTTTTGATGTTGTTTCGTTATTTACGAAAGTGCCACTCAGCGACGCTCTGGAGCACATCGGTTCCATGTTCCCGCAAGACATCAAAAAGCTCTTCCATGCATGTCTCACCAGGAGCTATTTCACGTGGAATGGCGATTTCTACGAACAGCTGGAAGGCGTCGCCATGGGTAGTCCTCTCAGTCCAGTGGTGGCCAACTTCTTCATGGAACAATTCGAAGCACAGGCACTGGACTCGGCGACTTGCAAACCTAAGGTGTGGTACAGGTACGTCGATGATACTTTCGTGGTGTGGAGCCACGGTGAAGAACAGCTCGGTGAATTCCTGAGACACTTGAACAGCCTCCATGCCAACATAACATTTACCATGGAAGTAGAAAAGGACAAGAAACTGCCATTTCTAGATGTGCTGGTCACAAGGGACGGCGAAAACCTGGGACACAGCGTGTATCGAAAACCGACACACACGGACCGATACCTGCACAAACTGTCAAACCACCACCCGAGCCAGAAAAGAGGCATGATTAGTACGCTCGTAAAGAGAGCAGGACGAATATGTGAGCCTCAACACCTCAAACGGGAAATGCAACACCTGGAAACTGTTCTGAGGAGCAATGGGTACTCCACAAATTACATTAGAAGTGTAACAGAGCCAAACACTCGGCGAAGTAAGGAACCAGAAAAAGAAATGTCGGGTACGGCCTTTCTGCCATACATTCCCAGAGTGACGGACAGAATCGGCCGTATATTGCGCAAACACGGCGTAAAGACGATTTTCAAACCGACAAGGAAGATCAAAGAGTGTCTTAGATCGGCGAAGGAGAAAAGAGACCCACTTGCAATGTCGGGAATATACCGTATACCTTGCACATGCGGAAAAGTTTATGTCGGAATGACTGGACGATCCATTAACACCAGGATCAAAGAGCATAAGCGACATTGCAGGTTGGGGCAGGTGGAGAAATCGGCCGTGGCAGAGCACGCACTGAATGAGACCGACCACGCAATAAAATTCGCCGACACGGAAGTTCTGGCTGTAGAGAAGCACTATCACACGCGCTTGTTCAGAGAAGCTGTAGAAATCCAAAAACACGCGAACAGTTTCAACAAGAAGGAGGAAAGCCTTAAGGTAAACGGATCCTGGCTTCCCGTACTGCAGCGAACGACCGTCGCAGGTAGCAAGAGGAGAACCGCACCGGAAATGACCGTGGAGAAGCCCTCGGACGTTGGCGCGCCAGGTACATATAGTCTGCGGCCGCGAGCTCGCCTCCAGTTCACCACCGGCAATGGAGGGTGAAGCTTTGACAATGCCAGCCACTCGTGCTGGCGAAACGTCAGAAAAATCATTAGATGAACGTCGGCCGAAGAACCCGAGACGGAAGCCAATAGGCAGTTTGTCAACAAGTGGCCACGAAAGCCTCAACAATTTTGTAGAACCCATACAACCCCATCAATTCATAGTCATCAATCCTCCAATAACTATTCTTATATGAGCAACAGAAGAATATGCAATTAAAGACTTTAAATCAACCTGACGAAAACAAATAAATCTAACAATAACTCCACCAGACAAGCCTAAAGACAATCAAAAATAATTAAACTTTCAACCCAAATAAGAAATAAACTTCATAACACGAAAAATACCATAACCACCTAACTTTAATAAAACACCAGCAAGAATCATTCTACCTGAAATAGGGGCCTCAACATGAGCCTTAGGAAGCCATAAATGAACCAAAAATATTGGCATCTTAACTAAAAAAGCAAGAATTATAAACACATAAAATATAAAATAATAAGAACCAAAATCAACCAATAAAGGAAAATATAAAGTATTAGAAAAATCATAAACCCTAAACAACACTAATAATAAAGGCAATCTAGCAACCAGAGTATACAAAATAAAATAAACACCAGCCTGTAAACGTTCATGTTGGTAACCTCAACCTAAAATCAAAAGTAAAGTAGGAACTAATCTAGCCTCAAAAAAAAATATAAAAAGAAAGAAGACTCAATCTAGCAAACGAACAATAAAGTATAATTATTAAAATTAAGACTATAAAGACAAAAAAATTAGAATGATAAGCACTTAAATAAACTGAACCTCTAGCAGTAATTATTAAAGAACAAATTCAAAAACTAAGCAAAATCAAACTAAAAGAAAAATAATCAATACCAAAATAATAGCTAATCATATTCAATTCTGAATATGAATAAACACAAGTCATAAAAACAAAACTAGACAGAAACATTAAAGAATGAACCAACCATAAACAATTATTAACCAAACAAAGAGGGATCAAAAAAATAGTTATAAATAAATACTTTAACATAAAGATAAACCAAAAGAATTAAAAAAATCAATCCCATGAGAGCGAATTATTGAGACTAAAATAGAAAGACCTAAAGCACCTTCACAAACAGAAAAAAACCAAAAAAATAACAGGAAAAAAATAATCATAATCAAACTCAATAAGAAAAACAATAACTAGTATAAATAAAGAAAGAACAATATATTCTAATCTCAAAAGAACCATTAATAAATGCTTACGTTTAGAAGAAAAAACATAAACACCAGCAAAATAAATCAATAAAGAAGTAAAAACAGAGAATATAAACATTAGTTTTAATAGTTTTAAAAAAAACGCCGGTCTTGTAAACCGGAAATAAGTCCAGCCCCCACTTTTAAAACGTCAGAGGTGAAAAATCTTTCCATCATCGGTCCCCAAAACCGATATTTTTAATAAACTAACCCCTGAAATGATCAAAATAATAATTATATCACTATCAAACGTAATAAATATTAATTTTATTAAATTAAGACACCCAATATCAATAATGCTTTTCATTATCCTACAAACTTTTTTAGTTGGGCTAATAACAGGAACAATGATGGAAAGATATTGATTATCATATATTTTATTTTTAACGGTCTTGGTGGTATATTAGTCCTATTTATTTATATTACGAGAATTACATCAAACGAAATATTTCAACCTAAATCAATTACAATAATTATTACCTAACAGTATGAGTATTTATTATATCAACATTAATTATTTTAGATATAACAATATTTATAAACTTTTTCAAAAATACTGAAACTATAAATATTGATAATTCAATCAATTATCAAGAAATAACAATATCTTTAGAAAAACTATATAATAGACCAACATTCATTATTACGATAATAATAATAATTAATTTATTTTTATCACTATTAGCAGTTGTTAAAATCACGAATATTAACCAGGGGCCTATTCGTAAAATAAGATAATTTACTAATGAATAAACCCTTACGATTAAGACATCCTTTAATTAAAATCATTAACAACTCTTTAGTTGATTTACCTGCACCAACAAATATTTCATTTTGATGAAATTTTGGGTCCCTACTAGGGTTATGTTTGGTAATTCAAATTGTAACCGGACTATTTTTAGCTATACATTATACATCAAATATTGAAATAGCATTCAGTAGTGCAGTTCACATCTGCCGAGACGTAAATAATGGTTGAATTATTCGAACCTTACACGCAAATGGAGCGTCTATATTTTTTATTTGTATTTATTTACATGTCGGACGAGGAATTTACTACGGATCTTACATAAACATACACACCTGAATAATTGGTACAGTAATCCTATTCTTAGTTATAGCAACCGCATTTATAGGATACGTTTTACCTTGAGGTCAAATATCATTCTGAGGTGCGACAGTAATTACTAATTTATTATCAGCAATTCCATATTTAGAAACAGATCTAGTTCAATGAGTATGAGGAGGATTTGCTGTTGATAATGCAACATTAAATCAATTCTTTACATTCCATTTTGTACTACCGTTTATTATTACTGCAATGGCAGCAATTCATTTATTCTTCCTTCACCAAACAGGATCTAATAACCCATTAGGCCTAAATGGAGATATTGAAAAAATCCCATTTCACCCATACTTTACTTTCAAGGACTCTATTACATTTGTATTAATAACATCATTATTAATTATATTGTGCTTGATTAATCCTTACCTCCTAGGGGATCCAGATAATTTTGTACCTGCTAACCCATTAGTAACCCCCGTCCATATTCAACCAGAATGATATTTCTTATTTGCATATGCAATTCTACGGTCAATCCCTAATAAGCTAGGAGGTGTTATTGCATTATTCTTATCAATTAGAATCTTAATAATTTTACCATTTTATACTAAAACACCATTTCGAGGTATTCAATTCTATCCTATTAATCAGATTTTATTCTGAATTATAGTAGTTGTTGTATGCTTATTAACACGAATTGGTAAACGACCTGTTGAAGAACCTTATATTATAACAGGACAAATCTTAACAATTATCTACTTTACATACATCTTAATTAATGTACATGTTGCAAACGCATGAGATAAACTAATTAAGGAATAAGAAGTTAATTAGCTTAGGAAAAGCATATGTTTTGAAAACATAAAACTAGAAGTTTAACTTTTCTTAAAAAATTTCACTAAATAAATGAAATAAATAAAATCTTTAAACCGACAAAGAAAATAAAAAAATTTAAAGATAAAGGCAAAAAACTTTTTCAAGCTAAGTACATTAACTTATCATAACGAAAACGTGGTAATGTTCCCCGAACTCAAATCAAATCAAAGGACATAACAGCAAGCTTAATAAAAAATATAAAAGAATAAAAATCACCACCTAAAAAAAATTAAAGCTAATAATATTCTTATAAAACCAATTCTAGTATACACAGCTAAAAAACTTAAAGTAAACCCGCCTGCACCATATTCAATATTAAACCCTGAAACTAACTCAGATTCACCTTCGGCAAAGTCAAAAGGAGTACGGTTAGTTTCAGCTAAACAAGAAGCAAAACAAGCTAAAGCTAAAGGAAAAGAAATAATAATAAATCAACAATAAAGCTGGTAATTTATAAAATCAAACATGTTAAAACTACCAATTAAAATAATTAAAGATAATAAAATTAAAGCCAAACTAACTTCATATGAAATTGTTTGAGCAACAGAACGAAGAGAACCTAATAAAGAATAATTTGAATTAGAAGATCAACCAGCAATTATAACAGTATAAACACCTAATCTAGTGTAACATAAAAAAAACAAAAATCCATAAGAAAAAGAACATATATGAGTTAAGTAAGGGAAAATTACTCAAACAGCCAAGGAAATTGTTAAATTAAAAACAGGAGAAAAATAATAAAGTAAATAATTAGATATAATAGAAATTGGCTGCTCCTTACAAATTAACTTAATAGCATCACTAAAAGGTTGAGGAATTCCTAAAAAAACCTACTTTATTTGGACCCCTAAAATCTGGATATAACCTAAAACCTTATGCTCTAATAAAGTTAAAAAAGCAACACTAATTAAAACACAAATAACTAATAAAAGAAAATTCAAAATAAACATAAATAAATCATAAAGTATCAATACTATTTGTAGAAAAAATCTACATAAATGAATTCTAAATTCAACACATTAATCTGTCAAAATAGTAATTTAATTAGTATTAATCAATAAAATAAAAATATTTCAACCATATGGTCCTTTCGTACTAACATGAATTAATAATCTTAGGATAGAAACCGACCTGGCTCACGCCGGTCTGAACTCAGATCATGTAAGAATTTAATGGTCGAACCGACCTAATTACTGGGCTACTGCACCCAAAATTTTTCTTAATCCAACATCGAGGTCGCAATCTGCTTTGTCGATATGAGCTCTCAAAAACAATTATGCTGTTATCCCCAAGGTAACTTAATCTTATGATCATAAATTATGGATCAAAACAACAAACATAAATAAATGATATAATAATGAAGAGTTTATTTATTCTTCATGTCACCCCAACAAAACATCATCATTAAATATAGAAAGACAAACAAAAAACTATATAAAAATAAAATGTTAAGCTCTATAGGTTCATCTCGTCCTAAAGAAAAATTTAAGCCTTTTGACTCAAAAGTTAAATTCAAAGAGACAGTTGATTTCTCGTCAAGCCATTCATTCCAGCCACTAATTAAGAGACTAATGATCATGCTACCTTTGCACAGTCAAAATACCGCGGCTCTTTAAAAATCCGCTCAGTGAGCAGGCCAGACCTCAAAATATTTTCAAGAGGACATGTTTTTGATAAACAGGCGGAAATCAGTTTTGCCTAGTTCCTTATAATAAATTCACAAGGTATAAATTATATACAAATAAATATACTAATTCCATCATTATTACAAAAATTTTAAAATTAAATAAATAATCTTAATAAAAAAACCTAAAATAATTATAAAATCAAAATAAAAAGTAATGTAATCTTAGAGATAGCTGGTTTAAAGCTTACTATTATACTTTATAAAACAAATTATAGGTTATTAACTACAAAGCTTATCCCTTAAAAAAATAAATAAGTTAATATTTATACTTAAAAAATTAAATAAAAACAACTAACTTCAAAAAATTTAATTTTTTCTTAATAAACTAGATATCTTGGGAAACGATTAAAATCTCATTTCTATAAATAATTTAATAATAAATATGATACATTATCTATAAATTATTTATAAATCAACCCAAATCGAGACAAGTAAAGTAAATACTAAAATTTTGATAAACCCTGATACAAAAGGTACAATAAATAAAATCTACTTTTAAAAATTTAAAATAATATTTCATAAAACAATTACATTACCAATAAACTATAATTTAAAAAATCAATTCTACAAAATATACTAAGACAAAATTCGACAAAATTACTTTTATTAAATAATTACATAAACAAAAAAATAAATATAATAAAATAAATAATCAAGATATCCTGATTTGCACAGAAAAATTTTCAGTGTAAATGAAACACTTTACTAATAAGTTATATCTTGAAACTCTTACTAGATACACTTTCCAGTACATCTACTATGTTATGACTTATCTCATCTAAATTGAAGCTAAATTAAAATAATATAATAGAATAATCAATAATGAGAGCGACAGGCGATGTGTACACACCTCAGACCCAATATCAGTTAAATTAATTAAATTATTATCAAATCCACCTTCATTAATAATATTTCACCATCCAATCCGTTATAAACAAAAATCTATTGTAACCCACCTCCTCTTAACTATAAGCTGCACCTTGACCTGAAATATTTTATAATTATAAATCTTGAGAATTATAACTCCAAAAAGATTCTCTGATAACGGAGATATACAAACAAATAAATTAAGTAAAGTAAATCGTGTATTATCAATCACATGGTAGGTTCCTCTGAATGGAATGAGATACCGCCAAATTCTTTGGGTTTAAAGACCTTAACTAATAGTACCCTGGTAAATATAATTAACATTTAAAATAATAGGGTATCTAATCCTAGTTTATTATTTAAATTTCACAGATTCATAAAAAGAGCTATAAATAAATTTTAACATTTCACCTTACAAATTTATACTTTAACCCTAAAATATAAACAACTGTTTTAACCAATAATATTCACTTGTATCAATCGTAAAACCGCGGCTGCTGGCACGAATTATGCCGATACTAAATCAATTGCTAAATCCAAAATCACTTGATAATTAAATCAAATTACTGCAATATAGAACATTTAGTTTAACAAAACTTACATATAATACAAAGAAAAAGTGAATAAATAAGCATGAATAAAACTTTTGAAAACAAAATTAGAAACTTTAAAATTTATAAAATTAAGAAAAAATAAAAGATCCAAATATTTAAAGAAAAAAAAAGAAAAAAACACAATGAATGACAAAAAAAAAAGAAACGCACCCTCGAATGACCACAACAACTTCTCTATTGTATATAAATAAAGATTAATATGGACATGTATAGCAATAAATGTATTATATTCTTTCTTATTTAATCTTTCTTTTCACTAATAATAAAGAAAGATTAAATAATATAATAAATATATTTTATACAATTATGTAAATTAATGTAATATGTTATTAATATAAAATTAACTTTATATTAAGTTAACTTAAATATTAATTAGTTAAATAATTTAATTATAGAAAATATATATAATTATATTATTATAATTAATATAATTATCTATATTAATATAATATTTTATATTTAATAATATAAATTATATTTATTATATCAAATTATAATAATATTTAATATTAATTTACATATTATTATATAATTTATAATACAATAACCTATTTTAAACTAAAAACATAAGTAGCTATAATCCTAGGTAAATAAATGTATTAAAATAATCATTTAATAATACTAAAATAACATTATAGGTATTTAAATTTAATTAAATGTAATATATTAATATAAAGTATTTATTATATATAGTATATGTTCAAATTATCCAAACCGAGATAAATTAATTAGAAATAACCAAAATAATACATAAACAAATTTTTAAAACAAATTTGAATTTATATATTAAATATAAATGAAGTGCCTGATTAAAGGGTTACCTTGATAGGGTAAATCAAGTAAATAAAAATTACCTTCATTAAAAATTACATAAGACAGAATTAAACTGCCTCCTTTAGTATCAAAAACTAACGTGCATCATACACCTTAATGTAAAAAGGTAAGCTAACCAAGCTAATGGGTTCATACCCCATTTATAGAGGTATCAATCCTTTCCTTTTTAATGACCAACAACTCTACAAAAGTTCTCTTCCTATCAACATTAATGATAGGAACGATCCTGTCCATTTCATCAAACTCCTGATTTAGAGTTTGAATAGGACTTGAGATCAACTTACTTTCATTTATTCCGCTCCTAACAAGACGTCTTGGTACTCCACACCTGGTTCATGGCATGGTGATGCGGTAGGGAGAATGATGTTCATTTAGCTTAATCCATTTCTTGATAATGTTTGTTGGTACAAGATAATTATGCTGTTTGACGCTCGTCGAATTCTTTTGACTATGCAAGATTTATATTTTTAGTAATGGCTGTAGTGGTTACCATGCCCCAAAGTTCTTGGAAAGACGTTTGTAATAATTTTTAGGATAGTAGAGAAAGGTATCTTTCTATCTTCTGCCTTTCTTCGTCTTGCATCTTCTGGCCTCCTCTTCTTTCTTGCATTCTGCTGTTCTTCTTGGGCTAGGAATATGTGAATTTCAATGTAGGAGAGACATACGATTTGAAGAATCTGACTGCCTTTCCCAATATTATTTGATGAGTTTGTAGATTTTAGTATTTCTTGTACCTTCATTGTAGTCTCGTCGTATCATGATTCTCCCACGCTCGTCCATTGAGTAACAGTGTCGTGACATATGAAATGTCTGGGCTGTGCATTGTCCTCCTGAAGTACAACCTGGTTTCCCTGCATTTCCAGTATCGCGTTAGTTTTCACGTTGTTATCCTTGCCGTAAGTGCTTTCTCAACATGGCTGTACCCTCTCTGTCATCATCTCGAAGCATCTGGTGTTGAGGGAGCTGGCGATTGATGTTGGTCGTGTGGTCTCTCTGACACATAGACTTTTTTGTTTTGTTTTACAGGAGTTTATATATATATATATATATATATATATATATATATATATATATATATATATATATATATACAGGGTGTTACAAAAAAGCACGGCCAAACTTTCAGGAAACTTCCCTCACACACAAATAAAGAAAAGATGTTACGTGGACATGTGTCCGGAAACGATTAATTTCCGTGTTAGAGCTCATTTTAGTTTCGTCAGTATGTACTCCAACGTGATCAAATTGTAAATTTTCACAATCAACATGTGTGGGCTGACGAGAATCTGCACGCAATTGTGCAATGAGGTCATCAACACAGATTTTCTGTGAACGTTGGGCAAGTATTGTTGGTGATGTCTTGATTGGGCCCCATGTTCTTCCACCTACGCTCAATGGAGCACATTATCATGATTTCATACGGCATACTCTACCTGTGCTGCTAGAACGTGTGCCTTTACAAGTAAGACACAAGAAGTGGTTCATGCACGATGGAGCTCCTGCACATTTCAGTCGAAGTGTTCGTATGTTTCTCAACAGATTCGGTGATCGGTGGATTGGTAGAGGCGGACCAATTCCATGGCTTCCACGCTCTCCTGACCTCAACCCTCTTGACTTTCATTTATGGGGGCATTTGAAAGCTCTTGTCTACGCAACCCCGGCACCAAATGTAGAGACTCTTCGTGCTCGTATTGTGGACGGCTGTGATACAATACGCCATTCTGCAGGGCTGCATCAGCGCATCAGGGATTCCATGCGACATAGGGTGGATGCATGTATCCTCGCTAACGGAGGACATTTTGAACATTTCCTGTAACCAAGTGTTTGAAGTCACGCTGGTACGTTCTGTTGCTGTGTGTTTCCATTCCATGATTAATGTAATTTGAAGAGAAGTAATAAAATGAGCTCTAACATGGAAAGTAAGCATTTCCAGACACATGTCCATATAACATATTTTCTTTCTTTGTGTGTGAGGAATGTTTCCTGAAAGTTTGGCCGTACCTTTTTGTAACACCCTGTATATATATATTCTTTTATTAATTGTGTATCATTTATTGTTTGTGTGCATGTTGCAGTGTACTGAATGATGCAGGAAAATTGTTTGTCTGTTTTGTATCTATCTTTCTCTCTTTTAATTAATGTGTTCATTTGTTGATTTTTTAATTATCTTTTATTTAGTGATTAGTATAAGATATAAGATTTTTTTGCCCCTTTGTATCTTTCCTTTTCTTTTCTTTTACTGTTCTTTTCATTCGCATACTTTTAAATGACTCACTTGGTAGATGCCAATATGCTTACCTGTTTTTGGCTTCGTTAGCTCTACGGCATTTTCGTGAGCGATTCTGGAAATTATCATTGGCCCTTTATAGGCTGCAGAAAATTTACGGCATTTATTTTGGCTCTTGTGTGAAAAGTAATGACTCTTTACGAATACTTTCTGGCGTTTCTTTGTGGCAGACTTGTCTTGGGTGATCTTAAGTCTCATTGCTGCTGAGCAAATGTTCTGTAAGGCAGAACCGACGATTTGTCTGTGTTGCTTACGGGGAATCATTGGAAATTTAATGATTTCTTTTATTTTTTCTACTGGATCTCTATTTTTTAATACTGTAATTGGTGGATAAGTTGTGGTACTATGTGATGTCTCATGAATTACATCTTGAAATTCTCGTAGATATAGGTCCCAAGTACAATGGTTCTTTCTTCAAAATAATGTAACATAGTGTTCCCAAATCTTTCATAGTACATTTACGAGGATTCCTACTTGGTTTGTATTTAGAAATAAAGGTAGGTTTGATTTTTAATTTGTCTAACGCGTTTTTCCAATGCACTGATCTGTATTGAGGTCCATTGTCTGAAATGATTCTTTTCACTCTCCCAACCTGTTCTCTGAAATCCTTTTGAAATGCTTTACTAATTGTAATTCCAGTTGCTTTCTTTAAGGGTGTAAGTGTACTGTACTTTGATGCTAGTTCAATTACAATAAATATATAGGTGTAGCCTTTCCTTGTTCGTGAAATTGGACCATAGATATCGGTTGCTGCAATTTGTCTTAATTTATCAGGAATAATTGGATACACTACTGGTCTGGTCTGATATGTTACCTGTTTTGACTATATGCATTTTTTACAACATGTAAGAACGCATCGAATACGTCGCTCCACGTTTGGGATCAAAATGTCCGCTGCTGAAGTGGGTATACCAAATGTATTTATTAACAAGTTCGTCTGGGATGAATTCTAAACGTTGTGCAATATCACCATTAGGTTTAAAAATAGAGTATTGTCTTTTACTATGTAATTTTTTCTAATTTCTGTGTTTGTTCTGTCAGTATGTTTGTGTTTATTCTTTAGGAGGGCCTGATCTTTGTTTTGCTCAACAGATAAATTTTTTACGGCATTTGTGATAAAATGTTCAAATGGTACGTTTTTTAGATAATGGATAGTTCATTCTTCTTCTTCAGCGTTGATTTTCTGTTCCTCTGCGATTCCCTGAGGTGAATGACACAATGCATCGGCCAGAATATTTTCAGGTCCTGGTATGTATGTGAAAAGTCATACTCCTGCAATACTTGCATCCATCTTGCCAAACGTCCGTGTGTTAATTTAGAAGACATTAAAGACTCTAATGCTTCATGGTCTGTGTAGACTCGTGTTTTTCTGTCAAATAGAAAATACTTTTGTGCGAAGATACTTTGCTCGTGGGCTTAGTATAGAGTTGTTGGATGTCCTCCAGCGGGATACAGTGTCAAATTCTGTTCAATTGGTGCGTTGGATTGTGAAGATATCAAGATGGTCGGAGGCCCCTGCTTATAATGCTCCAAACGTTCGCAGTATGGTGACATAAGGCGAACTCGCTGGCCAATACAGGGTTTAGCAAGCACTAAAACAAGCAATAGAAAATCTCGCAGCATGCGGGTAGGCATTATCTTGCTGAAATGTAAGGCCAGGGCAACAAAACGGGACGTAAAATATCGTCGGCGTACCACTGAACTGTAGGCGTTCCGTGTATGACAACCAAAGCGGTCCTGCTATGAAAACAAGTGATATTCCAGACGATCACTTCAGGTTGTCGGGCCGTATGGCGGTTGACAGGCAATCTCACAGCTGTCTGGGACGTCACCAGATAAGTCTTCGGTCTGGAATTTCACTGACTGGAGTGGAATTGTCTTCAGTCGCGAGTCCCACTTCGAACTGAGACCCCAGGTATTGGTGGGATTGACTGTGGTCCGCCATACGGCTCGACAACCAGGAATGATGGTCTGGGCTGCCATTTCTCCTCCTTACAGCAGGACCCCTTTGGTTTCCATCCGCATCATCCTTAGAGCATAGTGGCACGCCGACGATATTCCACTCCCCTTTTTGTTGCCCTTTGTGGCATCCCATCCCGGACTTGCACAACAGTAAGATAATGCCCTCCTGCACAAGGTTGCTATCGCTTGTCTTCGTGCTTGCCAGAACCAACCTTGGCCAGCAAGGCCGAAGGATCCCTCCCCATTTTTTTTATGTCCATCCTTTTAGCAGGAGGTCTCTGGGACGATGGTCATGTACTATCATGACAAAAAATAAAAACACCTACAGCCGTCCTTATGATTTTATTTTATACTGTCGCTGCCAGTTTCAACGCTTCATTGCATCATCTTCAGGCTGTTTTTGATGCGATACAGGTTGATATGATCTCCATGCAAAACCCATTAGTTGCCTGCATTACTGGATACGCAGATAATGTGTCAGCACTCCAACCATCAACTCCCCAGTTTAGAACGTTTGTAGCATTATAGGTCGGCCACCCCAACCATCTCAGGTTTTTTAAGATCTAACGTGGGACAGAGTTTGGCACAATATCCCTCAAGAGGATATCCAACAACTCCATCAATACCAATCCGAAAAACTGCTTGCATAGTGGCCAGATTCGTACCAACGCTTATTGACTTGCTGAATTTGTGAAGTTCTTTCTCTTGAATAAATCATTCAATTTTTCTCAAACTGGCTCGTTTGTCTGAACATGTACACCATATCTGCCCATTTTGGTCCCATTGGGATAATTCCTTAGTGATGCGTCACTTTTTTTGTCTTAGAGTGTATTTCTTTCCGTGATCCATAACCTAGAACATTTGAATAGATACTCTTGCATTTCCAACCGTGTCGTTGCTTGAATGGCTTTCCCCACCTTTATTATAATCTACTCCTGTTACACTGAACTCCTGGCCACGAATTCTGATCTATATGGCTGTACAGAGATGTTACGACTCCTCATGGGCTGACATCACATTCCAACCACATGTATACCGTGTGCTACTGATTTTCCAAATTCCTGCTCAAAGTACAGTTCGAGTTCTTGAAACCATTCGCTAAGCGGTTCAGTATCCTGCATGTCAAAGGTACTGTCAATTATCTTGTTGTGACATAACTGCAATAACAAAGATCTTTTTCTATCCATTGATAGACAGTCGCTGCAAATTTCTTGAGGGAAGTTATTTTAATGCGTAGTCTTTGTTTTTTTTTTTAACTCACTACTTTCATTCTTCAGTGATAAATCAATTTCGCCCCTTGGGCGTTATCAAGCTACATCACAATTAAAAATTGTAGTTGTTTCTGCGGAATTTTGGAATATGTCATCCTGTCTACATTATAATTTCCTATTGTAATGTAACTTGATAATGCCCAAGGAGGCAAAATTATGAAATTATTAAGTAATTAAAAATTTATTGTTTCAGAATAAAGAAGCGTACACAGAAATGTAACTTCACTCAGAGAATGAAAAACTTCTTCTCGAGGCAGCCAACGTAAGAGCTGTGCACATACAAAAATTCGGCGTACTGTCTAATTATTCCAAGTCGAATGTTTCTGCAGCATATATTGCCTTTATTTGACAATAATGGTCTCTTTTAATCGGACTATCAGAAGATTTTGTAATTAATTGAAACTAGTAGTCAAGCTGTTTTCCGATCACAACGAAGAAATGAATAGTCATTCCATTTCAGTGTATTTAATTTACTTCATACAAGACAGAAGTAAAGTTTTATCAGTTTAAGTGGTTTGATCGTTTAAAATACCCGACACTTGTATTTGGGCAATTCCACTAGCGCGATGGACCTAAACATCCATAAACGAATCTGAACAATGTTGAGACAAATACGAAGATTTAAATTTTGGTATACTGCAGTTTCGAGCTCATTTCCTGTGGTTGCACAAATACTAATGAATTAAGGATGGGTCCACCTTTTTGCAAGTACAGAATTATTTACTTTAATATCAAAACATGTTTCATCGCAGCTGCGGCGTCCTCAGCAGCCTTTTTCTTTTATTTTTCTGAAATACATACACACGGATTATTTTTATGTTAGGAAATATGTTAACCTGATTTTCTGTCGTTTAATGTACATATTTGCTCTACCTTTTATTTTACATTGTCTGTGTCCTGTGTCTGCCAACCTAAATAGCCACAGGTCTAAATTAGTACATCATGTCATCTTCGAACATAAGGGATGCCGGGATACCGTCTATATTCAATTTTTGTTCATAATACAACCTTTAAAATATGTATTCCAGTAAAACTCATGGCATACAGCCCTTTTTGACTTTACCTTTGCTGGGTTTGGCTTGTTCTGAGCTGATTTGGATTTATGTGTTGAACAGATTTTTGTTGTTTATGTGTGGCTGGACAGACCTGGGATATCGTTAAAATTTTTTATAACTTAGATATAGAGACTGTGGCTAAGTAAACTTTCCCAGCGTAATAATTTGTTGCATTCATATCGGTCACCCGCCGGAACATCTCGTCATCTGTACACAATGATTTAAGTTTGAGAAAGCCTGGAGTCTACAAGAATCCCTGCCATTGCGGGAAAGTCTATATTCGATAAACAGTTCATATGGTCCAGGATCATTACGTGGAGCATCATTGCAACACTCGTTTATTTCAGCCAGAAAAATCCGCGGTGGTGGAATATTGTCTTACTCAAGAACATAAAATGTTGTACGATGAGGCACAAGTGGTTGTTGCCCTGCGTCGCGGTTTTGGGACTGTGTAGTGAAAGAAGCCATTGAAATTGAGCTATCTCACATTATAAACAGAGGTAAGGGTATCCTGTAAGTAAGAGTTGGAACCCTGTTCTGTTTGACATTAGGATGCAAGGTCCTGGTCTCGGTCTTCAAAAACTGTCAATAGTGTTTGATATCGATTTATCGTTTCCACGAGCTTTCACCACTGGTGCGCTGTTGTGCCTGTCGCTAGAGGGCAGTTATTTTGGTGCATGCGTGGTGGACCCATGGTCGGTGTATAAAGGAGCCGCCGAGGCGTGTTTAATTTCCGTCCCTACCATGTTCTATAAATCCCTCCAAATCCTCGAACGCCATGCACTCCGCCCCGCCTTCCGCATCCGCCTTCCGTTCCCAAAGCACAACCTCTACGACCTCATCCCCTTTCCCCACCTTCTCCTTTTCCTTGAACACATCAGGACACAATATATTGTCTGCCGCCTTGATCCCCCTCTCCACCCACAGCCCATTGCCGCGCCTTTACCACTGTGACCCACCCTATCTCCATCTCCACACCCTCCGCCTCCTTTCCCAACGCAACTTCCACCATCTACCACTCCCAGATGATGAGCTTCATCCTTACATCTACCTTCCTCAGGGCTCCCTCTCCTCCCCCTCCCTTCTCCTGAGTGGCTTGCCCGCCTACTCCCCCTCCCTCTCTTATGCTCCCCTACAGTGTCTCTGCACTCCCTCCTGCCTTGTCTTCCCTCTTCATCTCCTGCGCCACCTGTCTCCTGCCTCGTGGTCCACCTGCTGACGCCCCTACTCTTTTCATCCCTCCCCCTCAACTGCCACCTTGCTCTCCCCTCCTTTTCCATCCCCTCTGGCCACTTCCTCGGCAAGTCCCACCTGGCAGTTTTATTCTTCAACGTGTGTGCTCCAAGTGTGTTTAAAGTGCGTTGTTCTGCAGTGTTTTTAATACTGTTTCCAACTTTTATCCTGTGCGTGTGACATCAGTGTCTTTTTTGTGTTCTACAACTCGCCAACTGTGTTTTTTAACTTTAAGTCGACTTTTTTCATTGCGCCCCCCCCCCCATGAACGTCTCCCTGTCAGCGTATTTTTACCACCATTATCTCCCCTTACTCTGTTTTATGTCCCCCTTTTTTATCGCCTATCTATAACATTTTATTCTTGTATTAGTCGTCATGTCACTCGGCTGAAGAGCGGCGGATAATGCCGCTGACAGCCCTCCCCTGCCCCATACGCACAGTTGGCGAGTTGTAGAACACAAAAAAGACACTGATGTCACACGCACAGGTTAAAAGTTGGCCACAGTATTAAAAACACTGCAGAACAACACACTTTAAACACACTTGGAGCACACACGTTGAAGAATAAAACTGCCAGGTGGGACCTGCCGAGGAAATGGCCAGAGGGGATGGAAAAGGAGGGGAGAGCAAGGTGCAGCAGTTGAGGGGGAGGGATGAAAAGAGTAGGGGCGTCAGCAGGTGGACCACGAGGCAGGAGACAGGTGGCGCAGGAGATGAAGAGGGAAGACAAGGCAGGAGGGAGTGCAGAGACACTGTAGGGGAGCATAAGAGAGGGAGGGGGAGTAGGGGGGGCAAGCCACTCAGGAGAAGGGAGGGGGAGGAGAGGGAGCCCTGAGGAGGAGGAAGGGTAGATGTAAGGGTGAAGCTCATCAACTGGGAGTGGTAGATGGTGGAAGTTGCGTTGGGAAAGGAGGCGGAGGGTGTGGAGATGGAGATAGGGTGGGACACAATGGTAAAGGCGCGGCAATGGGCTGTGAGTGGAGAGGGGGATCAAGGCGGCAGACAATATATTGTGTCCTGATGTGTTCAAGGAAAAGGAGAAGGTGGGGAAAGGGGATGAGGTCGTAGAGGATGTGCTTTGGGAAGAGAAGGCGGATGCAGAAGGCGGGGCGGAGTGCATGGCGTTCGAGGATTTGGAGGGATTTATAGAACATGGTAGGGGCGGAAATTAAACACGCCTCGGCGGCACCTTTATACAGAGACTGCCGAAATACTGTGTCCAGATGACGAGATTTTCCTTCTGGAGCCTCGATATGAATACAATAGATATAGAGACAGTATTTGGTGGTTTGATTCTTTGAACTATTTTCTGTATCTTAACAGAGTTTACTCATTTTTTCTCGTGTTCATATATGAATACTGCGTGGTATTACGTTGTTGTGGCTAGGACACAAGATCACTGCACTTTTTAAGTTTCTTATGCGCTGTTGACTGTCATTTGCTTCAATGTTTTGTTTTGGTATGATGTCTGCGTATTTTGAATTTGCTACATTTGTTTTGATTTTGTATGTGTTTGTGTGTGTGTGTGTGTGTGTGTGTGTGTGTGTGTGTGTGCTGTACTGCTTGTTGTCTGATAGTTCGTTTAAAGTGTTGAAATGATTACATATACCCAACATCACCATAGATAAATTCAACAAAGTATGTATATATCAGCTAAGCTGTGTAAGGATGTGATTCAGTATACATCGGATAGATACGTACAAATTTCATTCTAAGTTACTCAGAACATTTAAGAGCACTGGAAACTAACAGCGTACATTCTACATTTGCAGATCACCTCATTAAAAACCACCATCACCAGCACGCCATGGCGTAAATACATTCTCAGAATCTCAAAACAAAATAATCATATTCAACATTTTTGACAGTAGGAGAAATTTACATCCAAAAAGCTATAACAAAGGACAAAAAAGTAATCAATATCAAACAGCACTCTACAACAGGAAACGAACTAACAGACAGCGTAAAATAAAATGGATAGCCATACACACACACACACACACACACACACACACACACACAAACACAAACACACAGGAAATTAAAACAAATCGAGCAAATTCAAGGTTCAGGGTGTCAAAACAAAACAAAACAATGAAACAGACGACAGTCAACAGCGCATCTGAAAGGTAAATAGTGCAACTTGTGTCCAAGCCACACCAACATAACAAGATGAAATTTTGGCATTTGATCGGGAGAAAACGTGAGTAAATGCTGTTAGAATACGAAATACAAACCAGTTAAAAATATAATGCACCATTTAGTCTTCATACCAAAGTTTCAAAAACTTTTGAACACCGTCCAGAGGTCAGGCCAACTACAAAAAAACAACGAAAACATATTCGGCATACAAATACAAATAGCTCAGGCCAAGCCGAATACAGCAAAGTTAAAACTAAAAATGAGCATATACCACGATTTTTACCGGAATATATATTTTAAAGATTCGATTGTAAACAGAAATTCAACGCAAACGATATCCTGACATCCCTTATCTTTTCAGATGACATTGTGTACTAATTTAAACCTGTAGCTGAGTTCGAATGGCAGCCACAGGACACGCACAATATAAAATCAAAGATAATACAAATATGTAACTAAAATTGCAACAAAATTAGATGTAA
This sequence comes from Schistocerca cancellata, assembly GCF_023864275.1. Classification (NCBI taxonomy): domain Eukaryota; kingdom Metazoa; phylum Arthropoda; class Insecta; order Orthoptera; family Acrididae; genus Schistocerca; species Schistocerca cancellata. Next base: position 244,702,856 of record NC_064626.1, on the reverse strand, counting down.
CATGTTCCTCAATCTAAATATAATCAGTATGTAGCTATTTTAGAAAAATAAAAGAGAAAGTATTATAATAATTGTGCTCTGGTTCAGAGTTAATCATTAAAAATGTTTTCTAATGGAATTTACGAAAGCAGCAATATTATAAGGAGAGAAGAGATGTTCTGATGAGGAAAATAAAATGATAATGTTTTTAACATGACCAGCAACCGTAATTAATTACAATGTTACAAACTTCTAGCCAACTGGGTGAAACAGAACTTAAAATTCTTTAACTAGTTTTCAATGCCAACTAGAGGCGCCCTCTTCAGAAGAAACTGTTACCTAACCTAACAATATCACAGGAATGTACATTATTAGCAGGTTAGCATAGAACAAATACTTAATTTGTTAAATTGCATAACAATACTCACATGTGGTTAAAAGGGAAATATTCGCGATATCGCTCTAGTCAAGACGTTAAAACCACAACTAAAGCATTTACCACCTGGATTAATAACAGATATACTCAAAATTTTAAAACTTGCCTCTAAGGGCACTATAGTGGTGTAGGCCACGAGTAAGTAACGGCAACTGTGCGAGGAGGCCGTGCCAAATAACGACGTGAACATGATACAGATCGCGCCATCTGGTAGAAGAATTTATAAAATCTTAACAATATCTGCATGAAATTAATATAATAGTGATTAATAGACTAATAAGATGTGAATTATACAAGCAAGGGAGAGGAAAACGGTATTTAAGGGCTTACAGGGAAATGGATAAGCAACGTTAGCTGTCATCTTTTAGTAGCGGCTGTAGCCATTGAAAAAATTTATGTTACGCGACTACCGTTGTTCATTTAATATGAGGCCATCCTTCAGAGAAAAATGTTTGAAGATCCGTAAGTCTTTCCATACATTTAGTCTAAAACCTTTTCTTTCGGAGTGCAAAATTTCCGATGTCATGAATTTCCATTGGTTTGTGGCCTGTGATCAACAGGTGGTCGGCAAAGGTTGAGTTATGAATGTTAGAACCATTTTTCCCAAAAAGGTGCTCTTTGTATCTTACAGAGAAAGCGCGACCTGTTTGCCCTATGTAATAGGCTTTACATGTGTCACGAGTTCTGGAGGGGACACAGTTTTGATTTTAAATTACATATAAGGTTGCTATGTAAGCTGTTGTTAGTATAAAAGGCTACATTGCAGTTATAATTGTTCCTGAGCAACCACTGAATCCTATAAGATACTAACCCTATATACAGAATGGAAAAATATTTTTTTTCTTTAAGTCAACCTCATTACTGAGAGAAGTGCTGAGAGTAGTAATTTTGGCTTTGGCCCTATTTTTGAAAATTTTATCTACTGTAGTCGGCGTATATTCGTTATTAAGTGCAATGGGTTTTAGCAGATTTAACTCAGTTGCAAGATTTTCGGCGGAGAGTGGTGTGGAAAGGATAGTGGTGTGGAAACAGCTCTATGCATGGCTGAGTGAAAAAAGGCTTTTTTATGGGATTCAGGATGCTTTGCAGAGTCTGGTATAACTGGTCAGTGTATGTCTCTAGTTAAAGAATTTTAAGTTCTGTTTGCAACCGGTTGGCCGGGAGTTTGTAACATTGGAAAAGAAAATGGATAAAAGTTTGACTTTAAAATCGGCGTAGTTTGTTTCCGTTGTTAATATAACAGGTTGATGTATATCGGTAATAAAGGTTTGAATCGCCAAGACCTCCACGTCACCGCGACTTACAGTCTAGCACTAAAGTCTACATACACCCCCTTTTTGTAGCATGTTGCGTACAGCGTGGATGCACGGAGGTAGACGTGCAACTCTGTGTCTGTGTCCACGTCCACAATAACACAAACCAAGGTCTGCAGACCGGAATCGTGCATTGCAAGCGTGATAGATGCAACAGTGTTTGTTTACTGTGGTACAGAAGTCAACATACACTTCGGGTCTGTCGTTAGTTGCAAGAGAGACGTTGCAGTGGACACAGTGCAAGTGGTGTGTTTAGTTGATATAACAGACGTGTACAGCAATACATAATTCGATCGCGTAACATGGATTCAAAAAGAACCGAAATACCAGTGGAGGTGAGAAAAAATATTATTGAGCTCAGTAAAAAGGGATTTTCACGGCGGAAAATGGGAGAAATTGTTAGAAGGAGCCATGCAAATGTCCAAATCGTAATAAGAAATCACAAGGATCGAGAAAGTTTAGAAACAAAAGCTAGATATGGACGACCACCAAAATTATCAAACAGGAAGCGCCGCCACATCATTAGAGAAGTAAATGCGGATCCCAGAACCACAGCAACGCAGTTGGCATTAGATGTCGCAAATATTAGTGGAAATAATGTTCATACCATAACATTACGAAGACTGCTGAAGAATCACGAATTTCAAAGTAGAACAGCAGGGAAGATACTGTTCATAAGCAGAGTAAATGAACAGAAGCGTCTAGAATTTGCAACTCTGCACCGAAATAAAGGTTCCACATTTTGGAATACAGTACTTTTCACGGATGAGAGTTAAGTTTAACAACTTCCAGTGCGACGGACAGCTAAAAGTGTGGCGAAAAAGGAATGAAAGATGAGAAATCTTGTTCCATCAGTGAAGTATGGTGGTGGAAATGTTCGTGTGTGGGGTTACATGTCTGGAGCTGAAGTTGGGAATTTCGTATTTATTGAAGGTATTATGACTAAACGTAAGTATCTCACCATCTCAAAGAAGAATCTGAAGCAATCTGTGGAGAAACTGGGACTAAGAACAGATTGGGTGTTTCAACAAGATAATGACTCCAAGAATACGGACATTGTTGTAAAAGAATGGCTACATTACGATGTACCGAAACAGTTGCATTCGCCTTCCCAGCCACCAGACATCAACCCAATCTTTAGGGAGAACTAAAACGTAGGATAAAAAAATACATTAAAAGCAAAGATGATATAAAAGCAGCCTTAGTGAAAGATTGGAATAACTTTACACCTTCGTACACAAAAAATTGGACGAATTTATGCCTCGACGGTTTAAAGCTATGATCGAAGCAGTGGGTGGCAATACAAGATATTAAATTGGCCCTGAAACTGAAGAACATCACAGTGTATGTTTACTTTTGTACCAGACCGCTGTTTCATTTGTATGCTCAATATGCCAGTGTATGGAATTATTATTAATTATGCAGTGTATATATTGGTTTTTAGTTCCTGACATGACTGTTTATGTCACAGAAAGTGAATACATGATATTTTCTTGATTGATTTTGATTTCAAGTGTTATCTTTAGGGTGTATGTAGATTTTAGTGACTGACTGTAAATCAGTGCTGACAAATGCACGTTAGGAGAAGGTAGATGCAATAATTCACTTTAAATAAGAACATTTCAGGGTTTGAGTGATGTATTAACATTAAACATGTAAACATTAGAAATATCACACCTGTCAAAGCTTGCGTTTACATCGCAAGCTAAGACAGAAGGGAATGAGAGAGACAGGATCCCTCGCTAAAGAAACTAGAATCATTTCTTTCAATAGATATTATTTCACATTTGAAAAGTCACAGATAACATTTACGTAATTTTCTTACTACTTCCCGTCGTTCCATCTGTGGAACGGTCGGTTATCCAACTAATTTACAAAAAGGGATATCTCAGCATTAAAAACAGCGGATCCAACCTTAATTCATTATTTAAATTTTTCGATTGGCGATATTTTAGGGAGTTTCTGGTAGCAATGTAACACGTTACGACCAGTCGAATTTCGCATCTCTGCATGCGACACAAGAAACACGAGTGTTCCACTTTATACACGCTGCGCTGAAATGTAGCGCTAGGGCTGTTACGTCGTTTAGTTGGTCGCAACGGCCACCGCACGACCCAAGGGACTGAGCTATCGGGTCGCCGTAGTGCGACCGCAGCCAGGAGACAACAGACTGATTGCTCTCCGTCGGTGATGTATGACTATCGCATGCCGGTCCCTCCCTGCAAGAGCTACTGCAAACGCTTGTCCAGTATAGTGATGCTTAGTTGGTACAAAGTGCTGCTTCTCGTATGTCTCTTAGCTTTAAACTAAAAGGAAAAAAGTAATGAAGCACTAGAAAACTGAGTACCAGACACACGCAAAGTGACCTTATCACTGTTTACATGGACAGAGATATGTTAACTGTCTTAAATGTCGCCTATGTGATTTTCTGCTGTTTCTGTCTTCTGTTGCTTTACCTTCAGAACACTTGTGGTTAATTTTAGGTACAGGCACGATATTTTGGACACTGATCCCGCATTTTGTAGTACTTTACAGAATGTTAATTAATTTGAATTCAAATATAGCTGCTTGCTGATCATTTAGAGTAGAGACAAAATAATAGAAAACTTTTGTTTGATAACACAAATAAAAGACTACTGAACTAAATAAGCTGCAAGTTAAAAAGTAAACATTCTTCCATAGTATAGAAGGAGTTGTCCAGAAGGCCGTTTTTCAGCCTACCTTCTAATTTAGCGTTGCTATCGGGCGAGCATTTAATGGGATAACAGTAGTGATAAAACAGTTTGGTAGCAATGTTTTCCAGGTCTTTCTGAGCTAAAGTAATTTTTAATGGAAAGTTACGCACGTACCTTTTTCTTATAGTACTTTAATTAAGTATTTCATTATTCCTTTTGAGCCTGAGTAGATTATGTACAGCAAATTTGATAAGAACATATGTACTGTCAAGCTGTACTCAAAATACAAGATAATCGAGGGTGGACACCGTGTATTATCCTTATGGCACGCGTTTGTGAAAAGAACATTTTATGACTTAAGTATGAATTACCGTAGAACAGAATTCCATTTTATATAATTCTAAGAAAATAAGCAAGTATGATAACTTGTTGCAATAAAATGAAGCTGGGTTGTTCAAGACGCTCCTCAAGATATTTTTTTTTCCTATTTAAAATTCTTTCCAGTCAGTAAACGCAATAAATTTGATTATTCTGCCTTCTTTACGGTTTCCTACTTACGGTTTCAATTTTTCTCCAGTATTTAACCTTATATCAAATGTTACACCATTAAAAAATTTGAAACTTGAGTACGAAATAGTAAGCAATGCATGTGAGCAAACTTAATTATGCTGCGTTTTCTCAAAATTAGGACAGACCATTTGCAAGAAGACAGTCAGCAGTCCTTTCCAACTATTTCTTTACAATTTCCTCTGTTGCTGTATGCATATTGGGATTCATTATAATAGTTATACCTGCAAAAAGAAGTAATTCTGCTTGAAGTGTATTAAACATAACATTATTAACCTGTATGAGAAACGACACATGTAATAAGGAATCTAGCGGAACACTGCATTAATCAGGGAAACACGCCCGTTCCTAAGGTGTTGGAATGTAACGTAAGCTTTTCTGCACTCTTCTGGTAAGACGTTAGTCAGCTGTTATGTATTATAACGCCACTACATGCTTTTGGTCAGTAAAACACAAATAGTTTATCATGCAGTCGTAGCTTACATCCCTAAGATGCATATAAGAAGACTCAGGCATAAATGTACACGTAATTGATCTAACTATTTTTCAGAGGCTTCAGTTTTTAGGGGATAATCTTTATTTCAGCAATAATCATAACAGATGTCCAGATCCATTGCACTTGATACGACAGAAACATTTAGATTTTGCGTCAGTTTATTTCTTTATTTTTCTTTGTGTTTTCTATTTACACACTGCTTACTGTCCATTCCAACATATACAGCCGAAAACATCTTGAGAAAAGAACTCTAATTACTAATCAGCTGTTCGAAAAGAAGTTATGAGGACAACTGACCTCATCTTGCGCATATTAAAGTTACGTAACAACTGAGGTAAAGACTGCCACTGTGGCGGTTTACACAAGTTTATATAAATTCACTGGCTGCTTGAGAACATTCCAGATGATTCTAATCCTTACTTACAATATTTTCATAATTGAGACCATTGTTATAACAATATCACACAATTTTAGAAACTGTACTGTTATTAATACAAAATTAATACTTCCGCAAAAACAAATAAACTTCAGTTTAAAAATGGAATCCTGAAGACAAAAATGTTTGGTTGTATTCAATTTTTTTATACTATTGTTTGATAATAATTTTTTTGTTGAAAATAACTACACTCCTGGAAATTGAAATAAGAACACCGTGAATTCATTGTCCCAGGAAGGGGAAACTTTATTGACACATTCCTGGGGTCAGATACATCACATGATCACACTGACAGAACCACAGGCACATAGACACAGGCAACAGAGCATGCACAATGTCGGCACTAGTACAGTGTATATCCACCTTTCGCAGCAATGCAGGCTGCTATTCTCCCATGGAGACGATCGTAGAGATGCTGGATGTAGTCCTGTGGAACGGCTTGCCATGCCATTTCCACCTGGCGCCTCAGTTGGACCAGCGTTCGTGCTGGACGTGCAGACCGCGTGAGACGACGCTTCATCCAGTCCCAAACATGCTCAATGGGGGACAGATCCGGAGATCTTGCTGGCCAGGGTAGTTGACGTACACCTTCTAGAGCACGTTGGGTGGCACGGGATACATGCGGACGTGCATTGTTCTGTTGGAACAGCAAGTTCCCTTGCCGGTATAGGAATGGTAGAACGATGGGTTCGATGACGGTTTGGATGTACCGTGTACTATTCAGTGTCCCCTCGACGATCACCAGTGGTGTACGGCCAGTGTAGGAGATCGCTCCCCACACCATGATGCCGGGTGTTGGCCCTGTGTGCCTCGGTCGTATGCAGTCCTGATTGTGGCGCTCACCTGCACGGCGCCAAACACGCCATGTGTTGAGCAATTCGGCGGTACGTCCACCCGGCCTCCCGCATGCCCACTATACGCCCTCGCTCAAAGTCCGTCAACTGCACATACGGTTCACGTCCATGCTGTCGCGGCATGCTACCAGTGTTAAAGATTGCGATGGAGCTCCGTATGCCACGGCAAACTGGCTGACACTGACGGCGGCGGTGCACAAATGCTGCGCAGCTAGCGCCATTCGACGGCCAACACCGCGGTTCCTGGTGTGTCCGCTGTGCCGTGCGTGTTGGGTCTGACACACCGGTGTCAATGTGTTCTTTTTTCCATTTCCAGGAGTGTATTTGGTTCGTTATAGAAAAGAAAATCTACAATCAGAAATTTATTTTTTAATTCAAATTTTGAACTTTCGTCCATCCGAGGAGTCAATTTAAACTAAAGGCAAAGTAAAAAAGTCTGATCAGTATAATACTAGACAATTTTCTTGTTCCTTAAGCATTAGCTCCCACTCAATCCCATGAAAAAGTGGCATGAGTCAGGCAAGTGTCCAACAAAATCTCCATCGATGTGTGTTCAATCTCTGTCACATCTCTCTCCATTAAAAGCTGCAGTGAAACGATTACGGGAATCATGTAAACTTCTGTACTTGTATCATGTATCTTAGTTAGTGCTGAAGCCAATTTCCCAATCACGGCCATGTAAACTGCCGGAACACGCGCTATCGGTCTGTCGGCATTCCCCCTTGGCTTCGCAGGTGTAACGTCACAACATGATGGCTGAAGTACTACAGCATATCTTCGTGAAACATTTCCACATCGTTGTACGGCCGGCACTTTCCACCAATTTGACGCCTGTATAAGTTTTTCTGCGAGGAAAGCTGAAAGATGCTGTCTTTAAGGACATACCACCTACACTCGATGACATGCAACGACGTATTAGTGCGGCCTGCAAGGACGTGTCCGCTGAAATGGCAGCACGTGTGCTGCAGTCGTTCCATACCAGCCAGGAAGCGTATACTCCGCTGCCGGTGGTCATTTTAAACGCAACCTGTGATGGTCAACTTTCTCGTTACCGGACATAGCCCACATAACTAGTTTATGCGCTTCTGTTGTTCTTTAGCATGTGGCAGCACAGGTATTGTACAAATGTCGTTTCCAGAACATTTCAAAATACGATATCTAGCAAATAGCTCGCATTAGAATTCTGCAACAAACATCATTGACGTTCTAATTCAATCCACTTTCAGATTGTTAATGTGAACAGGCGTTGTTCCATTTAAAAATGTTTTCACAAAAAATACACTAAGTCTTATTGCAATCTGTTTGTTAGCTAACAAAAAATGGTTCAAATGGGCCTGAGCACTATGGGACTTAACTGCTGAGGTCATCAGTCCCTTAGAACTTAGAACTACTTACACCTAACTAACCGAAGGACATCACACACATCCATGCCCGAGGCAGGATTCGAACCTGCGACCGGAGTGGTCGCGCGGTTCCAGACTGAAGCGCCTAGAACCGCTCGGCCACTCCGGCCGGCTGCAGGGCAACAATTTAAAGGTATTTGTAACGTCACAATGTATACGTATGTATACTAGCGTCGGCGCCTATAGCTTCTACGCTCTGTGATGTCGTTGGGTGAGGTTTCCGAACACGGTTCGTATCCTCATCGTTTCTCAAGACACCTTCTACTTCCCTCGACGTTTTTCGATGTAATTTTGAAACACCCTGTATGTAAGAAGAGGAAATTTTGTCAACAAAAAACAGAATAACTGCTTTCAATAGGGCCACAGGTGGATCAACGCATTATTGACTTTCTCAATTCGTAAAGCTCTTTCTCTCGAATAAATTACACAATTTTTCTTTTTTTTTTTTTAAATTATTATCATATGTTTTGCTGTATACGTAAATCACATCTACCGATCTCCGTCGCATTCGAATTATTTCTTCATGGTGCGTATATTTCGTGTTTTATTTATTTATTATGTTTTTATTCCAGTCTGCTGTAAGCACATCTCCTACTTTACCATGTCATACTCCATCTCCTCTCCCCCCCCCCCCCCCGCCTGACCACCACCTCCGCTCCTTTCTTCTTCCTCCCTCTCTTTCTGTCTGCTCACTCTATATCCATCCCTCCTTCCCTTCTCTCTTTCTCCATCCCTTCTTTGCCCTCTCTTCACCCATCTCATCCCCCTCTCTCTGTCCATCTTCATTTATCTCCCTGTCCATCTCCTTCTCCCCTCCCACCACGCATCTCGTCTTCCCTCCTCTCTCTCTCTGTCTACTTCCTCACCTTTTTCTACTTCCATCTTGTCTCTCTCTTTCTCTCTGTCTCTGTCTTCCTCTCTCTCTCTCTCTCTCTCTCTCTCTCTCTCTCTCTCTTTCTCTGTCACACTCCAGTCCCTCCCTACCCAATCTATCTTTTCATCAAGTTCACTCTCCCCACCACATGTTGGTCTCCTCCTGTCTACATCCTCCTGCCCTTTTCTATCTGCATCTCCCCATATGTCTTTACTCCCACTCCCTGTGCCTTTGTCCATCTACTCCTTCCCCCTCTCTCCATCTCCTCAACCCTCTTTCTCTTCTACCCTCTATCATTCTCTTCCCCTCACTCTCTGGCCGTCGCCTCGTTCCCATCTGCCCATCTCTTGCTCCCTCTGTCTCTGTTCATCTCCTAATATTTCCATTCTCTGGCCATTTCCCCCTCACCCTCTCTCAGCTCTTCTCCTCCTCTCTCCCTTATCTGTGTCCCACTCCACCTTCCCCCTATCTGTTTATCTCTGGCTACACCCTTCTCTCTCCAAGTTATTACCACTACCCTAAGAGGAAGCTGCTGATTCTTATCCCCAAAGTAATTCTTTCCAGCAATAAGTACTGTGTGTACTAAGATAGATTTAAATAGATTCAGTAGTTTAGGAGGAGCTCTTTGTGGAGCAAGATTCGCCCTGCAATTTCGTTTTCAAGCAACTCAATATTTATGACTTCAAATGTGTGGTACAATAATATAATTCTGGAGGTACACTCAGTTATATATGTGAATACTGCCCGTGAAACGTGTTGCGCATAGAGTCAATAGCAAAGAAGCACTAAATCAAACTGCCCTGCATGATGCCATAGTTTTTCACGCTTCTCAGTATTTAACGTCAACATCTGAACTACGTTTTGTACAACAGTATATTTTTGTAGGTACATTCAGTGCCATATGCGTATATTGTCTGAAAAATGTTTTGTGAGTAGTTTGTAGCAAAGATGTAATAAATTTAAACATCATGCATGATGTGGCAGTTTTCACGCTTCTCAGTGTTTATAAAGTGATATGCCTTGAACTATGTGTCGTACAATGATATAATTTTGCTGAAACATTTAGGGGTGTATGTGGATGTTGTCTGCAAAATATGTCATGAATACAGTTAGTAATAAAGGAGTAACAAATTACAGTCGCATTCCTGGTGCCGTGGTCTCACTGCGTGTTTCATTTGGCAATAGGTTTGAATATAAAGAGGAAAAGTTGTTAAGAAAAATATGGGAACATTCTTCACTCGTTTACTTCGTATTTTTACTCTACACTCAAACATTGAGGCACACATCAGCTACAAATACTTTTAATGTATTTTATGGATAAATATAATATATAAGGAGGAAACATTGTTACGAAAAATCTCGAATGTTCCCGTCCGATTTTCTTCAAATTCTTAAATGATACTCTAATAAACACACACACACACACACATATATATATATATATATATATATATATATATATATATATATATATATATATAGCAAAAATCTCGACAATTTCTTGACCAACTTACTTTAGAGTTTCACAGAGCCCTCTTATATACATCTACATGTTCTTAATATGTATATAAAGCCAAAACGATGTCAGCAAAAATTTCGGTAAGTTCTTCACTAATTTACTTGTAATTCTTACAAAAAACCCTGATGAACATAGAGAGAAACATGGACTATATACTTTTTAAAATATTAATATTTATAGAATACACTATGGGAAACGTTGTTACCAGCAACTTTGTTGACAACTTTGTTAAAACTTTCATACTATACTCTAATAAACATTCGTCTGAACGTAGGCACTGTCTTTCTCTTTCTCTCTCTCTAAACGTTGTTAGCAAAAATCTTGAGAAGTTATTAACCGATTTGCTTAAAATTTTGACATGATATATTAATGAACATTTAGGCAGTCACCTTTTCAAATGCATATAATACATAAATGTAATGTGTAGTAGAAAAAGTTGTTTACGGAAATCTCAAAAGTTATTGACTGATTTACTTCAAATGCTAACACAATACCAATTAAGTTTTGGACAGAGTGCTGCTAGGAAAAATCTCGTTGCTTCAGACTTTTACATGACGCTCTAATAAACTCTCTGATACATATAGGTTACATATATTTTTTAAGCAACAGTGTCCATGTTTCCTGTGAAAACTAACGACTAGAAAGAAAATCATGTGCTGTGAAAATGTGTGGTTTCGTTTTCTTTTTTGCATTCAGATTCAACTTCTACAGCAGTGCATTTAAACCATTAGGCAATGTTATAAAAGTTCTTAGGCTTCCAAGAACAGTGTCAATTTGAATAAAATAATTTTGAGCATTAGGCCATGTCATTAGACAACACTAAAAAGGCTAAATTGTAACGGTTCGAGCGACTTGCTGCAGTCGTCTTCAGTCCTCTTAACCACACTGAAGAGGACTGCAGCAAGTCGATCGAAACGTGGGCAGTTACGTTGCTTTAGTGGTTAACTGTGACGTGGTGTAATACCCAAAATTATTTTATTCATCAGACAAATTGTTTTTTTCCATATACTGTTTCCTCGAATGTAATTTTAAACAAATTTTGTATAGACCATAGTATCCTGTTTTGTTTCTTGCTTGATGTCGCTTTTAACAGAAAACAGCACTTGGAATTTATTGCTTTTTGGCTTGTGATAAGATTACTCTAAGGGAATGAGAATAGCCCTAAACGTTGTAATACTTCACATTTACAGATTAAAACTTCACGACATACTGTCACTGAAGCTACCATCCTCACAGATCTAGCAGCCGGAAAGGTGTCTCTCACACCACTCAGAGAGAGAGAGAGAGAGAGAGAAAGGGTGGGGGGAGATGTGATGGACGGAGACGTAGGGGTAGGCTGGAAAATGAACATATGAACATAGAAAGGGTGAACGAGGAAGTGGACAGAGAGAGGAGGAGGAGGAGGAGGAGGAATAGGAGGAGGAGGGATGCAGTAAGGTAAGGGGAGGAAGTGATGGACATAGAGAGGTGGGGGGAGGAGGTGGTGGACAGAGACGGGAGAGGAAGGAGAACAGGCCATATATCCAATTCCGATACACATTTAGCAATTACGAAGCATTGCCGGTTTCGATTGTAATATCATAAGTCTGAAAGTAACGCTGTCTGTTACATTTTCACGACACTGCTGAACCGATTCGGCTGAAATTTGGTGTGGAGGTAGCTTGAACACTCAACAAGAAAAGAAGTAGAAAAAGCTGTTTACGGAAATCTCAAAAGTTATTGACTGATTTACTTCAAAAGACAAAAAAAATCTATCCGTAACAGGGTGAAGAAGGAGATGAAATATCTTTTTATGCAACAGCAAACATAAATCATGTTACAAAATTATTAAATTAGTTGCATAATATCCTTGTTGTATAATGTATTAGCTACTTCAGTATCACAATGCACATATGGGCGAAACTAACCATGCCCCTATGGATGCACCGTTTCGCAGGAACGCTGTGTATTTCACCAGCTCTAGTGTTGCGGCACAGACAGACACATGAGGGCAGATGACGTTATTGCTTGAACAATAGCTTACTTACCATCTCTCATCATAACGAAAGAAGTGATATGCGAGCACGGCCATGAATAACAACTAGTATCAGAATACGGTGGACATTACATAATATGGAAAGCTTTAATCTTTATCATTTACAACCAGTTCAACATCATCAAGCAGATGAAGGTGTATGAGTGACATTTTGTCATTGGCTAGTTGCAAATCTCCTAGTATTCCCATTAATACTGTTTATTGATGAAGCCACTTTCACTCGTGACTTTATCAGTGATACTCATAACGCATACGATGATCCAACGGAAACGTATATCTCCCTGTTGGAAAACAGTTTCAGGAACTCTGCAAATGTGTAGAATGGTCTGACAGACAACCCCATGATGTAGTCTCTCTCTAGAACTATCTTCCAGCGTTACTGGAAGAGGTCCCTTTGGCTACGAGAATGGGTATGTTCTTTTAGCGTAACGGTGTCCCTAGACGTTCTGTTCGCCAGCTGGCACATCATCTAAATCTAATATTCCCCGGGAGATGGATCGGCAGGAATGGTCATGTTTCTTCGCCTCTACAGAATTTTGCCTGTAAGGATGATTAAAAGGCGAAGTCTACAAAGGAAAATAAATCACAAGAGACGATTATGAGATGAACATGAAAGAACACCAGGACGACCAAAGAAGAGCTATACGCGATGGCAAGAGAATTCTAAAGTGTACTGAAGTCGTAGGTGTAATTTATGAAAATCAACTTTGAATTTCATCATTTGCCGCAGCTTAACATCTTCGGTAAGTATTGTTTGGGTAACATTTTAACAGTCAGATCTCTGTAATCAATAAAATCTGGAAACGCATTACAAAGAAATTTTATTCGAATGAGTCTATACTGCCACCTTCTAGAACATTTATTATTTATTCCTCCTCAGACATATTGTATCTAAACGGCCTATTATTTATATTTTTGTCATTACCATTCTGACTGGTTTCATGCTGCCCCCAACGACTTTCTTCCCTGTGGCAACACAAAACGTCATCAATTACGAGTGGGGTTTGAAAAGTCCGTGCAAAAATAAAAACTACTTACGTGTTTGGCGTAAACCTTTTTTTATTTTTCTACATAGTCTCGTTTTAGACTTATGACTTCGTCCGACGCTGTTCTAATTTGTTATACCTTCCGAATAGTAGGAATTGTCCAAGTCTGCAAAATAGCTATTACTTGCTGCAATCACGCCCTCATTTGAACAAAATCTTTATCCCACCAGCCAGCCATTTCTTCAAATTGGGGAACAAACAGTAGTCGGATGAAGCCAAGTCTGGGGAATAGGGGGGGGGGGGGGGGTGTGAAACGAGTTGTAATCCTATTTCCATTAATTTTGCGACCACAACTGCTGAGGTGTGTTCTGGTGCATTGTCGTGATGTAAAACGACTTTTTTGCAGTCCAACCGCCGGCATTTTTCTCTCAGCTCGGTTTTCAAACGGTCCAATAATGATGAGTAATATACACCTGTAATAGTTTTACCCTTTTCCAGATAGTCGATGAGGATTATCCCTTGCGAATCTCAAAAGACGGTCGCCATAACCTTTCCGGCCGAAGGAATGGTATCCGCCTTTTGTGGTGCAGATTCTCCATTGGTAACACATTGTTTAGATTGTTGTTTGGTCTCAGGAGTACAGTAACGTATCCGTATTTCATCCACAGTGACGAAACGACACTTAAAGTCGTGCAGATTCTTGCTGAACAGCTGCAAACCATGCTTGCAACACTTCACACGATTCCGTTTTTGGTCAAGCGTGAGCAGTCGCGGAACGCATCTTGCGGATAGCTTTCTAATGTCCAAATGTTTATGCAAAATATTATGTATCCGTTCATTCGAGATGCCCAGAGCACTAGCAATCTCACGCATCTTAACTCTGCTGTCATCCATCACCATATCATGGATTTTATCAATGATTTCTGGAGTCGTAACCTCCACAGGGCGTCCAGAACGTTCAGCATCACTTGTGCCCATACGGCCACTCCAGAAATTTTGAAACCACTTATAAACTGTTCTAATAGAAGGTGCAGAGTCACCGGAATGTTTATCAAGCTCCTGTTTAGTATCCTGAGGCGCTTTGCCCTTCATAAAGTAATGTTTAATCACCACACGAAATTCTTTTTCGTCCATTTTTCGACAATCACTCGACTTCCTTGATTCGCAAGAATGCCAAACACAAAGAAATAGACCAATATGGGAGAAACTTGGAGAGTGCTCTTTCCAAAGATGCTACTAACTAAACATGACCTCGACACGCGGCGGTGGTGCCATCTCTCAGACTTTGCACGGACTTTTCAAACGCCCCTCGTATTTGTTGGAAATTCACAAGTCTGGGTCTTACACTACAGTTTCTCGTTCATCGACTTGCTCTGGTACCACAGATGTCATTCCCTGATCCTTAACCAATGTCCTCTTCCTTCTTCTAGTGAACATGTACTTTTTTGTGACGATTCTGTGGAAGAATTCCTATTTTCTAATCTCATCAGTGCATTTAATTTTCCGGCAGTCTTCTTTGACATTACAACTCAAACTTTTCGAATCTCTTCTATTGCTCCTATGAAGACCAATAATCGCTTCACTTTATAACGACTGTACCTGATGCCCGAAAATGTTAATACAGAACTAACTCTTCTTTTTCATAAATAAATGTCTCATTAATGATCATTGCCAGGCTTATTATTCAGAAGAGAAGTAATCTTTAATTTAGTATTTTATTTAATATGTAAGTTCTCACAAAGAATCGTGAGAAACTGTTGGAGGAAATGAAAGTGATGCAGATCTTCACTGATGCTGCAGTAACGTCAAAGCACAAACGCGACAAAAAATAAGAGGAGGTCGCGTTATGAGCTGTTGATAGGCTGGTCGCTGCCGCGTTACCTCTGCGCCGTCTGGAAAGCCCCGAGCCCTTCTCCGCCCCCAAAGCGTGCGTGGCTCGCATTGCACCGTCTGAATACACGACACCGCCGCCCAAACACATTCCAGCGCTCTTCCTGGAGAACCGAGACCTCCTTGTCCAGTGTCGGAATGGCACAAAGGCTTCACACTCTGTACTGTCCAGAAACATTCCAAAGCCTTGTTTGTGCTTTCCCCGTCCGCTGGTTTGTACAGCGGCGTACTACTGAATCAAACACTCGAAACGCACACACTGAGATCTTTAACCATTCACTGTGTCGCGCTTTTTGTTTCTGAGGGGTAAGCTATGACTGATGTGGCCCGAGGATATTGAGATAATAAGGAAAGTTAACCAGAGTCGTTCTTCCCTTGCAACATTTGCAAAGCAATACAGGAGAGGGATTGGTGAAGACGGGGTACAGGGTAGAGTAATAGAATTGTCTTAATCTAGGAGTGTGCCTATAAGCATCTTACCCTCGATTCTTTACACATTCGAATACCGACGTACAAAACAGCTTCAAACGTCTGATTACAAATAAGTTAATACATTCCGGACTATGTGCTAAACAATGATATAACTTTTAAGGCACATTCGGTGTTATGTGGATATTGCCTGCCACGGATACTAGAGTACGCGGTAGGGTTTATGTGTACGTGCAGAAGCAAGCCGTGCTGTTGGCGTCAGAGTGAAGCCAAGCAACGTACAGTAGCACACAATTGCCATAACGTATCGTGTTGTAACTGCGTTTACGTGCGAAGAACCGGTGTGCATTTTTATTAGCGACTGGCGTCAGAGTTACGCCGTAATTATCAGTTGTGAGTTGACGATCATTTCACTCTCATTTAAGAATATGGCCGAGTCAGCCTTCAGGAATTGTGAAACGAACACCGTCGTCCAGGACCGGATGCCACAAAGGGCGCAGATTCACCACGAGATGGGGACACTCACAGGCGTCTATTGTCTATTGAGCCCTAAACGCTGTAGTGTGCGAGTGAGACAGACGAGAACCTACGTCCAAGGGAAACCCAATAGATGGCTTTTGTGGCCAAGGAGACGTAGCAGTGTTAAGTATGGCAGACCTAAGATCGGCCATAAAGGAAAACATATATGAAAACTATTTAATTCTGTAGTAGTGCACGGAGTCAAGCCACAGTAATTTTAATCTGGCATCCTCCATAAATTTTCATGGTGATCCCAATAAAACTTGTATATTGGCCATATCTATAATATTTTAGGAATCACTGTTAAAGTGAAATTAACAAGTTTTATAACAAAGACATGAGCGCTGAAATATGAACGCTTTGGTTGATCTTAACGATCGATATTTCTTATAGAAGAGCACCATTAAAATGACAAACTTTGTGAATATCAACTCTGTAACTTTATTTGTATAAAAGATATAGTAAATTTAAAGTATCAGTATTTTTAGTTGAGCATCAGATCATCATTTCCTCCACACAAAACACATTGAAGGATGACAGCATGACACCTTCTTGTTGTAAAGGTTAGTTCACTTTAGTTACTTTTGGTCTTTGTTTATTTATCAGAAAGAACACTGGTGCAGGGCTACTGGCCGCGGCATTCAAAGCTAAGAAGGAAATTGTATTGACTTTATTTCAAAGAATTTAACTTTTATTATGTAATGGATATTATTATTACTTTATTTAGAACGTGAAAGTGTTCAAGCTTTGATTATTTAAATATGTTAAAACGTAAAATAATGAAGAATAACCTGTAGCTAATCACATGGACGGCTTCAGGAAAGGGAACTGCCCTAGTCAGTTGCGTGACGATGTTCGGCGCGGCCGGCCGGTATGGCCGAGCGGTTCTAGGCGCTTCAGTCTGTAACCGCGCGACCGCTACAGTCGCAGGCTCGAATCCTGCCTCGGGCGTGGATGTGTGTGATGTCCTTAGGTTAGTTAGGTTTAAGTAGTTCTAAGTCTAGGGGACTGATGACCTCAGCAGTTAAGTCGCATAGTGCTCAGAGCCATTTGAACCATTTGTTCGGCGCGCGGGAAAACGCGGCAGCAGACGCGGAGAGAGGGACGGTTCTCGTCGAGACACCAGAGGGGACAGTGCTGGAGCAGACGCGAAAGCGGACAGTTATGGTCTCGACACCAAATAGTACAGTTCGGCTGGAAACACCAAAGTGGACAGTTCGGATGCAAGCGCGAAAGCTGACGGTCGGATTTTAGGCAGCTAGGAAGTGAAACGACTTAGAAAATTTCGCGTTATGTGGTATCGCAGGACTGTCTCTGAGCGGTGATCAGCCGCGCGCCTGGTGTGAACTCTAACTCTTCGAGTAAATAACGAGATGGAGTACTGGACTTGTGTTTCGCGATGAGATTGTGAATGATCGAACTGTGTCAAATGAATATGAGCTCGAGTGTAACAGTAACTCTAAATACGACCACTTTCACTATTAGTTTGCTTTCTGAATAAACATTATTCTTACCAAATAGCAACTGTGTAGCCTACAACATTTATGGGTCGTTAATTTAGCTACCGAAATTATTATTACTGTTGTTATATGTTATGTCAACTTTTGAATGGTTCATACAAATTCGCAAACTTGCCATCAGACAATTTAACCAAAGGTTAACGAATGTCTAATTTAGGGCGTGTAATGCGACACGTGCGGTTCAACCCCTAAACGAGTTTGGACCAAAACATTTCGGCGAAGAGAAACTGCATGTGAACCCGAACATCTATGGGATACTAGCTCGCACAGTGTATTGAGAATTTTTTAGAGTAAGTTTTTAAGTGAAAAGTAATGGTTTGCGAGTTTTAAAAGCCACAACAGACAAGAAAGTAAGTATGGAATTAACTTTCATGTATTTCATAAAAACAATGAGACTATACGAAAGTGGATAATTGTTTGTAAACATGCAGATTGGCTTTCAGTTCAATACATTTAACTGACTGGGATTGTGAAAGGGATCTGAAAAGTGACCTGTTGAATATTCCTTCTGTGGTGTCACCGCCAGACACCACACTTGCTAGGTGGTAGCCTTTAAATCGGCCGCGGTCCGTTAGTATACGTCGGACCCGCGTGTCGCCACTGTCAGTGATTGCAGACCGAGCGCCGCCACACGGCAGGTCTAGAGAGACTTCCTAGTACTCAGCCCAAGTTCTACAGCCGACTTTGCTAGAGATGGTTCACTGACAAATTACGCTCTCATTTGCCGAGACGATAGTTAGCATAGCCTTCAGCTACGTCATTTGCTATTTGTCTTGTGATGCATGTACCGTCAGACCGATGTTCACCAATTATGGATTAAAGTTAAGTATTCCAGAAGCTACGTACTTTTCTTCCTACTATAAACTCCGATAACTGTTCCAGACCTCACGCCAGCCTGCTTGAGCTTAGACGCGTGCCTTTCGGCTACCAATCATAGTGGCTTGGCTGCCTTGCCAAGCCACAACACCTTCAACGCAAGTTTAAGACTGATTCTGTTCTAACTCTACCATCCTCTGGTGTTGATTTAGGGCGTAGTAATGATCCTAATAATGTGAGAAATATTCGGGCACAAAAACGAAGCTACTGTAAAGAAGAACGTTGCCAACTAATGATGAAATTACTACTAGACAAAAAAAGGAACCTTGAAAACAATCGCTGTTATAAATGCGACAATGCATGCTTCCGCCTAAAATTATAAATTATGGAAACAGAAATGAAAGATCTCAGGCAAAAGAATTAAAATTTACAAAATCTTCTCTCTCCATACAGTGCTGAGTTACATGAAATTAAAACATGTTCAGAAAGTGAATTAGGGCTCTTTTCCTGCCTATCAACAACAAGTGGTTATGAAAGGACGATGTACTAACTGGTCACTGGGAGATATGTAAAGGCTGCGACTTTACGTCGCTTATTTTATAAAACGTTATCTTTTGCCAGAGAAGTGTTGAAATATCATCTTAGTGAAGTCACTATTAAAAAGAAGACTCCGGCAATTTATTGTTCCGCCAGGTTTTATTGATTTATGCGTCAGTGTTTCAGAACTCAAAGTTATTAACAAAATTTGAAAAAGACGTAGTTCGGAGGCTTTACACTAACATTTGACCGGCCATACAAAAAAAAAACAGTCTAATATAAAGCTTAATAATAATAACGATAATAATAATACACTAAAAAGTGGAAAGTCTCGGTTATTTCATACTTGCGTATGAGATAAACATGCGTGCGTCGTGTGTCACTAACCTCCAACGTAGTGTGGATTGGCGGGAGGATTCACAGTGACGTCACAGCTCACAACCCCCTGTGCGTGATCACTGACGTGTATTCTAGTATCCGCGCCGTCTGCAAAATGTATGTGAGTATGGTTAGTAGTATAGAAGTAATAAATAAAACATCATGTCTGGTTCTAACGCTTTGCTGCATAAACAGAGAAAATGTAGTGAATCATAATCACCTTCCATTATTTTACGAAGGGTGTCAGTGATATAAAGTTTCCAAGCGTTTGAAATTATGCGTATTGTTCAATGGAAGTCTTTCACTCTCAAACACTGAATAAATAATCTGAGCAATTTGCGTACTGCGATTTACGCTGCTTCTAGATATGTACACATTTTCTGAATTAATAGTGATCTTTTAAACATTTCATGTAATATTATACTCCAATGTGTTGGTTATGACATCACTTTAAATTTTTAAATTCGGTTAATAATTACATGAAACAGTGGTGAAATTATTCAGTACTGAAAATATAACGTCACCAGTTGTCAAATGTGTGGTATCGATAGCAACGATGCCACGGAATAGTTTCTCAAGTTGGCACTACGAGAGACGTAGACGACAGCGCCCTCTAGCCGGTGCTATCAAGGTCTACGAGCTCCGCGATTGCTTCAGCCCATTTGATCATGTGCAGCCAGCCAGGACACTTCGCTTCAGCATTGCACCTACGTGCAAAGTTATGTAATCGTTTATCACCTTGTTATCACTTTGTTTTTGCACCAGTAAACCGCGTTCTTGCAGTACCGACTTGTATTTCCTTTTCCCGTACCTACCCACGCGCCGCCTTCCAGGCGGGATACAAAAAAATTAGTGATATTTTTACTACAACGTATTTCGGGGCTACGTTATCCCATTATCAAGTGATAGAAAACAAGATAACCAATCAATAAATCACAATACTACACATACTGACAATGACATAAAAGTATTTTATCGTCCTATAGTATATAACATACCTTAAAGATTCTATGCCATTTGACACTGCCAGAGGTAAAATCCAGCAGCCAACACGCATAGTAAAACATAAAACTATTTCTAGAGCATCTCATGTTGGCGTGTTACACTCTCAAGCCAGTGCCGTAAACTAGAGGCAGCCGCTTTCACACACCTAAGATAGGACTTTACCGCGACGCCTATGTCGTAGCGCCCAACGATTCTACTGTCATAAAATCTATTAACATTATACGCCAATGTGTAGAAAATTTTAGAAACCAATACTGCACCTGTGTTGAAACGTATGCAACCATATAGAGTGACCAATGGGAAACGTAAAATATAATGCCGCTAATTCGGGTAAGCTGGAGGCTGCTTCCCAAGGAGGATATCACTAAAGTCTGCCCAGAAATGCCCCTTGGACACTTCAGTCTTCTCACTTAATTCACTAACACATTCATTTCTTAAAATCTTCACCTCCCCTAAATTTTATAACAAGTACACTGGAGCAGTTTAACGACGTCTTCCTTGAGAAGCAGCGGTCAACTTATTTGAATTAGCGACGTTAAGTTTAAAGTTTCTGTTGGTCATTTTACATGGATGCACACCTTGCAACATACGTGCAGTATTTATTGGATTTAGGATTTACTAGGGCTTGACATATACAATGTGTGGTATCATAGCCAGTCGATACCAAATAGTGGGCAATCGTTGCCTTTATGGAGGTTGGCACTTCAGGTTCAGCTGCTGTCCGACGGCAGCAGCGACAGTGACGGGCGCCGCCCAGCATCTGGCCGTAGAAGTGCCACGCCCCCTGCTCTGAGACGCCCACGCTGCCATAGATCATGTGGATAAGAGACCACCCAACTGTCGTTCTTGCCGAGTTCCGGCCCATTTGTCGAGCAGTTTCTGATCGCAGCAGTCAGGTTCGTCATAGCGCAGCTGCAGCTTACTCAACCTACTCTAAAAAAGTCGTACATCAGAAATGACCTTAAGACTTACGTTTATTTCTGTGCTGTGATTTACTTACACAGGCTTTACGAAGGATTTATACATGTATTTCCTTGAAGACTGCCTTGAACCAAAGTTGAGTGTTGTGCGAGGGGAGTTCAGTAAATAATACAAAACTTTTTTTTTTACCTGCAAGTTTCGGTTGAAACAATTTGCTGTGGGATATGATGGAATATTCCCATTTCAACTCCTATAGTTTCATTAAGTTACAGTACGTGGCGACTCTAAACGAGGCAGTCAAAATGACGTCTGTAACGGAAGTGCGTTCCAAGTAGAAAACTGTAACTGAGTTTCTTTCGGTGTGAAACCAAGGCATCGTAAACATTCGCAAGCATTTGTAGAATGTTTGTAGAGACCTGGCAGTAAATATAAACGTGTTGAGTCGTTGGGTGAGGCGACACTCATCATCGCAACAAGGTCGCGCAAACCTATCCGATCTGCCACTTGCTGTCAGGCTGCACGCAGCTGTAACTCCTGCAGTGTTGGGACGTGCAGACACTCTCATTCGAGGTGATCGACGGATCAGAATCAAATAGCTTACTCCTCAACTGGACGTCTCCGTTGGCAGTGCTGACACACTCGTAAAAAAAAAAAAGGTAAATAAAAAATAAAGGTTCAAATTACCCTGAGCACTATGGGACTTAACATCTGAGGTCATCAGTCCCCTACAACTTAGAACTACTTAAACCTAACTAACCTAAGGACATCACACACATCCATTCCCGAGGCAGGATTCGAACCTGCTACCGTAGCGGTCGCGTGGATCCAGACTGAACCGCTCGGACACATCGGCCGGCTAACACTCGTTTACCATTTGGGTACCCAAATGTGTGTGTGCACTGGGATCCACCTTGAATGTGATCCAATCTACTTTCACAAAAAAGTGTGGCATTACTTACTGAATCGCGCTCATACAGTATTTCTCTCGTGAACTGTGTTCTCCTAATCGTTTAATTACTGTTTTGACCAATTGTACTTTTGGCTACGAGATTTTGGATTTGGAACATAGGAATTAGTGAGAGGAGCGTTGCAGCAAAGTACAGTTTTTGGTACATGAAAGTGGCTGCCTGAAGTTTACAGTTGTACTTACAGAGTATAAGTCGCCACCATCAGATGTCCTACGAAAAGTTTGATGTTTGACACTGCATGTTTACTTCTGGATTTTACTTTTGACGGTGCCTAATGGCATAGAAGCTTTAACGTATGTTACGTTACAGGACGATATAAATATTTCTATATGGTTGTCAGTAAATATCTTACTGCGATTATTGATCCTTTTCTCATTTAATTGCATGAGATAATGGGATAACGAAGTCCTAAAACATGCTGTGCGCAAAATACCACACACTTGACAACTGGTGGCGCGACATTCTCATTACCGATTCACGAGGCATTTCTATGATGGCCCCACAACTGACGACTGAAATTTTTGTTTTCCTTGGAAGCCATTAGCTAGGCAACATGCGGCTGGAGTTGGATGATCGTTTTAATTGTTTATTATTATAAGTAAAGAGTATTTATTAATGTATTTGTTTTGTTTTGTTTTGAGATTCTTAATTTTACCATATCTAAAAATATATTCAATTAATTGAAGCTCATAAGCACCAATTTCAATGGATCATTTTAATGTTGAAGTCACTGATAAGCCAACATTCTGAAATTTGCATCGTGTTATGGTTTATGAAAATCTGAGGCGAAAAGTGGGAACTCTAAATACATTTCTTTACTTATATGTTCAGTAACTATGAATGCAGTGTGGTAAGTTGCTCTTATTGGACTGTTTAAACTCACTGTTAAGTTTCCCTGGATGTTTTCTTTTTTTTTTTTTGCCCCTGTAGACTAGACGTCCTTAGAAAAGATCGATCCCGTTTTGCTATTCAAAAAAGATCGTAGTATGACTTGTCGATACCACTCGACCGGCGTCTTCAGCCCGAGAACGGAAATGCAAGTTTCCATCAGACGGCGAAACATGTCACGTGGGATATGGTGGACCCAGTGGTGCGTGGCCGCTGAGCCACGCCTCCCGCCGCTCTGGTCGAGCACCGCCCTCTGCTGGCTGGAGACACACAGCCCTCTTGCACTTGGAGCCTCTTCGCTACGACTCGATCGTTCATGCTTAGTTCAGGGAACCTCTTCCTTGCCGACTCAATGGTAGCTGGACTCTGTTTCTAGCTGCATTATTTGTAATGAGTCTTCATACACTTGGAGAGACGCAAATTAAGTGAATCTTCTGTTTGCTGTGTTAACTTGTTCGCCAATCATTTATGGTCCTGTCCACCTTTCCTACAACTATAGATGCCGCCCCACTCTGTAGTCCACATCTCCTTACCATTGTGTACGAAGTCGTACACAACAGAAGTTAATGAAGGACGTTCAGTGCGAAGAATCAGACTCAGCAAGTACACACGACCGTCGTCTGGTTTTTAATGGAAGTTGGGAAGAGCATGAAAGGTAGACAACTCCTCACCACAGTTACGGTTTAACTTGTTCACAGGTCCAGGAATATTTTCTGTTACTGTCTCCAGTCAGTTGTCAGTGGTCTTGCACAAGTCCTTTTTTCGCCTTCAAAAGTACATGAGAATATGAAACCTGGCTTAACCCCCATTAAATTGAAGAGCGTTTTATTGCTGATTACGGTCACCTTACACTGGTCTGCTGCACCTAGCCAACACTGAAAAAAGTTACAGGAATATTTTCTGTTACTGTCTCCAGTCAGTTGTCAGTGGTCTTGCACAAGTCCTTTTTTCGCATTCAAAAGTACATGAGAATATGAAACGTGGCTTAACCCTCATTATCTTGAAGAGCGTTTTATTGCTGATTACGGTCACCTTACACTGGACTGCTGCAACTAGCCAACACTGAAAAAAGTTACATCAAGACCGTGAAGATTTTTCGCCTTTTTAAAGCCATATACGTGACAAAATTCGGCAAAATGAAAATAGGAGCAACACGAAAAGCGCAAATGTTGTCCGACTTTCATTTCCTCGACATAATGGTGCTCTATAGTCTCAAGAATATGTCTTTGTGAATTACCTCGTGTAGGAAAGACTCCATTTTGCTGCAATACCGATAATATCTATTTATTTTCACATGTAACGTATTGCCAGCCGGTGTGGCCGAGCGGTTCTGGGCGCTTCAGTCTGGAACCGCGCGACCGCTACGGTCGCAGGTTCGAATCGTCCCTCGGGCATGGATGTGTGTGATGTACTTAGGTTAGTTAGGTTTAAGTAGTTCTAAGTTCTAGGGGACTGATGACCTCAGAAGTTAAGTCCCATAGTGCTCAGAGCTATTTGAACCATGTAATGTATTAGCTTCATACTGCGATCAAGTTGTGCTCATTAATACATACGCTGATGCGTATCGTAAGGAAAAACGTACACGTTCAAATAATAGGATTGTCGGGTAACATGGCACCACCAATTATCCCGTCCGATTGTGAAGTTTGTTAATCACTGCCGGGCTTCGACACCACAAAATAGTCCAGTGTTTACTTGGCAATTAGCTTGCTGCCAAATTTCTGTAACATCATCCGCCTAAATGTTATCAATTCCCAACCTGCATGTTACAGAGTATTAAAAAGTATTGATTGTTTGTGGTGCTCCCAGTTACATGCTTATCCCATCAATGCTGCTCAACTCCGCTACTCATTGAATTTATACAGTTCCGCTCAACACTGAAAAACTTTCTTCTCCGCTTTGAGCCCGTCTAGCAAGGATAGTCGACCTCTTTACCGTGTGCCCGCATTCTTTTATATCTGTTAGTTGCAAAAGTTTCAACCACCCACCTGTTCCACGGTAATTGTAATTTATAAACTAGGGAAGTAACTTTACTTTCATAGAATATATAAAGCAGCGTTACAAGAAGTTAAAGCCTATAATAATAAATAAATACAAAATATTTCATGTCCAATTTTTCTAAAAAGCCAATGAAAATGTTTTTAGGCCCTTCACCACCAACTGCACACCTTGGAAGTTGAAACGTTCATACAGTAGGGATCAGGTTGGTTACCATTGTTATAAGGGGACACTGTCAGAGAGATGTTGACCACAACGATCCTTAAATTACAAGAACAGAAACTGCACGTCACCATTTCGAGTCTTGGTGTCACTTACACCTCACATTGCCAGTGTCACACAAAATGCAAACAGCCTTTTCTTACATGTTCCACGTGGTCCTACAACAATCATTTTTGTTATGAATAAGCTATGTATTTCAGTACATTATAACTTGGTACAATTACATTTTCTATGCAACAACAAATAATGATGGAATATACAGCAGCTACACAATGTAAAACCAACGGGGAATAAGTCACTGTCACAAATTAATTTGTCAAACAGTCATATCAGACAGGATATAGAAAGTTATGTGAAGACCGTTTTCACTTGTTTTTCAAAACTGTGTTAGAGGATGTAATGGTCGCCTAGTCGTAGATATTGCTAATTGCTATAATCGCACTATTTCACTCCCATTTACGGAGCTTGTTAGCACTTGATGTTAGGTTGGCGCCATTAAAATGCATTGTGTTGTGGTAATCGCTGCTACTTGCTGGATCGCTGCTGTGTCTCGATGCTGATGCTGGCTCTAAATCTGGTTGTCTAGGGTTAAAAACATGAGGT
This sequence comes from Schistocerca cancellata, assembly GCF_023864275.1. Classification (NCBI taxonomy): domain Eukaryota; kingdom Metazoa; phylum Arthropoda; class Insecta; order Orthoptera; family Acrididae; genus Schistocerca; species Schistocerca cancellata. The sequence continues at coordinate 244,676,589 of NC_064626.1, read as the reverse complement.
CCCGTGTTTTTTATATGCTTTTGATGATAAAGAACGAGCGAAACCAACAAATATGTAAACTTCAAATATTTATTACTCTGGTGGCCATCTTAATTCCACTGTCCACCAAAGACCATGACACAACACAAAGTAGTACTTCCTTTACATGTTCTTTGCATTGTTTATCCACCTCAAACAATAACACACAAACACACTTTACCAAAGTGACATTCCGACTGCCTCCCGACCCTTCTTGCTGCTTTATAACATTGTCAAAGAGCTACTAAAAAGAGATATAGTTTATAAGTCACATGTACATCTGTTATCATAATTTGTGCAGAAAAGTTATTAATTTGCATCGAGTGACATAATTTAACATGTTATTAAAATGACAGACAGATTTGTTGACTTGACAGAATAATTCTTTGTTACAAAAAGGCCGTTTTTTACAAGTTTGTCAATTGACTTCTCTAATTTGCATAAATAAGTAAATAACATGAATTATTAAGAATTACATTGGTTTTCGTCTAAAATAGGATTGATTTCGTGAATACTGAGTCAAACCGCTCCTAGTGGACAAATAGGTTTCACTGGGTAATTTTTATTTAAGGAGATCCAAAATACCTAAGTTGGCCACTATTTTTCGTACTTCATATTAATTATTTAAGACGAACTTAGTGTTTTTACATGATGACATTTGCTGTATCAGTGATCAAGTGATATAAACTTTTGTGTGGGTCAGTTATTCAGTATAATTTAATGGGTTGACTGTTTATAGAGACATGTTATGCAATCATTGTTAACATACACAATAACTTTTCTATAATCATAAATACTCGTTAAACTGGTTGAATTTGGAGGGTATCACATACTTCGGTACAGTAAAGCCTTTAATATGTTCCGTTACAAGGACCTAGGACTAGCACATGCTGTATACTGTACTGGAATATGCTGGAATACTTGCTGTATACAGGTTGTAACAGGTATAAGTGAGATATTTTTATATTTTGTACCTTAATATGTACACACATCAGTGTGATGGCTATCTTCTCTGCATCAATCTTCCCACAATTACGTCACAAACGCTATGACCTGATGTTTTCTGCAATGCCGTACTGCGCCACTAAGTGGACTACGCCTGTCAACAAAGACTAAACGATTTGCGTTCACGCATACATTCTTCATCATCTGACTTTCTGCCCCAGGGAAAGTAAGCATTAAAGATTTGCTTTTATCACATTTACCTGGCAATACTAACCAACCTAGAAACGTAAGACTTATGATGGCTGTAGTTAGTAGTCTCAAAATAGCGTATACACTGATGCAATGCTGCTCAGAACACCATCCTCAACTGGCAATACAAAGATATACACTTACATCCATTACACTCTGTATTTCTGCTTGTCAGCACCACAGCACAAAAATACCTGCTCATGTAGCCTTATGGCTTGTCGGACAGCGAGGTGAGCCTGACCTATATCGAATACGTGCGACGGATAGATATGGTACATAGGTCTTGTGTGTGGGTTTTAAGCGGTTATTGACATTTGTGTAGGCAAATGCTGGACTGTTCCCCAATATCTGCCAAATGAAAGAATTAAAATAAGATACCTCTGAGCCGCGCACGGCTCGTGTTCATCCCATTAATTGTTTGTCATCTTCTGTTATGGTAGTGCCACCTCGTTTTCTTATTCCATTTACTGGCGTCACTAACTTCCTGTCTTACTTGCCCATGAGTGGCAGCAGCACTGCATATCGATAAGTGCGCTGTCGTACCATCTCTGGAACGACCAATAGTATTTCCGTATTGTCGTGTGTCAGGTAGTCAGAGCGTTGGAGCCACACCAGCAGTGCAGTCGGGCACGGTGCAGGAGTCCCGGAAGGACCAGGAGTCCAGTCGGTAGGTTGGTGTGGAGTAGCAAGCAAGTCCAAGATGCGCGGTGTCGGGCTGGAGCCGCTGGCGGCGTGCACGCGCGGTTGGCGTGTGAAGTGTTGCTTGCGAGTGCTACGAAGTTCGTCGCCCACGGATCTTGGACATTAAAGTTGAGTCCTCACTTAACTTACTATCTAGCCTCAACTGTTTACATTTCTTCGTTTGATCCCGATCGTCACTTTTGGGACATTCCTGCGAGCAACAACATGTGTGTCTTTAAGTCGGCTAAGATTCCAGCCGTCTTCCTGCGGAGTTTAACTTCACTTATTTATTTCCTGTTTTTGAAGTTCACTAGCGGTATCTTCTGCCTTATGGTCGTTGACGTTCTGGTTACCTGCCCTGGTCGTTGACGAATTTTAGGCAGTGTATTCTCCTCGTCGTGTTGTTGCTGTCCAGTGCAGTGTGTACTTTGACAGCTGAGGTGTTGCTGGTCGTTGTGGGCGCCAGTATTCTGTATGTCGTGTATTGAAATCTTGTGGTCAATTTGCTGGTTGCATGGAGCGGAACTGATTTGGTTGATCGGTCGATCAGTTGTCTGTCGGTTGGGTTGCCTCCAGATTAAGAAGTTGTTGGACAGGCTTCCTGTCTCACCTTAACAGGCGTTAGTGTTACAATCCCTGGCTGACTCTTAGAAACTTCTGAGCGCCGTTCCTTGTGTGTCATGTAGTAATTTCCCTGTTTGGATTTTAGTTATTTGGTTGTGTGGCTTTCGGCCGAGTTCAATATTTCTTAAATTATTGTTCTTGTCTTGCCCTTAAGGCATGAGATTTTTATATTTTTATATGAGGCCTTCAGCTGAATTTTACTGTAGACGTTTTAAGATAATGCTTTCTGCCTTTTAGATTGAAACTCTTTCTTGGCCTTCAGCCGTTATACATATTTTGTTGATATGTGGCCTTCAGCCGAGTATTAATATCTCTTAAATTAATATTTTTGTCTTGCCCTTAAGGCGTGAGATTGTTATTCTTTATTTTATATGAAATGTTTTAAGATATGTCCTTCTGTCCTATAAATTTGAAACCTTTCTTTCTAGGGCTTAAGCCATTAAATTATTTGTTGGTGAGCGAACTTAAGCTGAGTTTTAATATCTCTTAAATTTATCTTCTTCTCTTGCCCTTAAGTCATAAGTTTGTTATGCTTTTGAATGGGACCTTCAGCCCAATTTGCATGAAATGTTTTAAGATAAGGCTTTCTGCCTTTTCTTTAAAACTCCAGCCTAGTTCTATTAAAATTAAATTGCTAAGGCCTTCAGCCAATTAGATTGAAGATTTAGAAAATATTCTTGGGTGAGACCTCCAGAAGAGCCTCATATTTCAATTTTGCTTAAGCTTTGTGTCTTGGATTTTAGATGTGGCCTTAAGCCGATCTAAAGTTAATCAAAGGACGTCGATTAAGGTTTTAAGTGTTTTGCATCCTTGTTGTAATATTTTGTGTTGATAAATAAAGTTTGTATGTTGAGTGCAACTGACAGGAATTCATTTTAGCCCCTTTCCACAACCTAATCCGCTCTGTCTTGCTAGCCCAGGTATTTCAAGCTCCCAGAGCAAAGTTTACATGATTCACAGTCAGACGCCATACATGACTTCGCTCTATTAGGTTGACTGATGACTGTGGTGACAGGAAGGGCATCTGGCCACAAAATAAAAAAAAAAATCCAAATAATGGGAACAGCAGATACTGTTCGATGGAATAAAACGCCAGGAATGATAGTACAATATCTCAAGGGTTATGGAAACTGCCATTCAATATGATTGCTTACGGCCAACGATGCTTCCACTATGACTGCGCGGATTCAGTAAGGTCTCTGACTTCATGGAGTATGTTCTTATACTCCTACGAGGTTGCTGGCAGTGGCAGCTTACCGGCGAATCCCAGAAATATCCACTAAAGTCACTCAATAAAATCCTTCAAGGTGATGTGGCAGTACACCCAGGAGATTCACTACATTCACAATATCACAGTGAAATTCTCACCTAGTAATATACTCTCTGTATGTCCACCATTTCAGAGATGGTTGCAGAACTCGAATGTTCGATAGAGAATGTCAAATGAAACACCCTTCAACCGTCTATTTTCCAAACTTATTTTATTTTATCACCAGTTTCAGAGATTTAATACGCCATCTTTGGGCCCCCGACTATCATGTAGGAAGATTCCACCTCGGTTATGGTCAAAACAGGGGCCACCAATACTGGTATTAGTAGATTTCTACTTGCTTTAGAGACACTTCAGTCATTATCTGCCAATGAGTCGGCAGATGACGGTTGAGGTGATCGCTATAGCAAGCAGAAATCTACTAATACCAGTATTGCTGACCCCTGTTTTGACTAGAACCGAGGTGGACTCCTCCTACACGTCGCTCACGGGCCTGAGGATAGCGTAGTAACTCGTCGAAACTGGTAGCCAAATGAAAAGTTTGGAAACTAGACGACTGAAAGGCATTTCATTTGACACCTTACTTTTGTATCCGTTTCAGTCACAGTGAACTGTCAGAAACTTGGGTAACCACCTTTCGTAGTGCGCACTCTTTCGAGATGCGCAGGAAGAGGGTCAATGAGTTTCTGGAAGGTACCGATTGGGATATGGTGCCATGTCGACTCTAGTGGTGTGTGCAGCTGCGTAGGTTTCTCAGTTGAGGATCCATGGAGGGGACAGCCAGACCAAAGTGGTCTCACATATTATCGATTGTATTTGATCCGGAAAGTTTGGTGACCAGGAAGTACGATAAACTCATCCTGGTGTTCTTTGACCCGCGCACGTACTCTGCAAGCCGTGTGACACGCTGCATTGTCATGCTGGTAGATGCTATTGTGGCGAGGAAGAACCAAGCTGTATATAGGGATGAATATGGTCTCTTGGATAGATACATACTTTTGTTGATCCACTGTGCCATTCCTAGTGACGAGATTACGCAGGGAATGCTACGAAAACATTGCCCAGACCATACTGTCCCCTCCACCGTTCTGGACCCGGTCGATGATTGTTTCAGGGCCGTAGAAGCCAATGGCCATCTGACTGATGAAGCATAAAACGTGATTCATCTGAAAAGTCCACCTTTTGCAACTCAATGGACGTCCAGATACGGTACTGGTGTGCCAGTTTCAGCCTTCGTCGCCGATGAACCGCACTCAGCATGGGTGAATGAAGCAGGCGCCTTCTGTGGAGGCACAAACGCAGCAAAATTCACTGAACAATTGTTGAGGAGACTCCCTTTGGTAGCCCCTTGTTAATCTGTATGGTATGTTTCTTAACAGTTGCACGTGTATTCTCCAGAACCCCTTTGCAACCGCTTTCTACCCCTGCCATCTATGGCCCCTGGTGCACCAAAGTTGCCTGAGCGCCGATTTTCGGTAGCGCCATTTTGCCATGCACAATATGCATTAACCACGGCGGCACGCGAACAATTTACAGACCTACTCGTTTCGGAAATGTTTCCACCCTTGGCCAGAAAGCCAATGACCATGCCCTTTTGGAGATCAGATAAATTGCTCCGATTCCGTATTTCAACAACGACTGCACTGTTGTCCGCGTCCCCAGTGACATGCTTTACATACCCTCCACTGCTAGTGCTGCCACCTGTCGTCTGTGAGTGGTAGTTGCATGTTGACGTCGAACATAGGCGGTGGTTACATTAATTTCATACATAGTTCAGAAACTCAGTTCTGTTCGTAGAAGTGTAGCCGCACGTAACAAGGTAACATCGGCCATCTCACTATAATACAACAAAGAGAAACGACTTTAGTACATCTGTGAGGTTTCAGGGACAGGGTACAGGTATGTATATGCGTGACATCACACAATTAACGTCTAATATTGTGTGAGAAGGCTGACCAACAACACAAGAAATACTGTTCTGTCACTAAGTGTCCAAAAATGGTGGGCTAACCGACACTGTTCTTAAGCAAAATGAAAATGATAATCTCTTCACTGGCTACATTTTACCGAATTAACTCAGAACTCAACTAAGGTCTATTGTGAACTAAAATGTGGTAAAGTCCCACTTTTCCAATAGCTAATACAAAGTAAACCTATGTTCGCACGCGCATACTCAACCTCTCGTACATAAACAGATACAAATATATATTTACCGTAATGTTGTATGTTACTAGGTAGGTAAAATGGATAATGCCTTGATCAAGGTAGAGTTACTGAGCATTAATGCCACTAGAGCAAATTTTCCTGGATGGAGCAATAAATGTTTGACCTGTTGTGAAACTCTTGAAAGTCTGTTAAACAATCAGTGCATAATCAGTTGTAACTGAGATGAAACTTTAATGTGAAATAGCTACAACGAAGTTCCTAGGAAACAAAGTATTCCTACAAGACTTTTATGCAGTAATGTAACCAAAATGACAGCGAGTAATATCTTAACTTTCACACCAGAACACAATTATTTAGTTTTATTATTAACTATCTGAATAGTTGACGAAGATCTGATGTGCTTTACCGTTAACAATATTGAAATATGGTCAGAGGCATATTATCAAATTCGCATATACACATTCAGCTGCTCATAATTATGAAAACGTCTGCCTAAAAATATAAGGTGATCCTCTCATCTCATTTGTCACTGCTGCAACAGAAGATGCTGGCTGAATCTGCAGTGCAACGCACGTTTTGCTGAACCAAAGGAAGCTGGCAGTATGGAAATCTGTCCCAAATGCAGGCATTGTAAACTGTAAAAGAATATTTTCTTCCACAATAGCGACTCCAAAAAATTATCCTATGGCATGAAAGGTACCAAAACACTTCGGTAGGTACAGTATTTGCTTGAGTCTAGTGCATAATTATGTAAGACATACACACAGTTTTTCTGGCAACAACAGACACCAATATCCACAATTTATTTAGCTAGCATAGCGTCAATTTATTCATCTTTCCACTTTGAAACTAAGTCGTTGCTTAGGCTCACAATAAATGCTGTGATAAATGATGGACTATCATTTCTATTTACAAAGTCCAGTCCTCTTTTTGCAAGTAAGTAGTAAGTGTGTATGTTGGATGTACTCACGGATAATTTACTGAGAAAATCCTACCCACCCACAAAGAAAGATATAATACATAATCTTTATTTTTAGCTCTCTTCAATCCATTGTACTTTAGTTAAATATCACCATCTTCAAAACATTCAAAGTCCGATTCACTTATTACTTAATTAAACCAGTCTGTCAAAATAATTTTAAATTATTATCAAGCTCGATACAAATCTTGTTTCCATATCTAGTATTTATGTATTCACATCCCGTAATGCAATACAATATATTTTCTGCTAGCTCACCAGTCTTTATAAACAAATTAGAATTGCCTGCATTATTTATCCTCTTCAGTAGAGAATTAATTTATACAGAATAAAAAATAACAAAATTAAAAATTTTCACTCAGAATTCTATAATGAGCACCAAATGTTAAACTTTCCTTATCATATATGACTATGTAGGCAGCTGCATCTTTCGGAATTTTATCATTAAAAATGGCAAGTAATTTAATTGTAGTTTTCTGTGCGGTAAGCACATTCATTCTCCTAGACATATTTATAACAAAAACATGATAATTCTCAATAAAACTGAAGAGATTTACTTTGACATCCTCATTCAATTGAGTGACTCTCCTAAATTCGAAGAATGCGTCATATACTTTCAGATGATTATTTGGTGGATCAAGATTCCACAATTCTTGAGGAGAAATTTCATTTCTTCCATTTTTAAATAGATATTTTGTAATTTAACATGATCGAATAAAAAAGAATCAATTAGTTGATTAATTTTTTGATTATTTTGGAAAACAACGAAAATAATGTAAGGCACATGAAATTTTGAAGAATTATAGTAATTAGTAATATCTAGTTCAAAATTTCTTTTTCCTTCTAATCCAGCTATTTCAACTGTTTGGGACTGAAAGAAAGTAATTGGAATTTTGGATGTTTGAATCTGTCTTCTTCTAGGTTTGGTGAGTATTCTGGTTCATAGTTTATGACAGGAACACGAATTTCCACAGATTCTACTACAATTTTACATTCTTTTGGAAGTGTATCTTTTATTTTAATTTCAGCATCGTTTTTGTCAGCCCATCTAAGAATAGCATCTCCAGCACTTTAACTCCAAGTAAAAATTACTGTTAAATCTCCTTCCCACATCACTTCTTTATAATCTTTGAAAAATTTACCAAAAAAAATCTAGTGGAAAAAGTATTTCACTTTTCTTAATTTTTATCTTACCATTATCAAGGATATGACCTTCCATAGTTAACTCATAGGATATAGTGGAATTTAATCTCATAAGGACAGATGAAGAAATGAATGGATGTTCCATTCAAGACAAAATATTGTTTCCTTTCTTTATAGTGATAACCTCAAACAACTTTGCCACACAGTTGCCCATTAATTTTGTTTTTGGATTTTCCATCATATGATGTATAATCTGTACCATCAGCTACAATAATACTAAAACTAATCTATAGTTGTGTATGAATTAGATGAACCCATACATCTCCAATATTTATATTAATCTATGGGTTCTTATTAGGGACATTTAGATTATTTTTAGTCTTCTCATTCAGAGGAAATGAGTAAAACTGATAACTCTCGATTTTGTTCATGATGTAATAACAATAAAATTTATTAAGACATTTCTAAAACAACTGTTACATAAGCACCATTAAAGCCAATCAATTGTCATTTTCATCAATATAGATATTTCTAAATTTTGAATTGGTTCAAAAATTGGAATATGTAGTGGATAATGTTGTTTGTGAATTATCAGCCCACTAAATTCTGCATTAGGTGTGAAAGAGGCAATTATGTTAGTTTCTTGATGGAAACGATCAGTATGCTTCACAAACATCCCATCAGCCCAACTAAAATTTATATTTATTAATTCAGACAGAATAATTTTAGAAACATCATTAGCAACAGTCTTTTCATTAGCTCTAACAATTTTGTTACTAAATCCAAGCACACTTGCAACAGTATCTTTTACATCCATATATAACTTAACATTACACTCAATCTGCTTTAATGTGAATATTAGGGTTTTGTGAATGAATAAATTTTTGCAAGTTTTTCAAACTACACTGACCATTTGTAATTTCTGTCGTCTCTCCATCACAATATAGTTTGTTAATTTCTTATATAATATTTGGAGGTAAAAAAATTGAATAAAAACCAACCAGTGCAACATTACTAAATCTGTCGAATAAATAAGTCTAATTATTGGAAAAAAGACGTTAGTTAATAGTTTTGTGCACTTTATAGACGCTAGTTATGAGAAATTATTACAAATATTTCATAATATTAAGTCATTTCATTGCATTCTGCTTTCGTAAAATGTAGAGGAAGGGTTTGTACCTTTGGCATATATTTTTTAATGTCACAGTAGATGCAGTAACTGGGCTTGTGATGTACTTATTTAACGATTTCATTACTTGTCTCATTTCCCATCAAATAAATCACAATACATAGTACATTTATTAAAGTTCTGTGCTATAGAGATAATTTTTCTAAATATTGTGTTTGTGGCTCAGGGTACAATGTTGTCTTGTACCATACACCACAGCGCAAAATAAATTGGCAAGTCACATATTTTGAATAGACATAATTGAACATAAACACAAGACTAATAATGTAAACATCCAATTTCTCTGGTTAACAGATTAGGCCTAAAATTCATCTTACAAACATTTAGAAGCAGCAAATCACTTATTTTTTTAAACCTATGAAGCATTTCTATATTGCTAACATTCGTTGCTTATTGTAAATATGTATTACAGAGTACTTGAGCTGTGACTATGGCACAATATCACCAATTGGTTCTAAGTGCAATTTTCCTTCCACTTCGGTAAATTGTTAACATAGTGTCAAATAATAATGCGGTGGGAAAATTCAAAGCATGATTGTTAAGATAAATGTTTATTATAAATATTAAGCAGTAATTCTTAAATGTATTTGTTCATATAAACATGGAATAATATGGAATAAAGAACAGAAAAAAATATTTTTAGGTGAAAAGAAAAAGCAACCTGTGCACAGGAAACTGAATTAATTGCAGCTTGCTCCTTGCTCCTTTTGTGTGGAAAAGGCTGAAGTTATAGAGTAAAGACCAGAAATAAAATATTGACTCAAGGCATATTCCAGCAAAGGCACAAGCCTGTACCGTACACCATTCCACATCTCAAATACACCTCTCGGCGGGATGCAGCGGTGCATATTATAAATTAAGGCACCATGATGCGTTGTTCTGTGTGCTTGTGAAGGCTGATCTGTGGAAGCACTGTAGGGATTTTGAAATGGTTTTCGCTAATAGGCTAAACGGGAAGAAAGATTTGTGTACAATTTAGTACCGTTACGACAGACAGTTCATTCGGCTGTAGATGCTTAGAGCCGGAGCTGGTAGCTAGTTCAACACAATTGTAGTAGAATATAATCCGAAGAGAAATTACCCAGTCACAACTACTTTTTTCTTTGATGGCATAATATTATCGCTGTTTTTATATTTTTTTCTCTTGTTCTTTGGGTGCTTCTATGTTGTCACATTCTTCGATACGTGGACCGTCTATTCAAGAAAATAAAAGGCTGTTTGTTTTTATACGATAGGCGTTTCCCATTCTTCTACTTACGAAGCATTCTCTGTGGCCTGTAATACTAGTCTGTTTTATGCATATACTGAATGAGTTTCTAGATATATTAGTACGTCACAGTTTTCCGTAATTATCTTATTTTCAGGTAAGAAGCAACTAATTTGCACCTTGTTGTCCTCCGTACTCTAGGATGTTAGATTTTCAGTGTCTGAGATCATATTTCATATTTTTTCAGAAATATCTTTGTTGTTTGTGTGTGTTTACTGTTTATAACAGTGTTTCCTAGCTTTTCGTTTGGGTTATCGTACCAGTAAGCAGTAATAGGGTAATATTATACTGATGTTTCAGTACTCCTTAAGCTATCTGGAGCATCTGTAATTAGAGATAATTTGAGCTACAGTGCTTATTTCAGTGACATTATGCAGCGTAAGCTAACGTAGCACGAACTACATTGCACTTTGTTGAAGTTAGCCAATGTGGGCGGTTTCCGGTCACCAGCTGGTTGAGTCCTCTGAGGGCGAAGCGCTGTCTTCATCCTCCGCGCATAGAGGAACTTGGTGCTAATTTCACGCTAGCTGCCTTTGGTGAGATATTGCTTTCGTGGCCGGCTAACGCTAGGAAGATGCCGCGTTAGGGAGGAAGGACGCCCCACCGGAGAGGACGTACCCAAAAAAGGCGTCTCAACTCTCCACGGCTCACCTTCCACGTCAGAGAAGTTCATCTGGGTAGAAGGAAACATTCTTACTGCATTGACTCTGTTCGATTTGTTCTACATCTACATCTACATCTACATCCATACTCCGCAAGCCACCTGACGGTGTGTGGCGGAGGGTACCTTGAGTACCTCTATCGGTTCTCCCTTCTATTCCAGTGTCGTATTGTTCGTGGAAAGGATTCTCGGTATGCATCAGCGTGGGCTCTATTCTCTCTGATTTTATCCTCATGGTCTCTTCGCGAGATATACGTAGGAGAGAGCAATATACTGCTTGACTCTTCGGTGAAGGTTATGTTCTCGAAACTTTAACAAAAGCCCGTACCGAGCTACTGAGCGTCTCTCCTGCAGTGTCTTCCACTTCCCGTGCGGAAAAAGTTAGGAACCCTCACTAGCAATGATAATCTCAGAAACAGGTATAGTACGGTAAGCTAAGATCTCCCTAGTTTCAGAGGATTCCTAACCTGGTCTACCTGCATTGTTACAAGCAACGAAAGCTACAGTTAGCCATCCGTTACCCAAACTAGAGGAAGAAGAAACTTTCATTAAAGAAAAATTTAACCTCGCACCATAAAATAAAGTAGGTCCATTAATAAGAACAAATTGAGTAGTTTTACCAACTCCTCTCGTTTCGTTCTTTTTACCCTTCCCAGAAGATGTCGAAGCACCAAGAGTGGCGTCCACATTGACAAGTGATTTGTAAACCAGCATTCGCCGGTGACGACGACCTGTTTCTGAGATTATCATTGCTAGTGAGGGTTCCTACCTTTTTCCGCACAATTATCATCTCCGTAACGCTTTCGCGATTACTAAATGATCCTTAACGAAGCGCGCTGCTCTCCGTTGGATCTTCTCTATCTCTTCTATCAACCCTATGTGGTACGGATCCCACACTGCTGAGCAGTATTCAAGCAGTGGACGAACAAGCGTACTGTAACCTACTTCCTTTGTTTTCGGATTGCATTTCCTTAGGATTCTTCCAATGAATCTCAGTCTGGCATCTGCTTTACCGACGATCAACTTTATATGATCATTCCATTTTAAATCACTCCTGATGCGTACTCCCAGATAATTTATGGAATTAACTGCTTCCAGTTGCTGACCTGCTATTTTGTAGCTAAATGATAAGGGATCTATCTTTCTATGTATTCGCAGCACTTTACACTTGTCTACATTGAGATTCAATTGCCATTCCCTGCACCATGCGTCAATTTGCTGCAGATCCTCTTGCATTTCAGTACAATTTTCCATTGTTACAACCTCTCGATACACCACAGCATCATCTGCAAAAAGCCTCAGTGAACTTCCGATGTCATCCATAAGGTCACTTATGTATATTGTGAATAGCAACGGTCCTATGACACTCCCCTGCGGCACACCTGAAATCGCTCTTACTTCGGAAGACTTCTCTCCATTGAGAATGACATGCTGCGTTCTGTTATCTAGGAACTCTTCAATCCAATCACACAATTGGTCTGATAGTCCATATGCTCTTACTTTGTTAATTAAACGACTGTGGGGAACTATATCAAACGACTTGCGGAAGTCAAGAAACACGGCATCTACCTGTGAACCCGTGTCTGTGGCCCTCTGAGTCTCGTGGAGCAATAGCGCGAGCTGGGTTTCACACGACCGTCTTTTTCGAAACCCATGCTGATTCCTACAGAGTAGATTTCTAGTCTCCAGAAAAGTCATTATACTCGAACATAATACGTGTTCCAAAATTATACAACTGATCGACGTTAGAGATATAGGTCTATAGTTCTGCACGTCTGTTCAACGCCCCTTCTTGATAACGGGGATGACCTGTGCCCTTTTCCAATACTTTGGAACGCTACGCTCTTCTAGAGACCTACTGTACTCTGCTGCAAGAAGGGGGGCAAGTTCCTTCGCGTACTCTGTGTAAAATCGAACTGGTATCCCATCAGGTCCAGCGGCCTTTCCTCTTCTGAGCGATTTTAATTGTTTCTCTATCCCTCTGTTGTCTATTGCGATATCTACCATTTTGTAATCTGTGCGACAATCTAGAGAAGGAACTACAGTGCAGTCTTCGTCTGTGAAACAGCTTTGGAAAAAGACATTTAGTACTTTGGCCTTTAGTCTGTCATCCTCTGTTTCAGTACCATTTTGGTCACAGAGTGTCTGGACATTTTGTTTTGTTCCACCTACCGGTTTGACATAAGACCAAAATTTCTTAGGATTTTCTGCCAAGTCAGTACATAGAACTTTACTTTCGAATTCATTGAACGCCTCTCGCATAGCCCTCCTCACACTACATTTCGCTTCGCGTAATTTTTGTTTGTCTGCAAGGTTTTTGGTTATGTTTATGTTTGCTGTGAAGTTCCCTTTCCTTCCGCAGCAGTTTTCTAACTCGGTTGTTGTACCACGGTGATTTATTTGTTTGTGTCTCGAGCGTCTGGAGAATTAGCCCAGTTTTTTGCTATATGGACGTAAAAAACCGTTCAAAAACCGAACTCTGGTTGCCGGTGTACAAGGGCGACTTCAATTCCTTGTGCGGATGCTTTAGTAATACTGTGGACCGAAGCCCACTACAGTTACGGCAGCGCATAGGTGGGTAGTCACAGTTCTTGCACTGATCAATGGTCGTCACAGTGTTGCGAACGATAGATAATGAGATGTGAGAAAACGAAAGTAACGAATATCTTTTTCTGGTTCTTCGTCTTGCATTAGATGCTATCGGTCTGCAGGGTGTTTTGCTTTATACTAATACCATATGAATTACTAAATAATGTTTTTGTGCTGAATTATTTCATCGCGCAGATTCCAATGACGGACGCTACTAACAAAATACGTACATGTTACAATATTTTAGCTAAACGAAGAACTACTCTATTTCCTATAGTAGCGTAAGGAGAAGTTCCCATGGTCATTACTTCCATTTTCTGAAATACAGCTTGTGATCCTTCGTAGTAATGTTACGAGTCTAGCTATGTAGCTATGAAGGGAATATTTAACACACACACACACACACACACACACACACACACACACACACACACACACACACACTGTTATGTTATCTGTTATCTCTTTTGCACATGTTAACAATACTGTTAAATAGCAGAGCTCTCTTTAACGATTTACAAACTCCTACGCTTACATACATTAATTCTTTACTAATATTCAGGCCTACCAAAATGAGGTGTGATTGAAATTTTAACAATGCGATTGAAACTGTCAAAATCCAATGCAATAAAGTGATTCCCATGCAGACTGTGCTACACTTATTATGGAAAAGTCTGCCATTTTGTTGTTATTGTTTGTTATTCTTAAAAATTGTGGGAATATCTATGAGTGCTTGCGGAAAAGTAATGCTCCGAATTTTGTATTCTGTTCTCAATATCGATTGAGCTATTACATGTCATACACGTTACTCGATAGACATTCAAGCTCCGTTGAAGCAAGCTGCAACCCACTGCCACTGAGGGCTCCGAATTGTAACGTTTAACATGGTGCTCTATAGCGTAATTATGTGTGTGCGTGAGAAACAATGTTTTATATTAGAGTTTCTAACCACAGGAAACGTGCCTCCAATTGAAATCCTTAGAAGAATGAAATCTGTGTACAGTGATGATCATATCGACATCGGTAAAGTGCGACACTGTGTTGTTATGCCCATAATCTAGGAAATGGTGGTGCTAACTTTCACTTGTGTGCAAGAGCCAGTGACTGCTGATACGCCCAAATCTCCCCCACGTGTTCATCTCCTCCAATTTGCTGATGACACCGCCTTCCTGGCCCTTTATCCTACCCTTCAATGGTCCCAACGTACACTGCAAACCCACCTTGACCAGCTCACCACCTGGTGCAACCAGTGGCTCCTTCGTATCAACCCCTCTAAGATCCAGGTGATTATCAGAGGCCACATCACCCGCTCCTTCCGTCTCCATGATTTCTATTAAACGATTTATGGTCGTCCTATCCACCTCACTCCTACCTTAAAATACCTTGGCCTCACCCTTGGCTGCCACCTCACCTGGACTCCCCATCTACTTACAGTCCAACACAAAGCCCACAAAAGACTTTACCATCTGAAACTCCTGTCTGGCCAGACATGGGTATCGCATCCTTCCACAATCCTTCACACCTACAAATTCTTGATCTGCCCTATCCTTTGTTATGCCGGCGTCACTTGGATTTCTGCCTCACCTAGATTCTATAAAGCACTCTGCCTCGCCTTTTGTATCTGCCTTCCGTCCCCCACGTGCATACCCTACGACCTCATCCCCTTCCCCAACCTTCTTCTTTTACTTGAACACATCTGCACTCTGTATATCATCTGCCAACTCGCCCCCCCCTCCCACCCCCTGGTGTCGCCATTCCTCTCCACCCCAGTCCATTGGCACACCTTTACTGTCGTGTCCCACCCTCTCTCCACCTCCTGTACCACCACAACTTCCAGCACCTACCCATCCCAGATGATAAGCTTCCTACCAACTCTAACCCCACCTTCCTACTCCTCAGATCTCCTTTCCCCTTCCCTTCCCCTGAGTGGTTCTCGCCCTCCTACACCCCTCCATGCCCCCTTCTGTGTCTCTGCACTCCCTTCTGCCTTCTCTTCCATCTCCTGCCTCATGGTGCGCCTCCTGCCCCCTTTATCTTCTTTCCTGCAACCCCCCCCCCCCCCAGCCCCTCACTGCACCACTGCACATTCCTCCCTTTTTGCCTCCAGTCCCTCGGCAGGTTCCTATCAGTTTTTATTCTTCATGAGTGTTCCATCATTTCCAGTGGGTTTGTTTTTTATCTGTCTCACTCTGCATGATTTTTATACTGTGGCCAACTTTAAACTTCTGTTTGACTCCAGTAATTTTAAGTGCGCAACGAATTGCCAGCATTGTTCTTTTAACTTTATGTCGACTAGAATAAGATTTTCACTCTGCAGCGGAGTGTGCGCTGATATGAAACTTCCTGACAGATTAAAACTGTGTGCCCGACCGAGACTCGAACTCGGGACCTTTGTCTTTCACGGGCAAGTGCTCTACCATCTGAGCTGCCGAAGCACGACTCACGCCCGGTCCTCACAGCTTTACTTCTGCCAGTATCTCGTCTCCTACCTTCCAAACTTTTCAGAAGCTCTCCTGCGAATCTTGCAGGCCTAGCACTCCTGAAAGAAAGGATATTGCGGAGACATGGCTTAGCCACAGCCTGGGGGATGTTTCCAGCTCAGATGGTAGAGCACTTGCCCGTGAAAGGCAAAGGTCCCGAGTTCGAGTCTCGGCCGGGCACACAGTTTTAATCTTGCAGGAAGTTTTTTATGTCGACTTGTTAGCTGTCCCCCAGTGCATGTCCCTGTATTAGAGTACATTCTAACTCCCTTTTTATGTAAGAGATCCCCTTTCATGTATTTTCATAAAGCCATTTGGCTGAAGAGCGGTGGACAGTGCTGCTGCCAGCCCTCCCCTGCCCATATGGGGCAGGGGCATGAAATTACAATGAAGGAAAAAAAAAACAGAGCCGCGATCGGGTTAGTGAACTCATCAAAGAAAATCGTCCGATAACACAGACACAGTTCTCAGGTGAATATAGCACACCACAAGTAGCGTGTACGGGCCATCATTGGGGAACCATGGCGCAACTGTTGTACAGAAAACTGCTGCACGGTGGGATTCTCGAATGCTCACTCGCTACACAAAACAGAGGGTACTGAACATAATTAAGTAATTTCATTTTGAGCGTGAGGGTTATGGATTCGTTAATAACGTTGTGACAGGTGATGAAAACTGGGAACGCATTTTGACCCCGCAAACAAGAGAGCAACAATGTAGTTCCGCCGCAAAGGACCACTGGTGGCGTATTAGTCGAAGACCATGCCATGAGCGCACAAAGTCATGCTCACAGTGTTCTGGGATTTTCAAGGTATGTTGTATTTGGAATTCATGCCTAAAGGCACACTACGAAAACCCTCAGAAAACTGAAAGCACGAATTCGAGGAGTTCGTCCACACATGGAGGACCCTTTCCTTCATCATGACAATGCAAGACCACACACGAGTCCGTCGACATCTACAATAATCCGACACCTTGGGTTCAGTGTGCATGAGGTTGTGCCTCCATCAACAAAGTCAAACATTTGACAGAGACGGTATCAACAAACGAGTCTCTCGTTGCGAGAAGTGTGTTCGTCGATGGGGTGACTACGTAGAGAAATAAATATGTACAAATGAAGAATGAATATGCAGAATGTTCATAAATCCACTGGAAGAGGGTATACGCTACTTTCATATATGGAGTACGGAAAGATGATTTCTAACTGGTTCTGTAAGCGCTATAATAGTCTAATCTCATAATCCAGGTCTCTACAGATGCTACAGATAGAATATTCTTGGAATATGCACTTCATACTGCTTCTTCGAAATTTTTATACAGGCTTTCGAGGGGAATGAGGCGTACGTCTGCACTCGTCTGCTAGACCATATGTTTGCGTTTCTTGAGGTGGATTTGTGAACGTTTAAAACAAGTTACTAAACTTTGTACTATTTTTAAATCTTTTTAAGATATGAAAATATTTACGTAGATTTTTTCCAGTCGTACTTCATTAGAGCTACACCACGTATTCAAAAGTATCCTGACACCCTCAAAAACATACGTTTTTCATATTAGGTGCATTGTGCTGCCATCTACTGCCAGGTACTCCATATCGGCGACCTCAGTAGTCATTGGACATAGTGAGAGAGCAGAATAGGGAACTCAGCAGAACTCACGGACTTCGAACGTGGTCACTTGTGTCATACGTCTGTACGCGAGATCTCCACACTCCTAAACATCCGTAGGTCCACAGTTTCCGATGTGATAGTGAACTGGAAACGTGAAGGGCCATGTACAACACAAAAGAGTACAGGCCGACCTCGTCTGTTGACTGACAGAGACCGCAGACAATTGAAGAGGGTCGTAATGTGTAATAGGTGGACATCCATCCATACCGTGACACAGGAATTCCAAACAGCATCGGGATCCACTGCAAGTACTATGACAGGCGGGAGGTGAGAAATCTTGGATTTCATGGTCGAGCGGCTACTCATAAGCCACACATCACGCCGGTAAATGCCAAACTACGCATGACTTGTTGTAAGGAGCGTAAACATTTAACTATGGAACATTGAAAAAACGTTGTGTGGAGTGACGAATCACGGTACACAATGTGGAGATGCGATGGCAGGCTGTGGGTATGGCGAATGCCCAGTGAACATCATCTCCGAGCGTGTGTACTGCCAACATTAAAATTCGGAGGCGGTGGTGTTATGGTGTGGTCGTGTTTTTTATGGAGGGGGCCTGGCACCCCTTGTTGTTTTGCGTGGCAATATCAAAGCAGAGGCGTGCACTTATGTTTTAGTCACCTTCTAGCTTCCCATTGTTGAAGAGGAATTCGGGGATGGCGACTGCATCTTTTAACACGAGCGAGCACCTGTTCACAATGCATGGCCTGAGGTGGAGTGGTTACACGACGATAACATCCCTGTAATGGAGTGGCCTGCACACAGTTTTGACCTGAATTATACAGAACACCTCTGGGATGTTTTGGAACGCCGACTTCGTGCCAGGCCTCACCGATCGACATCGATACCTCTTCTCAGTGCAGCACTCCGTGAAGAATGGGCTGCCATTCCCCAAGAAACCTACCAGCACCTGATTGAACGTGTGCCTGCGAGAGTGGAAGCTGTCATCAACACCATGTTGATTCCAGCATTACCGATGGAGGGCGCTACGAACTCGTAACTCACTTTCAGCTAGGTGTGCGGATACTCTTGATCAAATCTCCGAAAAGTCTGTTATTACTACTGAAATTATGTTCCAGGCCATTACTGTACAAAATGTACCTCCCTAGGACAATCCTACATTCGTCGATGACGCTCCATCCACGATAACAGGCTGCGACTTCCTCACCAAGAAATTCTCCATACAGTCACAAATTACGTTTGATATTCCATATGGTCGTAGTTTCTTTAATAAGCGTTGGTGTTTTACTGAGTCAAATGCTTTTGGGAAATCACGAAATACTACATTCCATTGACTGTGTTGATCCATGGCTGTCAGACGTCATGTGGGAGAAGGCCGAGATGGGTTTAGCCCGATCGAAGTTTCCCGGAATTCACGTTGGCTGGCATGGCAAATGTCAGTCTATTGGGGATACTTCATTAAGTGTAAGCTCAGAATATATTCCGGTACCGTTCTCATAGACGGATGTGACCTATGCTTACTTCCATGTCACTCAGTACAGTTTTTTTGGATGAGGGAAGGTATATTACTGCAGCAAGTATAACAGACAGCCAACCAGTTACAATTAATGTTGGTTTTCAAATAACATTTACCATAGTTCCGACGGATTTAAACCTGTCTTCCTCAAAAGGACAACCAAACTTCACATTAGCAATCAGTCACTAAAGCTGTCTCCACGTGACAAGTATAGGCAACGGACCGTACGTCCATGTGTAAAAATTAATGCCCGTAGAATCAAGGGCTTGTCTTATCAGTAAAACCAATCCCTTAAAATATCACACTATGTCATTAACTACAGTTTAGTCGTCATGTTGCTGTTAACATGGTCTGTTATTTTAAGAGATTGGTTTTACTGATGTGACGAACCCAAGATTCTAGGGGCCTTAATTTTTACATATCGACACACAGACCGTTGCTGATACTTTTCATGCGAAGACATCTTCACTGACTGGTTTCTAATGTGAATTTTGTTTGTTCATCTGAGGAAGACGGGTTTAAAACCGTCGGAATCATGGTAAAGGTTATTTGAAAATCACGATTTATTGTAACTGTTTGGCTGTCTGTTATACCTGCTGTTCTGTAACTGTTGCTGTGTTGCAGCCATGTTCAAAATATTGACGTATATTATTGTTAAGAGAGGCTAACTGAGCTGGAAACTGTACATAAATTCCGACAGCGATAGCATCTGGCGCTAGTGCCTTCTACAGTACACATCTTTTCAATAGAGCGAGAATTAAAATAGATCAGTACTTCTGCATCTTCCGTTGTAAAGAAACGATTGAAAAAGAAATTCTACATATCTGCCTTTAGAATTTTTGGCGCCTCGCTGGAACTTCGCCGTCTGTAACTGGTATTCGTTGTAATAACCAGAAACAGACTAAGTTTCCAGAACTGGTGCCCGGAGCAGCGGTATCTGTCATCAGCTTGTTGATGACGTAGAGCTGGTGCCAGATGCTTATGTTGTACCGTTGCTCCTCTCCTAAATTCTTACTTTAAGAAAGAGAAAAAGTTCCTGCCGTGAAGTGAAACTGCGTTGGACACACTAACCGCGCAAGTTACTGTTTACGGAAGGTTGTATAAACCGCCAAGGTAAATTATAGTAAACTGCACTAGGTTGTTCCCTAAATGAGCAAGTGGAGACTTACTTACCTCGTATCTTCTTAAGCTGTCTCAATGTCCCCTCGAATTTCTTCTAACATGGGAGCTGAAAGAGAAGTTTGTAGTGACTTTTAGGAATGCTGCCACGACGGTACAATAATGTCTCAACACGTGGGAAGCCACCTCACTTATTAATACAGACTAACATGAAGAAAAAAATGATCACAGCGAATCCAGTCTAACCCATTAGTAGTGATAACGATAGCGAGCTCTTAAGGCCCCCGTACTCAATCAAACTTATTTGATGATTCGTTATAATCTATCCATACACGATCCAACAAGTTTTTCAGTGAAGACCGCACCCACAGATATTCGATCTTGAGCATCGTGGACCAACTCGTTATACACCTCCTCTCGCACAAGCATGCGACTAAGCGCATCGGCAGCTTGGTTATCAGTGGTCTTTATGTGTGAAACCTCAAAGCGAAACTCCGACTTTCTGAGGGCTCACCAAGCTGTTCTGGGTCGCACCAACACTCAGTTCGATGCTTGGTTCCCCATTTCCGAGAAGAAAGGTTTGTGGTTCAAAGTAGAACTTAAACCTCTCCAAACCAAATAATACTGTCAATGCTACCGACTTGTAAATGGAACACTTGCCCTCAGCTCTTGACAAAGATCGGGAGGTATACAACACCGGTCTTCTCTCCCCGTGACTTTCTTTCAGCAACAGCAGCAGTACATAAATTGTATGTACCGCTTTGCAAGATAAATTGTTCATCAGTGTTAAGTACAACCACGACCCGATCAGTATCCAACGTGGTTTTAAGAGCATCAAAGGATGCTTGTAGGGTAGGGCCCCATAAAAGTTGTTGACCCTACCCACTCAGGCGATTTAGGCTCGCCGCTGCCAAATTGAGCTTTGAGTGTTCGACTGTGAGTTCAGCTTCCTGTAGACGTCAAGTACAAACTATTTTATGTCTATTTTATTTTTTTCGAATTCGTCTCATGTGCCAACCTCTTCATATTAGAGCAGCAGTTGCAACCTACCTCAACTGTATGCTGGACGTATTCCAATCTCTGTCTTCCTCCACGGTTTGTACCATCTAAAGGCCACTCTAGTACAATGGAAGCTATTCTCTGATGTCGTAAAACATGTCCTATCACCATTATCTTCTTTGTCAGTGTTTTCCATATATCCCTTTCGTTGACAATCCGGAGGGGAAGCTCTTCATTTCTTATCTTATCAACCAGCCTAATTTTCAACATTCTTATGTAGCACCACTTTTCAAATCCTTCTTCGATTCTATTCTGTTCCGGTTTTTTCACAGTCCATGTTCCACCGCCATACAGTGCTGCGCTTCTAATGTACTTTCTCAGAAATTTCTTCCTCAAAATAAGGTCTAGACTTCTTTTGGCCTTTTTGGCAGTGGTAGTTTGCTTTTCCATGTTCTCCTTGCTCCATCCATCATGGGTTATTTTGCTACCTAGGTAGCAGAATTCCTTTTCTTCATCACCACCAAATCTAATGTTAAGTTTATCAGTATTCTCATTTCTGCTGCGTCTCATTACTTTCGTCTTCCTTCGATTTACTCTGTCCACATTCTGTATTCATTAGACTGTTCATTCCATTAAACAGATCTTCTTCCCTTTCACAGAGGAGAGGAATTTCATGCTCTGATTTTATCACTGTTAGCTTCTTACCCTGAACTTTAATCCCAATTCTTGGACCTTCCTCTTATTTCCGTCACTGCTTCATCAATCTACAGACTGGAAGGTAGGGGCATAAGATTTAAACCCTCTCCTACACCCTTTTTATTCTGGGCACTTTGTTCTTGGTCTACCAGTCTTACTGTTTCCTCCTGGTTCTTACGCATATTGGACTAGTATATTACACCTGTTTTTCTCAGAATTTCCGATAGCTTTCACTATTTAACGTTGCCAAAGCTTTTTACAGATCGACAAATCCTATGAACACGTCTTAATTTTTCTTCAACTTGCTTCAATTATCAAGCGCAACATCAGAATTGCCCCTCTGATGCCTTAACCCCCGCTAAAGCCAAACTGATCGTCATCTAACAGATCCTAAAGTTCCTTTTTTATTCTTTTGTATATTATTCTTGACAGCAACTTGGACGCATGAGCTGTTAAGCTAATGGTGCGGTAATTCTAGCACTTGTCGGCTCTCGCTCTTTTCGAAACCGTCTGGATGGTGTTCATCCGAAAGTCTGGTATACCGTCAGTCTCATGTATTCTACACACCAGCGTGAATATTCGTTTTCTTGTCGCTCGCCCAAATGTTTTCAGAAATTCCGATGGTACGTTATATGTTCCTTCTGCCTTACATGATCTTAAGTCTTCCAAAGCTCTTTCACATTCTCATTCTACTATTGGATTCCCTATCTCTTCCTTGTTGACTCCTGTTTCTTATTCTTCTATCGCGTCATCAGACAAGTCCCCCCCCCCTCCCTCATAGTCATTCAAAATACTCGTTCAACGTATCCGTCCCTCCTATGCATTTAACAGTGAAATTCCCAGTGCACTTATAATGCTACCGCCCTAGCCTTTAATTTCACCAAAGGTTGTTTTGACTTTTCTGTTTGCTAAGTCAGTCCTTCCGATAATCATTTCATTTTTAATTCCTCCACATTTTCATGTAACAATTTCGCCTTAGG
This sequence comes from Schistocerca cancellata, assembly GCF_023864275.1. Classification (NCBI taxonomy): domain Eukaryota; kingdom Metazoa; phylum Arthropoda; class Insecta; order Orthoptera; family Acrididae; genus Schistocerca; species Schistocerca cancellata. The sequence continues at coordinate 244,653,390 of NC_064626.1, read as the reverse complement.
CTCCCAGGACTACCTGTTTATTTCATTGCTAAGTAACTAGTGTTTCTGTATCTGTTAATTTCCCGGAACATTTTTTTACTTGCTTCTTTCGTCGATGAATTGACTGTTTCTTCTGTTATCCATCGTTTCTTCGCAGTTACCTTCCATGTACTTAAAATTTTCTTTCCAACTTCTGTAATTACTATTTTTAGAGATTTCCATTCCTTTTCAATTGACTGGATACTGGGCTACTCACAGTTTCATTATCTATACCTCCAGAGAAGTTCAGGCTATCTTTTCATTACTTAGTAATTTCTGTCTATTAAACTTTACCCTACTCTTCATCATTATTATGTTGCTAGCTAAGTCTCCTCCTGGAAACGTCTTACAATCCAATATCCGATTTTGGAATATGTACCTGACCATATTGTAATTTAACTGAAATCTCCCCGAACTCCCGGTCTTGTCCAAATATATCTCCTGCTTTTGCGATTCTTGAACAGAATATTCGCCATTACTGGGTTTAAATTTATTGCAGACCTCTGTCTCTTCTCTCTCATTCCTACTAAGAAGCCCATACTCTTCTTAATATGTTCTCCTACTCCTTCCCCTGCAACTAATCGAGTCCCGCACTGCTATTAAATTTGCGTCTACCTTTACATACCGAATTACCCTTTCAGTATATTCACACACTTCTGCTTGCGACATCTCATGTACATCTGAACTATTGTTGTCATCATTGGTTTGCTGTCGATACTGATGGGAATAGCCCGATCCCGGAACTGTTCAAAACTACTCACTTCCTTCCCTACCTTACCATTTATAACGATTCCTACTACCGTTGTACTATTTTCTGCTGCTGCTGATATTACCCTATATTCGTCTGACCAGAATTCTATGTCTTCTTTCCATTTCACTTCTTGACCCCTAATATATCTAAATTGAATCTTAGCACTTCTCTTTTCCGATTTTCCAGCTTCCTTATCGCTTCCAAGAGGGAACAATAAGAGTGGAAGACCAAGATCTAAATGTTCGGAGTACGGAGTGATCGGATTAAAAAGGTTATAAGACAGGAATGTAGTTTTTCGCCGCTACTGCTCAATCTTTACATCAAACAAGCAATGATGGAAATAAAAGAAAGGTTCAGGAGTCGAATTAAAATTCAAGGTGAAAGGGCACGAATGATACTATCCGCTGATAATATTGCTATACCAAGTGAAGAAGAATTACAGGATATGCTGAATGGAATGAACAATCTAATGAATACCGAATATGTATTGACTGTAAACCGAAGAAAGACGAAAGTAATGTGAAGGAGCAGAAATGGGAACAGAGAGAAACTTAACATCACGATTGATGGTCACGACGTAGACGAAGTTAAGGAATGCTGATATCTAGGCAGCAAAATAATCAATGACGGACGGAGCAAGGAGGACATAAAAAGGAGACTATTACTGGCAAAGCGGGCATTCCTGGCCAAGAGTAGTCTACTAGTATCAAACATAGGCCTTAATTTCAGGAAGAAATTTCTGAGAATGTACGTTTCGAGCACAGAATTGTGTTGTATGAAACATGGACTATGGGGAAACCAGAACACGACAGAATGTAAGTACTTGAGATGTGGTGCTACAAAAGAATGTTCAAATTAGGTGGACTGATAAGGTATCCAATGACGAGGTTCTCCGGAGAATCGACATGGAATTCAATTTATGGAAAACACTGAAATAAGAAGGAACAGGTGGTAGGACAGTTGTTAAGTTATAACGGAATAACGTCCATGGTATTAGAGAGAGCTGTAGAGGGTGAAAGCTGTATAGGAAGATTGAGATTGGCATAGATTCAGGAGCCGGCCGCGGTGGCCCAGCGGTTTCTAGGCGCTTCAGTTTGGAACTGCGCGACTGCTACGGTCGCACGTTCGACTCCCGCCTCGGGCATGGATGTGTGTCATGTCCTTAGGTTAGTTAGGTAGTTCTAAGTTCTAGGGAACTGATGACCTCAGATGTTGTCCCATAGTGCTCAGAGCCATTTGAGCCATAGATTCAGGAAATAATTGAGGACGTAGGGGCAGCTGCTACAATGAAGAGGTTGGCACAGGAAAGCAATTCCTGCATTTTTTTCCTTTTTTTCTTTTGATTCATCAGTCTTCTGACTGGTTTGGTGCGGTCCGCCAAGAAATTCTCTCCTGTGCCAAACTCTTCATCTCAGAGTAGCACTAGTAACCTACATCCTCACTTATTTGCTGGATATATTCCAGTGTCTGTCTTCCTCTACAGTTTTTTACCTCTACAGCTCCATCTACTGCCATGGACGTCGTTCCCTGATGTCTTAACAGATGTCCTGTTATCCTGCCTGTTCTCCTTATCAGTGATTTCCAAAAGATTACTCCCCTCTGCGATTCTGCGCAGAACCTCCTCATTCCTTAAGTTATCAGTCGATTTAATTTTCGACATTTGCCTGCAGCACAATACCTCAAATGTTTCGATTCTCTTCTGTTCCGGTTTTCCCACAGTCCATGTTTCACTACTATACAATGTTCTGCTCCAAACGTACATTCTCAGAAATGTCTTCCTCAAATTCAGGACTATCTTTGATAATAGTAGAATTCTCTTGGCCAGGAACGCCCATTTTGTTAGAGTTAAATATGCTTTTGATGTCCTCCTTGCTCCATCGTTACTGATTATTTTTCTGTCTGTTCTTTAACTTCATCTACATCGCGATCATTAATCATGATGTTAAATTTCTCGCTGTTCACATTTCTACTACTTCTCATTACTTTCGTGTTTCTTCGATTTACTCTTAGTCCAACTTCTGTACTCATTAGACTGTTCGTTCCATTCTGCAGATCATGTAATTCTTCTTCACTTTCACTCAGGATAGCAGTGTCATCAGTGAGTCATATCACTGATATCCTTTCACCTTGAATTTTAATCCCACTTTCTTTCATTTCAATCATTACTTCTTCGATATATAGATTGAACAGTAGACTCGAAAGACTACATCTCTGTCTCACGCCATTTTAATTCGAGCACTTCTTTCTTGGCCTTCCACTCTTATATTCCCTATAGCTTACCCCTATTTTTCTCAGAATTTCGAACATCTTGCATCCCAGGGACAAGAGAGTGCCCTTAACCTCCGCCCGCTCCTCCGCCATCTTTGACAAGGCTGTTGGTAGGATGAGTGTGCCTTACTATGCTGGAAGTTTCGGCCGCCAAACATGATTATTAATCAAAATTTAAGAGGTGCCAGGGTTCTAAACCGGGACCGAGGACGCTTTGATTAATTATGAAAGACCTCCCCTTTTTTTAAAAATGTCATTTTGTTTGTTACTGTTCGTCACATTTGTTCGAGGCGGGCGTCCCATGACACCCGTTGAAATTCATTGTTGTTTCATTTACTCAGTTTTTTTTTATTACAGAGAGAAAATAAACCTCTAACCGAAAATGCTGGGCAAACGTGTCGGCTTCCCTAGAGCACGGATGCTTCACCAGTTCGTGCCTAGTCACATGAAACCAGTCAGAAGACTGATAACTCGAAACAACATAAACTTAAAAAATGGAGAACCACGTACAGCTTCCGACGTTTCAACTCATAGAACGTTTCTCTTCAGTTGATTATTCAATCTTTTTCTTTTTCTCGTGGTCACCAGTCCCTTGGGAGTCTCCTGGCAGAAATCTGGATGGGGGACTAGTCCGGAAACTTTTGACACTTTTCAATTACAGGCCACATGTCCTGTGGACATACTTCACGTCTCTTCAACGGAGTGATTTCCATTGCCTTCTGCATTCTCATGCCGATGTTCATGGCTGATTCTTCCGCCTTTTAGGGAGCAGTTTCCCACCCCAAAGGCAAGAGAGTGCCCTGAACCTTTGCCCCCTCCTCCACCCTCTTTGACAAAGCCGTGGGCGGCACGAGGGTGACTTCTTACACCGGAAGTCTTCGGCTCTCATTGTTTATGATTTTTATTTAAAACTTAAGCAGTGGCAAGATTCGATCCCGAGATACAGGACGTTTTGGTTAGGAGTCTAAGGCACTACCGCGACACCACGGGCGGAACGTTTAAGAACTCGCTGCAACTTACAAATTACAGGTAAAGGCAAGTCGCCAACAAACACATAATCAGACGCTAGGAATGGCAGTAAATAAGGTTTTAAGGCTTACTGCGTAAATACCAATACAAATTAGAATTTTAAGGCAGTCGACCACAATCACGTCTGAAGGCCTTACACGCCAGAGACGGCAATAATATAAAAAATTTTGAAACCTGCTGTAAAACAGCAAATACAATAGCAAAAGTTAATTAAAAAAAAAAGCAACTGGTCCAGATGGTGCTCCAGGAATCGACCTCTGAGAATGTCCGCAACAAACACTTTCACGAGCGATGAGATAGGCAGCCAAGAGTTGCATTCACTTCACAAGACGGTAGCTCAGACTAGTGGCAGTCTAACGAATGACTTATGATAATCTTGCTGAAGCTACCTGGCGCCCGATAAATCAAATGCAACGATGGAACAATACGCCAAAGCCAGAACCAGTGGTCTGCACTACATCCCCAGAATACTGTGTTTAGAACTGGAACGAGAAAGGACTACCACCAGAGTAGTAGAAACACCCACAGGCCACTGCTTGAACTTAACAAATCGTAACAAGTTGAACACAGTATATAGTAATCAGGAGACGAGGAACGCTAATCAGATCCGCCTTCCCCAAGCACTCCACTCGCTGTTCTTTGCCTCGGCGACACTACGAGCTACAAGTCACTGGAGAACCATGAGATATCACAATGGTGGAGGTTTCTCTACTTGGATTGAAATGCACTCACCTTAAAGCTTGCTGGATCCGGTTTACGACAAGGTCGTGCACCCTCGTGACCACAGCCCTTCCATCCGTCAGTCCATACGTGCCGCCAGCGGCCCTGGCGTTTTCTCGCACTGTGCGGACCTGGCTCCTCCTCAGTCCCCAATCGAGCTGGCCCACTCACACGACCTGGAAAAACATCGACATCGCCCCAAAGGTAGGGCAACAGTTACCACAAATCGATAACCGCCGCTGCTGCCACTAGCGGACAGACAATGCTTGCGAAACCGAGTGGTTCCAGTCAACACTAGAAGAAGACAACCAACCGCAACCATTCTAACTAAACGATACCTTCTGGCCTGCAACAGAGGGCGAAAACCTACAAACAGCACCAATGTGCGCTGGAGCACAGCTCAGTTTGACTATAATTCACCACGTCATCTAAGTAATTGTAAACAAAATTAAAATTTAGGTCTCCCAGCACGGAATCCAACTGTTCAAGAAGCTGTCACTAGGTAGGACTCTTCAGCAAGCGGCACCTGATGTAAAGACTGATTTAGATCCATCACAGTGAAATAGTGAGCACGAGAGAACTATGTGAAAGGGTTACGCAGATCCTACAATGATACTGAAGCCAAAACTACTTTCTGATTGAGCATGTGAGAATTGACTACCGGGAGATACCCTTCACCATTATTTTTTGTCACCAAAAAACATAGGTGCGGCGTAGGGGGTACTGATGGTCTTATCACACTCTCGGCTAGAAGGCTTGTTAATGATTTTACGCATTTTTTTTCATTTTGAGAATCACCAGTGATTGAGAGGCTGATGAACGGAAATAGAAGCAGTTAATTATGTCTTGTAGCTGATCTTGTCGGTTAATTTCATTTAATTTGTCAGCCCATCACGATATTCGCTGAGGAGTGATATCAAAGGGACACACCTCTCACCACATACCCACCCATCTAGCTATGTTTACAGAAAAAGTAGCACACATTAGGTCAAAATTTAAAAGTAATCACTTTTTCTACACAATTTAACACGCAGCCTGTGTATTCTAAAAAAAATCTTATCCCATCTGTTCCGGCGCAACATCAAGCGCCGGCAATTGGGCTCGAAACGTAACAGCAGAGAAGGCTGTGAGACGACGTCAGCCAATAGCCCGCTACCAACGCACCACGACAGGAGTGGCCTCTATCCGAAGAGAATATAAGTGCTGCTCCAGCTAGCTTCGCATCTCAAAGTCCTTCCTATGACATCATCTATAATACAGATTCCTACACCTTCCACTCCTCATCCAGTGTGCCCCAAGGTTCCGTCCTCTCCCCTCTTCTCTACCTTTTTTATACGGAGGACATGCCGCCGCCTTAACCCCCCATACACCTTCTCCAATACGCTGATGAAACCACCTTCCTTGTCCTCGCCCCCAGCCTGCAACGATCACAGCTCCTTCTCCAATCCCATCTTGACCAGTTCACCACCTGGTGCAACGAGTGGCGGCTCAAGGTCAATCCTTCCATAACCCAGGCAATCAATGTAGGCAAAACCACCTCCTCATTCCATCTCGTTGCTTTTTGTATCACTGTCTACGGCCGTCCTATCAACCTCATCCCCACCCTCAAGTACCTTGGCGTCACCCTTGACCATCGCCTTTCCTGGACCCCACATCACTGGAAAGGCATGCTCCTGACTCTGTCTCCTCAAACTCCCCTCCGGCCACACATGGGGTTTGGGACCCTCCACTGCCCTCCAGACTTATAAGTCCCTCATCCACCCCATCCTCTGTTGTGCCCATCCCACCTGGATTTCTGCCCCTCCTACCTACTACAAGTCCCTTCAAATCCTGGAACACGATGCGCTCTGCGTCGCCTATCGCATCTGCCTCCCATCCCCCATGTGGCTCCTCCACGACTTAATTCCTTTCCCACTCCTCCTCCTCTTCCTTGAACGGATATGGATCCTTTACACCTCCTGTAAACTTGAACCCCCTCACCCGCTTGTCTCTCCCGCCCCTTCTCACTGCAATCCACTGCCACACTTGTACTCCTGCATCCCACCTGTTCTTCATCTTACCTCCCTCCATACCATTACACAAGGTGGCTTCTGCCAACTCCCCCTCCCAGATGATTCCCTCGTTCCCTCCATCTACTCCTCCTATCAGATTTGATCCTTCCGTTTCCTCCTCCTGAGTTTTTCCTCCTGGGCTCCTTCTTTCCCATCTCTCCCTCCTAACTTCCTTCCTCCTCCTCTCTCCCTTTCCTCCCTCCCCCCCCCCCGAGCTTCCACACCCAACCCTATCCTCTACCCTCCCCCTCACTTCTTATATCCCACTGGCGTCCTCCCCTCCTCCCCACCTCCCTCCTACCCTCCCCTATTCCCTGTGGCAGCCCCCCCCCTTTTTTCGTGCAATAGTGTGTGTAGTGCGTCGAAGACCATCGTTAGTGTTCTCTGTGCAGTGTTTCTCCGTTCCAGTACGTATGGAAGTGAAACATGGGTGATTAAAAACAGTTTGGACAAGAAGAGAATGAAGCTTTTGATATGTGCTGTTCTTGATTCGAAGTCTGGATTATTTACTTCGTCTTCTTTGGTGAAAGGATGTCGGAATGCTGTGTTTAGTAACACTACTTTGGCAGCTCTGTCGTCGATAGCAATTGTATTGCTACTGCGTAGAGAAGGGACTGATTGTGTCTTGCCGCTAGCAATACTTTGCATACGATCGGAATATGAATTATATTAAGGTAATGGTAGTCGGCATCAAAGTGGGATTCATCTGAGGCAGCACTCATCTTTAGCTGTTGTTTCCACTGTTCAAAACATTCCTACCCGTTGCTTACCGCTTGAGGCAAAGCGGAGGATCACACCTGTAGATAACTCCCGTCCGCTGCTGTTGAGTTCATGAGATTTTATGGAACTCTGTTACCCAGAATTCCGTTGATTAAGCAGAGCCTTCTTTCGAACATTTCACCACTATCGCCAGCGTGCAGTGTATGAATAGCCTGCTCGTCGCATGGCTTCATATGCAGTCAGCTTTTATAGTACACTATTCTGTAGCTTCAGGAACATCGCATTTGCTTATTGCTGATGTTGTGGATATCGTTGGCTTCTATTAAAACGCATCTTGCACACGCTAGCAATTTCATCTGAAGCACGGGAATGAGCAGTGTTTTCCCTTTGCGAGCGCAACCAACTTTACGAATTTTTTATGCCAGCCGTAAATTCGTTTACGACGATCTGGCCATCTGTTGAACCGAAAGCGGATTTCATGTAGCTCGTCTACAATTGATTCACCCCTCTCAAATTGCAGCACAGAAAATAACCTTACCTATGCGTGTAACAATTCGCTATAAACGGATGCAGCGTCCCTGTATGGCATTGTCTCTGTATGACATTTGCTGCAAATAAAGATAGGGTGAAACATGGTTTTCCTTTGGAATAGCGTTGACTTAAAACAACTGAAGTGGGTTACCAGTGACAAATAGGAAGTTATAGTTTCTTTAGCAGTTTTAAGTTTCGATGCCGCTGCAAGTCCGCAAAGGTGCTATTGATTACCATGTTTGATTATTCAGTCTTTCCAATGTTGATCTCCATCTCATTCTATTGTAAAATAGATGCAAAGAACGATAGCGTCAGTATAAGTGAAATACGAAAGTATCGTTATTTGGCTGTGTAGATCGTTTAAGGATATCTCAATCGGTAAAAACGGAACTCTTATACAATCACATTGTTGTACATCTGTCTGTCTCTCCGACTGTTAGAACCCTTTTTCTCAGGAAAGCTTTGATGTATGGTGTCGAAATTTACGTGACAAACGTACGTCTTGGGTTGCTTGAACGAGCAAAAAATTGAAGCTTCTAAATTAATACAATCAAAAGGTAAGACAATTTATGTCACGTATTTTAATATTCGCCGGCTCACTATTAATAACTATAGGGTACTTCAGGTCGACCTAGAATCACGAAAGTAAGCCCAAAACCAAAGTATCATAGTACAACTAAAATAAAAAGTTCGAAAATTGTTAATCTGTAATTATATTACACGAAACAAGTTCGCTTTTTTTATTTTTGTCTTTTCTTGTCTTTTTCTGTGGTTAAGCGGAACCCATAGTCTAGGGGTAGCGTCTTTGATTGGTAATCATAAAAACATCTTCGGTCCCCTGCTCGAACCCCATCACCACTTAAATTTTGAATAAAAAACTTCATCAATAGCGGATGAAGACTTCCGACATAACAAGTCACCCTTATTCAGCGAACGGACTTGTCAAAGAGGGCAGAGTAGCGGTGATGATGATGATGATTTGTGGAGCGCTCAACTGCGCAGTTATCGCACCCGTACAAATTCCCAACCTTTGCTCAGTCCGATCTCACCACTTTCACGAGTGATGATGACAACACACACACCCAGTCATCTCGAGGCAGGTGAAAATTCCTGACCCCGCCGGGAATCGAACCCGGGACCCCGTGCTCGGGAATCGAGAACGCGACCGCGAGACCACGAACTGCGGACGGCAGAAGACCGGTCAGAGGTTCAGGACACCCTCTTGCCCTTGAGATGGGAAACTGCCCCTGAGGTGGACGAATCAGCAATGACCAATGGTATGAGGATGCTGAAGGCAATGGAAACCATTGCATTAAAGATAGGTAATATGCATCCACAAAACATGTGGCCTGTATTTGAAATTGGTACAAGATTTCAGACTAGTCCATTTGGATCTTCAGGAGGGGACAGCCAAGTAGGAGGCGATCATGAGACAGAGACTGAATATGAGTCGGGGTGAGGAATGTCAGTAGTTTGAATACGGTTGGGAAGCTAGAAGATCTGAAAATGGAAATGCTAATCCTCAGTCTAGATATCGTGGGCGTCAGTAGAATGAAATCGAAAGAAGACAAGGATTTCTGGTCAGATGAGTATAGCGTAATATTAACAGCAGCAGAAAATGTTATAACAAGAGTAGGATTCATTATGAATAGGAAGGTGGGGCAGAGAGAGAGTTTCTCTGAACATGTCAGTGATAGGGTTTTTCTCATCAGAACTGACAGAAAACTTGCACCAACAGTGATAGTCCAAGTATACAAGCTGAAGATAAAGAGATATGAAAAGTATAGGAGTATAATTAAAGGTTAATTCAGTACATAAAGGAAGACGAAAATCTAATAGTCATGGGGGACTGGAATGCAGTTATAGGGAAAGGAGTAGAACAAATGGTTACGGGAGACTGTGGGCTAGATAATAAGAATGGGAGAAGAGAAAGACTAATTGAGTTCTGCAATACATTTCAGCTAGTAATAGCGAATACTCCGTTGAAAGATCACAAGAGGAGGGGGTGTACTTGGAAAAGGCTGGGAGACGCGAAAAGATTTCAGTTACATTGTATCATCCTCAGACAGAGATTCCAAAATCAGATACTGGATTGTAAGGCGTACCCAGGAGCAGATAAATGCTCAGATCAAAATTTAGTAGTAATAAAGAGTAAGATGAAGTTTAAGAGACTAATCAGGAAGAACAATTCCACTACTAAACGGATAGGTGGAGACAGTACACTGAAGGCCTCCATGAGAGGCAATAGTTGTCTGATAAAGTGATAGAAGAAGAAACAGGAATTGTGTAGAAGATATAGGGGATCCAGTATTAGAATTATCGGAATTCAAAGCAGCTTTGGTAGACTTAAGATGGAATAAGGAAAAAGGAATGGATAATGTTCCACCAGAATTTCTGAAATCATTGAAGAAAGTAACAACAAAGCAACTATACACGTTGGTGTGTAGAATGTATTGGAAAGGCCATATACCATCTGACTTTCATAAAAGCATCATCCACACAATTGCGCAGATTGTAAGAGCCGAAAAGAGCGAGAATTATCGCCAATCAGCTTAACAGCTCCCACATCCTAGTTGCTGACAAGAATAGTATATAGAAGAATGTAAAAGAAAATTGAGGATATGTTAGATGACGATCAATTTGGCTTTGGGAAAGGGAAAAGCGTCAGACAGGCAGTTCTGATGTTGCAGCTGATAATGGAAGCAAGACTAAAGAACGGATTTGTCGACCTGGAAAAAGCGTTCGACAATGTAAAATGTTGCAAGATGTGTGAAATTCTGAGAAATATAGCAGTAAGCTATAGGAAAAGACGAGTAATATACAATATGCAAGTGGGAGCAATAAGAATGAACGAACTACTCGGATTAAAAAGGGTGTAAGACAGGGATGTAACCTTTCGACCCTGCTCTTCAACTGTATACTTTGAAGAAGCAATGATGGAACTAAAATAAATCTTCAAGACAAGTTGGGTTGGGTTGTTTTTGGGGGAGGAGACCAGACAGCGAGATCATCGGTTCTCATCGGAATAGGGAAGGAAGAGGAAGGAAGTCGGCCGTGTCCTTTCAAAGGAACTATCCCGGCATTTGCCTGGAGCGATTTAGGGAGATCACGGAAAACCTGAATCAGGATGGCTGGACGCGGGATTGAACCGTCGTCCTCCCGAATGCGAATCCAGTTCAAGAAAGGGATTAAAATTCAAGGTGAATTGATATCAGTGGTAATATTCACTGATGACTTTGCTATCGTCAGTGGAGGTAAAGAAGAATTACTGTATCTGTTGAACTGAATCAAAACTCTAAGGACTAGAGAATATGGGCTGCGAGTAAACCGAAGAAAGACGAAAGTAATGAGAAGTATCAGAAATGAGAATACTGAGAAACTTAACATCAGCATTGTTGATCACGTAGAGGACGATGTTTAAATTGTGCTACCTAAGCAGCAATATAAACACTGATGGACGGAGCAAGGCCAACATAAAAAGCCGACTTGCACTTGCAAAAAGGTCATTCCTGGCCAAAAGTTTATAATTAGTACCAAATGTAGGCGTTGATTTGAGCTACAAATTTCTCAGAATGTACTATTGGAGCATAGCATTTTACATGGATTGTGGGAAAATCGTAAATGTGCGGAATCGAAGCATTTGAGATGTGATGCTACAGAAGAACGATGTAAATTATGTGGTCCCGATGAGGTAATGAATGGTGAGGTTCTCTGCAGAATCATCAAGGAAAGGAATATGTGGAAAACTCTGACAAAAAGATGGCACAGGATAACAAGACATCTGTTAAAAGAATAACTTCAGTACTAATAAATGGGTGTGTAGAGGATAAAAGCTGTAGAGCAAGACAGAGATTGGAATGCATCCAGCAAATAATTGACGACGTAGGCTGCAAGTGGTATTCCCAACTGAAAGGGTTGGTACAGGGGAGGAAATCAAGACAGAGGGTATCAGACTGGTCAGAAAACTACTAATTACAACCTTTTATGGGAGTGATGAACCGTTAACGCAATCGCTTTCGCGGCATTCGGGCGGCCGGCAAATGCGGCTGCTGTGAGCGCTTCGCGGGTGACGGGAGATGCGCAATAAATGTAGTACGATTTGTCGCTTCAATTAGTTCAAACATACATAACATTAATACTGAAAAGATAACTAAATTATTAAGCAAGGAAATGCTGGAATTGTCTCCCTTTCTTGTTCAAGTACTAGGAAATTGCTCATACACTCTGAAGTTCCCTCTGAGAAATGGCAACAATTTCTTGATGAATGTTAGTTTTAAGTTCATCTAAAGTGTTTGGATGCGTACACTTTCTGTTTTAGTGTCTCCGCAGAGATAAAAACCGCGGGGAGCTAAATCATGGCAATGTAGAGGTCATATGTTTTTTGTGACAGATCTACCTTGAAGTGCGCTACGAATTTTCTGTAATGAGAAATTTGCTTTATGGGCCGCTGCAGAGTCTTGCTGGAAGGTCGCAGAAGCACGTGTTCTCTCATTTAGCTGGTCAAAACACAGCCACAAAACATTTTCCACGTATCTCTCACTATTAATTGTTTGCTGGAAAATCATAGGACCGATGGTTCTCTCACCGCTAATAGCGCCCCATACTCCTATTTTCTGATCATGTATGCGTTCCTAGTGTATTAGGTTTCAAAATTCCAATAACATATGTTTTGTGAACTAACGTATCCGCTCAGGTGGATCCATGATTCGTCCGAAAAAAAGTTATGTGAGGGTCAATTTCTCTGTTAGGCAGTGTATTGAAAATTCAGTCACTAAACCGCAACCTTTTTGCAGCGTGACTCTTGCTGTAACTTCAGTAACTTTGTAGCCTTTTGGACAGAGCCATAGCAAATTCCCATTTGCTGAGAAAGACGTCGAACTGATTTTCTAGGAGACCTTTTCACAGCTTGCCCAAAGTTATCGAGAGTTTCTTCTGTGTGTACAGTACACGGTTGACTATATTTGCTGTCAGGAACGCTTCCTGTTTCGCGAAATTTATTTATCAATCGGTGATCTTATTCCAGAAGGGAACTTGAACACTGGTAAATCAAACCAGATGTTCAAATGTGTGAGAAAACTTATGGGACTTAACTGCTAAGGTCATCAGTCCCTAAGCTTATACACTACTTAACCTAAATTATCCTAAGGACAAACACACACACCCATGCCCGAGGGAGGACTCGAACCTCCGCCGGGATCAGCCGCACAGTCCATGACTGCGGCGCCTTAGATCGCTCGGCTAATCCCGCGCGGCACTGGTAAATCCCTCTAGTAATAACCTTACTGCATGCGCTAATTCTGTAACACGTATGAATCACACGTGGATCCTCTTTCGCCAATAGAATACATGTATATCGCAATTTCACTTGAAACTCTTTCATTCAATACACTGTATTGCGGCGCCTAAGAAACATATGCTGCCTGTGCAAACAAAGGCTTCGCAGCGGAGGGGAAGTGTACTCCCCGCCGGTGCTGCCGCCTGCTGGCTGCCGGGTGGGCAGCAAAAACCTCGCCAGGAGGTTGTGTTAAGGATCGATTATCTTACATTTATTGTCATGCTTCGAATGGATAGATAACTATGAGCTTCCCTATGGAAAGCCACGTTCCCCATCCATGTCTGGGTCCATGTGTTAACTGTTATGCATCCTTGTAGCTCAAACATGTGTTACAGCCATAATGAAAAAAAATCTGGTAACAGACAGTTTCCTTTAGGTACATGAAACGTGGAATACTGAAGAGAATAAGGTATTGCGAATGCTCAGCTGTAGGAAATGGCTTTCAATGAACAAGACGAATAGTGAGCCTGTGCTAGCAGAAGCTAAACTTGTAAGTAGGCTGTATATGTTTTCTTATTGACAACGTTACGTAGCGCTCTGTATGAAAATCACTGGCTGTGCTGTGTGCAGTCTGTGGCTAGTTTGCATTGTTGTCTGCCATTGTAGTGTTGGGCAGCTGGATGTGAACAGCGCGTAGCGTTGCGCAGTTGGAGGTGAGCCGCCAGCAGTGGTGGATGTGGGGAGAGAGATGGCGGAGTTTTGAAATTTGTAAGTAGGCTGTATATGTTTTCTTATTGGCAACGTTTCGTAGCGCTCTGTATGAAAATCACTGGCTGTGCTGTGTGCAGTCTGTGGCTAGTTCGCACTGTTGTCTGCCATTGTAGTGTTGGGCAGCTGGATGTGAACAGCGCGTAACGTTGCGCAGTTGGAGGTGAGCCGCCAGCAGTGGTGGATGTGGGGAGGGAGATGACGGAGTTTTGAAATTTGTAAGACTGGATGTCAGGAACTGCTATGAATATTATGACTTTTCAACACTATTAAGGTAAATACATTGTTTGTTCTCTATCAAAATCTTTCATTTGTTAACTATGCCTATCAGTAGTTAGTGCCTTCAGCAGTTTGAATCTTTTATTTAGCTGGCAGTAGTGGCGCTCGCTGTATTGCAGTAGTTAGAGTAACCAAAATTTTTGTGAGGTAAGTGATTTGTGAAACGTATAGGTTAATGTTAGTCAGGGCCATTCTTTCGTAGTTATTACTGAAAGTCAGACTGTGTTGCACTAAAAATATTGTGTGTCACTTTAGTGAATGTCTGAGTACGTTCAGTTTTGCTCAGCTGTTTGAAAAGCAAATAATGTAAGAGGTTTATCAGCAAAGTAATTCACAAATTTTTCTAAGGGGACGTTTCAAACTTTTATTCCTAATGTATGGGAAAGTGTAGTCAAGGCATTTATTCAGCAGTTATTACGAAACGGATGATGACGTTGATGATGATTACAACGTGATTATAATGCGATTACTACTTTCAGTTTCTTCTGTAATCTGGGTTACATTTTCTAGTATCCATGGCCCCCTTCTACGTCTACCCTATTCCACTCTCGCCAGTTCTTGGAGGATTATTTTCGACACCTAGGCTCCTGTCTGCTAAACGGGGGCTGAGAGGCGGCCTCTGCAAGGCTCCGAGTACTGCAGATAAACCTGGGGCGTGACTCCTGACTGCAAATCTTCGACGTCAACGAATGCATTTTGGAGATCAATACGTAGAACTGGAGGCCGCCCGAGTCTATACGTCGACTGTCAGCCTGTGACGTAACAGCCGCCACCTGTCACTTTAATGTGCTAGTGGGACTGTCAGTGGTGCGGACGCCGGCCTTCCGCTTCTTATGAGCCGCTGCTTCGCGAGCCCAGATGTGGCACGAGTTTTGGTAGACAATCTTGTACTACTGCCTAATAAATGAGATATTGTCAATGATGGTTTCCTGACACTCGAACCTAACTACACTACTGGCCATTAAAATTGCTACACCATGAAGAAATGCAGATGATAAACGGCTATTCATTGGACAAATATATTATACTAGAACTGACATGTGATTACATTTTCACGCAATTTGGGTGCATAGAACCTGAGAAATCAGTACCCAGAGCAACCACCTCTGGCCATAATAAAAGCCTTGATGTAGTGGACTGACAAGACAGCCAGTCCACAGTGACGGATAACCGAAAGGCACGCGTACACACACGCCGACTGGCGTGAAGTCTGGAACAGGATACGTAATGAATGCTAATAAGAAAAGTACGTAGCTTCTATAATACTTAACTTTACTTCATCCTTGTGGTACATCGCTCTTGATAATACAAATGAGACTCTCTCCAGATATGGTTAATGGCGCCTTGCTAGGTCGTAGCCATGGACTTAGCTGAAGGCTATTCTGTCTCTCGGCAAATGAGATAAAGGCTTCGTCAGTGTAGTCGCTAGCAAAGTCGTCGTACAACTGGGGCGAGTGCTAGTCCGCCTCTCTAGACCTGCCATGTGGTGGCGCTAGGTCTGCAAATACTGACAGTGGCGACACGCGGGTCCGACATGTACTAATGGACTGCGGCCGATTTAAAGCTACCACCTAGCAAGTGTGGTGTCTGGCGGTGACACCACACTTGATACGCCGGGGCATTGAGTCAAACAGAGCTTGAATGGCGTGTACAGGTACAGCTGCCCATGCTGCTTGAACACGATACCACAGTTCATCAAGAGTAGTGACTGGCGTATTGTGACGAGCCAGTTGCTCGGCCACCATTGACCAGACGTTTTTAGTTGGTGAGAGATCTGGAGAATGTGCTGGCCAGGGCAGCAGTCGAACATTTTCTGTATCTAGAAAGACCCGTACAGGACCTGTAACATGCGGTCGTGCATTATCCTGCTGAAATGTAGGGTTTCGCAGGGATCTAATGAAGGGTAGAGCCACGGGTCGTAACACATCTGAAATGTAACGTCCACTGTTCAAAGTGCCGTCAATGCGAACAAGAGGTGACCGAGACGTGTAACCAATGGCACCCCATACCATCACGCCGTGTGATACGCCAGTATGGCGATGACGAATACACGCTTCCAATGTGCGTTCACCGCGATGTTGCCAAACACGGATGCGACCATCATGACGCTGTAAACAGAACCTGGATTCATCCGAAAAAATTACGTTTTGCCATTCGTGCACCCAGGTTCGTCGTTGAGTACACCATCGCAGGCGCTTCTGTCTGTGATGCAGCGTCAAGGGTAACCGCAGCCATGGTCTCCGAGCTGATAGTTCATGCTGCTGCAAACGTCGTCGAACTGTTCGTGCAGATGGTTGTTGTCTTGCAAACGTCCCCATCTCTTGACTCAGGAATCGAGACGTGGCTGCATGATCCGTCACAGCCATGCGGATAAGATGCCTGTCATTTAGATTGCTAGTGATACAAGGCCGTTGGGATCAAGCACGGCGTTCCGTATTACCCTACTGAACCCACCGATTCCATATTCTGCTAACAGTCATTGGATCTCGACCAACGTGAGCAGCAATGTCGCGATACGAGAAACCACAATCGCGATAGCCTATGATCTGACCTTTATCAAAGTCGGAAACATGATGGTACGCATTTGTCCTCCTTACACGAGGCATCACAACATCGTTTCACCAGGCAACGCCGGTCAACTGCTGTTTGTGTATGAGAAATCGGTTGAAAACTTTCCTCATGTCAGCACTGGCGCCAACCTTGTGTGAATTCTCTGAGAAGCTAATCATTTGCATATCACAGCATCTCCTTCCTGTCGGTTAAATTTCGCGTCTGTAGCTTGTCATCTTCGTGGTATAGCAATTTTAATGGCCAGTAGTGTACGTCCTCTCCACTACATCCAGTCTGGCTCTCTCCTGAAGACTGTAGGAGTGTGGAACTGCGTCTTGTAGAACCTTTGTCTGCACACGGTTTGACAGTGTCACTAGCGGTAGTCTATCGATGAGCTAGGCCTTTCTGGTGAAAGGTATTGGATGCTGCCCACCATGCAGGCAATAGACGGGGCACTGAACTGGTCCTATTCCTAGCCTCTATGCAGAGGCAGGTAAGTCGCCTCTAAACGTACGACGGTAACTCCTCATGGTGCCACAGTTACAGAATATGAGGCACATCCCCGACCATCACATTGTCGGTAGCGGAGCTTCTTGTCGGCATTATATCGGAGGGTCGTGAGCACATTCGGTTTTCACCGAAGGATCAAAGCAAGGGCACACTGTCCGGTATTCTGTTATCTCCCCACGTGTTATCATTAAATTTCGTTCCAGTCAACTTGTCGGTGTACTATGCTCAGCTCTTGGAGGTCAAGAAGGCGTTGGTGGAAAGAAGTTTGGTGTCTGTATGGACTGTCTCATTGCTCTGAAGACTGTTCAGCAAATGTTCCTAGGAGAGTTGAGATCGTTCAGGACACCATCTACCTCCTGCACGGGCGGAAGATAGAGGTGGCCTTTTGTTTGCTTCCAGGACACTCGGGAATCGAGGGGAATGAGGAAGGTGACAGAACAGGGAAGCAGCCTCCCAGGAAAATATCACATTTCACTTTAACATATCCCTACAGAGGGACGTGTCGTGAGTGTTGTGTGAGTGGGAAAGACAGAGGCTGCGAGTAGCTAACAAGAAACATCGTTCGGTGAAACCGACTATTCGACCGTAGCGCACTTCCTTTCGAACTCTGCAAAGGGACGCTCACTGCCCAAGGGCGCATGCTTCTATCTTGCAGCATGAAGACGCAAGGGAATGCAGTGTTTGCGACATCACACTCACGGACCACCATTTCATGAGTAATACGAAGTGCGAGAGCAAAATATGATTGGAGCATAAACTCGAGTTGCAAACGATATTAAAGTCAGGTACGAGATACTTTTCAACCATTTATATTCATCTACATCTACGTGATTACTCTGATATTCAAAAATGGTTCAAATGGCTCTGAGCACTATGCGACTTAACTTCTGAGGTCATCAGTCGCCTAGAACTTAGAACTAATTAAACCTAACTAACCTAAGGACATCACACACATCCATGCCCGAGGCAGGATTCGAAACTGCGACCGTAGCGGTCGCTCGGTTCCAGACTGTAGCGCCTAGAACCGCACGGCCACTCCGGCCGGCACTCTGATATTCACAATAAAGCGCCTAGTACAGGATTTTCTCTGCCTCGTGATGACTGGGTGTTCTGTGGTGTCCTTAGGTTAGTTAGGTTTAAGTATTTCTAAGTTCTAGGGGACTGATGACCAAAGATGATAAGTCCCATAGTGCTCAGAGCCATTTGAACCATTTGAACCTACCACAGGGTTTAATGAACCACTTTCATGCTGTCTCTCTACCGTTCCAGTCTCGAACGGCACGCGGGAAAACGTGCACTTACATTTTTCCGTGCGACCCCTGATTTCTCTTATTTTATCGTGATGATCATTTCTCCCTATGGAGGTCGGTGCCAACAGGATGTATTCGCAATCGGAGGAGAAAACTGGTGATTGAAATTTCATGAGGTGATCCCGTCGCAACGAAAAACGCCTTTCTTTTAATGGTTGCCACTCCAATTCACGTATCATGTCTGCGACACTATCTCCTATATTTCGCGATAACACAAAACGAGCTCAGTCCCACCCGATGCGGATCCCATACCGCACAACAATACTCCAGAATAGGGAGGACAAGCGTAGTGTAAGCAGTCTCTTTGGTAGACCTGTTGCACCTTCTAAGTGCTCTGCCAATGAATCGCAGTCTTTCGTTTGCTCTACCCACAATATTATCTATGTGATCGTTCCAATTTAGGTTATTTGTAATAGTAATGCCTAAGTATTTAGTTGAATTTACAGCCCTCAGATTTGCGTGACTTATCGCGTAATCGAAATATAGCTGATTTCTTTTAGTACTCATGTGAATAACTTCGCACTTTTCTTTATTCAGGGTCAATTGCCACTTTTTGCATCATACAGATATATTATCTAAATCATTTTGCAAGTCGTTTTGATAATCAGATGACTTTACAAGACGGTAAATGACAGCATCATCTGGAAAGAATCTAAGACGGCTACTCAGATTGTCTCCTATGTTGTTAATATAGATCAGGAACACTAGAGGGCCTGTAACACTTCCTTGGGGAACGCCGGATATTACTTCTGTTTTACTCGATGACTTTCCGTCTATTACTACGAACTGTGACCTTTCTGACAGGAAATCACGAATCGAGTCGCACAACTGAGGCGATACTCCGTAGGCACGCAGTTTGATTAGAAGACGCTTGTGAGGAACGGTGTCGAAAGCCTTCTGGAAATCTAAAAATATGGAATCAATTTGACATCCCCTGTCGATAGGACTAATTACTTCATGAGTATAAAGAGCTACAGTCTATTCACCGAGAGCTGGGACGAAACATAAACAGTGTCACGTGAGCGACTACGCTCGTTTCCAGAGAAAGCATTCGGTGTTCACGTGATACGTAGGGGTGTGGAAAATACTTGGCGCACGCTTTGCAGCTGGTGGCGTTCGGCTGGCTGCCGAGTTGTCACAGCGGACCGTGAGAAACCTGGGCTACAATGTACGAAATAAATTTAACAATAATGTTAATATAATGTTAAACTGAGTTCATTCTGTCGAAGCAGATTTATTTTCATTCAGGTTGCTAATAAAACGCTCCATTAAAACACAATTAATTGTTATTTTTAATAACAATACCAGTAATAATAATGAGAAAGGACGAAAGGAGGTTCACTCTGTCGAACTTGAACTGTTTTCATTGAGATTTATAACAAACCGCTCCTCTCTCTCCTCTATAATGCAGTATAATTTCCACATTTGAGTTTCCACTTTTTCTACAACATGGAGGACGCACTTGTTCCAATCCTCTGCAGTCACTGTTCTCACTGCTTCTTCTAGCAGTACTTTAACTTCCGGCATTTTGTATGTTTTCCTTTTCGCTGCAACATAGCCTTTGATTCTGGCCCACACTAACTCGATGGTGTTTAATTCACAGTGGAACGGAGGAATTATGAGAACTGTTTTCCCTGCATTATTCGCCATTTCATCTATTGCGTATTCGTTGTGCGCTGTTCTGTGATTTTTAACTATATCTAAAAGTTCTTTCTTCAACATACCGTCTTCGAAATCGATGTTTTTAGATTTTAGCCACTCTGATATTTCGTGCTTATAGGGATTCGCATTGGGAACTTTTTCTTTTCTCCGAGAATAGTACGGCGCGTTATCAATAACAATAACTGCATTTTCCTGAAGCCGAGGAAGAACATCTTGAAACCACTTCTCGAAGGTTTCGGCGCACATCGCCTCATGATAATCTCCACTTTTCTTGGATTCGAAAGTCGACAAACATCCTTCAACGAACCCTGCTTTGCTGCCAATGTGTACGATAATCAGACGTTTCCCTTTACCTGATGGGCGCTTGCTTCCGGTGGATAACCCGGGCAGAAACGCTCGTTTTGAGGAATTTATAGTGTCATCTACCCAGACGTTAAGTTCAGGTATGTCCTGCGTTCATCCACGTCTCGTCCAAATAGTAAATGGGTCTGCCTACATCTCTCAACCGTTTAATGGTTCGAAGATAACGCCGCCTCCATAAAAAGATGTCATCCCTGTCTATTAGCATGCTATCGCGCGCACGCCGGACATATATGAAATTCATTTCTCTCAATAACTTATAAAATGTAGTTCTCCGAAAATTGGCCAGATCTGCATCTTCGTTCACGACTGTAACCACTTTGTCAATTGATGGCAATTCATTACGAAAAAAAAAAATTCGTGTACTTTCCTTCGTATCGCATTTCTATCGAAGTCATCAACATTTTCAGAAAGTCTGTCGTAATTTTCCTTTCTTGGTAGACTTCAAAGAGTATGTGTCCTTCTACTCACTTATCACACGATACACTGAAGAACGTCCAACACCTGTATCTGCAGCTGTTTTCGAAACAATATCACTCATCGACTGCTCTGGATGTAAAAGTTCCGTTTTATACACATTAAGGACCATGTGCTTCTCAGAAGAACTTAATGATTAATTTTTTGCTCGCTTCTTTGGTGGACTCGAAACTGTCACGTCGACCTCGCTCGCTGAATCCGTGGATGACATAATAAGGACAGCCGTATGTGATGCTAATGAAATAAATGAATATATAAAATAAGAAACCATGTGATGCTATTGGATGCGCACATAAACAGTGAATGCTCAGCGTGACTACAAACACATATACTTACTCTAATAATCAACAACTAGTCTTTCAAGCGTCTTTACAGATGTACTTTAAGATATCCTGAAATACCTGCTTTACAACACTCACTAACGAGCTCACACATGCAACTGAGGCGGCCACACTGACTGAGCGCCGCGCCTGCGAACCGCACAATGTATCGTTCATAAAGGACAAACGGTTGCACCCATCACATTCGAACGAACTACAAAATTAAATTCATATCTTTCTGAAACTTTTCTCACTTACACCCCCACAAAAGAATTTAAAGGGAAAAAGTTTGTCGCTTACTATATTTCGGATGATGATTTGGTAAAAGTTCTATATCAGACGTGAGATTTTAATTCATTGTTTCACTATTACTGACTCTATCGGGCAGAAAATTTGCAGACGTCACCAACATATAGCACTGAAGGCAATTATAAAATTATTTTGCTGTGCGACACACAGTTCAGGAGATATGGCGTGATAAATACAGAGTAACACGAAAAAACAACTGTTCCTGAAAGCTTAAATATTTCTCTTTTTGAGTGACAATAAATTTTAATGTAATGTAAATAAAGGTGTCGGAAGGTAGTTCTCGGATCACTTTATCATGTTCAGGTGCCAAATTATAAAAAACACAACTTTAATTTTTTAATTTCTGACGCCCCAGCCTTGTACAACCCTCGACGGCAGCGCTGTGGTCACGCGCCTTGCCGTGTTTACAGTACGTCTCTTGTTTCGGTGAATGGAGTATAGTTGTGTTTCACAACAACGATATTTTCTGAATCCGTGCTGACTATGTGTCAATATATCGTTTTCTTTGAGGTACTTCATAATGTTCGAATACAGTATATGTTCTAAAACCCTACTGCAAATCGACGTTAGTGATATAGGCCTGTAATTCAGCGGATTACTCCTACTTCCCTGTTTTGGTATTGGTGTGACTTGAGCAATTTTCCAGTCTTTAGGTACGTATCTTTCTGTGAGCGAGTGGTTGTATATAATTGCTAAATATGTAGCTATTTTATCAGCATACTCTGAGAGGACTCTGAATGGTATACATCTGGACCGGAGGCCTTCCCTTTATTAGGTGATTTAAGGTGCTTTGTTACACCGAGAATATCTACTTGTATGTTTCTCATCTTGGCAGTTGTTCTTGATTGGAATTCAGGAATATTTACTTCGTATTCTTTGGTCTTATCATAAAAATAGGCACTGGGAGTTAGACCATCGGATTTGCTTTTCAGATTCGTTTAAAACTCAATAGTGGCCGAAAAATGAGACGACTATTGATCTAACATAAAGGCTTAGGAACGCTGAGATTAAAACTGTTAAGTAATGGGAGTGACAGTATGTATGGAAAGTGACCTCCCTCCTCGGAAACACGCACACAGATTCATACACGCCCCGCAGGCAGTACTATAAGAGACAAAATGAACAGCCGGCCGCGGTGGCCGTGCGGTTCTGGCGCTGCAGTCCGGAACCGCGGGACTGCTACGGTCGCAGGTTCGAATCCTGCCTCGGGCATGGGTGTGTGTGATGTCCTTAGGTTAGTTAGGTTTAAGTAGTTCTAAGTTCTAGGGGACTTATGACCTAAGATGTTGAGTCCCATAGTGCTCAGAGCCATTTGAGCCAACAAAATGAACACGAATAATATGCGAAATAAAGAGGAGTGACTGTACAGTCTTAGACACAAAAACTGACCACCGGCTGGCCGTCACAGAGACTAAGTCCAAGTCGTTCACTTAAGGTGGCCAATAAAACCGACCGCCTCTGACAACGTGAAGTCCGGCCTTCTGTACAATCTGGCGACACTGTAAGATGCGGAAGTGTCAGAACGAAGTGTTGTCTACTTTCAAAAGACTGTCATGCTGTGTGAGCCCGTGATCTAGTGGTGATCGTCGTGCATTCTAAACTTACAGTCACGTGTTCGCGTCCAACTATATCTCCCTTTTCTTTACCATATTTCGGCCTCGTCTGAAGTTATGTGTCTGATTGAACATCGAAGATGATTCGCTTCACATTCTACCCAATAGTAAAAACAAATACTTCCAGAAACAACTCCGCAGGACAGCTCGTGGCTGCATCGCTTAAGCTCAAGCATTTCCTTGCGCTGCAGTGGCTTCCGGCCACCAGCTAGACGCCAAACCGCCGCCTGGAATCGGGCGCCACCCAGGTGAACACGGAGCGACGCTGTCAGTTTTGTGTCAACTGTCATTTTCAAATTTGAAGTTCTAGTTACATCTTGAAATTAAGCATTGGATTTTGCATACTTGAAAATCATTAACTACGGTGTAGCGTTTGAAAATTGGGTCGTAGGTGTAAAAAGGTGTAACATCTGCAACCCAATATTTACTTTTGGTACAATAGAGGGGTGGATACAGAGGAGACAGTTGGAAAGATTTCAACTGTGTGTGGAGTGAGTCTTTTTGGGAAAAATTCGCCAGAAAAAGATATTCTTGTTTCACAAAGATCGTTCTAGCATGAATGATTTTCCACATTAAGGAAGTCTTTACCAGTGATATAAGTGTTGGATTACCATTTAACCATCATGTGACATTTGCATTCAACAAGCAAGTTTCAGAAGTCTTGTTTAGGATTACTGCCCTAATTCGAAATAACCAAACTCAATGGAGTGACAATTACTGCAGTTTTGCTTGAACGTCATCAGGTCGCTCATTGAACATTCCTATGCAATACTGTAACTGGTGACGAGTTATGATGCCTTTATAGTTAACTTCCTAAGAAGAAATGAACGGCTGAACCCTACCAAAAGACGTAATCTGGAGCAAAAAGTAGTGTGAACGTAATATTTTCCATCTGATAGGTCTAAAAGTGTATTTTGCACTACGAATTCTCCCCCAAGGGTGCGTCCATCACAGCTGGAATTTGTTGCCGACAATTGAGACACTTTTCGGTCTCAGTGTAAGAAAATCGACCGACAAAACCACCTCAGGTGTGCTACTGCACCATAACCCACTGTGTTGAGTTCATAAACAAAACTATTCAGGAGATTGATAGGGAAGTCACCTCTCAGGCACTTGTCCCTCTGATCGTATACTCGTAAACGTTTACTTTTCCCGCTCTTTATCGGTCAACCGTCAAGGCAATTCATTTCTAGACGAAAATGCTCTTCAAACTACGCTGGTTTAATGCCATCGTTAGAACCATTAGGTTTCTACATGCGTAGGATTTGTAATCTACTTTAGCATTGTCAGATTGTTTTAGATATTGTGAAAGAATATACAGTTGCTGATTAACTTCTCTTTGATGATTACTATTGTGTTCAGTAAACTAATGGGAAACGCAATTAAAATATTCGCTTTACTAATACAAGTTAAATTCAACTTACTACAGAACCATCACGACAGCAGTCTACCTTTATAAAGCATTAAGTGCCTCTAAGAATACTGTGCATATTTTAACAAGAATAGTGGGATATTACCGTCGTCTGACTTCGAAAAGTTCTGTATTTACTTCATGTCCTGTATCATACTCAAGTATTATGAAAATGTGGCAGTTCAGAGACAAAATTATGTATTCACAACAACAAAAATATGCCGGCAGAAAACGAAATTGGCGTTATGACTTTTGCAGTACTGTAAGGTTTTCGCTCTGACACTTAGGTGTACTGAAAGCGGCAAGACGAATTTTACTCGAGCGTTGTGTTACGATCCCCTTATTGAGTTTCTATCTGTCTGCTTGTAGCTCAACTACAGAAGAACTAAAAAAACCGCTTTCAGCAAGTCACGACAGGCGAATGAAAGCAGCTCGCAACTGGTAGGCAAGCACGTTACCTCGTAGCTAGCGAGGATATGCGCCATATGTGTCTTACTTATTGGCCCAGTAGCCGCTATGGCAGATAAATCGCAACATAAGAGACGAGAGTAGTTGTATTAGCCGTGTGGAACCATTTCCGTTGGCTCAAAAGTGTTAACTTATATCCTTATATCACATCTCAAGAGAAAATCACTCACATTATTCAATTGAAATGACACGATAACAGCCGGCCGGTGTGGCCGTGAGGTTCTAGGCGCTACAGTCTGGAACCGCGTGACCGCTACGGTCGCAGGTTCGAATCCTGCCTCGGACATGGATGTGTGTGATGTCCTTAGGTTCGTTAGGTTTAAGTAGTTCTAAGTTCTAGGGGACTGATGACCACAGATGTTAAGTCCCATAGTGCTCAGAGCCATTTGAACATTTTTGACACGATAATATCAAATGAATTTAGTAGGATAGTTCAGTGTCATCCAGGAAGTAGCTAGTCGGTCACAGAGATGCCAAACATATTCTGCATCGTTGCCAAGTTTCAGTTATACTACCAGGAAGGATACCAGCTGATGTGTTCTGTGAGTGACCTCGGAAGTGACTATAGCTTCGTCTCAAAGTTGTGGGTGGCTAGGGCCGGAATATCCTCATTATATGTCAATGAGTCTTATTCGTATTTCAGTAAATAGGTTTAGGGACTAGAGTGTTGGGTTGTTTGGGGAAGGAGACCAGACAGTGAGGTCAGCGGATTAGTAAAGGACGGGGAAGGAAGTCTGCCGTGCCCTTTCAAATAACCAACCCGGCATTTGCCTGAAGAGATTTAGGGAAATCACGGAAAACCTAAATCAGGATGGCCGGACGCGGGATTGAACTGTCGTCCTCCCGAATGCGAGTCCGAGTGTAATTACTTGTAATACATCGATGCACTGACTGAAAACGAAACGTCATAAATTAATAATTGCGACAATTACTTGTGTTTTACTGTCTTAATCGGACAGAAACCTTGAAAGCGCATTCACCAGACGCGATTCACAATTTCGGAGCTTCTCCAGTGGTTGAGTTGGCAACGTACCTTTGCTATACAATATTGTTATTGAGATCACTGTCACTGGCTCACCCGCCAGAAGACAGGCATGACCTGGCTTCTTGTTGTCAGTTTTTCTGACGGATATTCTGCCGTTACTCGAAACGTGAAGACTTAAGGTGAATTCGAATATTCCATACGGCGAAAATTTGATGTTTCTATTCTAACATCGAAAAAGTTGTTACAATAAGCGGCAGAAAAACGCCTTTGAACCAACAATTAATAATGCATTCATAATTAATGGAATCTGACAAACTCCATCCGTTATCTGATAATTGCAAAAAACTACTTTTTTCATCTGCACAGCTCCGCAGTACGAACTCCTATACTTAATTTCGCTGTGACTATTTTCAATGACAGTAGAGGATGAGCAAAACCATCTCACTTGCAAAATACTTTTCCAGCCGGATTTGAATCTTTGGGAACAGTTGCAGTAGCACATCCAGTGAGGTATCAAGAATATGAGCAATCACTCATTACTGTAGTATAGGCTAGGATAGAAAGAAGCAGGTTTCCCACGAAGAAAACTATGAGAGACACTGCAATCAACGTATAAAGTAACCATCTCGCAAACGTAAATTTTCCAAATCGCTGTCATTTATTAAACATTAATTGTTCAGAAAATTACAACTATATCTAGGGAAACTAGGTTAATGCAGCTCCAGTTCGTCGCTATCACTGAGTTGCCAAACATCTTCCTAATAGCACTTAAGATAAAAATGTATGTATGTGTGTGTGTGTGTGTGTGTGTGTGTGTGTGTGTATGGTGCCTGTTCTTTCGACACTATGAATAAAGTGACAGCCTTGTTAATAAATTAAATATCGGAGGAGAGATGTTCAGCCTGTCACAGGGCGTTAAAATGCAGCTACGGCGGCAGATGAATATTTGTGCCTGACCAGGTTCGAACCCGGATTCGTGGTGTCTTTTCTTTTGGACATGTCTGATAGAACAGACACCACTCATGTATGCATATGCAGGGCGTTCAAGGAGGAATAGTGGGCATTTTAGCAGGTAGTAGTATAGACGAATTGCATAAAAAAATCCATATAAATATGTCCATTTTTTATTGAGCTCAGAGATACAACTGTTAATACGCAACCATAACAGACTCAGAGCAAAGGAAAATGACTTTCAAATGTGATTTTCAAACATTGCCCCACCAACTTCCATTTACTTTTGGCAGCTGTTGATGACACCACGTGTAGCTCTTCTAAGGTCATCTTTGCGTTCTTTTATGAACGCTGCACTATTCATAATCCGAACGATCAAATCGGCTCTTGGGTTTTCTTTTTTTTTGTAGACTTCGCCTTTCAACCATCCCCACAGGCAAAAATCCAAAGTGATAAGGTCCAGGGACCTTGGTGGCCAAGAAAAGTGACCACATTTACTGATCCATCTTCCTGGAAATATTAGGTTTGGATGATGTGTCACTTGATGACTAGAATGTGCAGGAGCCCCGTCAAATTGGAGGAACATAACGCATTCTTGTAACCAAAGGAACCTCTTCCAATAATGCTGGAAGCTCATTTTCCAGAAAGTGTATACAACGGGGTTCCATAAGGACCAACAAAGGAAACGGAAATTCATTGAACCCAGCTGTATGTTCTGAATAAAAATTGTACACATGTTATATGGTTTTTTACTACAATTTGTCTATACTACCACCTCCTACAATATTTACTATTCCTCATGAAACATCCTGTACAATTATTCAGGTCTCAACGGGCTATCGAAAGCTTTCAGTGCTAGACTCACGTTATCGTCCGAACCCTCGCGGAAATATAGTGTAGCTGCAAGCGAGTGGAATACTTGACAGGGGGTGGAGCGGGAGGGGGGGGGGGGGCGGTTGCCTTGTATGTGGTATGCGGCAAAAAAGATGGGTATTTGCGTCTGACCAGGAACGTACGTAGACAGGCCCTGCAGGCAGGTTGGCAGTTGTGTCACGACAGTGCAATGGTCAGCGCGTCTCCGTCGTAAGCAGGAGGTCTAGATTCGAACCCCAGTTGGGCACAAATATTCATCTACGGGATTTGCTGCATTTCAACGCCCTGTGAAAGTGTGGACGTCTATCCTTCGATATTTAAGATGCAATTGTTTTTTGAGGCAATGCTGGTGATTTGCGAACATATGTCATAGCATCAATGTAACGGGATGTAAACGGAACCCATTCCTTGGTCATTGCTTTGTGATGGCGCTAACTCATGTCATGTACATGCAAATAAGATTGTAGCGCATATTTAGTGAAATAACGAATGGTCAATATAAAAGTATTTACGAACAGTAGAAGCTGGATTGCAGCGAGCTGATTACTTAATCAAGTGCAACATAGAGTACCTGTATAGTGAGTCTTTTCAGCTGCAAAGCTGACGGTAATGTTTGTCAAGCAATTCACGGCAGAATTAACGCAATACCCGCATGATGTTCTCTGTAGTCATACTGTATCATTGTCAGCTCTTGAATAGAGTAATATGTTCGTTAAATCAGATTACTCAAGCTGATGCCAAATAAAAAGAAGCGACGACGCCACCACACTATCTTCACTTAGGTAGTCAGAGCTACATTATGTGCACCATCATTAACGTTACTGTAAGCAGTTTGACAGCATAACACCACCACATCCACTGACAACCTGTACCATTATCATCACACGGTTGTTACTCGCAATGATTACAAGTTGCTGATGTTTGTCAAGAATAGCGGAAAGCGCCTCATGCATGTGAAGTTCCATTTGCATTACACCTAGGACAGAGAGAATCCTAAATAACAGTAAGAGGTTACCCAGTGAAGGGAAGAGTGCACGTATGGTCTCGAGTTCTTGCAGTTTGATATAAATGTAGTTCTCGATGGTTTCACACTAAAGGGTTGTTTTGACTGTCGGAATACTCATATAGGAATTATCAAAGTGCAATTGCTAGAACACTCAACTACCTTAATAACACCTCATTTTGGATTGAATATGATTCGGAAAGCGACGTTAATTTGACGTTTCCATCTGCCTCCTGTCCGCCCCCGGTAGCTGAGTGGTCGGCGCGACGGACTGTCAATCCAAAGGGCCCGGGTTCGATTCGCGGCTGGGTCGGAGATTTTCTCCGCTCAGGGACTGGGTGTTGTGTTGTCCTAATCATCATCATTTCATCCCCATAGACGCACAAGTCGCCGAAGTGGTGTCAAATCGAAAGACTTGCACCAGGCGAGCGGTCTACCCGACGGGAGGCCCTCGTCACACGACATTTCATTCCATCTGTCTCCTGATGACTTACTGAATGAAATCTGAAGTGCAATCACTGTTGCCTGTAGCATGTATTCTGTAAAGTGTTGTGACAGCTGTCAGTCACTGCTGAATACAGACCTGTGCAAATACCTTCACTGCAGTAGGGCAACTCGTTTTGTTGCAGTTTTCCATACCGTAATTAGCACAATTACATAAGGATCATTCTGCTTAGGAACTTGACGCCCCAAAGTCCTTAAATAAGAATCTGTGGGCTGTAGTAATGCATGAAAGGAAACAGACATTTGGACAAAAGAACGGATAGGTTGCTGCGTTTTGTGCCGGCCGCGGTGTCCGTGCGGTTCTGGCGCTGCAGTCCGGAACCGCGGGACTGCTACGGTCGCAGGTTCGAATCCTGCCTCGGGCATGGATGTGTGTGATGTCCTTAGGTTAGTTAGGTTTAAGTAGTTCTAAGTTCTAGGGGACTGATGACCTAAGATGTTCAGTCCCTTAGTGCTAAGAGCCATTTGAACCTGCGTTTTGCATTTCCGATAGGGCCTACGATAAGAATCTGGTGACATATTATTCATCAGAACCCTAAAATGTTTATTTTTTACTTCATACTAAAACAAAATCTGTGACATGAGAAGAGGAAATTATTTACATTCTTCTCAGAAACTTTAGTTTTTGTGTTTGTTTTCTCACTTCATACTAAAACAAGGCCGTTGATATTAGAGGAGGAAATGAAGTATACGCTTTCAAGACATAATATTTCCTTGTGTGACACTACAGCATGCATGAAAGCTCTGCAGTTAATTTTTGTGTGTTGGATAAATTTTGATATCACCTCACGTTACTTTGTGAGTAGGTTTCTATTTTCTTGGATTCAAACAGAGTGGACATTTCATACCCGTTTCAAATGTCCCATGGTACATGTGAGTAGAGTCTCACGTTGGTTACTATAAGAATGTATAGGCAGTAATGTCCTCTCACTCCAGTCAGAGCCAAGGTGATTTCTTTCCGTTCATGGTGAAGCGTCTACTGCAGTGTCCACGCTCACCCAATCACGGTGGCATTCGGCACTGCTAATAGCTGCACTTGTCGCGCGTCGCGACAAGGGCAGACTGCCTCTGCTAACGATTTTATGGAGTTAATACATCTTACTTACTTAACGTAATATGCAGGACATGGATTGGGTAATAATTCAGTTTTTAATAACTATCCATTGGGTTAAATTCCTTTACAGCTATATTTGATGCAGTATTTATTGTTTCTTGTCCCTCTAATGTTAATTGTATTGATTCAGATTATGCGTGAACAGGAAAGCACATACACACACGCGCACGCACGCACACACACACACACACACACATACACACACACACACACACACACACACACACACACACACACACACACAGTCATTGATTACAGTGACTGACGACTGCTGTCTGCTGAACAACACATGCGCCAATCAATTACGCAGATACACTGCGAATGGAGGGTGTCTCAACTGTTGGCAAAAAATTCCAGCTTTGATGGGCACACCTCTGGGGAAGAATTCGTAATGCAAAACACACTTTTGGAGCTATCAGATGGAAAATATTATGTTCTCTCTGCTATTTTCTCCAGTTTACGTCTTTTGGTAGTGCTCAGCGTTTCATTTCTTCTTAGGAAGTTAACGACAAAGGCATCATAACTCGCCATCAGTTACAGTATTGCATAGGAATGTTCAATGAGCCACCTGATGACGTTCAAGCAAAACTGTAGTAATTGTCACTCCATTGAGTTTTGTTGTTTCGAATTAGAGCATGCAGTCCTCTACACCAGACTTCTGAACCTTGCAACACTTATATCAGTAGTCGAGACTTCCTTAACGTGGAAAATCATTGATGCCAGATCTATCTTTGTTAAAACAAGTATACCTTATTCTGGCGTATTTTTCCCAAAAACACTCGCTCCACACACAGTTGCCGGCCGCGGTGGCCGTGCGGTTCTAGGCGCTGCAGTCCGGAACCGCGGCGCTGCTACGGTCGCAGGTTCGTATCCTGCCTCGGGAATGGATGTGTGTGATGTCCTTAGCTTAGTTAGGTTTAAGTAGTTCTAAGTTCTAGGGGACTGATGACCTAAGATGTTAAGTCCCATAGTGCTCCGAGCCATTTGAACCATTTTGAACCACACACAGTTCAAATGTTTCCAACTGCCTACTCTCCATTCACCCGTCTATTATACCAAAAGTAAATATTGTGTTGCAGATGTTACACCTTTTTGCTCCTGCGACTGAATTTTGCAGCCACGCGGGATTAGCCGAGCGGTCTTAGGCGCTGCAGTCATGGAGTGAGCGGCTTGTCCCGGCGGAGGTTCGAGTCCTCCCTCGGCCATGGGTGTGTGTGTGTTTGTCCTTAGGACAATTTCGGTTAGGTAGTGTGTAACCTTAGGGAGTGATGACCTTAGCAGTTAAGTCCCATAAGATTTCACACACATTCGAACATTTTTTTTTTTTTAATTTTGCAACGCTTAACCGCAGTTTATGATTTTCAAGTATGCAAAATCCAATGCATAACTGCAAGATGATAACTAGAACATCAACTTAGAAAATTACGATACATACACTGACAGCGTCGCGCCGCGTTCACCTGGGTGGCGCCCGATTACAGGCGGCGGGTGGCGTCTGGCCGGTGGCCGGGTAGCCGCTGCAGCGTTAGGAAATGCTTGAGCGTATACTGTTCTGATCGCGAAGCAGCCACGAGCTGTCCTGCGGAATTGTTTCTGGAAGTCTTTGTTTTTACTGGTGGGTAGAATGTGAAGCGAATTGTCTTCTGTGTTCAATCAGACTCATAACTTTAGACGAGGGCCGAAATAAAGAAAAGGGAGATATAGTTGGACGCAAACACGTGACTATAAGTTTAGAATGCACGATGATTACCACTAGACCACGGGTTCACACAGCATGGGAATCTCTCGGAAGTAGACAACACGTCCTCCTGACACTTCCGCATCTTACAGTGTTGCCAGATTGTGCAGAAAGCCGGACTTCGCGTTGTCAGGGCCGGTCAGTTTTATTGGCCACCTTAAGTGAACGACCCGGACGTGTTAGTCTCTGTCACGGTCGGTCGGCGGTCAGTTTTTATGTCTAAGACTGTACATATATTTTTGGATGGGATCCGACCTTAGCAAAACACAATTTTGTTTTTTATCCCAAACATTTCTTACTGCAGTTGCAGCTTCATAAGTGAGTCTTTTATGTTATGGCTGTTAAACATAAAGAATGTTCTTCACAGTGCTTGTGCATGTAACTATTAGTTATTAAATCGTAATTACAGACAAAAGAGCTTCAATCTCAAGATAATTAAGAGTGACTGTGTTCAGTACTCACAATCAGATGAAATTATTGTTTGGTATCATAGTTGAAGCTAGTGTTTTTCAGAAGAAGGGGAGTTAGTTATTTGCAGTTACTTGTTTCAATAGTCGGTCTTTTAAATGCAGTATCGCGGTCGTCACACTGCCTGCGATGTGTGCAGTAAATTCACAAAAATAAAAACAGATAACTCTATTGGTTTGCTGCGGAATGAAATACGCAGAATAACTCATTTGCCGCTTGCGTTTAACTGCCAAAGCGGCGGCAAAACTCGTTTGATTTAGGGGTAATGCGACGTCATTTGATCAATATATTACAAGCAAGGGTAGTTTACATTTTTTCGCTTGGTTTTCGTTTTCCAGAAAACAGTGTTTTAAACTCAACACAGAGACCACATATTCTGTGTTTTCAGGCAGTAATTACTCGTCCTGTCGTCTCAATAAATAACATTAAAAAACTGTTCTTGCTAATACTTCTTTTTCGCTGGTGCTACGGCACTGAAGATTCTGTTACTGAAACCCCTTTGATGTTAATTGCAAACAGACGCGCGGTGTAGAGAATCGTATTAATGAAACAGTGGAACAAATGAATTATGGGACCTGTTTATGCCTTTTGCTGGTCCTATGAAAGAAAACAGAATAGCAGTATGAAATTGGAAAACGTTATTTCGAAATTTCTGTAACGAAATTATATCTCCAATGGCAGTATTTTATGTAGCAAACAACGTCATACTGAACCTTCGCTAATTCTCATTTCTTAAAACACAAGTAACATAATGTTGTTCTTTTTGTGCAAGTAATCACTTCCGTGGTTAAATTTGGCGAGTCTTATTTACTGAACTGCACTTGTGTGACGGTGGCGGCCATAGCAAGGGTTCCCAATGGCTGATGTTTCACCCAATGAATTATACACCAGATCATCTTCTAGAGCAGAACAGAATTTGCTTCATATATTGTAGGCAATGCAATGAAACTCAAACGCGTTCAGGAAGTCTTTGTATCTTTCTGCGAAATTAAAAACAAAGATGTAAACATGAAGAGAGCAAATGGTATTGCACTCCTAAATACAGTGGAGAAAATGGATAGGTGGAAAGAGTTAACGAGGCTCGTTACGGCGTAGACGAACTGTATGATGTAGTAGAAGAAGAAATGAGCGTCGTTTTGGAAGACATAGGGGATCCAGTACTAAAGTTTGACAGAGTTTTGAATAACCAAAAATCAAATAAGGGTAAAAAGATGGCATTCCCTTGGAATTTTTAAAACTGTTGGAGGGAAACGGCAATTAAAGAAAAGGAAGGGAAGGTGAAGGTACCAGAGAGGCAATTGTGAAGCAGTGCTTGATAATGGAAGCAAGAGGTTACAGAAATTAAGACGCCTTCAAGCCAGTTGAACACCTAGAAAAAGAGTCCGAAAGCAGAAAATGGTGCAAGATGTGCGGAACCCTCAAGAAAATAGAAGGGAGGGGCGATCAAAATACACTACTGGCCATTAAAATTGCTACACCACGAAGATGACGTGCTACACACGCAAAATTTAACCGACAGGAAGAAGATGCTGGGATATGCAAATGATTAGCTTTTCAGAGCATTCACAGGGCTGGCGCCGGTGGCGACATGAAACATTCCTCACACACAAATAAAGAAAAGATGTTATGTGGACATGTGTCCGGAAACGCTTAATTTCCATGTTAGAGCTCATTTTACTTTCGTCAGTATGTACTGTACTTCCTTGATTCACCGCCAGTTGGCCCAACTGAAGGAAGGTAATGTTTACTTCGGTGCTTGTGTTGACATGCGACTCATTGCTCTACAGTACTAGCATCAAGCACATCAGTACGTAGCATCAACAGGTTAGTGTTTATCACGAACGTGGTTTTACAGTCAGTGCAAAGTTTACAAATTCGGAGTTGGCAGATGCTCATTTGATGTATGAATTACCACGGGGCAATAGCCGTGGCGCGGTACGTTTGTATCGAGACAGATTTCCAGAACGAAGGTGTCCCGACAGGAAGACGTTCGAAGCAATTTATCGGCGTCTTAGGGAGCACGGAACATTCCAGCCTATGACTCGCGACTGGGGAAGACCTAGAACGACAAGGACACCTGCAATGGACGAGGCAATTCTTCGTGCAGTTGACGATAACCCTAATGTCAGCGTCAGAGAAGTTGCTGCTGTACAAGGTAACGTTGAACACGTCTCTGCATGGACAGTGCTACGGGAGAACCAGTTGTTTCCATACCATGTACAGCGTGTGCAGGCACTATCAGCAGCTGATTGGCCTCTACGGGTACACTTCTGCGACTGGTTCATCCAACAATGTGTCAATCCTCATTTCAGTGCAAATGTTCTCTTTACGGATGAGGCTTCATTCCAACATGGTGAAACTGAAAATTTCCACGATCAACATGTGTGAGCTGATGAGAATCCGCACGCAATTGTGCAATCACATCATCAACACAGATTTTCTGTGAACGTTTGGGCAGGCATTGTTGGTGCTGTCTTGATTGGGCCCCACGTTCTTCCAACTACGCTCAATGGAGCACGTTATCATGACTTCATACGGGATACTCTACCTGTGCTGCTAGAACATGTGCCTTTACAAGTACGACACAACATGTGGTTCATGCACGATGGAGCTCGTGCACATTTCAGACGAAGTATTCGTACGCTTCTCAACAACAGATTTGGTGACCGATGGATTGGTAGAGGCGGACCAATTCCGTGGCCTCCACGATCTCCTGACCTCAACCCTCTTGACTTTCATTTATGGGGGCATTTGAAAGCTCTTGTCTACGCAACACCGGTACCAAATGTAGAGACTCTTCGTGATCGTATAGTGGACGGCTGTGATACAATATACCATACTCCAGAGGTGCGTCAGCGCATCAGGGATTCCATGCAACGGAGGGTGGATGCATGTATCCTCGCTAACGGAGGACATTTTGAACATTTCCTGTAACAAAGTGTTTGAAGTCACGCTGGTACGTTCTGTTGCTGTGTGTTTCCATTCCATGATTAATGTGATTTGAAGAGAAGTAATAAAACGAGCTCTAACATGGAAAGTAAGCGTTTCCGGACACATGTCCACATAACATATTTTCTTTCTTTGTGTGAGGAATGTTTCCTGAAAGTTTGGCCGTACCTTTTTGTAACATCCTGTATACAACGTGCGGACTTGAGGAAAGTTTCCAACCGATTTCTCATACACAAATAGCAGTTGACCGGCGTTTCCTGATGAAACAGTGCTGTGATGCCTCGTGTAAGGAGGAGAAATGTGTACCATCACGTTTCCGACATTGATAAAGGTCGGATTGTCGCCTATCGCGATTGCGATTTATCGTATCGCGACGTTGCTGCTCGCGTTGGTCGAGACCCAATGACTGTTAGCAGAATATGGAATCGGTGGGATCAGGATGGTAATATGGAACGCCGTGCTGGATCCCAACGGCCTCGTATCACTAGCAGTCGTGATGACAGGCATCTTATCCGCATGGCTGTAACGGATCGTGCAGCCACGTCTCGATCCCTGAGTCAACAGATGGGGACGTTTGCAAGACAACAACAATCTACACGAACAGTTCCACGTCGTTTGCAGCAGCATGACTATCACTAGGAGACCATGGCTGCGGGTACCCTTGACGCTGCATCAAAGACAAGAGCGCCTGCGAAGGTGTACTCAACGACGAACCTGGGTGCATGAATGGCAAGGATGAATCCAGGTTCTGTTTACAGCATCATGATGGTTGCATCCGTGTTTGGCGACATCGCGGTGAACGTAAATTGGAAGCGTTTATTCGTCATCACCGTACTGGCGTATCACCCGGTGTGATGGTATGGGGTGCCATTGGTTACATGTCTCGGTCACCTCTTGTTCGCACTGACGGCACTTTGAACAGTGGATGTTACATTTCAGATGTGTTACGACCCGTGGCTCTACCCTTCATTCGATCCCTGCGATACCCTACATTTCATCAGGATAATGCACGACCGCATGTTGCAGGTCCTGAACGGGCCTTTCTGGATACAGAAAATGTTCGACTGCTGCCCTGGCCAGCACATTCTCCAGATCTCTCACCAATTGCAAACATCTGGTCAATGGTGGCCGAGCGACTGGTTCGTCACAATACGCCAGTCACTACTCTTGATGAATTGTGGTATCGTGTTGGAGCTGCATGGGCAACTGTACCTGTACACGCCATCCAAGCTCTGCTTGGCTCAATGCCTAGGCTTATCGAGGCCATTATTACGGCCAGGGGTGGTTGTTCTGGGTTCTGATTTCTCAGGATCTATGCACCAAAACTGTGTGAAAATGTAATCACATGTCAATTCTAGTATAATATATTTGTCTAATCAATATCCGTTTATCGTCTGCATTTCTCC
This sequence comes from Schistocerca cancellata, assembly GCF_023864275.1. Lineage (NCBI taxonomy): Eukaryota > Metazoa > Arthropoda > Insecta > Orthoptera > Acrididae > Schistocerca > Schistocerca cancellata. The sequence goes on along the minus strand of NC_064626.1, from coordinate 244,615,999 downwards.
TTGGTGAAGCAATTTTAATGGCCAGTAGTGTATTTTATATCACCTGTCTTTCTCTGTAGCTTATTTCTATTTTTCTCAGCATTTCAAACATCTTACACCATTTCACATTGTCTAAAGCGATTTCCAGGTCGACAAATCGTATGAACACATCTTTATTTTTCTTCGATGTTGCTTCCATTGTTGTTATCGTGGTCTTCAGTCGGAAGACTCGTTTGATGCAGCTCTCCATTCTATACTACCCTGTGGAAGCCTCTTTAACTCCGAATAGCTGTTGCAACCTACATCCATCTCAATCTGCTTACCGTATTCATCTCTTGGTCTCCCTCTACGATTTTTATCCCTCCCCACACACTTCCTTGAAAAACTAAATTGGTAATCCCTTGATGTCTCAGAATGTGTCCTAGCAACGGATTCCTTCATCTGGATAGGTTCCGTCACAAATTTCTTTTCTCTTCTCCCTAATTCGATTCAGTGTCCGCTCATTAGTTGCATTATCTAGCCATCTACCTTCAACATTCTTCTGCAGCACAAAATATCAGAAACTTGTGTTCTCTTCGTGTCTAAAATCTTTATCGTTCTTGTTTTACTTCCATATATGGCTACACTCAGTACAAATATTTTCACAAAAGACTTACTTAACAAATTTCTCTTCTTCAGAAACGCTCTTCTTGCCATTGCCAGTTTACATTCTATATCCCATCGACTTTGGCCATCATCAGTTATTTTGCTGCTCAAATAACTACTTCCAGTCTCCCATTTTCAAATTCCCGGATTATCGACTGATTTAATCCGACTACATTCCCTTTTCCTTGTGTTCCTTTTGTCGACGTTCATTTTATATCCTCCTTTCAAGACACTGTACATTCTGTTCAACTACTTTCCCAAGTCATTTGTAATATTATTGGATTTCAGATACTTTGCAAATGAAATATTTGTTATAAAAGGAAGGAACTGCCATCGGGCTGTAGTTCGTAAAGATATTAAGCATCACAGCGCATGTGTAAAGAAACGAAATGCTTTGCAATGTGCGCGTACACCAAGACGCGCGTCCAGAGTTAAAATATTTCAAATAAACACTATGACCCATTGAGCGCAGATATTTAAATCATTGCCACACCGCTCGATAGCAATAAGCTGCGAAACAATTGATAGAACAATCTATCATTTGTTAAGAAATGGTCTAGAGACTTCATTACCTTTTTACGGTTGGTCACCGGTTTGTTGAGACGTGTTGTGTAGCACCGCTACACGTTTTATTTTATTTAGTGTCAAAACGATGTAAATCACCAATCAAAACGCTTCGGTAAACCGTGTGACGCTAAAAAAGTACTTATGCGCACGCCAGAACATTTAATTTGTGAGAAATCTCGGACATACAAAAGCAGCGATTGTTGAAGTGCTCCATGTGTGAGAGAAACATAAAAACGTAAGTTTTGTATTCATTGTATATTTGTTATTGTCTATTGTTCTTTGAGAATATATTGATGCTACACTTTACAGAAAATCTCTGCTTATTATTTTCTTTAAACTCAATATGATTTTTCAATGTATGTAAGCTTTGTTAAAGGTTCGCTCTTCCTCGCGGTATCTCGATTGTATTCGGTCGGACATTAATGTGTTCAATTTCCGATCGGATAACTTTTTACAAAATTTCACTGTTTTGCATTCATTTCCATTTTTTATTATTATTCAAATAGGTCCCTTAGGTATTTTGACCGAAGATTCTGATTGCGTGAAGGCAATCCGGGTCAAAGGTTAGTCACGAAACCACCTTCGCTCAATCAAACCTTACGTCTCCTGAACACAATCGAGAACCGACAAATCGGCGATAATACATTAATTTTTCTTTCTTCCAAGTCGTACCAAAAACGGCAAAGCAGAACTGCCGTTAGTACGGAATCTAGTATTATAGGTTGCATTCTTTATCTTCTAGGCAAACATTGCCAGGCATTATCATCATTACTGTTATATATGATAGAAAGTGTGTGAATAGCAAAATCTATAACATTAGACTTTGACGTAATTACAGCGTCATCGGCAAACGTAAAAGTTTTTGATTTTTATTTCAGAACTTTAATTCCTACTCCACTACTAATTTGTTTCCTTTACTGCTTGCTCGATGCACAGACTGAATATCATCGGAGAAATGCTACAACCCTGTCTCACTCCCTTCTTAATCACTGCTTCTGTTTCATGTCCCTCAACTCTTATAACTGCCGTCTGTACGAGCTGTAAATAGTCTTTCGCTCCTCCACTTTATCCCCGCTACTTTCAGAACTTCAAAGGGAATACTCGAGTCAACATGGTCAAAAGCCTTCTCTAAGTCTACAAATGTTATAGACGTAGGTTTGCTTTAATTTAACGTACCTTCTAAGATAGGTCGTAGGGTCAGTATTGCCTCGCATGTTCCCACATTTCTCTGGAATCCAAACTTATTTTCCGGGAAGTCGGCTTTTATCTGTAAAGAATTCGTGTTACTATTTCGCAACCATAACTCATCGCAAAGATACTTCGGTGATCTTCCCATCTGTCGGCACCTGCTTTCTTTGCAATAGGGATTATCATATTCTTCTTGAAGTCTGAGAGTATTTGGCCAGTGTCATGTACCTTGCACCGCAGATGGAAGAGTCTTATTGTTCTGGCCTAACCACAAGCGCCGGAACGAAGCTGCCAGTGGTGCGCGGAATTGGACCGCGCCGCGCCAAGACCGACACCTGGAAGAAGTGAATATAAACGCCGCCCTGCCACCCTCGGCCGCTCAGATCGGCCCAGTCTGCAACGGGATTAGTGCTCTGCAACGGGATTAGTGCTACGCTATACGTTTGTCGTGATCCGTATCAAGTGCTTACTTGGACTATGTGTATATGAAGAAATTTGCTGTTTTCATGTCGCCTCTCGCTAGCGACATTTGCTGTATAAAAGTTAAGTATTGTCAATTGCTTTATAGAAATAAAACTGCTAATATTATTTGGTCGAATTGTTGTATAGCATTCCGAGATCGACTCATTCTTTATCACCCTATAAGCAACGATTGGGCAAGACCCCATACTTATCATGGCTGTCAATTGTTTTGACGAAACGACGTCTACTCGCAGGGCCTTAAGTTTTTCATAGCTCTATCAGATTCTTTTCGTAATATCATATCTCTCACCTCATCTTTATCTACGTCCTCTTCCATTTGTATGACATTGCCTTCAAGCTCATGTTCCTTGTGTAGACCTCCTTTATACTCCTTACCTCCCACTATACCTTTTGTTCTTTGGACCAGTTTTCGATCTGAGATTTTGGTATTCAAACAGCTGTTTTTCTTTTCTCCAAAGGCGTCTTTAATTTTCAGTTAGGCTGTATGTATCTTTGCACTAGTGATATATACTTCTGAATCCTTACGTTTGTATTTTAGCCATTCCTGCTTAGCCATTTTGCACTTCCTGTCGATCTCATTTAAAAATTTTTTTTATTCCCTTTCGCCTGCTTGATTTGCAGTACTTAATATTTTCTATTTTCATCAGGTTAACTAAATATCTCTTGTGTTAACGAAGGGTTTTTACTAGACCTTGTGTTTTTACCTAATTGATCCTCTTCTGCCTTCTACTATATTCTACCCATTCGTTTTATACTATATTTCTTTCCCCTGTTTTAGTCAATCGTTGCCTAATGCTCTCTCGGAGACTCTCAAAACAGTTCATAATCATTAAATTGTGGTGAAAATCCACACCTGCCTTTGCCAATGTCTTATGACTTGAAATCTGAATCTGAAATCTCTGTTTCATCATTATACAATCAATCTGAAAAATTCCAGTATATCCATGTCCCTACTAGTATACCAATTTCTGTCATGATTCTTAAACCAAGTGTTACCGATGATTAAATTATGCTCTGTGCAAAAATTTACCAGGTGGTTTTCTATTTTATTGCTTTCCCTCAATTCATATTCACCTACTATTTTTCTTTCGCTTTCGTTTCCTACTATCTATATCTAGTCCCCTATAACAAATTTTCGAGTCCCTTAACCATTTGAACAATATCTTTTATCTCATCATATATTTCTTTAATTTCTTCAGCACCTGCGTAGCTAGTTGGCATATAAACGTGTACTGCCGTAATGCTTGTGGACTCTGTGTCTGTCGTGGCTGTTCATAGTACTTTACCAGTAATTTTTCTACTTTTTTATTCATTATTAAACCAACTTCTGCATTACTGCTGCTTAATTTTGTATTTGTAACCCTGTATTCAACTGAGCAAGTGCCATTCCTGCTGCCCTCGAACTTCACTAATTCCCACTATATCAAACTTCAACCTATCCATTTTCAACTTTTCTAACCCACCTGCCTAATCAAGGCATCTAACATTCCACGCTCCCAATTCTTGAACACCAGTTTCGTTTCTCCTAAAGACTACATTCTCCTTCGTAGTTGCCGCCCGGATATCCACATGGGGGACTATTTTACCTCCAGAGTATTTTATCCAAGAGGATGCCATCATCATTTAACCATACAGTAGAGCTGCATTCCCTCGGGAAAAATTACGACTGTACTTATCCCTTACCTTTAGCCGTTTGCAGTACCAGCAGAGCAAAGCCATTTTTTTCTGATCCTACAAGGCCAGATCATCTAGAATGTTGCCCCTATAACTGATGAAAAGGCTGCTGCCTGTCTTCAGGAAACACATGTTTGTCTGGCTTCTCAACCCCTACGCTGTGATTGCACCTATGGTACGGCTATCTGAATCTCTGAGGCACATGAGGCACCTAACCAACGACAAGGTCCATGGCTCATGGGTAGGCTTCCATTATCAAGCGCAATGTCAGACCTGCCTTTTCCTAAAGTCAAATTCGTCATATAATAGATGCTCAGTTTTCTTTCCCATTCTTCTTGCCATCAGAACTATTATACTACTTATTAACAGTACGGAAAGCCTTATTACATACCAGTTCTATCATGCGCAGTGTCATGTAAAGTCGCTAAGAAGGTTTATGCATATTTGGCCCAATGGATTATTTTGTAAGCGCGATGGAAATTAACACTGACACTCCAGCACGACGATCCAGAGAGTAGGTTTAATTAAATATTCGGTATTCATTTCTCAGGCAGAGCTCTTTCCGTCAGCGATTCCACAGAGTACAGAGGAAAGTGGAAGAATGCACGTGGTGGCTGGGGCGGGGGAGGGAAGGGGGAGAGACAACAATGAGTGAGCTATATTCAATGAAACGATCATTTATTAGCTACACGTGTGTGTATTGTCAATACGTACTGTTTTATTAGAGTCACAAACACATACATTCACAATTATTGTTCATTTTCGCCAATATTACATTTCTGGAAGCCCGACAGCAGTTTTATCGTACTTATCGTCTTCTTCTTAACCAGCAGCATCGTCACTGCCTTATCTTCGCTGCTTCGCTGCCCTACTGTGTTTGTGTCAATAGTTTTTCCTCTCTTCTGGTTCTTCTCTGGGTAGGGCGTGATGTTTATGAACATGATCCGTTACCATCTTCCCAATTTCGGTGAAGAGCTGCTCATTACTATCAGTGCCACCAGTCATACCTTAAAAATACATTAACTTAGGAAAGTGTCCATGCAGCTCAGGTGCCTCATTTCTTTATCCAAAAAGCGTGTCGAGAGCCAACCAAAGAAATAACGCAATACCCGCATTCGTATTTCTATCTGTTTTCCATCTCGTACTATCATCAGTTCCAGTTTTGACATACAGTATTTATGCTTGCACCTGGGCTGGGAGCTATGGTCTAGGACGACGGTTCAATCCCGTCTCCAGCCATCCTTATTTAGGTTTCTCGTGATTTCCCTAAATCGTTTCAGGCAAATGCCAGGATGGTTCCTTTGACAGGGCACGGCCGATTTCCTTCCCAATCCTTCCCTAACCCGAGCTTGCGCTCCGTCTCTAATGACCTCGTTGTCGACGGGACATTAAACACTAACCACCACCACCACCAGCTATGGTCTATAGCTTGGATATGATTGCTCTTCCTACTCACTTGTTACGTAATGCCGAGTATACCCTACTAACCATGTCAAGGTATTTTTCTTGTTTGTGAGATAGTAACTTTCGTCTAGTTGTGGCACCGACGTATGTGAAATATTCTGTCTTGTTGTTCTGCAAATCAACGCCAGGCTCTTTCCACACCGTTCCCATATGACGTTGTTATCTCTACAGACGTATCTGTTTGGCAGGGGGTCTATTTGATAACATTACTACAGTTCTTAGACTCCGATAAATGCGTTATGTGAAGTTTTTTTGTAGTTGGTAATGTTTCATTAGCTATTTTGTGCCAGGCTGATCATATATCGGTTCCCAGCACGTTGTTGGGGACGTTCCCCAAGATTAAGTTCGAGTCGTTTGAGTGCTACTTTACTTCCATATCGTTGATCGTCCCATTATTGTTCATTAACCGATTTTGCTTGGCGGTGGTTCCATCTTACAGCGTACTTGCTTTCGCCCGGAGGTATCTAATTCCCAACAGAGACAACCTTATGTGGTCCGCCTTGTGGTGTATTTCCCCCGAATTTATTGGTACTTATACAGGGTGTAACAAAAATGTACTGCGCAAAGTTCAGGACCCATTCTCACATGTAGACAAAGAAATAATGTTACATGAAGATGGGTCTGGGAATGCTTTGTTTCCATGCTACAGATAATTTTCTCCAACTCATTAATCATGGAAAACACACACGAACAGAAAGCATTAGCATACCACATGTAACTCTATCTCACAGGAGATGTTCAATATGCGCTCCGTGGGTGTTGGTACGTGCGTCACGGTTGCGCTAGTGTGTCCCTGGCGTATTACGTATTGTCTCGCAGCCTCCCATATTACCTGCATAGAGACTCTGCACATCTGGTTCTGGGGTTCCATATACAACAGCTTTAAAATCCTCCCACAGATAAAATTCCAATGTCTTCAGGTTCGGAGAGCGTGGGCGCCAGGCAATTTGCCCGTCTCTTCCTATCTTTCTGTCACCGAATCCGTTACTTACAAACCGACGGGCATTAACACTAAACTGAGGTGGTGCTCTTTCGTACATGAAGTACATGATTTTTCGCACAGCTAAAGGCACATCTACTAACAGATTTCTACGATATTATGATAACTTTGTCCGTTGAGCCTCGGTGGTAGAAATTGATGTCCAACCAGTCACCAACAATTCCGGTCCAAACACTGACAGAAAATCTTTGTTGATGACTTGCTTGAACAGTTGCGTCAGGACTGATGTCTGCCCATACGGGACGATTGTGAAAATTTACAGTCTGATCTGGTAGAAACGGCGCCTTATCTGAGAACAGCACCTTTGCACTAAAATTAGGGTTGACACTTCTTTCAATAAACTATTCGCAGAAGAAGACCCGTGCAGGAAAATCGGCTGCTGATAGTGCCTGCACCCGCTGTAAATGATATGGATGCAGATGGTCCTCGTGCAACACTCGCCAGACAGTCATGTGGTCAACATTTAGTGTTGTAGCTATATGTCGTGTACAGACAATAGGGTTGTCATCAACTGCATGAAGAATTGTTGCCTCTCGTTGCAGTGTTCTCATCCTAGGCCTCCCCAGGTCGCGACTATCACTCTTCAGTGGCCCATGTTCTGGCCACTGTACAAACGTTGAGCGCCAGCGCCATTGCCGTCAACTAATCCATAGCCCAAATGGGTATCTGCCGTCTCTGCATTTGTGTACGCTTCCTCTGATTAATTCTACGTTGTAACCCGTGTTCTTGCGACGATCATATTGATCGCCGCAACAGTTGATGTTATCTGTAAACAGGCAGTGAAGGACGTCGCATGGCAACAGGGACATGGGAAACAAAACACTTGCATGCGGTGCACAACGTAACCAAACGACACCAAGAGTTCCTTCTCCAGATTGCCGCACAGATGACAAAATGGTAGATATCGAAATAGACGACAGAGGGATAGAGAAACAATTAAAATCGCTCAAAAGAGGAAAGACCGCTGGACCTAATGGGATACCAGTTCGATTTTACACAGAGTACGCGAGGGAACTTGCCCCCCTTCTTGCAGCGGTGTACCGTAGGTCTCTAGGGAAGTGTAGCGTTCCAAAAGATTGGAAAAGGGCACAGGTCATCCCCGTTTTCGAGAAGGGACGTCGAACAGATGTGCAGAACTATAGACCTATATCTCTAACGTCGATCAGTTGTAGAATTTTGGAACACATATTGTGTTGGAGTATAATGGCTTTTCTGGAGACTAAAAATCTACTCTGTAGGAATCAGCATGGGTTTCGAAAAACACGATCGTGTGAAATCCAGCTCGCGCTATTCCTCCACGAGACTCGGAGGGGCATAGACACGGGTTCACAGGTAGATGCCGTGTTTCTTGACTTCCGCGAGGCGTTTCATACAGTTCCCCACAGTCGTTTAATGAACGAAGTAAGAGCATATAGACTACCAGACCAATTGTGTGATTGGATTGAAGAGTTCCTATACAACAAAACGCAGCATGTCATTCTCAATGGAGATAAGTCTTCCGAAGTAAGAGTGATTTCAGGTGTGCCGCATGGGAGTGTCGTAAGACCGTTGCTATTCACAATATATATCAATAACCTTGCGGATAACATCGGAAGTTCACTGAGGCTTTTTGCGGATGATGCTGTAGTATATCAACAGGTTGTAACAATGGAAAATTGCACTGAAATGCTGGAGGATCTGCAACGAACTGACGCATGGTGCATGGAATGGAAATTGAATCTCAATGTAGACAAGTGTAATGTGCTGCGAATACATACAAAGAAAGATCCTCTATAATTTAGCTACAATATATCAGGTCAGCAACTGGAAGCAGCTAATTCCATTAATTATCTGGGAGTAGGCATTAGGAGCGATTTAAAATGGAATGATCATATAAAGCTGATCGTCGGTAAAGCAGATGCCAGTCTGAGATTCATTGGAAGAATCCTAAGTAAATGCAGTCCGAAAACGAAGGAAGTAGGTTACAGTACACTTGTTCGCCCACTGCTTGAATACTGCTCATCGGTGTGGGAGCCATACCAGATAGAGATGATAGAAGAGATAGAGAAGATCCAACGGAGAGCAGCGCGCTTCGTTTCAGGGTCATTTAGTAATCGCGAAAGAGTTACGGAGATGATAGATAAACTCCACTGGAATACTCTGCAAAAGAGACGATAAGTATCTCGGTACGGGCTTTTGTTGCAGTTTCGAGAACATACCTTCACCGAGGATTCAAGCAGTGTATTGCACCCTCCTACGTATATCTCGCGAAGAGGCCACGAGGATAAAATCAGAGAGATTAGAGCCCACACAGAGGCATACCGACAATCTTTCATTCCACGAACAATAATAGTCTGGAATAGAAGGGAAAACTCATAGAGGTACTAAAGGTACCCTCCACCACACACCGTCAAGTGGCTTGCGGAATATGGATATAGATGTAGTAGAAGAGTGCATATTCCCCATGATTCTAAGGTTCTGCTCCTGTGTGTTTCCCGTGATTAATGAGTTGGAGAAAATTAGCTGTAACATGGAAACAAAGCGTTCCCAGACCCATGTTCAAATGGCTCTGAGCACTATGGGACTTAACTGCTGTGGTCATCAGTCCCCTAGAACTTAGAACTACTTAAACCTAACTAACCTAAGGACATCACACCCGTCCATGCCCGAGGCAGGATTCGAACCTGCGACCGTAGCGGTCGTGCGGTTCCAGACTGTAGCGCCTTTAACCGCTCGACCACTCCGGCCGGCACCCATGTTCACGTAACATAATTTTTTCGTCTACGTGTGAGAAATGGGTCCTGCAATTTGTGTCGTATATTTTTGTTACGTGTATATTTTCCGGCTTATATGTCTTCATAGCCACATTAAGCGCACTGTCCGTGTATTTGTGGCACAACTCCATCATTCTCCGAGTCGTAGACGCCCTGCAGTTTGTTTGAACATATGTTAGTGTGAGGACCTCCTAGTGGGAGTGTTACAACATTTGTATATACCTTGAAACTTTCACCCTTCCAGGTATACCATCTATTGCAGACATTACTTTCCTAGCTATCCTTTGTACTATAGGTAGTATCTGTCCACCGTATCGTACTTTAGATAGTACTGTAGTCGAGAAATTACGGTTTGGTTACGTTCGCCTTTCAGATGCTGAAAGGGCTTCGAGACCCGCCTATATCCCTTAATTGTTTTCAGTTCGTACTTGTGCATATCGTTCCTCAGATGCATTTTTTCAAGCTGCTGTTTTGCACAAACAGTTTCAATAGAGCTTGGCTGGTATAACAGTTTTATTTACCACTTTAGAGTGATCGATGGGAGTTCACTATGGCATTGCTGTCTTTATTAATTTGAAAACATAGTACACCTGTTAGCTTGTTGAATTACGCAGCATCGTAGAAAAAAGGTTGTACAGCGAAAAGCACGTCCTGTATATTGAATGACTGATAACAAGCCTGCGAAATACGTGTCCGTCTCGCGACTTTAGCATCGTACGTAAAAGAAAAACTACGTTAATTACCTGAGCATTTCACTGCAGGACAGACATAATTACATGATGGAAGAAACAACGATAAGTTTAACGTTAAATATGAGTGGTGCAAGACGTAGAATGCCGCAACAGTAAAACATCAATGGGTTCAAGATCCATCTACCAGTCTACCAGCATGATCTGAAGAGAACTGAGGGGACACGAACCACTCAAGCCGGATACAATGTCATGCACAACTGGGGAGTCAGATACCCTTCAGACTTCGATTGTGGGGCCCGACAATACACCGTTCAGCATACTATATCTGAAAATAACAGAAGGTATTCTTTCGCAGAATGCCTGCTTGTTCCTTGAAGCGAGGTAAGTCTAGCAGTTTCTGTTAGCACCGAGGACGTAACGTGGCGTGTTTCGTACTGCGGCGTAGTGTATACTGCAGTGGGATACCGTCGGTTCATACATTTTATACTAGGACTACACCCGTGGTTCTATTACAGACTACAGTTGTATTTCAAAACGAGGAGACATGTGGAACGACGCACCAGATGTAACTTTTTACGACCAAATGTATTTTTCTATTTTTCTATTTATCATTAATCAGAGCGCATACACACTGCTGTAAGATCCCTGACGTAAAGCGGCCATACAAGGTGACCTTGGTATACAAAGGAAACTGTATGAACTCTTACTTCTAATACCACCACAGAAAAGAAGACAAAGCACGAAGATATTCCTCAAGATCTCAGTATTGCGAGCACTATTAATTCCGTACCTAAATATTGCGGCCGAGTGGTTCTAGGCGCTTCAGTCCGGAACCGCGCTGCTGCTACGGTCGAAGGTTCGAATCCTGCCACGGGCATGGATGTGAGTGATATCCTTAGGTTAGTTAGGTTTAAGTAGTTCTAAGTCTAGGGGACTGATGACCTCAGATGTTAAGTCCCATAGTGATCAGAGTCATTTGAACCGTAATTAAATATATCTTTACTGCATCAACTTGTGTTAGACAGAGCCGTATACTGAACTCAACGTAATGTGCCGAGGCCATACGTCAAATTCGTTCCCACGAATAGCTCTCCCATGGAATATTTTCTTAAATATCCTGCAACATCATCGTTTCAAATTGAAGTCGATGAGTCACGATGTTCGCTATTGTGTGCGTCATCGTGAACTTATGGAGTGATTCAATGTGGTCAACTGTCCTTCGATTTTGTCTCAACCTTCATTCTGACCATACGTCATACATGTCATGTCCACAGGAAGCTGTGCTCTATGGTCCATTTTAACACGGATTTTTAGGATCTATTGTGTTCTTCAAGTCCAGGATGTCTTGCCATTGTAGCTATGCTAGCGTAGCTATTCATTCGGCAAAGAAGTTTCCTGAAGCGTTAGAGACATAGCTGGGGAACTGTTAAGTATTGGATCCACAAAATAAAATATACTTAAACAGTCGTTTATTATTAAAAACAATAAAGCTCTTAACAAAGAGAAAATACATAATTTAATAGTGGAAGCACTGATGACTAGTGAATAACGAAGATGAAGTCAAGGCTCACCAGCCGGCCGCTGTGGCCGAGCGGTTCTAGGCTCTTCAGTCTGGAACCGCGCTGCTGCTACGGTCGCAGGTTCGAATCCTGCCTCGGGCATGGATGTTTGTGATGTCCTTAGGTTAGTTAGGTTTAAGTAGTGCTAAGGCTATGGCACTGATGACCTCAGATGTTAAGTCCCCATCTGAAGGCTCACCACATCAGTAAATACTGTACTTGAAATTCATGAGAGCAGAGGTTAAATTAAAAAAAGAGTGCCGAATGTTGGCGGGCAAAAGTGAAATTACCAAATAAGTTAACTACTAAGCAGTTGTAGGAAAATCGTTAATCCGGGCGTGAGTCGTGCTTCAGTAGCTCTGATGGTAGAGCACTTGCCCGCGAAAGGCAAAGGTCCCGAGTTCGAGTCTCGGTCGGGCACACAGTTTTAATCTGCCAGGAAGTTTCATATCAGCGCACACTCCGCTGCAGAGAGAAAATCTCATTCTGGAAACATCCCCCAGGCTGTGGCTAAGCCATGTCTCCGCAGTATCCTTTCTTTCAGGAGTGCTAGTTCTGCTTGGTTCGCTGGAGCGCACCTGTAAAGTTTGGAAGGTAGGAGACGAGATACTGGCAGAAGTAAAGCTGTGATACCGGGAGTGAGTCGTGCTTCGGTAGCTCAGATGGTAGAGCACTTGCCCGCGAAAGGCAAAGGTCCCGAGTTCGAGTCTCGGTCGGGCACAGAGTTTTAATCTGCTAGGAAGTTTCATATCAGCGCACACTCCGCTGCAGAGTGAAAATCTCATTCTGAAATCATTACATGTTAAGCAGCGTTGCTCGGTGTACTTAGCAAGTTCCTACCACGGGAAAACCAAAATGAGTTAAAGTACTTAAGTTTTGCCCACAAATTTTATTAAGGAATCGATGCCTCGACCATAAAGATTAATTCACAGCAACACTGGTCAACCTCAAGTGAACAGAATTTTACTACACGAACTTAAATAGCATTTAAGAGAAATATCGAATAACTAAATTATCGGTCGACAGGCAAAGAAACTAGCTATGTATGTGGTGAAGATGCTTACGCAAAATCTACTTAAAATACATGAAATCCATTAGTGATTATTTTAGGGGATCTGAAGCTTACGTCTAAATACGCCTCACGGGCAGGCAAGTTATCAGGCTTATAAATACAGTGAGCTTTACCGCACAAAGGCCAATCCAAGGTTGAACTTATACTAGAGACCGTTTCTAGAGGGCGTTGCTTAGAATTACTTAAGCAGGATTAAGAGGGAATCAGAAAGATAACTATAAATGTAAAGATTTCATTATCGCCACTTTATACAATTGCAATACATAGCACCAAAGCGCAGCAAATGCTTAACCTCAGAGTTTGCAGGTGAGAAAAGAATGGTAACATCGGGCCAGGTATACAGAAGGAATCGGCAATGCCTAGTGGAAAAAAAAAAAAAAAAAAAAAGGTAGTTACTACACAGGTGGCTAGTTCGGAAGACACCTAATGGCAAGTAATACAGATTTCCTAGACTCAGCTGGCCAGCTGTATTACGAAAATAGATAACTTTTCTAAAACTTTACGAGACGTGAATACCACAAGACCAACTATAGCATACAGTGAGGCCCCTTTCTGGGTTTGCCACTGTATTCGATAAATACGAGGTGCGACAATAAAGTAATGAGACTGATGTTCTTTGCAAGATATGGTAACCCTGCAGGCTTGCATAGGCACAATATCTTTGACCTTGGTCTGTAAGCTGCTTCTAGTCAAAGCGGCACGTCGATGCAACTGCTCAGTCGTGAGTTGTAATAAGTTAACATGTGTTTGTCTCTCTCGTCACGGGAATGGATCTGCATAATGTTGCGCAACGGTATGCCATTTATTTTTGCGTTAAATTGGGTGAAAACGCGACAACGACTTACAGTAAGCTTCAGAAGGCTTTTGGAGAGGAGGTTATGTCTAGAGCTCAAGTTTTTCGTTGGCATAAAATGATTACTGAAGGCAGAAAGAGTGTTGAAGATGAAGACTGCAGTGGACGACCATCAACCTCACAGACAGATGTCAACTTGGCCAGCGTGCCTGAACTCGTACGACCTGATCGAAGATTATCCGTGAAAATGATTGCAGAAGAACTAAACATCAATCCAGAAACGGTTCGTCTCATGGTCCCCAAAAATCTCACACCACAATAGCGAGAAGGACGGAAAAATGTGGCAGCCGATCTGTTAGAGCAAACGGAAATCAATCCAGAATTGTTGAGCTGTGTTATCACTGGTGATGAAAGTTGGTTTTTTCAATACGATCCAGAGACAAAACGCCAAAGTTCGCAGTGGTGCTCAAAGGGATCACCCAGACCGAAAAAAGCTCACATGCAAAAGTCAATTCCAAGGGAATTGTTCATAAAGAGTGGGTGCCTCCTGGACAAACAGTTAACCAATATTACTACAAAGAAATTTTAGAAAGACTTCGTAAAAGAGTTCTTCGTGTCCGTGCCAACATTGCTGATAATTGGATTCTGCATCACGATAACACGCCATCCCATACTGCTCTGTCAGTAGAGCAATTTTTAACCTCAAAACAAATTTCAGTACAACAACAGCCACCTTATTCACCAGATATCGCTCCGTGTGACTTTTTTCCATTTTCAAGAGTCATAACGGCGGTCAACGGACACCATTTTCAAACAATACAAGATGTACAAAAAGCTGTGACGAGGGTCTTCGAAGATATTACAGAAGATTAGTTCCAGAAATGTTACCATCAATGGGAGAAGCGCTGGAAAAAGTGTGTGCAATCAGAAGGGAACTACTTTGAAGGAGACAAAACTAAACATGACTAAAACGGTAAGAACTTTTTTTTCATATCAGTCTCATTACTTTATTGTCACACCTCGTATGACACTAAATCGTCCTCCAACTGTCCACAGCGATGTCAGCACATCAAGTTCACATCTTCAAAGCGTTTCATAAACGCTCTAGTTGTTTTATATTACAAAATTGGACTAGCTGAAAAATGGCCGTTTTGTGTGTCCAAATACGATTTGAACACCTTTTTTGGGTATGAAGTCGCTTACAAGTTAGTAAAGTAATTTTCTTAACCTCTTCTACTGCACCATATCCAGTTTTCGTTCTTGTCTCCTCTCCACGTGTCAACCTTCGTTTCTTTTCGGCAAGTGTGTGTGATGTGAGAGGAAACGCTCAAGGCGTATATTCAGCACCTGTAAGCAAATTACGTACATAGGAGTACTGGAATAGCGTTCACGTAGCTTCAGGTGGAGCTAATGAAGTGCAACACTTCCTATTTCGAAAGCTGACGTGAATGGACATGACAACGTTGTTATGACCAAATACGATTATATCAGTGCAGTATTGCTGTCTATTGATGTCATAGGCAGAGGGAGAAAAAGCAGTGGTCCCTGGGGAGCGTCATACAGGACAATATTCTTATTTGGTTTAGAGGTAGTTTGTTGCCCACTTATCCTCATTACTTTCGTTTCTATGTTGTTCACGCACTTAAGCTAACAGAAGTCGACCTCAGGGAAGTTTGGTCTGAATTCCATGTAATATAAGAATAGGAGAAGCAATGCTAACCCTACCGTTTACCTTAGAAGAAAGACGAAAGAGAAGTGAACTTACGTTTCTAGCGTTTGTAGATGTAGTGAAAGATTTTGACAGTACTGACACAGATACACTAACTGAAATTCCTCGAGGTAGCGGCTTTTACAGCAACCAGATTACAGTTACAGGAGTCGAAGAACATCAAAGGCGCGTAGCGAGACGGTTCGGAACGTATCCCACATCTTCTTCTGTCTGCATGAAATAAAGTATTTCTCTGTCTGCATGAAATAAAGTAAACCAAGGAGAAATTTGTAAAGGGAACTCAACTCAGGGAGAAGCAGTAACCACTTAGATATATGCCGATGGCATTGAACTTCTATTAGAGAAGGTATAGGACGTGGAAGGTCAGTTCAACGGAATGGATAGTGCGTTGTCAGATGAATATCAGCAAAAGTAGAACAAGGGTAATTGAATGTAGTTGAATTAAATTAAGCGATACTGAGGGAATTCGATTAAATAATAAGACACTAAAAGGAGTAGTTGTGTTTTACTGTTTTTGCTACTTGAGTAGCAAAATAAATGACGATGCCATAAGTAGAGAGGACACCAAATGCATACTGGCAATATCAGCAACAAAAGCATTGCCGCCCTGGATTAGCCGTGCGGTCTCGGGTGCTGCAGTCATGGACTGTGCGGCTGGTCCCGGCGGAGGTTCGAGTCCTCCCTCGGGCATGGGTGTGTGTGTTTGTCCTTAGGATAATTTAGGTTAAGTAGTGTGTAAGCTTAGGGACTGATGACCTTAGCAGTTAAGTTCCATAAGATTTCACACACATTTTTGAACAAAAGCGTTTCTGGAAAAGATAAATTTGTTGACACTGAAAATAAATTTGAGCATTCTGAAGGTACTTGTCTGGAATGTAGCTTTTTACGCAACTGAAAAAATGACGATAAACAGTTCATACAAGAAAAAAATAGGAACCTTTTAAATGTAGTGCTACAGAAGTATGCTAGACATTAGGTGGGTAAAGTGGACAAGTAGTGAAGACGTACTGAAGCGAGTCGCGGAGATAAGAAGTTTATGGCACAATTTGACTAAAAGAATGATCGATTGATATGTCTTATACTGACACATGTAGGGGTTGTCCGTTTGGTAACGGAGGAAACTCTGTGTGGTTCCAGTGGATGTAGGTTGTAGTATGTTATGAATTACACCTCATAAATATTGTCGCAGAAGAAGCTCGGTAGTACATTCACCGTGGTGTGGTGGTTTAGTTAGTAGACTGTTGCATGGAGGGCCGTGAGTTTAAAACTTATGTGAACTGTAAGATTTTAATTTCTATTTTCTGTTCAAGTCCATTCTAGAAGTATCCACAAATGTCAAGAATAATTGTACTGGAATGTTGTGCAACTGTATATATACTGTATGTGTTGTGGCCGGAGGCTGTTCGCTCCGCGCTCTTGTATGTGCAAGTGCTGAATAAACCTTCGTTAAGTGAATTTAGTGTTCGTCATTCATCTAATTACACCTTCTTCTACGTGACATTATTTATGTAATTATTTATTACGTCAAGATATCCTAATGACTACAATATACACATTATGCGTTTTTATCAGTTTATTACCATCTTCAGATGTGATTAATGAACTAACAGCTTCGTCACGCTACTTAGACACTTGTCATGACGACATGATGTATAATTCATTGACACATTTTATATCACTTCATGATATTCAGAGTGCATAACTGGAATTCGTTATACACAGTGGATTAATCTCATCTTAAGATGGTAACAAATTTCTGAACCTGTAACTGCAGTTGTTAAGCGATCTTGACGCAATAAACTATCAAACATGTTTCAGTAGATACGCAGAGATGAAGAGGCTTTCACGGGATAGCCTAGCATGGAGACATGTAGCAAACCACAATAACAACGACAAGGAAGCTGTTGTTAACTTTACACTTCCCCCTACGTGGGAGCAACCGAATCGATTCTTAGTGCTAGCAGAATTTTCTGAATTGAAATGTAGACTTCAGAGACGATTAGTCTTTCTAAGAGCGAAGAATGCCATACGCCTTATCCTAACAGCACATGACGTATTCTGAGACGGATAATAAACTACTCTATGGATAAGATCTTCACTCTGTAGTTATTTAGTATACGGCTTGTGTTCTTTTTCTTGATAGCCGGTACAACATTCGTATACAGACAATATACTGAAATATTAGTTTTTATGGTAAGAAAATTCTTAGTACCGTCACTAATGAAAGGGCAGTCACTCATAACGACATTGACGGCTTTGATGACGAATGTCTACATTTCGTTCTGGACCGAACTTACGCAGCATAACGTAAATCGTCCAGACACGACAGCGCAAGGTACCAATATGTCCCCAAAAGCCGCAGCGAACATGCGTTTTTTCAGGGGGTCTTGTCTCGAGTTCTGTTGATGACAGTTATGTAGGGTCAAGTGTTCAGCGTAGCTCTTGGTCTACGACTCTGCCTACGGGAAGAACGGGCATACTGTTGATGTCCCTTCAGTACAAGACCCAAATTTAAACATTACACAGTACCTCCTGTCCCAGCAAATTGAGCATATCGGTTGGATCTCTTTCATTAGGTGCGGTCCTGGGGGACCTTAGGCTGTTTGGAGAAGCACAATTTGTTCATCGACGGTTTTGAAGAAACTGCGAAAAACCATGATGTTAGGGTATGAAAAACAACAGTTGTGGGCATTGCCACTTGCATAGTTTCTGTTAATGGTTGACCGTCTACATATTTACTTCTAAACATTTTTCGTTATCACTACCCCTTACCGAGATCTAGAGGTTCAAATTTAACGTGATTATCCATGTAAAATATGCACGTAATACCCAGTCTGAGGCATAAATGTGAATTTATCTGACGTAGTGAAAACATGGCGATGGTTCTAGGGTCATCGTATTGATTCTGTGGTCACCAAAATGTTTAGTCAGGTTTCTTTCACCAACAAAACTGGATAACGCACTCTCCCTCTACCACGGGAACTACATTCCTATAGAAATACCTGTATTCCGTAAATGTTACTGTAGAGTTAAAAATTGGATTTAAATGGGTCTTAATAGGCCTGAAAAGAACTTAATGTGAGTGCAAAAAATTACATGAAACTGGAAAAGCTGCGAGTTCAGTACAATATTTCGAATAATATTTTTTC
Organism: Schistocerca cancellata; assembly: GCF_023864275.1. Lineage (NCBI taxonomy): Eukaryota > Metazoa > Arthropoda > Insecta > Orthoptera > Acrididae > Schistocerca > Schistocerca cancellata. The sequence continues at coordinate 244,597,252 of NC_064626.1, read as the reverse complement.
GATTTTAAGACACAAATCATAGCCTCGGCGTTTTCGATGAATTGCGGTCGATGGTCAAAGTAGTGAGAAAAAATGTAATTTGTTATCCTTATATTAAGTGTACTTCTTTGTTGTTCATATATGCCAAGATATACAAATGCCTCGAAGTACAGAAATAAACTATCAAAACTTACTGACCTATACGTAGAATTCGCCCTGCTGTTACAGAAAAAAAGAACGGATCAAGAGGAAAATGCTCCTGTCGGAACACAAAAATAATATGTACCTCCTTGAAGTCTGCCGGCCGGGGTGGCCGAGCGGTTCTAGGCGCTACAGTCTGGAACCGAGCGACCGCTGCGGTCGCAGGTTCGAATCCTGCTTTGGGCATGGATGTGTGTGATGTCCTTAGGTTAGTTAGGTTTAAGTAGTTCTATGTTCTAGGGGCTGATGACCTCAGAAGTTAAAGTCCCATAGTGCTCAGAGCCATTTGAACCAAGCCTCGAAGTCTTGTAGTACCGTTGTCGCCATTGTAGAGTCTTGTACCATAGGAAAGCAAGGGAGAGGAAGTTGTTGTGGGTGGCGGCATCCTCCTCCTACGACACAAATGCACATGTGGATTAATGTGGTTCTTTATTTACATCATCTGGTTCCTTTATAGAATCCATGTATTGCGGTACAAGCTCAGCTATAACAGTACTCTTGCTGACAATTTCGGTAATCTTGCTATTACAAACTTTAGTCTCCCTTTAGTCTCGATCTGATCGCTACGCGCTGTCGTAGCCTGAGTGAGTCAGGTGGGGGCCTCTGGTCGGCGGTGGCGACCTAAATACATGCTGTCGAGAGGGCGTTGGCGACGTGTTGCTTGTCAGTGTGTCTCTGGCCTCTCTTGTAATAGACGCACTTGATCCAGCGCCTAGAATCGATCTCCACGCTACATCTCTCCCGACCTGTGCGTTGGCGACAGCGTACACCAGCACAGGGCTGACAGAAAAGTGGGAAACCAGCTGCCTCACTCCTCATTCTGCCATGAAATATACAACTGATTCATTTCGTGTGGGCACCTTAGCATCAATAAGTTCAAAGAAAGTATTTCATCACCAGATGCCGGGGAAAATAAAAAAATAAACTTTCTAAAACTGCAGGGTATTTAAAAATCATTAATCCGATATTAGAAGGCTACATCTTACACAAGTATAAAGACAGAAACTTGGGGAAATTTTAAACCACCAATAGAAAACAGCTGTTTACACTGGCGTCAGTTGTAAGTTGTCGGTTCATTTGGTAGCCGGTAGGTGCGCCCCTGGGACAACTATCTCATTTGCTCTTTCATTATCCAGCGTGAGTCGAGCAGAGATGGTGATTAAACATCAACATACAGCATTTTAATTTCGACAGGAACTGTTCAGTTACAGCTGTACTGCTTGATTTTCATCGAGAGTACGGCCTCCACGAGGAAATTGCTGTTATAGGCGTAGGGATATTGCATGTGCACCATCGGGCTCCATGATCCGCTGTCCTCACGGTATGTGATTTCCTTGTCGTTGCGCTGTCTATGTGTCTCCCTTTCCAACAACTCTAATTGCGAAGCAGCATATCAACAGCAGTGAAAGCACTAACTCGGAAACGTATAGGACGAGTTTGTCTATAGTCTCGATATTTGCCGCACATCCGTTGGAGACTATTTTCAATATTTGTGAAAGATAAATGCAAACTTTGTCCCTAAATAAAAATAATAATAAAGTTTAAAGTCTCTGAGTGCGTCGGTGAAGAAACAATTACGACGACTTACTCCATATCAGGTAAACAATACGAGGGTGCGCGTTCCACAGCTTCACCGCTTCCCCTCAAACTTGTTCCGAGCGAAGTCACAGAACTTGTATCTCCAAGCTGCCAACGTCGGCAAAACGCCAAACCAATTTCACACCACAACGTGCAACGGTCATCACACTCGTTCGGCAGGCGTTGTCTCCCCCGCGAATGATACGATATCTCGAGGGCTCCCCTCGAAGGCTAACAACCAAGTCACCTCGCCTGCGAAGCCGCAAGATAAGACAAGTGAAAAGCAAAGCTAGCTTACCTCAACCACGATCGATCTCATCGATACATGAACAAAATAAGGATGGCGCCAGCCCGCCACGGCTCTTGTATAATAGTAAAATCTTTTGAAATTGAAAACATTGTTGTCTTATGCCTAAGTTAAAATTCGCAGGTTTCATCTGTATTCACGTACGAGGAATTATATTCTCCCGAATTCGAATGAATTTTTTCAGACACTCTGCATTTCAGCAAAATAAGAGAACGTAGTTGAACCTGCTTTGATTACTAACAATACCCTCCCTGACGGTGGTGCTATTCGACACCTACTGGAATCACCAGAGTGCATTCCTAGACTGCGTCAGCCGCTGTAAGGGTGCGACATAGCGCTTTTCAGAAAAGGGGAAAGGGATTGCTAAGAAGTTTTTTTTATGGGCGAAATACGAGGCCTATCTACAAAGTACATTACGTATTCGTTTGTGTCCGTTAGGGGCGGGGCTAGCGCGGCCATCTTGGTGTCATGGCATTCCGCCGCTCAGTCGGCATCCTGCCGTGCTAGTGAGAGGTTCGTGCTGTACTCCGTTGAGTTACTGTGACAGTTTGAAATGTCAGCGTTAATTGAAAATGCCGCGAAGTGTGAAGTGCGTGCTGTAATAAGGTTTCTGACTGCAAAAAACTGTACACTGATAGAAATCTATCGGCAGCTTTGTGAAGTGTATGGGGACAACATAATCACTGAAGGTGGAGTGCGTCAATGGGTCATAAAATTTAAAAATGGCCGAACTAACGTTCACGACGAAGAGCGAAGTGGAAGACCCAGCATAGTGACTGCCGAACTTGTCGAAAAAGTCGATACCGCGGTCCGTCAAAACCGTAATTTCACAATAACGGAACTTTCTATGAGTTTTCCACAAATTTCACGAAGTTTGTTGCACGAAATCATTACCGAAAAGCTTGGTTACCACAAGTTTTGTGCAAGATGGATACCAAAAATCTTGACAGAGATTCACAAAAATCAGCGAATGGTTGCAGCGTTAGCGTTTTTGGACGCTTACGAGAAAGATGGCGACTCATTACTCGATCGCATCGTTACTGGTGACGAAACATGGGTTAAGCATGTGAAATGCGAGACAAAATTGCAGTCAGTGCAGTGGGGGCACACAAATTCTCCCCAAAAACCCAAGAAATGCATGCAGACAATGTCGGCAAGGAAGGTGATGGCAACTGTCTTTTGGGACAGAAAAGGTGTGATTTTTGTGGATTTCCTGGAAAGACGCACTACAATAAACTCTCAAAGGTATTACCAAACTCTGCACAACCTCAGAAGAGCAATACAAAACAAGCGCAGGGGAAAGTTGGGCTCAAAGATCTTGCTGATTCACGACAACGCCCGGGCCCACACGGCAAATGCCACTCGTAAAGTTCTCGAATCATTTAAGTGGGAGTTGTTTCCTCATCCGCCGTACAGTCCTGACCTGGCACCGAGCGACTTCCACTTATTCCCAGCAATGAAGAAGTGGTTGGCTATGCAGCGTTTTGATGACGACGTACTGCTTCAAGAAGAGGTAACCACGTGGTTGAAGGCGCAGGCGGCCGAATTTTACGACGAAGGAATTTCCAAGCTCGTCCATCGCTACGATAAGTGCCTTAATTTAAATGGCAACTATGTAGAAAAGTAGTATTTAAGTGTGGCTCTCATCTGTATATAATGAAAAAAATTTCCAATAGTTCATTTATTTTTAATTCCAAAACGTAATGTACTTTGTGGATAGCCCTCGTATGATCTTGAGATGTTTCAGAATATTTTTTGTAGGCCGTGAGGTACACGCATAATTCAGCAGTGTGGTCGTCTTCTGTACAGATCAGAAAAGAAACTGTCGAAAACGTAGTTCATAAAACAACGGTTCAGCGGGAAGAAAAGACGGCGATTGATTTAACTTAATTCCAGTAATTCCAGCTCACATCTGTCACTCAGAATTCAACTATACAGTAATTGTTGCTGAAGCAGCATGCACGTGTAGCTGCAACTGACTGACTCAGAAACATTTACTCACTGCCTAAGCACGTCTTTAACGAATGGGAATTCTGCAGACAACTGTCGTTTACAACTGAATTAGTTTTTATTTTTCGACGTAAAACCACAATCCAGTCCTGAAACTGTCGAACGAAATATCTTCGCGTATTTGAGGCTAAAACAGTCTAGTCACATTAATGTGCACTTCGTCGTCAGGCCACGAGTGGCCTACCGGGACTATCCGACCGCCGTGTCATCCTCAGTCGAGGATGCTGATAGGAGGGTCGTGGGGCAGCACACCGTTCTCACATTAATGTGACCACCTGTCAAAAGCCTGAATGACGACCTTTTGCACGACGTACCACTGCGAGACTTGCAGGAAGAGGATCAGTGAGGTTCTGGAAGGCAGCGACAGGGATGTGGAGCCACGCCGAGTCCAGTGACGTGGTGGGCTGCGCTGGGTTTCTCGGTTGAGGATCCGTGGTGGGAACAGCCCGATCGAGCTGACCCCACAGACTTTTGGTTGGGTTTAAATTCTGGAAGTTTGATGGCCTAGTGCCCTTCTAATCACGTACGTGCACTGCCAGATATGTGACACGTTGTTTTCTCCTGCTGGTAGATGCCATAGGCAGAAAAAAACGTTGACTCACAAGTTACAAATGTACAAGTGTAATTACATGTATACTTCATGAGTTATAGCAGCAGCCAACCTGAAAAATGTTGTTTCGAAAAGACGACCATTTAAAGTTTAAACTTATGGTTTTTTTTTTTAATATTGAAATCAAACAAACCTTTAATCGGCAGTTCCAACATCGTCCTGTTCGCCTTTCTTTCGCCAATGTCGAAACACTCTCATTCTGTCGAAATATCGATTAACCGGCTTCCTTTTACCAATTGATGTTTTTTGCAGGATTGGGATTTGTTGTGGGTTGGCCGGAGAGCCAACACCGAGTACTAGAGGAAGCCGAAAAGGCACGCGTTTTAGCTCACGCAGGCTGGCGTGAGGTCTGGAACAGGACAAGGAAATTAGACTTTAGAAAAACGGACGTAGCTGGTGGAATACGTAACTTTAATCCATTAATGATGAGCGTCACTCTTGACTGTACATGACTCAGTATCAATAGTAACTGGTAATGGCGCCTTGCTAGGTCGTAGCAAATGACGTAGCCGAAGGCTATACTTACTATCGTCTCGGCAAATGAGAGCGTATTTTGTCAGTGAACCATCGCTAGCAAAGTCGGTTGTACAACTGGGGCGAGTGCTAGGAAGTCTAGAGACCTGCCGTGTGGCGGCGCTCGGTCTGCAATCACTGATGGCGACACGCGGGTCCGACGTATACTAACGGACCGCGGCCGATTTAAAGGCTACCACCTAGCAAGTGTGGTGTCTGGCGGTGACACCACAGGATTACTTTTCGAATCATTTCTATTCGTGTAAAAAGGTCTGTTTGTCATTTTCAAGCACGAGCGTTTCACTTTCAATAAAAAACAAGCGAAATGACAAGTTAAACAAACGCGAGAGAAGCACGTGCCTTCAGATTGTTTACGAGGAACGAATTATGTTACGAAGAGAAATCTTGTTGACAATAGTATTTTAGTTGATACCAATGCCCTCTAGCCCGCATCTCGTGGTCGTGCGGTAGCGTTCTCGCTTCCCACGCCCGGGTTCCCGGGTTCGATTCCCGGCGGGGTCAGGGATTTTCTCTGCCTCGTGATGGCTGGGTGTTGTGTGCTGTCCTTAGGTTAGTTAGGTTTAAGTAGTTCTAAGTTCTAGGGGACTGATGACCATAGCTGTTAAGTCCCATAGTGCTCAGAGCCAACCAATGCCCTCTATGATACTATTATAAGCTAATGGACTGCACAAATTTCATATGTATTTGCTATCGGCCAATTTTGAGTTTTTAGATATTACCAGTATCAGTATCTGAATGTCGTTTGATGCCTAAAAAGGGCATACTGGTCAACAGCAAATGAATTTGAGTCTCATAACGGGGAATGTCCTTATCTGAAAAAATCACACCTATGAGTCGCTGACAAAATCAGAGAAAGCCGAGCTCACGTAGAAGTTTGACAGTTGTGCTTCACATACGTCGTATGCGGAAGGAAGAAGGAAGGGGAAAAAAGACAGCAGTAGCAGAAACACGCTCCGCTACACACTATAAGGAGACAACCTCCATAGCCGAGTGGCCGCTGTAGATGACTGCCATGTGGAGGACACTTGTCTGATTCCCGTGATGTCAGGGATTTTTTTTTCCGTGGTGGAAGGACTGGAACGGTGGTCCATTCAGCATCGTGATGCCAAATGATGATCTACTCGACCAAAGAGCAGCAGTTGGAGGTCTACTAACCCAACACCGGCCAATAGAGCGATGTGCTGACCACACGCCCCTGTATACAACGTCCAACTGACGTTATGTGCTGATGGGCGAGACGGCGGTCGGACCTTGCCGATTGGCCCGTCTGTGGCCATAACGGCGCAAACCATAAACTGGCTAGCCCACTGTAGATGTAGATTAGTATGTTATTTTCGTGCTATCATTAATGAGATGCAGGTGAGGCGCCCATAAACTTAAGAATTTAAGTCAAGAACTATACAGAAATTACACTTTGTTAGAGGTATACTTACTTCCTGCTCCCATAACATGCAGTCGGTATTGGGCCCCATCAAGCAGCCACCTCAACACGTTCTGTGCTTAGTATCTTCTTACCGTACTCCAAGTATCTAAAGACCCTTGGCTGCCTGGCCTCCCTATCTTATTTTCGGTCTGCCTGATTGTCTTCGTCTTTTAGGTTCCTTGTCTCACACTACTCTTACTACTGATCCCTACTTTCTCCCGTAAATATCACCTATCCATTTCAATTGGTTTCGGCAACAACATCTGGTTGGTTAGATGTATCTCCCTGAGAACCCTGTTCTTTTTCCTTCGCCATTCCCCCCTTCACAAATTGTTTTAAATATTTTCGGAAAGATTTTATTTGCAAGAAAAAACATCATATTTTTCTCTTATTCACAAATGTCTACTTGATACAGCAATTAAAACTACGTGAAAATAAATTATAAAAGTGTTTAGCGAATTTGAGTTTGTACATACTTCGTTAGAATTGTCATTCTGTTCATTCGGAAACACGTAACAGATTCGGGTATTCAGATCATCTTTGGTTGCGAATGTAAATAATGAGAAACATACTGCTGGCATGTATCTAGAGATTTATAGTATTAGTCCGCGCCTCTTTTCTTTACCTTGGAGGTGAGGTTCTTGAAATGAGTCAAGCAACCTACTTCCGCAGCCCGCCTGGTTGGCCGTGTTGTCTAACGCACGGCTTTCTGGGCGGGAAGGAGCGACGGTGCCCGGCACGAATCCGTCAGGCAGATTTGTGTCGAGGCCCGGTTAATCGGCCAGTCTTTGGATGGTTTTTAGGCGGTTTTCCATCTGCCTCGGTAAATAAGGGCTGGTTCCCCTTATTTCGCCTCAGCTTTTCGTGGGGTTGCGGACCAATGCGGCTGCGGCGAGGACGGAGCCTCTCCGTCGTTTCTAGGTCCCCGGTTAAGATAACATAACATAACATAACCTACTTCCGCGCACGTGTCACGAAATGAACAGAAAATTAGCGCAATTACAGTACATAGGGATGTTTATCGACAGTTGTTCTTCCCACACATTTTCGCGAGTGGGACAGGGAAAAGGGGAGGGGGGGGGGCGAGCGTGAGAGAAGATAAGGACAGCAAGAATACCCTCCGCCACATACCGTAAGGTATAGAAGCAGATGTTTGTCTCTCGCTGGCTCCTGCAAATCTACTTAGCCCCCCAAACTCATTTCGCTTCGGAAGACGCACAGCTTCGATCAGCTTCAGCTTTCCCACACTGGTCTAGAAACGGCTCAATTTTCACAGTAATATGGCTCCTGGCGTGCTGCAATAAATCTGAGAAAATACTCGTTGCGGGCGATCGCTCGGTCGCTACCCAGAGACTGGAGCTACATCTCCGCTCCCGCTGTGACGCACAGTCTGTTTATTTATTTTCACTTTATCTCAAATTGCGACATTTGAGGAAGGAAGAGGCACTACCGCCTTTTGTTACTGCTTCCAGAAAACAATAAAAGTAGGGAAAAACACCGCCGACGCCCACACGCGCACCGCAGCAGGGATTTGATTAAGTGCCTACGCTCATGTGTTTACACAAAACGGAGGAGTTGTGGTGTCCGGATGTAGGCGCGCGGCGTTAGGACTGCCGTTGCCGCTGTGACGTCGATGTGACGTCAGCAGCGCTGCCGGAGATTACCACTCGTCGTTTTCGACGACTGCCCGTCAGAAATCAAACCAGAGGGCTGACGCCGCTGTCCAGCTCTGGTCACACGCACCGTACCGCACCGCACGCGCCGAATGCAATGATCCGGCGATAAAGTTAACGTTCGTCGACGCCGTACAACACTTCCACAAATCCATCATCTGTATTATTTTTTTGTTGAGAGTTGACCTTCTATCCATCTCTGTTCGAAAAACAAAAAATAATCGCAAGGATCGTATGAAATTTGATTATAGCTTTTTCCGACATCATATATTAGTTTGATTCAGAAGTTCGTAGCGTTCTTGTTTTTCTTGTTGGTACACCCTTGGCTGTATTGAGCACCCTAGCAATTTTGCGCCTGTGCGATATACACTGATGAGCCAAAGAAACTGGTACACCTGCCTAATATCGTGCAGGACCCCCACGAGCACGTAGAAGTGCTGCAACACGACGTGGCTGGCCGCGCGGGATTAGCCGAGCAGTCTGAGGCGCTGCAGTCATGGACTGTGCGGCTGGTCCCGGCGGAGGTTCGAGTCCTCCCTCGGGCATGGGTGTGTGTGTTTGTCCTTAGGATAATTTAGATTAAGTAGTGTGTAAGCTTAGGGAATGATGACCTTAGCAGTTAAGTCCCATCACATTTCACACACATTTGAACCTTTTTTTTTTTTTTGGACCTCTTCTGAACAGCATGTCGCAAGGCATCCCAGATATTCTCAATAATATTCATGTCTGGGGAGTTTGGTGGCCAGCGGAAGTGTTTAAACTCAGAAGAGTGATTCTGGAGTCTCTCTGTAGCAATTCAGGACGTGCGAGAACCTGCGGGATGTATCATTGTTCTGCTGGAATTGCCCAAGTCCTCGGAATGCACAATGGTCATGAATGGATTCAGGTGATCAGACAGGAAGCTGTGTCACCTGTCAGAGTCATATCTAGAACTATCAGGAGTCCCATATCACTCCAACTGCATATTCCCCATACCATTACAGAGCCTACACCAGCTTGAACAATTCCCTGCTGACATGTAGGGCTCATGGATTCACGAAGTTGTCTCCATACTTGTACACGTCCATCCACTCGATACAATTCGAAACGAGACTCGTCCGACCAGGAAACATGTTCCCAGTCGTCGAAAGTCCAATGTCGGTGTTGAAGGGTCCAGGCGAGGAGTAAAGCTTTGTGTCGTTCAGTCATCAACGGTACACGTGTAGAATTTCGGCTCCGAAAGCCCATATCGATGATGGTTCGCACGCTTGTGGCCTAGCATTGAAATCTGCAGAAATCTGCGGAAGGTCTGCACTTCTGTCACGTTGAATGATTTGCCTATGGTCCCGTTCTTGCAGGATCTTTTACGGCCGCAGCGATATCGGAGATTTGATGTTTTACCGGATTCCTGATATTCTCGGTACACTAGTGAAACAATTGTGCGGGAAAATCCTCAATTCATCGCTAATTCGGAGATGAAGTGTCCCATCTCTCGTGTGGCGACTGTGACACCACGTTCAAACTTACGTAACTGTTGATAAATTGGCATTGTAGCAGCAGTAACCGGCCTAACACCTGCGCCAGATACTTGTCTTACACAGGGTGTTACAAAAAGGTACGGCCAAACTTTCACAAACATTCCTCACACACAAATAAAGAAAAGATGTTATGTGGACATGTGTCCGGGAACGCTTAATTTCCATGTTAGAGCTCATTTTAGTTTCGTCAGTATGTACTGTAGGTCCTCGATTCACTGCCAGTTGAAGGAAGGTAATGTTGACTTCGGTGCTTGTGTTGACATGCGACTCATTGCTCTACAGTACTAGCATCAAGCTCATCAGTACGTAGCATCAACAGGTTAGTGTTCATCATGAACGTGGTTTCGCAGTCAGTGCAATGTTTACAAATGCGGAGTTGGCAGATGCCCATTTGTGTATAGATTAGCACGGGGCAATAGCCGTGGCGCGGTACGTTTGTATCGAGACAGACCTGAACGAAGGTTTCCCGACAGGAAGACGTTCGAAGCAATTGATCGGCGTCTTAGGCAGCACGGAACATTCCAGCCTATGACTCGCGACTGGGGAAGACCTAGAACGACGAGGACACCTGCAATGGACGAGGCAATTCTTCGTGCAGTTGACGATAACCCTAATGTCAGCGTCGGAGAAGTTGCTGCTGTACAACTTAACGTTGACCACGTCACTGTATGGAGAGTGCTACGGGAGAACCAGATGTTTCCGTACCATGTACAGCGTGTGCAGGCACTATCAGCAGCTGATTGGCCTCCACGGGCACACTTCTGCGAATGGGCCATCCGACAATGTGTCAATCCTCATTTCAGTCCAAATGTTCTCTTTATGGATGAAGCTTTATTCCAACGTGATCAAATTGAAAATTTTCACAATCAACATGTGTGGGCTGACGAGAATCCGCACGCAATTGTGCAATCACGTCATCAACACAGATTTTCTGTGAACGTTTGGGCAGGCATTGTTGGTGATGTCTTGATTGGGCCCCATGTTCTTCCACCTACGCTCAATGGAGCACGTTATCATGATTTCATACGGGATACTCCACCTGTGCTGCTAGAACATGTGCCTTTACAAGTACGACACAACATGTGGTTCATGCACGATGGAGCTTCTGCACATTTCAGTCGAAGTGTTTGTACGCTTCTCAACAACAGATTTGGTGACCGATGGATTGGTAGAGGTGGACGAATTCCATGGCCTCCACCCTCTCCTCACCTCAACCCTCTTGACTTTCATTTGTGGGGGCATTTGAAAGCTCTTGTCTACGCAACCCCGGTACCAAATGTAAAGACTCTTCGTGCTCGTATAGTGGACGGCTGCGATACAATACGCCATTCTCCAGGGCTGCATCAGCGTATCAGGGATTCCATGCAACGGAGGGTGGATGCATGTATCCTCGCTAACGGAGGACATTTTGAACATTTCCTGTAACAAAGTGATTGAAGTCACGCTGGTACGTTCTGTTGCTGTGTGTTTCCATTCCAAGATTAATGTGATTTGAAGAGAAGTAATAAAATGAGTTCTAACATGGAAAGTAAGCGTTTCCGGACACATGTCCACAACATATTTTCTTTCTTTGTGTGTGAGTAATGTTTCCTGAAAGTTTGGCCGTACCTTTTTGTAACACCCTGTATAGGCGTTACCGACCGCAGCGCCGTATTCTGCCTGTTTACAAATTGAAACGTCCCCTTTGAACAAATTATACAAGACTGTGCTTAAACTAAAACAATGTTTTTAGCGCAACGCAATCTGACTATCAAAGATCCCTGCAAAAGAATGGCCCTGAGTAACTTTAACCTATACCTTTCACAAATCACTTAACTCACAAAAATCTTCGTTACTCGAACTACTGCAATACAGCGAGCGCCACTACTGCCAGCTAAATAAAAGATTCAAACTACGGAAGGCACTAACTACTGATAGGGATAGTTAGCAAATGAAAGATTTTAATAGAGAACAAACACTGTATTTACTTTAATAATCATAATATATATAGCAGTTCAATTTCAAAACTTCCGCCATCTCTCTCCCCACATCCACCACTGGTGGCGGCTCACCTCCAACTGCGCAACGCTACGCGCTGTTCACATCCAGCTGCCGCTGCCTAACACTACAATGGCAGACAACAATGCAAACTATCCACAGACTGCACACAGCACAGCCAGTGATTTTCATATAGAGCGCTACGTAACATTGCCAATAAGAAAACATAAACAGCCTACTTACATAGCCCCCATGCTCCCCAAAAAAAATTTTACAAAATATTTTTGGGCAGTGGCCAATAATGATTTGAAAAATTTTTTCATAATTACAATAACAAAGATATCAAATGCACACACTTATTTATACAATGTTGGTCAAAAGCTAAAATTTTCTCACAGTCCATAAAGACAGTCCTGATCATTCATCATAGTAAAACTGCCGTTTCTTTTATCAAAGTCTGAGCAGTAAAAGACAATGCACACGGAAGTAATAGATGTTCATGCAGTCTTGAAGAAGTAGTGTTGTCCTTCCAACAGAAAGACAGTGCTGACTCTTGACATGCTGACAGGTAATGGGCCACAAATGAGCAAACCCACAGCAGAGTCATTCGAACTTTTGAAGAATATTAGTACGTAGGTCATCACAGAGTAGACCCACTGTAGTCCTGGTAGAGAGTATGGTATTGGTGGGCCACCAGAAGTGCAGACCCACTGCAGTCCTTGTAGAGAGTGTGGACAGGCCCACTGTAGTCCTGGTAGAGAGTATGGTATTGGTGGGCCACCAGAGGTGCAGACCCACTGCAGTCCTTGTAGAGATGGCTAGCAGCCATCCGTTACGACTGTGCAGGTGCACAATCACCATTGAAGAGTCTTGTGGATAATAGAGCAAGTCCATAACCACCACTTGTGCAGTTACAAAGTTTTTTGGAAGTGTCCTGAGAACCAGCAATGCTGTTATCCAGTCCCTTGCTGAATTATTAACACACGTGCAAACACTAACAGTCCCTACTTCTCACATATTGTCCACATACTATGACCAACAGAAACGTGTGCAGTGAAATGGAACGTACAAGTTACTTAATGTGATTAACTGGTGTCAATTACAATATTATAACATGAGAATACAATTACAAAGGTACAAAATACATCATTAAAAACATAACAATACAGATAACATTTGTAGTACAGGCTTTACAACAGAATAGAAATAAACATATACATCAATGTTACAGGAATTATAAGTACATACATAAAAGATCAGAATAACTTTCGAAACAACAACTTCACACATGAGCATTAAAACAAAACAGAATAAATAATGTCTAAGCATCTTTACAAGGTAAATAACATATTATTAATGCCAATTATATTTGAGGATAACAGTATTCCTCATCATAGTGAATACAGCTTAGTATTAGAAGAAGAAAAAATTCTATGAAACTACACAGAGACAGGAAGAAAACAACTACACAAGGGTACACAAACACATAGTGGGATAACACAAAAGGAAAGGACAGGGTTTGTTTTACTGCATTATTTTGCATGGAGATCTCCCTTCGTTCATCATTATTCCCAAAAGTCCTATCTAAGCCTGCTTTCTGTATTCTGTTCACATCCTCTGTCAAAAATAGTTTTTCTCCAGTGTACAGTATCCTTTTTTTTTTTTTTGCCCAAACCATTTTCATATAGCTTCTCAATACATTTCTTCCAAGTCATCATAGTTAGTTTCTTATATAGTCTACCCCTCTTAAGCTAACTTAAATCTACTGAGCTCGGTTGCTAAACTAAGGGACGAGGCAATGCAGCATCACATAAAACAATTAATATAAACAGCAATGAAAAAAAAATGGAAAATTGCAAAGCAAGCTACAGTAAATCTAAATTACCAAGCAATGCAACATTACAACTAATATGAGCCAATGTGCAGCAACAAGAAAAATAAGTCAGTAGTAAAACTAGCTTAACAGAGTAACACAAAGTTAAATTTAGCAGCACTATGCCTGGCAAACAGCAGCAGCAAACATGACAAATCTCAAGCAGAAAAAAATATTACAGTAAAGACAACAATGCAGAAAAGGGAAATGTCTATTCACATCTTAATGTCTATGTAATTAAAGTGGTGCACCACAACAACTTAATGTAAAAAAAATATTACCATCGTCGTCGTAAAAATATCATAACAGCTCAGTCAATTCTCAAAAACGTCGTAGCTTCCTGCAATAATTTCAAACCATAAAAAATATTGTCTGCTCATTTCAATAGTGTCATCTGCCTCAAACGTACTTTAAAAATCATGATCTCATACCAAATACATCATTCAAAGCTCTCATAGTATCACAATGGTTCTGAAAAAATATGAACAGTTCACAAAGTACAGACAAAATACAATTTCTTAAGTGTGAAGTTATCCAACGGTGTAATTACGTAAACATCTGTCACTGATGTAGTAAAAAAAATGTTTATCTCTCAGTTAAATGATCAGATAGCTGTGTAATTTGTTTTAGAGAAATATGGTACCAATGTGTAAAGTTGTATAAGCAAATACCATATTAGCTAGGGCTCCTTGTGCTTGCCAAACACATGGTACACAAAGTAAGCATGTACCCCCCTGAGGATTAATGTAATTATACCCTCAGGTGTTACAGAATACAGCAATGGAATGAAATGTATCGCGGAAAACTTCCTTTGTAATTCAAAAATCTTTAAAAATAAATGTTTTAAGTACAAAATTAATCACTCAAATACGTGTCCTGTAGCGCTAAATGTGCGTCTTGCTGTAAGATAATCTCTATGGAAGTGTCGTAGTTATCGTCCTCCAAAAGCTAAGTTCTGCAGAAGCCAATGTACTTACCTCATGATACACAAAAGTGAAATGCTTTGCGTATAGATATCTTAGTTATTACGCTTATTGCCGTGATGAAGAAAGTACTGTGCTGTAACGTATTGTTGTGCTATGGAAAAGGCTGTCTAATTGTAGCTATACCACAAAAGTTACTACTAAAACATGTTTTGCTTTCCAGAAGGATTCAGAAAAACTGTGCAGATATAATACAGATACACCGCAAAAGCAACATTGTAAATTGTCACTCATTAGTAGCGTCGTGATAAAATCGTGTAGCTGTCACATTAACTAACCACTGTGTCATCTGCTCGCAATAACAATGCATTCGCAATTTCTGTTTGAATAAGTTGTCTTGGTTCTTGACTGGATATTTAACTTTAAACATTGTTGCATGGTAACAGTTTCTAAAGCATACTAGTAACGTGAAGTGAAACGTTTTATGGCAAAGACAAAGTTAAAAGCAGATTATCTTTCAATAAACGGTTTTACATGTGAAATGTGGTGTAAACCTTTACTCTTCCTAGTACGCAGAATTTCAACTTGAATGCAATTATCATGCGGTATTCGTCCGTAAAGAATACTGGAATTTTGCTCAAGGTTAGCGTCAATGTTATTTTTCCCTGAGCCGGCAGGCGAAGGTGGCTGCCTGCGGTGCGAGTCATTGTCTGTTTCTTTGTGGGCGCGCGCCGTTACTGGGATTAGGAGACCTAACATCTACAAATTCGCCTTGTCGAGATGGCCCATCTCTATTTAAATCCCGCCAGTTCTGATGAAATTCAGGTCTGTCGTTATGATTATATCGTCTGTCGTCATGTCGGTAGTTCCTGTACTTTCTTTCTTGTCGGTTACGTGGTGGAGAATTTCTCCCTGAGTCGTAACTGCGCGCTGGACCGTTGCGTCTAAAGTTATTCTGTCTCCCTTGATAATAATTGTTTTGGTTCCCATATTGTCTGTTTCTCTGATTGTCTCTGTGATAGTCATTACTGCGGAAAGGTGATCTTTCCCTGTAACTATTACTCTGCCAGTGGTTGTCATATGGGTGGTGTCTGTTTTGGTCACGTTTTACGTTGTAAGAATAGGCTTGTCGTGGCCATTTATTGTTTCTGTCATCACGGAATTGTGACGGATGTGACCTGTAGTGATTGTTTTCCTGTTTTCGCATCCCGCGACTGTCTGTGTCAATTACTAATTCTTGTAAGAGTCCCTGAAAAGCTTCAATGTCGTCTTTGCAACGTCCTGCCAAAATAATATGCCGTAAATGCTCAGGTAAATTGATTAAGCAAATGCGGATGAGTTCTGAGGGGCTGTATGGGTTTGACAGGTACTGATTCTTGTGCAACATGTCTTCAAAATATTTAACAAGACTGGAAAATTCAGATTGTTCAAAGTGTTTCATCATCATGATGCTATGTTTTACTCGGTCTTGTGTAGCTTGTGACCAATATGCCGAGAGGAACGCATGGTAAAATTCTCCTTCACTGTGACAATCGTGAATGACTGATCGCATTCTTACAGCTGGTTCATTCTCCAAGTAGCCACACATAAATTCTAACCTGTGCTCCAATGACTAGTTGGGAGGAAAACAATGAGAGAATTGATGGAGCCACGCTTGTGGATGAATGTCGTTGGCAGAATTCTTAAATGTTTTGAATTTACGTGTAGTAATGAACAGCTTATAGTCAAAATCATCATGTCGGCGAGTCGCATGTCGGTCATTGTTACGTCGTGTCGGCGGTTCCATCTCAAAATTTGGTGCACATTGCCAATTTCTTTCATAACTTCCGAAATGCCCTGTGTTATTATTTTGTGACTGTTCCGTATTTCTATGTCCCTCTTCCCGTATTGGAGCACGAGTGTCCTCTGAAATACGTAATTCTTGTATTACCTGTGTCAGCTGATCTTGTACTTCCCGGATTTCTCTTTGGTGTTGCGTATTAATTTGATTCAGATTTTGTTTGAGTTTCCTAATTTGTTCACACTCTTCTGTGTCATTAAAGACTACCGGTTTTGTGCCATTCAGATTATCATCTACCTTCGTAGATAAGTTAGTGACCTGATCCGAAAGTTCGGCTACTTTCTCTGATAATGAACTAATTTCCTCCATGTGTCTTACTGAACCAATTTTCAGAGTATCTACTGTGTCCTTTAAGTTTTCCTGAGTTTTTGCAAGTTGCGTAACCGAATCGGTAGTTGCAACTAAGTCCATTTTAGCTTGCAAGGTCTCATGATTTTCATGAACAATAGTTTGCAGTTCTTTTATGGCTGCTTCGTGATTCTGTAATGCATTTTCATGACGCGAAAAAATAGGTTGGAAATGCTCACAAATTTGTGTTTTTACGTCATTACAGACTTTTTGACATTTCGATTCAATGTTATGTAACTCAGTAGTTAAATCTTCACGCTTTTGTTCAAGCGTGGTGTCTAACTTTTGAAGCTTTTGCTGTGTTTGTCTCTGATTTTGTTCCATTGTGTGTAACTGTTGCTGTGTTTGTTTCTGGTGTTGTTCCATTGTGTCTAACTTTTGAAGATTTTGTTCCATTGTGTCTAACTGTTGCTGTGTTTGTTTCTGATTTTGTTCCATTTTTTGCATTAATTGCAATAATAATGTATTAGTGTCTGGAATCTGTTTCTCTATGCTTTTTGGCAGTGCGTTTTCACCGGCAGCATTCACATTTTGACAAGCAGAAAATGTGTCTTGACTCATTTGAGAAAAGGGTGAGGACGCAAAACTTGAATCTCCAGTATTTGCAAGATTGTGTCCTGTCATTTCAGACTCCTGAGGCGAGCTGTTGCCGACCGATCGATCGATAATGCTTCCCTGTTCACTAATTGTTTCATTGTCTACACCATTGTTTGCAGCCCGCTCCATTTCCCTATGTACAATTACCAAATTACTACTTTGAACATTAGTTAATTCATTACATGGTGGCGCTAACACACTACTTTCGTCTTCACTGTCATTTCTCACAGAAAAACACAATTTGAAGAGCAAAAATAAGAGAACACATTAACATAGAACTGAAAATAGTATCTAGTTAATTGTAGCTGCGAAATACTTGGTGCAAATCTACATGCATGCCACAACTGTTTTACTGTACAACAATGAAAGACTGCAACTACAAAGGAGATTCTCTCTACAATTACGCAATAGCAATAAACAAAATCTACACTAATTACACAAACTACAAGAAAAAATCAGAAGATTCCAGTGAGGTATCCTCGGCTAAGGGTCGACATATGAAACGTCCCCTTTGAACAAATTATACAAGACTGTGCTTAAACTGACACACAATGTTTTTAGCGCAACGCAGTCTGACTATCAAAGATCCCTGCAAAAGAATGGCCCTGAGTAACTTTAACCTATACCTTTCACAAATCACTTACCTCACAAAAATCTCCGTTACTCGAACTACTGCAATACAGCGAGCGCCACTACTGCCAGCTAAATAAAAGATTCAAACTACGGAAGTCACTAACTACTGATAGGGATAGTTAGCAAATGAAAGATTTTAATAGAGAACAAACACTGTATTTACTTTAATAATCATAATATATATAGCAGTTCAATTTCAAAACTTCCGCCATCTCTCTCCCCACATCCACCACTGGTGGCGGCTCACCTCCAACTGCGCAACGCTACGCGCTGTTCACATCCAGCTGCCGCTGCCCAACACTACAATGGCAGACAACAATGCAAACTATCCACAGACTGCACACAGCACAGCCAGTGATTTTCATATAGAGCGCTACGTAACATTGCCAATAAGAAAACATAAACAGCCTACTTACAAAATCTCTGTGTTTGAATACGCAGTTTCTGTGGAACTTCATTATACATAACAGTAAATAACCCGTTGGTATAAGAAGTGCATTGAATACGGCCATAAACAATGATTCCATTCAAAGCCATCAATAAAACATCTGGTGTAATAAAATTTGCCATTTGAAGTTTTTTCTGTGTAGTAATCTGTCCGCTACATTCGCTCGTTCTGGACACATATCACTAATCTAGTACTCTTTTCGTGTTCAGATCTGTGACCATGCGCTGATGGCCACGCAGTTGAGAGCGCCACATACCAAACATCATCATCAGATCTGCTACATCGGTGATGCTGCTGCACTATTCCTGTACGAAACGAACTTAGTTTAGAAAAACGAGTGCAGATAGAATTTTTACATGAGCAATGGAAATCGCAGATGAAAATTTCGAAAACTGAAATGTTCACGCCGACCTGTACAACATACCATTGAGCGGTTCGGCATGATCGGGTCGCATGCTAAGAGGCCCATAACCGGGCGGAAGTGGATCACAACAGACCGCGAGGACTGAATCACAGTAAGAGAGTCATTAAAAAATAGAAATAAAACCTCTTTAGACGTCGCTATTGAGTTTTCTGAAAGTTGTAACAAAACAATTTCTGCTCGCACCACTCGTAGACGGCTTCAAGAAGATTGTCTGAAAGGCTGTAAGGCCAGAAGAAGCCACGGCTCTCTGAAGAAAAAAAAAGAAAAAAAAACACAGAAAGGCACGCTATGAGTGGTCTCTAAAGCACCAAACGTTCACCGAAAAAGATCATCCAAATTTCGTGTGGCCTTAACCCAGAGTGTAAAACACGGTGGAGGGAGCATCCTGATTTGGTGCTGCCTGAAGGCTGCTGGAGTGAGACAAATGGTTGTATGTGAAGGCTGCATGGATTCCACAGAGTACACAGACGTCCTAGAATCTGCCTTACCGCCGGCCGCGGTGGCCGTGCGGTTCTGGCGCTGCAGTCCGGAACCGCGAGGCTGCTACGGTTGCAGGTTCGAATCCTGCCTCGGGCATGGGTGTGTGTGATGTCCTTAGGTTAGTTAGGTTTACGTAGTTCTAAGTTCTAGGGGACTTATGACCTAAGATGTTGAGTCCCATAGTGCTCAGAGCCATTTGAACCATTTTTTAATCTGCCTTACTGCCCTCTTTTACAACCATCTTTGGAGATGCAAATATAGACCGTGGTAAATTCCACGAGGATAACACAATCTGCCATAAATCTGCCCGCACGATGACTTGGTTTCGGGCAAATAAAATCGAGCTTCCGAAATGACCTGCTCAATCACCAGACCTGGACGCCATAAGGCATTTATCGGGGTTACTGAAGCGTAAAGTCAGGCGGCACACAATTAAGTCAAAAGAAAAATTAAAAGACCGGCTGCGCTTTGAGTGGAACGCCATAAGTGCCGAAGATTGTAAGGAGCTACTTTACTCTGTTAAAAAATTGTAATAAGGGCATTAAATGGGCCCACGAAATATTGTTTTTGTGTAAATATTTAACTTCATAACTTGGCAAAAATTGTGTTTATTTATTTAAACAGCACTCTAAGTTACCTAGTGTGCTCAATTCCTTTGGCCTACTACGTATTTCGGATGCTAAGGGCTCTCATTCTTAAATGCTGGAAAACTAAAGTATGCATATTCTCGCGTTGTGGGCTACAATGCTTTTTAACCCTCACCTCAAGCCTTTGATAGGTGGGTGGTTTTTACCCCTACAGTGGTTTTTAACAGACAGCACACGATATGTGTACCAAGTTTTGCTGAAATCGGTCCAGAGGTTTAGAAGGAGATGTGGAACATACACACATATGTACATACAAACATACAAAAGTACATCCATTTTTGTAATCTGTATGCATGTTCAGACTGTGCACTGTAGGATATGCGTTTATTTATTTATTTATTTATTTAACCTAATCAGATTAGGGCCATCAGGCCCTCTCTTACATCGGACCAGTGTTTCTCACATGCAGCATTTCACACATCAGAGTTACATCATGACAATAGTTTAAATAAGAAAATTAGATTACTATAGTCACAATATGAATAAAGAGTAATGACTAAGACCTAATAAAGTAAGTACTGGCAGTATTTTTATAACAGGTGCTATACATACAAATTATGATGAAAGCAGTAATAGTAACATTAAAAAAATCAAATAATAATGATAAACATGAGAAAAATTGGCAATAGTAATGAAGATTTGTGCAGATGTACATTAATATCTTGGTGTGTAAAGTAGATGTTTACTAGTATAGCGAGTTTTGGGGAAGGGAGATTTAAGGAGGGGGAAAGAGAGAAGGTGAAGTGCATTCATGTACAGAGGAAGGCATTACTGTTGCTTAAGTAGATACGTCATTAACTGTTTTTTGAAGCCGGACATGTTTTTAAGTTCTCTAACGTAACGAGGGAGGCTATTCCAGAGTCGGGTTCTCGTTACTGTAGAGGACTTGGAGAAGGTGACTGAGCGATGCAGTGGAACAGAGAGGATTTTATTATGATGGGAACGTGTGTTTCTGTCA
Source organism: Schistocerca cancellata (assembly GCF_023864275.1). Classification (NCBI taxonomy): domain Eukaryota; kingdom Metazoa; phylum Arthropoda; class Insecta; order Orthoptera; family Acrididae; genus Schistocerca; species Schistocerca cancellata. The sequence goes on along the minus strand of NC_064626.1, from coordinate 244,576,272 downwards.
TGTTGTTCCGATATAAGCGTTAAGGATGAGGAGAGATATGAGGAACTGTGTACATTTATAAGGCAGTAAATGAGACAGATTGTATGGAAATCTCTGCGTTTGTCTGCACGCAGCCAGGACAATTTTGCATATGCTTGTGAAATGTGATCAAAAAGTCGAACGTCACAGATATGTCGGACGCAGGCATTCATGACCAGTTCCAGACGTCGCGAGTTTTCCTGAGAGAGGCCTTGTAGGATAATATCGCTGTAGTCAATGATTGGGAGTATAGGCGTTTGTACTAATTTCTTTTTCAGATCGAAAGGCAAGAGTTTTTTATATTTTTGTAGGACATGAATGGATGCTGATGCTTTTTTGCACACTGCAGTTACGTGCTCTGTCAAAGTTAGATTTTCATCTATTATTACTCCCAAACTCTTTGCTGAGGGAGAGAAGTTAATATTTGTTCCATTTAGGATAAGAGATGGTACGGATTCCCGATGAGCTTAGAGTGACCAACAAGTACCGCTTGGGTTGTAGATGGGTTTAGTTTTAGTCCTATGTCCTGTGCCCATTTTGATAGTGCATCGAGATCAGTATTGACATTTTCAATAGCTTTCTTACGATTGCTTGGTTTCGCACTTAGATACAACTGAAGGTCATCAGCATACATATGATATTTGCAATAAGTCAGAACCGATGACACATCATTGATATACAGAGACAAGAGAATGGGACCTAGTACTGAGCCTTGGGGAATGCCTGGCACTACCTGCTGCCATTGTGATTTTATATTTCCGGACAGGACGCGTTGCTGACGAGACGTCATGTATGAGCGAAACCATTGCACTGCACTTGGTGAGAAATTTAGACCGCTAAGTTTGGCTAGTAAGATGTCGAAGTCGACAGTATCAAATGCTTTGCTGAAATCTAAGAAGCAAATGGTAGTCGCTTCTTGTCTGTCCATGGCGTGTTTCAGGCCATCTGTCACCTTCATCAGTGCGGATGTTGTGTTTCGATGTTTACGGAAACCTGATTGCTATTCGTCTAGTAGGTTGTTAGTAGTTAGGTAGTTGGTGAGCTGGTCATGAACTATATATTCTAAGGCTTTTGATAGTGCAGGAAGAAGGCAGATGGAGCGGTAGTCAGAGGGTGTTGTGGCGATGTCCTTTTTAGGCAGTACTTAATTTCTCCCAGTTTCCAGGCCTCAGGGAAAATGTGATTAATGAATCGTTGAAAATGTTTTTTTTTTTTTCTTTTTTTTTTTTTTTTTTTGCGGTTGATTTGTGGTTGCAGGTAACGTGAAGAATCGATTTCGTTCTTCACCTGGGAGCATGGGATTTTCTGCAACTTTTATTTTGCCTAAACCGAGACTACGGACATTTTTCCACAGGATAGCTGGTCTACATCTATTGTCAGCTAATGTACGGGCATGCCTGAGCTTAGCGTTTCTCACCGCTTGACTGACTTTGTTTCGCTTCTGCTTCTATACAGTGTGATTTTCAGGTGTAGGGTGTATCTTGTATGCTCGATGTGCAGCGTCTCTGAGATTCACGAGCTGTTATAGTTCATCAATCAGCCAAGTTGCAGGATTCCTTTTTACTTTTCTGGTCTTTCTTGGAGCGTATTTGTCATATAGTTGAGTAATTTTGTTAGTGAAATCTTGGAGTTTGTCGTTTATGTCCATGAGGGGAGTAGACGTCATCTCCCAAACTATTTCTTGTGCCTCAGTTTCGAGTTCAGGCAAATTTATGCGTTTGAAGTCTCGGTATGTAGACAGTTTTTGTTTCTTTCTAGGACATTCTAGTGAATACGTCAAGAAAATGATGTCATGGGCAGACATGCCAGGCGCAGATATTTGAGAGGTGCGGATTATTCTGTTTGGAGATTTCGTTGCGAATATATGTATGAAAGTGTGACTGGTAGTCATGTGATGAGTAGGTGCCAGCTGAAGTAGCGTCATATTTGAGGAAGAAAGCATCCTCTTAAATTTTCCAGTGGAAGAACTATTGCGCAAGAAATTAATGTTAGTGTCACCTGCTATAAGTACATGTTCATATGACGATTCGTGCGTTATTAGTGATGTTAGTCTCATCACTTATGCTACGGTACTGATTCGGCGTCGTTGTGATGAAGCACAACAATTAGTGTGCCTTACATTTGCGGTCGGTTAACATGGGTCTGGACATGGTGATCAGGGCTTTACTGGTGAAACTGTTGTCTTAAAACAAGAGCAATAGTGCTACTGCACATCACGAGTTATCGATTAATTAAAGAAATATGGAGAGATCCTCTGTCCGAACCGGGTTCGAATGAACTGGTGATTTGGTAATCCTGGGAGAAGCCGACTGCCAAATGCGCCACAAATTGTTGAAGAAGTTACTGTTGGCTTGGCCGAGAATTTTGCAAGCAATGTGCCGTCTCCAAGCAGTGTACGAGATGTCTCACGACAGCTGAACATTCCATGGTCCACAGTTGTTTAGAGTAACAATAATTGAGGAAAAAGTTTGTTTGAGGTGTGTCTTCTCACCAAAGGGGTGCCTGTTTGTAAGAATTATTTTACAGTAAGTGCTCAAAAATGTCGCCACCCTCTTCGACGCTCATATTTATCCGCACACGGTATGCTTCGACCCTACTGACGACGAATCCCTAGAGTACGAGGTCGCAAAAGACCAATTATGGTTACTGTATTCGACGTCCCACACATTGCCTATCATGTAACTACATTATTGGCTGCTAACGGCAAGAGGCGGCGGGACAGGTAGTATCTGATGGTGAGTACAGCATGAGCCGACCGAGAGTAGTTGAAATGCTTAGTCGACGAGTAACTCACAGTAGTGCTACAGTGCTAATGGTATTGACACAAAGCAGGGCAATGGCAAAGATAAACAAAGCAAACATTGCATTGTATCTACAACAACAGTTGCCGGAGTTGTCGTTTCGTCAGAAAGTAATCAAAGAAATTTCTCAGAATGTGAAAGAAATGGCAGACAAAATATCATTTCCGTAAGATGAGTCAGTGGAATGTGAGTGTCGTATACGCTCGACTTTGCGGACAATGTACATGAGCAGTACAATGATGATACGTACTTAACAAGTGAAAGTGATACTGAATAGGTGTCGAGCCATGTACTCGTCAGCCTTGTTGAAAGGGAGTCACAGATCTCGCCACCAGTAGTAAAGGACAATCGTTGTCCAAGAAGCGATTACTGAACATAATTACGAACATGCAACATCAGCCACGGGAGATTATAAAAAAATTGTGCACAGATTTCGAATAAGTCCGCAGCAATATGACTGTATGGTGCATAAGAAAAACCACGGATATTCAAGAGATGGCACAGCGTATTTGTTACATAAATTAGTACTCGCGCGTTTCAAGGATGCTCGATACAAAATACAGGATGTGCAAAATAGTGACGTACCACGTTACGTACATCAAATCGTTACGCAGATGAAACTGCGCGCGACATAGATTATAGTGCTCTGAAGGGATCAGTGGATGGTTGCATAACTTCATATACAGCTACAGAATTAGAAGATGCAAGATAGCGTAATTTCAAACAAAGCGTAATCTTGACGACGCACAGCAAACTGCGGAATCGACCCGAAAATTTGTGGATGAGATAAACAAACGTATCCCACCATTCAGTAAGGAAATTTTTATCAATCCGACCCGTCGGGATTTGAAGAGGAACTTCATATGAAAGCAACCATGGAAATTAGAGGTTCCAAGAGAGATGTATCAAATTCAACTAACATCACCGCCTAAAAGCATTCGTATATAAGTATGCCGACTGTTAATCTTAATGATAAATTTGGTTGGAAAGTTATTTATTGTGCTGTGAGAATTTGGAGTTGCTCTGCCCCCTACGTATCTTTCTCGTATGCGTGGCCTTGCAATGGCAGTAAGTAATATTTACTCCACTGCAAACGAGAGTGGAAAAATGGGGTAAGAAAACTACAATTATGGTATGTGAACTGCTTTAGCAAATATCTGATCAAAATACAGTAAGTTGCTTTTGCTTGATTCCTGGCCTGTGTATAAAAACCATACTCACTTAGAGGAAGCTATCCTTCCTGAAAAGTGTGTGACATTGCAGTACATACCATCTGGAGCCACAGGACAAATTCAGTCTCTGGATGTTTTGTTTCTTCTGCGCCTGCAAAATTTATTGTCGCATTACCTGCAGCTACGCTTTAAAGAATATCCAGTTTCACGATAAACTCCACGACAGACTGGTTCGTTTTGAATTGGATGCCACCACATTCTATCAGTGCTCATCATCCCGATACACCAGTATTATTTTGTATGCATTCTTTAAGAGTGGATACCTCGCTGAACGTCCTGTACGGTTTGTAACTCCCAAGGAGTTCGCCTTCGATCTTGATGGTGCGAACTTTTGTTATCACTGTGGGGCGCCATTTTTCATTCGATGTTCATGGTGCAAGTAAATGATTTATTTCAAACATTTCTTGAATGTGGGAGATGTCCATTTTGTGACGTGTAATACATTTGAGGCATATTCGGAAACTAAGTTCCGATCGGTCAAGAAATGGAAACCACTGTGAAAATCTAATAAAGCTTTACACATATGTGTTCTACAGTGCGTCTAGTATCCCTGTCGGTTGCATCACTTCGCTCTTTTCAGTTCTGAGCGCATGGTAAGCACATAAAGATGCGTAGTAAAATAATGTCTCCCGCCAAGTATGTTATGCAGTCCACATTACAGAACTGTCATACGGTTCCTACTTCGTGAAAATTCTCGGTCGCAGTCTGCAGGGGCAATAAAAATGCTCCTGCAGCGTTTTAGATGGGAAGTGTTTGATCACCCGCACTACAGCCGGTAATTGGCTCACTCTGTGTTTCATCTTTGCTCACATTCACTACTTGCTGTCATCTTTGCTCACATTAACTACTTGCTATCATCTTTGCTCACATTAGCTACTTGCTATGAAGACAACATTTTTGTACAGACAACGAACTACAGATGAGCGTAGAGAATTGGCGGGAAGCACAGGCGGCTGTCTTCTATGAGGAAGATATTGGAAAGTTGGTATAACGGTGCGACAGATGTCCTAGCTGGAGCGCCGACTATGTAGAGATGTAGCTGGAAGGTGGAGCCAAATGTCGCAAATAAAATATTTCTGATTTTCAGTGTAGTTTCCATTTCGCGACTGATCGCTACTTACTTTCTGGACAAGCCCTGTACATCCCGTTGAAGGTTTGTCTCCGCACCTCCCGGACATTCATTTTATGTCGCACTCCTGATGCATATGGAGAATAATTTGCAGCTAGTATTTTTCCTTTCAAATGTGCCTCACTAAAAACTGAAGTTAAACCTCGCACATAAGGGGTTCCTTGTTAGATTTACTTTAAAAATGCTTTCATAATTAAATATTTTCGTAAAAATTTTCATCCTTTATTCCACCCCTCAGAGGCTGAGTTTTTTAAAACACTGAAACACCTATTTTTTTTTATTTCTGACCAAGAAATCTAATACCAGCTTTCATAGATATAGCTTTATAAATGTTTACGTAGTTCTTCAATAATGATTTATTTTAGAAAACCCTTTACCCACTATTTAATTCTCATAGAGATTAAATGTCCAAAAATACTGAAACATAGATTTTTTTTAATTTCTGATCTGGAAATCAAATACCAGTTTTCACAGTTCTGTCATCAAAATTCCCGTAACAGTGACATATTTTAGAAAAGCCTTTCATCCTCTGTTTCACTCCCTTACAGGTGGAATTTTGAAAAATCCCTTCTTAAATGATAACTACGGCATAAGATCAACAGTCTCTTCAAAGTTCTATCCTTAGCGGTTCGGGCTGTGTGATGGTGAGTCAGTCAGTCAGTCAGACATTTCCTTTTTTATAAATATAGAGATTGTAAATAGTTCTGATCGCAAAACAATTCAGTTACACAATTCAGTAACAACAATATGATTACTGGCTTCAAGTAGGCATCAACCATCTCCACATCCTTGGATCCAACAGGAAAATTACCTTTCAGTTTAACATTTCGTAAAATTCTCCAACGGATTTTTAAAACGTTTCTTAAATATTAAATCATTAAATACATTAAAATAACTTACCACACTCTCGCAGTAATTCGTACCTAAGACATCAGGTAGTGTTAATTATTAGAAAAGCGTTACTATGCGTGTCTTTTCGAGATACTTAATTTGAGTCACAATGACCATCGGTATATAAAACCAGCAGACGTTTCGTGTCTTCCTCCCACTAACGTGGTTTAACAGTTACAACCAACAGCTGGTGTACAGGGATACACAGTTACAAATTTGAACACCAAACAGAAAAAAAATTACTTACGATAATACCTATAAAGTTGTGGAGCCAGTACAGAAACATACATCGAACTGATGATCCCAATATAGAAATAAAATTCATAAAAAGCGATGTACTTGAGGACAATATTATGGAAATGGAAGAGGATGTAGATGAAGATGAAATGGGAGATATGATACTGCGTGAAGAGTTTGACAGAGCACTGAAAGACCGGAGTCGAAACAAGGCCCCGGGGGGAGACAACATTCCATTAGAACTACTGATGGCCTTGGGATAGCCAGTCCTGACAAAAATCTACCATCTGGTGAGCAAGCTGTATGAGACAGGCAAAATACCCTCAGACTTCAAGAAGAATATAATAATTCCAATCCGAAAGAGAGCGGGTGTTGACAGATGTGAAAATTACCGAACAATCAGTTTAATGAGCCACAGTTGCAAAATACTAACACGAATTCTTTACAGACAAATGGAAAAGCTAGTAGAAGCCGACCTCGGGGAAGATCAGTTTGTATTCCGTAGAAATACTGGAACACGTGAGGCAATACTGACCTTACGACTTATCTTAGAAGAAAGATTAAGGAAAGGCAAACCTACGTTTCTAGCATTTGTAGACTTAGAGAAAGCTTTTGACAATGTTGACTGGAATACTCTCTTTCAAATTCTAAAGGTGCAGGGGTAAAATACAGGGAGCGAAAGGCTATTTACAATTTGTACGAAACCAGATGGCAGTTATAAGGGTCGAGGGACATGAAAGGGAAGCAGTGGTTGGGAAGGGAGTAAGACAGGGTTGTAGCCTCTCCACGATGTTATTCAATCTGTATATTGAGCAAGCAGTAAAGGAAACAAAAGAAAAATTCGGAGTAGGTATTAAAATCCATGGAGAAGAAATAAAAACTTGGAGGTTCGCCGATGACATTGTAATTCTGTCAGAGACAGCAAAGGACTTGGAAGAGCAGTTGAACGGAATGGACAGTGTCTTGAAAGGAGGATATAAGATTAACATCAACAAAAGCAAAACGAGGATAATGGAATGTGGTCAAATTAAGTAGGGTGATGCTGAGGGAATTAGATTAGGAAATGGAAATGAGACACTTAAAGTAGTAAAAGAGTTTTGCTATTTGGGGAGCAAAAAAACTAATGATGGTCGAAGTAGAGAGGATATAAAATGTAGACTGGCAATGGCAAGGAAAGCGTTTATGAAGAAGAGGAATTTGTTAACATCGAGTATAGATTTAAGTTTTAGGAAGACATTTCTGAAAGTATTTGTAGGGAGTGTAGCCATGTATGGAAGTGAAAAATGGACAATAAATAGTTTGGACAAGAAAAGAATAGAAGCTTTCGAAATGTGGTGCTACAGAAGAATGCTGAAAATTAGATGGGTAGTCCACATAACCAATGAGGAGGCATTGAATAGAATTGGGGAGAAGAGGAGTTTGTGGCACAACTTGACTAGAAGAAGGGATCGGTTGGTAGGACATGTTCTCAGGCATCAAGGGATCACCGGTTTAGTATTGTAGGGCAGTGTGGAGGGTAAAAATCGTAAAGGGAGACCAAGAGATGAATACACTAAGCAAATTCAGAACGATGTAGAGTAGCATGGAGAGATGCATCAAACCAATCTCAGGACTAAAGACCACAACAACAACCACAAAAAGCGTGAATAAAATTTCTTACAATTTTCAGATCTTGTAGTATCGTCAAGTACGTAATAAATCAAATATAAAGCAGAAATAGCAAATTATTAATTTAGTAATATAAAAATATTTAAATTAGTTTATGGAACTATAAAAATAGAATTCAGCAAGAACGTTTCTTTCCATCTGGAGGAATCACAAAAGTTCATCACAGTAAGGGGAGACGTACGACGAGTACTTTTCTAGAAAAGCGTGAGTAGCAGTCCTGACAGAGAGAGAATTAAGACTTTTATCCATTGTGGATTCCTGTTTTTTTGCCATACGTGATACGCCGCTAGTGACACTAGCGACGAAACGACAATTACGGAGATTTTACGTCCTTTATTGATTCTTCGGAGAATTAAAATTACTTCTTTTTTTAAAAAAAATGCAGACTCACCTCTGCCTTCGTAAGTAATTTATTTGTACCTGAAACTTAATACTCCACTAGGATTTGACGCAAAGTCGACACGCATAGACACAACACAACGTCTCATCATCATCATCTCAGCCTTTTCCCACGTCATGCGAGGTCGTCGTTGCTTTGCTGGATCCTTCTCTTCCATAAATGCCAGTGCTGCTTCTCTGAGCCATCCTTTCTCCCGTAGGTCCCCTGCTACCTTGTCCATCCATCTCAGTTTCGGTCTTCCTCTTCTCCTTGGTCCTTTGATTTCTAGCTCTTCAGTTCTTCTCCCCACGTAGTACTCCCCTCTTCTCTGCACATGTCCATACCATTTTAGCCTACTTTCTTGGATCTTCTTGCCTATGGGCCGCACTTTCACTGTTCCCCTGATGTACTCATTCCTTACTCTATCCTTTCGTGTCACCCCACTCATCCACCTTAACATTCTCATTTCTGCCACTTCCATCTTTTTCTCTTGGGCTTTTGTAATTGCCCAAGTTTTTGCGCTTTACAGCATCGCAGGCCTCACCACACACTTGTAAAGCTTTCCTTTCATTCTGCAGCTAACCTTCTTATCACACAGTACTCCATCCATTATTTATCCTATACGGTATTTCGGCCTCCAGTCCTCCATCACTCTGCATGTAAGAGTCTAGGCATTTAAATTTCTTGACCAGCGTCAGTTATTCTCCTTGCAGGTTAATACATACGTCTTCGGCATCCTTCGTACACATGTACTCTGTTTTCATTCCCCTTTCCTCTAGAGCTTATCTCCACTGTTCAATCTTGTCTTGAAGTGCCTCCTGGGTGGGTTCACAGATTACAACATCGTCGGCAAACATCACTCTAAGGTGCCTCCTTTTTCACATCTTTGACTTGTATATCCATGACAAGGTCAAAGAGATATGGGCTGAGAGCGGATCCCTGATTCAGTCATACTCTGACTGGAGATGCCTTTGTTGCACCTGCACTGCTTCTGACTTATGTCATTGCACCTTCATACATGTCTTCTACCACCCTGATATATTTTTCTGGCAGCCATTTACTTCTCAGACATCTCCATATTTATTGCCTCGGCACTCTGTCATATGCCTTCTGAAGATCGATAAAGGCCATATGCAGTTCGGCTTGTACTTCTCTGTGCCTCGCCATCAGTTGCTTAGTGCAAATATTGCGTCGGTTGTTCCTCTTGCCGGCATAAACCCAAACTGTCCTTCACATACTTCAGTTTCTAGACGCAACCTCTTCTCAGTTATCCTTTCCCAGATCTTCATTGTGTGGGACACAACACAACGTCTCTGGATGGTAAATTTTTAACTCCAACGTTTCGCTTCTTTAGCATTTTAGACATCTGAAACTGACGATCTAAGCATCTGCGTATCACGTCTTGGTTGCTTTCCGTATTTCCTTTGGAGAAACGCCCAAATGTCCAAATTCGATTCACGCAGTTATTCGCTAGTGAATATTGATAACGTATTCCAATACAACAAACGAGACACTGCTTTTTTTTGTCAATTAATGACTATTCATTTCGGAAAGTGGATGTGCCATCAGGTGATAAATTGAGGTTTCAGCGCGTTTGCATCAGTCCGAATTGGATGGCATATTTACACGTCTGTGCTCTTTGTCAGTCATTCCATTTGTTCTGTGGTTACAATTTCGTCAGTACGAGTTTCACACAAAACGCCCGCATCCAGAATGCCGTAACCACACTGTACCGGTATAAAAACGGCCTGTAAACTCAACAAAATACAACTGAAATATTAACGTCAATACTGACCGATGGTGACAAATGATGAGACTGGAAGCTATTTCGGTGCTTAAAAGCTTGTTAGAGCAGACATATGCTGAATACTAATACGTACATTGCCTTCACTACGTTAGAAGAGATTTCTGTTGATTCTAATTGAAAGAAGCTACATTTGAAGTTTTTAAATATGTGTTTTTATAGGAAATTTACAAGAATATTGAATATGTATCAAGCCAGTTCGTGAAAACAGATAAGATTAACTTGTAGCCAATCAAAGTATATGTTTAATCTCCTCACCGTGAAACTGTGAGACGTCTTCACGGGTAAAAACACCATTGCATATTTTTTGCACTGAACAGTCTTGCCGAGATATGGTCAGATTAGTTATATTATACATCAACATTTTTGTCAGTGAGAGTCACAAATGGACCTCGTTCCTTCTTTTTTACTAAAACCTTTTTTGTTTTTGGGTCGTCTGATGCAAGATACGTCATTTATACTATCTTGTCGACTGACTTGTCTACAGAGTAATTATTTTTAGAATATCAATGTTTAAACAATGTCTTTTGATGCCAGATCGAGAAAAGTGGCCACAATACACGTCAGGAAAAGTAACCAAGGTGTTCACCCCAGAAACACTTAGTTAGTTCCAAAAAACACGCATAATATAGTTGACGAAATTGTCTTCCAAACCCTTTAATATACAAAGCTATCATCCGCCAATCTATCTCTTCGTGAAAATTTTGAATTAATTAAATTCGGTTATTAATAACCATCCCTGTCCAATTATATTTGGTCTAATACAAAAGTCCGATTGATACTAGGGCGTGAATACGCCTAGAAAACGTGTCTGGAATTCAAAAAACTAACATGGGATCTTGCCACGATGTCACTGGCCACAATACCCGCTTCAGTTTGGGACATTGGTCACTGTATAAACCTTCAGAAAAATTTGTGTGCTTTCAATATATTATTTTCTATTTCACTTACAAATATTTGTTGTGGTATCTTCTAACATGGAACTTCAAAATGCGTAAATAGTAAGCTTCTGTCCTTAGCCATGATTTGGTGAAAATTGAATTTATGTTTGAGAGGCCACATTAACTCCCCCCCCCCCCCCTCCCCGTCCACTATTCCCATCTTACGAGGTCCAGTTATCGCCCTACAATGATATTGGGTCTTAAGCAAAAAAATTTCTCAATCAAAATTTCCAACACACACTTGATGAAGTCTTATCTTGGCCTGTCACGTTATGACACTCAGATGATTGATCACAAAAGGATTGGCTATGGGTGGGGAGGGGGAGCCGAGTAGTTACGAGGAAGGAAACTGGCCCTTTCAATATGAAAGGAACCATTTTGGCATTTCCTACAATCCATCTAGGGCATTCAAGATAAGGAAACTGGATGTCCGAATGGGTATCTGAAATCAGCCCCTTCCACATGTAAGCCCAATGCAGTAACCACAGTGTCTCCTACCTTTCATTTCATTAACGGTCCATCTGCACTGCACCTGAACACTCATAACTAGGGGTAGCATAGTTGATTTGTAGACAAAACGCCCTCAGGCAACGTTAGAGCCCCACCGCCACTTAAATTTTGAAAAAAATCATCAGCATTGGCGGCCGATGACTTCCGGCATAAGATGTCACCCTCACTCAGCTAATGGCCTTGTCAACGAGGCCAGAGGAGCAGACAAAGGTTCAGGGCACTATTTTGCCCTTGGGTGCGAAACTGTCCCTAAAGGCGGAAGAATCAGCAATGATTAACGGCATGAGATTGCACAAGACAATGGAAACCACTCCGTTAAAGACAAATACTGTGTATCCACAGAACATGTGGCTTGTAATTCAAGAAATGTCACTATGATCGCTCCATTGATAAAAGATTCCGGACTAAACCAACATTCGGATCTCCAGGAAGGGACTGCCAAGAGGGAAATATCATGGGAGAGATTTCATGAGACAAAGATTGAGTAACCAACGTAAGGATAACGTTCTACGAGTCGGAGCGTGGAATGTCAGATGTTTGAAAGTGACAGGGAAGCTAAAAAATCTGAAAACGGAATACTAAGCTCTGTCTACGTATTGTGGGGGTTACTGAAGTGAAACGGAAAGAAGTCAGACATTTCAACTCAGATAAATATAGACTAATATCAACAGCAGCAAAAAATGGTGTAAAGAGAGCATGATTCGTTGTAAATGGGAAGGTAGGGGAGAGAGAGTTACTCCGAACAGTTTAGCGATATGGTTGCTCTCATCAGAATCGACAACACACCAACACCAACAATGATAGTTCAGGTACACATGGCGCCATCGCAAACAGAAGCTAAAGATAAAGAGAAAGTTGAAACATCCCCTTAGAAAAATTTGTGAATTACTGTGCTGGTAAACCTCTTACATTATTTGATTTTCGAACAGCTGAGCAAAACTGAACGGACTCAGACATTTCTCTCTTTACTTATTCTGATCAACACTAAACTGACACACAATATTTTTAGCTTAACACAATATATATATATATATATATATATATATATATATATATATATATATATGGACACACGTCCAAATCGTCCGTTCTCAAAACTCTGCCATCTCTCTACCCACATCCACCACTGCTGGCGGCTCACCTCCAACTGAGCAACGCTACACGCTATTCACATCCAGCTGCCCAAACCACAATAGCGAATATTGCAACAATGCCAACCAGCCACAGACTACACACAGCACAGTCAGTGATTTTCATACAGAGCGCTACGTGGGGTTACTAACATAAAAACCTAAACAGCCTACTTACAAAGAGTATGAAGATGTTGAAAAGGTAATTCAGTACGTAAAGGGAGATGAAAATCTAATAGTCATAGTGGACTGGAATGCAGTTGTATGGAAAAGACCAGAATAAATGGTTACAGTAGAATATGGCCTTGGGACAAGGAATGTGAGAGAAGAAAGATTAATTGAGTTCTGTAATAAATGTCAGCTAGTAATAGCAAATATTCTGTTCAAGAATCACAAGAGGAGGTGGTATACTTGGAAAAGTTAGATTACTCAGTTAGATTACATCATAACCAGACAGAGATTCAGAAATCACATACTGAATTTTAAGGTGTACCCAGGAGCAGTCATAGACTCAGATCACAATGTAGTAGTGATGATGAATAGGCTGAAGTTTAAGAGATTAGTCAGGAAAAATCAGTATGCAAACAAGTGGGATGCGGAAGTACTCAGGAATGACGAAATACGCTTGAAGTTCTCTAGACTATAGATACAGCAATAAGGAATAGCTCAGTAAGCAGTAGAGTTGTAGAGGAATGGATATCTCTAAAAACGGCAATTACAGAAATTGGAAAGGAAACCCTAGGTACAAGGAAAGCAATGCGATGAAGCCATGGATAACAGAACAAAAACACTTCAGATGATCGATGAAAGAAGGAAGCACAAAATCGTTCAGCGAAATTCAGGAATAATGGAACAGAAGTCGCTGAAGAATGAAATGAATACAAAGTGCAGAGAAGCTAATACGAAATGACTGCATGAAAAATGTGAAGAAATCGAAAAAGAAGTGATTGTCGGAAGGACTGAAATTAAAAGCAAGTTGTAACATTAAGACTGTAATTGGAATTCCACTGTTAAATGAAGGTGAAAGAGCGGATAGGTGGAGAGAATACACCCAAGGCTACTACGAGGGGGAAGACATGTCTTTTGATGGGATACAAGAAGAAACAGGACTCAGTATAGAAGAAGTAGGAGATCCAGTATTAGAATCATAATTTAAAAGAACTTTGAAAGACTTACGGTCTAATAAGGCAGAAAGGATGGATAAAATTCCTTCAGAATTTCTTAGATCATTGGGGGAAGTTGCAACAAAACGACTATTGAGTTGGTGTGTAGAATAGATAAGGCCGGCTATATACCATCACTTTCGGAGAAACATCACCCACACAACTGCGAAGATTGCAAGAGCAGGCAAGTGCGAGAATTATCGCACAATCAACTTAGCAGATGCCTCCAAGTACCTGACAAGAATAATATACAGAAGAATGGAAAAGAAAATTGCATGTGTGTTAGATGACGATCAGTTTGGCTGTAAGGAAGGTAAAGGAAGCAGGGAGGCAGTTCTGATTATAATGGTTGATGATGGAAGCAAAACTGAAGAAAAATCAAAACACATTCATAGGATCTGTCGACCTGGAAAAAGCATATGACAATGTCAGATACTACAAGATGATTGAATTTCTGAGAAAAATAGGGGTAAGCTATATGGAAAGACGGGTAATATACAGGGTTATTACAAATGATTGAAGCGATTTCACAGCTCTACAATAACTTTATTATTTGAGATATTTTCACAATGCTTTGCACACACATACAAAAACTCAAAAAGTTTTTTTAGGCATTCACAAATGTTCGATATGTGCCCCTTTAGTGATTCGGCAGACATCAAGCCGATAATCAAGTTCCTCCCACACTCGGCGCAGCATGTCCCCATCAATGAGTTCGAAAGCATCGTTGATGCGAGCTCGCAGTTCTGGCACGTTTCTTGGTAGAGGAGGTTTAAACACTGAATCTTTCACATAACCCCACAGAAAGAAATCGCATGGGGTTAAGTCGGGAGAGCGTGGAGGCCATGACATGAATTGCTGATCATGATCTCCACCACGACCGATCCATCTGTTTTCCAATCTCCTGTTTAAGAAATGCCGAACATCATGATGGAAGTGCGGTGGAGCACCATCTTGTTGAAAGATGAAGTCGGCGCTGTCGGTTTCCAGTTGTGGCATGAGCCAATTTTCCGCGGGCTACGCGTGAAACTTGCCCGCACGCGTTCTTTCGTTTTTTCGCTCACTGCAGGCCGACCCGTTGATTTCCCCTTACAGAGGCATCCAGAAGCTTTAAACTGCTTATACCATCGCCGAATGGAGTTAGCAGTTGGTGGACCTTTGTTGAACTTCGTCCTGAAGTGTCGTTGCACTGTTATGACTGACTGATGTGAGTGCATTTCAAGCACGACATACGCTTTCTCGGCTCCTGTCACCATTTTGTCTCACTGCGCTCTCGAGCGCTCTGACGGCAGAAACCTGAAGTGCGGCTTCAGCCGAACAAAGCTTTATGAGTTTTTCTACGTATCTGTAGTGTGTCGTGACCATATGTCAATGAATGGAGCTACAGTGAATTTATGAAATCGCTTCAATCATTTGTAATAGCCCTGTACAACATGTACAAAAACCAAGAGGGGACATAAGAGTAGAAGAACAAGAAAAAGTTCTGCGGATTAAATAGTGTGAAAGGAAGGAATGTAGTCTTTCGCCGTTACTGCACAATCTATACATCGAGGAAGTAATGACGGAAATAAAAGAAAGCTTTCAGAGTGGGATTAAAACTCACGGTGAAGGGATATCAATGATAAGTTTCGCTGATGGCATTGCTATCCTCAGTGAAAGTGAAGAACAGTTACAAGATCTGCTGAATGGAATGAACTCTCTAACGAGTTAGAATAAGGACTGAGAGCAAATCTAAGAAAGAAGAAAGTAATGGGAAGTATTAGAAATGAGAGCAGCGAGAAACTTATCGTCAGGATTGGTGATCACGAAGTAGATAAAGGACTTCTGCCACCTAGGCAGCAAAATAGCCCATGACGGGCGAAACAAGGACATAAAAAGCAGTCTAGTACTGGCAAAAAGGGCAATCCTGGTCAAGAAACCTCTGCTAGTGTCAAACATAGGCCTCAGTTTGAGGGAGAGATTTCTGAGCATGTACGTTTGGAATACAGAATTGAATGGCAGTGAATTGTAGGATGTGAGGTCCGCCAGATATGCAAAACACCATTTTCTCTCAGTACCCAAACATGTTTCACCACCACAGTGCCATCATCAGGTGGTTTGTGAGTAAACTGGAACAGAATAGAATCTTTCAGCGTTCCAAATGTGGTGCTATAGAATAATGTTGAATATTAGATGAACTGATAAGGTTATGAATGGGGAGGTTCTGCGCAGAATCGGAAATTAAAGGAATATATGGAAAACACTGAGAAGAAGAAGGGACACGATGATAGGACTTCTAAGGGAATAACCTCCGTGGTACTAATGAACCTCTAGAGGGTAAAAACTATACAGGAAGGACGAGACGAATACACCCAACAAATAATTGAGGAGATAGATTTCAAGTGGTACTCTGAGATGAAAAGGTTGTCACAGGACAGCGACAGTAGAGCTTCTGGACAGAGGATGGTGCTATACAGACTACACAGCTAAGAAATTTAGAGAACCATAAGTAATAAATACTAAATAAGAAATGGGTGCTTGTGGTCGAATTTGAGCTAGAGGTCCATAGCACGCCAGACTGCGTGCTCCGCATCTCACTGCAAACTATGTAAGCTAAATGCTCTTTCAGGCTGTACAGGAATGCCAGATGCCGGCAGACAGTTTAGCACCCTGTATTCCAGGGGAGGAACCGACAACGGGAGGAACAGTGGGTGTGGGAACATTTGCAAAAAGTTAGTTAAAGCAGAACTGCTCTAAAGATACCTCAAAGTGAAACAAATTTGAAACTTAAGCGGGTATCAAAACTATGTGACATATAACGGGCAATTCCTATATGCTTGGTGTGTGTGTGTGTGTGTGTGTGTGTGTGTGTGTGTATGTGTGTGTGTTTGCATGCGTGTTCTCTGAGCAGAGAACGGTACATGTTGAAAGCCTGGGTAGGTACATCACCGTGGCGTAGAACAAAGCTGAACCCTGCGGCCTTCGGAATATCGACATGGGACGCACACACGCGGTCTCTTGTCTCGTCAAACGATGAACTGAATGGGATGGGGAGGTGTCGTTGACCCGACTCGCCCTAAAGAGAACTGGGGCCAATTAGCCCGATGGCTTACAATCTTCAGAGGCCTGTCGTTTTCTAGAGCCCCTCATGTTCTTCCTTCCTTCCTGGAGCTCAAGTGCTACAAGTCCGAGCTTCCTACAGAGTAAAGTAGAAACGGACCTGCACAAAAAGATTATGACGTTTCGTTAGATCGTTTCTGCGTTGCCGAGGTGATTCAGCTCAAATGCACACGCTAACCAACATATTTTTGTATTTAAATTATCATCGTTGGTATTTTTCTTGCACGTTGACCCTATTCAGGGGAAATTGTCCTCTCATCTGATCAGGTGTTTCTACTCTCCGTCTTGCTGTTAGCTTTTAATGCAGCACCATCTTAGGAATCTCAGACATTCTGTTATTGTCAATTCGTTGCGTATGTTCTTTCCATTTAATTTATTGTCATGCAGTCTGTCATGTAAGTTCAGTTCTTTTCGGATTTCATTATTTATTTTTTTATTTAGGAATGTACAGCATGACACAGAACTTACAAATCTCCTTTCGGCAGGTTGCGATGTCTTATAGGGTGTCGTTCAGTACTCACTGCTGTAGGGTAAGGCTGGGATTCCCATCGCCGTAATTTGTGCGTAGGTTTGGGTTTCCGCCTTTAAAACTTCTTAATTGTTCTATCCATTCTTTGAAAAATGTATATGTAATTAAAACTGCGTACTTCTTCTGCAACTTCAACATTTATAGCTGTATTGGGCCTCGAATGTAGTTTCCATTGGATGATTTTTTGATATATGTTCATGTGAAAATCTTCGTTAGGTTTTGTTTTGCGGTGCTATTTGTGGGTTGTCTTGTGAATAACTAAATATAGTCTGGACAGATCCAGCTAGATAAACGAGGGTTTATAATTACGCTGTTCAAATTGCAATTATTTTTCAGAGTACCTTGCAGTCCTGAGCCTATGCACATATTTATTAATTCTGGATACATTCGGTGCGTTATTTCCCTGTCTTACTTACTGTTTAATCACTCTCTTCTTGCTTGCGGTCTGTCCACTCTCACACTGTACTAATGTATTTCTATACAGACTTTGAACAATTTTAGTCGTATGTTTGAAATATCCTTTAACTTCTATAGTTCCCCATTGTTTACTTTTAATCACACAGTTAAAATGTTTTTTTCATGATCTATGAATGAAAAGGATGTTAGCCGGTTTTCTTCCATTCATTTTTGGATCAGCTGGTCTGGCACATATATACAAAAGGACTAGGGATGACCACACAGTTAGTTTGTCAAAAAGGCTTCATAAACTGCATTTAACCTATTTGTATTTTCTTTGTATTTTTGTCGTATGTTTTGCATGTTGAGTTCCTGAAACGTGGTAGAGAGTGGTTTTTCCATTTGTGTCTGTTTACTTTTTTAAAATACACTACTGGCCATTAAAATTGCTGCACCACGAAGATGACGTGCTACAGACGTGAAATTTAACCGACAGGAAGAAGATGCTGTGATATGTAAATGATTAGATTTTCAGAGCTTTCACACAAGTTTGGCGCCGGTGGCGACACTTACAACGTGCTGACATGAGGAAAGTTTCCAACCGATTTCTCATACACAAAGAGCAGTTGACCGGCGTTGCCTGGTGAAACGTTGTTGTGATGCCTCGTGTAAGGAGGAGAAATGCGTACCATCACGTTTCCTAATTTGATAAAGGTCGGATTGTAGCCTATCGCGATTGTGGTTTATCGTATGGCGACATTGCTGCTCGCGTTGGCCGATATAAAATGACTGTTAGCAGAATATGGAATCGGTGGGTTCAGGAGGGTAATATGGAACGCCATGATGGATCCCAACGGCCTCGGATCACTAGCAGTGGAGATGACAGGCATGTTATCCGTATGGCTGTAACGGATCATGCAGCCACGTTTCAATCCCTGAATCAACAGATGGGGACGTTTGCAAGACAACAACCATCTGCACGAACAGTTCGACGACGTTTTCAGCAGCATGAACTATCAGCTCGGAGACCATGGCTGCTGTTATCCTTGACGCTGCATAAGAGACAGGAGTGCCTGAAATGGTGTACTCAACGACGAACCTGGGTGCACGAATGGCAAAACGTCATTTTTTCCGGATGAATCCAGGTTCTGTTTACAGCATCATGATGGTCGCATCCGTGTTTGGCGACATCGCGGTGAACGCACATTGGAAGCGTGTATTCGTCATCGCCATACTGGCGTATAGGCCGGCTTGATGGTATGGGGTGCCATTGGTTACACGTCTCGGTCACCTCTTGTTCGCATTGACGGCACTTTGAACAGTGGACGTTACATTTCAGATGTGTTACGACCCGTGGCTGTACCCTTCATTCGATCCCTGCGACACCTTACATTTCAGCAGGATAATGCACGACCGCATGATGCAGGCCCTGTACAGGCCTTTCTGGATACAGAAAATGTTCGACTGCTGCCCTGGCCAACACATTCTCCATATCTCTCACCAACTGAAAACGTCTGGTCAATGGTGGCCGAGCAACTGGCTCGTCACAAAACGCCAGTCATTACTCTTGATGAACTGTGGTATCGTGTTGAAGCTGCATGGGCAGCTGTACCTGTACACGTCATCCAAGCTCTGTTTGACTCAATGCTCAGGCGTATCAAGGCCGTTATTACGGCCAGAAGTGCTCGTTCTGGGTACTGATTTCTCAGGATCTATGCACCCAAATTACGTGAAAATGTAATCACATGTCAGTTCTAGTATAATATATTTGCGCAATAAATACCCGTTTATCATCTGCATTTCTTCTTGGTGTAGCAATTTTAATGGCCAGTAGTGTATTAAACTCGCTAGCCATTCCTCTGGTATCAGTAACACGAAAATGTTGTTCAGCATGCATGTCCGAAGGAACATTACATGTATTTCGTAATAACACAGGCACTGCTAATTCGTATTGATTTTGTCAATAGCAGGCCCTCAACTCCCAGTAAATATGTCCTCCCGGGAAGGGAATATCCGTAACGGAAGTGTGCATTTTGCGACACACAGACGACGACACAGAAGTTTGGGTTTGGCCGTGATTCGTTTTCGAATGGCCAAAGCAGTTACGGTGATCACTCGCGTAATGCGAGAAACTCTGGTTCCAGTCCCAGTGCAGCACAAATTCTAATTTTCCTCATTCCAAAATACAGCCGAAGGTGGCTCAAATTCGCAACTAGGAATACATTTCCTGTAATTCAGTACGAAACATACCAACACACACGGATATCTAACATCCTTCCTTGCAAATAAAACCTGATTACGTTAACAATAGAATTTCGCATAATTAAAACATTAAGCCAACGGATAGCTCAGTGGTGTTTATAACAACCCAGTTTGGCTTTCCTCGCCAGCGGACGTATTAGTCTGCGCAATGACATGTTGAACGTACACTGAGTTATGGCTGATATTATGTGCAGAAAAACACTTGTGCTCTACAGATATATCTATTATTGTACTGAATAAACAGAAATCTATTGTAATCGATACAGATATTTTATTACTTAAATCACATCCATTGTATCTCCTAATTGCTAGGGCTTTCATCATTAGCTCACGTAAACTGGTTATAGTGTGTACTTCCGAAGACGTTTACTACATTTATTTCATTTGAATGTTTCCTCGAATTGCCAAAATTTCCTTGGGCTTAAACCCCCTGTAGGTAGTTAAATATCCATTCTGATTTGTCCGAGTGTTCTTCAGCCATTGTCAATGGTGACTGTCGTGTGGTTGCGACTGTTGTCGTGTAGCAGTGTTACCCGTCTGTGACGTCACTGCCGGCCAGTTCTGCACCATATTCAGGGTGTAAATTTTAAGTTGACAAACCAGAATAGCTCGAAAAATAAGCTTCACACGAAAAAAAGTGTAGAATCCATAGTTGATTATTTTCTAGGGGGTCATCTGCTTGTGCTAAAATTAGCTCGCCTCCCCAGCCCCATGGGGGTGGGGCGGGAGGCAACTTTAAAATTTCAAATGGGAACCCCAATTTTTTATTCCAGAATCAGATTCTACATAAAAAACTACCACCATTTTGTCTTAAACATTTGCCTTGATTCTTGGTAGTTGGCGCTGTAATTCAAGAAATCCATGTTCTCATTTTTGCTGGAAAATAAAAAATATTTATTTACTTCGTAAATTTTGATTCGCTAAAACTAAAATTCTCCCTCTCTCCCCATAGGTAGGGGTTTCAAAGAGAGGAATTAGAGTTTTACAAATGTTGACCCACATATCTGGACTTTCTTGAATTAGAGCGTCAACTACCAAGCATCAAACGAAATGTTTAAGACAAAATGGTGGTAGTTTTTTATGTAGAATCTGATTCTGCAATAAAAAATGGGGGTTCCCATTTGAAACTTTAAAGTTGGCTCCCACCCCACGCCCAGGGGGCTGGGGTGGTTAATTTTAGCACCAGCAGATGTCCCCCTAAAAATAATCAACTTTGCATTCTACACATTTTTTCGTGTAAGGCATATTTTTCGAGTTATTCTGATTTGTCAACTTAAAATTTACACCCTGTAAAATAATTTCTTCGTTGCAAACCCGTCGCACCCGCTCCAACTTTCCAATGGTTGGGTCCAAAGATATGCTTAGCTGCAGACCACTGTCTTTACTGTTACAAATTTTCATCTAGTTCGCTTCTTCGTTGAAGCTAGATAAGAAACAATGAAAATTTTTTTAAAAAAGATTGTCTTTTTTCTGATAATGTCATCTGGGTTGTCTTTTGTAGTTCAGTCCCGCTACCGAGTTACGAGGCAGTTTGTGAAAAAGTGTCTCCGAAAACAGGACAAAAATAGTTGACATATAATTTCAATGACGGTCTAGCCGGCATTATAGAAATTATGAACGTACTCGAACTTGAAATCGGACCAACCTGTTACAACTACTGCACAAAAGCGGACGAGAAGCGTATCGAGCGAGCAGAGCAGTGGTTGTTAGAAACTGCCAAAGAGGGCAGATGGTCCACCACGGTACGAAGACGACGGAGGGGAAACTTCTTTAGGATTAGGAAGGATACCATTATGGTCCAGAGATCGCTGATTAGAGGTATGAAAAAATTAACTGCAAAAGATGCAACTCAAAACGTTGAACGTGTTTTTCTCTAAACTGTATTTTTTCAGGTTGGCGGGAAGCAACTTCAGAATGCTATATACGATTTTGATCGGAATTTTATGCTGGCATACTACATCGAATTCTCTATCAGCGTACGAGCCGTCTTGAGATATCTTCAAAAGTCTGTTTTCGGTGCACGCTTTTGCCTCGATTTTGTGGGAGAACAAATTGACATTTGTTTCAAAAAGTCAATATATTTTTAGAGCTTAATATTTCTCAATTATCCAGTGTATGATGGTACAAAGTATATTGAAAGTGAATCAAACAAAATTATTTTGTTACAAGTCCAATAGAAAGGTTTCAGTTTTTCTCGCCGGTGACGTGTTCCTACTACAAGGCGTCCTTCCACCTAGTGGAGCGCTTACAGAAAGTGTGTGAAAAAAGATTTATTAAAGAAAAAAGTGTAAGAAATAAAAATGTATCATCAGATTTAGCATCATTTTTCATTGTTGCAAAAAAAAATTCGCGAAAATCACCTACTTTTCACGCGTTGACAGAGGGTTACTTACTTAATCGCATCAGTTATAAATGTCTTGTCGATACACTTGCGAACTATGCTCAGGAAGAAGCTAAAGCGCTGTTGCATGAAACACAACACCAATATAGAAGCAGCTGTATGGTCCTGAGCTTCTGATGATGTTACACTGGCTCATGTTAATTTTCTCCACAAAAATCGCGCTGCCAGTGTCCGGAAGCACCGTGAGAGCAATATGTAGCTTTGTGTCGGATATGGGAGTACCGACGAGTACAAGAGACTGAACGTATTTCGCTGAAAGAAGCATATTTCGCTGAAAGAAGAATTTTAATTCGGCATTTGAAAATGTTGTTATTATTTTTAGAATGCCTGAATAGGTGTAACTTGTAAACGTATTGCATTTCCGTGGGGATATACGGTAAAATGGTTACTGTGAAGCAAGCAGCACGGATCACATTTATCTCCGATATTTTTCTCCTGAGAAAGGCTTTGTATTCAATCTGTGTGTCCGAGTGGCAGTATAGCATACATAAAGTATGTCTTTTCTTTGGTAATGGTGCACTTGTGTTTTTCACTGCGTAATGTGGATTAGTTAGTATTTTAACGTTATCTGAAGGTTTTACAATAAATCTTGATGCTAGACATTTCTCGAGGTGGGAATTGTAGAGGTACTCGGGTTATGTGTGCAAAAGAATAAATGCAAAATTCTTTCTGGAATGTTCCACTTGCGAACAAAGTCATTCGTGGCGGCATCTCTAGGTGTTTACGACAAATATTTAGCTCACTATGAGACACTTTTAATGCTTAGCATGCAAGTGAAATATATTCTCATTAATACTTTGCGGCCAAATTAACAATAAATACCTACAGTCGTCGTCTTTATCAGATAATTCCTTTAATTACAGTTTTCTGTTGTTACATCGGAGTGATGAATTTCATAGAATTGGAAAATGTACTCAAATAAACGTCCTTTTTAAGCACAATTCATGTATTTCACATATTATTCTCGACTCTGAAGGAATACGTCTTAGGTCTATGACACAGAAGTAAGAAATAAAGGGCGCTACAGAATAATGAAAAACCTCCAATTCAGATATTTTCCCAAGTAGTCCTTCCATTGCATTTGGATATGTAAAGCGAATTATTTGCATAAACAGACAGATATACACTCCTGGAAATTGAAATAAGAACACCGTGAATTCATTGTCCCAGGAAGGGGAAACTTTATTGACACATTCCTGGGGTCAGATACATCACATGATCACACTGACAGAACCACAGGCACATAGACACAGGCAACAGAGCATGCACAATGTCGGCACTAGTACAGTGTATATCCACCTTTCGCAGCAATGCAGGCTGCTATTCTCCCATGGAGACGATCGTAGAGATGCTGGATGTAGTCCTGTGGAACGGCTTGCCATGCCATTTCCACCTGGCGCCTCAGTTGGACCAGCGTTCGTGCTGGACGTGCAGACCGCGTGAGACGACGCTTCATCCAGTCCCAAACATGCTCAATGGGGGACAGATCCGGAGATCTTGCTGGCCAGGGTAGTTGACTTACACCTTCTAGAGCACGTTGGGTGGCACGGGATACATGCGGACGTGCATTGTCCTGTTGGAACAGCAAGTTCCCTTGCCGGTCAAGGAATGGTAGAACGATGGGTTCGATGACGGTTTGGATGTACCGTGCACTATTCAGTGTCCCCTCGACGATCACCAGTGGTGTACGGCCAGTGTAGGAGATCGCTCCCCACACCATGATGCCGAGTGTTGGCCTTGTGTGCCTCGGTCGTATGCAGTCCTGATTGTGGCGCTCACCTGCACGGCGCCAAACACGCATACGACCATCACTGGCACCAAGGCAGAAGCGACTCTCATCGCTGAAGACGACACGTCTCCATTCGTCCCTCCATTCACGCCTGTCGAGACACCACTGGAGGCGGGCTGCACGATGTTGGGGCGTGAGCAGAAGACGGCCTAACGGTGTGCTGGACCGTAGCCCAGCTTCATGGAGACGGTTGCGAATGGTCCTCGTCGATACCCCAGGAGCAACAGTGTCCCTAATTTGCTGGGAAGTGGCGGTGCGGTCCCCTACGGCACTGCGTAGGATCCTACGGTCTTGGCGTGCATCCGTGCGTCGCTGCGGTCCGGTCCCAGGTCGACGGGCACGTGCACCTTCCGCCGACCACTGGCGACAACATCGATGTACTGTGGAGACCTCACGTCCCACGTGTTGAGCAATTCGGCGGTACGTCCACCCGGCCTCCCGCATGCCCACTATACGCCCTCGCTCAAAGTCCGTCAACTGCACATACGGTTCACGTCCACGCTGTCGCGGCATGCTACCAGTGTTAAAGACTGCGATGGAGCTCCGTATGCCACGGCAAACTGGCTGACACTGACGGCGGCGGTGCACAAATGCTGCGCAGCTAGCGCCATTCGACGGCCAACACCGCGGTTCCTGGTGTGTCCGCTGTGCCGTGCGTGTGATCATTGCTTGTACAGCCCTCTCGCAGTGTCCGGAGCAAGTGTGGTATACAGGGTGTTACAAAAACGTACGGCCAAACTTTCAGGAAACATTCCTCACACACAAAGAAAGAAAATACGTTAAGTGGACATCCGTCCGGAAACGCTTACTTTCCATGTTAGAGCTCTTTTTATTACTTCTCTTCAAATCACATTAATCATGGAATGGAAACACACGGCAATAGAACGTACCAGCGTGACTTCAAACACTGTTACAGGAAATGTTCAAAATGTCCTCCGTTAGCGAGGATACATGCATCCACCCTCCGTCTCATGGAATCCCTGATGCGCTGATGCAGCCCTGGAGAATGGCGAATTGTATCACAGTCGTCCACAATACGAGCACGAAGAGTCTCTACATTTGGTACCGGGGTTGCGTAGACAAGAGCTTTCAAATGCCCCCATAAATGAAAGTCAAGAGGGTTGAGGTCAGGAGAGCGTGGAGGCCATGGAATTCTACCAATCCATCGGTCACCCAATCTGTTATTGAGAAGCGTACGAACACTTCGACTGAAATGTGCAGTAGCTCCATCGTGCATGAACCGCATGTTGTGTCGTACTTGTAAAGGTACATGTTCTAGCAGCACAGGTAGAGTATCCCGTATGAAATCATGATAACGTGCTCCATTGAGCGTAAGTGGAGGAAACTAAAATGAGCTCTAACATGGAAATCAAACGTTTCCGGACACATGTCCACATAACATCTTTTCTTTATTTGTATGTGAGGAATGTTTCCTGAAAGCTTGGCGGTACCTTTTTGTAACACCCTGTATATATATATATATATACATCCATCCCTTTTGACTGGAGGTCCTCTAGAACTTAGAACCACTTAAACCTAACTAAGCTAAGAACATCACACACATCCATGCCCAAGGCAGGATTTGAACCTGCGACCGTAGCGGTCGCGCGGTTCCAGGCCGAAGCGCTTAGAACCGCTCGGCCACACCGGCCGGCTCCAGAACATCACCGACTCTTAGTGCTTGTACATTTCCTCAGCATCGTAACAGAATATATTGCGAAGAATACATAGCGATCTGCAGTCATATGAAATGTCTTTAAGGACATTTATATACATGAACTAAATGTTAGAAAACACGTATAAAAGGCTTATTGTACGATCCCTACTTGTCTTAGCCTTTGGGCATGTATTTATTTTATTTGTGTATCGGATACGTAAGTCATATGAAATGAGGATATGGATTTCAGGCGTTGGTGGATTTCAGGCGTTTACATGGCTTTAAAATTCACAAAAAAAACTTTTAACTACAACAGAATATGTGAAAAGCGTATGAGTAACGCAGCTAGGGAAAGAAGATAAAATCAAACTTCCTGGCAGATTAAAACTGTGTGCCGGACCGAGACTCGAACTCGGGATATTTGCCTTTCGCGGGCAATTGCTCTACCAACTGAGCTACCCAAGCACGACTCACGCCCCGTCCTCACAGCCTTACTTCTCCCAGTACCTCGTCTCATACTTTCCAAACTTTACAGGAGCTCTCCTGTGAACCTTGCAGAACTAGCACTCCTGAAAGAAAGGATATTGTGGAGACATGGCTTAGCCACAGCCTGGGGGATGTTTCCAGAATGAGATTTTCACTCTGCATCGGAGTGTCCGCTGATATGAAATTTCCTGGCAGATTAAAACTGTGTGCTGGACCGAGACTCGAACTCAGGACGTTTGCCTTTCGCGGGCAAGTGCTCTACCAGCTGAGCTACCCAAGCACGACTCACGCCCCGTCCTCACAGCCTTACTTCTGCCAGTACCTCGTCTCCCACCTTCCAAACTTTACAGAAGCTCTCCTGCGAACCTTGCAGAACTAGCACTCCTGAAAGAAAGGAGTTAATTTAGCATTCTCAACACCGACGTTTTTGAGATTCCCGATTCTCGCGCAATTTGTCTGCTACTAATGTGCGGATTAGCCGCGACAGCAGCAAAAACACCTACTTGGGCATCATCATTTGTTGCATGTCGTAGTTGGCGTTTCACATGTGGCTGAACACTTCCTGTTTCCTTAAATAACGTAACTATCCGGCGAACGGTCCGGACCCTTGGATGATGTGTCCAGGATACCGAGCAGCATACATAGCACACGCCCGTTGGTCATTTTGATCACAATAGCCATACATCAACACGATATCGACCTTTTCCGCAATTGGTAAACGATCCATTTTAACACGGGTAATGTATCACGAAGCAAATACCGTCCGCACTGGCGGAATGTTATGTGATACCACGTACTTATACGTTTGTGACTATTACAGCGCCATCTGTCCCAAAGCGAAAGATGTGGTCGAACTAAAACATTCATATTTCTGTACGTAATACACGAATATGTAATAAAAAATGGGGGTTCCTACTTATAAAACCGCAACTGATATCCGTTTGACCTATGGCAGCGCCATCTAGCCGGCCAACCATAGCGCTATCTTGTTTCCTCCTTCAAGCTACGCGAGTTTCGTTCTTTGTAGTTTTTTCGTTTGATGCTTATTTCCTGAGATATTTGGCCCGGTCACTATCAATGGACCACCCTCTATACGTATTAAGCATATATGAGTTGCGCAGTATGCTCTTGAATATTTGATATATACTGAGTCCAGTTTACAGTTGAGATTCGGCGTAGCAATTTTTGTGTTTTTCATAAGCTAATAGTATTTGTCTTCTAATGCCAGGTACATGTGTTAGCGGTCAAAGTTACCTTTTCGGAGACAACCTCGGCAATTTACGTTGTAAGTGGCTCGTTGATTAGACAGTATAACATGACTTAATTTTAGCTCTTATTTCATTTCCTTTTCTCGTCTGGAGGGTGTCACACTTGTTTTCAACTTTTTAGGTTTTCTATTTGTAAATAATGTGTAAGTAGGTAGGTAAGCATTTTATAGATGATAGTGTACATACTTTTTGTTACAGGACAATATAAATATTTCATAGTATTTCTTATAGCCAGGGTTTAAAATTATTTTATTTTGCTGCCAGCGTGTAATCTCATTACTTAAATTTCGTTTTACTTCAAAGTTACTTCTATGTTCATCAGGCTATCACAGTATGTTTGTGCCTTGAGGCGTGTTACTCTTCATAGTCTCTTTATGGTATGTATTGCTAGAAAGTAAATTTCTGTCAGCCAATTCCTCGTATGTCAAGTACTAATGTTGCTATATACAGCGTTTAAATTGGCTGCATTTGTCATATATTTCACATACATTTCAACTAAAATAATTCTTATGTTCCGTCGGTGTACAGTGTACAAATTTCTTTAAGTCTCTGTACCGGAATAAAACTAGAATCTTTCCTGAATTAAATGTGACGATAGATAACATTCTGACTGTGGAATATCGGCCATCTCATATAGACCTGAGTACAGCAACTGCTATTTAAGGTTTAACTTCTTTAGTTTAGTTGATTTTGGATGTGTTCTAAAGAACAATTCCTCTCTGATCCGATATTCACATGTGCGTTTTAGCCTTTTATCAAAGAGTTCTTTCCTCCATTTTGCATTTCAGTTAACACTATAACGCCCTGACAAACCGTTTCCTGCGGAACTTCGCCAGGTAGTACTCGAGGTAGCAGTTTAACCCACTCACCCACTCGTCCATATGTCCTTATAATCCTACTGAATTCCATGAAGATCCTTCACATGGAGTTTGCCTCCAAATTGAAACGGGAAAGTAAAATGTGCTTTACTTGTTTGTGTTTCAAGAGGATTTCTCCACTTGTTGCTCATAACATTCGAGACGCTGTCTGTTAACAAACGTTGGGTTTTCAACACTGGGCAACTACTCTTCTTAAGTCCTTTGGATGACAGAGGCTGACGTTATGTTCTTAATAGCATACAGCTTAAGATATTCTGTGAAGACATCATATAAAGCTATTACGTACTTCAGACCTCCTCTAGCTTGGGGAAATTTCACACTGCATCCAAGCTACTAATCGTAAAGGCTTTCTAGGGATGATATGATATAATTCAATCGGACGTCAGACAAGTTTCTTTGAATGTCTTGCTTTCTCGCAAACAACACATGATTTCCAAACTTGCTGAATTCGACACCACACATTATGGAAATTACAATAGGCTACAAGCTTGTTCATGCGCTTAGAAATTCCGTAAAGTCTCCAAGCATGATGAATATAATTAATGAAATCATTTGCACAGGTTTAGGATATGCACAGAGGAGAAGATTCAGGTGTGTGACTGTTAAACAACATGCGATTGTATAAGATGTGATGATTACGTAATTCGACTATTCTGTTGAAGTTTCTGCTTCACAGCTTTCCATTGGTGATCAGCAGAGGACGTGAAAGAGCTTCTGCAACAACTGTTCTATTCTCCATCTACATATACAATTTCAAAATTAAGCCCTTTAAGAACAAGAGATCATCATGCTAACAATATATAAAGCAGCTTGCAAGTTAAAAGAAATGACAACAGTTGATGGTCATAGAAAACTTTCGTGTGTATACCCCATGGATAATACTAAAATTTCCTAGATGTCCAAACAACTGCTAATGCTTCTACCTCCGTCACTGAGTACCATCGTTCACACTCTGTGACCATTCTGCTCACAGAACTCATTGCACAAACGGTAGGTCTTCTCTCAACATCTCTAATTTGGAATAAAAATGTATTCATCCCACGAAAAGACACGTCTCTGGTTAAAAAAAGTCTTTATTCATATCGGGGTGGTTTAATAGGTCTGCAATGACTAAGGCTTCCTTTATTGCATCAGAATCCTTTTGGCACTGGTCTAACCAAAACCAAGTGGAATTCTCAGGTGGTAGGTGCAGCAAGGCAACGCTTTTTAGAAGCTGGTTTGGTGCACATTCACGAAAACTGACGAAAGTTCAAGGAATGCTCTTAGATGTCTTTTTGTTTCAGGTGGCAAAAATGTGTAATGGCTGCACTCTTTTCCTTACGTGGAACTATTCCAGATTGTGCCTTAATTGGCTAAAAATTTAACCTCTTGCCATGATTTTCGTAAATTCACAGTAACTCCAAAAATTAAAAATCTATTCAACACTTTGACCAATAGCTCCAAATGTTCCTTCCATGACGTAGTCGCAATTAAAAGATCGTCTACGTATATTGTTACTCTTCTTAACATCTCTGGGCCCAAAATGTTATCCAAAGATGAAATGAAACCTACTCCACTGCACTGCAAAAGGATGAATACAAAACCGATAGCTTCTACTTGAACAGACAAAGGCAGTATATTTGCGACTGTCTGCCAGCAAGAATATCGCAAATCTGTGCTGGTTAGGTATTTGACTACGTGGAATTTAAATGTTCTTCATCTGAATTGCCTGGTATTACTCTGGCTGGTACGATAATTTTGTTAACTGCTCTCGCATCTAACACTAAGTGAATGCTACCATCTGGCTTCGCTCCTGCAAGTAATGGACTGCAGTACAGCGATTTTCAAGGGTCTAATTTTTTTTGTTTGATCATACTTTCAGTTTCCCTTCTAACATCTCCCCTCTTTGCCGGAGGTATAGCTTAAGATGAGTGAAAAAGGTCTGGCGAGGAGAAACTTCCGTCTCGTACACATATTCACGAATAATCTCAGATCTGTTGGCAAGCATTGGCCATATATTGTGATAATAATCTAAATAATTCATCTTTCTCTACTGTTACTAAGGTTCAGTCTAGTCATAACTAAAACCAAAGAAATTTGTTGTTCGCCAACATATAAATAGCACTTGCCATTCTACAGATCTATTTTCGCTCCATGTTGCCAAAAAATCTCCTTTCCCAATAGACGACTGACAACTAAATTATCTATCACTAGAAATGAACATCTGACTGTTATACAATCAAATGGTATTAGAATGTGAACTACTGTCTCAACCCCTTGTGAACTACTACCCACTGCACACGTATACGACAATTTTGTACAGGAAAGGTGGGTACGCAAATCAGTTTACTAACTTCATAAATAAACCTGTATGTGTCACATTCGAGGATTCACATTTATCAACAACAACGTATCTGAGCTTTACCTACCGGTTGTCCTATTTCTTCAGTTATTCCTTGACTTGCGCCTCCCTAAAGCCCAGACAATTCAAGTATCTTGTTCATGGCTATATCGTAAAAATTGTATATGCTTATATTGTTTGCCCCTCTGAATCATTGGTTCATCGCCGCAGAGTTTGATGAGGCCAATTAAGTTTTTCCACCAACACCAGAATAGCATTGCTATCCTCCACTACTTCGACTATGTTGACACTTGCGTTATCTTTTCCGACAATTCCTGTCAGTGTTGTTGTGAACATTTTGGTTACCCATCTGCATGTCCCTACTTTGCATTGGGTCGGTATTAGCTGGTCTTACGAGGCCTTATATATACACTCCTGGAAATTGAAATAAGAACACCGTGAATTCATTGTCCCAGGAAGGGGAAACTTTATTGACACATTCCTGGGGTCAGATACATCACATGATCACACTGACAGAACCACAGGCACATAGACACAGGCAACAGAGCATGCACAATGTCGGCACTAGTACAGTGTATATCCACCTTTCGCAGCAATGCAGGCTGCTATTCTCCCATGGAGACGATCGTAGAGATGCTGGATGTAG
Source organism: Schistocerca cancellata (assembly GCF_023864275.1). NCBI lineage: Eukaryota > Metazoa > Arthropoda > Insecta > Orthoptera > Acrididae > Schistocerca > Schistocerca cancellata. Next base: position 244,544,617 of record NC_064626.1, on the reverse strand, counting down.
TCCTGTGGAACGGCTTGCCATGCCATTTCCACCTGGCGCCTCAGTTGGACCAGCGTTCGTGCTGGACGTGCAGACCGCGTGAGACGACGCTTCATCCAGTCCCAAACATGCTCAATGGGGGACAGATCCGGAGATCTTGCTGGCCAGGGTAGTTGACTTACACCTTCTAGAGCACGTTGGGTGGCACGGGATACATGCGGACGTGCATTGTCCTGTTGGAACAGCAAGTTCCCTTGCCGGTCAAGGAATGGTAGAACGATGGGTTCGATGACGGTTTGGATGTACCGTGCACTATTCAGTGTCCCCTCGACGATCACCAGTGGTGTACGGCCAGTGTAGGAGATCGCTCCCCACACCATGTTGCCGGGTGTTGGCCCTGTGTGCCTCGGTCGTATGCAGTCCTGATTGTGGCGCTCACCTGCACGGCGCCAAACACGCATACGACCATCACTGGCACCAAGGCAGAAGCGACTCTCATCGCTGAAGACGACACGTCTCCATTCGTCCCTCCATTCACGCCTGTCGCGACACCACTGGAGGCGGGCTGCACGATTTTGGGGCGTGAGCGGAAGACGGCCTAACGGTGTGCGGGACCGTAGCCCAGCTTCATGGAGACGGTTGCGAATGGTCCTCGTCGATACCCCAGGAGCAACAGTGTCCCTAATTTGCTGGGAAGTGGCGGTGCGGTCCCCTACGGCACTGCGTAGGATCCTACGGTCTTGGCGTGCATCCGTGCGTCGCTGCGGTCCGGTCCCAGGTCGACGGACACGTGCACCTTCCGCCGACCACTGGCGACAACATCGATGTACTGTGGAGACCTCACGCCCCACGTGTTGAGCAATTCGGCGGTACGTCCACCCGGCCTCCCGCATGCCCACTATACGCCCTCGCTCAAAGTCCGTCAACTGCACATACGGTCCACGTCCACACTGTCGCGGCATGCTACCAGTGTTAAAGACTGCGATGGAGCTCCGTATGCCACGGCAAACTGGCTGACACTGACGGCGGCGGTGCACAAATGCTGCGCAGCTAGCGCCATTCGACGGCCAACACCGCGGTTCCTGGTGTGTCCGCTGTGCCGTGCGTGTGATCATTGCTTGTACAGCCCTCTCGCAGTGTCCGGAGCAAGTGTGGTGGGTCTGACACACCGGTGTCAATGTGTTCTTTTTTCCATTTCCAGGAGTATATATATATATATATATATATATATATATATATATATATAGGGTGTTACAAAAACGTACGGCCAAACTTTCAGGAAACATTCCTCACACACAAAGAAAGAAAATATGTTAAGTGGACATGCGTCCGGAAACGCTTACTTTCCATGTTAGAGCTCATTTTATTACTTCTCTTCAAATCACATTAATCATGGAATGGAAACACACGGCAATAGAACGTACCAGCGTGACTTCAAACACTGTTACAGGAAATGTTCAAAATGTCCTCCGTTAGCGAGGATACATGCATCCACCCTCCGTCTCATGGAATCCCTGATGCGCTGATGCAGCCCTGGAGAATGGCGAATTGTATTACAGTCGTCCACAATACGAGCACGAAGAGTCTCTACATTTGGTACCGGGGTTGCGTAGACAAGAGCTTTCAAATGCCCCCATAAATGAAAGTCAAGAGGGTTGAGGTCAGGAGAGCGTGGAGGCCATGGAATTCTACCAATCCATCGGTCACCCAATCTGTTATTGAGAAGCGTACGAACACTTCGACTGAAATGTGCAGTAGCTCCATCGTGCATGAACCGCATGTTGTGTCGTACTTGTAAAGGTACATGTACTAGCAGCACAGGTAGAGTATCCCGTATGAAATCATGATAACGTGCTCCATTGAGCGTAGGTGGAGGAAACTAAAATGAGCTCTAACATGGAAATCAAGCGTTTCCGGACACATGTCCACATAACATCTTTTCTTTATTTGTGTGTGAGGAATGTTTCCTGAAAGCTTGGCGTTACCTTTTTGTAACACCCTGTATATATATATATATATATATAAATATACATCCATCCCTTTTGACTGGAGGTCTTGGGGACCACGACCATTCACTGTTGTAAGAAAAAGAATTGCCTACAGCCGTCTTTATGATCTTATTTATTGTGTAGCTACCAATTAAAGCACTGAAGTGCTGAAACTGGTAGCTACACAACAAATAACATCATAAGGAAGTCTGCAGGCGTTGTATTTTCTTACGTGTTATTGTTTTCCTATCTATTGTCTGAAACATTTTATTAAAGTAAACAACATTATTGTTATGATTTGTTATATTCTGCTATGCAGGATTGTACTGTTATTCTCCTGTACTTCGATGATTGTTTTTATTTACACGGACATTCATATTTCATTGTCTGTTATTGTTATTATTATTGTTATTATCATAATTGTTCGAATGCCATTACCTCTTAACCAGAATGTACATTTGTGCTATTGCGAGGGGAGTTCAGTAAGTTATGCAATACATTTTTCTCGGCCAATATCGGTTGAAAAAAAATGCGGAATTTGTTGTGGATTCCCGTTTCAGCCTCTACCGTTTCATGAAGTCCTGATCGGTAGCAGCGCTGCACGTAGCCTTCAAAACAGCATCGGTAATGGAGAGGCATTCCAAGGAGCGACATGTCATGAAGTTTCTTTTGGCGGAAAACTCGCAGATATTCATAGGCGCTTGCATTGCAGATTGTCTACGTAGACCTGGAAGTGAACTGAAGTACGGTGAGTCGTTGAGTGAGGCGTCTGTCCTTATAGCAAACAACGTCACACATATCGTCCAGATTTCCCGCGTGCCGGCGGCCCCACACGGCTGTGACTCCTGCAATGTTGGAACGTGCGAACACTCTCATTCAAGATGATCGACAGATTGCAACCAAATAATCCTAGAAAATGCAAGGCCTCACACAAATCTGCACACCTGAGAGGAGTACACAAACCTTCACTGGACTAACTTCCTCCACCACCCTATAGCCCGGATCTCACAGCTTATGACTTTCACCCCTTTGACCCAACCGAGGACGCCTACACTGGGAAGAAGAAGTACATGGATTATGGTGAGATTATTGATGCAACAAGACGTTCAATATGACGTTGACCAGTGAAGTGGTACCATGCGTGCATACAGGACCTCCCAGTAATGTGATGTAAGGCGTCGCATTGATTGGATATTATGTTGAAAAATGGGATTTATTAGGCAAAAGAGCGGGATATGGTGTATTGAATCCTATATAAAACGAAACTGTTTTCAGAAAAAAAGTGTTGCATTACACACTGAAGGCCTCTCATACTTTGTCATTGTTCATCCTTGTAAATTAGATCAAGTATAAAAAAGAAATACTCTAAATCTGTTTCTATCACAGTAACTAGTTTTTCACGAATGTTAGGTGATAAATTTCTCTTCCGAATTTTCAGGACATTAATATGTGAAACTGGTGTACTTCAGTATCTTGTTTGGTTAAAGTAATGTTCGAAGTACCTATGTAAGTTCCCTTGCTTTCTATTGAAAAATTCTAGGTTACATACATTTCTGCGAAGGTGCACTTGGACAAAACTAGACCAGAATTTCTCTAAGAAAGCTCGTTCAGCTAAGTGTGACATTGTTCAGCTATGTCTACTGTCCAAAGTACAGCATGACCTTGAATAAAGTCTAATACTTAGTGTATCGTCTGCGCTTCTGTCCAGTTAAGGGGGCAGCACGTTACAAAAAGACCTTATAAAAACCACAGGTTATACTTTTTTCGTTTTGGATGAAAGAACCTGGAATTATCGATCTTTCAGCAGACTCTTATCGAGTAATACTGAAGAAACAAAGGGTCCTGCCCCCCTCCCACCCTCCACCCCCAGAGTCTGGGGCACTGACAGAGGTGATGGTCTTGGTAATCTACATGACTATTTGCTGGCGTGTATAAATGGTTACACTTAATGTTTCGTTCTCTAGCGTGGTGTATTGGTGAAACTGAATGAAGACTTTTCTGGATATTATATTGAACTTTGCGAATATTTCCGATATCAGTTTCAGTTGATTCAGGTGGACTGATTTGACACTCGCATAATTTGGTATCTGTCTGTTGCACTGCAAACTTAATATCTTGGTCCAACATCGCAATACTTTTACTACCTCTGTCAGTTACTAATTCTTCAAGTTTATTCATACAAGTTCGGTGTGGGTTTACTATCGTTTCAGTGAATGTAGTATCACTATCAAAATTCCAACCTCAGCACTGCTAACAAATTTTTATTCTACGATATATATACGATTTAAAAGCAATCCAACAACAGATTTCTAAAATTTTTGACTTTTAAGCTTTACTGTCACTACAATTTTTTAGCAATAAATGTCGATTATAGTATAAGGCAGGCAACATTTATTCTAATGATTTCTTAGTTTTACTCCTATGCAACCTCTTCTGGAGAATTCACCTATTTATGTGTAAAGTATTTTAGCGTGAGATCACCCTCTTTTATTAAACAACATCGTGTTACTAAATTACAAACCAATAAAGTAGGAACATCAGTGTACAATCACATCATCCCGACAAAAATTTTCAACTCACATAATAGACAGTTATCAAGTGAACAACCTCAAACACTAGACATTATGTGACATGTAGGTTGTTTATTGGATAATTGTATATTGTATGAGTTGGAAATATCTGTCAAGATATTATGATTCTGCACTGATGTTACTACTTTCGTGGATGATAATTTTGTGATGCGAGTTATTTCAATAAAAAATGTCCATCTCACACTAAAATACCTTACACCTGAATGGATGGATTGCCAGGAAAGATTTATTTAGAAATTAAACTAAGAAATCATTAGAATAAATGTTGCCTGACTTATACTATAACTGTCCTTTATTGTTAAAAAGGTTTCATGTACCACTTGCAATGTACAGTGACAATAAAATTTAAAAATAAAAAAATTTAAAAACCGAAAAATTTAAGAAAAACCTTTTGTTGGATTGCTCTTAAGTCCTGTAAATATGACACACATATTGCCGAATAACATTCTTTAGCAATTTATTACTTAATTTACGATATTACTCTTTTATTAGGGCTTGTATGTTGACAGCTATTACTTCTTAATAAGCTCTACAAAAGTCTGTAATTTTCTTTAACATCAGATTTGGACTATTTTAATTGATATACAAATTTCTAATAAGCGAACTGTATCATTACCTTATGTAAAGACAAGCAGTAAGTTCTATTACCAAGCTCATTTAGCGGACTTATGAGGTAGCTTGCCAATACAATGCTCAGCTCAGTAAAGCTCCGGACGAGCATTTGCAAGCTGTTTAAATTTTCAACACTGTCGTAATATATGACATAATTTTGAAAAAGTTGAGGTGTGTTAGCTATTCGCAAAATAAAATATTATACTTATCTATTACGTTACTACTGGCATAGAAAACATGTTTACAAATGCAGTGTCTGTCTATTGCGGATCCGCAGATGACGGCAAAATACTGTTGAAACAGATGACCAGTTCAAAATAAATGTTTAAATGCGATCTTGGCTCTGAACTATTTCTTTAAATATTATAATTTGCAGATCATCCCCTTATCAGAATGTCTGCAACGTGAAAAATTATTTTCGACTCTGAAGGAATACTTCTTATATCACCGACACAGGGGTAAGGGGAAAAAGGTGTTACAGAAAAATGCAAATCATCCAATTCACTTATTTTCACAGATAATGCCTCATTTGCATTCAGAGGTGTACATGCGAATTATTTGAACAAAACGACAAATACCTTTAACTTATTATACGAACAAGAATTCTAAATTATTACTCGTCTAATGTGCAAGATACAGCATGGAGCATGTCAGATTTTCTAATTTTAACTGGAAACTTTTTTGTAGATTAACGTTGGACTTGCCCAGGGGAACCTGATACACACTCGCCAAATGAGGAAAAAACTGAACGTGATTTTCTTCAGCTTTTCTCAACTAGCTGCATAAGATTTACTTAAATTTTAGATTTGCAATACAATTCTTGGTGTGTGACCGTGCCTTATGTGATAAAACCACCGACGCTTCGGTTTCTATTATAGGTGGTGTTCGAAATGGACGTGAGGAGTCAATAGTGCTCTTACTTTACTTAAATTCATTAATTAACTTAATTACTGGCACTACCAAATACTATCTATCACTTCTGAGTCGTCGTACTTTTCAACATTAAGAACAGTGAATTTCTTTACACTACGTTGGACCTCGGTGAACTCTGTATATGTAATTTTTGTCAGTATTTCTCGTGGAGAAACTCAGTGGGCTTGATAAAATATTTTAAAATTGAATTAAAAACAGTCTTGACTGCAACAAAATATTTATTAGCAATTGTAACCGGTTTCGATACTCTTTAAACTGATTTATATACACTAAATATAGGTTTGGCGACCTGCGTTAATTTATTGAACAACATGAACAGTTACCGTTCCATTTACTTATCAAATAGAGTGTTGCTAAGTCACTGAGCCTTTGGAGAAGTTCTCGCCTTGGCAGCGTGAATATTTTCGTCGTAAGTGACTGTCAGTTAGCGTTATAAAACGTGGCCTCTAGTCCGGGGCGTCTGAATCCCAGAAGACTGCCCGAAGGCAGCGAAGGTTGTGGGAAGAAGCAGTAAAAGTACTTTGACGGCAATTCACCACTTCAGTGGGGAGCGGCATCGGACTGAATAGCAGGGTGATGCGACGTAATCTACGGCCCATTCGATGCGGCCGCAATTTCCGAGGCTACACATAACAACAACGGACTTGAATATCTAGAAAAGTAAGTACATTTGCAAATGCATGAATAATTTATTCGTAGCGTGCTGCAAACAGTTTTTGCCCCTTAGCAAAAGGGAGAGCGACCGTCTTCTGCCAACACTGCTGTGAACTGCGTGGAGTCGGTAGACGAGGACACTGTTGTATTCCCACCAATTGGCGCAAGCAGAGCTGGCATGACAGTTTCCGACATGCGTCACGGGCGGCGCTTTGAAGTTCACCGCCAACCACATGCGCTTCCCAATTAGAAATATCCGCGCCGCCGCCAATGAGCTGGGCTTCCCCGGGTTTCCGCGGGATTCCCCGTTGTGATAAACGGCGGAACAGGCAGCAACGGGGGTTGGCGTATGACAGTTCTAGTACGGAGTTCCAGGGTTGCTGATCATACCTACAGTTCGTAGTGGAGACCAGCCTACGAGGCTTAGTCTACAAGTGGAGTCACCTATAGTCTTCGATAGGAACATGTGTTTACTACAGTGAATGACAATGTGGCGTCTAGGACGGACATAATGTTAATAACATTATATTCAGTAATGCACGTCTTCACAGGACACTCCTTTTTTTTTTTAATCCGCAAGCACATTCAACGAGTTGCTGTGTACAACTTTAGTTGAGTACTGCAGCGCATCAAACTGTATATTTCACTTTCACTAATTTGTTTGCACTTTCACAGTTCCTCCGTCCACCTTGGAGCACCTAAACCTAATACTACATGTTCTACCCATACGACCCATACACAGCAAACAGTAGCACGAAGTCCATGAAAAATGTAGGCGCAGAGGCTTTAAACACAATTGTAAACACTCTTACGAAATTGCACGAAAGAATGAAGGGGACTCAAAATAGCTTAATTTAAAATTGGAATGAGTTAAAAGTAACGTTTAAGCTCATGGTGAGCAATCAAACCCCACAAGGAGGCAGATGAACGATAAGTTAAAAGACATTAAGAATAGCACGATTGAAATGAAAACCAGGCTTCACTGCCTGCCTGGTTTTATAATCGGAACGTGGAATCAGTCTGGATGTTGTAGGGAAATTGAAGACTCTGAATAGAGGAATGAACAAACTGAAGTGAGATTTGGCAGGGGATAGAGAAGTGAAAGGAAAACAGATTTCTGGTCAGATGGAAATGAGCGTTTGGCATCTTTGGCAGGGAGGCTCCTTACGGGGCAGGTCCGGCCGCCTTGGTGCAGGTCTTATTACATTCGACACCACAGCGGGCGACCTGCGCGCCGGATGTGGATGAAATGGTGATAACACAACATCCAGTCCCTGAGGGGAGAAAATACCTGACGTAGCCGTGAATCGAACCCGGGCCCGTAGGACGGCAATCCGTCACGCTGACCTCTCAGCTATCGGGGCGGACTCTTGTCAGATAATTATAGGATAATAACAACAGAAACGAGGAATGGTGTAGCAAGTGTTAGCAACGTTGTGAATGGAAAGATAGGGAAATGCTGAATACTCCCGTCCAAAATTACAGGACATGAAGCTACATTTCGAAAGCAGACACAGGAAGATGTCTTCTGGCCTGAATCATAGGCACACAAACTTGTTGTCGTTACTGTTTTCGATGCAGCTCTTCAGCGCAGTCATTGTTGTGTAAGTATCTAAAAATTGGTTGCATAACTACTCTAAATGATGTCTGCATCAACTTGCATTCCGTAGTCAAGCCCTGGTCTCCCTCTATTACCATACCGCTAAGGCTATGAGGGATAAAGTCGCCAGGGCGGGAAAATGGCCATTGCACATGTTTTGCCCTGAATAGTGCTGCTACCATCGAGAACCTTCACTGTTGTCGATGAGTTTGACAGGCGAAACTGCTGTACCGGCGATATTCGCAAAAGCGGTCGGCAACCATTCGGGCAGCTCGGGCACCCTTTAGCGTACATGGCCTCTGCACTCGTCAGCATCGAGGACTAGCCTTGTCGCAGTAATGGCGGTGGTAGCAGCGCTAGCAGAGGCCACGAGTTCCAAGGGACCTATTCGCTTCCGCCACACACATGATCACAAAATAGTATTCCGATGTTGGCCGCTATAGAGGTCGGCGCCAGAACTATGCAAATCAGTTCTTCCACCTTTAAGAGCCTCTCCTAGCCTCCGGACGGGTGCTACTCACCCCATCGTCTTAGGAGCCCCCCGAAGCCAATCGTAAAGACCGACGTCGCTGAATTCAGCCTTCGTCGTTGTTCGCTTTGTGCAATCAGACTGTATCCCGGACAGACATTTCTGCTCGTATGTGGCGTTGTTCAGGACAATGTTTCGGACATACAATGTTTTTCATACAAGTGTATTTGTCTATGAAGATCCTATTGTTACTTTGTCAGACGATGGAATCGCCATACTGTCGAGTCTTTATACCTGTGAGACAATGTAACAGATTTTGTTATCGTCGTCGAAGCAGACCTTTCTTTCTATGGTCAATAAAATTTTGTAAACTTTGACTACTGTTTTCCCTGTCTCGGTGTGAGTAACACATGAGAAACTTTTCTTTCAATCCTCTTATTCAAAGTCATTTACAGTATATTAATTCACGTTGCTCACTTACACATACAATAACACTTTATTACATTATTAATGTTAAAACAAAATGTTTTGCCTACAAATGTAGTGTGACATTGTTCCTTTCGGTGTGATAGTTTTATTAGTGAATCATTAATGCCGAAATGGTGTCCTGTTGAGAAAAGTGACCACACTACTCGTCGCAAAAAGTGGCCAAGGCGGTTACTTCTCTAAAACGTTTATTTTAAACCTTTTCGCCCTACTGAGAGTTAGTTACCTCTATCTATCACTCATAACATTACGGGATAGCTTCGAAATCCTTTTATATACAAAGTTATCACCCGTGATTCTATCCCTACGCAACGATTTTGAATAAATTTCATTTAAAACTATCTCTGTTCTGTTATTTTTTATGTAATACAAAAATCCGATTGAAAACGGTCTGTTGCAGCCGCTTGACATTGTTTTGGCACCAAGACATCAAGATGCCTTGAACATATGTTCAGAAATCAGAGGATCAAAAGTGATAAGCAGCTGCAATGGAAAATCCGATTGAGGCGGTGAATAATGTAAGATGCCTTTTTCTACAGCAGTAAAACAGTTTAACGTTTCCCGTAACACGCTGGAAAGTAGAGTTGTAGGTAAAAACAGGTATACTAGACGGCAAAAAGATTATTGGAAGCGCAAGGAGTGTGTTCAGAAAGGAAGAAAACAAAAAAAGCGTTATGTATATTTTTGAAATGGAAAAGCGATTTTAGGGATTTACTCGCACAGTGAATGATCTATCAGGAACATCACTCCAATAATAACCTGTACGGAAAAGCGGCCAACCACAGACCACATTATGCCGTTAGTTAGGGGAAAACGGCCACTTTGAAAGGCTACAGAAGAATGCATGTGGTTCATATACACCGAGGTGACAAAAGTCATGGAATACCTCCTAATATTGTGTCAGGTCTCCTTTTGCCGGCTTAGCGCAGAAAACCGATGAGGCAAGGACTCAAAACTCGTTGGAAGTCCCCTGCAGAAATGTTGAGCCATGCTGTCTCTATAGCCGTCCGTAATTGCGGAAGTGTTCCGGTGCAGGATTTTGTGCTCGAATTTCTTGCACGAATTGACTTCTCGACTATGCCCTATAAATGTCAGATGGGATTCATGTCGGACGATCTGGTTGGGCAAATTATTTGTTAGAACTGTTGGAATGTTCTCCAAACCAATCGCCAACAATTGTGGACAGGTGAATTGGCGCAGTGTCGTCCAAAAAAATTCCATCGTTGTTAGGGAACATGAAGTCCATGAATCTCTGAAAATGGTCTTCAAGCAACCGAGCATAACTACGTCCAGTTAATTATCGATTCCGTTAGACCAGAGGACTCAGTCAATTCCACGTAAACACAGCCCACAACATTATGGGGCCACCACCAGCTTGCACAGTGTCTTGTTGACAACTTGAGTCCATAGTTTTGTGGTGTCTTCGCCACAATTGAACCCTGTCATCAGTTCTTACCAACTGAAATCGCGTTTCATCTGACCAGGCCACCGTTTTCAGGCGTCTAGAGTCCAACTGATAAGGTCACTTGGCCCAGGAGAGGTGCTACAGGAGAAATCTTGCTGTTAGCATAGACACTCGCGTCAGTTGTCTGTTGGCATTGTCCAACAAATTTCGCCATATTCACCTAACGGGTACGCTCGTCTGTGTCCTACATTGATTTCGGCTGTTATTTCACCCTGTGATTTTGTCTGTTAGCAGTGACAACTTACACAAACGCCGATACTCTCGGTCATTAATTGAATACCGTCTGCCACTGTGTTTTTCGTAGTCAGAGTAATGCCTGGAATTTGGTACTCTCTGCACACTGTGGATGCTGTGGATCTCGAAATATTTTATTCCCCAACGAGAGAATGTCCCATGTGTCTAGCTCCAGTTACCATTCGCGGTTCACAGTCGGTTAGTTACCGCCGTGCGGGCATAATCACTTCGGAAACCTTTTCACATTAACCATCTGAGTTCACTGCACTGTCCTTTCGTACCTTGTGTACGCGATACTGCTGCCATCTGTACATATGCATATTACTATACCATGACTTTGTTTCACCCCAATGTACATTTTCTTTTATCCTTAAAAATATTTGGTGTGGTACCTTATTACATTACATTACACTAATACTTGTTCCATAGATCATGAATACGACCTTTCATAGGGATGTGGAACGCGTCACCCTAACATAATTTTTCTTTACACAAAATATATTTTTCCTGCTTCATATCCTAAAATTTATGTTTCTTTTTTCTACAATTTCATATTTAAATTTTATATTTAAAAATATATTAAAATATCCTTTTAATTTTTTTAAAGTGCTGATTGGCTATCTGTCAGACTTTTAATGCTATTTGATAGATGGCCAAAGACTGTTGCGGCAGAAATATTCATCCCTTTCTGTGCCAAAGAGAGGTTTAACCCAGAACAGTGAAGATCATCCTTTTTTCTCGTGTCGTAGCTATGCAGTTTCCTATAATTTTTCATTGGGATGGGTTATTAATAACAAATTTCATAAGTGAATATACGTATAGTGAGGCACTGTGATTATCCTGAGTTCCTTAAATAAATGTCTGCAAGGTGATCCTGGTTGGGCGCCAGTTATTATTCTGGTTACTCGCTTTTGAGGAATAACTACTTTTTCTCTTAATGATGAATTGCCCCACAACATGATCCCATATGAAAGCAGTGAATGAAAATAGGCATAGTAGGCTAATTTAATGATACGTTTATGACCAAAATTTGCAATAATCCTAATAGCATAATTAGCTGAATCTGACGTCTCAGCGGATGATCAATGTGTTTCTTCCAATTCAATTTGTCATCAATGAATACAGCCAGAAATTTTGAATATTCTGCCATAGCAACAGACTTATTGAAAGTCTTTATTTATCAATGGTGTTATTCATTTACAGTACAGAACTGTACACACACTGTGTTTTCTCAAAATTTATTGAGAATCCATCTGCAGAGAGCAACTTACTAATTTTCTGAAAGATATTATTTACAAATTCCTCAGCTAATTCTTGTTTGTTGGGTGTGATTATTGTATTTGTATCATCAGCAAAAAGAATTAGCTTTGCATCTTCATGAACATAGTGTGGCAGGCTATTAATATATAAAAGAACAATAAGGGATCCAAGAGTGAACCCTGTGGGACACCATTCTTGATATTTCCCCAGTTGGAGGACTCTGCTGATTTTTGCAGATTATCTGTACTGTTAATTTCAACCTTCTGCATTCTTCCTGTTAAATATGAATTAAACCCTTTGTGCATTGTCTCACTCATTCCACAGTGCTTAAGCTTATCCACAAGAATTTGATGGCTCACCCAGTCACAGTTCGATTATTCAGAGCATATAATATATGATCAGTGATATATACAGCACTTTCTGTTGAAATGCCTTTCTGAAAAACAAATTGATATTTTGTTAGTACATATTTACAAATATGTGAAGCTACTCTTGAATACTTTTTTTTTCAAGATTTTTGGGTATAGCTGTCAGAAGTGAGACTGGGCGGTAGTTGTTAACAAAAGACCTGTCCCCTTTTTTATGCAATGGTTTCATATGCGTATTCAAAATATGTAAGTGTGGAACTATTGAATCTCCGATACGTTTTATGCAGTAGGATGCCATTATCATTAAATCACGCATAATGCTTGTACGTGACATGGAGTGAAAGTATCAACCACATACCATTGAACCTCCAGCTAGCCATACTCTTAATGAAAGAGACCTCGCGAGATGTACCCGATTTCCAGTGAAAGCGTCTCAAATAAATAATTATTTATAGTTTGGCTTGTAAAAATATGAGTTATGTAATGTCTGTGAACCTTACATGCGTTGATATCGATAACTGTCACTCACATAACTTCCCTGTAGTTCATATCGTATCGATAAGATCGCCGGCATCCCGGCAGAGGCAGCGTAACCGCTCGCCGAAGGGAATTAACCACACGCTTCTTTTGTATGTTCGGGCAAGCCTGAGGAACTACTGTACAGATTTCGATACAGTATTGGAATTTCCAGGATCAATATCACGCCAGTAACGATATCTCTAACAGTTAAAAATCGTTGAGATTCTCGATTGCCAAGGTGAGATGAATGGAGCGACGCCTTAGTTGTTACTGCAATCAAAGGGGAATTTGTTCCATCTATTTGAATTGTGTTTTAGTACTGTTAAGATTTTTTTCCTTACATAGGAATTTCTGAATTTTTAAATGTTCAAATGTGTGTGAATTTCTAAGTGACCAAACTGCTCAGGTCATCGGTCCCTATACTTAGACAATATTTAAACTAACTTAACCTAAGTTATGCTAAGAACAACACACACACACACACGCCCGAAGGAGGACTTGATCCTCCAGCGGGAGGGGCCACGCAGTCCGCGACATGGCACCTCAAACGGCGCGGCCAATCCGCGCGGCTTCTGCATTTTATTCAGTCATCTACTGAATACCCGACAATTGCTGTGAAACTTGTGAATTCTGTTAATATTGATTCTCTGACTTTTCGTGGAATTTAAAACTCGTGTTTGTAAAATTTCAAAACTTTTCTTAAATGTTTAGAAGAATAACTTGAACTGTCATTCCGATTGTCTGATCTGCTAATAACCCTATGAAGGCATTTCTAATGCCTGTTTTCGAAAAAGGCTCAACAATTCTGTGTTAACTGAAATATCATGTTTCTCAGGAATTCAATTCTTCATTATTGCCAATAATGGTTGAATGCCGCAGAGGCTAACAAATGTAAATTTTTTTCTTTCTGGATATGTTGATTTCAGAGCCTTCCTGTACCCGTCTCCACGCTACCTGCAATATCATTTTGCAGAGCGACATATTGTGTGCACAAGGTGCTGACAATTGGGACGATGCTCTTGTTTTATTTCTTCATACCTAATTCTGAAATAAAATGTTATTCGCTTTATTGAATTACGTAAAAGATAACAGATACCTGTTGTGTTCAGAAAATGCATTGGCGTCAATGATACATATGTGGCTGGAAGATCCTCTACCACCGAAATAGTTGCCGTTTTTTTTACGGATTGCTTGCTTGCAGCAGCTGAGCACATTCGTCACTGAGACGAATAGGAATAGGCAACAGAAATGGGAAAAATAAACAACACAGATTAAAAATATTTAACAATGATTTACGAGGGACTTTTTTTCAGATTCGAATCGGTCGCGAAATGGAATCTAAAGTGGAAGTCAAAAATATTTTATTTTCAGTACTTAGCTACACGTTCGTGCTACTTCCATTCGTAATCGCTGTTCCATTTAGACACATGTCATAGCGTTGTCGCAACTTTCCAGTCATCTCGTCACGGAAGATAGCTGCCTGTGCCTTCCACCAATTCTCTACGCTGGTCATCAGCTCATTGTCTATACCAAAATGCAGTCTTCAGAGCCAGCGCTACATGCGAACAGAGAGATAAAAATCATAGGGACTCAAGTCCGGGCTGTACGGTGATCAAAAACTGCAGGATCCTTTTTGGAACTGCAATGTGTTGCCGAGCATTGTCATGAGGAAGGGCAATGCCTGATGATAACATTCCTCTCCGCTTGTTCTGAATTTCCCTTTGTAGGCGATTTTCTCGAATCGCTTGATCCACACGCTGAACGAGATCATTGGCTGACACTCGCTTCCTTTCCTGAGTGATTGCGACATAAACGTCTGTTTGTCTTGCTTCAAAGTTCCTGTATCACTGACGCACTTCGCTGTCACGCATGACATTTACATTGCGTGGGATGCATGAAATCAGGTGGAGCCTCTCAGGGTGAAGAAATGAAATGGCACCCGGCACTTTACACTTGTCGCTCAACTCTATTGTTATAGGCATTTTCACGTGTTCGCTGTGTGCTCATAAATGAAAAGTGCCCCGTGACGCAATCGATAGGCATACTAAAGACACAGCACAACACATATGCACAACGCTTCACGGGATTTTCACCGTGGTTTTAATTTCGCGGCCAACTGGACATTGAAAAAGAAATATCACTCGAATTTTCAACATTGTGCAGACCTGTTTTACCACATTGGAGTATAAAGATGTTGCTTGGGAATATAATTCCATACTCTTTTGAACTGACCTGTCTTTAAATACTGGAACAGTCCTCAATAAAGCGAACATCACGTGTGTGACGTCCAGTTTGGTTTTTCTTGGCGGCGGCTATAGATGAGTCAGGAGCATCTCGCTGAGACAATGTCCTGATCCTATCTGACCATGATTGTCTTGAGGTACTATACGGAGAGTGGTGCTGTGTGTCAGCTTCACGTCAGGTGGGTGAATGTCCACTTGATAACTACTTGTATGCCTGAAGGTGAATGCATATCATAGCACTTGCTGTGTGCGTGTCTTTTTGGAGTCTAATCTTAAATATCTTGCACCTAGAACTGCGCTTTGCCAAAACTGCAATTTAGTGGTTTTGGCGCAGTACATTAATAACGTAGTAAATGGTAGAACTACAGGCAGTATTGGTAGCATTGCTGTGGAAAGAAACATAAGTGAATGTGTGAGAGAGGAAGTGGAAGGCGACGACTTCTCTTTGTTTTTCGTTTGTTTTGCCCATAATTCGAACCGCACATTGTTCAGCATTAGTCTATTGCGTATTTTATACCTTTACAAAATATAAATTGTGTTTTATAAGTAATAAAACTTAGACTACTTAAATTCTGCTCTCTTGTGTAATAAAAGCAATTACTTTTGATGCAAGTACAGTTAACACGCTCAAAGATAAAAAATCTGTGCAGGATGTTAGGGGGATACGTGCACTGAACTGAACAACATCCCACATCAGAATTTACTTCATATATAGACTGGGCAAAAGTGGTCCAAAATGACATAGTGGCTTTTTCTTTAATTTGGCAGCTGATAGGATCATAACCTTTGGTTTGCTTGATAAATTGTGGTGACTACCCTTTGGCTACGAGCCATTAATCTTTACCTGCTTCCATTTGGTAACGTGAAACGCGGGAAGCCATTTTTGAAGTCAATGAAACCAATATTTCTGTTAGTAAACTTTCCAATTTGTGCAGTGTTGATTGTTTGTGTGGAAAATTTACTATCAGGAGAACTTCTTATAAGGGTAATTCTTCAAATCTGTGGCAATATTTTGTTGGTGTTTTTTTTTAACTTTCGAGGTTATGGCCGAAGATCACGCTTGTGTTGAGTAGTACAAAATGACACAGGACTATGTCATTTTCCCTGCTCCATTAGATAGCTTAGCGATTGCTGAAATGCAGTGTGCCTGTTTATAAAAAGCCTATTACAAATTAAAACACTAACTACCAACAATAAAGTACTATTTCTTTTACAACTTTTTGAAACATTTTTTGCAGAAAATGGTGAACAAATACAAACGGACTTCAAACAGATTGTCGTGGAATGAAAGTGACGTGAAATCTGTTACTGCTGCCATTAAGGAGGGTAACATGGGATGACTTAAAGCTTCTTTAGTGTAAAATGAACCTCAGGCTACAGTAAGACGAGACTATTCTGGAAAAAACAAGATGGCAAAAGACGGCAAGAAGACAGTCGGCTGATTTCGTACTGTGTTTGATCACAAGATTGAAAATCTGCTAGTTCAACACTCGTTCTTTAGACTTGGAATTGCAACTTTTTGGGTTAACCTGTTGTGATATTCGACGCCTAGCATATGAGCTGTCTCAGAGAATGAGCATTGCTTCTCCTTTTAATGCTGACAGTCCAATGGCATGCAAAGACTGGTTGTTAGGTTCTCGAAAGCCTAACCCTACGGCAGCCAGAACTAACCTGTGCAGCACGCGCACAGGCTTTCAATAAGTCACAAATCTTACAGTTTTTCTCTCTGCTTGAAGGAATAGTCAAGGACCATAATATTCTGCCAATACGAATTTATAATATGGACGAATCTGCGCTCACAACAGTTCAGAAACCTCCAAGAATTTTTGCTGAAAAAGGAAAAAAACAGGTTGGTGCTACAACGGGTTCTGAACGTGGAATTCATGTTACTGTCGTAGCGTGTTGCAGTTCCAGTGGACAGTACATCTACATCTACATCTACATCTACATTTATACTCCGTAAGCCACTCAACGGTGTGTGGCGGAGGGCACTTAACGTGCCACTGCCATTATCTCCCTTTGCAGTTCCAGTCGCGTATGGTTCGCGGGAAGAACGACTGCCGTAAAGCCTCCATGCGCGCTCGAATCTCTCTAATTTTACATTCGTGATCTCCTTGGGAGGTATAAGTATGGGGAAGCAATATATTCGATACCTCATACAGAAACGCACCCTCTCGAAACCCGGCGAGCAAGCTACACCGCGATGCAGAGCGCCTCTCTTGCAGAGTCTGCCACTTGAGTTTGTTAAACATCTCCGTAACGCTATCATGGTTACCAAATAACCCTGTGACGAAACGCGCCGCTCTTCTTTGGATCTTCTCTATCTCCTCCTTCAACCCGATCTGGTACGGACCCCACACTGATGAGCAATACTCAAGTACAGGTCGAACGAGTGTTTTGTAAGCCACCTCCTTTGTTGATGGACTACATTTTCTAAGGACTCTACCAATGAATCTCAACCTGGTACCCGCCTTACCAACAATTAATTTTATATGATCATTCCACTTCAAATCGTTCCGCACGCTTACTCCCAGATATTTTACAGAAGTAACTGCTACCAGTGTTTGTTCCGCTATCATATAATCATACAATGAAGGATCCTTCTTTCTATGTATTCGCAATACAATACATTTGTCTATGTTAAGGGTCAGTTGCCACTCCCTGCACCAAGTGCCTATCCGCTGCAGATCTTCCTGCATTTCGCTGCAATTTTCTAATGCTGCAACTTCCCTGTATACTACAGCATCATCCGCGAAAAGCCGCATGGAACTTCCGACACTATCTACTAGGTCATTTATATATATTCTGAAAAGAAATGGTCCCATAACATTCCGCTGTGACAGGGGTTGCTTTAACGTCTCTAGAGAACAACATGCTGTGTTATAATCAAAATATCCGCGGGTATGCTGCCGGTCTATAGTGTCCAACGGGCACAATATTTCGGCGATCAAACATGTCGCCATCATCAGGTGAACTGACGGACTGAGCTCCTGTGAACGTACCGGCACGGAGATCCGTACGCTATGGCTGCTCAGAGGGAACTGGGTTCGGTCGCGGCGGCGGCCGATTTAAATACCCTCCGCCCGCGGCGCGCTCCCTCCGCCGTCCGCGCCCAGCGCCACGGTCGCGCGGTGGAACAGATTGCGACGGCGTCTGAGATGACGTCGGTGTGATGGCTCTGTCCGCCGTGGTCGTCACAACTATACGTCTGCTCGATTTACTCTTGATTAACCCGATCGCTGGTTCCCAAGCCTTGCTAAGATTATAGCCACAGTCCCGGTTTATGAGGTCGTCATTGGTGCGAATTTCGATGGCCTCTCTAACAACGCTGTCCCAGTATCTCGACGTCTGTACCAGAATCCTCGTGCGTTCATACTCCATAGCGTGATTTTCTGACAAACAATGTTCAACGACCGCCGACTTGCTCCGGTACATCAGTCGAGTGTGCCTCTGGTGTTCACGGCATCGATCCTCGACGGTACGCATCGTCTGACCAATATACGACTTGCCACATTGACACGGAATCTGGTACACGCCGGCCTTCCTCAAACCGAGGTCATCTTTGGCGCTCCCCACCAATGCACGAGTTTTATTTGGAGGACAAAACACAGTTCCGACCCGGTGTTTCTTCAGAATGCGGGCGATTTTCCCCGAGAGTGCGCCTGTGTATGGAATAAATGCAGTGCCTACCTCCTCCCTCGTGACTTCATCCATCTCAACAGGTTGTGCTGCAGTGGTTGGGCGGAGAGCACGTTGAATCTGCCACTCTGAGTACCCATTTTTTCGAAATACAGTTCTCAGATGTTCCAATTCCTGGGGTAGACTCTCTGCGTCAGAGATAGTGCGCGCCCTATGTACTAGAGTTTTAAGTACCCCATTCCTCCGTGAAGGGTGGTGGCAGCTGTCTGCATGCAAATACAGATCAGTGTGCGTAGCCTTCCGATACACCCCATGACCTAGGGTGCCGTCAGCCGATGAAGTCAAATATCAGCAGTAAAGAGAGGGCGGCCATTCGTGATCTGAGGGAGCGCTCTGAAATTGTTGTCTTACCAGCTGACAAAGGCAATGCTACAGTTGTTGTCTCCCATAAGGACTACACTGATAAGATGCAGAGCCTGCTAAATGACGATTCCTACCGGAAGATCAGCGTTGATCCTACAAAGAAGGTGGAGAACAAGACGAGGGCGCTTCTCAAAGACGCAGATTTACCGGAGGGTGACGCTAAGAAATTGTTACCCCAAGGTCCGGTACCGCCTAGACTATATGGACTCCCGAAGGTTCACAAAGAGGGGGTACCATTACGCCCCATTGTCAGCAACATCAGGGCACCTACATATTTGTTGGCCAAATACCTGACGGGAATATTAAGTCCTTATGTGGGTAAATGCCCTCATCACATCCGTAATTCCGTGGATTTTGTTAAACGCCTTGATAGCTTCAGGTTGGATGAGTCAGATATCATGGTGAGTTTTGATGTCGTTTCCTTGTTTACGAGGGTACCCCTGCGAGAGTCACTAGACTTGATTAGTCAGAAGTTTGATGAGAAGACCACTGAACTTTTTAGGCATGTCTTGACTTCCACGTATTTTCTTTTTAATGGAGAATACTATGAACAAACGGAGGGAGTCGCCATGGGTAGCCCACTCTCACCTGTGGTAGCGAATTTGTACATGGAGAACTTCGAGGAGGAAGCCCTGTCGTCATCCGTATGGAAACCTACTTGCTTTTTCCGTTACGTGGACGACACGTTCGTCATCTGGCCACATGGTATGGATAAACTCCTTGACTTCCTTACACATCTAAACTCCATACACCCCAACATCAAATTCACTATGGAGACTGAAACGGAGGGTAAATTACCTTTCCTTGACGTCTTGGTCAAGAGAAGGGTTGACGGCACCCTAGGTCATGGGGTGTATCGGAAGGCTACGCACACTGATCTGTATTTGCATGCAGACAGCTGCCACCACCCTTCACAGAGGAATGGGGTACTTAAAACTCTAGTACATAGGGCGCGCACTATCTCTGACGCAGAGAGTCTACCCCAGGAATTGGAACATCTGAGAACTGTATTTCGAAAAAATGGGTACTCAGAGTGGCAGATTCAACGTGCTCTCCGCCCAACCACTGCAGCACAACCTGTTGAGATGGATGAAGTCACGAGGGAGGAGGTAGGCACTGCATTTATTCCATACACAGGCGCACTCTCGGGGAAAATCGCCCGCATTCTGAAGAAACACCGGGTCGGAACTGTGTTTTGTCCTCCAAATAAAACTCGTGCATTGGTGGGGAGCGCCAAAGATGACCTCGGTTTGAGGAAGGCCGGCGTGTACCAGATTCCGTGTCAATGTGGCAAGTCGTATATTGGTCAGACGATGCGTACCGTCGAGGATCGATGCCGTGAACACCAGAGGCACACTCGACTGATGTATCCGAGCAAGTCGGCGGTCGCTGAACATTGTTTGTCGGAAAATCACGCCATGGAGTATGACCGCACGAGGATTCTGGTACAGACGTCGAGATACTGGGACAGCGTTGTTAGAGAGGCCATCGAAATTCGCACCAATGACGACCTCATAAACCGGGACTGTGGCTATAATCTTAGCAAGGCTTGGGAACCAGCGATCGGGTTAATCAAGAGTAAATCGAGCAGACGTATAGTTGTGACGACCACGGCGGACAGAGCCATCACACCGACGTCATCTCAGACGCCGTCGCAATCTGTTCCACCGCGCGACCGTGGCGCTGGGCGCGGACGGCGGAGGGAGCGCGCCGCGGGCGGAGGGTATTTAAATCGGCCGCCGCCGCGACCGAACCCAGTTCCCTCTGAGCAGCCATAGCGTACGGATCTCCGTGCCGGTACGTTCACAGGAGCTCAGTCCGTCAGTTCACCTGATGATGGCGACATGTTTGATCGCCGAAATATTGTGCCCGTTGGACACTATAGACCGGCAGCATACCCGCGGATATTTTGATTATCAAATACGCCGGGAGAAACTCAAGAATCACATGCTGTGTTATGTTTGCTAAAAACAGCTGGTCTCATATTTCGAAGGCTCTTACTTTGTTTATCAGGCGACAGTGCGGAACTGTATCGTACGCCTTCCGGAAGTCAAGGAAAATGGCATCTACCTGGAAGCCTGTACATTCCACCTGCCTTACTATTTCCTCGAAAGAAGCTGAATCCAACGCCTTACGACGAAGCTCCTCTGGGCACCCTGCGTGTGGAATGGTTGCAACACTTCATTTCCACAGTGAAGCCAACAAAAGAAGAAAAATACTGCTAATAATAGATGGCCATAGTATCCATAAGAGCATATACGCCCTTGAAGTAGCCACAGAAAATGGGTTTGTTTTGTTGTGTCTTCCGCCACATTGTACCCCCGGGCTTCAGCCCCTAGACTTAACATTCTTTGGACCTCTTGACACATACTGTAACCAGGAAGTGAGGAAGTGGCTGAAGAACAATCCACGAAGAGTAGTTTCAGTTTGCCAAATTGCCAAGCTTTTCCAGGAAGACTGTTTGCTAGCAGAAACTCCAAAAAATGCCATAGCTGGCTTCCAACTTCCTGAAATATTCCCGTTTAACACAGGTGTATTTACATAGCATTTGTATGCACCCAACCGAACAACAGATCAGCCACCTCCTATAAAGATCAATCCACCTTATCAACATCTGAGATATTTGACCTTTCTTGCACTCACGGCACCAATGAGTCAGTCACAGAGAGTGCAGAGACAATCCTCAAGGGAGATTTCTCCAACTTCTTCCATTTCCGGTATGCCTAAGAAACACAGAGCTGGTGAAGGCGGCCGGGAGCTCACTGCAACGCCAAATCTGCAAGTTCTTAAGGAAAAGGGGCTCCATAAAAGGGGAAAGGAGCTGAGAAAATCAAACTGTGAAGCGACGTTTGGCCATGGTTTCTCCTCAGATGAAGAAGTAGCAGATTTAAACGTCAGTACTAATGAAGAAGAGGACGCAGCTTACATTTACTGTTGTGATTTATAGAGTCGATCAAAAGAAAGGGAAGTGTGGCTCAAAATGGAGCCATGCTGATTGAGCTGGACTTTCCAAAAAGTCTGTGTGTGAGTTGTGCCAATAACATATTTATTTCCAACTAATTGAAATTAAAATATCATCCATGAATTGAATGCTGTTCAAATTTCAAATGTGATTTGTAAGATTCTAAGTTCCTGGAAATAATTTGCAACACATTTTGGTACATTTTTCTAATGCACATCCTTAATTTGGTAGGATTACAATTATAAGACTTAATGAAACTATAATATATGTTTATGCTATATTTTTTGCTTATGCTAGCAATTTGTTAGTAAAAATAAAGGAATTATCCTGCTGAGAGAAAAGGTGTGTAATTTTGCCCCATGGGGTAGTCCCAAATGACACGTTGAAAACGGTTTTGAAATTGTGAGTTCATAGCAAAACTAATTATTTTGTACTGAATTATTTATGCATATGCCACTGTAGAAATCTCAGCGAAATTTAAAGTGGTATTTATATAACAAGGAAACTATTAACGTTTATTTTCCCTTGGGCAGTGGATCAGGTATTGAAATGCAATCGCGTGGGTGCCAAACTGCCACTATACACTGAGGGGCATAGTCCACTTCACAGTACAGTTTCGAATGTGCAGAAAACTTCAGGTTGTAAATTATGTGACACGTTTGTTGGAAAATTGTTAGATACAGAGAGAAAACACCTAACACACTGAAGTGGCTACATATTAAGGTAGCAACTATCGCAATATCTGTACATATACTCCTAACACTATGTATACTTATTGCTGTTACTTTGTACTCAATACAACATTCTTCATCATGATGTCATGCAAGAGTTTTCTGTTATCAACGATAAGCGCGAAAGATGATTACGAACAGCAGGAACATGTTTTACAGAAGCTCAGCGAAGTACAGAAGTGGTTTTTCGTATGATTTTGTTTTCCATTTCTTTTTAATTTTTACATTTTTTGGAGTAAATAGTTTTCTAGCACCATATGATAAATGGATGTTTTTATTTATTTTTATTTTTATTTTTACTACGACATCCGTCTGTTTCCTGTAATAAATCAACAGTTTTCGAGTAATACTTCAGTTAAAAATTGACGGATTCAATGTTGCTGCAAATACTGTTTACTTTTAAGTAACAGACACAGTATGATGACAATCTGGAACAAAAATGTTCAATAGGTTACGTCCTCACTGATTTTTTAAACGGTTCACCACTTCTAGCTTTCAGGGGAATCTAGTAAGACAGTAATCGCATAAATAAGCAAAGCAATCACAATCAAATAACGCCTGATAGGTACGCTCTTAACTGATCAAGGCTACTAGGAAAACTGCTGTAGTCTACTCTTACTTATGATAGTCTACAGAAGCCTACGGTAGTTTTACAACTCTAGTTGCGCTCCAGACGTAGGCAGGTCTAAGTTCTTCATGTACATTGTGTCCCGAATTTTCTGGAGGACATGGTGATACTAAGTATATATACATTTACATGTACAATAAACAAGTCCCCCTATTACCTGTAGCGGAGGGTACGTTTTGCGCCACAGCCACTTCACCACTTTACAATTTCAGTGGCGAATGGTGTGCAGGGAGATAATTGTTGTCAGACCTCCGTGTGAACTCAAATCCCTATACGTCTATTTCAAGAGCTTTTCGCGATTTACTCATAGAAGAAAGCAATATACTGAATGAGTTTTTAGGAACATACGCTTTGGACTTTTACCAGTATGCCTCACCGAGATGCATAACGCCTCTCTTGTCACGGTTGCAGCTACGATTGGATGAGCATCTTCGTCAGTCGTTGTTGCGCGCTTACTAAACGAACCTGTAACTAAATGCGCTCCTCTTCTTTGGATCTCTCCCATAGACTGTATTAATCCTATGCCTCTGGTAAAAGTATTAATCGAAGGAGAGTTTTGAAAGTGTATGGACTACATTTATGACGATTCTCTCAGCGGAACACAGTGTGCCACTTGCCTTTTCTACGATTAGTTTTATACGGTCGTTGCAATTTAAACCGATCTGTACGCATACTCTAAGGTATTTAAAGGATGTTACTGTTTGAGGACATTACTGCTTCCAATGATCGTTCGCCAGTCGTGTAATCATTCAATGATGTGTTTCCACCTATTTACATGCATTACGTTGCATATGCTGTCAGCCAAGCGTCGATACTCTGTTTCTCTTCTTGCAGTTAGGTGCAGTTTCCTAGTTTAGCGACTTCTCCGTATACAACAGCACCATCCAATGGATTGTCCGTTATATCCATGAAGTCGTCTACGTCTGTTGTGAACATTCCCCTGTAGTACGCCAGAAGTTACTTTCACGCCGGAAGATTTTTCTATGTTAACAATTAAACGATGTTTTTTATGTGCTATGGACTCTTCAAACCAATCACAAATCTGATCTCATATTCAGTGTGCTTGCGTTTTGTTTATTAGGTGACACTGCGTAACAGAATCGAGCGTCTTCCAGAAACCAAGGAACACAGCATCAACCAGGTCGGTCGTATCTAAAGGCTTATGGTTCTCCTGGACAAACAGAGTGAATGGGTTTCACACGACCGTTGTTTGCGAAATTTTTATTGATTCGCTCAGAGGACGTTTTCGTTTCCCAAAAATAATGCGCAAGCACAAAATGTATTCCAGAATTCCGCAATAGACTACCAGCAATGTAAGTCTATTGTTGTAGGGGTCTGTTCGACGACACTTCTTCCAACAAATGGAACGTTTTCAAATGTTTCCTGGTGTTAAAATTTTCTGTTTTAAATATCTTTGGAGGACGACGATGAGTAACTCATCTCTCAGATTTTCTCGGTGTGTATGATTAATGGTGAACATCCGGATATATATCATTCATGTGTAATTCACTTTGACAATGAATGATAACATAAATTACAGCGGAATATGTAGATCTGTCCTGAAGTTACGTTGTTGTTTACACACTAAGTGTTGCATGTTTAACAAATGTTCGACAGCTCGTAGACAACGTGCTTATAATATCGGGTAAATGGTCAATGTAACCATATGAAGCATTTATTACTAACAATAATCGTATATTGATTAAAATTTGCAGTGATGAGTGATTTATTGAAAGCATTTAGCCAGAAAGTAATTTAACAAATTATGCACGATCGTTAGAAGCATCTCAGCCGGGCGAATGGCGTCTGAAATATTCTTTGCTGAGACCCTACAGCTTCTCATTAAATCGTGCAATTCATATGGTGTGTGTTTAGTACTCCCAGTCGAATTCGGTATTTCTAACATACAGTCAAAAATGACGCCTCAAACCATCTAGTTTTGGTCAAGAAAATGCGGTCACGTTTTAGTGTTACTTCAACAGATTACTCTTCATTGCATGCTCTCACATGTCACTGTATAATGGAAGTACGTCTTCGTGTGCAACAGTGACTTGAATATGGTGGTGATGAGCAAGCTATGAAATCTGATCCATATCTGGAAAAATGACAAAAGTACCTACGATCCAGCGATCAAATAGTAAGAAATATTCACAGCAACGTATGTCATGCCTAGATTAAACTATGCTTAAAATTAAGCTTCCCTAAAGTTTACAGCACATAGAGAGGGCAATTGTTTGTTATCAACAACCGGATAATGACGATAAAGTGATCAGCATTACCCATTGGCCCAGATAGTTTTGATGATCTTATTGGCATCATTAGAATCGTTTGATGGTCTGGATCTCTTGCGTCTGCACATCTAATCAAGAAGGTAACATCTCGTAATTTACATATACGAATATTTTCTTGCTTTAATGTTTTCTTCCTTTACTGTACTTTGTCGGTTAAATTATTCCTCAGTCCACAAGTACAAAAATTAGTTTCTTCTTCTGCCAACAGTTTACTATAACCTTCTTCACTTACATATTTGTTTCTAATATCTCTTAGTGCCGTACTTTATTTCTCCCTTCAAAGTATTTTTTTTAGCGTAGGATGACCAGGCGTCCTGTATTTTACGAGATCGTCCCTCAATTAGCTTAAGTGTCCCGTTGTCCCTACAAAATACATACGGGATGTATGTTGTCCGTTTTTCATTAATTGTCCTTTTTATTTTGATTCAATGTGTTTTTAAGTAACGTATAGCGTAACCATATGAAGAACTAATGTTGTAATACGCAAATAATAAAGAACATTTACTCTTTGACTAAACCAACCTAAACGAGCCACGATTATTGAAGTTGTTTGGTTGCTACTACATTATTCATTCATACAGCAAGCAATTTCTCACTTCAGTTACCTTTGTGTATTTACTATTGCTTCAGGTTGCCGGTTTAGAACCATGATTTTAGACTGTTAGTCGCACGCTACGTTACTGTATGAGATACTGTATATTACAAACATTTCACAGAAATGACAAAAAGAAAATGTGAATTTACTGACGAAATTAAAGCTGCGTTTCCGTTTTTTTATGAGAGTAGCAAACCCATAAAAAAAGAAACGTAAAATAGTTGTCTGAAACAAAACTTCATCATAAAGTGTGATGACTTTTGTTAGAAAACGTACGCCATTATAAATTATGAAGAACAGAGTTCTGCTGCTGAGGAAGGATTAGCTAGCTTCCCATGCAATGAAAGATAACCATTCCTTCACTTCGGTGGAAAGTACTGCTGAAATCGGTTGTTTAGGAAGAAACTGATCTGTTCCAGAACAAAGTGTGAATAAGTAATAGAAAATGTGTTGGCCCCACTCGCACTACATCAAGTTTCTCAGGAGCTGAAAGAAACGTAGTGCATTTTAATTACGATACTGCAGAAAGAGTGTACTCTATTACAAATGGTTTACGGACTGGTGAAAGAAATAGGTTTAGTGTGGAAGCTGTTAAGGGAATAAACATAACTACGTCTCATTAGATGATCAAACGACTTGCAAAATGATTTAGATAAAATATCTGTATGGTGCGAAAAGTGTCATTTGACCCTGAATAAGGAAAAATGTGAAATTATTCACATGAGTACAAAAGAAATCAGCTAAATTTCGATTAAGCGATAAGTCACAAAAATCCGAAGGCTGTAAATTCAACTAAATACTTAGGGATTACAATTACAAATAACCTAAATTGGAATCACATAGATAATATTGTGGGTAGAGCAAACCAAAGACTGCGATTCATTGGCAGAACACTTAGAAGGTGCAACAGGTCTACTAAAGAGTCTGCTTACACCACGCTTGTCCTCCCTATTCTGGAGTATTGCTGTGAGGTGTGGGATCTGCATCAGGTGGGACTGACGGATGACATCGAAAAAATACTAAGAAGGGCAGCTCGTTTTGTATTATCGCGAAATAGGGGAGATAGTGTCACAGACATGATACGTGAATTGGAGTGGCAATCATGAAAACAAAGGCGTTTTTCATTGTGACGGGATCTTCTCATGAAATTTCAATCTCCAGCTTTCTCCTCAGATTGCGAAAATATTCAGTTGGCACCCACCTACATGGGGAGAAATGATCATCACGATAAAATAAGAGAAATAAGGGCTCTCACAGAAAAATTTAAGTGCTCGTTTTTCCAGCGTGCCATTCGAGAGTGGAACGGTAGAGAGACAGCTTGGAGGTGGTTCATTGAACCCTCTGCCAGGCACGTTATTGTGAATAGAAGAGTAATCGCGTAGATGTAGATGTAGATTTGCAGGATTCTGCATGTACTCATTTTTCATAGAAATATATTTGAAAATCTCAAACTTCTGAATGACATACATTCTTCCGCAAAATATAACAAAAAGATTTTTCAGAAATTACCCACGCTGAAACTTCCAGGCAAACTGAAAGTGAGAAATGAGTAATGTATGGAAGTAATAATCATTGTCTACCCTAGCTAACTACTTCATTATTTTGAAGTGATACATTGGTTTTGCGTGTGACAACAATAAAGCAATAAAATACTTACTCGATTAGAAATGCAGGGCATTATAATGGTCTCTTTAGTGCAGAGGTGAAATTGAAACGTCCCCTTAGAACAATTGTACAAGACTGTGCTTAACCTGGCACACAATAATTTTTAGCGCAACGCAATCTGACTTTCAATAACCCCTACAAAACAATGGCCCTGACTAACTTTAACCTATACCTTTTACAAATCACTTACCTCACAAAAATCTTCGCTGCTCGAACTACTGCAATACAGCGAGTGCCACTACTGCCAGCTAAATAAAAGATTCAAACTACTGGAGGCACTAACTACTGATAGGGATAGTTAGCAAATGAAAGATATTATTAGAGAACAAACAATGTATTTACCTTAATATTCATAATTGACATCCAGTCATACAGATTATCAAAACTCGGCCATCTCTCTCCCCACGTCCACCACTGCTGGCGGCTCACCTCCAACTGCCCAGCGCTACGCGCTGTTCGCATCCAGCTATAGCAGTTCATGACAACAATGGCAGACAACAATTCAAACTTTTCATATAGAGAGTGCTACGTAACGTTGCCAATAAAAAAACATAAACAGCAAACTTACATAAAGAAAACATAAACAGCCTACTTACATAAAAACATAAACAGCAAACTTACATAGCCCCCATGCTCCCCACAAAAAATTTTTACAAATGGTGTTGGGCACTGGCCAATACAAATTTGAAAAAATTTTTCATAATTACAATCACAAAGATATCAAATGCACACACTTATTAATACAATGTTGGTCAACAGCTAAAATTTTCTCACAGTCCATAAAGACAGTCCAGATTGTTCATCATAATAGTAATTACAGTTTCTCATTAGTAAAAGAAATTGCACACAGAAGTAGTGGATTTCCATGTAGTATTGAAGAAGTAGTGTTGTCCTTCCAACGGAAAGACAGTGCTGACTCTTGAAATGCTGACAGGTAATGGGCCACAATGGAGCAAACCCACAGCAGAGTCATTCGAAGTTCTGACGAATATTGGTAGATAGGTCATCACAGAGCAGACCAACTGCAGTCCTGGTAGAGAGTATGGTATTGGTGGGCCACCAGAGGTACAGACCCACTGCAGTCCTTGTAGAAACTGTGGTACTGGTGAGTCAGCAAAGGTGTAGACCCACTGTAGTCCTTGTAGAAACTGTGGTACTGGTGAGTCAGCAAAGGTGTAGACCCACTGTAGTCCTGGTAGAGATGGCCAGCAGCCATCTGCTGCGACTGTGCAGGTGCACAATCACCATCGAAGAGTCTTGCAGAGAAGATAGCAAGTCCATAAACCACCACTTGTGCACGCACAAAGTTTTTGGGAATTGTCCTTAGAACCAGCAATG
Source organism: Schistocerca cancellata (assembly GCF_023864275.1). Taxonomy (NCBI): domain Eukaryota; kingdom Metazoa; phylum Arthropoda; class Insecta; order Orthoptera; family Acrididae; genus Schistocerca; species Schistocerca cancellata. The sequence goes on along the minus strand of NC_064626.1, from coordinate 244,514,944 downwards.
CTGTTATCCAGTCCCTTGCTGAATTAGTAACACACGTGCAAACACTAACAGTCCCTACTTCTCACATATTGTCCATATACTATGACCAACAGAATGTGTGCAGTGAAATGAATGCTTACAAGTTAATAATATGATGAACTGGTGTCAATTACAATTATATAACATAAGAATACAATTACAAAGATACAAAATACATCATTAAAAACATAACAATACAGATAATATTTGTAGTAATAGGGGCTTTACAAAAGAATAGAAATAAACATATACATCAGTGTTACAGGAATGATGACATGAGTACATACATAAAAGATCAGAATAACTTTTGAAACGTCAGCTTCACACATGAGCATTAAAACAAAGCAGAACAAATAAAGTCTAAGCATCTTTACAAAGAAAATAACAGAGTATTAGAAAAATTCTACAACACAGCTCTCATCAGCCAAACACACAAAGACAGGAAAAACACAAACACACACGGGTACCCAAACACATAGTGGGATAACACCAAAAGGAAAGGACAACACACAATTACATATTGGGAAAAAACAGCAAAGAGGAAAGGACAGGGTTTGTTTTACTGCAGTATTTTGCTTGGAGATCTCCCTTCATTCCATAGATCGTTCGTCTTATTTCAACCTTTGCTTCCACCAAAAAAATCCTATCTAAGCATGCTTTCTGTATTTATATGTTCACATATTGCTTACCCCATCATTTATTTACAAGAAAATCCTACCTATACCTCGTTCCTGTATTCTATTCATATTTCTTTCAAAATAATTATTTCTGATTGTACAATACTCTTTGGGGCCCAAATCTTTCTTCGCAATGCATTCTTTACCTATTCTCCATAGTCAGTTTCTTATATAGTCTACCCCCTCTTAAGCTAACTTAAATCTACTGAGCTCAGATATATATACCAAGGGACGAGGCAATGCAGCAAAAAAAAAAAATAATTAACACAAACATCAATGACAAAAAATAGAAATGACAAAGCAAGCAGCATAAATTAGCAAAGCAAGTGCAATATTACAACTAATATAAGGCAATGCAGGAAACAAGAAAAACTAGCTTAGAAGAGTAACACAAAGTCAAATTCAGTAACACTATGCCTGGCAAACAGCAGCAACTTATACCTAAACATGACATAGCTCAAGCAGAAAAAATATTACAGTAAAAACAACAATGCAGACAAGGGAAAAGCATATTCACATCTTAATGTCTATGTAATTAAAGTGGTGCACCATAACAACTGATTGTAAAAAAATATTACCATGTACCTGAAAAGAAAATTAAGTGTTACTGTTACTAGTTACTTCTTATTGTTCTTTCCTTTCCAAGTGCTCCTTTTTTAAAGAATGTGGATTACAAAATTATCATTTAATAGATCTGTTGACAGAAAGAGTTCACATTAGCAAATGCATCTCATTTTATAAAAGCAATGCTGCAACACAGCTGGAAACCAGATATCAAATGAAATAAGCAATTACGCAAACCAAAGCATAAAAATATCATTCAGTAGTCATGTGACATTTCATTTCATAAGTTAATGGCTCTCAACTCTCGTAGAAAGACACTTGTCATAATCAGGTGAGCAGATGTACGAATATTTCCCATCAATTCATAAGCATTTCAATAATTAGCACAAAGTGCGAGTAATCATATGTTTTCAAGTAACGAGCGTGTCGCATTAGCGATGCCCTCTACAAAGGAATGTCATTAACAGATATATAGGCCTCTCTTTGTTCATTATTCCTTACCTTATTCGTCGACACTTCTTCAATATTTCATCATAACAGATACATAGCATACTCAAATAACTCATATAGCATCAGCTTATTGATCATAAACATACCGCAACAGCATAATACACATAGTCATCGTAAAAATAACACCATAACACCTCAGTCAAATCTCAAAAACGTCGTAGCTTTCTGCAATTGTTTCAAAATCTAAAGAAAATTCTCTGCTCATTTCAGTAGTGTCATCTACCTCAAACGTACTTTAAAAATCATGATCTCACACCAAATACATCATTCAAAGCTTTCATAGTATCACAATGGTACCAAAAAATATGAACAGTTCACACAGTACAGACAAAGTACAATTTCTTAAGTGTGAAGTAATCCAACTCTGTAATTGCGTAAACATGTGTCACTGACGTAGTAAAAAGATGTTTGTTTCTCTGTTAAATGATCAGATAGCTGTGTAATTTATGTGTTAGAGAAATATGGTACCGATGTGTTAAATTGTATAAGCAAATACCATATTAGCTAGGGCTCCTTGTGCTTGCCAAACACATGGTACACAAAGTAGGCGTGTACCCCCCTGAGGTTTATTGTAATTATACCCTCAGGTGTTACAGATTACAGCAATGGAATGAAATGTATTGCGAAAAACTTTCTTTGTAATTCAAAAATCTGTAAAAATAAATGTTTTAAGTACAAAATTAATCACTCAAATACGTGTCCTGTAGCGCTAAATGTGCGTCTTGCTGTAAGATAATCTCTGGGAATTGTCGTAGTTATTGTCCTCCGAAAGCTAAGTTCTGCAGAAGTCAATGTACTTACCTCATGATAAACAAAGTGAAATGCTTTGCGTATAGATAACTTAGTTATTACGCTTATTGCCGCGATGAAGGAATTATTGTGCTGTAAAGTATTGTTGTGCTACGGAAAAGGCTGTCTCATTGTAGCTATACCACAAAAGTTACTACTAAAACATGTCTCACTTTATAGAAGAATTCAGAAAAAACTGTGCAGATATAAAACAGATACACCGCAAAAGCAACATTGTAAATTGTCACGCATTAGCAGCGTCGTGATAAAATCGTGTAGCTGTCACATAAACTAACCACTGTGTTATCTGGCATTTCACAGAAAGCACCTCAAATCCAGAATCCACTCGTAAGCAAACCAAAATGTTGCATGAAAATTTCATTAGCAGTGCTGGTATATGTTCTAAGTATGTAAGCCGTATATTCGTTATGTAATCGTGCAACTAACAAGGAAGAATGTATAAATAACAACACTGTGTCGTCTGTTCGCAATAACAATGCATTCGCAATTACTTGTCTAAGTTACCTATGTTCTTGACTGGATGGTTAGTTAACTTTAAAAACATAGTTGCATGTTAACAGTTTCTCAGTGGGACAAATTGTACAAGTAGCGTGAAGTGACAATTGCAAAGACTAAGTTAAAAAGCAGATTATCTGTCAATAAATGGTATTACATGAGAAATGTGGTGTAATCTTTTACCCTTTGCTCTTCTCAGTACGCAGAGTTTCAACTTGAATGCAAGTATCATGCGGTATTCGTCCGCAAAGAATACGGGAATTTTGCTCAAGGTTAGCGTCAATGTTATTTTTCTCGGAGCCAGCCGGCGCACGCGGCTGCCTGCGGTGTGAGTCATTGTCTGTTTCTTTGTTGGCGCGCGCCGTTACTGGGATTAGGAAGCCTAACTTCCACAAATTCGCCTTGCCCAGAGGGCCCAGCTCTGTTTAAAACTCGCCAGTTCTGATGCAGTTCAGGTCTGTCGTTACGATCATATCGCCTGTCGTCATGTCGGTAGTTTACATAGTTTCTTTCTTGTCTGTTACGTGGTGGAGAATTTCTGCCTGAGTCGTAACTGCGTGCTGGACCGTTGCGTCTGAAGTTATTCTGTCTCCCTTGATAATAATTGTTTTGGGTCCCATATTGTCTGATTCTCTGATTGTCTCTGTGATAGTCATTACCGCGGAAAGGTGATCTTTCCCTGTAACTATTACTCTGCCAGTGGTTATCATATGGGTGGTGTCTGTTTTGGTCACGATTTACGTTGTAAGAATAGGTTTGTCGTGGCCATTTATTGTTTCTGTCGTCACGGAATTGAGACGGATGTGACCTGTAGTGATTGTTTTCCTGTTTTCGCATTCCGCGACTGTCTGTGTCAATTTCCAGTTCTTGTAACAGTCCCTGAAAAGCTTCAATGTCATCTTTGCAACGTCCTGCTAAAATAATATGTCTCAAATGTTCAGGCAGTTTGATTAAGCAAATGCGGATGAGTTCTGAGGGGCTGTATGGGTTTGACAGGTATTGATTCTTGTGCAACATGTCTTCAAAATATTTGACAAGACTGGAAAATTCAGATTGTTCAAAGTGTTTCATCATCATGATGCTATGTTTTACGCGGTCTTGTGTGGCTTGAGACCAATATGCTGAGAGGAAGGCATGATAAAAATCTCCTTCACTGTGACAATCGTGAATGACCGATCGCATTCTTACAGCTGGTTCATTCTCCAAATAGCCACACATAAATTCTAATCTGTGTTCTAATGACCAGTTGGGAGGAAAACAATGAGAGAATTGATGGAGCCATGCTTGTGGATGAATGTCGTTGCCAGAATTCTTAAATGTTTTGAATTTACGTGTAGTAATGAACAGCTTATAATCAAAATCATCGTGTCGGCGAGTAGCATATCGGTCATTGTTACGTCGTGTCGGCGGTTCCATCTCAAAATTCGGTGCACCTTGCCAGTTCCTTTCATAATTACCGAAATGCTCTGTGTTATTATTTTGTGGCTTTTCCGTATTTATATGTCCCTCTTCCCTTATTGGGGCGCGAGTGTCCTCTGAAATACGTAATTCTTGTATTACCTGTGTCAGCTGATCTTGTACTTCCCGCATTTCTCTTTTGTATTGCGTATTAATTTGATTCTGATTTTGTTTGAATTTTCTTATTTGTTCATACTCTTCTGTGTCCGTGAAGGCTACGGGTCTTGTGTCATTCAGATCATCATCTACCTTTGTAGATAAGTTAGTGACCTGATCCGAAAGTTCAGCTACTTTCTCCGATAGTGAACACATTTCCTCAGTGTGTTTTTCTGAACCAAGTTTCAGAGTGTCCATTTGTGTTGCAATCGAATCTACTGTGTTCTTTAAGTTGTCCTGAGTTTTTGCCAGTTGCGTAACTGAATCGGTAGATGCAACTGAGTCAATTTTAGCCCACAAGGTCTCATGATTTTCATGAACAATGGTTTGCAGCTCTTTTATGGCTGCTTCGTGATTCTGTAATGCATTTTCATGCCGCGAAAAAATAGGCTGAAAATGCTCACAAATTTGTGTTTTTACGTCATTACAGACTTTTTGACATTTCGATTCAATGTTATGTAATTCAGTAGTTAAATCTTCACGTGTTTGTTCAAGTGTGGTGTCTAACTTCCGAAGATTTTGTTCCATTGTGTCTAACTTTTGCTGTGTTTGTCTCTGGTGTTGTTCCATTGTGTCTAACTTTTGAAGATTTTGTTCCACTGTGTCTAATTTTTTAAGATTTTGTTCCATTGTGTCTAACTTTTGAAGATTTTGTCCCATCTGTCTCTGATTTTGTTCCATTTGTTGCATTAATTGCAATAATAATGTATTAGTGTCTGGAATCTGTTTCTCTATGCTTTTTAGCAGTGCATTTTGACCGGCAACATTCACATTTTGACAAGCAGAAAATGTGTCTTGACTCATTTGAGAAAAAGGTGAGGACCCAAAACCTGAATCTACAGTATTTGCAAAATTGTGTCCTATCATTTCGGATTCCTGAGGCGAGCTGTTGCCGACCGATCGATCGATAATGCTTCCCTGTTCACTACCTGTTTGACTGTCTACGCCATTGTTTGACGCCCGCTCCATTTCCCTATGTACAGTTACCAAATTACTACTTTGAACATTAGTTAACTCATTACACAGTGGCGCTAACACATTGCTTTCGTCTTCACTGTCGTTTCTTAGTTTACTTTGGAGCCGAGTGTTACGTTTTTCACACGCCATTATTGAGACAATATTTCACACGATAACACACGAAAACACAATTTGAAGAGCAAAAATAAGAGAACACATTAACATAGCACTGAAAATAATATGTAGTTAATTACAAGCGCAGCTGCGAAATACTTGTTGCAAATCTACATGCATGCCACAACTGTTTTACATTAGAACAATGAAAGACTGCAACTACAAAGGAGATTCTCTCTACAATTACGCGCTAGCAATAAACAAAAGCTACACTAAATACACAAACTACAAGAAAAAATCAGAAGATTCCAGTGAGGTATCCTAGGCTAAGGGTCGACATATGAAACGTCCCCTTAGAACCAATTATACATATGAAACGTCCCCTTAGAACAATTGTACAAGACTGTGCTTAACCTGGCACACAATAATTTTTAGCGCAACGCAATCTGACTTTCAATAACCCCTACAAAACAATGGCCCTGACTAACTTTAACCTATACCTTTTACAAATCACTTACCTCACAAAAATCTTCGCTGCTCGAACTACTGCAATACAGCGAGTGCCACTACTGCCAGCTAAATAAAAGATTCAAACTACTGGAGGCACTAACTACTGATAGGGATAGTTAGCAAATGAAAGATATTATTAGAGAACAAACAATGTATTTACCTTAATATTCATAATTGACATCCAGTCTTACAGATTATCAAAACTCGGCCATCTCTCTCCCCACGTCCACCACTGCTGGCGGCTCACCTCCAACTGCCCAGCGCTACGCGCTGTTCGCATCCAGCTATAGCAGTTCATGACAACAATGGCAGACAACAATTCAAACTTTTCATATAGAGAGTGCTACGTAACGTTGCCAATAAAAAAACATAAACAGCAAACTTACATAAAGAAAACATAAACAGCCTACTTACATAAAAACATAAACAGCAAACTTACAAAATGTTCTATGTAACTGTAGAATGAACCAAGTAGAATATAGCCGTAATATTAACGAAAGTGAACACTAAATGTCGATTCATTTAACTTCTAATTCGTATGCCATGTTTTGATTTTGGAAATCTGGTCACCCAGTTGTAGTAACACATGTGAAAAGGTTCTTTTTTCGCCTTTTTGTAACCAAACCCGTTAGATAAAATGCAAACGCAATGCTGAGAGGTCACAGAAAAAGTGCTGTTTCAAGAAAAGAACCTCCGTTTCACTTATAAAATGCTGACAGCGGTGGAGGTATCAAAGTAGGTGAAATTTGTACTTTGTACTCTGGGTACGAAAAAAGAATCGTGTAGCATAGTGGAAACTTTGATTGAGTTTTCATTTCCCTCGAGGGTGACACCTGCTGCAAAAAAATTGCTTCTAGGGAGATACAGTTCTCCGTTCAATTAAAAATGTAACGGCAGAATTATACCCTGATAATAATGACACCCGCCGGACATCCTCGTTAGCACATCTGGCATGCTGATTAAAGAGGCACGTGTCACCCACTCGATATTATCGTACACCATGAATGAGTTATTCACAGCTGCATAGTGGGGCAAGAAAACTTATACCAGTTAACCGTCTATTATTTTCATTGCTTTTCGCTGTCGAGTTCGTTAGCGAGATTCGGAGTAAAACGTAACTCGAAGTTCGTTCCTATAGAATCGTAAACTAATAACAAGATGAAACCGTCAGCAAGTGCTCTAAACTAGAAAATGCAAAATACAGCTTGTTAACGAAGGAACAGCATATAATTAAAAAAGGTGTTTTAGGAAACCGTTTTACATTAAAGTAAGTATTCTGTAGTCATACACTGAGTATTCGGTATTTATGTACGGGTATAGTAAAAAATATTTCCTTATTTATTGGCCATGTCAGTTATCGCCACAAAAGGGGATGTAACGGGCTGGCAGAAACCACACTGCGCAACAAAGTTAAAGGATCACTTTTTCGAAACTGCGACATATAAGGTTGAAATTTAGTTCAGAGGTGCGTGCAACGTTCCTCTCTATAGGTGCAAAAGCGTGGCCCCCTGTGATGTCATCCTCGGACTCGACGATGCTCCAAACATCGTGTCGACAAATGCGAAGAAAAGGCTACGACCCAGAAGTTCATGTGGTGTAACGTGTGTTAATGATGTCACATTGGCACCAAACATTACCAAAATTCTGCCCTCTGCCTCCGTGGAAGTGTCACATGACCCAGCTTTCACTCCTTGCTGTAACGCCTCTGCGATGGAGCTTAGAACCGCGACGCCCAGAGCTGAAATCACGCCGTTTTCTTATGAGCAGCTGAGGAAAACATTCCAGACACACCGTCGCTCAGAAGGGGCAAGAAAAGTCCTCGGGGATTGGCGTAAAGGGCGCCAATGGAACCACCCCTTTCCCTGTCGAGAACCACAATTGGCAATCCGATGCAAACTTTGACACTGCTGATGCCCCGGACATTTCAGTCCAAGGACTTCCTAGGATTGCATCCCCATCTAACGTGACCTTGAGAGTTGGCAATACTCTCTTAGGATTTAAAGATTGGCTACAGTGGCATATACAAGCTCTGGAATCTAAGATATTGTTGTCGCGCTTCGCACCGCATGGATTAGTTAGTGGCAGTTTGGAAGCCAGTGTAGGAGCCCGCCTGCCGTGGTGCGCACGTGTGTTGGGCGAGGGGTCGTCGCCGAGCTGCCGTACTGCCGTGTCCGCCAGCAGCGACACAGGATATGGTATTGAGTTGAAATTTTTTTTATAATTTGCAGTGCGCTTATTAATTTAAAGAAAAGTGTTTATGAATGTGCCTAGCAGCACACGGTAATTTTGATAATGACAGGAGTTGAATTCTTAAGGGAAACCATTGTTAGGCGAATAGATTAAGTATTGATTTTTTCATTGATTTCTTTTGTAATTGTCAGGGAATTGCTTCACTATGTGTTTAATTGAGAAGTATTTCAGTCTGTCTCAAGAGTTTGATTAATTTGTGATATTGCTTTAATGCCACTGGAGGCAGATTTACATACGAAGCAATTGTTCAAAGAGCTTCTAGCGTTTTGTTAATTGAATGAGAAAGAATCGCTTTCAGAATATAGTTTTTTTAAAAAAAAGGAATTACTTGTTTGGGTTATCATTTATCGAGTTTAGATTTGACCAAACCCTTTCTCTTGAATTATATGTAGTTGTAGTAAGCAGGAGCAGCAGCAGCCGCAGCAACAGCAGGAGCCGCCATACAGAACATGCATTGCACTCAGCATGAATAATAGGTTTTGTTATGTTTTTGTTATATAATGGAATGCAGCAGATCAAGCAGAGGCAGCAGAAAGAGCGAGTAAGTTATTTGTTGCGCACAGGACCAATAAAAAAAATAAAGTTTAGGCGATCTCTGTAATAGTAAAGTTAACAAGAGTACAAGCACGAGATTTTCAGTAGAAAACACGAGATAAGAAGATAGAGCTCGCGACATTCACCTGTCGACATGCCTGCCAGGATACTTTTTTTTTTTGGATGAGGGGCAGCGCGACAGCGAATCGTGCTCTTGTGTACAGGTTGGAATTATCAGGGACCGTTCAAAACCATTCGACGAAATTTGAACGTGACCTATGGAAGGAAAGGGTACTTGAGCAACTCCAGGCCTCCTTTTCCGCGCCAAACTACGGCGTTGGTGGGAGGATGTTACATTACGACGTGCGTGAATAAATCTGCAGGGTCTCTCCAGTACAAAACAGTTCGGCAATTCCCTGGGTACCACCGACAGACGATAGTTGAGTACGTTACAAATGTACCTGTGTGAATCTTTGATATACATTCTGATTTGCGTATAATCTAGTGCCGATGTGATATCATTAACCCACCTTACAAGTCACATGAACTTCTGAGCTTTGGTCTTCTTTTCTTATGTGTCGACATCTTTCTATCTGAAACGTCCTCGAGTCCGACACTGACGTCACAAGGCGCCTTTAGAGACGAAGGTTTTACTCACCTTTGAGACGAATTTCAAACTCATGCGTGACAAAAGGTGGCAACTACGAAGTTTCGGAAAAGTAATAGTTGCGCAATCTAATTTGTCGAGACTCACCAATCTCTGTACTACATTAGAGTGACGATTTGTAATGCAGGTCCACACCTTCTATAAATTTCATAAGTGACATCATTTTTAGCTTTTAGCTGCAACGGAAAATTAAGTAATTTAACAGTGACATTCTTTAAGCGTTATTTGATACATGTACAGGATGGGTAAAATTAAACTGCCCTTAAAACATGACATACAATTCAACTTGCATCATGTACGCCAGATAGAAGTTGGTCAGAAGCTGATAACATGGAATAATATTATTAGGAAATTGGAGTGGTTCGTGGGGTACAGATGTATCAACTCTACGAACAGCAGCAACACCACTGAAGAATACTGTCTCCTGTCTGACACAGAAGTTACCATACAAACATTATAGATGTGTGGCTCCACTATACCATGCGTATTATCACTGGGACATTAAAATCTACCTCAATACCATGGCTCTCCGGCATCGCCAACATAGCACCACCCACCACCAAAACTAAGACGATAAAATATATTTATTAAAGAATGGAAAAAATAACACAAATAGATGATGCAAAATGCCTACCTATTGAAGACGTCATTATAAATTTACCAAATCACCGATTGAAGTCACGAAAATCGATAACAAATAATAACTGCATAAGAGGATAGCTTCAACCTTACAGACGCTTGGAAAAAGGAATAGAAGAACTCAGTCAATAATTATCACCTTGTAACTGACTTCTCAATAGAACTAAAAGGGGTTCGACTTTGCTAGGAAGTACTGGGTTAAGCTCAACCGTATCCGGCCACACTAGATACTAGGCCACGCTCTATAAATGGGGCTCGTAGATAACCCAAGCTGTGACTGTGGACCACTTGAGCAAACTCTGGACCACATCACAAAAGTGCACCCGACTAGGAAATTCAGTGGATTAGAAGAGGACTTCATAGAATTCACACCTCTAGCTATGCAAGTGGATCCAAGATCTGGACATCGACGTGTAACCAATAACTTCTAGTCAGGCACGATACATATATTTCTGTATATCATATCACGTTGACCACATCCATGTATACGAAACATTTTACTCACTAGCTCATTGTTTTAAATATATTTGTGTATACATTCCTTTGCAATGTAATAACAATTTCTGTATATATGCTGCTGGCATGTCATACGATAAATAAATAAAATACCCAGGTACAGCTGGTGTAAGCTGGGTTGCTTAACTTAAGGCGTATGACATATTTTCTGCACCACTCTTATTTTACATACTCTGTACAAAGTGTCATAGGTGTGTTACAAATTACATTTTTTTTTTTTGGTAATCAGTCTACTGACTGGTTTGATGCGACCCGCCAAGAATTCCTTTCCTATGCTAACCTCTTCATCTCAGAGTAGCACTTGCAACCTGCGTCCTCAATTATTTGCTTGACGTATTCCAATCTCTGTCTTCCTCTACAGTTTTTGCCCTCTACAGCTCCCTCTAGTACCATGGAAGTCATTCCCTCATGTCTCAGCAGATGTTCTATCATCCTGTCCCTTCTCCTTATCAGTGTTTTCCACATATTCCTTTCCTCTCCGAGTCTGCATAGAACCTCCTCATTCCTTACCTTATCAGTCCACCTAATTTTCAACATTCGTCTATAGCACCACATCTCAAATGCTTCGATTCTCTTCTGTTCCGGTTTTCCCACAACCCATGTTTCACTACCATACAATGCTGTACTCCAGACGTACATCCTCAGAAATTTCTTCCTCAAATTAAAGCCGGTATTTGATATTAGTAGACTTCTCTTGGCCAGAAATGCTTTTTTGCCATAGCGAGTCTGCTTTGATATCCTCCTTGCTCCGTCCGTGATCGGTTATTTTACTGCCTAGGTAGCAGAATTCCTTAACTTCATTGACTTCGTGACCATCAATCCTGATGTTAAGTTTCTCGCTGTTCGCGTTTTTACTACTTCTCATTACCTTCGTCTTTCTCCGATTTACTCTCAAACCATACTGTGTACTCATTAGACTGTTCATTCCATTCAGCAGATCGTTTAATTCTTCTTCACTTTCACTCAGGATAGCAATGTCATCAGCGAATAGTATCATTAATATCTTTCACCTTGTATTTTAATTCCACTCCTGAACCTTTCTTTTATTTCCATCATTGCTTCCACGATGTACAGATTGAAGAGTAGGGGCGAAAGGCTACAGCCTTGTCTTACACCCGTCTTAATACGAGCACTTCGTTCTTGATCGTCCACTCTTATTATTCCCTCTTGATTGTTGTACATATTGTATGTGACCCGTCTCTCCCTATAGCTTACCCCTACTTTTTTCAGAATCTCGAACAGCTTGCACCATTTTATATTGTCAAACGCTTTTTCCAGGTCGACAAATCCTATGAAAGTGTCATGATTTTTCTTTAGCCTTGCTTCCATTATTAGCCGTAACGTCAGAATTGCCTCTCTCGTCCCTTTACTTTTCCTAAAGCCAAACTGATCGTCACCTAGCGCATTCTCAATTTTCTTTTCCATTCTTCTGTACATTATTCTTGTAAGCAGCTTCGATGCATGAGCTGTTAAGCTGATTGTGCGATAATACTCGCACTTGTCAGCTCTTGCCGTCTTCGGAATTGTGTGGATGATGCTTTTCCGAAAGTCAGATGGTATATCGCCAGACTCATATATTCTACACACCAACGTGAATAGTCGTTTTGTTGCCACTTCCCCCAATGATTAGAAATTCTGATGGAATGTTATCTATCCCTTCTGCCTTATTTGACCGTAAGTCCTCCAAAGCGAATTTAAATTCCGATTCTAATACTGCATCCCCTATCTCTTCTAAATCGACTCCTGTTTCTTCTTCTATCGCATCAGACAAATCTTCACCCTCATAGAGGCTTTCAATGTGTTATTTCCACCTATCTGCTCTCTCCTCTGCATTTAACAGTGAAATTCCCATTGCACTCTTAATGTTACCACCGTTGCTTTTAATGTTACCAAAGGTTGTTTTGACTTTCCTGTATGCTGAGTCTGTCCTTCCGACAATCATATCTTTTTCGATGTCTTCACATTTTTCCTGCAGCCATTTCGTCTTAGCTTCCCTGCACTTCCTATTTATTTCATTCCTCAGCGACTTGTATTTCTGTATTCCTGATTTTCCCGGGACATGTTTGTACTTCCTCCTTTCATCAATCAAGTGAAGTATTTCTTCTGTTACCCATGGTTTCTTCGCAGCTACCTTCTTTGTACCTATGTTTTCCTTCCCAGCTTCTGTGATGGCCATTTTTAGAGATGTCCATTCCTCTTCAACTGTACTGCCTACTGCGCTATTCCTTATTGCTGTATCTATAGCGTTAGAGTTCAAACGTATATCGTCATTCCTTAGTACTTCAGTATCCCACTTCGTTTCGTATTGATTCTTCCTGACTAATATCTTGAACTTCAGCCTACTCTTCATCACCACTATATTGTGATCTGAGTCTATATCTGCTCCTGGATACGCCTTACAATCCAGTATCTGATTTCGGAATCTCTGTCTGACCATGATGTAATCTAATTGAAATCTTCCCGTATCTCCCGGCCTTTTCCAAGTATACCTCTTCCTCTTGTGATTCTTGAACAGGGTATTCGCTATTACTAGCTGAAACTTGTTACAGAACTCAATTAGTCTTTCTCCTCTTTCATTCTTTGTCCCAAGCCCATATTCTCCTGTAACCTTTTCTTCTACTCCTTCCCCTACAACTGCATTCCAGTCGCCCATGACTATTAGATTTTCGTCCCCCTTTACATACTGCATTACCCTTTCAATATCCTCATACACTTTCTCTATCTGTTCATCTTCAGCTTGCGACGTCGGCATGTATACCTGAACTATCGTTGTCGGTTCTGATTAGAACAACCCAGTCACTGAACTGTTCACAGTAACACACCCTCTGCTCTACCTTCCTATTCATAACGAATCCTACATCTGTTATACCATTTTCTGCTGCTGTTGATATTACCCGATACTCATCTGACCAGAAATCCTTGTCTTCCTTCCACTTCACTTAACTGACCCCTACTATATCTAGATTGAGCCTTTGCATTTCCCTTTTCAGATTTTCTAGTTTCCCTACCACGTTCAAGCTTCTGACATTCCACGCCACGACTCGTAGAACGTTATCCTTTCGTAGATTATTCAATCTTTTTCTCATGGTAACCTCCACCTTGGCAGTCCCCTCCCGGAGATCCAAATGGGGGAGTATTCCGGAATCATTTGCCAATGGAGAGATCATCATGACACTTCTTCAATTATAGGCCACATGTCCTGTGGATACACGTTACGTGTCTTTAATGCAGGGGTTTCCATTGCCTTCTGCATCCTCATGTCGTTGATCATTGTTGATTCTTCCGCCTTTAGGCGCAGTTTCCCACCCCTAGGACAAGAGAGTGTCTTGAACCTCTATCCACTCCTCCCCCCTCTTTGACAAGGCCGGTGGCAGAATGAGGTTGACTTCTTAGGCAGTGGTGGGGATCGAACCCGGGACCGAAGTCGTTTTGATTATGAATCAAAGACGCTACCCCTAGACCACGGGTACCGTCTCATTACATTACATTACTCATTACATTAAAAACTAGATAGAACTGTTGACATGGTGTTGCTATGGAGACCGGGAGCTGCGCGTTGCTGATATGGAATCAAGTTCGAGCGTTCGTTATGAAGCAATTAATGTACGGAAAAAGTTAGTGATTAATTTTAATGAGTCTGCTTCCAGTTGCATCTACTTAATAACATAGTGAGCGGTGAGGAAGGATTGTTGGGTGTTGGCAGTGGTGCAGCTAGTATGTACTACACCCAGGGCGCCTGCCTTGGGTGACATTTCCTTGGGGGTTTACTCTTGCGATGGGCTGGAAAATGAGTATGGGCGAAAGAAATGGGAAGATGTAGAGGAAGTAGGAGAGAAAAGAAGGAGAGGGAGAAGGACTTGGAGGCCTTTTCAGCTAGTAGATGGAGCCATTCACTTTAAATCACATGAGCCAACTCAGCTCAAGTATAAACAGTATGTTGATGTTGTCTTCAGTCCAAAGACTAGTCTTTTTGTACCAGACGTAAACACACTCGTCGGCACTGTGATGGGCTCTTAGATTTACCTCTGGAGGAAGACAGTGGGATACTACAACACAAATCAAATAGTATATAACTTTATTATAGTTTGAACAAAATGAAATACTTAACTATGAAACAACCCACGTCAACAGGGCTGCCGGCCGGAGTGGACGAGCGGTTCTAGGCGCTACAGTCTGGAACCGCGCGTCCGCTACGGTCGCAGGTTCGAATCCTGCACCGGGAATGGATGTGTGTGATGTCATTAGGTTAGATAGGTTTAAGTAGTTCTAAGTTCTAGGTGACTGATGACCTCAGAAGTTAAGTCCCATAGTGCTCCGAGCCATTTGAAGCATCAACAGGGCTACCTATGTATATTTGTTACTGACAAGCAACACTCACGTTATCACTTGATACAGTACGGAATGACAGTCTCATCTCTCATTGTGCAACTGACTATAATACAATTCTCGAACTGCTGTCTCTGTAGTGAGACGATACTGTTGCCTTCGGTGATGATTGCAGAATGGGCAGGGCGGCACTCTGCTCTGACGTAAGTAAATCTTCAGCAGCGGTTGCGTATGGAAATTCTTGAGGGCGTGTCTTCGCCAAAGTGTCTCATTCGTCAATGTGTCCATCATGACATGCCATCTTGTCATGGTACGACGCTCTTCGGACGACACCACAGGGCGTATGGAGCTCCCTGCGCTAGTGTATCCTGGGCAAGCTTCATCTCTGAAAAATTACTGCGACCTACATCCATGTCAATATGCTTAGTGTATTTATCCATCGTACTCTCTCTACAGTTCTTATCCCCACCCCTTGGCACACATACACACTTTCCTCCATTACCAGATCGACAGTTCCTTGATGCCTCAGAATGTATTCTATCAAATGGTCCCTTCCTAGTAAGGCATGTTTCATTAGTGTTGTGAGTGAAATCTCATGGAATGATGGGATTCGCAAGTTACCATGCTGCCTGGTCCACCTACTCAGTGAAATTCGGGATCAGCTAGGGCCAGTTGCCAGCCGCTTGACTGTAGCACAGGTACAGGTCTACCCATCAGCAATAGAGTTCATCGCGGGTTATAGCCACTTTCCGGCATCCCGACTGCAGCACTAGTATGACCCAGTCTGCCCCACTGCAACAGAATTAGTTGTCAGCCATGGGCACTTGGTGCCCACCTCACTGCAGCACCAATATGGCACGTTCTGCCCAACTGTGATGGAATTTGCCGCAAGCGATGGCTAGTTGCTGGCTTCTGGACTCCAGTGACAGTACGGCGTGGTCTACTCGATCACAACGTAGATCACAAGTATGGCCACTTACTGGCGTTTTGACTGCAGACTCAGCATGGTATCGTCTGACTGACTGCAATGGAGATCGTTCTGAGATACGGAAACTTGCTAGCATCCCGACTGCACCACCTGCATCGTGCAGTCTGCCCCAATGCGAAGGCTTCGTCGTGAACTATGGGCACTTCCTGACCACCAGTTTGCAACACCAGTATGGCATGGCCTACCAAATGAGAGGGATTTGTCGTGGTCTATAGCCACTCGCTGGTTCCTGACTGCAGTACCAATACAGTACGATCTACCCAACCACAATGGATTTCGTCCCGAGCTGTGGCCACTTGCCGGCTGCTGGACCCCAGCACCAGTATGGTGCAGTATAGGCGACTACAACGTATTCACTCGCTGACATCCTGATTACAGCACCAGTACAGCACAGTCTGCCCAACTTCAATGGATTCATCTTGTACTGTGTTCACTTGCCAGCCACGATCTATTAACTGCAACAGTTCATTATGAACTACAGGCACTTGCCGGCCACCAGATTGCAGCAGCAACCCAACGTGAGCTAGTTCTTCTGTGTGATCTTCTCCCACATATCCCTTCACACCCCCTAAGTACAAACAGATAATATGTCTCCCAGTAGCGGTAGCTTCAGCCAGCCTGGTGCTACTTGAAGGTAGCCTTACACCTATCTCCTGTCCCCATAGACCTTCCCCATGAATCGATCTACGTATTAGTGAAAACCATACAGTAGTTCCTAAGATTAGTAGGGGACTTTAATTTGTAATATGTATGGATAATTCTGTGAAGTTCTGCCATTCGCCACTAGATGGCAATGGTATGGTCTCACAGCATTGTTCAGCCAGATTGTGCGAAATATAAATTACATACACAAATCTTCACTGTGAATCAGTCTATCGGTTAGTGAAAACGGTATCAAAATTACTACAGTAGTTCCTGAAATTAGCCTGAACATACATACAGAAACCACGGTGGGGGACTTTATATATGTATAGTACCGACAGGTAGAAGAAGATAAATGTTATGAAAACACTTTTTCAGTAATACTTTTCTTGCTATAGCCAATCATCATGTTAGACACGCTCTACTTCAGCTATCGTCAGTTATTTTGCTGCCCAAGTAGCAAAACTCATTCACTCTAAGTATTTAGTTTCATGATTTAATGCGTGATATTCATGAAGTTAGTACGATGTTGAGATCGGAGTAGTTGATTTTGAGTTATTCATGGTTTTTTTCCGTTTCCGGTCATATCACTGTAGCTTTGCCCTATTTTGTATACGCTTTGAACGGTCGTCAAAATTATTTATCTGATTGTTTTTTCAGTTCAAATAAGAAAGTTTGAACCCCTGTAGACCGATAACACTGGGCCTAGGAATTTTTTTGAGAATTTTGTATAAAAGACTTGTCAGTTACAAGAAATTCTATGGACACAAGTTTATAGGTAGGAGGAAACACTTTGCACTAACAAGACAAAAAATGATATGCTTTTTAAGAAAATTTCATTGAAATGGTATGCGCCCGAACGGGACAGGATTAAGTTGATCATTACGAGGTTTGTGCAATCGTGAAGATAAGCAAGCAATATGTATGAAGTCCGCTCCTATTGTATACCGTTTATCAGGTGTGACATCAGAGTACGACAGTTAGTCCACTATAAACCAACGCCGAATTCATGACGCTTGTATTTGTGATTTGCGCGAAGTGACACAACTGTGGACAAAATACTTTCCGCAAAACAGTGAAATCTAGAAAAAGTACTTTGAAAATTTTAAAATGCGTTTCGGATTGTGTTTTAGGACAACTGCACTGTGTGGACATTCTGTTCTGCGAACTACACTGAAGCGCCAAAGAAACTGGTATAAGCATGCGTGTTCAAATACGGAGATATGTAAACAGGCAGAATACGGCGCTGCGGTCGGCAACGCCTATAGAAGACAACAAGTGTCTGGCGCAGTTGTTAGATCGGTTACTGCTGCTATAATGGCAGGTTATCACGATTTAAGTGAGTTTAAACGTGGTGTTATAATCGGCGCACGAGCCATGGGGAACTCCGAGGTAGCTTTCAAGTGGGGATTTTCCCGCACGACCATTTCACGAGTGTACCGTGATTATTAGAAATCCGCTAAAACATCAAATCTCCGACAACGCTGCGGCCGGAAAAAGAACCTGCAGGAACGGGACCGACGACGACTGAAGAGATTAGTTCAACGTGACAGAAGTGCAACCCTTCCGCGAATTGCTGCAGATTTCAATGCTGGGCCATCAACAAGTGTCAGCGTGCGAATCATTCAACGAAACATCATCGATATGGGCTTTCGGAACCGAAGGCCCACTCGTGTTCCCATGATGACTGCATGGCACACAGCTTTACGCCTCGCCTGGGCCAGTCAACACAGACATTGGACTCTTGATGACTGGAAACATATTGCCTGCTCGGACGAGTCAAGTTTCAAATTATATCGAGCGGATGGACGCATACGGGTACGGAGACAAACCATGGACCGTGCATGTCAGCAGGGGCCTGTTCAAGCTGATGGAGGATTTGTAATGATGTGGGGCGTGCGCAGTTGGAGTAATATGGGACGCCTGATACCTCTAGATACGACTCTGACATGTGACACGTACGTAAGAATCCTGTGTGATATTCTGCATCCATTCATGTCCATTGCGCATTCCGACGGACGTGGGCAATTCCAGCGGGACAATGCGACACCCCATAGGTCCAAGACTGCACCGGAGTGGCTCCAGGAACACTCTTCTGAGTTTAAAAACTTCCGCTGGTCACCAAATTCCCCAGACATGAACATTGTTGAGCATATCTGGGATACCTTGCAATGTGCTACTCCACCCCATCGCACTCCTGCAGGATTCATGTTGCTAATTCCCTTCAGCACTATTTCAGACTTTGGTCAAGCCCATGCCACGTCGTTTTCCGGCACTTCTGCGTCGTCGCAGAGGCCCTACACGATATTAGGCAGGTGTACCAGTTTCTTTGGCTATTCAGTGTATGTTGGTAAACGGAAAATCTCATCACTGTGCTGGACTTCGACTTTTCAACAAATACATATCTTGACTTTAAGTATTATTGGCAGAAATGGCACTCTGAACATTTTAGTATACATTTCGTTCGTTGATAAAAAAACTGCGTGGCAGTACTATCGTATTTCGGACAATTACGATTATCGGAGTTTCAAAGTGAGTGAGAAATGGTGATTTCCTACTAAAATATGTATATTGATCATAAACTGTGGTTCCAACTACAGTCTTACCTCATTATAATTATTAACCCCGGTTGTGGAAGTTCCGACTAGGCGAAGTTTCTGGCATTTCTTCCTATACCATTGTCTAAAGATGCCAGAAAACATCTCAGGCTTACAGCGTAGTGGCAAAGTGATTGAAAGCAGCTTTAACAAACGTTTAAACAGAATAATAAAATAAATTTCAGATCCGCAACACTATCCATTCCATTCAACGGTACCCTGTATGTATTGAAATTGTTGTTTTTGTGATGGATCCATATTATTCGGCAAATAAGAACGTTAATCTTAAACATAACTGTAAAAAGTTTCTCATGATTGTATGTACATCATCTAAGAGATATACCCTTGCAATTTTCCATGCATCTTTTAAAAATTAAATTTTGCAGTCCCTTGCATAAGCTAAAATTCATCCCAAGTTTCCCTGTTCGTTGATTTAAAAAATACTGTCCTGTAAAGCAGATAAATATTTTGGGAACATCCTGTATTTGCAAAAGATTAGACTAAAGAAATCGTGGCGGAAGACAGACGACAGAGAGACGAGGCTGAAGATGGTTTCGCCGCAGCCACAGTGAGTGCACGCATCCGTGAGGAATAAAGCGGCAGTAAAACACGTGAACTGTTTAATAAATCTGGTTAGAGTTGCGGTTTTGGATTGCAGCATACACCTATGCCGGGAGCGGCTGGTCCGGCGTCGCTTGCGGCTTAATATGCGGACGGGTTTGCCTGGCTGAGCCGAAGCTTAATAGAGACGACGCCATTCAATACATCGATCACGCCGAATATAACTCGGCAGGCGCCTGCAGGCGGCTGCTCCATCAGATGCTGCGCGTTTATCAACTTCCATACCTCCTGCCCCCCACCCCTCCCTCCAATCCGGCGCCTGCAGCTGCCGCTAAGCGAGGGATGAGCAAATTTACTGTAACGTGCCCATATTAAGTCGCCTGAGCGGGCGAGAGATAGCTTTGCTCGTGCCCCTGTGACATTATATTATACTGCACATTGTGTACACTCGGCTTGCTATAACCTCAGGGACACGTTGTCCGCACAATTTGTCATTTGGAGAAGGCCAATGAATGGCAACTAACCGCTTCGTTGGCCGACATTTGCTTAGTACGAACGGGCAGCAAACCGGAACCAACGAAACATGTGGTCTCGGTTGCGGTTCGGACTGCCAGCATTAACATCAAAGCGTTGGCGATGAGTTTGCCTTGGGACGCCGGTCGTATGTTCCTTGGTTCAGTAGCGATACTGCTGTGTATTTATTGTGTTTAAAAATACTGGAGTATAAAGTGGAACACAGAGACAGTATTAAAGCCTATAGTTTTTTCGTGAATGGGAATGTTTTGGTACCTTACGAAATTCGATTATAAAAACAAATTGAGAAGATTAGACGGTTGGAGGGAAATAAGTGAGGTGTTGGAAAGTAACCGCACAAGTGCAAAAGGAAAAGGAGTCTGTATTGAAATCTGTAGCTTTCATTCGAAAAAAATTATGGAGTACACCATATTCCAGTTCTTTTCCTGCTGATCCGCTTCTTGGAGTAAAATATATGCTGCACATGCGACAACTTCTCAATCCTCTACGTCCCTCATAATTAGGGTCATCATATTTCCAAATGCAAAAGCCGAGGGGTGTTACTGTACCATAGAGTGTAACATAACTGTCTTTTCCGCTTCCTCGAATATTCTTAAAACAGGTGAGACCTTTATACTTTCAATCCGCATTTAAAGCTATCTTTAGGCATATTGGAAATGTTTCTACAATCGCAACAGCTAATATCAATGGCGACGCAACGAACTCTCTCAATTATAGGCCACATGTCCTGTGTATACAAATTACGTGCATCTAGTGCAGTGGTTTCCTTGCCTTCCGTATTCTCATGTCCTTGATCATTGCTGATTCTTCCGCGGTTTAGGTGCTGTTTCCAACCCCAAAGGCAAGAGAGTTCCTTGAACCGCTGTACGCTCCTCTGCCGTCTTTGATTAGGCCACTGGCAGAATGAGGGCGATTTCTTATCCCGGTAGTCTTCGGCCGCCATTACAGATGATGTTTATTCAAAATCTAACCAGTGGCGCGTTTTGACTCTGGGACGAAGGAAGTTTTCATTAGTAGTCAAAGACGCTACCCCTAGACCACGGCCGACCGTTGGTGGCCGAGGGGTTCTAAGCGCTTCAGTCTGGAACCGCGCGCCCGCTACGGTCGCAGGTTCGAATCCTGCCTCGGGCATGGATGTGTGGGATGTCCTTAGGTTAGTTAGGTTTAAGTAGTTCTAAGTTATAGGAGACTGATGACCTGAGATGATAAGTCCCATAGTGCTCAGAGCCATTTGAACCATTTTGAACCTAGACCACGGGTGCATTTTAAAAATATATGTGCAGTAAACAAAGGAAGTAGGTTACAGTACGCTTGTTCGCCCACTGCTTGAATACTGCTCAGCAGTGTGGGATCCGTACCAGATAGGGCTGATAGAAGAGATAGAGAAGATCCAACGGAGAGCAGCGCGCTTCGTTACAGGATCATTTAGTAATCGCGAAACCGTTACGGAGATGATAGATAAACTCCAGTGGAAGACTCTGCAGGAGAGACGCTCAGTAGCTCGGTACGGGCTTTTGTTAAAGTTTCGAGAACATACCTTCACCGAAGAGTCAAGCAGTATATTGCTCCCTCCTACGTATGTCTCGCGAAGAGACCATGAGGATAAAATCAGAGAGATTAGATTCCACACAGAGGCATACCGACAATCCTTCTTTCCACGAACGAGACTGGAATAGAAGGGAGAACCGATAGAGGTACTCAGGGTACCCTCCACCACACACCGTCAGGTAGCTTGCGGAGTGTGGATGTAGATTTAGATGTAGATGTATATATTGGAGCGGTGGAAACAGTTGCGTGGAGATATGAGATTTCCTTTACATCATGTAAATATTTACTCATTATTATTTGCCGATGAGAAAGTATTTATAGCACAAAGTAAAGAGAAAGTTAAATTTACGATTAAGAAGTTAGCAGAAGCATTTGTACGACGCAGACTTTGAGTATATATGAGCAAACCAGAGCATAATCTAATACTGGGCGCAGATGGATGGGCTGTAGTACTGGGCTATAGTACTGCCGGAAGGAGCTATTAAAGCTGTGAAAGAGTTTAAATACTTAGCATCTATTATCCATTCCTCGGGAAGCTGTGAAGCAGATGCGAAAAGCAGGATCCACCAGGCAAGAGGAGCAATTAAGATGCTGAATGGACTGTGTGGAGCACGGAAATCTCAACAGAAAGTAGAAGATTCTGCAAACAGAAGTGGAAACTATTCTAAGGTATGATGCCGCAGGGTAGACCCTGGGGGAGCGGTAGAAAGATAGAGCACAGGTAGTAGAGACGGGTGGAATAAGCAGGGCAGCCAAGATACCCAGAAGGGGAGGAAAAGAATTCAGGAAATTAGAGAGATGATGATTATGGAACACCTAGTAGTGCAAAAAATTGAGAATAGAATCTACAACAGTATGGCCATGTAAGGCGATTGAAGCAAGGACGATCGTCAAAAGCAGTCCTGTAATGGTCGTCCGTGGGAAGGAAGAAGCGTGGACGACCGAGATCAATGTGGAGAGCGAGAGTAATTGGAATGATGAAGAAAAGATGTCTGAAAGAGGAAGACTTCCACGACCATGAATCCTGGAGAATGGGAATACGGGACAACTGCTGGATAGCAGAGAATCCCTTAAAAACAAGTAGTTCAGATGGTTCAAATGGCTCTAAGCACTATGGGACTTAACATCTGAGGTCATCAGTCCCCTAGACTAAGAACTACTTAAACCTAACTAACCTAAGGGCATCACACACAGCCATGCCCGAGCCAGGATTCGAACCTGCGACCGTAACAGCAGCGCGGTTCCGGACTGAAGCGCCTAGAACCGCTCGGCCACCGGGGATGGCACAAGTAGTAAGTGTTATATTATTATTATTATTTATTATTATTATTAGTGGCTGCTGTCAAACACAAAGAAATAGCAGCTTCAAGTCTTACAATTTCTGTTATTTCATAAGCAAGGAGTCCACCAATCAACGGACTTAGAAACAATAAATATAGTGCACAAATTTTAACTTCTTTGATTTTAATTAGGGGTGCAGGGTGTGGCTGAAGCAATTGTCAATAGGGAGAGGAGAGCTGCAGTGGAAACATGTTATGTAAGGAGTTAGCTTCTTTTCTGAGAAGGTATTATGGTATAGCACTCTGATACACAGAATTCCTTTATTAGCCTATAAAAAAAAGAATTTGAGAAATCAGCAGTAGCTATCTTCGCATTGACTCTTTAGTTCGTAGTTTAATAAAGCACGTCAAAAAATAAATGTAATTATCCATCAATTTAAAGAAAAGATGGTATTAAAGAAAAGTCTTTTTCATTCCAAAGTTTGTCAGGCGCTAACGCTGATAATGCTCGGTTGGGGAGGAATAGCTAACATTTGATTCCACCCAGTGGTCTCGTAAAGGTCCGGAACCAATGATTTAAAGCAACAAAATTTGTAAATTACACTCTGGTGATTTTTTAACATACTTCTAAAATAAATCTACGCCCCTATGAAGTCGAAACTAAGTTTCACTTCGACCCTGATGTGAAATATTCATATTTGCCAGTTCCATCTTTCGGACTACGTATCTGTGTTATACGGATGGGAAAGACACAATCTTGAAAACATCACTTGTAAACGCAATGAACCTTCTCAAGTTAAGTGTATCACTTCCTCTACTCCTAGTCTATTCAGGCTGGCGATGGTTAAGTGCGTCATTTTATTGGTAACCCTTATAGTCTTATGGAAAGAGAACTGTATTTCTGGCGATTATAGTCCTGTTTTTATTGTCATGTTTCATCTATCTTGTGTTCCTATCACGTTTGTCTTCAGGAGGAAAGTGGTTATACATAGCGGCTGTCTTGCCTATTAGCGTGAAGGAAACTCTGAAGTGTTGATATCGAAGGCATTTTACATCTCGTGCTCAGTTTCAATTTTTTCAGCTGAACTTACAACCATACTTGCTTTTGCTCATATTAACCATTTAGTTATTTGTTGAAGGTCAGCATTTGCAAGTTATTTGACAAACATTGGTTGCGCGGATGTAGGATACCTACAGATCTCCCATAGTCCATAAAAGTTGCCTTTCCCTCCAACTCAGTTGTCGTGCATCGAAGCCACTAGTAATAGAAACTGCTCATCGAATTTGATATGTACTGTCCGGCAACATATCAGACTCTCCAGAACATCGGACGACTATTTGCCAGTTGAAGCTCATAACATGAAGCATCTGTAACTACAAAGGGTAGTCAAATGAAAACGACATACATGGAAAATGTACGTTAACTGCTCATACACTCCTGGAAATTGAAATAAGAACACCGTGAATTCATTGTCCCAGGAAGGGGAAACTTTATTGACACATTCCTGGGGTCAGATACATCACATGATCACACTGACAGAACCACAGGCACATAGACACAGGCAACAGAGCATGCACAATGTCGGCACTAGTACAGTGTATATCCACCTTTCGCAGCAATGCAGGCTGCTATTCTCCCATGGAGACGATCGTAGAGATGCTGGATGTAATCCTGTGGAACGGCTTGCCATGCCATTTCCACCTGGCGCCTCAGTTGGACCAGCGTTCGTGCTGGACGTGCAGACCGCGTGAGACGACGCTTCATCCAGTCCCAAACATGCTCAATGGGGGACAGATCCGGAGATCTTGCTGGCCAGGGTAGTTGACTTACACCTTCTAGAGCGCGTTGGGTGGCACGGGATACATGCGGACGTGCATCGTCCTGTTGGAACAGCAAGTTCCCTTGCCGGTCTAGGAATGGTAGAACGATGGGTTCGATGACGGTTTGGATGTACCGTGCACTATTCAGTGTCCCCTCGACGATCACCAGTGGTGTACGGCCAGTATAGGAGATCGCTCCCCACACCATGATGCTCGGTGTTGGCCTGTGTGCCTCGGTCGTATGCAGTCCTGTTTGTGGCGCTCACCTGCACGGCGCCAAACACGCAGACGACCATCATTGGCACCAAGGCAGAAGCGACTCTCATCGCTGAAGACGACACGTCTCCATTCGTCCCTCCATTCACGCCTGTCGCGACACCACTGGAGGCGGGCTGCACGATGTTGGGGCGTGAGCGGAAGACGGCCTAACGGTGTGCGGGACCGTAGCCCAGCTTCTTGGAGACGGTTGCGAATGGTCCTCGCCGATACCCCAGGAGCAACAGTGTCCCTAATTTGCTGGGAAGTGGCGGTGCGGTCCCCTACGGCACTGCGTAGGATCCTACGGTCTTGGCGTGCATCCGTGCGTCGCTGCGGTCCGGTCCCAGGTCGACGGGCACGTGCACCTTCCGCCGACCACTGGCGACAACATCGATGTACTGTGGAGACCTCACGCCCCACGTGTTGAGCAATTCGGCGGTACGTCCACCCGGCCTCCCGCATGCCCACTATACGCCCTCGCTCAAAGTCCGTCAACTGCACATACGGTTCACGTCCACGCTGTCGCGGCATGCTACCAGTGTTAAAGACTGCGATGGAGCTCCGTATGCCACGGCAAACGGGCTGACACTGACGGCGGCGGTGCACAAATGCTGCGCAGCTTGCGCCATTCGACGGCCAACACCGCGGTTCCTGGTGTGTCCGCTGTGCCGTGCGTGTGATCATTGCTTGTACAGCCCTCTCGCAGTGTCCGGAGCAAGTATGGTGGGTCTGACACACCGGTGTCAATGTGTTCTTTTTTCCATTTCCAGGAGTGTATTTACAAAGTAAACGCCCTATCTGTTAGTAAATTCCCTCCACTGTGACGGTCAATGTCTTCATAGAAAACTGTCTGCGGTTGCCTACGGAACCCTGACTGTACCCTGCCGTGGACTACTTCGTCCGAAGCAAATCGGCGGCCGCGAAAGTCTCTCTTCATGGCCCCAAGAACATGGAGATCGCATGGGGAGAGTTCGGAACTGTATCGAAGATGTGTGAGGGCTTCCAAACGAAACTTCTAAAGCGTAGTCGAAACAGTCTTGGCAGTATGTGTGTGGGTCTTCGTAAAAATTGTTGCATATTGTATCAACAGAGTACTAAAAATAGCCAGTGTTGAGCAAATGTTTAAACGAACAAGAAAAGGGTCTGAATGTTTGAATACTGCAAGGAACAAATGCTCGCCATGCGTGAGTGCACAAAATCTCTAACACCAACGGTCAAGTGTACCTAGGGAAACACTAAAACAACATTCTACTCGTGGCAAAAGAGCACAACAGTAATTGTCAGCAGATCATGCAGTGGGACGAGGATACCATAGTATTCGATTCTTCAGTGACTTTTACCATGGTCGAATTATTAATATGCTAGTATATATAAAGAAGGTACTACAAGCACCGTAATAGATGCTAAGTTGACTCCGCGATCTTTGGCAACGGTCAGAAGGACACGTGATCTGGCTGTTGGACGTTTACCTACAACCAGTACGGCTTACTTGAATCTGAAAATAAACTAATTGTGTCCAGAATGATTTTTCGCTCTTCGGTGTAGGGCGTTCTGATCTGAAACTGCCTGATAGATTACAACTGTGGGTCGGACTGGGAGTCGAACCTGGGACTCTGACTACCGTGGACAAATGTTTTATTGCTTGAGCTAGCCTAGCAAGGTTCATGACCCGCCTTCGCAGCTTCACTGATCTCACACCTTCCTTTCAAACTCTACAGATGTAAAGGTCACTAGTTCGTGTTGTAAGTAGGCTGTTTAGGTTTTTATGTTGGTAACGCCACGTAGCGCTCTGTATGAAAATCACTGACTGTACTGTGTGCAGTCTGTGGCTGGTTGACATTGTTGGAATATTCACTATTGTAGTGTTGTGCAGTTGGATGTGAACAGCGCGTAGCGTTTCGCAGCTGGAGGGGAGCCGCCAGCAGTGGTGGATGGGGACAGAGTTGCCAGAGTTTTGAGAGCGGACGATATGGACGTGTGTCCATCATAAAGAGGAAATTTGTAAGACTGGATATCATGATATCCATGAATATGGATATCATGAATATATATATATATATATATATATGATGAATTTTGAACATTATTAAGGTAAATACATTGTTTGTTCTCTATCAAAATCTTTTATTTGCTAACTATGCCTGTCCTGTCAGCAGTTAGTGCCTTCCGTAGTTAGAATCTTTTATTTAGCTGGCAGTATTGGCGCTCGCTGTATTGCAGCAGTTCGAGTAACTAAGATTTTTGTGAGGTAAGTGATTCATGAAAGGTATAGGTTATTGTTAGTCAGGGCCATTCTTTTGTAGGGATTATTTAAAGTCGGATTGCGTTGCGCTAAAAATATTGTGTGTCAGTTTAGTGATGCTCAGAATAAGTAAAGAGAAATGTCTGAGTACGTTCAATTTTATTCAGCTGTCTCTGTATCAAATAACGTAGAAGTTTACCAGCACAGTCATTTATAATTTTTCCAATGGGATGTCTTGGTCCGGGACAGATTTTATCTGTTTATTTAATTACCACGACGGAATTATCAGATTGAGCCGGAAATCGGTAGGTGTGGTGTATATATACAGACAAACAAAAGATTACAGTTTCATAAAACTGGGTGATTCATACAAGACGAAGACTTTCACAAATTAAGCTAGCCAATTACTTGTCCATCTCTGGCCATTATACAAGCAGTTAGGGATTGTTAGAGTTGTGGATGCCCTTCTGACGGATATGGCGCCAAATTCTGGACAACTGACGCGTTAGGTCATTAAAATTCCGAGATAGTTGAAGGGCTCTGCCCATAATGCTCCAAAAGTTCTCAATTGGGGAGAGATCTGGCGACCATGTTGACCAAGTAGAGTTTGACAAGCACGAAGACAAGCACCAGAAACTCTCGCCCTGTGCATGTGTGCATTATCTTGCTGAAATGTAAGTCCAGGATGGCTTGCCATGAAGGTCAATAAAACGGAGTGTACAATAGCTTCGACGCACCATTGTGCTCTAAGGGTACCGCGGATGACACTCGAACAGGTCCTGCTATGAAAAGACATGGCACCCCAGACTATCATTCCTGGTTGTCGGACCATATGACGGACAACAGTCGGTTTGGTTCCCACAATTGTATGCGGATTCTCCAGACACGTCTTCGGCTTAGAATCTCATTGACTAGAGTAGAATGGGCCCCGATTCGAATTTAGCACTGATGACCAGCGTCTAGAGACACGCAAGTTTAAACACTGATATATACACATAGCCCCAACGGGCCTGTCGCTGGTCGCAACTGCTTCCCCATCGAATCAAACCTATTTATTAGAATATCGTGTGAGAACTGGAAGTAAACCGGTCAATTATTTTTCCAGATTTTTTCCAACATTAACAGTTTATCTTTAGATAGTAGTATAAATATGGTCAATGACATTGATCGTTATTTGTACAGTTGTGAGTACAACTGGTTCCACATCTAAGAGTCGCTGAAGTTGAAGGGCATTTCTGTAGCTGAAAATAAGGCAGGTACTGCCAAATATGTCTTCGAAAAGGAACCAATTCTCCTGCTTACGTATTGCAACATTGCTACCAGGACTAGAATGACGAAGTGAGACCAGTCATGATACATACTGGTACTTTTTTATGATATCAGTGTCATCTATTCAACAATACGAGCTTCACCACCCAGATACATATCAAAAACCAATATTGTACGTTGTTCCCACGCCTGGGTTCCCGGGTTCGATTCCTGGCGGGGTCAGGGATTTTCTCTGCCTCGTGATGACTGGGTGTTGTGTGATGTTCTTAGGTTAGTTAGGTTTAAGTAGTTCTAAGTTCTAGGGGACTGATGACCATAGATGTTAAGTCCCATAGTGGTAAGAGCCATTTGAACCATTTTTTATTGTACGTTGAGTTTTCCCGCGTCCCTGACGCTTTGCAACACAACTTTTAAGATGCCTCATAGCACGATTTCTAATTGACTGAATAAAATGGGAAACGTGTAAGTGTTGAGGTTTGTTAGATCTTCAATACAGGACACTGAGTAAGGCGAATGCTGGGACGGTTCCTTCGAAAACATCACGGATCCCATTTGTTCCCTAATCTATACGAGTTTGTGCGCTGTCTCTAATGACCTGGTCGTCGACGGAACTTTAAGCCTACCTTATGTTTCCTCTCCCTACGTAAATCGCTACAGTTCGTTTAGTTACATGTGTTCTTCCGGCCAAAAAGGAGGGTGCTCGAAATACAACCGTTTTGAAAAATAGTATACTTGCCACGCCGGTTCGAGTCGCCGAGCGGTTCTAGGCGCTACCGTCTGCAACCCAGCGACCTCTACGGTCGCCGGTTCGAATCCTGCCTCGGGCATGGATGTGTGCGATGTCCTTAGGTTAGTTAGGTCTAAGTAGTTCTAAGTTCTAGGGGATTGATGACCTCAGAAGTTAAGTTCCATAGTGCTCAGAGCCATTTGAACCATATACTTGCCACAACAAAATAAAGTTTACAACTGAAGAGCGAACTGATTGGAGTTACGTATCTGCGTAGCGCAAACCAAATCTGCAGGAGATGCATCAGTTGTGTAACACATTCAAGCTGTTTATGAGAAGTAATTTTCAAGGTTTCTAGTAGCTGAGGGCGTTAGACTACAAATATTGAGCCTAATAAACTCAAATCACAGTAGTCACTGTTGGCAGAAAATAACAACTAATTCATTTTGAAATGAATATCGTTTCATTTCAATGAAATTCATCAGCATTAGTGTAAAAACCTATCACATTTTACTTTCCAAAGCCGCTCTTAAAATCATCTTTTGTGATATATAATTAGACATTTCACTTCAGTTCCACAACGAACTGAATGTTTCAAGAATACCTCCTTTGCACAAACAGATCGTCTCCCCAAAATAATCGCTTATTATGATAAACTTCAGCTCATAAATAACTGTTAAAAGTTGGAACGAGAAAACAACAAAATGAATGAAAAATGAAGGAAGTTATCAGGTGTCTTTAAATTTGTTCTTTGTCGACAGGAAGTATTAATTCAGTGAAGACTACTTGTTAATTTAATTAGCGAAACGAGAACGAATAATGAATAATTGAGAAAGGCTTCGGCTTTAATTAAGGCGGACAGTGATTAGTTTTCTTTCTAAGAACAGATTTTGCGCCTCCAAAGAGAATGGGGTGGTGACGTCCGTCTTCTGAGAACATGAAAATGTGATTATTGGTACAATTTTTACCGAACGTAATGCAGAACAATAGCACTAGGCTAAATCATCTTCCTTAAAATAGTGAGCTAGAGGCTGAAGGTAATAAATTTTTTTGAAAATAGCTGTGTTACACGGGTGATGCCATCGTATTATGTACAATTACATATATCGTGTACTGACCTAAATTGTCATTGAGGTTGATAGCAGTAATATTTACAAGTTACTAACAGTGACAACATCCGTTTCTCTTTGTGTTTGTGTAAACAACGAATAAATGAAAATTTCCAAGACAGGCCAAAGTTAGAAGATTGTTACAAGCAGCTACGTTTGAAATATATTTTTCGTTTGCTTACCATATTGTAACGTCTCAGTCATTATAATATAACAACAAGAAACAGTATTTGGAGTATTGAAATTCGATAACAGAAACATCCCTTTCTAGGCTAATAGAGAGAACTAGCACAACATATAATCACATGATACTGTAAAACAGTACATATAAAATACTTACTCCGTTTAGAAAACACATACTTGATTCCGATCAGTGAATTTATCACTTAAAATGGTATTACAACAGCTGCTCAGTGCACATGTATGCATACAAAAATAAGAATTTTGAATCATATTTAAACTGCACGAGTTTGATTCAGCTGTCCAAACAGGGACGCAAGATATGCTTCAATGTAGTGATTCTGCTCCTTCCCATAGCACACGGCCGTATCCTTCAAGAATGATGTTTCATGTACAGGGTGGTCCATTGATCGTGACCGGGCCAAATATCTCACGAAATAAACGTCAAACGAAAAAACTACAAAGAACGAAACTTGTCTAGCTTGAAGGAGGAAATCTAGCGGTTCTCGGCGCTCAGTCTGGAACCGCGCGACTGCTACGGTCGCAGGTTCGAATCCTTCCTCGGGCATGGATGTGTGTGATGTCATAGGTTAGTTAGGTTTAAGTAGTCCCATAGTGCTCAGAGCCATTTGAGCCATTTTTTTTTTTTTTTGAAGGAGGAAACCAGATGACGCTATCGTTGGCCCGCTAGAGAACGCTGCCATTGGTCAAACGGATATCAACTGTGTTTTTTTAAATAGGAACCCCCATTTTTATTACATATTCGTGTTGTGCGAAAAGAAATATGAATGTTTTAGTTGGACCACTTTTTTCGCTTTGTACTAGATGGCGCTGGAATAATCACATCTGGTTTCCCCCTTCAAGATAGACGAATTTCGTTCTTTGTAGTTTCTTCGTGTGATGCTTATTTCGCGAGATATTTGGCCCAGTCACTATCAGTGGACCACCCTGTATATTACATGGCTCCTTGGCAATACTTAAATCTATACGTCTTGGCCGGCTGGAGTGGCCGAGCGGTTCTAGGCGCTACAGTCTGGAACCGCGCTGATGCTACGGTCGCAGGTTCGAATCCTGCCTCAGGCATGGATGTGTGTGATATCCTTAGGTTAGTTAGGTTTAAGTAGTTCTAAGTTCTAGGGGACTGATGACCTCAGCAGTTAAGTCCCATAGTGCTCAGAGCCATTTGAACCATTTTACACGTCTTGTGTGTCATAGTTATAATCCATGTGAAAGTATGGAGGATCGATTTAAGAAAGTGCTATGGGAAAGGGGTACGGGAATCCAGTTACCGTTCACAATGAAGGGCTGCGATATACAATCACAGAAGAATATACAGTAGACACTTAAAAGGTTGAAAATAGAATAGGGAAGGACAGTGAGCTAAATGTATCCACAACGACATGATTACTTGTGAACAGCTGGAAACAATTCTGGAACCGAAGGTGAGGTTCTACTGCTAATGCATAACTTTTGGAACTGTACAAGACAGTAGAATGTCAAACTGGTAAGCTCCCTTCTGCAGTTAGGTGCGCACAATACGAGGCGGATTAATGACGCTTACAATGCAAATTTAAGGTCAATCAGCGGCGCTTGTCCTGAAGATATAATAATCCCCCTTTAACACTGCCTCTCGCTGAAACGTAATTCCTCCAGCAATCAACTACAGCATTACTGTTGGCGTAATTTCACTTTCTGCTTTTACATTCTGACGCTTCTTGATTTCAGCTGAGACTCATGTACTATTTTCGTCTTCAAAGCAGTTCTAAATATGGAATTCTGTCGTCACAGATTCGTGCCCGAGTGGCAGTAACCGAATTCTCTTAGGACTTTGTTAAGTTATTTATAGCATCGACAGGATGAAGTTCGATGTACGTTCTCGAAAACATACCTACTTCTCGGTTATGCAGCAACAAAACTGGATTAACGACATACAGAACATAGATAACTTACTTAGTTTTATTGTTCCATGGATCATTTGCGCGATAAATTGTAATGATGTAGGACAAGTCACTATATAACTGTGTAGGTGATCAGAAATTTTGGTCACAGGATTGCCTAAAGCTTTTTGTGGTAATGACAACCTTAATGTGACGTACTGAATGTCGTTCTTTCTTTTGGGATTTGTCCCTCCTGAAGATCTGCATTGGTGCTAAGTGCAAATGTGACTGAGCTAAGTTGTTTTAGTAATCGGGAAACGTGATTTTTTCACTTTAAATTCCCATAAATACAGACACCTAAAATTTTTGAATGTATTAAAGCTTCTTAAAATTGAGAGTGAGGCCATTCGCGGAAAACCAATCAATGATACTTTTAAGAATACTGTTTACTATTTCTTCTGTTGCTGTTTGAATGTTTGGATTGATTACAATACTAGTGTCATCCGTAAAAAAAGAACTGATTCTAAATTATGTATATTAGCCAGACGATCTTTTACATCTACGAGGAGCAATAGCAGAGCTAAGATTGACGCTTGGGGAACCCTGTAGTCGTAATAATTTCCCCTGAGTGCACTGGTTGAGTTACTAAGCACATATTTTTGCCTTATTTTCGCTAGATCTTCTTGCTTGTCTGTACCATCAAGACCGTAGAACATCAGTTTATTTAGAAGAAGATTGCAATCCGCACAGTCAAATGCCGTGGATAAGTCGCAGAAAATACCAACGGGTGCAATTTTGTTGTTTAATACTTGTAGTAATTGATCAGTGAACGTGTAAATGGCGTTCTCAGTAGAATAGCTCTTCTGAAATCCAAACTACAATTTAATGAGGGTATTATTGTTGCTCGGTTGAAATAATATTCTCGAACACATCATCTCTTACAAATTTTGACAAATGATGTTAATAGTGAAACAGGTCGGCGGTTCAGCGTATTCCAATTTCTCTGGAAAAGTACCTTGACTTAAAGCGTCTGCAGACGGAAATTTGATTCGTCAATTACACTGAGGCACCAGGAATTTATACGATTTCATAATAATTTGGAACTATTCAGATTGCAATGAATGGACAACATATGTAGAGAAGCATTTATTATTGACAACAGTGAAACACAAAGAAAATAACATATTCGCCTTTTAGCCTACGAGGCGCGATGGTCCCGACCTACGACAGCCGCCTGACGGAATCGGTTCATAACTGTGGCGGGTGTCTCGTTAGCAGCCCTTAGAACGGTGGCGTCCAGGCCAATAACTCGAGAGAGAGCAGCACTTTCCAGAGACTCGGCTGAGTGTAGTGACCGAACACATCGACCGCCAATAAATATTAATTTCCTTCTGAAACAATGCAAGTCCTGCTAAAGCGTAAAGGAGAACGTTTTGAAATACATATATCATTGCGTCTTTTAGCCAATCTATCTGTTCCTACAGTTTGTAACTGGCGCCTGAGAAACAGAATCATATAAACAAAGAATACTCTTAAACATTAAAAATGGAGAAATTCACTGAGCCTGCTGAAAAGTATCACAAAACAGAGAAAAAAACCGTACAAGAAAAGAAAAGAACAGAAATACATATTCACCTCTGTACCACTTCACTCGGTAAAGAACACAGCTTGTAGATTGGTCTCTTGAAAACCCCTTGTGGTGTAGGAATAGTGACCACTCACACCTTTCAATCATGCCCAGGGTTTACTCCTTCAATGATGGCCAGCATCTGGTAGGTTATCTTTCCTTACTACGACCAATGAGACAGGCTGCACATTCTGACTGGGGGCGGTCCACTTAGCCCGCTGCTGCGTGTAGTCAGATGGCCAGCGCCGCAAAAAGATTTGGAACCGTTGCTGCAGTGGTCCCCACCTGGTAAGCCACCTCAGTCTGGCTGAGGGATATTTGTCATAGCAGTTCCAATCATGAAAGGACTTGGGGTGAGGAGCGGCAGAAGGATTGCAAGGTAGTGGCGTGAGAGGACAAGAGTTCAAGCAAGCCTCAATTTGACAAGTCAGGGTTGCAAACTCTTCAAACGTTGAATATAAAGTTTCCATCGTTCCCCTCAAGTGGTACTTGAAGGACTTCACTGCTGCTTCCCACATTCCGCCAAACTTTGGTGACGCTGGAGGAATGAAGTGCCAATCGATGCCTTCTTCGTACATGAAGCTTTTAATCTCTGTCTGCTGATGATGAGTGCTCACAGCAACTTGTAACTTACGGAGTTTCCGACTATCTCCGACAAAGTTTTTACCGTTATCGCTGTACGAATTTTGGCATCTACCCTGTCGTGAGACAAATTTTCTAAGGGCCGGCAGGAACCCTTCAGTAATGTTGCCAGCTATCTCCAAATGCATTGCTCGTGTTGCCAGGCACACAAACAGAGCAACATAGCCCTTTTCCTTTAATTTGTATTTCTGAGAGGCAGTTTTCACGCAGAGCTGCTTTGTGTAATCAGCCCCACAGCTGAAGAAAGACCCTACAGCCTCTACACGTGGGCGTGGTACGTTTCCCACAAGCTGATTCGTAGGCTTTGCCTTTGATCGCTGACAAGTCCAGCACTGACGCAGAATACGCCGGATTGCATTCCGTCACTTAGGTATCCAGTATTGCTTCCTGACATATGTAAGCAGCAGTTTGCACCCAACTTGGGAAAGACGACGATGTTCACTTTCCACTATTACTCTTGTGAGATGATGATAAGGTGGCAGTATCAGTTGATGCTTCTCCTCATATATCAGATCAGCATTTCGTAGCCTCCCGCCAACCAGTAGTAATCTCGTGTTATCGAGGATAGTATGCAATGATTTGAGCTTGTTGTGCTTTTCTACTAGCTTTTTAGTCTGCAATTGGTAGGTTTCTGCTGTATGTGTGGCTTCTTGTGCTATTCTGACGCACTGTAACAAGGCATCCTGCAGTTAACTCTGAAACAGCAGATTCTCTTGTTCCCTTTCAGTTTTCTAATTATTGGTAAATCTGATACAGTATGACATCCACTGTAATCGTCCAACCTCGAGAATCGACGTATGAGATCATCTTGGATTACTCTGCCGTTGTAACAGAGGACTTTGGCTCTTTCTTCTGGCAAGTCTTGAGAGGCATAGCCGCTAGAGGCATTTAAAAAAAACAGGTCTTGATGTGACGTCTTTTTTTAAGCCAGGCGGACCCTTTCCACCACTGACTGTTTTCTTGCAGGTCTGCAGGAGACACTCCTCGCGAAATCAGAACAGCTGGGTTTTCTATTGTAGTAGCTGCTGTGGGGTCCTGTATCTCCGAAACGCGGTTCCTTGAACATCGTCCACCACGTGGGTGGAGCTGCGAGCTAAGACAGTACAATAGATGAATCAGTCCACAGGTAAGTTCCCTCGATGTTTATACCCAGAGCGTCAACAAAAAAGTGGCTCTGAGCACTATGGGACTTAACTTCTGAGGTCATCAGTCCCCTAGAACTTAGAACTACTTTAACCTAACTAACCTAAGGACATCATACACATCCATTCCCGAGAAAGGATTTGAACCTGCGACCGTAGCGGTCGCATGGTTCCAGACTGTAGCGCCTAGAACCGCTCGGCGAGCGTGAACAATGGGCGACAATAGCCGTGAAAGCAAGAGAGCCCCATAGAGTTCCAAGCGACATAACGACAGGCTTTTCAGTGCAGCCACTCGAGTTTTGAAGCTCATTAGTTTGACACATGTGACTCCTTGCTGATTAGTTGGTCGTACATACATACCAGAATCCATGCTGTTGTATGATCCTGTCCTTTTGTCCGTCCTGCAATGACTCTACGATCAGCACGAATGTTGTCTGTCATAAGAATTTCGTTGTATAGTGTCTGCCACAAGCAGTGCAACTCTGGAGGCAAGGGCTCGTCCCATGTTAACTTATGCTGTCATAGACGTTGCAAAAATATCTTGAAAGTGATCGCAGTGGGACTTATTAATTCCAACGGATCAAAAATGGAAGACGTGACACAGTACAGTGCGTTTTGTGAAGCTGTAGACATTACGTGCTGGTTTCACACTGTTCATAATCTGAAACTGATCAACAACTGGATGCAAGAGTAAACCTAAGGTTTTAACATCCTCGTCGTAATCAAGCCTTTAAGGTTGTTGCGTTTCTTGCAACTCTGAGGGGATATTTTCGAGTAGTTCCGCACTGTAGCTTCGCCATTTCTTCAAGAGCTTCGTGAGATATAGGTGAACCTTGATTGTAGCCTTTACCATATCGCAACCTCACCCTCTTGACGAGATGATTGTGACAGACACCGTTCTACAAGAAAGGGTGCTCTAGCCTTTCCATACATGACTGCCTTTAATTGGTATTCCTGCAGTGGTGCAGAGCTATCACTGCTCCACAATATTCTTTGGTAAGCGCGATCTTTATTCGCTATCAGAACGCGTCGATACGTCTTCTCTATGTCTGCTGTGAAGGCAATGCAACAGAAGCGTAATATTATGGAGCACAAATCCTGTTTAACAGTTGGACCTACCATTAGCAAGCTGTTTAGACACAAATTCGTGTCCGTTTTGGCAGGACAGTCACAAACCATTCTTGTTTTAGTAGTCGAGCTAGCTTCCTTAATGACAGCATAATGTGGCATGTAACATGAAATGGCAGCTGTCGTGGCTACTGGTTTCATTGCTAAGTCTTCATACTCCCTCTTAAGCTGCTTCCAGGAAACCAGTCAGAACAATGATGGGTAAAAATAAATCTGAGAACTTCCTCTGTAACTAAGACAATGGTTGCGATTGACGATATCCCCAAGTGCGCCTTCAGATCTGAATTTTCCATTACCATGTCAGCAACAAGGTATAACATTGTTGTGTGTATTTTTGTGAAAAGTAGCATTTGTTTAATCTATTAACCATTTCTCTGATCATCTGTAAATCTTAGGAGAAGTGGTAGCATTCAGTTACCACGTAACTGCCCACAAATGCTATATATATTCGACCAAGTCAAAAATCTTTGGAAGACTTATTGAAAGAATGCATGGAATTTTTATGCATTGACTGGTACATCAGAGAATAGTTAAGCTGGTGCTGGAACCAGCAGCAGAGCGAAAAAATAGTATAGGTAGAGCCAGACCAGAACACGTTAAACGAAAACGGATTACAGAAGATGTCATGTGTAACATTTACGTCGTGACAAAAGGATTAGCAGAGGACTGGCAAATATGGAGAGTAGCTTCAAGCCAGTCGAAAGACAGAGGACTACAAAATGATCACAGCTATGATTAGAAGGAATGCTGTGGGACTTCAACGCACTTTGTTTACACTTCTGACGTAGGTTATTGATCATAACAAAGGTCACTGAACATTTATTGATAACATCCAGCGATCCCTTTGTTTCGATGAGGCCACAATGATAATTTTCACAAGCCAAATCACGTTCTGATGAAGTCAACAGGTGAAATGCGGGATATTTGAAAAATTGTCGGGAAAATAAAGGAGTTAAAGATAGCGGTGGGTGGTAAGTTTCAACAAATAACGCGCGCGCTCGCGCGTACACACACACACACACACACACACACACACACACACACACACACAAATTACTGTATTTCCACAGTTCTATTGTTTACCAAACTATATAAGCACCTAAAACTCTGAAAAAGCAGTAAATTTCTTTCTGTCATCTACTTTATACGCCACTAAAAATTTTGTACATGGCTGCACGTCCAGAGTCCATGAATAGTTACAACTGAAAGAAAAACAGCCCTCGGTCACTATTTTTAACGAATTAACCGGGTGTCAACACTGCTAGGAGTGTCTTCCTCAGAATTTAAATCAAAGAATGGTCTATATTCTATAACATGGTCACAGAATTATGACTAAAAACGTATGATAGAGTATAAGTACGGAATCATCGTGAAAGACTGGCAGTACTTATATGTCATTTATAAAATAATAAATATTCCAAAAGGTTGCACAACGGACCTGCACCACGCAAGTAACGAGCAGCCCTTAGTGGTTCGCCGTCACAGTTTTCTTAATCTTAAATATCTTTGTGACTAATGCTTTTTTGGCGTATTTATTATTTTATAAATGATGAAACGTCCCCTTAGAACAATTTTACACGACTGTGCTTAAACTGACACACAATATTATTTAGCGCAACGCAATCTGACTATCGAAGATCCCTGCAAAAGAATGGCCCTGAGTAACATTAAACTATACCTTTCAGAAATCACTTACCTCACAAAAATCTTCATTACTCGAACTACTGCAATACAGCGAGCGCCACTACTGCCAGCTAAATAAAAGATTCAAACTACAGAAGGCACTAACTACTAGTAGGCATAGTTAGCAAATGAAAGATTTTAATAGAGAACAAACATTGTATTTACTTTAATAGTCATAATATATATAGTAGTTCATAATATCCAGTATTACAAATTTTCAGAACTCCGCCATCTCTCTCCCCACATCCACGACTACTGGCGGCTCACCTCCAACTGCGCAACGCTACGCGCTGTTCACATCCAGCTGCCGCTGCCTAACACTACAATGGCAGACAACAATGCAAACTAGCCACAGACTGCACACAGCACAGCCAGTGATTTTCATATAGAGCGCAACGTAACGTTGCCAATAAGAAAACATAAACAGCCTACTTACATAGATTTTCATATAGAGCGCTATGTAACGTTGCCAATAAGAAAACATAAACAGCCTACTTACATAGCCCCCATGCTCCCCACAAAAAATTTTACAAAATATTTTTGGGCAGTGGCCAATAATGATTTGAAAAAATTTTTCATAATTGCAATAACAAAGATATCAAATGAACACACTTATTTATACAATGTTGGTCAAAAGCTAAAATTTTCTCACAGTGCATAAAGACAGTCCAGATTGTTCATCACAGTAATTACAGTTTTTTTTCACAAAGTCTCATTAGTAAAAAAAACTGCACACAGAAGTAGTGGATTTCCATGCAGTCTTGAAGAAGTAGTGGTGTCCTTCCAACGGAAAGACAGTGCTGACTCTTGACATGCTGACAGGTAATGGGCCACAATGGAGCAAACCCACAGCAGAGTCATTCGAAGTTCTGACGAATATTGGTAGGTAGGTCATCACAGAGCAGACCCACTGCAGTCCTGGTAGAGAGTATTGGTGGGCCACCAGAGGTGCAGACCCAGTGTAGTCCTTGTAGAAATTGTGGTACTGGTGAGTCAGCAAAGGTGTAGACCCACTGTAGTCCTTGTAGAAATAATGGTATTGGTGAGTCAGCAAAGGTGTAGACCCACTGTAGTCCTTGTAGAGATGGCCAGCAGCCATCTGTTGTGACTGTGCGGGTGCACAATCACCATTGAAGAGTGACAGTGACAGTCTCATATAAAAATTTCACAGGTCGAGAATTTACGGTGCAAATGTGTAGAAACAAAATCCTATGAATATAACAGTGTCCAAAAAAAAAATTTTCGCCGGCATTGTGATACATTCACGCATTTACACACATTTCATAACTCTTAAAGTACGATTCTTGGTTTCCAACATCCTTTTTCACAAGTCAACTAACTTCTATTCATTATTGATATACATATAAATACGTAATCACATTCCTCATATATGGTAGCATCATCTTATTGACATAAACATACCTCAACAGCATAATACACATTGTCGTCGTAAAATTAACATCATAACACCTCAGTCAAATCTCAAAAAAGTCGTAGCTTTCTGCAATAATTTCAAACTATAAAAAATATTCTCTGCTCATTTCAATAGTGTCATCTGCCTCAAACGTACTTTAAAAATCATGATCTCATACCAAATACATCATTCAAAGCTCTCATAGTATCACAATGGGTCCAAAAAAATATGAAGAGTTCACACAGTACAGACAAAATACAATTTCGTAAGTGTGAAGTTACCCAACAGTGTAATTACGTAAACAAGTGTCACTAACCTAGTAAAAAAGTTTGTCTCTCTCAGTTAAATGATCAGATAGCTGTGTAATTTGTGTTTTAGAGAAATATGGTACCGATGTGTAAAGTTGTATAAGCAAATACCATATTAGCTAGGGTTCCTTGTGCTTGCCAAACACATGGTACACAAAGTAGGCGTGTACCCCCCTGAGGATTAATGTAATTATACCCTCAGGTGTTACAGATTACAAGAATGGAATGAAATGTATTACGGAAAACCTTTGTATCATTGTACTTCAAATATCTTTGAAAATAAATGTTTTAAGTACAAAATTAATCACTCAAATACGTGTCCTGTAGCGCTAAATGTGCGTCTTGTTGTAAGATAATCTCTGTGGAAGTGTCGTAGTTATCGTCCTCCGAAAGCTAAGTTCTGCAGAAGCCAATGTACTTATCTCATGATACACAAAAGTGAAATGCTTTGCGTATAGATATCTTAGTTATTACGCTTATTACCGTGATGAGGAAAGTACTGTGCTGTAACGTATTGTTGTCCTACGGAAAAGGCTGTCTCATTGTAGCTATACCACAAAAGTTACTATTAAACAGGTTTTACTTTCCAGAAGAATTCAGTAAAACTGTGCAGATATGAAACAGATACACCGAAAAAGCAACATTGTAAATTGTCACTGATTAGTAGCGTCATGATAAAATCGTGTAGCTGTCACATTAACTAACCACTGTGTCATCTGGTATCTCACAGAAAGTACTTTAAATCCAGAACGTATTTTCAAGTAAACCAAAATATTGCATTAGAATCTCATTAGCAGTACCAGATATAATGTTATTTTTCTCAGAGCCAACCGGCGTACGTGTATGCCTGCGGTGTGAGTCATTGTCTGTCTCTTTGTTGCCGCGCATCGTTACTGGGATTAGGAGGCCTAACTTCCACAAATTCGCCTTGCCGAGAGGGCCCAGCTCTGTTTAAAGCTCGCCAGTTCTGATGGAATTCAGGTCTGTCGTTTTGTCGGTAGTTTACACAGTTTCTTTCGTGTCGGTCACGTGGTGGAGAATTTCTCCCTGAATTGTAACTGTGCGCTGAACTGTTGCGTCTGAAATTATTCTGTCTCTCGTGATAATAATTGTTCTGGTTGCCAAATTGTCTGTTTCTATGAGTGTCTCTGTCATATTCATTACTACGGAAATGCGATCTTTCCCTGTAACTATTACTCTGCCAGTGGTTGACATACGGGTGGTGTCTGTTTTGGTCACGATTTACGTTGTAAGAATAGGCTTGTCGTGGCCATTTATTGTTTCTGTCGTCACGGAATTGTGACGGATGTGACCTGTAGTGATTGTTTTCCTGTTTTCGCATCCCGCGACTGTCTGTGTCAATTTCTAATTCTTGTAAGAGTCCCTGAAAAGCTTCAGTGTCGTCTTTGCAACGTCCTGCCAAAATAATATGCCGTAAATGTTCAGGTAATTTGATTAAGCAAATGCGGATGAGTTCTGAGGGGCTGTATGGGTTTGACAGGTACTGATTCTTGTGCAACATGTCTTCAAAATATTTGACAAGACTGGAAAATTCAGATTGTTCAAAGTGTTTCATCATCATGATGCTATGTTTTACTCGGTCTTGTGTAGCTTGTGACCAATATGCTGAGAGGAACGCATGGTAAAATTCTCCTTCACTGTGACAATCGTGAATGACCGATCGCATTCTTACAGCTGGTTCATTCTCCAAGTAGCCACACATAAATTCTAATCTGTGCTCCAATGCCCAGTTGGGAGGAAAACAATGAGAGAATTGATGGAGCCACGCTTGTGGATGAATGTCGTTGGCAGAATTCTTAAACGTTTTGAATTTACGTGTAGTAATGAACAGCTTATAGTCAAAATCATCGTGTCGGCGAGTAGCATGTCGGTCATTTTTACGTCGTGTCGGCGGTTCCATCTCAAAATTCGGTGCACATTGCCAATTTCTTTCATAACTTCTGAAATGCCCTGTGTTATTATTTTGTGACTGTTCCATATTTCTATGCCCCTCTTCCCGTATTGGAGTGCGAGTGTCCTCTGAAGTACGTAATTCTTGTATCACCTGCGTCAACTGATCTTGTACTTCCCTGATTTCTCTTTTGTACTGTGTACTGATTTGATTTTGATTTTGTTTGAATTTTCTTATTTGTTCATACTCTTCTGTGTCAGTGAAGGCTATGGGTCTTGTGTCATTCAGATCATCATCTACCTTTGTAGATAAGTTAGTGACCTGATCCGAAAGTTCGGCTACTTTCTCCGATAGTGAACACATTTCCTCAGTGTGTTTTTCTGAACCAAGTTTCAGAGTGTCCATTTGTGTTGAAATCGAATCTACTGCGTCCTTTAAGTTTTCCTGAGTTTTTGCAAGTTGCGTAACCGAATCAGTAGATGCAACTGAGTCAATTTTAGCCCACAAGGTCTCATGATTTTCATGAACAATGGTTTGCAGTTCTTTTATGGCTGCTTCGTGATTCTGTAATGCATTTTTATGACGCGAAAAAATAGGTTGGAAATGCTCACAAATTTGTGTTTTTACGTCATTACAGACTTTTTGACATTTCGATTCAATGTTTTGTAACTCAGTAGTTAAATTTTCACGTGTTTGTTCAAGTGTGGTGTCTAACTTTTGAAGATTTTGTTCCATTGTGTCTAACTTTTTAAGATTTTGTTCCACTGTGTCTAACTGTTGCTGTGTTTGTCTCTGGTATTGTTCCATTGTGTCTAACTTTTGAAGATCTTGTTCCATTGTGTCTAACTTTTGAAGCTTTTGCTGTGTTTGTCTCTGATTT
The DNA here is from genome assembly GCF_023864275.1 of Schistocerca cancellata. Taxonomy (NCBI): domain Eukaryota; kingdom Metazoa; phylum Arthropoda; class Insecta; order Orthoptera; family Acrididae; genus Schistocerca; species Schistocerca cancellata. Next base: position 244,471,374 of record NC_064626.1, on the reverse strand, counting down.
TGTTCCATTTGTTGCATTAGTTGTAATAACAATGCATTAGTGTCTGGAATCTGTTCCTCTACGCTTTTCGGCAGTGCATTTGCACCGGCAACATTCACATTTTGACAAGCTGAAAATGTGTCTTGACTTATTTGAGAAAACGGTGAGGACGCAAAACCTGAATCTACAGTATTTGTAAAATTGTGTCCTGTCATTTCTGATTCCTGAGGCGAGCTGTTGCCGACCGATCGATCGATAATGCTTCCCAGTTCACAACCTGTTTCACTGTCTGCACCATTATTTGCCGCCCGCTCCATTTCCCTATGCACAATTACCAAATTACTACTTGGAATGTCTGTTAATTCACTACACAGTGGTGCTGATAAGATACGCTCGTCGTCACTATTATTTCTCAGTTTACTTTGGAGCCTAGGGTTACGTTTTTCACACGCCATTATTGTGACAGTATTTCACAGAATAACACAGAAAAACACAATTTGAAGAGTAAAAATAAGAGAACACATTAACATAGCACTGAAAATAATATCTAGTTACTTGCAGCTGCGTAATACTTGGTGCAAATCTACCTGCATGCCACAACTGTTTTACTGTGCAACAATGAAAAACCACAACTACCAAGGAAATTCTCTCTATAATTACGCGCTAGCAATAAACAAAAGCTACACTAAATACACAAACTACAAGAAAAAATCAGAAGATTCCAGTGAGATATCCTTGGCTAAGGGTCGACATATGAAACGTCCCCTTAGAACAATTTTACACGACTGTGCTTAAACTGACACACAATATTATTTAGCGCAACGCAATCTGACTATCAAAGATCCCTGCAAAAGAATGGCCCTGAGTAACATTAAACTATATCTTTCAGAAATCACTTACCTCACAAAAATCTTCATTACTCGAACTACTGCAATACAGCGAGCACCACTACTGCCAGCTAAATAAAAGATTCAAACTACAGAAGGCACTAACTACTAGTAGGCATAGTTAGCAAATGAAAGATTTTAATAGAGAACAAACATTGTATTTACTTTAATAGTCATAATATACAGTATATAGTAGTTCATAATATCCAGCATTACAAATTTTCAAAACTCTGCCATCTCTCTCCCCACATCCACCACTACTGGCGGCTCACCTCCAACTGCGCAACACTACGCGCTGTTCACATCCAGCTGCCGCTGCCTAACACTACAATGGCAGACAACAATGCAAACTAGCCACAGACTGCACACAGCACAGCCAGTGATTTTCATATAGAGCGCAACGTAACGGTGCCAATAAGAAAACATAAACAGCCTACTTACATAGATTTTCATATAGAGCGCTACGTAACGTTGCCAATAAGAAAACATAAACAGCCTACTTACAATGACATATAAGTACTGTCAGTCTTTCACGATGATTCCGTACTTATACTCTACCATACGTTTTTAGTCATAGCTCTGAGACCATGTTATAGAAAATAGACCATTCTTTGATTTAAATTCTGAGGAAGACACTCCTAGCAGTGTTGAAACCCGGTTAATTCGTTGAAAACAGTGACCGAGGGCTGTTTTTGTTTCAGTTGTAGACTAAAAAAAATTGTGGTAAACAAAGCCATGGTGCGCCTTTTTTGGCACACCTGCTCTTTGGTGTGCGCCTTTTTCGGCACACCCGCTCTTTGACGCGTTTCTATCGATTACCCGGCTGTACTAGGATCTTAGGCCCTGTTGTGATCTCGCGGGTGTTTGGCGCTCGAAGCAGTTGGTGTTAGACCCGCTACGAGGCGCAAGGATGTGCTTGCGTGGACGGAAGAGGAAAACACGCGTGCTCGGCCAGCAGCGGCACGGCGGATCTACCTCGTAAAGCGGTCGCGAGTTTGTGGTGGACCTGCCTGATGTCAACTCCGGGCGCTGTTCGTCGCATTGCTTTGGTGCCTGTTTTCTCGGAGAGACCCATCCCTGGAGACCAACCCGAACAACGCTCTCCAACGAAGGTGTAAGTGATTTTGGTACCTTCATTTCGTTGAACGATTTGCGTTGCAGTGAGTGTACTTGTTACTTGGTTGCCCTAATGTACGTGTTGTTGAAGTAAGAGCAGCCGGCAGAGTGTGTAACTGCATGGAGACCAGCATTAATTATTTATTTTTAAAAATCCGCTGGTTGGATTGCTATTAGGAAGCTCATTAGCTCGAAGGTGTGTGTGTTATATATATTGGGACAGTATCCAGAAGTGTATGTATTGTATGTATGAGATTTTCAGTGTATTTTGATTGCCATCAAATCGACGTCCCTTGTCTATTGCTGTAAAATTTGGGTCACTTCTATTCAAAGCACTTACTCAGTTATTAGAAAAGACTCATATTCTGTAAAGCTAGTCATTTTTACATAGTTCCTTTATGTACGTGCATTTATTTGAAAGCACTCGCTCAGTTGTTAGTAAAGGCTCCTATTCTGTAAAAGGCAATAATTTGCACGTATTATTTAATACGCGTGCAATTAATGAAATGTACTCACTCAGTATTAGTAAAAGAGGAATTGGTTTCTCATTTATTTGTTGTTTATTGATCTCTTAATTTATATTAATTGATGTTTTCTTGGTGTTTGCCGTGTCTTCTGTGGTCTGTTTGTGTTCCAGTTTTCTGTGAGTTGGGGGGGTGTGGTAGCGCCATGTTCCCTTTGGTGCACAGAAGCTGTGACGTGCCGTCTAACGCAAAGTGACTCCCAGTTGGGCCCTGGGGTTTAGGTGTTGATTTGGACAACTGGTCTGCTGCTTCCGGCATTTTAAGTCAAGTCACCTTTTGTCCAGGGCAGCCTGGCATCACTGCCCATTTGGTAAACATTTAACGTGTTTCATGTATATTTTTTTAAAAAATATAGGTTTTTTATTTGCTAGGGAATGAATTGTGTTAAATTGTAACTTTCTGTGATGTTGTGTTATTTGAGTTCTTAACGAACTGGTGTCCGTTCCATAAGTCACTTTATATTGCAAATTATTGCTCTTTTAAATAAATTATCTGCGACACATTTCTTTAAATCACTTTCTGATTTTAATTTATTGTTCCTTTACCCATTGAAATCTCTGTGGCTCATCTATTTAAGTCAGTTTTCAAAATTGTAATTTACTTCCTTGCTTGAGAAGCAAGCTATCAGTGATATTTTGGTATTGTCTTAAAGATGGCCACGTGTTGATTGTCTCTTAGCTGTTTTATAAATATTGTCTTTGAATAAATTGTTAATTTATCGATTTGGTAGTTTTTGTGTTTAAGGCCTGACATTACAGGGGCCCTGACCTTCCATGCTAAGTGTACCCCTCACCCCGACTTCCTCAGTCACAAATTCTGCTTCTTCAGCAATTACAAATCTCTGTGCCGTACATGACTAAAAAAAGTCATGTGATATAAACTCCACTAAAAAATGTCGATGCCAAATACTTTACTGCCTCATCCGTAAATTTTACACGTCATAGTTACACTTCGTAAGAAATGTTAATGTTAAATTTCATTTCTCACTGTCTCTCGTAATGATTACTTGAATGTGGAATCAACATTTTATTACAGAATAGAATGACAAGGAATAAAATGCCAAAAAAATTGCTGAAGGTAAAAATTTTATTTCCGTTTCCACACACATTTTCACTGACACACCAAACACTTAATGTGTCAGCACACGTTTTCAGTTGGAGTGCAGGTAAATTTTTATTATAGAAAAGCATTACATTTCTTTCACCGTTCAGCAGTCGGAGATTTTCTCCGCTCAGAGACTAGGTGTTGTACTGTCCTAATCATCATCATTTCATCCCCATCGACTTGCAAGTCGCCGAAGTGGCGTCAGATCGAAAGACTTGCACCAGGCGAGCGGTCTACCGGATGGGAGGTCCTAGTCACACGTCATTTACTTTTTATCGTTCAGTAACAAGGCCCACTCCGCTCACTGGCATCATCTGGAAAAATCTCGCCATAACTTTTTCAATAACTTCACATTTAACTCTGCAGTCTTAGGTTTGCATTTGCGAATACACTTTTTTTATTCGAGCACAAGACGTGAGGAACAACCGTGGCCTCTATACTATGACCGTCATATTCTGGTAACAAGACATGCGAAAAATACGGAATAATTGAGCATCTGCCATTCAGCACCATGTCCAGTTGAGCTCATACTGTAATGGTGATTTTCCCATTCACTGTTTTGCTGAAGTTATATTTAACTCGTAGTACTGCGCTTTTAAATACTGAATAAACAACCAAAAGGAATCATGCTGCTTTAAGAACCACTCAACATCCGAATTGCAGTTTCCTGCAAAAGAAATCAATTGTGTATGACGTAAAATCCTTCATATCAAAGACAACATTGTACATAATTGTGAAAAATAATCATAGAACTCAGAAGTCTCATGCAGCAAACAACACCGGTTTTCTTGAATTATAACAAGTAACTGACAAACAAAACCATAATTTTTTTTAGTAGTAGAGCATAGAATGAAATTTTCACTCTACAGCGGAGTGTGCGCTGATATGAAACTTCCTGGCAGATTAAAACTGTGTGCCGGACCTAGACTCGAACTCGGGACCTTGGCCTTTTGCTGGCAAGTGCTCTACCAACTGAGCTACCCAAGCACGACTCACGCCCCGTCCTCACAGCTTTAATTCCACCAGTACCTCGTGTCCTGCCTTCCAAACTTTGCAGAAGCTCTCCTGCGAACCTTGCAGAACTAGCACTCCTGGATGAAGGGACATTGCTGGCACATGGCTTGGCCACAGCCTGGGGGATGTTTCTAGAATGAAATTTCCACTCTACAGCGGAGTGTGCGCTGATATGAAACTTCCTGGTAGATTAAAACTGTGTGCCGGACCGGGACTCGAACTCGGGACGTTATATTTATTTTCTCATAAAAAAAGCACAACTCAGAAATTTCGAAGCGAATTACTTTTTCCAGACCAAAACTGTTACAGTATGGGCAAACAAATCAGTTTTGTAGCTATTCAACAAGAATAATGTACTCAACAACACAATGCTCACGTAACAGTATGAAATTCCACTACAGGGAAAATGCATGAAGTGTCAGTGCCGAGCCGGCCGAAGTGGGCGAGCGGTTCTAGGCGCTACGGTCTGGAACCGCGCGATCGCTGCGGTCGCAGGTTCGAATTCTGCCTTGGGCATGGATGTGCGTGAGGTTAGTTTAAGTAATTTTAAGTTCTAGGGGACTGATGACCACAGCAGTTAAGTCCCATAGTGCTCAGAGCCATTTGAGCCATTTTTGTCAGTGCTGCTTCGTTGTAAAAAATTAATTTAAAACCATATGTATTAAAAGTTACACACAAAACCACTAAGCAAGGATCAAACTCTACTTCAAATCTTTAAGAGAATTTTTATAATAAAATGAAATCCAAATAAGCATCATCTGCAACATAACAGTTAAATAAGGAGCGGGTTGATCGCATAGACGATAACGAAAAATCAAATGACATCAAATACAGTGGCCAAAAGAATATGCATTTGGAAAGCTTAAGGAATTGAGAATTCACAGATATGAAGCACAGTTAGAAAGCAGGTGCTGGTTTCATAATATGTGCTTGTCAGGCTGGTTCAAAATGGTTCAAATGGCTCTGAGCACTATGGGACTTAACTACTGTGGTCATCAGTCCCCTAGAACTTAGAGCTACATAGACCTAACTAACCCAAGGACATCACACACATCCGTGCCCGAGGCAGGATTCGAACCTGCGACCGTAGCAGTCGGGCGGTTCCGGACTGAGTGCCTTAACCGCGAGACCACCGCAGCCGGCTCTTGTCAGGCTGAATTCACTCAGTACACACAGCAGCGTACATCATTTAATAACATCTGCAAACCTCCAACACAAGAGAACAATCCTGTTTAGCAATACACTCACACAGAAAATTCCGCTGTCTCCAGTTTCTGCTTCAGTAACAGCCGGCCAGATAGCCTTGTAGCGAACTGTGACCAGTCTCGCCGAAGCCCAAGTCTCTGGCCAACCTCCCTTCCTTTTTCAAATGGCTCTTAGCACTATGGACTTAACTGCTTTGGTCATCAGTCCCCTAGAACTTAGAACTAATTAAACCTAACTAACCTAAGGACATAACACACATCCATGCCCGAGGCAGGATTGGAACCTGCGACCGTAGCGGTCACGCGGTTCCAGACTGTAGCGCCTAGAACCGCACGGCCACTCCGGCCGGCCCTTCCTTTTTGTTGCCGTCCACCGCGGCAGCCACGGCGAACAGTTAAATCCAACGACCGCTTCCACTACTGAGCTGTGTGCCTTGTAGATACTCGCTCGTCGTCGAAAACCACTGCTATCTGTTCAGCGAAGGTTCGCTCGGTGGCGCCTGTGTCGCGATGCACGAGGCGCACCGCCGCCAGCGACCTGATCAACCATGTATGCCGTACAATGCGTGGGTTTTAACGTGTGGCGGCTGCGTGACGTCTTGTGACTGTTTCCTGATGCTCCCTCTGACATTCCCAAAAACCTCTGGTTATTCCAAATTGCCCAGGTCCCATTTCCTTAATTTTATATCTTTTTCCAATTTCTTCAGTTTTAATCTCCAGTTCATGACCAATAAATTGTGGTTAGAGTCCACATTTGCCCCTACAAATGTGTTACAATTTAAAATCTGTTTCCTATATCTCTGTCGAACCATTATATAATCTATCTGGAAACTTCCAGTGCCTCCAGTTCTCTTCCACGTATACAACCTTTTTTTATGATTCGCAAACCAAATGTTACCAATGATTAAATTATGCTCTGTGCAAAATTCTACCAGGCGGTACGTCATTCATTCCTTTCCCTCAGTCCACACTCACCAACTATTTTTCCTTCTCCTCCTTTTCCTCTTGTCGAATTCCAGTCTCCCAATTAAATTTTCGTTTCCTTTAATTATCTGAATAATTTATTTTATCTCATCGTACATTTCTTCAGTCTCATCTGCAGAGCTAATTGGCTTATAAACTTGTACTACTGTGGTTGGAATGGGGTTCTATCTTGGCTACGATAATGTCTTCACTATGCTGTTCATAGCAGCTTACCCGCATTCCTATTTTCTTGTTCTTTATTAAACCCACACCTGCATTATCCTTATGTGACTTTGTTTTATAACCCTGTATTCACCTGGCCAAAAGTCCTTCCCAGTTAAGGTATTTGACACTCCACGCCCCGATCCGTAGAGGAGGAGGAGGAGGAGATTAGTGTTTAACGTCCCATCGACAACGAGGTCATTAGAGACGGAGCGCAAGCTCGGGTAAGGGAAGGATGGGGAAGGAAATCGGCCGTGCCCTTTCAAAGGAACCATCCCGGCATTTGCCTGAAGTGATTTAGGGAAATCACGGAAAACCTAAATCAGGATGGCCGGAGACGGGATTGAACCGTCGTCCTCCCGAATGCGAGTCCAGTGTGCTAACCACTGCGCCACCTCGCTCGGTCACCCGATCCGTAGACATCCTCCTGAATAGTCCCCCCCCCCCCTCTCCGGAGATTCGTATGGGGACTATTTTATCTCCGGAATATTTAACGCAAGAGGACGCAATCATCAATCAACCACACAGTAGAGTTACATGCCCTTGGGAAAAATTATGGCTGTAGTTTCCCCTTGCTTTCAGCCGTTTAAACTGTCAGCAGAGCAAGTCCTTTTTGGTTGATGTTACAAGACCAGATCAGTCAATCATCCAGACTGTTGCCCCTGCAGGTACTGAAAAGGCTGCTGCCCCTCTTCAGGAACCACACGTGTGTCTGGCCTCTCAACAGATACCCCTCCGTTGTGGCTGCACCTACGGTACGACTATCTGTATCGCTGAGGCACGCAAGCCACCTCACCGACGTCAATGTCCATAGTTCATACAGGATAACAGACAAATTTTCTTCCTCATCTCGAGTCCAGCTCACTTCCACACCTTAATCTGTCTTGCAGTGTGCTACGAGGTATTTTAAAAATTTCACCAGTGTGTATTGTCTTTTCAAACCTTTCGCAGTCCATTTTTTTTATCCATTTGATATTAAAAAATAGATAACATTGGTTTACAGGATGCCCATATAGTTTTATTCGACAGCTATGTCCTAAAACGTAGAACTCACCTTCGCGTTTAATCCATTTCCACTCTATTAAATGACTTTCTGTGTCCTATGAGGAATTTAAAACTCTTTGTGATCTACAAACCTGCCGTAACAGCTTGCTTTGCCTTTTTCAAATCTTCTACAGCCCATTTTACTTGCTCGGTTTTCCTTACATGTGTTCTAACAATAATATTACTCGAATGATAGTCATTATGCCGAATGTATAGCTTCATCCAGTCATTGAGCGATGCAAAGTAGGATTTTACTTGAAACTGTATAATCGGCAGAAGCAGTGAAACAGGCTGTTAATTATGGTCAGTACTATGGCTTGAAATAATCTTAGTCTCTTGGAAGGCAAAGGAAAACTGGCAAGATAGCTCACATTATGGCCCGTTAATACAGGAGACCACAACCGAGTCGACTTCATCAGAACCAGCCCCCGCTGAGGACATTATGAACAAATAGTACGTAAGTTTGGAACAACATATTTATTGTCATATTATCAACAACACACATGTAGGAATCACTTACTCTGACTCCTCAAGAAACTACAGTATAAATCTACATTAGCGAATTTGAAGATATGTTAAGAAACTCTCTAATGCTGTGTGAAACTTAAGTGGTAAATAGCGATCAAACGGATCGAGAAATATCTTACAAATTATCGAATAACTACCAATTTGTTGGCTATAATCACAACACTCATACGACGACACTGTGAAAAATTCATTGGATCACCACCGTATGTCAGTGCTAGCGCAACGAGGTTCCCAAGTAACAGGAGGTCATCCTTTATGAGTAAGCAGGTGACCTGTCAGTGCTCTGGCTAGAGTTCTGTTGTGAGAACGTCTATTTTTTGTTCATATACAGTGATTTGTGAAGATGGAAAAAAAGTCAAGATTCGAGCAGTGATTAAGTACCTCACGGAGAAATGTATGAAAGAGAAGAGATTCCAGGCCGATTTTCATAACACATTGGCCGACTTTCCTTTTTCATATTCATCTGTTGCCAAGTGAAGAAAACAAATTTGATTAAAACAGCTTAGATGACGATCTTCATAGTGGTCAGACAAGATACACCACTACCTCAGAAATTTTTGCAAAAGTTCATAAAATAATCACGGTGGAACGCTGACTGAAAGAAGTTGCTGAAGCTGTAGGGATGTCATCTTAATGGGCACATTATATTTCAACAGTGAAACTGGTTATGAGAATGTCATCTTCTAGATGGGCGCCGTGACTCTTAACAAGGATTAGAAATGCTCCGGAATGGAAGAGTCTGAACAATGCTTGATCCCTTTCGATACCAACCAACAAGATTTTATGTGCTGGTTTATGACCGCAGGTGAAACTTGCAACAGTCAAAACAGTGTAAATTTATTGATTCATGATGACTTAAGAAAGCAAATGCAGCGCTGCTGGCCAGAAAGGTCATGGTGTCAGTTTTCTGGAATGTTACAGTATTCCACTGACAGATTATCTTCCCATTGCTCAAACAATTATGGGATCAATTACAGTTCAAGGCACTCGGAAAAATGCCAGATTTGGCAAGGAAGTAAGTCATCTTTCATCAAGACAATGCGCCGCCAAGCAGAATGTCGTTGCCGTCACAAAAATAGATTAACTAAGATTGTTGCCACACCCACCTCATGCAACTGATTTGGCACCACCAGGCTTCCATCTCTTCCCCAAGCTCAATATTTCTCTCGGTGGATGAAGATTCTCTTCAAACGAAGAACTTACAGCTGCTGTTGACGTGTGTTTGGTGGGTCTAGAGGAATCTAATTTTCGAGATGGGACCGAGGCATTGGAACATTGATGGATCAAGTACCTTAGTCTAAACTGGAAAAATAAGAAAGCTTCACAGAAGTAAATCGTTTATTTCTATTTCATTCAAATTAGTCGTTTCTTTCTGTTTCATTCTGCTAAAAATATCACATACAGTCAGTAACTTCGTACCTCAAAATTAAACTCGCAACGATCCAGAGCCAGCAATTCTCTTTCATCTCCACAGGTTCTAATTTCCTTATTCGATCTTGAGTTCTTCCAAACTGAATGAGGTGCGTCATTGATCTGGACGACTGCTTACTTGATTGGCAAATTTTTCAACTACATGGCAAAAAAGGTTATGTAGCAGCATATCTGAAGACACTTTGCTGTTCCGAGAGCAGCTTGACTTGACAGAACGTCTGTTATTAGGTTGCATGTTACCTGAGATAACTGCTGATAGCTGTTTTTTTTAAGAGTAGCACCTGTGCTTAGTGTATGTTGAGCCATGGATATTTCAAACCACAGTTGTTTTGAGACTGCACTTCCCGCAAGTCATGCAAACTCATAAATGTAAACTTCATGTTCGCTCATGGTTTATCATGCTACATTTCATCACTGAAAAAATAATTCATAATTACCAGATTTACACAAAAGAAAGACCTTTCACAATGTCGCTACAGCAAAATTTATTGACATGGAGACTCGACGATTAAAAAATAAAATCTAGTACAACATCCTGAAAACTCACTTTTCTTACCTTTGCAATTATCTCTTCAGAGTTTTACGTTCCAATAAAGGCTTGCATAAATTAGTGAACGATCTGATGGATGTTCTTGTAAGAGTATATTGTGCTCGACGTTTCATTGTACTTGACCCTCGGCCAATATCCAAAGCTAGTCGTCACAGAAGGTGAGAGCATATGAAATGTAAGTGTGTGCTCGAAAATTTATGATACCTGTTGAACATGAAGTGAATTTTGTTATTAAAAATTTACGATAAAATACGTAATTACTCCTAAGTAGCAATCACACACAAGTGGTGAAGACCATTTGAGCATTAGCATGTCTCAACTCACGAGCTACGCATTTTGCAAGCCTCAATTTGTTGTGAGAAAAGCACACATGAATTTTTGTCGACTTGATATGTAACATGCTTGGAGATCGCGAAAATATTGACTTGCTGACTAAGTCCTTCTGCTTGTCGGAACTTGTCAACAGCTCCTGACTCAATAGGAAAATATGACATATGAATATGAAAATGAATCGAATGCTAGAGGATGTAAGTCAATGGTGCTGTTGTTGCCACTGCCATCCTCTGTACATGCAGCATCAAATTAGTAGTGCATATTAAATTTAAATTTTTTTATTACTGCTAATGATGATGTTAATAATAATAATAGTAATTTGCTTCTCAGTTACTTCTTATAATTCAAGAATGCATGTATTCCTCTGTCACAGAACTTGAAGCATCTGAGTGGAAGACGCATCAAAAACTGTCATGATTGGAGAAAGGCGAGTGGTACCCGATCTTAAGCACAAGACTTGTCAAAACCAAATTTTGAGTGTTGGTACTAGTCTATGTGGAGGATTGAAAGATATATCTACCAATAAGATTCTCAACTACCAGCAAAGGTGAACTTAACTTTCTCAAATGCAGCACCGTGTAGAAGGGTGAACCATATAGACACAGTTGATTTCGAAAATCGTGATGCGAACTACTGTCTGTGCCTAATAGAAAACTGGGGATATAAAAATGTCAGTTGCTATTTATAAGCTATTATCGAGTGGAGTAAGACAAGTTAATGTTCTCTCTCTCAGGGAAGACTTTGGTGATTCTGTGTTTATACTAAAACGTAAACTTTCACGGCCGGAAATATCATGTCCATTATAATTATCCGGGCTGTTATGCCGTGGTCGGTTGATGAATTCTGTGGTGATTCCCAACGTTTCGTCTCCGACTGCGGGAGACATCTTCAAGGGGGTCCGTAGCTTGATGGAAGGTCCAACACACACACTGGCTCGCTACTGACTGCCGCTAAATTCCGTGTCCGCGCGCCCCCGCGCCGCGGCGTGACGTCACGTGTTTTGAAAACGTCAGTGCAATTGGCCGCTGTCCGTCGCCGTCGATCGCCGTTGCCATCACCCAGTAGTGGACGAGTGGTACACATCTTCTTTAACACCGGCATCCATATACCGTTTAATTTACAAGCCCAGCAGGAAGATACAGGAATACCTTAGGCCTGCCAAGGACGATCGCAAACCATTGGAAAAATCTGGAGTGTATAGGAACCCATGCAGCTGTGGTGATGTTTATGTCGGTACCACCAAAAGAACTGTTTCTACACGTTTGGAAGAGCACAAGGGAAATTGTAGAAGAGGAGAAACGGAACGATCAGCTGTTGCGGAGCATGCTTTCCAGCCAGGGAACCACAATATTCGTTTCGAGGAGACGCAAGTACTAGCGGCCACGAGCGGATACTACGAAAGGCTCTACAGGGAGGCAATCGAAATCGCTAAACACCGAAATAATTTCAACCGAAAGGAGGAGGGCGTCAAATTAAACGGTATATGGATGCCGGTGTTAAAGAAGATGTGTACCACTCGTCCACTACTGGGTGATGGCAACGGCGATCGACGGCGACGGACAGCGGCCAATTGTACTGACGTTTTCAAAACACGTGACGTCACGCCGCGGCGCGGGGGCGCGCGGACACGGAATTTAGCGGCAGTCAGTAGCGAGCCAGTGTGTGTGTTGGACCTTCCATCAAGCTACGTCTCCCGCAGTCGGAGACGAAACGTTGGGAATCACCACAGAATTCATCAACCGACCACGGCATAACAGCCCGGATAATTATAATGGACATTCTGTGTTTAATTTGCAACGGTGTTTAGTTAACTTATATTAAGTCACTGGATCTGCTTCTGGTCGAAACGCTTTTTCATAAATAAATATGAAAATAATAAACGCACTTCAGAGGAAGGATTATGAACATTTCGTGGGTTTTGAAGTGTATAATAATCATGAATGTATTTATTATGCGGAAATGACACTGTTTCAACATAACAAATAGACTGATTTTTACAGTAAGAACATATTATTCGTATTTTACACAATTTCCCGACAAGTGGTTGGTTGGTTTGTGGGATTAAAGGGACCAGACTGCTACGGTCATCGGTCCCGACAAGTGGAAAATCGGTTCGATCCATAGTGCGCACCCTTTGTAAGTGGTACGGATGTAATTGTTGCTCACGCAGAACGTCCAGGATGTTACTGTAACTAACACGTTAGGAAGTTTAGGAGGAGGAGATTACTGTTTAACGTCCCGTCGACAACGAGGTCATAAGAGACGGAAGCACAAGATCGGATTAGGGAAGGATGGGGAAGGAAATCGGCCGTGCCCTTTCTAAGGAACCATCCCGTTATTTGCCTGAAGCGATTTAGGGAAATCACGGAAAACCTAAATCAGGATGGCCGGACGCGGGATTGAACCGTCGTCCTCCCGAATGCGAGTCCAGTGTGCTAACCACTAGGAAGTGTAGGGCGTCTTGTCACGATCCGCGCGGCTGCCCCCGTCGGAGGTTCGAGTCCTCCCTCGGGCATGTGTGTATGTGTTGTCCATAGCGTAAGTTAGTTTAAGTTAGATTAAGTACTGTGTAAGCTTATGGAACGATGACCTATGCAGTTTAGTCGCATAAGATCTTACCACAAATTTACATTCTTTTAAAATAGTGACAACAATAAGATTAGTAATTGACTGCTAGATGGAAGCATCACTGCACGTTTATAAACTCCGAAGAGTCCTTCTACATCTCACGAACATACTGTCCTTTATAACAGATTCACACGTACTATAGTACAAAAAGGGGCATGACCAGGGATCGAACTCGGACCCTTGGTACGAAGAACTCTACCAAATTACCCTCCCTGTGCTCCTTAAGTCATGTGGTACTTTTTATTTACCGTTTCTGCTCGTTCTCCTGGACTGCAGAGCACGGCACAAACTATGTCGATATTGTGGATGATATTCTATCGATATGTGTATGTGTATTGTGGATTGAACTAGGGACCTAAAATGACGGAGAGGATTCGTCCCCGCTGTAGTCTCAGTGGTTCACAAACCCACAACAGGCTACAGCGCAGTCCACTAACCCCACCACCACCCCACACCGAACTCAGGGTTATTGTGCGGTTCGGGCCACTTATGGATCCCCCCCACGGGAACGTCTCATACCAAACGAGTGTAACCCTAAATGTTTGCGCGTGGTAGAGTAATTATTGTGTATGCGTACGTAGAGACATGTTTTGGCAGCAATCGCCGACATAGTGTAACTGAGGCGGAATAAACCAGCCCGCATTCGCCGATGCAGATGGGAAACCGCCTTAAAAGCCATCCACAGGCTGGCCGGTACACCAGACCTCGACACTAATCCTCCAGGCGGATTCGTGCCGGGGACCGGCACGCCTTTCTGTTCGGGAAGCAGCGCGTTAGACCGCGCGGCTAGCCGGGCGGGCACATAGATATGTACCTTAGATACCAACGTAATGGTCTGACATCTGAAGGTTTGGGTGTTTTACTTATATTCAGAGAGTATTGTGATTGATATTCTATCGATCTACAACCATTCGTTACAGATCTGAGTGTCTGATATTATTAGTAATATTCAGAGATTTATATAAGTGTACCAGCACTCAAGACTGTTTGTTTCCATAAAGAACATTACTGTAATTGTACGTAACTCAGCACCGCAGAAGAATCTACAGCATTCATAGTTACGTACAACTCGGTGAATTAGTGTAAATAAACTTTTGCTGACGTCGTATTGTATTTATTGGCCACCTTAACTACCGATACAACAATGTGTGACTCCCTAATTCCTCCGGACTCCACAAAGCTGTCCTCTAGCCCACCAAGCGTAAGCCGCGCTCTCTCTACTGACTGGGCATTCACCGCCAATCAGCTACCAGACATAAACCTTCCTATCGCCCATCAAAAGTCCCATAAACAGCAGAGTAATCCCTTCTTTGCAGAATTGAACTATTGGAGTAAGTGTTTCGTTTCCCCAGTACAATAAACTGGCGAATTGCATATCACAAATTTCTCCGATCGTTGTGACTCACAAAGCCGATTCAAACTCATGTTCCCACATTACCATACACCCAGTTCATAAAAATGCAAGTATTCACATATCACATACGTCACATTTATCGCTCGTCTCACTCTGATAAAACATGAAATTAGAAATACTTAACGTAAAGCATTATGTCAGCAGAAGATAAAAACTATGTGCGAAAAATAAAGTGTTTTTCATAAAAGTCTCTGTAATTACAGAGGAATCCCACAGTAATTGCCAAATATTCAGTATTTCTTCTTTTCTTTCTTTTTCACCGATCAAATATTTTTCTATTATCTAATTTCCTCCACATTTCTTTTCAGTAACCAGTAGAATGCTGCTCTTTGTCTACTTAAAAGATCCAAAGGACACTGTCTTACTAACTAAGAGCTTATCTGCTGGTGTGATACCAAGGGTTCCTATCGGCTTAGTAGTATATTTTTCTTCTGTTTTCTTCTCATGGCCATGGAAAGCTTCAGGAAGCGCAATTTGAGGACTCACAAGCGAGGCCCGTATCCCACAACCGACACCTCTGTTGGCATGTGATACCGTTGTTGCCCATTTCTCACAAGTTTATGTAACACCACTAAGGCCTTTCCGCCTACCTGGTTCATATGGGAAGCGAAGTGCCAGTTTTCACCTAAATGAAAAGGGCAGCAAGCTTCTCTTTTATTGTGAATTTGATTTTTATTGTACATTTAGAGGAGAGCGTTGAACTTGATACAGCTTTCAAACTTTCGCCTCTTGCCACTCCCGTGGTAGAAGCTTAATACAGTTTGTATCATATTTTTCACTTATGACATTTACGTACGTACCGTAGTTTTTTCCGAAACTACAAAAATTAATCTGGAAATTTAAGATTTTTCTAAATGTGAAAACGTGTTCCAAGCTGCGACATGGTCATGTACTTACGAACAAATATTCAATTGACACTTAAAAGTGCTTCAGTCGAGAAAATGTTATTGGTAATGTACTTAATACTCTATCTGTTACGTTATTACTCTACTACACACTAATAAAACCAAGCAGAAGTATTATCAAAAACAGTTATTGGAAGCTGACACATATTTCCATTTTCAAGGTGGGTGAAACGGTTAAGACGTTAAAGAAACTTTGTTTATTTGCGAGTATCAGATGTTCCATGGTAAAAGATCTTCTGTTTCCGGGTTCAAGAGTGTGCACGATCGACGAAGTATGGTTAAACAGTCCACATGTTATATCAATAGTTGTAAAATACATAGCATTTTCATAACCCATAGTAACCTTAAGGACTAACAATATATTCCAAAAACCTTTAATGTCTTACATGGGGCTTAAATTTGAAGAACACGATGCAATTAAAAATGCCTCACAAAACACAGCCTAATGTCTAACCGCAACAAAATTGTAGAAAATGTCGGAAACTGCTTATGGCGGCGGCTAGTGCGCATTCCTTCCGCTGTTTAGTCATATTAATGTGATCACCTTTCAGAAGCCTTGTTAACCACCTTTCGCAGTGCGTCCCGCTGTAAGGAATGCAGGAAGAGCGTCGATGAGGTTTTGAACGGATATGGGGCCATGCCGACCCCAATGCCGTGACCATTTCTGCAAGGTTTGTCGGTTGTGATCCCACACTCCCATTGGGTTTAAATCTTGGGAGTTCCGTGGCCAGGGGAGTATGGTAAAGTCGTCCTGGATGTATGACACGTTGCACTGTCTCGCTGGTGGATGCCATCGTGCTGAGCAAAAAGATACTGCATGTAGATGTGGATGTGGTCCCCAACGATAAATGCATACTTGTGTTGATACGTTGCGCTTTCCACAATGAGAATATCATTAAGGGAATGTCACGAAAGCACTCCCTCCTGCGGCGTGGAATATTCCAACGATTGTTGCAAGGTGTTAGCTTTCAGACGTTTCACGCCGTACACCCCGACGGCCATCTGGCCGATGGAGCATAAAATATGATTCATCTGAAATAGCCACCTGTCGCCAATCAGTGGACGTCCAGTCGTGGTACTGCCGTGCAGATTCCAGCCTTTGTCGCAGATAAAGAGCAGTCACCATGGACGCTGAACGGTCGTTGAGGAGTTACTTGGTTGAGATGAAACTTGAGTTCACTACTATGTCCTAGAGACAAAACAACGGTCAAAGCAGTAGAAACATGAAGATTCTCCGCCAGCAAAGAAAGCAAAGACAATTCCTTCGGCGGGAAAGGTCATGGCATCAGTGTACTGGGATGCGAAACGGATTCTGTTTGTAGATTCTCTCAATTACTGGAGAGTACTATGCTAAACTCCTTTGCAACGAAACATACGCGAAAAAAGGCCAGTTTTAGCAAGGAAGAAAGTCATCTTCCATCAAGGCAATGTGCACCAGCACACATGTGCGTCGCCATGGCAAAATTACACCAACTAAGGTATGATTTGTTGCCACACCTGCCTTATTCACCTTTTAACGCTCCGTCAGACTTCCATCTCTTCCCAAACTGAAAATCGTTCTTGGATAACGAAGATTCACTTCAAACGTAGAACTGATAGCCGGAGTTGTCAATTATTTTGCAGGCCTGGGGGAAACTCGTTTTCGAGATGGGATCAAGGCACTGGAACATCGTTGGTCCAAATGCATGAATATAAAAGGAGACTAAATTGAAAGTTTCAGTGACGGAAGTACTTTTTTTCTATTCCATTACGAGACCAATCCACCCTCGTACCTTCAGACTACCCTCTACCGTTAACGATCTCTGATTTCACTTCTTTTATTACGATGATCATTTCTCCCTGTGTATGCTGGCGACAGTAAGATACACTCATTAAAAAAGGTTTTGCGTCACCTCGGTTCCGAGAGTTCCGGAACTTGTACAGAAAATTGGAATAGATATCAACATAAACATCACTTCCACCCTTTTCATTGCTCATGAAAACCACACATTGCGTGTTGTACCACCATACAGAGAGACCTTCAGAGGTGGTGGTCCAGATTTATGTACACACTGGTACCTCTAATACCCAGGAGCACGTCCTCTTGCATTGATGCATGCCTGTATTCGTCGTGGCATACTATCCACAAGTTTATCAAGGCACTGTTGGTCCAGACTGTCCCACACTTCAACGGCGATTCGGTGTAGATTCCTCAGAGTGGTGGGTGTAAACAGCCCTTTTCAATCTATCCCAGGAATTTTCGATAGGGCTCATGTCTGGAGAACATGCTGGCTACTCTAGTCGAGCGATGTCGTTATCCTGAAGGAATCATTCACAGGATGTGCACTGTTGGGGCGCGAATTGTCTACCATGAAGACGAATGCCTCGCCAATATGCTGCTGATATGGTTGCACTATCGGTTGGAGGATGGCATTCACGTATCGTACAGCCGTTACAGCACCTTCCATGACCACCATCGGCGTACGTCGGACCCACATAATGCCACCCCAAAACAGCAGGGAATCTCCACCTTGCTGCACTCGCTGGACAGTGTGTCTAAGGTGCTGCCTCCAAACACGTCTCCGACATTTGTCTGGTTGTGTACATATGCGACACTCATCGGTGAAGAGAACGTGATGTCAATCCTGAGCGGTCAGTTCGGCATGTTAGTGGGCCCATCTGTACCGCGATGCATGGTGTCGTGGTTGCAAAGATGGACCTCGCCATGGACATCGGGAGTGAAGTTGCGCATCATGCAGCCAATTTCGCACAGTTTGAGTCGTAACACGGCATCCTGTGGCTGCACAAAAAGCATTATTCAACATTGTAGCGTTGCTGTCAGTGTTCCCCTGAGCCATATGCGTAGGTACCAGTCAACCATTGCAGTGGTAGCCCTTGGGCGGCCTGAGCGAGACATGTCACCGACAGTTCCTGTCTCTCTGTATCTCCTCCATGTCCGAACAACATCGCTATGCTTCACTCCGAGACGCCTGGACACTTTCCTTGTTGAGAGCCCTTCCTGGCACAAAGTAACAATTCGGACGCGATCAAACGCGGTATTGACCGACTAGGCATGGCTGAACTACAGACAACACGAGCCGTGTACCTCCTTCCTGGTGGAATGACTAGAACTGATGGGCTGTCAGACCCCCTCCGTCTAATAGGAGCTGCTCATGCATGGTTTTCTTGCCTCTTTGGGCGGGTTTAGTGACATATCAGACCAGTCAAAGGGACTGTCTGTGATACAATATCCACAGTCAACGTCTATCTTCAGGAGTTCTGGCAACCGGGTTGATGCAAAACTTTTTTTGATGTGGGTAATATCACTAAGCTTGTTATTGAAATTTCGTGAAATGATCGATCTCAAATGACTTATCGTATGCGTGACAGTGTCTCCACTATTTGGCGATAATACAAAACGAGCTGCCCTGTTTGAACTTTTCCAGGCTATCTCTTTAGCAGACCTCTTGCATCTTCTAAGTGTTCTGTCAATATAACATATTCTTTCGTTTGCCTTTTCCAGAGCATTATGTATGTGACCGTTACAACTTAAGTTGTTCTAATTGTAGCTCCTAGGAATTTAGTCGAAGTGACAGCCTGTATATTTGCATGGTTTATTGTCTAACCGAAATTAGCTGAGTTCTTTTGTCACTCATGTGGATAACTTCACACTTTTCCTTATTGAGAGACAATTGCCACTTTTCGTGCAAACCATTTTGCAATTGGTTTTAATTTTCTGATGACTTCGCTAGACGGTGAATGGCAGCATCATCAGCTGAGACTCTAAGAAGGCTGCTCAGATTATCTCATAAATCCACCTGGAACAGCATAGGCCTATAACAGTTCCTCATGGAACGGCAAATATCACTTGTGTTTCACTCGATTATTTTCTGTCGGTTACTACTTACTGTGACCTTTCTGAGAGGAAACTTAGGATTCAGTCGCATAACTGGAGTGATGTTCCATAGGCGGGCAATTTGATTAGAAGTCTCTTGTAAGAAACCGTGTCAAAAGTCTCCTGAAAAATCTAGAATGTGGAATCAGTTTCAGATCCCCTGTAGATAGCACTCATTACTTCGTGCGAACAAAGAGTTAGTTATGTTTCAGAAGAACAATATTTTCGGAATCCGCTCTGACTGTGAGGTAACGGGCGAGTTGTGGCGCCCTGAAAAGATTCAGGCGTGTTGGCGTGACCGCATGGGCCGCTCGGCGGGTGTGGGCCGCTCGGCAGGCCAAACACGTGGTGCTGAACATTGTCCGAAGCAAGAATGGTCCAGCCACATGGATGGTAATTCCATTGTGACGCTGTGTCGATGAGGGAGTCACACCGAGAGTGCCAAAGATGGCTGACATAGTGAATCCTTATTGGCAGACATTTCACAGTTCACATAGAAATTAATAGTAGCCCTATGAATCACGATACTTCAAAAAGAAACATGTACATAACCATTATTTGCATGACGATTCTTATGGTGTAATCAGATTTTCAATATCTTTATTAGTTTAAAGTTTAATATCTGACGGTAAATTACACAAGTAACATCCAGCAACGAATTTCCTAAATCCAAACGCTTCATCCGATTTCGTAGATCCAATTGTCTTTAGAAAGCTATTAGTGTAAACCTAAATTGGTATGAATTACAGGCATGTAATTTGAATAGCACATGAGTTACTGGAAGTCAAAATGGCTGGTTACTATCGATCATTTCAGGCCATAAGTACTCCTCAGTTGCACGGAAAAACGATAGCAGCATGCTTATAAATATGTTTATTCACCTCTGTCTTTGGTTATATCCGATATATACTATTCATGAAGAAATTGGGTAAATATTTACTGTCTTTTAGAAAGCACAGAGACATTAGGCTTCTGGCCTACCTTTTGTTGCTGTTCCTTTGATATATGGTTATTTAAATTGTTTATTTATTTAATAATGTGTGTCTGAGCGTGTTTATGGTCCAGCAGTAGGAATATTTATTTAAGATCAAGTTATTTAAATGTAAATCCAGTATTCTCTATGTGTTTCAATATGTTTGTGAGTGTACATTGGCTTGGAGACATGGGGGGAGTGCTCTAGCCAATCACAGCGCTCGCTACTAAGAGAGATGTATGGAGGTTGGGGAGGAGCATCGTCTCCGGAGAGGTAGTTCGAAAGAGTGCGGCGTGAGGGAGAGTCGCACAGGACACGGGGAGTATGGGACAGGACTTGGGACTGCTGGACACGACGGCACGACGGACGCACAGTCACGGGAACAACTTGGACAGTGGAGCAATTCGCGAGTGGTCGCGGAAGGTAGAAATATTTCGGAGTGCCGACTTGTGCTCTTGCGTGATTTCCGTGGCTTCTGCAGTGAAGACGTAGTGTCCGTTTAGAAGTGAATATCTCGCGAACTACAGGGTGGCGCACGAATTGTGTTACCATCTTGTTTTTGAATATAAACTTTATTGTCAATACAATCTGAAAGCAACATATACTACAACGAAGAGCCGTCCATCGAGATTTGTTCTAACTCAGCACATGCTCAATATGTCCACCATTTCGTTTCCTAACTTCCTTCAAACGAACACTGAAGTTAGTGATTACCCTACGGCACATGTCTTCCGTAATTTCACTGCAAGTTTGAAGAATAAGTCTTCTGAGCTCCATTAAATCACGTGGACTTTCCGGGAAAATTTTTTCTTTTAGGTACCCCCAAAGAAAATAGTCACATGGATTGAGGTCTGGACTATTGGGGGGCCAATTTTGTTCGTCATTGAAGGACCTGGAAACCTGAGTGAAATGATCCGCATGTCGAAATGCTCGTGTAAAAACTCCAACACAGTGTTTGCCGTATGTGGCCTTGCTCCATCTTGCATGAAGCACTGTGTGTTGAAGGGCAAGGCAGTAGCAAGAAGCTGTGGAATGAAGCTATTGGGAAGCATGCTCAAATAACGCTCGCTGTTCACAGTTTCTTCAAAGAAAAAGGGTCCAATAAGTCCGTGACTGGAAATTGCTGCCCACGCTGTAATCCTCGGAGCACAATGTTGTCGTTCATGAAGCACTTGTGGGTTTTCAGTGGCCCAAAAGCGAGCATTTTGTTTGTTAACCACACCGTCTAAATGAAAATGCGCCTCGTCTGAAAACCAAACTTGAGAGTTTCTTCCCTATCCTCCGCCCACTGAGCAAACAGTAGTCTCTGCTGCTTGTGTTCTTCAGTGAGCTTCTGTGCACAGGACATCTTGTATGAGTACATACGGAGGTCACTTTTAAGAATGCGTTGAACGGAGCGTCTGGATTTTCCCAGTTGCACTACTGCCTTTCTACACGATTTCCTGGGACTTCTCTATACAGCAACTCATACCGCTTCAAGATTCTCCGGCGAACAAACAGGCTTACGCCGAGGTCGCTTCGCTTCCAATACTGTTCCTTCCTGTACAAATTTATCGTACAACCTGTGGATGGTAGTCTTGCAAGCGACCCAGCGCGTGTTAAACTGTTGTCTAAAAAGCCTCTGAGTCACAACAAGGCTTTTCGTTTCATGAAAAAGTAACACAATTGCCGATCGTTGCTGAATCGTCAGTCTTCCATTGTCAGCCATTGCTGCTTACTAGTCTCCTAGCGGCAGTATCGTGAATTGCACGTATTTTCGTAACTCATTTGATTTCCAAACTCTGCTGGTACTGCTGTAGAGTTCCCAGCGGGATATCTAATGCGCGTCGTGAATTGTGAAAGAAACAATTGGTAATACATTTCGTGCGCCACCTTGTATGTTGTTGTTCATAACTAATTACGTGCAATAGGATCTATTGTTTCCCTGATATTCAACTTATATTTTATTTAATTGCTGGACCATCGACACCAATAAGTGTTTCGTAGAAATATACCGCATTCTCAAAAGTACTTGTACTGTTGTACTCATCATTTAAAGTCATCAAAATAGTACCTGCAGATTTTATTTAATTGCAATCTTTCATTTCTAAATTTCTATATTAATTAGCAATTTCCGAGTGATAAGAACCTTCGACCATTCGAGTCATGTTTGTATTCATATTGTACACTGTAGACTCAGCAGTATTTGGCTCGTAATGTAGCAACTACGTATCCCTGACAACGAAACCAGCCAAAACTTTTAATATTTCAACTCTTAGTCGGAGGGTACGTAGTTGAGGGCCACACATCACATCACATCACATCATTTCATATTATTTTTTGAAAGCCCACATGACTCTGTCAATAGACCGTTACCTTCTATGTAATTCACAATATTCGAATACTGTTTACGTTACAAAATCCGACAACAGATCGGCGTTAGTGATATGGCGGATGACTCCTATTTCCTTTCTTGAATATTGAGAATACCTATGCAACTTTCCTGTCTTTTGGTACGGATCACTCGTCAAACGTGCGGTTGTATAAGAGGGGTAAGTATGGGACTCTTGCATCGGCATACTCTGAAATTTGAATTGCCAGCAGTGTATTTCATTACGGTAGAAGTTTATTGCCTTTAGTTACTTTAATTATGGAGCAATATGTTGTTCAGAAGTGTTAGTTTAGAATTTAACAATGTTAATCTCCTTCCAAGAAACGAATAGTGCCGGTAAGGAAACGCAGTTCTCCACGCGTCCTTGATAAGCAAACTGGGGCGTGAGTCAAGGCGTCTTTGCAATGCGGCACGCAGCTATCCGCCTTGATATTTCTCGCACGTAGCGTTCTAATTACACAAAGGCTGTCCTCCCACGCCACTCCTTAAATTACAAAGACGAACCGGCAGGCAGTAAAAGACGCGCTGCTCCTATCTGCTACAGGTGTGGAGCGGTAACTGAGGGTTAATAAATAGAACGGCAGCTATTATAAATCAGCATACAGTCAAGCAGATTATGTTATTGGCTTTCTTGCACACAACGCGTTACTATCATGTAAGGCTACCTCGCATTACTCGATTTAATTGTTACTGACTCTGAAGTAAACTATTGTAAGCAAAAACTTGCGAAGAGCACTAGGTGAAGAGTACCTTTCATTAAACAAAAGAGGCATCACTATTTCCCATCTACGTCTCTCATGGAAATACTGGTGGACTGACGAAGCATACATAACCGTCAGACTTCTTAGGTGGAAGACGTATTTTTTTTTATGTTTTTCTCTTAGAAATCTGATCCACATAATTAAACGATAATTAATGTGCTACATGTAGCAAATGCCATATTGCCCACAAGAGCAACTGAACAACAGATAACGTTGCGTGGCTTTTTGCATTGTCAAGAAAAATAAAAATTACATCTCATGATGCGGGGTATTTTAATATGTCAACTTGTTTTTAGCGAACTTTATAGGATTTGAGAGTAGGTATCAGGATGATCAGTGAAATGCGATGTTGCCCGTCGTTTCTGATAGCTGGATATCGTGTAGTCAGATCAAGGCATTGCAAGGGAACAGCACATATAGTCGTGTACAGACCATACAATATTACTAAAGGTAACAGAGCACACGACATGCTCAACAGTTTCAGAATGCAGAAGGCAATGGAAACCACTGCGTTAGAAACATTCAATGTACATCCACAGGACGCGTGGCCGTTTGTAACAACATTTCAATGTCACAGGTAAACCTCAAAGTTTGTAATTCTCCATTCTAAACTTTTATTGTCTTTACAATTTTCCCCTTGGTTTCCTTTACTGCTTGTTCAATGTACTAATTTAGTAACATGGGCAATAGCCGACAACCCTTTCTCACCCCTTTCTCATTTGTTGCTTCCCTTTCACATTTTTCCATTCTTTTACCTGCTCCCTGGTAAGCGTATTCTGGTCTATATTTTACCCAGATACCTTCTGAATTTCAAAAAGCATGTACCAAATGGCTCTGAGCACTATGGGACTTAACATCTGAGGTCATCAGTCCCCTAGAACTTAGAAGTACTTAAACCTAACTAACCTAAGGACATCACGTACACCTTTGCCCGAGGCAGGATTCGAACCTGCGACCGTAGCGGTTGCTCGGTTCCAGACTGAAGCGCCTAGAACCGCTCCGCCACACCGGCCGGCTTGCATTTCTTCAATCCACCTTCTAAGATAAGTCATAGCGTCAATATCGCAACGCGAATTCCTACGTTTGTCCATAACCCAAATTAATTTCCTTCATGATCAGCTTCTGTAAATGATTCGCGTCAGTATTTTGGAACCATTGACTTATTAAACTGGAGATATAATTTTATTTAATTCTCCGTCCTTTTCATAAATTCGAGATCGACCAGTTGTGATCCGCTCGAAATGTATTGCTTCAAATGGCTACAGCTTTGTTCGTCATCATCTAAATTCTACGTTAAAGGTTGCTTCTGATGTAACATAACGACACTTTCGGCCACTACATAAAAACTGCTCGAAACGATCCGTCGGTTTTTCATATTAACCCTTTTATATATCAGCTTTGTGAGTGTGATTCAAGTTTTCGTATTTGTTTTCTGCTGCAGAAAGTATCCCCAGATTTACTAATATGTATTGGAAGTCAGTGACGTAATCGGAGACGGGTTCCGTCAAATAAGCCTGCAAAGCCGGACGTGAGAAAACGCTATTCATTTTTACCCTTTTTGATAAAAGTCTTTTGAAGCAACTGATGTATTTCAGGGGAAGCTAGAGGTCAAAATACATCGCTTCTGACAACTTATTCCACTTAAGAGAGTATCGTTTAGTAACTATTTATTAACTTAAACATCGATAAAAATATATCAGATTCACAATAAGTTGCGTCGAAGAAATACAATTACAATTTCGTAGTCCTCCAATCAAACGGAATCGTTTCCCTGTCACTGTCCATATCTCCCTCCACTTCTCTATTTCCATCTCCTCCTCCTCCCATCTGTGTCCACCTCCTCTTACACCTGCTTGTCTGTTCGTCTCCTTCCATCCCACTCTCTATCCACGTTGTCACCCAAATCCCAAAAGTAGGCTGCTGGTTTGTACCTCTACCGTATTTCTTTGCAGATAGTAAGTAATTTGAGGCGTATTCCGAAAGTAAGATCCGATCGATTGCGGGTTGGAAACCACAGTGAAAATCTGATAAAGCTTTGCGTAGTTGTGTTGGACAGCGTTTCTAGTACGCCCGTTGATCGCGTCGCGTCTGTCTTTTCAGTTCTGACCGCACAGTGAGCACGTGACGATGCCTAGAAAATAGTGGCACCCTCCAAGTATGACTGCCGGCGAGAGATTTCGACTAATTTCATGCAGCCCACATAAGATAATTGTCATGCATTTCCTTCTGCATGACAGTTCTCGGCCGCAATCTGCAGAGGCAATGTGGACACTCTTGCAGCGTTTTGGATGGCATGTGTTTGGTCGCTTTCCATACAGCTCTTGCTCCCTCTGATTTTCATCTCTGCTGACGTGAACTGCTGGCTATGGAGTCAACGTTTTGGCACAGACAACGAACTGCAGGTCAGTGTAAAGAATCGGCGAAAAGTGCAGGCGGCTACCTTCTATGACGATGGTATTGGAAGATTGATACAACGCTAATTTTGGAAATTTGTGGTACGTTCCCATGGGACCAAACTGCTAAGGTCATCGGTCCCTAGGCTTACACACTACTTAATCTAATTTAAACTAACTTACGCTAACGACACCGCATACACCCATGCCCGAGAGAGGACCCGAACCTCCGACGGGGGTAGCCACGCGAGCCGTGGCAAGGCGCCCCAGACCGCACGGCTACCCTGCGCGGCCAACGCTACGACAAATGTCTCAGACGGAGAGGCGACTATGTAGAGACGTTACTAGAACGTGAGGCTAACTATTGCAAATAAAGCACTTTTGATTTTCAATGTGGTTTCCATTTCGCGACCGATCGGACATTACTTTCAGAATACGCCTCTTATATATATCAAATTAGGATGAAATCGATTCATGGGTTGAGGAAGAGTTTTTCACCTGTCGTTTTTCTCGCGTACGCACATCTCACATACTGTGAACATATTTCACACGTATCTATACATATATTTCACCTGTATCTCTAGCGAATTTCACCCTGCAGTTTCAATTTCAGGTGGCTCAATGTTTATAAAATAATATCTCTTGAAATACGTGTTGTACATTGACATAGCTTTGCAGGTACATCCAGTGGTATAGGTGCCTACTGTCTACGAAACGTATTGCGAATACAGTTAATAGTAAAGAAGTAGTAAATTTGAAACGTCATGCATGATCCGGCAGTTTTTTACACATCTTAATGTATACGACGCCTGAACTACGTGCCGTACAGTGGTATAATTTTGCTGATACATTGAGTGGTATGTGTGAATACTGTCTGCAATATATGTTGCAAACACAGTTAATAATAAAGAAGTAGTAAATTAAAACGTCATGCTTCATGATGCAGATTTTCTACATGAACAGCACACATATACTGAGCAAAAAAATTTTTTTTCATAATTATGTGGAGGTTCTCAGCGGAAAAGTTTTGTAAAATTTTGAAATTACCCATAAAGTTCGTTACATGTCACTAAGTGCTCTCATTCTCAAACTCTGGATGAATAAAGTGTGGTATTCGAGCGTCATGGGCTACTCTGTTTTTCCACCGCATCCACGCCACCTTTATAGGTTGGTGTTTCTTCTCCCCACAGCGTATCTTTCCACGCAATAAGTGACGTATGTACCAGTTTTGGTTGAAATCAATCCTGTGGTGTTGGAAGACACGTGGTACACATATACATACGTACGCACATCCATAATTGTACAGAAATATGTATGGATTTTTCTGTTGATTTTTGTATTTGTACGGTTTTAACTCTTTCTATCCCGCTAGGTGACGATCAGTTTGGCTTTAGGAAAAGTAAAGGGACGAGAGAGGCAATTCTGACGTTACGGCTAACAATGGAAGCAAGGCTAAAGAAAAATCAAGACACTTTCATAGGATTTGTCGACCTGGAAAAAGCGTTCGACAATATAAAATGGTGCAAGCTGTTCGAGATTCTGAAAAAAGTAGGGGTAAGCTATAGGGAGAGACGGGTCATATACAATATGTACAACAACCAAGAGGGAATAATAAGAGTGGACGATCAAGAACGAAGTGCTCGTATTAAGAAGGGTGTAAGACAAGGCTGTAGCCTTTCGCCCCTACTCTTCAATCTGTACATCGAGGAAGCAATGTTGGAAATAAAAGAAAGGTTCAGGAGTGGAATTAAAATACACGGTGAAAGGATATCAATGATACGATTCGCTGATGACATTGCTATCCTGAGTGAAAGTGAAGACGAATTAAATGATCTGCTGAACGGAATGAACAGTCTAATGAGTACACAGTATGGTTTGAGAGTAAATCGGAGAAAGACGAAGGTAATGAGAAGTAGTAGAAATGAGAACAGCGAGAAACTTAACATCAGGATTGATGGTCACGAAGTCAATGAAGTTAAGGAATTCTGCTACCTAGGCAGTAAAATAACCAATGACGGACGGAGCAAGGAGGACATCAAAAGCAGACTCGCTATGGCAAAAAAGGCATTTCTGGCCAAGAGAAGTCTACTACTATCAAATACCGGCCTTAATTTGAGGAAGAAATTTCTGAGGATGTACGTCTGGAGTACAGCATTGTATGGTAGTGAAACATGGACTGTGGGAAAACTGGAACAGAAGAGAAACGAAGCATTTGAGATGTGTTGCTATAAACGAATGTTGAAGATTAGGTGGACTGATAAGGTAAGGAATGAGGAGGTTCTACGCAGAATCGGAGAGGAAAGGAATATGTGGAAAACACTGATAAGGAGAAGGGACAGGATGATAGGACATCTGCTAAGACATGAGGGAATGACTTCCATGGTATTAGAGGGAGCTGTAGAGGGCAAAAACTGTAGAGGAAGCCAGAGATTGGAATACGTCAAGCAAATAATTGAGGACGTAGGTTGCAAGTGCTACTCTGAGATGAAGAGGTTAGCACAGGAAAGGAATTCGTGTCGGGCCGCATCAAACCAGTCAGTAGACTGATGACAAAAAAAAAAAAAAAAAAAAAAAATCCCGTTCAACCCGATAAGCCAGAACATTATAAACACAACTTGCAAGTAACCTTAATTGGCAATTTTTGAGGCTTCTCAATGTCATTTCAATCGACCGATGTATCTGTATTATTACCCATCAACATAGTTAGACATGTCGTAATTCTGACGTAGGGCGTGTTTAACGTCGTAGAAATTACGTCAGAAGCTCGTCGAATTAAAATAGTAGCCTCAGCTCTAAGGGAGGAGGGTGTTATTTCGGCAGCAGCACTCGCATGGGCGGTTGTTGTGCTGAGATTCTTGCCGCTATAGAGGACTGCAGACACAAGAAGGCGTTACATTGTGCCTAGAGTGAAGATGGCACACTGACTACCAAGTCGTTCAGTGCTTTGATTTCATGTTGTTTGTGAACATAATAGAAGCAAACCAAGGTCATTTAAAGTGTCTGTTTATTATTCATAAATCTTAAAGACCACGATATCAAACATACGTATGAATCTATGGACTTAGGCACTGAACGACAAACGACTATAAGCTAAACATATCCACGTGAGTTCTGGATTTGGTATTCTACATTATTATTGGGGGCTCGATTTAAGGGGGATTAAGATAAATAGGTAGGTCCCAAACTGACAGAGCTCTGAATTGGTGAAATAAGGTAGCGCAACCAGTCGCAATTCGTGTTTATTGTAGCAGATGCAGGTTTCTGTCACTGAATGACCATCTTCAGTGCTACAGTTAGTACACCAAGCAATTAAAATATAGTCGCGTAAATGTTAACGCCGAAGTACAATTATATAAACTTCGTATATAAGTGGATGGTACATAACAGCAGCCGTTACTTGGCCTAGTGCCTCTTTGAGTATACATTTCATGAGTTCAAACTGCACAGACGCCGCTGGCTTATATGGCAGCTGGCCTCAGTGTGCGTCATACATAAGTATGAGTCCTGTTAACAAATGCAACAGAAGCCCCAAATAGCCTTTTTGAGGAAACACATTTTTTATCGATATACGAGGGTTGCTCAGAAAGTAAAGCACCGCTTTTTTTCTTCAACAATTCTTTCTTGAACGTAATGAGAATTACATACACGAATCAATGGTGTTTTATCTACACATCCTATTTTTCCACGTAATCTTCATACCATTCTGTGGCCTTCCTCCAGCGCGAAACAAAGGCGTGTATGCTCTGTCGGTACCAATCCTTGACCTGGTGGCGGAGCCAGTGCTTCACTGTGTGAATCACCTGCTCATCGTCCTCAAAATAGCTTCCACGAATGGCATTCTTTAATGGCCCAGACAAGTGGAAGTCCGAGGGAGCTAGGTCAGGGATGTAGGGGGGATGGGGTAACACTGTCCAATCCTGTTTAGCGATGTGTTTAGCGGTCCTGAGACTTACGTGGGACCCACCGTTATCCTGTTGCAGCAAAACATCTAGGTTGCTGTGGAGCCGAAGTCGCCGGAAGCGCGAGTTTTGTTGATGCATGCTTTTGAATTAATGATATCGCCTCTTGGCATCACATCAATGAGAAACACACCTTCACAGTCCCAGAATACGGTGATTATGACCTTACCAGTGGAAGCGGCTGCTTTGAATTTTTTCTTCTGTAGGGAGTGGGAATGGCGCCATTCGACTGTCGCTTTGTTTTAAGTTCAAAATGGCGAACCAGAGTTTCATCACCGGTCACAATCCAGGGCAAGAAGGACTCCCCCTCAGCTTCAAAACGTCGCAAAAAAATCAAGACAAATGTTTTCTCTGTGCCATTTGTGATCCACCGCTAGACACCGCGGGACCCATCTTACACACACTTTTGAATATCCAAGAGCGCAGATAATTGCATCCATACTTCCTTTGCTGATTAACAGATTCAGTGTCAATTGCCGAGTCGTAATGCGTCTGTCCTCCGAACGCCAATACCAGCTCGCTGCAACATGTCAGGTGTGACAACCGTAGATGGTCTCCCCGACCGCTGCAAATCGTGTATTTCCACCAAATCGCCTTCTGATGGTCTCATCTTCCGTGCCCAGCGACTAACTGCTGTCGACAGCAGATGCTCCATAGACTTTTCACAAGCGTTTGTGAGTACTCCCCACAGTTTCTTTCTCTGCAGTGAGAAATTCAATGACCACACGCTGCTTGTAATGCACATCACCTACAGAGGCCATTTTCAAACTGTCCTGCAGTTACGCTAGCTGTCGGAAGTTACGGAAGCTCGGCGCGCTCACTCGAGAGACTTCCGATAATATACAGGGTGATGAGTATTTAAACCGACAAACTCTGGGAAGTTGTAGGGGACATCAAAACAAATATTTTTCCCTAATGTCATTTTTTCCTATGAGGAGTATTTAAACCAGTAGAGGAAGATTTCTCTGGCAGCAAATTAATTTAACCAACAAACACTTTTCCATTTTTTATGACCAACTGACAACACATTAACACAACCCAATTTCAATACAGTAGATTTTCAAAAATGACACTATTGAGACGTAAACAAAGGTTACACCGTCGGATCGTGTTCTGTCTGACACGGGCAAAAGCCCTAGGAGTATCCTGAATTGTTCCTGCTGCTGCTACTATCCGGGCAACCAGATCCTCTTCTGATGCAACAGGAGTTGCTTAAACAAGGTTGCGCATCTCTCCCCACACAAAAAAGTCCAGAGGGGACATATCTGGGGATCGATCAGGCCGTGGTACAGGACCACCTCTGCCAATCCACGTTTCTGGGAACCGTCCGCCCAGGAATCGACGCACACGACGACTGAAATGTGCCGGCACCCCGTCATATTGGAACCACATGCATTGTCTTGTAGGGATCGGGACGTCTTCCAGCATTCTGGTAATGCTCTGGAGAGAAAATTGTTATAGTGCCTGCCATTTAATGGCCTAGGTAGCAGATGCGGCCCAATTAAACAGTCCCCAACAACACCGACCCACACATTAACGAAGAACCGCACTTGATGAGCGCTAGCAACTGTGGCATGTGTGTTATCCTCACTCCAAACATGCGAATTGTGCATGTTGAAGACTCCATCACGCCCGAACGTTGCTTGATCGGTAAACAACACAGAGGATGGAGATGTAGGATGGATTTCACACTGTTCCAGGTACCACTGCGAAAACTGTGCTCTGGGTGGATAATCAACTGGTTGCAGGTTGTGGACACAATGTAAGTGAAATGGACGTAACAATTGCTCTTGAGGGACTGTTCTTACATTCGTCTGATTCGTCCCCATGTTACGTGCAATTGCATGAGTGCTGATTGAAGGATCCCGCTCCACATGCTGCAAGACAGCTTCCTCAACTTGCAGCGTTCTTACCGTGAGACGGTGTCCTTGTCCAGGTAATCTGCTAACTGTCCCGGTCTCACGCACACATTGGTACACAGCAGCAAAGGTCGTATGATGCGGGAAACAGCGATTAGGATATTGTTGTTGATAAACCTTCTGTGCAGCTCGTCCGTTGTGGTGCGCTACATATTACGCACCAACCATATCAGTGTACTCACTCCAGGTGTATCGCTTCATTAGTAAACAGAAACAATGCACTACTACACTGGCAGACAGCAGTTGCCTACAACCGAAGAGCGTAATACGGCTTCTAACAACCGAAGAGCGTAATATGGCCTCTACCGGTTTAAATAATCCTCATAGGAAAAAATGACAATAGGGAAAATATTTATTTTGATGTCCCCTACAACCTCCCAGAGTTTGTCGGTTTAAATACTTTTCACCCTGTATACGTGACGTTTCGCATTCGTAGTATTGTTTTCGGCTGAGAAAAAAATGCGGTGCATTACTTTCTGGGCAACAACTACAATGGTGAGTGATGGTAAAGCAGTAAAAATTCTTTACAATCAAAGTGGTAGTAATGTGACCTATTAAACGTACATGCACGTAATTGCTATTCATATTGTATCAAAGAAATACATAGTGTATAAATGCACCTATAAACATTACAAGTCTATTGGTTTCTATAAAATTTAACAACAGCAGTTAAAAGAGGATTATATTAAAACCATGATTTTAAATACAGCATTATTTGCACCTAGTGGTACTTATGTGAACTAATACCGACTTAAAAGTTTGGAAGGTAGGAGACGAGGTACTGGCGGAACTACAGCTGTGAGGACGGGTCGTGAGTCGTGCTTGGGTAGCTCAGTTGGTAGAGCACTTGCCCGCGAAAGGCAATGGTCCCGAGTTCGAGTCTCGGTCCGCACACAGTTTTAATATGCCATAAAGTTTCATATCAGCGCACACTCAGTTTTTTTTTTCATCAGTCTACTTCATCTCAGAGTAGCACATGAAACATACGTATTCCAATCTCTGTCTTCCTCTACAGTTTTTGCCCTCTACAGCTCCCTCCAGTACCATGGAAGTCATTCCCTCATGTCTTAGCAGATGTCCTATCATCCTGTCCCTTCTCCTTATCAGTGTTTTCCACATATACCTTTCCTCTCCGATTCTGCGTAGAACCTCCTCATTCCTTACCTTATCAGTCCACCTAATTTTCAACATTCGTTTATAGCAACACATCTCAAATGCTTCGATTCTCTTCTGTTCCGGTTTTCCCACAGTCCATGTTTCACTACCATACAATGCTGTACTCCAGACGTACATCCTCAGAAATTTCTTCCTCAAATTAAGGCCGGTAATTGATATTAGTAGACTTCTCTTTACCAGAAATGCCTTTTTTGCCATAGGGAGTCTGCTTTTGATGTCCTCCTTGCTCCGTCCGTCATTGGTTATTTTACTGCCTAGGTAGCAGAATTCCTTAACTTCATTGACTTCGTGACCATCAATCCTGATATTAAGTTTCTCGCTGTTCTCATTTCTACTACTTCTCATTACCTTCGTCTTTCTCCGATTTACTCTCAAACCATACTGTGTACTCATTAGACTGTTCATTCCGTTCAGCAGATCATTTAATTCTTCTTCACTTTCACTCAGCAATGTCATCAGCGAATCGTATCATTGATATCCTTTCACCTTGTATTTTAATTCCACTCCTGAACCTTTCTTTTATTTCCATCATTGCTTCCTCGATGTACAGATTGAAGAGTAGGGGCGAAAGGCTACAGCCTTGTCTTACACCCTTCTTAATACGAGCACTTCGTTCTTGATCGTCCACTCTTATTATTCCCTCTTGGTTGTTGTACACATTGTATATGACCCGTCTCTCCCTATAGCTTACCCCTACTTTTTTCAGAATCTCGAACAGCTTGCACCATTTTATATTGTCGAACGCTTTTTCCAGGTCGACAAATCCTATGAAAGTGTCTTGATTTTTCTTTAGCCTTGCTTCCATTATTAGCCGTAACGTCAGAACTGCCTCTCTCGTCCCTTTACTTTTCCTAAAGACAAACTGATCGTCACCTAGCGCATTCTCAATTTTCTTTTCCATTCTTCTGTATATTATTCTTGTAAGCAGCTTCGATGCATGAGCTGTAAAGCTGATTGTGCGATAATTCTCGCACTTGTCAGCCCTTGCCGTCTTCGTAATTTTGTGGTCGATGCTTTTCCGAAAGTCAGATGGTATGTCGCCAGACTCATATATTCTACACACCAACGTGAATAGTCGTTTTGTTGCCACTTTCCCCAATGATTTAAAAAATTCTGATGGAATGTTATCTATCCCTTCTGCCTTATTTGACCGTAAGTCCTCCAAAGCTCTTTTAAATTCCGATTCTAATACTGGATCTCCTATCCCCTCTAAATCGACTCCTGTTTCTTCTTCTATCACATCAGACAAATCTTCACCCTCATAGAGGCTCTCAGTGTATTCTTTCCGCCTATCTGCTCTCTCCTCTGCATTTAACAGTGGAATTCCCGTTGCACTCATAATGTTTTGACTTTCCTGTATGCTGAGTCTGTCCTTCCGACAATCATATCTTTTTCGATGTCTTCACATTTTTCCTGCAGCCATTTTGTCTTAGCTTCCCTGCACTTCCTATTTATTTCATTCCTCAGCGACTTGTATTTCTGTATTCCTGATTTTCCCGGAACATGTTTGTACTTCCTCCTTTCATCAATCAACTGAAGTATTTCTTCTGTTACCCATGGTTTCTGTGGTGTCACCGCCAGACACCACACTTGCTAGGTGGTAGCTTTTAAATCGGCCGCGATCCGCTAGTATACGACGGACCCGCGTGTCGCCACTGTCCGTGATGGCAGACCGAGCGACGCCACACGGCAGGTCTAGATGGACGTACTAGCACTCGCCCCAGTTGTACAGCCGACTTAGCCAGAGATGGATCACTGACAACTACGCTCTCATTTGCCGAGACGATAGTTAGCATAGCCTTCAGCTACGTCATTTGCTACGACCTAGCAAGGCGCCATAGCATTTGATATTGAGATTATAACATGTACCGTCAAGAGCGATGTACACCAATTGTGGATTAAAGTTAAGTATTATATCAACTACGTACTTTATTTGCTACTATTAATTCCCTTAACTGTTCCAGACCTCACGCCAGTCAGCGGGTAATTAAACGCGTGCATTTCGGCCTCCTATAGAAACACAGTGTTGGCTCTTCTGCCAACACTTCAGTTTCTTCGCAGCTACCTTCTTTGTACCTATGTTTCCCTTCCCAACTTCTGTGATGGCCCTTTTTAGAGATGTCCATTCCTCTTCAACTGTACTGCCTATTGCGCTATTCCTTATTGCTGTATCTGTAGCATTAGAGAACTTCAAACGTATCTCGTCTTTCCTTAGTACTTCAGTATCCCACTTCTTTGCGTATTGATTCTTCCTGACTAATGTCTTGAACTTCAGCCTACTCTTCATCACTACTATATTGTGATCTGAGTCTATTTCTGCTCCTGGGTATGCCTTACAATCCAGTATCTGATTTCGGAATCTCTGTCTGACCATGATGTGATCTAATTGAAATCTTCCCGTATCTCCCGGCCTTTTCCAAGTATACCTCCTCCTCTTGTGATTCTTGAACAGGATATTCGCTATTACTAGCTGAAACTTGTTACAGATCTCAATTAGTCTTTCTCCT
Source organism: Schistocerca cancellata (assembly GCF_023864275.1). Lineage (NCBI taxonomy): Eukaryota > Metazoa > Arthropoda > Insecta > Orthoptera > Acrididae > Schistocerca > Schistocerca cancellata. Next base: position 244,435,594 of record NC_064626.1, on the reverse strand, counting down.
CTTTCATTCCTTGTCCCAAGCCCATATTCTCCTGTAACCTTTTCTTCTACTCCTTCCCCTACAACTGCATTCCAGTCGCCCATGACTATTAGATTTTCGTTCCCCTTTACATACTGCATTACCCTTTAAATATCCTCATACACTTTCTCTATCTGTTCATCTTCACATTGCGACGTCGGCATGTATACCTACCTGAACTATCGTTGTCGGTGTTGGTCTGCTGTCGATTCTGATTAGGACAACCCGGTCACTGAACTGTTCACAGTAACACACCTTCTGCCCTACCTTCCTATTCATAACGAATCCTACACCTGTTATACCATTTTCTGCTGCTGTTGATATTACCCGATACTCATCTGACCAGAAATCCTTGTCTTACTTCCACTTCACTTCACTGATCCCTACTATATCTAGATTGAGCCTTTGCATTTCCCTTTTCAGATTTTCTAGTTTCCCTACCACGTTCAAGCTTCTGACATTCCACGCCCCGACTCGTAGAACGTTATCCTTTCGTAGATAATTCAATCTTTTTCTCATGGTAATCTCCCCCTTGGCAGTCCCCTCCCGGAGATCCGAATGGGGGACTATTCCGGAATCTTTTGCCAATGGAGAGATCATCATGACACTTCTTCAATTACAGGCCACATGTCCTGTGGATACACGTTACGTGTCTTTAATGAAGTGGTTTCCATTGCCTTCTGCATCCTCATGTCGTTTATCATTGCTGATTCTTCCGCCTTTAGGGCAATTTCCCACCCCTAGGCCAAGAGAGTGCCCTGAACCTCTATCCGCTCCTCCGCCCTCTTTGACAAGGCCGTTGGCAGAATGAGGCTGACTTGTTATGCAGGAAATCTTCGGCCGCCAATGCTGATTATTTATCAAAATTTAGGCAGTGGCGGGGATCGAACCCGGGACCGAAGACGATTTGATTATGAATCAAAGACGCTACCCTTTTTTTTTTTTTAGATCTCATTTTGTTCGCTTTTGTTCGTTGTATCTGGTCGGGGCTGACGTCGTAAGACATCGGATTAAGTTCGTTGATCGTCGATTAACTCAGTTTCTTTATTACAGAGGGTACGTAACCCTGTGACCGATAATACCGACTTAGTTACTGTAATTTCCATAACTATGCATCGGTGCCACTAGTAAAAGAAACGTAAGATACTAATAGATCTTGACTGAAAGCACATTATTTTCAGTTTAATTAAAAATTGAACAAAATTCAAGTAAAGCTGGTTCGTGATAGTGAAAGTTACTTGCTGAGCAGTTCAAGAGCTTATATGGGACAAAGTGCCCTCACATCCGAACTGACAGGGTGCATGCTGTTTTGGTATTAACTGTTGTCAAAGGTAGTAACTATTAGATAAATCGTTTAAATGCATCTAAATTCAACTATAGAAGTTCGCAGAGCAGACGTACTCTTAAATAGAGTTGTAGATGGTCACTCAGTGACTGAAACCTAGTCTGCTTTCATAAACACAAGTACTCGTCAATAGTGTTGGGGTTAGATAGCCACTCAGTGACGGAAATTAGATCTGCTACAATAAACACAAGCTGCGACTGATTGCTGTACTTACTCTCATTATGTGCAGTTGCTGAGCACTTCCGGGTTAAAGATGGAATCAAATTCAGAAGATCTGGTAGAACTTGTTCTTATTTCACAGTAAAATTATTTGCAGGGTTCTGGGCCTCAGTCAGTAAAACCGGAAACCTTATAGGACTGCTTTATTGTCTGTCTATATGCCCGTCTGTCTGTCTGTCCGTTTGTTAAGAACTGTTTATTTCAGGAATAGGTAAATATATCAAATTCAAATTGGTGTCACGTATTATGGTCAACTGTTCTTTGGAGGTGTAAAAATGTTAAGCTTCTAAGTCACTTCAATCAAAAGATAGGGCCATTTATGTAACATATTTCAACACTCGAAAACTCACTCATCAGAACATATGGGATACTTCCATTTGACCTATTGTCATCAAATTCCGCAAGAAGCAAGGTTTCGCAGTATAAACAAAGGCAAAAATCCTAAACTTGTTAATCTGCGATTATAGAACACGAAAAATATTTTTGTCATTTTTTATCTTTGCTCTATTTGTATGTCCCTCTGCTGAGATGATTTTTTTATCGAACAGTTTGACATATCATGTTGAAATTTATGTTACATATTAAGATCTATATTCCCTCGGCGGAATAAAACTTGTAAGCTTCTAAGTCAATGCAATCAAAAGATATGGCCATTTGTCACATATTTTCATCCTCGAAAACTCACACATCCAAATCTGTAATGTGCTTCCTGTTCACCCAAAATGAAATTTGACAAGCGAGGTTTCACAGTACAAGAAAAGGAAAAATATCATAGAATTGTTAGTTTGTAATTATATCACAGGAAAAAATTTGTCATTTTTTATTTGTCTGTCAGCCTGTCTGTCTGTCCTTTTAAGACTTCGTTTCGCTGGAACGAGTTGGCGCATAAAGTTCAGTGAAGTCTATGATCGCTCGATTGTGTAAAAAATTTAAACTTCCTATTCAATGCAATCAAAAGGTTAGGTCATTTATGTCACATATTTTAATACTCAGTATCTCACTATTTTGAAACTCGAAAACTCATCCATCAGAACAGTAGGGTAATTCCCGTTGACCTACAATCATGAAGTTCAGCAAGAATTAAGATATCACAGTACACGTAAAGTAGAACGTCTGAAACATGTTAAATTGTAATTATATCTCACAAAAAATATCTTCTACCAAATCAACATACTTTGTATTCATCATCCGTGAAACTACAATAGACGAACATTATTTCATGCAAACAAGAAACGTTAAGTTGTCATGTTTTAGTAAATAAAAAAAGTTTTACGTTTATAAACCCAAGTCTCCTGCTCGCTTCTTTTTGTATGTCTGGGCTATTCTGAGGAACTACTGTAGATATTTTGAGACGGTCTTGGAATTCCTGGGACAAATATCTCTCTAGTATCGATATCGATAACACGCAAAAATCCTTGAGTTCGATACACAGGATGGATGATACATATACAGTGATAACGCAGAACACTATGAACACTGCCCACTGATATGTTGCATGCCGCCTGATAGTATTGCTGGCACGTGCGGGGGCTAGGGGGGGGGGGGAGGATAACCCTAGTGAAGATATGGGCTGCAAACGGGGGAACTCCATTGAGATAAGCGTCTTTGACAAAGGGCATGTTATCATTAACACACAACCTGTGAATGAGTATATCGAAAACGGCGAAGCTCGTCGAATGTTCACGTGCTATTGTCGTGATCGTCTACGCAAAGAGATAGAAGGGCATTGAAACTACCACTAGGTGAATGATTGGACGTCCACGACTCTTCGGAAGGTTGTGTCCTCTGTAAATTAGGACAGATGTTGATCTGTGGCATCTCTGCCGAAAGAGCACAATGCCGGTGCACGCACAAGCGTTTCTGAGAACATCCCGGTCATCGTACATTTTTTAACATGGAGCTCCGGCAGCAGACCATCCCTGATGTTTAGTTGTTGACCCAGTGACATCGTCCATTATGTTTGCAATGGGCACGGGACCAACTGTATTCGACAGTCGATAATGGAAACTTTTTGGGCTCTTCGGGTGAATCACATTTTTTCTGCACCAGGTCGAGGGTCCTGGTGGGGACGGTGTGAACGGTGGCTCGAGAACGTGCAGCGCGTCACGGACGCAGACTGGTGTGTGTACTATTATGCTGCGCTTGCATGGGACCTGTGATAGTAATCGAAGACAGGCTGACAGCTACGAACCACCTCCATCCCCTCATGCTTTACGTCTTCATTGACGGCCATATCATCTTTCAGCGGTATACCTCTCCGTGTCTCAGAGCCAGAACCGTGCTGCAGTGGTCTGAGGAGCATTCCAGTGAACTCACGTTGATGTCTCGGTGACCAAATTCGTCTGATGTAAATCCAATATAACACATATGGGTCACTATCGGGCGCGATCACCGCGAGCGCAAAATCAACGGCCCGTTGTTGACGGGAATTACATGAGCTGCGTGTAGATATACAGGGTGGTCCATTGATCGTGACCAGACCAAATATCTCACGAAATAAGCGTCAAACGAAAAAATTACAAAGAACGAAACTTGTCTAGCTTGAAGGGGGAAACCAGATGGCGATATGGTTGGCCCGCTAGATGGCGCTGCCATAGGTCAAACGGATATCAACGGTGTTTTTTTTTAAATATAAACCCCCATTTTTATTACATATTCGTGTAGTACGTAAAGAAATATGAATGTTTTAGTTGGACCTTTTTTTTCGCTTTGTGATAGATGCCGCTGTAATAGTCACAAACATATGGCTCACAATTTTAGCCGAACAGTTGGTAACAGGTAGGTTCTTTAAATTAAAATACAGAACATAGGTACGTTTGAACATTTTATTTCGGTTGTTCCAATGTGATAAATGTACCTTTGTGAACTTATCATTTCTGAGAACGCATGCTGTTACAGCATGATTACCTGTAAATATTACATTAATGCAATAAATGCTCAAAATGATGTCCGTCAACCTCAATGCATTTTGCAATACGTGTAACGACATTCCTCACAACAGCGAGTAGTTCGCCTTCCGTAGTGTTCGCACATGCATTGACAATGCGCTGACGCATGTTGTCAGGCGTTTTCATTGGATCACGATGTCAAATATCCTTCAATTTTACCCACAGATCGAAATCAGGGGACGTCAGATCCGGTGAACGTGCGGGCCAAGGTATGGTGCTTCGACGACCAATCCACCTGTCATGAAATATGCTATTCAATACCGCTTCAACCGCACGCGAGCTATGTGATGGACATCCATTATGTTGGAAGTACATCGCCATTTTGTCATGCAGTGAAGCATCTTGTCGTAACATCAGTAGAACATCACGTAGGAAATCAGCACACACCGCACCATTGAGATCGCCATCTATAAAATAGGGGCCAATTATCCTTCCCCCCATAATACCGCACCATACATTAACCCGCCAAGGTCGCTGATGGTCTACTTGTCGCAGCCATAGTGGATTTGCTGTTGCCCAATAGTGCCTATTATGCCGGTTTACGTTATCGCTGTTGGTGAATGGCGCCTCGTCCCTAAATAGAACGCGTACAAAAACTCTGCCATCGTCCCGTAATTTCTCTTGTGCCCAGTGGCAGAATTGACACGACGTTCAAAGTCGCCGCCATGCAATTTCTGGTGCATAGAAATACGGTACGGGTGCAATCGATGTTGATGTAGCATTCTCAACACCGACGTTTTTGAGATTGCCGATTCTCGCGCAATCTGCTACTGATATGCGTATTAGCCGCGACAGCAGCTATAACACCTAATTGGGCATCATCATTTGTCGCAGGTCGTGATTGACGTTTCACATGTGGCTGAACACTTCCTGTTTACTTAAATAACGTAACTAACCGGCGAACGGTCCGGACACTCTGATGATTTCGTCCAGGATACCGAGCAGCATACATAGCACACGTCCGTTGGGCATTTTAATCACAATAACCATACATCAACACGATATCGACCTTTTCCGCAATTAGCAAACGGTTCATTTTAACAGGGGTAATGCATCACGAAGCAAATACCGTCGGCACCGGCGAAATGTTACGTGATGCCACGTACTTATACGTTTGTGACTATTTCAGCGACATCTATCACAAAGCGAAAAAAGTGGTCCAACTAAAACATTCATATTTCTTTACGTACTACACGAATATGTAATAAAAATGGGGGTTTCTATTTTAAAAAACAAAGTTGATATCCGTTTGACCTATGGCAGCGCCATCTAGCGGGCCAACCATATCGCCATCTGGTTTCCCTATTCAAGCCAGACGAGTTTCGTTCTTTGTAGTTTTTTCGTTTGATACTTATTTCGTGAGATATTTGGCCCCGTCACTATCAATGGACCACCCTGTATAGTTCCACATACCTCCGTAATCCTACCAACAACCTGTAGGATCCGTGATGCGCAGAATCAGTGATGTATTTCGTTCGAAACGCGGACAGTCAAACTATGAAGGAGGTGGTCATAATGTTTTGGCTTATCAGTGTATATGATGATGATGAAGTCCCATACTCCGAGGAGCGTAGGGGATGATGCGGGAGACCCGCATCGCCGACTAGGCAAGTTCCTAGCGGAGGTGGTTTGCCATTGCCATGCTCCGACCGTAATGGGGATGAATGATGATGATGAAGACGACACAACAACACTCAGTCATCTCGAAGCAGGGAAGCTCCCTGTCCCCGCCGGGAATCGAATCCGGTTCCCCGTGCGCGCTTTTAGCGAGAACGTTGCCTCAAGACCACTAGCTGCTGACTTATCAGTGTATATACAGCCGAAGAAAATTAGTGTACTCTTTTAGAAGTTTCTAATTCACTCAGTGTGGGTACTCCACAAATTTTATTAGACGTGGAACAGAGCAAAACACTCGGCGAAGTAAGGAATCAGTAAAAGAAATGTCGGGTACGGCCTTTCTGCCATACATTCCCAGAGTGACGGACAGAATCGGCCGTATATTGCACAACCACGGCGTAAAGACGATTTTCAAACCGACAAGAAAGATCAAAGAGTGTCTTAGATCGGTGAAGTAGAAAAGGGACCCACTTGCAATGTCGGGAATATACCGTATACCATGCACATGAGGAAAAGTTTATGTCGGAATAGTGGAAGATCAATTGACACCAGGATCAAAGAGCATAAGCGACATTGCAGGTTGGGGCAGGTGGAGAAATCGGCCGTGGCAGAGCACGCACTGAATGAGACCGACCACGTAATAAAATTCGCCGACACGGAAGTTCTGGCTGTAGAGAAGCACTATGACACGCGCTTGTTCAGAGAAGCTGTAGAAATACAAAAACACGCGAATAGTTTCAACAGGAAAGAGGAAAGCCTTAAGATAAACGGATCCTGGCTTCCCGTACTGCAGTGAACGACCGTCGCAGGTAGCAAGAGGAGAACCGCACCGGAAATGACCGCGGAGAAGCCCTCGGACGTTGGCGCGCCAAGTACATATAGTCTGCGGCCGCGAGCTCGGCTCCAGTTCACCATCGGCAATGGAGGGTGGTGTGCGGACATTTGCCACGCTGGACATTTGCCACGATTTTACCTGGTCCGAATGGTGGAGTCCCTTGTCTCCCCCTCCTCCTCCTCCTCCTCCTCATCACTTCCTGAGCCTTTCCGCTGGTTTACTTGACAAAGAACCAGAATCGCTTTGGATTTTCCACTACATTTCTAGAGAGAGTCTCGTTGTGGAAACTATTAAATGCATCATACATTGAAATCCGCACCAAATTTTGAGCCTCGGTAAAACTTCGCCAATCTTGGAGATTTTGCATTCGTCTAAATTATACGTGCCTTTTTTGGTGCTCCTGCAGCAGCTTTCTGTCGTGTTTTGTGTACCATGGGGGATCAGTTCCGTCCGTTATTAATTTATTTGGTATGTATCTCTCGAGTGCTGTTGATACTATTTCTTTGAACTTAAGCCACATATGGTCTTCACTTATATACTGTAGTTTGGAAGGATTGGAGACTGTCTCTTAGAAAGACGTCAACCGAATTTTTAGCTGCTTTTATAAACAGATATATTTCGCGTTTAGTTTTGGTGAATTTCTTTGTTACGGAATTGAGCCTCGTTCGACTCTGTGTTCACTAATCCCTGTATCCGTCGTGATGCTCAGGATTATTTGTGGCTAAGTCAAGTGTGTTTTTGTAACCATTTACAATTTGAATAGCCTCGTGAACTAATTGTTCAAAGTAATTTTTAAAAAAGCATTTAGAACAATTACAGAAGTTGTTTTCTATCTACAATAGGGTCTGAAAATGTATTTTTGTCAACATACGGAAGGTAGATTGAAGTCACTGCCAACTATAACTGTATGAGTAGGATACGTATTTGTGATGAGACTCAAGTTTTCTTTGAACTCATCAGCAACTGTTTCATCTCAGACGGGAGGTCCACAAAAGGAGTCAGTTATTAATTTATTCCGGTTGTCGAATATATCCTCTGCCCATACTAAGTCGCAGGAACTATCTGCTTCAATGTCGCTTGTGAGCTGGAACACATATTACACTATTTTTCCTTAACTTGTGATTCTTGTTTCTGTTGTAGTGCAGATTATTACAATTACGGCTTTTCCCTCCAAAACCTAGGATGCTTTTTCTGCGACCTTGTAAATACCAGAGCTAAACAATGTAGAACAATAACGTACGTTACAAGCATAGCATTCTGTATTTCTTCATTTCCTTATTTCTAACATTTTAAAATTGTATGTCGACTTTAGATGACATGTCGATCATAGATGTTCTTATCTCTGTTTAGTGAACGTATTTTCAGTCATGTTTTGAACCTTGTCCCGCTACACTTTATTAACTAATGTTTCGCCGCAAGTTATATCTGATTTCACAGAGTAAATTAATATGGAGTATGTCGTTCTTCTTTTCAAACATTCACCTCTCAATTTCTTCTTTCATTATTGTCTTTTGGGCATACAGTTGTAGTAATTAAAGTAGGCACAAATGCAGTGATCAAAAAGGAATGATTAGCGTACATTCGAATTCTCTTTACATCGTTCCTTTCTTGTTGCTCCCATGGCGATGGACTGTTTCTATCACAATCAGTAAGCGTGAAGGGAAGCTGCCGAACAGACAGAGGGATCTATATTTATACTTGGCAGAACTAATTACATACCGACATAATCGTCGGTATTTCTTTTGTATCCCAAAAGTTATACATATTTCGATTTCGGAAAAGAAGTTCTGTATTTGGCCAAGATGTCGAAGAAGAAGAAGGTCCCTTACATACTGATTGTATCGAGTAAGATGTGGAGACGGCGGTTTGAAAGCGGACAGTGGTAGTACGAGGAAGGGCGTCCCCTACCTGAGGGATCGCTACCTGGCGAAGGGCAAGTGTGGCAAATGTCCGGCGTGGCAAATGTCCAGCGTGGCAAATGTCCGGCGTGGCAAATGTCTGGCGTGGCAAATGTCCGGCGTGGCAAATGTCCGGCGTGGCAAATGTCCGGCGTGGCAAATGTCCGGCGTGGCAAACGCCTGGCGTGGCAAATGTCTGGCGTGGCAAATGTCTGGTATTCATGGAGGGTGAAGCTTCGACAATGCCAGCCACTCGTGCTGGCGAAACGTCAGTAAAATCATTAGATGAACGTCGGCCGAAGAACCCGAGACAGAAGCCAATAGCACTTGTATTTTTTTCCCACAATGCTCACTATCTTAGTCGCTGCACCCGCGGACGTTTGCAGATAGAGAGGCGGAGCAAACCGTTTTCTGAATATTACACGTAGATCTAGGTGACTTGCAGCCTCTCTGGAATACGAGGCGCACGCACATGGCCACCGACGTCTGAGGACGTCTCCTGGCTTATCGGGAAGAAGCCGGAGCGACCTCGCGGCACAGTGGGTGTAGACAGGCGCGCTTCGTGCTGCGCCCGCCTAGTGTGGCAGGAACTTCGCATCGGGAAATAACAGCGCCGTCGAGAGGACGACAAAGCTCAGGGCCCGTCCGCCCACTCTCGTCAGCGCCGGGCGAGAGCAAAGGGCCGGTCGAGGAGCGGAACGCTTATCTGCGTCACGCGCAGGCGACGCGGCGGGGACGACGAACGAGAAGAAGGCGGAGGCGGCGGCGCCAGAGTGGCTTCACTAAGACGTGGCACAAGGGCCGCCCGATTAGATAATGTCCCCTCTGCTCCCGATTTGCATCACAACCACCCGCCGAGCTGCAGGCCGGCGCGGATTTGCATTTTGCATTAAAAAGCTGCTGTTTCGGAAAGCTGCGACAATAAAATTTGACTGCATTTTTTCCGTCCGTCCGAGGTAACGTCGTAAAGCTTGTATATTACTCGTCAGGCGCCTTTGCAAGCTACGGCGTTCGTAGCGCGGCGCTGCGCTTAAGGATCATGTTAATGACATCGCCGAGAAATAGAGCATCCTCCCGTGAGAAAAAATGTGAAGGTTAGTCCGTGTAGAAGAACAAAGCATCTTGCGCAAAATATTAAGCTTCTGTTACGTAGACCTTCGTCGTTTTACGCCACTCAAGACACAATAAGAAGCACTTTGCTAGTAAAATGTTAGCCCTTGAGAAAAGAAGCATATTAAACTTTTTAAAAAGCGTAATTAGTGACCCATCAATTAGGGCGGTTCACAAACAACAACTCAAGTAGACATGTTATTCCAAAAACGTTATCGTGGAAGTAGGTGCCAGGAGGTGCTGGTGAAATAATACACTCTGCTAAGGTTATCTTTTTATTTTAAAAGACTTTCTCAATTATAAATTTTTAAGTCTGGCATTTAAAAAAAATTTCAAAAACAATTTCGAATAGCTGACAAATTTTCTTTATGAAGAGGAGATATCCAGGTATGACGTTAACAACTTCTCAATAGTAAAATTCATTGACATATGGTCACGACACACTACAGATACGTAGAAAAACGCATAAAGTTTTCTTCGGCTGAAGCCGCACTTCAGGTTTCTGCCGCCAGAGCGCTCGAGAGCGCATTGAGACAAAATGGCGACAGGTGCCGAGAAAGCGTATGTCGTGCTTGAAATGCACTCACATCAGTCAGTCATAACAGTGCAACGACACTTCAGGACGAAGTTCAACAAAGATCCACCAACTGCTAACTCCATTCGGCGATTGTATGCGCAGTTTAAAGCTTCTGGATGCCTCTGTAAGGGGAAATCAACGGGTCGGCCTGCAGTGAGCGAAGAAACGGTTGAACACGTGTATCTGGACATGCTGGGAAATTGGCTCATGCCACAACTGGAGACCGACAGCACCGACTTCATCTTTCAACAGGATGGTGCTCCACCGCACTTCCATCATGATGTTCCGCAGTTCTTAAACAGGAGATTGGAAAACCGATGGATCGGTCGTGGTGGAGGTCATGATCAGCAATTCATGTCATGGCCTCTACGATCTCCCGACTTAACCCCATGCGATTTCTTTCTGTGGGGTTATGTGAAAGATTCAGTGTTTAAACCTCCTCTACCAAGAAACGTGCCAGAACTGCGAGCTCGCATCAACGATGCTTTCGAACTCATTGATGGGGACATGCTGCGCCGAGTGTGGGAGGAACTTGATTATCGGCTTGATGTCTGCCGAATCACTAAAGGGGCACATATCGAACATTTGTGAATGCCTAAAAAAACTTTTTGAGTTTTTGTATGTGTGTGCAAAGCATTGTGAAAATATCTCAAATAATAAAGTTATTGTAGAGCTGTGAAATCGCTTCAATCATTTGTAATAACCCTGTAATATATATATATATATATATATATAATTTAAAAAAAAAAACTCTTTTAAATAGCTGGCAAATTTTCTCTATGTAAAGGTTATTGCAAGGTATGACGTTAACGACTTCCCAATAATAAGATTTTAAACTTTTTATACCTATAAGAGAACAATTCCTTAAAAAAAACTACTTTAAATAGCTAGTTTGTACTAAAGCTGAAATAGTTGTCTCTCGCCAGTTAAATAACTTATATTACTCCTTTCAGTTGTTACAAGATAAATGTGAATAAGCCAGCACACAAACCTTCACATTAAAGGCAGTTCCCCAAAAAATTTTCCTTAGCTCGGTGACGGAGTGACACGTGTAAAGGGGCCTAAATCACAATACGTGGAATAGTTATTGGTGGTCTACAGGGTCACAGCAGATCAGCGCCAAAACTTCCATTAAAAGCCACCACCTCCCCGACTAACCCAAAACCAGAAGATGTAGCAAGGGCGGTCCCTGCACAGACTCTAAACCACACAGACACGCGACACCGACCCTAAATCACCCAATCGAGGTGTGAATGAAACGGCCCGACCAAGAAGCAATTACCACTTTCCCGCGGACAGGCAAACGAAAACTGTGGTGGGAAGACCCCAACAAAACCACTGGTGAAGAAACTCATACACTTCACTAGAACTTGGAAAACCACTTATATATATAACATAAAAAAGTACTTAATTTCTCACACTCCACCACAGCGCCGGAAACACGTTGCACTTCCAAATGCTCGTCAGAGCCAACCGCTGCCAGTGGTTTCAACGGCCGATAAGAAGATATATGATCCCAAGCGCTGATCTCCTGCACCACGGCTTCTAAGCTTCATAAGCCACGTACATGCAGGTAAGGCAGACTTAGCCCCTGACAGCCAAGAGGTCGGGCAAAGCGCGTGGCGAGCAGTTGACCACCCCCAACAACAGGGTACCGCTCGCGCCACCACCTCTCTCAGTCACCGCCCAGTACGTACTGCCTAGATCGTCACACGACCGTACGCTTGCTCGACCTCCCGCCAGAGGGCGGTAGCGATCCAAACAGCGTGCCAAACCGAAAGCGCCACCGAAAAGATTAGACGCGAAGAGAAAGCACTCCACCTGGCGCGCTTTTCGAAGAGCTGGACACGACTACCGCTCAATTAGTTACTTGTGTATCATAATAAACCTAATTAAACTGCGTGAAAATTATGCTTCATGCAGACATGCGCTGAATATGGATGAGTCGTTACATAGTTTCAGGACAAATTGTGATGCTGAACAAAAAAAAAAAATTCATATGGATTTATGGCCCCATTCCGAATGGTTTCAGAGATAGATCGCATTTAATATCACTTTTGTACGTTTTCCTTGAATAACTCGAAAACTGAACCCTCCATCGAGAACGTATCGCAATACAAAATTAAATCACAAAAACACTGAGAACGGAACAGTCGTCTGACACGTGGCTGACGTTTATGTTAGCTCCGCTAGAGGCGCTGAAAATCGCTCTAGTGTTTTAGCCGACTACGAAAGTACCATTTGGTATTTGGTAGTAATGTAGCGAGGGTCACGTGGGTAATCACGTGCCACCCAAAAAAAACTTGTTTCCATTCCAGACCCATTGAGCCTCGCAAGAGGATGTTCCAGGTATAAGCAAATATTCAACCGCCTCACAAACTGATGCTCAAGAACTCGCATTACTGTGCGTCACAGCCGGATAATCCAACTTAAAATGGTTCAAATGACTCTAAGCACTAAGGGACTTAACATCCGTGGTCATCAGTCCCCTAGAACTTAGAACTACTTAAACCTAACTAACCTAAGGACATCACACACATCCATGCCCGTGGCAGGATTCGTACTGCGACCGTAGCGGTCACGCGGTTCCAGACTGAAGCGCCTAGAACCGCACGGCCACACCGGTCGGCAATCAAACTTATTTTCTTAGTTCTTCCACACGACATTTTTAGCCGCCTGACTCTTCCACAGCTTAATTCATGTTCTTGTTAGTTGGCTTACAGGGCTTTGGAGTGCATAATTTTGTTCATAAAATCACAACTACCAAATTATTTATTTTAACCGCGTTTTCAATTCTCAGTCAGTTCGTTTTGGTGTGGTTCTCTTAGTTCATACACTATAATTTCATTGGTTCGAAATATTTACTCTACAAGGGTCTGTACTTTGCAGAGTTGCAGTTTTCATTTGGTTTGTTATGGCTCATTCATTTTATCATTGTTTCATGTTGGTTGCTAGTTGCGAAGATAGATACCTACTCTTTTTACAGCTCTTTTCCTTAATTACATTCAACAAGGAAGTCCTAGCATACATCAGTACCTAACTCAATCTTTTTTAGAGTTCTATGCCTGGAAAAAGCCTATAAATGTGTGTAATAGAAGCGGACGAATTATACAGATGACGAAGGAGATATTTTCTGAAGCCGCTGACTCTGACCCTTGTGATTCATATGTTCCTGACAAAAACGATCTGTTAACGGTAGAACACGACACCGGCTCAGGAATATCTGATAACGAATTTGATCAGCTTATTTTGTGTGAAGAGAATACAAATATTACTGCTAAAGTCGGTCAGCACCACCCAACTGAAAAAAGGGAGCAGTCTCAATTCTGACCATGTGTTCCAAATTCCTCTATTAGTTTATCTCAGAACTACCGTAGTGACTGTTCATTATTTCTGTATCATATATTGTACAAGATTGATTAAACTTCGTTTGAGAGTGATGGAGTTCCTTTCTGAAAGTGGATAAAAAAATAAAATCTTCGAATTTCAGCAATTCATTCATTTTAAAATTTCAAATCCCAATGCTCAACAGTGGCTTAATATACGCCAAAAAAGGCCATATCTCCCCACAGGCATCTGTTCCAAGTATCTATCTGCCTCTCAGCAAATGTTCTCCAGAACGCACTGTAAAACGATGAGACTGTCAAATTTCCAACAAAATTGTCCTACTCATTTTTTCTCTAGGACTAACAGTTTGCGCGAAAAGAGTGCGAGAATATTGAAAATCGCCCTCGACGAGCTTGCGCTGCAGCTTAGGTAGTTTTTGTAGACCAGTTTGAGGTAGTTTTCCGACTCCACAAGTGCCACGTCTCAAACTGTTCGTCTCAACTTCCTCTACACTACTTTGGTCCGTTGTAAACAGTGACAATGTTTGAATAACACAGGAAATAAATAACAGTGTATCAAATGCGCTCAATCTCGGAAACCTTTCTCAATACGGTATATGTCCATATCAAGTTTTTCATTCAAAATCACTATCATCCCCTGACTCACACTGTATGTAGTGAATGAAACTCGTCATCTCTTATAAGGAAAGGCAACGATCCTAGTTTAGTAGGTAGGATTTAATGCCAAGGGCATTTAGAATGTAACTAATTATCACCTCAGGCTTAGGTGATCTATAGATCAGATACAATTAAATTTTCCTTGAGACATTTCAGTCTCATATTTATCTACGATAATGGTGGAAGCTGAAGAATTTAATTAAAATTTTTAACAGAGTAGGGAATGGAAGCTGGATCTACTTGTTTACTGGAGATGGATGCTAGCAAACACTGCTCTACCCTCGTCCAGTGTCCGCCCTAACACAAACTTCAGTTCACATCTTCAGCTGTCCAAGAAGCGGAAAAAGAAGCTGAAGAAGTGAATTGAAGTTTGTGTTAGGGTGGGCACTGGACTAGGGTAGTCCATGGAGCAGTGTCTGCTGCATTAATGTGTTGGAGTAATGGCTAGCAGACCTGCGTAATAGGCAAAGACGCTCTGGTTCATGTCCTGGCTGTGGTACAAATTTTAATTCATTTCTTCAGCTTTCATAATTAGTTTTCACCTATTAATATTAACTTTAATTAATCCTCACCTCGATGCTTGGCAAAACAATTTAATATTAAAAAATGAAAAGTACAGAAATATCTGCTTTCTAAAGTGTTAATTATCTCAGATCACTGGTTTTCGGCTGACAAGGCCACCATCAGACAATAACTATCTTCATCAAATAGGATGTAGTACTGCTGAATAACGTTTAGAGAGATATTAGACACAGGGGGTGACATGTAAAAAAGAGAGAAAAATGTCATATATGACAGTACAGTTATAACATAACTGAAAATCTGCGATCGCTGGCAGTCGGTTCCTCGACTGCAGGACATGGTCGTCATTGGACGGCGTTGATGGTCTTCCTCGCCGACTGGCATCACTTACGTCTGTGCCGCTTTGGTCAAATTGTTGGCACCCTTTCACTACAGGTGGACGCTACGTTCCAAATGATTTATATATCGGCCGAGTTTCATGGAGAACCTGTGTACAATTTACACATTTTATCACACTGTCCGTTGTATCTCAGCTGTGGAACACGTTTCCAGCTGCCACGCCATTTCACTTGAGAACTGTTACTGACGTTTATCCGTACTGTTGCAGGAGGGTAACTGCAGGAAAGCCAGAATGTACTCTCTTCTGACAATGCGCCATTCTTGTTGCCACCCCTTAAATTAACTATCTGTTAATACCCATGACAACCCTGCCCCTGTGGGAGACAAAGGCTGAAGAAAAAGAACGGCATTAGTTTTAAATTTGTTACAGTGGAGAACATGCAAAAATATCGATCTTATTTTCGAAGAAATGAGAAAGTCAAAGATGAAGAAAACAATAACGGAAAATACACTACTATATATGTAAGCTGAACGAACGCTGTATGTTCTCAAGAAGAGAGTGTGTACTAAGAAAACTCGCAATACGAGAGTGAAAACTAGCTGGTACGTTCGCTGAAAAATAAGGCCAAAAAAAAGTTTGAGTGAAACACATTGCAGCAATGGAAGGTAGTAGTTGTAGGAAAAGCACACGAAATGAGACGAAGGGATAGCAAAAATGTCGTAGCAAGGCATAAAATCTTCAAAAATAAATAAAAATCAAAAGAAAATAGAGGGTAACCGAAATGTATGAGGCAGTTACTCAAGTTTAGTTTTAGGTAATGAGAAGTATGCAAGTAAAAGAACTCCTGAGACAAAGCGACCAATGGTAATCGTCTACGAAAGTTTTGAGGTAAGTATTTGGTACACGTGTTTAACGAAGACGGGTTACTGAAAGGCAGTTCATCGATACACAATGTTCTGTAGAAAGTTATTGCAAGGAATGATGTGCATCTAAGATAAATGACAAATATTTGATGATCACAAGATGTAGATCCTAAGGAGACTGTCTACATTACGCTTATCCGTCCACTTTTGGAGTACAGATGCGCTGTCTGTGATCCTTACCAGACAGGATTAACGGTGTACATCGAGAAAGTTCAAAGAAGAACAGCACGCTTGGTATTATCGCGAAATAGGGGATAGAGTGTCACTGACATGATACAGGATTTGGGGTGGACATAATTAAAACAAAGGCGTTTTTAATTTCGGTGGAATCTTCTCACGACGTTTCAATCACCAGCTTCCTCCACCGAATGCGAAAATATTTTGTTGAGGTGGACCTACACAGGAAGAAACCATCATAATAAAATAAGGCAAATTAGCGCTTGCACTGAAAGATATAGGCGTTCGTTTTTTCCGTGCGAGATTGAAATAATAGAGAATTATTGTGAAGGTGGATCTATGAACCCTCTGCCAGGCACTGAAGTGTGATTTGCATAGTATCCACGTAGATGCAGATGCAGATGTAGATAACAGTGTATTGGCACTTTCAGAAACTTTCCAGAAACTAAGAACATATTTTTACCATTTTGCGTATGCGTTGCGGGTGAAGGACCTGCGTTATGCCGTATAAAGCCAGTACTAAAAATGAAATAAAGTGTGAGTGAAAGTTCACACGATAACAGTGGCAAGTTACGTGACGTTGAAGTTGTTGGTAAATGATACTATTATAAACCCGTATAAGAACAGCAGCAGTTTGGAAAGGAAGCAGTACAGCGAATAGCAAAACAATGGATGTATTAAAAGTGATAAACTAAAATTAAGATGGTTGTCGACTAATCAACTACCGATAAGCATTTTGACTTGTGTGTGAAATATTATGGGACTTAACTGCAAAAGTCAACAGTCCCTAAGCGTAGACACTACTAAACCTAAATTGTCCTAAGGACAAACACACACACCCATGCCCGAGGGAGGACTCGAACTTCCGCCGGGACCGGCCGCAGACTTGATCGACTTCAACAGTATAGCAAACGAACTAAGTCGAGATTAATGGTAGAGAAGAGCCGAAATCCATAACAAGACAACGAGCTAAATGATTTTTTTTTATAAAATCCTTTCCGACATTGCGCCATTTTGAAACTAGAAACTGCTATAAACCGACGTTTCGACGTTTGCGGGCAGTCGTCTTCAGAACGGCTAAACTACTGGTTTCTGGTGATGGTCTGCCCTGTATACCATTCTGCGTTGGTTGGCTCAACAACCGACGTGCCTATATTGGAACGCCACTGGACAGTGCATAGTCGATATGCCTGTAGTCGAGTGACAGAAAATGACTGCTTAGATCAGTACGATGAGGATCATTTCATCGTCCATTAACACGTAGGCTTCGTTGCGACATTTTTTGTACCACTTATTTAATCTTATTTACCACCCAGTATTTCTCTTAAAAAGATAACACAAAGACGGCGACGGTCTGCTGTGTGATGAAAGACAGCACTGGTGACATCAGACAGCACCAGTGCCGACAGCTTGTGTGACGGCTTGCACAGGCTTCAGCGACTTGACACGCGTTGACGAGCTGCACAGATTAAGACACATTCTAACACGATGACGGATGTTTGGGTTGATGATGGAAGTTAAAGTTGATGACAGGCGTCAGAAGCAACGCCGGTAGTCGCAGTCGATTGCGCACGTAAAAAGCGCTGACATACGTCAGAGGCATCCACATAGAAACGATGAGTTGCATCAGAGGCGATTACGGACATCTGCGGCGATGATGAATACTCCAAACATAGACGGAGTGTACACGCCTTGAGGGAAGACACTGATGTTGGCGGACTATGCAGGTAACTTTGGTAGGGAAGCGACGATAATGTCGCTGATGTAACGCTTATGATTACGAAGACATTGGGTTCTAAAATGTGAGATGAAATCCATGGCATACCTGGATGAAAGGCATCACGAGTGGATACAGATACGAGTGCCATATACGGACTTTTCAGGCGACGACGATGAGGAAGGTTATTTGGTTTATCATTCACTGTCTCCTAGGAGGAGTCCAATCAAATAGTTCTACGCCGTTTCCATTTGTAAAATTTTTGAAATTTGTGGTAAGAGCCTATGGGACCAAACTGCTGAAGTCATCGGTCCCTAAGCTTGCACACTACTTAATCAATGATGACCTTAAAAGTTAAGTCCCATAGTGCTTAGAGCTATTTGAACCATTTTGAACTACTTAAACTAAGGACAACACACACCCGTGCCTGAGGGAGGACTCCAAAGGCCGAAGGGGGGAGCCGCTTGGACAGTGAGGAATGCCGTAGACCGAGCGGCTACCCCGCGCGGCTGTTTCCATTTGTGACGGTGGCAGAATCATTGTCACGTCCTTGAAAATTTACAACCCTAGTGTTTTTTCTCTCTAGTACGGGGTCTGCTTTCCCAGAATTTGGCAAATTTTGTTTTATTAACTTGGTGTCTGGGCGGAATTTGAGTACCGTTCTGTGCGGTATTATTTTATTTGTAACTGTGCATGTGCCGAATTCTATGATGCAGAATTTGAGGACCAGCCCAGCATTTGTGTAAACGATAGTGGAAAACCGCCTAAAACCCGCACCAAGGCTGGCCGTTATGCTACTCCAACGTCGATAATTCGTGGATTACTGGATTTGGTCCCGGATCTGATAGCCCGGATCTGACTCAGCTACCACTGTGCAGCACTTTACGAGCAAGTCTCTTCTGAAATAATATCACTATAGGTGATAATTTGTGCTGGTTCTCACTGACTCTCCTTGTAATTCTATTATTAGCTAAGCGGCCAGAACAAGTGTGAACAAATTCTAATCTGTTGTTCTACACTGAGGTGCCAAAAGTCACTGGACACATTCTAATATCGTGTGGGACCTCTTTTTGTTCGGCGTAGCGCAGCAGTTCGAAGTGGCATTGACTCGGGAAGTTACTGGAAGCTCTCTCCAAAGAGATTAAGCCATGCTGCTTCTATACTAGTCCATAATTGTGGCCGGCCGGAGTGGCCGAGCGGTTCTAGGCGCTACAGTCTGGAACCGCGAGGCCGCTACGGTCGCAGGTTCGAATCCTGCTTCGGGCATGGATGTGTGTGATGTCCTTAGGTTAGTTAGGTTTAAGTAGTTCTAAGTTCTAGGGGACTGATGACCACAGCAGTTAAGTCCCATAGTGCTCAGAGCCATTTGAACCGTTTGAACCATAATTGTGGAAGTGTTGCCGGTGCAGAAATTTGTGCACGAACCGAACTCTCGAGTATGTCCCAAGAATATTCGATGGGATTCATGTCGCTCGAATTCTCCAGAATGTTCTGACATGGCGTATTGTCATCCACAAAAATTCTGTCTTAGTTTGGGAACGTAAAGTCCGTGAACGGTTGCAAACGGCCTTCAGGTAGCTGAACTTAAACATTTCTAATCAACGATCGGTTCAGTTGGACCACAGGAACCAGACAATTTCGTGTAAATACAGCCCCCAGCATGATGGCGTCACCACCAGCTTACACAGTATCTTGTTGGCAACTTGGGTCCATGGCTTAGCGGGATCTGCGCCACACTCTACCCTTACCGTCAGCTCTTACCAACTGAAATCGTGACTCATCCGACCAAGTCACGGTTTGCCAGTTGTCTAGGGGCCAACCGATATGGCACGAGCCCACAGCAGGCACTGAAGGCGATGCCGTACTGGCAGCAAAGGCACCAGTGTCGGTGCTCTGCTGCCATAACCAATTAATGCTAAATTTCGCCGTTCTGTCCTAACGGATACGTTCTTCGTACGTCCCACATTGATTTCTGCTGTAATTTCAGGCAAACGGCGCTGCTCTTGGTATGTAGGTGAAGGCCGTCGGCCACTACGTTGTCCGTGGTGAGAGATAATTCTTTAAATTTGATTTTCTGGGCACATTCTTGACACTGTGGATCTCGGAATGCTGAATTCCCTAACGATTTCCAAAATGGAATGTTCCATGCGTCCAGCTCCATCTACTATTCCGCGTTCAAAGTCTATTAATTCTCGTCGTGCGGCCATAGTCACATTGGACACCTTTTGAAATGAATCAGCAGAGTACAAATTACAGCTCCGTCAATGTACTGCCCTTTTATACCTTGCGTACGAGATACTACCGCCGTCATTATGTGTGCCTATCGCTAACCTACGACTTCTGTCAACTCGGTGTGCAGAGAGACAGACTTGATTTGCAAGTTGTAAGAGCCCTTCTGTCGCAAGGAAATATGCAGATGTCTGAGTAAGAATGCTTGGAAAGAAGTATTGTAGAGATATTCGAAGTTAGGGAATTCGCATGCATGTCGTGGTTAGTGCACTGAAAGAGAGGGCTGACGGTCTCGGAAAGAGGAGATAAGATACATGCCGTTGTTTCCAGAACTCTTTAAGTATCTGCTGAGGAGAATGCCTTTGAACTACTTATTGAATAAACAATTCATATAGAAAATAATTAGCCTGTGAAGTCTACGGAAGTTGAGAGTTGGCAATACTCTCTTAGGATGTAAAGGTTGCCCACAAGCTCTGGAATCTAAGATATTGTTGTCGCGCCTCGCAGCGCACGGATTAACTTGTAGCAGTTTTGAAGCCAGTGTAGGAGCCCGCCTGCTATGGTGCGCACGTGTGTTGGGCGAGGGGTCGTCGCCGAGCTGCCGTACTGCCGTGTCCGCCAGTAGCGACACAGGATTTGATATTTAGTTGATATTTTTATAATTTGCAGCGCGCTTATTAATTTCAAGAAAAGGGTTTGTGTATATGCGAGGCAGCAGACGGTAATTTTGATATTGATAGCAATTGAATTCTTAAGGGGAAACCATTGTTAGATTAAGTATTGATTTTTGTCATTGATTTCTTTTGTAATTGTCAGGGATTTGTTTCACTATGTATTCGATTGAGAAGTATTTCAGTCTGTCTCAAGAGTTTGATTAATTTGTAATATTGCTTTAATGCCACTGGAGGCAGATTTACAAACTAAGCGATTGTTCAAAGAGCTTCTACAGTTTTGTTAATTGAATGAGAAAGAATCGCTTTCAGAATATACACTCCTGGAAATTGAAATAAGAACACCGTGAATTCATTGTCCCAGGAAGGGGAAACTTTATTGACACATTCCTGGGGTCAGATACATCACATGATCACACTGACAGAACCACAGGCACATAGACACAGGCAACAGAGCATGCACAATGTCGGCACTAGTACAGTGTATATCCACCTTTCGCAGCAATGCAGGCTGCTATTCTCCCATGGAGACGATCGTAGAGATGCTGGATGTAGTCCTGTGGAACGGCTTGCCATGCCATTTCCACCTGGCGCCTCAGTTGGACCAGCGTTCGTGCTGGACGTGCAGACCGCGTGAGACGACGCTTCATCCAGTCCCAAACATGCTCAATGGGGGACAGATCCGGAGATCTTGCTGGTCAGGGTAGTTGACTTACACCTTCTAGAGCACGTTGAGTGGCACGGGATACATGCGGACGTGCATTGTCCTGTTGGAACAGCAAGTTCCCTTGCCGGTCTAGGAATGGTAGAACGATGGGTTCGATGACGGTTTGGATGTACCGTGCACTATTCAGTGTCCCCTCGACGATCACCAGTGGTGTACGGCCAGTGTAGGCCCTGTGTGCCTCGGTCGTATGCAGTCCTGATTGTGGCGCTCACCTGCACGGCGCCAAACACGCATACGACCATCATTGGCACCAAGGCAGAAGCGACTCTCATCGCTGAAGACGACACGTCTCCATTCGTCCCTCCATTCACGCCTGTCGCGACACCACTGGAGGCGGGCTGCACGATGTTGGGGCGTGAGCGGAAGACGGCCTAACGGTGTGCGGGACCGTAGCCCAGCTTCATGGAGACGGTTGCGAATGGTCCTCGCCGATACCCCAGGAGCAACAGTGCCCCTAATTTGCTGGGAAGTGGCGGTGCGGTCCCCTACGGCACTGCGTAGGATCCTACGGTCTTGGCGTGCATCCGTGCGTCGCTGCGGTCCGGTCCCAGGTCGACGGGCACGTGCACCTTCCGCCGACCACTGGCGACAACATCGATGTACTGTGGAGACCTCACGCCCCACATGTTGAGCAATTCGGCGGTACGTCCACCCGGCCTCCCGCATGCCCACTATACGCCCTCGCTCAAAGTCTGTCAACTGCACATACGGTTCACGTCCACGCTGTCGCGGCATGCTACCAGTGTTAAAGACTGCGATGGAGCTCCGTATGCCACGGCAAACTGGCTGACACTGACGGCGGCGGTGCACAAATGCTGCGCAGCTAGCGCCATTCGACGGCCAACACCGCGGTTCCTGGTGTGTCCGCTGTGCCGTGCGTGTGATCATTGCTTGTACAGCCCTCTCGCAGTGTCCGGAGCAAGTATGGTGGGTCTGACACACCAGTGTCAATGTGTTCTTTTTTCCATTTCCAGGAGTGTAGTTTTTTGTTTGGGTTATCATTTATCAAGTTTATATTTGACCAAACCCTTTCACTTGAATTATATGTAGTTGTAGTAAGCAGCAGCAGCCGCAGCAACAGCAGGAGCCGCCATACAGAACATGCATTGCACTCAGCATGAATAATAGGTTTTTTTTATGTTTTTGTTAAATAATGGAACGCAGCAGATCAAGCAAGTAAGTTATTTGTCGCGCACTGGACCAATAAAAAAAATGAAGGTTTGGCGATCTCTGTAATAGTAAAGTTAACAAGAGTACAAGCACGAGATTTTCAGTAGAAAACACGAGATAAGAAGATAGTGCTCGCAACTTTCATCTGTCGACATGCCTGCCAGGATACGTTTTTTTTTGGATGAGTCGTAGTTAGATATGCTTCGTCTTTCTACTGCCAACTGCAAGTTTACACAACAGTAATCATTAGTGGAGGCACAGCATTTTGATCGCTTGCACACTGCTTTGTATTAACACAAAATTTTATTTCAGCAGTTTGTGTTTGAATTTGTTGGTGCATCGTGTAATAGTTAATTGAACAGTGGAATTTTTAGGATAGCGGTGTATTTTAGTGACATGTTTTCGTTCGTATTGCGACAATGAGGAGGCGAGCACAAATAAAAATGGAAAACAATGCAGATGCTACCGCAAACTCGAACGTAGATACGGTTGCGAACATGAATGTAGGAGCGGTTTCAAACGCAGTTTCCGAAAATTCGGAACAGAGAGTAGAAAAACTTTGAGAATATTGAGATCCGAGAATTTTCGAACAATACTGCGGAGAATCGGAATGTAGGCGATCAATTGCCAACAATGCGTGATGAACAACTGTGTGCTACACGCAACTTAGTACATGACAATACAGTGACGCAAACAGAAGGCATTATGAGAAGTTCCAGCGTTGCTTCCGCCTCAAAAGTGCAGATTAATTTTGTTTTCCCCATTTTCGGTGGAAATTCAGGTCTGGTTGCCACTCCGATAGAGAGGAGTAATTTTGCCTTTCCTTCTGTTAGTGGAAATGCAGGTACTGCTTCTGCTTTAACAGAGAAGAGTAACGTTGTACTCCCTGCCCCCAGTAATGATGTTTTACAATTATTACTGAGTAAACTCACTGAATTTAATGACAGATAGGAGAGTAAACTCACTGAATTTAAGAGTAAACTCACTGAATTTAATGACAGACAGGAGAGTAAACTCACTGAATTTAATGACAATAATGCAAAGAATTTCAAATCCCTTTAGAACGAAATTAACGAGAATCTCACATTGTTTTGGGGTGAGGTGAATAACAAGTTAAATAGTAAATTTGAAGAAATGACCAGTCAGTTGAAAAGTCAGCTACGTGAAGAATTCAAATCAGATATTAATAATCTTGTATCCCGACTTGATCACATACAAAAGGTTGATATTGTTGAAGTGAAACGACAGACGTCACAACAAGAACTGCAAGTAGAGGAATTAGCGAAAAATGTTGAGTCATTGCAATTACAGACCACCAATAAAGTTTCAAAGATAGAAACTCAATTAACGACAGTAGCTAAACAGGTAGATGAATTATCCATGAAAGTGACGGAACTGAATAGCGTGTTACACACGAGGTCAGATGACACTCAGCAGGTACCGATCGCGGATACCGAAGAATTTCAGTCACTGCAACGTTTTAAACAAGGGCAGATGATAATTAATCAGCGAAACAAACGTGACGTAAAAAATATGCAGGAACAGCTTGCCAGCATCGAAGAAAAGATTGATCGCAGCAATGACACGGATAGATCAGATAATTACCAAATTGGTAACGACAATTAGCGCGTTAATTATGGAAATGCCGACCACTTTTCTCGTGGATATGACACGTTTGCGGGACGTAATGAAGGAAACGTGATCATGCTGTAAAAGAAAACTCATCCGCTAAGAAAAATGACGAGTTTGACTATAAGCATTTTCTCACAGTTGGGAAATTTAAAATTTTTCGGAATGCTAGTCATGAAATCCACCTTCGAGAGTGGTCACAACAACTTGACTATTCTTTACCACCAACATGGCCAACTGGCCACAAACTGGAATTCATTTGCAGTTATCTTGAAGGAGAGCCTGCAACAAGAATGCGCTCAATAGTACGTGAATGTCACACATATGGTGATTTTTATCACGCATTCTTATCTGCTTAGTGGTCAGAGACTACACAAGATCATGTAAAACATTACATCATTATGATACAAAGTTATGAGCAGTCGAAATTTTCAACTCCGGTGCAATATTTTGAAAACACGATGCGCCTGAACAGATATTTAACGAATCCGTACAGTCAGTCGGAATTAATTCGTGTCTGTTTGACAAAACTGCCGATCAGATTACGCCACATAATTTTGGCAGGTAGGTGCAAAGATGACTTGGAGGCATTCCAAGCTCTTTTGCAAGAATTAGAATTTGACAACTATGAAAACACACAAAAAGATAATAGTAATCAGTTTTGGGAAAATAATAATGCGCGGCGTGACCGTAAACGCGTATGGAACTCGGACGAACCTCACGCGTACAGGGCGGAAGAAGATAGGCGCGATATGCGGCTTCAACCGTATAACACAGATCATAGACGCCAGAGAAATGATTTTTATGATCATAAGAACTCTCAGTACAGTAATAGAGATCGCGGACCGCTAGAGCAAAGGCGTTACGGAAATGAAAATTATTTTAGAATGAATGGTCACGGTAGGGCCAACCGAAATTGGCGCGGACACGCAAATTACAATTCGGAACGCGGTGCTCATGCAGAATACAGAGCATCGAGTCCACGTGATAATTATGGTCATAACAATTATGAGAACCAAAACAGTTATGATGAGGGGACAAATCAAAATTGTCAGGATCGCAGAAATTCCAATTTAGAGCGTGGGGACAATGTAGAAATCAGACCACCCAACCCAAGCAATAATTCGCGGCAATACGAGCCGGCACAACAACGACTAGCAACAAGGACTACAAGAAAATGATAACAGCGAAATTGTGTATGCTCATCCAATTATAAAAATCTCGGTAGGAAATATTCTACTTTCAAATATTCTGGCAGCCCTGTGAATGTAATTAGAGAGACAATATTTAAGAAGTGTGAACAGGCATCTGTTTGTCCAACCTTGCCATTATTAAAGACCAAATTAAAGGGAGTCATTCCAGGAAAGAGTGTAGACGTACACAATCCGACTTCTTTAATTTTCAGGTGTCAAGGACACGAGTTTTCTGCAAATTTCTTAGTAGTCCCTCTTTTATCAACAGAAATGATTTTGGGTGTGGAATTCCTTCGTGAATATAAAGCAATGTTAAACATTTGTAATGCTGAAGTCATGGTACAAGTAAATCAAATGCTAGTGACGCTTAAATTTCAAGGATGGCTAACAAAGGAGGATGAGGAAGTGAATTATCTGCGTTTTCTCTTTCCGCTTGAGGCACAACAATCAATGAATTTGTCTAATAGTTGCACAGATAACATCACTACGTTACACTGTGAAACAGAACAATCCATTAATACAGGACAATTAATTAAAAGGAAAGTTTACCGAGACGAAGTAGAGCCTCATGCAGGCACTGATTAGTTATTTGAAATATTACAAACATATTGTGAAGTTTTTTCTCAAGACAGGAACAATACGTAATTTTCTTTATGAATTCAAGATCAAGAAAGCTGCAGACAGAAGAAAGAAGCTGCATAATCCATGAGTCAACGTCAAGAATTTACAGGTAGGTCAAAAAGTATTGCTTAGATCACATCGACTATCTCATAAGGGAAAATATTTGAGTAGGAAGCTTTTCTTGGTGTATGAAGGACCCTTCCGTATACGACGCATTGCACACACAAACGCTGTGGATCTTGAGACAATACGAACACATAAATCACGAGGTCTTCATCACTTATCACACATTAAAATTTTCAAGGAATAAGGCCCTGGGGGGTTTACTGATCTTTAGTAAATATATGTTTGGCAAGCATAGGTGCCCCAGCCGTTACAGTATATTCTTCCGATTTTAGTTTTCAGTACTGTTTCATAATCTTAGACTAACCTGTTTATCTATTAATCTTTTACTATCAATCTATCCTGTGTGAGAGACCAAGAATGAATGATTATCACTGATTTGTATTGTTTGAGAGAATGAGAACTTTGCAAAGGACATTTCTGATGAGAGGATTATACCAGCTGTTGACAACTTGCGATTGTTCACTGAAAGAATGAAATTTTCGTGACTTATTTGAAGGAAAATGCAATAAATAACTATGTACGTTTTTAGGGAGAAATAACATGAAATAACAGAAACTGTTGATATTATCTTCCGGTAAAATATAGTGTATATGTGCCTTGAATTGAGAAGGTATATTTGATGGGTAATAGTATAATTAGGAAACCTTCGAACTGACACTTGTTCTGATTTATAAGGTAGTTTGAAGAGTGATGATTTATGTGGATTTTTCGTGTTTATTAGTTTGCCAGGTAAGGCGTATTAGGATTTATGGACCACTCATGATTAGTGGGACACAACGAGGGAGCACTTTGCAGACATTTATAGAAGGTAAGAAAGATACACTTCTAAACAAAGAAACCCACAACGGTATTCTATGAAGGAAGATATAGCTTATACACATTTGCGTAAAATTTAAGTCACAGTAATGTTAAGGTAGAGTACACACTTACTTAAAATCTAAGTCACAGTGAAGAAGTTAAGACATAGCTATGAGTCACGAAAGGGGTTCTGATACAAATAGACAGCAAAGTGTTGAATTATGTGATCAATGAGTCTCAAGAATTTATTTTTTTTTATTTTTTATTTTTTATTTTTTTCTCTGTGAAATTGTGGAATGGTAAGAACGATAGTGGATAGTGTTGTTTCTCTTCTTATTGTTGTTAAGGTTGACTTTATTGCATTTTTTACAGGAAACATGATCGCAATGGAAGTTCTCTCCATTGCAGAAACGAAATCACTTAACCTGACGTAATTTTGTGTAGTAGACGATATTTTCAGATCGGAGCGTAGCGCGCTTACTGTTAAGGGTCGCGAGAAGAAAGACATTCCAGAAACAGTCGACCGTGACAAAAACACCGAGCTATGACCTAGATAATTATGTCGTGCATTAAACGATTTCTTTTCTCTTTCCAGAGCGAAATGACTCTTACGCCAAGAGACGAGAGTATCTGCCATATTTTATGAATGTGTAAATAGTAGTGTAACATAAGTCAATTCAATATTTATCTTGTGTTTTTCTATTTCATGATTGTAATTTAGTGATGCAGTGCCGATTCCAGCACAAGGTTAATTGGAAGGTGATGATTTTGCTCTTGTCAAGTCATAAATTTATTTCTTGTCACCTTGATGAATAAATCATTTCTTTCAGTTTCTACTGGACAGATGGAGGGGATTTGTGTGTTGTATTTTGTAAATAATTTTTTTCATTATGTACTTTGTTGGTGGTTTCTTATTCTTGTTCTTTGTGACCGTCCAAGGTATGGCTACACAGATTCATACAAAGACTAGGGAGGCCTCCAAACAGAGACAATGAGAACTCCATAAAAAAACGATTGAAACGCTATACCACAGACATTGACGTTTGACATCAGAAATATTGACAGTTATTACAGACTAATAACTATAAATTTGGTATAGCTTAGTAATTAGAGTGTAAAAATTCTGACGCAAAGTCACGTAATTATTCACTAAATTTTGTACATATTCATGAGCTGATTTAGCGAGCCGTTGGCTAGACTTTTTCTAAATGATTCTGTAACTTTTATTATATATAATAGCATTACTATAGAATTACTTCTCTATTTGCAGGATTATTTAAATATTTTATAACCAAAATGTACTTAACAATTATTGTAACAAATATTACCGAGCGAAGTGGCGCAGTGGTTAGCACACTGGACTCGCATTCGGAAGGATGACGGTTCAATCCTGTCTCCAGCCATCCTGATTTAGGTTTTCCGTGATTTCCCTAAATCGCTTCAGGAAAATGCCGGGATGGTTCCTTTGAAAGGGCACGGCCGATTTCCTTCCCCATCCTTCCCTCACCCGAGCTTGCGCTCCGTCTCTAATGACCTCGTTGTCGACGGGACGTTAAACACTAATCTCCTCCTCCTCCTCCTGTAACAAATATTGTAACATTCTTTTTCAGCATCACTAGTAATGTAAAAATAGTAGGTAATTAGAGTTCGATGGCACAGGATTTATGCCTTGAAATTAAAATGATATTTTTTTGTTTGGTGCCACATTTGTGATGATTTGTGGTCACAATCAAAACTTTGCCACTGTTATTGGCCAAACTAAGCGTAAGAAAATTGACTTGCCACCGTGTGGTGAGCTTCATATTATGTCTGAATTGAAAAGTACATGCCACAAATCGGTGATTGCTGTGGCGAGAAATTTAAAGAAAATTGACTTTGCCATCATGTGGTGAGCCTCACATTATTCATGACTTGAGATATATGCCACAAATCTGTAATTTCTGTGGCAATAGATTTAAAGAAAACATTTAAATGAGCTCAGAGCTCACATGCCTGTTTATATGATATAATATTATTCCTTGCTTCATTTCTGTAATTAGGTTAGAGATATCGTATTTTAAAGGGAGAATCTATTTTCTATAAAATATGACGTTTTCAGTATACAGAAATACTCGACCGAGACTTGTACTACATACGTTTGAGGAGGTACTTATGCAATAACGCAGTGACGTGTGGTTGTCAGTTGACACGAGGTCCCTGAGTCTGCCAACACTGTTAAACTGTGTCATCCTGGGAGAATGGACGTTACGTATGGTTGTAAGTGGACACAAGGTCCCTGAATCTGCCTACGTTGTCAATCTGTGTCACCAGAGGAAAATTTGACTTCAGGTGCGGTTGTCAGTGTATATGAAGTCCCTGAGTCTGCCTACACCGTAAATTAACTGATGTTGGAATATTAGTGTGGTTGTCAGTGGATATGAAGTCCCTGAATCTACTGTACTTAAAACATGTAGACCTGGTTTCTTTTGACCGGAGGGAACTGCGAGGATAAAAACATACAGTATCATGTAGTCAGACCACTACTGATTAATGTCACGGAAACGTAAGTGCCCAAATGCAGAAAATAATATATTATTTTTTTACTGATTATTAGGTTATATTAGCTTATTGAAGACTATTCCATGCTTAAGTAGTTACTGTTACACATCTGTTAAAACTTATACGATCTTTTTTATCTACTTATGTAAGAAACTTGTTATATTTCCTTTGATGTTTTCTTATTACATACATACTAGGCTAGCAACATTTTCATATTAATTTTGTAAAAGGAGCCATGTTTTCTCCTTTCCAATCAATTAGGCAACGAACATTTCTGCCATTTTGTATAAAATTTTAACATTTTTCTCTTGCCTATATGCCATACAAGAAAATTTTCGTCCTTTTGTAAAAAAAATTTTACTTAGATGCTAAGCAAGAAATACTTTTAGTCATTGGATATAAATTGTAACATTTTTTCTCTTTGCCTAATTTTTTCGTCGTTTTGCTGTTCGTTCCTTGCCAATGTGTTAGGCAAGAATCACCCCGCAAAATTTTCAAAAATGAGGTTGGGGGTTGTGAGCGTTGGCAATACTCTCTTAGGATGTAAAGGTTGCCTACAGCGCGCATACACAAGCTCTGGAATCTAAGATATTGTTGTCGCGCCTCGCAGCGCACCGATTAACTAGTGGCAGTTTTGAAGGCAGTGTAGGAGCCCACCTTCTATGGTGCGCATGTGTGTTGGGGGAGGGGTCGTCGCCGAGCTGCCTTACTGCCGTGTCTGCCAGCAGCGACACAGGATTTGGTATTTAGTTGATATTTTTTATAATTTGCAGCGCGCTTATTAATTTAAAGAAAGGGGTTTGTGTACGTGCGAGGCAGCAGACGGTAATTTTGATAATGATAGGAGTTGAATTCTTAAGGGGAAACTATTGTTAGATTAAGTATTGATTTTTGTCATTGATTTCTTTTGTAATTGTCAGGGAATTGTTTCACTATGCATTCAATTCAGAAGTATTTCAGTCTGTCTCAAGAGTTTGATTAATTTGTAATATTGCTTTAATGCCACTGGAGGCAGATTTATAAACGAAGCGATTGTTCAAAGAGCTTCTAGCGTTTTGTTAATTGAATGAGAAAGAATCGCTTTCAGAATATAGTTTTTTGTTTGGGTTATCATTTATCAAGTTTATATTTGACCAAACCCATTCTCTTGAATTATATGTAGTTGTAGTAAGTAGCAGTAGCCGCAGCAACAGCAGGAGCCGCCATACAGAACATGCATTGCACTCGGCATGAATAATAGGTTTTTTTTATGTTTTTGTTAAATAATGGAATCAAGCAGTGGCAGCAGAAAGACCAAGTAAGTTATTTGTTGCGCACAGGACCAATAAAAAAAATAAAGTTTTGGCGATCTCTGTAATAGTAAAGTTAACAAGAGTACAAGCACGAGATTTTCAGTAGAGAACACGAGATAAGAAGATAGAGCTCGCAACTTTCAAAGTTAAAGAAGAGATAAATCAGTTGTGAGTTAAACGACTGATGGATGGATGAGTAGAATTTTACGTACCGTCTTAAATTACTGTAAGCAGCAATAGTTAAAATTGTCATCAATTTCCCTAACGAGATATTGTTATCAAAACGTCAGTGAAGTTTCCAATGAACTTTAAAATGACCATTAAATTTCATCCATCTGTTTCTGATATTTTCTGTAAAACGATTTAATATTCCTGAAGATACTTACCTGAGTTAAAGTAAGTAATGGTAGATAGGAGATGGCATTTTTCTAGTTCTGGTGCATTAATTTTGTTTCGTATCATTCTCGAGTGATTTTGTGGTTCCGTACAAAATAAAATATATTATATAACCGTCACAGATAGAAATGTAATGATGTGAAGGTAAACGTATTTTAAATAAATTTACCTGCAATACAAAACTAGGCCTTACATACTGAAATGTCAGCGTCTCCAAATTCGTGTTTTCTATTCGGTTTGGTTCAAAAATGATGCCTTGCTGGTTTGACAGCTTCACATTTGCAAAGGTATTTTATTGATCAAAAGTTAAGGCAGTACCGGATAACTGCAATAATAATTTCAGATACTACAACTGTAAATTTATGTGTGTGGTTGAGAAAAGTTAAAAAATAGTAAGAATTAAAATAGTTTGGAAAATAAACTAACATTAAAGAGGGTGAAATTTCTATTTCTACTTTTCTATTTTTCTACTGCAGATCAATGCATTAAAATACTATTACATTAACATCATTACACTTTCATTCGCACAGAACCACACAAACCGCTTCAAAATGAACTAGAAGGTTGAAAATAGTTGTGAACAAATAAAATTTATGCGGTAAAAGTGGAAATTGCCGTCTTCTTTTAATAAATTCAATGTTGTGGTACCGACCAAGAAGGAAATGTAAATAATGATTGTCACTTGACTGGTTTGAAATGGGAATTGTTATCTCTGGCTCTGAACTAAAACAAAAACTAAAACTTAAAACCTTTCAATTACAGGTTTATTTTAATAGCTAAGTGATGTTACTTGTTTTGAAACTAAGCAACAATACAGACATATTGTCTGAGATCAAACTACGTGGTGTCAATTAGTGGGACTTCATTTATTATGTTAAGTCCCTCTATCACAAAATAGTTTGATGTGCCACAGGCAGAAATTCGCAGTTAAAAACATAACTAAGTCAGGCATATCAAACTTTGCAAAAAGTGGGACAGAACATACGAAATCTTCAGGAGGAATTTCAGTTGGTGCGCCACCATCGCCTATGGTACGCCACGAATATGGTAATCAGGAGTCGTCCGGTAGACCATATTTGGAGAAACAAACTTTGCTGCAGCTGCATCTGGGACGGCATCAAAGGGAGGCAACATTGTTTTTTCAGACCGTGCCCATTTAGCCTACAACACAACCAAAGTGTCATTACAGTACTGAAATAAATCCGTCAGATCATACACTAAGAGTAAATTACTTACTTCCTGTCCCAACAACAACATTACATACATAGAAATTTATTTGCTTAAACAACGGATTCTACTCAGCCAGTGGAATTGCGTCCAAAGTGTAATCCATACTTTCACAATCAAGAATGACTAAATTAATATTGTTACTGAAGAAATGAAGTTCATTTGTTATTTCTGGAATCCTGTGAACGCTGTGAACTATCCACTTATGGGTGTTTCAACGAATCGGTAGCAAAATATCGGGCAGTGCACTACCTGGAGTTGGAACCGGAACTTAACGTCACTCAGACTTCATTCATTAATGAAGCTGGAATGAATTTCTGCCCGTCTTTCGCTTGTGGGAAAATGGAAACGGTCTGTAATTCTCTGACGTCCACCTCAACGTATTTGTTCATAAACCCTTCGACAAACATCCCTAGCGCGTCAGCTACGTGATTTACACGACGAAATTGTTAAACAAATTCAAGTAACAGGGAATATTCTTAGGATGATGATGTAATGTGTTTGGACATACGATTTCTGGGTCCTTAGCGCCAATACAAAAATCTGCAAGAGACGAGTGTTTTTGAAAGGAATCCATAAAAGTACGAATGTGAATTAAAACCATTATCACACAATATCACAATCTCTCTCTCTCTCTCTCTCTCTCTCTCTCTCTCTCTCTCTCTCTCTCTGTCACACACACACACACACACACACTATTCCCCTGGTGAGCAAAATATATGCGACAGGCTAAATTCCTTCAGGCTTCAAGAAGAATATAATACATCCATTCCAAAAACGGCAGGTGTGAATATTATCGGAGCACCTAAATGTCATGGCTGAGAATTAATGAAACAAAATATGTACAGAAGAATGGAATAACTGGTTGAGAGTGTCTGTGGAGAAGAACAACTTGGATTCCAGAGAAATGTAGCAATACGCAAGGCTATGCTGACCCTACGGCATATGTTAGAAGATAGGTTGAAGAATGATAAACCTACATTTATAGCATTAGCAGGTTTATTAAAAACGTTTGACAGTGTAGGAATAAAATACAGGGAACGAAAGATGATCTTCAACTTGTACAGAAACCAAATTCAAGAAATAAGAGTTGAAGG
Source organism: Schistocerca cancellata (assembly GCF_023864275.1). NCBI lineage: Eukaryota > Metazoa > Arthropoda > Insecta > Orthoptera > Acrididae > Schistocerca > Schistocerca cancellata. The sequence continues at coordinate 244,401,630 of NC_064626.1, read as the reverse complement.
GCATGAAAGAGAACCCAAAGTTGGGAAGGGAGTGATACATGGTTAAGACCTATGTCCAATGCTATTCAGTCTATATACTGAGCAAGCTCAGAAGGAAAGCAATTTGGAAATGGGATTAAAGAACAGAAAGAAACTTTGTCGTTTGTTGATGGCAGTGTATTTGCACTGCGTCTTTGACTAGTACTCAAACCGTCTTTTGGTGAGAACAAACACTTGAGATGGGAAACTAACCCTAAAAGGCGGAAAAGTCAGCAATGATCAAGGGCATAAGGATGCGTACGGCTGTGGAGACCAATTTCTTAAAGAAACATAATGTGTATCCAAAGGACTTTTGGCCTTCATTAGTAAAAGAGGACTTTTGGTCTCGATTGGCAAAAGATTCCTGACTAGTCCCCCATTCGGAACTCCGGGAGGGGACAGACAAGAGTGAGGTGACCAAGAGAAAAAGATTAAATAACCAACGATAGGATAACGTTCCACTAATAGCGGCGTGAAATATCGGAAGTTTGAACGTGATAGAGAAGGTAGAGGCAAAGGCTCAGCCTGGACGTAGTGGGGGTCAGTGAAGTGAAATGGAGAAAAAGCAAGGGTTTCGGTTCAGCAGGGTATAGGATAATATCAACAACAACAGAAAATTGTATAATAGGAGTGAATTATTTATGAACGGTAAGGTAGGGCAGAGAGTGAGTTACTGTGAACATTCAGTGACAGGGTTCTCTTGAAAATCGACAGCAGACCAATGCCAACTACAATAGTTAAAGTATACATGCTGACCTCGCAAGAAAAATATGAAGAGATATGGAAAGCATATCAGAATACTGAACGGGTAATTCAATACATTTATGTAGGTGAGAATTTAATAGTCATGGGGGACTGGAATGCGTTTGTTGGGGAAGGAGTAGAAAAAAGGATTACATGAGAATATGAGCTTTGTAGTAGCAATTGAGCTCTGCAATTAATTTGAGCTATTGACAGCTATTACTCTGTTCAAGAAACACAAGAGCAGGAAGTACACGAATAAAATGGCGGGAGATACGGAAAGGTACCAGTAAAATTACGTCATGGTGAGGTAGAGACTCCAAACCAGAAATTGAAATTTAAGGCTCATTCACGATCAGATATAGCCTCAGATCATGATTTGGTAATGGTGAAGAGTAGGGCGAAGTTTAAGAAACTAGCCAGAAGGAATGAGTGCGCAAAGAAATGGAATGTGGAAATACTAAGGAATGAAAAGATAGGCTTCAAGTTCTCTAAGACAATATATACTGTGATAAATAGCACAGTGGGCAGTTCAATTGGAGAAGAATGGACATGTCTAATCAAAAAAGTCAATCACAGAAGTTGGAAAGAAAAAAATAGGTACGAGAAAGATATGTGCGTTACAGAAGAAATAGTCCAGATAATCGACGAAAGATGGAATACAAAAATGTTCACGGTAGTTCAGGAGCACAGAAATACAAGTCACTTAGGAATGAAATAAATATGAGATGCAGGGAAGCTAAGGCGAAATGACTGCATGAAAAATATGAAGGAATCGAAAGAGAAATGATTGTCGGAAGTAGGAACTCAGCATATAGAAAAATCAAAACAACCTTTGGTGAAATTAAAAGCAAGGATGGTAATATTACAAGTGCTACGTGAATTATTCTGTTAACTACAAAGCAGAGAGCGGATAGATGGGAAAAGTACACTGAATGCCTCTATGAAAGGAAGGACTTGTTTGATGACGTGAGAGAAGAAGAAAAAAACTCGATATACATGAGATAGGGGATCCAGTATAGAATTACTAATCAAATGTGCTTTAGGCGACTTAAGAACAAATAAGACGGAAGCGATAGATAACTTTCCATCGGAGTTGATAAAATCATTGAGGGAAGTGGCAACAAAACGACTATTCGTGCTGGTATGTGGGATGTATAAGACTAGCGATATACCATCAGACTTTCGAACAAACCTCATCCACACAATTCTGAAAACGTAAAGATCCGACAAGTGCGAGAATTATCGAAAAATGGTTCCAATGGCTCTGAGTACTATGGGACTTAACATCTGAGGTCATCAGTCCCCTAGAACGTAGAACTAATTAAACCAAACTAACCTAAGGACATCACATACATCCATGCCCACGGCAGGATTCGAACCAGCGACCGTAGCGGTCCCGCGGTTCCAGACTGAAGCGCCTAGAACCGCTCGGCCACCAAGGCCGGCGAATTATCGCACAATCAGCTTAACAGCTCATGCATCCATGTCGCTGACAAGAATAATATACTGAAGAATGGAAAAGAAAACTGTCGGCGTCTTATATGACGAACAGTTGGACTGTAGGAAAGGTACATGTACCAGAGACGCAGTTTTGACGTTGCAAGACTGAAGAAAACTTAAGACTTGTTCACAAGATTTGTCGACCTGGAAAAAGCATTCGACAGTGTAAAACGGTGTAAGATGTTCGAAATTCTGAGAGAAATAGGGTAAGTTAGAGAAGGACGGATGGTATACAGAATGTACAAGAACCAAGAGGGAACAATAAGACTGAAAGACAAAGCACTATGTACTTGTATTAAGAATGGTATAAGACGGGGATTTAGTTTTTGCCCCTGCTGTTCAATCTATACGTCGACGAAACAATGACGGAAATATAAGAAAAGTTCAAGAGTGGGATTTAAATTCAAGATGAAAGGATAATATTGTTGAGATTCGCTGATGACATTGTTACTTTCACTAACAGGGAAGAAGAATTACAGGCTGAACAATACGAATAAGTACAGAACGTGGTTTGACAGTAAACCGAAGGAAGACAGATGGGAAGCAGCAGAAATGATCACGAAGTAGATGACGTTCTACTACATAGACAGCAGAATTACCGATGATGGACGGAGTAAGGAGGACATTAAAGGCGTAGACGAATAGTGAAATTCTGCATGATCCGTCGAAGTGTCGACACATAGGTGCTGTCGATGACCTCCTGAATAGCAGTTTTAAGCTCAGAAATCGTTTTAGGGGTTACCGCTGACACCTTGTCTTTAACATAGCCCTACAAAAGGAAGTCGCGTATGTTCAGACCCAGAGAATATAGCGGCCAAACGAGGTCCATGCCAGTGGCCTCTAGGTACACTAGAGCCAGAATGCGGTCCCCAAAGTGCTCCTCCAGGACATCACTCTCCTGCTTCAATGGGATCGAGCTCCGTGTTGCATTAATCACATCTTGTCGATATCAGGGTCACTTTGGATAATGGGGATGAAATCATCTTCCAAAACCTTCGCGTACCGTTCGTTAGTCACCGTGCCATCAAGGAATATCGCACCAATTATTCTGTGACTGGACACCAAACAGTCACCCGTTGAGGGTGAAGAGACTTCTCAATCGCGAAATGCGGATTCTCAATCCCCCAAATGCGCCAGTGTTGCTTATTGACGAAACCTTCCAAAGGAAAGCGAGATTCGTCGCTAAACCAAATCATACTAATTCCCGCCATGACCCGCGGCCAACCGTGTAGTTTGAACGTTGTAATGCAAACCGTTCAGAAGTTACGACGATTTTATTTCATATACACTCATGCTCATAAATTAAGGATAATGCTGATACATGGTGAAACAACGCTCTGGTGGGCGGTTTGAGGGCTTAAATCATCTCAGAGTAGGACCATGCGTTGCATTTGACGTGGTCGTCGCACGGTGGCGCTGGCAGCAGTCCACATAAGCAGAGGTGTGTTGGTGCATGTCAGGGTACGGTGCAGCGAGTAAGTGTGCAGACGTTTTCAGACGTGCCAATGGTGACTGTGTGTTGAAAATGGCTCAAAGAAAACATATTGATGACGTTATGAGGCGTAGAATACTAGGTTAACTGGAGGCTGGTCAAACACAGCAGGTCGTGCCAAGGGCCCTCGGTGTGCCACGAAGTGTGATCTCAAGATTATGGCAACGATTCCAGCAGACAGGAAACGTGTCCAAGGCGCTACAGTACGGGACATCCACATTCTACAACACCACAAGAAGACTGATATCTCACCATCATTGCCCGCAGACGGCCACGGAGTACTGCAGGTAGCCTTGCTCCAGATCTTACCGCAGCCACTGGAGCAGTTGTCTCCAGACACACAGTCTACAGACGATTGAACAGACATGGTTTATTCGCCCGGAGACCTACAAGGTGCATTCCACTGACCCCTGGTCACTGGAGAGCCATTAAAGGCTAGTTCAAAAATGGTTCAAATGGCTCTGAGCACTATGGGACTTAACATCTGAGGTTATCAGTCCCTTAGAACTCAGAACTACTTAAACCTAACTAACCTAAGGACATCACACACATCCATGCCCGAGGCAGGATTCGAACGTGCGACGGTAGCAGTCGCGCGGTTCCGGACTGAAGCGCCTAGAACCACTTGGCGTAAAGCCTGGTGTCAGGAACACACTACATGGTCATTGGAACAGTGGTCGCAGGTTATGTTCACGGATGAGTCCCGGTATAGTCTGAATAGTGATTCTCGCCGGGTTTTCATTTGGCGTGAACCAGGAACCAGATACGAACCCCTTAATGTCCTTGAAAGGGACTGGTATGGAGGTCGTGGTTTGATGGTGTGGGGTGGGATTATGATAGGTGCACGTACATCCCTACATGTCTCTGATAGAGGTACTGTAACAGGTCAGGTGTATCGGGACGTCATTTTGCACCAGTATGTCCGCCTTTTCAGCGGTGCTGTGGGTCCCACCTTCCTCCTGATGATAACGCACGCCCCTCCGAGCTGCCATCGTGGAGGAGTACGTTGAAGAAGAAGATATCAGGCGAATGGAGTGGCCTGCCTGTTCTCCAGACCTAAACCCCATCAAGCACGTCTGGGATGCTCTGGGTCGACGTTTCGCTGTACGTCTTCAAACCTGTAAGACACTTCAGGAGCTCCGACAGGCACTGGTGCACGAATAGAGGCTATATCCCAGCAGCTGCTTGACCACCTGATCCAGAGTACGCCAACCCGTTGTGCGGCCTGTGTACGTGTGCATGGTGATCATATCCCATATTGATGTCGGGGTACATGCGCAGGAAACGGTGGCTTTTTGTAGCACATGTGTTTCGGGACGGTTTTCTCAACTTATCACCAATGCCGTGGACTTACAGATCTGTGTCGTGTGTGTTCCCAATGTGCCTACGCTATTAGCGCCAGTTTTGTGTAGTGCCACGTTGTGTGGCACCACATTCTGCAATTATCGTTAATTTATGAGCATGAGTGTAGTTCAATAACTATCACGCTGTATGTCTATTACAATTCAGTTTATCAGTGTTTACAAGGACAATAATAACAATTCATCTTCTGCAATTAACTTTGCACTTTCAAACCAAATACTGGTTCATTAAAGAAAAGTAGAATGTGTGGTAAATACAAAACGCTGGCGTTGTATGAGAAATTTACCAAACTACATCACTTGCAAGATTAATAATAACTTACGTCTGTAGTTGTTGCGTTTTAGAGATTATGCTCTGTACGAGGCGGATGAGTAATTGTGACTAGAAAAAGGAACGTCGAGGGAGCGTAGTTTGCTTCACAGCCCGCAGTTTGTTGTCCTTCCCTCCAGCCACTCTTCCTTCTACTGAGGCTTGCCATTCTGTCACAACAGAAAACTGACAGCTTCCAGTACGGTGGCACACTGCTAAACTGTCATCCTACAGGCCTTCTTAGCTGCTACGTAAGCTTTCTCGTTTCCTTGATGTGTGTACCACGGTAACCAATATAATACCACTGTTGCAGCAAATTAAGCGTATTCCATGAGATTTCGGAATTGCAGCCAGATGACGTCGACATCTTGCCACGATATTTCGTCTGACATGGCAGCCATTTTCAGGCGAAATTAGCACTGGAGACTCATGCTGCGTGTAGCTAAATTTGTATCAAAAATTGGGGTCGTGGCCAGCATGAATAGGTCTCAACTCTCGCCTTTGTCTTTAGTTTATTTTTAACATGATTTTGCGTGTGACGATCCACTTACGCATAAAGCTTTCGTTAAATACGCTGACGTCCATAGAGATTAATTATGGTGTGATTGTTATCTCTGCAAGGCGCCTGCGTTCGTCTGTCATGAGAAAGGGAGAATAAAGGTTCACTGATTTTGAATAATAAGTAATTCGACATCTTGGGTCACGTAAAGCTGTCATATTGCCCTTTTAGAAATAAAAACTGTTATATGAATGCGTGGTATCTGTTCTTTCTGACAAGTGCGAAAGAAAAGACACCAAGCGGAATCCGTAGCTGTGATATATTATATGTAATTGAAGGAGGTGGGGTTGGGGGTAGGGGGGAGGGGGGGAAGAAAACAGTAGCGATTACTGATGTCAGCCACATCGGCACATTAGGCTGAATCTCCCATTAGCAACAGCTGTTTACGCCTTTACATAGAAATAAAACAGCAAGTCTGACTCATAATTGTCGCCAGATTCGTGATTTAGTTAAGAGCAAATTGAGTACAATATTTTGCAAGAATTTTGAGCTTATGTTTCCAGAATCAGCGACATATTGCAGACCGCAGACGAGATCATGGAGACCCTCTTATATGGATACTAAGATTTTTTTTTCTTTAATATAAACAGATGGCTCCGGAGATGATCCAAGCTAAGCAGCCATCATGCACGTCATCAGTAGTTAGTGTTGTGTCTAGACAAGACAGTCTAGACACAGGGTGAGGTTACCGAAGGGGCACGCGTCAACTCACGCCGACTGGCGCGAATTCTGAAACATGATAAGTAATGAATGCTAATAAGAAAAGAATGTATCGTCTGTTTACTTAACTTTTATTCATCCTTGTGGTACATCGCTATTGAGGATACAAGTGAGTCTCTCTCCAGTTATGATTACTGGCGCCTTGCTAGGTCGTAGTCATGGACTTAGCTGAAGGCTATTCTAACTGTCTCTCGGCAAATGAGAGAAAGGCTTCGTCAGTGTAGTCGCTAGCAAAGTCGTCGTACAACTGGGGCGAGTGCTAGTCCGTCTTTCTAGACCTGCCATGTGGTGGCGCTAGGTCTGCAATGACTGACAGTGGTGACACGCGGGTCCGACATGTACTAATGGACCGCGGCCGATTTAAAGCTACCACCTAGCAAGTGTGGTGTCTGGCGGTGACACCACAGTTAGTAAATGGAATAACAGTTGAAACTGGCCAAGAACGGGAAATAGATCATAACTGCAATTGAAAACATAAAATGCTGTCATTCCAGAAACTCTTTTCCTTGTGTGATTCGTGCCCGAAGAAATGTAATCGAATTATTGTCCAACCAGGTACTGCTTCAAAATGCCTCTTCTTAATCGTAGTGATTAATACGAGGATTGGTTGGTAGCAGATAAACTGACAGTAGATCTCTACTCTTCAATCGTTTCAGATTTCCTCTTCATTTCTCCGCAGGTGTTACGTCCCATATCTTTCTTAGTTTTGTATATGTACCTTAGTCGCAGTCTTCTTGTGTGTAGAAATCTCTCCATTGACATATCCCTCTATTATTACGATCAGGACTCCCTCATATTACATTATGCCAATAAATTATATTCTTTTTTTCGACAACTGATTTCCACAGACATTTGTTCTCGCCTACACTTTTAAGAACCTCTTCTTTGTAGCCAAGTCACTCCACTTCATTGTGAGCGCGCGTCTATAAAAACGTATCTCGAAAGAATTCTCTTTCCTTCCTCAGTCCGCAGAACCCAGGATTCGCAGACATAGCATGCTACACTCCAAACATAGGCTTTGAGCAAACTTTTCCGGATTTCAAAGCCAGCGTTTTTTGAAGTTATTTTCTTATTATAGAAGGCAGTTTTATCTCGAGAGATTCTTCTTCTGACTTTTGCTTTGCTTCGTCCATCGCTGCTTATCTTACTTTCTGATTCGTTCACGTAGCTCGTCATCTACCTAAATTCAAACTTTGGATTTGTCTTCTTTGTCACATGTTATCATCTTTGTTTTGGACTTACAATTTTCATACTTCGTAACGTTATCCATGTTAATTAAGATGGTTTATATATGTTCTGCACTTTTAACTAGGACAGCTAAAGTTGGCCAAGAGTGGAAAATAAAAAAAAATAATCCCTCACAAAGACGGAAATATTGTACTTTCAGAAAATTGAGTATGTGCCTCATTAGCAGCACATCAGCTGAAACGTAACTTATGAAGACTGTACGGATAAACAAAAATGAAACACACAGCTGCCCGAGAACATGTCTCACTGTTGTACGAACCCTCAAAGGGAAAGTGAATAAAATCCCCACGCTGAACGGCACAAAATGGTGTAATGAAATGAAACATCTGCAGTCATCGTTTCGATGTTGATTGTTATATAGCAACCTGTTTCGGTGGGTCAATACACCATTTTCAGGCCTTAACTGACGCTGAGCGGGTGAACTTCAAATATATGCACGATCCCATCAGTTGCCAAAATCTATGAACTGGTTTCCGTAGACTACTATAACAACGTGTCTGCAACGATCGTCGACCAGTTAGTGGTTGATGGTTGCAGACACGCTGTTATAGTAGTCTACGGAAACCAGTTCACAGATGTTGGCCACTGATGGGATCGTGTATGTGACTGGATTTCATAGGCGAATAGTCGAAGTCCCACAAACCTTCAGTCAGAAGGATGGACATACAAGAACAAAATGTTGGTCTCGAAGAAAGAAAGATATTAGACAACTGAAACATCAAATCTGAAATGCATATAAAAACTTGCGCCAGACAGGGACTCGGGCCCAATATTCCTTACGTACAGCGAGAAGCCGTCTTAAACATTAAGCTGACCACAGCACCCGGCTTGATTCCGAAATGCGTCTATGTCAACTGCCTTTCGTGAAATTATTATTTGTAACGATTAACTTGGCCTCACCTAGTCCAGCAGACTACCTTTATACTATTAGTTGAACATATAACCGTGCCTGGGAGAAGGATCGTGTGAGGAACCAACTTTAATAGTTTTTTCTTTCTTTTTATCTCGTATCCTATAACATAAACACAATTAGCTTTGCAATATATGAATGCAAGGTTAATTGTGACTGCATGTGAAATCGTAGAATCATTATAGCTTCCTGGGTTCTTGTTGTAGACCAGTGCGAACGTCCGTTGAATTTTAACTTTCAAGGCTGGCTCGTGCCATGGTTCCGCTCTTTTTGTACGTCCTGCAGTGAGTCAGTCAATCCAGAGCGCGGACTGTCGAATTTTCCACCGCGTTGGTATTTTCTCCGTTAAACTGGTGGGAGGCTGAGTAATAGGCACGGGTATGTTAAGCTTCCACAAAATTGGGAAAAGCATTAGGCGCTGTGGGGTCATTTCTTGCGAGAGTTACGGGGAGGTTGCTGCCTCCTCTCTTGGAGGCCACACCACCGCACAGCGTCTGGTGTATTTCAGGAAGCAGGTGGGGATCTATCGCTGTGGTGAGTAACACACGCTGCTGCCGGCAGCGCTTAGAATAAAACGGTTTGTTTCGGAAACCGGTTAGTCGTTTTCGTTTTGTAATGTACGCTATTTATTCAGTAATTAAAATCAATTATCAAGGAATTTATGTGGCTAAATTCCGCGTGTGTAACTTTTTTATCGGATTTTCAACTTTGTTTTTGAAGGATGATTTGACTTTTCGTTAGCCATCCGCAACAGAAATTCGTTATTGTGCGCCACAGACTTTCTCGAGCAGAACGAATGGCCACAAGCCCGGTTTCACTGCAACTGGCCGCAGTTCGTAGGAACTATCGGTGAACTTACTATCGGTGAACGTATCCCCTCGTCTTTCCGTTCCAACTGCTGTAACGAGTGCGTACGTTTCCTCTTTTTTTTGTTTTTTTTGTTTCTTGGAATGAAATACATAGCAAATGAAGGGCAGCCAAGGCAAAATGGCTGCAGGCAAGATGCGAAGAAATCGAAATGTAAATGATCGCCGGTTGAACTGATTAAACATTTAGAAAAAACAACGTTAGGTGAAATGAAAAGCAAGGATGGCAATATTAAGAGTGCAACGGTAATTCCTCTGTTATACACGGAAGGAGGGAGCGCAATGGTGGGGAGAATACACTGAAGGTCTCTATGAGGGGGAGGACTTGTCCGATGACGTGACAGACAGAGAACTTAGAGTCGATTTGGAAAGATAGAGGATCCAGTATTACTCAGAATTTAAAGGAGCTCAGGAATCATACAAGGCTGAGGGGATCGATAACATTTCATCGGAATTTCTAAAGTCATTGGGGGAAGTGGCGTGAAGAATCTGTGAGACAGGCGCCTTACCATCAGACTTTAGGAAAAACATCATCCACACAATTCCGAAGATAGCAGAGGCAACTATCATAGAATCAGCATAACAGCTCATGCATCTAAGCTGCTGACAAGAATAATATACGGAAGATTGGAAAGGAAAATTGAGTGACGATCAGTTTGGCTTTAGGGAAGGTAAAGACAACAGAGAGGCAGTTCTGACTTTGCGCGTGATAATGGAAGGAAAGCTAAAGAAAAATCTAGACACGCTCATAGGATTCGTCAACCTACAAAGATCGTTCGATAATGTAAAATGACGCAAGGTGTTCGAAATTCAGGGAAAAATAGGAGTAAGCCACATGAAAACGAGGGTAATATATATCAAAAACATGATCGAAGACGGAAAAATAATAATGAGAGAAATGGAAATGGAAGATCAAGAACGCAGTGTTCGGAATGACAGGGATGTAAGAGAGGGATGCAGTCTTTCGCTCCTACTGTTCAATTTATACATCGGAAAAGTGACGACGGAAATAAAAGAAATGTTCAAGAGTAGGATTAAAATTCAAGGTGAAAGTATAGAAATGATAAGATTCGCCAATGATATTGCTACCTGCAGTGGAAGTGAAGAAGAATTACAGGATCTCCTGAATGGAATGAACTGTCTAATGAGTGCATAATATGAATTGAGAGAAGACTGTAAAAAATACACCAATGAGAATAGCGAGTAATTTAACATCAATACTGGTGTTCAAGAAGTAGAAGTTAAAGAGTTCTGCTACCTAGGCAGCAAAAGAACCCATGACGGATGGAGCAAGGAGGACATTAAAAGCAGACTAGCACTGGCGAAAAGTGAATTAGTGGCCAACATAAATCTACTGCCATCAAACGTAGGCCCTAATCTGAGGAAGAAATTTCTAATATGTGCATTTGGAGTACAATATTCTCTGGGAGTGAATCGTGGACAGGAAAAGCCGAAACAGAAGAGAATAGAAGAATCTGAGATATAGTGCTATTGAAGAAAGTTGAGAATTTGGTGGATTGATAAAATAAAGAACTAGGAGCTTTTGTGGAGAGTCGGCGACGAAAGGAATATGTAGAAAACAGTGACGAGAAGAAGGGACAAGGTGACAGGACATCTGTTAAGGCATCAGGGGTACTAGAAGGAGCTGTAGACGGTAAAAACTGTAAGGGAGCTCAGCTACTTTGTAAGTAGGCTGTTTATGTTTTCTTATTGGCAACGTTACGTAGCGCTCTGTATGAAAATCACTGGCTGTGAAAAACGTATAGGTTAATGTTAGTCAGGGCCATTCTGTTGTAGGGATTTTTGAAAGTCTGATTGCGTTGCGCTAAAAATATTGTGTCAGTTTAAGCACAGTCGTGTATAATTTTTCTAAGGGGACGTTTCATATGAAAATCGCCGGCTGTGCTGTGTGTAGTCTGTGGCTAGTTTGCATTGTTGTCTGCCATTGTAGTGTTGGGCAGCGGCAGCTGGATGTGAACAGCGCTTAGCATTGGGCAGTTAGAGGTGAGCCGCCAGCAGTGGTGGATGTGAGGAGAGAGATGGCGGAGTTTTGAAATTACATATATTATGACTTTTGATGATATTAAGGTAAATACATTGTTTGTTCTCTATTAAAATCTTTCATTTGCTAACTATCCCTATCAGTAGTTAGTGCCTTCCGTAGTTTGAATCTTTTATTTAGCTGGCAGTAGTGGCGCTCGCTGTATTGCAGTAGCTCGAGTAAGGAAGATTTATGGTGAGGTAAGTGATTTGTGAAACGTATAAGTTAATGTTATTCAGGGCCATTCTTTTGTAGGGATTTTTGAAAGTCAGATTGCGTTGCGCTAAAAATATTGTGTCAGTTTAAGCACAGTCGTGTATAATTTTTCTAAGGGGACGTTTCAACTTCAATACATCCAACGAATAACATCCTATGATGCAAGTACTACTCTGAGATGAAGAGTTTACCACAAGGATAGTAATTCGTGACAGGCTACATCGAACCAGGCAGAATTTAGAACAGTAAAAAAAGGAAGTTGCATTCAATCTTAAAAAATACAAAGGTATCTTTTAATGCAAACTTCCGTTGTCACTGATGGTTGCACTGTAAGTAGGTGGTGTGTCGGCAAGGCAGCAGCGCGTGTATAAATTCTTTAAAGGGCCTACACAAATAAATAAATATTTGTAATGATTCTTATTCGCGCCGTCCCTATGCCGCAGTGATATTGTTAGGAGATACCATTATATGTAAGTAAGTTGACAGAAAATTTAAAGCTATACTATCAATTTCTTAATGTACCTAAATTTTTTTGTCACCTATCTCGGTGTCTGTCGGTCGTTTGAGCTGGTGAGATAAAGGGGTATGTAGTTTCACTCTGCTATAGTGTGTTAATTAAAAGTTATAATATACGGAAGTTGCAAGTTGTAGCTCTTCTACCGAGCTAGGTCCTAATCTCCACATCCCGATGCGGCAAAGACTTGCATTTTTAAACGGACCTTTTCTGAGAAGAAGTTAACGGGAGGAGAAAGTAGCCGACACAGACACGCTGGCATAGTTGTGCACTGTTGGGGAGACGGGGTAAATATCAAGCCGTACACCTAAACTCAAAGCAATTAATCTTCAATCACTGTTCCAGAACTGCCACAACTTTTCTTTACCCGCACGCATCCATACCTGCGTGCGTTTCTGGATTTACAATTTCTGATGCGGCTAGACGTTCATTAGCATAACTACGTCAGCTCTGACTAATTCACATTATCTCTCTCCCTAACCACTATATGCGATGACAGTGAAACCTCATGTTTACTTCTCAACAGTTTGCAATAGCAGGCATTTGCCAGCGTCTGGTAGTCACTAGATGGTGCTCGTCAAACTCATGGACCATCTACATCTAGCTCAGCACAGCAGCGAAGCAACCTTGCGCCGTGTGCATTCCCAGGTGATCAGCAGTGATGGCTCTGCTGCGAGTGGTAGGGTAAGACTCGGCAGCGGGTGAGGCTGGCTGGAGGATGGCCACTGTGTGTAGCTACAGAGGCACCTGGGTACGAACCCCAGTCCAGTGTCTGGCTGGTGGCATATGGAGCTGGCGAGCGTCCAGTGACCCAGTGGTCGGAAAGGCCTCAGTTGGACCCTCGGACCGTAACTGCTACGGCTCGGTCCCCACGCAGGCAGTCTTGAGAGGACAAAAGTTGAGCACTGGCGGCCTCTAGGTGGAAGTCCACACTGCAGTTGACGCTGCGTCGCTGTCTCGCTGATTCGATGCCCAGTTTGGTCGTGTAGCCAGTAATTATACACGCCAGATTGGGGGTGTCCGGTAATGACCACCGCAGATGTCACGTACGCTCCCAGGCAATTGGCATGCTGTAATTCTGTACCAATGTATAGCAGTCAGGGATTCCCTTTCGGCAATGATTGTTTGCATTTCACTATCGCCTTTACACGGCCTACGATTTGCGAACAGAGGTTACAGTATCTCAAGAGATGTGTAAGAACAGCACCAGAAAGGCAGTTCTTACGTAGAGGTTAATAATGGGAGCAAGACTGAAGAAAAATCAAGAGATGTTCATAACATCTGTCGATCTGCAAAAACCGTTCCACAGAGTAAAATGGTTCAGGATTCTCTAAATTCTGAGAGAAATAGTGGTTACTTATAGGGAAAGACGGATGATGTATAGTATGTGCAAGAACCAGAAGGGAATAATAATAGTGGAAGACCAAGAACGATGTGCTCATATTAATAATGGAGTAAGACAAGGATGTAGTGTTTCACCCCTGCTGTTCAAACTCTACGTTGAAGAAACAATGATAGAACTTTAAGAGTCGGATTAAAATTCAAAGAGAATGGATGGCAATGGTAGGATTCGCTCATGACATTATTACCTTCAGTAACAGTGAAGAGGATGGTTCAAATGGCTCTGAGCACTTTGAGACTTAACAGCTAAAGTCATCAGTCCCCTAGAACTTAGAACTACTTAAACCTAACTAACCTAAGTACATCACACACACCCATGCCCGAGGCAGGATTCAGACCTGCGACCTAGCGGTCGCGCGGTTCCAGACTGAAGCGCCTAGAACCGCACGGCCTCTCCGGCCGGCCAGTGAAGAAGAGTTACAGGATCTGTTGAATAGAAGGAAAAGTCTAATGAGTACAGAATATGGACTGAGAGTAAATCGAAGGAAGACGAACGTTGTAAATAGCAGAAATCAGAACAGCGACAAACTAAACGCCAGAATTGTGCATCAAGAAGTAGACGAAGTTAAGGAATTGTGAGATGTTGACAGAAAATAAACCATGATGGACGGTGGAAAAATGACATAAAAACCAGTCTAGCACTGTCAAAAATGGCATTCCTGGCCAAGAGAAGTCTATTAATATGAAATATAGGTCTAAATTTGACAAATAAATGGCTGACATTATAGGTTTGGAGCAAAGCATGTCACATGGGCTGTGGGAAAACCGGAACAGAAGGAAATCGAAGCTTTGAGATGAGGTGCTACAGACGAATGCTGAAAAACAGATGGACTGAAAAGGTAAGGTATCAGGAGGTTTATCTGCAAAATGGACGAAGAAAGGAATATGTAGAAGATGTAGACAGAAAAATGAACCATGATGGACGGTGGAAAAATGACATAAAAAGCAGACTACCACTGTCAAAAGTGGCTTTCCTGGCCAAAAGAAATATGAAATATAGGTCTTAATTTGAAGAAGAAATTACTGATACGTTTGGAGCAAAGCATTGTATTGCAGTGAAACGTGGACTGTGGAAAAACCAGAACAGACGAAAATCGAAGCTTTGAGATGTGGTGCTACAGACGAATGATGAAAAATAGATGGACTGAAAAGGTAAGGTATCAGGAGGAATGGAATATGTGGAAAACTCTGACAAAAAGAAGGGACAGGATGACAGGACATCCGTTAAGACATTTGGGATTAACATTCACTTCCATGGTGCAAGAGAGAGGCGCACAGGATAAAAACTCTACAGGAAGATACAGATTGGAATACACGCAGCAAATAATTCAGGACGTAGGTTGCAGGTGCTACTCTGAGATGAAATGTTTGGCTCGGTGAGGAACTCGTGGCGGCTGCATCAAACCATTCTGACTGAGGACTGAAGAAAAAATAATTGATCACCATTCAGAAACGGAGTCAGTAATGAACTGTGAATTACCTTGTCACAAATATATGTAATGAACTGAACCCCTTGATGTTAAGTTATAGGTGGAAGTATTGTGAAAACGAGAGTTTCAGTTTTTTCTAGCCTAATGGCTCGCACTAAGCAGAATATCTTAGTACCAGATGGTAGAGATTTTGAACAGTCGCTGCCTATCACTACAGTGCATGTTGTAAATTACGGAACAGTTTGCTCTGATATCATTTCACTACATTTATTGCATTCCATATGATCCATTCACTTTAATCCAGTGCATGTAATTCATTTCACTATGAAAGCATCTCTTCAGACTCGCAAAATGTTAAGCAGGTAAGACAAAATCAGGAACACTAACGAAAGAGTAAAAGTACATGTTATATCAAAACGCAGATAACTTCATAGAGCAGAAATGAATGGGAGATGCCTGTCTTCTATTGGCTTCTCTATCAGCGACGTACGGAGGTAAACTTTATATTTCTAGGACGACTCTCTAGAACCAAACATCAATTCTATTTGTTGTCAAGCATCTTTCTGCCAGCAGCAAATAAGCGAGGTTCTTCGTTCGAGCAAGAGAGGAACAGAGGAGGCAAACGTGTGCCGACGACCCACTTACGTCCTTCCGTTTCACTCTGAGGAAAGCGCAGACTTTCCGCACGAGCGCCCTAATCAAAAAATTGCTGCAGCCCCTCGCAGGAAATAGCGACAGCGCTGCAGCATGCCGAATGCGGTTGACCCAGCAAACGGCGACCGTGGATCTAAAGCGATCTTCTTCATGTTGCAATAAGGCAGCTTACGTAATGCTGCAACTCAACGGTCTGAGGGTATTAGTTGTATGGAGTTCCTGTAGTGCGAACAGTCAGCGAGCAGTCATCTTGCACATTAATTGCTTTTTGTACCCTACCACATACCTACCACTAGCAGTGTACAGACGTCCATAGATCGACTTTAGGAGTTGGTGGAATAGGAAATGAAACACTTAAGGTAGAGGATGAGAAAATATCTGATGATGGTCGATGTAGAGGCGATGTAGACTGGCAATGCCCAGAAAAACATTTCTGACGAAGAGAAATAGTTAATATCGAGTATAGATTGGTCAGGAACTATTTTCTGAAATTAACTGTATGGAGTGTAGACCTGACGACCAACAGTGTAGACAACAAGGGAACAGAAGCTTTTGAAATGTTGTGCTACAGAAGAATACTGAAGATTATATGGGTAAATCAGGTAACTAATTGAGGAGGTACTGAAAAGAATTGGGGAAAGAAGAAATTTGTGGCATAATCTGACTAGAAGAAGGGATTGGTGGGTAGGACACATTGTGAGACGTCAAGGGCTCACTATTTTAGTAATGGGTGGTAAAAATCGAAGACAGTGACCAAGAGATGAGTACAAAACGCACATTGAGATTGACGTAGGTTGCAGCAGTTACTCGGAAATGAAAAAGCTAGCACAGACTGCAGTAGCGTGGAAAGCCGCATAAAATCAGTCTTTGGACTGAACACCATAACAACAACAACAATTGGTAAAGCACGTTATCCTGAGCAAAGTGTCATCCTGAGCCACAGAAATAAAATCATCGGCAGAAGTAAATTTATCTGTGCACCAGGGAGTTTTGCACGTCTAACTCGGTTGTGACCGAGGAAAACTCCCTCGTCCTAGTCGTCCACCCATATAATCGAACATTAAATAATAATGACATTTCCTTGTAATTGATAAATGGCAGACAGTTGTGGACGTATTCGATCATCCATTATAAAACTTAGGAAAGTGAGTAAGTGGAAGACATAATTTGCTGAGACAATAAACACAGAATTTAATTAAGACGGTGAAGTTGGTGAAGAAAAGGGACTCTTTGATACCTACGCAAAACAAATGAAATCATTTAGACATTACCTACAAAAAAATGATCAAAATATCCACGGGTGTACTGCCGGTCTACAGTGTCCAACGGGCACAAAATTTCGGCGATCATACATGTCACCATTATCAGGTGAACTGACGGACTGAGCTACTGTGAACGTGCCGGTACGGAGATCCGTACGCTGTGGCTGCTTAAGGGGAACTGGGTTCGGTCGCGACGGCGGCCGATTTAAATACTCTCCGCCCGCCGCGCGCTCACTCCGCCGTCCGCGCCCCGCGACACGGTCACGAAGTGGAACAGATTGTGACGGCCTCTGAGATGGCGTCGGTGTGATGGCTCCGTCCGCCGTGGTCGTCACAACTATACGTTTGCTCGATTTACTCTTGATTAGCCCAATCCCTGGTTCCCAAGCCTTGCTAAGATTATAGCCACAGTCACGGTTTATGAGGTCGTCGTTGGTGCGAATTTCGATGGCCTCTCTAACAACGCTGTCCCAGTATCTCGACGTCTGTACCAGAATCCTCGTGCGTTCATTCCCCATAGAGTGATTTTCCGACAAACAATGTTCAGCGACCGCCGACTTGGTCCGGTACATGAGTCGAGTGTGCCTCTGGTGTTCACGGCATCGATCCTCGACGGTACGCATCGTCTGACCAATATACGACTTGCCACATTGACACGGAATCTGGTACACGCCGGCCTTCCTCAAACCGAGGTCATCTTTGGCACTCCCCACCAGTGCACGAGTTTTATTCGGAGGATAAAACACAGTTCCGACCCGGTGTTTCTTCAAAATGCGAGCGATTTTCCCCGAGAGTGCGCCTGTATATGGAATAAAGGCAGTGCCTACCTCCTCCCTCGTGATTTCATCCATCTCCACAAGTTGTGCTGTAGTGGTTGGGCGGAGAGCACGTTGAATCTGCCACTCTGAGTACCCATTTTTTCGAAATACAGTTCTCAGGTGTTCCAATTCCTGGGGTAGACTCGCTGCGTCAGAGATAGTGCGCGCCCTATGTACTAGAGTTTTAAGTACCCCGTTCCTCTGTGAAGGGTGGTGGTAGCTGTCTGCGTGCAAATACGGATCAGTGTGCGTTGTCTTCCGATACACCCCATGACCTAGGGTGCCGTCAGCCCTTCTCTTGACCAAGACGCCAAGGAAAGGTAATTTACCCTCCGTTTCATATTTGTTGGCCAAATACCTGACGGGAGTATTAAGTCATTATGTGGGTAAATGCCCTCATCACATCCGTAATTCCGTGGATTTTGTTAAACGACTTGATAGCTTCCGGTTGGCTGAGTCAGATATCATGGTGAGTTTTGACATCGTTTCCTTGTTTACGAGGGTACCCCTGCGAGAGTCACTAGTTGATTAGTCAGAAGTTTGACGAGAAGACCACTGAACATTTTAGGCATGTCTTGACTTCCACAAACGGAGGGAGTCGCCATGGGTAGCCCACTCTCACCGGTGATAGCGAATTTGTACATGGAGAACTTCGAGGAGGAAGCCTTGTCGTCATCCGAATGGAAACTTACTTGCTTTTTCCGTGACGTGGACGACACGTTCGTCATCTGGCCACATGGTATGGATAAACTCCTTGACTTCGTTACACATCTAAACTCCATACACCCCAACATCAAATTCACTATGGAGACTGAAACGGAGGGTAAATTACCTTTCCTTGACGTCTTGGTCAAGAGAAGGGCTGACGGCACCCTAGGTCATGGGGTGTATCGGAAGACAACGCACACTGATCTGTATTTGCACGCAGACAGCTGCCACCACCCTTCACAGAGGAACGGGGTACTTAAAACTCTAGTACATAGGGCGCGCACTATCTCTGACGCAGAGAGTCTACCCCAGGAATTGGAACACCTGAGAACTGTATTTCGAAAAAATGGGTACTCAGAGTGGCAGATTCAACGTGATCTCCGCCCAACCACTACAGCACAACCTGTGGAGATGGATGAAATCACGAGGGAGGAGGTAGGCACTGCCTTTATTCCATATACAGGCGCACTCTCGGGGAAAATCGCTCGCATTTTGAAGAAACACCGGGTCGGAACTGTGTTTTGTCCTCCGAATAAAACTCGTGCACTGGTAGGGAGTGCCAAAGATGACCTCGGTTTGAGGAAGGCCGGCGTGTACCAGATTCCGTGTCAATGTGGCAAGTCGTATATTGGTCAGACAATGCGTACCGTCGAGGATCGATGCCGTGAACACCAGAGGCACACTCGACTCATGTACCGGACCAAGTCGGCGGTCGCTGAACATTGTTTGTCGGAAAATCACGCTATGGAGAATGAACGCACGAGGATTCTGGTACAGACGTCGAGATACTGGGACAGCGTTGTTAGAGAGGCCATCGAAATTCGCACCAACGACGACCTCATAAACCGTGACTGTGGCTATAATCTTAGCAAGGCTTGGGAACCAGCGATTGGGCTAATCAAGAGTAAATCGAGCTAGCGTATAGTTGTGACGACCACGGCGGACGGAGCCATCACACCGACGTCATCTCAGACGCCGTCACAATCTGTTCCACTTCGTGACCGTGTCGCGGGGCGCGGACGGCGGAGTGAGCGCGCCGCGGGCGGAGAGTATTTAAATCGGCCGCCGTCGCGACCGAACCCAGTTCCCTCTGAGCAGCCACAGCGTACGGATCTCCGTACCGGCACGTTCACAGGAGCTCAGTCCGTCAGTTCACCTGATAATGGCGACATGTATGATCGCCGAAATATTGTGCCCGTTGGACACTGTAGACCGGCAGTACACACGTGGATATTTTGATTATCAAATACGCCGGGAGAAATTCAAGAATTACAAAAAATGGTTCAAATGGCTCTGAACACTATGGGATTTAACATCTGAGGTCATCAGTCCCCTAGAACTTTGAACTACTTAAACCTAACTAACCTAAGGACATCACACACATCCATGCCCGAGGCAGATTCGAACCTGCGACCGTAGCGGTCGTGTGGTTCCAGACTGAAGTGCCTAGAACCACTTGGCCACAACGGCTTCCCATTACCTACGTCTACATCCTCGTGGAGACTTCGCAAGTGACACATAAGTGCTTGGCAGAGGGTTCATTGAACCACCTTCACAATAATTCTCTGTTACTCCAATCTCGAATAGCGGACGGAATAAACGAACATCTGTATATTTCCGTGCGTGCTCGGATTTCCCTTATTATGACGATCGTTTCTCCCTATATAGATCGGTGTCAACAAAATATTTTCACATTCGGAGGAGAACATCGATGATTGCAGTTTCGTGGGAAAATTCCACCGCAACGAAAAACGCCTTTGTGTTAATGATGTCCGTCCCAAATCCTGTATCATGTGAGTGATACTCTCTGGCCCCTATTTCGCTTCTGTTCGTTGAACTTTCTCGATGTACTCTATTAATCCTATCTGATAAGGATCCCACACCGCGCAGCAGTACTCCAGAAGAGGACGGACAAGTGTTCTGCCAATAAAACGCAGTCTTTGGTTTGCCTTCCCCACAACATTTTCTATGTGTTCTTTCCAATTTTAGTTAATTCCCAGGTATTTAGTTGAATTTACGGCCTTTACATTTGCCTAATTCATCCTGTAATCGAAGTTTAATGGCTTTCTTTTAGTACTCACGTAGATGACCTCCCACTTTTCATTATTCAGGATTAATTGTCAATTTTTTCAGCGTACAGGTATCCTTTCTAAATCGTTTTGCAATTTGTTTTGATCTTCTGATGACTTTACTTGACTACAAAGGACAGCATTATCTGCAAACAACCTAAGGCGGCTACTGAGATTGTCTCCTAAGTAGTTTATGTAGATAAAGAACGGCAGATGGGATATATCACTACCTTGGGAACGCCAAAAATCACTTTTGTTTTACTCGATGACCTTCGCTCAGTTACTACGAACTGTGATCTCTCTGACAGGAAATCACGAATTCAGTCACATAACTGAGACCAATTCCATAAGCATGTAGCTTCACAACAAGCCGCTAGTGTGGTATAGTGTCAAATACCTTCTGGAAATGTAGAAATACGGAATCAATTTGAAATCCCTTGTCAAAGGCACTCATCTCTTCGTGTGAGTAAAGACCTAGTTGTGTTTCGCAAGAACGATGTTTTCTAAATCCGTGTTGACTGTGTGTCAATAGACCATTCTCTTCGAGGTAATTCTTAATGTTTGACACAATATATGCTCCAAAATCCTGCCGCATATCGACGTTAATGATGTGGGCCCGTAATGTAATGGATCATTCCTACTGCTTTCTTGAATATCGGCGTGACCTATGAAACTTTGCAGTCTTTGTGTACGGATCATTCGTCGAGAGAGCGGTTGTATATGGTTGTTAAGTATCGAGCTATTGCATCAGATACTCTGAAAGGAGCCTAAATGGTATGCAGTCAGGACCGGAAGATTTACTTTTATTAAGTGATTTAAGTTGCTTCACTACTCCGAGGATATCTACTTCAAAGTTTCTCATGGTTGTAGCTGTTCTTGATCCGAATTATGGAATATTTACTACGTCTTCACTGATAAATGAATTTCGGACGGCTATTACTTTACTACTTTAGCAGCATTGCCATCGATAGTATTTTCGTTTTCTTTCGCGCAGAGAAGGCATTGATTGTGTGTTTCCGCTAGTATACTTTACATACGATCAGAATCTCTTTGGATTTTCTGCCAGGTTTCGAGACAAAGTTTCGCTGTGGAAACTATTAACCATCTCGCATTGAAGACCGCGCTAAATTTCGCGCTTCTGTAAAAGATCGCCAATCTTGGAGATTTCACGTTCTCTTAAATTTAGCACGCGTTTTTAGTCGTTTCTGCAACATCATGATATAAATGATGGATTAATGTGGTTTAAGAACAAACATTCCAGTGTTATTATTAATGAGGTAATAACATATTTGTATCATAATAATTTCGAGTTGAAAGAATATCTAATAACAGTCAAGCTTCTAAAACGTTTTTCGAAGAACAGTGGGCTGTTGAGAAAATAAGATTGTGCGTTGGAAATGAGCCTGGGCAATTTAATCTGCAAGGTGCTGATACCGCCGGAGTTCCTTCTTGGCGGAAGTATACAGTGACGAATGCATATAAATTTGTAACAGCCTATTCAGATAGTGTATCTGGTAAAGATCATTTTGGCAGGCAACTCATTATTGAAATTGAGGTTTGTGAATATTGTGTTAGTGAGTAGGAGACTGCTAAGTGGGAGTTGATCATGAGAAAAAATTCGAATAATCAACGAAAGGATAAAGTTCTACGAGTCGGAGCGTGAAATGTCAGAAGCTTGTAAGTGGTAGGAAAGTTAGAAAAACTAACAAAGAAAAAGCAAAGTCTCATTCTAGATATAACTGGGGTGAGTGATGTGAAATGGAAAGAAGACAAGGATTTCTGGTCAGATGAGTACAGGGTAATATCAACAGTAGCAGAAAATGGTATAACGGGAGTAAGATTCTTTGAAAGATTTCTTGAAGCCTTCAGCTACCATTCTCTTTTTTCTGTACGATTGTACAATTTCGGCCTTAGGCCATTTTCATATATTTTATGGATGATTTTTAGTAGCAGATTATGTCATAAACGTCGTTGTTCCTATGACGTGATGTTACGCTTATAAAATAAATCCGACGGGTTCACGCTATTTTGGGAGCACGTTACTTTCGAACAGTTGTTGCAAAGCAAAGATTCGTTATGAATAGAAGGTTAGGGCAAAGAGTGTGTTATAATGAACAGTTCAGTGATAGGGTCGTTGGTATCAGACACGACAGCAAACAAAAACCGACAACGATAGTTCAGGTATACATGCCGATGTCGCAAGCTGAAAATGATGAAAGTATATGAGGAATTGAAAGGATAACACAGTACATAAATGGAGAAGAAATTCTAATACGCATGGGGGATTGGAATGCCTTTGTAGGGGAAGAAGAAAAGGTCACAGAGGAATATGGGCTTGGGACAAGGAATGAGAGAGGAGAAAGACTAATTGACTTCTGTAATAAATTTCAGCTAGTAATTGCTAATACTCTGTTCACGAATCACGAGAGGAGGCAGTATACCTGGGAAAGACCGACAGAAACGGGAAGATTTCAATTAGATTACAACATGGTGAGAGACAGAATCCGAAATCACATACTGGATTGTAAGGTGTACCCCGGAGCATATATAAACTCAGACCACAATGTAATAGTGATGAACAGTAAGTTGAAGTTCAAGTGATTAGTCAGGGAGAATCAATACGCAAAGAAGTGGGATAATGAAGTCCTTAGGGATGAGCAGACAAGCTTGAGGTTCTCTACATCTGTAGATACAGCAGTAACAAATAGCTCAGTAGGCATTACAGTTGAAGGGGAATGGAAATCTCTGATAAGGGCAACCACAGAAGTTGGAAAGGAAAACATAGGTACAAAAAAGGTAACTGCGAAGAAACCATGGGTAACAGAATAAATACACTATGTGATCCAAAGTATCCGGACACTCCCAAAAACATACGTTTTTCATATTAGGTGCATTGGGCTGCCACCTGCTGCCAGGTACTCCATATCAGCGACCTCAGTAGTCATTAGACATCGTGAGAGAACAGAATTGGACGCTGTGCGGACTCACGGACTTCGAACGTGGCCAGGTGATTGGGTGCCACTTGCGTCACATATCTGTACTCGAGATTTCCACACTCCTGAACATCTCTAGGTCCACTGTTTCCGATGTGATAGTGAAGTGGAAACGTGGATACGTACAGCACAAAAGCGTACAGGCCGACCTCGTCTGATGACCGACAGAGACCGCCGACAGTTGAAGAGGGGCGTAATGAGTAGTAGGCAGACATCTATCCAGACCATCACCCAGGAATTACAAACTGCATCAGGATCCACTGCAAGTACTATGACAGTTGGGCGGGAGGTGAGAAAACTTGGATTTCGTGGTCGAGCGCCTGCTCATAAGCCACCCATCAGGCCGGTAAATGCCAAACAACGCCTCGCTTGGTGTAAGGAGCATAAACATTGGACGACTGAACAGTGGAAAAACATTGTGTAGAGTGACGAATCACGGTACACAATGTGGCGATCCGATGGCAGGGTGTGGCCATGGCGAATGCCTGGTGAACGTCATCTGACATCTGTAGTGCCAACAGTAAAATTCGGAGGCGGTGGTGTTATGGTGTGGTCGTGGTTTTCATGGAGGGGGCTTTCACTTTCACCTCTTGTTGGTTTGCGTAGCACTATCGCAGCACAGGCCTACACTGATGTTTTGAACACCTTCTTGCTTCCGACTGTTGAAAAGCTATTCGGGGATGGCGGTTGCATCTTTCAACACGATCGAGCACCTGTTCATAATTCACGGCCTGTGGCGGAGTGGTTACACGACAATAACATCCCTGTAATGGACTGGCCTGCACAGAATCCTGACTTGAATCCTGTAGAACACCTTTAGGGTGTTTCGGAACGCCGACTGACTTCGACACCTCTTCTCAGTACAGCACTCCATGCAGAATCGGCTGCCATTCCCCAAAAAACCTTCCAGCACCTGATTGAACGTTTGTCTGCGAGAGTGGAAGCTGTCATCACCGCTAAAAGTACACCAACACCATACTGAATTCCAGCATTACCGATGAAGGGCGCCACGAACTTTTAAGTCATTTTCAGCCAGGTGTCCGGATACTTTTGATCACATAGTGTACTTCAGCTGATCGATGATAGAAGGAAGTACAAAAATGGTTAGCGAAATTCAGGAATACAGAAATATGTGTCGCTAAGGAATGAAATAAACAGTAAGTGCATGGAAGCTACGACGAAATGACTGCATCAAAAATGTGAAGAAATCAAAAAGATGTGGTTGTCCGAAAGACTGACTCAGCAAGTAGGAAAGTGCCTTTAGTGAAATTAAAAGCAAGGATGCTAACATTAAGAGCGCAACGGGAATTCCGCCGTTAAATGCAGAGGAGAGAGCGGATAGGTAGAAAGAGTACACCGAAGGCCTCTTTGAGGGGGAAGATTTGTCTGATATGACAGAAGAAGAAACAGGAGTCGATTTAGAAGTTATGGGAGATCCTGAATTAGAACAAAAATTTAAGGGAGCTTCGGAGGGCTTATGATCGAATAAGGCAGAAGGGATAGATAACATTCCATCAGTATTTCTAACATCTTTGGAGGAAGTGGCAACAAACCGACTATCGAAGTTGATATGCAGAATCTATGAGTCTGCTTTCGAAAAAATGTCATCCATACTATTCCGAAAAAATGTCATCCATACAATTCCGAAGACTGCAAGAGCTGACAAGTGCGAGAATTATCGCAACAGCCCATACATCCGAGTAGCAGACAAGAATAATATACAGAAGAATGGAAAATAAAAAGGACTAAGTCTTAGATGACGATTACTTTGGCTTTAGGAAAGATAAAGGCCCCGACTTTCAGGTTGAAAATGGAAGCAAGACTAAAGAAAAGACACGTTCACGGCATTTGTCGACCTGGAAAAAACCTTGGACGATGTAAAATAGTGTAAGACGTTCGAAATTCTGAGAAAAATGGGGTTGAGCTATAGGGAGAAATTGCTAACATGCAATACGAACACCAGGCAAGAGAGAATAATATGAGTGGACGACCAAGAACGAAGTGTTCCGTTTAAAAAGGGTGCAAGACAGGTATGTAGTCTTTCGACCTTACTGTTTAATCTGTACATTGAAGAAGCAATGACGGAAATAAAAGGAAGATTCAGGAATGGAATTAAAATTCAAGATGGAAGGATGTCAATGACACTATTCGCTGATGACATTGCTATCCTGAGTGAAAGTGAAGAAGAATTACATGATATGCTGAATGGAATGAACAGTCTAAGGATTGCAGAATATAGATTGACAGTAAATCGAAGAAAGACGACTGTAATGAGAAGTAACAGAAATGAGAACAGCGAGAAACTTGACATTATTGACGGTGACGAAGAAGATGAATTTAAGAAATTCTTCTACCTAGACAGCAAAATAATCAGTGACAGACGGAACAAGGGGGACATCAAAAGCAGACCAGCACTGGCAAAAAGGACATTCCAGGGCAAGATAAGTCTACTAGTACTAAACATAGGCCTCAATTTTAGGAAGGCATTTCTGAGAATATATGTTTGGAACATGATCTATGGAAAAACCGGAACAAAAGAGAATCGAAGCATTTGAGATGTGGTGCTATAGACCAATGTTGAAAATTATCTGGACAGATAACGTATGAATGAGAACGTCATCCGTAGTACAGGAGAGGAAAGGGATATGTGGAAAACACTGGCAAGCAGAAGGGTCAGGATGATGGGACATCTGTTAAGACATCAGGGAATGGCTTCAAAATGGTTCAAATGGCTCTGAGCACTATGCGACTCAACTTCTGAGGTCATCAGTCGCCTAGAACTTAGAACTAATTAAACCTAACTAACCTAAGGACATCACACACATCCATGCCCGAGGCAGGATTCGAACCTGCGACCGTAACGGTCACGCGGTTCCAGACTGAAGCGCCTTTAACCGCACGGCCACACCGGCCGGCGGAATGGCTTCCATGGAACCATGGAACGAGAGGGAGCTGTAGAGGGCAAAAATTGTAGAGGAAGACAGAGACTGGAATACATCCAGCAAATAATTGAGGACGTAGGTTGTAAGTGCTGCCCTGAGATGAAGAGGTTAGAACAGAAAAAAAAGAGGGAATAAAGGTAATAAGAGCCATACAAATGTGTATTTTAAGACTACTCAGCCGTACTTGCTTGATATTACGAATGAGATAACATGGATATTTGGAGAAATGCTAGGAACATTCTATATACAGCCATGTAAAAGCAGGAAAATATGTTTGATTTATATAACTCAATGTGAGTGTCATCCATTTACCAATTTTCAACGAATCTTCTTTATCATTTAATGTTATATTGTAGATACTGTACAGAATTTCCAACCTAACTTTAAAGCAATCGAAGTGCACTCTTCGACAAATTGTAGTACACTATAAAGTATTCCTGGTATAGTTATCACTCCTCCTCTGATTAAAACCCAAAATATTGAAGCAACCGATATTCTTTTAATAAAATGGTATGCTATTTAGTGGCATTCAAAGAATGGAAAAGAATTTTAGGTTTCAGCGTTGAGCCAACGGCGTGGTCCAGCGAGACAGTCCTGAACCATGGGTAGGGCGAGAATGTGCAAGGAATTAGGCGGTATTCTTTTCGAAAAAACTATGCTGGCAGCAATCTTAATCGGTTTAAGGAAACCCCGAAGACCCGAACCCTTGTAGACACGGGAGTATTTGAACCCCAGAGATCCTGAATGACATGCCACATCCCTTAGCAGGATTATTCGACAGCTCTTTGAAAAGAGTAGTAAGTTACAGCCGTTTCAACAAGTGTTCTGGATGTGCAACTGCGTCATGTATAATACTTTGCAAGGCTGAAGAAGCAATATGCTTTTGTGTCGTATTTCTGTTTTAAGGAATTAGTTTACTTACCGAGGTTTACAGTATGGGTATAATTTATCACTTTAGACGTGAGATCTTTGGAACCATGTGACAATGTCAGCACTAATGATAATGCACTTGGCTTTGTCGGCAATAGCTTTATTTTTAACTACTTGAGACGCTTTTTGGGTTACCCCATCATCACATTTGACGCATAAAAACACAATCTAAGATGCAAAAGAAAATTTGCACTCTTTGACATAAAACCTGGCCGCGACGAATGAAAAATAATATGGTTATGCTGATAATACAAGCCCTGCTATCTGTACAGACTTGCAACACAATAGGTGGTGACAGTTCCTGGTGAATGTCTTACCTTCTGTTCGAGCTGCTATGCAACGCCTACTCCCGTGGTCTAGCGATAAACCGTACGTGGTCTGAATGCAACGTCTGGTGCTCGAAGCCACTTGTTACCTAAATTTTTATTGGACCTATCGTCTGAATGCCGAAGTCCTGTGGGTAATGGAAGCACAGTTACATTGCATTTCACTTTCTGATACACCAGTAATAACAATTCCGTGCAATAACATTTTTGCCAAAGATTTCTTGTCACACTGCTTGCTTTTGAACGCCGTATCCATCAGAGTTCTCCGGGGGCCCACTTGCTGGCATCCGTTAGCGACATCCGTTGTGGCGCTGCACTCCCTCGCCCCTTGTCGGAAGCCGCATTTACCGCTCATCACTCTGGATAGTATACAATACTTTACTGTCTCTGAATGATGGTCTACAAGAACTATCTACGATTTGCATGTTTGTGATCCAATCAGAACTCGCACTACATTGTTTAATGTTATTGATAAGTCAAGATGGTATACTCAGTGATAAAACAAAGCAGTAGGCTTTTACCAGAAATATTTACCCTTAGACAATGTATCTAATAGTGTATTTTAAATACGACAGTATGCACTGTATAACACTGAAACACTTGATAATGGCACTTTGAAGCCGAAATCATGATCGTGTAAATGTAACCCTGCAAATAAAAAACAGTCTAATGGCGGTACTGAGTTTAAAGAAATTATTGATAACGAAAAAATGGTTCAAATGGCTCTGAGCACTATGGGACTTAACATCTATGGTGATCAGTCCCCTAGAACTTAGAACTAGTTAAACCTAACTAACCTAAGGACATCACACAACACCCAGCCATCACGAGGCAGAGAAAATCCCTGACCCCGCCGGGAATCGAACCCGGGAACCCGGGCGTGGGAAGCGAGAACGCTACCGCACGACCACGAGATGCGGGCTATTGATAACGCTTTTTATCTCCTTTCTTTCCCTTTTAGAAGCTATTCTTCATGCGACCTTTCCCTCGGAAATTCGTATGTTTTCATCAAGCCACAGTGAGTAACTGTCGTGTAATGTGTTTTACAGTCGTCGTTTGATTTCTTATGCTACATGTCAGCGATAACCCGTGTGAATATCTAGCAGTGCGTGCTCTATAGCAACGCAGGCGCAGGGCAGAGCTTCAGGTCCACACGTGGATACATGGAGAACTTAACGCAAATCGAAAGCGGTATTTTAAGGTAAGCAGTTGGATTTAAATCAACAAAATTTCCCCTTTTTGAAGCTACGAAGGGTGGAAGGAAGTTGCTAACGCCAGTGTCAGAGAATCTGTACGGGGGTGCTTAAAGTGGTGCTTAAATGCTATTACAAAGATTTAGCACAGTGGATCTGCATTCACTTCATAACTTTTCCTTTGACGTGTGGGTCCTACCTAACAGAACTCCAATTCGTATCGTTGACGATCGAGTCGACACTTGTGCAGTGAAGCAGCTTGGTATTCGCAAAGCAGACAGCTATGACTATTATCACGGCTTACTGAGTCGAGCTTGAGAGAGGACGTAACGTGTAAGGATTTTCTTGAAATTTGGCTAAAGAGTTTCTTCTAGCAAATTCCAGCTCCATGAAATAAAAAGGAAAATAAGAACCTCAAGTGCACTGGACAGTTTGATTAGCAGCTTTGTCTCTTAGCGATATTGGTCTTCGAGCCTCATACTCCGTCCGAACAGGCCTTGGAAGGCCCAACGGTACCGACCGGCCGCCGTGTCACCCTCATCCCACAGGCGTCACTGAATGCGTATATGGAGGGGCATGTGCTCAACACACCGCACTCCCGGCCCTATGTAAGTTTACAAGACCGGAGCCGCTACTTGTCGAACAAGTAGCTCCTCACTTTGCCTCACCAGGGCTGTGTGGACCCCGCTTGCCAACAACGCTCGGCAGATTTGATGGTCACCCATCCGAGTCCTAGCCCAGTCCGACAGCGCTTAACTGCGGTGATCTGACGGGAACCGGTATTACCACTGCTGCACGGCCGTTGGCGTTGAGCCTCATAGAGCAACGTTAAAAGATAAGAATAGTTGTTATTTATGTGAAATACGGAATTGCCGGAGTCCAAAAATTCAATTTTCTGTCTCAGTGTCCCATTTTACACGAGAATTACCGGTATATAACAGAAGTAATCGAAGTGGAAAGGGAATGCCACCTGATTTTAGGGGAATAATTCAGGACGATACACGAAAGTAAATAGACTACCACAGTTTGCCCAATATTTGTAACGATGTTGCCAGTTCTTAGCTGTACTAGGTCTCTCAGAGGTATGGGGCGAGCGCTTTTGGTTTTCGTGCAGCGCTATTTCGTGATACTTTCTAAAGTCATCTTTAAGGCTAGCTACATTTAAGGCATTCGGTTAGATTTAATCTAGGATTCATCCCTTTTTTTTAGCTTTCCAGTGTGCAAGGGGGCTGTTAACGTTGGTGTTATATAAATTCCTTGTAGAGATAACTAAGTTAGTGATATTAGTTTTCGCTCATGCAACATACGGAAAATTTTGTATCACGATACAGTTTCCACATATATCCAAACGAATGAAACAGTCACTTTGATAGTTTTACCCGAAAACTTAATTCAGTGTAACAAAAAGTAGTTGATGATCAGCCTTGCCAGACACCTCACGAAACAGTAAGACAGCATACACTCTGCGACTCGAAATCGCCCGTGCCTACGTGCAGTCTTGCGCCACATACAAATAGAATTTCAAGATTACCGCGATAAAGCAGAAGTATGTTGGTGGGGAATGAAGCAAGAATAAACGCAGTTAATTAATTACTCGATGCCACGCAGTAATCAGCTCATTTGAGGATTCAGAAGACAAGAAACTGATAATTATGTTCGTTAACTCAGAAACTAAACTGCATATGTGGGCAATGTGGGATTCTGCGCCTTCATACGTTTCTCTCTTTGATATATACATCTGTTCAAAAAATTCCGGAATATTCGTAATTTCGCGCCAGTGGTGTGTTGGAGAGAAAGGCGGTTGGCATCCCTGCACACGCCTGTGTTTAACCCTTTATTTGGCAAACATAAAAGTTGTAGAGAAAAAAATTTTCCTTGTTTATTCTCATTCTATAGACAGAGAATAATGTTTTAATTGTAATATTTATTCATTATATAAAAAATACAGAATGTTGTTTGAGAGCAACATTGCCAAACAGTGACACTGATATACTGAAATTTGACTGTAATCTACTTTCTGCACCACTTCAGTTCAATTGTGATAAATGCGTCCACAACCAACTTATTGTCTTCATACATGAGAATATCAGTTTCCTGATACACACAACTGAAAACTAAAGTTACCAGTTATGAATAATTTCACATATCAATTACATTTTGTATGAAAAGCTTTGAAACAGTTTCTTCCAAACACAAAATACAGAACTATATTGCACTTAGAACACGTGAATGTTTACTAACCTCTTGGGCAATAACGACATCGACTGTTTGCTCCATGAATAGGCCAGTGGTCAAGGCCATCGAACCTCACGTCTTGCACAGCCACTGGAATCTTTGCTCTCTTCTTGGGCGGTGGCGATTCCTTTCTAGGTCTTTCTGCTTTCTTTTCGTTTGCACCCATCAAACCATTACCAGTGTCTACTCGAAATCATTTCAATGAAATTTTCATATCACAATTGTCACGACGAAGAAGTAACCCTACAGTGACGACACACAGGTCCAATAACCAGCCAAAAATTCTCAGGTGCCAGCGCTTTGAATTGACAGCCACTCTGTATAGTTCGATAAGCATTCCCGCCGGGTCTACACCACCCACATGCTTATTGTAGAAACTGAATGTTCGGACATGACACATCTGTCTTTCGTTTTGGAACAGTATTCCAACGTTTCAGAGCCTTCTCCGGTTCTATTCCACAAAATGAACTTGCAAAACACACTGCCTTGTTATCTGTCCACCTAACTACGACGATTCCTGAATTTTCATCCAACCTATAATCATACCTTCCCCGACCTCGCTTCAGTAGTGACATCTCCGATTTAAGTGGGAAATCTTTTATTCGATTCCTACGTTCTGTTCCCAGAGAATATATGTTCATTTTATTCTTCAGGAAAATGAACAGTTCCAGCGTGGAAAAGAAGTTGTCAGTGTACGCTCTTGAGTTGAGAGGCTGAGCTATTGTCTTACATAGCAGAATTACAACTTGGCAACCAATTCCAAATTTCCTTTCATCTTCTGATAAGTCGGTAATCATACCTTTACCGGAATATGGAATATAATCGTATACAATCTCAGACACTCCTGCTCGTACAAAAATCCTTAAGCCCCATTTGTGCGATTTGTTCTGAATATACTGACGTAGATTGCCTGCCCTGACACCTTTATATGAAAGCATAATTTCATGGATTGATTATTCATTTTCTGCATCAAGGTTTCGACACTTGCTTATTACAGCATCCAGAACAGTTCTAATTTTCACCAACCTTTCGTTAGAACTGGCATAATTCTCATTATTCTAGAAGCGAAGGTATCTGCGGAGTTTCTGAAACCTTTTCAAACTCATACACTGGAATTTATTTCTATATTAGTAGATTGAGCCCAGTAATCAGAATATGAAGGCAAATTTATTACACTCATGTAAATTAGCATGCCAATGAATTGCTCTTTTCATTTACATTTGTTTGTAGCAATGACTATGTCTGCTGCACAGAATATAGGTTTGTATGATCAACAATCAGTTTTATTATCTCAGAGTCAAATTGTTTTCTGAAATATTGTGAAGGAGATTCACTATACGACTCATGTAATTCAAGAGACTGATCTGAATACAAACACATAAGGTCTTGCTTCACCCATTTGAACTGACTTGATAGAGGAGCTCTATGGTAGAATTGGAGGGTCCCGGTGAGCCACTTATGTCACATTGGTGATGTGGTACTATTTCATCTGTTGTTACTTCATCGTCTTCAGAATTAGTTTCTGCTACGATTATCATCTGATTATTTCGTTAAATTTGAGGCTGGTAAACCGGATCTTCATCAAAACTGTTCACTTGAATATCTAGTTCCGAAATTGAAATGTCGCAGTCAGAAAGCAAAAGATTCAGAGGAGGAAAAATAGTGGCTTTACACTTCCTTTTTCCGTAAAAATTCACTGGATTCATTTGCGTTTTATGTGCAAACAAACGTAACTATTGGCCGTGATATTATTTTTCAGTACCTTTTACTGGCACTGTTGCTCTAAATCAACGTGTATATTTTGTCTTTTCTCTGTCCAGATTTGGTTCAAATGGTTCAAATGGCTCTGAGCACTATGGGACTTAACTGCTGAGGTCATCAGTCCCTAGAACTTAGAACTAATTAACCCTAACTAACCTAAGGACATCACACACATCCATGCCCAAGGCAGGATTCGAACCTGCGACCGTAGCGGTCGCGCAGTTCCAGACTGTAGCGCCTAGAACCGCTCGGCCACTTTGGCCGGCGTTCAGATTTGCTTATAAACCACAAATAACACATCATATTACAATGGCAAACATTTTTCTACAAATAAATTGCAGATACACTTGCCTTTTCAAAGTTCTACCATATAAGAATTTAGAACACTACACAGCTTAGTCACAGCTAACCGTTAAACGCACTCAAACAAACGATTTCTGTGCGCCTCCCTGCCAAAAATTAGAACAACAACGTGCTGAATCGCGTTTAGGGAGTGCTAACAGACTGCAGCAATGACATGGTCGTCCACAAGACAATGAGAAAGGATATGTTGCTTGAGAACAAGATTACCAAATAAAGGGTTGAAGTGTAACTGCCGGAAGTTTCATTGTTGATCGTCTGTTAGTTATTGTTCAGTGCTGTACTGAGTAAACGTTGCGTCGTACAGTCTGCGAACTTCGCGGTTGTAGAGTTAGAGAGGCAATGGGTCTGCATTAAATTTTTCATGGAACTCAAGAAAACCCTTACAGAGACACACCAAATGATGCAGCAAGCTTAAGGTGCTGAGTGCTTAAGATCCGTACTCGATGTTACGAATGGTTCACACGGTTTAAAAATGGCCCGATAGAAGTTAAAGCTGATCCTCTTTGAGGACGTCCTCAGATGTGTACCGATGACGCCGTGTCAGGAACCTCAACGAAATTGTGCGTGCCTATCGAAGACTGACTGTCCGAGAGACTGCAGAAGAATGTAGCATTTCAGTTGGATACTGTCATGAAATCCTGACACAGCAGCCTGGAATGCATCGTGTTGCCGTCAAGTTCGTCCCACGGCTCATGAGTGAAGACCAGGAAGCCTTTTGCCTGGCAATCTGTGAAGAGCATTTATATTGCGAATGCGAGAACCAGATGTACCTTAAGAGAATCATTACAGGTGATGAGACATGGATATATGGTTACGATGTTGAGAGCAAGGTTCAATCTTTACAATGGGTCGGGAAAGGTTCTCCGAGACCAAAATAAGAACTCGTCAGGTCAGGTCAAATGACAAAGCCATGCTGATAGTTTTCTTCAACTTTGAAGGATTAATTCATCATGAATCCGTACCACATGGACAAACTGTTAACCGATGGTACTACGTTGCGACGCCTGCGAGAAAATGTGAGAAGGAAACGGCCTGAAATGTGTTCGAGACTGTTCGTGGCTCTTGCATCACACGGTGACGCACCCACACATTGGTGCGTGACTATTGCACGGAAAACGAAATCACTTTACTGTCTCCTCAAAAAAATGGCTCTGAGCACTAAGCGACTAAGGTCATCAGTCCTGTCGCTCGGTTCCAGACTGTAGCGCCTAGAACCGCACGGCCACTCCGGCCGGCTCACTGTCCCATACTCCGCGCTTTCCAGACCTGGCCTCTGCGAATTTTCTTTTATTTCCAAAGTTGAAAACCCCGTTGAAATAACGAGGATTTGCGAAGACAGACGAGATAAAAGAAAATTCGCAGACGGTGCTTAGCGCGATCCAGCAAGAGGCGTACCAAGATTGCCTCTGGAAGTGGAAACGCTGTTGAGAGCACTATATCAATTGTGAACGAGAGCGTTTCGAAGGAGACCATTCACAATAAGCAAAGGCTGAGCATAGAAAAATTTTGTGGACAAAGTTCCGAAGTTTTTTCAACAGACCTCCAATATATATATCACATAGTAACTAGCCTGTTTATTGCTTTCGTAATGTCCCTTTCTTGTTTGGTCACCAAATGTCCAAAAGAATCCAAATCCATGTCACTAATGGTTCCTTCTACACCTTTCAACGACTATTTTGTGCTCCTGCTTGGTATTCGTGAAAACAGACCACTATATCGAGTTGCCAGAAGACTCACGCATCGTGTTCAGTTGTATTCAAAACTGAAACACGCATTTGATTATCCGAAATTTCCATGTTCGTTTACTTAGCCATGTAAATAAAAGTAAGAAGAAACTCTAATTTGCCCATTGGCAGAACTCAATCGAACAGCAGTAGAACAAAATTATCAAACATAGTCTTCTATTTACTGTTGTAAACCTATAATGAGCAGCCGAGACAGGGGTAAACCATGGTAGTGATCACAAATTCGTACCTATCTGCGTCAGTGGCCGGGTCCAAAATACATACGCGATTGTTAAGTGATATATTACGACACGAATTTGTCATCACGATGTTAAATCATCAGAAATTTTTGCATAATTCTGCCTTCTTCACCGACTTTCGGTTGTCGTCTTTTATTATTGGGCTTTTCCTACTGCTCAGAAAACAAGTCGTTGAGATAAATGTGTATAATCGGCGTGGCGAAATACCCAACATTACTTTCTTCCAGATTTTTTGGTCATATGCATCGGTACCAAACAGTGATAGGAAAACTCTTGCGAGTGAATGAATAACTACAATAATAGTAATGACAACAAACTAATAATGAATGAAGTTCATTGCATTATAAAAGAAAGTTTATCATTAAAAATAAAATATGTTGTTCCGTCCTGGCTATTTCCAGAAAAAAAGGAAAAAAACAGAAGCGATACACATCGATAACCCAACGAGATCTGACCTAACAGATATCCATGTCTTAGATTAGCCTTTCTCCAAGTGGAAGGCGTATGTCATGTGAGGGTGAGGAGAGAGGGACAGAGGGGCTCTGAGAGTAATAGTGAGAGAGAGAGACGCCAACTTTCGTTGCAAGATTCATATTTCGCATTATATAGGAAAGAGATTACCGGTGAACAATTATACTCACCTCCATGAACAAAGTTATGTTTCAGAAGGGAAAGCGACGCAGAAAATTTGAGAACACCTGCCTTAAATCTCGAGACGAGTGTTGCACCACAGAGCAAACATGACCCTGGTTTCGTTTAGCTCTCTAACATTGCTCATATAGACGAGATCACTAGTCAGATTAATTCATCAGTACGAAAAGACAACGTTACGGTGATTCAGCAAGATCACTCAGCACCAATTCCAACGAGGTGCCAAACATCACCAGTAGTACTGACAATTCTCAATTGCTGTAGCCATATGAAGAACTTCATGGACAGCTCACAATGTCCTCACTGTTTTCCATAGCTGGCTTCAGTCAGTCCTCAGTGGAGCTGAGGGACGACTTCAAACCGACAGCAGATTACGCGATTGAAAAACACAAATGAGTTGCACACCTTGCGGTCAAACCTTATTTTAACAATACTAAACATCTGTGCAAAACGACCTTTTCCAAATGTCAACACACAGTAAGACACAAAGCACAGTTGCGGTCAAACCGACTGCATCTACGACCAGTCATGTGTCATACACAACTAGAATATCACGAATACCACCAAAATGTGGAGCTATTACGGATAAAAATAGCCTAACACATCAGTCCCACGGAGTAATGAATCAAATTTTGGATTCACAAGAAAATATAAATGTAAGTCTACTGGAGCAGAAAAAATAGAAGAAACAGGCAATGTACAGTTGTGCTCTTGCATAAGTTTTTCATGTACAGATCTACCACAGGTAATGCATACCAATAAGCAGGTCCATTGGTTCCGTAATTTTTCCCATTTGCTTGATACCGAGACGTGAAAAAAGTACAGATTCGAGTCACTTATAGTTACTTCGAATCTGAGATTTTATCTTGTTTTGTTGATGACGTAACTTGGTATTCGCGAAGCAGACGACTGTGGTTACTCCTGCAAGGTTGCCAGAAGATATATAACAGGCAGAATTAAGTTTCGTGACCTAGTTGTGACAGTTATAAGATACAGTTTTTGCAGCAAAACTGAAACTGATTTCGAAAGATGCTAATGTTTTAGAAAGTGAGTGTTTTAAAACTAAGCGGACAAGGCATTGTTGTAATAATGAGCGTATGGCATCGGTGGCCGGGAGACTTGCGAGTGAATGAGGAGTCAATGATGATGAAAGACACACAACACCCAGTCATCTCGAGGCAGAGAAAATACCTGCCCCGCCGGGAATCGAACCCGGGAGAAGCGAGAACGCTACCGCAAGGCCACGAGCCGCGGACTGGCACTGTAGTAGTAAGCACTCTCTCATTGGATATCGGAATCAATTGTAATGTACGCAAATAACAATACGAGGTGCATTCAAGTTCTAATGCCTCCGATTTTTTTCTAATTAACTACTCACCCGAAATCGATGAAACTGGCGTTACTTCTCGACGTAATCGCCCTGCAGACGTACACATTTTTCACAACGCTGACGCCATGATTCCATGGCAGCGGCGAAGGCTTCTTTAGGAGTCTGTTTTGACCACTGGAAAATCGCTGAGGCAATAGCAGCACGGCTGGTGAATGAGCGGCCACAGAGAGCGTCTTTCATTGTTGGAAAAAGCCAAGAGTCACTAGGAGCCAGGTCAGGTGAGTAGGGAGCATGAGGAATCACTTCAAAGTTGTTATCACGAAGAAACTGTTGCGTAACGTTAGCTCGATGTGCGGGTGCATTGTCTTGGTGAAACAGCACACGTGTAGCCCTTCCCGGACGTTTTTGTTGCAGTACAGGAAGGAATCTGTTCTTCAAAACATTTTCGTAGGATGCACCTGTTACCGTAGTGCCCTTTAAACGCAATGGGTAAGGATTACGCCCTCGCTGTCCCAGAACATGGACACAATCATTTTTTCAGCACTGGCGGTTACCCGAAATTATTTTGGTGGCGGTGAATCTGTGTGCTTCCATTGAGCTGACTGGCGCTTTGTCTCTGTATTGAAAAATGGCATCCACATCTCATCCATTGTCACAACCGACGAAAATAAAGTCCCATTCATGCTGTCGTTGCGCGTCAACATTGCTTGGCAACATGCCACACGGGCAGCCATGTGGTCGTCCGTCAGCATGCGTGGCACCCACCTGGATGACACTTTTCACATTTTCAGGTCGTCATGCAGGATTGTGTGCACAGAACCCACAGAAATGCCAACTCTGGAGGCGATCTGTTCAACAGTTATTCGGCGATCCCCCAAAACAATTCTCTCCACTTTCTCGATCATGTCGTCAGACCGGCTTGTGCGAGCCCGAGGTTGTTTCGGTTTGTTGTCACATGATGTTCTGCCTTCATTAAACTGTCGCACCCACGAACGCACTTTCGACACATCCATAACTCCATCACCACATGTCTCCTTCAACTGTCGATGAATTTCAATTGGTTTCACACTACGCAAATTCAGAAAACGAATCATTGCACGCTGTTCAAGTAAGGAAAACGTCGCCGTTTTAAGTATTTAAAACAGTTCTCATTCTTCTCGCTGGCAGTAAAATTCCATCTGCCATACGGTGCTGCCATCTCTGGGACGTATTGACAATGAACGCGGCCTCCTTTTAAAACAATGCGCATGTTTCTATCTCTTTCCAGTCCGGAGAAAAAAAATCGGAGGCCTTAGAACTTGAATGCACCTTGTACTATAACACATAAGTAAAAGGTCATTCCTATCCATATCGACGTAAATGAAATTCCCACCGTCGCCCTAATGAATGAAGTACACCCACATCCGAGATATCATTACAAGTGCTGAATGACGTGCGTAATTTAGAAATGAAATCTAAAATTTTGAAACTAGTATTAGCGCAAAAATACAATCGATGACATAAGTAAAGTTTGGAGTCGAGGCACTGCTTCTAAAGAAACAAGCAAAAACGCTATCCATACCCTGTTGGGAACTCAGGTAGTGCTTGTAAAGAAGCATACAACATGAGCCACTGATGAATGCTACAACCTAACGAATTTAAAATTAACTGAGGCGAATATGGGAAAACATGTGCAATATAAATCACTTTAAAAAGTGGTACCTGGCAGTTACGTAACAAAATATTTAAGTCAGTTGGAGAGAAACACAACGCTTTCAACTAACCAAAATGGTCACCCTATGAAATCGCGATAACTGTAAACACAGGCCTACAGGGCTTAACGCCGCTTTGTTGTTGTGGTCTTCAGTCTGAAGACTGGTTTGACGCAAGTCTCCATGCCACTCTGGCCTGTCTAAGCCTTTTCATCTACGAATAACTAATGCAAATTACGTTCTTCTGATCTGCTTACTGTATTCATCTCTTCTTCTCCCTCTATGATTTTTAGCGCTCACACTTCCCTCTCATACTAAAATGGTGACCCTAGATGTCTCAGGCGGTTCATATCAACAGATCCTTTTCCTTAGACAAGTTTTGCCACAAATTTCTTGTCTCGCTAATTCTGTTCAGTACCTCCCCATCAGTTGCACGACCTACCCACATAATCTTCTACATTCTTCTGTAGTACCACATTTAAAAAGCTTCTGTTCCCTTTTTATTTGAACTGTAAAGTGTTTTCCGCCCATGTTTCAATTTCATACACGGCTATTGACCAGACAAATACGTTCAGAAGAGACTTCCTAACATTTAAATATGTATTTGGTTTTAACAAATTTCTCTTCTTCAAAAACACTTTTTTTGCAACTGCCATTCTACATTTTATATCGTCTCTACTTCAGCCATCATCGGTTATTTTCCTGCTCAAATAGCAAACGTCTTCTACCACTTTTAGTATCTCATATCCTAATGTAGCTTCTACTCTAACACCTGATTTACTTCGACTGCATTCCATTACCCAGTGTTTTGTTTTTGTTGGTGTTCATCTTATATCTTCCTTTCAAGACGCTGTCCGTTCCGTTCAACTGCTCTTCCAATTCTGAGACAAATCTTAAAACTTTTATTTCTTCTCCCTCAACTTTAACTCCTGCTCTAAATTTTTCTTTAGTTTCCTTCCCTGCTTGCTCTATGTACAGACTGAATTACGTTGGGAATAGGCTACTACCATGTCTCACTCCCTTCTAAACCACTGTTTCCCTTTCATCCCACTCGACTCTCATAACTGGCGGCTGGTTTCTGCTCAAGTAGTACATAGACTTTCGGTCCCTCTGTTCCACCCTTGATACCTTCAGAATTTCAGAGAGGGTATTCCAGGCAACATTGTCAAAAGCTATGAACGTAGGTTCGCCTTTTCTTAAACTTTTTACTAAGAGAAGTCGTAGGGTCAGTATTGCCTCGCGCCTTCCTACGTTTCTCTAGAACAGAAACTGATGTTCCCTGACGTTGGCTTCTACTACCAGTTTTCCCATTATTCTGTAAAGAATTGGTGTTAGAATTTGGAACTATGACTATTAAACTGATAGTGCGATAATACTCTCACCTGTCAGCACCTTCTTTCTTTGAAAGTGAAACGGGGTAACGACGTGCACGATGAAGTATAATAATGTTTAACCTGTTGTTAAGGGATAAAATACACTAGTTTTACACCCAAAAATTACACAAATATTTTTTTACGAATTAAAGTTCTATTAGGAATCCGATGAAGAATGTAAGAAACAAGCAATCATGCGTCATTGATAAATGCTATTAAGAATCCATTGCTATGGTGCTTCAAGATACAGAATTGCAATGAAGTGCGTCGCTTATGAAAATCATAAGCTTTTGTTATACTTGAAACAATCTTAATATTTAAGCACCCTATATAAACAACGTATGGGAAGCGTGACTCTCACTTTGGCTTCCACTAATGTGTTCGTCAATCTTCATGGCGCCACTGTGCTGTAATGTCTGCCCAGATTGAAGCTAATGTCATCCGTCTGTTCATGAGAGGCATTCGAACAATTCAAAGATCCTGCCGGAAGGACCGACCCTGTTCTGCTCGACACACAGTTGTCCTGAATTCATCACGTCATCACTTGTTATGTGTTCACCGGACTATAGCATATTGTCTGTGCGGTATATCTGTGTCATGGTCCCGTGTCCCTCAAACCAATGGTTGGAGCTTTCTCAAACTCCGGAATGTAGCGACAAGCAGCATGTGCACGTCCTCAGGCAACGGTGCTGTGCGATCTCTCCAGTAGCGTTAGACGCACCCAACAGTCATCCTGTACGGATTCCATATTTTATTTGTAGGAATAAGGACGAAATTTTAATCAGTGCATCTTACAGACACGGAAGTACTGGAGTATCAGGTAGGTAGGTTTTGGGCAAGAAGAACCCGGAGTACCACTTCTCGTGATCTGGTGCTTCGGCGCCTGCCTGTTATGGCCCTCTCTCGGTGACCTGTAGCCAACCAACGCTGTGTCCGACGGACTGTCTCCGGCGATATATCGGCAGCACTGCTATTGTTCTCCCGTCTGTTTACTCGCGTTTAGCCCCAACTCGCTAACTCAAACAAAGCCCGTTGTCGTATTCCCCATCGACCTCCAGAGCGTCCGCTACACAACGGTTTGTTCTCAAGTCAATACGGCCCACGATGCTTGTCTGTTTAACACCCCGTCAGTCCCGGAGCATCTCCGAGATGCACTTTTTGTTTCTGCTCAAATAAAACCAAGTCATAAACGAAGGTGGCCTTAAGCGGAATAAAACCATACCGTTCATTAATACCTCTTCCTTAACAATAGGCACACCAAGTGCCAAAAACAGTAGTCATTAATTAATTGAGTCCAGGAGAGGTTTTGTTTGTTCACAGTGACAAAAAAAAGTTATTTTCGTTGTCTCAAAGATCGTACATCTTCTCTGAAAAATTCATTTCGTCCTCTCTAGCTTCTTTTCCATATAAAAGTTCCGTGCTACAAAAGGAGATAAGCACCACATGAATTACACGTGTCTTTTCATTCGAAATTTCCTTTCTTTCTCACAGTGTCTACATCTCTTCTGCGTTTACGAGAGATTTCATTCGGTTTCACTCGTATCAATTTTCCTTCTTTGTTCATCAGTTCGTATAATTTTACCATGTTTAAATGAAAGAGGATTTGGATTTAAAAATTTTCTTCACTGCAGGTGGTCTTGCGGAAATTCTTTTCTTAGAGGCCGAGTACAATCTCACCGTTTCAATATATCATTTCCGTTTCCGAAATGTATAAATGAGCTGTTTAATCAAGCAATGCACATTGTTAAATAAAGGCTAGCCATTGGCCATATTTTTGTATCGCAGGAGGCACTATTGGCCGAAGACATCTCCAACTTCGGCACCGCCCTTCGTTTTACTGTAGAATTTCGTCATTTTCGATTTTACTTCTTGTTCCTTCGTCAACTGTCCCACCAAACTGTGAGCTGCAAATGAAGATGACATTCGCCTTCTGCAACTAGGAACCATGGTTCCTTCAATACGATATGCAAAACTACTTGAATGTAAAGCAAGTTTTTTATATATACTTCGGTTCGTCTCATATTTGCCATTTTCTTAAGCATCCCAACGAGAGGTAACGTACGATTTTTATAACAAATGAGCGACTCAAGCTGTATAAGTTCTAGAGTAGAAGTTGAAACTACGTAATGAAAATATTCAATTATTGGAAATTACGGAAAGTATCTAATAAAATGAACATTATTTAATGTGGAAATTTCTAATGAAAGGAACATTGAACATTGACAGTATTAAATGAAACTAACTTTGTTGCGGGAATGTTAAATCACACTGATTATACATTACGTGTCGAGAATGTTTATTATTATTATTATTATTTATATTATTTCGCAGCAAACAACAAGGAAGTCTCCTTCCAGATGAGTTCTGTAATTACCCCTTGGCCATATCTACCTGCAACGGACAATCGGTTGCGTTCTGTATCGGCATAGCTGCCAATGATAATGCCATTATATTATAAGCTGAAAGAGAAAAGAGCTGCACTGCGTGCTGTGATATACCGCTTGTCTAGAAATACAACATCCTATCCACTCATCCTTCTGTTCATTTGCTAACAGTGCTCTTAGTACCAATTTCATTCAAAATGTGCGCCAGTTAAGGAAATTGAGAGGTTAATTATAAATGCAAAATAAAATACAATCAGAACTTGTTTAGTTTTCTCGAAATTGTAAGTCTTACATTTAAGCAGCTTTTAATAAAATTACTCATTCTTTTATCCTATTACGGACACCACTCATTACTGAAGCATGAAACTCCTATTTCGTTTTACTCTGAAATTATTAACTCAAAATCTCATTTTAACTAACAGGAGTAGGTATAAATTGCTAAAAGCTTGCCGCATGACTGATAAATCTTCTCCTTCGCCTAGCACACGAAATCACTGAACAATGAAAATTAACAAAGTGCAGTAATCACTAAATGTGTGCAACACAATGCAACAAATACCTTTTGAATGCTGAGCTGTTTCTGTGTCAAAGTAAAATTTCAAAAATCTTTCCTTCAATAGTATTCAGTTCTTAGCTATTCTCCACTTCTCAAAATTCCTCATCTTCAAAAGGGAACCACTTGTTCTGATTCAGAGCTCTTCAGCTAAACCAGCCGATCGCCTCCAAGTCTCTCCCAAGACTCGATAAGAACTCGCTCTCTCCATCACTACTGTTCTGCCTAACGCGCGCTATTTAACCAACAACGCTTTTCTTAATACTCGAAGACAATGCATCCCTTCATGTGTCAAAGTGTTACAAGTGTATCTATGGAAGGTGAAGTCCTTGCAATTGATCTGTTACACAAGTGATTAACTCATGCTGTGGGAAATTATGTCTAAGTAAATCGATACATTACGAATAAAGTCAACAGTTTTTTTTTTTGTATAAATAAAATTTCTTCATGATATAAGAAGCAGACAATGTGCTTCTCAAATGCAAGTGAGACTGATCTATAAAATGTTCCTGTACCATGCAAAGTAGATGGCTTTTTCCTTACACGAAGCTTTCAAAGTGTAACAAATATAGTGGTGGCTATTTATCAACAACATGAAGAGTAAGTTTATACATCTGTGAAATTAAATGTCAATGTACAGTTATAAGAAAATTTCATTTGGTCAAAAATAATAAAACTTACACAATTGGTCGCGCTTCTCTCGTACATTCACATCCATAGTAATGCACCTTTCACAACGGCAACAATATTATAGAACGTACTCCGTGAAACAGGTAGATAGACGGGAACAGTTAAGTCGGACTGAAGCAGTCCTTACTTTGGATGGACGCTGTATTGAGCACCTCCTTTAGCAGTGGTTGACAAGTGAAGTTCTTATACAATAGCAAGTGCATTACATTAGAAGTCATCCGTTTCACAGTAACAGAACAACGTCTTCTTCTTTGTTTATCCACTTGTTTGTTACATTCTATAAGTCGATCGTTAAAGCAAAAAGTTGTTTTTAAGAATAGTGAACATGAACAAGTGCTCGTAGCATACATTATAAGC
Source organism: Schistocerca cancellata (assembly GCF_023864275.1). Taxonomy (NCBI): domain Eukaryota; kingdom Metazoa; phylum Arthropoda; class Insecta; order Orthoptera; family Acrididae; genus Schistocerca; species Schistocerca cancellata. The sequence goes on along the minus strand of NC_064626.1, from coordinate 244,357,033 downwards.
CCATGTTAAGTTGCCATGCTTTTCTTCTTTTGGTCTGCATAACAACCTCTCATATGGAATGCTTTCTTAAAACTCTGTACATAGGGGACTGATTAGATATACGCTATCTCATTCAGAAATCCCATTTGAATCTTGTTTGTTTTGCGAGACGACCATAGAAGAAGAAAAGTCTACCAGGATCTGTCGAAATTCGACAGTGAAAAGGACTGAACAGCCAAAGTTAGCAAATAGTGCTACAGGTACACACCGCTGGCCGTTACAGTAACAATACCAGGAAATGAAATTTTACTCATTGTGTACATACAGGATCGTACAAGGAATATAACGCTATAAATTTCTTGGTGATTTCGGCGTGGAAGGGTTCGAAATTCATAACACCGAGCTGAAAGCTCTGTCAGACACAGCGGGTCAACCCAGCTGGGCATCAAGTCAAACTGACTTTAGATGACGCATAAGGGTACACCACTGCATGCTGCTTCTACTTTGTGACAGAATTCGTCAATCGCGGTGGCCAGAGTCAATTGGAATATTAAGTGAAATTCTATGGCGTTCAGTGATGTTGAAGCAGTACTGTGAGTACACTTCATGAACGCAAATCATGCCTCAGTCGAATAAATCCCAATTGAGGGGCATCAGAAGTTAATCAGCTGATTACAGCATTATCATATGATCCTCACTTGTTAAGTCAATAACCGAACTAATCGACGTGGAGAAAGGCAACTAAGTGTTTTATTTCAAATTACTTTTTCAATTAGTCACATTTCCTCGTCCTCTCTGTACCTTTCCATTATGTATGAGTGCATGTTATGTGACTGTGTTGGGCTTAGAATGGTTATGGGCTGTTTAAAAGATTGTCAGTAGACGCAGTAGGCTTCGAAGGAAAGCGGTCACATAACTCATAGGTGCCAGCCTTCCCACATATCAAGGCCAACGAGATATAAGGCCCTGCAACGAACTTGTGACGTCACACTAGTCTGCTTGACCGCCACATTTCGCGAACGCCCGGCTCCGTGCATGGTACACAGGAAATCAACATTTAATTGAAAAGGTAGCCCCTAAAAGTCTTAACTTTGTCGTGTGCTGTCGAGAACTTGCATGCATATAAACACGCTGTCAAGAATTAATAAATTCCAGAATGAGATTTTCACTCTGCAGCTGAGTGTGCACTGATATGAAACTTCCTGGCAGATTAAAACTGTGTGCCCGACCGAGACTCGAACTCGGGACCTTTGCCTTTCGCGGGCAAGTGCTTTACCATCTGAGCTACCGAAGCACGACTCACGCCCGGTACTCACAGATTTACTTCTGCCAGTATCTCATCTCCTACCTTCCAAACTTTACAGAAGCTCTCCTGCGAACCTTGCAGAACTAGCAAGGATATAGTGGAGACATGGCTTAGACACAGCCTGGAGGATGTTTCCAGAATGAGATTTTCACTCTGCAGCGGAGTGTGCGCTGATATGAAACTTCCTAGCAGATTAAAACTATGTGCCCGACCGAGACTCGATCTCGGGACCTTAGCTTTTCGCGGGCAAGTGCTCTACCATCTGAGCTACCGAAGCACGATTCACACCGGGCGTGAGTCGTGCTTCGGTAGCTCAGATGGTACAGCACTTGCCCGCGAAAGGCAAAGGTCCCGAGTTCGAGTCTCGGTCGGACACACACTTTTAATCTGCCAGGAAGTTTCATTAATAAATTCGTCTGAAATAATTACTCGCTCCCCGTCGGAGACAGCTGCTGCCACTCTTAGACTTGCAGTGTCTCATTCTGTGACGTACGCGGCAAGGCCTGTCTGTCTCTTTGGGCTCGCCACAGACAGACACGAGTCGCCCACGATCCACCCGGCCACCAGTCGGTATCCCATGCACCGATAGAGGTCGCAGAACCCACGGACCTATTCTCCTCCGTGGGCCTCGTGGCTGAAACTAGTTTTCTTATAGGCCACACCGGCATGATAGCGAACACACAAGACTTACTGTCATCTCTGCATAGAGATTAATGTTCACTTAGTGAGGTACTCGCAGGATGTGGGTGTTGCGATGTTTGTGTACTTCGGGTTATGATTAACCATTAAGATGCGGCTCATCTGCAGATAGATTGTGTCGAAAATTGAACGAATGGTAGGGGTGTGAAGGGCAGAAGGAAAAAAGTTGAACCTCTGCAATAGTCTGGTCGGGTAGTAACAGCAGCAGCGGACTGCTTGCTACCTGCGTCAAATCATGCAAGAGTAAGGTAAGTTAGAAGTGGATATGATGCAAAATGGTTCAAATGGCTCTGAGTACTATGGGACTTAACTTCTGAGGTCATCAGTTCCCTAGAACTTAGAACTACTTAAACCTAACTAACCTAAGGACATCACACACATCCATGCCCGAGGCAGGATTCGAACCTGCGACAGCAGTGGTCGCGCCGTTCCAGACTGTAGCGCCTAGAACCGGGATATGATGCAGCGATGCGTTGTACTCGGCGACTGCAGTTGGGTACCGACACTGTATTCTCGGCTAGCAACAGCATACCTATAACAGTTGAGTTTGTCGTCGGTTATTGCCGGATAGGTCATATACCGGATGCACAGCGTAGAAGGGTAGCGTTAGCAGTTTGCTTGTTCGTTGGCGTGCGAGTTTATGGGCTCCCCTGCTGTTGTCTGTTGGTCGACTGTGAAAGCAATTCGCATGTCTAGTCAGTATTGTCGATGTGCAGGAGCTTGTCGATGTTGTCACGTGGAGTTTGTGTTAGCTCGCTGTCCTAACTAACAGGTTTTCGGTCGCTTATGCTTCTATGGTTGTGATCGTAGATCCCCAGAGTAGGATGAAAGGATCGTTGGAGTGTCTCGAGTTGTATAGTCGCGTGGCGATTTTTCTAAGGCCCGCGCTGTATTTAGACCGCCAGTCGAGCCACGTCGGGCAGTTCACGTCGAGTGGGTTTCCTGTGCCAGGAGCCGAATGCATTCGCATGCTATCTATCTGGAACTCACTCTGGAGGCGCCGCAACGACGACACCGTGTTTCGTGTCACTGATTAGCTAATGGACTTGTAAGATTTCTTGTCTTTGTTTTTAACCCGGGCCGGCCGCGGTGGCCGAGCGGTTCTAGGCGCTACAGTCTGGAACCGCGCGACCGCTACAGTCGCAGGTTCGAATCCTGCCTCGGGCATGGATGTGTGTGATGTCCTTAGGTTAGTTAGGTTTATGTAGGTCTAAGTTCTAGTCGACTGATGACCTTAGAAGTTAAGTCCCATAGTGCTCAGAGCCATTCGAACCATTTCTTTAACCCGGAACTGCGTTTCATCATACTGGAACTTGAAACTAAACTGTCCTTCTAATGGTTTAACGCATACTGTGTCTAAGTCTACAAAACTTTGGACTGTCCTGTGAGGACTTGAATGCTGGCTAACATAAAGCGTTGTGTATTTACTAGTTAGTGATATTTCCTAGTGGTGTTTGTTTTCCTCCTAAAGGGTTTCAGCGTTCGGACAGTACTGATTGCTATTTGTTCTTCCAAAAAGTGACTGTTTTCGTTCAGGTCTTTGGCCTCGCTGATAATATTACTGGTATTTCACCAACTGAGAAGAGACTTTCTGTTCAGAACACTTTGTTCTTCCCAATCTACGTGAACTTTTCTCGTCTGCACGCAACAGGACGCTTCATGAACAGCTAAAATACATCCTTGTACACCCTAGTTCTCCGCCATGTCATCCGTGTTTGTGAATAATTTTTGGCTTTAAACGGTGAATATATTGAGAAGAAGTTTCAAAATCGCAGCTTGTTTTTTTCGAGGTGACAGAATATCGCCGCTTTTGTTGCTGTGGTCTGTACTCAGAAAACTGGTCTGATGCAGCTCTCCACGCTAATATATCATGTGCAAGGATCTTCACCCCTGCGTAACGACTATATCCCACACCCGTTTGAACCTGCTTACTATATTCAAACTTTCTTTCTTCTCTACAAATAGAACACCCCCCCCCCCCCCGCCCCCCCCCAACACCACATACACACATACACATTCATCCAGTACCAACCTTACGATTACTTGAAGCCTTGGAATTTGTATTATCATCCCATCACTGCTTTTAAACAGGTTGTGCATAAAGTTTCTTTTTTCCCCAATTAGATTCACGCTCTGCTAATTAGCTGTTCAATCTACCCACCTAATCTTCAACATTCTTCACCACATTTCAAAAACCTCTATTCGCTTCTTTTCCTAACTGTTTATCATTCACTTTCGCGCCGGCGGCTGTGGCCGAGCGGTTCTAGGCGCTTCAGTCCGGAACCGCGCTGCTGCTACGGTCGCAGCTTCGAATTCTGCCTCGGGCATGGCTGTGTGTGATGTCCTTAGGTTAGGTTTAAGTACTTCTAAGTCTAGGGGAGTGATGAACTCAAATGTTAAGTCCATAGTGCTTAGAGTCATTCACTCTCGCTTTCGTAGAAGGCTAAATTCCAGACAAATTTCTTCAGAACAGACACCCTGACTCTTAAATTTATATTCGAGCTCAATAAATATCTCCTCTTTAGAAGTATTTCTCTTGCTGTTACTTTATATCAGCTCTGCTTCAGTTACAGTCTATTATTTTGTTTCTAAGAAGCAAAGCTCACCGTGAACTTGTATCGTCTCATTTCCTAAATTAATTTCCTCAGTATCGCCTGCTTTATTTCGAGTGCATTCAATTATCCTTGTTTTAGTTTCGTTGATGTTCATTTTATAATCTCTTTTCAAGGTACTGTCCATTCAGTTTAGCTGCTCTTCCTGGTTCTTTGATGACGTTATGAGTAACCATTGTAGCTGGCGCGAAAATTCAACAGCTAGACGACGTAGATGAAGGACAGTCCCATACTTCCAGCAGACAGGTATTCTCAGACTGCTGTGCGAAATTAGGTGTCTACATCTACATCTACATTTATACTCCGCAAGCCACCCAACGGTGGCTTCCTTTCCTGTTCCAGTCGCGTATGGTTCACGGGAAAAACGACTGTCTGAAAGCCTCCGTGCGCGCTTTAATCTCTCTAATTTTACATTCGTGATCTCCTCGGGAGGTATGAGTAGGGGGAAGCAATATATTCGATACCTCATCCAGAAACGCACCCTCTCGAAACCTGGCGAGCGAGCTACACCGCGATGCAGAGCGCCTCTCTTGCAGAGTCTGCCACTTGAGTTTGTTAAACATCTCCGTAACGCTATCACGGTTACCAAATAACCCTGTGACGAAACGCGCCGCTCTTCTCTATCTCCTCCGTCAACCCGATCTGGTACGGATCCCACGCTGATGAGCAATACTCAAGTATAGGTCGAACGAGTGTTTTGTAAGCCACCTCCTTTGTTGATGGACTACATTTTCTAAGGACTCTCCCAATGAATCTCAACCTGGTACCCGCCTTACCAACAATTAATTTTATATGATCATTCCACTTCAAATCGTTCCGCATGCATACTACCAGATATTTTACAGAAGTAACTGCTACCAGTGTTTGTTCCGCTATCATATAATCATACAATAAAGGATCCTTCTTTCTATGTATTCGCAATACATTACATTTGTCTATGTTCAGGGTCAGTTGCCACTCCCTGCACCAAGTGCCTATCCGCTGCAGATCTTCCTGCATTTCGCTACAATTTTCTAATGCTGCAACTTCTCTGTATACTACAGCACCATCCGCGGAAAGCCGCATGGAACTTCCGACACTATCTACTAGGTCATTTATATATATTGTGAAAAGCAATGGTCCGATAACACTCCCCTGTGGCACGCCAGAGGTTACTTTAACGTCTGTAGACGTCTCTCCATTGATAACAACATGCTGTGTTCTGTTTGCTAAAAACTCTTCAATCCAGCCACACAGCTGGTCTGATATTCCGTAGGCTCTTACTTTGTTTATCAGGCGACAGTGCGGAACTGTATCGAACGCCTTCCGGAAGTCAAGAAAAATAGCATCTACCTGGGAGCCTGTATCTAATATTTTCTGGGTCTCATGAACAAATAAAGCGAGTTGGGTCTCACACGATCGCTGTTTCCGGAATCCATGTTGATTCCTACATAGTAGATTCTGGGTTTCCAGAAACGACATGATACTCGAGCAAAAAACATGTTCTAAAATTCTACAACAGATCGACGTCAGAGATATAGGTCTATAGTTTTGCGCATCTGCTCGACGACCCTTCTTGATGACTGGGACTACCTGTGCTCTTTTCCATTCATTTGGAACCTTCCGTTCCTCTAGAGACTTGCGGTACACGGCTGTTAGAAGGGGGGCAAGTTCTTTCGCGTACTCTGTGTAGAATCGAATTGGTATCCCGTCAGGTCCAGTGGACTTTCCTCTGTTGAGTGATTCCAGTTGCTCTTCTATTCCTTGGACACTTATTTCGATGTATGGTAAGTGCAGTGGAGGAGGACGTGGCAATGCGCTATATTCGGCAGCGCCTTCTGTCAGCAACTCCAGCAGCAGGTAGGTGAGGCGGTGCGCCTCGCTACCTCGTGGAGACAGCGGCCGGCCAGGAGAGCCCCGTTAAAGCCGATCTGTCCCTCGGAACAAAGAAGCCGTGGGGATGGTGGTGGGGGGGGGGGGGGGGGCAGGCACCGCGGCCTTCCCGCCAGACACGAGCAAACACTTGCTCCGCGCAGTTTCCCGGTAACTGCGGCTCCGCCGATACGGAGCGCAAACAGCGCCGGCATCCGAGTTGGGCGCCCGTTTCCGCCGCGCCGTACATCAGCGATGCGCTGATAAACGCGGCGCCGTGCCGCCACCGAAAGGCGAACGCGAATTAATGGCTGCCCGCCTCGAGGAAAGAGGGACGCTACCGCACCCTTTACACGACCGATTGGTTAAGCACTGTAGTCGCGGGCACGTACCCCGGTGCAGACTTTGGTGGAACTTTAATAACCGCACTGCAGCTCCGCGCTGATGGAAATGCTTTGTCACGTTCTCAGCACCACTTTTGATAGAATGTACTTGCGAATGTCACCTCGAGCAGAGGAACTTCAGAGGATAAGACTACGTACAATGGTGCACTGCGCAGGAGTGCTGAACATCCAATGGATAGGTAGGTCTCTAGAAAAAAATTTCGTGATGGGAGGAATAAGTTGCAAATGAACTCCGAAAGAAGCAAGTCCAACATAGTAGGTGCAAAACAAACCCTAATGCGAGAGGTACAGAACGAAACGCGATTAGAAGTCAAAAAGGCAATGCATCGAATTTCAACTTTCATTTCGTCCGTTCTGTAGTGTCGCGGAATAGTAAAGAGCTGGAAACGTGGAATATGGTCAAAGTTTCGTTGCCTATGGCGAGAGCCAGAGACAGAACGTTAGCCAAGAGGTAGGAGGATTGCACATATATTGGAATGTGTCGTCACGAAGGGGCAATGGCCTGGTTACACACAACAGGCGAAAGAGAACTGCTTAGCACGCAGGTTTGTGTTAGACGGAGACTTTCGTAGAGTGCAAGACAGAGGTATAGCGTCAGCTGTACTGCATTTCACATCTTCGCGGAAGTCTGTCGCAAGAACACCTAAAGGGCGACTACGACAAATGAATCAGCAGTATAAGTGGAACGAATGCGTTCATTACAAACGAGCATGACGTCAGGACGTCGCTCGTGCCTCCTTTAAATACGCCAGCTTTGATAGCAACAAGGCACTCGCAGTTAGACTTGCAGTTAGATGTGTACTGGGTCGCTGCGTAGCGCTCAGCTCGGTGATCGACATGTCAATCTTTATTAAGGAGATGTTGCAGTAAGGGCGGCCCATCCAGCAGCGGACGTGAGGGGAGAGTATCAGCTCTGGTTCTCTCTGCTGCCGCTGTCAATCATCAACCCAGGATTAGCAGACATCGCGGCAGACTCGCTCGCTGCCAATGCGTACCACATCATTGAGCCGTCGTCGAGATCGTGCGGGGCCTAGGCCCTGTGCATCCGCCGTCACAACCGGGTGAGCCGACGACGCTGGGGGACTGCAGCCCGTTCCGCCCGTCCACCGCGGACGAGCCACCAGGAGGGGCAGGGAAGAAGACGGGGTGGGGTAGAGTACACAACGCACTACGAGAACGCTTCTCGTGCCCACAGCGCCAGGACTCCAACCCGGAGCCTCTTGCTGTCCGCCGCCGAGCCGGCCGGCCAGCCGGACGCCGCCATCCACGCGCGGCCGAAGTAAGGACATTCCTCCTCTACGTCACAGCACGCGGCGCTGCGCTAGCAAGACTGTGCGGCCCGGATCTGGTGTCATCGCTACGAGTCAGCGAGGACTCGGGGAAGGTCGTTGATATCACCAAGCCACATTGTACTCGGCAGGAATAAAGGTGTTATGAATTAATAATGTTTCTTTCGCGTTTCTGACGCGTCCACAGTCATTTCCTAGCATCCTGACAATTGGAGAGGTCACCACTCGGCCATCCAGTTCACCGCAGGCGACCGGGACCACCAGACCGTCTACAGTTCTTCGGACGTGCTCTGAATTTGAGAGATGCAATGCCATGTTTGACCGGTTACGACTCAACAGCTGAACGGCAGACCGCACCGCTAGTGGCCTGGCCACAACGATTCAGCTTCTTGGGGCACCAAGTCTGTTGTCTAGACTCCGCACATGCGAATAACCGAGCAGGACCGGTCTTCGCTGACATCTCACCTCGCCTTACCAAAGTTCACAAAACCTGCGCCTCTCTCTCTCTCTCTCTCTCTCTCTTCCTTCCTTCCTCTCTCCCTCTTCCTCTCTCTCTCTCTCTCTCTCTCCCTCCCTCCTCTTTCTTTCCTTCTTTGTTTTTCTCTCTCTCTCTTTCTTAATACGAAAGTAACGTGTTTTTCTCTCTCTCTCTTTCTTAATACGAAAGTAACGTTTCCAAGAGCGCTTAAGTGACACAGTTAACGTAGTGCAGCACGTGAAAAATAATATTTATTTCAGTAAACCCGAAGAAGAGCTGTTCTACCAGTCATTAATAGGAAACATTCAAACAATCTACACATTAAATAAATACTACCTTCGGAACTGAGGAGACGACTGTCCTCGTAAAGAAAACATACTAAGATCAAAATACCGGGTGTGGCACTTCAAAACGGCCCGTCGCACGCAACGATAATGTTCCAGTGCTTGCGCGCGTCAATAATACCATAATGGAAAACAATAAACGCCGTGCACGTACTAACCATTTCCTGTGACGTACCGACACTGCGCGGAACCATACAGGAATTGATTGAAAAATGGTGGCTACAGAATCGGTTCAGACTGCTCCCAGGAACGGGCCACAACCTGCCTGCACACCTGAATTAAAGAGGCATGTGCAGGAGACAATTACAAGAAGTACTCGTAAGTCAACCAGGAGATTGAATCAACAGGTTCATGGGAGTGGGAAAAACTAGAGGCGTGTTTTAGGGGGACTGAAGTTAAAACCGTATCCTATAAGTGTTGTGCACGACCTGAAGGAGCCTGACCTGCGGAAGAGAGTGCATTTCTGTTCATGGCTGTTGAGAAATGTTGCCAGTGGTGTCTTGGGCCCACTAAGGCACATCATGAGTGACGAGGCGTGGTTCCCCCTGTCTGGGTACACAAGTTCGCAAAACACCCGCCAGGGAGCGACAAAAAATCCACACGCGATCCACGAGGTACCCTTGCATGACGAGAAGACTGGTGTTTGGTGTGCCGACACACGCGTTGTGGTCCCCGTCTTCTTTGAGACGACAGTGAACAGTGACGTGTATTTTGGTATCCTGGAAGTGATTCATTCAAACTCGACAGAAGAGAAACGTCAGTTATGTTACTTTCAGCAGGACGGTGCAACAAGCCACACATCAGCTGCGTCATTGTCCCGCGTGCATGCGTTGTTTGCATAACAGAGGACAATCAGCAACGGCTTGCGGCCTCCTCGGTCACCAGATTTGTCCACTCGCGACTTTTACTTGTGGGGTCCCTCAAAGGAAAGAGTATACGAAACAAATCCACACACAATTGAAGAACTCAAGACTACTATACAGGTGTCATCAATGGCATCGCAACGCAAGAATTGGCAAGGGTATAAATGAATCTCCTCAAGGGTGCTGACATGTGTGCGGAAGCAGGTGGAGGACACTTTCAGCACTTACCGTGGAGGTGAGTAATCATATTCGATACATCACATTTCCTTCTATGTTTATGTGTTGACTTTACGAGCCGGTTATACGTGCCACACCCTGTATATTTTTATTGGTAGTTTTTCGAACTTTTCACTTGTTTACAAGAACAGAATATTTATAGTTACTGTTGATCAGCAGTAGATCACTGGCGCATTCGGGATTTACACTACTGGCCATTACAATTGCTACACCAAGAAGAAATACAGATGATAAACGGGTATTCATTGGACAAATATATTATACTAGAACTGACATGTGTTTACATTTTCACGCAATTTGGGTGCATAGATCCTGAGAAATCAGTACCCAGAACAACCACCTCTGGCCGTAATAACGACCTTGATACGCCTGGGCATTGAGTCAAACAGAGCTTGGATGGCGTGTACAGGTACAGCTGCCAATGAAGCTTCAACACGATACCACAGTTCATCACGAGTAGTGAGTGGCGTATTGTGACGAGCCAGTTGCTCGGCCACCATTGACAAGACGTTTTCAATTGGTGAATGATCTGGGGAATGTGCTGGCCAGGGCAGCAGTCGAACGTTTTCTGTATCCAGAAAGGCCCGTATAGGACCTGCAACATTCGGTCGTGCACTATCCTGCTGAAATGTAGGGTTTCGCAGCTATCGATTGGAGGGTACAGCGACGGGTGGTAACACATCTGAAATGTAACGTCCACTGTTTAAAGTGTCGTCAATGCGAACAAGAGGTGACCGAGACGTGTAACCAATGGCATTCCATACCATCACGCCGGGTGATATGCCAGTATGGCGATGACGAATACACGCTTCCAATGTGCGTTCACCGCGTTGTCGCCAAACACGGATGCGACCATCATGATGCTGTAAACAGAACCTGGATTCATCCAAAAAAAACGACCTTTTGTCATTCGTGCACCCAGGTTCGTTGTTGAGTACACCATCGCAGGCGCTCCGATCTGTGATGCAGCGTCAAGGGTAACCACAGCCATGGTCTCCGAGCTGATAGTCCATGCTGCTGCAAACTTCGTCGAACTGTTCGTGCAGATGATTGTTGTCTTGCAAACGTCCCCATCTGTTGACTCAGGGCTCGAGACGCGGCTGCACGATCCGTTACAGCCATGCGGATAAGATGCATGTCATCTCGATTGCTGGTGATACGAGGCCGTTGGGATCCAGCACGGCGTTCCGTATTACCCTCCTGAACCCACCGATTCCTTATTCTGCTAACAGTCATTGGATCTCGACCAACTCGAGCAACAATGTCGCGGTACGATAAACCGCAATCGCGATAGGCTACAATCCGACCTCTATCAAAGTCGGAAACGTGATGGTACGCATTTCTCCTCCTTACCTGAGGCATCACAATGACACTTCACCAGGCAACGCCGATCAACTGCTGTTTGTGTATGAGAAATCGGTTGGAAACTTTCCTCATGTCAGCACGTTGTAGGTGTCGCCACCGGCGCCAACCTTGTGTGAATGCTTTGAATAGCTAATCATTTGCGTATCACAGCATCTTCTTCGTGTCTGTTAAATTTCGCGTCTGTAGCACGTCATCTTCGTAGTGTAGCAATTTTAATGGCCAGTAGTGTAATTGGCTGCGACAATTTGTTAACAAGATGCCAGTTTCACTAAAGCATCATTCACTAGGTGTGCTTCTTGCTGGATTACGTAAAACACATCTTGCAACTGCAGCCGGGCATGGTAGATCCTTTTCATGTCTGCTCCACTGCTTCCTTTTGGCTGTAAGACTGTGTGCAGTAGCCGCGCAAAGATGATTACGTTAACGGTTAGATGTTAGACATAACAATTTCCTTCTTATCATTTATATCAAGCATGTTCATATCACAAAAAGACTGTCTACTTATGGTAGAGGAACGAGGCGTGACATCTTAGACACTGACTTCTCCATCATGTGGACCTATATCTATTCATTCTTGGTCTAGTCCTTTGGAACCTTCACCAGAAAGAGCATTAAAAGTTTTGCTGTCTTTAACACACATTGGATCACACTTTGCTGTTACACTATTTTTTAGACACGGCTGTTCTTCTTATTACGAAACTTTGTTCGTCAAGATCGCACAAATATACACAAAGATTACCAGTTTCAGCAAAACTAAATCGCCATCTTCAGAACATTTGAACAGAAAAAATTATAAAAGGCCAATCCATTTCGTCGATTTTTCACATTAATTATAGACACGACATTCCGTAGTACAGTCTCCCATCATACAGTAAAAGGACAGCTGTGCGGACAGTATAGTGGGCAGTGGCACTACAAATGTAGTGTGTGGGTAGAAGTTGGAAGTGTTACTGCAGTCGCACTATCCTCTGTGTCGTCGGTGTCTCAGTCGTACGCCGGCATGGTAGCTCAGCGTGTTTTGTCAGAGGGTTACCTACCCTCTGTAACAAAAACTGAGTGAATAGATCAACGAATAACCTAAGTGGGTGTCATCGGACGTCCGCCCAGAACAAATTCGACGAACAATATAGAACCAAAATTAGATAAAAAAAATAGAGCGTCTGCCATGTAAGGAGGAGATCCAGGGTTCGAGCCCCGGTCGGGGCACACGTTTTCAACTGTCCCCGTATCAACGATTGAAAGGAGCTAATGATCTGCATGTCATTGTAATTTCAAATTTTGAAAATATGTCGTTATCAAGACAATTTTGAAGCCATAACTACCAAAACTGATGTTTGACTTCTCAGTCAGAAGCAAAAAATTCATGTTCCAGCAGTTTTAGAAATTCAACCATTAACGGAATGAAGTGGTGAGTGAAAGTTTTTTTTTAATATAAATCGTTATTAAAATATTACGAACGCATTTTTAAAGTTACTTCTTTGAAATTCAACCCCACAGGGAAGTGAAATAGGGGATGAAAAATTTTATGAAATTTTTTCATTATGATAGTGTTTTCGAAGCTAAATCTGTGAAAATTTGTATTTGGCTTTTCTGTTGGAAATAAGAGATAGCATTTCACTTTTTCTGAAAATTCAACGCCTAAGGAGGTGAAATAGGGAGTGAAATTTTGTATGAAAATAATTCATTGTCAAAAAACTCTTAAAGCTAAATCGTTGAAAATTGGAGCTTCTCGGTTAGAAATGGAAAAAAAATATATTCCACTGTTTTACGATATACAACTCCTAAGGGGATGAAATAGGGCAAGACTGATTGAGTGACTCATCATAGAACAGCCCAAACTGCTAAAGGCAGATACATAAAACTTGGAGTGGTTGTTGTAGGACTCGTTCAAGAAGAGAGTGTTCGAAATTCCACTCCTAAGGGGCTCAAATAGGGGCTCCAAGACTTTCTGTAAATATGTCCCTATTAAGACCATTTTCAAGCTAGAACTACGAAAACTGGTGTTTTGTTTCTCACTCAGAGGTAGTATTTTTGAAAATTCGACCACTGACGGGGCAAAATTTTGGGTGAAAGCTTCTTGAAAATAAATCGTTACTTAAGAACTAATAAAGCACTCTTAAAACTACTCGTATGATAATTGGTACGTGACTTCTCTCTTAGAAATAAGAGAAAGGTATTTTAGTGTTTTTGGAACTTCAACCCCATAGGGGAGTGAAATAGGGGATGAAAAATTTTATGAAATTAATTCATTATTATAATATTTTCGAAGCTAAATCTATGAAAATTTGTATTTGGTTTCTGTTAGATATAAGAAATAAGTGTTTCACGGTTTTTGTAAAATCTACTTCCAAGAGGGAAAATGGGGGATGAAAAGTTTTAAGAGCATATTTCGTTATACACTCCTGGAAATTGAAATAAGAACACCGTGAATTCATTGTCCCAGGAAGGGGAAACTTTATTGACACATTCCTGGGGTCAGATACATCACATGATCACACTGACAGAACCACAGGCACATAGACACAGGCAACAGAGCATGCACAATGTCGGCACTAGTACAGTGCATATCCACCTTTCGCAGCAATGCAGGCTGCTATTCTCCCATGGAGACGATCGTAGAGATGCTGGATGTAGTCCTGTGGAACGGCTTGCCATGCCATTTCCACCTGGCGCCTCAGTTGGACCAGCGTTCGTGCTGGACGTGCAGACCGCGTGAGACGACGCTTCATCCAGTCCCAAACATGCTCAATGGGGGACAGAACCGGAGATCTTGCTGGCCAGGGTAGTTGACTTACACCTTCTAGAGCACGTTGGGTGGCACGGGATACATGCGGACGTGCATTGTCCTGTTGGAACAGCAAGTTCCCTTGCCGGTCTAGGAATGGTAGAACGATGGGTTCGATGACGGTTTGGATGTACCGTGCACTATTCAGTGTCCCCTCGACGATCACCAGTGGTGTACGGCCAGTGTAGGAGATCGCTCCCCACACCATGATGCCGGGTGTTGGCCCTGTGTGCCTCGGTCGTATGCAGTCCTGATTGTGGCGCTCACCTGCACGGCGCCAAACACGCATACGACCATCATTGGCACCAAGGCAGAAGCGACTCTCATCGCTGAAGACGACACGTCTCCATTCGTCCCTCCATTCACGCCTGTCGCGACACCACTGGAGGCGGGCTGCACGATGTTGGGGCGTGAGCGGAAGACGGCCTAACGGTGTGCGGGACCGTAGCCCAGCTTCATGGAGACGATTGCGAATGGTCCTCGCCGATACCCCAGGAGCAACAGTGTCCCTAATTTGCTGGGAAGTGGCGGTGCGGTCCCCTACGGCACTGCGTAGGATCCTACGGTCTTGGCGTGCATCCGTGCGTCGCTGCGGTCCGGTCCCAGGTCGACGGGCACGTGCACCTTCCGCCGACCACTGGCGACAACATCGATGTACTGTGGAGACCTCACGCCCCACGTGTTGAGCAATTCGGCGATACGTCCACCCGGCCTCCCGCATGCCCACTATACGCCCTCGCTCAAAGTCCGTCAACTGCACATACGGTTCACGTCCACGCTGTCGCGGCATGCTACCAGTGTTAAAGACTGCGATGGAGCTCCGTATGCCACGGCAAACTGGCTGACACTGACGGCGGCGGTGCACAAGTGCTGCGCAGCTAGCGCCATTCGACGGCCAACACCGCGGTTCCTGGTGTGTCCGCTGTGCCGTGCGTGTGATCATTGCTTGTACAGCCCTCTCGCAGTGTCCGGAGCAAGTATGGTGGGTCTGACACACCGGTGTCAATGTGTTCTTTTTTCCATTTCCAGGAGTGTATTAAAATATTTTTGAAGCTAAATCTATGAAAACTGGTATTCCGGTATTTCACTCCTCGGTCTGACATGAAGAAGTAAGTGTTATGAGATGAATGAAAGCTTCTAAGAAAGTATCACCGCAAAATTTCAAAAGGCTTGATTAACAGAAACCTTGGACTTCCGCCACCAGATTCGCTCTTTTGGCCACTAGTACTTCCGGAAAAGACCATGCTTCTATGGTCTCAATAGCGTAAAAAGTTTAGAAGGTGCTGCAGTTTGTGCACAACATAAAAATTCTATTAAAGGAAAACAAAAATAATTGTGCAGACCATTCAGTCTACGCAAGCGTAACAGCGGCCGCTGCAGTAGTATTAAGTAAGGGTCTCCAGCCTCGCTTTTACACACGAGACAGGGTTATACTTCTCACTACACTAAAGCCAATATTAGCGCCCTGTAGCAGTCCAAGTACTTTCAGAAACGTTCAGAGATCCGACAGTTGCACTGGAAAACGTACACCGTCAACAGTTCATACATCGGCTCCAAACGGCCACTGCCAAGTCGTACAGAATCATCACTTTCAAGAAATAAAATTTACTGACTTGAATTAATGATGGGTGGATGGATGGATTGGTGTACGCTTAACAGCGTGGTCATGAGCGCCTTTTCACAAGTTCGTAGTGGTGGCGAATGTGTAGTAACCTTTGTTAAAACGAAAGTAAAAAACTATAGTCACAGCCACAAGAAGTTTCACATACAATCTTCGGCATATCTATTCATATTGTCGGCATGCATTGATAGCATTAACGAGAGTAATAAATGCTCATATGATAACACAAAAACGCAAATATGTCTGGACGGAGCTAAAGATGGCCGACTGCTGGAGCCGAGTGGTTCTAGGCGCTTCAGTCCGAAACCGGGCTGCTGCTGCGGTCGCAGGATCGAATCCTGCCTCGGGCATGAACGTGTGTGATGTCCTTGGTTAGTTATGTTTAAGTAGTTCTAAGTATAGGGGACTGATGACCTCAGACGTTAAGTCCCATATTGCTTAGAGCCATTTTTTTGAGCTAAAGATGTAAAAGAGGGAACAAGCTCTTCAACTTATCTGGCAGCTTCAAAGATATTTCAATCAAAACATCTTGACATATTCACTCTTTTTTACGTTTTAGTATCAGCACCGATATCTTGTAATATAATGCATCGCGTCAAGTAAAGGAAGATGATGCATGATGTCATCCTCCCACGAACAAATCCATCACCAAAAATTTTACTCTTCACAGAGAAACATTTTTAGCTATTACATGTATGCTCTTCAGCCATACGCGTAAACTCTAAAACAAAAAAGAAGGAAAAAACGATGCACCACGAACAAAATTATCCGAATAGGACGCAAATCGGCAGATGTGATGTACATGTACAGACAAATATCTGATTACTGTTTCAGAAGAATTGCTTGATTTATTCGTGAGAAAGAGCTTCACAAATTGAGCGTGTCGATAACGCGTTGCTCCATCTCTGACGCTTATGCAAGCAGTTACTCGGCTTCGCATTGATTGACAGGGTTGTCGGATGTCCTCGTGGGGAATATCGAGACAAATTCTGTCCAGTTTGTGCGCTAGATCGTCAAAACTCCGAGATGGTTGGAGGACCCTGTCCATAATGCTCCAAGAGTTCTAAACTGGGAGAGGTCCGGCGACCTTGCTAGCCGACGTAGGGTTCGGCAAGCACAAAGACAAGCAGTAGAAAGACTCGCTGTGTGCGGGCGGGCATTATATTGATGAAATACAAGGCCAGGATTGGTTGCCACGAAGGGCAGCAAAACAAGGCGTAGAATATCGTCGACGTACCACTGTGCCGAAAGAGTGCTGCGGATGACAAGCAAAGCGATCCCTGCTGTGTTATGAAATGGCGCTCCAGATCATCATTCCTGGTTGTCGAGCCCTATGGCGGGCGACGGTAAGGTTGTTATCCAGATCCAGATCGAAGACTTTCCTGGAGAAGACAGTAGTTGGATAACAACCTACTGTCTTCTCCAGGCAAGTCTTCGATCTGGAATCTCATTCACTGGAGAATAATTGTCTTCAGTGATGAGTCCTGCTTCGAACTGAGCTCCGATGACCAGAGACGACGTGTCTGGAGACGCCCCAGGCGGCGATGGGATACCAGCTTGAATCTCACCCGCCATACGGCCCGACAACCAGGATTTGTGGTCTGGGGTGTCATTTCCCTTTATATCAGAACCCCTTTGGTTGTCATCCGTGGTACCCTTAAAAAGGACACAGTTACGTCGATGATATTCTACGTCACGTTTTGTTCAAAAATGGTTCAAATGGCTCTGAGCACTATGGGACTTAACTTCTGGGGTCATCAGTCCCCTAGAACTTAGACCTTATTTAAACCTAACTAACCTAAGGACATCACACACATCCATGCCCGAGGCAGGATTCGAACCTGCGACCGTGCGCGGTCCCCATCATGGCAAGCCATCCTGGGTTTACATTTCAGAAAGCTAATGTCCGCCCGCACACGGCGAGATTTCTTCGCTCTTATGAAACGCCACCTTGGCCAGCAAGGTGGGCGGATATCTCACCAGTTGAGGACGTTTGGATTATTATGGGCAGTGCCCTCCAACTATCTCGGGATTTTGACGCTTTATGTAGCCAATTGGACAGAATTTGGCACAATATGCCTCAGGAGGACATCGAACAACTATCAGTCAATGCTGTGTCGAGCCGGCCGCGGTGGCCGTGCGGTTCTAGGCGCTCCAGTCCGGAGCCGCACTGCTGCTACGGTCGCAGGTTCGAATGCTGCCTCGGGCATGGGTGTGTGTGATTTCATTAGATTAGTTAGGTTTAAGTAGTTCTAAGTTCTAGGGGACTGATGACCACAGCAGTTGAGTCCCATAGTGCTCAGCGCCACTTGAAGGATTTTTTGCTGTGTCGAATAACTGTTTGTATAAGAGCTAGCGGTGGACCTAAGCCTTTTTTGTGGTATGACAGGAGCCTTTCATTCTGGTTCCCAACGTTTACCCAGCCAGTATTCTGACATTACATGAACATAGCTTGGCGACTGATGTAGGTTTTTGTTGGCTCGGGCACCGACTGACCGGGTATAGGTTTTTTGTTGTCTTTCATTTGAGCCATTTTGCTTATATCGGGGCAACGTATAAAGTTTTCACAAAACAACAGTACTACCATTAATTATATGTATTTGGCTACCTTTGTACAAAAATTTGAACCAATTCAAACAAGTTTGAAACATATAAGTGTCGCGTGTAAAAAACTCACATAAAACGAGTTTTTTGCATGTAAAATCCGAATCAAGCTCAATTTTTTAAAGAAGGTCTTACATTTCATCGTAAGAATGAATTTATTTATTTATCTGAATCACTTTAAACCGTTTCTGAGCATTTAATTCGCGTAAGGCTACTTTATGCGTCCTACGTCGACATTAACCACTGTATCTCGGGAGCGGATAAAGATTGTTGGCTAAAAAAATTTTGTTTTGACTATATCCATTTATCTACCATAGTATAAAGTTTGAATCGATACGCACAAGTTTAAATTATAATAGTGCGCTACAAAATCCCATCCGAAAAACATGATTTATCCACTTATTTTCACGTAAAATCCGAACGGTCCGCATACAAATGGTGCCATTGACTGAGGATTAATTTCAACCCAATTTACACTTTTGTTAAAGGAATTAATCGATTCACACAGTTTCCGGAGCCAGCTCCGGTTCGTCGTTCAACCCTTGCTCAATATACTCTAACATAAGACAGATTTTCGAATGACCAGTGGTCCGAGGTAAAGCAAAATCTTCCTGTCCCATCGTTGAACTTATACGATGAGCCAGCTACCAAAAAACACATTAAAACATTCGTACAATTAAAATGGGCAGGAATCCCGACGTCACGTAAAAATCAACAATTTTCTTGCTATTGTTTCGCCATCGCCTAACATCCACGGTATCTCCCTTGGAAGACCGAAAGATTCCCTTCTGCTAGCATATGAAACACACGAAGTTAAAACATGGTGAACCATGATGTGTTGCTGCATTTCGGTGGAGCATCATGTCGAAAGAGATAAGTATGCGTCATTGGGCAGTGTCCGATACGAAGGCAGGTTGGTACCATTTCGTCTCTAATTGGAGTTCGAACGGAAGTGCACCAAGGTTATACCGACCGTAGCTTCTTGTTTACCAGTCCCACCCTTTTCCTCTCCCACACAACCAACACTCACTGTCGCCAACGATACGATAGTCTGTAGGGGGACGTTAAGGTGAACTGCGGTATTTTCTTGGTAGGCTCCTTTCGCTGCTCTGTCAGCTTCCTCATTCCCCTCGATTCTTATGCGTCCAGGGACCCAACAGAAGGCCACCTCTTTCTCCTGCCTGTGCAGAAGTATATGCTGTCCTGCATCTTCTCGACTAAGCTATCTGCTAGGAACATTTGCTGAATAGCCTGCAGAGCACTAAGAGTGTCCGTGAATACAAGAAAGCCGGCCGGTATGGCCGAGCGGTTCTAGGCACTTCAGTCTGCAACCGCGAGATCACTACGGTCGCAGGTTCGAATCCTGCCTCGGGCATGGATGTGTGTGATGTCCTTAGGTTAGTTAGGTTTAAGTAGTTCTAAGTTCTAGAGGACTGAAGACCTCAAATGTTAAGTCCCATAGCGCTCAGAGCCATTTGATTTTTTTTTTATTTTTGGAACACAAGAAACTTCCTTGCACCAAAATTCTTGTCTCGTGTTTTTCCGTGCCTTCTTGACCACACAGAGCTCTTCATATTACACCGAGAAGCGTCTTTGTTGGCGGATATTAGTGATAAAATGTGGGAAGATAACAGAACACCGAACATTGTGCGGTTGCTTTAATCCGTCTGGAAAATCACCATGTTCTCGCGATACTCCGACAAAATGCCGTTAATGAGGCGCTTTAAAATTGTAGGTAGAGTGGTAAACTAATCGTACTCCGTCATGTCCAAGTTAAGAGTGGATCTGTCACTGATCCAGCAGGGTGTAAGTGATTAAGAATTGCAGTGTAAGTTGTTAAGAATTGGTTTGTTTGCTACACCAAGTTGCTCGAGATTGTGCTTAGAGCGTCAAGAAAGGGCTTAGTAGCACGCGACTAGTAAACTTTCTTTTTACGGATTGTTAAGCTGCGATACCGACAGTGATACGGTCGAGGATTGGCCCTGTTTTGTATAAACGTCGCACCATGAGGAGTTCTCGCCGGACGTTAAGTGATGTGGGTACCACCCTCTGCGCAGAGGCTACGAACGGTGAAAGAGTTGTGTGACTTCCGTCTCAGGAGATTGGCCGTGTGTGTATACATCATCTCGGTACACTCCCAGTCCGATACAGAGGCTCTGGAGGACGTGTGAGCGCCAGTCTCTTTTCATTTATTGGTGTGGTTTCCTTTCACAATCCCTCTCCCTTCATCAATCCTGTATGAATGAGAAAACCAGCAAAACAGAGCAGCTCAAAACACGCTTCATCACATTCAGAGCGTCTGGCATGGCATGGTTTGATGTAGTATTGCCAACTCAGACTTCTGGGTAGGCAACGATGGAACCAAAGCGGCTGCACAAGTAAGGTTCGCAGGTGTCTTGTAAGCGCTCTCTTCGCTTTTCGGGCAATGACCCGTAGCTGTTATGTAGCCTTTTTTAGATTCAGGCTTCAGATTGTAGACTTTGATAGCCGCTCATGTCATCTTTTCAACAACTGAGCAGCTTGTAATATATTTCGTGTTCAAATGATTGCGAAACCTAATAATTTTAACTAGTAATCCACACCTATGGTATCCAGTCAACCACATGGACCTTACTGTATCTCCAACCACTGTAGAACGTCTATAAAATGATACTTTGTGTTATAATAAGGATAATGATATGCAACTGCCGCGTGAAGTCTCGTATTTTTTGAATGATTTTTCTTGACAACGATTAACTTTGGCCTATGATCCAACCACATGATGACCTCTTCATAAGTCGGTGTTTGGAGCTTGAGTAGAGAATTTCTAGGGTTTTGCTCAGTGGTACATCAGTGCTTCACCAATCTTCTGTTTGAACCGCTTTATCGATATTTTTCTTTTCTACACTCGGTATTGAAATTGAGTTTGCAGATGAAGCATGCTTGAGTCCAAATGTTTTTCGATCGCCGTCGGTTTTTGTGTCTCAGCATCAGGTGCATGGTAATGCTCAGTAACTTCGTAGGAGTCTACCACTGCTTGTTTCAGAAAATGATCCCATACATAATTATCGCTTCTTCACCACCGACCAGTACTGTGCAAGATTAAATGACTCAAAGTCTGTCGGTTTGATTAGTATAAAGGATTATATTCACCATAAACATTTTCTTGTGACCTGAAAATTAATTGAGGGAATGTAAGCTTGTAGCATGTCAACTTTGGCTTTTCTTTGAAATAATGAAATAAATACAAAGTAAATGAAAGTAGTAGGACAAAGCATATACCACCCCACTCTCCACTGTTGCCAGATGTACCCAAGATGGCGGCGATGACGTCATCCAAGATGGCTGCCTGTAGACTTGGAAACAGTGCATAACATCATCCAAGAAGGCGGCTATGATGATGAGGTACCATTATCCAAGATGGTGGCTTTTGGTAAGAAGCTTGAATTTTGGCAGGAAGATACCTCCACTAACGTAACCCCCTTCCCGCCCCCAGAAAATGATGGGTAGTTCAAATTCCATCATGGTGGGAAAATAGGTCACTTGGGCCACTAACCTAAGTCGCCTGACCTCCGCCTCTTCCTAGGAATTGGTGGGAAAAGGACTCAGTCTGTGCTGGACATAAATCTTGGACATATGTCTTTATTTAAACAATTAGAGGCAGTACCTCCATCAAGTGTGTTCACCATGAGGTCCAGAGTCCAACTGAACTCATACACATTACCGCCACCAAAGGGCGCTATCATCCCTTCTGTGACTTAATACAAGATGGCGGTCTCAGGTGGGAGAAAATGGCGGGTCACTCTGCTAAAAACGGTATGTGAAAGTCACGTCTACTGTTAAAAGTTCTTCGAGTGTTATACTGACATCACATGTCTATCTAAATAAGCGCCAAGTCATCCTCTGGGCCATGTGCACATATGTTTACCACTGCTGATGCGATACCTATGGATTCTGAAGTCACAACTCATGCTGTAGAAATCTGTTCCAGAATAGCACAGAGTGCACTGTTCCTAGTGACCCTAATGGGACATGCGAGATGCCCAGGAATGCGAAACCTTTGTGTACTGACATCACAGCTCGCATTATAGAAATCTGTTTGACAACTTTCTCTCCATCGCGATCCTATCGGGACATGCGAGACATGTCTGTGGATGTTGACGTCACAACACGCATTATAGAAATCTGACTACCTGCTTTCCATCCCTCGGGATCCTACCAGAACCTCTTCATGAAAATAACACAGAATAACATCGATTGCATTCTTCCTGATGGTCATAACGAGGCATCACGTGTTACCCTTCCTGGAAATCGTAATATCCACACTTGCGAAAATACAGTTAATCATAAAAGCATTCTTGTTACTACTTAGAGAGAGAGGGAAAGAGAGAGAGAGAGAGAGATGATGGTCTCATCAGGCCCTTTCAGAAATAGTGACGTTCGATAAAAGCTTCTCATTGACTGTACATTCAAATGAAGTTCTCTCATTGGTCATCTCAGTCTATATATAAACCCACAACCAACCTCCATCGTCCTCAGTCCACTTCAGCTGAGTGAATGTTGAGTAGTGATGTATTCCATACCGCTTCATCAAGGTCTTGAAAGGCCTATTGCAAAACACTCCACCATGATCTGTTTGGAGGTTGTCTGAGCATCAATTCGTCCCTGTCTGTAGCAAACGCTCAAAAACATCCACGAAATTTCTACCCATTTTTGTTTAGACAGGCAATGCTCAGGAAAATTTGGAGTATGTATCAATAACCGTTACAATATATTTGAATCAATTACTCTCACGTGAATATTCTCTCATATCTACAAGATCAGCTTGCCATACATCATCCAAACCTTTAATCATAACATGCCTATGAGGGTATGCTTTGCATGCTGGTTTGTGCAGTTGTCGAACTACTGTCTCCATACTTATCCCTCTCTCTCTAAGCTCAGAGATTATTGAAACAGCCTCATTCGAATGAGCTGTGTTACCTGCAGCAGCTGATGCCATAAGCAGCTGTAATCGATCTATTAGCTCGTTGGGTCGTCATAATATATATTCTGCGGGATCCGATTGTTCACTGCTTTATGCTCAATGTCAGTACCATCACCGCTGCTGCTGCTGTTGTTTTTGTTGTTGTTGTTGTTGTTGTTGATTTCACCATCAAGTATTGGTTTTATAATGTCATTATATCTCTTGTTGCTCAGTCTTTTCGTGATCTTATGTAAATCAGTCATTTGCAGTATTTCATGGTACATTTCCCTACCATTAACTGAATAATTTATAGGTTTTCTGGTAGGTCTTAGGAAAATAAGATTTATTAAGACAGATGTTCTCTCAAACCGCCTATCACCAATTTGTATTGTGTCATCAATTACAGTTATAGGATGCATACCCAACACATACAGTCTTCCCCTGCCAACGCCAAATGTTCTACCTATCTGACCAGGGGCGTGATGGATAATGAATTCGTCAATGGCAACACCATCGTTATCATGTGTTTTTCTTTTTGCTCAAAGCTGTCGGAGAGATTCAGTAACTGGCTTAAATATCCCTCTTAGTGTTTGCTGTCAATCCATATGCCATAACCTCAGCAACCGTGATTTTTCACGAACTGCTTTCCACGCTTGAATCACTTTCTACCTCGTTGACATCTTGCTGTATACTGATCAGACATCTCCGCAGCATGAGGCCTTATATATCCATTCTCCTTCTTCCTCTTACTATGTAACTGCTCCGCCTTTTCAACAGCAAGGAACTCTAGATCTATTTTCCCCTCAATAGCTTCAACCCTTCCAGTTAAGTTGATCACTCTCTTACCGACTTCATTAACTAACTCATTTAACGCATTCACCATTCTCAGAAGAGTCTGATAATATGTCTCTAGTTCCGTGTGCATACCTCCAGCTTTATGCACAATAGCCTGAATTTTCACATCCATGTATAGGCGAATGTTCTGTCTGTGTACACCCATTTTCTCAGGTTGAGAACTAGACATGCGCGCGAATGTGTCAATGGTGCACCATATACTGACGTGCTAACCTCTCTTACCGTGCTATATATATGCAGAAACTCTTGAAAGTTTCGCCTGTATCTACCATCACTCAGTTTTCTTGTTTTATCAGTAATGAGAAACCAGTACTGTGTATGATTCCAGCAATCAGCACATATCTTCTAAATATCATTGAACGATATGTCAGTTCCGACATCTGCCTGGTAAATATGTTTCAAATACAGATTGTCTTGTTGAAGGCTATTGAGGTTTGCATTATCCCTAATCAACTGTTTCGAGATTCTGGAATATGTTTGGCTTAGGTAAAATACATCAGCACCCATATGACGACCTAAACAGAAATATTTTCGAATTTGGTCTTGGTTTTCCTCGGCTACATCATAAAATATGAAGAAAGTGTTTGTCTTTGCTTTTCCAGGTGAATGCTGTGTGTGTAACACCATCTACACCATGCAATATCTCCTATAATAGCTGATACTTTGGTTGAAACAGTGTTTTTGAGAATAAACAAACATGTTCAAATCAGGTTCCATCTGAATGTGTTATCAGCGTCATGAGGACATTAGTCTTCCCACAATTGGATGGACCTACAACAATTGCTCTTATATTATCGGGATGGAGAATTCTGTTCTTCTTCTTCAGGTCTTCTCTTGCATCTTCACAGGACCAGTCACCGACAACAAAGTCCTTGTGATGAGGATGTTTCACCCACCCTGCCATGATACTAACTACACCAGGTACAGACAAGTAATTGACATATCCAGAAAGATACACTTGAAGGGAGGGTAATAATATGTGTAGCCACTATAGCTCCATCACTTAACTAACTGAGCTAAATTGGCTACACATGAAGTGAGCTATATATATATATATATATATATATATATATATATATATATATATATATATATATATATATTACCCATGAAGAGTAACTTAATCATTCGTTATGTCAATAACTGGAATAGCATTATAAAAATATTAATGGGTGTAATACTTTAACTATAATGACAGAGGTATGAAATAATATATATATATATATATATATATACTTTATTTGTTTAAATATCACACATAGGATGTAGTATTTCAAGAAAATCATCAGGCTCTTTCTGTATCTTCTTCCTTGCACCTGTACAGTATTTCCAAAACAGAGCTTTTTGACATGCAATAAATTCTGCCTGTACCTCCCTCAAGCCAATGGATGATCACAGTACTCAGGTTTTTCACATGCACATTTAATGTTTCTCTTCCAGTTCAGCATTCATTTGCAGACAAACGTGCTGCTTCAAATCATCAAGTTGTGCACTATGCACATGTAGGAAGTTTACAACATCATTGTATGCAGAGTCTATGCTCGGCAACCAACAGAACAGACTCTCCAATGCAAGACATAATGCAGTATCCAGATCGTATAACTTTATAAGTGAGGCGTGCCTTAGATAAACACAGTTGTTACCCGATTTCACACATAGTGCACAGTCATCATACACTGTTGTAATAGATAGTGTCACTCCAATACGGCGAATGTCTGGGGGAGAACGAGTTGGTTAATACTCTATAGTCATCTACTGATTGATGTAGCGCTCTTCACGACATATTTCGTCCCAGTAGAACTCGGAAACTGGCACTTTAACACCCTTCGATGCATTTTCAATTTCCATTCTCGCATGCAAGCCCCAGACATAATGTGCTTCTATACCAACGTTTACACTTTTCGTTCCACTAGGAGTTAAACTGTATGTGGAACTGAAAAGCGTGCGTACACTCCATGCCTTCTTATCCACGGCATCTGCACTCTGTGGCTGCACTAGCACAGGGATGTTCTGCTGGGATGGGTCGTACGTTGGCGACCAGTACTGTCCTCCATCTTGCTGTTGTTTAGGACCACCAGCAGCGTTCAATATGTTGGGGGCAGATCGCGTGTCCTCATCACACAAATCTATGAGCAGGACAGACAACAACAGCTCCCTGTCCTGCTCCAGAAAGTGGGCTATGTTCACTACAGGATCCCTCGTGGTCGCTACAGGTTCAGACGTGCTGGAGGTTGTTGCTGCAGCAGGTCTAGAGTTTGCTGCATGTCTCGACAAGATGACAGCCGAGGTAGCTACAGGTCCGGAGGCAGCAGAGATAGGCATGTTGGTGCTCGACCCTGCAGACTTGGATGCGTCGAGGGCTACTGCTGTACAAAGATGAGGAATCATTACACAGGGACGAAGATGCGAAAACAATGATCATAATAATAATAATAATGACAAAGATGTGATATGGGATACTTACTTTTCTGCTTCTTCCTGTTCTACAGGACTCTGCTGCATTGCAACTGCTGTTAACACTTCATGCATGGTTCTTCTTCTTCTTCTGCTGCTGCTGCTGACTGACTGAGCAAGACTGAGGTCCCAGAGCTGCTGAGCCTGCCTGATATCCCCTCCAATGAAGTTACCAGATACCGCCATCCTACTGGCTGAAGTCTAACACATGACTAGATTAAGTGTTCCTATTGGTTTCCGCCATTTCTTCCCCACCCCGAACCGCCATCTTGGATTATGTCATGGGAGGGATAACTGCTCTCTCTGGTGGCGGTACTGGGTACTAGTACAGACCTTGTGGCGAAAACACTTGATGATGGTACTGCCTCTAAATGGTGAATGTGGGCATGGAGCTATTAGGTGCTCTAGAGAAGGGTGCCACTTCTGTCGCTGTAGAGCTCGCCGATGCTCTTTAATGGTCTCCGCGATTTCTGGCGACTACCAAGGGGGCACCCTAATAAACAATCGATCGTGTTTCTGCAGCAGTAACGTTCGTTCTAGTGACCATGTGGGGAGATTCAATGTTGACAGCAGAGGTTAAAGCTTCCCAGTCTCCTTGCTTAAAGCCCATCTTTGTAGACGTCCAGAGAAATGGCACTGGGGGAGTGACAGGAAGATGGGAAAGTGGTCACTACCACACAAGTCATCATGGGCTCTCCAGTGGACAGATGGGAGAACCCTGGGCTGCAGAGGGATAAATCAATGGCCGAGTAAGTGGTATGAGCCACACTGAAATGTGTGGGGGACACAGTACTAAGAGGCAGAGGTCATCTCTACCTTGGCCAATAAGCACAGTGCCACCCCACAAGGTTTAGGGAGTTGGTGTATCAGTGCAGCCAATGTGTTCAGGGGTACTGCACCATCTGGAGGAAGATACACATTGCAGACAGTTATTTCCTGCATCATCCTTATCCTGACAGACAGTTTGAAAGGGCACAGTTTCATTGCATACTGAGTTCAGGACATAGACACAAACTCCATTTGACTATTACAGTCGCTATGGTTCATGTAATATCCCCTATAGCTGCTGAGGGCAGGTGTCCACATGGCTGAGAACCAAGTTCCCTGGAGGGCAATGCAGAAAGCAGGTGTAAGGCTTAACAGTTGCTGCAGCTCAGTGAGGTGGTGGAAACAACAGCTGCAATTCCACTGGAGGATGACATTATTGTGAGGCTGGGAAGGCATGAAGCATGCAAGGAGATAGGTTACGCCTCAGGGTCACCTGCTGCCACCGATTGAATATTTGTATCCATTCCTATTGTGGATGAGGCATCAGTGAGATCCAGGTCAAGGGACGCTGAGATCTCCACCTCACCTGCAGGTGCAGAGTTGGTAGGGAGTGGTGGTGTTGGGGCCACTGGAGGATCCTTTTTCTTAGCGGACTTCTTTGCTTGTCCTCTCGCTTCTCTTTGGGGCTTGCTGGGGGACTTCTTTGTAGTAGCTTGAGGCACAGAGGAACACCAGGAAGCTCTTTGTCCAGCATCTTTTGGCTCTTTTAGCCACTGGCGAGTGTCTGCTGTGACATTAGTCGAGACCTTGTGAGAGACGGTCTCAAGGGACCAATTCCACATGAGAGGAGCCAGAGGATGCTGTTCCTTCTCTAGTTGGGGGAAGGGGACCGATGTCCCCTGCACTTGGGGGGGGGGGGGGCGCTTTCTCCAAAGAAAGTACTTTGGGAGCAGTGGAAGGAGATTTTCCCCTACCAACAAGGGGGGTGCATGAATTCTGTTCATGGCACAGAGTGTGGCACTACTGGTACTTATGATGGCGATGGTAATGTAGCTTCAGAATATGTGGACACCAACTGAATGGTGTGTAATCGCTCAAATTTACGTTTAGCCTCTTGGTAAGTCAACCAGTTCAGGGTTGTGTACTCCATGATTTTCCACTCCTTGAGGAGTACTGTGCAGTCTAGCAAGCAGGAGGAGTGCTACTCTCCACATATCATAAAAGTGGGAGGAGGCACACAGGGAGTATCTGGATGCAGTAGATATCCACAGTCTCGATATGTGGTGCTGGAACTGCAGTGGGAAGATATGTGGCCGAATTTCCAGCACTTAAAGCACTGCATAGGGGGAGGGACGTATGGTTTAACGTCACAGAGGTAAACCATCACCTTGACCTTTTCAGGCAATGAATCACCCTCAAAGGCCAAGATGAAGCCACTGGGTACAACCCTTTTGTCACTGGGTCCCCTGTAAATGCGCCAGATGAAATGAACACCCCGACATTCTAGATTGGCGTGGAGCTCGTCGTCAGACTGCAGGAGGAGGTCGCAATGGAAAATAATCCCCTGGACCATGTTGAGGCTCTTATGGAGAGTGACAGAAACAGGAATATCATCCAGCTGGTCACAAGCGAGTAACGCCCAGGATTAGGCAGGGGATGCTGTCTGAATCAAGACTGCACCATTTCTCATCTTGGACAGCGCTGTCACTTTCCTAACCTTATCATCAAGATGTTCAACAAAAGACTGAGGCTTAATAGGTAGAAAAGAGTCCCCGTCCAATCTGCTACAAAATACTATGGCGCTCTTCTTTCTGTAGCCTTACGTTCCTCCCATGGTGTAGTGAGGGAGGGAAACCATTTAGGGTTAGCATTGTACTTGATCTTGCCTTTCTTTGTTGGCACCGTACAGTCACCAGCAAGAGATGACTCAGTCTGCTTCATTGTGGGTCTACTGCCCTGATGCCACCCACTCGGATCAGGGGCTCTCACCAAGGGCGCCACCCAGCCACAACAAAGGCTGCCTGGCTTGATTGCTGTTGCCAGGAGTCCTGATGCCCCAGGAAGACAGGCATCTTCTCCTTCGAATATGTGGGGAGTTTACAGCTGTGCTGTCAAGGGGCTACGACCAAATGGGTACATGACGGCCCCACCACAACAGACTGGCTACCGTGCTGGATATTGGGTGCAGACAAATCCAATATTGTCATGGGGACAAAAGAGGACAGGAGACAACGAAAGAAGATGACATACCCTGGAAAGTGCCCTCACCCAAATAGTTGAATTGCAGGTGGAGATGCAAAGCCATGACAAGAGGTTCAGGAGGTCGAATCTAAGGGCACTATGGATAACTCACGCATCACATAAGGCTTCCTGCCCCATAAGGCTCGCACTTCTGTGGAATTTGGAAAGTGGCAGGTCAAAGCATAAAAGGGGCCTTGAGCGTACAGGGCTGAAAAGTGTGAGACTCCTTTTAGTCGCCTCTTATAACAGGCTGGGATACTTCGGGCCTATTCTAACCCCCAGACCCGCAGGGGGACCATCCATGATTGCAGAAGTGTTGCCAGTGCAGTATTTTGTGTACGAACTGACCTCTCGATTATGTCCCGTAAACGTTCGCTGGGATTCACGTCGGGCGACCTGGGTGATCAAATCATTCGCTCGGATTTTCAAAATTTTCTTCAAACAAATTACGATCAGTTGTGGCAACGGGAAATGGAGCGCTATCGTCCATACAAATTCCATTTTTGTTTGGGAACATGAAGTCAAATCCATGGTCTCCAAGAAGCCAATCATACATGACCCAGTCTATCCCATGTAAGCCCAGAGAGCCAAGACCAGCTTGTGCAATGGCTTTTTGAAAGCCTAGGTCCATGGCTTCGTGCGATTTGCGTCATTCTCGAACACTACCATTAGTTCTTACCAACTGAAATCAGGACTCATGCGACCAGCCCACGGCTTTCCAGTTGCCTAGCGTCCAACCGATATAGTCACGAACTCATGGGAGGCACTGCAGGGCATCTCATGCTGTTAGCAAGGGCACTCGCGTTGGTCGTCTGCTGCCATAGCCCATTAGTGACAAATTTCGCCACACTGTCCTTACGGATACGTTCCTTGTACGTCCAACAGCATTGTACGTCATGCAGTGTTGTCTATCTGTTAGTACTGACACCTCTATGCAAACTGCGCTGCTCTCAATCGTTAAGTGAAGGCTGTTGGCCACTACGTTGTCGGTGGTCTGAGGGAATGCCTGAAATTTTGTATTCTCGGCACACTCTTGACACTGTGGATCCTGGAATATTGAGTTCCCTTACGATTTCCAAATGAAATGTCCCAAACACCTAGCACCAACTATTCCGAGTTCAAAGTCTGTTAAATCCCGTTGTGCGGTGATAATCGCGTTGGAAACCTTTTCATATGAGTCACAAGTCCGCCAATGCAGTGCCCTTTTATACCTTGTGTTCGCGATACTACCGCCATCACATGATATTTGTCACTTAAGTGTATTTAGGACAGGTATGTACTTACCAGTAATTAAAGTTATATAATCAAACTCTCACTGCATCCTTTACCTTAATGCAGCACTTTTGTAAGGTCCTCATATGAAGGGCTTATTTCAATAGTGTTACAAGTCTATTACCTCCACTTTTCTGCTTATATTGCTTCTGCAATTAATGATCCAAACAAACAGGACGAAAGGTTCATCTCTAGCAAGAAGCCATATGCTTGGATATTTCTGGTATCTCAACTGCAGATTTTTCAGCACTCATTTAACTTTAGGGCTCTGTATCTCACAATGAACAAAAATGGACTTGTACCACTACTGAAATAAGCCCTTCATATGTTTTCTGCTATTTCAAATAATTCACTTTTATTGTACTCTTACTCGAGGCATAGTAGCAAGCAGTCAGGTTTTACAGAGACAGAGATATGTTATTGTAAAACCGGGAGAAACTTTCTGGAATACTTTATAATGGACGTAAAAATTCATTTAATGTGTTCTTGTTCATGTTATTGACAGAGAAGATTTTGGAGGAATTTTAAAGGTATGTTTGTACAGGATGTTTCAAAAATGACCGGTATATTTGAAACGGCAATAAAAACTAAACGAGCAGCGATAGACATACACCGTTTGTTGCAATATGTTTGGGACAACAGTACATTTTCAGGCGGACAAACTTTCGAAATTACAGTAGTTACAATTTTCAACAACAGATGGCGCTGCAAGTGATGTGAACGATATAGAAGACAACGCAGTCTGTGGGTGCGCCATTCTGTACGTCGTCTTTCTGCTGTATGCTTGTGCTGTTCACAACGTGCAAGTGTGCTGTAGACAACATGGTTTATTCCTTAGAATAGAGGATTTTTCTGGTGTTGGAATTCCACCGCCTAGAACACAGTGTTGTTGCAACAAGACGGAGTTTTAAACGGAGGTTTAATGTAACCAAAGGACCGAAAAGCGATACAATAAAGGATCTGTTTGAAAAATTTCAACGGACTGGGAACGTGACGGATGAACGTGCTGGAAAGATAGGGCGACCGCGTATGGCAACCACAGAGGGCAACGCTCAGCTAGTGCAGCAGGTGATCCAACAGCGGCGATATGCATGTGGGCAGCATTTGGTTTACTGACGAAGCTTATTTTTACCTGGACGGCTTCGTCAATAAACAGAACTGGCGCATATGGGGAACCGAAAAGCCCCATGTTGCAGTCCCATAGTCCCTGCATCCTCAAAAAGTACTGGTCTGGGCCGCCATTTCTTCCAAAGGAATCATTGGCCCATTTTTCAGATGCGAAGCGATTACTGCATCACGCTATCTGGACATTCTTCGTGAATTTGTGGCGGTACAAACTGCCTTAGACGACATTGCGCCGGCCGGAGTGGCCGAGCGGTTAAAGGCGCTACAGTCTGGAACCGCACGACCACTACGGTCGCAGGTTCGAATCCTGCCTCGCGCATGGATGTGTGTGATGTCCTTAGGTTAGTTGGGTTTAAGTAGTTCTAAGTTCTAGGGGACTTATGACCACAGCAGTTGAGTCCCATAGTGCTCAGAGCCATTGAACGACACTGCGAACACCTCGTGGTTTATGCAAGATGGTGCCCGGCCACATCGCACGGCCGACGTCTTTAATTTCCTGAATGAATATTTCGATGATCGTGTGATTGCTTTGGGCTATCCGAAACATACAGGAGGCGGCGTGGATTGGCCTCCCTATTCGCCAGACATGAACCCCTGTGACTTCTTTCTGTGGGGACACTTGAAAGACCAGGTGTACCGCCAGAATCGAGAAACAATTGAACAGCTGAAGCAGTACATCTCATCTGCATGTGAAGCCATTCCGCCAGACACGTTGTCAAAGGTTTCGGGTAATTTCATTCAGAAACTACGCCATATTATTGCTACGCATGGTGGATATGTGGAAAATATCGTACTATAGAGTTTCCCAGACCGCAGCGCCATCTGTTGTTGAAAATTGTAACTACTGTAATTTCGAAAGTTTGTCTGCCTGAAAATGTACTGTTGTCCCAAGCATATTGCAACAAACGGTGTATTTCTATCGCTGCTCGTTTAGTTTTTATTGCCGTTTCAAATATACCGGTCATTTTTGAAACACCCTGTAGTTTCTTTGTAATGAGAGAATTTGGTAATTGTTAGAGTGATCTTATGTTGTGCAGTCTTTCTGTCATTAATCATAGTCCGATTTCTCAAAAACAATTTTCTTTAAAGTAAAACCTACTTCCATGATTATAGTAAAGTTTTGATTTTTTATCATGTATGCATTCCACCTTACGCCGCACTAAGCAACAGAGTGCTTCTGATAACAAAGATTTTAGAGTACATTATTTATCTTTAGCCGTTGCATCTGCTGATTTGTATTTTCTTTCGAGAAGGTCAGTTCGCCAGACACTAAAGCAGCATGCTGTGCAAGAGGTAATTCACTTTTATTTCAGGCAGCTCTCACTTTGTATTCTCGAGCAAACTCTGTGTAGTTGGGACTGTCAGCTCTTATGCTAGCAAATACATTAATTTTCAGTGAACAATGTTGCTGAATTCAAGCAGTTATTTCCTTCCGAGTAGAGCAGTAATTTATTTTTTGTAGATATCCTTAGTCGCCGGCCGAAGTGGCCGTGCGGTTCTAGGCGCTGCAGTCTGGAACAGCGAGACCGCTACGGTCGCAGGTTCGAATCCTGCCTCGGGCATGGATGCTTGTGATGTCCTTAGGTTAGTTAGGTTTAAGTAGTTCTGAGTTCTAGGGGACTAATAACCTCAGAAGTTGAGTCCCATAGTGCTCAGAGCCATTTGAACCATTTGAACCATATCCTTAGTCTACCATCGCCCTTCATGTAACGCATTGCTCCTAATGCGCTTCAGTACTGTGTTTTATATATTTCATTGAGCACACAGTTAGTTTCCTTTGAACTCATTTTATTTATTTCAGATTTTGCATTTCATGAATTTGCAAGTCTTATTCCATTACTCTGTTCACATGCGCAGCACAGGGCCAACCAACAGTCAGCTTTGCTAAGCAACTGAATACGTTATCTAAAGTACAACTTACATCAGGAGAAAAGAGATGAATGTATTCAGTTCTCTCACAAACAGACAAAATTTTGTACTAAGCCCACAGTTCTATGCCCATAGGCATCAGCACACTTAGAGGCCAAGCCAAAGCTGGCCGCGTACCACCCACTATCGGTAATAACTTGTTCCACCAGCTGTACCTGGAGCGGTGCCTTCAATAGTGAACAAACAGCAGCTGCAAATTGGAAATTTGTCGTAAGGTCTTACGGGACCAAACTGCTACAGTCATCGTTCCCTTAGCCTATTCAAGACGCCTAAGACCACGCGGCAAACAACGGTTCTATTTACAGAGAACCGCGTTCCACTCCTCGTACTAAGCCGAGATAATACACACCTCGTGCAGTCACGGAAACACGGTGTACATAGTTCCGGCTGGCTGTGCACAACACCGGCACACACAACCGCGAAACCATAAACGGCACAACACACAGCTCCGCAGCATACTGCTTGTGGCTCGGCGGCTCCACGTCTACTCTCATTAGGGAAGAACATTCACTTTGCAGTGAAGCCACGCGCACATCAAGCGTTTGGTCTCTGTGTATCCCTTCAAGGCGCTGGTCTCCCTGTCTCCCCTAGTGCCACTACAGACACTGAAACACGGCCAAACGCTCGACGACTCAGAAACATTTGTCTTACAAAAAAAAACTCCCCATCACACCATCCTCAGATTTAACAGTAAAATGGCCCAGTGCGTAGCCCGTCAAAACTTGAAGATAAATGAAGCTGAAAACAGCTGAGCTGTGAAAAAAGAATCAAATTAGAAACAGTGAACTGTACAAGCTCAACATGGGTTATTTTTAGCGGCTTGTAATAAACAACACGACGTGCTTGTGTGGTCAAAAAATGGCTCTGAGCACTATGGGACTTAACATCTATGGTCATCAGTCCCCTAGAACTTAGAACTACTTAAACCTAACTAACCTAAGGACAGCACACAACACCCAGCCATCACGAGGCAGGGAAAAATCCCTGACCCCGCCGGGAATCGAACCCGGGAACCCGGGCGTGGGAAGCGAGAACGCTACCGCACGACCACGAGATGCGGGCTATGTGTGGTCACGGTGTTGGACTGCAAAGTGGGAGATCCGTGTTCATATGTTATTCGTGCAACCCGCCTCCCTCACTTTTTTTTCCTTCTCAAAGTTATGAACTTTCCGTCCAGTCATTTGGAAGACCGTTTCATCTACACTGAAGCGCCAAAGAAACTGGTATAGGCATGCGTATTCAGATACAGAGATATGTAAACAGGCAGAACACGGCGCTGCCGTCGGCAACGCCTATATAAGACAACAAGTATTTGGCGCAGTTTTTACATCGGTTACTGCCGCTTCAACTCCAGGTTATCAAGTGAGTTTGAACGTGGTGTTATAGTCGGCGAACGAGCGGTTGGACACATCTACAAGGTAGCAATGAAGTGGGGATTTTCCCGTACGACCATTTCGCGAGTGTACCGTGAATATCAAGAATGCGGTAAAACATCAAATCTCCGACATCGCTAGGTCCGGAAAAAGATCCTGCAAGAACGGGACCAACGACGACTTAACACAATCGGTCAACGTGACAGAAGTGCAACCCTCCCGCAAATT
Organism: Schistocerca cancellata; assembly: GCF_023864275.1. NCBI lineage: Eukaryota > Metazoa > Arthropoda > Insecta > Orthoptera > Acrididae > Schistocerca > Schistocerca cancellata. Next base: position 244,321,406 of record NC_064626.1, on the reverse strand, counting down.
GCTGCAGATTTCAATATTGGGCCACCAAAAATTGTCAGCGTGTGAACCATTCAACGAAACTTCATCGATAGGGTATTTCGGAGCTAAAGGCCCACTCGTGTAGCCTTGATGACTGCAGGACACAAAGCCTTACGGCACGCCTGGACCCGTCAGCGCCGACACTAGACTGTTGATGACTGGAAACATGTTGCCTGGTCGGACGAGTCTCCTTTCAAATTGTATCGAACGGATGGACGTTTACGGATATAGAGACAACCTCATGAATCCATGGATCCTGTAAGTCAGTAGGGGACTGTTCAAGATGCTGGAGGCTGTGCAATGGTTTGCGGCCTGTGCTGCTGGAGTGATAGATACGACTCTGACAGGTGGCACGTACGTAAGCATCCTGAAATGTGCCGGCCGGTGTGGCCGAGCGGTTCTAGGCGCTTCAGCCTGGAACCGCGCGACCGCTACGGTCGCAGGTTCGAATCGTGCCTCGGGCATGGATGTGTGTGATGTCCTTAGGTTAGTTAGGTTTAAGTAGTTCTAAGTTCTAGGGGACTGGTGACCTGAGATGTTAAATCCCATAGTGCTCAGAGCCATTTGAACATCCTGAATTATCACCTGCATCCATTCATGTCCATTGTGCATTCCGACGGACTTGGGCAATTCCAGCAGGGCAATGTGACGTACCACACGTCCAGAATTGCTACGGAGTGGCTCCAGGAACACTGCTCTGAGTTTAAATATTTCAGTTGGCTCCCAAACTCCCCTTATACGAACATTATTGAGCATATCTGGGATGCCTAGTAACGTGCTGTTCAGAAGAGGTCGCCAACCCCTCGTACTCTTACGGATTTATGGACTGTCCTGCAGGATTCATGGTATCAGTTCCCTCCAGCACTACTTCAGACATTAGTCGAGTCCATACCACGTCATGCTGCGGCAGTTCTTCATGCTCACAGCGCCCCTACACGATACTGGGCAGGTTTACCAGTTTCTTTGGCTCTTCAGTGTATGTCCTTTCCAGTTGTTCAGACACAGCAGTGTGGCAGATATCTGTCTATTGGTTATAGCAGCTGTGCTGTAGGGTACAGAAAGTGAAAGTCAGCAACTTATTCAGGCAATTTAGGAAAGTCCCCACTTTTACTAATGACCGATCTGGACTATATGGCCACCATATGTTTCTTTAGCAAGGACTTTTATCTCATACCAGTCTGGTGTCTTCTGAGTGTAAATAAGATAATCATATTTCTGCATTTTTTATGGTTGCCTCGTTTCTTACCTTTGTGATTCATACTTCTATTATCTATTCCGATTTAAGGCCGAAATCTGGATTGTACATTAAAAGTTATTACAGACAAAATTGTTACAGTTAAAAAAACTGACGTGTCTGTTGATCTTCTGTAGTCTTGGTTGGTTGGTTCGTTGGTTGAATTAAAAGAGGGGGAAAGGGACCACACTACGAGGTGATCAGGCCCTTGTACCGAATAAAACAATGCCAAAAGTATAAGAATAAAATAAACGAGACTGACAACTCAAAACGGAATGAAAGGAAAAAATCACAAGAACGATGAATGGCAACAAACATGTAAATGGGCAAAAGGAGGACAACAAAACCACAGAAACGCAAGAAAGGGGACGAATTGTTTAAAACAACAAAGCAGATTGCCTTGGCTCGCTGACCATGAGAATGAAAAGGAGAAGCCAGCCACTCTGAAACACATTAAAAGGGGGGGTTCAAAGGGCTCTGAGCACTAAGGGACTTAACATCTGAGGTCATCAGTCCCCTAGAACTTAGAACTACTTAAACCTAACTAACCTAAGGACATCATACACATTCATGCCCGAGGCAGGATTCGAACCTGCGACTGTAGTAGTCGTGCAGTTCCGGACTGAAGCGCCTAGAACCGTTCGACCACCATGACCATCAACACATTAAAACCTCCACCCTAGAAGCACTAGGGTCAGCCGATGAGGCGTTATCAGATAAAATTAGCTGCGTAATTCAGAACGCAGGTCAGGTTCAGAGAGGCCCATCTCCAGAAGCGGTTTCCGCGCAGCCTGTTTGGCAAGCCTGTCGGCAAGTTCGTTGCCTGGGATGCCGACGTGTTCTGGGGTCCACACAAACACCACTGATCGACGGGATTGGTTCAGGGCATAGATGGACTCCTCGATGGACGCTACCAAAGGATGGCGAGGGTAGCACTGGTCGATGACTTGTAGGCTGCTCAAGGAGTCAGGTCACAGAAGAAACGATTCCCCGGGACGTGAACGGATATACTGAAGTGCACGAGATATGGCCACTAGCTCTGCAGTGAATACACTGCAGCCATCGGGCAAGGAATGCTGTTAAAAATGGCCTCTGTGGACGTTGGCGAAGCCAACATGACCATCAGCCATCGAGCCGTCGGTGTAAACCACTTCAGAGCCCCGAAACAAGTCAAGAATCGAGAGGAAGTGACAGCGAAGAGCGGCAGGAGTAACTGAGGCGTTAGGGTCATGCGAAAGGTCCAGATGAATCTGCGGCCTAGGTGTCCACCATGGAGGTGTATTCGGACAGACCTGGGTGGGAGGTGGTAAAGGGAAGGACTCTAATTTAGACAGAAGGGATCGCACGCGAGCCGCAATCGTTAGCCCTGACCTGGGCCGCCAATGCGGGAGGTGAACTGCCGCATGTGGAGAAAGGAGACGGCAATTCGGATGCTCAGGAGAACTACAAATGTGTGCAATGTAACTGGTGAGCAGTTGCGCACGTCGGACCTGCAATGGAGGGACTCAGCCTACATCAGGACACTGGTCACCCGACTCGTTCTAAAAGCTCGCGTCGCTAGGCGAACTCCACAGTGGTGCACTGAGTCGAGTACACGCAAGGCTGAGGGCGCCGCCAAACCGTAAACCAGACTCCCACAGACAAGGCGGGATTGAACAAGGGCTTTGTAGAGCTGCAGCAGCGTAGAGCGATCTGAAATCCAATTGATGTTGCTCAGGTAGTGGAGGGCATTGAGGTGCTGCCAGCACTTCCGCTTAAGTTGACGAAGGTGAGGTAGCCAAGTCAATCGGGAGTCGGAGTCCTAAGAATCGATATGTTTCCACTACAGTGATTGGATCGTAATTAAGGTAAATTTCTGGTTCCGGGTGAATGGTACGACGCCGACAGAAGTGCATGACACACGACTTGGTGGCCGAAAACTGGAAGCCGTAGGCGAGAGCCCTTGACTGGACCTTGTGGATGGCTCCCTGTAGGTGACGCTCAGCAACACCAATAATGGTTGAGCAGTACGAAATGCAGACGTCGTCTGCATATAGAGAGAGTGAGCCCTACAGCTGCTGCTAGACCGTTAATGGCCACTAAAAATAGCGATACACTCAATACAGAGCCCTGTGGGACCCTATTCTCCTGGATATGGAGGGAACTATGAGAGGCATCAAGTTCGACACGGAAATTATGGAGCGATAGGAAATTCTGGATAAAAAATCGGTAGCAGGCCTCTGAGACCACACCCGCATAATGTGGCAAGGTTATGATGTCACCAGGTCGTGTCATAAGTTTTGCGTGGATAAAAAAAACGGCAGCAAGGTGTTGGCGTCTGGAAAAGGCTGTTTGGATGGCAGACTCGAGGGACACAAGATTATCAGTGGTCGAGCGAACCTGGCGGAAGCCGCCCTGACATGGAGCTAGTAGGCCACGTAATTACAGGACCGAACCGCCGACACACCATACGTTCCAGCAGCGTACAAAGAAAGTTGGTGAGGCTGATGGACCGATAGCTATCCACAACAGGCGGGTTTTTACCGGATTTGAGCACCGGAACGATGGTGCTCTCCCGCCATTGCGATGGAAAGACGCCATCGCACCAGATCTGGTTGAAGATACCAAGAAGATGTCGGTTGTAGTCAGACGAGAGATGTTTAATGATCTGACCGTGGATCCAATCCACCCAGGAGCTGTGTCAGGGAGATGTGCAAGTGCACTGAGGAGCTCCCACTGCGTAAATGGGGCATAATATGGTTCAGTGTGGCGTGTAGTGAACGGGAGGACTTTCCTTTCCATCCACCGGTTGAGGGTACGAAAGGCTGGGGGGGGGGGGGGGGTAATTCGCCGATGCAGAGGCTCGAGCACAGTGCTCAGCAAAGTGCTCGGAAATCGCGTTTGCGTCGGTACATAGCACGCCATTGATGGTAACGCCAGGGACACCTGTTGAGGTTTGCTACCCAAATAGACATCTGATCTTCCTCCAGACTTGGGAAGGTAACGTATGGGACCCAATGGTCGATATGTACCTATCCCAACACTCCTGTTTCCGTCGTTTTATAAACTGGCGTACATGGGCACGGAGCCGATATTCTAGGGAAGAGTGCCACTTATGACGCTGTAGAGCTCGCCGAAGCTCTGTAATTGCCTCAGCGACTTCTGGCGACCACCAAGGGACTGTCTTTCGCCGGGGGCACCCTAAAGAGCGAGGGATAGCATTTTCTGCCGCAGAAACGATTGTGGTTGTCCAGTGCAACCATCACGTCGATTTTACGATGTGGGGGAGAGTCAACGGTGACATCGGGAGTGAAAGTTTCCCAGTCCGCCTTTTTTAAAGCCCATCTGTGCAGGCGTCCGTGGGCCTGACGCCGGGGCAGTGACAGGAAGATGGGGAAATGGTCACTACTACGCAGGTCGTCATGTGCTCTCCAGTGGATTGATGGGAGAAGTCCCGGGCTGTAAATTGATAAATCAATTGCCAAGTAACGACCTTGAGCCACAATGAAATGTGTGGTGGCCCCAGTATTTAAGAGGCAGAGGTCGAAATGTGACAGTAAAGATTCGACATCTCTGCCTCAGCCCACAAGGGATTATGGGCGTTAAAATCTCCCAAAAGTAGGAAAGGTTTAAGGAGTTGATCAGTCAGTGCAGCTAATACATTCAGGGGTACTGCACCATCTATACATTGCAGACAGTTATTTCCTGCATCGTCCGTATTATGACAGCTAACGCTTCAAGATGGGTTTGAAGGGACATAGTTTCACTGCAGACTTATTTTAGGACATAAATGCATACCCCACCAGACACTCGATTACAGTCGCTACGATTCCTGTACTATCCCTTATTGCCGCAGAAGGCAGGGGTCCACATTGCCAAGATGAGATTTCCTGGAGGGCAATGCTGAAAGCTTAACAGTTGCTGTAGCTCAGCCAGTGAAAAAAACCGCCACAATTCCACTGGAGCATGACATCATCGCGAGACGGAGAAGGCATGGAACATTCTGTGAGGCAGTTTACAGATCACGGTCACCTGCTGCCACCAACTTTTTGCCTGAGCAGTCCATATCCATTGTGTCTGAGGATCTGGCGAGATTCAGGTCCTCAGTGGACGCCAGAATCTCAACCCCATCCTCAGATAGCTGTGGTGTGGGTGCCACCGCATGTTCCTTGTTCTTGGGGGTCTTCTTTTTCGATTTCTCGCGCTGTTCCTTGGGTTTCCCTGGCTGGGATGACTTCACTGTATCAGTCTCCGGGACTAAGGATGAGGGTGAAGCCCTACGACCAGCTGTGTCTGGGCTCTTCAGCCACTGGCGGGTGTAATCTTTCCCACTAACAGAAACCTGGGAAGGGAGTGACCCAAGGGACCCCTTATTAGCGAGAGGAGCCGAAGAAAACTTATGCTTCTCTGGCTCAGAAGTGGGGACTGAAATCCCCAATGGTTGGAGGGGGGGGGGGGGGGGTGTTGCTCCCGAAGTAGGTGGTGCGGGAGCAACAGGGAGGAAAGTGTGTGTCCCCCACAATCAAGGGGGCAGGTGTAGTCTCTCGTTTCTGAGAGGCGACAGGAATTCGAGGGACTGATGGGGCGACAACTGTTTAAGTTGCGGCAGTATATGAGGAGGTCATAGCCACAGGATGTAGATGCTCAAATTTCCTCTTAGTCTCAGTGTAGGTCAGTCGGTCCATGATTTTCGTCTCTTTCTGGAAAATCCTGCAGTCTGGCGAGCAAGTTGAACGATGTTCTCCACAGTTGACACAGATGGGGGTGGGGCACATGGAGTATTGGGATGCGATGGACGTCCACAATCTCAACAGGTGTGGCTGGAAGTACAGCAGGAAGACATATGGCCGAACCTCCAGCAACGCGTCAGGGGATGGATATATGGCTTCACATCACAGCAGTAGACCATCACCTTGACCTTCTCGGGTAATGTGTGACTCTCGAAGGCCAAGATGAAGGCACAGGTAGTCTCCTGGTTATCCCTCAGACCCCGACGGAAGAGCTGGATGAAATGAACACCTTGCCGCTCTAAATTGGCTCGCAGCTCGTCGTCAGACTGCAAAAGTAGATCCCTGTGGAATATAATACCCTGGACTATATATAAGCTCTTATGGGGTCTGATGCTAACAGAAACATCCCCCAACTTGCCACAAGCGAGTAATGCCTGTGACTGGGCAGAGGATGCTGTCTTTTTCCGACAAGCCCTCCACCTCCTCGAACTTGTCCTCCAAATGCTCCACAAAAAACTGAGGATTCATGAACATGAAAGATTCCCCATAAACTCTCGTACATACAAGGTACTGGGGTGAATAAGCTTCGCTGTCATCCTTAGCCTGGCGTTCCTCCCATGGTGTGGCGAGGGAGGGGAACGATTTGGGGTCATATTTCTTAACACTGAAGTTAGACTTTGCCCACTTAGAGACTGATGGCAGCGGACCACCATCAAGAGATGACGTACGACGTTTCATGGCGTGTCATCCGCCCTAATGCCACCCATTCCGACCAGGTTCTCTCCCCACGGGCGCCACCTAGCTGCAGCAAAGGCCTCCTGGCAGGATGGCCATTGCCGGGAGTCCCAGTGCCCCAGGGTGACAGGCATCTACTCCTTGCCATACATGGGGAGTTAACGGCGCAGGCATCAGAAGAGTGATCCCTGTTTTGTGAGGGGGCTACAACCAACAGGGTACATGGCGGCCCCACCACAATGGACTGGCTACCGTGCTGGATATAAGGTGCAAAGAAGTCCATGGTCATCGTCGTCACAGAAAGTGGCACTGCGTAGTGCATGGAGGAAAACGCACCCAATAAGGTGGCCTCGCCCAAGAGATGGAGAATGAGTCGGATTGCAATGTGACGACAAGGAAGTGGGCTAAAGATCTCAATGCATGATGGACACGATGCACCATGTAAGGTGCTGTTCTGCAATTGGTTCACTCTTCGGGAAAATTTTTAAAAATGTAGGTCAAACCCTATAGGCGACCCTCACATAAATGCCGAAACATGTGAGACTCCTTTTAGTCGCCTCTTATGACAGGCATATTAGAACCCCTGGACCTGCAAGGGGATGTAGTCTTGGCAATTGTCATACATTGGGTATAGAATATGAGTTATGTGGTAAGGACATATCACTGACACAAGTAAATGTGATGAATAGTGAGAGCAGGCGAGATGCTGCATATATCTCTCACAGAAATGAAAAAAAATAAATAAACTGGTGTGAATTATGTAACAACAAAGGAATTCAAGAGTGAAAACTTCCAAAAAGGAACTCAAGAGTCATAACATGTGGTACTTGTGGAGAGCTAATAGGAGGTACATACGTCTGGAGGTCCCCTCCATTCACCTCATTCAAATGGACACGACATTGACACAAATCTGAATACAGCGAACAGACACGTCAGTGACCAAGCGGACTGTTCATAACTTTGTGAAAAAAAATGCAGGGTACCCAGGAGATTTGAGCACTGATTTCCACCTTTGCAGTCCAACACCGTCGCCATATAACCACGATGCAATAGCTTCTCAGATTCGCTCAACGTTGCGTATCTTAGCTTGGATCATTCACTATTTCTATTTTGCTTCTTTTTTTCATAGTTCAGTGCATCTTCTTACTGTTTTCATGCTTTGAACTGTGTTCAGTTTTTAAGGGGCTATCCACAGGGCCATCTGATCACTAAATCTCAGGAGGGTGTGATGGGGAGTTTCCCTTGTCACGCTAGTATCTGGGTGCAAACGTCTTGATCAACATAAACAACAGTTTGGAGAGGTGTCTCGATATAGCTGTCAGGAATGTGAAGAACTGTGTGTTTACCATCGGCTGTACAACAATGGCGCTACACAGGAAATGTAATAAAATGCTTAGTACACAGTGGTCAGTATCAGAATATTTTCCTGAAAATAAATTACTCACTCCTTGATTAGCAGCATATTTTCTGATTTATAAATTACTACGCCCTGAAAGATAGAAGCTTTCGTGTCATCAAAGCAAAGGAAATCAATATTTAGGTTGGTGCGTAAATTCGTAGAGTTTTTGTTTTGCATGTCCGTAATTCGGTTGATATGGGTTTATTTATCGACTGTCATTTTTAATTTGTAGTTCACTGTTACTATTTGAGTTTACATACTGTGGACGCTAGAAAATGGAGTGCCAAGAGAAAAAAATTAAAGCATTTCCGACATATTGCAAGGGACTTAATGAAAAAGAAACGACTAATATTAATGAATAAATGCAATAATTTTACTAGCTGTGTGACCGGTTACAAAGTCTCGTAACCGGTTGGCCCTGACTAGTATTAGCACGCAATCTGACTGCATAAAATAAAAATAAAGAAAGACAAGGAATTTCCATTAACACAATTGATTAATTAAGTCCCCTGCAACTATAAAAGCTACGAAACAACAAAGCACAAGTGTAACTGTCCTGTGTGTCGTAGTGTGACTCAACGTACATGTATCTGGCTCGGTTCTTTCTCAATACGACAAAATATTTTAAACACCATTTACAATGAACTAATTGAAAAACCAGAAATACTATATTTGCACATAGAAACCAGAATTACAAGTCTAATAAATGAACACGAGCCAGATGCTTTGTTGACTGTACCTGTAAGCAAGAGGGATTGTTATTAAAGAAAACTGTAATACCTTTTTACCTCATTATATATTGACGAAAATATTCCGTTACACCAGCATCATAAATCAAGAGCCCATCTCCTTTCTCAAATATATTCTGACAATTGCATTCCATCTATACATTACACCAACCGAACAGTACAACATTTCAGTCAACACTCAGATCGTCTACTCTCTCGCCCAACAGAACAACGACTGCTCTCGGCATCCTCTGAACTACTACTGCGCCCAGTGGAGGCGGCGGAATAATAATCTTTGGCGCAATCTCTGGCGCTGTAACTCAGTGTAGCCACCTTTCAATATTCTTGCGTTTGAGTTCAGTACAGGGTTGACAGCAGCGGAGGCAGTCAGAAACATTTGCACCGTGTACACTGATAATGCCATTGGACATGGCATGGAAAGTAAATAATTTTCTCGTTTTATGGAGGATCCTTTTGACGTTAGTGACTCTCCGAGTTCAAGAAGACCTTCAGGGATTGATGAAGACGTTTAAACGACTTGGCTCACTAAGATCCACGTCAGTGTACTCGATAACAGGCAAATTTGATGAACTATGATCATTCCATCACCGTGCGACATGTGTGTCAATGGGTACGGTTCACTGAAAACAGCGGGTGGTCATATGTGCATCTCTGCTTTGTCGTCATCAATCGGTTCATAACAGCATCTATCATATCTGTCATGATTCGTTACTGGAGACAATAAATGGTGTCTTTACGCTAACATAAGGAAAATTAATGAATGGTTAAGCCCGAACAAAGTAGCAACTCCCGTAAAAAGATCTGTGGGCATCCACAAAAGATAATGTTATGCGTCTGGTGGAATGGCAACGGTCTGGTATACTACGAATTGCTTCATCGATGTGTAACCAACACTGCTGACATTTACTCTCAACGACTGAGACGTCTTGCAAATGCAATCAAAGAACAACGACCAAGAAGACTGCGTAAAGTGACACTAATCCACAATAACGTCCGTCCGCATTCTCCTAAGACTGACAAAAAAAAACTGTACAGGAGTTGGGATATCATTCCGCTCCTACGTTATTCACGTGATCTTGTGCCCTCAGACTTTCATCTTTTCCGCTTTCTATCGAACAACGTTCAAGGGTCTTCCTTTCCGGATGAAAATGTACCCCGAATATGGCTCGATAAGTTCTTCCCCTCAAAAGCAGTGGAAGTCCTATACAGAAATATTCAGCCACGTTGTGTCTATAGCCATCCATAATTGCGGAAGTGATGCCGAAACAGGAGTTTTGTGTACGAACTGACCTCTCGGTTATGTCCGATAAATATTCGATGGTATTCACGTCGGGCGATCTGGGTGGCTAAATCATTCTCCCGAGTTGTCCACAATGTTCTTCAGACCAATCGCGAGCAAATGTGGTTTGGCGACATGGCGCATTGTCATCCATGAAAATTCCGTCGCTGTTTGGGAATATGAAGTCCATGAATGGCTGCAAATGCTAGCCAAACATAACCATTTGCAGTCAGTGATCGGTTCAATTGGGCCAGACGACCAAGTCCATTCCACGTAAACACAGCCCAGACCATTATGGAGCCACCACCAGCTTGCACAGTCCCTTGTTAACATCTTGAGTCCATGGCTTCGTGGGGCCTCTAATACTACTATCAGCTCTTACCAATTGAAATCAGGATTCATCTGACCAGGATACAGTTTTCCAGTAGTGTGTGGCCCAACCGACATGGTCACGACCGAGGAGAGGCGCTGCAGGCCATGTCGTGCTGTTCCCATGGCCCTTTAACGCCAGATGCCCTGACTGATACTTTTTTCGGTCGTCTCACAATGATTCCTGCGATATTTGACACAGTGTTGCTTGTCTGTTGACATTAATCACTCAACCGAAACGCCGCTGCTGCCGGTTGTTAAGTGATATCCGTCGGATATTGCATTGTCCGTGGTGAGAGGCAATGCCTAACATTTGGTATCTTGACACTGTGAATCACGGAATATTGAATTCTCTAACTATTTCAGAAACGGAATGTCCCATGACTCTAAGTGCAGCTACCATTCCGCGTTCAAGGTTTGTTAATTCCGCCGCGCGGCGTTAATTATGTCGGAAACGTTTTCACATGAATCATCTCACTGCAAACGACAGCCCCGCCAATGTACTGCTCTTTTATGCCTTGTGTGCGCGATACTACTGACATCTGCATGTGGGCAAATCGCTGCCCCATGACATTGACATCTTAGTGTATGTTTACAGATGTCAGACGCGTTGCTTAAACAATGTGGCACGCGGGTTACGAGCACTCGTTAAGTTCTTTGATGCATAAATCCGCAAATACGGGCTGCAGCGTAGAGATAGAGCAAAAGAGTGTAGCTCTCTTTGAATTTTAAGCAGCCTGGACAAGCCATTGAAACACGATCGCAGCAGTTCATCGTTGCGGCCCCACCTAACACAATGTTCATACTGAATGTCGAAGACAAATTTACTTCCATTTTGCTTTTTCACTCCGTTACCTCGAGCGCTTTCAGCCGCATTTCAATTACGGCGGCAAACGAGTGTTGTCAGACCAAACATTGAGGTAATATATCCGCAAAACTTGGGTCACGGCCCCCACCCCCCTACCCTTGGACGTACGATTACGTAATTCGAAAAATAGCTGTAAAATACAACAGCGCTGATTTGATAATAAATAATGGCTCAACTTCATCGGAGCGAACTCCACTTCGATCGATTTTCAAAAATCTGGTCGTTTATTTACAACAAGTTGTTTGTCTTCCTCACGAAATTGTACACAGACGCCAATGATACACAGCAGCAAAATGTCCTACTGTGGTGAGTCACAGTCTGTCGCATAATCCTTTTCTTATTCTGTGTCAGCTGAAACACTGTGTCTGTAACTCTAAGTATTCTTATAACGGAGCACAATTTATTATGCCAAAAATAATCCGCAACAAATCGGCACCGTTTCTGTTTTCAGAACTTTCACGGCTAATTTAAGCCTCTTGTGCGATGAACTGCTATCTGATGATGAAAATCAGACCGGCGCCGTAACTGTAGGCAGCCAAAGCTACTTTAGAACTGTTAGTTCCGCAGCGCAGTGGAACGAAAATGGAAAACAAGCTGAAATTCCCAATCGTAAAAAGAGAATACTGCACGTGACATCTACACAGCGAAAGCTCACTTTTTTGTCAAATTGTGCGAATTAACCAGCCTTACTTGAAGTACGTGTCGTAAGCTCTCGGTCTAGTTTTAAAAATAGATTAGGGATAAAAATAGTTGTAAAATCCGCCCTGAACTGAACTTTCATCTCTTGTACCAAGTTTAGGTCAATGAATTTACACGGTCAAGTTACATTAACGTAAGCACCTGTCCAAAGCCTGAATAACCACCTTTTGCAGCGCGGACGTCTAGGAAGAGGGTCAACTAGGTTCTGGAAGGTACCGAAAGAGGTGTGGAGGCATGCTGACTCCAGTTTCGTGGCCAGCTGCACTAGGTTTCTCTGGTGAGGACCCATGGTGCGAACAGGGCGATGCAGATGGTCTCACAGATTCTCGATTGGGTTTAACTCTGTAGAGTTTGGTGGCCACGTAACTGCCACGCACGTACACTGCATGCTATGTGACACTTTGCATTATCCTACTGGTAGATCACACCCTTTTAAGGAAAAAAAACAAACTGCATGTAGGGGTGGACATGGTCTCGTAGGATGGATGCATACTTGTGTTGATCCACTGAGCCTTCCGAAATGACGAGATCATCCAGGGAAAGCCACGAAGACATTCCCCAGACCATAACGTTCCCTCCTCCGGCCTGAACCCTTAAGATGATTGTTGCAGGGGCATACACGCCAACGACCATCCGTCCAAAGGGGCATACAATGTGATTCATCCCAAAAGGCCACCTGCCGTCAGTCAGTGTATGTCCAGTTGCGATACTGGAGTGCAAATTCCAGCCTTCGTCGCCGACGACCAGCAGTCTGCATGGGTGCATGAGCAAGGCACGTGTTATGGAAGCCCAAACGAAACAACTTTGGTTGAACGGTCTTTGAGGAGACAATTGGTGGCCCCTTGGTTCATATGGGAGGTCAATTGCCCAACGGTTGCACATCTGTTCGCCTGTACACATCCCCGCAGCCGTTGCTCACCCCTGTCATCTACAGCCCGTGGTGCACAAAACTTGTCTCGGTGCTGGTTTGGGTAGTGCCATTTTGCCCTGCACGGCATACTTTAACCACAACAGCACGCGAAGGTTTACATACTTAGCCGTCTAGGAAATTGCTCCACTCTTGGTCCAAAAGTCAGTCATCATGCCCCTCCGGACGTCTGGTAAATCTCTCCGTTTCCACATTACGACAACGACTACACTATTTTCCGCATCCTCCCGGTATGCTTCATATACCCTCCATACGCTCATTCTGAGTGGTTATTGCATATTGACGTCGAAAACAAGCGGTGGTCACGTTAATGTGACTGGACCGTGTAGGTAGTAATGTGATCTGACCAAAATGCTTAGACAATATGACCTAGAACAGGACAGACTTACTTACAACGTATTTATCATGCGCTTGACATGTACTTAATTGATCTGCGTGTACCTAATTCTGATTATTCGTAGCAGTCACCTGCTTTAATAAGAAAAACATGTAAAACACGGTCTTATATCCCTGCTGAGTGGGATCGCCGTGGTGAACTCTGCAATTCTGGCGTAACTCAGCAATGCGTGACGTGTAAGAGGCGGGCCCAAGGCTGTTTAGACTACCCTATGTAAGTTTCGCTAGAACTCCTACACATCCTCCACATAGTCTGGGTACGATCATGGTTTCGTAGACAACAGCATGCCTTTTTCCATGAAGGTATTAATCGCCTTGTCTCACAGTTAGGGTAACTACATTTGCAGTAATGAACACTTTGCTTACTTTTTTCGATTTGTCTCGTCTCCATTTAAGTGCCCCTTATCCTAATAATCATACTTTATCAGAAATGATGGACTGTTCCGTCCCTTATCATCTGCACTGAAAAACAGTACATATATGCATCATGTTCCTTATAGGGCTTACAGAAACAACTGGAGAGAGAAGAAATTATCTTTGCTAATGGCAAGGTCCAATATATGTCGAGTATTAATTGTGCTAACTGTAAGGTGCAATTCCGCAGACATTCGTCTGAATAGGAAAGTAATGACGAGGAAATTCAATTGATTTACAAAATATTGGAAATAGGAGAGCATATCATTACTTCCAAAAGTATTTCTAGCAGTCTGGTACATACAACAATCTCCATAATTCTGTAGTAACTCCCTCTTCGCCAGGTACTATGTTCTCTTTCAGTCATTTGATTGTTTTCGCTGTTTCTTCGTTGACGGTGTAAGCTAATCAGGATCTGGTGCTGGGTTTGCAAATCGGAGTTGATCAGTTGACTCTTCGCGGATGAGGAGTGAGTGTACTGAATTATTTGGCTAGAATTTCACAGTTTTTTTGAGTAATTTCCAGAGGTCCATCAGGAGCTTGGACCCAGCAAAATTCTCTCTGAAGGCCTTGTAAAAACCCCGGTCGTTTTTCTTGGTAAAATCGTCTTCTAATGCATACATGGTGCCCCAGAAATGTTGCGATAAACTTAGAGGAGTTTTAGAGGGTGTTTTGAGGAATATATCGGGGATAGGAACTCGTGTCAGGAAAGGTCATCCAACAACGCTACACAGTTTTGAAATTATGGGCCGGCAACTACTTCTAGGCCACACACCACCGGCAGCAACCATGACTTTCTACGCTGTCGGATAGTAGGTTGAACGTTTCGCAATATTGTTCGTTATTCATTTATCGCGACTGATTGCCACGACCGCCAGTGGAGAAGATGTACTTAGCTGCTGCGTAGTCAGGCGTTCGTAAACCGCGCGGGAGAATTTCATGTTCTCTCACTCGCTGCGCGCAAACTACACTCCTGGAAATTGAAATAAGAACACCGTGAATTCATTGTCCCAGGAAGGGGAAACTTTATTGACACATTCCTGGGGTCAGATACATCACATGATCACACTGACAGAACCACAGGCACATAGACACAGGCAACAGAGCATGCACAATGTCGGCACTAGTACAGTGTATATCCACCTTTCGCAGCAATGCAGGCTGCTATTCTCCCATGGAGACGATCGTAGAGATGCTGGATGTAGTCCTGTGGAACGGCTTGCCATGCCATTTCCACCTGGCGCCTCAGTTGGACCAGCGTTCGTGCTGGACGTGCAGACCGCGTGAGACGACGCTTCATCCAGTCCCAAACATGCTCAATGGGGGACAGATCCGGAGATCTTGCTGGCCAGGGTAGTTGACTTACACCTTCTAGAGCACGTTGGGTGGCACGGGATACATGCGGACGTGCATTGTCCTGTTGGAACAGCAAGTTCCCTTGCCGGTCTATGAATGGTAGAACGATGGGTTCGATGACGGTTTGGATGTACCGTGCACTATTCAGTGTCCCCTCGACGATCACCAGTGGTGTACGGCCAGTGTAGGAGATCGCTCCCCACACCATGATGCCGGGTGTTGGCCCTGTGTGCCACGGTCGTACGCAGTCCTGATTGTGGCGCTCACCTGCACGGCGCCAAACACGCATACGACCATCATTGGCACCAAGGCAGAAGCGACTCTCATCGCTGAAGACGACACGTCTCCATTCGTCCCTCCATTCACGCCTGTCGCGACACCACAGGAGACGGGCTGCACGATGTTGGGGCGTGAGCGGAAGACGGCCTAACGGTGTGCGGGACCGTAGCCCAGCTTCATGGAGACGGTTGCGAATGGTCCTCGCCGATACCCCAGGAGCAACAGTGTCCCTAATTTGCTGGGAAGTGGCGGTGCGGTCCCCTACGGCTCTGTGTAGGATCCTACGGTCTTGGCGTGCATCCGTGCGTCGCTGCGGTCCGGTCCCAGGTCGACGGGCACGTGCACCTTCCGCCGACCACTGGCGACAACATCGATGTACTGTGGAGACCTCACGCCCCACGTGTTGAGCAATTCGGCGGTACGTCCACCCGGCCTCCCGCATGCCCACTATACGCCCTCGCTCAAAGTCCGTCAACTGCACATACGGTTCACGTCCACGCTGTCGCGGCATGCTACCAGTGTTAAAGACTGCGATGGAGCTCCGTATGCCACGGCAAACTGGCTGACACTGACGGCGGCGGTGCACAAATGCTGCGCAGCTAGCGCCATTCGACGGCCAACACCGCGGTTCCTGGTGTGTCCGCTGTGCCGTGCGTGTGATCATTGCTTGTACAGCCCTCTCGCAGTGTCCGGAGCAAGTATGGTGGGTCTGACACAACGGTGTCAATGTGTTCTTTTTTCCATTTCCAGGAGTGTATTAGTCCTACAGAAAAAATTAAGAGGACCTTTTTATAGAAAATTTAATGCAGTTAAATTTTGTACTTGGATGTGTTTTCACTGGACGCCATGGTTTTCGAGTTATTCAAGAAAAACGTACAAAAGTGACCTCCAAACGCACTCCATTCCTCGCCAGTCGGGTTTCCTAGTATGTTGTTCGTGGCACTCCTTCTTACCACCGTATCACTGTACCGACAACACGATCCATTCCCAATACCCGATCTGTTTGTGGTCTCTATCAATTGGGCTATTATGCCACCAGCATAGTCGACTATATCGTTAACATTATTAACTGAGACGTCACCATGAGGCAATGAAAGAGAAACGACTTTTGCAAACGTTTCATTAAAACATATTACGTTGATAATTCGAGCCAAACTTACCCTTAAAAGAACAGTAGTTTGGTAGTGAGAAGGCCTGACAAATACAATGGCGTAGTTGTTTATTTTATGCTGTTACAATTCACATCCATTCCCGATATTCGATCTTGTTTGGTCTTTATTAATTGGGCTATGCCAACAGCATAGTCGGCTATATCGTTAACATTATTAATTAAGAAGTGGCCATGAGGCAATGAAAGAGAATCGACTTTTGTAAACGTTTCACTAAAACTTATTACGTTGATAATTCAAGCCGAACTTAACCCTTAAAAGGACACTAGTTTGGCAGTGAGAAGACCTGACAAATACAATGATGTAACTGTTTATTTTAATGTTGTTACAGTTCATAAAATTGTTCCATAAAATTTACAAAAGAATACCAGTTTTTCAATTTTAAAACTAATCCGTTGGCGTAATACTAATGAAGATCTGATGTGAGAAATAATTCGTGCAGTCGCAAATTTTTGTACAGTTGTAGGAGGGAGTACAATGAACAACACACAAGAAATCCTGAGCTGTGGGGACTGAATGTGGGAATGGGCGGGTGCGTTTGGAGGTCACCTTTGTCGGTTTTTCATGAATAATTCGGAAACTACGGCTTCTAGCGAAAAGGTATCCCAATACAAAATCGAACTACATTCAACTTTCTCAAAATGGTGCTGTTCATTTTTTCTGTAGGAACTAACATTTTGCACTTAGCGAGTGCGAGAATATGAAACTCTCGCACATGGATTCGAAGGCCACAAACAGAATTTCGGGTTGCATAAAACGATATCGATAGTGGCAGCTAAATCACCCTGTATACAGGGTGTTCCATTGATCGTGACCGGGCCAAATATCTCACGAAATAAGCGACAAAAGGCAAAACTACAAAGAACTAAACTTGTCTAGCTTAAAGGGAGAAACCAGATAGCGCTATTGTTGGCTCGCTGGACGGCGCTGCCATAGGTCAAACGGATATCAACTGAGTTTTTTAAAAATAGGAACCCCCATTTTTATTACATGTTCATGTAGTACGTAAAGAAATATGAATGTTTTAGTTGGACCACTTTTTTCGCTTTGTGATAGATGGCGCTGTAACATTTTATTTCGGTTATTCCAATGTGATACATGTACTTTTGTGAACTTATCATTTCTGAGAACGCATGCTGTTACAGCATGATTACCTGTCAATACCACATTAATGCAATAAATGCTCAAAATGATGTCCGTCAAACTTAATGCATTTGGCAATACGTGTAACGACATTCCTCTCAACAGAGAGTAGTTCGCCTTCCGTAATGTTCGCACATGCATTGACAATGCGATAACGCATGTTGTCAGGTGTTGTCGGTGGATCACTATAGCAAATATCCTTCATCTTTCCCCACAGAAAGAAATCCGGGGATGTCAGATCCGATGAAGGTGCGGGCCATGGTATGGTGCTTCGACGACCAATCCACCTGTCATGAAATATGCTATTCAATATCGCTTCAACCGCACGCGAGCTATGTGCCGGACATTCATCGTGTTGGAAGTACATCGCCATTCTGTCAAGCAGTGAAACATCTTGTAGTAACATCGGTAGAACATTCAATAGGAAATCAGCATACATTGCACCATTTAGATCGATAAAATGGGGGTCAATTACCCTTCCTCCCATAATGCCGCACCATACATTAACCCGCCAAGGTCGCTGATGTTCCACTTGTCGCAACCATCGTGGATTTTCCGTTGCCCAATAGTGCATATTATGCCGGTTTACGTTACCGCTGTTGGTGAATGACGCTTCGTCGCTAAATACAACGCGTGCAAAAAATTTGCCATCGTCCCGTAATTTCTCTTGTGCCCAGTGGCAGAACTGTGCCAAATGCATTGAGGTTGACGGACATCATTTTGACCATTTATTGCATTAATGTGGTATTGACAGGTAAACTGAGCATGCGTTCTCAGAAATGATAAGTTCACAAAGGTACGTGTATCACATTGGAACAACCGAAATAAAATGTTCAAACGTACCTAAGTTCTGCATTTTAATTTAAAAAACCTACCTGTTACCAACTGTTCGTCTAAAATTGTGAACCATATTTTTGTGACTATTACAGCGCCATGCCATCTGTCACAAAGCGAAAAAAGTGGTCCAACTAAAACATTCATATTCCTTTACGTACTACACGAATATGTAATAAAAATGGGGGTTCCTATTTAAAAAGACGCAGTTGATATCTGTTTGACCTATGGCTGCGCCATCTAGCGGACCAACCATAGCACCATCTGGTTTCCCCCTTCAAGCTAGACGAGTTTCGTTCTTTGTAGTTTTTTCGTTTGATGCTTATTTCGTGAGATATTTGGCCCGGTCACTGTCAATGGACCACACTGTATATATACAAGCTGCAGTGCACCACATTAAAAAAAATCTGAGAGTCGTCACAAATCGGTACCATGGTAAATTATTCTTCTAAAAATGGGTCACAACCGTCAACATAGTTATTTAACAAGCTGTGATCACAATTCTCTTTTGGTGTCAATCATTCAATGTAATTTCCTCGATAGTAGCTCGGAACCCAAAGACGAACAAGTTTTACATTTTGTATGTCTATAATATTGAATTATGAGTAATAGCCGGTGTAGTAGAGGGTAAGATAGGAGGCATTTGAAACATCTTTGGAAAAAAATTTCCAAAATATTTTCTGAATTTATCAATTACGGACTGAAGATAAATATGAGTTATAACAAAAAAACAGTTTTATCAATGAAAGAATTATAACTCTACGTCTTGAAGTTGATGGAGGATACGTCTCCATATTATCTTTGTATGTGCTGGAAGAAGGAGGAACTCAAATACTAATAAATTTTATAACCAGAAACAGAACGCTATAGCAAAAATAAATAAAAATGATTATATGCTTCAGATGGGAGACAAACGCTCGAATGGGTGAGACCTATTAAGGATACTTTAGGATATGAGGATTAAAATCCACTGAATAGCAATGGAAATAACCTAAAATACTTTCCCCCACATAATTAATTAAGGATAAACAATACCTATTTTAAACATCGTGACATACATAAAACACATGGACAGCTCGAGATACAAATTCAATAATAAACTGTACTTTTGCAAATAAAAAGACATTGGTAAGAATAAAAGACACAAGAAGCTTGGATGTCTTATCAAATCACTAGTAAGAAGAGATATAAGTTTTTTTTTAATATAGAAGAAACAACCACAAACACCCAGACGGATGTAAGGTCTTCTAAGGCGCATCTTCTCCACTGATATACACTCCTGGAAATGGAAAAAAGAACACATTGACACCGGTGTGTCAGACCCACCATACTTGCTCCGGACACTGCGAGAGGGCTGTACAAGCAATGATCACACGCACGGCACAGCGGACACACCAGGAACCGCGGTGTTGGCCGTCGAATGGCGCTAGCTGCGCAGCATTTGTGCACCGCCGCCGTCAGTGTCAGCCAGTTTGCCGTGGCATACGGAGCTCCATCGCAGTCTTTAACACTGGTAGCATGCCGCGACAGCGTGGACGTGAACCGTATGTGCAGTTGACGGATTTTGAGCGAGGGCGTATAGTGGGCATGCGGGAGGCCGGGTGGACGTACCGCCGAATTGCTCAACACGTGGGGCGTGAGGTCTCCACAGTACATCGATGTTGTCGCCAGTGGTCGGCGGAAGATGCACGTGCCCGTCGACCTGGGACCGGACCGCAGCGACGCACGGATGCTCGCCAAGACCGTAGGATCCTACGCAGTGCCGTAGGGGACCGCACCGCCACTTCCCAGCAAATTAGGGACACTGTTGCTCCTGGGGTATCGGCGAGGACCATTCGCAACCGTCTCCATGAAGCTGGGCTACGGTCCCGCACACCGTTAGGCCGTCTTCCGCTCACGCCCCAACATCGTGCAGCCCGCCTCCAGTGGTGTCGCGACAGGCGTGAATGGAGGGACGAATGGAGACGTGTCGTCTTCAGCGATGAGAGTCGCTTCTGCCTTGGTGCCAATGATGGTCGTATGCGTGTTTGGCGCCGTGCAGGTGAGCACCACAATCAGGACTGCATACGACCGAGGCACACAGGGCCAACACCCGGCATCATGGTGTGGGGAGCGATCTCCTACACTGGCCGTACACCACTGGTGATCGTCGAGGGGACACTGAATAGTGCACGGTACATCCAAACCGTCATCGAACCCATCGTTCTACCATTCCTAGACCGGCAAGGGAACTTGCTGTTCCAACAGGACAATGCACGTCCGCATGTATCCCGTGCCACCCAACGTGCTCCAGAAGGTGTAAGTCAACTACCCTGGCCAGCAAGATCTCCGGATCTGTCCCCCATTGAGCATGTTTGGGACTGGATGAAGCGTCGTCTCACGCGGTCTGCACGTCCTGCACGAACGCTGAGGCGCCAGGTGGAAATGGCATGGCAAGCCGTTCCACAGGACTACATCCAGCATCTCTACGATCGTCTCCATGGGAGAATAGCAGCCTGCATTGCTGCGAAAGGTGGATATACACTGTACTAGTGCCGACATTGTGCATGCTCTGTTGCTTGTGTCTATGTGCCTGTGGTTCTGTCAGTGTGATCATGTGATGTATCTGACCCCAGGAATGTGTCAATAAAGTTTCCCCTTCCTGGGACAATGAATTCACGGTGTTCTTATTTCAATTTCCAGGAGTGTACTATCAGATTAATATAACGAACGAGATTACATAAAAAATTTCGAATGAAACCGGTAACAACAAAATATAATATGGAGTACTGTTAAGTAAATAACACGAGAACCGGTGAAACATTAAGAACGAGCAAGAAATATTATTCTACGGGAGCATCAACGAGTTTGAACGACCATATTATTAAACTAATAAAAGACAAAAGGAGTCTTATCTAAAAACTTGGTCGTTACTTAATAATATGAATTACAGAGTGTATAAAAGTAAACCTACTTTAGTAAAGAAAGAAAAAAGGTAAATTAAACTGGAAAGTTGAGATCGAAACGGTAGTGAAACCGAAATTGACATGCATGGAACACAAGGCAAAGCATATTAAATTATTATGCTCTTGAATATGGAAGAAGGGGTTACATTACAACTCCACATAATTTCCAAAAAGAGACATCTAAAGTAATTTAAATGTTTATAGACTGATAATGAAGAAGAACTAGAAATGGACACCAATACTAGTGACTCTGTAGGTCTGATAACAATGGAAGAACTTCAAAAATGATCCAAGGAAACATAGTAGGCACTGATAATACAAACATGCAGCTTATAAAATATGCATCTAGTCAACCAACGCATATACTTTTAAATTTAATGACTGTTTGCTGACTGAGCGGTCATGTGCTAGATGAATGGAGTGAAGCTTTAGTGTATTATTTAGAAGAGCGGCGATAAATCTTAATGTGCATATTACCGAAGAATAAATCTGCTAAATTCCTATTACAAGCTGAATACTAAAAATATATGCAAGAGATTAATACCTATAGTAGAAGCACGTTGACCAATGAGACAAAACATTACGACCACCTACTTAGTACCTCGTTTGTCCGTCTTTGAAACGAAATACATCACTTATTTTGTGTACCTCCACAAACCCACCAGTTTGTTGGTAGGTTTGTGGAGGTATGCTGTATTAGATATTTACGCAAAGGTCATGTAATTCAAGTTAACAACGGGACGATGATGCGAGTATGCGTACGCGGTGAGGGTGTCCGATAGCGACCCAGATGAGTTCCATAGGGTTTGCATCAGACGAATTTGGTCGCCGAGATATCACGTGAGTTCTCTATAAAGCTCCCCAAATCACTGTAGCACTATTCTGGCTCCGAGACACGGACAGTTATACTCCTGAAAAATTACACCGCCATCGGGGCAACTGGTTCGCAGCTGTCAGCGGATCTTCGATTACTACCACAGATCCCAGAAGAATGTCTCTCATACTATAATACTGCTCCCACCAGCATGCGTCCGAGGCGCGCTGCACTTTCGAGCCGCCATTTACTTCGATGGCAGCGTTTGTGGAGACGACCATCGGCGTAGTGTAGCAAAAATGTGATTCACCCGAAAAGCCGACAAGTTTCTATTGATCGACGGTCGAATCCCGATAGTCCCGGGCCCAGTGCAGTGGTAACTGATGGTGTCGTTGGGTCAACAAGTGAGCACGTAAGGGTGGTCTGCTGCGAAGCTCCACGTTCAACAATTTAAGATGAACGGACTGCTCCGAAACACTTGTGTGCACCAGGGTTGTGCTTTTTTCGGCAAACATGCCACAGATCATCTATCCTACTTTACATAGCAGACGACCCTTCGAACCCCACGTTCTGTGAAGAGTCGTGGACATCCAATCATTCAGCGCCTAGTGTTAATTTCACTATCCTTCTACCTTTTTCCGTACATGCTCACGACAGTATCAGGCGAACATCTGACCAACTTCGCCATTTTCGAAGTAGTCGTTCACATGCTCTGCTTAATAATAATCTGCCCTTGGTCAAAGTCGCTTATTTCAATCGATTTCCCCATTTTCAGCCCATATCTACGCTATTGTGATCCCCTGTCGGTGTCTGCTGCGCTTGCATACTTTCGTTACCGCGTCACGTGGCCGAAACACCACCAGGCGGGATCCAACGTTGCGGTGGGCAGTGGTCATAATGTTTTGGCTGATCGGTATATGTTAGAGGTACAACATGGTCATAAAAGATACTCTAACGGCCCTTTCACTTTGGCATAAGTAACAGAAAAAACAAGAGATTTTAGATTACCAAGTTATTATGTTTTTTATAGGCTGCGATCGGAATTACTAAAGGAAATGGAAATTGTAGCAGAACTGATTACGGCGATTCAATAATTACACAAAAAATATAATAAGGCTCCCTACTGTAAGTAATGGATCATAATCTGCCGATATCAATGAAGGAGTTAGACAAAACAGTCCACAGTCTCACACGCTTTTCAATGTTTATATTGACGATACCATTAATGAATGGTTGATTATGTTAAGCGACAAAGAGGTGACAATTCTAATTTCATGATGCTGTTATTTGCTGATTATCAGTTGATAACAGTGGAATTTGAAGAAAATCTTCAAATTGCAATGCGTTAAGTTGAGCGAAATAACTGCATTGTAAGGATTGGAAGCCATACGAGCCAAATTTTTACAGAGGGGAAATAACGGAACAAGTATAAAGAGTTTAAATATCGAAGCTGAAATTTCAAACTTCCTATGTCAGATGCTGTACAGCTAAAACTGGCCAGATTCAGATATTTCTGTGAAATCATACAATGGACACTAAAACATAATGTACGGAAATAATTCATTAAAATTTACAAAATAACAGCTTCACCTTTGCAACAGGGTGGTAGTGAATATTGGGCCCTAACGTCTACTCAAATGAGTAGCGAAGTTGCTTTGTTTCGAAGCGGAAAATTCATTACTGAACCATCGATATTAGACAAGAACTGAATGTTGAACCCATTAAAGCTGTAATTGAAAAATACTGGCCGAACTGGAAATACACTGAAGTAACAAAGCCATGGGTTAACAAAATGCACGTATACAGTGAAACATACCCTTTGAAAATTAAGAATGACAGTGCTAGAAATGCTCTTACCTTATTTGATACTGAAACAGCCGAGTAAAACTGAACGTACTGAGACTGTTTTCTCTTTACTTATTGTGATCGTTTCTGAACTGACATACAATATTTTAGCGCAACGCAATCTGACTTTCAATAATCCCTACAAAAGAATAGCCCTGACTAACAGTAACTTATACCTTCCATGAATCACTTACCCCACAAAAATCTTTGTCACTGGAACTACTGCAATACAGCGAGCGCCAATACTGCCAGATAAATAAAATATTCTAACTATTGAAGGCATTAACTACTGGTAGACATAGCTAGCAAACGAAAGATTTTGATAGAGAACAAACAATGCATTTACCTTAATAGTGTTCAGAATTCATAATATATATTTACTTTTGTGACATCCAGTTAAACAAATTTCCTTTTTCTGACGGACACACGTCCAGATCGTCCGCTCATAGTAACCTCTCAAGACTCTGGCATCTCCCTCCTCACATCCACCACTGCTGGCGGCTCAACTCCAACTGCCCAACGCTACGCGCTGTTCACATCCAACTGCCCAACACTACACTAGTGAACATTCCAACAATGAGTCCAACCAGCCACAGACTGCACGCAGCGGTTTTCATACAGAGCACTACGTGGCGTAACCAACATAAAAACCTAAACTGCCCACTTACAACAGATGCCGGTGGTATCTCTCACACGAGGTGTAAAAGGTCAGTGCGTTGGCGGTGGTGTCATTTGCACTCAAGTGATTCATGCGAAAACGTTACCGACGTGACCACGGCCGCACGATGGGAATTAACAGACTTTCAACGCGGAATGGTAGTTGGAGCTAGCCGCACGGAACATGCGATTTCGGAAAACGTTAGAGAATTAAATATTCCGAGATCCACAGTGTAAGATCATGCCGAGAATATCACATAACAGACATTACCTCTCGCCATGGACAACGCAGTGGCCGACGGTGTTCATTTTACGACCGAGAGCAGCAGCGTTTGCGTAGAGCTGTCAGCACTAACACACCAGTAACACTGCATGAAATAACCGCAAAAATCAATGTGGGACATACGACGAACATATCCGTTAGGACAGTGGTGCGAAATTTGGCTATGACAGCAGACGATCGACGCGAGTGCCTCTACTAACAGTTCGACATCGCCTGTAGCGCGTTTCCTGGGTTGGTGACCATATCGGTTGGACTCTATACGACTGGAAAAACATCATCCCGTCAGATGAGTCTCGATTTCAGTTAGTAAGAGCTGATGGTAGGGTTCTGTGGCGCAGACCCCACCAAGCCGTGGACCCAATTTGCCAAAAAAGCACTGTGCATGTTGGTACTGGCTCCATAACGGTACGAGTAGTGTTTACATAAAATGGACTGGATCCAACTGAAGCGATCAGTAAGTGGAAATGGTTATGATTGGCTACTTGGATACTACTTTCAGCCATCCGTGGACTTCATGTTCCCAAACAATAATCGAATTCAGTGGATGACAATGCGCCACATCGTCGGGCCACAATTATTTGGTTTGAAGAACATTTCGAGCGAATGATTCGGTCACCCAGGCAGCCCCACGTGAATCCCACAGAACATTCACGAGTCTTAATTGCGATATCTGACTGTCCACAAAATCCTGAATCGGCAACACTTCCACAATTATGGACAACGATACAACGATAGAGGCTGCATGACTCAAAATTTTTGCAGGGGACTTCTAACGACTTAGATCCACGCGACGTCGCGTTGGTGCACTACACGGGACAACACGAGGTCGGAAACAATAGTAGCAGTGGTCTCCTTCCCCCCACCCCCCCCCAAAAAAAAAATAGTAGCAGATATGCCGTGAGTTTTGTCACCTCAGGGCGTTTCTACTAAGATAATTAAATCTGATATACTGTATAACCTAATAGGTGCCCGCATCTCGTGGTCGTGCGGTAGCGTTCTCGCTTCCCACGCCCGGGTTCCCGGGTTCGATTCCCGGCGAGGTCAGGGATTTTCTCTGCCTCGTGATGGCTGGGTGTTGTGTCTGTCCTTAGGTTAGTTAGGTTTAAGTAGTTCTAAGTTCTAGGGGACTTATGACCACAGCAGTTGAGTCCCATAGTGCTCAGAGCCATTTGAACCTAATAGGAGGTAGAAACGTTGGACGTCCCATAAAGCAATGACATGAGCAATATGAGGCGTAACAGGCCATAGGACGTAATCTTTGAAGGCTATGATATTGACGTTTAAGACACTTACCAGACGAAGGAGCGTGTACTATGAATGGGCATTCTTAACGTAATTCTGGAACACCATTGAAACGTTATGTATTCCGATCGTTGTGTAAACGATTTTTTTTAATGAGGTATGGTATCACAAGAGTTAAAAAGGAAAAAAAATATTCATCTCTCACACGCATGTTAGGTGTAACTCATCTAGAGTTTGCTTGACTCTGGTGGGGAGGGTAATTTTGCATAACGCAGTCTCACCTGTATTGCTCGTTTCTCAGCCCTGTTCTTTTATCATTTATTTATTAATACTTTAAAGTCGTTGAATTGTAATAACAAACTTAAAACTCCTAGAAAAGTACGTTTGGTTAAGTAACTAGCATATATTGTTGGTGTCTTTTCATTTTTCATATTTTCATCTTTCCAATGTATGCGAAGAACCAGACATGAAAAGTGTCTTTAAATTGTACCAGCTTTCGAAAACGTGTGGCAGCTTGTGATACTTTCGTTTATGCTAGAGTTATCGTACCTAGAGCGGCGCATGTAAATTGCGTCTCCTGAAACAGAAATGAACACAAAATAACTAATAACGTGTTGGAACAATAAACTTTCACCCAGGTACATCCATTATTGAGAAGCTGTAGCACATATGCACGGTGCTGCTCACGTTACTAGGCAAGTCTGTGTGCTTGTGCACCTGACGGTAAACTGAAAAACAAAATTCAATATCTTTGCGAGAGTGAAAACTCGTAAACTGCATCTAGAAATTCGGGCAATGGAATCATAAAACAGTGCAGTAAGATAACATTAATAACCTCTAACATGCAAAACCAGGTTCCTCATGTGGAACGCAGACACTGCACAGTTTAAAGAAGAATTATCTTTCATTTTTACGGTTCCACACCTCAGTAGGTAAATACGGAATCCTTATAAGATCACTTTGTTCTCCGTCCGTCTGTCTGTCGGTCCCACTTTTAAAAATTCTTTTTCTCAGGAAAGGGTAGACGTATAAAGTTGAAATTTCTATCACGTGCTAAGGCCTACCGTCCCTTGGCGGAGTAAAAAATTTAAGCGTCTAAGTCAATGTAAATCAACAGATACGGCCATTCATGTCACACGTTTTGATACTCGCAAACTCATTCATCAGCACCTGTATGGCGCTCATGGAGTTTGGTAAGAAGCAATATTTCACAGTAGAAGCAAAGGAAAATACACGAAAATTCTTAATATTTAATTACATCATACGAATAATATTTCTTTTATCATTTGTTATTATAGATAATAATGTCAGATATCAGGCAAGGCGTAACTTCCTTGCTCATATGAAGCGTTTCGAAATTTATCCATCATCAGATATCCAGGAGCGATTCGTGCACATAGAAATGGCGTTTCAAGTTGTATGTGAAACAAACTGTCGCAGACTAGTATGCGAATGTTTGTTTCACATACAACTTGAAACGCCACATCTACGTGCAGCATCATAGTTTATCCGTCAGATACCCAGAAGCAATTGCTGGACATAGCAATGAACAATATAGGCATTCCTTGCCTGATGTTTGACTTTTGCCTTTGCGACCCCGGAGCTACTGATTGTTATACCTGCTGCATGATTATGTCACATTTATATTATTGAAATTAAAAAATTCTCGAAAATCTTGGAAGCCCAGAGACCGTTATCATGCCAGTAACAATATCGATAACAGGCAAAAATTTTCGAGATTCTTCACTCCTGAAATGGATGAGCTGTCTATATATATAATTATATTTGTACGGAATGCTCAGCACGCGACCTCTGCTCGCACCTCTCCAATTTTCAGAATAGTGGTGACTAGTATAGGCAACTAACTAAATATTAAGATTTTGTGTAACGGCTTTGATATTAGCTAATGTTTTAAACAGCTGCTTCGTCAAATGTGCTAAGTAATCAAAGGTCCAGAGACAGCACTGGAAGTGCCATCGGTCGTCGGTTACTGAATGCTATGAATTTGTTTCCATGCATTTCCTGTAGATATGGACTGCTGTGGCTCCCTGTTTCAATCGATGGTGATTTAACTCATATTAGTAGACCTTCGTCATCGGCTGATTGACAACCGGAGAACCAGGGTTCGATTCCCGAAATTGCCGGTATTTTTCCTTGATGGGAGGCCGGGACGGTGTCCACTCAGCCTCGTGAGACCTATCGAGAGCTGCTTGACCGAGTAGTAGCAGCTCTAGGTCTGCCATCTCGACACAGATCGAGATTACGGTGTGCTGATCCCCTTCCTTCACTATCGCATGCACATGACGCCGTTGGCTGACGGATGATACGGCGGTCGTTCGGGCACGATCGTACTTTCTGTGCCAAGAACTGCATTTCTAATACAGAGAGATCCAGAACTCCACCGGCACAGCCTGTTCAGGGACACATTAGGAATATTTTGGTATAAGGGACCGACATTCTCCGACTATTTCGTTGACTATTAATTTAAACTTCACCCGGAAGGAGAAACAAAGAAAAAACTTGTAAATGTTACACAAAAATTAAATACATTTACAATTTTAAGTAAACGTAACCTTTACGAGCACAACAGTTTCATGGTAAGGAGGTAAGAGATACAAAATTATTTTATTCTCAATTTTATCGTGTTGAAGTTCACAAAATTGTGAAGTAAAATTTACACAAACGTCAATTTTACAATTTGTAAGTGTAAGACCAAGCCGGTGGCATAATTAGCCCAATCAGTAAAGAACAAAAAAATGTCGAATAAGGGCTGGCTTGTGTGGCCGAATGGTTCTAGGCGCTACAGTCTGGAACCGCGCGACCGCTACGGTCCCAGGTTCGAATCCCGCCTCGGGCATGGATGTGTGTGATGTTCTTAGGTTAGTTAGGTTTAAGTAGTTCTAAGTTCTATGGGACTGATGACCTCAGATGTCAAGTCCCATAGTGCTCAGAGCCATTTGAACCATTTTTGGAGAATAAGGGAAATAATTTGTGCAGTCGTAAATTTTTGTGCAGTGATAACACGGAATGCCATTAACAGCTACAAATGCTGACTGGTGTGGTTGAGTGTGGAGTGTGGATGCGTTTAGAAGCCACTTTTGTACGTATTTCTTGGATTAGTCTAAAACTGCAGCCTTCACGGGAAACTTATGCCACTGCAAAATTGAGCTACACTAAATTTCCTGCATAAAAAGTCGTATTCATTTTTCTCTAGGACTAATAGTTCGCGTGAAGTGAGCAAGAGAATACTGAAAACCTCGCGCGAAACGAATGACATTTAGTTTAGGTGGATTTTGTAGACCAGTTTGGCGTAGATGCCTGGCATGATATGCTAGACCAGGGCCGGCCACGGCATGCAAAACTGCACACGAGCCGGACGTGTGGGCCACTCGTGGGTCTAGGTTCGGCCTGTGTCGACTTTGCTCGGTCCTTCCCAGAAATACTCGGTACAATGCGACATTTCATTTAGTACTATTTAAAATTGGATGTCTATGATTCTGCTGTGTGCACACACAAACACTGAGATATTATTAACGCTAGTAAAGCCTGGTCCACACGCAACGATCCGTCTGCGCAGACATTGGCGCAGATGTCTGTACATGCAAAAGATCGCTGCAAATGTGGTGTGTTCACACGACACAAACCCCAATCTACTACTCGCCCGCCATCTGTCGGTGTAGAAAAGAAATATCAGTGGCAAGCGACTACGCTCCCCGTAAACGTCAAAAACTTAATTCAGTTATTTTGAAATATAGAAATGGAGGAAGTTCTGTTGTGGTCTGTGTTCGCAGCTTGTGTTGCAAAAAACATTCAGACCAACCGCAGGAAACAGAGAAGGCGGTCAAAATGGTGAAGACAGTGGCTGCTAAAGCGAAAGCAGTTTTCTCACGTACATTTACTGCGAGAGTTGCAGGACGAACCTGTTTTGTTTTACATTACCTCGTGTTCCATTTCCTCGCACATTGACACTCCAATTTCATCTTCAGTTGTACTCCTGCTTGGTCTTGGCGTTTCTTGATCACTAAGAAAGTCAACCAGATCAAAATACCATAAACGTTGGCTGGTATACTTGATCTACTCTTACACCAGATCTAGATTTCTGAACTTTGGATAACTCTTTTCGGTAAACAGTTCGCTGACAGACTTAATTTACTTGACTTGCCTTCATGAACTCATCCTTCAGGACAGCGTAAATAGCTTCACATGTGTTGGGTATTATTTTACTCAACGCTTGTTTCGATATTGAAGTTGAAAATTCCAAATCCTTGTAGCTCCTTCCTGTTGCTAGGAATCTAGATGTTACGCCAGCCGTTTATGAGGAGAAATTGCCCTTCTCATACAAGTATTTTTTTCTCATAATATGAGGGGTTA
Organism: Schistocerca cancellata; assembly: GCF_023864275.1. Lineage (NCBI taxonomy): Eukaryota > Metazoa > Arthropoda > Insecta > Orthoptera > Acrididae > Schistocerca > Schistocerca cancellata. The sequence goes on along the minus strand of NC_064626.1, from coordinate 244,290,671 downwards.
CAAGCTTTAAGAGATAATTATAAGTTTCGACATCCATCTGCAAATAAATTCGCCAGTTCGCAACGAATTTTTTTTAATTACCGTTTCTCTGTTTGCCGAGGCGTCAACTGCTCGCAATTTTTCAATTAGAGCATTGTATGCTGCTGTCTTTTTGTCTTGGGCACTATATTCTTTACTTTTAATCTTCCACAAACGTCCGCAGCTCGTGGTCGTGCGGTAGCGTTCTCGCTTCCCACGCCCGGGTTCCCGGGTTCGATTCCCGGCGGGGTCAGGGATTTTCTCTGCCTCGTGATGACTGGGTGTTGTGTGCTGTCCTTAGGTTAGTTAGGTTTAAGTAGTTCTAAGTTCTAGGGGACTGATGACCATGGATGTTAAGTCCCATAGTGCTCACAGCCATTTGAGCAATTTTTTTTCTTCCACAAACATGGGTAGTTTCTATATATTTCAATGAATTCACTTACAAACTCTTTAGAACACTGACGAGTATCAGTTATTTTAGTGCCCTATGCGCACAAATACAAACACTAGACTGAGCAAACAGCTGTTTCGTGCCAGATTTGCGGCGATCTCCTGTCCACACTCTCCAACTTGTCTGCGCAGATGTGGTTTGAACCCACAGATTTGAGAGGTTTCGCTCAAACCTCCAACTCCAACTTCCAAGTCTGCACACACCTCAGGTTGGTGCAAATCTTCTGTCCACACGCAACGAACTGTCTGCGCAGATGTGATGTGCGCAGACATTTGCGCAGACAGATCGTTGCGTGTGGACGAGCCTTAATAGCGAGGGAGCAGTTGTCGAGGGGAGTCGGAAGTTGTCGGATGCTGAGTGCAGTGGAGAGAAGCCGCGCGACATGAGAGGTCGCAGCCTGCTGTGATCGCGCCAGTAGCGCCGCAGGACACTTTGGTATTATTTGAGGATTTTTTGGTAATTTGCGTTTTTGTTGCACGAAGTTGTTGGTTGCTTGTGCCCTGGAGGGAGTTCGTCAGATTTGTGTATTCATACATTGAGAGTAATATTCGTATTTGTTGTGGCCGAAAACGTGTTTATTGAGTATAAAAAAATGGTTCAAATCGCTCTGAGCACTATGGGACTTAACTGCTGAGGTCATCAGTCCGCTAGTACTTAGAACTACTTAAACCTAACTAACCTAAGGACATCACACACATCCATGCCCGAGGCAGGATTCGAACCTGCGACCGTAGCGGTCGCGAGGTTCCAGACTGTAGCGCCTCGAACCGCTCGGCCACCCCGGCCGGCTTATTGAATATAGACATTCTGGTGTAATTAAAAGCCTGTTTAAAGTTTGTCAGTGTTTAAATAATATTTTGCAAATAGACCATAGACTTCATTGGTTCCTTTTATTTTTCTTTGCGCCGGTTAAGGTTAGTTGACCAAACCTCTCCTGACCATTCAGTATCTATGTGTAAAAATATGGCAGTAATTGTTCCAATTAGTCCATGCATTGCACTCTGCCTGTGTCGCAGTATTGCTTTTGAAATATTTTAGCATGTTGCTGATCACACAGTTACAGCGGCAAGAGGAGATAAATTGTCTGTTACGCAGAGGAGCTTTGCCGAACAGTTGTTACAAGCCGTTAGGGATTATTTTAAATTCACAGTCAGATAGTTAAGAATTTATTTCTTTATAATTCATAAGAGGCGTCATTAATTTTCTGTTACTACTTCTGCTTCTTTTTGTTCTCGATTAGAATTGATTTATTGTCAGAGACGAACCGTCTCTCACAAATGCGTACGTCTTTTGAAATAATACCGAAACAGTTTCATTATGGTGTGGCACTTTTCGCTTGGCACAACGCTCTTCAGGTAAATAGAATCTTAGTGGCCGCTTTGTTTAACCTTCGCTTTTTATCTGTGGTATCGCGGACGTTGACAGAGCCAGTGGCTCTTTGCACAAAAAGTAACACTCCAGCGATCTATCGTCACAAGCCTTTAAAACTGAATGGGACTGAAAGAAGAGATGCATAAGAATTCTGAATGTCGATTATACAGCTGCATAATCAATGGTTACTGAAGATTTACTGTAAACGAGTTTGAAGACTTAGATGACAATGAAAGAGCAAAATATTGCAACGACCGACAGGCGGGATTAATTTTTTTGTCTATCATGAACCACTTTGTGCTAAACATGTAGGCACGGAGCAAATCAAGAAATTGATGGTCTGAATAACAAAATATCTGATATCGCACCGTCAGTTGCAACAATTTCCGAAGGGAATGAACGAAGAGTATGAAGACCTTCTACGTATATCACTGCAAAGGATGTTGATTAACTAAGGGGTATTCCTGGACCGATTTCTCAATTTAAAATCCGCTCTTATTGAATTTATGAAGAAAAATGGAGTCCCGCAAGGAAAATTAGAACATCCCAAACGCATTGAAAACCTCGCATATTAAGTAGACTTGATTGCTCAGTTCCCAACAGTAAGGCTTGCAAGGTGAGCAACAACTTTCTTCTGATTTGATGGGCATATACACTCCTGGAAATTGAAATAAGAACACCGTGAATTCATTGTCCCAGGAAGGGGAAACTTTATTGACACATTCCTGGGGTCAGATACATCACATGATCACACTGACAGAACCACAGGCACATAGACACAGGCAACAGAGCATGCACAATGTCGGCACTAGTACAGTGTATATCCACCTTTCGCAGCAATGCAGGCTGCTATTCTCCCATGGAGACGATCGTAGAGATGCTGGATGTAGTCCTGTGGAACGGCTTGCCATGCCATTTCCACCTGGCGCCTCAGTTGGACCAGCGTTCGTGCTGGACGTGCAGACCGCGTGAGACGACGCTTCATCCAGTCCCAAACATGCTCAATGGGGGACAGATCCGGAGATCTTGCTGGCCAGGGTAGTTGACTTACACCTTCTAGAGCACGTTGGGTGGCACGGGATACATGCGGACGTGCATTGTCCTGTTGGAACAGCAAGTTCCCTTGCCGGTCTAGGAATGGTAGAACGATGGGTTCGATGACGGTTTGGATGTACCGTGCACTATTCAGTGTCCCCTCGACGATCACCAGTGGTGTACGGCCAGTGTAGGAGATCGCTCCCCACACCATGATGCCGGGTGTTGGCCCTGTGTGCCTCGGTCGTATGCAGTCCTGATTGTGGCGCTCACCTGCACGGCGCCAAACACGCATACGACCATCACTGGCACCAAGGCAGAAGCGACTCTCATCGCTGAAGACGACACGTCTCCATTCATCCCTCCATTCACGCCTGTCGCGACACCATTGGAGGCGGGCTGCACGATGTTGGGGCGTGAGCGGAAGACGGCCTAACGGTGTGCGGGACCGTAGCCCAGCTTCATGGAGACGGTTGCGAATGGTCCTCGCCGATACCCCAGGAGCAACAGTGTCCCTAATTTGCTGGGAAGTGGCGGTGCGGTCCCCTACGGCACTGCGTAGGATCCTACGGTCTTGGCGTGCATCCGTGCGTCGCTGCGGTCCGGTCCCAGGTCGACGGGCACGTGCACCTTCCGCCGACCACTGGCGACAACATCGATGTACTGTGGAGACCTCACGCCCCACGTGTTGAGCAATTCGGCGGTACGTCCACCCGGCCTCCCGCATGCCCACTATACGCCCTCGCTCAAAGTCCGTCAACTGCACATACGGTTCACGTCCACGCTGTCGCGGCATGCTACCAGTGTTAAAGACTGCGATGGAGCTCCGTATGCCACGGCAAACTGGCTGACACTGACGGCGGCGGTGCACAAATGCTGCGCAGCTAGCGCCATTCGACGGCCAACACCGCGGTTCCTGGTGTGTCCGCTGTGCCGTGCGTGTGATCATTGCTTGTACAGCCCTCTCGCAGTGTCCGGAGCAAGTATGGTGGGTCTGACACACCGGTGTCAATGTGTTCTTTTTTCCATTTCCAGGAGTGTATTTAAAAGAAAATCGCACTGTGGAAAGGATAAACTCTGACAAATCCGGTCCAGTTACCTGAGCTCATTGACGTTAAGGAAAGCTCGACGTTTGAAGAATTCTTTGTGGTCTTGAAAGAATTACACGGATATTTTTTCCAAAAAATTTGAGGACACTGCCAATCTTACTTCTGTTTTAGAGCTGTTTTCGAGATTTTTTTCCGTTTCACTTAAAATCGCCCCTGTGCAGGTGCACATGTAATTGACTGATCTGCAAAATAATTACCCGTGTTAAAGACGAATCCTTTTACGTTAAAACTGTCCATAAACTCTAGATTCTTTTCTTCAGGTAGAGTTTCCTCATCTCCATAATGAGGTAGTGAAAGTGTTAAATATTTCGATCAACATCTGTATGTGAAAGACCTTCTTTCGATTATGAAACTGAATAAGTCACTACTACCTGGCAGCATAAGAGCAAAAATCGTCTGTTTCTGTTAGCAACCCGACAGTTTGTACCAGATAAAAATTACATTGTCTTCAGCATGCCAAAAATAATTACATAATACAAAAAATTTGTTTAGTTTGTGATCTATCTTGTTGAGAAATGTGAATTATGAAACAAAGTTGTATGTCGTGTGGCTGCACTGCCATCTAAATACGGCACATTCACAGTTTCATCCTCTTCCCCTCCTATTGCTCAGAAGCGTGGCGTGGTGGTGGGGGAAACGTAAAGCCAAGCTGAGTGCTGCGGCGTGTAAACCCGGGACATGGCTCAGGATACGAATTCTTGGCCGCCCTGGTCTCGACTTCCTCTGCACCACTGTGGTAATTTGTAAGCAGTAGACCATCGATCACCGATATAGTTCTATGAAGGCGACATGAATCTGTTCGTCACACACCTGTGCTCATCCTATGCGGCGATTTAAGTGTGTGCAAACATCCTCTCTGCTACACTGAACATCCACCCTAGACACTGACAATCTCGGAAAACCACTGTATTATGTACCACATGTATGAATATGGAGCTCAGATGGACACGTTCTAAGCAACGAAAGTAGAAAGGTGGAAGGAGTATATAGAGAGTCTATACAAGGGCAACGTACTTGAGGACAATATTATGGAAATGGAAGAGGACGTAGATGAAGATGAAATGAGAGATATGATACTGCGTGAAGAGTTTGACAGAGCACTGGAGGATCTAAGTCGAAACAAGGACCCGGGAGTAGACAACATTGCATTAGAAATACTGATAGCCTTGGGAGAGCCGTCCCCGACAAAACTCTACCATCTGGTGAGCAAGATGTATCAGACAGGCGAAACACCCTCAGACTTCAAGAAGAATATAATAATTCCAATCCCAAAGAAAGCAGGTGTTGACAGATGTGAAAATTACCGAATTAATAAGTCACGGCTGCAAAATACTAACACGAAAACTTTACAGACGAATGGAAAAACTGGTAGAAGCCGACCTCGGGAAATATCAGTTTGGAATCAGTAGAAATGTTGGAACACGTGTGGCAATACTGATCCTACGACAAACCTCAGCAGTTTGGTTCCATAAGACTTTACTACAAATTTCCAAATTTAGAACATAGATTAAGGAAAGGCAAACCTACGTTTTTAGCATTTGTAGATTTAGAGGAAGCTTTTGATAATGTTGACTGGAATTGTCTCTTTCAAATTCTGAAGGTGGCAAGGGTCAAATACAGGGAGCGAAAAGCTATTTACAATTTGTACAGAAACCACATGGCAGTTATAAGAGTTAAGGTGCATCAAAGGGTAGCAGTGGTTGGGAAGGGAGTGAGACAGGGTTGTAGCTTATCCTCGATGTTATTCAATCTGTATATTAAGCAAGCAGTAAAGGAAACAAAGGAATAATTTGGAGTAGGAATTAAAATCCATGGAGAAGAAATAAAAACTCTGAGGTTCGCCGATGACGCAATTCCGTCAGAGACAGCAAAGGATCTGGAAGAACAGTTGAACGTAATGGACAGTGTCTTGAACGGAGGATATAAGATGAACATCAACAAAAGCAAAACGAGGATAATGGAATGTAGTCGATTTAAGTCAGGTGATGCTGAGGGAACTAGATTAGGAAATGAGACACTTAAAGTAGTAAAGGAGTTTTGCTATTTGGGGAACAAAATAGCTTATGATGGTCGAAGTAGAGAGGATATAATATGTAGACTGGCCATGACAAGGAGAGCGTTTCTGCAGAAGAGAAATTTGTTAACATCGAGTATAGATTTAAGTGTCAGGAAGTCGTTTCTGAAAGTATTTGTATAGAGTGTAGCCATGTATGGAAGTGAAACATGGACGATAAATAGTTTGGATAAGAAGACAATAGAAGCTTTTGCAATGTGGTGCTACAGAAGAATGCTGAAGATTAGATGGGTAGATCACATAACTATTGAGGAGATATTGAATAGAATTGGGGAGAAGAGAAGTTTGTGGCACAACTTGACTAGAAGAAGGGATCGGTTGGTAGGACATGTTCTAAGGCATCAAGGGATCATCAATTTAGTATTGGAGGGCAGCGTGGAGGATAAAAATCGTAGAGGGAGACCAAGAGATGAATACACTAAGCAGACTGAAAAGGATGTAGGTTGCAGTAGGTACTGGGAGATGAAGAAGGTTGCACAGGATACAGTAGCATGGAGAGCTGCATCAAACCAGCTTCTGAAGATCACAGCAACAACAATATATACTATCCAATATACTATGACCCACGTACCTTGCAGCGCTTATCATCCCACGTTCAAAGCTGGTTAACTAGCAAAATTCTGGCGTGTTCACTACACTTGTGGGTAATAGACTGTTTAGGTACTGTGTCTATACTAGCGTCTAGTCTCAGCATTTGGTCATCGAACACGGCATATCTTCAGGTAGAACAAACCTTCCTGCGATCTTTCTCCACTTGACATAATATCTTATATTCCCGCACCTCACTATGATTCTATGTAAGTAGATCACTTATACAAATAGATCACTTATACAAACTGCTTTAGCCCACACGGGATTTTGCTGAAGCTGCAATACGCGCAGCCAGTTCCAGAAAAGATGGTACTTTCTGCCTCACCAGTTTGAACGTCATTAACAGAGCACGATCGTATTGCGCATTTCTTGCAGTGTGCGAAGACCGGAAAATTTGTGCACGTCTGCTGCTGTAATGTCTTGCAGAGGCACTCACAATTTTCATGTGTCGCATCCGTGCTACTACTGCTGTCGTGTTCTGGGACGTCAAACAATAGAATTAAAAGCAGAGCTGCAACACTCGTGTATGCTGTTCTCGGTGTACTACTCGCGTTAGTGTCGCTGAAGATCAGAGTGTTGGAAAATAGCCGTCATCATCTTCTTAGTCAGGAAAGCAACTGATTCTCGAAGAAGTAACAGAATCACACGGACGTAAGCATAGAGAAGGAATGTCTGTGACGTGAAATAGTGTACTGCACGTGCCGCGAACATAAATCTGGGATTGTCACGTCACTTCCATACGACTCCGTTTGTTCACCTTTTGTGCTAATTCCGATTCTGTTGTGCGACACATACTTGAGCTGTTTTTATACCCTTTTTTATTAGTAATAACAGTAGTGAATAATTGTATGTGCTAGAAACGCAAATCAAAATACCTCAAAACAAGAAAAGTAGTAAATACCAAATAGGTGTAATTACAGATATCACACTGTTAAGATACGTTCTACGTATCGACAAAAATCGAAAAATGTTGTAGGGTTAATTCTTGTGAGTATATGGCCACATGTCTACGGGACAAGAGCTAGATGAATTCGGTAGTGTGGAAATGTGCTTCCTGCCAATCTGTTGAGTATATACATATTTCTAGCAATATTCAGTTGTAAATAAGATATATATGACAGTCTGTATCATTTCCTACGGATTACAGAAAACTAAAAGTCATTTGATTACTTTAAAGTAGCCACAAAAAAAGAAAGTGTATTAATAGTAACTGCGGTGGGGCTGCTAGAAGTCACAACCTTTAAAAGGAAAAGTTGGTCTCTTGTGTCTAACGACAGAACACCTTCACACAACAACGCCTGTTCCTCCTGTCTGGAGGTTGACTGATGGATTTCGAGCCAGTCACCCGCAAAAAATCCATAAAATGCAGTACAGAAAATAAAAAATAGCGGTCGCTGTCCCCAAAAAGGCTTAGCGACATTTAATTGAGTGTGATTAATCGCAAATTTGCTGCACGTAGTAGCTCCAATTCGAAGTTTTTTGGGGCAGTTTCACTTTACCGAATTAGGAAGTCTCCTTCAACGCCATTGTAGAGTAACTTATAAAAATTGAAACTCATGAATATGATAACGTGCAAAATATACGAGTATATGCGGTTTTTTTAAGGCGGTAGTCGACTCCCGCTTCTCAGCTTCAAAAATGGTTCAAACGGCTCTCAGCACTATTCGACTTAACATCTCAGGTCATCAGTCCCCCAGAACTTAGAACCACTTAAACCTAACTAACCTAAGGACATCACACACATCCATGCCCGAGGCAGGATTCGAGCCTGCGACCGGAGCGGTCGCTCGGTTCCAGACTGCAGCGCCTAGAACCGCACGGCCACTCCGGCCGGCTTCTCAGCTTCCAGAGACTCTTCTTTTCAGTCTTTTCCCTGAAGGCCCCTTGAATTCATCGTTCATCAACATCACGCATTCATCTTCTAGGTGGTCTCCAACATTTTCTTCGGTCAGCTGGTGTACATTCATAGATTTATTTGTGCCCTCGGTTATCATTCATTCGATGGAGGTAGCCATACCAAGTTAATATTTGCCTGGTGCTGCGGTGGAACTCGCAGAAATCACAACCTCTAAAAGGGAATTTTGGTCTATTGTGTCTAACGGAAGAACACCTCCACAAAATACTATCTGGTCCTCCTGTCTGGAGGTTGAGGTGATGGATTTGGAGTCCGTCACCCGCAAAAAATCCGCAAAATGCAGTACAGAACATAAAAAACAGTGGTGACTATCTCCAAAACAAAGAAATACCGACATCTAAACCTTGTCATTTGTTGCAAAACAAACCTCATCCCCCTACTTTTACCTCTTCAAAGATTTAAACCAAGATCATCCCACATATCGCTCGCGAATTGATGGCGTGTCTATGAATCGCTAGTACAAGGTAAATGATATTTTTGGAACAAGATCTGTCTTACTAGTAATGTAATGACATTCAAAACCTGCAACGCGCTTACGAGCAGACCTTACGCAATATCGGAGGTAATGTGTATTGGCGACAAAAAAGTTTTTTTGAGGGTTTAAATGCTCAGTCCATAGATATTCCTGCTCTATGGATGTAAGAGATGTAGAAGTGCCTAGGTGCCCACTATGTTCAGAGTTTACATTGGCGCCAACGATGAAAGGTTACCTACGGCGTCTCGGTTCCCATACCATTCTTACTAGAGTACTTGCCAGCTGAAAGCTGCAGGAACACTTATTCCTTTTTTAAATGTGTTACTCCCATACAGCGTGTGAAAGTGTGTGTAAAAAAATTTTATTTCGCTGGTTTAAGCAGTACTAGATGCTGTTCACTTTAATTTTTAAGCCTTTATCTTACCGACATGATAAGCAATCGTCAAGTCACTTGAGCCGTGTGTGGCTCGTGTTCCCGCCACCACCCTGTTTTTAACGTACTTCCACCTCACTAGGTTAATTTAAATTACTACTATCACTGAGTTGCTGCTTTCCTTGATCGTGAGCGGCGCTAGCAGCGCGTATCGATACATCCCCTCTCGTAGTATCTTTGCTCGATTGCTATTGCTTCCCGGTCGTTGTCTGTCGTAGGCAGTTCCCGTCGGGAGTCTGGGTCTGCCACTCAGTTTGAACGTGTCTGGAACGCAGTCCGCACCTGCCAGTTGGGGAGTTGCAAAGCGGCACTAGTGCAGTCGGGTTGGAGCAGCAGGGAGGTCTGCGTCGACATGGCTCGCCACGCCACACATCACTTGAGCCGGGCCACGGTCTTGGTGGATCGTCGGTCGGTCGTACTACCGGACGACGCGTTTTGGCTCGCCGATCGTTCATGAGTCGGCTGTGTGTGTGTGCGTCGACGCCCGATCTGTCTTCGTGCGTGCTTAGTGACTGTTGGGTATCGTCCAGGTCTGCGTGCAAGTGTTTGTCAGGTTGTGTGTGAAGTTGGCGTTACTTCCACTGACGACTATTTTAGTTGTTGTCGGCATTCTAAGAGGAGTCGGTCGGTTGTTGCGGACGAGGGAAGTTATCTCCGCGACGTGCAGTCGGATGGGTTCACTGGCAGCCCCTGCGCAGTGTCGGAGCATGTGTGGATCTGTCCGATCGCTACGAGCTCCGTGGTTCACCGACCCATGACTTCAAAGTTGAGTAGTGGTTTCAACTACCCAAGCCACGTCTATTAATGTTGTGGTGTTTTGTTTCGGTGGTTTGCTGTTGGGGAGGTTTTCCTGTGAGCAACACCATGTGTTTCTACTGCTGAAATTTAGCAGCCATGCGGTGCAATTAACTACAATGGTTGACTACAATTCGAGTGCAGCAGTGGAATTTTCTGCCTTGTGGTCGTTAGTGTTCTGATTACCTGCCCCGGCCACTAACGTAGTTTCAGGCAGCGTCCTTTCCTCACCTGTTGACGCTGTCCAACATGGTGTGTAATATCGACAGCTAATACATACCCCATTGTGGATTATCACGTTTGTAACCATTTTGTGTTTGAATTCTCATGTACCGATTGGTGGCAAGCAAGTCGTTTGTCGGTCAGTGCGTGGCTGTCCCCTGGTTGGGTTCCGACGGATCAAGTGTAGTTGGGTTCACCACCTGTCTAAGTGAACGAGGGCAGACCGACCTCCCTGGAGGCTTGTGAGTGCCGCCAGTGTTTAATTATCTGTTTTCAGCTACCTAAAAATTAAGGTTTATGGTTATTTTTCTTTTTTCTTAAAAATTTTGCAAAATTTATTCTTAAACTTATCTTTCAAGCTTAAACATTGCGGCCTTCTTCCTTTAAAAGATTATGGTAATGTATTTTAAAATTTTGAAACTTAGTTGTGGCCTTCAACCATTGGTATTGTACCTTGCATATGTTGTTCTATCTGCTTTGCCTTGAGGCTTTCCACTCAGCCGTGATATGTTTTTTTATTTATTTTATTTGCCTTATAATTGCATTTTTATCTTGTTGATTTTTAAGATTTCTTGTTTTTAAACACTGTGGCCTTCTGCCTTTGAAAGTCTATGGTAATATATTTTTAAAATTTTAAAACTTAATTGTGGCCTTCAGCCTTTGGTATTGCTCCTTGCATATGTTTGTTCTATCTACTTTGCTGTGATGTTTTTCTTTTTTTAATTATTTTATTGCTATCTTAATTGGATTTTTATCTTGTTGATTTGTTAAGCTTTCTTGTTTGGAGGCCTTCAGCCGTGAAAGAGTTGGATTCGGTAAAGATCCGGCTATGTGCTGCTTTGGTTGTAAAAGTGTTATTAAATTACAATTAGAAAATGAAACTGACCCCAACCAACTTGGCCCTTTCCACAATCCTAATTACCTGTTCTGCCCAGAGGGTTTAGCGGGCGTATCATCACTATCTCTCACAGCTGACTTTTACTAGTTCTAGCCGCGTAGCATGGGTAGGCCGCTGTTTACAAAAGTAAACAGTTGAATGTCGACCCATGTTTGTGTCTGTTCCCAACAAGAAAAGTGTGAAGCTGGAGATGTTGCTATGCAGTAACATGTCAAGCCTGTCAGATCGCGGCGGCGAGTGCCGCTTGGATTCGATTCCAGGTCGATCGAAGGCGTTTCTGCTGGTAATCCTCGATAATTTTTCCCAGTAGTTTCCACCACTCATCTAGGCACTGGTGGGCTGCACAAAGGTTTCTGTGCTTTACACGAGCATGAAGAAAAATAAGATACACGTCTACGTTAGACCACTAAAACAAAGATAACATTTAACACCAGTGAGCTTATTCGTTTATTAATCCGAGCGGAAACGCATCTGTAAATGAAATTCGCGAAAGCAGAAAGAAATTTTCGGGATTCTACATCTTTATGTATTACGTTTCTCAGCGCTGTCGTAAGGAATTAGCCCCTCCTAATACACTCCTGGAAATTGAAATAAGAACACTGTGAATTCATTGTCCCAGGAAGGGGAAACTTTATTGACACATTCCTGGGGTCAAATACATCACATGATCACACTGACAGAACCACAGGCAGATAGACACAGGCAACAGAGCATGCACAATGTCGGCACTAGTACAGTGTATATCCACCTTTCGCAGCAATGCAGGCTGCTATTCTCCCATGGAGACGATCGTAGAGATGCTGGATGTAGTCCTGTGGAACGGCTTGCCATGCCATTTCCACCTGGCGCCTCAGTTGGACCAGCGTTCGTGCTGGACGTGCAGACCGCGTGAGACGACGCTTCATCCAGTCCCAAACATGCTCAATGGGGGACAGATCCGGAGATCTTGCTGGCCAGGGTAGTTGACTTACACCTTCTAGAGCACGTTGGGTGGCACGGGATACATGCGGACGTGCATTGTCCTGTTGGAACAGCAAGTTCCCTTGCCGGTCTAGGAATGGTAGAACGATGGGTTCGATGACGGTTTGGATGTACCGTGCACTATTCAATGTCCCCTCGACGATCACCAGTGGTGTACGGCCAGTGTATGAGATCGCTCCCCACACCATGATGCCGGGTGTTGGCCCTGTGTGCCTCGGTCGTATGCAGTCCTGATTGTGGCGCTCACCTGCACGGCGCCAAACACGCATACGACCATCATTGGCACCAAGGCAGAAGCGACTCTCATCGCTGAAGACGACACGTCTCCATTCGTCCCTCCATTCACGCCTGTCGCGACACCACTGGAGGCGGGCTGCACGATGTTGGGGCGTGAGCGGAAGACGGCCTAACGGTGTGCGGGACCGTAGCCCAGCTTCATGGAGACGGTTGCGAATGGTCCTCGCCGATACCCCAGGAGCAACAGTGTCCCTAATTTGCTGGGAAGTGGCGGTGCGGTCCCCTACGGCACTGCGTAGGATCCTACGGTCTTGGCGTGCATCCGTGCGTCACTGCGGTCCGGTCCCAGGTCGACGGGCACGTGTACCTTCCGCCGACCACTGGCGACAACATCGATGTACTGTGGAGACCTCACGCCCCACGTGTTGAGCAATTCGGCGGTACGTCCACCCGGCCTCCCGCATGCCCACTATACGCCCTCGCTCAAAGTCCGTCAACTGCACATACTGTTCACGTCCACGCTGTCGCGGCATGCTACCAGTGTTAAAGACTGCGATGGAGCTCCGTATGCCACGGCAAACTGGCTGACACTGACGGCGGCGGTGCACAAATGCTGCGCAGCTAGCGCCATTCGGCGGCCAACACCGCGGTTCCTGGTGTGTCCGCTGTGCCGTGCGTGTGATCATTGCTTGTACAGCCCTCTCGCAGTGTCCGGAGCAAGTATGGTGGGTCTGACACACCGGTGTCAATGTGTTCTTTTTTCCATTTCCAGGAGTGTATAACTAGGCTGAGCGCCTGCAACGCCGGCCATCCGCGGAAAACACGAGTAAAGCGGGCCCCGGACCATGTAGGGGTATGCTTGCCTGTCCTTCTGTACACGCACACCTCATTGGCGGCCATCAGAAAGCCTCATTTACGCCTGAAAAGGTCGCGGTGTAGAGGAACCTAATTTCTCCCACGCAATACGTGACTTCTATGTTAGACTACTAAAACAAAGATAAAATTTAACACCAGGGAGCTTAATCGTTTATTCATCCGCGCAGAAATGCTGCTGTAAGTGCAATTCGCGAAAGCAGAAAAAAAATTTTCGGGATTCTACATCTTACGTTTCTCAGTGCTGTCGTTAGGAATTAGCTTCTCCTAACATAACTACATCTTACGTTTCTCAGCGCTGTCGTAAGGAATTAGCCCCTCCTAATATAACTAGGCCGAGCGCCTGCGACGCCGGCCATCCGCAGAAAAGACGTGTAAAGCGGGCCCCGGACCATGTAGGCGTCAGATTGCCGGTCTTTCTGTACATGCACACTTCATGGGTAGTCACCAGGAGGCCTCATTTGCGCCTGAAGAGGTCACGGTGTACACGAACCTAATTTCTTCCACGCAACATGTGACTGAAAATAGTCCGATGTATCGTGGAGCGGGCATCCTTTAATCCTTTCAGATCTGAATTTTTTTTAGAGGAAGACAAGTTTTTCTTTGTTCTCTAATCCTCTTACGCGACTTTTTAAAAATGTTTTTTGAGGCAATATTTATACACATGCACTGATCAGCCAGAACATTATGACCACCTTCCTAAAAGCCGACATGTCCATCTTTGGCACGAATAACATCGGCAATGGAAGCAATGAGGTATTGGTAAGTCGCTGGTGGGAGTTGGCACCATATCCGCACGCATATGTCACCCAATTCTCGTATGTTCCGAGGAAGAGGCTGAGGAGCTCTGACGCCACGTTCAGTCGCATCTTAGATGTGTGACGACGCGCGCATGTGCCAATGTTAACATCACGACATAGGCAACTACAACTGAAATGGGCACCTGATCATCGGCGTTGGACGTTGGAGCAGTGGCAGAGCTATGCATGGTCTGATTCCGATACCCTCTTCATCATGCCAATGGGAGAGCTCGAATCCGTCGTCTTCCAGGGGAACAGATGTGTTCTATCGGGTTCAGATCTGGCGAGTTTGTGGGTCGCACATCAATTGGAACCCACCACTGAGTTCTTCGAACCACTCCATCATGTTCAAATGGGTCAAATGGCTCTGAGCACTATGGGACTTATCATCTGTGGTCATCAGTCCTCCAGAATTTAGAACTACTTAAACCTAACTAACCTAAGGACATCACACACATCCATGCCCGAGGCAGGATTCGAACCCGCGACCGGAGCGGTCACGCGGTTCCAGACTGAACCGCCTAGACCGCACGGCCACACCGGCCGGCCTCCATCATGTTCCTTGCCTTGCTACATAGCTCATCATCTTGTCGAAAAATGTCATTGCCGTCGGGAAACATGATCGTGATGGAGGATCGTATGTGGTCTGCAACCAGTGTACTACTTTCACTGGCCGCCACGGTGCCTTGCATTAGCTCCACTGGACCCGTCGATGCCTACATGAATGTTCCCCAGAGTATAATGGAGCCGCCAACTTGTATCCGTCCCACATTACAGGTATCAAAGATCTGTAGATCTGTTCCCCTGGAAGACGACGGATTCGAGCTCTCCCATTGGCATGATGAAGAGGGTATCGGAATCAGACCATGCATAGCTCTGCCACTGCTCCAACGTCCAACGCCGATGATCAGGTTCCCATTTCAGTTGTAGTTGCCTATGTCGTGATGTTAACATTGGCACATGCGCGCGTCGTCGGCTGCAGAGGCCTTTTGTTAGGAATTTTTCGGCGCACCTTGTGTTCACACACTTGTACTCCGCCCAGTATTAAAGTCTTTGGTTAGTCCTGTTTTACCAGTCTGCCCAGCCTACGGCTTCCGAGTTCTGTCATGAGAGGTAGCCGCTCAACGCTACGACGTCTGGACGTAGTTTCCACCTTGGTTTCGTCACGTGTCGAAGACACTCACCACAGCACTCCTCGAACAGCCGACAAGTCGCAAAATTACCAAAATGCACGTGCCGAGTCTCCGGACCATCTCAATCTGCTCTCGGTCAAATTAAGACAGATAGCGCGCTTTCTCCATTCTGCACACGGATAGCACGCTCACTTATATTACGTGCACAGTGCGTGTGCCTGACTAGCAGTTAATTTATTAATTTTGAAATATTCTTTGTTGTAATAAATAAACTGATAATTCATTAATTTCCATGCAAAATAACAATAATAACATTCAGTTATGCAGCGGATTGTAACTAACCAACCACTTCCACGTATTCTGCTGGCCACAAGCTGCTACGTACTGCTACATTCACTTGTTGATATTTTTATACTTATGCCCAACAGATGGCACCACTTGTGCATGGTGAAAAGGTTGAACATTCACAAATGTCCTTGAGGAAAAATAATTCTGTTGCAATTAATACACAGTAGACGTTAATGTAAACAATCGCCGAGGCTCGGAAGGCGTTCGCACCGAGTGAGCCACCTGGGCCAGGAGGCGAGCGATTCCGCTTACCCTCTTCATCAGTCAGATGCCCATTCCGGTGCCATCGTAGCAGCCCTGGCGCTGTCCACCATCAACGTACCTCTGAGACTTCGACCGACCCAGGAACTCTTCAAGTCCTCGGCCATCCATTAGGGTCACGTGATCCCCGACGCCGCTCATCAATAAGCACCAGAGTAACTGTTTTGTTGTTTAACTCTTCCGGCATCGCTCAACTTCCGTCTGTGTCTGGAGTTACTATTTTCTTGTACCATTAGAACACTAGTCATGTTTTTTCCTTCTTGTCGACCTCAGAATCAGGCAGTAGATCGTTTTATGCCAGAAGAGACATTGTGTTGGCAATGCAGACTTAATAAAATCCTTAGAAGTGATTGGGACTTTTTCTGTCTCTAGTCCGCGGACATAGCACCTCCCGCATGCTACGAGTAGTACGTATTCTGCCACCGATCCACTTAATCCAGTCCCAAAACTGAAGGTCAAAATTTAAAGCCTCTTTGCGGGACAAGCCTCCTCTTCGAGGGAACAGCCTTTTCTTTCCTCTTTTCCTAATTCAATTCAGCCTGCACTTTTTCCTTTCATTTTTGCTGTGAATAAAATATTGTGTATGAAAGTCTCCTGCTTTTGCAGTTCACTCTCTTTCCCTCATTATAGTTGTTAGTTTATCCCAAACCACTACATAAAATGTCATTCCCTGATTTTTAAACACGTGAATAAACCTTTTCCTTTCTCTGTAAAGCTCTCACCTAAGTTTTACAAGTCCTATTCCATATCTTGCGGCTGTAATCACACGAAGACCAAACAGGTCCTCAGCCAAATCCTCTCCATTACCTTTTACAGACTTTCATTCCCGAAACCTTAACATACGCTTGGCTTCATGTAAATTTAAGATAATTGTCCTGGTTGATGGCGTCTCTTTATTCTCTGTTTCTTTGGTTCTGGAATCATTACCAGCGTCAAAACTTCTCTGGCCATTGTACACTGCCGTATGTTATGCTGGATGGTCTCGATATTAATGATGAAATCTTGTGGGTGGTTAGGCTGCGTCATAACAGCCATCAACCAGTAGAATTCTGAAGAAGATTTCAGGAAAGAGATCGAAACATCAAGTACTGAAGAGGTCTGAAGAGGAATATGACGCAGCCTAATGACTCAGAAGACGTTATCATTAATGCAAATGGCCACGACTGCTTCCTCGTATTTCATTGCAACTATTGTGTTCTTTACTTCTGTCATTATGGTTGTTGATCCTTTTTCTCAAAACCTGAAGACAGTGCAACAAAAAGGTGACGTCCTTCTCTGTTTCATTAAAAAGGCTCACCAGCACAATGGCCTCTTTGACGGAGTGTAACCGTCGCATTAAGATAATTCGGATCAGTTATCAGATGGCATCGTTCTGTTGTGTAGATGTGTCTATGTGTGTATGTGTGTGTGTGTGTGTGTGTGTGTGTGTGTGTGTGTGTTTTGGAGTGGAAAGGGGAGAAGGGTTGGGTCGCCCGCTCTCCGTCAATGGTTGGTTCCACAGGCACTTGAGTCGTTTACCGGGACGCAGCCAACAGCCCCGTCGGGAGCTCTCTGCAGAAGTTCCCGCCAGCCAGACAGTTCAGTGAGCATAGCCCCAGCACAGACGCACCACCCACGACGCTAACAACTGAAACGGACTCTCCTAAGACGTCTCAATGCCGCACTTTAGCCACTATGTTACTGTGATCAAAGATCGAGGGTCATAACTGACCTAAAGAGCTCAGTGTTCTATATGGCCCGCTGGACGCCAGAGGTAAAAGGAAGACAAAAAGAAATATGGTGCACGTGATGAAGCAGTACCTAAAGGACTACTGTGGGTCCACGGAGGTGTGACGAAGAAACATTCTAGATAACGTCTTCAACGAGCAATACTGTATTATAAAACATACGAAATACCTGTAAGCAGGTACCTAGTTCTCTGTAAGCATGCTACGCGAACCTTTTTGGAAAACAATGCCTCCGAATTCTTTATTCTGTTCTCAGATTCGGTTGAGGTATTACGTGCCATACACAGAGGGGTACAGAAAAATGTAGACAGCCTTTTATAGTCAATATTAGTGGAATAAAATGACATGCCGCTACAACTGTTGCACGGAAGAAAGGATATTTTATGTGTTCAAAATGACCACCACGAGCAGCCAAACAACGTCAATGCCGTTGAACTGTTGAGCAAACTACGGCTGTCAGTGTTGCCGGTGTGATAACCGTACATGACGCCTGATGGTTTCTCGTAGCTTGTTCCGTGTAGCTGACGTCTGTTGATCAACTTCATTTTTCAAGGTCACCCCATAGTTAAAAGGTGTCAAGTCGGGAGACCGTGGTGTGTACTCAACAGCTCCTCTTCGATCTATCGATCGTCGAGATAGATTTTCATCCAAGTACGCATCTCTGTGGTGGTGAGGCGGAGCGCCATCTTGTTGTAGGTAAAATCTTTTACTTCCAAACGTCTCTTGTACGGCAGGTAAAATCGATGTTTTGCAGCATATAAAGATACACCTCACCAGTTACGGTACCTCCAAAGAAGGATTAGCCAATCAAACCCTGCGATGAATGACCACTCCACACATTAACAACCGGTAGATTAACATGTTTATCCACGTGAACGTGAGGATTTTCAGGAACCCAGTACACGCAGTTGTGGTGGTTTACGTCACCGTTCAGTTCGAATTGCGCGTCGTCAGACCAGGTGACCATCCCTGCAAACCGTTCATCCTCGCGAAGCATGCCTTCAAACCCCTCGCAGTACTCGATCCTTTGACCTAGATCATCCTCGTTCACAGCGTGCAACGATCTTGGAATGTATGCTTTCCACTTTGCAGCTTTCGAAATTCACCGTACACTTGATCCGCTTACCCCTCATTCACGTGCACCCTGCTTCAAGATACTTGAGGAGACCGAGTAAAATGTTGCAACACAGCAGCGCTAGTAGCTGGACTTGTTGATATTTTTGGTCGGCAGACCTTACCTTATCCACATCCTGAACAGTACCGGCAGCTTCAGTTTTATCCCGAATACGATAAATTATTGTACGTGTTCCTGGCTGATTTTTTTCCACATTCCGTCTTTGCCGTTGTACCTCCATCATGTTTTTGCACTTCCAGTACCACTTCAACACAGCCTTGCGTTGCTCAAACGACAATCTTACTTCATTCATTGCTACACTGTCATCTGCTGGAAACACGTGCCAAGACCTGATGAGAAAGCAGTGGACTACGCTGCCGCGCAAAATTGCAATGATATGTCATTTTGTTCCAGAGAGTGTCTACGTTTTTCTGAACACCTCTCTACATTATTCGATCGACTTTCTCGCTTCACTTACAAAAGTTACAATGCTCTGCTACTAGAGGGCTCCGAATTGTAGCGTGTAGCATAGTGATGTGTAACGCAACTATATCAGTGCGTGAGAAACAACGTGCTGTAATCGAGTTTCCAACTTGAACAGCCTTCGTCTACCGTGGAGCAGCCTTCTATGTTTGATGAAATATATATATATATATATATATATATATATATATATATATATATATATATATATTATGTAAAAAATATTAAAATTGTTAATGGATTTAAATACACTCCTGGAAATTGAAATAAGAACACCGTGAATTCATTGTCCCAGGAAGGGGAAACTTTATTGACACATTCCTGGGGTCAGATACATCACATGATCACACTGACAGAACCACAGGCACATAGACACAGGCAACAGAGCATGCACAATGTCGGCACTAGTACAGTATATATCCACCTTTCGCAGCAATGCAGGCTGCTATTCTCCCATGGAGACGATCGTAGAGATGCTGGATGTAGTCCTGTGGAACGGCTTGCCATGCCATTTCCACCTGGCGCCCCAGTTGGACCAGCGTTCGTGCTGGACGTGCAGACCGCGTGAGACGACGCTTCATCCAGTCCCGCCCTGTGTGCCTCGGTCGTATGCAGTCCTGATTGTGGCGCTCACCTGCACGGCGCCAAACACGCATACGACCATCATTGGCACCAAGGCAGAAGCGACTCTCATCGCTGAAGACGACACGTCTCCATTCGTCCCTCCATTCACGCCTGTCGCGACACCACTGGAGGCGGGCTGCACGATGTTGGGGCGTGAGCGGAAGACGGCCTAACGGTGTGCGGGACCGTAGCCCAGCTTCATGGAGACGGTTGCGAATGGTCCTCGCCGATACCCCAGGAGCAACAGTGTCCCTAATTTGCTGGGAAGTGGCGGTGCGGTCCCCTACGGCACTTCGTAGGATCCTACGGTCTTGGCGTGCATCCGTGCGTCGCTGCGGTCCGGTCCCAGGTCGACGGGCACGTGCACCTTCCGCCGACCACTGGCGACAACATCGATGTACTGTGGAGACCTCACGCCCCACGTGTTGAGCAATTCGGCGGTACGTCCACCCGGCCTCCCGCATGCCCACTATACGCCCTCGCTCAAAGTCCGTCAACTGCACATACGGTTCACGTCCACGCTGTCGCGGCATGCTACCAGTGTTAAAGACTGCGATGGAGCTCCGTATGCCACGGCAAACTGGCTGACACTGACGGCGGCGGTGCACAAATGCTGCGCAGCTAGCGCCATTCGACGGCCAACACCGCGGTTCCTGGTGTGTCCGCTGTGCCGTGCGTGTGATCATTGCTTGTACAGCCCTCTCGCAGTGTCCGGAGCAAGTATGGTGGGTCTGACACACCGGTGTCAATGTGTTCCTTTTTCCATTTCCAGGAGTGTATTTTTGTTATTTACTCTTTCAGTACGAGTACGAACTTTGTTGTAGAACCCCTTATTTACGTGTGGTAATAAAAATTCATTTAGACAGATTCAAGCACATTTAAAATTAAGTGAACCTTAGCAACCCTCTCATGCTGATAAATTCATACTTACTGATTAAGAACATTTAGTTGAAAATTGTATAACTTAAATTTTTTTACGTATTTCGGCCTTGGCACACATTTTCTAAATGCAGTGTTTTTTTTTTAAATATTTACTGAATTCTTTCCCGGCGTTAGCTATGGAACACAAGACTGTCTCTGTTAGCATAAAATGGTTCAATATTTCCAAGCCGACCTGAACGTTTAATTATCATTGACAAAACACACTTCACTATACGTTTAAGTTATTTGCTTTAGAAATTGAAAGAACCAACAGATTAACAACTTCAACGTTAATTATCCGCCTATGAATGCACAAATGTAAAACCAGTAATAAATTCCGTCAGCCTCAGGATCGCTGTAAAAGAAAAATATTTCATAATTCACTGCTAATTTTATCTGCTCCCGATTTACGGGTTTGGTTAATTTTTTAGCGGAACAATTTTTTTAAATGTGCCGCCGCTGCAAATCATTCGGTCGCGGCACAGCCCAGCAACACCAACGATAATCGTTAAAAATGCTGAAAATTCTTTAAAGAAATATTGTAGATGACATGGGCAAGCTAATTTACATTAGTAATACACAATTTTGATAAATTATAATGTATTTAGACGATAACAATAATTAAACTTACATTATTTTGTAATTCCTCCTCTAATGGCGGCTAAAGATAGATATAGACAAAAGAAGTCTACTGATTCATAAAATGCTACGTCACAGGTTCCTCTCTCTCTCAGCTCTCGAGGAAGACGACGAAGAATACACACTACGTGGTGCTTTTTATACTACTGCTGACCATTAACATCTCTTTGTAATCCTACAACATTATTCTCCTCTGTGGCTATATTTTACATTTTTTTTTCATCGCAGATATTAACATATTTCGTAATTACATTATGAGTATAAAAATATTACAATCATAAATACATGGAGAATATTATTACAGAAAATATTACAATAATAACGAATGTCCTTTATACAAAATTAAATAATATTTTTTTTGTTAAACAATTACAGTACATACGAATTGCTTCATAGCGGCGTACATAGTACAATTAAATGTCATTTCATTTTATTAATAGTGTGTGTGCTGCCAGGGAACGTTACACATGACAATGACAGACAGCATATAAGGGCTGGTACATCTGCAACTATCGGACGTCCTGGGTTCACTGTAGTCGTTCATTCTCCGTAGAGCCCCGACTTGGCCCCACCCGATTTTCGTCTGTTTTCAGAACTTAAATACACCTTTGAGGACTTCACTTTAATAGTCAGAAACGGTGTCAGCAGAGGTGAGGTTGTGGCTCCGTCAACAAAGTCAAACATAGTACATTGACGATATCAAGTGACGTTATCAACAAACTAGTCTCTCCATAGAAGAAATGAGTTCGTCGCCAATTTGGCTATGTTGAAAAGTACACTGAGCTGACAACAATCGTTGGATACCTCCTAATATCGTGTCGGAGTTCGTTCTGCCAGGCGTGGTGCAACTACTCGACATGGCATGGACTTAACAAGTCGTTGGCAGTCCCCTGCAGAAATACTGAGCCACGCCGCTTCTATACCCATCCATAATTGCGATCGTCTTGCCGGTGCGGGATTTTGTTCGCGATCTGGCCTCTCGATTATGTCCCATAAATGTTCGATAGATGGCCAGATCATTCGCTCGAATTGTCCAGAATGTTCTTCAAACCATTCGCGAACAGTTGTCGCATTGTGATGCATAAGAGTTCGGTAGTTCTTTGGGAACACGAAGTCCACGAGTGGCTGAAAATGGTCTCTAAGAATCCGAAAGTAACCGTTTCCAGTCAATGATCGGTTCAGCTGAACCAGAGGACCCAGTCCATTCCTTGAAAACACAGCACACACCATTACAGAGCCACCACCACGACCTTGTACAGTGCCTTGTTGACAATTTGGGTTCATGGCTTCGTGGGATCTGCGCCAAACTCGAACCTTACCATCAGCTCTTACCAACTGAAATCGGGACTCATCTGACCAGGCCACAGTTTTCCAGTCGTCTAGGGTCCAACCGATATTGTCACGAGCTCAAGAGAGGCGCAGCAGGCGATGTAGCGTTGTTAGCAAAGACACTCGCATCAGTCCTCTGCTGCCACAGCCCATTAACGCCAAATTTAGCCGCACTGTCCTAACGGATACTTTCGTCGTACTTCCCACATCAATTTGCGCGGTTATTTAACGCACTGCTACTTGTCTGTTAGCATTGAAAAAGTTACAAAAGTTGACCGGGTCACCATTTCAGACACTGTTTTTCGACGTTAGGTGAGCAATTGGCTTTTGCAGTCTGTGAGTTATGCAGAGTTTGATAACGAAATACTCTTTTTTATGGTGGAGCATTGCTGCAGTTCTTGGAGGATGTGTACGAGAACGTGAACAATCGACGATGTTCTTTTGAAACTCAAAGAGCCTCTGTATGTTGTGAGAGCATGAGTGTGATTTGCAACTAGTGCAACACGAAATATTAAACCCATCTTTCTCTACCATAGCAATTTAATATCCACAAAGAGATGCTGAAATAAATTTTCATTTCAATTATTTTCAGGTGGTGGTGCCCCATTGCTCTTATATATTGGAAAAATGATATATCAGCGCCTTGAGCTGCTGGTGGAACACTTAATTTCCACAACCAGTTGCAGTCGTCTGTCCGTCATCACGCTCCCATATACCAAATAAAATGCAATGTCACGTACTCATGTAAAAGTATTCACAGCATCATACTAAACGAAATGTGAAATCGTTATCGTCAGGTGGTGTTATCTTACTTTATACACTGAATATAAAAGTATGCCATAAGATAGTGATGTGACTCATTACGAAAGCCCACATGGTTCACATCTGCACAGGGTTACCTGTTATCATATCGTAACATAAATTACATCTTCGGTCTATGGAAACTGTGGTAGGTAGTGTACTCATTCATGTTAACTCTGTAATCGGCGTTAACACTGTGAACAGATTCATACCACGTAGAGGCGTCTGAAGATCTGACCACTGTTTATTGATAGAGCCATAGATGGTCTAGAGGTCTATTACATCCGTCAATATCACTTAGCGGGCCGGTATCCGATGGAATCGAAGCCCAAAGAGAATTGCTGGTTAGAGACGAATGAAGAATGATTCACGATAATTTCTTGCACGCAATAGGCGCAAGACGCATTAAAATGATCGTCAAATAATCTCAGAACTGTGACATTCTGTGAGGAGTAATAAATTAATAACTGAACGCAATACGCGTTCCGCCGATATTCTATGAAGAGTAATTAATTAATAATTGAACGCAATACGCGTTCCGCCGTTACATCACTACAAAATGATCTGCTGACTTCCCTATTTCAGCCAACACGATCTGAAACACTGTGTAATTTGTAAACACTAGGAGAACTTACAATTATAAAAATGATAATACTTTTATTTTCACAAGTCCATCTTGATCACATAGATTTCTTTGCACTTTATCACCGGTTTCAGCTTATCGCCATCTTCAGATCGTTAAAATATTCTGATATAAAGTATCGTCAAGTCAAACATATGCTTATCGTCATCTTCAGATCGTTAAAATATTCTGATATAAATCATCGTCAACATATGTTTAACTTGACGATGATTTATATCAGAATATTTTAACGATCTGAAGATGGCGATAAACCGAAACCGGTCATAAAGTGCAAAGAAATATATGGGTTCAAGGCGGACTTGTGAAAATAAAAGTGCTAAAAATAAAATGATCGCTTACTCATATACAGACGTTATGTCTTCAATTGATAAAATGATAATCAATTATGTTTTAGATTTGTTTCATATTTAATTCTAAGAACAAGACCAGCAAACATCTAAACATTTATAATAAGCACCTACTCAATAAGGCAGGCTGAGGAAGAAGACATACGAAAAATATGCAGAGCTACGCTCTTACCACCAATAGAAGAGAAAAACCAATTCTTTACTTCTCTTAGAAGAGAAAAACAAACCTTTCAGCCACAGGCTGATTTTATGTCGGTGGTTTTCTCTTTTGATTAGTTTTATATTAAATGGTTCTTGATAACAAAGATTTACGTCAACCTTTCATGTGTTCAAAGAAAATAAACCGCACAGAAGCTCGGGAAACAGGTTCCTATTGAATATTAAATAAAAGTAAAGCGTTTGCATGTTGTACCTAGAAGGCGAAATAAGCTTACAATTTTTGACGAATTTCTAATTGATCAAATAATAAATATTTTAAGATGGATTATTTGTTCCTCATTCATTCCTCAATACACCTTTAAACCTGTTGTTTGCTATTGATACTCCTTTCTCCTCATTCCTAAAAGAAATGAGTGTTCACAAGCTGCTGGCTACTCACTAACATCTTCTTGGCTGTTCTCCCTGCAGTACAAAACAGCAGAACCTCTGGTAAGAGGGAGCAGCGCCTGACGCAGTGATACCGTGCAGTAATCTGACGATAATTGGTACAGAAAGGCCGGCAGACTGCCTAGTCTCCTTTTTTGGAGAATGGCGGCGCGGCTGCCGCCTCATTAGCAGAAAAGCTCGTCCGTGCAGCAGGCACCACGTGGGCGGCAGCGGGCGCGCTGTCGGCCAGATGCGACGCCTCGCCCGTCCAGGTCGCGTAACCACGCCGGCAGACGCCGGCAAAGTGATTTAGGGGCGGCAATCAGCGCAATGGGCCACCGGCTCCCTCTCCCCGCCCGCCAACTGTCGCTGCGGCGCCTCGTACATTCAGCTGGAGGCAGCGCTAATCGTAAATGGCCTTCGGAACGAATGTTCGTAAAGTGTACCGTACAGACGCCGTGAAAGTCAACTTTTATTGGTGCGGAAAACTTTGAAATGTATAACGGCAACAGTGCTCTCTCATGTGAGATTAGCACATACGAACATACCACCCCTTCCACAGAATTTTCTCTCACAGTACGGTTTTTCGTGCTTGCAAAAAGGTCTGTTGTTCTCGTGACAAAATTGTGTTGTCAGAATGGACTAAGGCTATTTTCAGGATTTCGTGCCTCAATCTGTAAACATGAAATCCTTGTAGGATCACTATGTCGTCCGTCAGTCAGTCAGTCAGTCTGTCTGCCTGTCTGACTATTTGGACCCCTTGCTATCCGGAAGGTTAAACGTATTAAGTTCAAATTTATGTCACATATTAAGGTCTACGGACTCTTGAATACGCAAAAATTTTAAGCTTTCAACTCGTCTGAAATTAAACCGTGGTTGAGGAGTAGCGTCTTTGATTAATAAACAAAACGTCCTCGGTCCCGGCTTCCAAACACGTCACCGCTTATATTTTGATTAATTTGGGTTCGGTTGTTTGAGGGAAGAGAACAAACAGCGAGGTCATCGGTCTCATCGGATTAGGGAAGGACGGGGAAGGAAGTCGACCGTGCCCTTTCAGAGGAACCATCCCGGCATTTGCCTGGAGCGCTTTAGAAAAATCACGGAAAACCTAAATCAGGATGGCCGGACGCGGGATTGAACCGTCATCATTGACGGCCGAAGATTTTCGGCATAAGAAGTGATCCTCATTCCACCAATAGCATTTCCAAAGAGGGCGAAGGAGGAGACAGAGGTTCAGGACACTCTCTTGTCCTTCGGGTGGGTACCTGCCCCAAAACGCGGAAGAATTAGTAACGACCAACAGAATGAGAATGCAATGGAAACCACTGCATAATATTAAGTACGCACATACAGTGTATCCACAGGACAAGTGGCCTGTAATTGCAAAAGTGTCATGACGATCTCTCCATTGGCGAAAGATTCCGGAATAGGCGCCCATTCGGATCACCGGGGGGGGGGGGGGGGGGCCATCAGTCGCCTAGAACTTAGAATTAATTAAACCTAACAAACCTAAGGACATCACACACATCCATGCCCGAGGCAGGATTCGAACCTGCGACCGTAGCGGCGCTCGGTTCCAGACTGCAGCGCCTAGGACCGTATTGTTAACAGTTGAGTGTTGGGGTAGTTCTTATCAGAATCGACAGCATACCAACACCGACAACGAAAGTTCAAGTATACATCCCGACGTCGCAAGCTGAGGATGAAGAGATAAAGTATATGAGGATATGCAATGGGTAATAGAGTACGTAAATAGGGATGAAAATCCAATAGTCATGGGGGACTGGAATGCAGTTATACGGGCAGATGTGGAAGATAGGAAAATATGGGCTTCGGACAAGGAATGAGAGAGCAGAAAGAATAATTGACTTTTGTAATAAATTTCAGCTAGTATTAGCGGATACTCAGTTCAAGAATCACAAGAGGAGGAGGTATACTTAGAAAAGGCCGGATGATACAGGAAGCTTTCAGTTGGATTACATCGTGGTCAGGCAGATTCCGAAATCAGATACTGGATTGTGAGGAGTACTCAGATCGCAATATAGTAGTGATGAACAGTAGGCTGAAGTTTGAGATTAGTAGGAACAGTCATGCGCAAAGAAGTGGGATACGGATGTACTAAGGAATGACGAGACATGCTTGAAGTTCTCTAAGACTGTAGATACACGAATGAAGAATAGACCAGTAGGCAGTGGAGACTTGAAAAGGAACGGACATCTCTAAAAAGAGATATCACAGAAGCTGGTAAAAAACATAGATACAAAGAAGGTAACTACGAATAAGCCATTGTTAACAGAAGAAATACTTCAGTTGATCTATGAAAGAAGAAAATACAAAAATGTTCAGGGAAATTCAGAGATATAGAAATACACGTCGCTGAGGAATGAAATAAATAGAAAGTGCAGAGATGCTAAGATGGGATGGCTGCATGAAAAATCTAAAGAAATCGATAAAGAAATGGTTGTCGGTAGGACTGACTCAGCATATAGGAAAGTCAAAACATCCTTCAGTTAAATTAAAAACGAGGGTGGTAACATTAAGAGTGCAACGGGAATTAAACTGTTAAATGCAGAAGAGAGAGCCGATAGGTGGAAAGAGCACACTGAAAGCCTCTATGAGGGGGAATATTTGTCTGATGTGATAGAAGAAGGAACAGGAGTCGATATTGATGAGGTAGGGGATCCAGTATCACAATCAGCTTTTGAGAGAGCTTTGGAGGACTTCAGATCAAATAAGCCAGAAGGGATAGATAACATTATCAGAATGTCTAAAATCATTGGAGGAAATGGCAACAAGATGACTATTTACGTTGGCATGAAGAATATATGAGACTGGCGACACACCACGTGACTTTCGGAAAAATATCACCACACAATTCCGAAGGCTGCAAGAGCCGACAAGTGCGAGAATTATTGCATAATCAGCTTCTAAGTTGCTTACAAGAAAAATGTACAGAAGAATGGAAAAGAAATTGGAAGATGTGTTAAATGATGCTCAGTTTGGCTTTAGGGAAGGTAAAGGCACCAGAGAAGCAATTCTGACGTTGCGGTTGATAATACACACATCAAGAAAAGTTTTGCATCACCTCGGTTCCCAGAACTCCTGAAGATAGACGTTGACTGTGGATATTGTGTCACAGACACCTTCCCTTTGACTGTTCAGAGATGTCACCGAACCCGCCCAAAGATGTAAACAACGATGCATGAGCAGTGCCTATTAGACGGAAGGGGTCCGACAGCCGATCAGTTCTAGTCATTCCACCAGGAAGGAGGTACACAGTTCGTGTTGACTGTAGTTCAACCATGGCTAGACGGTCAATAACGCACTGCTACTTTGTGCCAGGAAGGGCTCTCAACAAGGAAGTGTCCAGGCGACTCGGAGTGAACTAAAGCGATGTTGTTCGAACATGAAGGAGATACAGAGAGACAGGAACTGTCGATGACATTCTCGCTGAGGCTGCCCAAGGGCTACTACTGCAGTGGATGACCGCTACCTACGAATTATCGTTCGGAGGAACCCTGACAGCAACGCCACCGTGTTGAATAATGCATTTCGTGCAGCCACAGGACATCGTGTTACGACTCAAACTGTGCGCAACAGGCTGCATGATGCGCAACTTCACTCCCGACGTCCATAACGAGATCCATCTTTGCAACCACGACACCATGTAGTGCGGTACACAAAGGCCCAACAACATGCCGAATAGACCGCTCAGAATTAGCATCACGTTCTCTTCACCGATGAGTGTCGCTTATGCCTTCAACCAGACAATCGTCGGAGACGTGTTTAGAGGCAACCCGGCCAGGCTGAACGCCTTAGACACACTGACCAGCGAGTGCAGAAAGGAGGAAGTTCCCTGCTGTTTTCGGGTGGCATTATGTGGGGCCGACGTACGCCGTTGGTGGCCATGGAAGGCACCGTAACGGCTGTATGATACGTGAATGCCGTCCTCCGACCGATAGTGCAACCATATCGGCAGCATATTGCGGAAGGCATTCGTCTTCATGGACGACAATTCGCGCCCACATCGTTCACATCTTGTGAATGACTTCCTTCAGGATAACGATGTCGCTCGAATAGTGTGGCCAGTATGTTCTCCAGACATGAACCCTATCGACATGTCTGGGAAAGATTGAAAAGGGCTGATTATGGACGACGTGACCCATCAACCACTCTGAGGGATCCACGCCAAATCGCCGTTGAGGAGTGGAGCAATCTAGACCAACAGTGCCTTAATAAACTTGTGGATAGTATGCCACGACGAATACAGGCATGCATCACTGCAAGAGGACATGCTACTAGGTATTAGAAGTACCGTTGTGTACAGCAATCTGTACCACCACCTCTGAAAGTCTCGCTGTATAGTGGTACAACATGCAATGTGTAGTTTTCATAAGCAATAAAATGGCCGGAAGTAACGTTTATGTTGATCTCTATTCCAATTTTCTGTACAGGTTCCGGAACTCTCAGAACCAAGGTGATACAAAACTTTTTTTGATTTGAGTAGAAAACAGACGAAAGAAAAATCAAGACACATTCATAGGATTTGACGACCTGGAGAAAGCGTTCGACAATATAAAATGGTGCAAGATATTCGACATTCTGAGAAGTATAGGGGTAAGCTATAGGGAGAGACGGGTAATATACAATACGTTCAAGAGCCAAGAGCGAATAATAAGAGTGGACGACCAAGAACGAAGTTCTCGGATTAAAAAGGATGTAAGACAGGGGTATAGTCTTTCGTTCCTACTGTTCAGTCTGTACACCGAAGAAGCAATGATACAAATATAAGAAAGGTTCAGGAGTGGAATTACGATTCAAGGTGAAAGGATATCATTGATACGATTCGCCGATGACATTGCTATCCTGAGTCATAATGAAGAAGAAATACGTGATCTTCTGAATGGAATGAACAGTCTAATAAGAGCATAATGTGGACTGAGAGTAAATCGAAGAAAGACGAGGGTAATGACAAGTAGCAAAAATGAGAACAACGAGAAACTTAACATCAGGATTGATGGTCACGCGGTAGATGATGTTAAAGAATCCTACTTTCTAGGCAGAAAAATAACTAGTAACGGACTGTGCAAGGACGACATCAAAAGCATACTAGCAATGGCAGAGAGAGCATTCCTGGCCAAGAGAAGTCTACTAGCACCAAAAATAGGCCTGAAATTGAAGAAGAAATTCCTGAGAATATAAATTGTGTGGTAGTGAAACATGGGCTGTTGAAAACCGGAAGAGAAGAGAATCTAAGCATTAGATATGTGGTGCTATAAGCGGTTGTTGAAAAGTAGGTGGATTGAAAAGGCGAGGAATGAGGAGGTTCTGCGCAGAATCGGAGAGGAAAGAAATATGCGGAAAACACTGACGTGAAGAAGGGACAGGATATAGCACATCTGCTGAGACATCAGGGAATGACTTCCATGGTACTAGAGGGAGCTGTAGATGGTAAAAACTGTAGAAGAAGGCAGAGATTGGAATACATACTGTAAATAAATGAGGACGTGGGTTGCAAGTGCTATTCTGAGATGTAGAGGTTGGCATAGGAAAGGAGTCAATAAAGTTATCAAGATGCAAGATTTCAAAATAGAAGTAAAGGGAAAAAAATCCGAAAATTGTTAATTTTTAATTATACAATACGAAAAAATGAATTTTTTATCCATCTGTCTGTTTGTCTGTCCGTCTATTAAGATATTTTTTCTCTGGAACAGTTTGGTGTACGGAGTTCAAATTACTAGGGTACATGGTCCCACGGCGCCGTAAAAATTGTAAGCTTCTAATTTTATGCAGTCAAAAGAAAGGGCCATTTGTGTCACATATTTTGTTACTCGTAAACACACTCGTCAAAACCTAAAGGGTGCTTCTCGTTGACTTACAATCATTATGTTTTGCAGGAAGCAAGGTTTCGCAGTACAAGTAAAAAGTCTGTAACTAGTTAAACTGTATTTATATCACACAAAAATATCTTCTGCCTTTTGAATATACATTGCATTCGTAATCCGTCAGAAGAACAGTAGACGAATATTACTGCATGGAAACGTAAAATTTAAGTTTTGGTCATGTTTTAGAAAATAAAAATAATGTTTTAATAAATCTTCTCTCGCTAGACGTATAAGCTAAAGTCCCTTGGTCCCTTCTTTTTGTATGCCCAGACTAGTCTGAGGAACTACTGCAGATGTTTTGATACGGTCTTGGAATTCCCGGGATCAATATCTTGCCACAATCGATATTGATTTGGGGGGGGGGGGGAAAGGGGGGGCATCCGTCTTCTGACTGGTTTGATGCGGCACGACACAAATTCCTCTCCTCATCTTCATCTCAGAGTAGCACTTGCAACCTACTTCCTCAATTGTTTGTTGGATGTATTCCGATCGCTGTCTTCCTTTACAGTTTTTGCAGTTTTTGCTCTCTACAGCTTCCTCTAGTACCATGGAAGTCATTCCCTCAGTTCTTAACAAATGTCCTATCATCCTGTCCCTTCTCCTTAACACTGTTTTCCACATGTACCTTTCCTCTCCGATTCTGCTCAGAACCTTCTCATTCCTTACCTTATCAATCCACCTAATTTTCAACATTCTTCTGTAGCACAACATCTCAAATGCTTCTATTCTCGTCAGTTCCGGTTTTCCCACAGTCCATGTTTCACTACCAAACATACATTCTCAGAAATTTGTTCCTCAAATTAAGGCCGATATTTGATATTAATAGGCTTGTCTGGGGCAGGAATGCCCTTTTTGCCATTGCTAGTTTGCTTTTGATGTCCTTTTCGGTCCGTCCGTCATTGGTTATTTTACTGCCTAGGTAGCAGAATTCCTTAACTTCGTGGCCATCAACCGTGATATTAAGTTTCTCGCTGTTCTCATTTCTGCTACTGCTCATTACTTTCGTCTTTCTTCGATTTATTCTCAATCCATATTCTGTACTCTTTACATTGTTTATTCCATTCAGCTGATCATGTAATTCTTCTTCCCTTTCACTCAGGATACCCATGTCATCAGCAAATCGTATCAATGATATTCGTTCACCTTGAATTTTAATTCCACTCCTGAAATTTTCTTTTATTTCCATCACTGCTTCCTCAGTGTAAAGATTTAACAGTAGGGGCAAAAGGCTACTTCCTTGTCTTACGCCCTTTTTAATACGAGCACTTCGTTCTTGGTCGTCCACTCTTGTTATTCCCTCTTGGCTGTTATACATATTGTACATTACCCGTCTCTCCCTACAGCTTACCCCTACTTTTCTCAGAATTTCGAGCATCTTGCAACATTTTAGATTGTCGAAGGCCTTTTCCAGGCCGACAGATCCTATGAACGTGTCTTGCTTCCATTATCAACCGCAACGTCAGAATTGCCTCTCTCGTGCCTTACCTTTTCTAAAGCCAAACTGATCGTCATCTAGCACATCCTGAATTTTCTTATCCATTCGTCTGTATAATATTGTTGTCATCAACTTGGATGCATGAGCTGTTAAGCTGATTGTTCGATAATTCTCGGACTCGACAGCTCTCGCAGTCTTCGTATTGTGTGAATGATATTTTTCCGAAATATCGATATCGATAGCAGGCAGAAATCGCTGATATTGTCGATTTCCTGGATGGTTGAACTACCTATGAACATAACTAAGTTTCTGCAGAACGCTCAGTGCGTGAGTCCTACTCTCGCTTAGCAAGTTTTTATTTTTCCATTCTTTCCACTAGTTTGATGCTGACGTCCATCTTTCCCTGTATTCTGCTAATATGTTACTACGACACCCAACATTCTGTAGAACTTGTTTTATACAGCGTGTTTTACGATGCCTGTTACCAATATCGAGGGGCTCTGGAGAATAATTTTAAATAAGGAACTTACGTTCGGAAATGTATAGTTTTGATGTAAAGTAAGTCTAAAGATCGAATCACTTTCAAATATCCCACTTTACGGTATGCACACAGTGGAGAGAATGCGTTCTGACCTGTCTTCTCTACAGGAGCCCAATGACATAGGCAATGTTTGAAGTACTTGTTCTCGGGTTCTCTTCTACGTGACGAAGAGCGTCCTCTTCAAAGTTTAGAGGACGGAGCGTCCATGGAGCGCTACCCGTGAACCCTCCAAGTTACTAATGAATGAGGTTCTTGCAGCCTTTGTTGCAGTCAGACGAAAATTGTATACGATGTCATAGCTCTAAGAGAGACTGACAACGGTATCCTCTTCCCAGTTTGTGTGCTTAGTGTGGAAGATTTGAAACTGAGCTGATCTTTAAACTTATTTTATCTCCAAACGGCATATTTCCGTATATGGCTTCCTTAACAAAACTTTCTGTCAACACGGTTTTTTTTTTCCGCGAGAACAGCAGACTTTTTTGCGAGCATGAATAACCGTACAGTGACAGAAGAAACGGTGGGTAGGGGCAGAAGGTTCATGTGTGCTAAATTCTCAAGTTAGATTATATTTGCTGTTATAAATCCATTTCAGAGTCTTCCAAACCAATAAATGTAGCCTTGCATGATATCTGTACGGCACACGTTACGGACACTCGTTCCGAAAGGTCATTTCCTACAGTATTAGTTCCATCAACAATAGCCAGAAGCTATTAATAGGATTTGTGAAACACGCTGTATATTCTGGACTTTGCTTCTAGCATTTTCTCTGACTACTGCTCCTTCCACGACCAAGCAAACTATTATACTGACCCACAATAAGAGCTATACCATAACCTATCTTTGCATCTTCTGCAGACGTCGATCATTATCTTTTTTCGGTACGTCTCCATTTCATAATTCTTAACATTATTCTGTAGCACACATTTCAAATGGTTCAAGTTTTCTTTTTCTAGAATTCCAATGGTTTCACTTCACTTCCATAAAGTACTGTGCTCCATGAGCACAAAATTATCACAGGCGTTGTCATCAGAAAAACTGCTGATATTCTTCAGCTGTAAAGATGCTTTGGTAAGCTTATTTCTGATTCCTGCCGCAACTGAGTCAGATGTTTCACTATCACTGCTATAAAATGAGAGAAATTTTATACATACACCTTGTTCACGAGCAAAATAACTCACTACCAGTGGAGACGTTTTTATGTGCCCTTCTTTGGATGCATCCGAAGAAACAGAATAATAAACAGAGTTGTCCAAGTACTCAACTGTTCACTCATCTGAATACGGACGCAGTACTACCGAAATCATCTTCGTTGTTTTTGTGCGTCCCCATGAATATTTCTCAAAATTTTTTTTCAAACAACTGTTGGAACAAACTGCTGTAGCAGTCCACAGAAACATAAGTGCGGCAAGATTTAAATGAATGAAATACAAAGGATGCTTCCGTGGCTATTACTTTCTCTTGTTCTGCACTTCCTTGAGAGGAAAAAAAAAAAAGAACTTACTTTCATCTGCGTTTTCGCGGACTATTTCCGAAAAGAAGTTTTTTTGTGTTGCAGTGTTTAGGTGTCTTTTGACGCTTTTCCACCTCCATGAGAAACACTCAAATATAAGAGGCATACCGTACAGTGAGTATTGTGATCGTCTTTATCTTTTCGAAGTCACGAGTAAACCTTACACCACTCACTCTTGAACTTATTTTTCAACTTTTTTTTTCTTTTTCGGTGCTGACACTTCTTTGGCTTCTCTGACGACGAATTCATATTTCTAAAAATGTTTCACGGAGGAAACTGTTCAGCACTACTTAGTTGTCTTGGAAGAGAAAGACTAAGCGCTGTTATGGTCGACTCCAAACTCGAAAACAACGGCTCTTGAGTCAGGTTTCCCAACTTCGTTCTCTGAGTAAAACTAAAAGTAAAATTTTAAATTTCAGTAAATTTTGCAAGATTTCTCCTCAGTTTTAAACCCAAAATGTACAATTTAAATTGGAGACCATAACAGTATATGAAATATTATTCATTTTTGTGTGATCAGGATTTTCACTTACGCCAAAAAGGTTCAATCGGGAATCGGGATTTCAACTGGAAGTTAGAAATATCAGTTAACAACGCTTTCAGGGATTCCACTACGTTCTTCCTTAATTCCATATCGATATAAAATACAGGTGTGGCTCTACTGAAGAAAATTTTATTTGCCTCTGCCATTTTACTCCAAACATCCTTCTCGCTTCAGCTATCCTGTGTATTCGTGCCTCATAGGTTGGAGAATTTTTATGTATTCACATATACAGAGGGCGATAGTACTGCGTACACAAGGTATAAAGAGGCAGTGATTTGTACTCAGGTGATTCGCGTGGAACGTTTCCGACGTGATCATGGCCGCACGATGGGAATTAATAGTCTCTGGAAGCGGAATGCTAGTTGAAACTAGACGGATCGGACAATCCATTTCAGAAATCGATAGAGAATTCAATATTCTGAAATCAGCAGTGTCAGGAGTGTGGCGAGAATACCAAATTTGGGCATTACGTCTCACCACCGACAACACGGTGGCCGATGGCCTTCGTGTAACGACCGAGAGCAACTGCGTTTGCGCAGAGTTGTCATCGCTAACAGGTAAACAACACTGCGTGAAATAAGCACATAAATCCGTGTGGAACGAACGACGAACGTATCCGCTACGACAGTGCGGCAAAATATGGCGTTAATGGATTATGGCAGCAGACGACCGACTCAAGAGTCTTTGTGACAACACAACTTCGCCTGCACCGCGTCTGCTCTGCTAGTGACCATATCAGTTGGACCCTAGGCGATTGGAAACCCGTGGCCTTCTCAGATGATCCCGATTTCAGTTGGTGAGAACTGGTAGTAGGGTTCGAGTGTGGAGCAGACCCCACGAAGCCTTGGATGGAGGCGTAAGGAGGTTACTGGTGCGGCCTGAGTGTTACCAATTTTTTTTAACATGGCAGACCCTGCCGGCTGCTGTGGCCGCGCGGTTCTAGGCGCTTCCGTCCGGAACCACGCGGCTGCTACGGTCGCAGGTTCGAATCCTGCCTCGGGCATGGATGTGTGTGATGTCCTTACGTTAGTTAGTTTTAAGTAGTTCTAAGTCTAGCGGACTGATGACCTCCGATGTTAAGTCCCATAGTGCTTAGAGCCATTTGAACCATTTGGCAGACCCTTCCCAGCTTCTCCTACCAGCCCCCATGGTGTAGATGTGACAACTTCTCCACTTACCCTCTCCGCCTTCCACCCCTCCCCAATCCCCCCCTCCATGCTTGGGAGTAGCCTCCTGCCAATCCACAAGTGAATAGGTGCTGGGAGGGACGTAAGGATGGATAATAATATTAGGACAACAACCTACCGTAACAGTGCTTTCTTTATTGTTGTTTCATCCTCCTTATGTCTTATAGATGTGTCAGAGGTACAATTCACCTCTCTTCAGTCAAGCGAATTAATTAAATTTATAGTGAGAAATATAAACAAAATTTGGGGCTGTTTTCTATTTTACTCCTCAAGTGGGCGCTCCTTTGTATAAAGTGCACCAACCGTAAATAGCATTGTCTTCTATCATTCAATTGTTGGTTTACAATCACGAGACCTTATCTATCCCACCATTATTGCTTTTGCTAATCCAGTGCTGAGTTGTACTGTCATTCATTCAAATGAGCAGCAGTGATATGCCGGCCGGGGTGGCCAAGCGGTTAAAGGCGCTACAGTCTGGAACCGCGCGACCGCTGCGGTTGCAGGTTCGAATCCTGCCTCGGGCATGGATGTGTGTGATGTCCTTTTGTTAGTTAGGTCTAAGTAGTTCTAAGTTCTAGTGGACTGATGACCATAGAAGTTAAGTCCCATAGTGCTCAGAGCCATTTGAGCCATTTTTGAGCAGTGATATAAAATGAACAGCGAGCTAAATGAAAAAAAATTACGATCTGTGCAATAATATGACCCAGATTCTAAGCTAGTAGCATAATAGCACAATGAGGCAGTTATGTACGAGATAATTAGTAACTGAATGTGGTTGGCTCTGACCTGATGCAGCTACGCTGTTTACTGCTTCAGGTTTGTCGTTACTGTGGAGAAACACGTGTATGTGGCATTAGGGCGATATAATAAAAGTTCATTTTATTACTGTTTAATTAAACACTGATTTAGCTCATATAATGAAAGTTTATATTAGTGTTGTTTAATTAAACTAACATTAAACAGTGGTATTGCTCATACTTGTTTATCTTAAAAACGTAAAGACAGGTATTCTTCAAGGGTGTGCAAAGTGCACCATGTGCCTGCTGATGCTAAAAATAAACAGCAAGCCCGCTCGAGGGTTGAATTAAAAATCAAAGGTAGACACTTAACAATGGAAATACATACATTTTAAAAACACATCATAAGAAGGTGAAATTCTCCGGTAAAAACACTGAAACGCTGCGCTTTCACTTAAAATTTGAAGGACCTGCACTAGGACGAGAAGTAGTGGTAGACGAGAGAATATGTTCCATAGGTTTGAGGGATGCGGATAGAAAGATAGGGGTCTGTTAGACAGGAAAACTATGGAGATGAGAGGCAAGAGTCGAAGTGGATAGTTGGAAATACAGTCGATGAGAAAGACAGAGAGTGAGGAGTAGAGTGTCATGTTGGAAGGACAGTAGCTGCTAGAGGAAAGTGGTGGAAATGGATAAAGAGTCCTGATGAATGAGATATGAGGGGA
The DNA here is from genome assembly GCF_023864275.1 of Schistocerca cancellata. Lineage (NCBI taxonomy): Eukaryota > Metazoa > Arthropoda > Insecta > Orthoptera > Acrididae > Schistocerca > Schistocerca cancellata. The sequence continues at coordinate 244,252,874 of NC_064626.1, read as the reverse complement.
AGAGTTGGGATGGATCTCAGTATGTGGAATAGGGAGTTGGTTGAAGTTGCATTGGGATAGGATATGGAGTGTGTGTACGTGTAGAGACAGAGGGATGTGTTTGTGAATGCACACCAGCATACCAGGATTGGTGATCAGAGGGGAGACAAAGGGGTGATTAGAAACTGGTTTGTGGACAGTATAGGAGATGCAGAACTGATCGATGTAGCTCAGGAGGGCTGGGAATTTGACGAGATGGTAGAGGATCCTGGTTGGGGAAGGTAAATAGATGCATAAAGCGAGATGGGACACATGGCGTTCGATGATTTGAAGGGACTTAGAGAATTTTGGTGGGGTGGAGATCCTTACAGTATTTGCACTGCAGAGAATGGGTTGGATTAGAGTTTCGAAGATGTGGGGAATAGTGGGGGATGGGGTGGGTGGAATTCCCAAATTTGGCCTGTTAGTAGTATCAGTCGTTTTGGGCCTTCTGTAGATTGTTTAGTAGGTGAGGTATCCAAGTTAGTTGCCAGTCAAAGGTTAGTCCAAGATACTTTAGTGTCAATGGAATGTTGAAAATAATGGAATACTTTAGTGAGCGAGTTCGCTGGATGGGATGGTTGTAAATGATAGGGTAGAAATCATGGAGGCATAAGGTGCGGGTGGTCCATCTTACAATTGCTTTTGGAGGAGTTGATTCTGAGCCATTGGTTATACCAGTAGGTAAACTAACTGAGGTGGATTTGGAGGAATCGTTTAATTTATTGAGTGTAGGATAGAGGACGAGGAAAGCAGGGTCATCAGCATAGTGAATGAGGTGGTCTTGTGTGTGTGTTTGGCGGGGAGGGGAGAGAGGATTTCAGCATATCAGCAGTGTAGAGGAGATAAAGGAAGGAAGAGAGGACAGAGCCTGGGGTCATGTCTACACTGTTATAGAAGACATGGGAATTGGTATTGTTAATGACAAAGGATGTATGATTAGATAGGAAGGATGCAACAAGGCAGTTATAGTTATTTGGAAGTGCGTATGTCTACAGCTTGTAGAGGAGACCAGAATGCCATTCATAGTCATAGGGACAAAAACAGTGGAATTACAGGAGTTGGGTTGGTGGTATAAAAGATGAGACAATGTCATCTCCGATTATCATTCATGATCTCAAGGTAGACTTTTGTCTTCACTGTGGTGAGGGTGGAAGGATGGCAGGGAGGATGAGGTTGCTTGCTGAGGTTGCTGCACTACGCCGCGCATAAAGAGGCCCGACATGATATTTGCAGGTATCCCGTGACACTTGTCACCTCAGTGTATGCTCCACTAACAGGTCATACACTGTTTGCAATTATCTCCGGGAGCGCGGGGTAGCCGCGTGGTCTGGGGCGCCTTGTAACGGTCCTCGCGGCCTAAGACACTTTGTCAAGGTCCGCGCGGCTCCCCCCGTCGGAGGTTCGAGTCCTCCCTCGGGCATAGGTGTGTGTGTTGTCCTTGGCGTAAGTTACTTTCAGTTAGATTAAGTAGTGCGTAAGCTTAGGGACCGATGACCTCAGCAGATTGGTCCCATAAGACCTTACCACAAAATTCCATTTTTTTCCAGTTGTCTCCCAGCCACATCAGTTATTAATCTCTACAAGAGAACAAAAATACAGCTGAAATATAATGGAGAAAAGTCACACAAAAACACTTCACTCAGTTTTCCACGGGTACAAGTATGATTTATCAGTTAACTATGTTTAAAATCAGTCTTTAAAAAAAAAAAAACTAGTGTTGACACGTCTTAATGTTTATGGTGTCGTATCTCCTGAACTATATCTGATGCAGTGATGTAATTTTGCAGGCCCACTCAGTTATACATGTGGTTGCGAATAGAATCAGAGCTAAAAAAGTTTTAAATTAAAACATCATGCCTGATGCTGAAGTTTTACTGCATGAACAGCGAAAATGTACTATACGATAAGCTATCTCCTTGCGTTATTTTGCAGTTTCTAAAAGGTTAAAAATTATGTGTAAAGTTCGTTGTAGGTCGCTAAGCACTCTGATACTCAAATATTGGATGAATATGTTCTTGGTCATTTGCATGCTGTGAATTATGGAGTTTCAAGAGGTATATACTTTTTCTAACTTTGCTACTTAATTTATTGTGTTAATCCTTTAACGTGAGAGAGTATATGAGTACATTAAGGCAACATTTTAAATTTTTAAATTCGGTCACTAATAACAGGAAATTCCGGATATCAGTTTGTTGTAGGCTCCTTGAAGCCGTTAGGTAGACAACCTGAAACTGGTCTCTGATGGCCATTTTGGCCATTTAGTAATATAGATTGGGTTTAATTTATCCTGCTCAGGTCTGTCTGCTTTGTTCCACAACCTAATCTGCGTTTTCTACGTACATCAGCACTCGCATTAGAAGCCGGAAATGATGTCAACCAGAAATTCACTCCCACGCACGGGGAAGCACTTTCGGATTCTCTCGGATTTCCTTATTGTAACAAATAAATTGGTTGATCATGAAACATCAGGTGCTACCGGCTTCAGATATACGCTATGAACAAAACAGTTATGCTTCTTAGGGCACTCTAGGAGGGTTGCTGTCCGACTTCCCGACTTCGTGAAATCCAAACTGCTCCACGAAATTATTCAATTTAAGAACCTTCAACATCACAGCGCGTCAGCAATCGTTGGTTAATATATTAAAAAACTAGAAACCCGCCTCGATTGCGAAAAAGCACCTAGTGTTAACCCAGGCTTCGGCGTAGATAACTACACCTTCCTCAGAACAATAAAACCCACAAGTGCCTAAGAAGACCTTTGTCAATGATTAAAAGAACACCATAGCTATACATTTATAAACAAAAAAAGGGGAAACACAAACAGTACCTATGTACAAAGTCTAAACCGTTACTTAACTTAATGGTGTAACCTCCACCTCACACCGGCCTATGTTCGATGGGCCATGACCCGCCATAAACTGCAGCCACAAATGATTCCAACTTTCACTTTTTTTTTAATTTTCTTATTTTCTCCGTTTCTGCGATGGCCGTGTGATTTATATACAATACTCTACTCCAAAAACTTCATGTTACTCGAGTGGCAAACAACAAAATATGATGGTGAACTGCAAATTAATGCCTTGAACCTTTTATTCTCTTCTCAGTGTCGGGTGAGGTATTACATGCCACGCACATTACTCGATCGACTTTCCTATTTCGCTTTGCAACCCTCGTTCACTAGAGGGCTCCGAACTGTTGCTCGTAACAAGGCTTGTAACTACGAGTATGTCGGTGCGTGAGAAACGATTTGCAGTTTCTAAAGCCAGAAAACGTGCCTTCAACTGAAATCCGTACAAGAATGAAATATGTGTATGGTGATGACTGTACCGACATGAGAAACGTGCGACATTTGCAATAATCCGACACTTAGGATTCACTGTCATCGATCATCCTCCATGTAATCCCGACTTGGCCCCATCCGATTTTTATGTGCTTCCGAAACTTAAGAGAACAGTTTTGAGGACTTCACTCCGATAGTGATGAAGCAATGCAAGCAGAGATGAGGTTGTGGCTCCGTTAACAAATTCCAACATTCCAAAGTGACAAGCTGGTCTCTCGTTGGGAGAAATGTGTTCGTCGCCAGGGTGACTATGTTGAGAAATACAAATGTAGACATGAAGAATAAAGACCTACAGTTTTCACATCAAAAATTTGTGAGTCATTAACTTTCAGCATTCCCTCGTATTTACGTTGCTAAAGAAGGATATTTTTTATCCTTCTGGGTCTTTAAGCTACATTTTTTCATCATTATCTGATATTTTTAAAAAGTTGTTATGTATTTTGGTTTATTTTTCCCTGTTTCCAGCCAGAAGAATTGTTATTTTCTTTTGTTACAGAAATACTTTTGGTGAGAGCTTTATTCTGTTTTAAATTCTTCTCTCCCTACAGTTCGTTCATACAGATGATAAACTGTGTCGTATTTTCATATTATTTACTTAGTACTTACTTTCCTTGGCCTTATCCATTTTCTCGTCTGACATATGTAAATCTTACTCGTGTAAGAAGACTTACGACTGCCTCTATGGCCTTTTGTATGTTTAGGAACGTATTTCGTCACTTCTGCGATGTAATCCTATACAGCACGAATATTGAAAACCTTCGAGAAAATTAACCACAAATATTACAAGGTAACCTCACGATACCAAATCTCATAAATGTTTTTCAGTTATAGCCACGAGTCTGTAAAAAGTGATGTAGGTGATATACAGTATAACTGGTCATGTGACTGCTCTAGCTAAGACAACTGTTTCCTGGATTATCTTAATGAATCTGGTCATAGGATTTACACCTACCACTTTTCAGCAAATCTCTCGATGTTGTCCATCGAAACTTTTCTTGTTGGGCATTAGATTCTTCAGATGATGCAGTGATTATAAGTGGAGGTGCGGGTAGCTAACTGACTCTAAGTAAGTCTCGCGATGCCATTATGACATTTATTATTGAACACTGTAAACAGTTATAATTAAGTAGTCAGAAACGAATCATCTCAAAAAACTAACAAACTTCGAAAGCACGGTTAAACCGACTATCACATCAGATCAGGCTCAGGGTACAGAGAAATTGGTGCTAACATGAAGTCTCAAACTTCTTAGCCATTCGTAGTACATTGTTGTTGTTGTTGTGGTCTTCAGTCCTGAGACTGGTTTGATGCAGCTCTCCATGCTACTCTATCCTGTGCAAGCTTCTTCATCTCCCAGTACCTACTGCAACCTACATCCTTCTGAATCTGCTTAGTGTATTCATCTCTTGGGCCCCCCCAACGATTTTTGCCCTCCACGCTGCCCTCCAATACTAAATTGGTGATCCCTTGATGCCTCAGAACCTGTCCTACCAACCGATCCCTTCTTCTAGTCAAGTTGTGCCACAAACTTCTCTTCTCCCCAATACTATTCAATACTTCCCTATTAGTTATGTGATCTACCCATCCAATCTTCAGCATTCTTCTGTAGCACCACATTTCGAAAGCTTCTATTCTCTTCTTGTCCAAACTATTTATCGTCCATGTTTCACTTCCATACATGGCTACACTCCATACAAATACTTTCAGAAATGACTTCCTGACACTTAAATCTATACTCGATGTTAACAAATTTCTCTTCTTCAGAAACGCTTTCCTTGCCATTGCCAGTCTACATTTTATATCCTCTCTACTTCGACCATCATCAGTTATTTTGCTCCCCAAATAGCAAAACTCCTTTACTACTTTAAGTGTCTCATTTCCTAATCTAGTATCCTCAACATCACCCGACTTAATTCGACTACATTCCATTAACCTCGTTTTGCTTTTGTTGATGTTCATCTTATATCCCCCCTTCAAGACACCATCCATTCCATTCAACTGCTCTTCCAAGTCCTTTGCTGTCTCTGACAGAATTACAATGTCATCAGCGAACCTCAAAGTTTTTATTTCTTCTCCATGGATTTTAATACCTACTCCGAATTTTTCTTTTTTTTCCTTTACTGCTTGCTCAATATACAGATTGAATAACATTGGGGAGAGGCTACAACCCTGTCTTACTCCCTTCCCAACCACTGCTTCCCTTTCATGTCCCTCGACTCTTATAACTGCCATCTGGTTTCTGTACAAATTGTAAATAGCCTTTCGCTCCCTGTATTTTACCCCTGCCACCTTTAGAATTTGGAAGAGAGTATTCCAGTCAACATTGTCATAAGCTTTCTCTAAGTCTACAAATGCTAGAAACGTAGGTTTGCCTTTCCTTAATCTTTCTTCTAAGATAAGTCGTAAGGTCAGTATTGCCTCACGTGTTCCAGTATTTCTACGGAATCCAAACTGACCTTCCCCGAGGTCGGCTTCTACTAGTTTTTCCATTCGTCTGCAAAGAATTCGTGTTAGTATTTTGCAGCTGTGGCTTATTAAACTGATTGTTAGGTAATTTTCACATCTGTCAACACCTGCTTTCTTTGAGATTGGAATTATTATATTCTTCTTGAAGTCTGAGGGTATTTCGCCTGTTTCATACATCTTGCTCACCAGATGGTAGAGTTTTGTCAGGACTGGCTCTCCCAAGGCCGTCAGTAGTTCCAATGGAATGTTGTCTACTCCGGGGGCCTTGTTTCGACTCAGGTCTTTCAGTGCTCTGTCAAACTCTTCACGCAGTATCGTATCTCCCGTAGTACATTAACTAAACTCATTTGTCTACTGCGTTAACTGGTTACTGCCTACTGGTAGAGTTGTATTAAAGCTCTGATAGCCGATGGGTCCTCCTCGTATTTGCTATGCCAAAACTCGACTTTGTCAACTAATGTTTAGCAAATAAAATTCTGAATTTCGGGCCATATGTCCTGCGGTTCTCTTAAGAATCGATCGCCAAGCTAGAATCGTTGTCCGGGCTGTCGTACTTCTCCCTAGTCCAATGATTCACTACCGCACCATGTGGTCGATTCATCACCACTATCTCCGTGGGAACCAGTTTCTTCCTCGGTGATAACGTATTCTGCTGCGCTTATTAAAGCACAGAATTCCTTCTACCATCTGCAGAGTCCTAATAACATGTAAAATGTACAAAATAAAATGCAGACCAAAACAGGAGGAACCTCACCATATTTGTGTGCGTCGCATTTGCGACATCCGTTCTTCGTTTGACCAGATAGACTAGGTGTGGTGCGACCACCACGTCTATTTTATCGGCTCTTCAGTGCGCATGCACCCACTGGATTGCATAGGAGATCTAGTACCTCTCACTTATGCTGTGTCCTAGCTGTACCCATTCGTAAAACAAAAACGTTCACTAGTTCCTTCACTGTTACTGTTCACTTTTGAAGCATTCCATCCTGCCTCTGCGCAAAATTCAGTGAGCACCCTGTGGCATTTAAGGAAAAGCTGAAGCACTTTCATTTGGTCAACATGATTACTTTTCCGTGAAGAAGTAACATACATGCACAAAACTCCATCAAACGTTCAAACAACTGCTTCCATCTTCGCCCAATTACGTTTCTGTTTCTTTTAGTTACTCCATCACATAACCTTCTTTGCCCCTCTCTTCATTACTTGCGATCTATCGCGTCGCTCTTCTCTTCCTTCTCTCATGTCCATTACCGCCAGAGTCCTCATTTTAAGTGTATAGGCATGTCAATTATTAGAAATGGATGCGATGTACGCCATGCATCATTATAGTCAAGAAGCTGCGATTCAAACGCAGACTGGATTTCTGCTTATCAGTAACTGAGCTGAAGGTGCAAATTCTTGAGAATAAGTTCGTATTATTAACAATAAATGACATCAAGGAAACCATATATTAAAAGGCCGTTGTCATAACTCACAGACTACTCAACAGAGCTCGACAAAAAAATGGCTCTGAGCACTACGGGACTTAACATCTGAGATCATCGGTCCCCTAGAACTTAGAAATACTTAAACCTAACTAACCTAAGGAGATCACACACATCCATGCCCGAGGCAGCATTCGAACCTGCGACCGTAGCTGTCGCGCGGTTCCAGACTGAAGCGCCTAGAACCGCTCGGCCACCCAGGCCGGCAGAGGTCGACAAGACGTACGAGAACTTACAGCACATATTACTCGAACTGTCCGTCCTGAGCCAAGAACACCCTTTGTGAATGGGTAGAGTTATCCCAGATTATAACGTCGTATGTCATAAGCATGCAGCTTTACTGTAAGGTTAAATGATGATGGCATCCTCTTGGGTAAAATATTCCGGAGGTAAAATAGTCCCCCATTCGGATCTCCGAGCGGGGACTACTCAAGAGGATGTCGTTATCAGGAGAAAGAAAACTGGCGTTCTACGGATCGGAGCGTGGAATGTCAGATCCCTTAATCGGGCAGGTAGGTTAGAAAATTTAAAAAGGGAAATGGATAGATTAAAGTTAGATATAGTGGGAATTAGTGAAGTTCGGTGGAAGGAGGAGCAAGACTTCTGGTCAGGTGACTACAGGGTTATAAACACAAAATCAAATAGGGGTAATGCAGGAGTAGGTTTAATAATGAATAAAAAATAGGCATGCGGGTAAGCTACTACAAACAGCATAGTGAACGCATTATTGCGGCCAAGATAGACACGAAGCCCACGCCTACTACAGTAGTGCAAGTTTATATGCCAACTAGCTCTGCATATGATGAAGAAATTGATGAAATGTATGATGAGATAAAAGAAATTATTCAGATAGTGAAGGGAGACGAAAATTTAATAGTCGTGGGTGACTGGAATTCGAGTGTAGGAAAAGGGAGAGAAGGAAACATAGTAGGTGATTATGGATTGGGGCTAAGAAATGAAAGAGGAAGCCGTCTGGTAGAATTTTGCACAGAGCGTAACTTAATCAGAGCTAACACTTGGTTCAAGAATCATATAAGAAAGTTGTATACATGGAAGAATCCCGGAGATACTAAAAGGTATCAGATAGATTATATAATGGTATGACATAGATTTAGGAACCAGGTTTTGAATTGTAAGACATTTCCAGGGGCAGATGCGGACTCTGACCACAATCTATTGGTTATGAACTGCAGATTAAAATTGAAGAAACTGCAAAAAGGTGGGAATTTAAGAAGATGGGACCTGGATAAACTGACTAAACAAGAGGTTGTACAGAGTTTCAGGGAGAGCATAAGGAAACAATTAGCAGCAGTGGGGGAAAGAAGTACAGTAGAAGAAGAATGGTTAGCTCTGAGGGATGAAGTAGTGAAGGCAGCAGAGGATCAAGTAGGTAAAAAGACAAGGGCTAATAGAAATCCTTGGGTAACAGAAGAAATATTGAATTTAATTGATGAAAGGAAAGAATATAAAAATGCAGTAAATGAAGCAGGCAAAAAGGAATACAAACGTCTCAAAGATGAGATCGACAGGAAGTGCAAAATGGCTAAGCAGGAATGGGTAGAGGACAAATGTAAGGATGTAGAGGCTTATCTCACTAGGGGTAAGATAGATACTGCCTACAGGAAAATTAAAGAGACCTTTGGAGAAAAGAGAACCACTTGTATGAATATCAAGAGCTCAGATGGAAACCCAGTTCTAACCAAAGAAGGGAAAGCAGAAAGATGGAAGGAGTATATAGAGGGTCTATACAAGGGCGATGTACTTGAGGACAATATTATAGAAATGGAAGAGAATGTAGATGAAGATGAAATGGGAGATACGATACTGCGTGAAGAGTTTGACAGAGCGCTGAAAGACCTGAGCCGAAACAAGGCCCCGGGAGTAGACAACATTCCATTAGAACTACTGACGGCCTTGGGAGAGCCAGTCCTGACAAAACTCTACCATCTGGTGAGCAAGATGTATGAGACAGGCAAAGTACCCTCAGACTTCAAGAAGAATATAATAATTCCAATCCCAAAGAAAGCAGGTGTTGACAGATGTGAAAATTACCTAACTATCAGTTTAATAAGTCAAGGCTGCAAAATACTAACACGAATTCTTTACAGACGAATGGAGAAACTGGTAGAAGCCGACATCGGGGAAGATCAGTCTGGATTCCGTAGAAATATTGGAACACGTGAGGCAATACTGACCTTTCGACTTATCATAGAAGAAAGATTAAGGAAAGGTAAACCTACGTTTCTAGCATCTGTAGACTTAGAGAAAGCTTTTGACAATGTTGACTGGAATACTCTCTTCCAAATTCTAAAGGTGGCAGGGGTAAAATACAGGGAGCGAAAGGCTATTTACAATTTGTACAGAAACCAGATGGCAGTTATAGGAGTCGCGGGACATGAAAGGGAAGCAGTGGTTGGGAAGGGAGTGAGACAGGGTTGTAGCCTCTCCCCAATGTTATTCAATCTGCATATTGAGCAAGCAGTAAAGGAAACAAAAGAAGAATTCGGAGTAGGTATTAAAATCCAGGGAGAAGAAATAAAAACTTTGAGGTTCGCCGATGACATTCTAATTCTGTCACAGACAGCAAAGGACTTGGAAGAGCAGTTGAACGGAATAGACATTGTCTTGAAAGGAGAATATAAGATGAACATCAACAAAAGCAAAACGAGGATAGTGGAATGTAGTCGAGTTAAGTCGGGTGATGTTGAGGGAATTAGATTAGGAAGTGAGACACTTAAAGTAGTAAAGGAGTTTTGCTATTTGGGGAGCAAAATAACTGATGATGGTCCGAGTAGAGAAGATATAAAATGTAGACTGGCAATGGGAAGGAAGAAGAGAAATTAGTATAGACTTAAGTGTCAGAAAGTCGTTTCTGAAAGTATTTGTGTGGAGTGTAGCCATGTATGGAAGTGAAACATGGACGATAAATAGTTTGACAATAAGAGAATAGAAGCTTTCGAAATTTGGTGCTACAGAAGAATGCTGTAGATTATATGGGTAGACCACATAACTAATGAAGAGGTATTGAATAGAATTGGGGAGAAGAGGAGTTTGTGGCACAACTTGACTAGAAGAAGGGACCGGTTAGTAGGACATGTTCTGAGGCATCAAGGGATCACAAATTTAGCACTGGAGTGCAGCGTGGAGGGTAAAAATCGTAGAAGAAGACCAAGAGATGAATACACTAAGCAGATTCAGAAGGATGTAGGTTGCAGTAAGTACTGGGAGATGAAGAAACTTGCACAGGATAGGGTAGCATGTAGAGCTGCATCAAACCAGTCTCAGGACTGAAGACCACAACAACAAAAACAACATGTCGTAAGCGAATGAAAATAAGAACAATGGATTAATTTTTGTGTTGGACTGTCACTTGTTTCAGATACTGTTCTAATGGTAAATGTAGCACATAGGAATTTGGATTCTTCAGACTGTGCAATCATATGCCTGTTCTGTGTGACCTAAATGTCAGTTTTACCAGAACTGATTATTTAAAACTCTTAAAAACTGAGTCTTATTGTGATATTACATCCATTTATTTGCTACAAGCCATCAACTTAAGTCTTGAACCGCACTATTTCATACATTGCCAGTTTTGCACTTAACATCCTTCATTACTACGCTAGTGTACCAACAAATAGAAATATTTTTGATTCATTTGTCATATTAGATATATATCATTTATACTGAAAGTGAGACAGTTCACTTTCATCTTTCTTATAATATTTTGCCTTGTAAACGTGTCACTGTGCTGCATAGGTGGTTTTCTGTGTGGTGTAATTCGCTGCGATGAGTATACGCGTGGTGCGACAATACTTATTTTGTGTAGTAACCAAAACCCTCTCCTCATCCACTCAGTATCTTAGAACAATTTCTGCAGGTATTCATCAATGGGTGTGGGTGTTAAAATCTGCCAGTGAGGGGAAGAGAGATTCTCTTGTGCTGTCTATTAGTGTAGGGCCAGCGTTACTAATCTCTAGAAGATCTAGCAAAGCGCTTACTTGCCAGCGTTCCCACCTGTTTCTCTCCGAACTGTCAATAACGAGATCCACTCCCGTCATCTTTAAAACAAATACTTCTGTTCGCGGCAACTGCCATTGGCAGGTCTGTTCGAAATTTGCTTCTTGCCAAATCAGAGAAATTGCTACTTTTCATTCGCCCCAAACCATTGGCTAACAACACTCAGCCCCTTAAAAAAAATGTCCTGGCACATCGACATCCACTGGCCGACCTTTTACACTTCACTCCTGGTTATCAGTGCGGTAAACATGGAAGTTCCTCGGAATATGCCTTAATATATTTTGTGTTTAGCCGGCCAGAGTGACCGTGCGGTTCTAGGCGCTACAGTCTGGAGCCGAGCGACTGCTACGGTCGCAGGTTCGAATCCTGCCTCGGGCATGGATGTGTGTGAAGTCCTTAGGTTAGTTAGGTTTAATTAGTTCTAAGTTCTAGGCGACTGATGACCTCAGACGTTAAGTCGCATAGTGCTCAGAGCCATTTGAACCATTAGAGCCATATTTTGTGTTTCGGTTAGCGAGAGTCAGATACTTGTCTTCTCTTAGGAAGCTGACTCATTAATTTCGTTTCATGTTGGGAGTTATTATCAATTAGAATCGTGGAGTGTTTTAATTAATTCTCACTACTGAAGTTGAAATTGAATTTTCCCTTTTTCATTATAATGTAGACCACATCCATAAGCACCGCTATTTGCTTACTTGAGAACCACTTGGGCTTTACAGTGATGAGCTGGCCCTTGGGACGCGTCGTGGCATGGAAGCCATGAGGCCTTGGTAGGTCTCTGGAGGAAGTTGATACATCTACACACACAAGTCACCAAATATCCGTAAATACCGGGGATGGTGCGATGAGCTCTGACTCCACGTTCAATCACATCCAAAATGTGTTCGATATGGTTCAGATCTGGGGAGTTGGGGGGCGAGCACATCAATTGGAACTCGCCATGTTCTTCTAACCATACCATCACAGTCCATCCCAGTGTCGTTGGGAAACATGATCGTCATCAAGGGGTGAACGTGGAATGCAGCCAGTGTACAAAACTCCTTGGCCATCATGGTGCCTTGCACGTTCTCCACAGGACCCATGGGTACCCACGTGAATGTTCCCGAGAACGTAATGGAGCCGCCGCCAGCTCGCCTCCACCCCACACTAGAGGGGTCTAGGAGATGTTCCCCTCGAAGACGACAGATTCGCGCCCTCCCATCGGCATGATGCAGAAGGTACAAGGATTCATCATTCCATGCAACGCTCTGCCACTGTATCAACGTCCAGTGCCGATGGCTACGTGCCCATTTCAGTCGTAGTTGCCGATGTCGTGGTGTTAGCGTTGGCACATGCGTGGCTCGTCGTCTGTGGAAGCCCATCGTTAGGAGTGTTCGTTGCACAGTGTGTTCAGACACACTTGTACTCTCTCCGGCACTAAAACCTTATGTTACTTCACCACAATTCGCTACCTGTCCTGTTTTACCAGCTTGCCCAGTCTGCGATGGCCAACGTCTGTAATGAAAGATGGACTCCCAATCCCGCGATGTGTGGACATGATTTAACTTTGGCTTCGTCACGTGTTGAAGACGGTTACCACAGCACTCCTCGAACACCCAACAAGACGTGCAGTTTCCGAAATGCTCTTGCTGAGCCTCTAGGCCATAACAACATGCCCCTTCCCTATTCTACACTCCTGGAAATTGAAATAAGAACACCGTGAATTCATTGTCCCAGGAAGGGGAAACTTTATTGACACATTCCTGGGGTCAGATACATCACATGATCACACTGACAGAACCACAGGCACATAGACACAGGCAACAGAGCATGCACAATGTCGGCACTAGTACAGTGTATATCCACCTTTCGCAGCAATGCAGGCTGCTATTCTCCCATGGAGACGATCGTAGAGATGCTGGATGTAGTCCTGTGGAACGGCTTGCCATGCCATTTCCACCTGGTGCCTCAGTTGGAACAGCGTTCGTGCTGGACGTGAAGACCGCGTGAGACGACGCTTCATCCAGTCCCAAACATGCTCAATGGGGGACAGATCCGGAGATCTTGCTGGCCAGGGTAGTTGACTTACACCTTCTAGAGCACGTTGGGTGGCACGGGATACATGCGGACGTGCATTGTCCTGTTGGAACAGCAAGTTCCCTTGCCGGTCTAGGAATGGTAGAACGATGGGTTCGATGACGGTTTGGATGTACCGTGCACTATTCAGTGTCCCCTCGACGATCACCAGTGGTGTACGGCCAGTGTAGGAGATCGCTCCCCACACCATGATGCCGGGTGTTGGCCCTGTGTGCCTCGGTCGTATGCAGTCCTGATTGTGGCGCTCACCTGCACGGCGCCAAACACGCATACGACCATCACTGGCACCAAGGCAGAAGCGACTCTCATCGCTGAAGACGACACGTCTCCATTCGTCCCTCCATTCACGCCTGTCGCGACACCACTGGAGGCGGGCTGCACGATGTTGGGGCGTGAGCGGAAGACGGCCTAACGGTGTGCGGGACCGTAGCCCAGCTTCATGGAGACGGTTGCGAATGGTCCTCGCCGATACCCCAGGAGCAACAGTGTGCTGGGAAGTGGCGGTGCGGTCCCCTACGGCACTGCGTAGGATCCTACGGTCTTGGCGTGCATCCGTGCGTCACTGCGGTCCGGTCCCAGGTCGACGGGCACGTGCACCTTCCGCCGACCACTGGCGACAACATCGATGTACTGTGGAGACCTCACGCCCCACGTGTTGAGCAATTCGGCGGTACGTCCACCCGGCCTCCCGCATGCCCACTATACGCCCTCGCTCACAGTCCGTCAACTGCACATACGGTTCACGTCCACGCTGTCGCGGCATGCTACAAGTGTTAAAGACTGCGATGGAGCTCCGTATGCCACGGCAAACTGGCTGACACTGACAGCGGCGGTGCACAAATGCTGCGCAGCTAGCGCCATTCGACGGCCAACACCGCGGTTCCTGGTGTGTCCGCTGTGCCGTGCGTGTGATCATTGCTTGTACAGCCCTCTCGCAGTGTCCGGAGCAAGTATGGTGGGTCTGACACACCGGTGTCAATGTGTTCTTTTTTCCATTTCCAGGAGTGCATGTAACGCAGCCAATGAGATTGCTGCTAGCGTAGAACCTTTTCTCCTCGCGGATCACACTCGCGCAGTGATACATGGACGCGCGAGGTATTATGACGAGTGTAGAGACCTCCGATTAGTCAGTCTGCATTTGTCTGTACCAGTCTATAGTCAAGTTTCAGTCTGCGCGTAATAAGATTACCATATTCCTGTACATAGCCATGAAGATAAATGTACAGAAACTTTTGTCAAGTATTAGGGATATATATGTGAGAATAAGATTAACGTACCAATACCAAAGGAACTTCAGATAGTCAATTGTAAATAGCATCCAAAACCAAATTAAGTAATTTTTATGCTTGTTATTATTTTAATAAAGGTGTGTGAAAATTAATCAAGTTCTGTTTAAAGTTGGTCACCGTCAATCTGCTACTCTTAGCGTGCAAGTGGTATTTCTATCGTCTGACCTAATGGCAAAATATAAACACGCCACAATAAGACCACGAGACACATTGTTGACACTCGCTTACTTCGTTAGAGCGACAAGTCAAATAATCTGATGGGGTGTGTACTGAAGGTCTTACAGTAATCACACCACAGTCGCGAACCCAGGAGAGGCAGTGCAGGTGATGTCGTGATGTTAGCAAAGGCATCGATCGCCTGCTGCCGTAGCCCATTAACGTCAAATTTCACTGCACTGACCGAAAGGATACGTTCATCGTACGTCCCACATTGATTTCTGCAGTTATGTCACAAAGTGTTTTTTGTCTATCGCTGAAAACTCAACGCAAACGCCGCTGCCTTCAGTCGTTAAGTGAGGGCCGTCACCCATTGCGTTGTCGGTGGTGGGAGGTAATGCCTGAAATTTGGTATTCTCGTCACACTCTTGACACTGTGTTATATCGGAATATCCGATTCCCCTTATGATTTCCGAAACAGAATGTCCCATGCGTCCAGCTCCAACTACCATTCCGCGTTCAGAGTCTATTAATTACCGTTGTGTGGCCATAATTACATCTGAAAGCTTTTCACATAAATCACCGTAGTGCAAATGACAGCTGCGCCAATGCATTGCCGCTTTATACTCTGTGTACGCTATACTACCACCATCTGTTTTACGTGCATGTCGATATGCATGACTTCTGTGACCTCAGGGTAATACTCGTCATTTACTTGTATGTTGCGAAACTAGTATAACAGTGCCGGTATTACACACTCTGGTCCTTGCATTGCAATAATGGCTTCAGAATCTGTAGTTCATATCCTGATGCTGGGTCTATTTTCTTATGAAACTGAAACTGTAAAACCTACGACGCGGAAAGTTAGTTTGGACAAATCTCGTTTGCGGCAACTTTTATTGATTTCTTGTTACTCGCTGTACGTTAATAACTGCTATTTTACGAGTTGGAAGTTGGAAAGTCCAGTCGAATATATGGAATCCAATTTGTAAACGGCATTGATGCTTTCGTGTAAAAATAGACGTGCTGCGGTCCAGGCGAAGTACTATGATGCCAAGAAAGTTGAGGACGCAGTGGTCCCAAAGGCTCGCAGCTAATGAAACGCTGACCTGCAAACCACCCCACACGTCACATCAACATATTGGGAAGACCGGTCAGGTCTCCTCAATGCTTCACTGCATCCATGGGTAGTGCATGCTTTCTCCGCCAGACACCCTAACACTCAGTCACTGGTGCGTTGTTTCTGTGTGCCAATCATGCTACCAGGAGTGTTCTAGCTGGCAGCCATAACCAGACAGCTGGATACCTCAGGATCTTCTGGACAGTTTTCACCATGTCCACTACTCATGCGCAAGAGTCAGCGAAGGGGCAAGTGAAGAGTTGTGTAACACAGAGCAGCGGACCTGAGTGTCACATCAGACAGCCTTCCCCAGCCACCCGCCAGCCAAGCTTCTCAGGGACCGAAATTCGAGACCGAGACCAGTGGATAGAAACCAATGAAGCTGTGGCTTGGCCACCACTGGTGGTGCCAATTACAGTTGATATGGCCTTCAAGAACGCTGCGCTAGTTTAGCTGTTTATAGCTTTCACTGCCACCCCCACTACTTATCATTGTGTAACACCCTGGTAGGTGACGGGCCCTCCTGGCCTGTCCACTATCGTTAGAAGGACCACCTCCTTTCCCATTCATTTTTTTTTATTTTTTCTCTTAACAACCACATGCAAATAGGTCATAATTTACATATTGTCGTTTTAAGGGATATGAGGCACGAATCGGTGATTGGGCTCACAGTATCTACTTGTCTGGGGAATGAATGAATTTCTTTTCTTAATACTAAGTTTCACCCACTCTAAGCGGCAGCTACATTCGGCCGAGGTAGGGTGGCCAGAGGTCCCGTGAATGTAACGATTGGAACCTTCCCGGAATGAAGCAAGGACAGATCCTGAAAACGGCCAAGGGCCTCACACTAATAGTCCGTCTTTCAAATTGCCGTCGAGTTGCCCAGGTCGGCTCTGGCCAAATCGCTTTACAGCTCGCTCTCTGTGTTACTGGAAGTCTTTCTTTGTAGCCATACGACACAGTACTGTACTACGGTGTCCGCACTGCTTGGTGTGTTGGAACTCGCAGGAATTATCCTCCGGCTTTGAGGGACGCCCGCCGGATAGACATCGCAAATTTACGTTCATATTTTCTCGTTGCGCCTCACGCTCGAGTTGTCACATGCATAGACTTGACGAGGCCTCTGACTGGTAGGCAGATTGTGACGTCTGCCCACGTTCAGAGTCGCCTTATAGTTTTGGCGGGACTGATTGGGACTATCGTATTTTTTTTTTCTTTATTGAATTTCGATTTCCCCCAGAGGGGGGCGGGCTGACAGCAGCTTAATATGCCGCTCTATAGAATACAGAAGAGTTAAAAAACATAATGAAAAGATGACAAACAATACAAAAAAGGTGATAAAACAGCGACCTTTTTAAAAACTGTAAAATTGCAGAAAGTTGTGGAAGTTAGAAAAACACTGGGTAGACAATGCTAATGAAGACACACAGGAAGTAGACAGGCACAATTTAAAAAACACGGCGACAGTATGGTTTCTGTTCGCAAGGGAATGCACAGCGTTGAACACTCACTTGAACACTGCACCATAGATTAGATACGAAGACAGCACACCACAGCCTAAGGCAGGTGGGGGGTAGGATCCGAACAGATGAAGGGAAAAAAGGGGGGAGAAAAAGCAAAAATGAGGGCAGCCGATGGAGGCAGAGGACACAGAAAAGGGGCGCAGAGTGGATGCGAGAAGGAGTGGGGAAGGCAGTGGAGGGGAAAGCAAAAGGACTCGGTAGACAGAAAGCAGTCAAAGAGAGGGTAGGCGGAGAATAAAACAGGATGGAAGGGGGAGGGAGCCCAGGAAATGAACAGAGGAAGGGAGGGGGAGGTGAGGCTCAGTTGATAGGAGGGATAAATGGAGGGGGAGAGGATTTCATCTGGGAGGGGGAGTTGACAGAAGCCACCTTGGGAAAGAAGATGAAGGGTGTAGAGGTGGAAAGTAGGGGAGACACAACGGTGAAGGAGTGGAAGTGGGTGGCGGTTGGAGTGGAGTGCATATCTGCTGATACAGGAGGTAGAGGAGAGGGGAGAGGACAAAGCTCTGGGGCACACCTGAGGAGGGGTTGAAGGTACAGGAATCGGCATTGTGGATGGTAATATAGGAGGGGCGGCAGGAAGGGAAGGAAGCAATCAGACAGACATAGTTGATAGCAACGGTGTATGTCTTGAGATTAAACAGAAGACTGGGATGCCATACGCGGTCTTTTGAAGGTCGAGGGAGACAAAAGCGGCAGAGCGATGGGAGTTAAGCTGGAGGGAGAGAAGATGGGTGAGGCATAGGAGTTGCTCGTCAGCAGAGAAGGAAGTTCAAAAGCCACGTTGGGTGTTGGGGAGGAGGTGGTGTCGGTGGAGGAGTTGATGGATGCGCTGGATAAGGATGGATTCCAAGAGCTTGCTGAACACTGAGGTGAGATATAGGGCGATAGGAAGAAGTATCTGATGGAAGCCTGTTGGGGTTTTGAGGAATATCGGGATATGGGACGTTTTTCCCAGATCGGGATAGAAGCCGGTCGCAAGGATTACGTTGTAGAGGGCGGCAAAGACTACAAGCAAGGAGGGAGGGCAATGTTTGAGATGACAGTAGGTAACATAATCGTGGCAGGAGGGGGGGGGGATGTTGCGTTTAGTGTGAAGGGTGAGGCTGGTCCTATGTAGAGATGGGAGTGTTAAGTTCTGATGGTAGTGTGTGGCCCAAGTACTGGAAGCTAGGAGCAAGCTGATGAG
Source organism: Schistocerca cancellata (assembly GCF_023864275.1). Classification (NCBI taxonomy): domain Eukaryota; kingdom Metazoa; phylum Arthropoda; class Insecta; order Orthoptera; family Acrididae; genus Schistocerca; species Schistocerca cancellata. Next base: position 244,234,193 of record NC_064626.1, on the reverse strand, counting down.
TGGAGGTACCTATAAATTCGATGATGTCGGGGAAGAGAGAATAATCAAAGTGGGGATCATTTTTTTTTTTTGGCCATCAGTCTACTGACTGGCTTGATGCGGCCCGCCACGAATTCCTTTCCTGTGCTAACCTCTTCATCTCAGAGTAGCACTTGCAACCTACGTCCTCAATTATTTGCTTGACGTATTCCAATCTCTGTCATCCTCTACAGTTTTTGCCCTCTACAGCTCCCTCTAGAACCATGGAAGTCATTCCCTCACGTCTTAGCAGATGTCCTATCATCCTGTCCCTTCTCCTTATCAGTGTTTTCCACATATTCCTTTCGTCTCCGATTCTGCATAGAACCTCCTCATTCTTTACCTTATCAGTCCACCTAATTTTCAATATTCGTCTATAGCACCACATCTCAAATGCTTCGATTCTCTTCTGTTCCGGTTTTCCCACAGTCCATGTTTCACTACCATACAATGCTGTACTCCAGACGTACATCCTCAGAAATTTATTCCTCAAATTAAGGCCGGTATTTGATATTAGTAGACTTCTCTTGGCCAGAAATGCCTTTTTTGCCATAGCGAGTCTGCTTTTGATGTCCTCCTTGCTCCGACCGTCATTGGTTATTTTACTCCCTAGGTAGCAGAATGCCTTAACTTCATTGACTTCGTGACCATCAATCCTGGTGTTAAGTTTCTCACTGTTCTCATTTCTATTACTTCTCATTACCTACGTCTTTCTCCGATTTACTCTCAAACCATACTGTGTACTCATTAGACTGTTCATTCCGTTCAGCAGATCATTTAATTCTTCTTCACTTTCACTCAGGATAGCAATGTCACCAGCGAATCGTATCATTGATATCCTTTCACCTTGTATTTTAATTCCACTCCTGAACCTTTCTTTTATTTCCATCATTGCTTCTTCGATGTACAGATTGAAGAGTAGGGGTGAAAGGCTACAGCCTTTTCTTACACCCTTCTTAATACGAGCACTTCGTTCTTGATCGTCCACTCTTATTATTCCCTCTTGGTTGTTGTACATATTATATACGACCCGTCTCTCCCTATAGCTTACCCCTACTTTTTTCAGAATCTCGAACAGCTTGAACCATTTTATATTGTCGAACGCTTTTTCCAGGACGACAAATCCTATGAAAGTGTCTTGATTTTTCTCTAGCCTTGTTTCCAATATTAGCCGTAACGTCAGAATTGCCTATCTCGGCCCTTTACTTTTCCTAAAGCCAAACTGATCGTCACCTAGCGCATTCTCAATTTTCTTTTCCATTCTTCTGTATATTATTCTTGTAAGCAGCTTCGATGCGTGAGCTGTTAAGCTGATTGTGCGATAATTCTCCCACTTGTCAGCTCTTGCCGTCTTCGGAATTGTGTGGATGATGCTTTTTCGAAAGTCAGATGGTATATCACCAGACTCATATATTCTACACACCAACGTGAATAGTCGTTTTGTTGCCACTTCCCCCAATGATTTTAGAAATTCTGATGGAATGTTATCTATCCCTTCTGCCTTATTTGACCGTAAGTCCTCCAAAGCTCTTTCAAATTCCGATTCTAAAACTGGATCCCCTATCTCTTCTAAATCTGTTTCTTCTTCTATCACATCAGACAAATCTTCACCCTCATAGAGGCTTTCAATGTATTCTTTCCACCTATCTGCTCTCTCCTCTGCATTTAACAGTAGAATTCCCGTTGCACTCTTAATGTTACCACCGTTGCTTTTAATGTCACCAAAGGTTGTTTTGACTTTCCTGTATGCTGAGTCTGTCCTTCCGACAATCATATCTTTTTCGATGTCTTCACATTTTTCCTGCAGCCATTTTGTCTTAGCTTCCCTGCACTTCCTATTTATTTCATTCCTCAGCGACTTGTATTTCTGTATTCCTGATTTTCCCGGAACATGTTTGTACTTCCTCCTTTCATCAATCAATTGAAGTATTTCTTCTGTTACCCATGGTTTCTTCGCAGCTATCTTCTTTGTACCTATGTTTTCCTTCCCAACTTCTGTGATGGTCCTTTTTAGAGATGTCCGTTCCTCTTCAACTGTACTGCCTACTGCGCTATTCCTTATTGCTGTATCTATAGCGTTAGAGAACTTCAAACGTATCTCGTCATTCCTTAGTACTTCCGTATCCCACTTCTTTGCGTATTGATTCTTCCTGACTAATGTCTTGAACTTCAGCCTACTCTTCATCACTACTATATTGTGATCTGAGTCTATATCTGCTCCTGGGTACGCCTTACAATCCAGTATCTGATTTCGGAATCTCTGTCTGACCATGATGTAATCTAATTGAAATCTTCCCGTATCTCCCAGCCTTTTCCAAGTATACCTCCTCCTCTTGTGATTCTTGAACAGGGTATTACTAGCTGAAACTTGTTACAGAACTCAATTAGTCTTTCTCCTCTTTCATTCCTTGTCCCAAGCCCATATTCTCCTGTAACCTTTTCTTCTACTCCTTTCCCTACAACTGCATTCCAGTCGCCCATGACTATAAGATTTTCGTCCCCCTTTACATACTGCATTACCCTTTCAATATCCTCATACACTTTCTCTATCTGTTCATCTTCAGCTTGCGACGTCGGCATGTATACCTGAACTATCGTTGTCGGTGTTGGTCTGCTGTCGATTCTGATTAGAACAACCCGGTCACTGAACTGTTCACAGTAACACACCCTCTGCCCTACCTTCCTATTCATAACGAATCCTACACCTGTTATACCATTTTCTGCTGCTGTTGATATTACCCGGTACTCGCCTGACCAGAAATCCTTGCCTTCCTTCCACTTCACTTCACTGACCCCTACTATATCTAGATTGAGCCTTTGCATTTCCCTTTTCAGATTTTCTAGTTTCCCTACCACGTTCAAGCTTCTGACATTCCACGCACCGACTCATAGAATGTTATCCTTTCGTAGATTATTCAATCTTTTTCTCATGGTAACCTCCCCCTTGGCAGTCCCCTCCCGGAGATCCGAATGGGGGATTATTCCGGAATCTTTTGCCAATGTGAGATCATCATGACACTTCTTCAATTACAGGCCACATGTCCTGTGGATACACGTTACGTGTCTTTAATGCACTGGTTTCCATTGCCTTCTGCATCCTCATGTCGTTGATCATTGCTAATTCTTCCGCCTTTAGGTGCAATTTCCCACCCCTAGGACTAGAGAGTGCCCTGAACCTCTATCCGCTCCTCCGCCCTCTTTGACAAGGCCGTTGGCAGAATGTGGCTGACTTCTTATGCTGGAAGTCTTCGGCCGCCAATGCTGATTATTTATCAAAATTTAGGCAGTGACGGGGATCGAACCCGGGACCGAAGACGTTTTGATTATGAATCAAAGACGCTACCCCTAGACCACGGGTACCCATCTGGAATGGAAAAGACATTAGACAGGTGGGCGGCAAAGTGGTTGGCCTTACTGACGTTGTCAGGAAAGGGACGGCCATCAAGGAGGAGAGGGTACTGTGGTGTAGGGCAGTTCCCAGTAAGGTGGTGGAAAGCAGACCAATACTTGCAAGAATTTATTGGGAGTGTGGCGTTGAGTTGTGTGCATGTCTGTCGCAAGGCATGACGTTTCTTCGCAGTAAGCGTGTTATGGATGTGTTGTCATAATTGCTGGTTGCGGATGAGTGTGTCCCAATCACGAGTGCAGAGGAAGGATTGGTAGAGGTGATGAGATTCACAAAGGAAAAGGATAGCCTGTGGGGACAGGGCTGGATGGTGAGGGTGGATGGCTTTGGTAGAGATATGGGTGGCTATGGCGTCAGACGAGGTCTAGTGGAGGAAGGCACTGGTTCAGGAGATGTCATTGGGAGAGTGGAGGGTAGGGTCGTGGCGTTCGACCTGGGTGTGTATGGAGACCCAGTAGGCATCCCAGTTGGTTCAGGAGTAATTATGGACACGTTTAGGAGGAATGTGAGGGCAAGGAATGGGGTGGGGATGGCTGTCATCAGAGATAGTGAGGAGGACAGGGGCATGGTGACTGCCAATTAGGTCAATGACTTCTGCAGTGATGTTCCCAAGGAGGCAGGGAGAGGCTGGGATCATATTGGGAGTGGTGTTGGATTCAGGTCAGGTGTGTTGGGGGGAGCAACCAGGTCTCCCTGGAGGGTGGTGATAAACTGATACCGCCATTAGAGTTTGGCAGGAGCACAGCTGTAGACATTGAGGTCTGCGGCAACCATGTAGGTGGAGATGTTGCGGTCAATGTGGGCCAGGAAAACGTATGGGATGGGGGTAAGAGACTGGATGTAGATGGTGGCACATGTGACATTAAGGGTGGGGAAGAAGAGGCTGAGAGTGATATTCTTGGTGGGATTGTTGAGGAGAGGTTGGTGCCAAACAGGGAAGTGCTTGAGGTGGCCAATAGCAACCCCACCACATACTATGGAGTATGGGTTATTGGTACAGTGGAGAACCTAAGGGGCTGTGCAGACAGAGATACGGTGTTGGAGGAAGATTTCATTTGGATGAGGGCATCCATGTGGTGTTAATTGAGGGTGTGGAGGAAGAGGAGTTTGTGGGTCTGCAGGGAGTGGATATTATGCTAAAGGATACTGTAATGTTGTCATGCCATGGGAGGGAAAATTTAGATGAGGGTGGTGAGGGGGGTGAATGTGAAGTGGGCCTGATTTTGGGATAGATGGCATAGGTGGTGAGGTGGAAGACAGAACAGGCAGTGAGGGTGATTTGGGAAAGGGTGTGCAGCCATTGGAAGGGGTAGATGTTTTGGAGGACAATGGTGACAAAGCAGATGATGTCCTTGATAGTAGGAGGAGGACAGAGCAAGTTGTTGGGGTGCATGGAGTCATCAACGGGGTGGACAGGGATGGTGAGCTCTGGAGTGATTAAAGGGGGTTTTGCTTTACATTTAGAGGAGTAAGTAGTATGGGGTTCATTACAGGTATTACAGGAGGTGGGAGAGGCAAGGTTGGGGCAGTTTTCAGGAAGTGGGACAGGTAGGTGGGAACTTGCAGGTGGCAGTGACATGGTCGTTGTACTTGGCGTTGATAGTGGTAGGATTGGAGGGGGGGACAGAAGAGGTCAACTTTGTGATGTCTATGGTAGATGAGGACTCCCCCTATAAGGAGGCGGTCTATGGAGGAGGAGGATTCTGTGAATAGGTGCATAAGGTAAGTCAGCCCACCATCAATAAAGATGCAATGGGCCAAGCGGATTTCATTGTTGGGATGGGAATTTAGATCCGCCAACACCTCAGCCTCCATGATCACGGGGCCAAGCTTTGTGATCATGGCAGTGAAGTTTGGTAGACATCTGAGAGGATGAGGCTGTCAGGGAGAGGATGGGGTGTGGTAGGGGGTAAGGAGGAGGAGGAGGATATTAGTGTTTAACGTCCTGTCGACAACGAGGTCATTAGAGATGGTAGGGGGTAAGGATGGCTTGTGGGCCAAGTTGGATAAGTGGGATTTTGGAAAGGAGATTGGAGTGGATGGAAGCATTGGGGGATTTAACCAGTACAGAGTCCTTTTGAGGAATGAGAAGCGAGGTGAGGGCATTGGGGAAATATTTATGGATGGCCAGGTTGAGGGTGCGGGTATCAAGGAATTGAGGGTTAGGCTTGGAGAGTGGAAATGTGGTTGGAAGGGGTTGTAGCAGTGGGGGTCAGGGACCAGTCCATGGGGGTGGGTGGGTTGCAGGGATCAGGGGTTTTCTTTGTGAAAAGGCTGGGGCAGAGTTAACATTAGAACATTTAGTAGGTTTCTTGAACAGGACAGGGTGGGAAGGATGCTGGGGGATGGGTTGCAGGGGGAGGTGGTAGGGGCAGGTCCTCCTTGAGGGGCAAGTGATGCAGGGGGTGGGGGCATTGGTATCACAGAGACTGTGGCAAGACAGGTGGAAATCCATGCTGGATGGGAGCCTGTAATAGGTGGTACAGTTGAAAGGGTACAGTACCGCCCGACATTGAAAATAGGTACAACATACTTCATTATTTTTGTCAGAACAACACATTTTTTTGTAAAACAACTCAATTTCAATTAATACAGCGAAGCCGGATACCAGTGTGGGAAAGAATGACAATTTATTTATTTAATTGATCACATGTGCACGCCCACAAAATAAATCCCTACATCCAATTTGGTGAGATCTGTGAAATGAATGAATGTATGGACGTCTGCTAACCGCAGATAGTGAATGTGAATATATGATCATCTTTGAGACGATCCTTTGGCCACCTTTGGTGGTACCAAAGAGATGAAATTTACCTGAACTTTCAAATGGCTCTGAGCACTATGGGACTTAACATCTGTGGTCATCAGTCCCCTAGAACTTAGAACTACTTAAACCTAACTAACCTAAGGACATCACACACATCCATGCCCGAGGCAGGATTCGAACCTGCAACCATAGCAGTCGCACGGTTCCGGACTGACCGCCTAGAACCGCGAGACCACCACAGCCGGCTACACCTGAGCTTTGAGCGCCTGAAATGTGGCTGACCAATATGGTAGCAAGGTGCTCCCCCACTTCGGCAGAGGTGCGAGAGGACCTGAAGAACGACCATGTTTCAGCACTCTGCCGCCGGATCTTGTGCTGTTAAGACGTGTCTTAGTTGTGCTCCGTAATGACTAAAGAGTGGAGACATGGTATGCATGTGGAATATTTAAGAGTAGTTTGAAATAATAATTTCTCTATTTCAGCAACTTTTGTGGGGAGAATTAAATGTCAGGCAGGTAATATTAATGGGATTGTAGTAATCTTCGGAAGTGACCAACGGTCACAATGAAACCACGTGTAGCAATAAGTTGAAATACTTCCGTGTGCTTAAGTTAAGCTGAATTACTAGCGTGTGTACTATAAGTTGAAATATTTAAGAAATAGCGTGTGCAGGACTTGAAATTAGAGGCGAGTACTTCCACGTGGTGAGTACTGTGTGAGTCTCAATCTGTGTATGAGACAAAGGATAAAGAGAAGTACTCGTCCATTGTATCAGTTGAGGACTCGTGTGTGTGATGAATGTGTTCTTAATATTACTTTGCTAGATATGTTTCCGTGTGACGCTTGATTCGAACTACAACACTCTGAGAGAAAAACAAGGTGAGTCAGCCTTCTATCCAGCAGCGCCACATGGCTTGCATTGCACAGGAAGACGTGCATATATCTCCAGAAACTGGGATAAATATTAATTGAAGTGGGAAAGCTGAAAGTGATAATGTTGTGACTATTCCCTGTGTAGTATTTCATGTTGTAGTGTGGTGTATGTCATGTAATTTAAGTATGTGTGGTTTGCATGGGAGAGTAGCAAGGTAGTTTCAGAGGTAGTGGGTTATGCGTGTTCCTTTCGTACTGCTCGGTCTGGAGGGAAGTTTCATGATTATGATTGTGAGAGTCGAAGTGTGAGAAATAATAAAAGATCCACCATCCTATCCAGAAAGTGCACTGTAGCGTTGAATAATTACGAGACCATAAGATAGAGAATCACCAATGTAAAGCCATGCCCACTGGGCGGAATTTCTCATGTGTTATTGTTGTAGTATATAGAATTTGTGTGTTTAGGTTGTAGAATTTATCGGAATAAATAAGATAGTGAAAAGAAAAAGATTGGAAGAAAAAGATTGGTGGCCTTTTCCTTCGAATTGTATGTTTTCATGATATCCAGAATTTATAATGTGTGCGCCACTCATATTCAGTGCGATGGCCACATGCTGATAAAAGCCGTTAAATAAAAAAAGAAAATGTTGTATTGCCAGTGCGTAGTGAACAGTCAGAGTTCTGTAAATTGCTGATAGTCAGATGAGCGTTTCCGTTGCGCATTATTCATACAGGAGGATAATTTGTATCTTTATTGTGAGTACTAGAGTTCATGTTACTTGATAAATAAAAAATGAATCCACTCGCTTGGCAGACCACTCATCTTGCAGGCCTGAGTGCTTGATGCCACAGTATGAGCAAGGCATGTGGGTGCCTCTCACAGTGAGTGGTGGGAAATCTGAAGATGGCAATGGGGTGACAGCTAAGGGTGAGGGAGAGTTGGGTGAAGTGACAGCTGAAAATAGCGCAGGAGTGGGGCAGACAGGGAGGGGATGCAGGTGGGGATGGGGTCTGCAGATGAGCTTCATGTGATGGCGGTTGGAGCAGCTGACGGTGAGGTGAAAATGATGGAGATGGTGGGGTGGGACATGGTGGTGATGTGCAAGTTGGGGGTGATTGGCGACGGCGACGGCGGCAGGGACGAGCAACGGCGGCAGCAGCGAGGACAGTGGCTATGACGGCAGCAGCAGCGGCGTTGGCGACGAGGGAGCCCTCAGCGAGAGGGGGCCAGCGGCGACTCGACCAGCCCCTCCGGCAGTCAGTGAAGGTGATTCGGCGAATCACTCCAGGCAGCAGCTGGACGACGACAGCAAAAGGGGATGGCCCAGTATCCTCGGCTGGCGGCGGCGGCTGACGGACGAGCTGACGGGCCGACGGACGGAAGGACGGCTGGACGGATGGCTGGTGGCGGTGGCGGGCACACGGCGACAGCAGCATGGGCAGGGGTCTCTTCCAAATGCGTTGATTCCCCCCTGATTGTAGTGCAGGCAGTGTAGTCTTCTCACTTGGAATCGAGGGGCTCCAACCTTCGAGGATGTGGGACTAGCATAGTACGAACAGAGAGAGCCTGTTTTGGGTTGTGTTGACTTGAAGGAAAAGACCAAACAGCGAGGTCATTGGTCTCACCGGATTAGGTAAGGACGGGGAAGGAAGTCGGCGTTGTCCTTTAAAAGGAATCATCCCGGCATTTGCCTAAAGTGATTTAGAGAAATCACGGGAAACCTAGATCAGGGTGGCCGGACGCCGGATTGAACCGTCGTACTCCCGAATGCAACTCCAGTGTGCTAACCACTGCACCACCTCGCTCGGTCCTGTTTTGGGCACATGATTGGCGCTGGTATTGTTGCTGTGCCATAATTGGCAATTTTCGAGAGCAACAGGATGGACGTCCACGTTTAATGCGAAAGACAGGAAATCGGGAACTCGCTTCTGGACAGTCCTACAGTAAATCATTTTTCTCTTCCGTATCAATGGAACGATTCGTGCAGAGTTGTGCTCGTCTGGGCACCCGACCGAAAAATAAAATTTTTCACAGAGTGGCGAATTAATCGTGCTCCGATCCAGAATATGGCAGATGGGACGCTGGGCAGCTGACGACTCTTGTAGCTTCGACATTGTCGCCATACACCGGTCGGCTACACTTAATACGTCTTAGTCTTGATAATGTGTTAAGTATCGGCAGACAGGGAATTCTGAGTGTCGATTGGTGACTCCATGGAGTGCTGTGTGCACAACGACCATATCACTATGTGATTGAAGATCGATTTTGCTATCAATAAATCATCAATATTACGGCCTACGCTGACCTTCCTTTTAATTTTAATTCTGAGTGTCATTACCGTCACTTGCTACCTTGTTGTTATTGCAATAGCCGCAGCCAGCACCCCTCCATTTGCATGCTAACCCACGTCTTTTCTATGTGTGATCAGTCACCGTTTTGAGTTACACATATTCTACGTTAGTATTGACGGCCCTCCACTCACAGTAGAGTCAACAGCACATTTGCCGTAGTAAAACTAGGAATACAGGCGTGTATTTCTGGCAAACCAGGAGCAGCTCCTGCTCATGTTCGTGGTGTTTGTACGACCTGCCACTCTAATATTCTATGCCAAGATCCAATTTTTAATTTTTTGCTTGCGCAAATAAATACATTTGTTATAGCTTAGCTCATTGTCTTCTTGGTTCGTTGTCAGAACGTCCTTTCCCAGCTCACATATTTTGCAGGGATCGTCACATAATTTCTGCAGCAACTGTGTTTAAGAGAATTTAGCCACCTTATTAGTATATGTATGAGGGCCAAAGTAAATCGCTGTTCGGTAATCCATAGTATGAACGTGCATCCTTTTGAGAATGGTGGACATTAAAATACTTCGCTTTTTGATACTGACGAATGTAAATCAGTCAGCCCTTAACAGGACCCCACTATAGGCTAATTGTCAGCCTCGTCCTCCGTAAGTGACCCGACGGGAATGTGAATCGTTGTGAGGACTGCGCGAATATTCGAGCAATCCAATGTGAAGCTGTTAAATATATGTGCTCTGTCCTACACGTGCTGCGCTGCTTTATTGTCAGTGAAGTACTTGACTGAACATGCCAGACGCAATCAAACACTTATCTAATTTCAAGAAAACTATTCAGTGAAAAGTTAGAGCCTTTCACGTGTGATAGTCTAACATCTAGACTCTATGAAGAAATTCATTTTTTTTTTCGTTATTTGTCACAGTTACTGTGCAGCATCAAATTCAGCAAATCACTACACGAAATTTTAAGACTTGCTGAGGTAAAAGCACACTGCATAGAACTTGCATATGGTTCACTTTGGTCGTACATTGCTGCTTATTAGACATATCTAACATATCAAAACTACATTTAATGTTGAGAGCAGAACAGTGCTGATCTCTTTCTTCTTGAGATATAGGTTCGTACGTGAACCCACTTCTGTCCATGCACAGCGTGAATCATGTGGTCGTAAAACCTGTCATATTTCTTAAACGGTTCAAGATACCGCAACGAAATTTTCTGCAGGTGGTAACACGCAAATCCGTGTATTTCGCCTTATTATTTTTTCTTCTATCGACGTATGGATATAAGTATAGTGATTTTCGATAAAACAACGTACTTTTTTTAAAAAAAATTAATAACACCTCAAGACCTCTACTTTGGCATTTCGCATGTTAATGTTTACGGTATTCTATCTGGACTACTTAGCTTTAATCATAATCTGATGTTATGTCGCAAGGAGCACTCGCTTTGTAACTACATGTTTTAATTATTTCGGTTTGCATCAAGACCTTTTGTTTATTTACAGCTTTTAGGATACTTTACAGCTGTTGTGTCCTGCGGTCAGCAGTAAAAGGAATTAGCATTCAATCTGAACACACTTTATTACAATTAAAGAAAAAACGCCTTCTTAGCATACACTAAGTTTTAAACGTAAGAACAACAAAAACCCACAACTCTTGTGATGACAAACCTAATAAGGAAACAAGGCGATGGAAGACAAATCTTGACCCAAGTCTACTCTACTCAATACAAAATACGTCGTGCTACTACAATGCTACATCGAGTGAATACAATGCTGGGGCCGGTGTAAGTACTGAGGGTAAGTACTGGGCGGAGCTGTTCCTAGCGGTTGGTAAACACTGCCGGTCTGACGGTCTAGGCGTGCCAGGTCGGCGGAGTGCTACATGAGTCATATGAGTTCTGATCGGTGGAACACTGTCACATGTTGTCTGGCGAAGTAGTTCCGCGTTTATTTAGAAAGTCTGTTATTGTTTCTGTCCGCTGGCGATGTTTCTATCCGCGCTCCTGAAAAGGGATCGGCAACCCCTCTTGCGTGTCGGTTGTGCGGGCCATCTAACACCAAGGGGCCGCTACGACAACAGCTATACGTAATGGTATCGGCTTGCAAGTAGTCTCTCTAGCAGTGCTGCTGAAATGATCCTTATATGCAGGCGCTTGATCCATTACTTCAGTTTCTTTTACCCTGTGATGCCAAGTACTAGATATCACCTCTTCAGAATTCACGTGACCTGTAGAACAATAGAGCATTACTGTAGGCCATCCCTACGATTAAAGATTGATTAGTGTTTACGTAGGGCTGCAAATAGCTTTAATAGCTTTAATGTATTCGCTTGAACACTAATGATAACCACGCTAGATTCAACGCTTGACTGCCAAAATACCAAATAAGCTTGTGATTTGAAACTTCCTGGCAGATTAAAACTGTGTGCCGGACCGAGACTCGCGAAAGCCAAAGGTCACGAGTTCGAGTCTCGGTCCAGCACACAGTTTTAATCTGCCAGGAAGTTTCATATGAGCGCACACTCCGCTGCAGAGTGAAAATCTCATTCTGGAAGCTTGTGATTTACTTTCATGCCCAACACAGATAATAAGTAAAGATAGTTTCATACGAAATTAGTGTCGCCTTAGTTCGGCCTATATATTATAGTGTAATATTCGGAATCTGCAGAAAAAGCTCCTCTGCACAGAATACGAGAGTGGAATGGCGAAAACCCCTAATAACAAGTTCAATGTGACATACACTGATGGGCCAAAACACTATGACATTATGCTTCATAGGTTGTCTGTCTGTCTTTGAAACGAAATATATCACTGATTCTGCGTATCAGGGATCCAACAGTATATTGGTAGGTTTGTGGAGATATGTGGCATTAGCTGTCTACGCACAGGTCCTGTAATCCGCGTAAATAACGGGTCGCTGATTTGCATACGCGGTAATGGCGCCAGATAGCGACCCAGATAGGTTCCATAGGATTTACATCAGGTGAATTTGGTCGTCGAGACACCAACGCGAGTTCACTGTAAAGCTCCTCAAACCATAGTAGCACGGTTCTGGCTTCGAGACATAGACAATTATACTGCTAAAAGAGGACATCGCCACCGGGGAAAACATCAAGCATGAAGAGATGCAGGTGGTTCGCAGCTGTCAGTGTGTCTTCGATTACTACCGCAGCTCCCAAGCAAACGCAGGATAATGTCTCCCACAGCATAATACTGCTTCCAGGAGCCTGCGTCATGGCGTGCTGCATGTTTCGAGTCACCGTTCACTTCGATGACGGCGTTTGTGCACAAGACCAACGACCTACTGCAGAAAAATGTGATTCACCCGAATAGGCAACAAGTTTCCATTGATGGAGGGTCGAATATCTTTGGTCCCGTGCCCACTGCAAATCCCGTAGGGGTGATCTGCTGCGGAGATCCAACAACGTACGATGTACGACGAACGGTGTGCTCTGAACCATTTGTTCGTGCACGCTTATTGTGCTCTTTGGACATAGATGCCACAGATCTCCATATATCCTATTTTAAGGAGCCGCCGAACCCCAATTTCTGTGAAGAATCGTGGACGTCCAACAAATCATCGTCTAGTTGTAGTTTCACTGTCTTTCTACCACTTCGAGTAGATGCTCAGGACAGTAGCACGCGAACATTGTACCAGCTTCGCCGTTTTGGAGATACCTGTTCACAAGCTCTGCGTAGTAATAATCTGCCCTTTGTCAAAGTCGCTTCTCTCAATGAATTTCCACATTTGCAGCCCATATATTAGCTAGGGTGATCCCCCGTCCGTGTCTGCTACGCTTACATACTTTTGTTACCGCGTCACGTGACCGCCTCGCCACCACGTGGCATCCAACATCGCTGTGGGTAGTGGTCATAATGTTTTGGCTGATGAGTGTACTCGCATACTAACATATGGTTGCATGATATTTAGAGTTCAACAAAAAATGCTTCTCTGCGCGAAATACGTGAATGGAACGGGAAAAAGCACTACTAATTGGTTCCACATGACATGTGCTGTGTTCAAATGTTACCAATTACCTCAAACAAAACGATTTATTGACTGACAGCCAACACGTGTTTATAAAAACTGCTGTCGTGGAGCGCAACTAGCTCTTTATTCTCACGAAGTAATGAGTGCTATCGACAGCGGATGTCAAATTGATTCCATATTTTTAAATTTCCAAAAAACTTTCGTCCCTGACAAGCGACTTATCATGAAATTGATTGCTTACGAAGTATCACCGAAGTTGCACGATTGGATTCGTGATTTCCTGTCAGAAAGGTTCAAGTTCATAGTAACTGAATGAAAGTCTTCGAGTAAAACAGAAGTAACGGCTGGCGTTCCCCAAGAAAGTGTTATAGCCCCTCTGGTGTTCCTAACCAACATATTTAAACGATTTAGGACACAATCCGAACAGCTTTCTTAGATTGTTTGCAGATGATGCTGTTGTTTATATTCTTGTGAAGGCATCAAGTGATCAAAACCAATTGCAAATGATTTAGACAAGATATCTGCATGGTGCGAAAAGTGGCAATTGACTCTGAATAATGAAAAGTGTGAAGTTATCCACTACAAGGACTCTACTAAATTTCGGTTACACAAATAATCACACAAATCTAAAGTCTGTGAATTCAACTAAATACTTAGGGATTACAATTACAAATAACTTAAACTGGAACAATCACATAGGTAATAGTGTGGGGAAGACGAACCAGGACTGATATTTATTGGGAGAACACTTAGAAAATGCAACAGATGTACAGTGTAAACTGCCTACACTACGCACGTCCATCACCATCTGGAGTGTTTGCTAAGCGATATGGGATCCGCATCAAATAGGATTGACGGAGGACTTCGAAAAAGTTCAAAGTAGGACAGCTTGTTTTGTATTATTGCTAAAAAAGGAATGATAGTGCCACAGATATGATAAGCGAATTGCGGAGGCAGTCATTAAAAGAAACTCGCTTTTTGCTGCGGTAGGGTCTTCGAAGGAAATTTTAATCACCAACTTTCTCCTCCAGACGCTAAAGTGTTTTAGATTTCCAGCAATGTATGGCATAGAAAAACTTGGCTTTGGTATATTATGTACAGCCTTAACATGATTTGCATGCTATGACGGAATATACATTGTCTGCTTCTGTGATTTGGAAACAGGTTCAGGTAACACGAAATCATCAATTAAATAAAAAAACTGAATCTTGCGACTTAGGCTGTTCTGTATATCAAACTAGAAAATATTTCGTTGGCGCCTACCTACATAGGAAAAAATGATCATCACAATAAAAAAAGAGAAATCTGAGCTCGTACGGAGAGATGTAAGTGCTCGTTTTCAACGCGCGCTGTTGGAGATTGGAACGGTTGAGAAATTCAATGAACCCTCCTCCAGGCACGCAATTGTGAACTGCAGAGTAATGATGTAGATGTAGATGTAGATGCAGATGCGTATACATGCTACTAGGGCAGCTCAGTGACGGCTATACGGTAGTATAACAGAAATGTTCTGGGGACTTCGGTGGAAATTTTTGGAATAAGTGAGACAGTGCTTTCACGAAACGTTGCCGGGTAAATTTAGTCAACAGGTATCTGAGGAAGAAAGTTCAACATTTCTACTGCCTCCACTACCATGAATCTCCCTTAGATTTCGTCTGAGAATTAATATAAGGACAGTTAGGGCACAGAGCGTGAAATCAGGGCATCCCCATGCACGAAAGGGATAGGGCAGTAAATCGTTAATGCTGGCGAAAAGTACCCTGTGCCATGGACAGTATATTTGAAGATATAAAATTCGACTCGACTGCAGCGAATTCAGCATGCGCTAAAGAATACAGAGTTATTTGGAAATGAGTGTTGTATTTTTGACTTCAGAAATTGTTAAAACGTAGGAGAAATTTTCTAGATTCGACAGTTCATAAAACTTAATGTTTAAACATCATCTTTCCTTTCGACAGTACAAAAGACGCAACGGGATAAAGGATGATGCAGGAATGTGCGGGGGCTGGTTTTTCCTGAGCGTCTGAAATGCGGCAATCTATCTTGCTGTTTAATTTTCACTTGTATATAAGATCAGAAGAGAAGGGTTAGAAAAATGAAACAGTTTATGAGACAAAGATGGAAGTGAGTATTGTCCCAGGGTTTCAGCATTTTAAAAATAACAGCTTAATAAAACCCAATCCAGTTATGTTTAACAAATTGTTAGTAATTATTTCCTCGGCTCAAGGAGGTTTGCTACGTGAAAGAAGCCCAACAGCCATTTTTTTCTTTCATCGCATCTCCAGCTCCATAACTCTTCTCATGAACGTGTTATATGGAACGAGATTTTCAGAAACCTCTCGCTGCCTTACGCAATCAACGTTAGCTTTAATAATTCAAGCTTTCCCGTGAAGGTAATGAAAGAAAATAAAGGCTTTTCTAAACGTTACGCAAGAACTATTTCATTTGATCTAAACTTAACCGTTACAAGGGCGTTCTCTTCGTAGTAAGAAGGCAAAACAAAACGATTTAATTGTTAATTTAATGCTGTTAAAATTCACAATATTTTGAAATAAACTTTACACGAACATCAATTTTACATTCTGCAAGTGCAAATATCCAAGGACGATTTTATCCAAAATCTAGCCCTACCGCATTTTGGAACACTCGCCATAAGAGACTAAAATATTTTGGACTTCATTGTCAACTGTAAATCACATTCTGAAAGATTCTCCACACTCACTTCCTAATTTTTTAATAGAATATACATACATGTGAATACATGCATATGGATGCACATGATCCCGTAAATTAACACAATAATAAGAACAGAGAAAAGGAGGTTGTGCAAAAAATTCAAAAACACATAACGCAATACTTACCTGGGACTTCAATGCTCAGTCTGAGAACGATAAGAAATACAAAAACGCTTTCAACTAAAAGGTATCCAGTAGATAACAGAACTAACCAAAATGACATCAGACTGATAGAACTATGCGAAGCACACAACATGATCCTGTAATCCACAGCGTTTAAAAAGCAGTCTAGAAATCATAAATCATTAATATCCCCTAACCCATACCTATGTGAGTTCCAGCTCAATCACCTGGTATCGAGTGGGAGTTTCATAAAGGAATACAAAATGTCAAAGTTCTCAGAGGAGCCAAATTACCTTCTGATCACTAGTTTTCTAAAATAAAACTCAAAATGGTCCCCAAAAGGAAAAACCCCACCAACAACCACAGACCCAGAAGTTATGATCCAGAATGAATAAATTCATATGGGATTCCTCTGGCTACTGAAAACATGCAGAACGGAAACTGGGATTTCCCTCTAGTACCAAGGAATTTGTTTACTGAAGTCTTAACAGATATCCTATCATCCTGTTCCTTCTCTCTGTCAGTGTTTTCCAGATATTCCTCTCCTCGCCGATTCTGCGGGGGACCTCTTCATTCCTTAACTTATCAGTCCACGTAATTTTCAATATTCTTCTGTAGCACCACCTCTCGAAAACTTCCATTCTTTTTTGTTCCGATTTCTCTACAGTCCACGGTTCACTACCATATAATGCTGTGCTCCAAGAGTACATCTCAAAGATTTCTTCCTCAAAGTAAGATAGATGTTTAATTTTAGTAGATTCACTTGGCCAGGAATGCCGTTTTTGCCACTCCTAGTCTGCTTTTTGTGTCTTCCTTGCTACGTTAATTTTGTTGCGTCGGTAGCAAATTTCCTTAACATCGTCTGGTTCCTGATCCTCATTTCTGATGTGAAGATTCTCGCTGCTCTCATTTCTTCTACTTCTCATTACTTTCGTCTTCCTTAGATTTACTCTCACTCCATATTGTGAACTCATTAGACTGTTCATTCCGTTCAACAGATTCCGTCACTGAAGACAGCAATGTCATCAGCGAATCTTATCACCGATAAGACTGAATAGTACGTGCGAAAGACTATATCCCCGTCTTACACACTTTTTAATTTGAGCAATAGGTTCTTGTTCTTCCAGCCTTATTGTTGCATAACCGAAAACAAAAGAAAAAGCCTGGCAGATGACAATCCTCGAGTCCTCGAACTAAGAAGAAAAACGTGGCAACAGCGGGAATCACCGATAAACGAACATAACAGATAAGACTTCTTAAGTGTAAAAAAAATTAGTGAGCAAAAATCTCAAAAGAGTAAAAAAAGACCAAGAACGCCGTCTATTCTCTCAGATCAACGAACACTTCGTCAAAAACAACTCAAGGAACATCAAAAAACTTTCAATAATAAAATAACCAAATATAGCGCACCAAACCTTCAACTCAAACACAAAAATGAAAATATTGCAAAAAAAGCGATAATTGTGAAATATTGGAAGGATATTACAGAAGCTTCCTCAACTGTGAAAAAAAATCATGGAAAACAATTTACTTTAGCACCTCAACAGCAACCAATTGTTATTCGAAATCTCCCGACATTGAGCAACTACAAACAATCGCATTGAAAATCAATAACTATAAGGCCTCAGAAGAAAACCATGTCACAGTTGACTTTGAAAAAATTGCAACAGGAGCGCCATAGAGTATATCTTTGAAGAAATTTTGATAAACGATAAAATCCCAGATGCATGGAAAATGGCTGTCAGGAGCTTACAGAAAGGTAGACCCTTGACCAGAACAAATCCTAAATCTCAAAAATCTCATGACCTACTAAAAATCATGAGCAGTTATATTATCATTTACATTGTCTTTCAAAGATTATACGGCTCAATAGACAGGGAATCCCTCATCTCTATACTAAAAGAATTAAATCTAGACAACAAAACCACTAACCTAATCAAAGAAACCCTTACCAACACTCACCCCAAGTTAAATTCATGGGAGAACGACAAGGAGATGGGCTCTTCCCACTGCTATTAAAATGTGCCCTAGGAAAAGAAATCAGAGTGAAACACGAAGATCCATAGCGGAATCCGACTAGGAACGAAAAAGAAAGGCATCAAGGTCAATGGTCAATCGCCCAAGCCTCTGCAAATGATATCGTGTTATTAGGCGAGACTTGGGAAGAAGCCAAAGAAAAGACAGAATTACAAAAAACAGGAGTAAAAAATTGGTCTCATAATCTCCTTCGGAAAGACCAGAATGATTATAAACATTCAAACACACTGAATCATCTTAAAGTGGAAGAACAAAAAACTAGATATCGTTAAAGAATTCAAATATCTTGGAGAATGAAACACATGGAAAGCCCTCGAGAAAAAAGACTATTTAATCTCGGAGAAATAAACTTGAACTTGCCTTACAGCTCACCAAAAACACGTATAACAAAAAGTCTCTCATAGAATGCGAAAATAAGACACTGTAATACGTTAACCAAGCCGGAAGAACCACGCGCAGCCGGAACTCTGTCCATCATCAGCCATGGCTCATTTGAAAGGCTGGACATGAATGAAAGAAAGATATTTAGAAACATTCTAGTACCCAAATCATCATCATCATCATCATTTAAGACTGATTATGCCTTTCAGCGTTCAGTCTGGAGCATAGCCCCCCCTTATACAGTTCCTCCATGATCCCCTATTCAGTGCTAACATTGGTGCCTCTTCTGATGTTAAACCTATTACTTCAAAATCATTCTTAACCGAATCCAGGTACCTTCTCCTCGGTCTGCCCCGACTCCTCCTACCCTCTACTGCTGCATCCATGAGTCTCTTGGGTAACCTTGCTTCTCCCATGCGTGTAACATGACCCCACCATCTAAGCCTGTTCGCCCTGACTGCTACATCTATAGAGTTCATTCCCAGTTTTTCTTTGATTTCCTCATTGTGGACACCCTCCTGCCATTGTTCCCATCTACTAGTACCTGCAATCATCCTAGCCACTTTCATATCCGTAACCTCAACCTTGTTGATAAGGTGACCTGAATCCACCCAGCTTTCGCTCCCATACAACAAAGTTGGTCGAAAGATTGAACGGTGCACAGATAACTTAGTCTTGGTACTGACTTCCTTCTTGCAGAAGAGAGTAGATCGTAGCTGAGCGCTCACTACATTAGCTTTGCTACACCTCGCTTCCAGTTCTTTCACTATGTTGCCATCCTGTGAGAATATGCATCCTAAGTACTTGAAACCGTCCACCTGTTCTAACTTTGTTCCTCCTATTTGGCACTCAATCCGTTCATATTTCTTTCCCACTGACATTACTTTCGTTTTGGAGATGCTAATCTTCATACCATAGTCCTTACATTTCTGATCTAGCTCTGAAATATTACTTTGCAAACTTTCAATCGAATCTGCCATCACAACTAAGTCATCCGCATATGCAAGACTGCTTATTTTGTGTTCACATATCTTAATCTCTCCCAGCCAGTCTATTGTTTTCAACATATGATCCATAAATAATATGAACAACAGTGGAGACAGGTTGCAGCCTTTTCTTACCCCTGAAACTACAAATTTCATAATGAAAAATCCACGTCAGAAACGAAACCCTTCGCCAAGCGAAAAGTGTAATAGAGGTAAATGATGTTTTAAAAATAGTCTGGAAGCTGGTACTAAGAGGAGAGAACAGCAGTTCATTTCTTTTAATGTTAAATCTATCCTTAAAAGAGTAGAAGTATCAGAAGCAGCGGAAAGGAGTTTTAGAGAAGAAGT
This sequence comes from Schistocerca cancellata, assembly GCF_023864275.1. Taxonomy (NCBI): domain Eukaryota; kingdom Metazoa; phylum Arthropoda; class Insecta; order Orthoptera; family Acrididae; genus Schistocerca; species Schistocerca cancellata. Next base: position 244,214,224 of record NC_064626.1, on the reverse strand, counting down.
TAACAAGTTTTATGACACTTGTGTAGAATATCTCAGCGAATGGCGCGCCTCATATTTACCCTCATCGCCGGTGCTTGATTGGATGTTACTGAAGAGAGTGCCAAAATGGGAAAGTGTTGAAGAGACAGTTTCTTATTTGAAGAGCAAAGAGATTGAAATCGATGATTCCATTCTCTTTGATCAGTTCGGCATACTGACAAATTTTGTTGAAGAAAGTCTTCGATGGGTAATGATGGAAAAAAAAAAACACAATTGGAATGTCATGAGAAGTGGGTGAGTTTTTTTTTTTAAAGTTGTGACTGTCTTCAGCATTACTGTGAGTTGGTAATAACTGCAAGGTATTTATTTGCAGTCTCAGCCCATAATGCCAATGTGGAAAGAATATTTTCGTTCATGAATATCCAGTGGACTGATGAAAGAAACAGAATGGAGGTGGACTCTCTTGAAGCAATCCTGCAATTCCTGTACAACTACAAAATGGATTGTGCCGAGTTTTATCACTGTGTCTCAAAGAACAAAGACATGATCAAGAAGGCTGGAGGCAGTGAAAAATACCCTTTTCTCCAAGGACAGTCAAATCCATCTGCAAGTGTTCAGTAATATTAAAGCTTATGATAATATTAATTGATTAAAGGTTGAATGGCTGTAAAATTTTGTAAAATCGTAATACATTTCTTTATTACTGTATACGTTTATTAAATATCATTAATTACACAGATAATCTAGATTATATCAATCTATTGTATCCTCTTATTAGTTATAATAATCGGGTTAACAAAATGTATCAACAAAACATTAATATTTAAAATTAAGAAACCTGGATACATGTGGAATGAGGTGTCCATTGGCACCTGGGTGAATGTATCCCGGTTTTCACCGAAAATAATTTGGTCACCCTACCCTTAGCTAAAGTTCGCGTCATGTAGGAAGGGGGCCCAATTTTCAGCCGTTCTGAGCATTCCCCTCCACTAGGTACTGCCAGCCAATAATATTCATTCTCTTTCCGAGCGGACAGCAGAAAGATACAGCGAGAATCTCGCTCCTACATGCTGCCCTTGTTGCACTGTTGCCGTACTTCGCGACAACCGAATTATTCATTCAACTGTCAATTTTCTTTTTGTATCCTTTTTTTTCTTGCAGTGCTATAGCTGTGAATGTGTATCTGTAAATGTTTAAGTGTGGTTTAAAGAAAAGTCAGGTGACGGCAATAAATGTGAAGTGCTTCACAAGCAGCCGAGTGGGATTATTTACCGCATTTCAAACCTGAATCTGAAAACAGATCTCCTACTGTTGACATCTGAAAACACAGGAACGGACTCCTGAATGTGGTGTCAGAAAGAGAACTGTAAAGAGAATTGTAAAAGAAAGTGTCAGAGCTGTAGGAATCGTATAAAAAGTTTGTTTCGTGTCGCCTGGAAAGCGTATAAATCGAAAGGAACCTGAAACACAAATGGATGGTTTTAACAACGATGTTTTAAAGTGCTCCATGTGGACGATGATTGCCCAACATTACAAAAACGTGTTACAGCTATTCAGGAGAAAATTAGCTTCAATGGTAAGTGCTTTGTCAATGTAAAGAATTTTAAAAGATGTTGGCTTCTGATACGTTAAGAAGAGAGTTTTTAGTTCAAAAAGAGACACACGTGCAGCACGAACTACATCCCATATAAAGATTCATGATACAAGAGAAGAGGCAGTTTAACAGTGTACTACCTTGATGAATCGCGGGCCAATTAGAACGACTGCAGGAAAATCTGCTGGAAAATAAGTGATGGTGCTGCTGGTTTTGAAGTTCTCATAGGAATTGGTTCTCGGATAATTATTGTACTTGCTGACTCTTCTTCTGGTTTTGTTTGTGAGAGTAAATCTGTATTTACGTGTAAGGAATACAGCAGTGACTACTATTCGGAAATCAACGTTGTCAGTTTCGTGACGTGATTCATAATTCTTGTCATACCTTTCTTCGAAGTCGATCATTGCCAGTTATAATTCAACTGTTACAGAGAAAACACCAAGTACAAACATCAGAGAAGCGTATACTTATCCCTACATTAAAAATATTAATCACAGTATAAATAAGACTCTTGAAGACCTCCTGCAGCTCGTTAATTTATACAAGTCACATGACAGAATGTACAAACTTGATTTCCTTGCACGTGAATAGGGTCACAAAGTTTTGCGTTTACCCACGTGTCACTCTCAGTGTAGCCCCTTGGAATTAATTTGGGAAAAGTGTTAAGGCTATGTAGGATAAAAAATAAAGCATTCAAGATAACATGCAGTGAATCACTTGTGCTACTTGAGGCAATAGACAACATCGCACCTGTAGCGGGGGCAAAATCTGTGCAGCATGCTGAAGTGCTTCAGAAAGAAGAATCTGACAGCGAATTGATGATGGATATAAACCTTGAACCTATCTTCGTAAATTTACAATCAGATTGTTCGGAAATAGACTCAAATAGAATTGATGACATTACGATGTAGACTTTTGAAAAAAAAATTCTTAGTTTTAAAGAGTCGTGGTTTAAAAAATGTGTTTGTCAACATATCAGTTGCATAGGTAATAATGAGAATTTCCTAGCCTTTTTGATTATGACTTCCTATCTTTTTAATTATGCAGACTATAATGTTCAACGTATTGCCCAAGGAAAAGTTAAGCTTCTCCCACCATCATCATGTTTTATGCTCTAATAACACTCGTGAATGCAGCGGGATAAATTCGCCAGAAGTCCGCTATTTCCAAATGTAAACCTCTGTCATTTTCAAAGCACAAACTGGATGAGTCCCTGAAATGACAGTGACAGTGACTGTTACTTATTCGCAGATGATGGCTAATTGTTTGCTTGTTCAGTGGATTATAAGTGCGGTTTCTCACTGTAATGTCGAATGAGTTACTGACCATTTTTATGATAGTCTTTTACATCAGTCTTCTACCACAAATTCTTTTTTACACGCAGTGATTACACTCAAGTGTAGTCAAACACATCCGCACACACACTTTACACCTTTTTAAAAAATCTGTTGAGTAGAAGCAGGTGCGAAGCAATTACAATTATTTCTTTTTGTGCTTGAAGTAGGGGAGAGCGGGGCAATGCCGTACAGCGGGGTAATACCGTGCACCGCTTTATCCAGTTTCCCAGAGAGCGCAAAGAGCGCTGCATGGTGCTGCCACATAGCGGAAGTAACTATAATCAGATACAGAGGGTCAGGGGTCTATATCGTTCAACGGCACAGACGTCTTCGACAATCGGTTTCAACTGATTTCGACTGTTTTCTTATAAAATCTGAAGATAATAAGTCTAGAGGTGAGCGAAATATGTTAATAGCAACAATATTTAAAGTAGCTCTATTTCATTACACATTTCTTGATCTTCTTTTGAACATAAAATGTTAGACGTTTAATTTCGTGATTGTTGGGTTAGAATTTACAATGGCAAGTCATGTTGTCTCGGGGCAATACCGTGCCCGATGCATGGTATTTCCCCGTGGTGAACGGTATTGCTCCATCTGGTAATTTCTTTTGGTATTTTCGTGAACTATATATTTGGAAGTGTGTGAGTATGTGTGTCATCTTACAAGTTTTCTTTCTTTTTTTTATAGTGAGAAACAGAGCCAGAGTGTAGTACATGTGACACAGCTGAAAACTATATTTGCGAACACTGCCATTAAAACTGGGGATAAATGTGTTCAGAGACAAGTTGACACCATATTTTCTGTCTTTAGAAACTTTAATAAGTTGTAAAATTTATGTTTTTCAATTCTCAATAAAATCTGAATTTCGAATTTCTTAATTTGATTTATTTTTACAGAGTTTTTATCATTTTATGTGCTATGCTGGATCATAAGATATATTGCGCGATATTACCCCACCCCTTGGGGTAATACCGTGGAATCTAACACTTTTGTAAAACAGCTGTAGAAACGTAAATCGATTTAATATACCAAATATGAAGCCATAAACGTGTGTGGCATTGATTTCTTGCCGAAAAAAAGGTGTTCAGTGTTTCAATTGAGTTCAAAAAATACGAAATATTTGAAAAATGGCTTACGTGCACGGTATTTCCCCGCTCTCTCCTAAATTTTGTTGTGTATTAAATTTTTACTTATAACGCAGTTCAAATCGCAATAAATAATAATTATTTCAATGACCCTATCGTTAGTCAATTGTCATTTCGAGAAAAATTGTTCTTCAAGTCTTTGCGAAACTGTGTCAGCTGTTCTCGCCTCCGCCGGCCTAGGTGGCCGAGCTGTTCTAGGCGCTACAGTCTGGAACCGCGCGACAGCTATGGTCGCAGGTTCGAATCCTGCCTCGGGCATGGATGTGTGTGGTGTCCTTTGGTTAGTTATGTTTAAGTAGTTCTAAGTTCTAGGGGACTGATGACCTCAGCAGTTAAGTCCCATTGTGCTCAGAGCCATTTTTTTGTTCTCTCCTGCCGATGTCATGCAGAGTAAATCTGTGAAGCAGTGGACGCAAAGTCGTCAAGACATGAATTAATATTTCTTTCAAGACGATTGATAGAAATTGGTTTTAATATTTATTATTCCCCTCACAGATTTGAATACAATATACCAAAGCCAAACGAGCCTCACTGTCGTCCGCAGCAACGCAGTTCGGCAACGTGAACTTTGTTTGCCCGCTCTCTGCTGCCGCGCATGCGCAGTTCTCATGACACCCCCCCCCCCCCCCCACACACACACACACACGCTTCCTACCTCCTTCACCTCTACAGGTGGAAGCGCCATCCTAAGTGATGTGGGCTATCGTTTTCACTTTGTTTAATTTTTCTTTGTCTGTGGGGTTATGGTTATGCTTAAATTTGCAGTGTAGCTCTCTGTGTGCCTTCTTAGCTGCAGTCTAATTTGGCTGCCAAACCACCGCAGGTCTTTTCCGTCCCTCACAATTTGGCTCGGCACATACCTGTCTAAAGCGAAATTCAGACTGCTCTTGAACTTTGTCCATTGCTGCCTAGCTTTGTTAGTTCTGGAGGTGAAGTTTTCGTGCTGTCCGCTCAGGTAGAATCTGAAGTCTGTTCTCGCGCTCTTGCTAAACAGAAATATCTCCCTGCCTTTCTTCGTATTCCTATTTACAGCTATATTCAGTGACGCTGTAACTGCTGTATGATCCCTGATTCCCTTTTATATGCTGAGTCGAAAATTTCTGGTCTGTTTTTCACCAGCAGACCTAACACTCTTGAGTCGGTTCTCTGGTTCAAATGGCTCTGAGCACTATGCGACTTAACTTCTGAGGTCATCAGTCTCCTAGAACTTAGAACTAATTAAACTGAACTAACCTAAGAACATCACACACATCCATGCCCGAGGCAGGATTCGAACCTGCGACCGTAGCGGTGGCTCGGTTCCAGACTGTACCGCCTAGAACAGCACGGCCACTCCAGCCGGCTCGGTTCTCTGATTAACTGCTCAAGATAATTAATATTTCAAATGATTTCCTGTTGCTACTATCCTCCCTAATCACATAAGTCTCCCAGTCTACAGCTGGAAAGTTGAAGTATCTAACTAATATGGCAGCATGACCAGGAAATTTGGCGGAATGTTTTGCAAGTTTTCCCTCGAACGTTCAGCCACAGTTGCTTCTGAGGCAGGAATTCTATAAAAGTATCCAACGAGCACGTCTGTTCCACTTTATCGCTTGTCTTCACCCAAATTATTTCGCTTTCGGAATCTGTACCAATCTCAGTAGACACTATTGTTTTTTTATGGCTTTAAACACGCCACCAGCAACGTTCAACCTATCTTTGCGATATGTATTCCTTTCAGATTGTTATTGACAAGCCGAGCGGTCTAAGGCGCTGCAGTCATGGACTGTGCGGCTGGTCCCGACGGAGGTTCGAGTCCTCCCTTGGGCATAGGTGTGTGTGTTTGTCCTTAGGATAATTTAGGTTAAGTAGTGTGTAAGCTTAGGGACTGATGACCTTAGCAGTTAAGTCCCATAAGATTTCACACACATTTGACATTTTGTTATTAACATATGTTTTCAGTCAGGTTTCAAATCCTCTGAGCACTATGGGACATCTGTGGTCATCAGTCATCAGTTCCCTAGATTCAGAACTACTTAAATCTAACTAACCTAAGGATATCACACACATCCATGCCTGAGGCAGGATTCGAACCTGCGACCGTAGCAGCAGCGCGGTTCCAAACTGAAGATGCCTAGAACCGCTCGGCCAGAGCGGCCGGCTTGCTGTTAAGAAATACTATATTAACATTCTCTTTTTCCGAACTGCTATGACGAATTCTATCCTTTCTAAAGTCAAAACACGTCTTTTCGGGCCCGGGGGGGTATTTCCCTAACCTAACTGCCTACACGTGCACGCTATATGTACTCCACTATCCCCAGTGGCCGCTTTCTGAGTAGTGCGCACCTGACGTACTAAGGAGAAGCCTGCAATTCTGCCCACCCGCTGGCGGAGGTCGAAACGTTTGCATTCGATACCATCACATAATCATCTGAGCATCTCCTCCACACCAGAGGACCACCATCGATTCTGGGAACGATGCTGCGAAATGATAGTTCTGCTTCCAACCCCCGGACATAGCTAGCTGTCTTCACCAAATCGTCCAACCGCTTGATCCCCCCCCCCCCCCCGCCTCCTCCTGGCAGGGAAATCACTCGACTACCAGGGGAGCTCCCAGCGACAAGCAGTACCGCCCTCTGTGCTTGTCCGGATCTCACAAGAAGGTTGGCCACAGTCGCAATGGGCGAGTCCCGTGCTCTGTCACATGCACTTTCAGCAACAGGTAGTGCCACCAACTCGCATTTAATAACCAATGGGACAACTGTGCAACTGATACCCACTTTCGGTTTCCGCCCAGAGATTCGCGACCCCCTCCCCCCTCTTCCCAAGCCCCTGTTCGCCAATCATCGTCAGTATATTGAAAGACGCAGCGGCTCTAGGGAGATCAGGGGTCACTAGAGGCTCCAGAGGTGCGAAACCATCCGTCTCAGATGCCCCAATGCTACCATTGTCGGTGCCGAAAACAGCTTCCTGCTGCTTACACACAATGACCAATTACTCCTTACGCAACTGGCGCAGTCTCTGTCCATCTTCTTTAACTAATCATTCACTACACCAGCAAAGTAATACTGATGCAAGATACTAATCAAATGAAATTACATAGTTCGGGAGACTTTTTCAGGTCCAAAATAACTGTAATGTATATATGCAACCTGAAGCGACGAATGAAAACTTGTACCAAGGCCAGGATCCGAACCTCCCGCTTTATAGGCAGATGCGCTAACTATTACTCCACCCTGTAACATGGGCTTTACACAACTGCATGGGCTGTCCTAGCACACCTACCTCCTCAGTCCTGATTCCTGTTCACGCTTCAGCCCACTTGGTATTGCGAACAGTACTGCAGAGACTCCGCGCTGGAATAGCACCTCAGCATCGAACGAATGGGGGATTCACCTGAAACTCAGGCATAGGTACTTTAATCAAATGAAACTATTGTTCCAAAGGCCTTTTCAGGTCTCAGACATGTGTGAAGTATACAGGACATTCATTTTAGCTTAAGACTCTGAAATATCTCGAAAACTGTACATCGCATCAAAAACAAGATGCTATACTCAGTGATAAAACAAAGCAGTAGACTTTTACCAGAAATATTGAACCTCAGACAATGTGTCTAATAGTGTATTTTAAATACGACAGTATGCCATCTTAGGCACTGTATAACATTAAAACACTTGATAATGGCACTTTAAAGCCGAAATATAACACTGCAAATAAAAAAGAGTCTAATGGCGGTACTGACTTTAAAGAAATATATTATGACTGTGGCCCCACATTATGAAAAAAATTATTAATTGTAATTCCAATTTGTATTTCTCGGTGGGCGACATACAATGATACCACACTCGACCTGCCACCCGACCCTGTGCATGGGTTTCGGGTAGCAACTTTGAAATCTGCAATGGGAACCCCGTTTTTTATTGCAGATTACTATTTTGCGCCAAAACCTACATACGTCTTGTCTGAAGTATTTCCTTCGTTTCGCCACAGACGGCGCTGTAATGGGAGGAATAGAAATGGGTACATGATCGTAATGTAAGACGTACTACTCAGTGGCCCTTGAATATCCAGTGGCACCTGGGACCCCACCTCCATTCTGCGAGTATAGGGCAGGCCAGCATTTCTTAACTGAAAATACGAAACCCCATTTGCAACGTTGCTTTCCTCCGAGATATCGAACAGAGGACTACTCGACGCGCCACTGTGGCGGTTAGAGAAAGTATTCAAACATAGTACCGCCAGCTACACTACACTTAGTAATCCCTTTTTAAAATGACCACATACAGGACAGAAACATATCTGCGCAAATGTCAGCACAGGCGTTACTGATGCGTTCAACCATGTCTTCATCGCCTTTTGGCACTAGGCGGTACACGTTATCTTTTAAATATCCCCACAGAAAGAAATCCAGCGACCTAGCGGGCCAATTAATAAGGTCCCTTCCGCTGGTACACCAACCAGTATAAACGCGGTCTAATACTGCCTGTGCTTCGATTGCGTAATGCGCTGGGCAAGTGTCATGCGGAAACAACATACGTTGTCGAACGTCCAGGGCCATACCCGGTAGAAGCACCGGTAATTCCTGAACCGTGGCGGCGTGCGCTCGCGATCCTACTGGCGCCACTTGTGCACGTTGCATTGATTCTGCCCTCACCGTATCATCTTTGCTTGGTTGTGTGTTCCCTCTGGGGTTCTGTGGTAGTCATTGGTGCGTGGGACACGGAGCTGGACGGGTGTGCAGGAGTACTCGGAGTCCAGCGATTGCGGCGAGTTGAAACCGTTGACCGTTGAGCTACTGGGGTCCGCGTTTCCCTGCAGCGTTGACCGTTGCTACCGGGGAATTTAGCGGGTAAGGAGCGGCTCTTGTCGTGTGCAACATGGTTGCGAAGTGCATCAGTCAACTGCACCGTGCTAAATACACCGAGATGTACTGAACAACTTGTTAGCAGCTATGAGTAGGAGGGTATTATTATCCCGTGTCTACTTCGGGTCGTGAAGCTATTGATCTCCTTGGGATTTATTTGAGATTTGTATGAAGACTGTTCAGCAAGCGCTGTACTTAAACACTGTTAATTCTGCCCTGGTGTGAGCTGACCAGGAATCCGATTCCTTTATGCCTTTCAGTGATCCCTTTTGGGGCTGCGTTTGTCAATATGCAAGGTTCTGTAAGCGCCAAGCTAGTATTTGGCAATGTTAATCTGATATTTGGGATCGTTGTTTGTTATGGTTGAGTATTTAATACTACTGATTGTAATTTCTGTTTGTTCTAGACCTCATGGCCCTTCCTGGGACTAGTTACTGGATTTGGCCTGTAACTAAAGTTGTGTGCGCTCAGCCTAAAGATAAGCACGTATGAGTCACATGTGTATGCTTGCTTGTCTTTGCACACTCTCTTACTCCGTGTTGAGGAGCCATTCGGTTTCAGGTGTAGTTTTGAAGCGACCATTTGCAGTTTGGTCCTTATCCAAATTACAATGTCTGTTAGTCCCTAAGAGGCTCAAGTAAAGATATATCTTGACTTATTTATATGATTATTCATTTAAATAACTTTGTACCTTGTTTCTGGTTATTGCAAAGAAGGTTAAATTGCAACGCTTATGAGCGGGCCTCTTCCTTAAGATTTAATAGTTGGTTTCCTTGAAAATTAATTTTAATTGCCCGTTTAAGTATTGCTATGTATGTTAATTTCTGTCAAACTTGTTTGCTGTTTGAAACTTCTGGCAGATTAAAACTGTGTGCCGGACCGAGACTCGAACTCGGGAACTTTGCCTTTCGCAGGCAAGTGCTCTACCACCTGAGCTACCCAAGCACGACCCACGCCCCGTCCTCATAGCTTCATTTCTGCCCGTACCTCGTCTCCTACCTTCCAAACTTTGCAGAAGCTCTCCTGCGAACCTTGCAGAAAGGCAAAGGTCCCGAGTTCGAGTCTCGGTCCGGCACACAGTTTTAATATGCCAGTAAGTTTCATATCAGCACACACTCCGCTGCAGAGCAAAACTCTCACTCTTGTTTGCTTGGCCGGCCGATGTGGCCGAGCGGTTCTAGGCGCTTCAGTCTGTAACCGCGCGACCGCTACGGTAGCAGGTTGGAATCCTGCCTCGGGCATGGATGTGTGTGATGTCCTTAGGTTAGTTAGGTTTAAGAAGTTCTAAGTTCTAGGGGACTGATGACCTCAGATGTTAAGTCCCATAGTGCTCAGAGCCATTTGAACCATTTTTTATTGTTTGCTGTTTCTTGACAGCCTTGTATCGGCAGTGGATGATGCGTTGCTGTTCTGCTGGTCCGGGGCAGGGACGTGTTTTCCTTCTGCTTCGGCGACTTTCCCGTCACCGCACGAGGCCTAGGTGTTGACGGGTCACACACGCTTCTGCGGATCTCCTGTTACAGCCTCAAGTTGCGTAGTTTCTTGTCATTATTTTGGTATCGTGCCATGTCGGGGTTGTCGCCGGATCAGGAATTGGCTTTAGTTATTTTGCGGAAGTAATTTACTCAGTGCTTTTATTATTGTAACGTCGTTTTAGGCGTAAGTCAAAAGCCTTTGAGCAAACTGACATTGAGTTTCTTAGTTTTTTTTAAAAAAGCGGGTTTAATTGTCATTATCATTTTAATAGTGTTTTAGGGGCCCAGTAGTTAATTTAAGTACATAACCTGCTTTATGTGTAACAGCCATGTGGCTAATCAGTGAAGTATTATTGTTTGCTTCGGTTCTTACACGTGGGCAGCGTTTTGCCAGCTTGTCCGTATCTTGTCTATGTGGGAGCAGAATAACATTTTTTTCTGACACCAGAGTCTCGTCATTACCCTTTACGCTCCCTAGTGTTAGTAAAAGCTAAATTTTGCGTGACTGTCTACCTCCTGGTGTTGAGGTGGCTAATGGACTTTGGATACCAAAATACAGTTTTTGACTTCTACAGCCCCCACTAGCACCATGGAAGTCATTCCCTCACGTCTTAACAGATGTCCTACCATCCCTGTCCCTTCTCCTTATCAGTGTTTTCCATATGTTCCTTTCCTCTCCGATTTTGTGCAGAGCCTCCTCATTGCTTGTCTTATCAGTCCACCTAATTTTCAACAATCATCTATAGCACCTCAAATGCTTAGATTCTCCTCTGTTCCGGTTTTCCCACAGTCCATGTTTCACGACCATACAATGCTGCACTCCAAAAGTACGTTCTCAGAAATTTATTTCTCAAATTAAGGGGGATATTTGATATTAGTAGACTTCCCTTGGCCAGGAATGCCCTTTTTGCCATTGCTAGTCTCCTGTCCTCCTTGCACCGCCCGTCATTGGTTATTTTACTGCCTAGGTTGCAGAATCCCTTATCTTCATCTACCTTGTACCTACCGAGCGAGGTGGCGCAGTGGTTAGCACACTGGACTCGCATTCGGGAGGACGACGGTTCAATCCCGTCTCCGGCCATCCTGATTTAGGTTTTCTGTGATTTCCCTAAATCGCTACAGGCAAATGCCGGGATGGTTCCTTTGAAAGAGCACGGCCGATTTCCTTCCCCATCCTTCTCTCATCCGAGCTTGCGCTCCGTCTCTAATGGCCTCGTTGTCGACTGGACGTTAAACACTAATCTCCTCCTCTTCTATCTTGTACCCAACTATCCTGATGTTAAGTTTCTCGCTGTTCTCATTTCTGCTACTTCTCATTACCTTTGTGTTTCTTCGATTTAGTCTCAGTCCATACTCTGTACTCATTACGTTGTTCATTCCATTCAGTTGATCATGTAATTCTTCTTCACTTTCACTCAGGATAGCAATGTCATCAGCGAATAGTATCATTGATAACCTTTCACCTTGAGTTTTAATACCGCTCCTGAACCTTTCTTTTATTTCCATCATTGTTTCCTCGATGTACAAGTTGAACAGTAGGGGCGAAAGGCTACATCCTTGTCTTACACCCTTCTTAATACGAGCACTTCGTTCTTGGTCGTCCACTCTTATTATTCCGTCTTGGCTGTTGTACATGTTATATATGACCCGTCTCTCCCTATAGCTTATCCGTAATTTTTTCAGAATTTAGAACATCTTGCACCATTTTACACTGTCGAACGCTTTTTCCAGGTCGACAAATTCTATGAACGTGTCTTGATTTTTCTTTAGTCTTGCTTCCATTATTAATCGCAACGTCACAATTGCCTCTCTCGTGCCTTTTACCTTTCCTAAAGCCAAACTGTTCGTCATCTAGCGCATCCTCAATTTTCTTTTCCATTCTTCTGTATATTATTCTTGTAAGAAACTTGGATGCATGAGCTGTTAAGCTGATTGTGCGATAATTCTCGCACTTGTCAGCGCTTGGTGTTTTCGGAATTGTGTAACAGCCACGAATTAAGAGCCCGATGTACAAGCCACTAAGAGAGAGGCAGTCCAAAATAGCTAGTTTTCTTTCTTGTCTAAGGTGCAAGGATGATTCGAAAAGCTACTGGTCGTTTCGATCGTGTTAGGCAATCCCTATTTACAGACATCACGGTTATGCAGAGTCAGTTTCTGCTTTCGTAAAACACTATGTAACGCATCACAAGATACACTAATGGAAATTGAAAAAAGAACACATTGACACCGGTGTGTCAGACCCACCATACTTGCTCCGGACACTGCGAGAGGGCTGTACAAGCAATGATCACACGCACGGCACAGCGGACACACCAGGAACCGCGGTGTTGGCCATCGAATGGCGCTAGCTGCGCAGCATTTGTACACCGCCGCCGTCAGTGTCAGCCAGTTTGCCGTGGCATACGGAGCTCCATCGCAGTCTTTAACACTGGTACCATGCCGCGACAGCGTGGACGTGAACCGTATGTGCAGTTGACGGACTTTGAGCGAGGGCGTATAGTGGGCATGCGAGAGGCCGGGTGGACGTACCGCCGAATTGCTCAACACGTGGGGCGTGGGGTCTCCACAGTACATCGATGTTGTCGCCAGTGGTCGGCGGAAGGTGCACGTGCCCGTCGACCTGGGACCGGACCGCAGCGACGCACGGATGCACGCCAAGACCGTAGGATCCTACGCAGTGCCGTAGGGGACCGCACCGCCACTTCCCAGCAAATTAGGGACACTGTTGCTCCTGGGGTATCGGCGAGGACCATTCGCAACCGTCTCCATGAAGCTGGGCTACGGTCCCGCACACCGTTAGGCCGTCTTCCGCTCACGCCCCAACATCGTGCAGCCCGCCTCCAGTGGTGTCGCGACAGGCGTGAATGGAGGGACGAATGGAGACGTGTCGTCTTCAGCGATGAGAGTCGCTTCTGACTTGGTGCCAATGATGGTCGTATGCGTGTTTGGCGCCGTGCAGGTGAGCGCCACAATCAGGACTGCATACGACCGAGGCACACAGGGCCAACACCCGGCATCATGGTGTGGGGAGCGATCTCCTACACTGGCCGTACACCACTGGTGATCGTCGAGGGGACACTGAATAGTGCACGGTACATCCAAACCGTCATCGAACCCATCGTTCTACCATTCCTAGACCGGCAAGGGAACGTGCTGTTCCAACAGGACAATGCACGTCCGCATGTATCCCGTGCCACCCAACGTGCTCTAGAAGGTGTAAGTCAACTACCCTGGCCAGCAAGATCTCCGGATCTGTCCCCCATTGAGCATGTTTGGGACTGGATGAAGCGTCGTCTCACGCGGTCTGCACGTCCAGCACGAACGCTGGTCCAACTGAGGCGCTAGGTGGAAATGGCATGGCAAGCCGTTCCACAGGACTACATCTAGCATCTCTACGATCGTCTCCATGGGAGAATAGCAGCCTGCATTGCTGCGAAAGGTGGATATACACTGTACTAGTGCCGACATTGTGCATGCTCTGTTGCCTGTGTCTATGTGCCTGTGGTTCTGTCAGTGTGATCATGTGATGTATCTGACCCCAGGAATGTGTCAATAAAGTTTCCCCTTCCTGGGACAATGAATTCACGGTGTTCTTATTTCAATTTCCAGGAGTGTAGTTTGAACATATTCTAAGACGATTACTTACCAAGCCTTAGTATGGTACCCGTCTTATATTAGGGCTTGTGCTTGTAAATTAATTTGACACCTCGTACATCTTCGACAGTAACAATATCATTAATTTTATACAGACAGCGAATTTGTTATTAACTTCATAAATATTCCTGCTTCCATGCTCTCTTCGTCTCTGCATATCAGAGAATTTTTACATGTCTTTTTGTCTTTCTTTCAGTTTGCAGAAGCTGGCAAGCTATATTTTTTGGAGATGTTTTCCCCCAAGTGTTCTGTGGTGTTGGTTTATTACGTAGCCGACAATTTCGATGCTTTAGCAGGTTAATTGCTGTAGTGTACGTTTCGCTCGCTCCTCTTTATTTGCAGCTGTGTATGGTAATGACCGAAAGAATAATGGGTTCCGGTTCCGCTCCCACATTAGTAATAAACCAATAATGCGTTGCTACACAGTTGGTAATTTTCTCACAGATTCGCCGTTGTTTGCGGATAACGGGACACAATAGAATACAAAAAGGGTGAGTGCTTCAGGTTTCGTTTTTATTGGCTACTTAGAGCGTAATGACTGTTACATGGCGTGATATGGGAAAATTTAGGCACAGGAAGAATCTCTAATCAATTTCGCACAAGCTCACTGCGTCTTCAATTAGAAAGCCACGTGACAGGAAAGAAAACATAGTTCGTTCGGGATGACCTGTAGTGCTGTTACCAGAAGGTGTTCAAGGCGTAAATGTTGAACATTTTCGCATTAATTACAATGTGACATTAGTGATTACAAGATCTTGCATGATGTCTTTCCCAGCAGTGATAGCATCTAACAACAGGATAACTGTCAGCAGTGGTGGCCGATTGTCACGTGCTAATGTTCTACAGCATGCTGTCAATATCACACTAAAATTGTGGCATTTCTCTTCGAATGCGGGCCAGAAATCACACTAAAATTACACCATTTTTGAACGTGTGCTGGAATGCAAATACGCAATGGTAGCATTCTCTCTGTGATAATTAGAAGCCAATGTCGAATGCTGAAATCATGCTCAGACATGCTACATGCTAACTCAGAGAATGGACGTAGCTGTCTTTTTTCGACTGCACATGCTCAGATGTGTTATCATCGCTTCCGGCGCTATGAGTGCTACGTTTCTCACAGCACCACGTCAGTCTCCCCTTCCTTTGAAGGTGCATGTAATGTATTGTTCAAGTACAGGCTATGAGGAATCATTGAGAAGCACTTGGTGTGACGGCGCCGTGACTGAGTGAGCGTCAGTCTGCCCTCGGCAGTGGTGAGGCAGGGATGCCTTGTGTGTACCTCGGCTGTTGTGCTGCTTGCGAGCGAGCGCGCGTTTGTTTACTTCCGTGGGGCGGCTTGTCTCCACGAGCATCATGGCGTTTCCTGTTGCCAAGCCACCATTACATTAACTCTTCCATTAAATCATGAACGAACAAAAGCTCATGAAGTGAAGCAGCTCATATGAGACGAAATTCGTCTCCTGGCACAAGATGTTCTCCAAATTCATTTTCCGATCCTTAGTACCAATGTATACATAAAGCTCCCGAATGAAGAGTTGTGCGCCGACGTTGTGCGCTGCCGTGATACCGATCTTAAGTTCTGGTACTCTGCCGACCATTTAGGAGCTGTCGCAGTTTTGGTCTCCAAACATTGTGGGTTTCCTAACTCACGTTTGAGGTACCACAGGATGCTGTGGTGGCCACTTTTAAACCTTACAGCAACGTCGTCAGTCATGTTGCTGAAATGTAGAAGACATTGGAAACCTACCGTGTCCTGAATGGTGTCTGTCAGATAAAAACTGAAATTAGGATATACATGCCTTCTTACTTGGTTACTGCCAGCTCTGTCTTACACGTCCACAGAGGGTGCTGCCTGCTGCGCCCCCCTGAATCAGACGGCACTGGCGTCAGCGCCTCTGGATGATGTTTTTCCACAGGAAGTACCAATGGATGATGGCCGTTAGCAGACACAAGCCATCTGTCCCAACCCCATGGTTGTTGATAAGAGAGCTGTAGCGACCTCCAATTTCCTGCTGCCTGGCAGAAATAAGAAACAGCCATCTGCCATCCGACACAGAACAACACGTTATGAAGTAATGGTCGCTGAAGAAATGGAAGAGACAGCGAAATACATTCTGAAGATTGCCTGCATCAGATGTGTGCACAAGACGATGAACCTCCTTCCTACTGATAATACACTGTCCTCTGATGCCCTGGCACTGGACGAAGTGACGTCTCTCCCTTCAACTGTGGACACTGACCTCCCTCCACATGCAAATGATGCACTCGCCCCCTTTCTGCATCTGGGCACACCTCTGATAGTGTTCCACAGAAACAACCCAGTGAGACGTCTGCCTCCTGGGCGGACGACCTCGATTCCGAGGATGGACATTCTGTAGGCGTACAGAGTGATGAACCTCTGTGGTGAGGTCGGCTCGCTCCCAGTCGCAGTGATGAGCCCTTCCACAGGGACCTGATGGTGGGATTCCTGCGCTTCCTACGTGTTTGCATCACCTGCCCTCATGGCAATGGCAGATTTTCAAACTTACTGCATAGCAACGGTGAATGAATACCATTCATGCATGCCATAAACTGTCATTACTCCATGAAACGCTGCATGCTGCAGATGTCGATGTTGCCCTCCTTCATGAGTGCATGTTACAAGCTTTTGTGCTCACCATGGCGTTAGGCAACACGTCTTCTATACTTCCCCTTGTGGTTAAGGGGTGACGATCCTCTTACATGGTATCCTCACTGATATGGTTGTCTGTCTCCCTGATGCCCTCACGATGAGTGATATCAGGATCATAAATGTCTAGGCGCCTTCTGGTTTAGGTCAGTGCCGTGAACATTCTATGTTCTTCTCTGAGGCCGTCTTGCCTCCCTTCATAGATCAGCGGGATATCTGGGGCATGGGAAGCGACTTCAACTCCACCCAGGCAACCAGAGACCAACTGCTGCAACACTCTATCTGCACAGCACTAGTGGCAGTTGCCCAGCACCTCAGCTTTGTGGACAATTGGGAGCATGTTCATGGTGATCGTCATGGGATACACATTTCACTAGCCACTCTTCCAGGAGTTTCGATGGCGTTTGTGTATATTGGTGAAACCTGATCCGCTGCATTCTCTGATCATGACGCATGTATCTGTGCCGTCAATCCCTTCCGCCGAAGGCTACGGCACATCTGGGGACCATGGAAACTATACATGATCCATCATAATTCACCCAACTGCCGGCAGCTCACCGAGACCACGTGCACAGTTTGTCGTCGACGCCGGAATCCACATCAGTCTGCCCTGTCATGATGGGTTCTCCCTTCCATCCACAATGCGTCGATTAGTTACAGAAGGGAGGTCGCAGCATGCTGGCGACAAACCAAGGAGCTCTACTTCATTCTTTGCGATTCTGCTATGATGGCCGGCCGGTGTGACCGTGCGGTCTAGGCGCTTCAGTCTGGAACCGCGTGACCACTCCGGTCGCAGGTTCGAATCCTGCCTCGGGCATGGATGTGTGTGATGTCCTTAGGTTAGTTAGGTTTAAGTATTTCTAAGTTCTAGGGGACTGATGACCACAGATGTTAAGTCCCATAGTGCTCAGAGCCATTTGAACATTTTTGCTATGATGCCGTATTCGCCAGAGCATCAGGTGATAGTGAATCATGCCCAAGCACTACTCCCTACCCTCTCTCGACGTCATCTTGAATGAGCTATGGTCAGGGAATGCACACACATTTGGTTAGTGCAAGAATGTCCATCTATGTATCACGTGATAACAGTATGGCACTACTATTGCAGGACTTTAATTAATGTTCTTACGATTCGTGACATAGGCACAATGTGATAAAGGGTCTGCCCTACATGCACGTTATGTTATGCTATACCCTGTACAACATCACCACCACCCCAGCAATATGACTCTCCTTTGGCTCAGCGTCTGGGGAGGCAATGATGGAACTGCTTTCCAGAGTCACGGAGGACTAAGTCCATAATCCTATACAGGTGGGATCTATGAACAAGTCGCTCCACTCTGACGGTTTCCCGCTAGAATTACTACTGGCGCTCGTGTGGGTGATAACTGGTTTAAGGGACGCTCAACAGCGCGGTCACCAGCTTCCATACAAAGTCCCAATTTTTACACAGTCCAGTGGTTTTACACAGTACAGTCTAGCCACTTTCACGAATGATGATGATGAAATGATAACAGAAACACCCAGTCTCCAGACAGAGAAAATCTCCAACCCAAACGGGAATCGACCCCAGGACGCCGTGATCAATTATAGCAACGTTAGCCACCAGACCACGAGCTGCAGACGCTGGTGTGGATGGAAATTCGTCGGGTCCTTATGTCGCCTGTTGTTCTGATCCCAGACAGTTTCCTCGATGGTTTCGTCACTCTAATCCATAACCCTCAGGGTACATCACAGATATGCAGTTACAGGCCCTTGACAAAGCTCAACAGCAACACGAAGCTCTTTACCTGGCTGCTGGCTGTGCGACTTAAATGGACTCCCCAATATTTGGTTTCCGCTGATCAAATCTCTTTGCGAAATGCCAATAACATTTGCAGTGGCCTCTGTCGCTGTCGAGACATAATCGCTCTTGCTAACACTCATCATGTGCCTGGTCTTTTGGTCGCTCTTAACTTCAGCCAGGTGTTCGATCGGGCTGATCACGACTATCTGGAAGGGGTGCCCCGCAATATGGAATACCCTGACCCTACCATCGACATCATAAAGTGTCACCTTCATGGAGCTACATCCCATTTCTTCTCATTCCTCCCACTTTCATCTGTCATTTAGTGTGTCCCGGCCATCTGCTTCCTTCATTGTTGTAAGCTTTCAGGATGGTACTGTTGCTTTGTGGCCTCCATCAACGCCTGTCTGGAATGTTTCTCGGTTGCCACATATTCAGCTGCACCGCTTATGCAGATGATCTCATCCTCGTTCTTCATAGCACAGCTGAGATCAGGGAATCATTGGCATGGGTTACCACCTATTGTGAAGCTTCTGCCAACTGCCTTAATGTCCCGAATTCAAGCGCTGTTCCTATTTATGTGGGGCTTCCAATGCAGTTCCGCTGCTAAGCAAGTGGTATGTGCTGCACGATTGCCTTCAACCGCTGGCGCCTACTGTCCTAACTACAAGCTGGGCTCCTAGATCATCGTTTATGAGCCCTCAATCTTCTGTAGCAGGCACAATAGATAAATGAATATTTGGCATCACGTATCCCCCACATGGCACAGACCCTCCCTTTCCACAGTCCACGGCCCACTACATGCTAGCAGCAATGTGTTCATATGTTTGCTGTTCAAGGAGGAGGAGGAGATTGTTTGACGTCGCATCAACAACAAGAACATTAGAGATGGAGCACAAGCTCGGATTAAAGAAGGTTGAGGAAGGAAATCGACTGTGACCTTTCAAAGGAACCATCCTGGCATTTGCACGTAGCGATTGAAGTAAATCGCAGAAAACCTAAATCTGGATGGCTGGAAACGGGTTTGAACAGTCATCCTCCCGAATGGGAGTCCAGTGTGATAGCCATAGCATCAACTCGCTTGGTAGGTTTTTCAAGATATGGTATGAGGCTCTCACCCTCCCATGTTGCAGGGGCGGTTTAGACCTGTATCATGTCTCTGACAGAGCAATAGCATTTTTTGTGAGCTCTCAAATGGTTTTACTTCCACCATTTTTCTTCCATCTGAGCTTCTATGCCCAGGGACTGGGTGTTTGTGTTGTCATCATCACTTCATCATCATCGTCATAATTCGTGATAATGGCTACATTGGATTGTGTAAAGATTGGCGTGCGTAAAATCTGGGACTTTGTACAGGCGCTGATGACCACTCAGTTTAGTGCGCCACAAACCAGACATCATCGTCATCATCCATTTGAGATATGCCTGTACTGCGATACTATCAATGCGCTTGATGTCCATGAAGATTAACTATGGCTTTCTTGAGCAGAAGTCACTGAATGTGCTTGAGGGGAAGCATCCTCAAACCGACTGGCGTGCCACCTAGTGATTGGCGTGTGGTACTGATCTTGCTACTGACGTCCATTCTGCATGGCACCTTACAGTCAATGTGAAGCAAGTATGCTGGTCACATCTTCGTGGGACTCACCTTGTAGACACCCCAATGTGTGTCCCCTGTGATGTTCTGGACACAGACAAGCATTGCCTGGTGTGCGGATCAACGATAGGTGTCTAGTTCTTGGTGCAACAGATGCTGTCTTTAATTAGCTGTACAACTCCTCATAAGATACCTCCTCACCTGTTCCACTTACAGACTCGAGATGATTTCCGCAAACAAAGAAGACCTCAGTGAAGTGGATTTGTGGACACGCAATTCACTACTTGTTTGCTGATGGCGAGAGAAATGTCCTTGGTTATTGGCACCTCCTTAATGAACGACATTGTGCAGTTGTCCGCAGTCCGAAATACAGACTTTTTTTTTCTCCAATTTCCTCCAACTGTCCTTCTTAACCCACCCCAGAGTTGGGGTGTTGCTGCAATGAGAAGTTGATCCACGCGTTTTCCATTCTTTTCACTGGAACGTTCTTCTCCAAAACCCATCCATCGATAGTGCCCCACACTCGATCAGGCTAATAAACTGTAGTTTATTGGAGAAAATAAGAATATATATATCACATCAATAATTTTTAAAATTGTTTTATATTACAAAAAGTAAAATAAATAAAACAATTTTAAAAATTATTGATGTGCTTTGCACCTCTACTCCATGTTCTCTACACTTTCCTTGGTTCCTGTAGACCAGACCTCGGGTTGTGACCATGTGGGCCGCGGGTAAAATTATTTATGATGATTTTATAGTACGCCGTCTTTTTCTCACACAAACCTGGCAAGTAATTTTGAGGTCAGCCAGAGAGCGATGGAGAACATACTGACCTTAGTTTCCAGTGTGCACAGCCACATTTTGGTCCAGCCCACTGAAAGAAATGTTTCTATACTCTTCCTATTTAGCAGGATCAGGACCATGATTATAAATGAACATATAAAGTTTTAGTTCAAACGTATAATGATCAAAGTATCTCACACACAACAATTCGAAAGTCACTATGTTCAATTGACAGTAAATCTTTTTATCTTGAACAGCACCATTATCAGTTCAGAGACAACCAACTTGTCTTTCCCCCTGACTACCAATACTCAAATAAATGTTAAAAACAAATGCTCACAACAAAATTGGAAATAATATTCACCACTTGCCATGCGGATTTGTAATTATCACGGACGGCACACTAACAGTTACTTTAGCGAATTCTAAGCGATCCAGGATGGTGTACAGTCCTCGCGAGTCCACTATCAGTTTATACTACAAATACGCTTTTTGTCACAGTCCGTCTCTGACGTCATCCGAGGCAGAGCGCGATCCGACGTTAAACAGGCGTGGATCTTACAGTGGCTGAGTGCGAAATGAATCTCTTTCCGGTTTTTTTTTCCTTTATTGAGTTTCGACTCCCTCTAAAGGGGAGCGGGCTGGCAGCAGCTTATTACGCCGCTCTTCAGCCTACCGAATTTGTTTTAAAAAGAGGAAGATAATAAAAAAAATAACAGTTGGCGATAAAATCGGTGACTTAAAGGTAAAAATGGCAGAAAATTCTGGAGCGTAAAACATAAAACACAGGGTCGATGAATCTAATAAAACACATAGGAAGCAGAAAAATAATAGAGAGACCATTAAAAAAACACGGCGACAGTCTGGGTTCTGTTCACAAGAGATATAAAAAGCACACCCAGCGACAGCATGATTTCTGTTCGCAACACTGTGGAAGGACGCACAACACTGAACACTCACTTAAACACTGCGCTAAAAGTTGGCACAAATACGACATACCACACCCGAGAGCAGGTGGGGGGAAACTGGTCAGATGACGGGAAAACGGGGGGGGGGGAAGGAGAGGAAAAGTTAAGGGGGAGGGGGGGGGAAAGGAGCCAATGGAAGAGGAGGATCCAAAAGAGGGGTGGGGGGTGCTGAGCAGACGTGCCAGGGATTGGGGAAGGCAGAGGAGGGGAGTACAAAAGGACTCGGGGGGGGGGGGGGGAGAAAGGATCTTTTTCCTGCTTCTCAGGCTGTATTTATATACGTGCCGCAGCGGACGGCCAAGAGAACATCTGTTGTTATCTGCCAATGCACACGGCAGCAGCCTCAGAACGACCACTTTCTCGGACACATAATGTTTAATAACAAAGTTATGAATTAATTTAGAATCTTCTTAATTTTACATGTATTTAGGTAAGTTGTTTGAAAGCACAGAAAACGTTTCAGCTTTGCCTTCTAGAATTTTTATAGTGAAACTAACGGTAGATCGTTACCTCTGAACTATACCGTTACTAGAACTTATATTGGATGTTATTACTATTACGGCTTTAAAATTTGATACAGCTCTATTATTTTGTACGTTTTATCGTGTGCTGTAGCCAAAATTTTCTGTCATTAAAATTACTACAAATGGGTATATTTTAGTTACAAATTTGGTTTTCGTTAACCTACTCAGAACTATAAGAGGTAGCTTAACGTGGTCTCTTAGTTATTATTTTTAGGGTGAACTGGAGCATTAAACACATTTTTACGTTTTTAAGTTCAATTTTTATCGCCTTCCATTTTTATTAAAAACGTGGATTCCGGTTGCAATTTTCATTCTTGTACTTTAAAACCTGCACCATTTATTTCTGACCTCCATAGGCACATTCTGACCAAATTATGGCTTTCTAGCTTTATTATTTAGGACCACTTATGTTTTATTTAAAAATGCATTTTTACGGAAACTATTTGTTTAGTTACGTGAAGACTTGATATTTAATGCGTTATTACAATAAAATATATGTTGATAAAGTCTTAAACGGAAATTTTTACTTTTAATTTTGTACTTAACTACGGTGCAATACTTGTGCGCTACGGTGTCGTGGCGCTACTAGCAGTGAACTGGGGTAAGTCCCGGCACGCTCGCTCGCCTCTGTATCTCACACATGATATAGGGCCTGTTTCGCTTCAACCACTGACAACTTTTTTTTTCATTTCATTCTATCTTATTCCTTCCAATATTAACTGATTAATTATAAAATTTAAACATATTTCAACAACTGAATTTGTATGCATAATATTAGTACATTCAATTTGGTTACGATTATTACCCTTTTAAGGCAGAGGACCGTAGGCCACTACATTGTACTACGTTGGAAGAATTTTGCACACAGAACCACTAAGTGTGTGTCGCGAGACGGCAATCATGCTACAGTGAATTGAAAAGCATTGTACTGAGCTCAAAATGATGTCTTGACCAAATACGCCCGATCTGAAACTGATGGAGCAATCGGGGACGTTGTCCATCAGCAGCTAAGCCCAAATGCCACCAGCACGGAATTTACGGGGCTATCATTACCTGTGCACAAACAATTGATATCATGTACCTGCAGAAACCAACTGAAGACTTTCCGAATTAGTACCATCCAGAATCCCTGCTTTAATGTGTTAACCAACAGTCTACTGGTTCACTATTAAGTTTCAGCTATAATGTTTTGGTTAATCAGTTCGTGTAAGTAGAGCAACAAAGGCAAATTATAGTTAGGTAGACTTGAACTGCAGGCATAGGCCGCAATAGACGTGAGAGAATGGGTGAGGGAAGGGGAGAAAAAGGAATGTGATAGATGGGAGGGGGGGGGGGAAGAAGGGGATAAAGTAGCATTACTTATTGAGAAACGAAGGAAAACTATTTATGGCTGACAGAATATGGGAGCATTCGATTTACTTATTGACAGAGAGGAATATACCACATGCAGTGCGTTAACGTATGTGTACAATAATTGTGATAATTTTTACCCTAACATCTACCTTCTTCGGTTGTTATTTGTTTTTTGACTGTGTCTAACAGTCTTTCCACAAACGTATCACATAATTAACTAACTGATGTTTTCTGTACAACCGTAATTCCGCCGTGAAGTGGACATGCCTCTCACTACAGGCTATCGTTTTGCACCTATGTGCCCACGCTTTAATACCTGAACTGCTGTGCAGGCTAAATAAATATCATTGGCTTACTTGTAAACGTGCTTCGAGGTACTACCCAACCTAGAAATATATTACTCGTAATTATTAGTCTGCAAATGAAGTAAATATTGACCTGCCAGGGTACCCGAGCGCGCTAACGCGCTGCTTCGTGGACTCGGGTAGGCGTGCCGACCCTGGATCGAATCCGCCCGGCGGATTAACGACGTAGGGCCGGTGTGCCGGCCAGCCTGGATGTGGTTTTTAGGTGGTTTTCCACATCCCCCTAGGTGAATACTGGGCTGGTCCCCACGTTCCGCCTCAGTTACACGACTCGCAGACATTTACAACACATTCGCACTCTTCCATGGCTTACATTAGACACAGACAGCTAGGGTACACTACTTCCTTCCCGGCGGGTATGGGGTGGCGGCAGGAAGGGCATTCACCTCCAATTGACCATGGCCGACCCTGCGTAACTGCGGGACAAGGCTCAGACACATTAAGAAAGAAATGAAGTTAATATTGATTCACAGAAATATCTACACTTCCACCACAAACACCCATATGTTGATACAGAAAAGGTTACGATGTTGATGGACCTTCTGGTTTTTTGTTAAATGCAACACAGTACTGAATAATGGTCAGTGCAGCTTGTTCCATAGGCAGTCAAAACCAATAGAATGGCGGATGTTCTTGTTTTATTGATGGGCACATCTATGATAAGATGACAAGTACTTCGTCTCTGATGGGAGGTGCTGGGAAGCCTATGTCGTAAGTACGTTATGGTCGCAGTCTGACTGCAACCATTATTACGGCGAAAAATCTCTCAGTACCATCACCGTTTACCACAAACGTTGCGACAGAAGTTGTGGCAAGATTAAGCATGAGACAGACGAAACACATTTAGTAAATTAATTGCCACCCGCTGAGAGTGCAGTTGTGCAGAAAATAGGCACGAGAATCCTTAATGGCATGTGTCGACTCTGTCCTTTTTTTGCCCACGCGCGCTCGCGAGGTGGCAGGCAGGTATCTCGATGCCTGAGTCGAAATTCAATTACGCTGCCCCCTAGCAGTGTGGGGTGAGTGAATTACTGGGTCACACTGATCACACCGAAGTGAGGACGCCTGGCGCAATTCCGTGCACTTTATTCTATTTTCCCATCATTCCAGAGTTCTAAGGTAATAGCCTATGACTTATTTCCGTCACAGTTAAAACAAGGACTAGAAGTGTTTTGCTCATGAAAACTTCTCCTCACTGTGAAAAAATCAAAATAAATCCTTACAGAATCTGTTCCCACAACTGACTATGAGAGTTTAAGCGCCATATGATGTAAGAAGAAATTAAAGAAATTTTGTCGTCATGGGTTAGGTTAGTGTTGTTTTAACGTCCCGTCGACAACGAGGTCATTAGAGACGGAGCGCAAGCTCGGGTTAGGGAAGGATGGGCAAGGAAATCGGCCGTGCCCTTTCAAAGGAACCATCCCGGCATTTGCCTGAAACGATTTAGGGAAATCACGGAAAACCTAAATCAGGATGGCTGGAGACGGGATTGAACCGTCGTCCTCCCGAATGCTAGTCCAGTGTGCTAACCACTGCGCCACCTCGCTCGGTTTGTCGACATGCGTCCAAATTAGAAGCAAAGTAGATGAAAGTTCTCTACCAGTCTTACAGCCTACATAATCTGCCTCATGTATGGATTATATAAGATAGGAGAGACTGTCTTGTGGTGCGATAACTATTTTACGGGTCAGAGTTGTTTTGCATACCATCTAGTCCACCAAAATATAGCCATCGGAATGATGGCATTCACATCTGTAGATTGTGATTGCTGCTAACAATGACATTACGTACATTGACCAATCACGTTGTTTAAGATCATTAATCTTATGACATTAGTTTATTAGTGACGTGTTGCTAGCCACTAGTGCTCATCATCTTGTATCAAGGCACAGAAATCACTTAAGTATTATTTATACTAAGAGTACTCTTAGCTAAATTATATATATTACAGCTTGTCTTTTGTCAAGAATTACGCCACACGTATTTTCTATTTCTGTATAGGGAGGCATGTGCTCAAGACCTAATGTGGTCTCTGGCAACTCAAAAAATTCGTGATAATCTAGTTAATAGCATCACTAGTGGAAATGAGCTTTATGTGACTTGTGTGCTTCACACCTCATAATGAGCACTAATAGCTAAAAGTGGGTTAATAATAAATTAGTGTTATAAGATCAGTATTCTGAAGCATTTTGAGTGTGTATGGTACATACATACATTGTCTACTGTAACACAACCACAATAATCTAATAACATGGCTAATCATCAACAAAAAATGGTTCAAATGGCTCTGAGCACTATGGGACTCAACATCTTAGTTCATAAGTCCCCTAGAACTTAGAATTACATAAACCTAACTAACCTAAGGACATCACACACACCCATGCCCGAGGCAGGATTCGAACCTGCGACCATAGCAATCATCAACAAAGATTGTGTGCTTTTACAAATACAATCATGATTAGATTCCTTGATACGATTTACTGTTAATGAGAGAAACTATTTTACGGGTTTATTTTGAAGACATTTACATATTTTTGTCAATCGAAGTTTAGTTATCTCAGTTCTGTCTGTGTGAGGGGAACAGTACAAGAGAGAGTTTATTAGTCCTTTCGAAATTGATAAACTTGAGTTCGGCATGCACCTCAGGTCACTTAGGTTGCAAAACTTGAAAAGTTAATTTAAAATGGATTAAAAACAGTCTTGATCACATTAATTTACAATGGTTACCAGTTTCGGTCAAAATGTGACCACCTTCAGATAATTTATACCATGATGGTAGGCAGTGACGGTGAACGGAACAGGTGTTATGACTCCACGAACGTCAGTCTGCTCCGTTTACCGCTATCGCCTGCCATCATGGTATAATGGTCTGAAGATGGTTACTTCTTACCGAAACCGATAACCACTGTAAATAAATATTTTAGTGCTGCCCGTCCATTTTAAAGTATTTTTAGCCAGACCGCTTCTCCACGAGAAATCGTCTCAAAAATTACTTTATAGTTAATGTCATAAGTTTGTGCAACAAACAATGTATGGACAACGTAGGCGTGCACCGTCGAGGATAATTTCAGTTAAATCCTGCGAATCTGAAGCTGTCACCAATAATTAGTGTTGATTAGTGTTACCTCAATTCTTGATACAACGACGTTATTGGCGATATAAAATTTCACCGAAAATTAATCATTGTGAAAATACTAGTGACTTTATTACACGTCTGTCATGCTACCTTAACCCACCACTCAGTGACATGGAAATTAGCAGAAACGAAACGTTAAACTGTAGATCTCCTTTCCCCTGTTGGATAAGTGGGGTATGTTAGGGACACGCATGTTGCCAAAGTGTTATCCGATTGACCCACGTGAGATTATTATTATTATATAATTTCACTGATTGCTGTGGTGTGTGGCGGGGATGTTGATTATTTATTCGCCTGTTTCGATACAACTGCCGCAGTAAACCGTCTGCAGCCGAGGGCTGACCTCTGTAGGTCGCCCCAGTGGCGAAGAGGGATGTTAGAAGGGCCTACGCACAGCATAGAGGGACGACGTTTGCGATTTTCAGGAGTGAGCTGAGTGTGTGCCGAGAAGCTCTGCTGGACTGCTGTAGTGTACTTAGCTAATGAGTGATGGCGGCGTGGAGGCTTTTTCTTTCAGTTTATTGCTTTTCGGGCCGTACCCATACAGTCTTCTCAATAGTAACATCAGTTATGACAATTGGGAAATAAAGACAACAAAACACCCAGTCCTCGTGTAGAGAACACCTCTACCTTACCGGAAATCGAGCCCTGCCCTCTTCGCTTAGCAATCCGCTGTGCTGATAGCACAGCTACCGAGGCGGATCGGCAAGGAGTTGAGGCACGTGTAGTCCCGTTAGTATTCACAGAACGTCTGGCACCTTTAGCTACTTACTGCGGCACTTGTGGAACTGCAACGCTTACGACAAGCTCGCTTTTTGGAAATACGTAGTTATCGAGCCTGTGGGATTCGCTCACCTTCCATTCACTACCAGTGTCGCGGTAGGGAAGACTGCCTAATTTTAAGTGCGTCTGGTAGTGTAGCTGTTAATGTACCTTGTGATTTATGTTGCTTGAGAGTGTGTTGTCAGGTATTGTGAGACAAACGATTTACGTGCAAGCAGTTGGTTGGTTGGTTGGGTTGGGGAAGGAGACCAGACAGCGTGGTCATCGGTCTCATCGGATTAGGGAAGGATTGGGAAGGAAGTCGGCCGTGCCCTTTCAGAGGAACCATCCCGGCATTTGCCTGGAGTGATTTAGGGAAATCACGGAAAACCTAAATCAGGATGGCCGGACGCGGGATTGAACCGTCGTCCTCCCGAATGCGAGTCCAGTGTCTAACGTGCAAGCAGTGTTCATTATCCTAGATGACTGCTGTAGCTCGAGTATAGCACTAGTCATATCCACTATGTAAATTAGTTTCAATTTAATTTTGGCTGTGGCATCATTTCTTGATAATTTTTTGGTGTTAACCGGGATAGGATGTCAAACGAGCCAACTTGGAGCAGGAGAGGCACCACAGGACATTTTAATTTTCACTGTTACACTTTTACAAACAAATTCATAAAACTTTGACAGCATGACCAGGAAGGATTCAGGGGTCACACTAATAGCAGTGGAAGCTTAAAAACATAACAAAATAAATTTTTTTACATGTGAAATTTCATCATTTTTTTCACTTACTACCGGCTGCATTTGTTGCTGTAGGTACACTTCTCTTCATAAGTAAGAGAGATTTTTCGATGAATTTTGCACAGCATACAAACCATACTTACAGGTGTATGAAACTCTAGAATTTATTTAATTTATGAAAAAAATGAGTGAGCTGTTAGATTTTAAACTTCGTATTCAGAAAAAACTCAAATTTTATAGCTAATTATCTCAATTTTTACCACAGTTTTTAATAGATTTGGAAAATTCTTGAGTTTCATACACCTGTAAATATGGTTTGCATGCTGTGCAAAATTCATCGAAGACTCTCTCTTACTTATGAAGAAATGTGTCCCTATAACAACAAATGCAGCCAATAGTAAGCGAAAAAATGATGAAATTTCACATGTAGAAAAAAATTATTTTGTTATTTTTTTGACCTTCTACTGTTATGAGTGTAAATCCTCAATCCTTCTTGGTCATTCTGACAAAGTTTTATGATTTATTTGTAAAAGTGTAGACAGCGGAAATTAAAATCTCCTGTGGTGCCTCTCGTGCTCCAAGTCGATCCGTTTAACGTCCTAGCCCTCTTAATATATTTTGTGACTGTGTCTAGCTGTCCTGATAACTTCCAGGTGACGTTTACATAATTTTCTCTGAAAGCTTACGAGTCACTGATCCACACAATATTTACGTACATGTCTTTTGCGGGAAATCTATTAATGTTCAAACGCAATTGCAGTGACTATAAATTCGCCTAGTACCCTGTCTACTGACGACAATTCTTCGTTGTTAAGATGATTGTATTACGCTCTTTATATTTTCCTTAAGTACGGCAATTTTCTGAGTACTCAATTTTATGTGAGAACGCACATTTGTAAGCCAATGGGAGTCAGTTGAGGCCAGGGTACGGTTGGTCGTTGGCTCAGTTGAAATTTGTGTACCGCCTTCGCAATTCTGCCTTGTATAGCGGCGTGTTGTCTCGTCGCTGGTATTAATAACTATAATTAAGGTGCTTGCGTACAGGCTTGTTGAGCATATGGTCGGTGAGTAATTTAGTTCCTTTTAATAGCATTAGCTTGGGGTTTTAATACTGTATGTTAACGCTAACTAATATCATCTCAGCAGTAGACGTTGTTAGAACCGCAGTTTTAAACTTACGCCTTAATCAAAATCTGTTGTCTTTTATTTGATTACACCCCTAAACTAATTGGTAAGGCTCCAGTGTAGACTGGTGATTATTGCAAAATTGTGACAGACTGCTTTTCTTGGTGCTATTCTTCGTGCGACTTGGAGTCGCGTGTTTCATAACTGACCTTATCTGTTAAAAATTTCTTATTCCATCCTACTGAGATACGGTCAGTGTTACATGATTTTCCACCATCGACACGGATATAAATAGTTTAAGAACCTTTAAGTTTGTAGCACCTCACGTCCAACTTGTGTATAATTTGAGACTGTATTAATTAAACGTGTTTTGTTTTCTAAATCCTGTGGTGACGTATATCTCGTCTCAGCTATATTATTTCTCTGTGTTCTGTTAAGTAAACTTCTATTTTCTGTAAATGACGTACGTCACGCCTAAGCTTTATTATATCTCTTGATTGTGTTTAAGGACAGTTCTGATTTCTTAAAAAGGGCATACGTCACATCTAAGCCATGTCTCTCTGGATTCAGTCTAAGTAAATTCATGTTTAATTAAAGGTGGCGAACGTCACGTTTACCTACACTTCTGGAAATTGAAATAAGAACACCGTGAATTCATTGTCCCAGGAAGGGAAAACTTTATTGACACATTCCTGGGGTCAGATACATCACATGATCACACTGACAGAACCACAGGCACATAGACACAGACAACAGAGCATGCACAATGTCGGCACTAGTACAGTGTATATCCACCTTTCGCAGCAATGCAGGCTGCTATTCTCCCATGGAGACGATCTTAGAGATGCTGCCATGCCATTTCCACCTGGTGCCTCAGTTGGACCAGCGTTCGTGCTGGACGTGCAGACCGCGTGAGACGACGCTTCATCCAGTCCCAAACATGCTCAATGGGGGACAGATCCGGAGATCTTGCTGGCCAGGGTAGTTGACTTACACCTTCTAGAGCACGTTGGGTGGCACGGGATACATGCGGACGTGCATTGTCCTGTTGGAACAGCAAGTTCCCTTGCCGGTCTAGGAATGGTAGAACGATGGGTTCGATGACGGTTTGGATGTACCGCGCACTATTCAGTGTCTCCTCGACGATCACCAGTGGTGTACGGCCAGTGTAGGAGATCGCTCCCCACACCATGATGCCGGGTGTTGGCCCTGTGTGCCTCGGTCGTATGCAGTCCTGATTGTGGCGCTCACCTGCACGGCGCCAAACACGCATACGACCATCATTGGCACCAAGGCAGAAGCGACTCTCATCGCTGAAGACGACACGTCTCCATTCGTCTCTCCATTCACGCCTGTCGCGACACCACTGGAGGCGGGCTGCACGATGTTGGGGCGTGAGCGGAAGACGGCCTAACGGTGTGCGGGACCGTAGCCCAGCTTCATGGAGACGGTTGCGAATGGTCCTCGCCGATACCCCAGGAGCAACAGTGTCCCTAATTTGCTGGGAAGTGGCGGTGCGGTCCCCTACGGCACTGCGTAGGATCCTACGGTCTTGGCGTGCATCCGTGCGTCGCTGCGGTCCGGTTCCAGGTCGACGGGCACGTGCACCTTCCGCCGACCACTGGCGACAACATCGATGTACTGTGGAGACCTCACGCCCCACGTGTTGAGCAATTCTGCGGTACGTCCACCCGGCATCCCGCATGCCCACTATACGCCCTCGCTCAAAGTCCGTCAACTACACATACGGCTCACGTCCACGCTGTCGCGGCATGCTACCAGTGTTAAAGACTGCGATGGAGCTCCGTATGCCACGGCAAACTGGCTGACACTGACGGCGGCGGTGCACAAATGCTGCGCAGTTACGGCCAACACCGCGGTTCCTGGTGTGTCCGCTGTGCCGTGCGTGTGATCATTGCTTGTACAGCCCTCTCGCAGTGTCCGGAGCAAGTATGGTGGGTCTGACACACCGGTGTCAATGTGTTCTTTTTTCCATTTCCGGGAGTGTATATTACACCTTTTATTCAGTCTAAGTAAAGTCCTGTCTTTCTCCAAGGCGGCATACCTCACACACGCGGACCACGTGAATTCTGGCACACCGTCGCCGACCCTGCTGTAGTCGTTCCCGTTGGCCATCGTCAAAGAGTTACAACCGTGCTGAGGCCCGGTACAGCACCTCACGACGAGAGTGGTCGCCCCGTCCTCCAAATACACGGGTCCAGTATCTCAGGTTGCCAGCAGCAACCTGTCCAGACGCCACCAATCGTCTCCCAGCTGCCTTAGGCAGCCACGCCAGGGCACAGACAAGATCGGCTGGTGAGCCAATCGTGGCCCGATGCAACATTCGAGCTCTTGTCCCGGTGCTGCCCACGGTACCCGCTCTGAAGTGATACTTCTTTCCTGTTACGCCAGAAGCTTCTATCCGGTCACTACATGCTGCTCCTAACTTCGGTGCGGTGCTGCATTCGGCAGTTCTTCAGTCACCAGAGTGCTCTCTCATAATGAGAACCAGAGGTGGCACCAAGCGCCAGTTTCAGCAGGAATTTACTAGTGCCATGAATCACTAATCCATTATTAGCAGAGTTTGCAGTGAGTTGTGTTTTTAAATGTATCTTCATTTATACCTAGAGTGGTAGCTGTGTACACGGAAACAGTTTACAGGTGAACACATTCACCCAGAATACAGTGAACGGCATTAGGCCATCTCAATTTTATGTATTCTCTGCAACTAATTCTGGACTGGTGTGATAAAGATGAAACTGTTAATGTAGCTGTATTTGCTGAATCTTAATTTCTGCTGTACCACATGTTCACATCAGTATTGATTTTGTATATGACGGTGCAAGAAAAAGGATGTTGGTAGATCTCCTGAATTCATATATCAGATACAGACACTGTTTTTTTTCAACTAGGATGCAGGAGAACAGTAGCACAGCCATAGAAAATATTTTTATTCATTCTTCATTACTAGATGGGCATTCTGTTAGTAAAAGCGTGAATGGCCTTCCAGACCATGATGCACAAATTTTAGCACTAAAAGGCTTTTGTGTTCAAACAAATGTTACATAAACTACAAACGAAGTAGGAAAGTTAATTCAACAGCAACAGAGAGTTTTTTAAACCTCGTCAAGGAACAAGAGTGGCAGGATGTTTATGGTGCCGATAACATAGATGACAAATGCATTTCTCATGCTCTTTAGGAGTTGCTTTCCATTACAACGTTCTAAACGGGTTACTAGCAGTAAAAGGCAGCCTGGGTGGTTGACTAGTGGCATAAGGATGTCATGTAGAACAAAGTGGGAATTATATCAAAATGTCAGAAGTAGTCATAATCAAGCTACAGTAGTCCATTACAAACAGTACTGTGAGGTGCTTAAAAATGTTATTGCGAAGGCAAAGACTATATGGTAAGCAAATAGAATAGCTAATTCACAGGATAAAGTTAAAACCATATAGTCAGTTGTGAAGGAAGTGTCTGGTCAGCAGCACAAGGTTGACGATATAAAGTCAATTCTTAGTCAAAACATTTCTGTTCCTGATCAATCAGATATATGTACAGTATTTAACAGTCATTTTCTTAGCATTGCTGTTGAATTAAATAAAAATTAGTTTCTACAGGGAATCATATACCTCTCCTGGCAAATGCCTTTCCGAGATTGATGTCTGAAATACTTCTCTGTGACACATACAAGGGGGAAATTGAGTCAATAATTAAATCACTGAAGTCTAAGGACTCTCGTGGATATGATGGAGTGCCTAGCCGAATATTAAGGTATTGTGCTGCACATATTAGCCCTGTATTTAGCCATATTTGTACTTTTTCCTTTAGAAATGATCAGTTTCCTGAACGATTAAAATACTCAGTAGTAAAGCCGCTGTATAAAAAGGGAGAAAGCGATAATGTAGACAATTTTAGACCTATTTCTGTGCAATCAGTGCTTGCTAAAGTTATTGAAAAGGTCGTGTATCTAAGGATAACTTATCATTTTATATCACACGATTTGCTATCAAATGTACAATTCGCCTTTAGAAGTCGTTTGGCAACTGAAAATGCTATATTCTCTTTTCTCTGTGAGATGCTGGATGGGTTAAAAAAACGTTTCTAACGCTAGGCATATTTTTTTTATTTAACCAAAGCGTTTGATTGTGTTGATCACAAAATATTGCTCCAGAAGTTGAACCATTACGGAACACGGGAATAGCTCACGATTAGTTCACTTCTTATTTCAACAACAGACAGCAAAAGGTCATTATTCGTAGTGTTGAGAATGGCTACGATGTGGGGTCTGAGTGTGGTACGGTCAAATGGAGGGGGGGGGGGGTGACGGCGTGGTGCCTCAGGGATCAGTGTTGGGGCCACTCCTGTTCCTTATTTATATAAATGATATGCCCTCTAGTATTATAGGTAACTCTAAAATATTTCTGTTTGCTGATGACACTAGCTTAGTAGTGAAGGATGTTATTTGCAACATCGGTTCTGTTTCAAATAGTGCAGTTCATGACATAAATTCATGGCTTGTAGAAAATAAACTAACGCTAAATCATAGTAAGACTCAGTTTTTACGATTTCTAACACACAATTCAACAAAACTCCATGTTCCAATTTCACAGAATGGGCATGTAATTAATGTAACTGAACAGTTCAGATTTCTTGGTGTTCAGATAGATAGTAAACTGTCGCGGAAAGCCCGCGTTCAGGACCTTGTTCAAAGACTTAAAGCTGTTTTACTATTCGAACGGTTTCAGAAGTGAGTGATCGTTCGACACGAAAATTAGTCTACTTTGCTTATTTTCATTCGCTTATGTCGTGTGGTATTATATTTGTGGGTAACTCTTCCCATTCTAAAAGGATATTTTTGGCTCAGAAAGGGCGGGTCAGGAAATAAGTGGTGTAAGTCCACGATTCTCTTGTCGACCTCTGTTCACTAGTCTGGGTATTTTGACATTGGCCTCTCAATGTATATATTCCTTACTGTTATTTCTTGTTAAAGATATTAGCTTATTCCCAAGAACAAGCAGTTTTCACTCAGTTAATACTGGGCAGAAATCGAACCTGTATTTGGATCGGACTTCCTTAACTCTTGTGTAAAGATGTGTGCACTATACTGCTGCATCCACTTTCAATAAGCTACGGCTCGAATTCAAAAATCTTAGTAGTAATCCACGTGCTTTCAAATCTAAACTGAAAAATTAAGCTGATTCTTGTTTTATCGTTGATTGTGTTTACTTAAACTTATGGCTTGATTTTTTTCGGGTTAATAAACAATTTTTTATGTGTTATTACTTTTACGTTCTAATTTCATGTTCTGACACGTTCTACGACCTTGGAGATTTGGCCCTACGGAACATGACGTGTAAATAAATAAGTTAAAATCCCATTACTTTCTCTAATAATAAGAATCCAGTCGTGATATATCCTCGGCACCAAGTATCAAAGCGAAAACTTAAGATGTGTCAGGTACGAGTTCATTTTCACTGCGACTGAGATTGCTGTTTTCACTGCCTGTTGCTCCCAAATTACAAGTTGTTCATTATACTGTAGGCAAAAGCTTAACTGGTATTTGCTCGAATGGAAGATATAACTTTCGCTACTTGAGATAGCCCCCAGAAAAACTAATGCTCATAGAGCAATAATACATTATGGAAAGATTAAGAACATGCGGAAGAGAAATAACAAATAAACCATTGAATGAAACATATTTTAATTTCCATGTAAGGGTAAAATTTCGTTATTTCGTACCATATTTACGTTCCATGTTACGAACGTTGTTCAGTGCGACGATCATCTGCATTCACAATAACCTGGAACCACACTAGAGATTGCTCTTCTGCTGCCCGAAACACATCAGGTAGGATATTGGCTACTTTCCTCGTTATACTCATCTTCAACCACCTGTATGTGTTCTTGTGCCACTGATAATCCCTGTCCTTCTGGTAACTCCACTGGCAGAAATCACACAGGTTCAAATATGGTGATTTGGTGGGCCAAGCAGTCTGGAGCAATCGGTCAATGATTCAGTTTTCTCCAAAGGTGTTACGGAGTAAACGAGTGGTCTCATGAGCAACGTGAGGTGGTTTTCCATCACGCACCAAAACAGTTGAGTGCAAAGCACCTCTCCCGTAGAGCAGGGATCGCATTCTGGCGAAGCAGGTCACAGTGACGTATACTGTTCATACCGCGTGCCCTTGATCCTTGGGTTGTGGAAGAAAAATTAACTGTGCTTTGAAGTCACACCACATCATGACACGTTCACTACGCAGTGAAACTTCATGAGCGATTGTCGGCCGTGACAGTTTCCAAATGCGACAGTTGTGAGTGCTCGCTGGCCCCTGTCTTCATCACTTCACAAAATGTACCAACTTCAACTCTTGCAAAACACGTAAGAGCAAAGTCTACTCGAATGTCTGCTTCCTGTGGCAAAAGTTGATGGGTGATGTGAAGTTTATATGGATACCATTTCACAGTTGCTCGACCTTTTCAAATGGTGTACAATGGAATGTTCAGTTGTCGTACACAGCTCGTGCACTGCTTGGACATCACACTTTGCATCCAACATTACCAGCCATGACAGCAGCAACTTCATCAATAATTTGTGGAGCAACTGGCCGTCAGCGTCTCCCGAGAGCAATTCCCAAATCTCCAATTAATTCCAGCTTGCGAATTATGTTCTTCAAACCCGGCGCGGAAAGAGGACCTTTCCATATTCCTTTAATGCATCAATATCAGGAAAGAGCAGACTTGCTGTTGTTTTGATAAAACAGTTTTACGAGTAAAGCCCTGCTCACCTTGTCCAGACCCATGCTGACTGTCTGCAACTGTAATGCACGCTGTTGCTTGTGTTTCCATCTTACATCGCCATACCAGCACCGGTGCCTAAAGCAAGTCGTAACACTAACATTACTACATAAATCCTGCAGTGCAAAGTCTGAACATCATTCCTATAAAGTTGAGTACCCATACGGCAAATAGTTTTGCATCTGCACTGGCTCAAGTAGCGAAAGTTTAATTATAATCATGCTCTATGTTTCCATAATTACAGTACTCGATGAACTGACAGGGTTATTCATAAGTACCATCAAGGTTCCAGAAAAGACATAGAAAAAATAGACACATTATCTAAGATTTTAACTTACGTTGCAGCTGCTCAATATGGTACCGTTTGTGACGTGGCAAAAGTCAATACGATAGCCAAACTCTTTCCATACACGTCACAATAAGCCTTGATGGATACCAGTGACCACATTAATTATACTTCCGTGCAACTCTTCCAAATTATGTGACACTGGAGGCAAGAACACAAGGTCTTTGACTTGAATCCATAAAAAGAAATCAACTGGAGTTAATCCAGATCACAACTGGGGCCACTGTTGTTGTTGTTGTGGTCTTCAGTCCTGAGATTGGTTTCATGCAGCTCTCCATGCTACTCTATCCTGTGCAAGCTTCTTCATCTCCCAGTACCTACTGCAGCCTACATCCTTCTGAATCTGCGTAGTGTACTCTTCTCTTGGTCTCCCTCTACGATTTTTGCCCTCCACGCTGCCCTCCAGTACTAAATTGGTGATCCCTTGGTGCCTCAGAACATATCCTACCAACCGATCCCTTCTTCTAGTCAAGTTGTGCCACAAACTCCTCTTCTCCCCAATTCTATTCAATACCTCCTCATTAGTTATGTGATCTACCCATCTAATCTTCGGCATTCTTCTGTAGCACCACATTTCGGAAGCTTCTATTCTCTTCTTGTCCAAACTATTTATCGTCCACGTTTCACTTCCATACATGGCTACACTCCATACAAATACTTTCAGAAACGACTTCCTAACACTTAAATCAATGCTCGATGTTAACAAATTTCTCTTCTTCAGAAACGCTTTCCTTGCCATTGCCAGTCTACATTTTATATCCTCTCTACTTCTACCATCATCAGTTATTTTGCTCCCCAAATAGCTTCTACTAGTTTTTCCATTCGTCTGTAAAGAATTCGCGTTAGTATTTTGCAGCTGTGACTTAATAAAGTGATAGTTCGGTGATTTTCACATATGTCAACACCTGCTTTCTTTGGGATTGGATTTATTACATTTTTTTTTAAGTCTGAGGGTATTTCGCCTGTCTCATACATCTTGCTCACCAGATGGTAGAGTTTTGTCAGGATTGGTTCTCCCAAGGCTGTCAGTAGTTCTAATGGAATGTTGTCTACTCCCGGGGCCTTGTTTCGACTCAGGTCTTCCAGTGCTCTGTCAAACTCTTCACGAAGTATCATATCTCCCATTTCATCTTCATCTACATCCTCTTCCATTTCCATAATATTGTCCTCAAGCACATCGCCCTCTATATACTCCTTTCTGCTTTCCCTTCTTTGCCACTAACAGTCTTGAAAAATGAAGTCTCCAATGGCTGTAATTTCACCGTAAGTCACTGCTGCGGTATGTCCTGGTACACGAAACCAGTCGCAGATTTCTCTACGAAGAGAAATAAGCTGTAAAGTTTTGAAGAGGACATGGCACAAAAGATATTAACTTTAGGTGAATCATGAATGTGTTCCACAGTCTCATGTGGATCTTCTGTGCTCCAGACACGCATGTCACAATGATTCATCTTTCCAGACGTATGAAGTGTGGCAGTATTGCTGAAAACCAGTGAAAAACCATCTTCCTCCGGTAGCCGCTGCAAGTCATTTCAAGGGTCAGAACGAAGCTCATCGACCCATGTAGTCGGCGCATGTAACAACCGCTGTTTTTATACGCTGATGTTTGTGTAGAATGCACCAGACAGTTGACTGTGGTATGTGCACCTCTGTGCTAGCACGTGTCGTCGATTTCTTCACGTGCCTGTCAAATGATTCTCGCACACACTCTACCTTCTCTGCTGACGGTCACACTGTTCTCTCCGCACAACATAAGCAGCCAGTTTCGCAGAATGCGCTGCACCACTCGTAGACTGATTTGTCTGTTGGAGCTTTTACTACTTATTTGATACCAAACCATCCCTGAAAATGTCACAACTGACCCACTTTTAGCGAACTCAAGTACACAAAACGCACTCATCGCTCCATTATGTCACATCCTGTCACACCTGCCATCTAGTTTTGCGTTCTGCAACTTCGACGAGTATCGAGACTTGGAGACATGCGCTATCCACTGATATGTATCATTTTTCTGTATGTCTTGTAGTTTTCATGCATTCCTGGAGGTACTTATGAATAAGTGGAGGTACTTATGAATAAGTGTTCCACACTGAATCACACAATGAGCCAAACAGTCTCAGTGTTTCACAGTGTTTCCAAATAGTGTCTGGACCCCATGAACCAACTCCGTGTGACGTAGGTTTTCCATTTTAAGGTACGTAATCAACATCAGCTGAATTTGAAATACCTGCTTTGTTGGAGACATAACAGTACTGTCCCCTTGACTAATGGCCGGCCGGAGTGGCCGTGCGCTTCTAGGCGCTACAGTCTGGAACCGAGCGACCGCTACGGTCGCAGGTTCGAATCCTGGATGTGTGTGATGTCCTTAGGTTAGTTAGGTTTAATTAGTTCTAAATTCTAGGTGACTGATGACCTCAGAAGTTAAGCCGCATAGTGCTCAGAGCCATTTGAACCAAGCCTTGACTAATAAGACGTTTCGGCGCATCACGTAACTGACATATCATCAGAATTTATGCTGGTTAAGGCGGGACTATAGATGGAAGAACGGGAAAGTCAAGAGATATCTGCGCTTTTGCTCGTGGACAGACAGTCGTTTTTTGCTATTGACGACATTACGTCACGAAGGTCGTGCAGGGCCTTTGAACGTGCCACATTGTCAAGAGCATACCATCAGCACCCGAGTTCACGGAAAAACCTCGCCGTTTCAGTCGAATTCCATGGCAACAAGCAGGACAACATGTCGCTTTCCGCTGCCGTAGATTGTACGGCATGCAGCTACCGTAAAAACCATACAAGCCGATCCATCCCTTTTGGTACCACACTATGAGGCAGATGACAGACGTAATCGCGTGAAACAACACTTATATAGAATGAGATGGGCTACTGAGAAGTAGTTTTGTTTCTTTACTAGTTCAGCACCTGCTGTCGTACTGGTATGTACTAGTTTTTATTCCAATCTACTATTAGTACAGTCCTCTTTCCCTCTCTCTCTGTCCATCTCCTCCCCTCTGTCTCTGTCCATCTCCTCTCCCCCCCTCTCTCTCTCTCTGTCCACCTATTCCTTTTCCTCTGGCTATCTCCTCCCTCCTCGAAGTTAATTTTCTCCTCCCCCTCTCTCTACCCTCTCTATCTGCCCCTCTCTTTGTCCATCTCCTCCTCTCTCTTTGTTCATCTCCTCCTCCCCCTTCTCCTCCTCCTGTCTTCACCCAATTCCTCCTCTTTCCTTTCTCTGTCCACCTGCTCCTCCTCTGGAATCGCTTCCCAGATATGTGAGTGACTCAAAGACTTCTTAAGTAATAGGACGCAGTACGTTGTCCTCGACGGCGAACTTTCATCACAGTTTTCATCAGAGATAAGAGAACCGTCAGGAGTGCCTCAGGGCAGTGTGATAGGACTGCTCTTGTTCTCTACGAACAAAAATGATCTGACAGACAGAAGATCGGCAATCTGCAACTATTTGCTTGTGGCGTGGCAAAGTGTCTGAGTGGCTGCAGAAGGATACAGGATGACTTACACAGAATCTCTGCCGGCCGCTGTGACCGAGCTGTTCTAGGTACTTCAGTCCGGAATCGCCCTGCTGATACTGTCGCAGGTCCGTATTCTGCCTCGGGCATGGATGTGTGTGATGTTCTCAGGTTAGTTAGGTTTAAGTAGTTCTTATTCTAGGGGACTGATGACCTCAGTTGTTAAGTCCCATAGTGCCTAGAGCCATTTTTGAACAGAACCTCTCATTGATGTGGTGAATATCGCAATTGCCTTGACGCATTGGTGACACCGCTTTCCGTCAGATCAGCGAAGTGAAGCGCTGTCGGGACTGTCTGGCACTTGGATTGGAGAGCGTCCGGGTCTACAAAGCTCTGCCCTTGTGACGCCAATTGAGGAGCTACTTGACACAGTTAGCGGTTCCGGTCACGAAAACTGACAACGGCGAGGAGAGCGATGTGTTGACCACATGCCCCTCCATATTCACATCCAGTGATGCCTGTCGGCTGAGGATGACACGGGGGACGGTCGGTACCGTTGGGTCTTCAGAGGTCTGTTCGGACGGAGTTTAGTTTATTTTAGTAGAAATATGTTAGTTAATGCGAATGAGTAAGAAAAACAACCCTGTCATGTTGGAATACAGTACTGCTAATGTGTTGCTTGACATAGTCACGTCTATGTTAAAAAATATATCAGCTCAACCACTTGTTTATAGTGTAAACACTAAGACTGACGCGTTTCGGAAGTCAAGCTTCCATCATCAGAATAATAAAAAGTAAAAGAACCTGTTAAAACTCGCTAAAATGGAGCATGCACCAGGCACAATACAATTGATAATCAAATTAAAACATCGTGACTACTTCCCTTGTTGCAGCCGTATCTTCCAAGGTGCATCTCCACATAGTCGTCAAAATATAAAAAACTCTAAAATGGTGTCTCCTATGGTGTTAATTTTATTATCAATTTTATTGTGCCTGGTGCATGCTCCATTTTAGCGAGTTTTAACAGGTTCTTTTACTTTTTATTATTCTGATGATGGAAGCTTGACTTCGAAACGCGTCAATCTTAGTGTTTTACACTATAAACAAGTGGTTGAGCTGATATATTTTTTAACATTGACATTCACAACCACTTCCTCTCATCCAGTATGGATAAAATCACAGTCGCGTCTATTAAATATGTAGGTGTAATTGGGCAAAGCACTGTAGAATGGAATTAGCAGGTGACGTCGCCAATAGGGAAGGCGAATGGTTGATTTCAGTTTGCTGGGAGAATTCTGAAAAACTGTAGCTTTTCTATAATAGAGGCCTCATATAGAATACTAGTGTGACCCCGGAGTGGCCGAGCGGTTCTAGGCGCTACGGTCTGGAACCGCGCGACTGATATGGTCGCAGGTTCGAATCCTGCCTCGGGCATGGATGTGTGTGATGTACTTAGGTTAATTAGGTTTAAGTAGTTCTAAGTTCTAGGGGACTGATGACCTCAGAAGTTAAGTCCCATAGTGCTCAGAGCCATTTGAGCCACCACATGGTGCAAGGTGGATGCTACCTTCTGCTATTAAAAGTCGCTCCCTTTCCTGTTCCATTCGCAAATGGAGCAAGGGAAAACGACTGTCTACTCACCACCGTACGAGCCATAATTTTCCTTGTCTTGTCTCAGCTGTCCTTACACGAAATGTACGTTTAGTATAGTCATTTGGTGCTCAAGAAGGGGGCTACCTGGTAGATTTCCGAGAGTTTTGAAAATAGATGTTTTTATGGATTTCGACGTCCTCTTTTTGAATTTTCACTTTGCCACCTCGTATCTTTGCCGCTCGTGTCGTCGCATTGGAAAAATTGCACCGTGTGGTGACTTGTGCGGTATGTACGTACGTTGATGTCGATAAAATTGAAAGTTTGTTATCAGAAGAGAGTATATTTTTTAAAAAACATCGGAATAATTTTACGCTTTCCTGTCCGGAGCGACCAGATGCTGTACACGTGTGAGCCGACAGAGGCTCTTGCGGCACAGAACGAGTAAGTCGCTGCTCCCTCGTCCTACAGCAGTGACACGCGACACAGCGTTCCATTAATTAGAAGCTCCGCCCGCCGCTGGCGTAATCACGGATCGGCGTGTCGGCATTACAGTAAGACGGGCGCGACGCCCCGCTTTGCGGCGGTGGGGGGTCAGAGCGGTGCCCGATTGACGTCCGCGTGACAAATGGGCTGTCGCCGGGCGACAAATATTTGACCTGCCACTCGGCGCCGCGGAATTCCGGGCAGATGCTGGTAGCAGCTACTGTGCAAGCACTGCCAGCCGAAGGGCCGGCGCGCTGTCAACACTGGCTGGGGGAGAGCCCGCTGCACGCCCTGACGCGCCCGCGGCCCTGCTGCAATGGCTTTAGTTCTCTCAGGCACGCGTAGCGTGCTAAATAAACGTGTCATAGTCGCCCGCTTCGCCCACTAAACCGGCCTTTCAGCCTGCAGCGAACTTAATACTTGATTAATTAATGCTGGTGTATTCAATGACTCTTGCGGCCATGACGTCAATCACTGTCACATGTTGAGTTGTAAAACTACCGTAGGCTCCCCAGGGGAGCACGTACCCGCGGACTAAGGGGCTGCGGCCCCCATCCCCTAAGGGAAAGGAAGAAATGTACAGTAGTGTAGTCAGGCGTTTTTCTTTCAAGACAATGATTTCAAAGCCGATATTACGCAGGTCGGAAGTGGAACTACTTCATGTCTACGTGCAGGTCACCATTCGACTTCCAAAATACTAAAAATACTCGATACCCCCACCCCTAGCCCCTCCCCCTACAAGACATCGTATTGGCGCCCTCAAGGCTACTGTAGACTATCGTATGTAAGTGTGGATTACAATAGTTTTCCTAGCAGCCTTGGCCAGATCAAATCGTCGTCCGTTTCTGTAGCTGCGCAGTCTGCATTGAAGATGCTAAGAGGCCCAGGCTCGATTCCCGGTCGGGTCAGAGATTTTCTCCTCT
Source organism: Schistocerca cancellata (assembly GCF_023864275.1). Lineage (NCBI taxonomy): Eukaryota > Metazoa > Arthropoda > Insecta > Orthoptera > Acrididae > Schistocerca > Schistocerca cancellata. The sequence goes on along the minus strand of NC_064626.1, from coordinate 244,170,769 downwards.
CAGGGATTGGGTGTTCTGCTGTCCTTACATCGTCGTAACTGACAGCTGTGTGGGCATATCCCGAAATCCGAACATAAAAAAGTTAAGATTGTAGCCGCGTTATTTGTACGTTAGGTTTGTTACATACCTATCGGGCGTTACCTCATTACGATCGCTTTGTTTGCGGGTGTGATAGCTCTCTTACTAGAAAATTTGTAATAAGTTTCTATGGGACCAAACTGCTGATGTCATCGTTCCCTAGCCTTGTATTGTATTGTATTGTATGTTAACTGGGGACCTAGAAACGACGGAGAGGCTCCGTCCCCGCCGCAGCCGCAGTGATCCACAATCCCACGACTACTACCGCAGTCCACTACACCCCTCCGCCGCCCCACACCGAACCCAGGGTTATTGTGCGGTTCGGCCCCGGTGTACCCCCAGGGAACGTCTCACACCAGATGAGTGTAACCTCTATGTTTGCGTGGTAGAGTAATGGTAATGTACGTGTACGTGCAGAACTTGTTTGAGCAGCAATCGCCGACATAGTGTAACTGAGGCGGAACATGGGGGACCAGCCCGCATTCGCCGAGGCAGATGGTAAACCGCCTAAAAACCATCCACACACTGGCCGGTTCACCGGACCTCGACACAAATCCGCCCTGCGGATTCGTGCCGGGGACCAGGCGCTCCTTCCCAGTCCGGAAAGCCGTGCGTTAGACAGCACGGACAACCGGGCGGGCCTCCCTAGGCTTACACACTACTTAATCTAACTTAAACTAACTTACGCTAAGGGCAACACACACATCCATGCCTGAGGGGGGACTCGAACCTCGGACGGGGGGAGCCGCGTGAATCGTGGCAAGGTGCCCTATAGCGCGCGGAGTCCCTTGCTATCATAGATTTCCCTATTAACTGGAAGCAGTGAAATGCTTAGAAAATGAGTGAAGCTATTTAAACGGCCTTGTAACCTACGGAACATGTTTTTCCTACTTAGTTATCCTCCTGACTGTTACTTAAAGGTAAACAGTATTTATAGTAAAATTGAAATTGTCTATGTTTAATTTAGGTTTTATTCGAAAATTGTTGATTTGTGACGCGAAGAGGAAGGATATTGTAGTGAGAATAAAAACTAATATGTGTCTGTTACTCATAAAGAACCTTGACACTTATCGACATTAAACAGGAATTTCAGCATATCGCGGGTACTACCAACAATTATAGCTTTTTTTATCTGAGAGGTAGATGGGCCGCAATTATGTGGCGAGTTTGAGAATTATGACTGTGAAAGCATGAGACTGTGGTCGTGATAAACTCCGTGTGTGAGGGGAAGAAAAAAAGGACAAAGATAAATTTTGGGAGGATGACGATTGGACTTCGAGGAAAGTAGACATACTAGGAAAGAGATTAAATGTTATAGTGACACTGTTGTGCCGCTAATGGTGAAATCTTGTAGGGGAAGTCCCCATTTTGGGGACGTTCCTCAGTTTTGGGAGGTCACGTATTTCTGCTAAGCAGATGGTACCCTCATGCGATGTACATTGGAACTAGAGGACAGATATGTGACTGACCATAGAAGCCCATGTTTTCAGTAGAGCGCCATTGTATTGTTGCTACAAGCAGGAATGGATAGTCCACGTTCCTGGATGTTTTGTTCGTTATTAGAAATCTGGAAATTTATTATAAAAGGTGAGTACATGATTAAATAATTATATATACATTAACTCTATACCGCTTTAGGATATCAATGATATAAATAGTTTCGTTGTTCACGAACTGCGAAGTGCATAAATGGATCATGTTTAGCTAGCACGTGCAGGTGCCTCTATTTTAGGAAGTTTGGGATCCCCAAACTTGGATCCCAGATTATTCGTTGTAACTTTTAAGTTTGTCTATATGCAAGTTTAATCACATTTGCTTTCTATAAAATTAGTTTCAGATAAGTCGTACTTACGTATCTGTAAACATGTTTTCATTTTGTGCGCTGAATGGCATACCAAAGAAGGTATTTTAGTAGAAACAAGGTCCGTAACAATAGTCTACATTTCTTTTGTAGATGGAATCTAGGAAACGCTAGGACCCCAGACAAGTGAAGGCTGCCATTTTAGCTATGAGCAGTAAAGAAATGGGGAGCTACAAAGCACCTCGCATCTTTGGTGTTCCTCAAACAACATTGGAACGCTATGTTTCAGACAAATCCCAAAATGAATCTATGGCACCAAAATTGGAAGGAAGCCTATTTTTCCTCGAAAACTGAAAGAGGATGAAGAATTACTGCAAACAAATGGAATAGCAATTCTGTAGTCTTTCTAGAAAAGATGTCCTATGAATTGCCTATAGCTTGCTCTAAAAAGTAGCATTGAAAACCAATTTTCGAAAGAAAAACTGCAAGCTGGTAAAATCGGTTACGCAGCTTCCTAAAAAGTAATCCCGAACTCCCTAGTAGGTCTCCCCAAGGATTTTCATTCGCCAGAGGAAAGATTTTCATAGTGAAAGTTGTCAGCAAGTTTTTTGACATTTATGAGCCAGCCTTAGCTTCAGTCAAGAGCAACCCATCTATATTGTTTAACTGTGACGAAACAGATGTTTTATTGATGTCGTCCTTCGAGATGAATTCAAAAAGACATTTTTACTCAATGGTTTCGCCACTTCTTGCTCCATGTGAAACCAACGAAAGATCATCCTACGGTTCACGTCGTGGGTGGACAATTCACCCATGTCAGAAATATTGACGTGATTAATTTGGCCAAACATAACCAGATCTCCATTGTGTCTCTGCGGCCTCATAGCACTCACACTGCAGCCATTGGACGTTTCGTTCATGGGACCATGGACGACATTTTATACTCAGGAAACTGAAGGCTAGATCGAGTGCCATGTTGGTCGTGTTTTAAGTGTGTGTGGCGGTTATCATCATATACAGAAGTTAATGGTAAGGTCTGATCTCCTGCATTAGATCTTAGTTGGGGCAAAATCAATTTATTCCGTTGAAATTCAATGTTGATAGTGCTTACGGTAGTACGGCTGCCTCAGCGTTTAAGTGTTTCTCTGTCTAAGATTTCCTAAAAGGCGTGCAAGTGGTAACTTGTGGGTGTCATGGATGTTTCTAGTAACGGCAACTGTTACTACACATACTACATTAGACTGATTTGGTGCTTAATCCTTTGAACTGGCGGTCGGTTTATTTAATAAACTCATTTGCGTTGTTAAATGGTAAGAGGGAAACGGAGCAGAGCTGGTATCTTAGATTATATTTATTTATTTAAGATGATATTTTATTTATGTTGACACAGTTGTTTTTCTGTTTTAGAGGTCTAAAACCTAATTGTATTCTACACATGGTTGGACAGCCTCTAGCCGGCCGGTGTGACCGAGCGGTTCTAGGCGCTCCAGTCCGGAACCGCACTGCTGCTACGGTCGCAGGTTCGAATCCTGCCTCGGGCGTGGCTATGTGTGATGTCCTTAGGTTAGTTAGGTTTAAGTAGTTTTAAGTCTAGGGGACTGATGATCTCAGATGTTAAGTCCCATAGTGCTTAGAGCCATTTCACAGCCTCTGGCTGCCGATGCCAATTGTAAATATCGACTTTTGATCAAGTTTTCAGGCCGAGACCTTGGCGTTAGTCGGTAAACCCTGCGTTGCAGGTTAAGCTATTTTTCGTTACTGTTGTCTTTAAAATGATTTTGGAAAGTGTCTAACTGGTTTTGGGCGCATATGAATAATTCTTTGATGTTGTCCCTTACTGGTACCTACGAAATATTTTGCATTACTGGTATTTTTAAAGTAATTTGTGGTAAGTGATCAGGGTTGCTTTTGGGAGCATTTAAGTAATTCCTTCATTTGTTCCTTATTGTTGCTTTAGTAATATTCTGATTTTGTGAGCATTACAGTGCAGTAATTAAAGTAATATAAGAGGCTCAGGTTACCAACGTGTACGTTTTATGGTACCTGAGGAAAAAAAGTATTCTGCTTAGTCTGGACATATTAGTTTATCACTCCTAGAGCCACGAATCCTTAATATTTTCATGTATGTAAATATTTCTTCTAAGGGACGGCATTATGAAGGCTGCGTCTGTTTTATTTGCATTTCATATATGTCTCACAACATGAACATAATGGAAATTAGAGGTAGTACGTAGGTTTATCGACAATCACTCTTCAATTTCGATACCGAGGATTTTTTTAAATCTGTGGGATGGTTATAATTAATGTGCATTTGTTTTGACATAGTGATAAATTATGTGGAAATCGACTCATCAGCCAACTTACGGGAGTCGGATATTTGTTCTGTTGTTGAAGGAATTAAGTCAGGATAAGATGATGATGTTTGGAAACTTGTTTATTATTTGCAGTTATGCATTAGCAACTATGCCAGGCAAAAAGCTCCACCTTCACAGAGGTTTATGCTTACTGGTACTGAAAATCGTCATCAAGAAAGAAATATTTGCTGGTGGTAGATATTCTGACAGTATTGCTATGTTGACAGCACTACAACCTTGAGACGATAAATAGACAAATGGTGGAAGGAAGATAGTATTACTCTTTGATTTGTGCATACAGTGTTCAACACAGAGAAGTGACAAATACAAATACTAAGACTAACAGATGCAGAACTGAAAACCAGCACTTTCTTATCCATAACCGAGAAGAAAATAAACGTTTTCTAATGAAACCATTTACCAATGAAAGGACGTAAAGGATTTCATGATTCTCATTGTATGATAGAAAAACACATAGGGAGATTAAATTTCAAGAAGTTTAAGGACAGGATGGAGACTGTATTGCACAGGTATGAAAAACGCACACACAAAATCAAAGAAACGTTTCAATTATAAACGAAATGTTAAGAACATGTAAAAATCTAGGTAAAGGCTTTCTCTCAATGACAATAATTCTGAGAATGCAAAGATCTGCTACACATCTCTAAACATGAAGATATTAATGTTGGTTGGTTGGATTGGGGGATGTGACGAAATAGCGAGGTCATCGATCCCATCGGATTAGGGAAAGAAGTCGGCCGTGCGCTTTCAAAGGAACCATCCCGACATTTGTCTGAAGCGTTTTAGGGAAATAACGGAAAACCTAAATCAGGATGGCCGGGTTTGAACCGTCGTCCTCCCGAATGCGAGTCCAGGTGCTAGCCACTGCGTCACCTGGCTCGGTGATGTTAACGGATATGGGTGTCAAAGCATTTCCGCCTCCATACTCGCTGAGCGTACTAAAGTAAAGACTGCTTGGGAGTGCCACGGTATAAAAAATGGGTTACAGACTGGTGACTGGAATGATATCTCGCTCCTTATAAACGCAATGTTGTACTATTATTCCATCACGTTATCAGCTCAGGTTATGACTTCTAAAATTGGAGCACATATTGACAATACTGGCAAAATTGTATCACGTGATTGGTAGGTTCCCCATGATATTTTCGATGTGTGTTGGGGGCCCACGTCCTACTGTTCTAACACTGCAAACAGACAGCAGTGTACTGGAAATATATTACAGTTTCACTGAGCTACGCTAATGCCAGCATGCTGTCGTAAGAATATCTACGGTTACCCGTCGTGATCGATCTAATCTGTGGTTAGACTGATAAGCCAAAACATTATGAAACCTATTTAAAAGCGTTTTGGTCCATCTCAGGAACGCAATTCCGGTGTGATTCTGCGGTTTCGACAAGTACATGTTGGGTTTCCAGAGGTTTGTGGCACCTACGCATTACATTTCCCGTAATTTACAGGCAGCTGGTTTATGGACGCTGAATTGGCGCCCACTAGCGTCCCAGTTGGGTTTCATCGGATTCAAATAAGCCGAATTTGATAGCCAAGACATCAACGTGACTTCACTACCAAGCTTCTCAAACCATTGTACTCGTAGCACGATCCTGACGTTGTGACAAGAACAGTTATCTTGCTTCGAAGGGAGAACATTGTGCTCATGTGGAAGCGATCTAGATGCTTGTAAAACAAATTTGAGGAAGTTTAAGGAGAGAATGGAGACTGCATTGCACAGCTATGAAAAACGCACACACTAAATCAAAGAAACGTTTCTATTACGAACGAAATGTGAAGAACGTGGAAAAATCTAGGTAAAGGCACTCTCTCAATGATTGCGCTTGTATGTGATGGAAACACTTAACATTTATAATGTCATCTCTCTTGGACGCCCATGTGCTACTTATGACAATTTTGTAGGGCCTGCGTGTTATAGGCAGCTATTAATATCACCATTGTTTGCCTTGATGTTGTAACCTGTATGTGTCCTAAGATCCTATGATGGCGGCTTTAGTTTCTCCGAAACCGGTAATCATGGAATAAAAAAGAATTCCTGCGATCTTGTCTACCAGTTTATTGTTTAACAGTTATCCTGCTGCAAGATGCCTTCGTTGTTGAGGAAGACCTCAGCCGTAAGGGGCACAAGTGCTCCCTAACAGCCCACAGCTGTCACGGTGCCTTCGATTACGACCACTGGTTTCATGGAAGCACAGGTGAATGTCCCCCATAACATAATACTACTCCCACTAGCTTGCGTCCGTGGCGCGCTGCATGTTTCGAACAGCGGTTCACATGGATGGCAGGGTATCAGGACACGCCCATACACCTGGTTTAAGAATAAAAAGTATTCATCCGATCAGGGGATACGATTCTATCGATCGCTGTCCACTCTCGATGATCCGTGCCCACCTGTAATCGTAATTGACGATGTTGTTGGGTATATATGGGAACACCATGTTCAACACTGTGCGTTGAACGGTGTGCTCCAAAACACTCCTTGTGTTGCAACTACATTTACTCTGCCGTCAGGGCTGCCACAGATCGCCACGTATCCTGCTTTAGAGTGGGCAAGCCTCCGATCCCTATGTTGAGATATGGAGGTCCAACGTCTCGTCGCCTGCTCGTGGTTTCAGCATTCTTCAACCACTTCCCACAGATGCCCACGACAGTAGCACGCGAACAACCGACCAGCTTTGCCGTTTGCGAGGTGCTCCCTCCCAGGCGCTGGGCCACAACAATCTGGCTCTTGTCAAAGTCGCTTAAGTCGGCGGATTTCCACATTTGCGCCACTCTTCGTTTCAGCTCATCGGTGTATCTATAACTAGCAAAAGACATTTCCGGATATGATTCGCGGTTTCAAGTGCATTTTTGTGGTGTGTTAGGTTAAAGTACATCAGATTACGGTAATTGTTAGCCAGTCTGAGACTTTTACCAGTTTGCACTAGTAGATGTGAGATACATGGCACAACAATCCGAAAATGTATCTCATCTAAGAATTACCCAGCAGAGTTTCACGTGAATTATAAGTCATTGTCACCATGACAGTAAAATACGAGAATGCTGAGAACAACTATACATCTCTGCTAAGAAAGAGAGACTTCCGATGCTCAATGTAAGTGCTCTCAAAATAAGTCGTCGTTGGTTTTTGAATTAAGACAGTTTGGTCATTATTACAAATTACTTGTCTCATACATAACTGCATTTGTTTCAACCCCCTTGCACTACGACATTGGTGATATTCATACGAGTATGGTATAATTTTTATAATGTCAGACGCATCTAACGCATTCTTATATTGACATTGCAAGCTTCCTACTTTCAATTGTAATCAAGACTTTAATAAAAATGGGAAAGGTAAAGTAAATCAAAACACTGAGAGGAGCTGTGATCTAAATATCAATAGATTTATTCATTCTTAACATCATAAGACAAAAAATGGATAAAGAAACATCACACAAACATTTTTATATGACAATCGCTTTCGTTATTATACGGTCTATGGTAGACAAAGTGATCAGCTGGGGATCGACACACGACACTAATCAGAACACTAATCCTTCATCTGACTTCATACATGTCAATCCGTCGTATGGCCCAAAAACTACGCTACTATTCCATTAAGAAAAATATGGTTTCAAAAAACAGGGTGCTGAGAAGCATACATTGGAGCCCTACAAAGTAGCAACGAATACTTTACCCTCCTGATGGTCAGGGCGGCACACCACGATGCGTTCGGTGACTGGAGTCATGGACGGCAACAATCTATTATTAAGGGCGCGCGCCCGCAAAAATTGCAAGTACGCGGCCTCGCGTGCGGCTAATTCGGAACGCAGGTAATTCACTATGAGCCTCTGAAACCCCGGTGGATTCAAGTGAGCAGGTGGATCCATTTGCTGGTCTCCCAAAGCAATTTGACTATGCGTGATGGACTATGTCAAATGTTTAGACGACCAACTCAAAACAAATAAGTACACCCAAGTATCACTAATTGTGTGTGTGATGCTAGATGCAGTAGCTCTGATGGTTCAGATGATGACTGGCACAGGCTCTAAGTGGCACACTAGCAAAGGACACAAGTCTCACTGTTTAGGTAAAGACCTCCAGTTCTTTACCAGCAAAGTGCCAGTGAAAGAGTGTCCTCTCCTCTTCCTCTCAGCTTTCCTCGCCAGCTCAGTAGCAGAGCACATTTACATCTTCGGCCATTCCCATTTTATCACAAGCCAATCACGAGCTGGAGCATGGCATTCGAAGGTGGGAGAGCTCTGCATACACAAATTTGACCAATCAGCGACTTTAAAAATTAATTGGCAGAAAAGGAAAAGAAGATTCAGCTTTGAAGCCTCTTTCCCACGCTTTTACACCATGTCTATGCTAAAGAATGATCTGGATTGAACCACAGCTCTCCATAAAAGGATCGTTATCTCCCCTGTCGCGTCCATTTCGTGCTTTCCAGAGAATGGCCATAAGCTCGCTAAAAGCCTCGTGCCTTCACAAATATGTTTTGTAGCAGAGTCTGGGCGTCTGGGCGCCACTGATCTGTCCCACGGAAATTCGCAGAAACTCACAGTCATCTCACCGGCATATATATATATCAGTTCATGATATGCAATATTACAAATTGGCTCTTTCTGATGGACACACGTCCAGATCGTCCGCTCTCAAATTTCTGCCATTTCTCTCCCCACATCCACCTCTGTTGGCGGCTGACCTCCAACTACGCAACACTACGTGCTGTTCACATCCAACTGCCCAACACTACAATAGCATATTCCAACAATGCAAACCAGCCACAGACTTCACACAGCACAGTCAGTGATTTTCATATAGAGCGCTACGTGGCGTTATCAACATAAAAACCTAAACAGCCCACTTACATAGCCCCATGCTCCCCACAAAAAAATTTTACAAATTGTTTTGGGCAGTGCCCAATAATGATTTGATAAAATTTTTCATATTTACAATAACAAAGGTATCAAATGCACACACTTATTGATACATTGTTGGTCAAAAGCAAAAATTGTTCTCATGAAGACAGTCCTGATCATTCATCACAATAGTAATTACAGTTTTCCTTTTTTTTCTCAAAGTCTAAGCAGTAAAAGAAAATGCACACGGAAGTAATGGATTTCCATGCAGTCGTGAAGAAGTAGAGTTGTCCTTCCAACAGAAAGACAGTGCTGGCTCTTGACATGCAGACAGGTAATGGGCCACAACAGAGCAAACCCATAGCAGAGTCAGTCGAAGGTTTGAAGAATATTGGTAGGTAGGTCATCACAGAGCAGACCCACTGTAGTCCTGGTAGAGATTATGGTATTGGTGGGCCATCAAAGGTGCAGGCCCACTGCAGTCCTGGTAGAGAGTATGGTATTGGTGGGCCATCAAAGGTGTGGACCCACTGTAGTCCTTGTAGAAATAATGGTATTGGTGGGTCATCAAAGGTGTAGACCCACTGTAGTCCTTGTAGAGATGGCCAGGAGCCATCTGCTGCGACTGTGCAGGTACACAATCACCATCGAAGAGTCTTGCAGACAATATAGCAAGTTCATTAACCACCACTTGTGCACTCACAAAGTTTTTGGAATTCTCCTTAGAACCAGCAATGCTGTCAACCAGTCCCTTGCTGAATTATCAACACACGTGCAGACACTAACAGTCCCAACTTCTCACATATTGTGGATATACTATGACCAAGAGAAATGTGTGCACTGAAATGAATGCTTACAAGCTACTTAATTTGATGAACAGGTGTCAATTACAGTTTTATAACATGAGAATACAATTACAAAGGTACAGAAAACATCATTAAAAACATAATAATACAGATAACAGTTGTATAATACAGGCTTTACAAAAGAATAGAAATAAAAATATTCATCAGTGTTACAGGAACTATGACATAAGTAAATAAATGAAATAATGGGAATAGTTTTCGAAACATTAATTTCAAACATGAGCATTGAAACAGAACAGAATTAATAACGTCTAAACATCTTTAAACAGTAAATAACATAGTATTAGAAAAATTCTACAACATAACTCTTATCAGATAAGCATATAAAGGCAGGAAGAACACAAATACACAAGGGTACACAAACACATAGAGAATAACACAAAAGGAAAGGATAGGGTTTTTTTCAGTGAGATGTCTGCTACTGCAATCCAACCCAAAACTTCATTCCATAGATCTTTCCTCTTATTTGAACATTTGCTCCTACAAAAAAAAAAAAAAATCCTATCTAACTCTGTTGTCCCTAACGCCTACTGTTTTGTTCATATCCTCTTTCGAAATAATTATTTCTCATTGTACAGTACTCATTTTGGTCCAAATCTTTTTCATATAACTTCTCCATGCACTCTTTTCCTATTTTTCATAACTTATTCTCTTATATAGCCTATCCCCTCTTAAGTTAACTTAAATCTGCTGAGCTTAGATATATATATAATAAGGGACGATGCAATGCAGCAGCAAAAAAATTAACACAAACAGCAATGACAAAAAAAATGCAAATTGGCAAAGCAAGCTGCAGTATATTTAAATTAGCAAAGCAAATACAGTATTACAATTAATATAAGGCAATGTGCAGCAAAAAAGAAAAATAAATGAGTAGTAAAATTGGCTTAACAGAGTAATACAAAGTGAAATTCAGTAGCACTATGCCTGGCAAACAGCAGCAGCAAATGCAATAACTTATACCTAAATATGACATAGCTCAAGCAGAAAAAATAGTACACTATAGACAACAATGCAGATAAGGGAAATGTCTATTCACATCTTAATGTCTATGTCATTAAAATGGTTCCCCACAACGACTTATTCTACAAAAAAAGTTACCAAGTACTTGAAAAGAAAATTATGTATACAGTTACTGTTATTAGTCCCTTCGTATTGTTCTTTCCTTTCCAAGTGCTCCGTTTTTCGAAGAATGTGAATCATAAAATTACTATTTAATAGATCTGTTGACAGAAAGTGTTCACATTAGCAAATGCATTTAATTTTATTTTATGAAACCATTGCTGCAACACAGCTGGAAACCAGATATCAAATGAAATAAGCAACTATGTACAAAGCAAAGCATGAAAATATCATTCAATAGCCATGTGGCATTTCATAAGTCAGTAGAAATTCTTTCAACTCTCGTAGAAAGACACTTGCCATAATCAGGTGTGCAGATGTAAGAATATTTCCCATCAATTCATAAGCATTTCAGTGAGCAGCACAAAGTACGAGTTCCAAAGTGTAATCATATGTTTCCAAGTAATGAGTGTGTCGTATTTGCGATGCTTTCTACAAAGGAATGCCAATAGCGAGGTTAATGGCCTCTTTTTTCTCCACCTAATGGCTTTTTCTCCAGGCGACTGGTGCAGCTGGGCTCCCAAAATGCATTACCTCAAGGTCACTTAGCTTTCTTTCCGAAATATTTATGACAGCAGTTTGAGCTACAGTGACAGTCTCATATAAAAAAATTTCTCAGGTCGAGAATTTGCGTTACAAATGTGTAGAAACAAAATCCTAGAAATATAACAGTGTCCAAAAAATTTCGCCGCCATTGTGATACATTCACACATGTACACACATTTCATAACTCTTAAAGTACGATTCTTTGTTTCCAACATCCTTTTTCACAAGTCAGAGTCCCTAACCACTACTCATTATTCCTTACTTTATTACAAATATACATATTCGTCGACACTTCTTTAATATTTCATCATAATAATAGAGAAATATGGTACCGGTGTGTAAAGTTGTATAAGCAAATACCATATTAGCTAGGGCTCCTAGTGCTTGCCACATGCTTAGCACACAATGTAGGTGTGTACCCCCTGAGGATCAATGTAATTATACCCTCAGGTGTTAAAGATTACAGCAATGGAATGAAATGTATCACAGAAAATCTTTGTATCTTTGTAATTCAAAAATTTTTAAAAATAAATGTTTTAAGTACAAAATTAATCACTCAGATACATGTACTGTAGCGCTAAACTGCGTGTCTTGTTGTAAGATAATCTCTATCATTACTTAAGGGTAAAAAATGTGCCAAGTGTCGTAATTATCGTCGTCTGTAAGCGAAGTTCTGTAGAAGTCAATGTACTTACCTTGTAATAAACAAAAGTGAAATGCTATGCGTATAGATATCGTTGTTATTATGTACATTACCGAGATGAAGAAAGTACTATACTGTAACGTATTGTTGTGCTACAGAAAAGGCTGTCTCATTGTAGCTATACCACAAAAGTTACTACTAAAAAATGTTTTACTTACCAGAAGAATTCAGAAAAACTGTGCAGATATAAAACAGATACACCGCAAAACCAATAATACAAATTGTGTCGCTCATTAGTAGCATCATGATATAATCATGTAGCGGTCAAATAAACCAAATACTAAGTCATCTTTAATCTCACAGAAAGTCCTTCAAATCCAGAATGTATTTTCAAGTAAACCAAAGTGTTGCATTAAAATCTCATTAGCAGTACCAGTATATGTTCAAAGTATGTAAGCCTTATAGTCGTTACGTAATCGTGCAACTAACAAGCAAGAGTGTACACACACAATAACACTGTGTCGTCTGTTCACTATAACAATGCATTCATAATTGCTGTCTAAATATGTTCCCTAGGTTCTAGACTGGATAGTTAACTTCAAAACATTGTTGCATGTTAACAGTTTCTAAGTGTGAAATAGCGTACCAGTAACATGAAGAGAAAAATTTTATGGCAAAGACTAAGTTAAGAAGCAGATTATCTCTAAATAAACGGTTTTACATGTGAAATGTGGTGCAATCTTTTACCCTTTCTAGTGCACAGGGTTTCAACTGCAAAGCAATTATCATGTTGTATACGTCGGTTGGGAATGCTAAAATTTTTCTCAAGGTTAGCGTCTATGTTATTTTTCTCTGAGCCAGCCAGCGCACGTGACTGCCTGTGGTGCGAGTCATTGTCTGTCTCTTTGTTGGCGCACGTCGTTATTAGGATTAGGAGACCTAACTTCTACAAATTCACCTCATCGAGAGGGCCCTGCCGTGTTTGAATCTCGCCATTTCTGATGAAATTCAGGCCTGTTGTTACAATTATATCGTCTGTCGTCATGTCGGTAGATTCCATAGTTTCTTTCTTGTCAGTCACGTGGTGGAGAATTTCTCCCTGAATAGTAGCTGCGCACTGAACTGTTGCGTCTGAAGTTATTCTGTCTCCCTTGATAATAATTGTTTTGGTTCCCATATTGTCTGTTTCTATGGTTATCTCTGTCATATTCATTACTACGGAAATGCGATCTTTCTCTGTAACTATTATTCTGCTAACGGTTGTCATACGGAATAGCCTTGTCATGTCCAGTTATTATTTCTTTCATCGCAGAATTGTGACGGATGTGATCTGTAGTTGTTGTGCCCCTGATTTCGCGTCCTGCGATTGTCAGTGTCAATTTCCAATACTTGTAACAGTCCCTGAAAAGCTTCAGTGTCGTCTTTGTAACGTCCTGCCAAAATAATATGTCGTAAATGTTCAGGCAATTTGATTAAGCAAATACGGATGAGTTCTGAGGGGCTGTATGGGTTTGACAGATACTGATTCTTATGCAACATGTCTTCAAAATATTTAACGAGATTGGAAAATTCAGATTATTCGAAATGTTTAATCATTATGATGCTACGTTTTACTCAGTCTTGAGTAGCTTGAGACCAATATTCTGAGAGAAAGGCAGGATAAAATTCTCCTTCACTGTGACAATCGTGAATGACCGATCGCATTCTTACAGCTGGTTCATTCTCTAAGTAGCCACACATAAATTCTAATCTGTGCCCAATGACCAGTTGGGAGGAAAACAATGAGAGAATTGATGAAGCCATGCTTGTGGGTGAATGTCGTTGCCAGAATTCTTAAATGTTTTGAATTTACGTGTAGTAATGAACAGCTTATACTCAAAATAATCATGTCGGCGAGTCGCATATCGGTCATTGTTACTTCTTTTCGGCGGTTCCATCTCAAAATTCTGTGTCTTGCCAATTTCTTTAATAATTTCCGAAATGCCTTGTGTTATTATTTTGTGGCTTTTCCGTATTTCTATGTCCCTCTTCCCGTATTGGAGCACGAATGTCCTCTGAAATATGTAATTCTTGTATTATTTGTGCCAACTTATCTTGTACCTCTCGGATTTCTCTTTTGTGTTGCGTATTAATTTGATTTTGATTTTGTTTAAATTTCTTAATTTGTTCATACTCTTCTGTGTCAGTGAAGGCTACGGGTCTTGTGTCATTCAGATCATCATCTACCTTTGTAGATAAGTTAGTGAACTGATCATAAAATTCGGCTACTTTCTCCGATAGTGAACTGATTTCCTCAGTGTGTTTTTCTGAACCAAGTTTCAGAGTGTCGATTTGTATTGAAATTGTATCTACTGTGTCCTTTCAGTCTCTTTCTCTGCTTCGTGATGGCTGGGTGTTGTGTGCTGTCCTTAGGTTAGTTCGGTTTAAGTAGTTCTAAGTTCTAGGGGACTGATGACCATAGATGTTAAGTCCCATAGTGCTCAGAGCCATTTGAACCATTTTTCAGTCTTCCTGAGGTTTTGCAAGTTGCGTAACCGAATCGTTAGATGCAACTGAGTCAATTTTAGCTTGTAAGGTGTCGTGATTTTCATGAACAATAGTTTGCAGTTCTTTTATGGCTGCTTCGTGATTCTGTAATGCATTTTCATGACGCGAAAAAAATAGGTTGAAAATGCTCAAAAATTTGTGTTTTTACGTCATTACAGACTTTTTGACATTTATATTCGATTTTAAGGAACTCTGCAGTTAAATCTACACGTTTTTGTTCAAGCGTTTGTTCCACTGGGTCTAACTTTTGAAGCTGTGCTTTGTCTGTCTCTGATTTTGTTCCATTGTGTCTAACTGTTGCTGTGTTTGTCTCTGATTTTGTTTCATTTGTTGCATTAACTGCAATAATAATGTATTAGTGTCTGGAATCTGTTCCTCTATGCTTTTCGGCAATGCGTTTTCACCGGTAACATTCACATTTTGACAAGCAGAAAATGAGTCTTGACTTATTTGAGAAAACGGTGAGGACCCAAAACCTGAATCTACAGTATTTGCAAGATTGTGTCCTGTCATTTCGGACTCCTGAGGCGAGCTGTTGCCGACCGATCGATCGATAATGCTTCCCTGTTCACTAACTGTTTAACTGTCTACACCGTTATTTGCCGCCCGCTCCATTTCCCTATGCACAAGTCCCAAATTACTACATTGAATGTCTGTTAATTCATTACACCGTGGTGCTGATAAGCTACAAGCGTCGTCACTATCATTTCTCGATTTACTTTGGAGCCTAGTCTTACGTCTTTCACACGCCATAATTATCACGTATTTCACACGATAACAAGAAAAGTACAATTTGAAGAGCAAAAACAAGAAAACACATTAGCATAGCACTGAAAATAATATCTCGTTAACTGCAAGCGCAGCTGCGAAATACTTGGTGCAAATCTACATGCATGCCACAACTGTTTTACTGTACAACAATGAAAATCTACAAAGGAAATTCTCTCTGTAATTACGCAATAGCAATAAACAATAGTTACACTATTACACAAACTACAAGAAAAGATCAGAAGATTCCAGTGAGGTATCCTCGGCTAAGGGTCGACATATGAAACGTCCCCTTAGAAAAATTTATGAATTACTGTGCTGATAAACCTCTTACGTTTTTTGATTTTCAAACAGCTGAGCAAAGCTGAACGTACTCAGATATTTCTCTCTTTACATATTCTGATCAGTACTAAACTGACAAGAATATTTTTTTTAGCGCAACGCAATCTGACTTTCAATAAGCCTTACAAAAGAATGGCCCTGACTGACAATAACCTACACCTTTCATGAATCACTTACCTCACAAAAATCTTCGTTACTCGAACTACTGCGATACAGCGAGCGCCAATACTGCCAGCTAAATAAAAGATTCTAACTAGTGAAAGCACTAACTACTGATAGGCATACTTAGCAAATGAAAGATTTTGATAGAGAACAAACAATGTATTTAACTTAATAATGTCCAAAAGTCATCATATATATATATATGATATGCAATATTACAAATTGACTCTTTCTGATGGACATACGTCCAGATCGTCCGCTCTCAAAATTCTGCCATTTCTCTCCCCATATCCACCACTGCTGGCGGCTCACCTCCAACTGCGCAACGCTACATGCTGTTCACATCCAACTACCCAACACTACAATAGCATATTCCAACAATGAAAACCAGCCACAGACTCCACACAGCACAGTTTGTGATTTTCATATAGAGCGCTACGTGGCGTTACCAACATAAAAACCTAGACAGCCTACTTACAAACTGTGGTGGACAGGTCGTTGTGCAGACCTTACTGCTTTATTGATACAAAAAAAAAGATAAGTGAGAAACAGAATACGAGTGTTTAAGGTTAATCTTGATTAAACCATATAATAATGCACTGTGAATATTGTGTAACGCAGTACAGCGCATTTGGTTAAAATAATGAGCTGTTGTATTTGTTGAACACCGTATTTACATACATTTTCGAGAGGAAACAAATGATGAAGATAATAATCAGGAGACACCATGCCCGATAGCAGTAAAAGACTGTATGAGCATTCATATCTATAGTGGTTTTTTGTTACGTGCAGATATCGAAGCTGTATAACTAAGCAATAGAACAGTGATGAACTATAGCTAGCTTGTGATGTAATAATTTTAATAACAACTTATTACTGGAAATATTTTCGATATTGACATAGAGGTGTAATAAAAAGAATCATAGAGTGCTTGCACACGTGACTGCTCACTTGTTCTTGATGCACAGACACCGCTATAATCTCTGTTACTTAGGTGCTGCTGCCGGGTGTGTGTCTTTTAAGAAGTGGTGAGAGTGTCACCTGGAGGAAGCAGGCAAGCATGCTTTCTGCGCGTACATTGCATAATTTACTAAACATACAAGCTTCTCGTATTTCCAAACGTGTTCTCGAATACACACTACGACTCACACAGACACATTAACAATGTAGGTATGGAGCAAGAGTTTATTTGTTTAAATATCGTGCTGCGGTAGGTTAATTGTACTTACATGTCTTCTTGCTCTTTTTATTCTACCTAGGAACTCTGGCTAATCGGAGCTGTTGCTGGTGCTTCATGGTTATCCTCTCTATGATGAACAAAATATGAATGACACCGCCCACACATTTGCTCTAGTAGTAAAAGCCGTTGGGTCGGGTGGCGAGCTTGATTCTTGTTGGTCCATAAAGAAAGCTTGGTAGGGGAGGTTTCTCGTGGAAGACAAGGACCTGGTAGAGTGTTTCAGATCCTGGCAGTCTCTCATCATCCATCCATATTAGCAGTGAACACTAATGGAGGGATGTGATCATTCATCAGTGTGCCTTCAGAAGCCATAAGCAGGGATGTACAGTACTTGTCTTTAAATGAAAAATGCTTTGTGGAAAAAATTTAACATGTGGATAATGGGGTATTTACTTAAAATAATGAACCGAAATTATTGTTTAACATCGTATATACTTACATATTTTTGAATGGAGACATGGGTATTTGGGAGAAAATACGTTTATAAATGTAAATAGCGATAGCAGGTGGATTGTTTATGTCTTTGTTTTCAACAAGCTATGAGGTGGTTGCATTGTCATAGCAGACATCGAGCCAGAGGTGCTATAGTAAGTTCTGCTATTTGTGTACACGGATTGTGCTCCACAACTCTACAACATGATGTTGTGTCGGCTGCTGTGGGAGTCAGCTCTGACACAAACTAGGAAGGAGAGATGTTGTGATGGCTGGTGGCAGGAATCAATAATGCTCTGTAGGTAACACATGCTGATTAATAGAACATTTTATTTCTAAAAGGAAGAGAAACATAACTTGAATGAGATTTTCACTCTGCAGTGGAGTGTGCACTGATATGAAACTTCCTGGCAATTTAAAACTGTGTACCGTACCGAGACTCGAACTCGGGACCTTTGCCTTTAGCGCGCAAGTGCTCTATCGTGTGAGTTACCCAAGCACGACTCACGCCCCCTCCCCAGAGCTTCAGTTCTGCCAGTAACTCGTCTCCTACCTTCCAAACTTTGCAGAAGCTCTCCTGCGAACCATGCAGAACTAGCACACCTGAAAGAAAGGATATTGCGGAGACATAGCTTAGCCACAGCCTGGGGGATGTTTCAAGAATGAGATTTTCACTCTGCAGCGGAGTGTGCGCTGATACGAAATTTCCTGGCAGATTAAAACTGTGTACCGGACCGAGACTCGAACTAGGGAACTTTGCCTTTCGCGGGCAAGGTAGAGCACTTGCCCACGAAAGGCAAAGGTCTTGAGTTCGAGACTCGGCCCGGCACTCAGTTTTAATCTGCCAGAAAGTTTCGTAACTTCTCGTTATGAGGTGGCTTCATATGCATGATGTGCTTCCTGTGCCTCCTACATGCAATTGCCTTACCTACTATTACTGCTCGCAGAACGTAGGGTAAATATCGTCTTCGTAGTACTCGGTACTGAAGCTCTCGAAGTCTGCGACCGAACTGGGGCAGACCAGCGATAGGCGCCTGGTTAAGACAGCGTTGACAGGGAGTGCTGAATGCCTTTCTGGAGGTGTGGCGCTGCCTGCTCTTTCCATTGGCGCGTGGGCCAGCACCTTTTCGATGCCGTTTAGCGGCGCTGCGCTGGTCGGTGTGCAGTCGATCCTTTAGGACTACACACATAACGCCACAGCTGTTGGTGGTCACAGATGGATGTTGTGTTCCTGAACTGAAGGTGCAGTGCGAACTGCAGCTGGTCCTAGATAGTCCATGCAATGACAAGTGTCAAGTGCATACATCACATTGCGCCTTTCTAGCCCACATTTGAAGAAAATGCCGGGTGTTTTCTCCACGCTAACCTTATCATGGTGATGGACACACATTTATGTGAAAGATTATATTTTTTCCTGTAGGCCAGTCTGAAGGTACCTTGTATAAAGTGAAACGCTTCACTGGAGGATAAATAAAATGAAAAATCCAGTTTTGCAACCAAGGCTGTTTGTCTTTCTCATGATAAGACATCAATCGATCGCCAGTTTAATACTGGAGGAAAGTCTGGGAGGTAAAAATTGTAAGGGATATCGAGAGATGCATACAGTAAGCTGGTTCAAAATGAAATAGTTTGCAGTAGTCAATTAGAGATGCAGAGGCTTGCACAGAATAGAGGAGCATGACAGCTGCGTCAGACCAGTCTCCGGACTGAAGACCACAGTGCAACTACTACCAGGATCAAAGCAAGTACACCTAACTATTAATTAAACTTAAATGTCAGAAAACGTGGTAGCTAACGAATCATTGGATTACCATGGTTTGCACACAGCTATATTGTCACTTTATTGAACGAGTTGCGGGCAGAGATGTACCTTCTTCAGCTATCACATACCACAAAAAGGTGAAAAACTGGACACAGTGAGATATTACAAAAACAATCATAATATACTATCACCATACATGACCTGTTGTGCGCTTACATGGTGACATCATTTAACAGATGCATGGCAAATTGTAACTGTTAACAAGCATCATGCCGTAAACCAACCGTTACGCCGCAGAATAATTTCGTTATACCACATTATTTTTTTTTTAATTCTACTCAGTGAGTTCAGAGTCAAGGATTTGAACTCATGACTGGTGTGCCAATCAGAATGTCAACAAGGCATACCGCCCATGCAGTGGAAGGCAAGGTAACTGAGCCGAGCGTTTCTAGGCGCTTCAGTGTGGAACCGTGCGACCGCTACGGTCGCAGGTTCGAGCGGTAGCAGGTTCGAATCCTGCCTCGGGCATGGATGTGTGTGATGTCCTTAGGTTAGTTAGGTTTAAGTAGTTCTAAGTTGTAGGGGACTGATGACCTCAGATGTTAAGCCCCATAGTGCTCAGAGCCATTTGAAGCATTTTTCAACTGATGACTAATGTCATACGACCATTATGCAAGGAAAGCACAAGTGCAAACACAGCAGCACTGCATAACAGTGTAGTATGGAGCAACACTCTGTAACTTTAGTATCGGGTCACCGCTGCAATAGTTCCAAGCTCATGAAACCACAATAATTACTGAATTACAACAGGAAGACAAGGAATGTTTACAAGACCACTAAAGGAAGGCAAATGCAATCATGCACCTAGAGCTACCACATCAAAGGCACAGGCTTTCAGAGCTCAAAGACACATCCGTAATGCCGCCATTTTTTGTGTCACTAGAACAAGAGAAAATGAGAGTCTATCGAGTTACAGTAAAACCACAACAAGCTGGTTGATGACGGCCTGCCCGCTACTCACTTTTTGACTTCAACACTTAGATGCTCCCAACGCAATGCAAACCACAGCCGTGGTCTACGATTGCTGCCAACTGAGACATCATGGATGAGGAAGATACAGCTGTGCAGCTAGCCCACTTCCAGTGATGGTCAATTGTGGATTATCTGCAAGCCGTCATCTCCATACCATCCAGGCGTGCTGTGTTCAGGCAGTCTTCTGGCCGACTCATGTACGTACGCTGCAGTCTTGGTGCACTCATCGTGGATAACCAAGGCCTAGTCTTCAAGATAGTCCACATTCTGGACTACAGAGTCAGCTGTCCTCACCTGAGCAAGCGTCGGGCTGTCTAAGAGAGCGCTGAGGTGTACGCCATACTGTACTGCAGAATTCTGGTACAACACATGGCAACAGCTCACTAACCTGTGGTTCCAACATCACAACTCACTGATGGAGTTTGTCAGTACTTCCTTGTAGCTTATACTTACACCCGGCCACCGTCCGACGCACTGAAACACTTCATAATTCTGTAAGCTCATCCTGGAAAGAAATATTACGGATACCTCTGTGGCACTAACGCCTCCAGGGTGAACTCTACCCCTCTCCCACATTGTTCCCAACCTCCTACGTGTAATGTGGCCTCAGTGTTCTCTGTATCGCAACACAAAGTGTTAGACCCAACAGTCCTGGAATACACACGGAACACAGAAGTCAATGTGGCGAAGATATGGCAGTATTGGTGTGTCATGTAATCTTCAGCCATCGGCAAAGATGGTAAAACCCGTAACCAAGACACTCTGTAGGACAAACAAAGACTCTTATAAATCATATCCCAGGTACCAACTTACCATTTGGTAACGCTCCAATGATTGACTCAATCACAAAATTAATGAGACTGAGTGAAACAGTGAACATCTATTAACAGAAGGACTGAAGGCACCATTGTGCCGAACCAAACTAAGTTTTTATGTAACTTCTGACCATATTACATTGTATTATCGTATAAAATTAAATCATATAATGTAGGCTTTTATGGGCGTGTTTGTGACAGTGTTGACATTAAATTTATGGGCATAAGGTAGAGAATTTTGCCTTGGACAATGGTCTTTATACCAATATATATAATACCAGCAAAACAAAATAAAACGTTCACGAAGATTAAACATATCATTCTGTCAAACCACACAAACTTTCACCCGCAATTTACACTACATTACTTTTTTTATTTTATATTGTATGAGATGCCTGATGGTGCGAGAACTGAGGACATTCTTTATTCGTATGTGGGGTAATAGCATAATAACAATTATGAACACTGTAAATTGTCTGAAAGTTAGAAGCTGTAAACCGAATACGTACCTTGATGTATTAACCCCATTACAGTGTTAAGGAGTGTACCTACAATAATTCACTTTCTTATGTTATAATAACATTCATCATCCCAAATCCATTAAGTTTAAAGATTAAAATAATGTAATACAGTTGTAAGTTGCTTATAAAAATTTGGATCGTTTGACAGGATATACGTTTAATCTTTCTGAACATTTTCTTTTATAAAATGATGCAATGTAACATGGTCAGAAGTTATGAACAGATTTTGTTTGGTTTGACAGAATGACATGTTGAGTCTTTCTGTTAGTACAATAATGTCTCTCTTGTTTAACTTGTTGTTGCTGTTGTGGTCTTCAGTCCTGAGACTGGTTTGATGCAGCTCTCCATGCTACTCTATCCTGTGCAAGCTTCTTCATCTCCCAGTACCTACTGCAGCCTACATCCATCTGTATCTGTTTAGTGAATTCATCTCTTGGTCTTCCTCTACGATTTTTACCCTCCACGCTGCCCTCCAATGCTAAATTTGTGATCCCTTGATGCCTCAGGACATGTCCTATCAACCGATCCCTTCTTCTAGTCAAGTTGTGCCACAAACTCCTCTTCCCCCCAATTCTATTCAATACCTCCTCATTAGTTATGTGATCTACCCATCTAATCGTCAGCATTCTTCTGTAGCGCCACATTACCTACTGTCTTCCGTATGTACTCCAGCATTGTAATTGGAGTTAACATGTCTGTTTCTAGCATACTGCTTGTTAACAGTTGTAATCTGTCATGCATCTGATTAATAATTTGACTTTGTATACAACAGATCTGAATGGTAATTAGTATATTGTGATTGGTTTTATAATTACTCACTGTACATGCTGTCTTGTCTTTCTCGTGGTGTGTAGACACCTGATCGAAACTGATCGTTAAATGAATTGACAATACAGCTGTGTGCGAACCACAAATTTCCAAAAAGTTATAGAAGCTGACGCTGACTGCCTCCTCAAAATAATGTAAAGAACTATTATTTTGAACAGAACAACTGCAGAATTCAAACTGCAGGCTATACGGGCGAAGATAAAAATGCATTATGCCAACTGGAGATGGGTAAAGCTCTGAAACACGTCTTGCCATAAATACAGGTCGTACAACGAGTGTGTGGTCGCTGTATTTGTTCAAGTAATTCAATGAACAGCCACGGAGCTCAGCCACCATTATCGCGGATATATTAACCCCGATGTTAGTTTGAATCTGACAGAGCTTTATCAGGCATGGTTCTGCGGGAAATGTTATGCCCTTCACTTGTTCAAATCGTCCGGATTATTCATTAAAGTACAGAGAAACTTAAGGTTTAGTATGGAATCTGGATCAACGTGGAAAGTGGACTTTATCACATGTATATGTATACACAGACCACTATTACACCTTTACATCGAGTTGACGGTCAGAGAAAAACCGAGAATTAAAATGGGATTCAACACTGAAGCCACACATTTCTCCCATAGTAATATCATTTCACCAATCAAATAATAATTTCCATCGCATGTAAGTCTGCACTGAATCTGTGTTTTACGGTAGAATCCAGCAATGTTCTGGAAATGTTAGTTTGTTTGTAGCTAACTTATTTTTGTGGGTGATTGGTGACGGATGTTGATTTTAGTAACAGATGAAAGTGGGCAACCGAAAAAAATTTAGCTGCAACTCTGCTGTATGTTAAGGTGAGTCAAAATACAAATCATTTTTTAGTGAAATATTTCTACGTGAATCCGATATGTGGCTAAACACACGTTCATAATGTGTTACATCGCACTAAACAGAAACGTCGAAAATGATGGTAAACAGCAGTACTAATTAATCCAACTGATATGGCTACGCCAACGATATTTTTGCTTAACACCAATCCTGTGATGGTCACGCGTCAATTATGGGCAAAATGCGACGTAATTGAATGCTGTTTTGTTTTACAAAAGTGTTTATCGAAAAACTGGGTTCTAAATTCCTGATGTCAAACGTCTGTTTCACGGGGCTATTATTAATCACCCCAGTGCTCCCCAAACAAGCATGACAGCTAACGTCTATCAATGGCATCGCATGTTTTCTGCCGTTTCTGTGATATCACGAACACTATACACAAAGAATGAAATAACCGCTATTAAGCATTATTACAGCAAGGCAGAATGTGTAGTTCAGGAGCAAATTCCACACTTCAGTTTCAGTAGTTCCTAGAAATTTCTGAGCCCAAAACGGAAGGACAGATGAAATAGGCTGTCAATGATGATCTACTTTTTCTCCCATACCAAATAAAACCTTGGGGAACATTAAACATTTCTGCGCCAGAAATACAAAATTCAATCAGTAATGACTCGTGTCTCAGATACACATCTTTAATTTGTCAGGATGTGTGGACACTCTTTCAATTCTTAAATTATTATATTAATATTTATAAACATTTACAGGTTTCATTGTAATTATATTGTTAGCTCGTTTTAAAACTGACCAAGTACTAAAAGTGCGCCGCGCGGGATTAGCCGAGCGGTCTTGGGCGCTGCATTCATGGTCTGTGCGGCTGGTCCCGGCGGAGGTTCGACTCCTCCCTCGGGCATGGGTGTGTGTGTTTGTCCTTAGGATAATTTAGGTTAAGCAGTGTGTAAGCTTAGGGACTGATGACCTTAGCAGTTAAGTCCCATAAGATTTCACACACATTTGAACATTTTTGAACTAAAAGTGCACTGCAAAGACTAATAGGAGAAAATGATGATCAGATAACAATTTCAAAATCACATGCGCCGGGAAAATGTTTTGCCCCTACTGACACGAATCACCGCGGGCACGCCTAGTTTCATGTCAAGACATTCTGCCAGAATCTGCTCCTTCCGCCGTCCAAGGAAGTCTTCGCTGTAGCTACTACACCGCTTTTCACGAAAATTTGTCATAATGATTACCTGTTATCGGAATACGGAAGACAGATTTATAGCCGGAAATGTGCCATCCCCTCGTCCGCTGCATTCAATCTCGGCTGTAGGCACAACTTGTCAGACCGTTAATGCTACCATTCTTCAGTATCGCTTACAGCAACTGCTCGATAGTAAGTGCTCTTCCTAACGCACGCTACTACAAACGTACCTCCAACCTCCAAATGTCCGTGAACTGCGTAATAAGTTAGTATTAGCTCTTCATAAGCCTTGAAACGACACTTTGTGGGAGTACGGCGTTGTTACTTTAATACCCTTTCGATTAATATCGCTTGAGTTGCTCAACAGTGCCGTGGGGCTGTTCACAGATTTTATAGGATGCCGCAAGAGAGTTTAGCGGGCGTAGTCAAGATCTACGGATATGGCTATTCGTGTAAGCACGTGTTGGTGTATATTACGGAGAGTCACGTTGTTGCGGAAAGCGTACTAGCGACGCAAGAAGAGACATCCGTGTTATTAGCCGTACAATGTATTTACATGATTTGCGTGACTAATAACTAATTCAGTGACGTGCACAATCATAGATGTCCTCCTCGCTCCGTCCATCATTGATTATTTTTCTGCTTAGGTAGCAGAATTCCTTAACTCTATCTACTTCGTGAACATCGATCCTGATGTTAAGTTTCTCGCTGTTCTCATTTCTACTACTTCTCATTACTTTCGTTTTTCTTCGATTTACTCTCAGTCCATATTCTGTACTCAATTATATTGTTCATTCCATTCAGCAGATCATGTTCTCTTCTCCACTTTCACTTAAGATAGCTTTGTCATCAGCGAATCGTATCATGATATACTTTACCGTTGAATTTTAATTCCACTCCTGAACCTTCCTTTTATTTCCATCATTGCTTCTTCGATGTACAGGTTGAACAGTAGGGGCGAAAGGGTTGTAATGGTACTTGAATTACGTAACTATTACGGCAGCTCACCTGAACCTCTCGATACCACCAATATTCTACTGTGTTTCCGTAAAGTACTTAACATATTTATGAGACAACATTCAGATTTGATTTCATTTGTGATACAGCGATATGTTTATATCGCAATGATATTATTCTTATGTGTATTCTTTCTTTTGTCACTATGACCTTTGACGTACTTGTAACTCTGATTTTTGGGCGCGAAAGCAGTTGTTAGAGAGTCGGACTTTGAAAAAGTCAAGTCTTGGACGTCATGTTGGAAAGACTCATATTGTAGCCAGTTTATAAAATGTGACTTTAACAGTGAGGAAGATATTTTCAAGTATGTTTTATAATGTGGTGTTTTGTGTGTTATGTGCCATTGCAACAAAAGCAATAAAAAAGAAGTGTAACTTGAATTCGGAGTGCTGATTACTTTTTTACATCACCATTGTCCTGCAGAAGTGTAATATTCAAGAATGGTTTGTGAAGCGCATCTACAAAACTTCTGAATATAGCAGAATAAAACCTGGGCCTCTTTGCATCCGAGCTTGGAATCATCACCACCTACATTTTCGACGATTGAGCCATGATTTTACAACGAGACCAGCGTGGGAAACACGAAAAGATGAGTGCCTAGTTTATTCATTAATACATGAAATGACTATTAACTGTGCTCTAATGACATCTGCCACATAATAACTTTGTCGTTGCCCGAAAATGCAGTATTTAGCAGCGTGAGCAACACCACAATCATTATTAAATGCTAACCTTTGTTGTGGTAGGGTTGTTAGAGGGTGCATTCCTGTTTTACACTTTTTTTAATCCGAGCACGTTGTTCTTGGTCTTTCACTCGTATTATTACCTCTTGTCTCTTGAAAACGTGGTGTATTACCCGTCTCTCCCTATAGCTGACCCCTATTCTCCTCAGAATTAAGAACATCTTACACCATTGCACATTGTAGAACGCTTTTTACAAGTAGACAAATTCTACGCTTCTTTATGTCGTTGAATTCCCTTAGTCATTACCTTCCGTGACCTGAAGAAATACCCAGTATTAAACCACAGCATGATGGCAGGAGTAACTAACATTGCTGAACCTCTCCAAATCATTGTAACAATGGGATGTCTCACCAGGGCACCGCTATAATCATCGACGACTGTGTCATCTAGTGCAGAATCGCTTTAAAATGCTTTTGCGAGATGCGGTCCCATCTTAATAATAACATACACAGGATGTCTCAAGAGCAATGTTCAGTATTCAGGGATACGACAGGAAAAATCATTCAAGCAAAAAAAAACTAATAATCACTGGCTCTAAAATGCATACCTTAAGAGCAACGATCATTTCTTCATCTTCAATACTGTGTAACAAATCTCTTCTACTTCAAGCTCTTGCTTAGTTTGGGAGCAGATAGTATGGACAAAAATGAGAAAAAATCTAGTAAACATAGGCTCTAAAATGCATACCCTAATAGCTACAACCACTTGTTCAATAGAAGAGGTGTGTCTCACTCAGCAAAGATGAAGAAATGTTCATAGTTCTGAAGTTACGCATTTTAGAATTCATGTTTACTGGAAGCTATTTTTATCTTTTTTTGGCCCATACTACCATCTCGCAGAATGTGAAAAGCAAAGAGCTTCCACTAGAAAATATTTTTTCCACAGTATCGAAGATGAAGAAGTGCTCATATCTCTTACAATGGAACCTCCCCATCGCACCCCCCTCAGATTTAGTTATACGTTGGCACAGTGGATAGACCTTGAAAAACTGAACACAGATCAATTTAGAAAACAGGAAGAAGTTGTGTGGAGCTATGAAAAAAATAAGCAAAATATACAAACTGAGTAGTCCATGCGAAAGATAGGCAACAACAAGATTAGTGTGAGGAGCTGCGGAACGAGAGGTCCTTGGCTCACGTCTTCCCTCCAGTTTACTTTCTTTATTTTCGCAAAGTTATGATATGTCCGTTCGTTTATTGACGTCTCTGTTCACGGAAAAATTTGAAAACGTTAAAAACATATGTTTTGACAGACCACAGGGAAAACTGTGCGACTGTGAAACTGTTGCATTCATTTGTTGCAGTTTATGTGACAAACTCCTATGTTTTCATCACTTTTTTGGGAGTGATTATCACATCCACAAGAAAACCTAAATCGGGCAAGGTAGAAGACTCTTTTTACCCATTCGCCAAGTGTACAAGTTAGGTGGGTCGACAACATATTCCTGTCACGTGACGCACAGGCCGTCACCAGTGTCGTATAGAATATATCAGACGTGTTTTCCTGTGGAGGAATCGGTTGACCTATGACCTTGCGAGCAAATGTTTTCGGTTTCCATTGGAGAGGCACGTCCTTTCGTCTACTAATCGCACGGTTTTGCTGTGCGGTCGCAAAACACAGATACTAGACTTATTACAGTGAACAGAAACGTCAATGAACGAACGGACAGATCATAACTTTGCGAAAATAAAGAAAGTAATCTTTTCACTCGAGGGAAGACTTGAACCAAGGACCTCTCGTTGCGCAGCTGGTAACGCTAACCACTCCTGAGCGCACATTATCCTTGTTGTTGCCCATCTTGCCCATGGACTACTCAGTTTTTATTTTTGCTTATTTTTTTCATAGTTCCACACAACTTCTTCCTGTTTTCTCGATTGATCTGTGTTCAGTTTTTCAAGGCCTATCCACTGTGCCAACTTATAACTACATCTGAGGGCGGTGCTTAGAGCCCATATTTATTGGACTTTTTTTGTTTCGAATGATCATTCCTGTCAGCTCCCTGAATACTTTGACATCCATACAGGAGCCTAAAAAAGCTTGCTCCTGTTAGAGAACTATGGGAGAACAACCGTTTTTTGGACTGTGAGAGTTGATCCAGTAAACACTCCTGTTCCGTCGTAAGGTGACTATATCTTCAGAAACCTTCGATGTCACCTCACATTTTTATCAACTGACAAATAATTAAAATTCTGATGTAGGTAAACGAATATTTAAATTCACCCTCACCTCAACCCCATTTTTATTCAGCAGTTTGATGATAAGAAGCGCCGGTAAGTAAAGGAAGTTTTTTCGAAGGTAATCACGGGAAACTACGTAGCGCAATCTGTGGAAAGCATAGGGTGTGGCGCAGCGCCGCTAAGCTACCGGAGGAGACAGAGAAGCGTCACAACCCATCCCAACGAAGAGAGTAGAGAGTACCAGAGATGAGAGTGAGCGACAGCGAATGAGAATATTGTAGAAATATTGAGATAACTAACTATTTTTAAAAGAATATTCAGGGCACAAGATGCGCGTGGCTATTAAGACAATTACCGAACAAGTTTTATTTTATTAGATTTGTGTAATCAATGTTAATATTGTATGTTAGCAGATGGTGTCGTAAAACAGAGTGGAAAAACTAAGACAGAACTTAAAGGAATAATTGTAGGTCTCTTGCCTCGTGATGACTGGGTGTTATGTGCTGTCCTTAGGTTAGTTAGGTTTAAGTAGTTCTAAGTTCTAGGGGACTGATGACCATAGATGTTAAGTCCCATAGTGCTCAGAGCCATTTGAACCATTTTTTTTGTAGGTCTCTTACTTCACTTAACCAGGTACCTCCCAATCAAGATCAATAAATGATTGATCCACTCAAATGGAGCTCATCATCCTTTTGAAGTTAATGTGTTATACGCACATTGAGCAGAATAATTATTCGTAGTAAAAGATACATCAAAACACTGGTTCAAGTTAAAGACTCTGGAATGTAAACGATCAAGATTAAAGTTTGCTTGTCGCAGATTCGCCTACTAACATTTCAATGCATTCAGATTATATCGTGTGAACAGACATAAAAATCAGCTGCACAAATAAACAACAAAAGAACATTTTGCTGTTTTTCAGAAGTATTCAATTTATTATGTCTAGCTTGCCTAACTGGTCAATTTCGGTCTTACAGGCTATTTTCAAGCGCAGTAGGTGTCGATGTGTTGCACAGTTATCCTGTTAATAATAGCCCATAAAGTGCACGCGTCAGAATTAAAAAACAGAAAGCAGTAATAATCTTTACAACTAATGCCACGTTATAGAACATTGAGCTCGCTTTTATTGTTGGTGTTCAACGGTTGGCCAGTCGTCCAAGATATAATAAACTGAGTACTTGCGGAGATGGAAAACTTCAAAAACTCATTTAATGAATATACGGCTGTGACGCCCCACATGAAGAAAATAAACATTAACGAATTAAGACTTAAAACCACAGAAACAGTGAAAATTCGGTATACGCCACATTATACAGCAATAGGTTGTACATAGAAATGTTAGTTAGTGAGTAGTTTAAACGTAAATAAATAAGCAATCGCTGATGCAGTCCTGTTCCATGAATTTCGGCAGTTTACAGACCACCTGAGCTTCAGTTTCTACGCTATTGCTCTGCACTTCGAAAATTATACCGCGAAGTGTAACGATATAAAGGTGATCAAATTTTGTTCTGGGTGTTGTACTGTGTTTTTGTATAAAATACTATAATTATAATCTTAAAACCTACGTTGTTGTTGTTGTGGTCTTCAATCCTGAGACTGGTTTGATGCAGCTCTCCATGCTACTCTATCCTGTGCAAGCTTCTTCATTTCCCAGTACTTACTCCAGCCTAATCCTTCTGAATCTGCTTAGTGTATTCATCTCTTGGTCTCCCTCTACGATTTTTACCCTCCACGCTGCCCTCCAATGCTAAATTTGTGATCCCTTGATGCCTCAGAACATGTCCTACCAACCGGTCCCTTCTTCTTGTCAAGTTGTGCCACAGACACCTCTTCTCCCCAATTCTATTCAATACCTCCTCATTAGTTATGTCATCTACCCATCTAATCTTCAGCATTCTTCTGTAGCACCACATTTCGAAAGCTTCTGTTCTCTTCCTGTCCAAACTATTTATCGTCCATGTTTCACTTCCATACATGGCTACACTCCATACAAATACTTTCAGAAACGACTTCCTGACACTTAAATCTATACTCGATGTTAACAAATTTCTCTTCTTCAGAAACGCTTTCCTTTCCATTGCCAGTCTACATTTTATATCCTCTCTACTTCGACCATCATCACTTATCTTGCTTCCCAAGTAGCAGAACTCCTTTACTACTTCAAGTGTCTCATTTCCTAATCTAATTCCCTCAGCATCACCCGACTTAATTTGACTACATTCCATTATCCTCGTTTTGCTTTTGTTGATGTTCATCTTATATCCTCCTTTCAAGACACTGTCCATTCCTTTCAACTGTTCTTCCAAGTCCTTTGCTGTCTCTGACAAAATTACAATGTCACCGGCGAACCTCAAAGTTTTTATTTCTTCTCCCTGGATTTTAATACCTACTCCAAATTTTTCTTTTGTTTCCTTTACTGCTTGCTCAATATACAGATTGAATAACATCGGGGAGAGGCTACAACCCTATCTCACTTCCTTCCCAATCACTGCTTCCCTTTCATGTCCCTCGACTCTTATAACTGCCATCTGATTTCTGTACAAATTGTAAATAGCCTTTCGCTCCCTGTATTTTACCCCTGCCACCTTTAGAATTTGAAAGAGAATATTCCAGTCAACATTGTCAAAAGCTTTTTCTAAGTCTACAAATGCTAGAAACGGAGGTTTGCCTTTCCTTAATCTTTCTTCTAACATAAGTCCTGAGGTCAGTATCGCCTCACGTGTTCCAACATTTTTACGGAATCCAAACTGATCTTCCCCGAGATCGGCTTCTACCAGTTTTTCCATTCGTCTGTAAAGAATTCGTGTTAGTATTTTGCAGCTGTGACTTGTTAAACTGATAATTCGGTAATTTTTCACATCTGTCAACACCTGCTTTCTTTGGGATTGGAATTATTATATTCTTCTTGAAGTCTGAGGGTATTTCGCCTGTCTCGTACATCTTGCTCACCAGATGGTAGAGTTTTGTCAGGACTGGCTCTCCCAAGGCCGTCAGTAGTTCTAATGGAATGTTGTCTACTCCCGGGGCCTTGTTTCGTCTCAGGTCTTTCAGTGCTCTGTCAAACTCTTCACGCAGTATCGTATCACCCATTTCATCTTCAGCTACATCCTCTTTCATTTCCATAATATTGTCCTCAATTACATCGCCCTTGTATAGACCCTCTATATACTCCTTCCACCTTTCTGCTTTCCATTCTTTGCTTAGAACTGGGTTTCCATCTGAGCCCTTGATATTCATACAAGTGGCTCTCTTTTCTCCAAAGGTCTCTTTAATTTTCCTGTAGGCTGTATCTATCTTACCCCTAGTGAGATAAGCCTCTACATCCTTACATTTGTCCTCTAGCCATGCCTGCTTAGCCATTTTGCACTTCCTGTCGATCTCATTTTTGAGACGTTTGTATTCCTTTTCGCCTGCTTCATTTACTGCATTTTTATATTTTTTCCTTTCATCAATCAAATTAAATATTTCTTCTGTTACCCAAGGATTTCTACTAGCCCTCGTCTTTTTACCTACTTGATGATCTGCTGCCTTCACTACTTCATCCCTCAGAGCTACCCATTCGTCTTCTACTGTATTTCTTTCCCCCCATTCCTGTCAATTGTTGCCTTATGCTGTCCCTGAAACTCTGTACAACCTCTGGTTTAGTCAGTTTATTCAGGTCCCATCTACTTAAATTCCCACCTTTTTGCAATTTCTTCAGTTTTAATCTACAGTTCATAGCCAATAGATTGTGGTCAGAGTCCACATCTGCCCCTGGAAATGTCCTACAATTTAAAACTTGGTTCCTAAATCTTTGTCTTACCATTATATAATCTATCAGATACCTTTTAGTATCTCCAGGATTCTTCCATGTATACAACCTTCATTTATGATTCTTGAACCAAGTGTTAGCTATGATTAATTTGTGCTCTGTGCAAAATTCTACCAGACGGCTTCCTCTTTCATTTAATAGCCCCAATCCATATTCACCTACTATGTTTCCTTCTCTCCCTTTTCCTACTGTCGAATTCCAGTCACCCATGACTTTTAAATTTTCGTCTCCCTTCACTACCTGAATAATTTCTTTTATCTCATCATACATTTCTTCAATTTCTTCGTCATCTGCAGAGCTACTTGGCATATAAACTTGTACTACTGTAGTAGGCATGGGCTTTGTGTCTATCTTGGCCACAATAATACGTTCACTATGCTGTTTGTAGTAGCTTACCCGCGCTCCTATTTTTTTACTCATTATTAAATCTACTCCTGCATTACCCCTATTTGATTTTGTATTTATAACCCTGTATTCACCTGACCAGAAGTCTTGTTCCTCCTGCCACCAAACTTCACTAATTACCGCTATATCTAACTTTAACCTATCCATTTCCGTTTTTAAATTTTCTAACCTACCTGCCCGATTAAGGGATCTGACATTCCACGCTCCGATCCGTAGAATGTCAGTTTTCTTTCTCTTGATAACGGCGTCCTCTTGAGTAGTCCCCGCCCGGAGATCCGAATGGAGAACTATTTTACCTCCGGAATACCTTACCCAAGAGGTCGCCATCATCATTTAACCATACAGTAAAGCTGCATGCCCTCGGGAAAAATTACGGCTGTAGTTTCCCCTTGCTTTCAGCCGTTCGCAGTATCACAACAGCAAGGCCGTTTCGGTTAGTGTTACAAGGCCAGATCAGTCAATCACCCAGACTGTTGCCCCTGCAACTACTGAAAAGGCTGCTGCCCCTCTTCAGGAACCACACGTTTGTCTGGCCTCTCAACAGATACCCCTCCGTTGTGGTTCCACCTACGGTACGGCTATTTGTATCGTTGAGGCACGCAAGCCTCCCCACCAACGGCAAGGTCCATGGTTCATGGGGGGAGGAAAACAAACGTATCGACCATATTACTATGGCTTTCTTCAGGGCAAGGGCCTTGCCTGAAGAATGTAATACGATTAAAACGCTTGTTTTGAGTTTATAATAAAGGTACTTTATGCAATACCCCCATGAACCATGAACCTTCCCGTTGGTAGGGAGGCTTGAGTGCTTCGGCGATACAGCTAGCCGTACCGCAGGTGCAACCACAACCGAGGGGAATCTGTTGAGAGGCTGGACAAACGTGTGGCAGCAGCCTTTTCAGTAGTCTAGATATTCAGTAGTGTAGACATTTGACTGAGATGGCCTTGTAACATCAACCAAATCAGCGTTGCTTTGCTGGTACTGCGAACGGTTCAAACCAAGAAGAAACCACAGCCGTAATTTTTCCCCAGGGCATACAGCTTCACTCTATGGTTAAATGATGATGACGTCCTCTTGCGTAAAACATTCCAGAGGTAAAATAGTTCCCCATTCGGATGTCCGGGCGGGGACTACTCAGGAGGACGTCGTTATCGGCAGAAACAAAAGTGGCGTTCTATGGATCGGAGCGTGGAGTGTCAGATCCATTAATCGGGCAGGCAGATTTTAAAAATCTAAAAAATCAATTGGATAGGTTAAATTTAGTTATAATGGGAATTAGTGAAGTTCGATGGCAGGAGGAACAAGACCTCTGGTCAGGTGAATACAGGGTTATAAACACAGAACCAGATAGGGGTAACTCACGAAAGAAATTATTCAGATAATTACGAGAAACGAAAATTTAGTAGTCATGGGGCACTGGAATTCGACAGTATGAAATGGAAGAGAAGGGAAAGTAGTAGATGAATATGGACTTGGGGGAAATGGAGGGGGGGGGGGGTGGGAAGAAATGATAGACGGAGCCACCTGGTTGAATTTTGTACAGAGAATAACTTAATCATAGCTAACACTTGGTTTAAGAATCATGAAACAAGGTTGTATACGTCGAAGAGACCTGGGGACACCGGAAGGTTGCAGATTGACTATATAATGGTAAGAGAGATTTAGGAACCAGGTTTTAATCGTAAGACATTTCCAGGAGCAGATGTGGACTCTGACCAAATTTTATTGGTTAAGAACTCGAGATTAAAACAGTAAAAAGGCAGGAATTTAAGGAGATGTGACCTGGATAAACTGAAAGAACCAGAGGTTGTAGAGAGTTTCAGAGGGAGCATAAGGGAAAGATTGACAAGAACAGAAGAAAGGTATACAGTAGAAGAAGAATGGATAGCTTTGTGTGATGAAATAGTGAAAGCAGCAGAAGATGAAGTGGGTAAAAAGACGAGAGCTAGTAGAAATGCTTGGGTAACGCAAGATATATTGAATGTAATTGATGATAGTAAAATATAAAAATGCAGTAAGTGAAGCAGACGAAAAGGAATACAGACGTCTCAAAAATGGGATCGACAGTAAGTGCAAAGTGGCTAAACAGGAATGGCTCGATG
Organism: Schistocerca cancellata; assembly: GCF_023864275.1. NCBI lineage: Eukaryota > Metazoa > Arthropoda > Insecta > Orthoptera > Acrididae > Schistocerca > Schistocerca cancellata. Next base: position 244,135,762 of record NC_064626.1, on the reverse strand, counting down.
ACAAATTAAGGATGTAGAAGCCTGTATCACTAGATATAAGATAGATGACGCTTACAGGAGCCGGCCGCGGTGGTCTAGCGGTTTTAGGCGCTCAGTCCGGAACAGCGCGACTGCTATGGTCGCAGGTTCGAATTCTGCCTCGGGCATGGATGTTTGTGATGTCCTTAGGCTAGTTAGGTTTGAGTAGTTCTAAGTTCTAGGGGACTGATGACCACAGATGTTATGTCCCATAGTGCTCAGAGCCATTTGACGCCTACAGGAAAATTAAAGAGGCCTTTGGAGGAAAGAGAACATCCTGTATGATTATCCTGAGCTCAGATCGAAAACCGGTCCTAAGCAAAGTAGGGAAAGCAGAAAAGTGGAAGGAGTATATAGAGGGTCTGTACAAGGGCGTTGCATTTGTGGGTAATATTATGGAAATGGAAGAGGACATGAATGAAGATGAGATGGAAGATGTAATACTGCGTGAGAAGTTCGACAGACCTAAGTCGAAACATTCCGTTAGAACTACTGATAGCCTTGAGAGAGCCAGCCATGATAAAACTCTTGCATCTGGTGAGCAAGATGTATGAGACAGGAAAAATACCCTTTGGACCTCAAGAATAGTACAATCATTCCAATTCCAAAGAAAGCAGGTGCTGACAGGTGTGAAAATTACCGAACTATCAGTTTAATAAGTCACAGCTGCGAAATGCTAATACGAATTCTTTACAGACGAATGGAAAAACTGGTAGAAGCTGACCTCGGGGAAGATCAGTTTGGATTCCGTAGAAATGTAGCTACACGCGAGGCAATATTGACCCTACAATGTATCTTAGAAGATAGGTTAAGGAAAGACAAACTTACGTTTATAGTATTTGTAGATTCAGGGAAATCTTTTGACAATGTTGACTGGAATACACTCTTTCGAATTCTGAAAGTGGCAGGGATAAAATACAGGGAGCGAAAAGCTATTTACAATTTGTACAGAAACCGGATGGCAGTTAGAAGAGTCGAGCGGCACGAAAGGGAAGCAGTGGTTGGGAAGGGAGTGAGACAGGGTCATGGAATAAACCCAGTCTTATTCGATCTCTATATTGAAGAAGCAGTACACGAAACTAAAGAAAAGTTTGAAGCAGGAATTAAATTCCAGGGGAATAAATAAGAACCTTGAGGTTTGCTGATGACATTCTAATTCTGTCAGAGACAGCAAAGGACTTGGAAGAGCAATTGAACGGAATGGACAATGTCTTGAAAGGAAGATACAAGACGAACATCAACAAAAGCAAAACGAGGATAGTGGAATGTAATCGTATTAAATCAGGTGATGATGAGAGAGCCGGCCGGTGTGGCTGAGCGGTTCTAGGCGCTTCAGTCTGGAACCGCGCGACCGCTACGGTCGCAGGTTCGAATCCTGCCTCGGGCATGGATGTGTGTGATGTCCTTAGGTTAGTTAGGTTTAAGTAGTTCTAGGGGACTGACGACCTCAGAAGTTAAGTCCCATAGTGCTCAGAGCCATTTGAACCATTTTGATGATGAGAGAATTACCTTAGGAAATGAGACACTTAAAGTAGTAGATTAGTTTTGCTGTTTGGTCAGAAATATAACTTTTGATGGTCGAATTAGAGAGGATATAAAATATAGACTTGAGATTTCTGAGGAAGAGAAATTTGTTAACATCAAGTATACAGGGTGTTACAAAAAGCTACGGCCAATCTTTCAGGAAACACTCCTGACACACAAATAAAGAAAAGATGTTATGTGGACACGTGTCCGGAAACGCTTAATTTCCATGTTAGAGCTCATTTTAGTTTCGTCGGTATGTTGTATCACGTTGGAATGAAGCCTCATCCGTAAAGAGAACATTTGCACTGAAATGAGGATTGACACATTGTTGGATGAACCATTCGCAGAAGTGTACCCGTGGAGGCCAATCAGCTGCTGATAGTGCCTGCACACGCTGTACATAGTACGGAAACAACTGGTTCTCCCGTAGCACTCTCGATACAGTGACGTGTTCAACGTTACCTTGTACAGCAGCAACTTCTCTGACGCTGACATTAGGGTTATCGACAACTGCACGAAGAATTGCCTCGTCCATTGCAGGTGTCCTCGTCGTTCTAGGTATTCCCCAGTCGCGAATCTTAGGCTGGAATGGTCCGTGCTCCCTAAGACGCCGATCAATTGCTTCGAACGTCTTCCTGTCGGGACACCTTCGTTCTGGAAATCTGTCTCGATACAAACGTACCGCGCCACGGCTATTGCCGCGTGCTAATCCATACGTCAAATGGGCATCTGCCAACTCCGCATTTGTAAACATTGCACTGACTGCAAAACCACGTACGTGAAGAACACTAACCTGATGATGCTATGCCCGCATCTCGTGGTCGTGCGGTAGCGTTCTCGCTTCCCACACCCGGGTTCCCGGGTTCGATTCCCGGCGGTGTCAGGGATTTTCTCCGCCTCGTGATGGCTGGGTGTTGTATGCTGTCCTTAGGTTAGTTAGGTTTAAGTAGTTCTAAGTTCTAGGGGACTGATGACCATAGCTGTTAAGTCCCATAGTGCTCAGAGCCATTTGAACCATTTTTTGATGATGCTACGTACTGATGCGCTTGATGCTAGTACTGTAGAGCAATGAGCCGCATGTCAACACAAGCACTGAATTCAACATTACCTTCCTTCAATTGGGCCAACTGGCGGTGAATCGAGGAAGTACAGTACATACTGACGAAACTAAAATGAGCTCTAACATGGAAATTAAGCGTTTCCGGACACATGTCCACATAACATCTTTTCTTTATTTGTGTGTGAGGAATGTTTCCTGAAAGTTTGGCCGTACCTTTTCGTAACACCCTGTAGATATAAGAGTCAAGTATTTGTGTGGAGTGTAGCCATGTATGGAACTGAAGCATGTACGATAAACAGTTTAGACAACGAGAGTATAGTTGATTTTGAAATGTGGTGTTACAGAAGAATGCTGAAGATCAGATGGCTACTAGATCATGTAACTAATGGGCAGGTTCTGAATAGAATTAGGAAGACGATGAATTTGTGGCAGAGCTACAAGAAGGGATAGGTTGGTAGGACATGCTCTGATACATCAAGGTATCACGAATTTAGTATCGGAGGAAAGCGTGGAGAGTAAAAATCGTAGAAGGACGGCAGTAGATGTATACATTAAGTAGATTCATAAGGATGTAGGCTGCAATAGGTATTCGAAGATGAAGAGGCTTGCACAGGATAGAGTAGCAAGGAGATAGCATGAAACCAGTCTTTGAACTGAGGAGCACAACAACAACAATAACAGCAACATGCAATGACGCATTTCAACAAATTTAATCATCATGGCACCAGCCGCGGAAGCCTATGTAGTTAAGTAATGGTAAAGGTTCAATTATGCGGAGCGGTTAGTTGAGATACAGACTGGGTCGCTTACGCTAATGCCCGAAATGTTATTTTAGGAAGGTACTCCTCACAGAGCTTGTAACATCGGATTCCAGGGTGCGGCTGTAAATGCAGTCTTCGTTATTTCAGACTCGGCACGCAGCCGTGTCGCCATAAAACCGGCCAGTAACACGCGGATGCTGCTGGCGTGCAGAGACTGCTGCTGCCCGTAGTTTCCGTAACAAGTGGAGCGGATGTAGCGGAACTAAAAAAAAAAAAGAGCGTCGGTACAGTGGCCAGCTGGGCGGAGTCGGAGAGCAGCTAACGCGGGGAACGGAGCTTTTGTGGTGTGTGTAGACGCGGCGCAGCAGCAGGGGCTGTATAGCGCGTGCAGTCTCCCACGAGGCCGGCGTCGGAGTGTCGAGTGCGGGCACCTCAGGACGCGTCCACTGCGCAGGCGCGGGGAATCGATGCCCGGCGAGGGCGCCTGCGCGCCTCTGGTGCGGGCGTGCGGATGTGCCCACAGGTTCGCCGCGTCGCCGCGCTCCGAGCCCAGGTCGCAAGGTAAGTACACAGCCAGACACGTCACAGCGCGCACTGCGTCACACTACCCTATGCACGCGTCTCCTGCGTGGATTCCTTACACAACTTCTATTCTCGTTCTAAAAATGCAAGGCCGTATGCCATTGTTGGGAGGCTACGAAGGGGACGTTCAACAATCTAACTGCAAACGGTTATCCTTCATTCGTACACAATGGCACCTTTCGTTTACGAAGTGTGAGTGTTGGGTGTTTCAAGCGTATCCTATATGTGTTGGCTCTGAGCACTACGGGACTTGACTTCTGAGGTCATCAGTCCCCTAAAACTTAGAACTACTTAAACCTAACTAACCTAAGGACATCACACACATCCATGCCCGAGGCAGGATTCGAACCTGCGACCGTAGCGGTCACGCGGTTCCAGACTGCAGCGGCACCAATGATGTGTGTGGCTATGGATCGGAGGAAATCCTCTCTGGCTTCCGGCGGCTATCTGATTTGGTGGAGACTGCCAGTCTCGGTAGCGGGATGAAAGCAGAGCTCACCATCTGCAGCATCGTCGACAGGACTGACTGCGGACCTTTGGTACAGAGCCGACTGGAGGGTCTGAATCAGAGGCTGAGACGGTTCTGCGACCGTGTGGGCTGCAGATTCCTCGACTTGCGCCATAGAGTGGTGGGGTTTCGGGTTCCGCTAGATAGGTCAGGAGTCCACTACATGCAGCAAGCGGCTACACGGGTAGCAGGGGTTGTGTGGCGTGCACTGGGCGGTTTTTTAGGTTAGATGGATTCGGGCAAGTACAGAAAGGGCAACAGCCTCAAAGGGTGCGGGGCAAAGTCAGGACATGCGGGGACCAAGCAGCAATCGGTATTGTAATTGTAAACTGTCGAAGCTGCATTGATAAAGTACCGGAACTTCAAGCGCTGATAGAAAGCACCGAAGCTGAAATCGTTATAGGTACAGAAAGCTGGCTGAAGTCAGAGATAAATTCTGCCGAAATTTTTACAAAGGCACAGACGGTGTTTAGAAAGGATAGATTGCATGCAACCGGTGGTGGCGTGTTTGTCGCTGTTATTAGTAGCTTATCCTGTAGTGAAGTAGAAGTGGATAGTTCCTGTGAATTATTATGGGTGGAGGTTACACTCAACAACCGAGCTAAGATAATAATTGGCTCCTTTTACCAACCTCCCGACTCAGCAGCATTAGTGGCAGAACAACTGAGAGAAAATTTGGAATACATTTCACATAAATTTTCTCAGCATGTTATAGCCTTAGGTGGAGATTTCAATTTACCAGATATAGACTGGGACACTCAGATGTTTAGGACGGGTGGTAGGGACAGAGCATCGAGTGACATTATACTGAGTGCACTATCCGAAAATTACCTCGAGCAATTAAACAGAGAACCGACTCGTGGAAATAACATGTTGGACCTACTGATAACAAACACACCCGAACTTTTCGACTCTGTAAGTGCAGAACAGGGAATCAGTGATCATAAGGCCGTTGCAGCACCCTTGAATATGGAAGTTAATAGGAATATAAAAAAAGGGAGGAAGGTTTATCTGTTTAGCAAGAGTAATAGAAGGCAGATTTCAGACTACCTAACAGATCAAAACGAAAATTTCTGTTCCGACACTGACAATGTTGAGTGTTTATGGAAAAAGTTCAAGGCAATCGTAAAATGCGTTTTAGACAGGTACGTGCCGAGTAAAACTGTGAGGTACGGGAAAAACCCACCGTGGTTCAACAACAAAGTTAGGAAACTACTGCGAAAGCAAAGAGAGCTTCACTGCAAGTTTAAACGCAGCCAAAACCTCTCAGACAAACAGAAGCTAAACGATGTCAAAGTTAGCGTAAGGAGGGCTATACGTGAAGCGTTCATTGAATTCGAAAGTAAAATTCTATGTACCGACTTGACAGAAAATCCTAGGAAGCTCTGGTCTAACGTTAAATCAGTAAGTGGCTCGAAACAGCATATCCAGACACTCCGGGATGATGATGGCATTGAAACAGAGGATGACACGCGTAAAGCTGAAATATTAAACACCTTTTTCCAAAGCTGTTTCGCAGAGGAAGACCGCACTGCAGTTCCTTCTCTAAATCCTCGCACAAACGAAAAAATGGCTGACATCGAAATAAGTGTCCAAGGAATAGAAAAGCAACTGGGATCACTCAACAGAGGAAAGTCCACTGGACGTGACGGAATACCAATTCGATTCTACGCAGAGTACGCGAAAGAACTTGCCCCCATTCTAACAGCCGTGTACCACAAGTCTCTAGAGGAACGGAAGGTTCTAAATGATTGGAAAAGAGCACAGGTAGTCCCAGTCTTCAAGAAGGGTCGTCGAGCAGATGCGCAAAACTATAGACCTATATCTCTGACGTCGATCTGTTGTAGAATTTTAGAACATGTTTTTTGCTCGAGTATCATGTCGTTTCTGGAAACCCAGAATCTACTCTGTAGGAATCAACATGGATTCCGGAAACAGCGATCGTGTGAGGCCCAACTCGCTTTATTTGTTCATGAGCCCCAGAAAATATTAGATACAGGCTCCCAGGTAGATGCTATTTTCCTTGACTTCCGGAAGGCGTTCGATACAGTTCCGCACTGTCGCCTAATAAACAAAGTAAGAGCCTACGGAAAATCAGACCAGCTGTGTGGCTGGATTGAAGAGTTTTTAGCAAACAGAACACAGCATGTTGTTATCAATGGAGAGACGTCTACAGACGTTAAAGTAACCTCTGGCGTGCCACAGGCGAGTGTTATGGGACCATTGCTTTTCACAATATATATAAATGACCTAGTAGATAGTGTCGGAAGTTCCATGCGGCTTTTCGCGGATGATGCTGTAGTATACAGAGAAGTTGCAGCATTAGAAAATTGTAGCGAAATGCAGGAAGATCTGCAGCGGATAGGCACTTGGTGCAGGGAGTGGCAACTGACCCTTAACATAGGCAAATGTAATGTATTGCGAATACATAGAAAGAAGGATCCTATGATTATATGATAGCGGAACAAACACTGGTAGCAGTTACTTCTGTAAAATATCTGGGAGTATGCGTGCGGAACGATTTGGTGTGGAATGATCATATAAAATTAATTGTTGGTAAGGCGGGTACCAGGTTGAGATTCATTGGGAGAGTCCTTAGAAAATGTAGTCCATCAACAAAGGAGGTGGCTTACAAAACATTCGTTCGACCTATACTTGAGTATTGCTCATCAGTGTGGGATCCGTACCAGATCGGGTTGACGGAGGAGATAGAGAAGATACAAAGAAGAGCGGCGCGTTTCGTCACTGGTATATTTGGTAAGCGTGATAGCGTTACGGAGATGTTTAGCAAACTCAAGTGGCAGACTCTGCAAGAGAGGCGCTCTGCATCGCGGTGTTGCTTGCTCGCCAGGTTTCGAGAGGGTGCGTTTCTGGATGAGATATCGAATATATTGCTTCCCCCTACTTATACCTCCCGAGGAGATCACGAATGTAAAATTAGAGAGATTCGAGCTCGCACGGAGGCTTTCAGACAGTCGTTCTTCTCGCGAACCATACGCGACTGGAACAGAAAAGGGAGGTAATGACAGTGGCACGTAAAGTGCCCTCCGCCACACACCGTTGGGTGGCTTGCGGAGTATAAATGTAGATGTAGATGTGTAGGCGACTGTAATTGGTATATGTAGTATGGAGGTAACATTATTGCATGATGATGATAAGAGAAGGAAGAGGGTGAAACTCAATGCAGGCACATAGTCTACTAATCCCGAATAGCACCAACGGGATCGCCGAGCTTAACGTTCTCATCCGACGGACGGATTTCCATCAGCAGTGTCATATGTCAAATGTTTTTTATTCCAGTCTTTGATCACAATATAAATTCCTTTCACAATGATCGGTTTCAGTCAGTAATGACCATCTTCAGATCTAAAATATAAAAATTGTATACACCTAGGGGGCAGTCTATCCTTCAACTCAATACAGTATTTCATATCATAGTATATTACCATACAAACTGGGAAAAATAAGGTAAAACGTACTGTTATACAACACGTCCCAACGCGACAGAGCCGGCATCGTCAAAACATATAAATACACTCAACATAAAAAAACATTTGACAGTATTGGACCACTGTTCATATTCGCGATTATGTCGCAGCTGGTGAGTGTCACATGTCTTCACTCCATGGTTTGTAATTTCATACAGTACACTGGCGCAAAGACTAGTGGTTCAGGGACTTTAAGTCACCACCCGCGCTCCGTTTAGCCGCAAAATCAAAAGGAAAGCAGCCAAAAAGACTTCGAGTACCCAGGCACTTACAGAACCAATTACTGGTCACGGCCGACGTTTCTTTACTTCCGTGATATGACAAGGGCCGGTGTATTCGGCGAGGCAAAGCGTTCGGTGCTCCCGTCGTGATATATCAACATCTACATCCACATATATACTCCGCAAGACACAGTACGGTCCATGGCGGAGGGTATCCCTTTCCTTTTCCACCCGGAAAAATGACGTCTGTGTGCCACCGTTCGAGCCCTAATTTCTCTTATCTTCGCAATCCTTACGCGAAATGTACGCCAGAGGCATTAGAACCGGCAAGCTTCAAATGCCGGTTCTCTAAATTTTCTCAATGGTGTGCCTTGAAAAGAATCATGTCCATTATAATTATCCGGGCTGTTACGCCGTGGTCGGTTGATGAATTCTGTGTCGATTCCCGACGTTTCGTCTCCGACTGCGGGAGACATCTTCAAGGGGGTCCGTAGCTCGATGGAAGGTCCAACACACCCACTGGCTCGCTACTGTTGGACCTTCCATCGAACTACGGACCCCCTTGAAGATGTCTCCCGCAGTTGGAGACGAAACGTTGAGAATCGACACAGAATTCATCAACCGACCACGGCATAACAGCCCGGATAATTATAATGGACAAGATATTTCCGGCCGTGAAAGTCTACATTTTAGTATCTTGAAAATAATGTGACATTCCCTCGAGGGAAGCGTCTCCACAATAGAGGCCGTCAACTGTCGCCGTATTCCCGCTCGTTCTCGTAAGCGAGACTGAGCAACGAGAATGCTGCCTGCGAGATTATCGTGTTCCGAGAGCGCGGTCTCGATAACGAGGCGACCCGACACTCTCGGCTGGCCACCTGCAGCGCCGCCGATCGCATGGGGCCGTTCCGAACGCGTATCGTACTGTGTACGGCTATCCGAGTTACAAGTACACTAATAAGGAACATGCACGTGTGACATGTCACAGTTGTGCTGGAATGTAAGAATGCATTTTGGGAGATTTAAGACACATTTCGGCCGAACGAATCAAAACTGAAACATTCGAACAAATGCAGTCCACGTAATTATAAAAGTAAAGCTGCCAAAGTTTCCTGTAAAAGCGCTATCAGTGGTGGCATTCAGGTTACTCAGAAACTGTCATGTAACGGCGACAAGGAAAATGGTGAAACCTTATGATAAAGCAAGAGATAACGACTGTAAACTATTTTCCACATGAAGATGCGCTTATCGTGGAGTCTAAGCTAAGCATTAACACGAAGTCATTTCTTGCAGTAGCTAGGAAAACTAGCCACCCACTTTCCTGCCTAGCATAGATATTAATATTGAATTTTGTGTGTGTGCGTTTTATACTTACGGTTGTTTTTAAAGTGACGTCTCATTTTACAAATGTTTCCTATTTCGTGTGTAACTGCGCACACGCAAGATTTCCTTTCGCGGAATTAGTTTGAAGTTTATTGCCTTTATGCTTGTGTTTATTTCTTCCTCTTTATTTAGCTATTATCCCACTGTTTTTCACTCTTCGACGACTTAATACGGTTCATTGTACGTATTACGAACTCCGTCAGCATTAAAGATTGCCGTCAACTAGGGCAAGGTTGTTGAAATATCTGTTTCAGAGTTAATTTTGTAACGTTTACTATCAAAGCTAATTGTGTAACTTTTGTGTTTCATTTTTATTTTGTTGCAGGCCCTAGTTCTATAAAAGATATTTCACTTTTGCAACAACGCTGTACAGTTAGAATGTTCGAGAAGGCAGTTGCTTTGGACTTATGACAGTCTTTCGCAGGCTCTGTAGCTACATACTTGGAACGCTTGAAGGAAACGACCACCTTCTGAGGTGCTCCACTTTTCAGGTCATAGGTGCTTAATGTATTAATCACTGTACGTAGTTACCGTTTGTTATCGTTTGATACCCTTCTTTTAACCATCACTGCCTTGCAATTTTATTTTTATATGCTGTGTTTTCTGACTGAAAATATACAAATCACAGCAACAGACATAAGAAAAACTACAAAAAGCCGTATCCACCTGTTGCTAAAGCTGAAAGAACCTTAAAATTACGATGCTTGAACTCAACAAAGATAAATGCGTTATGGAATTATGTACTGAGGTAACTCATCACTTAGAAAAAAAATACTAATTGCGCAATAGAGAGCAGTAAAAATAATATGCGATGTTCACTCACGGAAATCATGTAGGCACAATAATCTTCAAGGAAGTTGGCATTTTAACTGCGCCGTCAAACTACATATATTTGCTAATGACATTCGTTATAAACTGCCCATCGCAGTTTCAGAAGAACAGTGTTGTCCATAGGGAGAACCCTAGAGGGAAAAAAGATCTTACCCATTGTTAAAGCTGTCAGTGGCTCAGATAGGAGTTCAATATGCAGCAACAAATATCTCTGATTACTTTCCCAATAACAAAAATGTCTGGCAGGTAGCAAAGTAAGTTCAAATCGAAAAGTAAGTTCAAATCGAACTTAAAAATTAAAATGTCTGGCAGGTAGCAAAGTGAGTTTTAAATCGAACTTAAAAATCACTTCTCCTGGACAGCTCCTTCTGTTCCATTGAATAATGTCTATTGAGAAGGTGGTAGCCAGAGAAAAAAAGACGCTCTTTCCACATCATTTCCATAAAACAATCATTCAAATGATCTATCGAACATTTAACTAACTGAACAACCAAAGACTATTGTACCGGCAGTCGTACAATAGCATCCAAAAAAATACGATTTAAAGCAGCAGCTGAGGATGTGATCCACCTGCTAAACAGTACGTTGGAATAAATCTGTTATTTAGTGAAGAAGTATCGTCTTATACACAACCAATTTTCTTCTACTCAAGCGATGTAAACGACCGTAGTACACAATAATAAATTCATTTTATTAAAAGAAAGTGTACATATTCAAAACGAATGTTGTAGAATATAGTTTCGCAAATTAATCTGAAACCTTAATTCAGCAGTCCCATTTCTGAGGATCTTGCACTGCAGTTGAGTCTGTTCTCCTGTTAGTACCATAGTCATACAACAATTTACATTACTTAGTATGAAGTATGTAATATTCACTGCATAATTGTGCAGTCATTACTTATCACTTTTCAATATTATATTTAATTACGTACACACCCCAGAAAACCAGTTGTCAGTTGCCTTTGCGTCTGTGATTCAAATTTAGCTTATTTGGTTCCCTTATTGCTATGGATGATGAGAATATCATTAACGCGATCGGAATCTAGACAACTTCTTTTCTGAGTCAGTACCAACCCTGCCTTACTAAAATTTCTTTCACTCGAGGCAATACTGGCAGGTATACAGAAAACCTCTTTGCTGAGTTTGCTGAGTTTCGACAGGGCACACGAATTTGTTTTCCACCATGAAAAAAGGTCTGTGAACTCGTCGTTTGGACTCTCCATGTTCATATATTTCTCAACCTCATCTTTCGATTTTGAGGTGGTTGTTCGCCAATTTTGAAATTTTTTGTGGGAGAAGGCATGACATCTTTGGTTACGTTCGTATCAACAACGTTATTTAACATTTTTCGCACATCTTGATGAATTTTTTCTCTTCTTTCTTCGGGAAAAACTAATAGTTCCTTGAAACAGGGATGCAAGAGCGTTCCCACGTAATGAATGTCATGTAGTTCATTTAGAACTTTCTGTTTTATAAACAGTTCTGCCCTTTTCTTTAGCTTACACATTGTCACATCGTCGGTTCCAGTTTCGCAGACACCTATCAGTTTCAAAATCCACGGCACTACAAATGGTAGTGATGGCTCATTGTCTCCTTCCAAATCGTCCGTGGCCTCTTTGAAAACCTTCAGAAATTGAATAACGCTTTTCACAGTCACATTCTGATACGACGTCATCATCTCGTGTTTGTTTGACTCACGCAAAACGGTCTCTATTTGGGCTCTCTGTGAATGGAATGAGTCTAACATCATGTATACACTGTTTCTACATCATGGTGTAAGGTTTTATCTATCTCGCGAATAAGCCAGATCGCTTCATAAAGCCTACTAGTTTACGTACAGTCAGGATGGAGTCATACACTGCAGGAATCTCATCCATTAAGAAACGTTCATTGAATGTGTGCCTCAGTGCTGTATTAATACAGTGCATCACACATGGGAGTCGTTTGTGTGTTTCTAGTGCTTTCTTGATGTTAGCTTCCTGATCTGTAACGAAAGTAGCCTGTCTTAGTTCCGAGGACGTTATCTGCAACTCTGCCATTTGTTCATATATTTCCGTATTGATATGTTCACCAGTCTTGGCAACATCAGGAAACCTCATAGTTAAGAGTACACTGCTTTTAGTTTCCATTTGTCCGTCGACTCATCAATATAGCTGGATTTGACAGTCAGGTAATGGGTCTTACGATTACTGTCCGTCCACAGATCGCACGTCATTGAACACAGGTTTTTACCAATTGCTTCTTTCACTACTGGAATAAGTTCACTCCTGACTTGATCAGCCAATTCCTTAATATGTCGTGCTACAGTCCTTGGGAAAGGTAGCACCTCTTGGGCGGTGATTTGTCCATATTTTGCTCCTGTATTTATCAGTTCTTGAGCTAAGCTTATGAATCCTTCACCACTTACCATATTAAATGGTCGGAGGTCTGTTGCACACATTAAAACACATTTGTCCCTAATAGATATTTTATCAGCACTGGCAGCTGCAACGCTTGACAAGTGACGATTATCCTTACATTTATGCAGGGCCGGCCAGAAATTGCACATGTGCAACTTCCGGGTCACAGCGTGCACGCCGCAGCCGTCAGCGTTCATGTAGTGCATGTTTCTACGCACAGATGTCGCTTTATCCACTTGCTGAGATACTCTGTACCGGCGCATTCTAGTGCTCTTTCCACAGCTTGCAAGCCAACCATGGGAAGGTATTTCGCTTATTAAACATTTAAAATACTGTCACAGTCTACTGCTTGAGACGTCTACTTTTATGTTAACAGTTTAACCCAGTAAGACAAGTAATACAGTTAACAACCGTGGGTTTTGACTGACGGCACGTAAATACGCGTAGTGTTTTTGATCTAGTATTGAAGAAAGAGAGCACTTAGTGACTTCCAACGAACCTTAGTCATGATTTCAAATAACATTAAACTAATGCAAGGTTTCCTATAACTAATTCTCGGTGCCCTGAGCTATACCCACATAATTTCTGTCTCACTGACCTCTGAACAGAATGACAACCGCAGACCTCTCGATGATGACCTGTACCATTATTGCTATATCTTTCATCAGTTCCGTCTGAAATCTGCACAATAACCGACAATTAGATGAATGTTATGTTTTATCAACTTCAGCTGAGCGTAGCCCTTCACACTTTTTTTTAAACAAAAAAAAAAAGAACCTAAATGTAAGTATACAACAATCGGTTTAATGACCAATTTTCCTTATAATAATGTAACATGGAGCAGAATGAGGCAACAGTGCACAGTTAGTTAGTAAACAATAATTTTTAATTATGAAAGGAATAAATCCAAACACGTTTATCACTGGTCATGAGACATGATATAGCTAATATCGGGCACAAAAGCACGGCTCACTGACAAACGCAAGCAGTTGCGGGAGATTTTCATCACTGACGCTTGATCAAAACGACTGAGAACATAGATCTTCCGTTCTTTGCTTTTTCACAGTACCTGCCATTTCTCAGTACTTCTCTGTTAAAATTACGGTCACCTGGGGTAAACGAGACTGGGTATGTTGCGCTCTTGCTTGTACCACATAAACAGGGAAGAGGAGCCGCCGCCGTCCATTTAGGACACATGCCTAATAACAGATGTCGCTGTCGCTCGCTGTCGCACACGTGCGCACATGTGCAGCACTTCCGCACGTCTGCACACTGTGCAGCGTTTTGCCGGCCCTGCATTTATGTCTGTTCATTCCAGTTGTGCTTCCTTTGAAAGCAAGCAATGCTCCACAATTTCCATTTTGGCACTGAACGAAACCAACTGGAAGATGTGTATCTTTTTCAACAACCACCTGAAACAGTCGTAATAAACACTTTGATGTATGTTTCACGAAGACAATTTTTCTTTTCGTTTACGGACACAACAACAAACGTATCAATTCATTAAAAAATGCTAGACAAACGAAGCGATTCGATTAATCAAATACTATCACGTATAGAATTCGGAAGCTCTATTCTGTAATTATTTAGTAATAATTGAAGGGCTTACCTTAAATTTTTCCCATCTGGAACTGCCACTTCTTACTCCCACTTTATTTATCAGAATGTACGTCCCATCAGCAAGTTTCTTCAACACAACATCTTTTGTGATAGTAGTCATTGCATTGGTCCCGGTTCCGGAACCACTAATGCTGAGTTTAGTCCCGTGACAGTTTACTGCCTACCGCTACGTTACGATAAGTTACGATAATGCGAGTCTCTCGGCCAGCTCGCGCTCTCGCAGTCTCGTGTCCTATTCGACAATCCTCGTCTCAGCTCAGTTTCGTAGCGTGACGTCAGTCATCCCCACCTGACGCGCCTGTGCCAGCGATAATGAGCCGCGTACTCTTCGAGAAGCGAGTGAGACTGAGCAGCGTTTTGACGTGCTCTACTCCACAATACTTGTGTGTTGTTCGAACCCGCCGGTAGCAGATATAGCAGCCCGCCTCCGAAATGCTTCGATGTCTTCAATTAGTCTGCCCTGCTGCGGACCCCAAACGCTTGAGCAGGACTTAAGAATGGGTAGCTCTAATGTTAATATTTTATGTTAACAGTTGGTGCCGAAAACCAAGTGGAAACAGTAAATTATAACTGAAAAGAATAAGTGTAGGTCTCTTAATTCATGTAATCAGCTGTCTACGAATTAACCCCAGTAAAAGATTGACCCACCCAAACGGAGCTCACCATCTCCTTGAAGGTAATACAGCACATATTATACGCACGAGTAGCAGTCTACTATTTCAATAGAGGAGGTACATAAGAACACTGTTTCACTCTGAGTTGTAAATGGTAAAGATTAAAGTTTTCTTGTTGTAGATCCTCTCACTAACATACGTTCCTAAAGTTCTCCCAATAAACCGAAGTCGGCCATTCGCCTTCGCTACTACAATCTTGGCATGCTGGTTCCATTTCATAGCGCTTTGCAACGTTACACCCAGATATTTAAATGACATGACGTGCCAAGAAGCGGCACACACCTATTGCTGTATTCGAACATTACGAGTTTTATCCACTCATCTGCACACTTGCGCATTTACATCTTAACTGCGCACGCCGCCATATGATGTGGGGTACTGGATACTTTGCGTAGCACTGCCACTTCCCGACCCCCCCGCCTCGTCCCACCCGTTCTTCCGCACAGAAACACACACACAGAAGAACGATTGCTGGCGAGACTCCGGGTGCTCTCGAAACCTCGAATTTCTCTAATCTTGCGTTCATGGTCTTTTCGCGAAATGTACGCAGGAGGAAGCGATATATTGCTTGTGTCTTCGAGGCACTTACTCTCTCGAAATGTTAACAGCAAACCTAATTGTGTGACACAACTTCTGTCTTGAAGTATCTGCAACTGGCGTTGGGCTTGCAGCCCCATGACGATTCAAATCTTACTGAACGAACCTGTAAAGAAGCGTTCTGCTCTTTCGATGTTCTCTATTTCATCTAACAATATCTCTCTGGTGAATGATGGAAGAAATCATAGAAGTAGCCATACGCATAACTGGTATTTTTGGTACTCAAAAATCATAGTTTATCGGATGCATCTTGATAATAGATACAGAGTTTGGAAAACAGGAATATGGCCTTTCTAGATGAATATCTAAAGAATGCGCAGTTCATACACTGCTAGCCACTAAAATTGCTACACCGTGAAAGATAACGTGCTCCGGACGCGAAATTTAACCGACAGGAAGAAGATGCTGTGATATGCAAATGATTAGATTTTCAGAGCATTCACACAAGTTTAGCGCCGGTGGCGACACCTATAACGCGCTGATATGAGGAAAGCTTCCAACCGATTTCTCATACACAAACAGCAGTTGACCGGCGTTGCCTGGTGAAACGTTGTTGTGGTGCTTCGTGTAAGGAGGAGAAATGCGTACCATCACGTTTCCGACTTTGATAAAGGTCGGATTGTAGCATATCACGATTGCGGTTTATCGTATCGCGACACTGCTGCAGAATATGGAATCGGTGGGTTCAGGAGTATAATACGGAACGCCGTGCTGGATCCCAACGGCCTCGTACCACTAGCAGCCGAGATGACAGGCATCTTATCCGCATGGCTGTAACGGATCGTGCAGCCACGTCTCGATCCTTGAATCGTCAGATGGGGACGTTTGCAAGACAACAACCATCTGCACGAACAGTTCGACGACGTTTGCAGCAGCATGAACTATCGGTTCGGAGACCATGGCTGCGGTTACCCTTGACCCTGCATCACAGACAGGAGCGCCTGCGTGATGGTATGGGGTGCCATTGGTTACACGTCTCGGTCACCTCTTGTTCGCACTGACGGCACTTTGAACAGTGGACGTTACATTTCAGATGTGTAACGACCCGTGGCTCTACCCTTCATTCGATCCCTGCGAAACCCTACATTGCAACAGGATAATGCACGACCGCATGTTGCAGGTCCTGTACGGGCCTTTCTGGATACAGAAAATGTTCGACTGCTGCCCTGGCCAGCACATTCTCCAGATCTCTCACCAATTGAAAACGTCTGGTCAATGGTGGCCGAGCAACTGGCTCGTCACAATACGCCAATCACTACTCTTGAGGAACTGTGGTATCGTGTTAAAGCTGCATGGGCAGCTTTATCTGTACACGCCATCCAAGCTCTGTTTGACTCAATGCCCAGGCATGTCAAGGCCGTTATTACGGCCAGAGGTAGTTGTTCTGGGTACTGATTTCTCAGGATCTATGCACCGAAATTGCGTGAAAATGTAATCACATGTCAGTTCTAGTATAATATATTTGTCCAATAAATACCCGTTTATCATCTTCATTTCTTCTTGGTGTAGCAATTTTAATGGCCAGCAGTGTAGTATTTTTGGCACCCAAAAATCATAGTTTTTCGGATGCATCTTGATAATGGATACAGAGTTTTGAAAACACAAATATGGCGTTTCTAGATTAATATCTAAAGAATGTACAGGTCATATTTGAACCATATTTTATGGTTATTTATTTAGATTATTCGGCACACAGTGCAAAACAGCTAAAACCCGGTTTTTGCCGTTTTCTGCGTAACTGCTGTTACTTTGAAACTCTAAATCTCGGCACAGATAAAGATATTGGAATAAGTTTCGAAGTTACCAGAGAATATCATCTTCAGAACATACGGTAAAAGTTTTGACGGTCTGCTATGAATAGAAATTATAGAACTGGCCATCCCTACAATTGATACTTTTTGTGCCCAAAAATCATGGTTTTCCGGCGTTTACCCAGCAACCACCACCTCCAAAGGCCCACCCTAGGCCACACCGAATGCAAAAGAATCAAACCTATTTGCTGAATTTGCCTGGGCTGGAGGAAGTGTCTAATGTTTTAATTTTTACCCTGTACTGTAATATAGCTGCAGCATGACCATTCTTTCCACAAGGTGTACAAATGGGCTCTGGGGCAAAAGTTATCCGAAACAATTGACCCATAATCTCTGATCAACTGAAACCGAGATATGACCCATGCAAAATCTCGTTTTCGCTTGCGGATTTTTGGAACATACTGTTTCGATGTACTGTCGTACGCAGACTGATAATGGGTCTTTCTGTCTTTGTATGCGGAACACGATACGTCTGAGAGTCAGCTGTCAAATGTCTGCACCAAGCGTCAATCCTGTGCAGGTGTTCCTCTGTATCATCAAAATTTTCCAGCGTTGCCAGTTCTCCGAATATAGCAGCAAAATCTGCAAATAGTGTGGAGTTTCCGACGTTATCAACTCGAATTACACACATTGTCTGACCAAAAGGGAAACACCGCGAAGTAGAGGAGGAAACGAGTTGGAAGTTAATTGCCTGAGAGGCTAAGTGATGTTGCTTTCATCGATTATAACAAAGAGCTAAGCAGTACGAGCCCACTTATCACTTTGGCCTGGAAGTATGCACTGATTTGGGTCGAGAGAAAGTCGCAAAGCAGTTGCATCCTCTCTTGAGGCAGTCTGACGCACAGCTGCAGTAACTGGTCCTTGATATTCTAGATACTGATTATGGAACGAAGATGACAACCGAACAGGTTCCATTCATATTCCGTCAAGAACAGATCTGGCGGTCTTGAAGGCCAAGGGAGTACCTCAACATCACAAACACAGTTCAACGGATACTGGCACTGGGACGAAGATGACAGTCGAGCTGGTCACACACATGTTCCGTCGGGCACAGATCTGGTGGTCTTGATAGACACGGGACTACCTCAACATCACTTAGACAGTTCATAGAGACGCCTGTCGTGTGTGACTGAACATTGTCCCGTTGAAAAATTGCACCACAGTACTGTTTCATGAGAGGTAAAACGTGAGGATGCTGGATGTCACTGATGCACCACTGTGCCGAGTTCCCTCAATCGGTACTAGCTGTGACCTGAACACATACCCAATGGGTCCTTACACCTGACGCCAGCAGTAATACTGTTGCGCCACTCCAAAACATTGGAAGAATGGGACCTCTCTCTAGTTCGCCGCCGTACTCGTCAACGATGATCACCCAAGGTACTGCGAAACCGCAAATCATCAGTGAACACAATGTGGCGCAGTTCATTGGTCGTCCATGCTGCCCTGTTAAGGCATAACTTCCAACGCAGCCGTTTGTGTTGTGATGTTAACGGCATCCTACGCATGGGTCGGTAATTCGCTAGTCTGGCTGTTACTCTCCGACAAATGATGCGGGACGCCACAGAACACTGGATGGAGTCCATTAGATCTTCTTGGATGGCAGGCGCTGATGTGAAAGGGTTACAAGTGCTTGGTGGGTTATATGGTAATTATCGCTTGCGGTGGTCGGATGTGGTCGACCAGAACTTTTACGACGAGCATGTCTGCATCAATGGTCCCACGCAACCCAGTGTTGAGCCTCTGTCACATACGAATGGCAGCGCGGGGTAGCTGCGTGGTCTGGGGCGTCTTGTCACGGTTTTCGCGTCTCCCCCTGTCGGAGGTTCGAGGTTCCTCGGACATGGGTTTGTGTGTTGTCTTTAGCGTAAGTTGGTTTAAGATTAAGTAGCGTGTAAGCTTAGGGGCCGATGACCTCAGCAGTTTGGTCCCATGAGACCTTACCACATACGAATGCACCACTAATCTGGAAACAGCACAATTCGACCATCTATCCAAATGGAAACCAACTACGGAGCCCCTTTCAAACTCTGTCAGTTGTTGATTACGCTGTCTCAAACGAGTATGAATTTCACAGTGATCGCTCAACATATGACAGTGTTCATGCCCCATATATACTCTGCCAGGCCTAGTAACAGTACTAGACACGAACAACATTGACACATTCGGCTGGCCGTTCTACCAGTCACAAAGAGTTGCAACTCTAATCCTTTAATACTCGTCGATGGTGTGTACGTGTTCGAAGTTACATAGGCATTCGACCATGTCTTCTGGGTGCTTCACTTTTTTTGTCAGGTACTGCATATGGTGACTAATAAAAGTCCTGTAACACACTGTTGGAGTAGGCCGGATATTACTTTTTACGTTTGGAGATCTGTCTCCGTAAGAATGACATTCTGAGTTCTACTTATAAGGAAATCTTGAATTCAATCAGAGGATTGGTCTATGTTCCGTATATAAGTATTTTATGCGTTATGTGACAGTGTGGAACAGTGTCGAACGCCTCCCGGAAGAGAAGGAACACGTCATCGACCTGGGTTTTTTATGAGTCCAACAAGAGTGTGCTAGACATCTACATCTGCAGGATGTAACGAAACGACACCGACAAACTGGGTTGCAGTGAGTGTCTTGAGGAATGAACTGACAGCCACCAATGTCCAGAAACAGCATCCAACAACGACAGTACAGTGCTTGGAAGATACACGGTGGAACGCCTGCAGCTAGACCACGCCTTCAGTAAAATACGTGAGTTTGGTGTTTGGACACATTTTATTCGGATACTCTTCCCATACATTTCTTTGAGGTCCGTATTCAATTATATAAAGGTATTTAGCATTCACAGCGTCTGAAAAGAAGAAATATCAGATGCGATCAAAAAGTTTCCGTTCGAACGCCACACTAACCGTTGGTCTATATGTCGGTGCTTATATAGCCGCATCGGAGTCGCGCTGGGTTGCATACATGCTGCAACAACGTCGTCGAACGTAAACTTGCCGATCGTCCTCTGTATCCTCGTTTCTATGGGTATTTTTCTGGACGAACACTACCCTAAGATCCTCTTTCCACATACATTGATGTTATTCACCTTCATTTATGAAATCGTTGGGTGTTGAACTGTTACTGGATAATTCATTCAGTTATTTTATTGATAATGTTTAATCCAGATGATCTATTTCGAAATCATCCCTTCCATGTTCAGACATACCTATGGCAGTTCAATTCCACCGAAACAGCGATGAATAAAAAAGTAATCCAAAAAACAACCACATCTAAAATCAATAGTACTACTACAAGCGTCAAACGTGCCATTTGTTGTGTACATCAGAGTTTCGATTAAATTAGACTGCCGCAAGTACGGCTGAAGATGGAATGTATAACTTCGAAATCGATGATGCTAATTAAATATCATCAACAAAACAGCTGAACGGATTATCCAGTAGCAATATATTAATTATTGAGAATTAGATGCAGTACATATATCGTTAAAGAACTTTAATTGAAATTGTAAATTAAAACACCTGCAGTGGAAAGGAACAAAAAGGAGTTGGTGTATAATTTAAAACACACACTATTAATTTATCACGTACAATTTAAATATAACAAAGGAAACTTTTACTGAAGGCTGGAAGAAGATGAATTTAAATTTAATGCGATGAATGTGCCGGCTTATTCTGACATAACAGCTCGAATCGTGGTTAATATCGGTCACTGGCCTTCTCATGGCATTTTCGGTTTTCGGAAGACTTCAGTGAGATTTTGACTTACTGGTCACCACTGTTGAAAATGATGATTCATACAAATAGGTGGAAGTAAACTGTCGCTGCCTTTATATATCCTCACTAAATTTCCAGACAGTTCACCGCTTCCCGTTTTCGTGACTCTAGTTGAAACATCCCCTTAGAAAAATTATACATGACTGTGCTTAAACTGACACACAATATTTTTAGCGCAACGCAATCTGACTTTCAAAAATCCCTACAAAAGAATGGCCCTGATTAACATTAACCTATACGTTTCACAAATCACTTACCTCACGCATCCCCTTAGAAAAATTATACATGACTGTGCTTAAACTGACACACAATATTTTTAGCGCAACGCAATCTGACTTTCAAAAATCCCTACAAAAGAATGGCCCTGACTAACATTAACCTATACGTTTCACAAATCACTTACCTCACCAAAAATCTTCGTTACTCGAACTACTGCAATACAGCGAGCGCCACTACTGCCAGCTAAATAAAAGATTCAAACTACGGAAGGCACTAACTACTGATAGGCATAGTTAGCAAATGAAAGATTTTAATAGAGAACAAACAATGTATTTACCTCAATAGTGTTCAAAAGTCATAATGTATATAGCAGTTCATGATATCCAGTATTACAAATTTCAAAACTCCGCCATCTCTCTCCTCACATCCACCACTGCTGGCGGCTCACCTCCAACTGCGCAACGCTATGCGCTGTTAACATCCAGCTGCCCAACACTACAATGGCAGACAACAATGCAAACTAGCCACAGACTGCACACGGCACAGCCAGTGATTTTCATCAGAGCGCTATGTGGCGTTACCAATATAAAAAACCTAAACATCCTACTTACATAGTAAGACACTGACAGTATCGGAAGTTCTGCCTCAACACAAACCCAAGCACGGTTCAAGTTTCTTCTTGAAAACTCAAGTAGTGATTTGTCACAGGACATTGTCGAAAACAAAGCCCAAAATAAAAAATTACGAAAACTCGTTTTTTTTAGATAATCAAGCGACCGTCAAAAATGTTTACACAACTATCAGCCCTGCTTCACTTACTGCTGTGACAGGCTGGGATACATCATCTGTCATAACGAATGCAGTCTGGCCCATTGCCACGACTTACGATCTACGAGCGAATAAACTCGGATGATATTCAATAAACAACATGAAACTTCCTGGCAGATTAAAACTGTGTGCCCGACCGAGACTCGAACTCGGGACCTTTGCCTTTTGCGGGCAAGTGCTCTTCGGTAGCTCAGTCGGTAGAGCACTTGCCCGCGAAAGGCAAAGGTCCCGAGTTCGAGGCTCGGTCGGGCACACAGTTTTAATCTGCCAGGAAGTTTCATATCAGCGCACACTCCGCTGCAGAGTGAAAATCTCATTCTGGGAATATACAACATGTTTAAAAAGAAGTGTCACATATCCTATTAGAGGTAATATTGGAGAAAACTGGAAAAAAAGTTCTTATAATGAAACATGCATCAGCCTTTTACATCACCCCTTTATTTCAAAACTAGCTGAGCACCAGACAAATGTATTTATTCCAATCTTCTGTCAGTCCATCTCCTCCTTTTCCTTTTTTCTGTCCATCTCCTCCTTGCCCTCTATATCCAGTTCCTGCTTCCCTCCCCATCTGCTTCTCTCGGCCTCTGTCCATTTGCTCCTTCACCCTATTCCCATCTCCTTCACCCTCCGTTCTCTGTCCATCACTTCCTCCTGTGCTCTCTGTCCAATTGCTTCTCCCCCTCTGTCCATCAGCCCCTGCCCTTCTAAGTCCATCTCTTCCTCCTCCTCTTCCTCTACCACCTCCTCACCCCCTCTCTTTATTATCCTCCACTCCACTCCACCTCCCCTCTTTATCCATCTCCTCCTCCCCATCTATATCCATCTATTCCTCCAATCCCTCTTTCTGCATCTCATCCTCTCTCAACCTCATCTCTTTCTCCCACTCCTTCTGCTCCTCCCTTCTCTTTATCCATCTCTGTCCCCCCTCTCTGTTCATATCCTCCTTTTCCCTTTTCCTGTCCACTGTCTCCTTCTCCTGTCTCTGTCCACCTCTTCTTCACCCCTCTCTCTGCCCACCTCCTCCTCTTTCCTTTCTCTACCCATCTCCTCCTCTTCCCTCTGTCCATCTCCTCTTCCCATCCTATCTGTGTACATCTCTTCCTACCACTTCTCTCTCCACGTTATCAGTCCTACGTCAATGAGAGACTGCAGATTCTTAACGCCACGGTTTTACTCTCCAGTGTGTACCAAGTTCAATTGAAATCGATCCAGGGGCTTAAGAGAAGCTTTTTAACCACGGTTTTGCCAGCGTGCGCAGTTTTAACTTCCATTTCTTGTACACTTAACATATTTCACACATACTTGTGCACACATTTACCCAATACCTGTATAGGATACCGCCCTACAGTTTTGTTTTTACGCAGCTCAATATTTATGACGCCATATCTCCAGAACTATGTGTCGTACCACGATATAATTTTGTAGATAAACGGTGATAATTACTGAAGTATATGAAAAAAACGTAAATTAGTTACGAACTATGGAGTACATACACTGCTTTCAACATGTAAACGTCACTACAGATATTCAGATTTAGGTTATGACATGTCAGATATGCCTGCCATCATTGACGTCTATGTGGCGCAGACGAATAGAGAAATTCTGTATGACACGATGAAGTGTCGGAACACCGATGCTGTCGATAAGCTCCTGAATGGCCGTTTTTAGCTCAATAATGGTTTTGCGGTTATTGCTGTACACCTTGTCTTTAATACAGCCCCACAAAAAGGAGTTGCATGTGTTCAAATCCGAAGAATATGGCGCACAATCGAGGCCTATGCCAGTGGTCTATGGGTACCCCAGAACGAGAAAGCGGACCCCAAAGTGCTCCTCCAGGACATCAAACACTCTCATGCTTCGATGGGGTCGAGCTCCGTCCTGCATGAACCACATCTTGTCGAAATCAGGGTCACTTTGGATAATGTGGATGAAATCATTTTCCAAAACCTTCACGTACCGTTCGGCAATCACCGTGCCATCAAGGAATATCTCACCGATTACTCCGTGAGTGGGCATTGTACACCACACAGTCACCTGGCCCCTCGGTCGAGAAATGCGTATTCTCCGTCCCTCAAATACACCAATCTTACTTATTGACGAACTCATCCAAATGAAAGTGGGCTTCGTCGCTAAACAAAACCATACATTGCATACTAATTCCCATCATGCCCCGCCGCCAACCAAGCAGTGTCATTGTCCTAACGCAAGCCGTTCAGAAGTTATGACGATTTTATTTCATATACAACGTAGTTCAATAATTGCCACGCTGTACATTCAGCGGCATATGTCTACGAAATGTGTTCCGAACAGAGTTCGCAGGAAAGAAGTAATAACTTTCAAAGTGATGGAGCACAGGAAACGGTCGTCCTTTCCTTTCAGGATTTATTACAGCAAATCTAGATTTTGGCTTGTAACCAGCATTTCAGAGTTTTAATGCTTGCCCTAGTATGTCAGTTCCCTGTTGTTCGGACATCAGTCACAGTTCATACGAGGCTTCAATGAACTGTGGCAGAAGCCCGAACAACAGGGGATTAGAATACTAGGGCAAGCATTAAAACTCTGAAGTACTGCACTGATAATGGCTAGTTACTTGCCAGCCGGCCGGTGTGGCCGTGCGGTTCTAGGCGCTTCAGTCTGGAACCGCGTAACCGCTACGGTCGCAGGTTCTAATCCTGCCTCGGGCATGGATGTGTGTGATGTCCTTAGGTTAGTTAGGTTTAAGTAGTTCTAAGTTCTAGGGGACTGATGACCACAGATGTTAAGTTCCATAGTGCTCAGAGCCATTTTTGAGCTAGTTACTTGCCGAAATCTAGATTTGCTTTAATAAAGCCTGAAAGAAAAGAACGACTGGATGTTGTGTTCCATCATTTTGAAAGTCGTATCACAGTGGTTGAGTTAATTCACGTTCCTAATGGAGGATAACTCGATGAGGAAGTAATAATTTTAAACGTCATTTATAGTTTGGCAGTTTTTCAGGCATCCCACTCTTTAAATATTTGTGTCACGACGGAATCTCTGTTTCCCATGGAGGTTTCTCACAGCATTCCTGAGCAACGTCAATACGTGGTGGAACGTTCCCTTGCTCGGATACAGGCATGAACATGTCGTAGGGTACCATCGATGAGATCATCAATCCAAAGTGTCCCACTCTTCCATGATGATTCCGTGTAAGTAGTGCAGAGTACATATTCGTTGTCGACGTCCAAAAACAGCTCGTTTCCATCGATCCCACACCATGTTCGACTGGGCTTGAACAGCCCCCACCCCGTCCGTTTTGCCGGCCGCTGTGGCTGAGCAG
Source organism: Schistocerca cancellata (assembly GCF_023864275.1). Taxonomy (NCBI): domain Eukaryota; kingdom Metazoa; phylum Arthropoda; class Insecta; order Orthoptera; family Acrididae; genus Schistocerca; species Schistocerca cancellata. The sequence continues at coordinate 244,110,165 of NC_064626.1, read as the reverse complement.
TTCTAGGCGCGTCAGTCCGGAACCGCGCTGCTGCTACGGTGGCAGGTTCGAATCCTGCCTCGGGAATGGATGTGTGTGATGTCCTTCGGTTAGTTAGGTTTAAGTAGTTCTAAGTTCTAGGGGACTAATGACCTCAGAAGTTGAGTCCCATAGTGCTCAGAGCCATTTGAACCATTTTTGAACCTCGAAACTTATAATAAACAATTCTTGCAGTTATTATTAAAGAATGTTTTCATGGATAAAAAGGTGCCGTACAGTTCTTTAAAACTAACTTTGAATAAAAAATACGCAGCATGAGCTAATGACGCAACAATTATTATTAAGCAGTTGCTTTGCTTGTAGAATCAAGTAGCCGTCCAGTATCAAGACAATTCGCTAACGGTTACTGAATTAGGTTAATGGGCCAATGACTGCAAATTGCAGTAATTAACTAAGAGTCTCTTTCAATTAACTCAGAAGACAGCTTTCAAAACATTTTGAGATTGAAACCCCTGTCTTTCAAGTGCAGTCAGCACATCGGCTAATAAAGATAACGTACAGATTCACATAATAAATGGTTCAAATGGCTCTGAGCACTATGGGACTTAACATCTGTGGTCATCAGTCCCCTAGAACTTAGAACTACTTAAACCTAACTAACCTAAGGACATCACACACATCCATGCCCGAGGCAGGACTCGAACCTGCGAACGTAGCTGTCGCGTGGTACCAGACTGAAGCCCCCTAGAACCGCTCGGCCACATCGGCTGGCGCAATTCACATAATACTAATAGAAGTTGGAGACAGGGCGAAATTCAATAAAAAACAATTAAAACATGGGCAATGAACAAAGTTTTATAGTGAAGTTAAAATCTCTGGATTGTTCATATTTCCTCTAAAACAATCGACGTTTCGACCCCTCTGCTGGGATCTTCTTCATGACCTTCTGGTGTCCACTATTGACAGAACATTGTCAGAGACTAGTGTCGCATTCCCTTGTAAAGGGGGAGTTTTCCCGCGTTTCTGCTGAGGAAGTGGGAGTATCGGTTAAAATTCTTGTGGCTACCAGTGGTGGGCCATCGTCATAGGCTAATATTCCCGCACTGATGCAGAAGAAGTGGCGTTATTGCTTAAACTCTTGTGTATACTATTGGTGGCCCATCTTCATTGGATAGAAAAGCACTATTCCACACTTACGCTTGAGAAGGGTTATTGGTTGAAATTCCTCCTACTGCTATTGGTTGGCCGTCATCATTGGCTATATGCGAAACAGACAGAGCTGAAGAGCGGGAATCTTTATCCAAAATATTTTTGTCCGCCGAAGTGACTTGCAGCGCGTTGTTTATGTCGCTCTCACGCCGCGACCGCAAATTCACTTCCTTGATGGCGGGCAGCCACGATTCCGGAAGCCTATAGCCATCCTCTCTGTTGAAATTACATGCTTTCTTGGAAATTTCAACCGCTTATCTGACTTTTCTTTTATAAATGTTTGTTTCCTTGGCCACCACACGTACGTAATTAAAATCGATATCAGAGCCACAGTTCTCATGATGTTCCGTTACAGACGATTTTACACTTCGTTTTAGCATAGTGTGCCGTTCGTGTTTCTTAATGCGTTCTTTAATAGTTCTTCCCCTTTCGCCTATATACACTTTGCCGCAGCCACATGTCATTTGATAGACGCTGCTTGATGGTGGTTGCGGCTGATGCTCACTTAAATTGCTGAACAGGGTGGGAAACTCTGTCGAAACAGCAAAAAAAAAAAAAAAAAAAAAAAAAAAAAAAAAAAAAAAAAAAAAAAAGGGGGGGGGGGGTCAAATGGCTCTGAGCACAGGTCATCAGTCCCCTATAACTTAGAACTACTTAAACCTAACTAACCTAAGGACATCACACACATTCATGCCCGAGGCAGAATTCGAACCTGCGACCGGAGCGGTCGCGCGGTTCCAGACTGAAGCGCCTAGAACCGCTCGGCCACTCCGGCCGGCTTGAAACAGCAATCATCCTTTCTTCGACCATATGCCTAGTCTTCTGTGGTCTAGAAAGCAACCAGCTGAGGGCTTGACGTCCATCAAGCATACAAGCAAAATCACTTGTGTTCCAGGCAGAAACTGAACTTATCTAGCGCAAACAGCATGCTTTCGACCTCAGACAAACATCGTGACACCTACGTCAGAGGTATCCGTTCGCCATCCTTCCCTGAAGAAGGACCGCACAAATGCCTGAATGAGAGGCACCTATCTGGAAAATAAAGTCCTGATTAAAATGAAAAATCTCCAGTACCGGTACAATAGGGAAAAAAAAAAAAAAAAAAGTTCAAATGTGTGTGAAATCTTATGGGACTAAGCTTACACACTTCACACTAGTTAACCTAAATTATCCTAAGGACAAACGCACACACACCCATGCCCGAGGGAGGACTCGAACCTCCGCCAGGACCAGCCGCACATTGGTACAAGAGCAAGAGCCTTCTTCAATGTATTGAAGGCCTCCTGATGGGCCAGTGTCCAAAAGAAAACACACTTTCTGCTCGAGGAATTGATAAAGGGGGCAGATATTTGATCAAAATTGGAAACATATTTTTTTTCTTCTGGCTTTGATGCGGTCCACCACAAATCCCTCTTCATCTCAGAGTAACACTTGCAACCTAGGTCCTCAATTATTTGCTGATGTATTCCGATCTCTGTCTTCCTCTACAGTTTTTACCCTCCACAGCTCCTCTAGTTCCATGAAAGTTACTCCATGATGTCTTAAGAGGTGTCCTACCATTCTGTCCTTTCTTCTCGTTAGTGTTTCCCAATTTCAAGCATACCACCCAAGAACGATCATAAGACCAGCGAAGGACATATTTACTTTCAAACTCAGTAGTACTAGGTAGTACTAGGAACGTAAGCCAGACGTAACAAAATTTTAAATTCACAACACTATTACAAAAGATTTACAGTAATTAAACAGCTGCATATGAAAAACATTATTAATTATAAAACTGTTCAATCATCTGCAACAAAATGGACACAACACGCACCCAGGCCTCTAATCACGCCGACAGCGACGACCTACATTACCATGAACGGTCTGGTTACACGATGATATAGGTAACTCCTAAAACACAGAACGAACACACATATAACAACGTAATACAATTACTGTAAAACTTCACAACCCGCCTCGAGCTTGGGAACCGCAATAAACAATTAAAGCAGTTATTATTAAAGAATATTTTTGTCGTTAAAAAGAAGCTTTACTTTTCATTAAAACAAACTTTAAATAATAAATACACGTCGCAAGCTAAAGGCGCCGCACTAACTAGTCAGCAGTTAATCTGCTTGTAAGAACATTTTGTTATGCGTTATTCCACTCTCTCAAAGGCTCTATTCAATAAAAGATACCTGTTTCATTGTGGTGGACGGCTTTGCCTTTTAACAAGCTTTACAAATCCTTGTTTTCATATTGATGAAATGACATGCTTTTCGCATGAAAACACTTCTTCGGCTTAAAGTGAGCACAGCTTGGATGCGTCTATTATATGAGTTTTTTCACTAACCCAACGTCTTGTGACGAAATAGAAAGCGTCTTCTCAATAAGTAGCACTGTATGACTGCAGTTTTCTCTTGATCTCTCCTTTTATATTTCAGATCCAGGGTCTTTGTCCTGTTTTGTTGTAATTTATGACAGAGAAATAGATACATAATTTCCAGACACAATGTTCTTGAGGTAGTATAGGCTAAAATGGTTTCCCTCAAGGTCTTCTTCCAACCCCTCATCTAGACCAACAGGCGATCGTGACACACTATGATACTATTCGCGGCTCGTGGTCTTGCGGTATCGTTCTCGCTTCCCGCGAATGGGGTCCCGGGTTCGATTCCCGGTGGAGTCAGGGATTTTCTCTGCCTCGAGATGACTGGGTGTTGTGTGTCTTTCATCATCATTTCATCCTCATTCACTCGCAAGTCGCCCTAATGGCATTAAAGAACTTGTGGAACGGCGGCCGAAACGCCCCGCGAGGGGTCTGCCACCAATGCCATACGCTCATACATATTATGATACTGGTAGTGTGTCCAGCACATGCGTGATTGTGAAGTCACATTTTGAAGATAAAACACCACCTGGGTCCATGTGAGAGTTGTGTGATTAGCAAGAACTATAATGCCTTGTAGTCGGTGTAAACTATTGTTTTGCGTCCACATAAGAAGTACCGAAGCTCTTCGAAGCCCATTAAAATGGTGAGGGCTACCAACTTATTAACAGACTAGTTCTTCTCACATTTTGATGACACTCTGCTCCTGAAAGTGGCATTTTTCTTTATTATGGATTCATCTTCTTGGACTTCTTGAAACAAAATCACGCCGAGACTGGTTTCGGTGTTATCTATGATCACGCAAAACCCATGCTATAAATGTGGTTATCCTAAAACAGAAGCAGCGACGAATGTTTTCTTTAGCGACTGAACATCGCGTTCGACATCTGTATCCCACGCCCAGAGAGTCGTCTTTTTTGTCAGTTCACATGAATGTGGTGTTGAAAAGGTCTCCACATTGATGAAACGATTATAACAGTTCAGGCCTAAATGACCCTGTTTCGGGAGGCAGATATTGTTCAGTAGATTTAACTTTGGATGTGTTTGGTGAAATTCCTTCTGTTGTAACTATGTGACCCTATAACATGTTATGATTGGTACCAAAACAGGATTTTTCGATGTCTGCAACAACACCGCCATTCATAAGTCCACAGTGCAATGCACCTAGCACTTGGTTGTGCTCCTCCCAAAAATTTTCTGCTATTAGTAGGTCGTGCACCCAGTGCTCTACTGACTCATCAAGTAATTATCAAAACTACAATTAAATGTTGTGGAAGAAATGTTTAACCCAAAGGAGAGGCAGCTGAACTGGTAACACTGACCAAAAGCAAGCAAGGCAGTGCATGATCAGTATAAAGTGTCCACCACGATTTGCCAATAACAGGAACACTTGCACACCATGACAGTTCTGTGATAGCTCTTCTGGTTTCTCCAGTCGATCGGTTTCTGGCACGACGACAGTGTTAATCTAGCTTGAAACTGACACTAGGCGCATTGTACCATTTTTCTTGGACTCCAGTAGCAAAGGACTACTGAAAGATGAAATCGCCTGTTCGATCTTACCCTGATCAAGCACTGTCCACATTTTCTCAAACGCCTTTTGCTTATACGTCAGAGTGATCAGGTCGGGCTTAAAAGAACTTTGCATACCTCTTCCCCTTAAATTTATACCGAAAAATCTTTATGGTGCCTAGTTTCTGCGAGAAAACAAACCCACTATCCTGTATGATATCATAATACTTCTCCCTTTCATGTGAACTGATATTCTTAATTGCCTATACCTTTGCCTGAATTCTGGGTTTAATTTATTTCCCTACTAGGGATAGCTCAGATGGCAACCCAGTTATAAGCAAAGAAGGGAAGGCAGAAAGGTGGAAGGAGTATGTAGAGGGTTTATACAAGGGCGATGTACTTGAGGACAATATTATAGAAATGGAAGAGGATGTAAATGAAGATGAAATGGGAGATACGATACTGCGTGACGAGTTTGACAGAGCACTGAAAGATCTGAGTCGAAACAAGGCCCCGGGAGTAGACAACATTCCATTACAACTACTGACGGCCTTGGGAGAGCCAGTCCTGACAAAACTCTACCATCTGGTGAGCAAGATGTATGAGACAGGTGAAATACCCTCAGACTTCAAGAAGAATATAATAATTCCAATCCCAAAGAAAGCAGATGTTGACAGATGTGAAAATTACCGAACTATCAGTTTAATAAGTCACAGCTGCAAAATACTAACGTGAATTCTTTACAGACGAATGGAAAAACTGGTAGAAGCGGACCTCGGGGAAGATCAGTTTGGATTCCGTAGAAATGTTGGAACACGTGAGGCAATACTAACCTTACGACTTATCTTAGAAGAAAGATTAAGGAAAGGCAAACCTACGTTTCTAGCATTTGTAGACTTAGAGAAAGCTTTTGACAATGTTGACTGGAATACTCTCTTCCACATTCTAAAGGTGGCAAGGGTAAAATACAGGGAGCGAAAGGCTATTTACAATTTGTACAGAAACCAGATGGCAGTTATAAGAGTCGAGGGGTATGAAAGGGAAGCAGTGGTTGGGAAAGGAGTGAGACAGGGTTGTAGCCTATCCCCGATGTTATTCAATCTGTATATTGAGCAAGCAGTAAACGAAACAAAAGAAAAATTCGGAGTAGGTATTAAAATTCATGGAGAAGAAGTAAAAACTTTGAGGTTCGCCGATGACATTGTAATTCTGTCAGAGACAGCAAAGGACTTGGAAGAGCAGTTGAACGGAATGGATGGTGTCTTGAAGGAAGGATATAAGATGAACATCAACAAAAGTAAAACAAGGATAATGGAATGTAGTCGAATTAAGTCGGGTGATGCTGAGGGAATTAGATTAGGAAATGAGACACTTAAAGTAGTACAGGAGTTTTGCTATTTAGGGAGTAAAATAACTGATGATGGTCGAAGTAGAGAGGATATAAAATGTAGACTGGCAATGGCAAGGAAATCGTTTCGGAAGAAGAGAAATTTGTTAACATCGAGTATAGATTTAAGTGTCAGGAAGTCGTTTCTGAAAGTATTTGTATGGAGTGTAGCCATGTATGGAAGTGAAACATGGACGATAACTAGTATGGACAAGAAGAGAATAGAAGCTTTCGAAATGTGGTGCTACAGAAGAATGCTGAAGATAATGTGGGTAGATCACGTAACTAATGAGGAGGTATTGAATAGGATTGGGGAGAAGAGAAGTTTGTGGCACAACTTGACTAGAAGAAGGGATCGGTTGGTAGGACATGTTTTGAGGCATCAAGGGATCACAAATTTAGCATTGGAGGGCAGCGTGGAGGGTAAAAATCGTAGAGGGAGACCAAGAGATGAATACACTAAGCAGATTCAGAAGGATGTAGGCTGCAGTAGGTACTGGGAGATGAAGAAGCTTGCACAGGATAGAGTAGCATGGAGAGCTGCATCAAACCAGTCTCAGGACTGAAGACCACAACAACAACAACAACAACTAGAGATATTTATGTTGGCTAACAAAAAGGCTCTCTGGCCTCACATCTCCCCTCAAGACTCTAAGCATAGTTTAAATAAGTCGGTGGGGTCTGCTCCCGGATTATTTGTTCCGCAAGGCGATGAATACTGTCATGTTTACACAGTACTTTCTCTCCACACCTCAAATCCAGGATCACATGGTTTTCACTCAAAAAATCCACACCAAAGATTAGATTAATCGGGAGCCTTGATATCACCAAGCAATGCCATTCCAGCTTGTGACGTTGGCAAATGATCTCCAGTTCAACATTCTGGCTGATGTCAATACTTCTTCGCAACCCTTTAACCTTGGTCTTCCTTGAATTTAACACTAGCTTACCATTGTTCTCAGTGCATCTCTACAACCTTGGTCTTCCTTAAACCTAACGTTGGCTAACTATTGTTCTCTGTACATCCCTGAAAGTCCATATCTGAAATGGTGGAGATGTGATTTTGCTGCCAGAATTTCTTCCAGTTAATTAACCCTATCAAAATGGTAATTACTGGATGCACATTTCGTGTACTGGCGCTCCCTATATCTTCTAAAAGTTATTCTGTTAGGTGATTATATTCCATCATATGTACTTCACTGGCTCAGGGTCTTCCATGGGTTCCTCCATTTCCATGTGGACGAATTCTCCATATCGTGATTGCTTCATGGATCGGGAGACCAAATTTCAGCAGTATCTGCCTGAGATCCCTCTTGTCCGCTCGCCACCAGTCCAGCTGATGACTATTGTTGTGTCGTCAGTTGTTCCAGCTCCCTCTGTTTGCTGATATGGACGCAAGTGTCTCCCATCTTGTGATAGTAATCTGTCATTAAGATGTCCAGTTTGATAGTGTTGTGCCCCAACAAAGCTGTGCTGTGGTTGCCATTGCCTATTCGGCACATTGCCCTCATCCTGGGCAAATTCCAGCTCTTGGAACAAAACCTTTGAAAGCTTCAATATCCAGTTAACAATGAACCTGTTTGTAGGTGCCTTCATATAACATAACTGTATGAATGCAAAACTGAAACATGCATCATGGAACTGTTGTTTCTCAACATTGACTCATAACACATTACTGGCGTTCGGTAATTAGATCCTTCTGCATTCTTGATCATCATTATATCCCGTTTTACTCTGTCAAGCGCTACACCAGAGCTATAATTAGCTAAGAAAACTTTCTTCAATTCCTTATACAATATACAGTGTAATGTTACCGTTCGCGTTCTTGTTGCTCATTCGCCTTCATTGTAAACACGCGTGAATTTCAAATGATGTCGTAGTGGCCACACAGGGAGCAAAACTAGGTCGAATTATTCAATTCAAGGCTTTGGTTGTAACACATTTCCATTCTCCCTAAAGACTTGGAATTTCTGCTCCGAAAAGGCGTTCTTGCAGTCAAAAGATTCATTTCCTTGTGATCTCGTTTGGGTATTGGTTGCTGGACATTGCTCATGCTCATTTTCCATGAGGCAGGAGAATATTCCCGTCCATGCCAACAAATCGAATTCCACACGCATAGTTTTCTGTAATCTGCGTCTTGTGCTCCAGTGGAGTCATGTCGCCAGCTTAACACCTGTGCGACCTTCACCTTGAACTCTTCATAATCGTTAGCCCAAGTCTCGCTCCTGTGCCACTGTTGTTGACTTATTTATTTTTTATTCGTTGCGGAGGAAACTTCTCACGAAATTCCAATCACCAACATTCTCCGAATGCGAAAATATTTTTTTGATGCCGACGTGCATAGGGAGAAACGATCATCATGATAAAATAAGGGAAATCAGAGCTCGTACGGAAAGATATAGGTGTTCGTTCTTTCCGCGCGCTATAAGAGATTAGAATGAACCCTCTGCCAGGCACTTCAAATATGATTTGCAGGGTATCCTTGTAGATATAGATGTAGATATATATCTCTTATTGTCTCAGTTTAAACACTGGAAGAGACTGCACTTCTGCAGTTTCCGCTACTGGTACTGGAAATATAATGTCTGAACCTTCACCACTTTTTCTTTCCTGTTATCTCGAGGTTGCTGATCTTAAGTTGTTTCTTTTACCCATACAAATGACTTTCAATTTCTCCCGGTAACTAATAAGCTCCTCTACTTCATTTACTCGTTTTTCTATGCTCTCAACATTACTCCATTGCACCTCTTGCTGATGTTCTTCACAGATAATCTGCTATAATGTCTACCTAACATCCCTTTTCTATAACCACTCATTTTTTACGTCAATCTTAACCTTCTCTCCACAGGGGCCTGCTTATGAAATGCTGCCTTGGCCCAATAAATTGAGCAGCACTAGGTGTGGTAAAAGTTGACCTGGTGTTGTTTTCTACACTGGAAATTCCAGAACTCACGATCACTTTTACATTTTGCGGCATTGTCGCCTTCTCATTTGTGCTTTCACAGTTTCTGTTTGTAGTGATTCTCTCTTTATTCTCTGAGCTGTTATTAAGAATAACCTCTTCACATTTACATCTACACGTCCTGCAGTAAATGTTGTCTGCTCGTCTGCTACCACCGTTTCCTCCCCACTATGTGCTACCCCCATATGACCTTTCCTTTCTAACTATTTTTCTCCCTGCTCTGACTTCTCATCTGCATTCATTTACAGTTCCATACAAGAAAGAGATTTTGTCCCAATTATCCTAATCAACACACGACATATCTACACTTATCTCAAACATATCGTACACTACAACCCATTCAAAAGTTTCCACTGCTGACAAGCAACGCCATAGCAACAATAACATATGGGAAGCCAAGACATAATGCAAGGAAAAAAAACTGCAAGAAGAAGAAAACTCAGGTGCAGCTAAATGCAACAGCAACTTAAATTATGCTTTCCCCATTTTGTTTTATCAGTCAAAGACATGACCGTAAATTTTCCTTTCATTGCAAACCCTACTGTAGCTATACCAACGGCAGCGTATCCACCTTTATGCAAGATGTGTCCTACCATGTCAGATTTCGGATCGAAAGCTCTGACTGTCCATCAAACTGTCTCAAGCAAGCGAATTCTGTCCAGGGTCGCCATTTTGTGCAATACGCCGACTCTTCAGTCACTCTTTTTTTTTGTGATCTGTTCCGGGTGGAACGACCAAGAGATCGCTCTAAATCAATTTAGAAGTGTAATCGAATTACTTGTACAATGGATCGCGTAATGAGAATAGAAAGGCCCTCGTGAGTGAGTTCTGGGTGACGATTCTGCAAAATCACTAACGATTTATAACTTAGGTAGACTATCTATCTATTGAATTAACATTATTCGTCGAGATTAACCCCAATTCATCCATTCATCCATCCCAGTAATCGAGAATATCGATCCTTTTTACTTGTTGTCGACACTGATACTGACAAGATATCGGTCCCAGGAATTAGAAGATTTTCGAGAACGTTTTAATTTCAAGTTTAACGTCGAAAAACGAATAACAAAAAAATTTTTTGACTGATGTAATTATAAATTAATAGTTTTCGGATTTTTCACACCTTCACTACGCAAAAACCGAATAACAGAACGCTGTTCCCCCTGGTGCAAGTCGCAAGTGAGGCGGCCATCTTTATTTTGATACTGCGACGGTATGTGTGCATCTGCACTATGCTGCCACTTACAGGCCATTCTGCACGCTTTTTGTAGCACGCTTACCAACTTACAGGATAACGGTGCGAAATTTCCATTTGTTATTACAAATTTAAGGTTTTCATTTGACTCACCGTCGTACTTCTCCCCGTTTCTGAGAAAAAGGGTCTTAACATACGAATAGACAGAAACATAACAAATGAACAAATTTGTAATATTCGAATTTCTTATTTTGTTTGTATTGCGAAACATTGCTTCTCGCCAAATTCATCATTTTAGGCCAACGGTACGTATCCCACAGGTTTTGGTGAGTGAGTTTACGAGTATCAAAATATTTATTTATTTATTTACACGCCGAGAAAGTATCGATGTGCTGTTAAGAAGCAACTACCTATCAAAAACTGAGAGTGAAAAAGAACTGTAACACGACGCCTGACAACCCAGATTTTATTCATCCAGTACTTGAGAATGAGAGCACTTAGTGACTTGCAGCAAACGTTATACATAAATCTAAATCTTTGCACACTTCCCCTTGCTGAAAACACCCACAAAATGATGAAAGGAAAAACGTTTATCGCTTATTACATGTGCGCTGTTTATGTAGTCAAACTGTGGCTTCAGGCTTGACGTTTTGATTTATTACTTCTTTACTCCTAACTGTATTCGCGACATAATTTCTAGACTGTATTCACATGTAGCATAGAATTTACATGCAAAATTATACCGTTCTAGGATACATAGTTTAGGAGATATGACGTCATAGACATTGAGCTACGTGCAAACGTAACTATTTAGTGCGAAATTCGCTACAGATGTAGGTGAACTATATGTACAAATATGTGTGAAGTATTTAAATATATGTGATACATATATGACATGTGTGTATGCGGGCAAAGTCACGTGTAAAAAGCTTCTCCTCAAGATGGGATCAAATTCAACAAAAATTGAGACACATACTACTTATTATCTGGAAAGAACCACCAACGTACTATTGGAGTACCATAAGGGTGGTAAATGTAAATGTGGTGTGACTAGGGCCTCCCGTCGGGTAGGCCGTTCGCCAGGTGCAAGTCTTTCAATTTTACGGCACTTCAGCGACTTGCGCGTCGAGTAAGGGTGGCAACTTAGAGAGAAAAGGGGAGAGTAGGAAATGGACAGAGAGAGGGAAGAGGGAGATGGACAAAGATATATGGGAGGAGAAGATGGACAGAGAGCAGAGAGAGGAGGACAGGGAAAGGAAAGAAGAGACAGCGAGGGGGAAAAGATGAACAAAGAGAGGGGGAGGAATGAATGTCTAATAAGTGTGTGACTGTTTCTGATCTGTCTTCCTACCACAGCTTCACAAGGATCCTCTGTGACTGTTTTAGGAATTTGGTCTTGAACGGGTGGCCTGCAAGGTAGGAAGACACCATCTCACACATGCAGAGTTCAGAAGAGTGCAGCAGAATGATTCAAATGGCTCTAAGCACTATGAGACTTAACATCTGAGGTCATCAGTCCCCTAGACTTAGAATTACTTAAACCTAACTAACCTAAGGACATCACAGACATCCATGCCCGAGGCAGGATTCGGTCCTGCGACCGTAGCAGCAGTGAGGATCCGGACTGAAGCCCCTAGAACCGCTCGGCCACAGAGGCCGGCTGAGTGCAGCAGTACAGGCAGTGATGTAATCAGACAATGATCTCAATGTCGGTTCCAGTACACTCCCTGTAAAGGAAACGTTATCGCTAACAGAAACTAGTATACAGGTTCAGGCGTAACTATATTTTAGCAAAAAATTAAAACCTTAGATTTTCGTTATTAAGGTTTATTTTTACTCTAAATATGACTTCATGACATAGCTATATTAGAAAAATTATGTACAGGATGGTTAAATCTTGAGACTGGGTTTTCACGCTGTGAAGCGAAATTCCTAACTATTATAAGGTTCTTAAATGGTAAAATGGTTGATGGCCATGTCTGGGGGTCGCTAAAAATACAAACAAATTAAATACACATGGGGCCATAGATTTCAATTACGCTACAACACACAATGAAAACACCGAAAATTGAATGGGTGTCCGTACAGAACAATCAGAAAGAAGTGTACAATTTAAAAAAATCATAACTCTATAGTGGCTGACCATTCGTTTTCGTTAAATCGGACATCTCGCGTTTCTGCTTCAATTAGGCCCGATAATCGTGAATATGTTTAACTACAGGTCGTGGGTGAATGGAGAGAAATGTAGAGAAATGTAGAGAAAAAATAGGAGATAGGGAAACGACCGCAGTTCTGAGTATCAATTGAATATCGCTTGCTGGCGTGGCGCGTGCGCGCCCGTTTCCCTAGCGGGGATAGTGGCTGCTGTCGACGCGAGCTGTGGACCTGAGAATCTATTCTAAATCTCTCTCGACTGTTGAACACCAGTCGGATACATTTCCTACGTCTTCGGTGAAGCCGAGACTCCTAGTTATTCCCTAGCTAAGTTAATTGTCATGGTACACGCTATTTGGCTGGAATAGTGCGTAAGTCGTTGCCCTCAAATTGCTCGCAAGCGTTAACTGTCAGTGCTCAGTGCAATTCTCCTTACTAGGAGACTCTGCAGTTTAAATCTTTACGAGTTAGGGCGAGCCTGTCAACAAGTGTTCACATAATGACTCTCCCAATCGCCTCCGAGTGGCGCGAGTCGCCTTACTCAAACACTCGACGATTTCTGCAAGAGAAGAGCCAATTACTCTGTCCGCAATTTGCCTATATCAAAGCTGCTGGCCAAGTGTTTGTCTTTCTGGCTAAAAATGGTTCAAATGGCTCTGAGCACTATGGGACTTAACAGCTGTGGTCATCAGTCCCCTAGAACTTAGAACTACTTAAACCTAACTAACCTAAGGACATCACACACATCCATGCCCGAGGCAGGATTCGAACCTGCGTCCGTAGCACTTTCTGGCTAATCAAGACGTTCGTACTTGTTATAACTCTACCCACTAGAGCTTTTGTAGCCTATCATAGGCGCCGTTTCTTTCGTAGGTAATACTGAGATAAACAGCTTTTTCTTTCACGCGAGTTTTAACGCAGGTGGCTACCATGAGTCACCAATGTTTTGAGCTGCGTTACTCCAGACGTTTTATCTCCGGACGTTCTATCTGGCATCTCGCGCCGTGTTCCTGTAGAGAGGCTTTTCGAAGGGTCGTCGTTAACAGCAGGGACAAGCGGCGCTTTTGCCGGCAGCCTACGCAGTGGCGACGGGCGCCTCATTGTGTCCGCTAGATGCCCTGTGGGGAAAGGCGTTGGCCTACATGGGGACGGGCATTGCCGTCGTCAAATTCTCTTTCCCTCAGAACCGCATCTCGCAGCTCGGGTGAGGGAAATTACTTGCGTCCAATTACTAGTGTGAGTATTAGTGGTTTATATTCACGAAATGCTGGCTTGCCGGCCGGAGCGGCCGAGCGGTTTAAGGCGCTACAGTCTGGAACCGCGCGACCGCTACGGTCGCAGGTTCGATTCCTGCCTCGGACATGGATGTGTGTGTGATGTCCTTAGGTTAGTTAGGTTTAAGTAGTTCTAAGTTCTAGGAGACTGATGTCCTCAGAAGTTAAGTCCCATAGTGCTCAGAGCCATTTGAACAATTTGAAATGCTGGCTTATTTATTGCCTCAGCATATCAATAAAATTCGTTCAGTTTCACGTAACTATGTCGTGTGACATATTGAGTTAACCGGAATTGTTTCAGGAATTCAGTGTAAGGTGTTTTATTTGTTTGACACCTTACAAAATGGTTCAAATGGCTCTGAGCACTATGGGACTCAACTTCTGAGGTCATTAGTCCCCTAGAACTTAGAACTAGTTAAACCTAACTAACCTAAGGACATCACACACATCCATGCCCGAGGCAGGAATCGAACCTGCGACCGTAGCGGTCTCGCGGTTCCAGACTGCAGGGCCTAGAATCGCACAGCCACTTCGGCCGGCGACACCTTACAAATGGGCAGACGTGGACGACGAATAGACAAAGAGAAACAAGAGGAGGAGACCGGGAGAGGGGGAGGAGGAGATGCACAGAGAGAGAGGGGGGGGGAGGAGATACACAGAGGAGGATGGTAGGCTAATACAAGAATGGAATAAATACATACCCGGGCAACCTTGGGAAATCAGCTAGGATATAAATATTTCAGGTGACTGATGATACCTTTCGAATAATTAATGTGAAATGCGTATGCCACGAAAAATTCATTTCATTCAGTTGTAAGTAGACGGATCGAAAGTGATTCAGCATGACATTGCACGCAACTGAGAACGGTAAGACAATAAAAGTTAAAGATGTGAAGTTCTGTTTCATTTCTCCCCCCGCCCCTCTCCTTCTAGGTGTTTAAGTCTGTTTTTGTTTCCAAGTCTATTTTCGGTACTAATCAAAACAGGGAAAAAATGCTGTGTGCAGACCAAGGGCATTAGTGAGTGTCAATGCGGGGGCTACATGCACAGCAGTAGACTGAAGGATGCGCCTTCTTCAGAGGGCATTCGTCTTCTGCATGGCCTCCTTCCCACCAGTGTCCGACAAGTGTGGACTGCAATCCTGGATGAAGCATGATGTTAGGGATACTGTCGGTTACACAGGATGCAGTGACATGCACGGAAAGTGTATTATCCGGGCATGATGTCAAAGCAAATGGCTCGACAACGGTATCAGCAGACAGCCGTCATGAGAATGAAAATGTGGTAGACTTAACAGCGGCATGGACGCTGTACTCTCTGGACCACTGAGATCAACCTCCAATGTGTAATCATCACGACTCACTGATAGTTGTAAGACTACTGTTCGTAATGTTATCTTCATTTTCTCAACGAATGTTATCTTCATTTTCTCAACGATCGCCTCGAATATAACAAACTTCCTGAAAGAACTGCAACCGCCGTCGTAGATGACAGGTCAGTCTTCAGTGTCGAGCAAACTCCAGATCAGCCAACTTGTGAAAACAAAACTGAATACGTCTGAAAGACTGTCATTTGGCATGCGCGTTTGTTTGTCCTATTGGCGACGAGGTCATTAGAAACCCAGCGCAGGCTCGGATTGGGAAAAGATGGGGAAGAAAATTTGTCGATCCTTTGAAACGAACCATCACTGTTTTCATCTTACGCCGTTTGTAGAACATATGAAAAGCTTAGCTGGAAAGGTTCTGTTTCTTAGCACTGCACTACTTCGCTCTGTTTGGTTCTCTGAAATTCTACCAAGTTGCCATATATAACTCTAGTGCAGAAATTAGATACGTGTAACATCACAAAATTAATCACACAGCTTCATGTTTCAAAGACGCTCAAATGCCATGAGGCGAAAGGTTATCGAGTCAGGCAAAGGTCGATGATTTCAGATAGGCTGTAAGTCAGTGACATTCACTAGTGTACGTGTGTACCTTAGCGAAAAGGAACTGCAACCCAAAAAAGTGCAACTTCGAGAAAAACTTAATTTCCAAAAATCATGTTCAGCGGAAATGTCACAACGCAAATAGGCAGCATCAGATACCCAACTGTCATTCTCATGCTGCAGCCAGTGATAGATAATTTTAAACTATTTATTTTAAGAACTCGCAGTTGCATATGCAACAACTCGTCGTGTATACAACGTGGTCTTCGCAGCGCAAAAGTTAGCTATACCGCGTGAATCACAAGAACCACAAGTAGCTCTTTTTTCGTTTATTGTGTTTCAATGCACCAAGTGGGGCGGACTGACAGCATATGCGCTGCTCTGCAGCCGAAAGACAGTAATTATACAAAGGAGACATTTAAAATAGCAGAATGGAGAAAATATGGCGTACATAGATATAGAAAAATGGGTAACAGTATGGAAGAGAACAGAAAAAAAAGGGGGGACTGTAAAATGGGGATATAAACCGTAAAAAATTAGCGCACACAAAACAAAACCACACACTGGATCATAAAAGTATCGACGGTCGGCGTAGCACATAACAATCACTGACAATAACACAATGTACAAGTGCAGCACACAATTAACATCAAGCACTTGACGCACATACAAGTAGCTGTTATCTTCACACTGAAATAAAAGTTTATTTACAATCAACATCGTTCTTTAGGTCACTAGGTAATTCACTCACAGGTTGTTATAAAGTCTCTGCGGAGGAAAAAGGAAACAGAGGCAACACAAACAGCGTTTTTCAAGCATGCAAATATCGCTTTCTCGCGTTTCCTCCATAACTCTTTGTATCGATGCTTTCGCTTAGTTTTGTACTATCCCACTCGGATGTCTGCGCCTACCATGAACCGCGAGCGTAACAGTGTCTATTGCGCCATCTGCTAGCTTAGAACGGAACTGCTCAAGGATGCGTAATGCAAGTGATCTAATTCTAAAAGGAACCTCGCGAAAAGCCTCGTTCCAAATTTTCTATACACGAAAATGCAGACGATAAGCTCCGGGCTGTTTACATTTGTCGTTGAAACATCAGCAAAGGTTCTGTCTCCTCATCTGGACAGAAAACTATCTTTCGCTCCAGACGCTAACCATGTTGCAAACAAAACAGGAAAATCTCTGAATGTCTGACGTGCTGTAAGTCGGGTAACCAACCCGGACAACACGACTGTTTTATCTTGGGGATTAAGAAGCTGCTTAAGCTACACTTAATCTTTTTATTATCAGATCGCAACAGTTTTCGTGGAACTGGAAACCCACGTCCACAGGCGACATATAACCAAGTCATAAGAGCTAAGTAATGAACCTCTAAATTGCGGTACGTCAGTGAATCGAAATCAGTCGGAAGTAGAGATCCAAGTCGAGAATGGACGGTAAAGCCACAACTCAAAACCATGCGCATTCCCAGTAAATGTGACGCGACAGCGTACTGTTAAATACTGATTTATACAATGCGCTGAAACGCTCTATAGTGAAATACGAAAGTATTCTTTTCAGACGTCTCAGACGCTGCAGAAACTAAATAAAGTTAGGTTTTGGATTGTTAGCAGATGCCTAACAGCAATGATGTCGTCATCAACTAACACCCACTTACTAGAAGCTAAAAAAAAATCCCTCTTGCCATGCGTATACTACTAGCTAAAAAAAGGGTTCCTATCTCAAACAGCTGTACCAATTAATCACCCTGTCTTTGCCAGAGCTCAGCGCCTGGCAGAAGCAACATTATATGAAATGTATGCGCAATTGCGGAGATTGACAACAATTAACTACATAATGGAATGACGACAGTGAAAGTTTGTATCGGACCAGGACTCGAAACCAGACTTCATGCTCAACGCGAGCTGTCACCTTACCATTAGGCTATCGCACACTTCGCGGTCGGATTCAAAATTCCTTATGTCCCAACCGCGTGTCTAGAACCTGCACTTGTACACCCATAAGGTATATACCTGTACAGGGGAGACATTTTAATTGAAAAGTCGGTTGCCCGATGTCGGCGGAGAAATACAATATTGCAGTGCCGGTAGAAGTACCATGCAGTGTTACTCTGTACGAATGTGAGAAGGCATATTGCATCGTACTTCTGCATAACACAGGCATTGCATTATGGTATTTATCCGCCGACATAGAAGCAGGATTGTTAGTCTCAAATTCGTGTTTCCTTTGAAACAGAAGGACCAATAATTTCCTGTGTATATTAAAAATTGGATTGGATTGTTAGTATCAAATTCGTGTTTCCTTTGAAACAGAAGGACCAATAATTTCCTGTGTATATTAAAAATTACGAAAGAACAGTGTGTCAACATGATGCCTTTTATCTGCCAGTCAATATAGGCAATAATGGTGTAACTAATTACCTCAAAAGCCGATGGCCAGATTTCCTGCACTTGCAAACTGACG
The DNA here is from genome assembly GCF_023864275.1 of Schistocerca cancellata. NCBI lineage: Eukaryota > Metazoa > Arthropoda > Insecta > Orthoptera > Acrididae > Schistocerca > Schistocerca cancellata. The sequence continues at coordinate 244,091,735 of NC_064626.1, read as the reverse complement.
GATCCCAAACACATGATGGAGTCACATGCGCATTTTATTAGCCTGCGTTGCACGTTTCGAAAACAGCTTGATTACTACAATTAAGTAGTGCTCACACTTTAAAGTGATTACAAGTAAAGAAGCAGTTATAGATGGTGCTCAAAAATGGAGCAAAATATTAATTCGTGCCTAGTCTTGAAGTGACTTAGCGCGATTAAATCATCAGAAGTGCAAATTTGGTATAAGAACTATATTTATGAGTTGGTGGCATTAATAAGGCAAGCGAAGATAGAAAGTAAAAAATTAATCTAAGTTTGGCAGAACGATGTAGTCCATGAACCAGGCCGTTGTGGCCAAGCGGTTCTAGGCACTTCAGTCTGGAACCACGCTGCAGCTGCGGTCGCAGGTTCGAATCCTTCCCCTGGCATGGATGTGTGTAATGTCCTTAGGTTAGTTAGGCTTATGTAGTTCTATGTCTAGGGGACTGATGACCTCAGATGTTAAGTCCCACAGTGCTTAGAGCCATTTGAAACATTTTTTGATGTAGTCCATGACCTTGCAAAAGACGCAACAGAGATGGGAAGGCACTACTCGAAAGCTTCGACTCCCCACATTCCGAGTGAAGGGGCGTACCAACAACGGAAACAGCAGTGGCAGATACCGCCACAGGGAACAGCGTTTACGCCCTACGGATTCTTCGACCATGCGCAGCGTACAGATTGTCACGCAGTACATCCAGAAGCAACTTCTGGGAAGACATGCTCTATGAATTATTCGAATGTTTCCCTGCACACTCTTACTGGCTTGGGGTGATACTCTTCTGTATGCAATGAACATCCAGAAGACGATAGAGATTTAAATCGAGTCATGGTAGGATATGCTAAATATGCTCCACTCCGAATAAACTGTTGGAAAACACTGAAAAATATCGGTTCCCTTGCTAACAAATACTGGAAGGCTGATTAAAATATCTCGAAATCAACAGCTCAATAGTACGTTTTCTGCATCTAAGTCTCTAACGTAGCAAATACTGACGTTTCTGAATTTATCATATACATGTTCTAAACCAATTACTTCTCCGCACAATCATCCACTGTCATCTACTAACGGCTGTGATGGCGGATAGCACTTGGTCTCCTACAGAAAAGAAGGAAGTGTAATAGCGACGGCTGTTCTATTGTGGGAGTGATTGGTAAAAACCCTCGCCGTAGGATAATACTTCTCCTTCTCACTCACTTCTCTTAGGAGAAGACGAAGAATACTCCAAAATGTTCTGAGCGGCCGAATAGTCCAGTGTGTAGCGTAAGCCGGCCGTTGTGACCGAGCGGTTCTAGACGCTTCAGTCCGGAACCGCGCTGCTGCTACGTCCGCAGGTTCGAATCCTGCCTCGGGCATGGATGTGTGTGATGTCCTTAGGTTAGTTAGGTTTAAGTAGTTCTAAGTTCTATGGGACTGATGACCTTAGCAGTTAAGTCCCATAGTGCTCAGAGCCATTTGAACCATTTTTTGTGTACCGTAGACGAAGGACGTCGGAAATCCGAACTCTTGTGTAAACACCGAAATTCTGTGACGCAGCAGTCTCTCACCGATTATTATTCCACTTTGAAATTCGTGCCGTCATGTTCACCATATGCAACAGACTGCTCATATGTCGTGTCGTGTCTCGAGCTGCACATCTAAGGATTACCCTTCCCGTGACTTTAGACCACGTAGCTTATAAGGTGTAATTCGTTTACGTCACCAGAAACTGAAGTATTCATTACTTCGTTAGCTCCTTATCTCTGCTGTGTAGATCACGGTTTTGGCTCAAAACTACACTCCACGTTGCCGAGTGTTTTGATCGCTCGTGATTTGCAACTTTGCGTGTACGTAAGGGGGTAGACCAGAGTGACGCTTAGTTCTGGAACTAATATTCACGACATTTTCTGCAACAAAATGACAAACAAATTACAAAACTGTACGCACTTGATTGTATACACTTAAGATTGTGTTATGTACTTTAAGTAAAAAAAAAAAAAAAACTTGCACCCGGAGGACGCTACACGATATCGACGAAAGGTCTTCGTGGAGAGCTCATAGACGGCTTTGAAACCGGATATTTCAAAAAATGTTTTGTAACAAAATGGTGGCACTTCTGAAATAAAAGTGAATATTTTCGACACAAAAGTTGATATAAAAACGTGTACCAAAAATCATAATTAAAATATATCGCAAAAATTCTATGTACTCCAACAGAAGAAAAGCCAACTCATAAGTTTAAAAAAAAGGTATATTTCATGAGTTATCTCACCAACTCGAATAATGTTATTTTGTATAAATAAACGTTTGAATTTTCAACTTGTGTTTCGTAATATTGAAATTGATGAAACCTTTAATCGGCAATGCCAGTACAGTATATTTGGCATTTTTTTTCGCCGATGTCGAAATAATCTCATTTTGAGAAAATTATATCGATTAATTGGCTTCCGCTTATCAATCGAAGCGTTTTTCGCAGTACTGCGGTTACTTTTAGGAAAAAAATTGGAAATTTGTGGTAAGATCTTATGGGACCAAACTGCTGGTCCCTAAGCTTACGCACTACTTAATCTAACTTAACTTTACGCTAAGGACAACACACACACACCCATCCCCGAGGTAGAACTCGAACCTCCGACGGGGGGAAGCCGCGCGAACCGTGACAGGAAGCTTGAGACCGCGCGGCCATCAAGAGCGGCTTGCTTAGAATCATTTTTACCAGTATAAATACGTTCCTCACTTTCAAGCATTTGTGTTTTCCTTCGCATAAAAAACAGGCGAAATTACGAGTGAAGCACATCCGAGCCAAACACGTGCTCTTGTTACCAAGAGAAATTTTGTTGAGTATAGTACGAGGCGCATTCAAGTTCTATGGCCTCCGATTTTTTTTTCTAATTAACTACTCACTCGAAATCGATGAAACTGGCGTTACTCCTCGACGTAATCGCCCTGCAGACGTACACATTTTTCACAACGCTGACGCCATGATTCCATGGCAGCGGCGAAGGCTTCTTTAGGAGTCTGTTTTGACCACTGGAAAATCGCTGAGGCAATAGCAGCACGGCTGGTGAATGTGCGGCCACGGAGAGTGTCTTTCATTGTTGGAAAAAGCTAAAAGTCACTAGGAGCCAGGTCAGGTGAGTAGGGAGCGTGAGGAATCACTTCAAAGTTGTTATCACGAAGAAACTGTTGCGTAACGTTAGCTCGATGTGCGGGTGCGTTGTCTTGGTGAAACAGCACACGCGCAGCCCTTCCCGGACGTTTTTGTTGCAGGGCAGGAAGGAGTTTGTTCTTCAAAACATTTTCGTAGGATGCACCTGTTACCGTAGTGCCCTTTGGAACGCAATGGGTAAGGATTACACCCTCGCTGTCCCAGAACATGGACACCATCATTTTTTCAGCACTGGCGGTTACCCGAAATTTTTTTGGTGGCGGTGAATCTGTGTGCTTCCATTGAGCTGACTGGCGCTTTGTTTCTGGATTGAAAAATGGCATCCACATCTCATCCATTGTCACAACCGACGAAAAGAAAGTCCCATTCATGCTGTCATTGCGCGTCAACATTGCTTGGCAACATGCTACATGGGCAGCCATGTGGTCGTCCGTCAGCATTCGTGGCAACCACCTGGATGACGCTTTACGCATTTTCAGGTCAACATGCAGGATTGTGTGCACAGAACCCACAGAAATGGCAACTCTGGAGGCGACGTGTTCAACAGTCATTCGGCGATCCCCCAAAACAATTCTCTCCACTTTCTCGATCATGTCGTCAGACCGGCTTGTGCGAGCCCGAGGTTGTTTCGGTTTGTTGTCACATGATGTTCTGCCTTCATTAAACTGTCGCACCCACGAACGCACTTTTGACACATCCATAACTCCATCACCACATGTCTCATTCAACTGTCGATGAATTTCAATTTTTTTCACACCACGCAACTCAGAAAACGAATGATTGCACGCTGTTCAAGTAAGGAAAACGTCGCCATTTTAAGTATTCAAAACAGTTCTCATTCTCGCCGCTGGCGGTAAAATTCCATCTGCCATATGGTGCTGCCATCTCTGGGACGTATTAACAATGAACGCGGCCTCATTTTAAAACAATGCGCATGTTTCTATCTCTTTCCACTCCGGAGAAAAAAAATCGGAGGCCTTTGAACTTGAATGCACCTCGTATTTTAGTTGATATCAAATGCGCGCAGTGATACTGTCCGAAACCAACAGGACTCTATTCCGTCAGTAACTATTATATAGTGTGTACATTTTAAGTTGACAAACCAGAATAACTCGAAAAATAAGCTTCACACGAAAAAACGTGTAGAACCCAAAGTTGATTATTTTCGAGGGTAACATCTGCTGGTGCTAAAATTAGCCCGCCATGGGGGTGGGGCGAGAGACAACTTCAAAATTTCAAATGGGAAGCCCCATTTTTATTGCAGAATCAGATTCTACATAAAACTAGAGTTTTACAAATGTTGACCCAAATATTAATTTCTTTCCGCAGATTCTGATAAATTTTGATTGTTTCATGGTCAACATTTGTAAAACTATAATTCCTCACGCTGAAACCCCACCCTATGGGAAGAAAAATGGTTCAAATGGCTCCGAGCACTATGCGACTTAACTTCTCAGGTCATCAGTCGCCTAGAACTTAGAACTAATTAAACCTAACTAACCTAAGGACATCACACACATCCATGCCCGAGGCAGGATTCGAACCTGCGACCGTAGCAGTCCCGTGGTTCCGGACTGAGCGCCTAGAACCGCTAGACCACCACGGCCGACCCTGTGGGAAGAGAGGGAGAGTTTTAGTTTTAGCGAATCAAAATTTAAGAAGTAAATAAGTATTTTTTATTTAGCCGTAACCATTTTGCACGCAAAAATGAGAACATAGATTTTCTTAAATTACAGCGCCAACTACCAAGAATCAAAACAAATGTTTAAGAGAAAATGTACCTAGTGTTTTATGTTGAATCTGATTCTGCAATAAAAAATTGGGGTTCCCATTTGAAATTTTAAAGTTGGCTCACGCCCCAATCCCATGGGGCTGGGGTGGCGGGCTAGTTTTAGCATCAGCAGATGTCCCCCTCGAAAATAATCGACTTTGGATTCTACACATTTTTTCGTGTGAGCTTATTTTTCGAGTTATTCTAGTTTGTCAACTTAAAATTTACTCCTTGAATATCGGTTGCATTCAAATGCTTGGATGCGCCATATCACCATGCAGTAAATCTCAGTTTTAAATATTTTATCATTTATGGGACACTTTGTATGAATGAATCTTAAAAACAGATTTCCTAAGGAACATTTAAAACCAATAAAGAAATTAGAGTGAATAAAAAGTTTCTACCCTCTTAATTACGATTAGCAACAGGACACCCGCTGACCTAGCCGCAGGCTCAGTGTGTTTATATGGTGGATGCAGCAGTGGCGGCCAACGCCCGCGTCCGCCGTACCGCTGTGACCAGTGAACAGGAAGTGCCGCGCGCGGCCAAGTGGCACAGGAAACACCTACGCGCATGCGCAAAGACCGAGCCCGGCGACACGTCACACTGCTGTGTATCCGGTCGCGCTGTCACCACTACACGAGTACTCAAACAGGCTCATGCAACAGCCGTAAGCCACGACAGATCAGTCGTGGGCTGCAAGGCCGTGTTCACACACGAAACTCAACCGTTTTAATTGGTGGGGGCTTTCTGCATCTGCTGCGCGGTAGCGTGCGTGAGCACTTAGCTTTTGATGGCGTCACTAGTGGTGCCAGTTTTAATCGTGAACTACGTAGCCTTCTCCCAGCACCGAATAGCTAGACAGTCTACAAGGTGTGTCACTATTATTGGGGCGAGTAGGGGACCACGAAACCAGCAGAAAATCAATAAACATAGGTCTGGATACCATAGGTTTCCACTAATGCCCAAATATTTGGATGATATTCCTTGCGGTGAAGAGATGCATGTGTGGTGATGCATGATGGTGCACGGGCACACTTTCATGTGACTGTTCGGAAATACATAGCACGAATGTTTGACAACAAGTGTTTCGACCGTAGCTCACCAATATGATGACCTTTCAGGTGCCCGTCTTGAACCCTTTGGATTATTTCGTATGGAAATATGTAGAAGCTTTGGGGTATTCCAGTCATGTTGGCAGTGTCGGGAAACTCAGCGAACGCATTTTCGTCTGTGCATTCCGAAGATGCCTGACTGTACATGCATTGATGAGGAGTTGTGCTGAATTACAAGTATAGCTATCACACCCAACAGACAAAAATTAACTGGTGAAATTGTAAACGATTTCTTTCAGAAAATCATTAAGTGGGCTCTCATTAAACCTTGACAAAACACAGCATATACAGTTCCACACAGTAAATGGAATGACACCATTAATAAATATAGACTTCGATTATAAATCGGTAGCTAAGATAGAATATTCAAAATTTCTAGGTGTATGCATTGACGAGGGGTTGAACTGGAAAAAACACACTGAGGATCTGCTGAAACGTTTCAGTTCAGCTACTTATGCTATTTGGGTCATTGAAAATTTTGGCGATATACATCTTAGTAAATTAGCTTACCATGCCTATTTTCATTCTCTGCTTTCGTATGGCATCATATTCTGGGGTAACTCATCATTGAGTAAAACAGTGTTCATTGCACAAAAGCGTGTAATTAGAATAATTGCTGGAGCTCATCCAAGATCATCCTGCAGACACTTATTTAAAGAGCTAGAGATCTTCACTGTAGCCTCACAATATATATGTATAAATATATATATATATATATATATATATATATATATATATATATATATATATATATATATATATATATTCACTTATGAAATTTGTTATTAACAATCCAAATGAATTCAAAAGTAATAGCAGTGTGCATGGCTACAACACTAGGAGAAAGGATGATCTTCACTACTCAAGGTTAAATCTAACTTTGGCTCAGAAGGGGGTAAATTATGCTGCCACAAAAGTCTTTGGTCACTTACCTAATAGCATCAAAAGTCTGACAGATAGCCATATAGCATTTAAAAGGAAATTAAAAGAATTTCTTAATGGCAACTCCTTCTACTCATTAGATGAATTTTAGGATATAGTAAGTGGGTAATTTCCCCAACCCCCACAAAAAAATTAAAAATATTAAGTGTCATGTAATATTTTGTGTAATGTAATATCTTGTATAGAGACCTTTTATTAACCTGACACGTTCCACATCATTGCAAAGTGTCATATTCATGATCTATGGAACTAGTACTAATCTAATCTAATCTAATTTAATCCTGTCTGGAACACTTGATATAACGTGTTTGTCATCAAGTGCCTTTCTGTGACTAGGATCTTCAGTCACTGTTACAAGGTGTTTGTGTTCAGTCATAGTACACAGTCCAGTCACATTAACGTGACCACCTGCCAAAAGCCTGAATAAACACCTCTTGCTGAGTGGACGTGCAGGTAGTGAGACAATTAGATTCTGGAAACTACCGACAACGACCTGTAACCATGCCGACTCCTGTGGTATTATCAGCTGAACTGTGTTTCTCGTTACGGATTCAAGGCGAAAAAATCCTGATCCAGGTGGTCCAACACATTCTCGATTGGGTTCAAATCCAGAGAGTTTGGTGGCCACAGTAGTACGATAAACTCATCCCAATGTTCTTCGAACCACGCACATTCACTGCGAGCTGTGTGACACATAGCATTCTCCTTGCATCGTGCCATCGTGCTAACGAAAAAACAAACTGCGTGTGGAGTTGGACATGGTCCCCAAGGATAGACACATACTTACGTTGATCCACTGTACCTTCCAGAATAACACGGTCACACAGAGACTGCCATGAAGTCATTCGCCACATCACAACGATCCCTTCTCCTACCTGAACTCTTATGATGATTGAATGTATGTGGCATTTTTCTTCACTTAAGCTGTTATTTATTTGGTTTCACTACCATCTTCGGCTTATGAAGTCATTACTTAAATATCGTTACAGAAAGGCACACATATGTTACTGATACGAAATAAGAAGATAATGAAAAACCAAACCAACACCCTCAATCAGGTCTTGGAGGCCCAATGGTACTGACCGGCCGCCATGACATCCTCAGTTCATAGATGTCAATGGGTGAGGATACAGAAGTGCATGTGGTCAGTACACCGCTCTCAGGGCCATCATCAATTTTCGTGACCGGTGCCGCTACTTTTCAGTCAAGTAACTTCTCAATTGGCCTCAAAAGGGCTCAGTTCATCCCACTCAGCAGACCTGGATGGTGACCTATTCAATTGCTAGCCAAGACCGACAGCACTTAACTTCGGTGATCTGACGGAAACCGTTGTTACCACTGTGGCAAGGCCGTTGGTAATAAGAAGACAATGGTCTGAACGTAAATTAGCGGAAAAAAAGTTACGTTTTACAATTAACAAACGTCTAAATTGCCAGAATCTTCGCAATTTTTATCTCATATCGTATTTGTTTCCAATCTGTTCTAGGTGTTATGACAGTTCTTACATTTATGTGTGTTTGTTGTGTATTAGATGCGTGTCAAATGCACTTCAGTTATTTTCGTTCGATTCCACATGTTCTTTTAACCTAGTCCAAAAATTTTCACCTGCTTGGTCAATGTTTGTCATGCCGCAGTCGTCACACATAATTTTACATATTTCTGATTTATTTAATGGATCTGTTTTGTGGGTGGCACGCCTTATAATACTTTTAATATTCTTTTCTGCGTAAAACCTAATTTCGATTTCTGTATTTTTTCAAATTCTAGCTACTTTGTTTGAAATATTACCATAATATGAGAAAACCGCAAAATTACGAGGCCGCGTTCATTGTCAATACGTCCCAGAGATGGCAGCACCATATGGCAGATGGAATTTTACCGCCAGCGGCGAGAATGAGAACTGTTTTAAATACTTAAAATGGCGACGTTTTCCTTACTTGAACAGTGTGCAATCATTCGTTTTCCGAATTTGCGTGGTGTGAAACCAATTGAAATTCATCGACAGTTGAAGGAGACATGTGGTGATGGAGTTATGGATGTGTCGAAAGTGCGTTCGTGGGTGCGACAGTTTAATGAAGGCAGAACATCGTGTGACAACAAACCGAAACAACCTCGGGCTCGCACAAGCCGGTCTGACGACATGATCTAGAAAGCGGAGAGAATTGTTTTGGGGGATCACCGAATGACTGTTGAACAGATCGCCTCCAGAGTTGCCATTTCTGTGGGTTCTGTGCACACAATCCTGCATGACGACCTGAAAATGCGAAAAGTGTCATCCAGGTGGGTGCCACGAATGCTGACGGACGACCACATGGCTGCCCGTGTGGCATGTTGCCAAGCAATGTTGACGCGCAGCGACAGCATGAATGGGACTTTCTTTTCGTCGGTTGTGACAATGGATGAGACGTGGATGCCATTTTTCAATCCAGAAACAAAGCGCCAGTCAGCTCAATGGAAGCACACACATTCACCCCCACCAAAAAAACTTCGGGTAACCGCCAGTGCTGAAAAAATGGTGGAGTCCATGTTCTGGGACAGCGAGGGCGTAATACTTACCCATTGCGTTCCAAAGGGCACTACGGTAACAGGTGCATCCTACGAAAATGTTCCGAAGAACAAATTCCTTCCTGCACTGCAACAAAAACGTCCGGGAAGGGCTGCGCGTGTGCTGTTTCACTAAGACAACGCACCCACACATCGAGCTAACGTTACGCAACAGTTTCTTCGTGATAACAACTTTGAAGTGATTCCTCATGCTCCCTACTCACCTGACCTGGCTCCTAGTGACTTTTAGCTTTTTCCAACAATGAAAGACACTCTCCATGGCCGCACATTCACCAGCCGTGCTGCTATTGCCTCAGCGATTTTCCAGTGGTCAAAACAGACTCCTAAAGAAGCCTTCGCCGCTGCCATGGAATCATGGCGTCAGCGTTGTGAAAAATGTGTACGTCTGCAGGGCGATTACGTCGAGAAGTAACGCCAGTTTCATCGATTTTGGCTGAGTAGTTAATTAGAAAAAAAATCGGAGGCCTTAGAACTTGAATGCACCTCGTACTATTTAGTTTTGTCGTTTCTCTTTCCAGAGTAATGTCGTTGGTGGCTAACTTCTGTGCAGCTTTCAAGATTTGCTTGTACATTTCTTAAATCATTTTTTGATCAAAATCATTACCTTTGGCTAAGTTTTTAAGGGTTGTTGTTTCTTTGTCATTTTCGGCTTGATCCAGTTGATAATTTATCATTCTCCATAACACTGTATGGAAGTATGGTTTTAGTAGATTGCTGGTCGGATGATCTGTTAGTGATTAATGTGTCTGAAGTTGATGGGTTTCCAAAAATTCCACATTTGTACAGTAAATCGGTTTTCCTTCTTATTACATTTAAAAAGTTAATACAGTTTCTTACTTCTACCCCGCTCGTGAATTTTATCTTATCATGCATACTATTTAACCATGCATGTAAGTCGGCAACGTAGTCTTCTGTATCGTTCAACAGATAGCGTTTGCAGTAAACAAAACTTTCAGCTAACTGTTTAAATTTCTCCAAAAAACTTTACTTCAGTGTGGTGGATGAATATGCTGGGTAAGATGTTTGCCATGCAGTTCCCCACTGCCAAACCGTCTGGTTGTGATTATATGTCATTTTGAAAGCTAACATTGTAAACAGAGAGATTAAGTTGCAATAGTTGAATAAGCTCACAGATCTCACCTGAAAATAGTTTCTTGTGCTTCATTAACATACTTTCAATTATGTCCGTAGTGTCTTTAATTTGAAATTGTTCAAATGGTTCAAATGGCTCTGAGCAATATGGGACTTAACTTCTGAGGTCATCAGTCCCCTAGAACTTAGAACCACTTAAACCTATCTAACCTAGGGACATGACACACATCCATGCCCGAGGCAGGACTCGAACCTGCGACCGTAGCGGTCGCGCGGTTCCAGAATGAAGCGCCTAGAACCGCTTGGCCCCCCGGCCGGCTTTTGAAATTGTATAAAAGTTAGTAATGCCACGAGAAACAAGTTTACTCATTTTAGGAATATCAGTATTCTCGCTTTGCTCAGTCTGTTCGTGTTTATTTTTTATTGTGTGCTTCTTGTAATATATATAGAACTAATAAAGTAATTAATTAAGTTTTCATCTCACGTCGTAATATATCTACCAGACCTGGTAACATTAAACACTAACAATACTGATTGACTCTTGTAGTCATTCTATCTGTCGCAGATTACATACCCGCAAATGAAGTGTCTATGTACGAAGTTACATAGAAATTTGACTATGTCTTCTCGATATAAAACGGGATACTTTCGTGATGTCTGTTTTCTGTTCTGTCTGTTAATTTTTGGTTCATTTTTGTAAAGATTAATAAAAGATAACAAAAAATATACAAAAACAAAAATCGTTAAATTATTTATAAATTTATAAATCACAGAGCGCAGCAATCAGTAATCCTTTTTTTGCAGGTTTTATTTGGCAAAACCAGATTTCGGCTAGTGCCTAACCATTATCAATGCACTATTTTCTAGTCTCAATGCATGTGAGTTCCCTGTTGTTCGGGCTTCAGTCACAGTATTCAAAGAACTAACGGCCGAACAACTGGGAATTGATATGCATTGAGACTAGAAAGTAGTGCATTGATAATGGCAAGGTACTAGCTGAAATCTGGATTTGCCAAATACAGGCAACTTGCAAAAAAGGACACTGATTGCTGTGCTCTAAAACTTGTAAATAATATCACAGACACTGAGTGCACCCAGGTTCCTAATGGAAGGCAACCTGATGTCGTTAAAGTATCTTACTGCTGACGGTTTCCGTTTCATGTAAATATTTTTTTCTTTTTTGTACAAATTAAGATAACCCTAATGGCCGATACCACTTGTTAAATCTATTAAAATTGAATATATAACCTCTTTTCACTTTGTTTATAACGACATTTAGACAACATTACGCCTTGAAGGAAGTGGTGCCCAAACTGGTAATCGACCGTATTATATCGCAGTTGTGACTGCAACAATAATCGGTTTTAAATTTCCAACAACTGCTGTACACTCTATAGAGCTGTGTTTCGCTTGAAATGAATAAGTGCTGCGCGGAAAATTATTGATAACATGGTGCTTTTTTGACATTTTGACGATACTAATTATTTTTTAAATTTTATTATTGTCTGTGTTGTTAGTTATGATTTAAAATAATCGACTGTATTACATCACAGCTGTGACTGTAGTAATAATCAGTTTTAAATTTCCAACGACTGTTATCTCTCTATAGACCAGAGTATCACAAATTGGGATTTTTAACATTTTACTTTGATTTCTGTATTATTAATTATAATTTGAAGTTGAAGTAATAACTAAATAAAATATATTTTTCTCACTTTTTGAAATTTCATTAATCTTCAAAATAAATATAGTGGTCCATCAGAGTATCAGAATTTTCAGAGTGTTTCGTCAGAAGAGGAGTATGGGACCACTGCTATAGACGTTGTGTTTGCTGTTATAGAACAACGATCACTTTGTAATTCTTCATAGTAATTCTCAGAATAATAAAACGCATTTTCAATTAAATAGAATTAGTTGCAGTTGTACTAACTGTCCATTGAAAAGATCTTAACTGCAAACAAATTAGTCATATGACATAACACAGCGATTTTGCTGTCAAAAAACAAAAAAAAGGTAATAAAATGTTATCTTCAGAACACAACGTAATATGTAACACAAAAATGAAGCAGTGCGTGAATCGCAAAGGTTGCTACTGCTGATACCAATGCTGAGCTCTGTGCTCTACTGCACGTGTCTCTCGAGAAGAACATGGAATGAAGAACAAACCAGAATACTGCCTTCAGCAAAAGGAAATCTAAAAATGGATAAGGACGAAGCACTTAATCTCATTACAGAATCACCTCACCCGAACTCAAATGCAATTACGGATTAGTGCTGTTGCAGAACATAGCCGTTATCATGTATGTGCCGTCAGTATTCAGCTTCATGAACTGATTGTTAAACAAAACGTGTTATTTCTATAAGGGCGTCACTTGTTCTACAGACGCCAACCACAGTATCAATCAATGTCTGAAGCCTGCCTCATATTGTTTTGAATCCACTATCGCCGTCTGACTCATTGCCCTTATGGAGGAAGTGAATATGACGGCGACCGATCCCGGATTACTGTATTCAGTCAGCTTGAGGTGCTTAACTTTGGAATGTTACAAAAGCGTCTCAAGATGCGTAGCTAACTGGTGAGAACACATTAAGTCAAAATCCGTGATGCAAGTGAAAGACACAACAATGCTTACTGGATTAAGACATTCGCCAAAAGATGATACGTAAGAAACTTGTCGATAGGTCTATAAGAAACGAAAATATTACATAGCTGATATACGTAGAAGAATTTATCAGTCCCAGACATTTTCTGTGGGAATAAGAATGGGTGATTTAGAAGACCAGTCGAGATGCGCTTACATACCTGAGTTTTCGTCAAACCAAGAGTGTACGCGTGCGGCCCTATGGATACGGCTGTTGTCATCTTGGAGGACGTTTACAGCACATTCACCATGACTACGTGGTAGAAAGGTCAACACTTTGTGACCGAGAATGTTGAAATAAACGCCCTTGTTCATGTTCACGGCAACTTCAGTGAGTAAAACAACATTAGCACCTAACTAAACTTTAGAATGAAAGAGAATTTTTTTAACCGCTCGTATTTTTAAAATGATGGAAGATGAATTATATTCAGTACGAAAGCGTTTCATTAAACCCCGAACTAATAATTCAGTGAGAAAATTGGTACCGCTTGATTGTAACAACTTTTTATTTATATTTACAGAAAGATGAAGTAATTCTCAGTGCACTGCGAGTGTTATTTTCAACTCCTCGTCAGAAAATAAAGCTAATTATCCACATTGATGATAAGTGCTTGTTACAAAGCGTGCTTTCTCTGCGCGGTTCCTCTGCCTAGTGACACATGCTTCACTCGCACCCTGCAACCCCATTTTAAAATCAACCGAGTCAGAGGGTGCACACTATACCAACTGCTAGTGTACTACTAGATTCCTGGATTCCTTACCCCTGAAATGGTAGAAATTGGAAGAGTTTAGGCTGCCAATACTTTGGCCATTGCCACACGGCACCATAGTGGCCATTACATAATTACTGCTGTGTTGTGATCTCAATTAGATCGTTTATTGTAGCGAAGTGAATAATGAAGCAGTTTCTGGTTTATTGTGGGAACTACATAGAACTCGGAGAAGGCATTTTCATGACATATTTAAGCATATATGCATCAATTTTACTGTACAGATCGATGATAAAAAGCATATGTGAAGTAGGAGGACTATGTGAGGAACAAGGAAAATGTTGTTCATACATTCGTTTCACAAGCTGTAACCTCCACCACACTGTCCCGCGCGTTACTGCTAGTATTTTAAATAAATAAGTAATTATTGGTAAATTATGTCATCAGTATTACAGTTACACATAGTGATGATGATAATAGCGATTTCTTGAAAGTAGTTTAGTTTCAAGACCCAGACACTACTGCACCCTTTTTTTTCTACCCCTTAGAAAATTTCATTTTACCCCTTAGGGGGTAATTACACCTAGCACGGGAACCGCTGGTCTAGATTCTGTTGTCTGGCCGGATGAAGTCAGACAAGGTTGCCCGTTATCTACGATGTTATATGCAATAGCTTACATGCTCTCCTCGTTACCATATGTTGTGAGTATCAAGCAATTTCAGTAGGAGAGCCAGAATGAGATTTTCACTTAGCAGCGGTGTGTGCGCTGATATGAAACTTAATTTCAGTAGGAAGTGAACGCCTCATTTGCAGAGCTTACGCCGATGACTTGGGTGTACTCATGGAAAGTTCAAGAGATGTTGACATGTTATATGACGTCCTCCGGTGGTACGAAAAAGCTACGATGCAGTTGTTAATTCTAAAAAAACTCTGTTGTTGCCAGCTGGAACTATTACTTGGAATAGACAGCGGAATTGTTTTTCTGCCAAAGATCAATATCAAGTGTTAGCCGTCATGTCAAATAACGCACAAAAAATGAAGGATCTCAGGGCATGACACTACGTAAAATGAGAGCGATAGTAAAAATACACGCAGCGTAGAAATTTAGCTATTACAGTGGAAAAGCGTGGAACTTACCACAGTTCGTTCCGATGTCAAAAAAAAAAAACCAGGAAAGGCTATAACTTAACTTTGCGTTCTGCCTTACGGCAGGTCTTGTCATGGGGGAAGCCTCGTCAGAGGTCCGCCGCATGAGCGTCTAGGGAAGTGATTCCAGTGGTGGTGCCTTCCACTGACGATGATGAAATGATAATGAGGACAACACAACTTCCAGTCCCTGAGCGGAGAAAATCTCCAACCCAGCCGGGAATCGAACCCGGGTACTTAGCTTGACAATCGGCCGCGCTGACCAGTCAGCTACCGGGGCGGACAGGGATGGCTATAAAGCAAGTTATATGATGTGCCAACACCGAAAAAGGTGCGAATGTTATGTGCGAGTTGAATAACACCCGAAAGAAAAACTTTTCTGGCAGTATCACATGGTCGTAAGAGCCTTCTACTTATTGCACTCAAGAAGAAAACGCCTGAAGCATAACTTTTCTCTTCATTTTTACTAACCATCTTAAAGATTCACTATATTTTATTAATCCCGTTACTAAACTTTTTGGACTGACCAGGAATTCCCGTCACTAAAAACTACTCTGTGACCTCCACATGTGCATGGATGATAGAAAAGGAAAAATGTCTCAGTATGAGACCATGAACCGACCGACTATGCAGGATAACTCTGTCTGTTCAAATGTTTAAATGTGTGTGAAATCTTAAGGGACTTAACTGCTAAGGTCATTAGCCCTAAGCTTACACACTACTTAACCTAAATTATCCTAAGGACAAACACGCACACCCATGCCCAAAGGAGGACTCGAACCTCCGCCGGGACCAGCCGCACAGTCCATGACTGTAGCGCCATAGACCGCTCGGCTAATCCCGCGCTAACTCTGTCTATGTATAAAATTGTATGTGTCGTTGTGTAATTGTGTAATGAACTTGCTTGTCATGTACATAGTTGCTAATACTGCAGGCGTGGAGAAAGGAATCTCCACTAATACAATTCTTACGGCGTGATTTGTACAATTGCATGGTCAGTTCTGAAGTAACCATTTGTAAGAATGTATTCTCTCTTTACACATTGAAGTGTGCAGTCCATCAGACCTAATGAATTGGCATTGTACCCAAATTAGATGACATGATTTTTCGTGTACGGTAAATTAAATGGAAACTATACACGGTCCCGCAACAATAATGTGATCATCGTCTATGTTCGATATCAACTTCAATAACCACTGACAGATTGCAGGTGGCACAACTAGCAATGGAGGGTGTATAAAGCGTACCCAGGGGATCCAGGAAGCAGTGGAGTTATCGTAATGCTGAAACGGAGTGACTGATCTGATGTCCAAAAGGGTACGATCATTGGCTGTCGCCGGCCGGGGTGGCCGAGCGGTTCTAGGCGCTACAGTCTGGAACCCCGCGACCGCTACGGTCGCAGGTTCGAATCCTGCCGCGGGCATGGATGTGTGTGTTGTCCTTAGGTTAGTTAGGTTTAAGTAGTTCTAAGTTCTAGTGGACTGATGACCTCAGAAGTTAGGTCGCATAGTGCTCAGAGCCATTTGAACCATTTTGGACCATTGGCTGTCGGGCCAAGGGTGGAAGCATATCCGAAACGGCGAAGTCCGTAAACTGCTCACGTGCCGCCAAGACTAAATTATACCTTGCAGGAAAAATGGCGCTACCCGAAACCGGCGACGGGGCAACTGTGGTGCACCAAGCGCTATAGATGACAGGGGTGAACGATGGCTGCGAAGATGTGTCCCAGCAGATACCACGTGCACCTGTTGAGGTACTGACTGCACGTATGAACCACGAGGCTACCAGCAGTGTCTTGTCAACCACCATTCAGCTAAAGTTGCGATCGCAGCAGGTGTTTGGTTCATACACCCATAATGGCTGCAGTTCATCGGCGGGGAAGGCTGGTATTTGCTGGTCGGTACCGCAACTGCACGTCCACTGAGCACCACTCAGGTGGCCTTTTCAGATGAATCACGTTTTACGCTCCGTCGACGTGAAACGCCTGAAAGCAAGCACCTTGCAACTATCGGCACAAGGGTCCTGGCTGAAGTCGCAACGATATCGTCTGGGGAATGTTTTCGTGACATTCCCTGGGTGGCACAATTCCGGAAGGCACAATGGATCAAGTGAGCTGCGTGGCTCGATTAGCGATATTCCCGCCACCGGTATGGGTCATCTTTCCGGCGGTGTGCGCAGAGCTCGCGCTGGCGCCACCTACCAGGCCGATCGGGAGCGAGAGGAAAAGCTGAGGAAGAGGGAGTGATTTTTCTTTTGGACGCAAACGGCGTTTTGGGAACTGTGGCGGACAGCTAAGGTCCGGTGTCAGCCAGCAAGCCACCATCAACCGAATCCGTTTCAGGCTATTAAACACACAATAACAACTGGCCTCTCAATAATCGGTAATAATTTAGGAAACTACAGATTTCAAAATTATACATGTGTCTCTCAGACGCACTATTAGTTTAAACAGAAACGTAACAATAATGTTATTACAATTCACAGATAAATATATCCAGGGAAATATTTTATTTATCAACAGCGACTGGCCATCTTAACTCTGTGATGTGATACAAATACAATAACCAGGCGGTACTTAAACAAAGGCCAGCAAACTGCTTTCGATGGCTGTTAAACCTTGACAGTAGGGATCTACAACGGAATGTCTCAGCACTCCAGGCCCTCGTAAATGTTAACGATCACCTGCATCCATTTATGTCCATTGTGCATTCCGACGGACTTGGGCAATTCCAGAAGGGCAGTACGACACCCCACACGTCTAGGATTTCTACAGAGCGGCTCCAGGAACACTCTTCTGCGCTTAAACACTTCCGCTGGCTACCAAACTCTCCATACATGAACATTATTGATCATATCTGGGATGTCTTGATACGTGCTGTTCAGAAGAAATCTTCACTCCCTTACGGATTTATGGACAGTCCTGTAGGATTCATGGTGTCAGTTCCCTCCGGCACTTCTTCAGACATTAGTCGAGTCAATGCCACGTCGTGTTTCGGCAGTTCTGCCTGCTCACTGGGGCGCTAGACGATATTAGGCAGGTATACCAGTTTCTTTGGCTTTTCAGTGTGCGGGCTTTCAAAACAAAAGAATGTGATCCTCAACTATGTACCCTCAGACTCAGAGTTGAAATATTAAAAGTTTTGGCTGGTTTGGTTGTCTAGGGGCTGCGATACGTAGTTGCCGCTTTACATACTAAATACTGCTGAATCTACAGTATACAATATGAATACACACATGAATCGAATGGTCGAAAATTACTATCACTCGACAATTGCAAATTTCGAATGTAACACAGAAATTTATAAATGAAAGATTTCAATTAAATAAAATCTGCAGGTACTATTTTAACGACTTTAAATGATGAATACCATAGCAGAAGTACCTTTAAGAATGTCATTTATTACTGTAAAACACCTACTGGTGTCGATGGTCCAGCAATTAAATAAAATATAAGTTGATTAACAGGGAAACAATAGATATTCTTGAAGGAGACGTAATTAGTTAAGAGCAACAACAGAGCTCGCGAGATATTCACTTCTAAACGCATACTATGGCTTCACTGCCGAAGCCACAGAAATGTCACCAGTGCACAAGTCTTGACTACGAGATATATCTCCCGCAACCACGCACAAACTGCTCAACACTCTCCAAGTATTTCTTGCGATCGTCCAACGCGCCTTCCTGTCCAGCACTGCCCGTGTCCTGTGTGACCCGATGTTCCTCCCCCACTTCCATACAGTCTCTCCATTGACTTAGGTAGTCGCCTACCGTAGTAACGAGCGCTGTGATTGGCTAGAGCGCTCCCGTCATGTCTCCAATCAAAAATGGTTCAAATGGCTCTGAGCACTATGGGACTTAACATCTTAGGTCATCAGTCCCCTAGAACTTAGAACTACTTAAACCTAACAAACCTAAGGACATCACACACATCCATGCCCGAGGCAGGATTCGAACCTGCGACCGTAGCGGTCGCGCGGTTCCAGACTGTAGCGCCTAGAACCGCTCGGCCAACCCGGCCGGCTGTGAAGCGCATGCCAGAGAGAATTTCCCATCGTGCGGTTCCGGACTGCAGCGCCTAGAACCGCAAGACCATGTCTCCAAGCCAACGCACACTCACAAATATATTGAAACAGATACGAAATACTGGATTTACATTTAAATAACTTGAAATTAAATAAATTCTCCTATGGCTGCACCATAAACATGCTCTAAACACACATTATTAAATACACACACAAATCAAATAAACATACATGAAAGGAACAGAAACAAAAGTAGGCCAATAACCTAATGTCTCTGCGCTTTCTAAAACACAGTAATTATTTGATCAATTTCTTCATGAATAGTTTATATCGGATATAAACAAAGACATAGACGAACAAATATATTTATAAGCATGCTGTTACCGTTTTTTCGTGTAACTGTGGAGTACTTATGGCCTGACATGATCAATAATAATCAGCCACTTTGACCTCCAATAACTCATGTACTATTCAAGTTACATGTCTATAATTCATACCAATTCAGGTTTACACTAATAGCTTTCTAAAGACAGGTCGATCGACAAAATCGGATGAACCATTTAGATTTTGGAAATTCGTTGCTGGGTGTTACTTGTATAATTTACAGTCAGATACTAAACTTTAAACTAATAAAGATATTGAAAATCTGATAACGCCATCAGAATCGTTGTGCAAATAATGGTATTGTAAATGTTTCTTATTAAGGTATCATGATTCCTCTAGCTATTATTAATTTCTACATGAGCTGTGAAATGTCTGCCATTATGGTTTCTCAAAGTCCTTTCATCTTTGGCACTCCCAGCTTACAAATCGCCTTTATCGACACAAAGCACAGTCCTAGACACAGCGTCAACATGGAATTCCCAGCCACGCGGTCCACCTGGACCACGCGCTGGGGCTACCCCTCTTGCTCCGGCTAACATTCGTCACCACGCGGTTGCTGACGAACCCCGGCTTGCCGAGCAGCCCTTGCGGCTACGCCAACTCTGAACTTACAATATTCTCAGGGCGCCACAACTCGCCCATTGCCTCACAAGTGTAATATTACACAGTAAAATAATACACAACTCTGTTGCAGTAGTGCAGCGTCAGATGCTAACTCTAGTTTTTAATGCAGGAATATATACAGATAGAAAAGATTTATAAATCTGTCACTCTTCAATACAATGTCTATTCAGAAGTCGTCGAGCCTTGGCCGCTATGTAAGTCTGTAAATATTGTGAAACGGCAAACACACACAATGGGCTCTGTGCACCAGTGTTTGAACTTAAATATAACCGCCGCTGGAGCTCCGGACAGGAGATGCTTGCATCTCATTGGCAGCGTCGTAACCGTTCATGGCAGCGCCCTCGTTCCGCGGTGGCGGCTGTATGAATCACGGCGTCGTATCTCTTGGTGCACATGTCTGAAGTGCGGCTGTACGGATGGTGGCTGATACAGCACCGCAATAGATAACTAAGTAAGAAAACGTTTTTCGCGCATTTGGCAAGATCTCTTGTTATCTGAGCACTATATGTCCAGTAAGTTTTCTTGTTTCGTTGCAGTGGCAGAGCGCTGCGGTCTTCTAGAACATTGTTTACGGATATCTACAATACTTGCATTTACATAAACCCCGGTACTGATGTGTGCGACGATACGTCGCACTGACAGAATTTTAGTAAATTGTCTTCCAGGTGTCTTTATACTTCAAAATGTTCTCGTATTTCCAATAACAAATACAGCCAAATTCATTTCTTCAAAGCATAGTACTACTTCAGCAATTATATATCAGATACGCCAATGAGAAAAAAGAAAAATCATTTATTTGTACACAGTTAGTACATTTCCTGACTGAACTGTTGTAACACATCACCAAGCTTTAGGGGATATGGCTTCTTTGTTGTGGATTTTAAACTGGGAGTGGATTTTATGGAAATCTGTTGTGGTACGAGAGATCATCGCTACAAGAATGTGGGCGCTGCTATAAAAGTCTCCTATAGCTTGTCCGTGTAGTATAGAGGCAGGACAGACCTCTCTAAACCAAGTAAGAATTCAAGTAGTTCTACAGTGCGCCGAAAATGAGCCAACAAGAGCTTCCAGCTTAGAAAAATACTGTATTCCAGCTATTTGGTCGAAAACTAACATTTTTGGGACTGTGGCTGCGTAGAAAAAACGTTGATTCTCACAAAGTAGAAATTAGCAACCAGAAACTATTAATTACACAATAGTCTCAGACTGACAAAAATAATTCACCCTGTAAAGCTGTACATAAATCAGCAACATACGTTTTCCGTAACTTTTCAGCCGCCGTAAAAACTTTAGCTACTGACAAAGTTCAGTTTAAGAGGAGGCTAAACGATTTATTTGTTCAAAGTGCCATTAATACTGAGGCACTACGGTTAATTTGCGATAATAAGAGTACGGAAATACAGCTTTCTGTTTTTCCATGGTTTGGTTTGGCAACTGGGTCAAATCTATGGAAATACAACAAATTAATAGCACTGAAAACGCGTTTATGAACAAATTGCACTTAGAACGTTTCCCATTTCCACCCTTTACCTTCAATAAGTATTTTGACTGATTTTATGTTTGATGATGCTCGGCTAGAGAAGCCTATGCCCCTTAGTTTATTAAGTTCACTTCCTATAAGAAAATATTTTTACAGGTTTTCGACCTATTCTGCATCCATGAGAGTCATTTTACTTGGGAGTGGTGGAAGGAACATCAACTTTTGTCTTTTTTTGTAGATACGTATTATGTATTCTTGTTCTTCCTTCTTGAGTATCCCCATACTTTGGATGTATGGAACAAAATCTATAATGCACAGAACTTGATTAATTTTGACTGGTTTCTCTCGCCAGACGCAAGTATACTGAGATCAATGCAAATTGTGGTGTATAACAAAAAATGTAACTTACGTCGATAAGAGCTCATAATGTGTATTGATAAAGTATATCGTATATCCATATTTATAGTCAAGTATGAACGTGGCTCATGCGATGTAACACCTTCCACCTTTGTACATCGATATGGTTCCTACTTCGCCACACAGGTGTGATAGAGTTCGCAGTCGTGCTCCAGATCACTCATCTGGCTAATGAGCTTACAATAAACATTGCAGATCCAGCTGCCACCGCTTTATGCCAACGATAGTGTCGATCAGTGCTTTTAACTTGTAACATATGACCACTGCGGCAATGAATGCAAGTTACTCTGTTTTAACTTGGGGTTTGGTGGTTAATTTTATCTTAAATAGTTATGTATTTTCATTTACGCAGATTTAACTTTGCTGGAGTCTCAACCGCCCTACCGGTCAAAATAGATCAAATAATACAACCACCTTAATTTCTTTCATAGTAATCGATGTTTTCGGAAAGTCTGAAAATGCTTCATTCACTATTTAAATAATGAAAGACCGCACGAGTCACGTATTTTTTCATGCCTGACACGACGCGTTCCGAGAATTTATTCTCAATGTCAAGTGCATTTCATTACATGAGATTTTGTGTGATATTGGTATGTGTGCTTTTCTATCTCCCTTGCAACTGTAGTCGTATTTTTGAGGTACTGCAATCGGACTGTCGGAAAAATAAGTGTTGGGATGTTTTTTACATGCGAATGCTAGAAATAGTGTTTCTTCTGTCTATTGCTCCATTGCGCAGAATACCACACACACGCGCGCGCGCGAGCGAAAGCAAACCGTTACTCACAACGTCTGTTTTAGAAATAAAAATATGTTACCTTCACGAAGAGTTTGTATGCAGTCAGAGATATTACATTTTCTGTGGATTGCATTATTTTATTTTACCATTACTAACTGTTTTGACTCTTAAATTGTCGACTATGCTTTGTATTCTATTTTGTTAGAAATGTTGAGTAGAATAACGAAGAAATGAACATATTCATGGAATTTTATACAGTTATTATATAAACAAGAAACGTTTGAAAAAATTAACTGATTCTCTATCTAGTTTGTCTCTGAGAACTTTTTTCCCTCGCTTTTTGTGGTGTACAAAAATTTCCAACTCCTCCATTAAATCTATTGCAAGCGATTTCTGTAAGCAATGGAGTATCTCAAGATCTGATTCTATAGTTCCAAATGGGTTTCCAGTGTTATATATGTGTGCAGATTTGGTGATTTAGTAAATTGGTTATGTGTGTAACAGCTGATACGATCAGCGTGTCTAGTTCTACAACTCCATCCCATCTAATGGCCTGAGCAAATTTTACATGTGATTCTGTATAGTCCGGAGTCGGAGCATTTATCTTTTTTTTATTGTTCAAATTATCACTAATTTACGTTGTAGTTCGTTGTTTGCGAAGAAAATTACTTTTGCTTTATGTGACATATGTAGGTTTGCCATTTTTTAGAAATATCACCTGCATAACGTATGATGGCCATACATTTGATTGTATTGTTGATTTCATCTAAATAGCTAGCAATGTGTGTCTGTGTGTGGAGAAGTGACAATTGCTTCACAAAAATCGTAAATAACTCCATTGATTAAAAAAGCTTACAGTTGTTATTTTGGGTGCAAACTAGGTGATCATGATAACCCTGGGCTCCACATGTGATCTGCAACACTTGTGCCAACAACCTCAGGAATTGGATGCATGGGAAAGGATGTTCAAAGCTCTTTGGAGTGCCCATAATCTGGCGTGAGCCGACTAACCATGTCAGTGACTGCTGCTTTTGTATGGTTCCTCGTATCCAGAAGGGAATATCTAAGAAGAAGAAGCGGACAATGATCTATCCTAACATCCCATGTGCCATACGTCCAGTTCCACATGGGGAAGGATTGCCAATACCTGAACCATCAACAGAGTACGAAATTACTTCTGATGGGGATTCTGAATGTCCTGAACAATATACATCACAAGATCCAGAGTTTCTTCCAAACATATCATCAACTGATGATCTCAAAATATGTTAAGTAATCTCATTAGAGATTTGGAGCTCTCTAAAGCAAAGGCTGAGATTTTAGCATCAAGATTGCAGCAGCGCAATTTTCTGGAAAGCAATGTAAATGTTTCATTCTACCGCAGAAGAGAGCAACAGTACACTCCTTTTTTTTTAACATGCATGCCATGTGTAGACATAAATGGTCTAATGAAGGCTCTCAGAATTAATTACAACCCAGATGAGAGGAGACTCTTTATTGATTCGCCAAAGGTGAGCTTAAAAGCAGTGCTTTTACATATTGGTAATGAGCTTCCTTCTATTCCAGTTGGGCATAGTGTGTATATAAAAGAGTCATACCAAAACATGAAAATGTTACCAGAAGCCATCAAGTATACGTATAATGACTCTAAGTGGCAGATTTGTGGTGACTTGAAAGCCCGCATCTCGTGGTCGTGCGGTAGCGTTCTCGCTTCCCACGCCCGGGTTCCCGGGTTCGATTCCCGGCGGGGTCAGGGATTTTCTCTGCCTCGTGATGGCTGGGTGTTGTGTGCTGTCCTTAGGTTAGTTAGGTTTAAGTAGTTCTAAGTTCTAGGGGACTTATGACCACAGCAGTTGAGTCCCATAGTGCTCAGAGCCATTTGAGCCATTTTTTGACTTGAAAGTGGTTGCACTGCTATGAGGTAAGCAGTTAGGATATACTAAACATTGCTGCTTTCTCTGTGGATGGCTTAGCCGAGCTCATGCATCTCATTACAGTAAACAGTAAACCACATCTCAAAGGCTTCGATTTTCTTCTGTTCCATTTTTACCATAGTCGATGTCTCACTACCACACAATGATGTGATACAAACATATATTCTCAGAAGTTTGTTCCTCAGATTAAGACATGTCTGATACTAGTAGGATGCTCTTTGTCAGCTATTTATGTCCTCCTCGCTCCGCCCGTGGTGTGATATTTTCCTGCGTAGGTAACAGAATTTCTTAACTTCGTCTATTTTTTGATGCCAAATTCTGATGTTCAGTTTCTCGCTGTTCTCATTTCTGCTACTTATCATTACTTTGGTCTTTTTTCGATTTACTCTCAGTCCTTATTCTGAGTTCATTACACTGTTCATTCCATTCAACAGGTCCTGTAATTCATCTTCACTTTCACTAGGATAACAATGCGATCAGCGAATCTTGTCATTGATATACTTTCACCCTGAATTCTAAACCCATTCTTCTACCTTTCTTTAATTACTCTCGTTGCTTCTTCGATGTATGGATTGCACAATAGGGGCGAAAACCGTCATTTCTGCCTACTTCCCTTCTAATTTGCGTACTCCGTACTTGGTCTTCCATTCTTATTGTACTCTCTTGTTTCACTCTTATTGTACCCTCTTGGTTCTTGTACATATTGTATATTACACGTCTTTCCCTACAGCTTACTCCTATTATTCTGAATATCTCGTGACATTTTACATTGTTGGGTGCTTTTTCCAGATCGACAAATCTTATGAACATTTCATGAATTTTCTTCAGTCTTGCTTCTAGTATCAACTGCATTGTCAGAACTGCCTTTTTGGCGCCTTTAGCTTTCCTAACCCAAACAGATCCTCAATTTTCTTTTCCATTCTTCTGTTATTTTACTTGTCAACAATTTGGATGCATGAGCTGTTAAGCTGATTTCGCGATAATTCTTGGAATCGTTGGCTCTCGCAAACTTCGGAATTGTGTGGCTGACGTTTTTCCGGAAGTATGACAGTATGTTGCCAGTCACGTACATTTTACAAACCAACATGAATAGTTGTTTTGATGACATTTCCCCCAAAGATTTTAGAAATTTCAATGGAATGTTATCCATGCCTTCTGCCTGATTTGAACGTAAGTCGTCCAATGCTTTTTTAAATTCTAATACTGCATGCCCTGTTTCTTCCCCGTCGACTCCTCTTTCTCCTTCTATCACATCATCAGGCACGTCTTCACCCTCGTACGTGCCTTCAGTGTACTCTTTCCACCTATCCGCCCTCTCCTTTGCATTTTACAAAAAAATGGTTCAAATGGCTCTGAGCACTATGTGACTTAACATCTATGGTCATCAGTCCCCTAGAACTTAGAACTACTTAAACCTAACTAACCTAAGGACAACACACAACACCCAGTCATCACGAGGCAGAGAAAATCCCTGACCCCGCCGGGAATCGAACCCGGGAACCCGGGCGTGGGAAGCGAGAACGCTACCGCACGACCACGAGCTGCGGACGTTGCATTTTACAGAGGAATTTCCATTGGACTCTTATTGTTATCACCCTTGTTTTTAATTTCACCGACGGTTGTTTTGACTTTTCTATGCCCTGAGTCTATCCTTCCGACAACCATTTAATTTTTTGATTTCTTCACTTTTTCATGCAGTCATTTCACCTTACTTTCGCTGGGCTTCCTTTTTATTTCTCTCCTAAGTGACTTGCATTTCTGTATTTCTGAATTTCCCTGAACATTTTTGTACTTCCTTCTTTCATCGATCAACTGAGGTATTCTTCTGTCAGGCATGGCTTCATCGTATTTATCTTCTTTGTACATACGGTTTTCTTTCGAATTTCTGTGACTGTTCTGTTTAGAGATGTACATTCCTCTTCAAGTGAATTGCGTATTGACCTGTTCATTATCACAGTATCTATAAGCTCAGAGAGCTTCAAGCGTATTTCTTCATTGTTATTACCTCCATACCCCACAACTTTGAGCACTGATTGTTGCTGACTACTGTCTTAAACTGCAGCCTATGCTTCATCATTACTACTGAGGCTATATCTGCTCCTGGATAAGCCTTATAAGTTAATCCAAAGTCTGATTTCGGAATCACTGCTTGACCTTGATGTAATCTAATTGAAATCTTCCCGCATCTCCTGGCCTTTCCAAGTATACCTCCTCCACTTGTCATTCTTCGTCAGTATTCGCTATTACTAGCTGAAATTTATTGTAGAACTCAATTAGCCTTTCTCCTTTTTCATTCCTAATACCAAATCCATATTCTCCCGTAACACTTTTTTCTGCTCCTTACCCTATAACCGCATTCCAATCCCCCGCGACTATTAGATTTTCATCTCCCTTTACATACTGATTTACCCGTTCAGTATCCTCATACACTTTTTCTACTTCTTCATCCTCTGCTTGCGTCGTCGACATGTATACTTGTACTATCGTTCTCGGCGATGATTTGTTTGACAACAACTGGTGAGATCAAGCCTACCACTGAACTGTTAACAGTAGCGCACTCTCTGTCCTACCTTCCAATTCATAACGAATCCTACTCCATTAATTCACTGAGTTCAGCATGTGAGTACTTTCTGTGCATTTCCAAATTGTTCTTTATTACTGCAACGACTTCTTTAACGTGGATATTGGAATATGGCTTTTTATGTATAATGGTATTAATGGGCCCCATTTGGAATGTTTATTTCTCTTATTTGAGTGGCTGGGGTGGTACTGTTTTTTTATAATTTCATATCCGAAACACTTTTTTAGAAACTGCTTCCGTTTGTGAGGTAATTTGTATGAGAGGCTGTTCGTACAGTTAACTATAGGATTCACTAGAGATGCTGTCTTGTGCACTTTCGGTTTGGACTCAATCTGGGCATTTTAGGGTTTATACAGATAATGTATTTCTTTTCATATTCCGTCAGTACGAAATGTGTTTTCTTTAGATGTTTCTCGATTTTGTTGTGGAATTGCTTTATTGCGTCGTTATTCAATTGTACTAAGTTATTTTTTCTGTGTAGAATTTAAGAATTTTTGAAGTGTATATAGTATCTTTCATATTGACAGCTGTGTGACTTGTGGCCAAGCGGTTCTAGGCGCTTCAGTCTGGAACCACGCGACCGCTACGGTCACAGGTTCGAATCCTGCCTCGGGCATGGATGTGTGTGATGTCCTTAGGTTAGTTAGGTTTAAGTAGTTCTAATTTCTAGGGGGCTGATGACTTCAGCTGTTAAGTCCCATAGTGCTCAGAGCCATTTTTGAACTGTGTGACTTACCTGCTTTTGAGGTCATTGCTTGATTTTCTCTTAGTTTTTTGTTTGTACTGCTCGCTGCTTTTAAATAATTTTGTGTCTACGGTTATCTTCATATCCCATTACTTTGTTCTCTAGGTTGAGGCCTACAGCAAATTTTTCGTGGCTGTTTAGTTTTACACCGTCTATTGCGTTCGTTGTTGCCACTATGAGATGTTGTAGTGTGTTCTTTTCCATTAAATTTCGAACATTTGTTTGACAAGTTTAACTCTTTTTCATTGAATACAATTTCTCTGTTGTTCACTACCCTGCTGTAGGGTGTGGGTGTTTTTTTAAAAATCGTTCCCTTGTTTATTGTTATGATGTTCTTTGGACTTCAGATTGTTCAGTTTCTTACAGTGTGTGTGACAGGTCATAAAGTATTCCTTGTAAACTACGTCACGAATTTTATCACATAGAAGGTACCACACATTAGGGTGCATGGAGTTGGTTATTTGCAAAAGTATGTCCAAAACGTGCCTATTTCAAATGTCTTTCATATTATATAACATTTCTATTTTTGTATTTAAACACACTGCTCCTGCTTTTCGCTTCATAGCTGAGGTGTTTCCTTCTATATTATACAGTTCTAGACTCTCTCATTTAACTGATGTTGAGATAATACCTAATAAGAAAACTATAATTTGTTCATTAAAATGATAAAGACATTACTCGTTGAAAAACCAAAGAACTTTTCTAAACTGTGTAAATACATCGAAACTTGTGTATTTCTGAAAGTAAAGATATACGGTACGCCAGAGGAACAGAAGAGTTTTGGCGAGCAAGTTGGCAACACTGGTGTTAACCTTGAACCGTTAGCTTTCTCCTCGCGGTCGTTCGGCAGTTGAACGTTACTTCTGGTTGGAGTAGGTCGTGATTAAAATGGCTGCGCCGATTCAGAATCCCGCCAAATGCGAAGTGCGCTCCGTCACATGTTTCCTTCATGCAAAAGGTCAGCGACCAGCGGATATTCAAAAAAGAAATTGTTTTTGTTTATGGGAACATTATAAATCGACAAAATGTAACGAAATGGTGTCGTCATTTCTCTGAAGGTAGGACCGATGTTCATGACGAACAAAGAACAGGTCGGCCACCTGTGATCTTTGATGCCCTTCTTCGGAGAACGGAGGAAGCAATTCGTGCGAATAGACGTCTCACATTGAAAGAATTTCATCAGATCATACTGGACATGTCAATGACAACTCTTTATGACGTTGTGACTGTCATGTTAGGGCACAGGAAATTGTGTGCGCGCTGGGTTTCAAAACTGTTAATGGAAGATCACAAAAAGAAAAGGATGGGCACTCGACTTCCTCACACGCTATGCTGAAGCAGGTGATGAGTTCCTTGATCACATTGTGACAGGTAACGTGACGTGGGTTTATCACGATACACCTGAATCCAAGCAACAATCAATGCAATGGCGCCATTCGAATTCACTAAAAGCCAAGAAATGCAAAACGTCGATTTCAGCGAAGAAAATCATGGCTTCTGTTTTTTGGGACAGACAAGGCATTCTTCTGTTGGAATGTATGCCTCCTGGAACGACAATTAATGCTGCTGCATATTGCCAGACTTTGAAACGTCTTCGAAGGGCAATTCAAAACAAACGCAGGGGAATGCTGACAAGTGGAGTCCGCTTGCTTCATGACAACGCTCGGCCTCACACAGCACTCGAAACCAAAGCACTACTCAAACAATTCAAATGGGACATATTGGACCATCCGCCATACAGCCCGGACCTTGCGCCCACCGACTTCCATGTCTTCTGTTACCTGAAGTCACATCTTGGTGGAAAATCATTCCACGACGATTAAGAGATCAAAGATGAAGTGGAAATGTGGTTCTGACAACAGGCAGCAACCTTCTGTGACTATGGGCTACAAAAGCTTGTGCACCGACTTAACAAATGTTTGGATAATGAGGGTGATTATGTCGAATAATAATAAATAATCCAGTTAATAAGATGTAACTGACGTTTGCTAAATAAATGTTCTATTTAAGGACTGTGAGCCATTGTATCTTTACTTTTCGAAATGCCCTCGTAAATTCGCTGAAAAAGAAGTTAGAGGTCTGTTCATTTGTCATCTTCCTTCCATGTTATCTTTATTGGGATCTCGCGCTGAGCAGATGTACGTTAGGTAACCTTGTAAGATTTCTGGCTAAATAATATATATTTCGTTATAATTTGTCGAGTTCGTTTAATAAGAATAACTATCCTCTCTCCTTATAACATACATAATCTGGATTGCATTTTTAATCCTTTACAGCAGCCAGGTAGAAAGTGAACCGTGGATTTATTTTCAAAGAATATTCTTAAAAATTTATTTTATTTACTAGCGAGTCATCAAGAACATCAATACATTTAAATCACACTATGTGAACGTGAAAGTAGTTTCCAGGGAGTAACTGATGAAATCATAATTAAATTGCTTTTAACAAAAGGGAATTTTATTCCTAAAAGCCTTTTTTTTTTTTAAGAAACAGTTTTAAAATTCTAATGAGAAAGCACCCTCTAAATATCAAGTTACAATTTATTCAGAGGAAGAAAGAAACAAATTTTTGACTGTATGTGCTTTTGGGCTGAGAACCTTGCCATCCCCTTTTGACATGGCCGTAGTCACGACTGCTCACAGCAACCTCTGAAAAACTACACTGCTGCAAATCTGCAACACACCAAATTACCTTAAACTAAAAGTTTTAACAATTCACACAAGCACACAAACTATGCACCCCATAGGAGGGATGGAAATGGTACAAACACTAAAATTAAATATTAACTTGCCACCGAAGGTGTAGCTTGATTTTAACTTCTAAGAAAAGTCTTACGGTAAAAGGGTGGCAACTTTATATACTAAAATGATCATTTAAGTAAAAGCCTATAAAATGGAATCTTATATAAAATTCTACAAATTTGCCCAAGCAAATTGAGATGCTCTACAGTACACAGATACCGCCCCTCAAGATGATAGGCAAGATCAAAAGATATTTCAGGTTTTAGGCCGTTACATTCCAAGCAATAAATCCGTTGTAAGTAGGCTGTTTATGTTAGGCTGTTTATGTTTTCTTATTGGCAACGTTACGTAGCGCTCTGTACGAAAATCACTGGCTGTGCTGTGTGCAGTCTGTGGCTAGTTTGCATTGTTGTCTGCCATTGTAGTGTTGAGCAGCGGCAGCTGGATGTGAACAGCGCGTAGCGTTGCGCAGTTGGAGGTGAGCCGCCAGCAGTGGTGGATGTGGGGAGAGAAATGGCGGAGTTTTGAAATTTGTAAAAATGGATGTCATGAACTGCTGTATATATTATGACTTTTGATGAATATTAAGGTAAATACATTGTTTGTTCTCTATTAAAATCTTTCATTTGCTAACTATGCCTACTAGTAGTTAGTGCCTTCCGTAGTTTGAATCTGTTATTTAGCTGGCAGTAGTGGCGCTCGCTGTTTTGCTGTAGCTTGAGTAACGAAGATTTTTGTGAGGTAAGTGATTTGTGAAAGGTATAGGTTAATGTTAGTCAGGGCCATTCTTTTGTAGGGATTTCTGAAGGTCAGATTGCGTTGCGCTAAAAATATTGGGTGTCAGTTTAAGCACAGTCATGTATAATTGTTGAAAGGGGACGTTTCACCGTTAACACACAGAAATCGACAAACATGACAGAGGCAGCTACTAACGTACGGCAGATTGATAAGGAGATTACCGTGCAACCCGAACCGCAGGTTGGTCTAACCCGCCCCTACTCCACAAGGGAAAAACGGACTACCCAATTCATAAATAACCACCTTCCCGCGGGTGGGCAAACGGAGAAGAATGGTGGGACGACCCCAAAACAAAGCGGCTGGTGATCTCACCAAGAAAACAGGTACAATTTAACAAGTAAATGAAACAACATATCACCAATCACTTAATTTCTAATAAACTGTGATTTTTGGAGAAGACCTAGCGCAGCACCCCCAAATCGCTCTCCCGAACCGTCCGCTGCCAGCCGCTTCAACGGACGCCGGAAGGCACGCCGATCTCCGTCTCACGGCGTCGCAGCTCGCATTGGCCAGACCGAAGTCGTTTGTTGACTCCTGTTGCTCTCGTGTCGACCGCGAAGCCACTACTCCTCGCTATACGGCGCGGCCCACTGGACTCACGTGGCGACCTCACATGCGCCGACGCTCAAGACGGACAAGTCGTCTTGTGTCTCACTGCGCGACCGACCAACCGATCGATCCAACCGCCAATGACCATTGCCTGAGCAACTCGAGCAAACTAGCGGCCTAACGCGCAGACTCAGATGCACGAACTAAGCCCCGACCGGGCGACTACTTGCTGAGTTCTCTTATGCCTCACAAATTCGGACGAGAGACAGACTAACAACCTGGGGACGAGAGACTCACCCAGACTGACCTCCTGGCGAGTTTTTTTTTCTTTATTGTGATTTCATTCCCCTGCCCCATAAGGGCAGGGGAGGGCTGTCAGCGGCACAATCCGTTGCTCTTCAGCCAATTGACACGACAACTAAAACAAGAATAAAATGATACATACACAAGGAGATAAAAAAGGGGAACATAAAACAGAGTAAGGGGAGAAAATGGAGGTAAAAATACACTGACATGTAGACGTTCATGGGGGACAGTTAAAAAAGTCACCAGAAAGTTAAAAAACACAGTTGGCGATTCTTAAAACACAGAGAAGACACTGAATGCGCATGCACAGGTTAAAAGTTGGCCACAGTATTAAAAACACTCTGAAACAACAAACTTAAAACCCACTTGGAGCACACACGACGAAGAATAAAACTACCAGGTGGGACCTGCCGAGGCAAATGTCAGAGAGGATGGAAAAGGAGGGGAGAGCATGGGGCAGCTGGGGAAGCGGCGGGATGAAGAGAGGAGGGGCAACCGTGGGTTCACGAAGAGGCAGGAGACACGTGGGGTGGGAGAGGAAGAGGGAAGACAGGGCAGGAGGGAGCGCAGAGACACTGAAAGGAGGCACAAGAGATGGAGGGGGAGTAGGAGGGGAAAGCCGCCCGGAAGGAGGGAGGGGGAGGAGAGGGAGCCTTGAGGAGGAGGCAGGAAGAGGGGGTTAGAGTTGGTAGGAAGGGTAGATGTCAGGGCGAAGCTCATCATCCGGGAGGGGTAGACGGTGGAAGTTGTGACGGGAAAGGAGATGGAGGGTGTGGAGATGGAGAGAAGGAGGGACACAACGGTAAAGGCGAGGCAACTGGTTGGGGATGGAG
The DNA here is from genome assembly GCF_023864275.1 of Schistocerca cancellata. NCBI lineage: Eukaryota > Metazoa > Arthropoda > Insecta > Orthoptera > Acrididae > Schistocerca > Schistocerca cancellata. Next base: position 244,058,435 of record NC_064626.1, on the reverse strand, counting down.
AGGCTCCTGGCGAGCTCATAGCGCCCCTTAAATGCACGTGAACAGGCAACCTTTCCCCTTTCCCACCAGAGGGAGACACCAAAGCTGCGATTGCCACAGCGGTCCCACCGCCAGAAACGGAGGACGACTGCTTCACACTAAGCGCTGCGGCGCGCTCTTCAAAACAGCAATATTTACCACGGCTCAGGAAGGCCAGTGACTGAGCACTATCAGTTTTCATTCGTTAACTGCTTCACTTTCCGAAGAGGAAACCCAAGAGATATTAAGTCCTATCATTTCCCGTGTCAGACAACGTTCTACTATGAGAATTGTGTGGATCTCATCAGTCTACGGTTTCGAACAACAGCGCCTGTCAGCCTATTCAAAGGCCTGTTGCAAATCCTAAAGCGAAAGTGAGTAAATGATAATGGACTCTTACAGGTAATGTGTATATCATTTCAGTAGAAATTCAATAAAGTTCACCATATGACACTCTCATAAACCTAAATATACCTTCATCAACATGGGTTCCTTCCATACTATGGTAATTCGTTTATGTAAAGTAACTCATTTTATTATTTGTTACCCTATGCCGCCACCATCAGATAAAATCAGTTGAGCCGTCTTATTGACAGACTGGAAGGAAACGCCACATCCAACCTTGTAAAGCGACTCCTCTATCTTAGTTTAATACTGTTTGGAATCAGACTCTGCAAGAGAGGCGCTCTGCATCGCGGTGTAGCTTGCTGTTCAGGTTTCGAGAGGGTGCGTTTCTGGATGAGGTATCGAATATATTGCTTTCCCCTACTTATACCTCCCGAGGAGATCACGAATGTAATATCAGAGAGATTCGAGCGCGCACGGAGGCTTTCCGGCAGTCATTCTTCCCGCGAACCATACGCGACTGGAACAGGAAAGGGAGGTAATGACAGTGGCACGTAAAGTGCCCTCCGCCACACAAAGTTGGGTGGCTTGCGGAGTATAAATGTAGATGTAGATCTAACTGCCAACAGTCTCTGTGCAGACATCAAATAAAATAGTTATGTAGACATATGAGCTTGATGAAGATGATAAAATTTCAAACAGCGTCGTGCTAAGCAAGAAAAAATACGTAATTGACACAGTGTTTCATTATATAAATACACCACATGTGTTCTTCGCAGGAATAAAAACGGCAGCTTGCGTTTACAAAAAGAAGAAAGTATATCTAATTTACTCCAATCAATAGGGCTCAGCTTAGTGGCACAGAATCATAGTATCACAGTGTATTAGCACTGTGTTGCAACGCTGAGGTTTGAAATATTTATTGAAATAGATTTACAGTTGCAGTAATAACGTAATAAAGAGGGCGGATCAAGTCAGCCAAAAAAATTAAGTATGACGTAACAGTGACGCGTAGCGGAAACTGCGCATTGCAATAGAGCACTAACAGAGGAGGTGCTGTTCGATCGTGTAGGAAAAGATGTATCCATGAGCACGTGTCTCTTCGTACAGATACAACTGGATTGAACAGCATTTTTTTTAGTCATCTGTCATCTGACTGTTTTAATGCAGCCCGTCACAAACTCCTCTCCTGTGCAATGTTTCCATCTCCGAGTGACACTTACGACCTATGTCCTCAATTATTTGCTGGATGTATTCGAATCTCTATCTTCCTCTACAGTTTTCACTCTCTACAGCTCCCTCTAGTACCATGGAAGTTATTCCCTGATGTCTTAACCGATGACCTATCATCCTGCCCCTTCTTTTTGTCAGTGTCTCCCACATAATCCTTTCCTCGCTGATTCTGCGGATAACCTCCTCATGCCTTGCTTTATCTTTCCGCCCAGTTTTCTATATTCTTCTGTAGAACCACATCTCAAATGCTTCTATTCTCTTCTGTTTCAGTTTTCCCATAGTCCTTACATCACTGCCATCCAATGCTGTGCTCCAGAAGTGCATTCGCAGAAATTTCTCCCTCACATTAATACTTACGTTTGATGCTAGTAGACGTCTCTTGTCCAGGAAAGCCGTTTTTGCGAGTACTAGTCTTTTTCGTATCTCCTCCTTCATAAATCCTATGAAAATGTCTTGAATTTTCTTCAGTCTTGCTTTAATTATCAACTACACGGTCATAATTGCCCCTCTGATAGCTTTACCTTTCCTAAAGCCCAGGTGATTGTCATCCAACAGATATTCAATTTTCTTTTCCATTCTTCTGTACATTACTTTTACCAGCAACGTGGACTTGTGAGGTGTTAAGCTGATTGTGCGATGGTTATCGAAGTAGTCGGCTCTCGCAACCTTGGGAACTGTGTGGAAGTTTTTCCGAAAATCTGATGGTATATCGCCAGTCTCATACATCCTACACACCAATATGAATAGTCATTTTGTTGCCACTTTCCCCAGTTATTTTAGGAATTCCAATGGAATGTTATCAATTTCTTCTGCCTTCCAAATCCTGATTCTAGTACTGGAACTCCTGATCTTCCCTTTCGACTCCTCTTCCTTCTTCTGTCACATCATCAGGTAAGTCCTTCACATCATCGAGACCTTAAATGTACTCTTTACACCTACTCCTCTGTATTTAACAGTAGAATTCCCATTAAGTTTCCACCGTTCTTACAGTTTCATCCAAGGTTATTTTGATTTTTCTGTATGCTGAGTCAGTGGTTCAAAATGGTTCAAATGGCTCTGAGCACTATGAGACTTAACATCTGAGGTCATCAGTCCTCTAGTACTTAGAACTACTTAAACCTAACCAACCAAAGGACATCACACACATCCATGCCCGAGGCAGGATTCGAAACTGCGACCATAGCAGTCGCGCGGTTCCGGACTGAAGCGCCTTGAACCGCTCGGCCACCGCCGCCGGCTGAGTCAGTGGTCCTGACAGTTATTCCTTTTTCTGCGACAGTCTGGTTTCTGTTCGCAAAAGACATAAAATTCACACCTAGCGACAGCATGGTTTCTGTTCGCAACACGAGAAAGACGAACAACACTGAACAGTCACTGGAACACTGCACTAAAAAGTTGGCAAATGTGACATACCACAGCCGAGAGTAGGTGGGGGGAAACTGGACAGATGATGGGAAAATAAAAAAGGGGGGAAAGGAGAGTAAAAGTGAAGGGGGGGGGATTTAAGGAGAGGTGGGGAAATGTAAATAGGGACACAGGACGTGCATATTGTAATGAGAATAAAAGACTTTGATCCATAATTGTTTCTACATGCATGTAATTTGGGGCTGAGATTATTTCACTGTTCATTAATTATGTAAAGTAATTGAATTTACACTGATAATGTCTATCAGCTGATAGCAACATAACACTGATTTTAACTATGTAACGAAACCTATTGTGACGTTACACTCTCACACGATGTCTAATGACTACTGAGGTCGCTGAGATGGTGTACCTGGCAGTTGGTGGCAGCACAATGCACCTAAAATAAAAAACAGTGTGTTTTTGGAGGTGTCCGGATACTTTTGATCACATAGTGAATGCGACTTAAGATGGATTATATGAATTTCTAAAATCGAAGACACAAAATTCGTGTCTGCGCTACAAACTCAACTTTAATTTCAAAAAGGTGTCGTTTATTGTACGATAGAAAACCATACCCTAAGATCTTCCTGTTCCTGATAAGTGTCACATATCCTTCATCAAAAGCGTACTCTGACGTCTTGTAATAGCTCTGCTTTCACGAAAGACGCGGCGAATTGCGGCTGGCGCCACGTCCCGCCCGTTTGCCGTCCCACATGCTGGCGCCAGCGGCGTGAATGGGCTGACAGGGCGGGCCTGTGTTATCGCACGCCGCAGGTGTTTACCCGGGCCGCCACGCCGGGTCACGGGGTCACGGTTCGCCGGCCGAGGGTCAGCGGGTGAGCGCAGACACTTGTTGCTTCGCAGACAGCTGACACTGACGGCACGGCACAGCTGCTCGCGTTTCGCCAGCAGGGCCGGAGCTTAGCCGCGGATGGCACGGCCGCTGTCTTGTTGCGGGGATAAGTCTTATGACGGGAAATATCTGAAACTTTTCGCAGTTTATGAAACAAATCACCGAAAAGTTCTATTTTTTTCGCATCGTCTACATAAGCGCACTCTGCCAGCATGCAAGTCATATTTGTTTTGCTAGAAGCCCCAATTGTACTAAACCTCCAGAAATGTATCAGTTTAGCCAGTGAATCTGTAGAGGATGGTCTAACAGGCGTCAGTATGTGTTGAGTACATAGTTCCGCGTAGTCAGCGCGTACACAACTTTCCCCCTAGAGCGCGCCCCGCTAAGCACAACAGCACAGGCGCAGCGCTCGTCCGTCTCCGCACTACGAGATGGCGCTGCCATAGAGACGGACCAAATTCTGCTTCCGCCGAGCCGCGTATTAATATGTAATGCAGCCAATGAGATTGCTGCTAACATAGAACCTTTTCTCCTCGCGGATCACACTCGCGGAGTGATACATGAATGCACGAGGTATTATAACGAGTGTAAAGACCTCCGATTAGTCAGTCTGCGTTTGTCTTCACCAGTCTATACCAGTCTATAGTCAAGTTTCAGTCTGCGCCTAATAAGATTACAATATTCCTGTACATAGCCATGAAGATAAATGTATAGACACTTGTCAAGTATCAGAGATATATGTGAGAATAAGATTAACGTACCGATACCAAAGGAATTCAGATTGTCAATTGTAAATAGCACCCAGAACCAAATTAAGTAATTTTTATGCTTGTTATTATTTTAATAAATGTGTGTGAAAATTAATCAAGTTCTGTTTAAAGTTGGTCACCGTCAGTCTGCTACTCTAAGTGTGCAAATGGCATTTCTATCGTCTGACCTAACGGCAGAAGATAAACAGGCCACGATAAGACCACGAGACATATGGCTGCCACTCGCCTACATCGTTAGAGCGACAAGTCAATAAATCTGATGGTGTGTGTACTGAAGGTCTTACAGTACGCACACCACAATATGACTGCCATGCGTTTCCATCCGAATTTTGTGGAGATTCAGGCGTTTCGTCTGTGAACTATCTTGGTAAGTCGTCGTGTAGGATTCTTTCTATACGTTTTGTCGAGAAGTTCTCGAAATTTGTGCCCCTCGCAGAGCTATTATCAGCGCCGTCGAATTCTCTGTAAAGTGCAATTTCACTTCCTGTGATTCAAGTGATGAAGCAGCAAACCATATTATTCGGAATAATGGTCAAAAGGGATGCCATTATGATGTATTTATTTTCTAAACACCGTAAATTGATAATATCGGCACGCTTAATAATGATTAACTGAAAACTAACAATTTCCTATTAGCATGCTCTTAGGACAGAAATTGATCAGAAGGCATTATTATACGAGGTGTGACTGGAAAGTGATAAGAATGGGTCCGCTACTGCTTACTGGTTTGGCGGTCAGGTACACGGAGGGTGGGGAGTGAGTCATTGTCTTGTCCTTGAACGCCCACTGACAGGAAACTGCGTTTCCTTTATTCAGTTCGTTGTGGCAGCTGGTTGAGTGCCGGTCTGTTAGGGCTTGTTACTTGATTCTGTCTGCGTGAAAATGGACGTGAAAACGGACCAACGAGTTTGTGTGATATTTTTTTATAAAACCGGGAGATCAGCTTCTGAGACTTACGAATTATTAAAAACAGCTTTTGGAGATAATTGTATGACCCAGTCAAATGTTTTGTCTGGTTCAACAGATTCCAAATGACCGCGAATCATTTGAAGATGAACCACGGTCCGGCTGTCCTTCCACTCAAAAACGAATGAAAGTGTTGTGTAAGTTCGCGACTTAGTGCGGTCTGATCGTAAACTTACAATTAGGGAGATGGCTGATGAACTTAAGTTTCTATGTAGTTCAGACAATTTTAACTGAAGATCTGAACATGCGACGAGTGTCCACAAAATTCATTCCAAAAGTGTTGTCAAATGACCAGAGACAATACCGACTTGAAGTGTGTCAAGAACTGATTAATTGGACAAAAAATGACTCAGATTTGTTAAATAGGGTAGTTACAGGTGACGAATCGTGGGTATATGCATATGATCCTGAACCCAAAGTGCAGTCTTAGCAGTGGAAGACCTCAGGTTCACCACGACCGAAAAAATCACGGCAAAGTCGGTCGAAAGTGAAAACAATGTTGGTGATCTTTTTCGATTCTACCGGTATTGTGCATCATGAATTTACCCCTGCAGGACAGATAATTAACCAGGAATACTAAATGTGTCCTTGAGCATTTGTGCGAAAAGGTGCGGAAGAAAAGGCCTGCATTGCGGAAGGACATGAGTTAGGTGCTACACCATGACAATGCACTATGCTGTGGCTCATCGTGCCATCTCCATCACTGAATTTTTTACCAAATTCAAAATTCCTGTGCTTCCACAACTGCCATATTCCCCTGATTAGGCCCCTGCAGACATCTACCTGTTTCCTAAACTGAAATTTTCACTGAAAGGGAAGCGATTTCACTCGATTGAAGACATCCAGGCAAATACGGAGAGCGTCCTTAACACACTTTAGGAAAAAAATTTCCGGTATGTTTCCAAAAATGGAAACACCGTTGGAGTCAATGTGTTCAGTCAGAAGGGGACTATTTTGAAGGAGATGCATCACAATAGCATGATAAGTACCACCATTGTACAATTACAAGCCCATTCTTAAGACTTTCCAATCACACCTCAATCTGCGACTGCCCACATTGGCGGGTTACCTGTACCTCGTACTTAATTCATGATACTTCGTAGACACTCGTATATTTTGATTAACGTCAACATTATTCATTTATTTTTTAAGATCACCGATTTCTGGTGTTGTAATGTTGTCGTCAGAGAGTACCAATGCCCTTTGGGCTTCTCATAATATCTGCATTGGAAAAAGCGACTTTTATTAGCAAACATTTATAAAGCAAGAGTATTTGCTTCACGCCAGAATAACTGTGCTTTCCGTAAGTACCTCGCTACTGACGTAACGGACGTTCTTATGTCTAGCCACTGTGTCTCACAAACCTGTCCACTGCCAACGCCATAATTATGGTCCGTCTGCTCCTTCAACCAACGTGGGAACTGAAATCTCACACCCGGCTGTGGGCCTTCTGCAGTATCGCTTAACACACTGAATGCTACGTGATATCTGCAGACGCGAATCAAAATTATAAAACGGTAAAATTAGAAAAAAATGTCTTAAGTGACTCCTCCGTCTGTTCTTGGAATCTTGGTAGAACAATAGTTGTTGTTGTTGTTGTTGTTGTTGTGGTCCTCACTCCTGAGACTGGTTTGATGCAGCTCTCCATGCTACTCTATCCTGTGCAAGCTTCTTCATCTCCCAGTACCTACTGCAACTTACATCCTTCTGAATCTGCTTAGTGTATTCATCTCTTGGTCTCTCCCTACGATTTTTACCCTCCACGCTGCCCTCCAATACTAAATTGGTGATCCCTTGATGCCTCAGAACATGTCCTACCAACGGATCCCTTCTTCTGGTCAAGTTGTCCCACAAACCTCTCTTCTCCCCAATCCTATTCAATACTTCCTCATTGGTTATGTGATCTACCCATCTAATCTTCAGCATTCTTCTGTAGCACCACATTTCGAAAGCTTCTATTCTCTTCTTGTCCAAACTATTTACCGTCCATGTTTCACTTCCATACATGGCTACACTCCATACAAATACTTTCAGAAATGACTTCCTGAAGCTTAAATCTATACTCGATGTTAACAAATTTCTCTTCTTCAGAAACGCTTTACTTGCCATTGCCAGTCTACATTTTATATCCTCTCTACTTCGACCATCATCAGTTATTTTGCTCCCCAAATAGCAAAACTCCCTTACTACTTTAAGTGTCTCATTTCCTAATCTAATTCCCTCAGCATCACCCGACTTAATTCGACTACATTCCATTATCCTTGTTTTGCTTTTGTTGATGTTCATCTTATAACCTCCTTTCAAGACACTGTCCATTCCATTCAGCTGTTCTTCCAAGTCCTTTGCTGACTCTGACAGAATTACAATGTCATCGGCGAACCTCAAAGTTTTTATTTCTTCTCCATGGATTTTAATACCTACTCCGAATTTTTCTTTTGTTTCCTTTACTGCTTGCTCAATATACAGATTGAATAGCATCGGGGAGAGGCTACAGCCCTGTCTTACTCCCTTCCCAACCACTGCTTCCCTCGACTCTTATAACTGCCATCTGGTTTCTGTACAAACTGTAAATGGCCTTTCGCTCCCTGTATTTTACCCCTGCCACCTTTAGATTTTGAAAGAGAGTATTCCAGTCAACATCGTCAAAAGCTTTCTCTAAGTCTACAAATGCTAGAAACGTAGGTTTGCCTTTCCTTAATCTTTCTCCTAAGATAAGTCGTAAGGTCAGTATTGCCTCACGTGTTCCAGTATTTCTACGGAATCCAAACTGATCTTCCCCGAGGTCGGTTTCTACTAGCTTTTCTATTCGTCTGTAAAGAATTCGTGTTAGTATTCTGCAACTGTGGCTCATTAAACTGATTGTTCGGTAATTTTCACATCGGTCAACACCCGCTCTCTTTGGGATTGGAATTATTATATTCTTCCTGAAGTCTGAGGGTATTTCGCCTGTTTCATACATCTTGCTCACCAGATGGTAGAGTTTTGCCCGGACTGGCTCTCCCAACGCCGTCAGTAGTTCCAATGGAATGTTGTCTACTCCGGGGGCCTTGTTTCGACTCAGGTCTTTCAGTGCTCTGTCAAACTCTTCACGCACTATCGTATCTCCCATTTCATCTTCATCTACATCCTCTTCCATTTCCATAATATTGTCCTCAAGTACATCACCCTTGTATAGACCCTCTATATACTCCTTCCACCTTTCTGCTTTCCCTTCTTTGCTTACAACTGGGTTTCCATCTGAGCTCTTGATGTTCATACAAGTGGTTCTCTTATCTCCAAAAGTCTCTTTAATTTTCCTGTAGGCAGTATCTATCTTACCCCTAGTGAGATAAGCCTCTACATCCTTACATTTGTCCTCTAGCCATCCCCGCTTAGCCATTGTGCACTTCCTGTCGATCACATTTTTGAGACATTTATATTCCTTTTTGCCTGATTCATTTACTGCATTTTTATATTTTCTCCTTCTTGGGTAACAGAAGAAATATTGAATTTAATTAAATTCAATATTTCTTCTGTTACCCAAGAATTTCTGCTAGCACTCGTCTTTTTACCTACTTGGTCCTCTGCTGCCTTAACTTCTTCATCCCTCAAAGCTACCCATTCTTCTTCTACTGTATTTCTTTCCCCCATTCCTGTCAATTGTTCCCTTATGCTCTTCCTGAAACTCTGTACAACCTCTGGTTCTTTCATTTTATCCTGGTCCCATCTCCTTAAATTCCCACCTTTTTGCAGTTTCTTCAGTTTTAATCTACAGGTCATAACCAATAGATTGTGGTCAGAGTCCATATCTGCCCCTGGAAATGTCTTACAATTTAGAACCTGGTTCCTAAATCTCTGTCTTACCATTATATAATCTATCTGATACCTTTTAGTATCTCCAGGGTTCTTCCATGTATACAACCTTCTATCATGATTCTTAAACCAAGTGTTAGCTATGATTAATTTGTGCTCTGTGCAAAATTCTACCAGGCGGCTTCCTCTTTCATTTCTTAGCCCCAATCCATATTCACCTACTACGTTTCCTTCTCTCCCTTTTCCTACACTCGAATTCCAGTCACCCATGACTATTAAATTTTCGTCTCCCTTCACTATCTGAATAGTTTCTTTTATTTCACCATACATTTCGTCAATTTCTTCGTCATCTGCAGAGCTAGTTGGCATATAAACTTGTACTACTGTAGTAGGTGTGGGCTTCGTATCTATCTTGGCCACAATAATGCGTTCACTATGCTGTTTGTAGTAGCTTACCCGCATTCCTATTTTCCTATTCATTATTAAACCTACTCCTGCATTACCCCTATTTGACTTTGTGTTTATAACCCTGTAGTCACCTGACCAAAAGTCTTGTTCCTCCTGCCACCGAACTTCACTAATTCCCACTATATCTAACTTTAACCTATCCATTTCCCTTTTTAAATTTTCTAACCTACCTGCCCGATTAAGGGATCTGACATTCCACGCTCCGATCCATAGAATGCCAGTTTTCTTTCTCCTGATAACGACGTCCTCTTGAGTAGTCCCCGCCCGGAGATCCGAATGGGGGACTATTTTACCTCCGGAATATTTTACCCAAGAGGACGCCATCATCATTTAATCATACAGTAAAGCTGCATGCCCTCGGGAAAAATTACGGCCGTAGCTTCCCCTTGCTTTCAGCCGTTCGCAGTACCAGCAAAGCAAGGCCGTTTTGGTTAACGTTGCAAGGCCAGGTCAGTCAATCATCCAGACTGTTGCCCCTGCAACTACTGAAAAAGCTGCTGCCCCTCTTCAGGAACCACACGTTTGTCTGGCCTCTCAGCAGATACCCCTCCGTTGTGGTTGCACCTACGGTACGGCGATCTGTATCGCTGAGGCACGCAATCCTCCCCACCAACGGCAAGGTCCATGGTTCATGGGAGGGGGGGGGGGGGGGGAGAACAATAGTATATTCAATGAAAAGCGTTAGTTTGCTTTTGTTTTACAGCTTACGAGACCATCTTCAGACATTTACTGACTATTGTCGCCAAAGAAGTTACGATGTTTGTTAATGGCATTGGAAAGTAAGTTACACATTTAGATTGAAGCAGAAACATACAATAAACAATATATTTTGACAGTGTAGTGGTAATCCAATGTAAAAAGCAAAAAGTTGAACAGTAAATAAATATAAACGGGGTGAACAGGAAAAACTTTAATACAAAACTGGAACAGCAAGCCTACATACCAGTTTATATTAATAAACAGAAGCATTAAAATCAAATAAATTTAAAATGTTTCAACACAAAGGGTGCCTTACTGTTTGCACATGCAATGTAGACTTGGTGAGCACTGTTTCGAGTAGCGCGTGTCTCCGATACACATTGGTCACACCCTAGGCTTTATATGGTCTGAGGTGCGATAAGCTACAACTACCGTTCACTTGTTGTGTTTGTGTAGGGAACGCTGACCAGCTCTCGATGCCTGCAGAATGCTGTTCGACCAGTCCTTTTGCCGTTCTTGCAGCGGAAAGCCTATGCACTGCTCCGACCGATAATGCTCGCCCAAAAATTGCCCGTGGAGCTCAATGTGGTCTGCAAGGCGTGCAGCAGCTGCCCTGGTCAATACGATAGCCGGATTTGTCTGCAATCGAGAACTTGTAGGAAGTGATGGGATGACAAATGAGTCGTGAGATTCTTCCACCCACAACTCTCACAGCGCTACGAGAACAGATGAAGTGGGTGTGGAATTACGTATCCCAAGACAGTACACGTCACCATTATGATCGACTGCATGCCAGAGTCAACGCATCCTTTGCCACCCGTGGACGTTACACTGCCTAGTAAGTGTGTTCAGCATAGGTCCATACCTTGAACCTCAGAACCGCTATCATTCCATGTATCCCACACATATCGTTGCACTTCAGGATAATTTTGTTGTACGTGATCACATTTTTTAAAATCTTCTGCCAGATGAGCTCAGAACACAGAAGGTTGGCTCTGGGACGGTGTGCTAGTCTGAATGTCAACAAGCCGTACCGCCAATGCGACAGACCTCGGAGTGAGGCAGACAGAAATGGAACATAACAAGACATTGTGCGATAATGCTACTTAACATCACCTCCTGAGGATCACTACAAAATCAAACGTAGGCAGCAAGAACCAAGTTCGGCGACGAAGGATGATTACTGAATTAGCGAGGCAAAGAGCACTGATGGGACCGATGAACGAGGGGAAATGTGCTCATACACCCAGACCCACCACCCGCAACCCGTCATAGGCCATAAGGCGCTCACACATTCAGTCATTCTGCCAGTCTGTCCATGTCGCTAAAACTAGAGACAATGACAGTCTATCGAGTTTCAGTGAAACGACAGGTCAGCCTGCTGCCTATTTGCTGAATTCAGCACCTAGATGCAGCTCACCTGAACAGTACCACAGCCGTTGCCTCCCACTGCTGCCTGTTGGGTCACTGAGGAGACTGAGGTGCAGAAAAATGGTTCAAATGGCTCTGACCACTATGGGACTTAACATCTGAGGTCATCAGTCCCCTAGAACTACTTAAACCTAGCTAACCTAAAGACATCTCACACACCCATGCCCGCGTCAGGATTCGAACCTGCGACCGTAGCGGTCGTGTGCTTCCAGACTGAAGAGCCTAGAACCTCTTGGCCACACTGGCCGGCACTGAGGTGCAGCCAGTCCTCTTATACGACTGGGTCATCACAGACGACCCAGTACACCAATCAGCAGAGGCACATGCTCGCAGCCTCCCAGTCGGCGTGTGAGCATCTGCTGTCTTGGTGGGTGACCAGGGCCTAGCGTTCACGACAGCTGAATCCTGGACCACAGTCGGTAATCTCCATCCGATTGCGAGATGGGCTGTCTTCGAGAACACTGTGGTGGGACTCGCATTCAGGAGGATGACGGTTCAATTCTGCGTCCGGCCATCATGATTTAGGTTTTGCGTGATTTCCCTAAAACGCTCCAGGAAAATGCTGGGATGGTTCCTTTGAAAGGACATGGCCGACTTCCTTTCCCACCCTTCCCTAAACCAGTGAGACTGATGACCTCGTTGTTTGGTCTGTTGTTGCTTGCACTCAAACAACCCAGTCGGCCGTTGTGGCCGAGCGGTTCTAGGATCTTCAGTTTGGAACCGCGCGACGGTCGCAGGTTCTAATCCTGCCTCGGGCATGGATGTGTGTGATGTCCTTAGGTTAGTTAGGTTTAAGTAGTTCTAAGTTCTAGGGGACTGATGACCTCAGATGTTAAGTCCCATAGTGCTCAGAGCCATTTGAACCATCACACAACCCAGCCCAACTGAGATGGGCCGCACTGTGTCACAGATCGTCTGGGCAGGCGACACCGTTGCCGCCAGCATAGCACATGGTCATGGCACTGACCTGCAGAGTGACGACATATCTCGCTGACGAGGCATCAGCACTTCTTTGCGGCATCCACGTTTATACCTCGCCGACGACCACCGCTGTGAAGACATAACTCTCTATACTGTGTTGCAAATGTCATTGTACACTTGCATCTCTGGACCTGAACTGGACCACTCGTCCACATCCCATGCTCAGCCTCCTGTTCAAAACGCGTCCCCTTGTCGCAACAGTATCATTTCTACAATAAATCATGAGTGATTTGGAAAAGTCTCAATGGGTCTCCTAACTTTTTCCAACAATGTAATACCATGATGGTAAGTACGGACAGTGTTCGGACCTTTTATGGCACTACCTCCAGCTTAGAAAGTCACACGTGAAGGTATAAAGTGGATGCCTTGACCTAGCCCTGCTAGTGCGAGCGGAATTGGGTCGCTTTCTGAATTCAGCAGAAAGTGGTCTACTTCATACTACCCTAGCACCACTATTCCCAATTCAAACAATCCAAACTATCATCTTTGTGCCATGTTGCACAACGGACGCTAACAACACCCTGCATATAACAAGTGCACAACGGCAGCAGGAATTGCTAAAACGCAAAGGTCGCCACCTGATAACGACCTGGAATGTGTTGGATGTGTCATAGCTCACCAGTGAAGCACTCACTCAAACCTGCCATCGTCTCTCTGCATGTTTGCTCCTCCCCAGTAACTCTACAGGCGCTCCCAATCAGTGGTAGCGTTAGCCAATCAGGAAGTGTCACATCCCCAACTTTTTCAAGTCTTTATAATTAATTTTATATCATCTGGCGGTTGTACAAGAAAAAAATCTCAGCAGATGACATGCTAGAACAAAGCCTCTCGTTGCTTACTTGCCAATAAGTAATCTGTTACCTTTACAGAAAAGAGCGGTAGCCACGCGGGGTAGCTACGCGGTCTAAGGGCGCCTTGCCACGGTTCGCGCGGCTCCTCCCGTCGGGAGTTCGAATCCTCCCCCTCGGGCATGGGTGTGTTTTGTCCTTGATTAAGTGGCGTGTAAGCCTAGGGGCAGATGACTTAAGTAGTTTGGTCCCATAGGAACTTACCATACATTTCCATATATATATATATATATATATATATATATATATATATATAGGGTGAGTCACCTAACATTACCGCTCGATATATTTCGTAAACCACATCAAATACTGACGAATCGATTTCATAGACCGAACGTGAGGAGAGGGGCTAGTGTAATTGGTTAATACAAACCATACAAAAACGCACGGAGGTATGTTTTTTAACACAAACCTACGTTTTTTTTATTGGAACCCTGTTAGTTTTGTTAGCACATCTGAACATATAAACAAGTACGTAATCAGTGTCGTTTGTATATATATATATATATATATATATATATATATATATATATATAGAGAGAGAGAGAGAGAGAGAGAGAGAGAGAGAGAGATAGCTTTAGGTAAAGTTCCGCAATCTGTATCTAGACAGGCCAATAAGCCCTGACCAATCGCCAAGTCATCCTGCGCCGATGGCGTCATTGGAGGCGGTATAGATGGGCACACAGTCAACAGATAGCTTTCCCAGTCGTTGTCTGGTTTATGGACCTTGGAACCGCTACTGCACGGTCAAGTAGCTCCTCAGTTGGCCGCACGAACCTAAAAGCAATCCATTCCAATTTGACTGAGTACAGCGCGCAAGCAGTCGTTTAATTTGTCTTTATTCCCGCACCACATTCTAGAACGTAACAGTAAGAGATGGTACAATGTGAAATTATCTCTGGCATGCGCTTCACAGTGGTTTGCATGGTATAAAAAATAGTGTCGGTTTTGATGTAGTCTCGCAGTAGCGTTCTCGCTTCCCGAGCACGTGGTCCCGGGTTCGATTCCCGGCAGGGTCAGTCATTTTCACCTGTCCCGAGATGACTGGGTGTAATGTCTTCTTCATCATAATCATTCATCCCCAAAATGGTTCAAATGGCTCTGAGCACTATGGGACTTAACATCTATAGTCATCAGTCCCCTAGAACTTACAACTACTTAAACCTAACTAACCTAAGGACGTCACACAACACCCAGTCATCACGAGGCAGAGAAAATCCCTGACCCCGCCGGGAATCGAACCCGGGAACCCTGGCGCGGGAAGCGAGAACGCTACCGCACGACCACGAGCTGCGGACATTCATCCCCATAATGGTCGGAGGAAGATAACGGCAAACCACCTCCATCAGGACCTTGCCTAGTACAGTGGTTCGGGTCTCCCGCATCGTTCCCCGACGCGATGTCAAGAAGCATAGGACTTCATTTCCAATACAGAATTAAATTTCTGTCTTTCAATTATACTTCTGTCTCTTAAAGAGTGAGAAAAATAATACTGGCTCGGAAAATATTTCATTTTAAACACCTTAAGATTAGGTAAATCGGCTTACAACAACCACACCTGGGGAGGATGACATAAGTTGAGTTGCCTGTTTTAAGGTGCATCTACTCAAATGGCTCTGAGCACTATGGGACTTAACTTCTGAGGTCATCAGTCCCCTAGAACTTAGAACTACTTAAACCTAATTAACCTAAGGACATCACACACATCCATGCCCGAGGCAGGATTCGAACCTGCGACCGTAGCGCTCGTGGGGTTCCAGACTGTAGCGCCTAGACCCGCTCGGCCACTTCGGCCGGCGATGCATCTACTTCTACATATGCATGATTACTGCGCAATTCACAGTTAAGTGCTTGTCAAAGGGTTTATCGGACCACATTCACTCGATTTCTCCGCTGTTCCACTCTCGAACGGCGCACGGCAAAAATGAACTTTCAAATTTTTTGTTCTAGGTTCTGACTTATTTTGTTACTGCGATCATGCTTCCCTACGTTGGTGGACATCAACAAATTATTTTCGCATTGGGAGGGGAAAGATGGTGACTGGAATTCTGGGAAAAGATTTGGCAGCAACGAAAACGTGTTTGTTTTAATGATAGCCAACTCAGCTTGCTTCTCATTTCCGTGAGGCTCTCTTCCAATATTTCGCGATAATACAAAACGAGCTGTCCTTATTTGAACTGTTTCGATATCCTCAGTCAATCTCATCTGATAAGGAGCCCATATCACACAGCAATAACCTAGCAGATGACTGTCTATTTGGTAGACCAGTTGCATCTTCCAAGTGTTCTGCCAATGAAACGCAGTCTTTGGTTCGTCTCTCCCGTAATATTGTCTATGTGGTAGTTCCAATTTAAGTTATTCGTGATTGTTATAGCTAGGGTATTTAGTTGAACTGACAGCCTTTAGATTTGTGTAATTTATCGTTTAGCTGAATCTTAAAGGATTATTTTTAGTACTCATGTGAATGATCTCACACTTCTCATCATATAGGGTCAAGGGCCACTTTTTGCACCATGCAGATGTCTAAATCATTTTGGACCGGTTTTGATTTTTTGATGCCTTTGCCAAACAGTAAACCTGCACATCATCTGCAGGCACTTTAATAGGGTTGCTGAGGTAGTCTCCTAAATCATTTACATAGATTATGAACAGCGTTGGACATATAACAATTCCTTGGGAAACGTCAGATATCACTCCTGTTTCATTCGATGACTTTCCGTCAGAAACTATTAAATCTGACCTTTCTGAGTGGAAATCAGAAATTCAGTTGCACAATTGAGGCGATTCTCCCCAGACACGCAGTTTGATTAGAAGCCGCTTGTCATGAACGGTATCTGAAAATATGTAATCAGTTTAAGATCCCCTCTCGATAGCCCGCATTACTTCTTGAGAATAAAGAGCTAGTTGCGTTACACACGAGCGATGTTTTCTGAAGCCATGGTAATTATGTGTCAATATATCGTTTTCTTCGAGGTATTCATAATGATCCAACACATGATATCCGTTAAAAAATCTTACTGCGAATCGACGTCACTGATGTGGGACTGTAATTCATCGGATTACTCTAATTACCTTTCTTGCGGTTTGGTGTGACCTGTGCAACTTTCCTGTCTTTAGGTAGCGATCTTTCGTCGAGCGAGTGGTTGTATATGAGTGCAAAGTAAGTATTATATTAGAATAATATGAAGTGAATCTAATTGGTATGCAATCCGGGCTGGAAGACTTATCTCTGTTAACCCTTTGTTGCCTGACGGTACTTAAAAGCACCAGTAAGTTGAGCCTGTCGGTACGTAACAGTAACTCTGCTCTACTGTTTCATAGATGTTATTGTGCAATACATAGACCTCTCTGGCGATCACAGCTTGAAATTGTTTTTCGCGCGCTGCTGTGAAAACAGAAGATTGTATGTGCTTGTTTCCATGGTGTTGCCTGAATTTGTGTGCAATTTATTGAAACTTCCGTTGAGTTTTCTATTGTACGTACTTACCTTCTTTGTTTTTTTATAATAGTTTCAAGCATTACGTTACAAGTGAATGAGATAAAGTGGAAAATATAAGGCGGACTTATTAGTACCGTCAGGTTGTGCGAACACTTTATTGTAGCAACAATGCGTTACCTCTCACTAGTTGTTCTGTCCACTTTTTCTCACACAGAAATCCGTAAATACATTTGCCGTGGAACAATTAGAACAAACAGGAAAGGCTTGCCAGGGAATTTACCTACAGAAAAATGTCTAAAGCGTGGGGAACCAAATCACAGAGAGTCATCTTTAGACCTAACAGTATTTCAATGGAGGGGAAATAAAGTAGTGTATTTTGTGTCAAACTTCCATGGCACTGAACAGAGCGTAGTGACAAGAAAACAGAAAGATGGAACTAGTATGACTATACCATGACCAGTTATTGTATGTGATTACAATAAAAAACATGGGTGGTGTGGATCATGCAGACAGATTATGTTGAACTTATGGTCTTGACAGGCGATCAAAGAAATGGTGGCACCGTCTCTTCTGGGGAGTAATAGAAATTGCTTTTGTCAATGCTTACGTCATTTTCAGTGATCTACATGGGGCACTGCCACTGCTGGAATTCAGGAGTGCTGTGGCACTAGGGCTAATGAATGAACAGCAAGTGCCAAATCTCAAAAAGAGAAACTCTGGTAAAGATGAAATAACTCCCCCAAAGAGAAGGAAGGATAACTTTTCTGTTCCGAAGGATGTACGTCTTGGCAACCGAGGAAACCATTTTGTAGTGTTCAGTTATAAAAGAGGACGATGCGAAATGTGTGCGAAAAATAAAATTCAGTCGAGACCACATTCACAATGTAGTACATGTAAAGTGTATTTGTGCTGCAATGAGAAAAAGAACTGTTTCCTACAATTTCATGAGGTATCACTAAATGTGTGATATGTACATATTGGCAAAAATGTATAGCTAAGTTACTATGTATTGTGAAGTTGCTCTAGAATAAATTTATGCGAAATTAAAAAAAAATTCAAAAATATCATATTTCTGTTAATTAATTTTCTAATGTAAAATAATATTTATGTGGAATAAAGTACAAGTTATAAAAATCGGAGCGTTTTTCTGCACATATTGTGATTCTGTCCATGGAGTCTGACGGTACTTCTGAGTACCAGGAGAGAAAAAAGTTGTGAAAAATAAAATAAAATTTTACAAAAAATCCTACCGTCATTTGAGGCCACAATAGCATAAATTCTGCAGAGAAAATGTTAAAAAGCAAATTTTTTCTTATGTCAGGAAACAAAGGGTTAAGTGATGAGTTACTTTGCCACACCGAGGATATCTACTTCTAAGTTTCTCATGTTGACAGCAGCTGTTGATTCGAATCTGGAACATTTACTTCGTCTTCTTTGGTGAAGGAACTTCGGAAAACCGTATTTAGTAACATCGGTAACATTACCACCGCTATCGCGCAGTGAAGATACTGATTGTGTCCTGTCGCTGGTGTGTTTTAGGTTAGGTATACACTTGAAAATTTTTCACTCTCAGAAAAAGCTTTTGCGATTAATAAGTGCCTTGTAAGCATCGCCGAAAATCAGCTCGCTGGCAGTGTCTTAGAATGGGGCAAATCTAGATAGTAACGTTCTACCAGTTTAGACCTCTCGTGCAGATAGCAACCCCCATCTTATGAGAGCTGCTTGCCGTCTCTCAGACGAGAAAAACTGAACCGGCATTGCCTGTAGAACTGACAGTATTCGGAGAGTACTGAGCAGCCACATTGTGTCCCAGATCTGTGCCGTATTTCATTGTTTGAACGTTACCACATGTTGGTAATATATTTTGCCATAGTCATGTACATATTAATTAAAAGTGCCCACGAAACTGCGTATTTTCAGCGATAATAACCTACATGGTATTATAACTCTTAAAAAAATAATGTAACTATTTATTTAGAGGAAACACTCTCCTAGTAAATTTGTTTGTCCTTTGATTTATCGTGATCTGTTACTGATTTTTAGTGAAGTTAGTTTTTACGTTAAGCTTTCAAAAAAATACAAAAGAGATATAATAAGCAAAATAATGAATTTCGTAGGTTGCCAATTACGTATTATACCTGGTTTTATCGAGCGTCAGGCTCCCTAAAAATTACTGTAAATGCAATAGCGTGGTATTACTCAGCTCAAGTTGACTGATCTGAAATTATTACTATCACAGAAAATAGATAAGTTTTAATAAAATTATTTCACTGGATTCCTTCAATTAATCTCACTGAATATTTTTACATAATTTCTTCCGCTCCGGCTATCAGACATTGAGCTGTGAAAAAATATTTAAAATGTACCGCGTAATGGCGGCTAATTGTTAACAGTCAGAGATCACTGTTACTCGCTCCGCAGCAGCTGGAAACATGCTAAATAATTTTCACTAAATATTCTTTTCATAAGATAAATGTGGCGTAGGTTCTTGAAATAACACACGGAGATCACTTTATACTAATATATTCTTACTAGGACACAGTTTACACTTAAATATTTGCAATTACGTTACGACAGAAACAAACGCTAGCGCAGCACAATAGCTTGCGTACCTTATCCCAGCTAACACCAGAACAAACAGAACAAAACAGACTAGACAGAAGAATGAGCATTGCATTGTGTTTTATACTCTTACAAAGATAATAATACTTTTTTAATTACTTACACCTTATAATCTCATACAATAAAAATAATGTCTTTTCTGCATCTATCGATCTATATTGTATATTTTCACAGTTGGTGTTATTACCTTTCGAAGATAAATCGATGTTTGCAGTTCATTTTGAGTCACATACAGTCATTTTTATTTATGTTTTACCTCGAGAATGGTTAATATTGCAAAAGGGACACTACAGTGGCCGTGGCATGGGCGTGAGCGAAGAAATCGTCCGTTTTATCTCCTAAAGGACCAGCACTAGCCCTTAACCCATTTCGAAAATTCTAGACTTAAACGAATCTACGCCCCAAATGAAACATATAAACGTGATAGACATACAATACAGAATTAACAAAATAAAAAAAGTGTAACTGAAGAGACTCGAGCCCACTTTAATGCGAAACTGTGAATAAAATTCCAGCCCGCTACCCGCTGCTCCACATCAACACTGCAGCGAAGTTTTCTGTAAACGTGTACCGGCCTTATCGCACAATTGAGACAACTGTTGCGATGGATACTCACTGTGAGTGAATATTAGCGATGCGTCGGGAAAAAAAAGAAAGAAGAAAGCTGCTGGGAGGTGGACCTAGGCACTAAGTTCTGCATTTAAGTAGATTTTACATAGAAAGGCCAGCTTTATGGAATATACAGTTACTGGACTACAGGAGCCGAGATAAGAAGCAAAGTTTGTTGGCTGAGATGGCTACCACTTTAACACCCGCACAGAAGAAAGTTATCGGAATATCCACAACTCAAGGAATCAAGAAACGTAGTTTTATAACATGGATTAATTAACAGAGACACAAGTGAAGTTATGTTTAAAAGTAATGCTTTTGGAACTCGGAAAATTGCCATTTACCTTCAAGTAAAATACCTGTATCTATAATTTTATATGGGGAGGTATTTATTGATTGTATTATTATATTGGGTGTCGAAAAATGCCAATTTACTATTGGTTCCTTAAGTTAATGCAAGTAAAAACGCTCAAATAAACGTATGTCCGGAATGCTTCATACATCAGTTATCCGCCTTTTTTGGCTTTTGAACGTCTATAGGTATCAAGATGAAACTGGTGTAGTGTTATTTCATCGTAATTGTTACTTTACCAGATATTACAGAGAATAAAAGGACATGATACTAGAAATATTAGTGTCACCGAGCGAGGTGGCGCAGTGGTTAGTACACTGGACTCGCATTCGGGAGGACGACGGTTCAAACCCACGTCCGGCCATCCTGATTTAGGTTTTCTGCGATTTTCCTACATCGCTTCAGGCAAATGCCTGGGTGTATCCTTTGAAACCATGGCCGACTTCCCTAACACGATGGGACCGTTGACCTCGCTGTTTGGTCCCTTCCCCCAAATCACCAGCCAACCTATTTCTCGACTCAAAAAACTTTACCAACAGCCGTACATTTTGATATATAAAAAATCCAAAATATATGGCTGTTGGTAAAGTTTTTTGAATCGAGAAATATATACCACCCGACGTCCCCTGCCCATAATGGGCCGACAGAGACTGAAACCAACCTATTGAAGTCACCGGCAGTCTGCCTTTAACACTAATTATGTATAATAGTATCTAGACTGACAGTTTTGGATCTAATTATAAATAGTATTTCTTCTAGCCTCACCGCTGTCATTCTCGAAAATTTTCGATGCTGTTGTGGGTTTTCTATCACAAGGTCTACAAAAAGATTCTTGCATGCTACAAAATTATCCCGCCGCCTCATACACTCTCTCACCCAACATCAACATGGTGATCTACGTTTCTTCTTTGTCACTGGAAGTATTAAAAGTGTAGATGTAGCCCAACGCTCTTCTATCGGAACCCATTCCTTCGCGCACAAAACTACGACAGAAAAATCTCAAGGAGCGTGATCTCTCAGCTCTCACAGACACTCTCACCTTGCTGTGTGTAAACACATCCGATATCTGCTCTCGTAAGACTCAGACACATACATCAATTACTCGTAAGGAAACACCAGGCAGTAACTACCAGCGAAAGCTAGCCCCTAGTCTGAACAGTTCTGCGGGTACTCTCTGAGAGTACCAAACTGTCTGAAAGAAAAAATCTCACTCAAACCAAGAGGTAGCGGGATAACAATTGAAACGTCCCTTAGAAAAATTAATAAATAACTGTGCTGGTAAACCCCTTACGTTATTTGATTTTCAAACAGCTGAGCAAAACTGAACGTACTAAGACATTTTCTTTACTTATTCTGATCATCACTAAACTGACACACAATATTTTTAGCGCAACGTAATCTTTATATAATCCCTACAAAAGAATGGCCCTGACTAACAATAACCTATACCTTTCATGAATCACTTACCTCACAAATATCTTCGTTACTCTAACTACTGCGATACAGCGAGCGCCAATGCTGCAAGCTAAATAAAAGATTTTAACTACTGAAGGCACAAACTACTGATAGGCATAGTTAGCAAATGAAAGATTTTGATAGAGAACAAACAATGTATTTACCTTAGTAGTGTTCAAAAGTCATTACATATATATATCAGTGCATGACATCTAGTCTTACAAATTTACTCTCTCTGATGGACACACGTCCAGATCATCCGCTCTCAAAACTCCGCCATCTCTCTCCCCACATCCACCACTGCTGGCGGCTCACCTCCAACTGCGCAACGCTACTCGCTGGTCACATCCAACTGCCCAACACTACAATAGCAAATATTGCAACAACGCCGACCAGCCTCAGACTGCACACAGCACAGTCAGTGATTTTCATACAGAGCGCTACGTGGCGTTACCAACATAAAAACCTAAACAGCCAAACAGCCTACTTACACAATTCCTCGTCAGACCTCGCATTTTTCAACCTGCGTTTTAACCTAGCCTTAGAAAGGAGTCGCCGGAAACGACGTTCGGATTCCGTGTTAAACTGTGGGTCCCCTTTCCTCGATTGTGTAAGGGGAGTACGTTAGGGACGCGCAAGTCGCCGAAGGGGCGTCCCATTAAAAAACTTGTACTGGGACAGTGAGCCACACGAAATTGTTAATTATTGTACGTGTATCCCAGCTCTTAAGTACGACCGGAATTTCTCTCTATCTACTACCAAATTTCGGGACAGAGTTTCGTTGAGGAAATTATTCAAAGCATCTCGCACTTGAAGTCTGCGATAAATTTCGAGCTTCTGTAAAGCTTCGCCAGTCTTGGGGATTTTGTGTTAGTTTTAATCTAGTATGGTTTTTTCGTTCAGTCTGTGTTCTGAATAAAACATTTTCCGGGGCAGTTTTATTTTTTCGCCCTGTAGAAGGGATGCAGGGTATATAGAACAGGAATTTACCGGGTGGGTTATAAATAAAGTGCAGCTACTCACAGAGGACCAGTGTGGGCCGTAATTACACTACTGGCCACTAAAATTGCTACACCAAGAAGAAATGCAGATGATAAACGGGTATTCATTGGACAAACATATTATACTAGAACTGACATGTGATTACGTTTTCACGCAATGTGGGTGCATAGATCCTGAGAAATCACTACCCAGAACAACCACCTATGGCCCTAATAATGGCCTTCATACGCCTGCGCATTGAGTCAAACAGAGCTTGGATGGCGCGTACAGGTACAGCTCCCCATGCAGCTTCAACACAAAACGCAGTTCATCAAGAGTAGTGACTGGCGTATTGTGACGAGCCAGTTGCTCGCCCATCATTGACCAGACGTTTTCAGTTGGTGAGGGATCTGGAGAATGTGCCGGCCAGGGCAGCTGTCGAACATTTTCTGTATCCAGAAAGGCCCGTGCAGGACCTGCAACATGCGGTCGTGCATTATCCTGCTGAAATGTAGGGTTTCGAAGGAATCGGATGAAGGGTAGAGCCACGGGTCGTAACACATCTGAAATGTAGCGTCCACTGTTCAAAGTGCCGTCAATGCGAACAAGAGGTGACCGGGACGTGTAACAAATGGCACCCCATACCATCACGCCGGGTGATATGCCAGTATGGCGATGACGAATACACGCTTCCAATGTGCGTTCACCGCGATGTCGCCAAACACGGATGCGACCATCATGATGCTGTAAACAGAACCTTGATTCATCCGAAAAAATGACGTTTTGCCATTTGTGCACCCAGGTCCGTCGTTGAGTACACCATCGCAGGCGCTCCTGTCTGTGATGCAGTGTTAAGGGTAACCGCAGCCATGGTCTCCGAGCTGATAGTACATGCTGCTGCAAATGTCGTCGAACTGTTCGTGCAGATGGTTGTTGCCGCCCGGAGTGGCCGAGCGGTTAAAGGCGCTACAGTCTGGAACCGCACGACCGCTTCGGTCGCAGGTTCGAATCCTGCCTCGGGCATGGATGTGTGTGATGTCCTTAGGTTAGTTAGGTTTAAGTAGTTCTAAGTTCTAGGGGACTTATGACCACAGCAGTTGAGTCCCATAGTGCTCAGAGCCATTTGAACCATTTTAGCAGATGGTTGTTGTCTTGCAGACGTCCCCATCTGTTGACTCAGGGATCGAGACGTGGCTGCACGATTCGTTACAGCCATGCGGATAAGATGCCTGTCATCTCGAATGCTAGTGATACGAGGCCGTTGGGATCCAGCACGGCGTTCCGTATTACCCTCCTGAACCCACCGATTCCTTATTCTGCTAACATTTATTGGATCTCGACCAACGCGAGCAGCAATGTCGCGATACGATAAACCGAAATCGCGATAGGCTACAATCCGACGTTTATCAAAGTCGGAAACGTGATGGTACGCATTTCTCCTCCTTACACGAGGCATCACAACAATGTTTCACCAAGCAACGCCGGTCAACTGCTGTTTGTGTATGAGAAATCGATTGCAAACTTTCCTCATGTCAGCACGTTGTAGGTGTCGCCACAGGCGCCAACCTTGTGTGAATGCTCTGAAAAGCTAATCATTTGCATATCACAGCATCTTCTTCCTGTCAGTTAAATTTCGCGTCTGTAGCACGTCATGTTCGTGGTGTAGCAATTTTAATGACCAGTAGTGTACATATATTCTAATGCTTTAAGGCGGAATCGCTTTATGCTGAAAAAAATAGTTCCTATTTCGGCCACCAGGCGCAAATCTGGCGCTGTGAATGCAAGTAATATGTATAAAAATTTTTTCATGTCTAATGGATTAGGAACGGAATGTGGGCAGAAAAAGTCAGACAAGTGAAAAAAGCGCAATGTTGATATCATTAATATCGCCAGTTACTCTGTTTGTTCAATATGGGCACCGGAAACGTCGACGAGAAGCCGTATAGAGCCAGATTATCACATATTGGCCAAAGTTTGAACTAATTTTTTCCCAGCGTAAATCGGTTCTGCATTAACGTATTAGCATTTACCAAGTTTTGTTGCCGTATGATACTCACAGCCCACTCTGAACTTTCGTGAGTAGCTGCTCTTTAATTGTAACCACCCGGTACGTTGCACGCTGTGGCAGTATGGTTGCAAGGCCGTGGAGTTCAGTCGTTGACAGCTGATACTAGCGGTCCCAGACCTCCGCGGCGGTGAGCCAACCACTTGCCGCTGACACTTACCAGCCGTCCAGCCAGTAATTGGCCTCCAGACCCGCATCCCGGTCACTCGCTGTTCGCCCAACTAGAGGCCTGATTTGTGAGTGCCGTTCTTAATTGAATAATAACGCTTGCCTCCCTGAGGCTGCAGGCTTCATGAACATTCCTTGTCCTTTAACACGCTATAGATTTCCCTACTGTTTACGTCTCTCTGCTGACTAACTCGGTTGTTTTCGTTAGCGTTCCCTAACGTCGTTCCCCTCGCTTTATTATCGAGACAGCTTTTATACGTCGTGGTATGGGAAAACTGAACCAAAACGTAAGGTAAGCAGAGCTCAAGGGCTGCAGGGAGTGAAAGCGTAGACCCAAATGAGATTACAGTTTCAAACACAATTTAATTTTATTAAACATTAAAAAAACACTTGTTCACTCTGTTCAAAATCACAATAAAATTTTTTAAAATCCTGGCCTGAAGGGCCACTGAACTTTCACAACTGTGATGTCAGAATGACAACCTTAAGATTCAACATAAGGAGATAATCATGGTCTAAAGGACCCAACACTTTTGATTAAGTATTATTATTGACCAACACAAGTTACTCAAAGGAATGACTTTTATCATTCGGCCAGAAGGGCCAATCAAATATAATCACAAATGCTGTTTTTATAATGCTACAAGAATGCAAAACCAACAGTTACTTTACTTCGTCCAAAGGAGCAGTAAAGACCAAAAGACAAATTCATATACCAAAGGTTTTTTTTAATGAAACAAGCTAACAAGATAAAATTAATAACCAAAAAGGGTATTGACGTCGCTACTCGGCCTGAAGGGCCTGAATATCAGTAGTAATAAATATTTGAGAATGGATGAAGTTCGTGAATTAGCACTTAAAACCATCCCGTACTCCTCACCACAAAGAAAAAAATTTACAATCATCTGTGCTAGGACGGCCTGCTTTAGCAATATGGCACAGACCAGCAGAACAACTAGAAACTTCAACGTGGCGAATCGTCCACATAGGGCATCACACCAACTCTCTATAACACATAAAATAAAAATTACTAAACATTGAAACACATGGTTCAAAATATAACGCCTATCTAGGCAGGAACTGTTAATGACGCCCACTGGCCTTCGTAAATCTTCGACTTAGTAAATGTGACGGCCAGTACTAAATTATAATACCACTCAACAAATTGTAAAATACAAGATCGTTATTGCACTTGGGTCAGAATAAAATTTCAACCACAGATAATATTTTAGGTTCAGTTATTAAGGCACAGAGAGTTAACACTCTTTTCTAGTGATAGTTTCACTTGACAATATAACAGCAGATCATTGAATCGGGATTTCGGGCACGCCTGAGTCTACTAAAATTGCGAAACACCATGGCACACGACCTTAGAGCAAGAGACACTCGACGACACGGGCAGAAATTGAGTGAGACACATCGAGTCAAGAAATTCTCACCGTTAGTCCAGAAGGCAGACAAGCATTCGGCGACAGGTTGCAACTAGCACCAACTCGAGTTATGTCAATCGCCCCAGTTCCGCCATAGCAACGCGGACACGCCGCGTCAACAGCTGCCACGCCGAGCATCCTTATCACACAGCCCGTCCAGAACGACTGCCGCCGTCCCGAGTATACACGCTCGTAGCAATCACGTGCGTTCACAGAAAGTTATACCACCTTTTCCGCAACATTTCGCTGCCACACAAACGGAAACTAAACTCCCCGTCAGCAACACTCGATACTCTCGTCGTCAGCTGGTCTCCCAGAACGCAGCGCCCTCCGAAATTTAAAAGCAAACGGACCAATCGCCGCAGAGCAAAGCCAAGGCTCCGGAAGACGACACACCACACCTAGGCAAAGATGAAGATGATACGATTCAAGCTTATTGAACGACAAATGTACGCTATCTGATCAGAACTGTCCGGAGACCCTATAGAATGTAGAATTGACCACTACACAGGATGTGTCAGAAGGAAAGGTAAATTTTTTGAGATATGATAGTATTAGTGACCCTGAATAAAAGAAAATAAATCGTATGGACACATGCGCTATTCCGAATTGTTTCCGAGATATTGTTCTTGTGCTCTTCAGTCCACAGACTGTTTGGTGCAGCTCTGCATGCTACTCCATCCTCTGCAAGCCGAATAACGACTGCAACTTACATCCTTCTGAATCGGCTTACTGTATTCAGCTTTTGGTCTCCCTCTACAATTTCTACTCTCCCCCTCTACCCCCACCCCCTACTTTCCTCCAACATTAAATTGGTGATTCTTTGAAGTCCCAAAATGTGTCCTATCAACAGATACCTCCTTTTAGTCAAGTTGTGCCACAAATTTCTTGTCTCCCAAATTCTGTTCAATATCTCTTCATTAGTTTCGTGATTTACCCGTCTAATCTTCAGCATCCTCTGTAGCACCACATTTCAAAAGCTTCTATTCTCTTCTTGTCTAAAATGTATATCGTCCATGTTTCACTTTCATACGTGGCTACACTCCATACAAACACCTTCAGAAAAGACTTTCTAAGACTTAAATCTATAATCTATATTAACAAATTTCTCTTCTCCATACACACTTTCCTTGTCGTTCTAGGTCTACATTTTATTTTCGTCTCTATTTCGGCCATCAAAAGTTATTTTGCTACCCAAATAGCGAAACATATCTACTGCTTTAAGTGTCTCGTTTCCGAATGTAATTACCTCAACATCACCTGATTCATTTCGACTACATTCCATAACATTGTCTTGCTGTTGTTGCTGTTCATCACATATCCTTCTTTCAAGACACTGTCAATTTCGTTCAATTGCTCTCCCAGGTCTTTTGCTGTCTCCCACAGATCACAATGTCATCGGCAAACCTAAAATTTATTTTTCTTGTTACAACCTTGTCTCACTCCTTTGTCAAACACTTCTTCCCTTCCGTGCCGCTCGACTCTTCTAACTGCCATCTGCTATCTGTACAAGTTGTAAATAGATTTTCGTTGCTGTTGTTGTTGTTGTGGTCTTCAGTCCTGAGACTGGTTTGATGCAGCTCTCCATGCTACCCGATCCTGTGCAAGCTTCTTCATCTCCCAGTACTTACTGCAACCCACATCCTTCTGAATCTGCTTAGTGTATTCATCTCTTGGTCTCCCTCTACGGTTTTTGCCCTCCACGCTGCCCTCCAATGCTAAATTTGTGATCCCTTGATGCCTCAGAACATGTCCTACTAACCGGCCCCTTCTTTTTGTCAAGTTGTGCCACATACTCCTGTTCTCCCCAATTCTATTCAATACTTCATCATTAGTTATGTGATCTACCCATCTAATCTTCAGCATTCTTCTGTAGCACCACATTTAGAAAGCTTCTATTCTCTTCTTGTCCACACTATTTATCGTCCACGTTTCACTTCCATACATGGCTACAGTCCGTACAAATACTTTCAGAAACGACTTCCTGACATTTAAATCTATACTCGATGTTAACAAATTTCTCTTCTTCAGAAACGCTTTCCTTGCCATTGCCAGTCTACATTTTATATCTTCTCTACTTCGACCATCATCAGTTATTTTGCTCCCCAAATAGCAAAACTCCTTTACTACTTTAAGTGTCTCATTTCCTAATCTAATTCCCTTGGAATCATCCGACTTAATTCGACTACATTCCATTATCCTCGTTTTGCTTTTGTTGATGTTCATCTTATATCCTCCTTTCAAGACACTGTCCATTCCGTTCAACTGCTCTTCCAAGACCTTTGCTGTCTCTGATACGATTACAATGTCATCGGCGAACCTCAAAGTTTTTATTTCTTCTCCATGGATTTTAATACCTACTCCGAAATTTTCCTCTGTTTCCTTTACTGCTTGCGTCAATATACAGATTGAATAACATCGGGGAGAGGCTACAACCCTGTCTCACTCCCTTCCCAACCACAGCTTCCCTTTCATGCCCCTCGACTCTTATAACTGCCATCTGGTTTCTGTACAAATTGTAAATAGCCTTTCGCTCCCTGTATTATACCCCTGCCACCTTTAGAATTTGAAAGAGAGTATTCCAGTCAACATTGTCAAAAGCTTTCTCTAAGTCTACAAATGCTAGAAACGTAGGTATGCCTTTGCTTAATCTTTCTTCTAAGACAAGTCGTAAGGTCAGTATTGCCTCACGTGTTCCAATATTTCTACGGAATCCAAACTGATCTTCCCCGAGGTCGGCTTCTACCAGTTTTTCCATTCGTCTGTAAAGAATTCGCGTTAGTATTTTGCAGCTATGACTTATTAAACTGATAGTTCGGTAATTTTCACATCTGTCAACACCAGCTTTCTTTGGGATTGGAATTATTATATTCTTCTTGAAGTCTGAGGGTATTTCGCCTGTCTCATACATCTTGCTCACCAGATGGTAGAGTTTTGTCAGGACTGGCTCTCCCAAGGCTGTCAGAAGTTCTAATGGAATGTTGTCTACTCCGGGGCCTTGTTTCGACTCAGGTCTTTCAGTGATCTGTCAAACTCTTCACACAGTATCATATATCCCATTTCATCTTCATCTACATCCTCTTCCATTTCCATAATATTGTCCTCAAGTACATCGCTCTTGTATAGACCCTCTATATACTCCTTCCACCTTTCTGCTTTCCCTTCTTTGCTTAGAACTGGGTTTCCATCTGAGCTCTTGATGTTCATACAAGTGGTCCTCTTTTCTCCAAAGGTCTCTTTAATTTTCCTGTAGGCAGTATCTATCTTACCCCTAGTGAGATACGCCTCTACATCCTTACATTTGTCCTCTAGCCATCCCTGCTTAGCCATTTTGCACTTCCTGTCGATCTCATTTTTGAGGCGTCTGTATTCCTTTTTGCCTGCTTCATTTACTGCATTTTTATATTTTCTCCTTTCATCAATTAAGTTCAATATTTCTTCTGTTACCCAACGAGTTCTACTATCCCTCGTCTTTTTACCTACTTGATCCTCTGCTACCTTCACTACTTCATCCCTCAGAGCTGCCCATTCTTCTTCTACTGTACTTCTTTCCCCCATTCCTGTCAATTGTTCCCTTAGGCTCTCCCTGAAACTCTGTACAACCTCTAGTTCTTTCAGTTTATCCAGGTCCCATCTCCTTAAATTCCCATATTTGTGCAGTTTCTTCAGTTTTAATATACAGTTCATAACCAATAGATTGTGATCAGAGTCCACATCTGCCCCTGGAAATGTCTTACAATTTAAACCTGGTTCCTAAATCTCTGTCTTACAATTATATAATCTATCTGCTACCTTCTAGTATCTCCAGGATTCTTCCATGTATACAACCTTCTTTTATGATTCTTGAAGCAAGTGTTAGCTATGATTATGTTATGCTCTGTGCAAAACTCTACCAGGCGGCTTCCTCTTTCATTTCTTAGCCCCAATCTATATTCACCTACTATGTTTCCTTCTCTCCATTTTCCTACTCTCGAATTCCAGTCACCCATGACTATTAAATTTTCGTCTCCCTTCACTACCTGAATAATTTCTTTTATCTCATCATACATTTCTTCAATTCCTTCATCATCTGCAGAGCCAGTTGGCATATAAACTTATACTACTGTAATAGGCGTGGGCTTCGTGTCTATCTTGGTCACAATAATGCGTTCACTATGCTGTTTGTAGTAGCTTACCCGCACTTCTATTTTTTTAATTCATTATTAAACCTACACCTGCATTACCCCTATTTGATTTTGTGTTTATAACCCTGTATTCTCCTGACCAAAAGTCTTGTTCCTCCTGCCACCGAACTTCACTAATTCCCACTATATCTAACTTTAACCTATCCATTTCCTTTTTTTAAATTTTGTAATCTACCTGCCCGGTTAAGGGATCTGACATTCCACGCTCCGATCCGTAGAACGCCAGTTTTCTTTTTCCTGATAACGACGTCCTCTTGAGTAGTCCCCGCCCAAAGATCCGAATGGGGGACTATTTTACCTCCGGAATATTTTACCCAAGAGGACGCCATCATCATTTATCCACACAGTAAAGCTGCATGCCCTCGGGAAAAATTACGGCCATAGTTTCCCCTTGCTTTCAGCCGTTCGTCGTACCTGCACAGCAAGGCCGTTTTGGTTAATGTTGCAAGGCGAGTTCAGTCAATCATCCAGACTGTTGCCCCTGCAACTACTGAAAAGGCTGATGCCCCTCTTCAGGAACCACACGTTTGTCTGGCCTCTCAACAGATACCCCTCCGTTGTGGTTGCACCTACGGTACGGTGAGCTGTATCGCTGAGGCACGCAAGCCTCCCCACCAACGGCAAGGTCCATGGTTCATGGGGAAGTAGAAAATAGATTTTCACTCCCTATATTTTACCCCTGCTTTCTTCAGAATTTCAAAAAGAGTATTCCAGTCAAATTTGACAAAAGCTTTCTCCAAGTCTACAAATGCTAAAAACATAGGCTTGCCTTTCCTTAATCTATCTTTTAAGATAAACAGTAGGGTCAGTATCGCTTCGCATGTCTATCGATTCTCTAGAGAATCGATAGAAATTAAAATGGCTGACGATCTTATGAACCGTGACACAGGGTACCAGCTAAGAGGAGCCTGGGATCCGGCTCTGGAATTGTTAAAGGAGCAACGGGGCCAGCTGCAACACTACACAAACAGAAGTACCAGAGACATGGAGATGGAAAACGAGCCCCTGACGGACTGCCAGGCGCACCAGACCGAAGATGGAACACCCAGAAGTGGGACTGGTGGGCGCGGACCGCAGAGGAAACATCCAGAGCCACAGCGGACGAAAAACGGAGCGGCCCTGTCACTGTCACTGTCACTTGTCCATACGGGTCTGCCCTGACCCGTGTTGGGAGCAGGCTAAGCATACACTGCTGTTCCTGCATAATCCTGTATCTGTGGAGTGGCTTCCTCACGGTACGAATTGGCGTGAGGTGTTTACTGGGGTGGAGTTGTCCTCTCTCTGCCACGAGATATTAAGCTGGTAACAGGTCAGGGCAATTCGTGGTTGGCCTGTGGTGAATAGGATGGCCCAAGTCCCTAATGAGCCAATTGTCGGACTGTACAGTCCACTCATAGAAGAGCCGCGCCGATTGTTTAAATCGGTCGCGGAGGAAGGGGATGCCGGTTTGGTGGTGTAGCCGAGCGGTCGAATAGAGCCGCGGTAGGCGCAGAGCGAGCTCGAGCGCCCTGTTCTGCACCCTCTGCAGCTTGTTGATGTGTGTGTCGGCTGCGTTGCCCCACGGCCGCATATTCCAGTACTGGACGAACCAGCGCCAGGTACAGCGTGATGCCGTGGTGGGGAGGCAAGGCAGACGACGGGTTGAGCAGAGGGTACAGAACGCGTAGGCGCCCTATTGCTCTGCCCCTGACGTCCTCGATGTGGGCTTTCCACGTTAGCTTCTGGTCGAGAATGACTCCCAGGTAGCGGCCAGTCCTGCTCCATGGGACAGGGCTTCCCATGACGGTGACTGGCGGAAGATCTGGTGGCAGTGGTCTTCGTGTGAACACCACTGCCTGGCTCTTCGCCACATTCTGTTTCAGGCGCCACTTCGTCGACCACGCACCAAGGGCCTCACATCCACGCTGGAGCAGGCGGCGCATCTCTACTGCCTTCATACTCCGCACGAATAGCGCCGTGTCGTCGGCGTAGAGTGCCAACTTCACTGGCGCCACGCACGGAGCGTCGGCCGTGAATAAGGAGTAGAGCAGAGGGCCGAGAACGGACCCCTGCGGCACTCCAGCACGGACCCCGTGCGACGTCAGGACCCCGTGCACAAAAACTTTGTACACGAGGCCGTCGTGCCACACGGAGTCGAATGCCCTGGAGACGTTGAGGAACACCGCCCCAAGGTATTCCCGCGTCTCCAGGGCGCGCATGGCCTCTTCCACCAGCCGCATCAGCTGATGGACCGTGGAGTGACCCCTCCGGAAGCCGAACTGCTCATCCGGTATCACTCCTTCTGCTGTCACGTGGCGAAGCAGGCGCCTGGCGTAGAGGCGCTCGAGCACTTTGGAGAGGGCCGGTAGCAGACTGATGGGTCTGTAATTGGCAGCATCACGTGGGTCCTTGTTCGCTTTCGGGATGGCCACCACCTCTGCATGTTTCCACACAGAGGGGTAGACACCCGAGCGAAGGACCTGGTTGAAGATACCCGCCAGCAGCGGATGGGCCCCTGGTGGAAGGTTCCTCAGCAGGTGGTTGGTGACCCCATCAGCACCTCCGACCTTTCTAGTATTAAGCGCCTTCAGCTGTGCGGCCACCTCCGCCTCGGAGATGGCTTCGATGACGTCCCCATCGTCCCTTGCCTCCAGGAACACTGGGAGTTGCTCGGCTACCCACTGGATGTGGTCTTCATCCAGATTGTCGTCCACCGGGGTGAATGACGATTGGAATTGGTCCGCCAGGACACCTGCTTTGCCGTCTGGGCTGCAGACGACGTCTTGCCCAACCAGTATTGGTGGTATGCGCTGTCGTCGGCGCAGGAACGACTTCACCATGCGCCAGATGCTGCCGTCTTCTGGGTTGAGGGAGGCGACGAAGGCCGACCACACGCTGTTCCTGTGGACCTCAGCCGCTGCTTTGATGTCTCTCCGCATGCGGTTGAGGCGTCGCTTCGTCATGGGTTGGCGGCTGAGCTGCCACTCCCGGAACAGCCTGTTCTTCTCCCTGATTGCTTCCTGTATCGGAGTCGGTAGGTTGCGGGAGAAGTCCCTGGGCGCCTGTGGCTGGGGGGGGTGGGGGGGGGGGGGGGTGGCTGCGTCGGCTGCGTGCAGTAGCTGGCGGGAGAGGACACGCAGAGCGGCGTCCGCGCCCACTGCGTCGGGATCGAGTGTGTCCGCGATCGATTCCAGGACTATCTCCTGGAAGCACTCGCAGTCCATGCGCCGGTACGTCTGTCGGCGTGGTGGCAGCGTGGCTCCGGCGACATTTATATCGAAGACCACCGGCAGGTGGTCTGACGACAGTGCACACCGTGTTGAGGCAGTCGTGTGGTGCCCGATGCCTTTTATGACTGCGACATCGAGCACGTCCAGCCGTTCCCTGGCTGGGTAGATTGTGGGCTCCTGTGGGCCCAGGATCAGGGCGCCGTTCCTCGCGGCAGCGCGGGAAAGTCGGCGGCCACTGACATTCGTGAGGCGGGAGTTCCATTCCGGGTGTTTCGCATTGAAGTCACCCGCAATGAACACCCTCCCCCCAACTGTCAGCAGCGCGTCGACATCCGCCTCCTGGAGGTGTCCGCGTGGTGGCCTGTATACTGCCACGAACGTGATCTGCCCGGCTGTCGTGGTGACCGTCACCCCAGTGGCATCCAGGGTTGCCAGGTCCGGAAGTTGCACCGGGTGGTGCCTGAGTGATGCACGTACATAGATGGCGGTGCCACCGCCGGCTGTTGGCCTGTCATTGCGGTAGCAAACATAGTTTGCTACACGCACGTGGACCCCAGGTTTAAGGTGAGTTTCGCCGACCAGGCAGAGGTCAATGGCCTCGTCCTGCATGAACTGGCGAAACTCACCTTGTTGGGGGAACAGGGTGTTTGCGTTGAAGCCGCAAACGGTCAGTCCATGGATGAGTGGATTATCCATGGTGCGGCTTCATGGTGACGGTAGCAGCCTGGAGGGCCTCCGTGACTGCCGTGACTAGCACGGGCAGTTGTTGGAGCAGGGCAGAGAGAGAGCCCAGAAGGGCTCCCAGGTCTGCGGCTCCTGGTGCTGTTGACGGTGCAGGTACAGCCGCAGCGGCGGGCGCGGGGACGGCGGGGCGCGGCGTCGCCGTCGCGTCCGTTCGCTGGAACGCGCGACCAGCAGCCTGCGGCGCGGGAGTGTTGAGTGGACAGGCAGTGCGTCGTCCACCCTGGTGGTGGTCGGCCTGGGAGGCAGCCTGTGGGGCTGACGAGCCAGGCGCGGTGGATGGTGCGGTCTCGTTCGAGTCCTGTGGCGGAAGTGGCGGCAAGGCCGCTTGTCGTCTCGTGGTGGCGTCAGCGGACTCCCCCTTGGTGGCGGAGGCGTAGCTGGTGCCAGGTTACACCTTCCTGGCAGGTGCTGATCGTCCGTTCTGCCGTGAGCGGCTGCGGAATGCAGCGCAGCCTCTGTAGCTCGCCACATGTGGCTCGCTACAGTTGCAGCACTTTGGCGCCTCCTCTCTCTTCTTCGTACAGTCCCGACTCTGGTTGGAGTCGACGCACTTGACACAGCGGGCCGGCATGGAGCAGTAGCGAGCCACGTGGTCAAGGCCCTGGCAGGAGAAACACTGGGCGCGCCTCCCCTTGGCGTTGAGCGGCTCCACTTCCACCCCAATTCGGGCCACCATCTGCAGCTGGAAGATTTCTCGGTTTTCGAAGTTGTCTGGGAGGACAACTAGGAAAAGAGGCATGTCTCGCCTTTGAGTTCTTCTTTGAGGTGCGAGGGCTCCATTTTCAGCGGGAGGCGGCGGAAAACTACCTTCAGCTGCTTCACGGGCTCCGCATTATGTGTAAAGCAGTGTAGCTTGTCGGTCTCAATGATCTTCATGGCTGCGCGGTAGTCATCCATGGTGGCGGTCGAAACCCGGAATAGGTCTCGCCCGACACATTGGACCTTGGCAGCGGACGCAACTGTCTCAAATTTATCAAGGAAGGACTTGTAAGTGCCCGTCCATGAGACAGTTATCGGCGGTGGGGCGGGTGCCCGCCTCTTGGGTGGCTCAGTGGCCTCCATGGCCTCTGGCTCGTCGACATCGATGAATGAGTTCGTCGTCGGGAGCGGCTGCACTGTTTGGAGCCGTTTGGCCCGAGCAGTGTGCCGCCGCTTCGGGGCGGTGAACCCGTCGTCTGGTGTCTGGTCTGCCTCAGTGGGGGCAGGGTCGTCTGCCATCTTCTGCTTCTGGATTCTCGTGCAAGCAGACTGAGAGAATGTGGAGGAGTCGTCCTCCTCTATTGCTGCCAGCCTCTTCCTGGAGGGCTGCGGTGTTGCCATGGCTTCCGCCTCGGGCAGGTCGCCAAGGTTGGCCTCTACGATAGTGTCGTCACGTGGCAGGACGGTGACGTCTTCTCTCGTCACGCCTGGCGGTACAGTTTCGGGTATATCTGTGGCCTCTTCACTGGAAGAGACCGGAGTGG
The DNA here is from genome assembly GCF_023864275.1 of Schistocerca cancellata. Classification (NCBI taxonomy): domain Eukaryota; kingdom Metazoa; phylum Arthropoda; class Insecta; order Orthoptera; family Acrididae; genus Schistocerca; species Schistocerca cancellata. Next base: position 244,021,903 of record NC_064626.1, on the reverse strand, counting down.
CAGCCAGCAGTGCACCAGTTTCTTCTGGAACTGGGACTGGTGGCGCAACACTCATCGGGGCCGCCGCTGACAGAACAGTGTCGTCTGTATTCAACACGCCTGTCAGGGCTCCCGACGGTACTCGTTCCTCTTCATTGACCACGCAACCGAGTGACTTGAGGTACTGGTGGAACAAGTGGAGAGCTCGTTCGTCGGCTGCTCGTTCCCGGTAATCAGTATCCCGTGACATTCGGTGCAGGATGACGTACAATTGCGCCGCTATAAGCGGGCCTGTTTCCCTAGAATATGCCGTCTCGTGGTCCATTGTCGTTTGCTGCGTCGTCGTACGTGGGGGGCCGGATGGGGCCGCAGACGGGGCGGACTCAGTCGCCCGAGCGCGTCCCACCTGGCGGCGATCCGCCACACCCTTCGCTTCAGTAGCATGGTCCTGCTTGCACTGCATCGCTTACTCGAGTGAACGGAGCGGCAACGCTCCAGCAGGTCGTGGTGAGCGGGCGCGGACCGCAGGGGGAACGCTTGGTACCCCAGACCGTAGATGAAACCCCCAGGAGCGGGTTTGGTGGGCGCGGACCGCAGAGGGAACACCTAGAACCGCAGCGGACGGAAAACGGAGCAGCAACGCTCCAGCAGGTCGCAGGGAATGGGCGCGGACCACAGAGGAAGCGCCTGCAGCCGTTTGTGGAGGAGGTAGGCCATAGGCATAAATGCTGGACCAGGTCCACTCGAGGAGCGGTGTCAGGTCGCACCTGACGAAGGTCACGAGCTACGTGACCGAAATATCGTGCAAGTACGACGCTGATATCCGGCAGAACACCCGACAACCCAAGATGTTACATAAAATGTGTTCTATTTCGGAAACCATTCGGAACAGGGCGTATGTCCATATGAAGTTTTTCGTTCAGAATCGCTAATACAATTACCCCTCAAAGCATGTACCTTTCCTCCTGAGCCAGCCTGTATGTCACGAGAGGTGGACGCACCAGTATAAAAATAAAAGGAGGCGGAGAGTGTTGTGTTTTCAATAGAGTTGCAGTAGCAGCACAATGGGTTGGTCAGAGGCGTTCAGAATCATCGAACGTGGAGTAGACATTGGATGTCAAAAATCGATCAAGGACATTTCAACATCTCTAATGCCACCCAGATCTGCTGCTGCTGATGCAACTGTGAAGTGGAAACGTGAAGGAAAAACCACAGGTAAACCAAGACCAGACAGTAATCGTGTACTGACGGACGGGAAACGCCGACCACTGTGGAAGGTGGTAGTAAAAAATCGCATGAAATCAGTGGAAGGAATCACTCGTGATTTCCGAAGTACTACAAGAAGCCCAGCTAGAAGCACAATGAACGTGCGTAGAGAGTCAAAAAAATGAGATATGAGGATTATTCGGAAAGTAAGGAACGATCGGTCGCGAAATGGAAAATACAGTGAAAATCTGATGAAGCTTTGCACAGACGCATTGGGCACTGTCTAGTACGCCCATCGATCGCATCATGTCGCTCTTTTCAGTTCTGAGCTCACAGTGAGAACGTAAAGATGGCTAGAAATTAGCGTCTTCCGTGAAGTATAAGGGCCTGGCGAAAGATTTCGCCCGAATCTATGCAATCCACATAATATAACTGTCATGCGGTTCGCTCTACACGACACTTCTCGGCCGCGCTCTACAGGGGCAATGATAATGCTCCTGCAGTGTTTTCGATGGAAAGTGTTCGATCGCTCACAATACAGCTCATAATTGTGGTTCATATCGGCTCAAATGAACTGCTGGCTATGAAGACAATATTTTGACACAGACAGCGAGCTGCGGTGCAGAGTAGAAAATTGTCGAAAAACACTGGCGGCTAACGAGGGATTTGAAAAGTTGATACAACACTACGACAGATATCTAAGTCTGAGCGGTGAATGTGTAGAGAAGTAGCTAATCGTTTCAAATAAAAGAGTTTTGACTTTTACTGTGGTTTCCATTTCGCAACCTATCGTTCCTTACTTTCCGAATAGCCCTCGTACAATGGTAGAGCAACTGTTCACACACCTGTAGTCAGTGCTAAGCGTCGCTTAGATGTATCGTAAAAAGTGACATGACTAGACAATAGCTGGAAATGACTGATGCAGACTGATGAATCAAGCTGTACTCTGTGGCAATGCTCTGAAAGGGTTTGGATTTGGCGAGTTCCTAGACAATTGTAACTGCCGTCATGTGTGTTTAAGAAAACGCTAAATGTGAAAGGACATGAAAACATATTGAGCTGTGGCCGGCTTGCGTTGATGCTATTTGTTCTTTGGCATTTTGTCGCAATCAAATGGCGTCTTATTTCTCCATGAGTTACTACCATAACGAGCTGCTGACTTGCCTCCATCAGTGGCAGCAGCAGCGCTTGTCGATACTAGTACTGCTGTACCATCTTTGGTGTGACAACTATATTTCCGTGTGGTGGTGTGTGTGGCAGTCGGTCGGTTGGGACAGAGCAGCAAGGAAGTCTCCACAGTGTGGGGTCAGGCCTGGACCGCTGGCAGCATGCACACGCGGTCGGATTGTGAGGCGCTAGCTACGAGAAATTCAAATGGCTCAGAGCACTATGGGACTTAACTTCTGAGGTCATCAGTCCCCTAGAACTTAGAACTACTTAAACCAAACTAACCTAAGGACATCACACACATCCATGCCCGAGGCAGGATTCGAACCTGTAACCGTAGCGGTCACGCGGTTCCAGACTGAAGCGCCTAGAACCGCACGGGCACACCGGCCGGCGCTAGCTGCGAGAACTACGAAGTTCATTGCCCACCGAACCTGGACACTGAAGTTGAGTGATCAGTTAATCTGTTACGAAACCTCAACTGCTGCGACATCTCTTCGTTCATTGCCGGTTATTGCTTCCTGAGCCGTTTCGGCTAACAGTAATGTATGGTGTGTTGGAGTCGGCGAAATTTTGCAGCCGTCTTCCTGTATGGTCTTTAATTATTAAATTGGTTGTTACTTATCAGTGAAGTGCACCAGCGGTATTTTCTGCTTTATGGCCGTTAACGCCCGAGTTACCTGCCCTCGTTTTTTGGCGTAGTTTTCCGGATGTGTGTTTTCTTAAGATTGGTTATTGCGCCTTGGCTGTTTTTAGACGCCAATTCTGAAGACATAGTGCTGCTGGTATCTTAGTCCTCGGCTGATATTTTCCGTTTTTATACCAGTGGTCGGGTGGAAGGGAACTGATTAGGTTGTTGGTCGTTCTTTCAGCCATCCCTGGGTCGGGTTGCCATCCGATTACTTAACCTTACTCTTGGCTGCCTGTCTCACCTCACCTTACGTTAGAGCTACCTCCTCAGGCCGACCCTTGGAACACTTCTGAGCACCAACGCTCTGTTGGCTTTAGATTGTGATTTTCATTTTAGTCTGATGTATTGTGCAAGGCCTTCAGCCGTCTATTAATTTAGTTTGTTTTAATTTTAAAATAAGGCCTTCAGCCAACTTAAATTAAAATTTGAAGATTAATTTGTTTAAAAAGTAAATTTTGAAAGTTGGCTCTATCTGAAATTCTCTCTCTCCAGGCCCTAAGCCTTGAGTTGTTCAATGTCCAGTGTGTGGCCTTCAGCCGTGCTATTACGTGAAATATTTTTAAGATAAGGATTTCAACCGACTTAAATTAAAATTTTGAAAATTGATTTGTTTGAAACTATTTTTTTTTTAAATTTGCTCTATCTGAAATTCTTGTTATCCAGGCCCTAAGCCCTGAATTGTTCAATGCCTTGTATGTGGCCTTCAGCAGAGTATTTACGTGAAATGTTTTTTTAAAAAAATAAAGCCTTCAGCCACGTGTATTCTTCAAAGCAATTTTTGTAACTTGTGCTCGGGCCTTCACCCGTTCTCGTTTTTGGTGTGGTTTTGGGCCTTCAGCCCAGGAGGTATCACAAGTTTTCTTAACTAGGCCTTCAGCCATGATGTTTTAATTTGATCCTTTTACGGCAATGTGTAATTAAGTGGTTCTTAGGAAAATAAAAGTTTGTGTGTTTTGTGCAACTAACAGTAACTGATTATGGCCCCCTCCTCAACCATAGCCCGATCCGCTCTATCCTGCAAAACGAGAATTCACATACACTGCATTGCATACTGCGTACAGCAGAGGAACAGTTCAGATACAATGCCTGCTTGTATCGGTGTGACACTGCAGCCTATTATAAAGCTGCATCTTTGCGGCAATGGTTTCTGGATAGTAACATATCTGAAATAGGCTGTCGTGCCCAATGTAACGAGCTGAATCCAATCAAACACTTTTGGGGTGATCGCTTCAGATCCCAGTATCCAACATACGTACCAGTCCTCCACATATATTTTGACATCTCACCGAAAGTGCGCCAGCAGATTTCAGGCCGTCAAAAACGCGGTGGTTGAATACGCCCCGTGTGAATGACTAATAGGTGTCCTGATACTTTCGACCAGAGAGTGTATTCAGGGAACAGAGAATATAATATACAGGGTGTATCAATAAAACACTGGCAACAGTATGCGGTGAGGAACAGTAAACTGGTCATGTGTGAAGAGGGGAAACGCCTGTCCGCAAAGGCATAATCGCGACTCTGTGGGCCATCTAGGCTAGAAAACGTTCCTCAGAATGTGTTTAGTAGCCTAATTATCTGTGCAGTACACAATCCATCAGTGGAAGAGCCTAACTGCATTCCTAACGCATGCGCTGCATCTCTCTGTTCTCGTCATAATTGGGTTGTTGTGTTGTGTGCCAGTACAGTAACGTTGTTGCCATCATCAGAGTACGTAAGTAACGAAATAACCGGTATGCTTCATGGATACGTTGAAGTTGACGGCAACGGCGGAGTTGCTGCGCGGTTGTACGCAGAAATATTTCTCAACAGAAACACTCTGAAGAACAATGTAGGATTTGGCGACCGAAGTCCATGTCAATAAAATTATTCTAAATCTACATGGATACTCTGTAAGCCAGGCAGAGGGTTCATCGAACCACCTCCACAATTCTCTATTATTCCAATCTCATGTAGCGCGCACAAAGAACGAACACCTATATCTTTCCGTACGAGCTCTAATTTCCCTTATTTTATCGAGCCGATCGTTTCTCCCTATGTAGGTCGGTGTCAACAAATTGTTTTCGCATTCGGAGGAGAAAGTTGGTGATTGGAATTTCGTGAGAAGATTCCGTCGCAAAGAAAAACGCCTTTCTTTTAATGATGTCCAGCCCAAATCCTGTATCATTTCTGCAACACTCTCTCCCATATTTCGCGATAATACAAAACGTGCTGCCTTTCTTTGAACTTTTTCGATATACTCCGCCAGTCCTATCTGGTAGGGATCCCACACCGCGCAGCAGTATTCTAAAAGAGGACGGACAAGCGTAGTATAGGCAGTCTCCTTAGTAGATCTGTTACATTTTCTAAGTGTCCTGCCAACATTTTCTATCTGTTCCGTTCAATTTACGTTCCTCGTAACTAATTCCTAGGCATTTCGTTCAATTTACGGCCTTTAGATTTGACTGATTTATAGTGTAACCGAAGTTTAACGGATTCCTTTTAGCACTCGTGTGGATGACCTCATACTTTTCGTTATTTAGGATCAACTGCCAATTTTCGCACCATAAAGATGTCTATTCTAAATCGTTGTGGCCGAGTGGCTCTAGGCGCTACAGTCTGGAACCGCGCGACCGCTACAGTCGCAGTTTCGAATTCTGCCTCGGGCATGGATGTGTGTGATGCCCTTAGATTAGTTAGGTTTACGTAGTTGTAAGTTCTAGGGGACTGATGACCTCAGAAGTTAAGTCCCATAGTGCTCAGAGCCATTTTTTTTCTGAATCGTTTTGCAGTTTATTTTGACCTTCTGATGACTTTACTAGTCGATAAACGACAGCGTCATCTGCAAACAACCTAAGACGGCCACTGAGATTGTCTCCCAAATCGTTTATACAGGGTGTTTCAAAAGTAATGATCAATATTCAGGGATGACAGGAATGATAATTCGAAACAAAAAACTCAGGTAAACATGAGATCTAAAATGCCTACCTTAAGAGCTATCAGCAATTCTTTAACTACGATATTGTGAATTAATCTCTTCTGCTGCAACCTCCTTGCTTTCCATATTTTGGGAAGTTGTAGTATGGACCAAAATAAGAAAAAAATGTCCAGTAAACATGAGTTCTAAAACATGTACCTTAAGAGCTATGAGCACTCATTCATCTTCACTACTTTTAAATACAACTCTTCTAATAATCATGTGCTCACTAATTTTAAGTTATGCATTTTAGAGCAGATGTTTACTGGACATTTTTTTTCTTATTTTGGTCCGTACTACCACTTCCCAAAATATGGAATGCAAAGAGCTTACAGCAGAAAAGATTTGTTACACAGTATCGAAGATCAAGAATTGCTCAAGGCTATCATGAGCCTCAATATTGACCATCACTTATGAAACACGCTGTGTAGATACGGAACTGCAAAGGGCCTGTAACACCACCTCGGGGAAAACCAGAAATCACTTCTGTTTTACTCGATGACTTTCCGTTAGTTACTAGGAACTGTGACCTCTCTGACAGGAAATCACGAATCCAGTCACATAACTGAGACGATATTCCATCAGCAAGTAATTTCATTACAAGCCACTTGTGTGGTGCAGTGTCAAAAGCCTTCCGGAAATCCAGAAATACGGAATCAATTTGGAATCCCTTATCAATATCACTCATTACTTCATGAGTATAAAGAGATAGTTGAGTTTCACAAAAAATGGTTCAAATGGCTCTGAGCACTATGGGACTTAACATCTATGGTCATCAGTCCCCTAGAACTTAGAACTACTTAAACCTAACTACCCTAAGGACATCACACACATCCATGCCCGAGGCAGGATTCGAACCTGCGACCGTAGCAGTCCCGTGGTTCCGGACTGAAGCGCCTAGAACCGCACGGCCACCGCGGCCGGTAATAGACCGTTTTCTTCGACATAATTCACAATGTTCCGAAATCCTGCTGCATATCGACGTTAATGACATGAGCCTTTAACTTAGTGGATTACTCCTACTACTTTTCTTCAATATTGGTGTGACCTGTGCAACTTTCCAGTCTTTGGGTACCTATCTTTCGTCGAGCGAACGGTTGTAAACGATTGTTAAGTACGGAGCTATTGCATCACCATACGCTGAAAGGAACCTAACTAGTACACAATCTGGACGGGAAGATTTGCTTTCGTTAAGTGATTTAAGTCGCATCACTACTCCGAGAATATCTACTCTTACGTTACCCACGTTGGTAGCTGTTCTTGGTCCGAACGCTGGAATATTTACTGAGTCTTCTTTGGTGAAGGAATTTCGGAAGGCTGTGTTTGGTAACTATGCTTTGACAGCACTGTCTTCGATAGAATCTCCATTGCTATCGAGCACAGAAGACATTGATTTTTGTCTTGCCGTTAGCATATATCACACACGATCAGAATCTCTTTGGACTTTCTGCCAGGTTTTGAGACAAAATTTCGTTGTGGAAACTATTATCAGCATCTTGCATTTAATTCTGCGCTAAATTTCGAGCTTCTGTAAAAGATCGCCAATCTTGGAGATTTTGCATCGGTTTAAATTTTGCATGTTTGTTTCGTTGTTTCTGCAACAGTGTCTTGACCCGTTTTGGGTACCAAGAAGGTTTAGCTCCGTCGTTTGTTAATTTATTCGGCATAAATGTCTCAGTTGCTGCCGATACTAGTTCTTTGATTTCAAGCCACACCTGGTCTACACGTACATTGTTAATTTGGAAGGAGAGGAAGGCGTCAAGGGAATTTTTATCTGCTTTTTCGAATAGGTATATTTTCTGTTCTTTTTGGAGGATTTGGAGTTTACAATACTCAATCTCGCTCCGACAACTCTGTGTTCCCTAATTCCTGTATCCATTTTGATGCTCGTTATTAGCTCAGGATTATTTGTTGCTAAGAGGTCAAGTGTATGTTCACAACTGTTTACCATTCGCGTGGCCTCATGAACTAACTGCTGGAAATAATTTTCGGAGTATACGTATAGCACTACTTCGGATGATGTTTTGTGCGTACCTCCGGAATTAAACATGTATTTTCGCCTACATATCGAGGGTAAATTAAAGTCCCCACCAACTATAACTGTATGAGTTGGGTACGTATTTGAAATCAAACTCAAGTTTTCTTCGAAACTTTCCGCAATTGTATCATCTGAATTGGGAGGTCGGTAAAAGGATGCTATTATTATTTTATTCCGGTTGCCAAGAATGACCTGTGCCCATACTAACTCACAAGAAGTATCTACTTCAATTTCGCGACGAGATAAACTACTTCTGACAGCAAGAAACACACCACTGCTTACTTTGTTTAGCCTATGCTTTCGAAACACCGTTAGGTTCTACGCAAAAGTTTCGGCTGAACTTATTTCCGGCATTCTGGATGTGTTACCGTGTCATTTTTGATAAAACTACCGACTTTATTGCTCTACATAAATCGTTATAAATAACCAGCACACCCTGCTGTAGCGGGTACGATCGAAGAAATGCTTATGTCGGAGTACAGAAAAGGCGAATATCTTCCTCTTTAAAAGAATATAACAGAAAAGTGGGGAACCAGCTGCCTCAATCTTCATTCCGATCTCCACACCAAAACTTTTGCTATGCGAACAAATTCGCGCTTTTTTGCGCTGAAAGACAGTAGCAGAGAGGCATTGACGCTGAAAGACAAAAGGGAAGGTAGTTCCAGTAGGAGAGAAAGAGACAGGAACAGTGACGGTTGGAGAGAGAAAGTGGCAGTGAAAGGGAAAGAGAGATGGATGAAGACAATAACAGCGAGAGACGAAAGGAGAGTAGATGTTGATCGTCAGTGAGAGATAGTGGCAGTAAAAGAGAAAGAGAGGTGGTTGGAGATAGAAGCGGCGTTAGTAGAGGTGAGAGGAGATCGTTGACGTGAAAAATACAGGTGAGTGGAGACCATACTTAGACATGGAAGATGTGGACCCTCCCAGACAGGCGAACTTTAACAAGTATCGTGATGACATTTCTCAATGGAACAATGCTCTTCGACACATGACACGCGACTCTGCGAACTGCCTGCATGACGCTGGCCACCAAGGTTCCCAGATCGGGCTTTCAGGACCGAAATTTTAAACACATGGGTATAGGGGTAAAATTAGTTGGACCCCCAGAATTTCTGAACTGCCGACGTATGGCGGTGACAGTGGCAGTGGGATATATGGTAAATCAATGAGAGGAAAAGCAGACAGTGCCAGGAAGACATACATAGTGGCAGTGAGACGGGGTTGCTGAGTGCGAAGGCTGAGAGACTTTATAAAAGAATTTAGAATTTTCTGTGATAAAAGAACGTGTACATGTTCGTATGCCAACATTTTTGTTGAGAAGATCGGAATAAGGATTCATGTAGCTGGTTCCCATTTTTCTGTCAGAGTCTTTTAAAGAGGATCATACTCGCCTTTCTTGTGCTCCAACACGAACACATTTCAGCTGATCTACCCTAACGGACCTTGCCGTTGGTGGGGAGGCTTACGTGCCTCAGCGATACAGATGGCCGTACCGTAGGTGCAAACACAACGGAGGGGTATCTGTTGAGAGGCCAGACAAACGTGTGGTTCCTGAAGAGGGGCAGCAGCCTTTTCAGTAGTTGCAGGGGCAACAGTCTGGATGATTGACTGATCTGGCCTTGCAACACTAACCAAAACGGCCTTGTGAATTCTTTACAGACGAATGGAAAAACTGGTAGAAGCCGACCTCGGCGAAGATCAGTTTGGATTCCGCAGAAATGTTGGAACACGTGAGGCAATACTGACCCTACGACTTATCTTAGAAAATAGATTAAGGAAAGGCAAACCTACGTTTCTAGCATTTGTAGACTTAGAGAAAGCTTTTGACAATGTTGACTGCAATACTCTCTTTCAAATTCTAAAGGTGGCAGGGGTAAAATACAGGGAGCGAAAGGCTATTTACAATTTGTACAGAAACCAGACGGCAGTTATAAGAGTCAAGGGGCATGAAAGGGAAGCAGTGGTTGGGAAGGGAGTGAGACAGGGTTGTAGCCTGTCCCCGATGTTATTCAATCTGTATATTGAGCAAGCAGTAAAGGAAACAAAAGAAAAATTCGAAGTGGGTAGTAAAATCCATGGAGAAGAAATAAAAACTTTGAGGTTCGCCGATGACATTGTAATTCTGTCAGGGACAGCAAAGGACTTGGAAGAGCAGTTGAACGGAATGGACAGTGTCTTGAAAGAAGGATATAAGATGAACATCAACAAAAGCAAAACGAGGATAATGGAATGTAGTCGAATTAAGTCGGGTGATGCTGAGGGAATTAGATTAGACAATTAAAGCAGTAAAGGAGTTTTGCTATTTGGGGAGCAAAGTAATTGATGATGGTCGAAGTAGAGAGGATATAAAATGTAGACTGGCAATGGCAAGGAAAGCGTTTCTGAAGAAGAGAATTTTGTTAACATCGAGTATAGATTTAAGTGTCAGGAAGTCGTTTCTGAAAGTATTTGTATGGAGTGTAGCCATGTGTGGAAGTGAAACATGGACGATAAATAGTTTAGACAAGAAGAGAATAGAAGCTTTCGAAATGTGGTGCTACAGAAGAATGCTGAAGATTAGATGGGTAGATCACATAACTAATGAGGAGGTATTGAATAGAATTGGGGAGAAGAGGAGTTTGTGGCACAACTTGACAAGAAGAAGGGACCGGTTGGTAGGACATGTTCTGAGGCATCAAGGGATCACAAATTTAGCATTGGAGGGCAGCGTGGAGGGTAAAAACCGTAGAGGGAGACCAAGAGATGAATTCACTAGGCAGATTCAGAAGGATGTAGGTTGCATAAGTACTGGGAGATGAAGAAGCTTGCACAGGATAGAGTAGTATGGAGAGCTGCATCAAACCAGTCTCAGGACTGAAGACAACAACAACCACCTTAATCATGGCTTGTGAAACGTAGTTCAGTTTTCACATTACATGTTTCATTGTTATTGTTATCATCATTATTATTAGTGCTATTTCATCCAGGAATTTAATTGTTACATGTTTTGTTTTCTTTCAGTAACTGCGTGGCTTTACGACGTACACCATTAGCGATTGAAACTGACACAGAATTTCGGATGAATAGAACTGTAAAGAACAATTCTTAGCTCCAAGTACGATACTGTCAGTCAGAATGTTTGATGTTCACATTCCTTAAGTCATTCCAATACAAATTCTCACTTAACATTTGTCGGGTATTGCATTCTCTACAGGTTAGGGTGTCTGTCAGATGGTTCAAAAATGGTTCAAACGGCTCTGAGCACTATGGGACTTAACATCTGAGGTCATCAGTCCCCTAGAACTTAGAACTGCTTAAACCTAACTAACCTAAGGACACCAGACACATCCATGCCCGAGGCAGGATTCGAACCTGCGACCGTACCAGTCGAGCGGTTCCGGATTGAAGCGCCTAGAACCGCTAGGCCACAGCGGCCGGCAGTCTGTCAGACACGTCAGAATTCCCGCAATAAGCGGACATATATTTTGGAATTGTGCCACCCTTTCACGAACCACCGACCGCCTGAAACTTTCATCGACTAAAAACTTAAACTTCAGAGAAGTATCCTTATCGCTTAACCGCGAAAGAAGGTGCTCGCATACTCTGGTACACTAACCCCCCCCCCCCCCCCCAACTCTGGTACATTTTAATGAGATTCATTTCGCCACACTGTTCTAATGTCACACCCATATGATATCCCTTACTATTGGACAATTGTTCCGTATACTATAAAGATATATCTCTAACTCAAGCACTGATCTTGAATCAGAAAAGATAACTCTAATGAAGAGGTTTTTCGGAGATCGCAACCAGGTACAAAAGGTTTGTTAACTTTCTTAAATTATTTGATATTATGATGTAACCACATCCAGATGCTTATCGGCGTATAGAACTGCCCGTTGTACAATCATAAGCTTACATGTCATAATCCTTATTTCATAAGCCACGTGAATTTCTAACATGTTCTAACCTGTTCGACAGCTGTTATCCAGATAAGCGCAACCACATACTTTTTCTTGTTTAGAAGCGCCATTGTAAACGCCCTTGCGTTTCTGTGGTCGGAGAGGCAATTCATTCAGGACACAATCATTTGGATATTCGTAAAACAATTTTGGTTCTATTACGACTTGTGGTTGTAACGTACTGATCAGGTAATCTGAATCATAGGGCAGTAGTCTATGTACGGATAAAACTTCTTTTGATGTGTAGACTGTTTTCTATACATAGACGTGGAATATTTTTGTTGAGCCAGTATCTGGACTTGGAGCACGTACACGTTAATGTATAAATGTTTTGCAGTAATGAAATGAAATGATCGTATAGCATTTATTGGTCGGGATATCCCCTTAGGGGTTCGGTCGCCGTATTGCAAATCTTTTTAGTTGACACTGCTTCGGCGACTTGCGTGTCAATGATGATGGAGGACACACAACACCCAGTCCCCTACCGGGAATCGAACCCTTGCGTGGTAGTCGATAACGCTACCGCTGACTGTAGCTGAAATTGTACGAACTGCGACCGTTTTATTAAAAATCTGGCACTTAAGTATTTGCGAGCTACGCAAGTGGCTCATTCGTCTCTACTAAGAGAGCCTTAATAAGAGAAAATTTCATTTCCGCAGGTAGCCACACACACACACACTAGGTACTTTATACTGGTATTTATATAGTAGTCTTAAGCTTAGGGTCCTTAACTAACCCAGGATAATCCGTATATGGCCTTATTAAGGCACAGTATGTACTTCAATATCCACCTCCGCTCTCCAGGTCGTACTCATGCTAGCACGTATTATTAAGTCTCACTTCTGGAAACCACAATTTCAATGTGTATTGAATGATATGAGAATCGCCCGGAAAGTAATGCACCACATATTTTTTTCTCAGGCAACAACAGTGGTACGAATGCGATACTTCAGGTGTGCGTTATTTGAAGTTTGCACAGTGCGTTTCTTCCGACAGATGGCGTAGCTGCAGCATTGTCTCAAAGTGGCGTCTGTACGTGATGTACGCTACAACCAGCGTGCCGTCATTGAATTTCTCACTGCGGAGAAAAAAACTGGGGAACATTCGCAAACATTTGTGTGCAGTTTATGGGCAGTATGCAGTCGAAAGAAGTACGGTTAGTCGCTGGGCAAAGAGGGCGACGCCATTACGAGAAGGCTGTTCGGCAGAGCTCCAAGATTTTCAGCGTTCGAGAGGGCTGTCACACCTGGGAAAATGCAGCATGCTGATTCGCGAGGGACGCGTGGGATTAGCCGAGCGGTCTAGGGCCCTGCAGTCATGGACTGTGCGGCTGGTCCCGGCGGAGGTTCGAGTCCTCCCTCGGGCATGGGTGTGTGTGTTTGTCCTTAGGATAATTTAGGTTAAGTAGTGTGTAAGCTTAGGGACTGATGACCTTAGCAGTTAAGTCCCATAAGATTTCACACACATTTGAACACTTTTGATTCGCGAGAATCGACGCATTTCTGCCGAGAATTCTTCCGGGTTGTATGGCGGTGGTCCGTGGAACTCTTCTATCTCTTACGTTTCATCCAAAGCTACGTTGGACATCTTCGGATGTGGTCGTGGTTGTGCTGAGTCACATCCGGTCGTGAAAACCTTCATTGTATGATCGATTCATAAATACTCGGCAGTTAGCGCTGAAGCTGTCGATCAACAAACGAAGCGTGCATGCCATAGCAACACAGGTGATTGATCCAACCTGGTAAGGTTCGGCCTCACACAAGTTTGAGGAATTCGGAACACACCACGAAACAGGATAGAGCAGTGTTACCCCAGCCACCCTTCAGCACTGATCTATCTCCCGCAGATTTCCACTTCTTTCGGCTATTAAAGGATGCCATTAATGGAGGACATTTTGAGGATCACGAATAGGTGATTCGCACAGTGAAGAAGTGGCTTCGTGACCAGAACAAGGAGAAGAGCCGCCGTTGTGTCTCGCTGGAGAAAGGCTATAGAACGGGAAAGAGATGACGTGGGAAAACAGGGAGCGTGGAAGAGACATTCTCCTTGTTTATACGTTTCATTGCCTTTAATAAATAACTGTTTAAGAAAAATATTTGGTGCACTACTCTCTGTGCGACCCTCGTACGTCCCGGAAATGAAAAACGAGACAAACTAGCCAAGGTAGCATTTCACGATGGAGTGAGACAACAAACTGCATAATAATACTAGCTGCATATCTTTCAGACGATCTCAAACTAGTAATCAAAGAGAAACGGAACGCACAATCCCAAGAGTCACCCAAGTACAACGGAATAGTTTATGTTTAAATTAAGATTTTTTTCCATCACTATCCTGACTGTTTGATGCGGCCCGCCGAAACTTCCTCTCCTGTGCTAACTTCTTCATTTGAACAGAGCAGCCCTTAGATCAAACGTCCTCCATCAGTTTTTGGGTATATTCAAATCCCTGTCTTCCGTCACAGTTTTTGCCTGGAGTATACTCCCCGCAGTCTTAATACATGTCCTATCTTCGTGTCCCTTCTTCTAGTCAGTGATTTCCACATATCCCTCTCTTCGTCAATCCTACGGAGAACCTCATCTCTTTCTTAACTTACGAGTCCACCTATTTTCAGCATCCTCCTGTAAACAACATCCCAAATGCTTCCATTATCTTCTTCTCCGATTTTCCCATAGTCCTTGATTCACTGGCACACATTGCCATGTTCCAGATTGATTCAAAATGGTTCTGAGCACTATGGGACTTAAAATATGAGGTCATCATTCCCCTAGAAATTAGAACTACTTAAACCTAAACTAACCTACGACATCACACACACCCATGCCCGAAGTAGGATTCGAACCTGCGACCGTAGCGGTCGCGTGGTTCCTCTAGATTGGTCACTGGTGACTAAATCCTGGCATGAGAAACATTAGTGGTGCTGATGATTCAAGAACACTATAACATGCCTCCAGTGAAACACAGCTGTTGTAGAAAATATGTACTTCGCCTTGCCTTGGTGAAATTCAAATATCCCGAGAGCTGCCGAGTGCTGCCGATCAGAGCTATGGAGACCGTGCTCCTAGTTCTCACTTAGTAACGTGTTTGTGAAAAATGAGTGCAGATAAATACAGGAGAACGTAGCACTTCCACGGTGAGTGGGAAGAACAGTTTTTGTTACAAATCATGACGACGGGTGTATATCTTTCATATGCAATGCTATTTTAGTCCTACCTGTACATAAAAAAGGAAGTAATGAACACCATTTTGGAACAGTTCAAAAGACACTTCGATTCAGAAGCAGCTCATGGCAGTGGGTTGAGAAGGAAGAAACTTTCTAATCCTAAAAGTAAATTACAATCATAGCTGTTTTTTTAAGCCTATACAAAAAAAGTCTTTCATCAAATGTATCATCACGTCGTGAATCAGAAGTACTGATGAAAGATGCAAAATCATGTAAAGATGGAACAGTTTATTGGCAGCTAATGAGTCCTTGTTTTTCAGATTTAGAAACAAGACAGAGATGATATCAACCATGAAACGCATACCACTCTCAAGATCTGCTATAGCAAGAAAATGGTGGAATATATAAATGGTCAATTAATAATAGATTTGCAATCCTGCTTGTGTTTCTCATTGCTTTTAGATGATTCAGTAGATGGAGTCGTTTCACATCAGGTAATTATTTATGTAAAATGGATATTTTGGATTGTAGTGTGCAAGAAGACTTCCCTACAATTAATACCTTGAAAGACACCACACAAGGAGAAGATTTTCACATTGCGTTCAGATTATTCATTTCTGGATATGATTTGCCAATTCAAAAACTTGCGTCTATTACTACTGATGGAGCGCCTTGCATGACAAGCAAACACAAAAGAGTTGTTACTTTGTGTCCAAATTATGAATCTTTCCCGCCTTTCTTTAAGTATCATTGTATCGTGCATCACCAAGTGCTTTGTGGACATATTTTGAGAATGGCACATGTCATGAGTATTGTCACTGAAACTCTGAATTTATTTCGCTCACAATCACTACAGAGAAGAGAGTTTAGAGTGATATTAAAAGAATTGAATAGGCATCATGGAGAGCTACTATCGCACTAAAGATCGATGGGTGATTAGAGGTATAATTCTAAACAGATTCAGAGAGCTTCTGCCAGCGATAAAATCTTTTGTGTCTGAAAGAAAGGAAGATGTCTCACATCTGTATCATTTGAGCTGGTTGTTGGATCTGGCATCTGTAACTGATATTACAGTCAAACTAAATGAGTTGGCATTGGTATAATTAAACAAAGATCTTCAAAGAAAAAACCAAACCGTCATACCTCTTACGTCTTCTATAATGTGTTTCATACAAAAACGTAACATTAGGATAGCACAGCTACAGAAATGAAATGGGAAATGGTTTCCTCCAACACAGCCAGATCAAAAGCTGCAAAGAAATTTGCAAAAAGTGGATGTGGAAAATATTTCAAATAAGATGAGTAATCTTTTCTCTTGTAGTGAGACCGAACTTGAAGAGAAAATTAATTGATTTCAAAATGACATTTGCTTGAAGTTAGAATACAATGAAGATAACTTTTGGGAATTAGTGAGTGTAAAAATCTACCATAAACCACACACACACACACACATAACGTTGCACAAGTGGTGTAGTATTTTTCATAGTTTTTTGGATCAATTTATCTTTTTGAGACAGCGTTATCAGCGATGAACCTAGTGAAATCTAAGTGTAGAAATTAATTGACTGTTCCTCTTCTTTCAAACAGTGTAAGACTGGGTCTGACAAATTGTCCACAAGATTATAATAAATGCTCCAATGGTATGCAAAGCCAAGTACCTCACACGCTTTTTTCGTCTTTCATGATGGTGTATATTTTAATTTTTTTCACATGTGTAACCTATTGAAAAATTGAGTAGCAGGCCTACAACTTTTGATGGAGAGAAAAGAACAGCAAAAAGTGATTACTATCAAAAACAGTCTTGATCACAATTTATTTAACAAGGTGACCGGTTTCGACCACTACTGTGGTCATCTTCAGACCATTGAGTAGGAACCCCTTTCTGTTGTGATTCTCCAACAGAAAGGGGTTCCTACTCAATGGTCTGAAGATGACCACAGTAGTGGTCGAAACCGGTCACCTTGTTAAATAAATCGTGATCAAGACTGTTTTTAATAGTAATTATTTACAAGACATTGATCACTGCTGTTCCCGTAATGCATTCAAAAGTAAAGCAAAAAGTGAAATAATGAATACAAAACTTAAAGAACCTAAAAAACTCAAAAATTGTACGTGCTAGAGCATTTTGAAAAGTATATTCGGATTCTACACACCAAAATACGTACTAGTTGATGTATCACATCCCAGATGCAAAATGGCTGTTGACTAGTGTTATTTGTGCTGTAGCGTAGGATTTGGGTGGATTGGGGGTTCGGGCTAGGTGTTGTGCAGGCGTGCACTTTGACTAACAGCGTTTATTAGATCAAAACTAAATTAGTGCACTATTAAGGAAATAGCAGTTTTATAAAATAGAAAATTTATAGTTGCTGGAGCATTGGGATTAGAACAACACAGTAAATGAAACTAAATTTCGTCAGCAGAATGATACAAATTTTAAAATCGCTCCAGTAACATTAAAATTGGAGGCAACAACAAGCCCGCAAACAGTTCGCGATGTTCACCCTCTTGGAGGACAAATGCGATAAGCAAAATAATGAAAATAGCTTCCAAACAGAACCACTGAATACAAACAATAAACGAATAAACCATCCCTTAGATATAATTGAGCTTTGACAGAGTACTAGATCTATTAACCATTCCCGCTACTAGCTGATCACTATTAACAACATTAAACCAAACAGTTAAAAATACTCCCGACACAAAGTAGCAGTTACAGTTCTTTGCAAACTGCAAATCCAATTCTTGTTATTCTCAGAGCTTAATAATAATTGACGTGACTTGAACAGATCTCGTTTCGAGAAAACAAACCCACGCCCACGCTCACTTACATAAGCATCCTGTCCTATCACCTGTATCATCTCATGTTCATTGTGCATTCCGATGGACTTGGACAATTCCAGCAGGACAATGCGACACCCCATACGTCCAGAATTACTAAGTGCGGGTTCAGGAACACTCTTCCGAGTTTAAGCACTTCCGCTGGTCACCAAACTTCTCAGACACGAGCATTATTGAGCATGTCTGGGGTGCCTTGCAACGTGCTGTTCAGAAGAGACCTCCACCCCCTAGTCCTATTACGGACGGACATCCCTGCAGGATTCATGGTGTCAATTCGCTGCAGCGGTACTTCAGACGTTAGTCGAGTCTATGCGACGTCGTGTTGCAGCACTTCTACGTTCTCGCGGGGGCCCTACACGATATTAGGAAGGTGTATCAGTTTCTTTATCTCTTCATTGTAGTTTAAACATGTGTATGTTGACGGTTATGTTAGTCGCTAATCTGATTCCAAATAAAACGTCGCAATGGTATTGCTGTCGGTAACCGGTGCTTTGAGGGACTGGATTGCGTGTGTTGATTTAGTCGTCAGCACCCGGGACAAGTTGGCTAATGACGTGGCGCTCTACGAGTTTTGTGACGTCACTTCCTGCCGTTTCTCGTTGTGGAGTCATTTTGTCAAGTGAAACACAAAATAAGTTCTGCGACATTTCGCCAAGATGCCACCTTAAGTAGGACCAATAGGAAGCAAAAAAGCTTGTCACAAGCAGAAAGCAAGACGCCATACTGTATTTGTCGTGTTCAGCAGAAGCCCATATTTGGTGGGTTTTATATTATACGTTACGAAAAAAATGGCTCTGAGAACTATGGGACTTAACATCTTAGGTCATCAGTCCCCTAGAACTTAGAACTACTTAAACCTAACTAACCTAAGGACATCACACACATCCACGCCCCGGGCAGGATTCGAACCTGCGACCGTAGCAGTCCCGAGGTTCCGGACTGAAGCGCCTAGAACCGCACGGCCACCGTGGCCGGATTATACGTGACGCCCTATGTTTCTAATCACTAGCGCATTGACTGTCTCGAGAACTAATCGTTATTGATATGATTTGTTGTAGTAAAATGACGGGAAACGCCATGCTGGTGATTAAAGAATTTAGATATTTAGTTATTTTCGCTTTATAACTCCCTTTTTATTAGAGTAATCTATTTTAAGGTGACGAATCATTGATCATGCATGAAAATGTGTCGTTCTTGTACGGTTTGTTGCAATAACATGTCAGTAAGATTTCGGCTGCTGAAGCCTTTAGAACACTAAGACAAAATACGAGGGACTTCCATACTGAATTTCAGGATAGCGTAGTTGATTTCGCCGTCACGTTTTGGAACCGAGGCTAGATTGATAGAAGGTTTGCTTCCTGAAATGTACTGAATTTTTTCAGCTTCACGTTTTCTAAAATGTTGCGGGAGTTGTAACAACACTAACGTTATCCTACTGTATATGTAATACATTTTTTCTTCTGAATTTCAATAAGTTAGTATAATCGATGTTCTGATTTCATTTTTTTTTTGTTTCATGCCATTATGTTGAAGAAGCTATAAACAATTTTCGATGTAAATTTTAATATTTATGTCAAATTTCAAGCAATGTTGTAATCGAAGGGAAGTGTACCTAATGTTGAAACTATTGTAAGATGTGAAAGTTGTATTTGTACGCCTGGTCCATACGTAGGCAATGTATTAGATTATGTGGAATGTAAAACCTTTGGTGAATACCCTGTCTGTAGGGGAGCGGTAAAAGGTGGAGGCAGGCGAGCGCGGGGAAATGCACACGGGCGCTGCACGGCATAACGGGCTCAGCAGAGTTAGTCGGAGTTGGCCGTCGATCTGAGAAACACGTGCTGGATCGAGGGGGCTCTCCTGGAAAACGTGGTTTCGTTGAGCCTCGGATGCGCTGTTTCCGACGCCTATACAGCATGGCAATATTCCATAGGCACTAAATGGAAAAGCATTGCGACGCCATGAAGAAGTAAAGTGCCGATATTTCATGAGCCATTGCTGTAATTGCACGCGTGCTTTGTGCCTCGCCATCTCGCCGCCTGCCGACCGCCTCATCGATACGAACGGGTTGAAACTTTCAGTACTGTATTCGTGTGGACCAGTGTCACTTTTGCTACATACTGTTCAATAATAACTTAAATTTTACCAGAACTGTCCTATCAATTAATTATCCTCACAACTAACCTAGACAGGGTCCTTTCCACATGTTGTGCAATCCGAGTATCCTAAGATGAAGATGTAAAGTTTATGTTAATAATAATTACCTGCAGACCTATCACTGTTAAAAGGATATTTAATGAACTTTGTTGTTAATGAATACTGGACGAATAATATAGGTATGACAAAGTTGGAAGATAATGTTGAAATTGGTTTAGTAATGAAGTTTATTTAAATTTAGACAAAAATAACGGTAGTTAAATGAGCAGGAAATAAGACAAAAAGAGTGATAAATCATATTTTGGAAATCTTGAATGCTTAATTCTTTCAATAATTAAAATTCCAATGCAGTGATCATAACAGTTTCAGGGTCTCCCCCCCCCCTTTCTTTCTTTTCTATTTATTTAAATCCTGAAGTGTACTGAACTGCTTTGACCAGCAAAGTTAAAGTCAATATAAAACCTAAATTTATCAGTGTTTTACCCTTCTTAAAATTGACATTGTATGTGTGTTTCAAAAGTGCTGTTTCTAGGGTAACCTATGCCTGATTTCAGTCGGATCAATAGACAAAACGCAGTTTGTAGTAATCATTATAGTGTAATGTTGTGTATTTATAGCTTGTCCAAATTAGTACAGAAAGTGAAAATATTAGTTCAGTAGATTTTTCTGGTTCAAAATTTACCATATAATGCAGTATTACTACGTGTTGTTATGCTTGCACGTACATCCACTTGTACAGGGAAAGAACTCAGTTAATGCCTAATTAGGCTGGCGACGGTATTATTAATAATTGGTAGCATCTGCTGTGTATGTTTCTTGTCCGTCCAAACGTGTAATTGCACTTTAGACTTGATTGGCGTATCATTGTTGTTACTGAGTGGGTGTAAGTCTGATTTTGCCTCCATTCAGGTACACGCGGTCAACATATTTACCAAAATCCTTTCTTATAAGGTGAAGCCCGTCAACTTACCATAGTACAGGCTTTAAAGAGTTAACGTACGCGAGAGCGGAGACGTTACAGAGTTTGTTATGAAATTTATTGAAATATATCCTGCGATAGTCGATGTTACGTATGCTCTCTGTCAGAAGTGAATTTGTTCGATTTGGTGAATTTTTATAAGCTGATGTCGTTACTGAGTGGACAAGTGTCGTTAATTTTTGTCTCATTACACGTTCACGGATACTGAAGTTTTTATCTAAGTGTACCACGTACAGAAGAAAATGACCAGCATATGGTCAAAAAAGGCAACGCGTTTTAGGAAAGCTGACGAATGAATTCTACGCGCGTCCATTTTCGTGAACAAACTGTATGGTTTACGAGCCAAATAAAGCCGACAGCTGCCGCTGGGAGCGCAAAATCACGTTAAACAGGCCGCGGCGTGTGCCGACGGCGCAGAATCTGGTGACGTCAGATATGCCCTCTGCGTGCACGTCAACTTTAGCTGCTCTGTCCCCCGTGCCGCGGCCGGCTCCGCCTTTGGGCAGCGTGAGCTGGGCTGCCGTCAGCAGGCGGCTAGTGTGTCGCTCGCTGACGCGTCAGCCCGCTGACAGATACAACTGCCGTGGAACTCGCGCAGCGGATGTTTACCTGCCGCGGCCGTCACAGACGAAAACAACTCCTTTGTGAAAGGGCTGACGATTGCGTGGTCGCATTGGACTACATAGCTGATAGCGCCTACAAGCTCTGTTTACTGTAATCCATCAGAACAGAACACTCGTAAGGCAACGACCTTTTTACGCAGTCTCCCCGCTGCGTAACTTGGGAAATTCCCGTCTTGCACAAAGCACCTTGCACGCCACTTGTTTACGTTGTTGACGTCGTATGTCCACTCACACACTTAATTACAAGGCTAGAGCAAGCAGTCAGCGATCACCGTGAACTGGTCCGTACTTGGTACAGTGAACGATCCGCCACAATGATCACCCTCTGTGTCTATGTACTGAAGGCAATCAAATTGTGGACCACCTATCACCGAAATGAAGTAACTGAGACAGGTAGAAAAAGATACAGCTGAAAAGTGTAAAAAGGAAAAGTGGAAACTGACTATCCACTAAAACTGAACTTGTAGGACTGTTCTTGAAACAGGTCTTTTAATTCTGTAGATCAGTGTTGGTTGGTTGTTTTGGGGAAGGAGACCAGACAGCGACGTCATCGGTCTCATCGCATTAGGGAAGGACGGGGAAGGAAGTCGGCCGTGCCCTTTGAAAGGAACCATCCAGGCATTTGCCTGGAGCGATTTAGGGAAATCACGGAAAACCTAAATCAGGATGGCCGAACGCGGGATTGAACCGTCGTCCTCCCGAATGATAGATCAGTGTTATTTCTAAATTTATGAAATTCATTTATCATTTCTTAAAGAAACTGTACTAATTTTCAGACAGCAATCGCTGTCAGAGAAACGATGCAATATTTAAAATATCTGTTTTGTATCTGCAACAACAATCGTAATTCAGTGGTCCAACACGTACATGTAAAAGAACGCGTTAATCAGATAAAAAAAAATTAACTTTTATCCTTCGTTTGTGCGACCTCAGTCAGACCACTGCGCAATCTTTTACCTGACCTGGAGCTAGCACTCAGTAAATTGAGTAGTTCTGATCAACTTAGACATGAATACGTTATTCACGGTAAATGACGACACCCAAAACAGTTGCAGGATAAAGATTTATTAAAAATCTTGACAAAGGTTTCTGTATATATAAATATACCTTCATCAGAAGTGAAATATCTAAAATTACATACTGCAATGGAGATTAGGCGAAGTACTGATGCTAAACTGTGTTCGCATTGGCCCTGTGTCCATAATCATGTTGTATAAATGGAGATGACGTCGTAACTACTGACGACGCCTTTGGCACCATTGTTTTATTAATCTCCATTGCAGGATGTAATTTTAGATATTTCACTCCTGATGAAGGTATATTTATATATACTGAAACCTTGGTCAAGAATTTTAATAAATCTTTATCCTGCAACTGTTTTGGCTGTCATCATTTACCATGAAGAATTTCAACAGTTGCTGTTTCAGCCATGTTTAAAATCTTGAGATGAATACGTTAGAATCTTGTTGCTTCTGTAGCGCAGGCAGCAGGGGACCCCAGCAACAAAATATTTTATTATGCACGACAAACGAAATTTTGCATAGTAGATGAGTCGTTACAGAATAGCCCTTTTTATCCGTTAAAAGAAAGGAAAGAAATCAGTATCACAGCGGCGCTTGTAGCGTTTAACAGTGTCCTGTTCTTGGAAGCAGGGGAAATGTCTCACTACAATCGTCGCCGGTCCGTGGCGGAAAAATTTATTCTGTGCGGAATTCAAACTCTGGAGCTCTCAGCTAGTGAGACACTAGCCTCGCTACAATAGCTTCTTCGGAGAAACTGTCATTTCTTTACGAAAACATAAAGTACCTGCCTCTCCGTGCACCACTTGTTCGTAAAGATATGTACGGCTATGAGTAGCTTACGAACTAGTGGTCCACGGGGAGACAAATGCTGTGACAGACGTTTACCGCCTTACGGAACCAACGATTTGGAGAGCGTGCGGTAACATGGATAAGAGGAGCAGAGTATCATGTTCCGTCTTTTTTAAAGTAAGACGAGGACTTAATGTCCGAAGAATTTTGTTTGCTTTTATACTTTGACACTGACTGCTTTTGAAGTTCAGATGATGGAAGCTTGACTCCCGACATGCGTTGATGTGCGTTATGTTCCTAATATTAGCGGTTGTACGCTAAATCTAATAACTATAAACAAGGATTTCTAATCGTGACCGTAATTTCACAGCCAACATGGGTTGTTAGAAGGTCTTCATCGGCTCCTGCTAAATCACGAGCCCCAAAATCGGACGCCCGGACATCCAAAAAAGAGCCTACTCGCGAAGATTTTTTACATACCCAGACCTCACAACTATCGACTCCTCTCTCAACGTCCTGCTTCCAAGAAGGCTCATAAGAAACGGAGTTACTCTCCTTCTCCGCCACGGCGTGTCTCTTCTACAGCGTCACCAAGCGGTAGCCACCCTCGGCCGTCTTCCGTGTGGCCGAGACGCACCGCTGGAGGCCGATCAACCAGCTTATCACTGGCGGCAGGAGCTGCCCCCTAAGAATCCATGGATCGGGATCTTCTGCCTTTGGCCGTTCCATGCTGCCTGTCGCTGACTCTCAGCGGTCGTTGAGCTGACGGCAACAGTGGTGAGATTTTTCCCTTTTCTGTCAACCCTATCTCAGTTATCCATTGGAATATCCGCGGAACTCGCTCCAATCCGGATGAATCGTCGATCCTCTTACGATCCTACTCCCTAGTCGTTTTCTGTCTTCAGGAAACAAAGCTACATCCCCATGATCGCTTTGTATTACCTCACTTCCAATCAGTCCGGTTTGATCCCCCTTCTGTTGATGGCACCCCAGCACATGGGGAACATAATTCTTCTCCATGATACTATCCATCATCACCCAATCCCCTTAAACAGTTCCTTCCAAGCTGTCGCTGTACGTCTTTCCCATTCTGAATACATCTTCTCTCTTTGTACCATATACCTTCTATCGTCCATACCAATGGCAACAGCCGATCTCCTTCATCTCCTTGGTCAGCTCCCACCCACCGCTTTGGGGATCTCCGCATTCTTGTCCCTATTGATGGACCTCTTCCACTAAGCGGACCTTGTTTGCCTCAACACTGGGGAATCTACATTTTTGTCTGCTCCACGTTAACCTTCTCTCATTTGGACCTTTCGGGCAGTACTGTTCAGCTCGCTCAGGGCGTTGAATGGACCACTCTTACTGATACACATTCGAGAGACCATTTTCCATGTGTCCTTCGAATACAGTCACAACTGCCATGCACTCAAGACGCTGGAAGTTTTCCCAAGCTGATTGGACACATTTCTCCTCCCTATCAACCTTTGACGACCGTCAATTTCCTAGCATCGACGATCAGGTCACTCACGTAACGGAAGTTATTCTTACAGCCGCGGAACGTTCAATACCTCGTACCTCCGCTTTGCCCGGCGGCCCCAGTTCCTTGGTGGAACGAGGCGTGCCGTGACACAATACGCGAGCGGAGACGTGCTCTTCGCGTTTTCTGCCACCGTCCTACATTGCCCAACGGTATCCACTGTAAGCAGTTATTTGCGAGATGCCGTCGCATCACCCAGAAGGCAAACAGGGACTTCTTTATCAGCTCCTTTAACGCCTTCAATCCTTCATCTGTAGTTTGGAGTCGAATTGGATGGTTGTCCGGCCCGTTTAGTTTCTTCCAAATCTTTGGGCTAACTGTCGCGCAAGATACCTTAGTGGACCATGTCGCCATTTCTACCTCATTGAGTCAACACTTCGCTGAGATTTCGAGCTCTTCAAATTTCCCGCCAGTCTTTCTCCCGAAGAAACGACCTCTTGTTTTCTTCTCTCAAACTCACGAAAGCTATAATACTGATTTTTCTAGACGGGAACTCCAACAAGCACTCTCTTCCTCTCGCACTTCCGCCCCAGGACCGGAAGGTATCCACGTCCAAATGTTGCTGCATTTATCATACCGTAGTCTGCGTTACCTCCTTTGCCTTTATAATCGAATTTGGACCGACAGTATCTTTCCCAGACGACGACGGGAAGCTATCGTCATTCCTGTCCCGAAACCTGGAAAGGATAAACATTTCCCCTCCAGTTATCACCCAATCTCTCTCACGAGTAGCGTATGTAAGGTTTCGGAGCGCATGATAAATTGCTGTTTAGGCTGGTGGCTAGAGTCCCAAATCCTTTTAACACCTGCCCAATGACGTTTCCGAAAGCCCACTTATATCATGAACAATTTTCTCAGGAAACGCCAAACGGTAGCTATATTTTTTTGTCTGTAGGGGGCATACGATACCTGTTGGAAGACAGCCATCCTCTGCACACTGTTCCCTTGGGGCTTTCGAGGCCGGCTACCCCTTTTTCATTCGTGAATTTATGACAGAGCGCACATTTAAGGTGCGGTTGAATACTACTCTCTCCCGTACTTTCTCCCAAGAAAACGGGGTGTCCCAGGGTTCCATGCTAAGTGTTGCTGTTTCCCGTCGCCATAAATCCAATTATGGATTGTCTCCTTCCCGATGTCTCGGGCTCCCTCTTTGTCGACGATTTTACAATCTACTACAACTCTCAACGGACCAGCCTACGTGAACGACGTCTTCAAGGATGTCTCGATCACCTCCACTCGCGGAGCATCGAAACCGGCTTCCGATTTTCTCCCAGCAAGGCCGTCTGTGGAAATTTTTGACGTCGTTCAGTTTTATTCGCCTTCCCTACATCTATGTCCTGTCAACCTTCCGTTCGCAGACATCACCAAATTCATGGGACTTATATTTGACAGAAAACTGTGCTGGTCTCCCCACGTTTCATGTCTTTCAGCTCGATATCTGCGATCCCTCAACACCCTCTGTGTTCTAAATGGTACCTCCTGGGTAGCGGACCGAGTGGTCCTACTCCGCCTCTATCGCGCCGTAGTGCGCTCGGAATTGGACTATGGAAGCATAGTTTATTCCTCTGCACGGCCGTCTATTCTTAGGCGTCTAGACTCTGTCCACCACCTTGGATTGCGTTTAGCATGTGGAGCTTTTTACAACAGCCCAGCTTGGACCTCTTCCTCCCGGCCTTGTCGTCGGGAGGAGGTAATTTTAACTAGACTCCGGATAGGGCACTGTCCTTTTAGTGGCGATCCTCCCCCACTTTGTCCACACTGCTCTCAACCGTGGACGGTGAGACACCTTTTACTTCAGTGCTCCTATTTTAATCCACTACGCGCCTGTTTACAGCTGTCGCCTGATCTCTTTTTCCCTTTTAGCAGATGACACGCGCTCAGCCGATCGCGTCCATGAGTTTATCAGTGTCAGTGAGATGACATTGGTCATTTTGGGGGAAAACAACCCCCCTTCAATAGTAGTTCTCTCGTATTTCCTTTCGTTTTTAGTTTCCCTGCTTCGGGAGTTTCGATCCCATTATTGGCGATTTGAAATTCGGTTTTTTACCCTTCATTAAGCCACAGAATGGCCGCTTACGACCGTAGCAGTTTTGCATCCTAAAACAATAATTTTTAAAAAATGGAATACGTCAGCTGTTAGTGAGTGACGAAGTTGGCGCTCTCTATAAGGACAATATTTGCTGAATTAGCGCTTTACCCGGATTTGCGGTAATTCTAAACACCTACGGCAGACAAATGTAGGCGATGCGATTACCTCCAAACGTTCATTTACTTTTTGATTAGTTAGAAACAGCGTCACCTGAACCTTGGTGTCGATGCTGTTCGTTTACTCGGTAAGGCTCTCCCAGCTACTATCTAGCGATTATTGTTTTCGATCGTATATCTTGCTTGCAAACATCGCGCTACAGAAGCTCAAACACGAAGAGTCGCTATGTCAGCTGTCAAACACACACAGCTGTACCATATGTCACCGCGTGCGATGCTCTTTTTTACTTTCCTTCTGTCTGTGATTTACTGCCTGTCGAACGCCGTCCTTGTGACACTGATAACGACTTCTTTGACTGCCGCGGCATTAATGCGATCGTCGCCTCGCTCTTTGACCCCAAACTGCATCAGATTATACAGTGCCATCTGGGGGTGACTGTTAGTGCGAAGGGACTAGCTCTTAGTGTCACAACGAAAACACAGTATTATCTCGGTAAATGGAGATAGGTTGCTGCTGACATCCTTCGCTATAACGGATAACAGACCTACAAGCAAACATCGCAAACTCGACCTTATATTTTAAGGGAAAAAAATCACACTTGCAAGATATCGACCACAGCAATCAATTCCGCGCAAAAATTTGGGCCGCATTTATGACACTTCGCAGACGAAGAACGAAATGTCTGGATTCAAAAGAGTGTAAAACAGGGATGTAGTCTGTCGCCCCTACTATTCAATCTATACTACTGGCCATTAAAATTGCTACATCATGAAGGTGACGTGCTACAGACGCGAAATTTAACCGACAGGAAGAAGATGCTGTGATACGCAAATGATTAGCTTTACAGAGCATTCACACAAGGTTGGCGCCGGTGGCGACACCTACACCGTGCTGACAAGAGGAAAGTTTCCAACTGATTTCTCATACACAAACAGCAGTTGACCGGCGTTGCCTGGTGAAACGTTGTTGTGATGCCTCGTGTGAGGAGGAGAAATGCCTACCATCACGTTTCTGACTTTGATAAAGGTCAGATTGTAGCCTATCGCGATTGCGGTTTTTCGTATCGCGACATTGTTGCTCGCGTTGGTCGAGATCCTATGACTGTTAGCAGAATATGGAATCGGTGGGTTCAGGAGGGTAAAACGGAACGCCGTGCTGGATCCCAACGGCCTCGTATCACTAGCAGCCGAGATGACAGGCATCTTATCCGCATGGCTGTAGCGGATCGTGCAGCCACGTCTCGATCCCTGAGTCAACAGATGGGGACGTTTGCAAGACAACAACGATCCGCACGAACAGTTCGACGACGTTTGCAGCAGCATGGACTATCAGCTCGTAGACTATGGTTGCGGTTACCCTTGACGTTGCATCACAGACAGGACGGCACTTCGAACAGTGGAAGTTACATTTCAAATGTGTTACGACCCGTGGCTCTACCCTTCATCCGATCCCTGCGAAACCCTACATTTCAGCAGGATAATGCACAACCGCATGTTGCAGGTCCTGTAAGGGCCTTTCGGGATACAGAAAACGTTCGACTTCTGCCCTGACCAACACATTCTCCAGTTCTCTCACCAATTGAAAACGTCTGGTCAATGGTGGCCGAGCAACTGGCCCGTCACAATACGCCAGTCACCACTCTTGATGAACTATGGTATCGTGTTGAAGCTGCATGGGCAACTGTACCTGTACACGGCATCCAAGCTCTGTTTGACTCAATGCCCAGGCGTATACAGGCCGTTATTACGGCCAGAGGTGGTTGTTCTGGGTACTGATTTCTCAGGATCTACGCACCCAAATTGCGTGAAAATGTAATCACACGTCAGTTCTAGTATAATATATTTAACCAATGAATACCCGTTTATCATCTCCATTTCTTCTTGGTGCAGCAGTTTTAATGGCCAGTAGTGTATATATCAAAGACGCAATCTAAGGCGCTGCAGTCGTGGACTCTGCGGCTGCTTCCGGCGGAGGCTCGAGCCCTCCCTCGGGCATGGGTGTGTGTGTTTGTCCTTAGGATAATTTAGATTAAGTGGTGTGTAAGCTTAGGGACTGATGACGCGTAGCAGTTAAGTCAAGAAAGATTTCACACACATTGGACATTTGAAGACGCAATGACGGAAATAAACAAAAGTTCACGAGCGGAATTAAAAAGCAAAGCGAAAGGATATCAGATTCCTATTCTCAGTCAATGTGAAGAAGAATCACAGGATTTGCTGAATGGAATGAACAGTATAATGAGAACAGAATGTGGACTAAATCAAAGAAAGGCGAAAGCAATAAGAAACAGGAGAAATGAGGACAGCGAGAAACTTAACATCAGGATTGGTCATTGCCAATGGATGAAGTTAAGGAATTCTGCTATCTACACAGCAAAATAACCCCTGACGGGCGGAACATGGATGGCGTGCTAGCAGACTAGCACAGGCAAAAAGGGCATTCCTGGCAAGAGAAGTTTACTAATATCAGACACAGGCCTTAATTTGAGAAAGAAATTTCTGAGGATGTATGTTTGGAGTACATTATCATATGGCAGTGAGACATGGACAGTGGGGAAACTGGAACAAAAGAAAAAATATGAAATTTGTGGTAAGGTCTTATGGGACCAAACTGCTGAGGTTGTCGGTCCATAACATCTTTTTTTTTGTTTTTTTTTTGTTTTGTTTTTGGTCATCAGTCTACTGACTGGTTTGATGCGGCCCGACACGAATTCCTTTCCTGTGCTAACCTCTTCATCTCAGAGTAGCACTTGCAACCTACGTCCTCAATTATTTGCTTGACGTATTCCAATCTCTGTCTTCCTCTACAGTTTTTGCCCTTTACAGCTCCCTCTAGTACCATGGAAGTCATTCCCTCGTGTCTTAGCAGATGTCCTGTCATCCTGTCCCTTCTCCTTATCAGTGTTTTCCACATATTCCGTTCCTCTCCGATTCTGCGTAGAACCTCCTCATTCCTTACCTTATCAGTCCATCTAATTTTCAACATTTGTCTATAGCACCACATCTCAAATGCTTCGATTCTCTTCTGTTCCGGTTTTCCCACAGTCCATGTTTCACTACCATACAATTCTGTACTCCAGACGTACATCCTCAGAAATTTCTTCCTCAAATTAAGGCCGGCATTTGATATTAGTAGACTTCTCTTGGCCAGAAATGCCTTTTTGGCCATAGCGAGTCTGCTCTTGATGTCCTCCTTGCTCCGTCCGTCATTGGTTATTTTACTACCTAGGTAGCAGAATTCCTTAACTTCATTCGTGACCATCAATCCTGATGTTAAGTTTCTCGCTGTTCTCATTTCTACTACTTCTCATTACCTTCGTCTTTCTCCGATTTACTCTCAAACCATACTGTGTACTCATTAGACTGTTCATTCCGTTCAGCAGATCATTTAATTCTTCTTCACTTTCACTCAGGATAGCAATGTCATCAGCGAATCGTATCATTGATATCCTTTCACCTTGTATTTTAATTCCACTCCTGAACCTTTCTTTTATTTCCATCATTGCTTCCTCGATGTACAGATTGAAGAGTAGGGGCGAAAGGCTACAGCCTTGTCTTACACCCTTCTTAATACGAGCATTTCGTTCTTGATCGTCCACTGTTATTATTCCCTCTTGGTTGTTGTACATATTGTATATGACCCGTCTCTCCCTATAGCTTACCCCTACTTTTTTCAGAATCTCGAACAGCTTACACCATTTTATATTGTCGAACGCTTTTTCCAGGTCGACAAATCCTATGAAAGTGTCTTAATTTTTCTTTAGCCTTGCTTCCATTATTAGCCGTAACGTCAGAATTGCCTCTCTCGTCCCTTTACTTTTCCTAAAGCCAAACTGATCGTCACTTAGCGCATTCTCAATTTTCTTTTCCATTCTTCTGTATATTATTCTTGTAAGCAGCTTCGATGCATGAGCTATTAAGCTGATCGTGCGATAATTCTCGCACTTGTCAGCTCTTGCCGTCTTCGGAATTGTGTGGATGATGCTTTTCCGAATGTCAGATGCTATATCGCCAGACTCATATATTCTACACACCAACGTGAATAGTCGTTTTGTTGCCACTTCCCCCAATGATTTTAGAAATTCTGATGGAATGTTATCTATCCCTTCTGCCTTATTTGACCGTAAGTCCTCCAAAGCTCTTTTAAATTCCGATTCTAATACTGGACCCCCTATCGCTTCTAAATCGACCCCTGTTTCTTCTTCTATCACATCAGACAAATCTTCACCCTCATAGAGGCTTTCAATGTATTCTTTCCACCTATCTGCTCTCTCCTCCGCATTTAACAGTGGAATTCCCGTTGCACTCTTAATGTTACCACCGTTGCTTTTAATGTCACCAAAGGTTGTTTTGACTTTCCTGTATGCTGAGTCTGTCCTTCCGACAATCATATCTTTTTCGATGTCTTCACATTTTTCCTGCAGCCATTTCGTCTTAGCTTCCCTGCACTTCCTATTTATTTCATTCCTCAGCGACTTGTATTTATGTATTCCTGATTTTCCCAGAACATGCTTGTACTTCCTCCTTTCATCAATCAACTGAAGTATTTCTTCTGTTACCTATGGTTTCTTCGCAGCTACCTTCTTTGTACCTATGCTTTCCTTCCCAACTTCTGTGATGGCCCTTTTTAGAGATGCCCATTCCTCTTCAACTGTACTGCCTACTGCGCTATTCCTTATTGCTGTATCTATAGCGTTAGAGAACTTCAAACGTATCTCGTCATTCCTTAGTACTTCCGTATCCCACGTCTTTGCGTATTGATTCTTCCTGACTAATGTCTTGAACTTCAGCCTACTCTTCATCACTATTATATTGTGATCTGAGTCTATATCTGCTCCTGGGTACGCCTTACAATCCAGTATCTGATTTCGGAATCTCTGTCTGAGCATGATGTAATCTAATTGAAATCTTCCCGTATCTCCCGGCCTTTTCCAAGTATACCTCCTCCTCTTGTGATTCTTGAATAGGGTATTCGCTATTACTAGCTGAAACTTGTTACAGAACTCAATTAGTGTTTTTCCTCTTTCATTCCTTGTCCCAAGCCCATATTCTCCAGTAACCTTTTCTTCTACTCCTTCCCCTAGAACTGCATTCCAGTCGCCCATGACTATTAGATTTTCGTCGCCCTTTACATACTGCATTACCCTTTCAATATCCTCATACACTTTCTCTATCTGTTCATCTTCAGCTTGCGACGTCGTCATGTATATCTGAACTATCGTTGTCGCTGTTGGTCTGCTGTCGATTCTGATTAGAACAACCCGGTCACTGAAGTGTTCACAGTAACACACCCTCTGCCCTACCTTCCTATTCATAACGAATCCTACACCTGTTATACCATTTTCTGCTGCTGTTGATATTACCCGATACTCATCTGACCAGAAATCCTTGTCTTCCTTCCACTTCACTTCACTGACCCCTACTATATCTAGATTGAGCCTTTGCATTTCCCTTTTCAGATTTTCTAGTTTCCCTACCACATTCAAGCTTCTGACATTCCACGCCCCGACTCGTAGAACGTTATCCTTTCGTTGATTATTCAGTCTTTTTCTCATGGTAACCTCCCCCTTGGCAGTCCCCTCCCGGAGATCCGAATGGGGACTATTCCGGAATCTTTTGTCAATGGAGAGATCATCATGACACTTCTTCAATTACAGGCCACATGTCCTGTGGATACACATTACGTGTCTTTAATGCAATGGTTTCCATTGCCTTCTGCATCCTCATGTCGTTGATCATTGCTGATTCTTCCGCCTTTAGGAGCAATTTCCCACCTCTAGGACAAGAGAGTGCCCTGAACCTCTCTCTATCCGCTCCTCCGCCCTCTTTGACAAGGCCGTTGGCAGAACGAGGCTGACTTCTTATGCCGGAAGTCTTCGACCGCCAATGCTGATTATTTATCAAAAGTTAGCCAGTGGCGCGAAATTAACCCGGGACCGAAGACGTTTTGATTTTTTTTTATTAAGGGGCCTTTTTTTAATCTCATTTTGTTCGTTGTCGTTCGTTGTATCTGCTCGTGGCGGATGTTGCTAGACATCCGTTTCAGGTCGTCGTTGATCCATTAACTCAGTTTTTTATTACAGAGGGCAGCTAACCCTCTGACCGAACACGCTGAGCTCCCGTGCCGGCTGCCCTAGACCACGGGTACGCCTGTGCTTAACCTTATGCACTATTTAATCTAACTTAAACTAACTTAAGCTATGGACAAAACACACACCCGTGCCCGAAGGAGACGAACCTCCGACGGGGGGGTGGAATAGAAGAGCATAGAAGCAGTTGAGATGTGGTGTTAGAGAAGAATGTTGATAATTATATGGTCTAATCAGATGGACTGCTAAGGTCAGGAACGTGGAGGATCTCCGGAGAGACGGCGAGGAAAGGAATGTGTGGAAAACACTGCCTAGAAGAAGAGACAGAGTGGCAGAACATCTGGTAAGACATCAGGGAATAGCTTCCATGGTACTAGGGGAGCTGTAAAAGGTAAAAACTGTAGAGGAAGGCAGAGATTGGGATATAATCAGCAAATAATTAAGGATGTAGGTTGCAAATGCTACTCTGAGACGAAGACGTTAGCGCAGGAGAGGAATCCGCGGCGGGCGTCATCAGACCAGTCACAAGACTGATGATTCAGATGATGACGCAGCTACGAACATTTCAAAGCACAGTTTCTAAACTTTCGGGCGCAGCGTTTGTTTGTCACTCGCACAGCTCCACTGAAACCGCATAATGTCTGAGTGTGACGTACTGAACATTGGAGTGAATAAGAGATGTTCGAATTACTGTTTTGACTTTATTAACATGCTTTATTCAGTGTATGAAAGTGCGCGGTTTTTAACCTGTAGCTGGTGCCAGAGATCTCTTTGTTTTGAACATTTTTACGTTGCGACTCAAAAACGCGGTGTAAATTAATGGAACGAATTAGTATGTCGTGAAGGAAGTAGCATAGCGCTATTATTAACGTAGCTGTCGTGCGTTGTTTTCTTTGGATTTTAAAGCTGGTACAGCTAAACGGAAGTACATTACAGCAAATGCGTTATTCATAAACGTGACTGAGCGGTTTTCGTTAATAACTTTCGACTCGTTCGTATCTGGTTCAGGGACTCTAATTTCAAATTGACCGAGCGAGGTGGCGCAGTGGTTAGCACACTGGACTCGCATTCGCGAGAACGACAGTTCAGTCCCGAGTCCGGCCATCCTGATTTAGGTTTTCCATGATTTCCCTAAATCGCTCCAAGCAAATGCCGGGATGGTTCCTTTGAAAGGGCACGGCCGACTTCCTTCCCCGTCCTTCCATAAGCCGATGAGACCGATGACCTCGCTGTCAGGTCTCCTCCCACAAAAACAAAACGACATAAACTTGACTGGCATGAAATCGAAAACCATTGACTTTATTTCATAGTGATTATTCAGTTGCTTTCGTTAATTTTGAGAGGTATACACAGCTTCAGACGAGAATACTGTTAAAAAATACGTGTGAGGTCGACATATTATGTACGCATGCAACTTACTATTTTTCGCGTAACATAATGTGTTCTCGAACAAGACTTTAAACTAGTTTGGGCAGCTGTGTCCACCTCTCCTCACCTTCAATTTCCCGCGAATAAAAGAGCTCTGATTGTCACTGCGCTGTACAGTACTTCGTACTCGGGAATTTGGCGACTTCAGCAGTGCGGAGCGGGTGACCAACAGCCACTGCTCGCTACAGTTTAAAAGCTGTACTTTCCGAAGGTCATAACTGCGTCCTATCAGAATTATGGCCCAAATTCTCGCACGTGATCGACTGCTGAGGCCGATATCTTTCAAGTATGCTTTTTTCTCCATAAAATGTGAGGTCAAATCGGTAACGTGTCCTTCTCAGTGAATGAAGTGCCTCAAAGGGAATGGTAAATATTTCAAGCTACCAATAGTCAAATATTAGATAGTTCCTATCACACATATCCAATTGTAGCGATGCAAGGGGTACCATATTTGTTATAAAAGTCAGTAAATTACTCAACGGACAGTATTTTTCAGTACAGGTATTTCGTTCATTCCAACCAAGAGTCGATTCGTGACATCATCGTCCAGACACGAGTTGACTGTAATCTGAATCCGGTTTAGCAAACTAACAATTTCTCTCAGGCGATAAAATTTTATTGCTTATCAAATACAAGTTCTTGAAGTTTATTCAGAATCGAAAATGTTTAGTTAGTGATTACATGCCCTGATTTATTTGTTTAATATAATTTGTTTAATATGTTTTGAATTTTGTATGCATTAAAAAAACTGAGAATTTATGTGCGGCTTTTACTCGGAGACGAGTTATTACTTAAGAGTGCTGGAAGTGCGCGCGTGCAGTTCGCTGACCTATATGGTGAATTTTATTGTGTGATCTTGACCCTAAGGGAGAGTAAATCCAGTTCTATTTAAACTTCACGTGAGATAGACACATCATCTTATTACAAAAGAGTCGTTTAGCCCATTACGGAAAACTGAAACCTGCGCGCTCGATTTGAAATACGTTACACGCCAGTGCGTGATCGAGCTGTCCAGTAAATCGCGTACAGCTGTTTCAAATGCGTTTGGATTTAATGCACGAAGTTGGAAATTACGTTTGAGACAAGTTCTGATTTTGACAAAAAATGAACCGAAAGTTTATTCAAAATATCAAGGTCCAGTTTTAATTGAGACACGTATCATCTTGTTGATTACGTTGCCTAGCAGCACTGTAAAGCAGCTTAATTAATTCATTAGAACGATTTGCGACGTAGTAAGTCCCATTACACACACAAAATATTGCACGACGTTTGCTGACCGCATTAGAGTATGACAGTGTTTTTCTTTCCATAAATGCCAATAAACCGGCAGTTTCAAAAGCTAAATTATTAACTGTTGTGTAACTTCATTGATTGTCCTACACCACTATGGAACTTGTTGTATCGTGTCTTTTCGCAAGAGATCTCAAGAAGCCGGGATAAACAAGAAGAAAAAGACTACAGAAGAGGCATCGGTATATAATCTTGTTGTTGGGAGAGATACAGCTAGTTGAACGTTTGAGGTCGACACGTGCTTGACATAAGGGAATAAATCGTCAAAACTTTCCACAATGCAATTGAAATGGCAGCACTCACAGATACCGCCAACAAAACGTAACGTCAAGGTCAAGGTTTCTAGGGAGGGAAGTTTTGACGTTGACATCGATGATGATGGTGGTAGTGGTTACGGTAGTGGCGACACATTTTGAGGACAGTATCCGCACATACCACTGAATGTATCTGTTGTTTTGCCTGGCACTATCACAGCACAGGCCTACATTGATGTTTTAAGCACCTTCTTGCTTCCCACTGTTGAAGAGCAATTCGGGGATTGCGATTACATCTTTCAACACGGTCGAGCACCTGTTCATAATGCACGGCCTGTGGCGGAGTGGTTACACGACAATAACATCCCTGTAATGGACTGGCCTGCACAGAGTCCTGACCTGAATCCTATAGAACACCTTTGGAATGTTTTGAACGCCGACTTCGTGCCAGGCCTCACCGACCGACATTGATACCTCTCCTCAGCGCAGCACTCTGTGAAGAATGGGCTGCCATTCCCCAAGAAAAATTCCAGCACCTGACTGAACGTATGCCTACGAGAATGGAAGCTGTCATCAAGGCTAAGGGTGGGCCAACACCATATAGAATTCCAGCATTACCGATGGAGGGCGCCACGAACTTGTAAGTCATTTTCAGCCAGGTGTCCGGATACTTTTGATCACCTAGTGTATCTATGTATTTGAATACGCATGTCTATACAAGTTTCTTTGGCGCTTCAGTGTATAAGTAAACAATAATTATTTTTTTCTCAATTAGTATTATTAACGCGGTGGAGGCTAAAGGTTCCTCACATAGTCCACCCACTACACACACATGTTATGCTTTGTCCCGTACATAGCTGATGATAAAAGCGAGACGTATACATCACAAATGCTAAATATGTAAAGAAAATGAATTCTCCGAGTTGTAGACAGTAGTCCTTTTTCGCTTCGGAACAGATAGACGAATTAACTGACAGCACGATACAGCAGTAATGACATAAGGGCTGCTACAGTGCTGTACACAGTATATTATTATTATTATTATTATTATTATTTTCGATTATTCCTATTTAAAGAGAGCGTTTGAACTTGAATTCATTTATGATGATTGTTTATGTTTTTTCTGAGCCCAAGTTTTCTTCATGTGTTCGCTCCGCTGTCCATTTGCATCCAGGTCTCTTCTGTGTTGTGGTATCAAATTTATGTTTTTTGATGATGTTCCTGAATTCAGTTCTATTTTCTGCATCGTTTACTGCTATGTGTGCTTGTCTGAGGTCCTCTTCAACTTCTTTTATCCATTTTGTTTTTCCCCTGCCTGAGTTGATTACTTTAAGAAATCGCTTTGAAATTCTGTTTTCATTCATCCTGTGGATATGTCCGTAGAACTGCATTCTTCTTTTCCTTATTGTATCCGTAATCTTGTCTGTGTATTTATATAATTCTGATGTTGGTCTCTTCTTCCAGATTCCTTGCTCTTGTATCGGGCCAAAGATTTTCCTGAGAATTTTCCTTTCTTGTTTCTCTATTTCTTTGATTTTAGTTTGCCCACCTATTTGTGTTGTTTCAGATGCATACAGTGCCTCCGGAAGTACGACAGTGTTGTAGTGCCTCTATTTTGCGTTAATGGATATGGACTTTTTGTTATAATAGTTCCACGTGAGTGTACACAGTATATTATTATTATTACTACTATATTAGCAGCTGTGGACGGACACAAATCATTAACAGCCCGAAGTTTTCAAAGTTCTGCCAGTTCAGAAGTAAGGAGTGCAGCAGTCAAATGATTTACGGACAGTAAGTATAGCGCATACAATTAACTTGGTGGATTTTAAACGGAGTTGCAGTATCCAAGTCTAGCAAGTGCCACCATGGAGAGGATTAATGCAGGGATTTCGTAACAAGTGTCTACCCTCACTGGAGATAGTTAGCTTTCTTATCTGAGAAGGAATTGTTGGTAGCGCTTGCGATGCACCACGAATTCCTTCGTCGTTCATTCTAAAACACACACACACACACACACACACACACACACACACACACACACACACACACGTCCTTACTGTGGATAGTTAGCTTTCTTATTTGAGAAGGAGTTGTTGGTAGACTTGCGATACGCCACGAAGTCCTTCCTCATTCATTCTAGCACACACACACACACACACACACACACACACACACACACACACATACACACATGCAAACAAAATATCATTCATTGTTTTAAAAATAAAAGTGTTCCAAGAAAAGTCTTTCATTTTACAGTTCAGTTGTAAGACGTGTATATTTCTATTGTCTATTGTCAACTCACAATTTATGAAAGATGTTTATATTTTATTAATAGGATTAAGTAGGAATAATTAATATTTGACATGCTGGAAATAATGGTGGTAGCAGGGAATGTCTGCACCAAAGTATTGTTGACAAGAGAGACTGACAATTGATATAATTTTAAAAAGGGCGGGAGAGACCGCGTATGGATACATTTTAAGAAAAGAGCGGGAAAGACCACGCATTGATACATTTTGTGATGGTAGCAGGTATTGTCTGCACCAGAAAGCATTGTTAGCAGGAGAGACCGCACTTTAGCGTTCGTAGGAAGTCAGTAGTAAGCGAGATGTGAAGCGAGTTGGTAGCAGGTCTGAAGCCAGAGGTTGAGAGGAGTAGTGTACCTGCCAGCCACCAGCTATGATTTACAAGAGATTATAAACGGATGTACAGAGACATCAACTAACTATTATCATCAGAGGAGCTAATATTATTGAATTATTTTCTTTGAGAAACTCAAGAATACTGAAGGTGTGTTTGCGCGGTGCTAGTTGTAAGATTATTGTAAAAAGTAAGTCCCATTTGACCGTTGGTAAAATCATTTCATTACCAACAGTAAATATTTGAAGCGTTTTCAGAATATAATTAATTTTTGCCAGCAATGTTACATTACTGATTATAATCCATCCCAAAAACCATCAACATAAAACTTTGTAAAAATTTTATTGTTGTCAAGAAAAAGTGTAACTATGAATTACGTAACTTCAGTCAAAATTAATTAAAGAATAAAGTCAGCTTTGCTATTAAAGAATAACGTCAGCTTTGGTAACAAATACAGCCACTTATTATGACAGCCCATCAGCAGTTAATAGAGTATAGTAAACCAGAGTAAGTATATTCATGTCGCAGTTCGATGTAACAGTCAGATGGCGATCCAGTAACAGTAAAAAAAGGCAAGGAACAGTTTTGGGTTATTGCAGATAACGACTGAGGGCCACGACGACGACACATTCTATGTTTCGTCGAAATAATCAGAAAATCACTTTTAATAAGCAGCAATTAAATTTGTATGCGAAGATTGAGAAAGAGAATAAATTTCAAAGGAAAGATTTCATTTGTTATTATTAAGCAAGGGATAGAGATCCTAAGGGAAGGTTACAGAACGCAGCATGTCATTCTCAATGGAGAGAAGTCTTCCGAAGTAAGAGTGATTTCAGGTGTGCCGCAGGGGAGTGTCATAGGACCGTTGCTATTCACAATATACATAAATGACCTTGTGGATGACATCGGAAGTTCACTGAGGCTTTTTGCAGATGATACTGTGGTGTATCGAGAGGTTGTAACAATGGAAAATTGTACTGAAATGCAGGAGGATCTGCAGCGAATTGACGCATGGTGCAGGGAATGGCAATTAAATCTCAATGTAGACAAGTGTAATGTGCTGCGAATACATAGAAAGATAGATCCCTTATCATTTAGCTACAAAATAGCAGGTCAGCAACTGGAAGCTGTTAATTCCATAAATTATCTGGGAGTACGCATTAGGAGTGATTTAAAATGGAATGATCATATAAAGTTGATCGTCGGTAAGGCGGATGCCAGACTGAGATTCATTGGAAGAATCCTAAGGAAATGCAATCCGAAAACAAAGGAAGTAGGTTACAGTACGCTTGTTCGCCCACTGCTTGAATACTGCTCAGCGGTGTGGGACCCGTACCAGATAGGGTTGATAGAAGAGATAGAGAAGATCCAACGGAGAGCAGTGCGCTTCGTTACAGGATCATTTAGTAATCGCGAAAGCGTTACGGAGATGATAGATAATCTCCAGTGGAAGACTCTGCAGGAGAGACGCTCAGTAGCTCGGTACAGGCTTTTGTCAAAGTTTCGAGAACATAACTTCACCGAAGAGTCAAGCAGTATATTGCTCCCTCTTACGTTTATCTCGCGAAGAGACCATGAGGATAAAATAAGATAGGTTGGAGCCCACACAGAAGCATACCGACAATCCTTCTTTCCACTAACAATACGAGACTGGAATAGAAGGGAGAACCGACAGAGGTACTCAGGATACCCTCCGCCACACACCGTCAGGTGGCTTGCGGAGTATGGATGTAGATGTACATAGGTTATTGTAAAAGGGAAGGTTGTCATTAATAAAAGAGATATAGAGGAGACGGTTATTGCGTAATAACAAAAGAGGTATAGAGGAGACGGGTAGGTTTCACAGTTAGGTGCTAAAGTTGGTGATAATGTGGGAGAAGGGGGAGCAGCAGACGGGGGGGGGGGGGGGATAGCTAATGTCTAACGGCACTCAGGGGTGACGATTTAGGAAAGGTTAGGAACCCCTGATGTAGGAGACGTAGCAAGCGCTTGCATTGGAGACAGAGCACGGAGACCGCACCGTTGTTCGGAATGCGAGACAAAGCGGAGATCTCAGGGCAGCGGTCAGGCGCCGCTGGCTTGTATGGGCAGTAATCCGGAGATAAGTGACACTGCCTGCGGTGCGGGAGGGATTGGGCGGGGGGGGGGGAGGAGGAGTGGGGGCGGAGAAGTAGGAAGCGCTGACCGAGCAAGTGGCTGTGTGTGGCTGGTGGCGCGTCGGTGCGTGAGCGTCGCCCGCTGCGAGCGTGACACCGCTAAGTGGAGGGAGTGGCCGGCCAGTCGTCCGCCAGCTGTCAGCCATGCCGGTCGCCTCCGCCAGGGACTTCTGGAGGCGCTTCGACCAGCGGCCCGCCGCCCCCGGAGACCCTCCGTCGCCCGTCTGGTCCTCGATATACTGCACCAGTGAGTACCGACACCGCCCAGCTTCGCTCTCTGCACGGTGATTATTCGACAACAATGACAGCAACATTGGATGCGCCACTAGGAAGCGTAGTACCATTCATCATCATCAGTGTTCTGCCTAGAGGCAGGTTTCCATATGGTAGTTCTCCAGGCTGTCCGGTCTTCTGCCATCCTCTTCAGGTCTGCATAATTTCCTCTTCCCTTTATGTCGTCTATCATCTTGTATCTCGTTCTTCCTCTCAGTCTTCTTCCACAAACCAATCCTTCCAAAGCATCTACAAGCAAGCACTCCCTTCTCAATGTATGTCCTTGTGGTGTCACCGCCAGACACCACACTTGCTAGGTGGTAGCCTTTAAATCGGCCGCGGTCCGTTAGTATACGTCGGACCCGCGTTCGCCACTGTCAGTGATTGCAGACCGAGCGCCGCCACACGGCAGGTCTAGAGAGACTTCCTAGCACTCGCCCCAGTTGTACAGCCGACTTTGCTAGCGATGGTTCACTGCCTACTTACGTTCTCATTTGCCGAGACGATAGTTTAGCATAGCCTTCAGCTACGTCATTTGCTACGACCTAGCAAGGCGCCATTATCAGTTACTATTGATATTGTGAATCATGTACCGTCAAGAGCGACGTTCATCATTAATGGATTAAAGTTAAGTATTCCACCAGCTACGTCCGTTTTTGTAAATTCTAATTTCCTTGTCATGTTCCAGACCTCACGCCAGCCTGCGTGAGCTAAAACGCGTGCATTTCGGCCTCCTTTAGTAAAACGGTGTTGGCTCTCTTGCCAACCACAACAGTCCTAACCAGTTCTTTTTCCTTTCTCTTACAACTTTCAGTAGACATCTTCTCTCACAAACCCTTTCCAATACTCTTTCATTACTCACTCTTTCCATCCAGCCTATTCTCTCCATTCTCCCCCATATCCACATCTCAAACGCTTCTAACCTTTTTTCATCCTCTCGTCTCAGTGTCCATGTTTCTGCCCCATATAGTGCCACACTCCAGACAAAACATTTGCCAAGCCTTTTCCTTCGTCCTTTATCTAATTTGCCACATAAGAGTCTCCTCTTTCTGTTGAATGCCTCCTTCGCTATGGCAATTCGAGTTTTCACCTCCTGGTGACATCTCAAGTCTTCAGTTATTGTGCTTCCGAGATATTTAAATTCACTTACTTGGCTAATGGTAGATTGTCCTTTTTTAATATTGGACAGTCTGCGTCTTGTACTGATGACCATACTCTTTGTTTTTGCTGTGTTTATTTGCATCCCATATTCCACACAAGCTTCATTCAGATCTTTGAGCATGTTATTCACTGTCCGCTCACTTTCTGCCACTAATACCATGTCATCAGCAAATCTTATACATTCTATTCTCTTTCCACCAATACATATTCCTCTTTTCCCATCTAAGCTTTTCGCAACAATCCCTTCAAGGTATACGTTAAACAACAGTGGGGAAGGCAACAACCTTGTCTAACACCTCGTCCAATGCTGCTTCCTTCTGACATTTCATTTCCAATCCTTATCCTTACCTTCTGGTGTAAATATAGATTCTGTATCAGTCGTCTCTCTTTCCAATCTACTCCTTTCCTCTTCAAGATATCCATCAGCTTGTTCCACTAAACTCTGTCAAAAGCCTTTTCTACATCTATAAAAACAGCAAAGATTTCTCTACCCTTTTCCATGTATCTTTCCCCTCTTCCAAATCCGAACTGCTCCTCTGCAATCCCTCTATCCAGCTTGCCATAAAACCTTCTATTCAACACTCTCAGCAAAACTTTAGCTGCGTGAGAAATTAGACTGATGGTCCGGTGCTCTTCACATTTTCACCATTCATAACGTACATTAAACTCAGTCGCTCAGTGACCACACTGCCGCCGAACGAAAGATAGTACACAGGTCCAAGACCGTACCCAGTAACGGACTAAAGTCGTCAGCACATGGACCGTGCACCCGAAAGACAATGTTGAGGGTGCCGAGTTTCTGACGTCACACCGTTGGAAAAGGACGTCGTGGAACCTTTCCGAGCGTGCAGAGCAATACGATGCACGACAGAGGTTCTGTACGTCAGATTTGGACGTAGACCTACGGGAGGGAAAAATACACGCCTTCTCCTTTCAGTACACAGACTGGAGACGTTCAGCCCATTTTTGGTGGGTTTTGTATTATAACTTACGTCCGATGAATACAGGGTGTTCGGAAATTCTGTTACAAATTTCTGTGACTTGTAGAGGGGAATGAGTACGTAATATACTGAATAGTAATCAGTGTCCGGAAACGTCATCCAACGACGCTACATAGCTTTAAAGTTATAGGTGTCGCCGGCCGTTGTGGCCGAGCGGTTCTAGGCGCTACAGTCTGGAACCGCGAGACCGCTACGGTCGCAGGTTCGAATCCTGCCTCGGGCATGGTTGTGTGTAATGTGCTTAGGTTAGTTAGGTTTAAATAGTTCTAAGTTCTAGGGGACTGATGACCTCAGAATTTAAGTCCCATAGTGCTCAGAGCCATTTGAACAATTTTATAGGTATCGGCACTTGTAAATGTATGTACATACGGAGTAATTCTGTGATGGTGTTACAAAATTTCAAGGGTGATGGAGAAGGGTAAACGAACCAATTTGAAATAAGATTATTGGGTTGAGTGGATTTGGGGGAGGAGACCAAACTGCGAGGTCATCGGTCTCATCGGATCGGGGAAGGATGAGGAAGGAAGTCGGTCGTGCCCTTTCAAAGGAACCATCCCGGCATGTGCCTGAAGCGATACAGGGAAATCACGGAAAACCTAAATCAGGATGACCGGACGCGGGGTTGAACGGTCGTCCTCACGAATCCGAGTCCAGTGTGATAACCACTGCGCCACCTCGCTCGGTCAATTTGAAATTAGAGTCCCTGAACCAGATACGAACGAGTCGAAAGTTATTAACGAAAACCTTTCTAATACCTCTGACTGTGGATTACATGTACCGGTACTGTTGTTACTAGAACTGTAGGGTATGCAGCTTCCAGAGGTAGTAGTACGGAACAAAATAAGAAATAAGTGTCTAGTAAATGCAGTCTCTGAAGTCCGTACTTCAAGAGCTATGCGCATTTGTTCAATAGAGGAGAGGTATGCCACACTAGCGA
Source organism: Schistocerca cancellata (assembly GCF_023864275.1). Taxonomy (NCBI): domain Eukaryota; kingdom Metazoa; phylum Arthropoda; class Insecta; order Orthoptera; family Acrididae; genus Schistocerca; species Schistocerca cancellata. Next base: position 243,977,377 of record NC_064626.1, on the reverse strand, counting down.
GGATGAACAAGTGCTCATAGTTCCTCAGATATGCATTTTAGAGTGCATGTTTACGAGAAATGTTTTTCTTACCACTCTGAAAGTTGCGTACCCTACAATATTAGCATCAACAGTGTCGGTACATGTATTGCGGTTTCAGAGGTACCAGAATGATTTCGCTTGTGGCTTTCCACTCGTTCATTTCCGGACCAGTGACCCTTACCTGAAATTGACAGGTTTATTCCTCTCCATAATCGTTGAAATTTTGACACCATCACCGAATCAACCGACGCCTGTAACTTTTAAGGTCTGTAGCGTCTTTGGATGACGTTTCCGGGCACGGGTTCCTATTCAATATAGTACGTATTTACTCCCTCTACGAGCCCTAGATGTTTGGAACGGGAATTTCCGAACACACTGTAAATGCCGTTTCAAAGCAGCAGCAAAATGACCTCTGGAAAACCTGTTGTGTATAGGTAGCATTTGTTGTGAAAAAGACGGGAAACGTCATATTGATGCTTAAATAATTTTCGAATTTTGACTCGTGTGTTATGAAAGTATGTCGCACAAAGGCACATTGAAGATCCAGCAAAGACACTTTTTTTTCTTGGTATGATTTGTTATAATTACACGTCAGTTAATGAAAGACCAACCAATGAAGCCTGCAGAAGATAGTAACATACAAGACAACGTCAGCTTTTACAGACGTGTGCGCTCTCTCTCCCAGGAGTGTGTGTTGGACTGGCTTATCTACAAGTGAGCTTACACTATCTGCAATAATATATTTTGTACTCTCGTGTTTAGCGTTTGCATTTTTCAAGTTTTCTTAAGATTCTGCTACTGAGCAGTACAGTTATCGAAAAAAGGCAGCACTAGGGTTTTATGAGAAAGTGAGAAAGATGAAATACTTTTTATCTTATGTGGAAGACTATTGTAAATTTGTGTCGCCCTATTTGTAATGCAATTTTGCGTGCTGCTGTCTTTATTGACTATGCACGGACTTTCGTTTTTGCGCATTCATAGATACTGAAATTTTTATTTGTGTATACTACAGACAGAACAGCACGACTCGCATATGGAGAAGGAAGAAAATGTGTGTTTTAATAGTGCCGTCCATTTCGTAAACAAACAGTGCGATTTGTAAGTCGGATACAGCTGACAAGTGCCGCTGGGGCGCGCTGTCGATCCCGTGTACCACGTTGAGAGAGGCGTACCGTATGCACAAGTTGCTTCGTTTCCGAGCGATTAGCGTGCACGTTGAACTCGGCACACTCAACGTTGACGTTCGAATGCATCGTCCGCGTGCCGACGGCTTAAGGGTGGGAAGGGGGTGGAAAATGGGGACACTTTGCGGTGAATGGCGAATAAGATTTCAAGAGACTCATCATCAGAGAGTATCCAAACCGATACTGAATTGTCTGGTGCTGTAGAATGAGAGGTTGGTTTGCAAGATTTCTTCGTGGGGATAGGGGTGAGAGAGGGGGGGAGAGGATTTAGCTGCTCCCCCTGCCCCTCATTGTGTATGCTCTTATCAGGTCCGAAAGACTGCTATCAGACTTCGAATATTGTTTCATTGTGTCACATCGTGATAAGGTTCCTCCTTTCAATCTACGCAAGGCAGACACTGAGACTAACGATCACATAAAATAAGAGTCTACTACAACCACTCAATAGACGAAAGATATTTCGGTCTGATGATGTACTTGCACGACAGTACAGAGGTTATGTGTAAGATCTAAGCAGCAGTTTATCGTAGGACGCTAAGGAAACGGAAGGTGCCAAGCAGTGATACAAACGGTACAAGTCATTTCGTTATCAAAAAGAGTCATCGAGAACATGCACATAATTATAGGCCTATATCCCTTCCTTTAATATGTTATAGTACTATTAAGTATCCTCGAATACAGGGTGGTTATAATTAAACTTTCGCTACTTGTGCGACATAAAACTATTTGCGTGTCGGTACCTAACTTAATAAGATGTGCAAATTGTGCGCTACAGGATTTGCGTGGGATTTGCGCTAGTGTCATGACTTGCCCTTGTGCACCAGTACTGGTATGGCGACATAGGGAGGGACTCGTACCCCAGAACCAACAATATGCAGCGTGAACGGCACACGTTACAGTGATCTACTTCTCTGCGGGAGAGAGATGCTTAGGACGCAATGTGTTGATGCACGATGGACCACCACTTCACATTTATCGCGAGTTCACCGTGTTACTCCGTAACACATTTGGAGGATAGCGAATCATTGACCGATCGGCTCAAACTGTTTGGCCACCGAGAACACCAGATTAAAACCTGTGTGATTTATGGCTGTGGGGTTGCCTGAAGGACAGTTTTATCAACGGGACACTAAAACACGCTGGAGGTTGGAGGTAAGCATAGTGGGGGAGGTAGCCAACATCCCACCCGAGGTGTTTCGCGCAGCAGTAGAGCAATCTCTAGTACGGTTCAAGGCTATCTTGGATGCAATCGATATTGAGCAACGTTTGTAACCTGGAACGTAAACATGGCACGAAATTTACAAATGCTACCCTCTCACGTGGAAAATAAAATGTGTTTCTTTCAATGGTTCATTCGTTACTTGTCTTCTGCACGTTCTTAAAAAATTTTCCACGTTCAATTGTCCTTTCGTTTTTCCTGGGGATCCTGTTAACCGAAAATCTTCTCTTTAGGAATCATCAAAAATACCACAAACAGGTCTCTTTTGAAACAGCTCTGTGTTCCTCCATAAGATTGGGAGGGCCACAAATAAAATCGTTTAGGTTAATGCAGTGTTCCTTCAGTTTTATAAGGCATTTGATACAGTTTCGCACAGTCACTGTGTGAAGAAGAACACGTAAATTAGTATAATGTTTGTAACTCGATTTACGACCTAGCAGACAGATCCCAACGCGTCATTCTTAAAGGGGTGAAATCGTCAGAAGAAAAACTGGAGAGTTCCACATGGCTGTTATATAGCACCGTTACTGTTGACAGCTTATATAAATGGTCTGGCGGATAACGTCAAAAGCCCCCTGAGGCTGTTCGCAGATGACTCCGACGTATACGGAGAAGTTGCAAGGCCGAGAAGTTGCAAGGCCAAGAACCTGTAGCATCATGCAGGGAGCCTTACACCGAATCAACTCTGTCTCAGAGGCTGCCAATTTAGCCTCGTGGTAAATAAATATGACCTATTATGTATAAATAGGCGGAAAGACTCACTAAAAATCGATTACAGAGATGTTTACGTTCAAATGGCTCTGAGCATTATGCGACTTAACAGCTATGGTCATCAGTCCCCTAGAACTTAGAACTACTTAAACCTAACTAACCTAAGGTCATCATACAACACCCAGTCAACACGAGGCAGAGAAAATCCCTGACCCCGCCCGGAATCGAACACGGGAACCCGGGGGCGGGAAGCGAGAACGCTACCCCACGACCACGAGCTGAGGACACAGATGTTTAGGAAGTTTGTGGTAAGTTCCTATGGGACCAAACTGCTGAGGTCATCAGACCCCAGGCTTATATACTACTTAATGTAACTTAAACTAAGCCGGCCGGTGTAGCCGTGCGGTTCTAAGCGCTTCAGTTTGGAACCGCGTGTCCGCTACGGTCGCAGGTTCGAATCCTGCCTCGGGCATGGATGTGTGTGATGTCCTTAGGTTAGTTAGGTTGAAGTAGTTCTAAGTTCTAGGGGACTGATGACCTCAGCAGTTAAGTCCCATAGTGCTCAGAGCCATTTTAACCATTAACTTAAACTAACTTACGTTAAGGACAACACACACACCCATGCCCGAGGGAAGACTCGAACGTCCGACGTGGGAAGCCGCGTGAATCGTGGCAAGGCGCCTAGACCGCGCGGCTACACAGTTGTTGTTATTGTTGTTATCTTCCGTCCGAAAACTACTCTCATACAAAGTATTCTGTAGTCGGGGCAAGAGCAGCTGCAGCAGTACATTTTACAGCAAGAACACCACAGATAGCCGTATCTTGAACCAATTTTATTAAGATACCATTAATTTCGTGGTTTATAACTATATCATCAGGTGCATATCTGAGCAACAAGAAATAAGTAATGACAGAGGTTGAACACTTATACCTAAATTAATACCAGAGCCATAAGCGCCTAATTATGAGAATAGATGTTGTTGTTGTTGTGGTCTTCAGTCCTGAGATTGGTATGATGCAGCTCTCCACGCTACTCCATCCTGTGCAAGTTTCTTCATCTCCCAGTACCTACTGCAACCTACATCCTTCTGAATCTGCTTAGTGTATTCATCTCTTGGTCTCCCTCTACGACGATTTTTATCCTCCAATCTGCCCTCCAATGCTAAATTTGTGATCCCTTGATGCCTCAGAACATGTCCTACCAACCGGTCCCTTCTTCTTGTCAAGTTGTGCCACAAACTCCTCTTCTCCCCAATTCTATCCAATACCTCCTCATTAGTTATGTCATCTACCCATCTAATCTTCAGCATTCTTCTGTAGCACCACATTTCGAAAGCTTCTGTTCTCTTCCTGTCTAAACTATTTATCGTCCATGTTTCACTTCCATACATGGCTACACTCCATACAAATACTTTCGGAAACGACTTCCTGACACTTAAATCTATACTCGATGTTAACAAATTTCTCTTCTTCAGAAACGTTTTCGTTGCCATTGCCACTCTACATCTTATATCTTCTCTACTTTGACCATCATCAGTTATTTTGCTCCCCAAATAGCAAAACTCCTTTACTACTTTAAGTGTCTCATTTCCTAATCTAATTCCCTCATCATCACCAGACTTAATTCGACTACATTCCATTATCCTCGTTTTGCTTTTGTTAGTGTTCATCTTATATCCTCCTTTCAAGACACTGTCCATTCCGTTCAACTTCTCTTCCAAGTCCTTTGTTGTCTCTGACAGGATTACAATGTCATCGGCGAATCTCAAAGTTTTTATTTCTTCTCCATTGATTTTAATACCTACTCCGAATTTTTCTTTTGTTTCGTTTACTGCTTGCTCAATATACTGATTGAATAACATTGGGGAGAGGCTACAACCCTGTCTTACTCCCTTCCCAACCACTGCTTCCCGTTCATGTCCCTCGACTCTTATAACTGCCATCTTGTTTCTGTACAAATTGTAAATAGCCTTTCGCTCCCTGTATTTTACCCCTGCCACCTTTAGAATTTGAAAGAGAGTATTCCAGACAACATTGTCAAAAGCTTTCCCTAAGTCTACAAATGCTAGAAACGTAGGTTTTGCATTTCCTTAATCATTCTTCTAAGATAAGTCGTAAGGTCAGTATTGCCTCACGTGTTCCAGTATTTCTACGGAATCCAAACTGATCCTCCCCAAGGTCGGCTTCTACTAGTTTTTCCATTCGTCTGTAAGGAATTCGCGTTAGTATTTTGCAGCTGTGGCTTCTTAAACTGAGAATAGATAGAAACAAATATACTTACAAAAATGAAAATTTGGTAAACAATATGGCGGAGAGTATGGAAGACCTGGCCTTTATAGTTAAAACCTTAATTTCTATAGGGCGGAAATTCAGTGAATAAAAAAGGTGGGCGACGGAAAATATCTCCTGCCATGTAACAAGGACGCGCCTATAACCGAAGAACGAAAGTCAGACTTTGGACCAAAAGCAACATATCGTCGAGGCAAGAAGAATCAGGCTGTGTTGCGTGGACTCTCTAATAAGGAATCTGCTTCTTACCTCGATGATACAATGCTTTTGGTCCAACGTCTCACTGTCGCTCTTTGAATATAGCCGCGTCCTTGTTATGTGAGCCGGCCTTGGTGACCCAGCGGTTGTAGGCGCTTCACTCCGGAACCGCGCGACTGTTACGGTCGCAGGTTCGAATCCTGCCTCGGGCATGGATGTGGGCTATGTCCTTAGGTTAGTTAGGTTTAAGTAGTTCTAAGTTCTAGGGGACTGATGACCTCGGATGTTAAGTCCCATTGTGCTCAGAGCCATTTTAACCACTTTTTTCTTGTTACGTGGCATGGGATACTTTCCGTCGCCCAAAGTTTTATTCGACTATCCACCCTAAGGATATTATGATTTAACTATGAAGTCTGGGTCTCCTATATTTTCCGCCACGTTCTTTACCATGTTTTAATTTTTGTAAATACACTCCTGGAAATGGAAAAAAGAACACATTGACACCGGTGTGTCAGACCCACCATACTTGCTCCGGACACTGCGAGAGGGCTGTACAAGCAATGATCACACGCACGGCACAGCGGACACACCAGGAACCGCGGTGTTGGCCGTCGAATGGCGCTAGCTGCGCAGCATTTGTGCACCGCCGCCGTCAGTGTCAGCCAGTTTGCCGTGGCATACGGAGCTCCATCGCAGTCTTTAACACTGGTAGCATGCCGCGACAGCGTGGACGTGAACCGTATGTGCAGTTGACGGACTTTGAGCGAGGGCGTATAGTGGGCATGCGGGAGGCCGGGTGGACGTACCGCCGAATTGCTCAACACGTGGGGCGTGAGGTCTCCACAGTACATCGATGTTGTCGCCAGTGGTCGGCGGAAGGTGCACGTGCCCGTCGACCTGGGACCGGACCGCAGCGACGCACGGATGCACGCCAAGACCGTAGGATCCTACGCAGTGCCGTAGGGAACCGCACCGCCACTTCCCAGCAAATTAGGGACACTGTTGCTCCTGGGGTATCGGCGAGGACCATTCGCAACCGTCTCCATGAAGCTGGGCTACGGTCCCGCACACCGTTAGGCCGTCTTCCGCTCACGCCCCAACATCGTGCAGCCCGCCTCCAGTGGTGTCGCGACAGGCGTCAATGGAGGGACGAATGGAGACGTGTCGTCTTCAGCGATGAGAGTCGCTTCTGCCTTGGTGCCAATGATGGTCGTATGCGTGTTTGGCGCCGTGCAGGTGAGCGCCACAATCAGGACTGCATACGACCGAGGCACACAGGGCTAACACCCGGCATCATGGTGTGGGGAGCGATCTCCTACACTGGCCGTACACCACTGGTGATCGTCGAGGGGACTCTGAATAGTGCACGGTACATCCAAACCGTCATCGAACCCATCGTTCTACCATTCCTAGACCGGCAAGGGAACTTGCTGTTCCAACAGGACAATGCACGTCCGCATGTATCCCGAGCCACCCAACGTGCTCTAGAAGGTGTAAGTCAACTACCCTGGTCAGCAAGATCTCCGGATCTGTCCCCCATTGAGCATATTTGGGACTGGATGGAACGTCGTCTCACGCGGTCTGCACGTCCAGCACGAACGCTGGTCCAACTGAGGCGCCAGGTGGAAATGGCATGGCAAGCCGTTCCACAGGACTACATCCAGCATCTCTATGATCGTCTCCATGGAAGAATAGCAGCCTGCATTGCTGCGAAAGGTGGATATACACTGTACTAGTGCCGACATTGTGCATGCTCTGTTGCCTGTGTCTATGTGCCTGTGGTTCTGTCAGCGTGATCATGTGATGTATCTGACCCCAGGAATGTGTCAATAAAGTTTCCCCTTCCTGGGACAATGAATTCACGGTGTTCTTATTTCAATTTCCAGGAGTGTACATTTGTTTTTAGCTATTTTCGTAATTAGGTGCTTTTGGCTCTGGTATTACTTTGATGCACAGTGGTTTCTGTCTCTATCACTGTTTATTTTTTGTTGTTTAGATATGTACCTGATGAAGTGGCTATAAGCCACGAAAGCGGCAGCGCTTTAATGACATTGGTGCAATATACAGCTGTTTGCGGAGTTCTTGGTATAAAATGTAATCTGATACAATTCTCGATAGGTAGACGCGCATGTACCCGGCAAATGTAATGACTGCAGTTCCCCCTTCCTTTCTGCTGTTCGCAGTACGAATTTAGACCTAACAAAGCCCAGACTGGCTAACGTAGTAAGGCCAGATCAGGAAATCATCCAGACTATTGACCCTGCAACTACTGAAAAGCCCTGCTAACGCTCATCAAAAGCTATGTTTGTGTTGCTTCTCAGCAGATGTGATTGAGCCTGCGGCACAACAGTGTGTAGCGTTGAGGCACGCAAGACACCCTGCCGCGGCAAAATACACCACTGGCCATTAAAATTGCTACACCAAGAAGAAATGCAGATGATAAACGGGTATTCATTGGACAAATATATTATATCAGAACTGACATGTGATTACATTTTCACGTAATTTGGGAGCATAGATCCTGAGAAATCAGTATCCAGAACAACCACCTCTGGCCGTAATAACTGCCTTGATACAACTGGGCATTGAGTCAAACAGAGCTTGGATGGTGTGTACAGGTACAACTGCCCATGCAGCTTCAACACGATACCACAGTTCATCAAGAGTAGTGACTGGCGTATTGCGACGAGCCAGTTGCTCGGCCACCATTGACCAGACGTTTTCAATTGGTGAGAGATCTGGAGAATGTGCTGGCCAGGCCAGCACCAGAACCGCTAGACCACAATAACAGATGGTGTACACAAATTCCGTCTCAGGGGTGGCGACAAGGCCACTCCCCTACCACTAACACTGACAAATACAATAATTACTCCGTGTAGATATGGGATACAGGCCAGGACGAAAAAGAAGAAAGAATAATCTCAGCTCAGCATCTTCACCTGGCTTTGTTAGGTCTCTCCTAATGGATTCTGCTGACTGTTACTCTTTCCTGAGATTAATCGCCAAGAGTGCATCCCCGCTTCCCCACGAAACATGTACACTACTGGTCATTAAAATTGCTACACCACGAAGATGACGTGCTACGAACGCGAAATTTAACCGACATGAAGAAGATGCTGTGATATGAAAATGATTAGCTTTTCAGAGCATTCACACAACACAACGTGCTGACATGAGGAAAGTTTCCAACCAATTTCTCATACACAAACAGCAGTTGACCGGCGTTTCCTGGTGAAACGTTGTCGTGATGCCTCGTGGAAGGAGGAGAAATGCGTACCATCACGTTTCCGATCTTGATAAAGATCGGATTGTAGCCTATCGCGATTGCGATTTATCGTATCGCGACATTGCTGCTCGCGTTGGTGGAGATCCAATGACTGTTAGCAGAATATGGAATCGGTGGTTTCAGGAGGGTAATACGGAACGCCGTGCTGGATTCCAACAGCCTCGTAGCACTAGCAGTCGAGATGACAGGCATCTTATCTTCATGGCTGTAACGGATCGTGCAGCCACGTCTCGATCCCTAAGTCATCAGATGGGGACATTTGCGGCATCTTATTCTCATGGCTGTAACGGATCGTGCAGCCACGTCTCGATGGGGACATTTGCAAGACAACAACCATCTGCACGAACAGCTCGACGACGATGCAGCAGCATGGACTATCAGCTCGGAGACCATGGCTACTGTTACCCTTGACGCTGCATCACAGAATGGAGCACCTGCGATGGTGTACTCAACGACGAACCTGGGTGCACGAATGGAAAAACGTCATTTTTTTCGGATGAGTCCAGGTTCTGATAACAGTATCATGATGGTCGCATCCATGTTTGGCGACATCGCGGTGAACGCACATTGGAAGCGTGTATTCGTCATCGCCATACTGGGGTATCACCCGTCTCGGTCACCTCTTGTTCGCATTGGCGACACTTTGAACAATGGACGTTACATTTCAGATGTTTAATGACCCGTGGCTCTACCCTTCATTCGATCCCTAAGAAACCATACATTTCAGTAGGATACTGCACGACCGCATGTTGCAGGTCCTGTACGGGCAGTCCGGAACCGCGGAACTGCTAGGTCGCAGGTTCGAATCCTGCCTCGGGCATGGGTGTGTGTGATGTCCTTAGGTTAGTTAGGTTTAAGTAGTTCTAAGTTCTAGGGGACTTATGACCTAAGATGTTGAGTCCCATAGTGCTCAGAGCCATCTGTTATTGTCTGGGGTTATTCCATAAGAACGATTGCGGACATTTTTCAGAATTTTTGCGTATCGTATAACTGAGGTAGAACGTGAACGGTATTGCCCTAGTGGAACGTGGGAAACCGCCATAACAACGTCTAGGAAGCCCGATAAATTGGCCCTCGACTTCAATTCGTCGGGAGGATTCATCCGTAACCGGCGCGCTCCCCCAATCCAGGAAGCAGCCTGCTAACTTAATGCTAGCTGTCCTGGTGCGTCTGATGCTAAACTGGGATTCACTAGAAGAATCCCAAGGCAATTCCCAGTCACGAAAGAAGTTACATACATAACACTCATTCGACAGGTTGTTAATTGTTTCCCGTCAGTATGGAACCCTTACCAAGTAGCATTAGCCTCTTGCCGTACCATTTGGTCCGACAAAATACGTGTCCAAGCGACTGGCGAGGACGCTTGCGAAACGGGTCTGCGTGATGCAATACAAGCCAACGTGCAGGTACCTCTTATGCAGCTACATGGTTATTTATCTCATGTGTTGCTGCTCTTGTGTATGTTAACACATTTAAGTCTGCTGGCTTTCGTGGCTACTGTCATTGAAGTTGGACATTGTATTGAACACTCAATCAACAGTGGACACCATCAGATCCTGAAGATAATCCCAGCGGATGGGTCGAAACGTCGATAGTTTAGAAGAAATGTGATACGGCCTAACAACCCAGATGATTTTAACTTCACTAATTCAATTCCTGTTCTTTTAATACAATATTTCAAACAAGTAAATAATACCTTAATATAAGTTATTGTCTTCGTTTCAGTTCACGTGTTGCTTCTTCAGAAGGGACGTATTAACACGACTCCTAAACGTGGACATTGTCAACCGAAAACGTAATTACAAGAAGAAATGCTCAATTACAAGAAGAAATACTCCTTGAACGAATTTCTAATAGGAAAACACTTGCAATTCTAAAAATTAATGGTTCTACATGTCATAGTAGTTTTGAAAGCATTGTGGCAGATATTGTATAACGCCACTTTACACTCCGTGCATTCCACGTCCTTCGCTTCGTACTTCATGTTTCATGGAAACTTTGCTCATCCTTGTTTCTTTTCCACCTAGTGATGATCTTCCATGCTTTTCGTAGTCCGGCACTTGGTCACTTTTTCAACATTATCTCTTCTACATTTAAAAAAAATGTTCAAATGTGTGTGAAATCTTATGGGACTTAACTGCTAAGGTAATCAGTCCCTAAGCTTACACACTACTTAGCCTAAATTATCCTAAGGACAAACACACGCATCCATGCCCGAGGGAGGACTCGAACCTCCACCGGGACCTGCCGCACAGTCCATGTTTGCAGCGCCCCTGACCGCTCGGCTAATCCCGTGCGGCCCTTCTACATTTATTCGGTAACAAATATATGTTGCCTTTCTCTGAGCGCGTACTGTTTTTTTGGATGACTTACGTATTGAATAGAGCCCTATCTGATATATAAAAGGAAATGTTTGGCCTGACTTCCGTTCCCACGAGTATGAATAGCGATGTTTACGTTTGGTCCGCGTTTGTTCCCACGAGTCGAACTCGTCAAAGTACGACAAGGGGATAATAGAGAAGACAGAGAAGATCCGATAAGAGAAACTCTTTTCATCAGTGGTCATGATGATGATAATGATTGGTTTATGGGGCGCTCAACTGAGTGGTTATCAGCGCCCATACAAATTCCCAACCTTTGCTCAGTCCAATCTCGCCACTTTCGGGAATGATGAGGACAACACAAACACCCAGTCATCTCGAGGCAGGTGAAAAATCCCTGACTCCGCCGGGAATCGAACCCGGGACCCCGTGCTTGTGAAGCGACAACGCGACCGCGAGACCACGAGCCGCGGGCTTTCATCAATGTTCCTTGACTATTCGCGAATCGTTAACGAGACATTCATGAAAGCGCAGTAGTAAATGCAACAGGAAACCGTAGCTGTCGATCGAGAAGAAAATACTTTAAGAATTGCACGAACAGTTAAGCAACATGTTATTTCCTCCCATGCACAAATGATCACGTCTGGGAAGTCGGAACAGTTGGAGCTCGTACGGTGCCTTACCAAGAGTTGTTCTTCCCATTCGCGAAGGGAACAGATGATGATGACGATGATGATGATGATGTTTGGTTTGTGGGGCGCTCAACTGCGCGGTTATCAGCGCCCGTACAATTCCCCAACCTTTTGCTCAGTCCAATTTCGCCACTTTCCTGGATGATGATGAAATGATGAGGACAACACAAACACCCAGTCATCTCGAGGCAGGAGAAAATCCCTAACCCCGCCGGGAATCGAACCCGGGACCCCGTGCTCGGGAAGCGAGAACGATACCGCGAGACCACGAGCGGCGGACGGGAACAGATGAGCGTGGAAATAACAGCGGCGTACGAAGTGTTGTCTGCGCAAAACCTGGTTGACGCTGGGCGTGGTGACTGTTGGGAGCGACCGTGAATGAGAAATGCCTTTACGATCGCTTCCATCAGCCACCACACCCAGAGTCAACCTGGTTTGCGTGGATAATGCTCTGCGCTTGCGTAGTATAGATGTAAACTCTGAGGGGTACCACGAGTTGTTGACCAAGCGCCGCCTCAGCCACCTACCTATGTCGTCATTTGGACGTCAGCACGGACAGGCGTGTGATAAGCACACCGACCTCTCGACCGTTACGCCTGGCTTGGCTCCAAGTAGTTCCTCGGATGTCGTTACGAGCCTGAGTGTACACCGACCCTTCTCTCTCACCACGGCAACATCCTTGACAGAACAGGGAGTGGAATTCCAAGTCACTTACGTGTAACTCAAGACGCTAGTGGCCATGCCCAGATCTACGATATTTCCAAACCAGTGCCAAAACTTGACAGTGACAACCCCCCTTCCTCCCCCTGGAACTTTTGAGATAGGATGTAAAAAATTTTTAAAAAATCGATTTTTCAAAAATATGTTCATTTTGTAGCGCACATCTTTCTGAAGAGTTTGCTATATAAAACATATATGTTCGAGGGAATGTAAGACTTGTTATTTGGTCTTAAGTGTGCCAAAGTGGAGTGTCGCGCCTCTTCACGCAGTATTCTTCTTTTGGACGTCACTGTATTTCGGTCTGTAGAATTAAGACTTGTATATTTTGTAATAGAAGCCATCAGACCTGTGCCTCTCCTGCTCCCAGTCGGTTGGTTTGACATCCTACCCCTCTTTTTTGTTAAAAAAAAAAGAAAAAACTCGCAACTAATACCAGGTGAAATTATTTGTGACCGGGAGAATAAGAACTCTTCAGAAAATTTTCACTCTTTATTACCTATTAGATAATAACTTTCTCTTTTGTGTGACATAAAATTAAATATAGAAACATATTACCACTAAAGACAAGAGTCAAGCAAGACAGTACACATTTCTTCAATCCTTAGGTACCAATCTTGCTACGGCTTAACACGGCGTGCTTTCCTTTCTGCGAAAGAATCTATTACCTCATCAAAGTTCGTCAAGCGTTTTGCTACATGAAAAATCAAGATGTCGTGGCAAATGGTTCAAATGGCTCTGAGCACTATGGGACTCAACTGCTGAAGTCATAAGTCCCCTAGAACTTAGAACTACTTAAACCTAACTAACCTAAGGACAACACACACATCCATGCCCGAGGCAGGATTCGAACCTGCGACCGTAGCGGTCGCGCGGTTCCAGACTGTAGCGCCTAGAAACGCCCGGCCACCAGCGGCCGGCATGTCGTGTCTTATACTGAATAAGCTGTTGATACAAATAATACACAAGACTGGTGTAGTTTCTCGATTTGATTACGTCTATTTTGTCGCCGTCTGCTAGATTCTAAAAAAAATGGTTCAAATGGCTCTGAGCACTATGGGACTTAACATCTGTGGTCATCAGTCCCCTAGAACTTAGAACTACTTAAACCGAACTAACCTAAGGACAGCACACACATCCATGCCCGACGCAGGATTCGAACCTGCGACCGTAGCAGTCGCGCGTTTCCCGACTGCGCGCCTAGAACCGCTAGAACACCGCGGCCGGCGCTAGATTCTAATATTTTAGCAATTGTAAGACATGTCAAAGAGGCGAGACTGTTTTGGCGCAAATGGCAATTTTTATGTAAATCATTTACATAAATAACACGACAGAATATAATTCATCGAGTACCAATATCTAAACTATTAGGGCAATTTATTGGCCCTACTACAAGCAGAAAGTTTTATGTTAGGAAATAGTTTTACATTCATATGCTCTAGTTTCTCAAGCTTGAGATCGAGAAGTAGTAGTATTACGAAATTTTTATATAAATTTGGAGTCGCCGTATTTTTCCATATAATTTGTGCGATGCCCCCGTTTTTTCTCCTTCCTCATTATAACAAACAATCTTGTCATCACTAATTCTGTTACTATTAATGCTATTTCAAAACTTATTCTCCGGTTAACTTCACTAACCCTGCCAAAACCAATGGTTTACTTAACCCCCTTTTATTCTCCGGTTATGCGCTAATACGTGTTCGTACAACGCTTTTTCCGCACTATTACTAGAATAGAATTAAGAGGCTGCTAACTGGAGACTCTACAACTGGCCCTTAACCGCGTAGCGATCTTGCAAAAGTTTTCTGTAAGAGTTTCATTTTCTTGGATCCAACGAGAAGATAGTATGTAATCTTTCTTACCTGTTATTCCTGTTGTTTGTTTTCACCCTGGTAGTCTGAAACTACGGATTTCGCTAATCATCAACCGCACGGAGTAGCTGCGCGGTCTTTGGTGTCTTGCCACGGTTGCCCCCCCCCCCCCCAACGCCCCCTCCCGGCGGAAGTTCGAGTCCTCCCTCGGGCATGGGTGTGTGTGTTTGTCCTTAGGATAATTTAGGTTAAGTAGTGTGTAAGCTTAGGGACTGATGACCTTAGCAGTTAAGTCCCATAAGATTTCACACACATTTGAACATTTTGAACACATACTATTCGCACCAGAGGTGTAGGCCAGCAGTTGCAGGAAGTGCTGGGGAGTGAGTACCAGGTCACCAGCATTGTGAAGCCTAATGCAGGGTTGGCTCAGGTGACTGTTAACATAGGGGGGTTATGTAGGGATTTTACTAAAGAGGATCAGGTAGTGATTGTGGGTGGGACTGGTAATATTATTGATAGGGATGGGGAGTATAACATAGATGGTGACCTGGAAAAGATAGCCACTCAGACTGGCAACACGAATGTGCATTTCGTGGAACTGTTTCAGCGTCATGATCGGCCTCATCTTAATACAGCCGTCAGGCGTAATAACATGAGACTTGGGGGTGCGCTGATGACAGAAAGCATGGGTCACATTTCAGTGGTGTCGGTGGAGTCTATCAGCAGGACGGGTTTCACTAGACACGGCCTGCATCTCAACAGGTATGGGAAGGGGAGGTTGGCAAAGCTTATAGGTGACAGCATAGGTGGGGTTGGTGGGATCACTCATGGGAAAATTCCTGCAGTAGTGGGTGTTAGAGCTGCACCTTTTTTAGATTGAAGTCAGCTGATAGGTATTCCTGCTTAAGGGAAGTCTCTCTAACAAGGGAATCACTTTTGACAAAGCTTAGGTATCCGAGTAATGAGGGAATTAGTATATTTCATCAAAATATACAAGGTATTAGAGATAAAGTTAGTGAACTGCTTATAGATGTTGACTCTGAAATTATTGGTATATCTGAACACTTCTTAAATAAGGAGATGATTCAGAGGCTTCCTTTACCAGGATACAGGTTGGCTGGCTGCTTTTCGAGGAGCTCTTTGCGGTGTGGGGGAGTAGCCATGTATGTGAAAAACGGCATCGCATTTGAGTCAATTGATGTTTCAAAGTACTGCACTGAAAAGGTGTTTGAATGTTGTGCAGGTGTGGTTAAATTTAACGGAGCTAAACTTGTAACTGTTGTTATTTATAGATCCCCAGACTCCGATTTCACAGCATTTTTGCTAAAGCTAGAGGAGGTTCTTGGTTCACTTTATAGGAAATACAAAAAGTTAGTTATATGTGGTGACTTCAATATTAATTGTATAAGTGATTGTGCAAGGAAGAGGATGCTGGTAGACCTCTTTAATTCATATAATCTTATGCAAACCGTATTCTTTCCAACGAGAGTGCAAGGGAACAGTAGAACAACCATAGACAACATTTTTGTTCATTCCTCATTACTAGAAGGGCTTTCTGTTAGCAAAAAGGTGAATGGCCTTTCAGTTCATGATGCGCAAATTTTAACTTTAAAAGATTTTTATGCTGCAACACGTGTTAAATATAGTCATCAGCTGTTCAGGAAAGCTGATCCGGTTGCTGTAGAGACCTTTGTAAACCTTATAAAGGAACAAGAGTGGCAAGATGTTTATAGCGCTGAGACAGTAGACGATAAATACAATGCTTTTCTCAAGACTTTTCTGATGATCTTTGAAAGTTGCTTTCCGTTACAACGTTTAAAACAGGGTACTAGCACAAACAGGCAGCCTGGGTGGCTGACTAGAGGGATAAGAATATCTTGTAGAACAAAGTGTCAATTATATCAAAACCTTAGAAACAGTCAAAATCTAAATGCAGCAGCCCATTACAAACAGTATTGTAAGGTGCTTAAAAATGTTATTAGGAAGGCAAAAAGTATGTGGTATGCAGATAGAATAGCTAAGTCTCAGGATAAAATTAAAACCGTATGGTCAGTCGTAAAGGAAGTTGCTGGTCTGCAGAGACAGGTCGAGGATATAGAATCAGTGCGTAGTGGGAATGTCAGTGTTACTGATAAGTCGCATATATGTACAGTATTTAATAATCACTTTCTGAATATAGCAGGTGAACTAAATAGAAACCTAGTCCCAACAGGAAATCATATAGCGCTCTTAGAAAAAAGTGTTCCGAGACTGTTACCTGAAATGCTCCTCCATGATACTGACAAGAGGGAGATTGAGTTAATAATTAAATCATTAAAGACCAAGAACTCTCGTGGATATGACGGGGTATCTAGCAGAATACTGAAGTATTGTTCTATGTATGTTAGCCCAGTACTTCGCCATAAATGTAACTTTTCCTTTAGGAGTGGTCGGTTTCCTGACCGATTAAAGTACTCGGTAGTGAAGCCACTTTATAAAAAGGGAGACATTGATAATGTTGACAATTTTAGACCTATTTCTATGCCATCGGTGTTTGCTAAAGTTATCGAGAAGGTTGTATATACAAGGTTACTGGAGCATTTAAATTCACATAATTTGCTGTCAAATGTTCAGTTTGGTTTTAGAAATGGTTTAACAACTGAAAATGCTATATTCTCTTTTCTTTGTGAGGTTTTGGACGGATTAAATAAAAGGTTGCGAACGCTAGGTGTTTTCTTTGATTTAACGAAGGCTTTTGACTGTGTTGACCACAAAATATTACTGCAGAAGTTGGACCATTATGGAGTAAGGGGAGTAGCTTACAATTGGTTCGCCTCTTACTTTAAGAACAGAAAGCAGAGGGTAATTCTCCGCAATATTGAGAGTGGTAGTGATGTTCAGTCCCAATGGGGCACTGTTAAGTGGGGCGTTCCCCAAGGGCCGGTGCTGGGGCCACTGCTGTTTCTTATTTATTTAAATGATATGCCTTCTAGTATTACAGGTGATTCAAAAATAATTCTGTTTGCTGATGACACCAGCTTGATAGTGAAGGATCTTGTGTGTAATATTGAAACAGTAACAAATAATGTAGTTCATGAAATAAGTTCGTGGCTTGTGGAAAATAATTTGATGCTAAATCACAGTAAGACTCAGTTTTTACAGTTTCTAACTCACAATTCAACAAGAACCGATGTTTTGATCAGACAGAATGGGCATATTATAAGCGAGACGGAACATTTCAAATTCCTAGGCGTTCGGATAGATAGTAAGCTATTGTGGAAAGCCCATGTCCAGGATCTTGTTCAGAAGCTAAATGCTGCTTTATTTACCATTAGAACAGTATCTGAAATAAGTGACACTTCAACACGAAAAGTAGTCTACTTCGCATATTTTCATACGCTTATGTCGTAGGGTATTATTTTTTGGAGTAATTCTTCTGATTCAAAAAGGGTTTTTTTGGCTCAAAAACGGGCTGTTCGAGCTATATGTGGTGTAAGTTCGAGAACCTCTTGTCGACCCCTATTCAAAAATCTGGGAATTCTGACATTGCCCTCACAGTATATATTTTCTTTAATGTCGTTTGTTGTTAGCAATATTAGCCTATTCCCAAGAGTTAGCAGCTTTCACTCAGTTAATACTAGGCAGAAATCAAATCTGCATGTAGAATGCACTTCCTTGACTCTTGTGCAGAAAGGAGTGCAGTATTCTGCTGCATCCATTTTCAATAAGCTACCACAAGAACTCAAAAATCTTAGCAGTAGCCCAAACTCTTTTAAGTCTAAACTGAAGAGTTTCTTCATGGCTCACTCGTTCTATTCTGTCGAGGAGCTCCTGGAAGAGCTAAAAAATTAAGCAAATTCCAGTGTTACATTGTTGATTGTCTTCATTTAAACTTACGACTTGTCACCTGAATATGTTTTTTTTATATTTCATTTTATCTGTTTCTAATATCGTGTTATAATTTCATGTATTGACTCGTTCCATGACCATGGAGACTTATCCTTAATTTGGTCCCACGGAACAATAAATAAATAAATAAATAAAATAAATAAAATAAAAACCATCCAAGAGGACATCCCAGGCAATGGTTGATAGGAGTAGCAGAATCGACAAAAGTCGCAAGACGGTACTGCTGTCACTATTCTGTGTTGTCTTCACTGTGCTGAGTTTTCTTTTACCGAGCGAGGTGGCGCAGTGGTTAGCACAGTGGACTCGCATTCGGGAGGACGACGATTCAATCCCGCGTCCGGCCATCCTGATTTAGGTTTCCCGTGATTTCGCTAAATCGCTCCAGGTAAATGCCGAGATGGTTTCTTTGATAGGGCACGGCCGATTTATCTATCTACATCCATACTCCGCAAGCCACCTGACGGTGTGTGGCGGAGGGTACCTTGAGTACCTCTATCAGTTCTCCCTTCTATTCCAGTCTCGTATTGTTCGTAGAAAAAAGATTGTCAGTATGCCTCTGTGTGGGCTCTAATCTCTCTGATTTTATCCTCATGGTCTCTTCGCGTGATATACGTAGGAGGGAGCAGCATACTGCTTGACTCCTCGGTGAAAGTAAGTTCTCGAAACTTCAACAAAAGCCCGTACCGTGCTACGGAGCGTCTCTCTTGCAGAGTCTTCCCTGGAGTTTATCTATCATCTCCGTAACGCTGTCGCGCTGCTCTCCGTTGGATCTTCTCTATCTCTTCCATCAACCCTATCTGGTGCGGATCGCACACTGCTGAGTGGTATTCAAGCAGTGGTTGAACAAGTGTACTCTAACCTACTTCCTTTGTTTTCGGACTGCATTTCCTTAGGATCCTTCCAATGAATCTCAGTCTGGCATGTGCTTTACCGACGATTAATTTTATATGGTCATTCCATTTTAAATCACTCCTAATGCCTACTCCCAGATAATTTATGGAATTAACTGCTTCCAGTTGCTAAATGATAAAGGATCTTTCTTTCTCTGTATTCGCATCACATTACAATTGTCTACATTGAGATTCAATTGCCATTCCCTGCACCATGCGTCAATTCGTTGCCGATCCTCCTGCATTTCAGTACAATTTTCCATTGTTACAACCTCTCGATATACTACAGCATCATCCGCAAAAAGCGTCAGTGAACTTCCGATGTTATCCACAAGGTCATTTATATATATTGTGAATAGCAACGGTCCTACGACACTCCCCTGCGGCACACCTGAAATCACTCTTACTTCGGAAGACTTCTCTCCATTGAGAATGACAAGCTGCGTTCTGTTATCTAAGAACACAATTGGTCTGATAGTCCATGTGCTCTTACTTTGTTCATTAAATGACTGTGGGGAACTGTATCACACACCTTACGGAAGTCAAGAAACACGGCATCTACCTGGGAACCCGTGTCTATGGCCCTCTGACTCTCGTGGATTTCCTTCCCCGTCCATCCCCAAACCGATGAGACCGATAACCTCGCTGTTTGGTCTCCTGCCCCAAACTACCCTCTGTTTTTTTCTTTCGTGTGTCGACAATCCAACACCTCACGCCCGCTTTCGTACACAAAAGCAGACAATTTTCCGAACTCGACGCAGTCTGTTAAGCCAGTTACGGTAGGTTGACAGTGGGGCATAGCTATCAGTACCGTTCGAATACCTTCTATTTGTAAACACAGTGCTAACACCCATAGCCCACCGCGACGAATGACGTCTTGGAGCACGCGAATAGTATACAGCGTGCTCTCTTCAGGCCCAAAATCTAACAAACTCTGGGAGCACGTGAAGAAACAAATTCCGTCTTCAGAGATTTGCAAAAGTAGTATGTGTAGTGCATTGCCGGATGAAACCATGATATCGGCATAAACCGCATCTTCACAAATATCTGAATAACTGGAAGAACTAACAGAATTCTGTGCGATGTTCTGGATTGTGAATGTTCAGTTGCAACTAAAGTGACATCCGATGTGTGCTCCAAGGAAGAGTAACAGGGCCGTTACTGTTGTCTATATGCATAAATAGTTTGTCAGCTAGAGTCCACAGTGCTGTCAGATGGACCGCTGACAGCGTTGTTGTTTACAGAACACTATCGTCGCTGTGTGATTGTAAGGAGATACAAAACGTCTTATATCCTACAACACTTTCACTTGCTGTGTTGAATAGCAGCGCTCTTTAAATGTGGATAAATGAAAGATAATGCCCGTGACATAGAGAACCATAAAGTATCGTTATAGGGAGTTACGGGGAGCGTCATGACAGATACAGGGATTAGTGACCACAAGATAGTTGTAGCTAGACGGAATACCGTAACACCCAAAACCACCAAAAATAAACGCAAAATACACCTATTTAAAGGATCAAATACAAATTCGCTTGACACCTTCCTGAGAGACAGTCACCACTTCATCCTACGTGACTACATAAGCGTAGGCTGGATGTGGTTTAAATTCAAACAAATAGTATCGACAGCAAGTGAGAGACATATACCAAACAAATTAATAAGAGATGATGCTGATCCCCCACGGTACACAAAACGGATCAGAACACAATTACAAAAGAAACGAAAAAAGCATGCCAAATTTAAAAGAAGCCGGCCGGAATGGCGGAGCGGTTCTAGCCGCTACAGTCTGAAACCACGCGACCGCTACGGTCGCAGGTTCGAATCCTGCCTCGGGCATGGATGTGTTTGATGTCCTTAGGTTAGTTAGGTTTAAGTAGTTCTAAGTTCTAGGGGACAGATGACCACGGCAGTTAAGCCCCATAGTGCTCAGAGCCATTTGAACCATTTTTTTTTAAAAGAACACAAAATCTCCACGATTTGTGAAGTTTTACAGGAGCTCGAAATTTAGCATGAGCTTTAATGCGGGATGCTTCCACAACGAAACTCTGTCTCGAAACCTGTCAGAAAATCCGAAGAGATTCTGGTCGTTTGTAAAGTACACCAATTGCAAGATGCAGTCAGTACCTTCACTGCACGATGGCAATGGTGATGTTATTGATGTCAGTGCAACTACAACAGAGTTACTAAACACGGTCTTCCGAAAACCGTGCACAAAACAAGACGACGTAAGTATTCCAGAATTCGAATCAAGAACAACTGCCAACATGAGCAACTTAATGTAGATACCCACGATGTAGCGAAGCAGCTTGAAATACTTAAGAAATGTAAGGCTTTCGAATGTTCAAATGCGTGCCGTGCGGTTCTAGGCGCTACAGTCTGGAGCCGAGCGACCGCTACGGTCGCAGGTTCGAATCCTGCCTCGGGCATGGATGTGTGTGATGTCCTTAGGTTAGTTAGATTTAATTAGTTCTGGGCGACTGATGACCTCAGAAGTTAAGTCGCATAGTGCTCAGAGCCATTTGAACCATTTGAACTTAACTGCTAAGGTCATCAGTCCCTAAGCTTACACACTACTTAACCTAAATTATCCTAAGGACAAACACACACAACCATGCCCGAGGGAGGACTCGAACCTCCGCCAGGATCAGCAAGGCTTTCGGTCTGGGTCGTAAAGCAGACAGGTTCCTTTCAGAGTACTTTAATACAATAGCTCCATACTTAGAATGGATATGATACACAAACTGGGGTGGCAGTCATTAAAACAAAGGCGCTTTTCGCTACCGCAGAACCTTCTCATGAAATTTCAATCACCAACTTTCTCCTCAGAATGTGAAAATAGGGTGAATTGATCATCACAACAAAATAAGAAAAATAAGAGCTCGCACGGAAAGATTTAAGTGTTCGTTTTTCCTGCGCGTTATTCGAAAGTGGAACGGTAGAGAAGTAACTTGAATATGTTTCTGTGAACCCATGGTCTAGCAATTAGTTGTGAATTACAGAGTAATCACGTAGATGTAAATATATATGTAGATGGAAATTGTGAATGTTCAGCTGCAACGAAGGTGACATCGGATGTGTGCCCCAAGGAAGCATAACAGGACCGTCAGTGTTGTCAATATGCATAAACAGATTCTCTGATGGAATCAACACTGCTCTCAGAAAGATCGCTGACAATGTTATTGTCTACAGGACATTATCAGCGCTGGGCAGTGACGGATACATATGGGCCTCACGCGGAGCGCCTCCCTCCCCCCCCCCCCCCCTCTGTTCTACGGGGCCGAACGTATTGCCACCGCGCCGCCCCCGCCAGTCAGCCAGCACGCTATTCGTTCGTTTCTTTCGTCAGTCGACTCGACTGAATCGAGAGATTCTTCAGTACAAGCAAACGAGCATAAACGCCCTCAATAATCATGATTCTGCTATGCAAGCGCTGTCTGTCCTAGATGTGGAGGAGGAGGTATTCAGACAGTTATACTGTGCGTATATGCAATAGATTTGACCAACTGTCAGAGTGGAGAGGAGCCTCTTGTAGCTGTAGATGTAGGGAACATGCAGCAGTCCTCAACAGTTAGGAGGCCTAGTTCAGTCGCAAAGTCTAACAGAAAGAAGAGGGTTCTGCTGTTAGGCAGTTCGCACGGTAGAGGTGTGGGTCAGCAGTTGCAGGAAGTGTTGGAGGGTGAGTACCAGGTCACCAGCATTGTGAAGCCTAGTGCAGGGTTGGCTCAGGTGACTGACAGCATAGTGGAGTTATGTAGGACTTTTATGGACGAGGATCAGGTACTGATAGTGGGTGGAGCAGGGAACAGTCTTGTTAGGGACGGGGAATATGATATAGGTGGTGAACTGGTGAAGATAGCTGCTCAAATTGGTGGCACTAGTGAGCATTTCGTGCAACCATATCATAAGATGGCATTGTCATGTACATGGGTCTAATTAGTTTAAACAAAACTTTCTTAAACTTTGCATGTGACTAGATTATCTTTTATTACAGTAAAAGTAAAGGTAGCCCAAGACATCATTAGCGCCCCCTCCTTGAGGTTTTTCTTTATCCGCCACTGGCACTGGATGACTGTAAGAAAGTACAAAATGTCTTATACAACACCTTCACTTTGAGTGCTGGTAACAGCTCTCATTAAAAGTGGATAAATGAAAGACAGGGGATCAATATGATTATTTATTCCCAGTTTCCACCCTTGAGGAGGATACAGGGAACGCAATCATGTGGTTAACTAAGAAAAATCGAATTGCCTCGGACAACAACGAAACGATCTTCATTTTCTTATTCCACGATCGACTTCGATATTTCTATTGAAACGACGTGCGGTATGTTTACCTATGATCCTAGCGACGTCAACAGTCCTTCAA
Organism: Schistocerca cancellata; assembly: GCF_023864275.1. Taxonomy (NCBI): domain Eukaryota; kingdom Metazoa; phylum Arthropoda; class Insecta; order Orthoptera; family Acrididae; genus Schistocerca; species Schistocerca cancellata. The sequence continues at coordinate 243,953,779 of NC_064626.1, read as the reverse complement.
TAACGTGGAGCACGAAACCAGGGACACACAGCAACACCCCACGCAGTTGGTTGCAGAATAATGAAGACCACTTAATTGCTGTCTGAGGTAGTTTCTTTTTTCTAGACAGCATCACATTATAAAATAATTTTTATAAACGCGTGAAGCCTGTTACGTCATCTAAATGTTAAGCAGTAACAATAGGAAGCGATAGAGAATGTAACAACACAGGTAATTATGTATTACAAGAGAAGGGCAATGGAAGGTAAGATCAGCTGAGTGAGTGATAGGGATTTGCAGAGCTTCTTCAATGTTGTTGCTCTCGCTACACATGCTGCAAGTAATAAAACATACGATGTATGATGATGTGATATGTTAATTGAAAGTGCCGCATTTAAGTGAAAGTGTAAATGTGCATCATGTTACTGAACATACCTGAATAAATTAAAGCGAAACGTTTCTCTGCATAGGAAATTGCACTTATTCACTTGCAGACTATCTCTTAAGGGAATAGCATACAAGATTTTTGCCATCATTCTTATAACAAGTAAACATGACAGGAGAAATCTTCTAGTTTCGTAATAATTAGGTATGGTTCAAACCAAAGATTCATAGAAATGCTCAGGGAAATTAAACCGGTAATGTGGTCAAGAAGTGAAGCTGTGTAGACAGCTATTAATAGAGAATCTGCCAGAAAATTGATGTGACGAAAATGCTATGAGATTTTACCTGCTGGCATTAAAGTCGCAGCAGAATGGAGGACTTGGTTCCTACTAAAAGTCTTCGCCAGTCATTTTTGGTACACTGCTGTATAAAATCATCTCCCAGATCTCTCTGCATGGTGTAACATTCATACTGTTCGCACTCACGTGTGCCCTGAACTCTTCCAGACATCAGTTCGTAGAGAGTAGCAGTGATCATAACAAGCAATTCAGTATTTCGAATAGGGCATATACGTGTACTGAGAATAAGAATTATGTTGCCTACTGTGTTGTGAATAACACACCACAGATTATCATCAATTATTTTTCATTCACTGCCGTTTACTGCTACCTGCCTTACATAATTAAAACTTGTAAAAAAAATTATAAAAGTCTTCTAACTGCCTTCGATAATACAAAAAAAATTAAAAGTTTTAGAAATACCTAACCTTCCTAACCCTCATCACCTCACAATGTCAGGTCTTACTTCCTCATATGATAAGTTGTTCGTGTCCCGGCAGCATTTGGCTTCTTTCCGTTCTCTTATGTACATATTCCATTAAGCTCAGTCTTTCATCCACATCCGGCGCGTCTAGTTAGATGCTATGCCAACTTTCATTTCAATTTCGCGACAGTCACTGTGACATCTCCAGATCCTGTGTCCTCTTTGTCATTTTTTTTGTTGCGAGTCCCAAATTATATATCGTGAAGTGCCAAAGAAACTGGTATAGGCATGCGTATTCAAATACGGAGATATGTAAACAGGCAAAACACGGCGCTGCGGTCGGCAACGCCTATATAAGACAACAAGTGTCTAGCGTAGTTGTTAGATCGGTTACTGCCGCTAGATTGGCAGGTTATCAAAATTTAAGTGAGTTTGATCATGATGTTATAGTTGGCGCTCGAGCCATGGGACACTACAACTCCGAGGAAGTGGGGATTTTCTGGTACGACCATTTCATGAGTGTACCGTGAATATCAGGAATCCGGTAAAACATCAAATCTCCGACAAGTCCGCAGCCGGAAAAAGATCCTGCCAGAACGGGACCAGCGACGACTGAAGAGAATCGTTCAACGTGACAGAAGTGCAACCCTTCCGCAAATTCATGCATATTTCGATTCTGGGCCATCAACAAGTGTCAGGGTGCAATCCATATTTTTTTCTTTCTTTTTTTTTTATTCTTAAGGGACCAACTGCTGAGGTCATCGGTCCCTAGACTTACACACTACTTAATCTAACTTAAAGTAACTTATGCTAAGAACAACACACACACCCAAGCGGGAGGGAGGACTCGAACCTCCGGCGGGAGGGGCCGCGCAGTCCGTGACATGGCCACTCCGCCCGACTGCGATCCATCCAGGGAAACATCATAGATACGGGCTTTTGGAGCCGAAGGCCCACTCATGTACCCTTGATCACTGCACGACATAAGGCTTTACACCTCGCCTCGTCTTGTCAACACCGACACTGGACTGTTGATGATGGAAACATGTTGCCCGGTAGGACGAATCTCGTTTCAAATTGTATCGAACGGCTGGACGTCTACGGGTACGGGGATAACCTCATGAATCCATGGACCTGCAGGTCAGTAGGGGACAAGTTGGGAGAGGCTCTGTAATGGTGTGGGGCGTTTGCAGTTGGAATGATAGGGACCCCTGATACGGCTAGATACGGCTCTGCTAGGTGACACGTACGTAAGCATCCTGTCTGATAACCTGCATTCAATCATGTCCATTGTGCATACCAACGGACTTGGTCAGTTCCAGCAGGACAATGCGACACCACACACGTTCATAATTGCTACAGAGTGGCTCCTGGAACACTCTTCTGATTTTAAACACTTCCGCTGGCCACCACACTCTCCAGACGTGAACATTATTGATCATATCTGGGATGCCTTGCAACGTGCTGTTCAGATGAGATCTCCACCCCCTTACGGATTTACAGACAGCCCTGCAGGATTCATGTTGACATTTCTCTCCAGCACTACTTTAGACATTAATCGAGTCCATGCCACGTCGTGTTGCGGCACTTCTGCGTGCTCGCGGGGCCCTACACGATCTTAGACAGGTATACCAGTTTCTTTGGTCATCAGTGTAGTTAAGAAGATGTATTATGAAAACAACTTCACAACAGATAAAATTAAAGTGGAAGAGGAACAATGTGGAGGAAACATTGTGTAAATGAACGAATGGCTGGTTGGCATTGTGTGCTGACCACAACTTCGTAACGAAACTCATCTTCGGTATTTTATACGCACGCACACACATAGACGCACACGCACCCCCTCGCCCCACGCCTCTGCCCATCGCATCACGTTTGTCATCCATTGTCACGGACACTAGTGCCTGCGCAGCAGAAAACTGCGTTGCGATACTATCACACGTGTACCACTTTAAGTCTCCGGTTCTAAATTTTCCCAGTGAGTTAAAAAAAATAAACTCCTGGGAAATCCGAAACACCGTTGCGGTGAGTTCCGGGCGAAATTAAGCCCTGCGTACCGTTGTTTATCTGAGTTTATCGAATGTGTGACTCATCAATTGAAATAACGGTCCCCATACGCACAGCACTGTACTGTTGGATTTATGTGTTAATGGCCCGACAGACAGTCTGTCGGTGAAGTGCAAACGGGGAGTTCCAGTGCAGTGATTAAATCGTAACGGAATGGAGCAGTATGCACACTTGACAATGGCAACGTGCTGCATCATTTCGGCGCATTGGCACTGCAGTAAGTCCAACATCAAAAGCTACAGTGACTGCGTTAAACAGGCTTCTGTGACGATCTGTTCCATTCCTCCGTGTTTTAATAATTTCATTCAAATAACACATTTGCACTTCGATATCGAATAACGGAAGCAGCACAAGTACATGTACTGTTGGAATTGTGACTCTGCAAGTACTGTGTGTGTATTAACACATATTGGTTCGACCAAATGCTTAACTTCTTTCCAAATAATACTCATGTATGAGCCTTGTGAATATGGTGCTCATAAGGGGCAGTTAACCGGTTATATTTCTTTAGAGACCTACCCTTTTGTAGCCTTAGTATCCGTCAACATTCAAATAGGGATTATACACTAAAACAGAGTTTAACTCATGAACGATCTTTATGACTATTCGAACAGACTCACCTTCGTGTTTACAAACAAATTTTCATCCTACATGCGTGTCTAAAGAACAGAGGATGATGACAAGCCACAACTGTACGAAATACTTCGAAAGTAATTCGCTATCAATTCCTTAATTTCGGCTGCACTGTGTATAGACACTTTCATGGAATTTCTCGACCTGGAAAAAGCGTTAAACTGGAACAAGATGTTAGAAATTCTGAGAAAAATAGGGATAAACTGTAGGGAGGGACGGGTAATATAAAATATGTACAAGAGCCAAGATGGAATATTAAGAGTGAACTACCAAGAACAAAGATTAAAAAGGGTGTAAGACAAGGATGTGTTCTTTCACCCATACTGTACATCGAGGATGGAAGTAAAAGGAAGATTCAGGGGTGGAATTAAAATTCAAGGTTAACGGATATCAATGATACGATTCGCTGATGACATTGCAATCCTGAGTGAAAGTGAAGAAGAATTGCATGATCTGCTGAAAGGCATGAACAGTCTAATGAGAACAGAATACGGATTTAGAGTAAATCGAAGAAAGACGAAAGTAATGAGAAGTAGCAGAAATGAGAACAGCGAGAAACTGAACAGCAGGATTCATGGTCACGAAGTAGATGCAAAGGAATTTTACTACCTAGGCAGCAAAATAACCAATGGCGGATGGAGCTAGGAGGACATCAACAGCACACCAGCACTGGGAAAGAGGGGATTCCTGGTCAAGAGAAGTCTACTGGTATCAAACATAAGCCTTAAAAGTCTACTAGTATCAAACATAGACCCTAATTTGAGGAAGAAAGTTCTGAGAATGTACGTTTGGAGCACAGCATTGTATGGTAGTGAAACATGGACTGTGGGAAAACCGCAACAGAGGAGAATCGAAGTATTTGAGATGTGATGCTACAGACCAATGTTGAAAATTAGGTGGACTGATAAGGTAAGGAATGAGGAGGTTCTACGCAGAATCAGAGAGGAAAGGAATATGTGGAAAATACTGACAAGGAGAAGGAACAGGACGATAGGACATCTGTTAAGAGATCAGGGACTAGTGGGATCTGTAGAGGGCAAAAAAACTGTAGAGGAAGACGGAGTTTGGAATACATTCAGCAAATAATTGAGGACACAGGTTTCAAGTGCTACTCTGAGATTAAGGGATTGGCACAGGAGAGGAATTCGTGGCGGACAGCATCAAACCAGTCAGAAGATAGATGTCTCAAAATAAAATAAATAAAAGAGTATAAATCTACTATCTTATAGCGATATATGTACATTTGGGACAAACCGGGACTGCTTATCGCAGGCGGTCGCCTTAACCACTTTCTGCCTTAACCACTTCCCTTATTAGTGGTGTAGTACAGTTCATTAACGGATCTTACACAAAGTGAATATTTTACGTATGTATGTCGTATGTTAACCGAGGACCTAGACACGACGGAGCCGCAGTGGTCCACAACCCCACGACGACTACCGCAGTCCACTTCACCCCTCCGCCGCCCCACACCGAACCCAGGGTTATTGTGCGGTTCGGCCCCCGGTGGATCCCCCAGGGAACGTCTCACACCAGACGAGTGTAACCCCTATGTTTGCGTGGTAGAGTAATGGAGGTGTACGCGTACGTGGAGAACTTGTTTGCGCAGCAATCGCCGACAAAGTGTAACTGAGGCGGAATAAGGGGAACTAGCCCGCGTTCGCCGAGGCAGATAGAAAACCGCCTAAAAACCATCCACAGACTGGCCGGTTCACCGGACCTCGACACAAATCTGCCGGGCGGATTCGTGCCGGGGACCAGGCGCTCCTTCCCGCCCGGAAAGCCGTGCGTTAGACCGCACGGCCAACCAGGCGGGCAAGTGAATATTACTTCCACAATATTTAAGGAATTATTAGCTCAGTTACTAGCTACAAGCGACTGGTACAGCTGAATTTAATTACAATTCCATAGGGCGAGTCACATAAGACGTAACACCCGTTTTATTTCTTGAACGGATACACGTATCGATACACAGTTTTCGACAAATGTTAGAGCTTAGAGAGGCACGAATGATTTTTTTGGTTAATGCTTCTAGCGCTGGTATCATTTGAGATATTGAAGCAACTACGTATTTCTTAAATGGAACCGCAAAATTTTTATGACTGCATAGTTCTACCCAATGACAGTGATACAGCGTTTCTTAACGTTGACGTTGAAACCTGTCGTAAAAAAATTCAAGAACTGTTCCAGAATTTGAGAGCGCAGTGGTCGGAAACGGCATCTGTGGTGCATACACTGCCAAGCCGGCTTCTCGGACCGGGCTGCATAGTTGTATACCATAAGGTAGGCCTGCGCTACGAGAACAAAACACGACATAGCCTAGAATCTAGCGTAATAGAAAAAAAGGCTTGGGAAAACTTTTTCGCTATTGTGTATTCGCCCAGGTTTATGTGAGCAGAAACAGGGAAATCAACTGCTCATTCTTCAAAAATAAAGAGGTCCTATACACAGCAAAAAATATGTAAAGAGGTCCTATACATAGCAAAAAATATGTAAATGTTAGAAGAAACATTAGAACTATTTTTCCTGCACGTGCTGTGTGCTTCTAAGAGGTAAAATACATGCTGTCGGACAACTGTCTCTGCCAACACTGCTCTAAATTTTATCATATGGGATACATTCGTTGAACTAAACGTTTTATTAAAAATACTTTGGTGACCACCTGTACACCGCAAAATATTTTTTACTGAATGTGAGCGCGTAATGACAGTGTTACCAGCCACGTGCAATACACACTGTTGGCTTATTTGACATTGCAATACAATTTCGTACACACGTAAATGAAGTAAACAAAAAAAAGAAACTTTATTCTTTACTTAATCATGTGTCCAAACTGTTGACCATGAACTGGAAGGCACATTTGAAATCGCCGTTCGAAGCAACGAACAGATGTAATTACAGTGTATGATATGGCAGAGCATGCACTGACGATTCGACGGCACGTATCGTCTGGCGTAGTTGGGGCTTCGTCGTAGACTACATCTTTGAGTGATCCCCAAAGAAAGAAACTGAGAGGAATCGAATCGGGGGACCTCGCAGGCCATTTTAAAACAGAATTTCATCACATCCAACGTCCAGGAAAGTTCTAATTCAGTATTTGAGTTCCAACACGAGACGTGTGACCTGGACAACCGTCGTGTTGCAGCCACATCCTTGTCCAACATCCAGTGGTTCCTCTTCTAGAAGAACCAGCAGAATGTTCTTCAGAAGGAGTGCGTACGAATGCCCATTTACAATGCCTGAAATGAAGTAAGGTCCCACAATCTAATTTCCTGTGATACCGCACCATACGTTTACGCCCCATGGCCGTTGTGTTGTTCCTGACGAAGGCAATGTGGCATTTCGGCTGCCCAGTAGTGCATATTAAGCAAATTTACGTTAGCGTGGTTAGTAAACTATGTTTCATCGGTGAAGACCACACTTTGGTAAAACGTAGGGTCCTCTCTCAGTTGCTGAAGGGCAAACCGACAAAATTCTGTACGACATTCGAAATCGCGATGGTCAAATGCCTGATACAGTGACAAATATTAGGGATGGAAATTCTGTCGATGCAGGATGCGAATGACATTCGTCTTGCTGATTCCACATTCCTTAGCAATATGTCTCGGTCGACTTTGAGGATTCATTAGCGTCGTAGCCGGAACAGCTTCTTCGTGTTGTCTGTCAATTCCAGTCTTTTTTTCTTGTCCTCTTTTTGTAGTTCAAGCAGCCTGCCCGCACTAGCGTCTTGATAATTCGTGCAATTGCTTAACACGTCGGCCGTTGGCGATCCGGATAGATATCCATATACTGCTGTGCTGTTTTCACGACATTTGTTTTACATTCACCTGCAGCCCAGACAAGTAGACAGGCAAATGTGTTGGCATTCTGACACAACGTAACACGAGAGCTCTGTTTGGCGGTGTTTGCACCGCCAATGCCGATTCCGGCCACCATGCTCTCGAATTCTAGGGCATTTCTCGATTTTTTATACGATAGGTTTCAACGTCAACATTAAAAAACGCTATATCACTGTAACTGTCTTCTTAAGAGCTATCGAATACACATATAAAAATATACGGTTTCATTTAAAGAAACGTACTTGCTTCAATATCTCCGTTGATACCAGCGCTAAAAACGTTAACCAAACAAACGTACTCCTCGACGCTCTATTTGCCGAAAAACGCATTTCGATATGTGTAACTGTTCACAAAATAAAAGGGTTGTTACGTCTTAAGTGAATTTATATAGGTTTTGAAGTGTGGACACGTGGCTACAAAATGGCTAATCTATAAGGCAGGCTTAGTCCATTTAGTGGTTCAGTTACGACCATGCAGAAAACATCAGGTGGTAAATTATGTGATGTGTTTATGGGAAGACTGTTTGACACAGAGAAAAAACACCAAACACATTGTTGTGTGTAGATATTAAATATGCAGTTTCACTCCCTACGTCCTGTATATCAGGGTATCAACATAAAGCTGCTTCATCAAGATCTGGGAACATTATTAAAATAACAAACAACAAAAATTAACCTCCTGGCGAAACAAAACAGAACGGCAATCGTATAAGACGGAGAGATGAATAGGTTCACATTGACTTCCAAGTACCAGCAGGTGTGAGTTGGGCACGACTTCTCGAAAAATATTCCATAGTCTTGTCACATGGGTCAAGTTCCAGAGCAAACACCAAATAAGTATTCACCTTCTCATATCCGGAACACCCCACCTGGGGAGGAGTCACGTTAACACTACCAAAACATTTCGCACGATATTGACGATATCACGAATGGCGCATGAAAGAGGTATGGCGATCTTAGAGAAACGCCCAAATATCAAGGAAGTTCTTGCTGCCATCCTGAAACAAATAATGAACTGAGAGTCTTTTGATCCAGTTCACCGCGTTTGTCTTCGTGCATGGGGAAACTCTGTCATCCAGGAACAGAGGCGAATGCGGCACAACAGCATGTGGAGCAGCACGAAGAAGAAAAAAATGGTTCAAATGGCTTTGAGCACTATGGGACTCAACATCTTAGGTCATAAGTCCCCTAGAACTTACAACTACTTAAACCTAACTAACCTAAGGACATCACACACACCCATGCCCGAGGCAGGATTCGAACCTGCGACCGTAGCAGTCCCGCGGTTCCGGACTGCAGCGCCAGAACCGCACGGCCACCGCGGCCGGCACGAAGAAGAAAACCATGTATTTTCCGTATCAACAGCCACTCCCCTGCAGAAGGTCTACACACCAGGTGATGTTCATCCGTGTCAAGAGCGTGAAACCGTGGGTAAATCGGAGAATCTGCAATATTAGTGGCGTCATGTGTTTCTCATTGACAAGCTGATACCAAGCCACACCAGCCTCTGTGGCGAGGAGGAGAGGGCAAACAGAACGCCACACCATGGGCCATGGGATCTCAAGATGTCGGCTCTCCACCATGTTACAGTGTGACCCTCATCATTAGACGACAAACGTCGCACGCCGTAGGAGTCCTAGTACGAGGAAAGTCTGCATAGACATAACTGTATTCGATAAAAAAAAGTTCTTCACGTGCCAGAGGGAAGTAGAAATATGCACTACTGAAAAGGGCGGCACTTGGGAAATAGCTTAGTAAGCTCGAAATTCGGATTCGAGTCTGGCACAAATTTTCATATTTCACTACTGTGTAGATCTATACCTAATGTAGGTGATGACAAAGAATTCGCAGGCAGAGAATTAATTTCGTTCCCCGTAGCGTGCACGGGTAGCCGAAGTGGTTAAGGCGGCCGCTCACGATAAGCGAGAAATCTCCATTCGAGTCCCGGTCTGGTACAAATTTTCTTATGTCACTATTGGGTAGTGGATCTATACCTGATATAGCTGATGTCATGGAATTCGCAGTTAGCGAAATTTTATCCGTTTTAGCTAATTCCCTTGTGGGGAGTCTGAGAAGTAAAAGAGAGGTAACGGCATAACTGAAGAAGTGAAGGCGAATCGTGAGTCTGCTAACACCGCGTGGCGTCGCCTCTAGCCTTGAGACTGATCGCATTTGGGCGATGAAGAGTGTCCATACGTTTCTTCACGTGTTACGTAATCCAGCCGAAGTCACTCACTGACTACCAGGTACAGTTGGGCGAGCGACTTTATTTCTGCGTTTCTCGCGCAGTTCCGAAGAGTCCTTGACAGTTTCTGTGGTTAGTTAGGTTTAAGTAGTTCTACGTTCTAGGGGATTGATGACCTCAGATGTTGTCCCATAGTGTTCAGAGCCATTTGAACTGTTCAGAGATGTCACTAAACCCTCCCAAAGATGTAAACAACCAAGCATGAGCAGCGCCTATTGGACGTTGTGGGTCCGACAGCCGATCATTTCCAGTCATTCCACCAGGAAGGAGATACACGCGACATGGAGGAGATACAGACAGACAGAAATTGTCGATGACATGTCTCGCTCAGGCCACCCAATGGCTTCTACTGCATTGGATGACCGCTACCTACGGATTATGGCTCGGAGGAACCCTGACAGCAACGCCACCATGTTGAATAATGCTTTTCGTGCAGCCACAGGACGCCGTGTTACAACTCAAACTGTGCACAATAGGCTACATGATGCGCAACTTCACTCCCGACGTCCATGGCGAGGTCCATTTTTGCAACCACGACACCATGCAGCGCGATACAGATGGGCCCAACAACATGCCGAATTGACCTCTTAGGATTGGCATCACGTTCTCTTCACCAATGAGTGTCGCATATTCCTTGAACTAGACAATCGTCGGAGGCGTGTTTGGAGGCAACCCAGTCACGATGAACGCCTTAGACACACTGTCCAGCGAGTGCACCAAGGTGGAGGTTCCCTGCTGTTTTGGGTGTCATTATGTGGGGCCAACGTACGCCGCTGGTGGTCATGGAAGGCGCCGTAACGGCTGTACAATACGTGAATGTCATCCTCCGACCTATAGTGCAACCATATCGGCAGCATATTGGCGAGGCATTCTTGTGGATAGTATGCCACGACGAATACAGGCACGCATTAATGCGAGAGGACCTGCTACTGGGTATTAGAGGTACCGGTGTGTACAACCATCTGGACCACCACTCTGTAGGTCTCGCTGTATGGTGGTACAACACGCAACGTGTGGTTTTCATCAGCAGTAAAAAGGGAATGGAGTTTATGTTGATCTCTATTCCAGTTCTCTGTACAGGTTCTAGAACTCAAGGAACCGAGGTGATGCAAAACTTTTTTTGATGAATATATATGCGCCTTGATGGCAATTAAAGATCGTTCGGTGCGGATGCATTCTTCGTCCGACCTCTTGCGGGAATCGCATGAGGCAATAAGCAACGAGAGTAATGAACGGGGAAGCTACGTATATGGTGAGCGACAAGTTGGGAATTTGGGATGGACGTGAAGCGTGCTCGGATAGCCGAACGATTAAGCCGATAGTCCACTACAGCGGGAAATCCGGCTTCGAGTCGTGGACCGGTAAAAATTTTCACTTGCCACTATTGAATTTACTTCAATGCCACATTGAGTTTAATGTCGGAATTTCAATTTCCCATGCATATACGTAGCTAAGGGATCAAAAACAGATGGTGTCTATCTTTTCGGACATGTGCGAAAGAACAACACGTATAAATATTAAGGTCTTGTTGAATCGCTGTTGTAGTGCGTTTCAAAGGTGAACCAACACTCTGTTATGCAGGTCATAATGTTTTGGCTTGTCAATTTACGACTATGTAATGGAGTTGGGGTACACAGTAACAATGCAAAGGGATAGTAGAACGGTCAAAGTAGTTTCTGGTCAAGAGATAAGAAAATACTGACAAGAGTATCTGAGGGAAGATGGATAGAAAACAGGAAGAACGAGCAAATATCCGCATCGCTGAATTCTGCAATGCATGCAGAGATGTGGAGGACGTAATCCAGCTCTCGGTATGAAATTGCTAATACTCGTAATCTAATACAGTCTAACGAAGTAGTGATAGCAGAGGCTACATTCAAAAAACAATTCAAATTCGTGACTACACAATGATTGAAAAATTTTTGTTTTTCTCGCTTACGAAATATTTTACTCCCTCCTCCGCTTTCAAGCTATCCCCCTCTCCCCACTCCCCTCGCCCCTCCGTCCGCAGGGAGTGATTACCCGCAAGTTTTATCGCATTTACATAGTGGTTAGCACAAGAGCCTTAAAAATGGCTGGCTGCTGCTCTTAGATTAAGTGAGAATCAATCATAATTATATGAGTGCAATTCGTATTCTTCCTTTTTTTTTTGCAAATCTAATTTGCTTGTTCCGCAATTAAATTTTTTCATATTATTACCAAGACGTGCTGAAAAATAACGCTTCCGAATTTTTCATGTGAAAATTCTTAAGGCTTTTTAAATAAAACGTACATCATCAAGATTCTACATCTTTAGTCTGTGCATAGTTGCGGCCCTCAGCCTTCAGCCGCTAGAGGGCCCCGAATTGTACCGTGTAACACGGCGGTGTTCACGTAACTCGTCGGTGTTTGAGAACCAGAGAGCTGACATCGAATTTAGAGTTCAGAGACTTCGTCCGCACATGGACCATTTCACCCCTTAGCACGACAATGCTAGATCACACATGAGCGCTGCGAAATCTGCAAAAATCCGACGTCTTGTGTAAACTGTCGTCGATTGACCTCTGAACAATCTCGACCCCAAACTTGAGGAACTTCTTCGAGGGCTTCACTTTGATAGTGATAAAGTAGAGCAAGCAAAGATGAGGTTGTGGCTCCGTCAACAAAGTCTGACATTCTACTGTGGCAGTATCCACAAACTGGTCTCTTGTTGGAAGAAATGTGTACGTCATCACGGTGACTATGTAAGGAAATAAATACGTAGACAGGAAGAATAAAGATGTAGAATGTTAATAACACTTATCATCGTAATCATTGGCGCCACTGCCCTTTGTGAGCCTTTGGCGTACTGTAGAAGAGTACTCCGTGTTTAGTGCCGAACTCCAATTCTGAATTCCAATTTTCCTTATGCTCTCTCTGATATCTTCCTCCCAACTTAGCTTTCGTCTTCCAACTCTCCTGGTTCCTTCAGGCACTGCACTGCATATCTTCTTAATCATTCTGTCGTTTTCTCTCTGTTAATGTCCTGTCCATTCCCACCTTTTGCCTTTACGTAGTCAAAATTCAGAATATGTTACCAAATGCTATGATCGCAAATATGGAGTAAGACAGGGAGATCATTATCCTGCCTTCTCTTTCATATAGCGTTGGAAAAGGTTGTAGGAGATGCGAGCATCAATACAAGGGAGACTATCCTGTACAAATCAGTTCAGGTGCTGGCATATGCAGATGATACTGACATAACTGCTTTAACACCAAGAGCAATGAAAGACGCCTTTAAAGTGTGGAAAGAACTGTCAGAAAGATGAACCTACAGCAAATGAAGGGCAAATTAAGTATATGCCACTTACAAACAAATATCATCCAAATGGGCCTCCACTAGTAGAAATTGGTTCACGTAAATTTGATGTCGTGTGTAATTTCCCTTACCTTGGATCAGAGATAAACCGGAAGAAAAATGTCAGCTATGAAATCCAAAAACGAACATTGTTTACTGACAAGTGCTGCCGTGGCCTCAGAAAATATCTGAAATCCAAGTTGCTGTTCAGGAAAAATAAAGCTATGATCTATAAAGTTTTAGTAAGGCTGGTGAAAACGCACGGTGCTGAAACATGGATACCAAGAAAACTTGACCAAAGCAACTGGGCATATTTGAAAGAAAGATCTTGAAAGAAATTCTTGGACCAGTGGAAGGAAATGGTGTCTGGACAAGGAGATTCAACTATGAATTATACAACCATCAGGTGTTGAAGTATGAGCACGTGACCACAAAACAGTTAGTCTATATTGTAGGCTTAATCTACTTGGTGGTGCAGTTACGACCATGCAGAAAACATCAGGTAGTAAATTATGTGATGTGTTTCTCAACCACGTTAATAGCGTTTAGTTTATTTAAAAAGCTTTAAGAGTTTTGACATAAAAAATTCGGAAGCATTACTTTTCAGCACGCCCACGTATTTCTCCTCTTTTAGCGATTTCACTGTGGTTATTAAGGACAATTGTCGAGGAAACGTAGAAAGCATGCACACACATGCACACACACACACACACACACACACACACACGTCACAGTCAAGAAGATATAAATCCCACAATCATTGAAAATGGAAGCAATTTTTTGAAACGAATTTCGTTTCCCATAATAATTCTATTAATGCAGTAATTTAGTTCTTTTGAATTTAAATTTAAACAGATAAAGAGTTTCAATATCATTTATCATCCACCTCCCTTAACGACTCCGTCAAGGGATCTGCGGAGGGCGAGCTACGAGTGAATGAGAGAGCACATGAGATATGGACAAGCAACTTTCGGTGCCGGAAACTTTCTCCCTTCTCAGCAATATCTGAGTAGACGACAACCAGCTTGGGTACTGGAATCTGCTGCTTTCACTACATGGTCGCTACGCAAGCAGGCGGCTTCCCCTCTCAGCAGTTAAGCAGTTAGGCAACAAAAGACGAAACTAATCCAAGCACTCTCCCTGGCTGACATTCTTCACGAACGAGTGCGAGGGACAAAAGTCACACACGGTTAAAACAACCAAGCAAATAAACTGTAGTCAAGCCCTGCCTTGAATGTAATCACGGAACGAAATACGATTAGGCTAGTGTCGTGGTGCAAACAACTAGTTCCTGGGACAGGTTCTGAGAGGCTAAGAAATAAAGATGTCGGGAAACTCAATAAAAAGGGACGGCGAGGTCCCAATTTTAGCAGAGCTTTGGATACAGAGCAGAGTTTTTTAAGATCTCGGAGCCTATCTCATCCACCAAATGCGGACAATGCTAAGATAATGTGCGTTTCACGGAATAATAGTGGGAATTCTGAAAAACAAATGAGCACGAAAAGGCGTAACGGGCTCCAAGAATCGAACTCGTCCGTAAACACCGACGCGATCGGTACGCTTGCGACTACTTAATGTGGTCCAAAACGGAACGTAAATAAAAACAGGGATTCTTCCGAGGCTCATATTTCGGGTTCTGTTAGTGACAGAAAGGTAGACCAAGTGTTCTGGATAACCTTTAGCCTAGGGACCATTTTCATACCTAACAGAAAGACAGTCTTAACGTCACTACCAAATAGCAAAGAGGCAAAGTATGAATATTACACACTTTCTCCTGCTTAGGCAAATGGTGCCAATCGGTTGTTTCCTTATTTCCTATCCATTTGATGTTGTCTACGGTGGTCCTTAAGGGGTTCATAGAGGTTCCATTAATTTATCGGCGGTCCCTTTCAAAACCTCCAAAAAAGTGTTTCTTTAATATTTTTTTCTTATCAAAACAGAGCCGCGGATACCAAGACGGCTAATCAGACCAAACGTCTGAAAAGTGTACTAGATACTGATAAGATCCCGACCTCCAACAACCTTGAAATGTTTCTTACTATCTTTACCCCTTTCCGAGATACAGAGGTTAAAAATCACCCTGCTTCTACACTAAAATACGTACATAAAATCCGGTTAAGACAAAATCTGAATAATAACCACTGCAAATCACTCAAATTTTAACAGTATAATCTTTGGGTATTTGTCTAGAAGTATGATCTTCCCGTTTTCAAATACATTTGTAAGATCACGTGTGGTTACGATAAAAACGTTTTATTACCATTTTTCGTACCAAAACCGAGACGTAGATTCCAAAACGGCTATGGCTGAAATTTTTATGATATACTCCTAAAACGAAGCTCGCAAAGAACCTGGATAATTTTCTTGATATATTTATCCGTTTCCGACATACAGACATTAAAATTTACCTGACCTGTACACGTAAAATACGCTCGCAAAATCCGATGTGAGGCAATAACGCAGTTTATAAAGTGACGTAGCATGGACATATATGCCGTAAAGAGTCTCCGTTGTTATCATAAAGGTACCTGGAACCCCATGTTATAGCACTGAAGCATATGAAAAATTTTTAAGCACGTGAAATCCGGTCTGAGGTGTAAAATTAGCTTTGCGTTATTTCAATTTTACCTTAAGTAAACTATCAAAATTTTTCTGACCCATAAGGTCTTTTCATATGAATGACACACTATGGTGTAGCTAGGAAAGAAGGGAACCTGAGGGGAAACCTTTCTTCTGTACAAAAAAAGGTGAAAATACTCCCGTCTAAAAGACTCTTGAGTGAAAACTGGGATACCAGCTGCCTCATTCTACCTTCCTCACCACCTTCAAAAAAATTTTCCAATAATTCTGGCATGCGAACATGTTTGCCCTTTTTTATGTTGAGAGAGGAGACAGTGACAGTGGGAAAGATACAGAAAAGTAATAATTACTAGAGGATAGTTGGCAGTGGTTATGGTATAGAAACAGCGAAGGAGACAATGGCAGTGTGAAACAAAGAGAGGAATACAGTCGCAGTGGAACGTAGTTGACAGTTACAGAACAGTACCAGTGGAAGAGGAATAAAGAGACGGAGATAGTGAAAGGGGGTGAGAGCCACCGATAATGGGAGACACCGTCTATGACAATAACAACGAGGAAGAGAGAGAGATAGTGACAGTGAAAAGAGGCAGCAGCAGCAGAAAGGAATGAATGAAATAGTACAATGCTGGCCATTAAAATTGCTACACCACGAAGATGGCGTGTTACAGACGCGAAATTTAACCGACAGGAAGAAGATGATGTGAAATGCAAATTATTAGGTTTTCAGGGCATTCACACGAGTTTGGCGCCGGTGGCGACACCTACAACGTGCTGACATGAGGAAAGTTT
The DNA here is from genome assembly GCF_023864275.1 of Schistocerca cancellata. Classification (NCBI taxonomy): domain Eukaryota; kingdom Metazoa; phylum Arthropoda; class Insecta; order Orthoptera; family Acrididae; genus Schistocerca; species Schistocerca cancellata. The sequence continues at coordinate 243,937,186 of NC_064626.1, read as the reverse complement.
CCAACAGATTTCTCATACTCTAACAGCACTTGACCGGCGTTGCCTGGTGAAACGTTGTTGTGATGCCTCGTGTAAGGAGGAGATATGCCTACCATCACGTTTCCTACTTCGATAAAGGTCGGATTGCTGCTCGCGTTGGTCGAGATCCAATGACTGTTAGCATAATATGGAATCGGTGGGTTCAGGAGGGGAATACGGAACGCCGTGCTCGATCCCAACGGCCTCGTATCACTAGCAGTCAAGATGACAGGCATCTTATCCGGATGGCTGTAACGGATCGTGCAGCCACGTCTCTATCCCTGAGTCGACAGATGGGGACGTTTGCAAGACAACAACCATCTGCACGAACAGTTGGACGACATTTGCAGCAGCAAGGACTATCAGCTCGGAGACCATGGCTGCGGTTACCCTTGACACTGCATCACAGACAGGAGCGCCTGCGATGGTGTACTCAACAACGAACCTGGGTGCACGAATGGCAAAACGTCATTTTTTCGGATGAATCCAGGTTCTGTTTACAGCATCATGATGGTCGCATCCGTGTTTGGCGACTTCGCTGTGAACACACATTGGAAGCGTGTATTCATCGGCATACAGGCGTATCGCCCGGCGTGATGGTATCGGGTGCCATTGGTTACACGTCTCAGTCACCTCATGTTCGCACTGAATGCACTTTGAACAGTGGACGTTACATTTCAGATGTGTTACGACCCGTGGCTCTACCCTTCTATTCGATCCCTGCGAAATCCTACATTTCAGCAGGATAATGCACGACCGCATGTTGCAGGTCCTGTACGGGCCTTTCTGGATACAGAAAATGTTCGACTGCTGCCCTGGCCAGCACATTCTCCAGATCTCTCACCAATTGAAAACGTCTGGTCAATGGTGGCCGAGCAACTGGCTCGTCACAATACGCCAGTTACTACTCTTGATGAACTGTGGTATCGTGTTGAAGCTGCATGGGCTGCTGTACCTGTATACGCCATCCAAGCTCTGTTTGACTCAATGCCCAGGCGTATCAAGGCCGTTATTACGGCCAGAGGTGGTTGTTATGGGTACTGATTTCTCAGGATCTATGCACCCAAATTGCGTGAAAAATGTAATCACATGTCAGTTCTAGTATAATATATTTGTCCAATTAATACCCGTTTATCATCTGCATTTCTTCTTGGTGTAGCAATTTTAATAGCCAGTAGTGTAGCAGTAAGAGAGAGCAAGAGGGAGAGAGTGACAGTGAGAGAAGACAGTAGTAGTAGGACGGAAAGGAGGCGACTGGCTGTCAGATAGAAGACAGCGGCAGTTAGGGAGACGCAAAGAGATAATGGCAATGAGATGGGCTGAATGAGTGAGTGAGAATGAGCAAGTGGTAGTGGATGGTATGAGCGACCTACAGCGATGGGCTAAAGGGTGTGAGAGAGTTACAATTAGGGGAGCTTGTGGGAGTGAGAGGAGATATGCGTGATAAAAACAGAGCGATTACGTTCGGACGCTAAATTTTTTGGGAAGATTTTTAAAGGTACTGGGGAAGGTAGAACGATGGAGTTGGTAACCCAGTTTTGAGTCAGAATCTTTTAAACAGGAGCATATTCGTCTTTTTTTGAGCTCAGAAAGAAGCATTTTGTCGCCGGTACTACCAATGCTGCACAGTACGGTTGGGGTCTAGTAACGGGGAAGCATAGCAACGCAATGGGCAGCACATGAATAAGTCGACATGGTTTGGTCAAGAAAACATGACGTAGTAAATGATGGTGGTGATGATGATGATGGTGATGATGTCGGATTCAGGGCGGTCAACACGATGACCAACAGCACCTTTACTGAATGCCAACTCGCGGACTGATCAATGTCTGGCCTCACAAGTGAAAATCGTGCGACGGTTCCGCACATTACCAGATTTCTTCAGTACGTCTATCTGCGTCGACACACATATGTGGTATGTGTGTATTAAAATCCTCCAGTTGTTTGGAAAAAACTTCTTAATGACGCATTACCTGTTATATGGAAAGCTACATATTCAAACCAAAAACGGGGGCCGAGCCATCGGCTCAGAGCTCATTGCAGTCTACTGCCACCCTTCAGGGTGGAACTACAAAACATTTTAAATCCACATTACTAAGATGCTGAATTGGTCTCCAGCCAAGCTGAGGGTTTCCCTTATGTTAGCATATGAAATGATGTTGGGTCTATTTTACTAACAGAAGTGATGTTGCTCTGTGCTGCTCTCTTACACGTCATACCTTCGATCCATATCGACTTGCGATGTTGTTTTATACAGTTAGCACAAAATACCCTACCCATCTTCCAGGAATCTGACATTTTACGTCCTCTGTTTAGGGATAGAAAACATCGGTTAGTACCGTATTACATTCTTGGACCCAATGGCCACGTTCTTTCCAGGAGACGCAAAATGAACTGTAGTTTTCATTGCGATAGGTTAATATTTGTGTCTGATTACTGCGGACGTAAAGGGAAACAGCTGAGGGAGTGTAAGTCAACGTTTTACTGTCACAGCGGAGCCTCTGCGAAGCAAGCATCGTGGCTATTTCCGTTCCTATAAATCCCATCAACTTAAGTATGTCCCCATCTGAAAGACCAGCTTTCTTAATATGGATAAGCCAAAAGCCAACGTCGACAGAAATCATCAAGAAAAGTTTTGTGAATATTTGGTGCTAGCACGCAATCATTAGGATTTGCGCCTTCACCGAGCGGGCACGAATCTTGGATGCGGCCGTTGCACTCGATAAATGTAGAATTAAGGGATTCTAGATTCGGAAATTGAATGGATTAGTAGATACTAAATAATCCAGGTGAGCTTGTGTAATTCTGTTTTTATCGCCATAATGTGCTGTGAGGGTTCTCTTGGTTTCTTCATATGTGTCAGAGACACAGCAATACCATTAACTAAATACTTTGGTTCCCCTTCTAAGCAGCCACGCAGAAAAATCTGTTTAGGAATGGTGGCTATCGCGAGATCTTGATCAGTCGATTGCTGAAATTCTTCCCAAAAACGAGCCCAGTTCTCAAGATTTCCAGAAAATGTCTCAAGTTTCGTAGTGCGCAATCTGATATTAGGTGGTGGAACAACTGAAGTGACGGTCGGAGCAGATTATTTCTCATACAATAGAGCGCTTGGTAGCATCTATGAATTCGTCACATTTGAGCACATCAGCAGCGTAATCAGCGTTATCGAGAAGATCGTGTATTTTGTTATCAAGATCTGTTAGTGTACCGTAGACAATAATTTCTGCAATCGATCTTCGGAATATTCATAATCTTCAATGATAGTAGTGTCATTAAAGTTCTGTACTTCGTTCAAAATAGTGTAATATTAGCTCTTACTCTCACCCGCACTGATGGTTGCTATCAGCGTTTTCCGTGTCAGACATCGTGAAGTGATTGCAATCGTGTAAGCGGATCAAAATAGCACGTAGTTCGTAAACAATTAACAGATGGCAGCACCAGTGATAAACAATCTACAAGCGTAGCGTAAGATTTGACAATTCGTTAAAGCTCCAATCGAATAGCTACAATAGCAGTATAGAGGGGCAATAATGTAATCAGTTGCCTTTACAAATGACACTATAAAATATGTGGCGTGATAACTCAGTTGAACTTAACTGTGTGTACAGGCGGTTGCCGCCGGAGAGTTTGTTGCATGGCGTGACAAGTCACTGCAGTCGGCTCCTTGAGGTATTGACGCGCGAAGTACGAGTTGTCACAGCAGCAGTCGTGGAAATCTCCCTGGTTGCGGCACCAATTCTTATGTCGTGAATCACAGTAGCAAGCAGAAATTTGCAATCTAGAACGACGCTTTATTTAACAGTCACACAATATACGTATAACACAAGAGTTTGCAACACGTTATGTCTTACAAAGAGTATTATTAATCAGAGTTATAAATGTCCCAAGGACTTCTATTCCCAACATACACATAGTTAAAATATGTTGCGCATAAAATGCTATTTCAAAAGCCAAAGGAATGTGTTAATTAACAGTGTCCTATTCTTAACCTCGTGACGTCGTTCCCATCGTGCACCTGATATGAGACTCTCCGTGCCTGGGTGGTCGATTTGACTAACTGCAGTATATCACCTCCAGCCACTCATCTTCCCGCCGACCTATTATCGTTTTGTCCGACAATGAGTGTTCAAGTAGATGGCACACGAATCACAGTACCTCCTCTACCCAATTCATTGGCTACTTTGTCGGCTTCATCATTTCCCCAAAACCAAACGTGACTCAGCACCCAGCAGAATACCACCTCTTGGTCTTGTTTGTGGACAATTTGAATCATTTTTCTTCTATGTGATAAATTTGTTGCACAAATTCCCAAGGAACCAAAAAAGTTAGAGCACATAAGAAACTTTCTATTGCGACGGCGCTACATCTGCACCATTGTCTTCAGAACTTCGGATACACAGCCATCATAGTTTGTTAGTCGTTCTGGGAGCCGAACTCTGAAGATCTTATCAGGGAAGAAAGCTGGACAAACGCCTGTATTTTCCTGCTCAGATCCACCAGCATATAGGATGATTCCGTCGTGATGTTACAAACTTTCAGGAATGATGGAGCAACACATCAAATAGAGGTAAAGAACCCTGGTCCGGAAACTATCGAGTCGAAAGTTATAAGCGAAAGCGGTTCTGATACCTCTGACAGTGGAATACATGTGCCGGTACTGCTGATACTAAGATCCTCGGGTAGGGAACTTTCAGAGGTGGTAGTGTGGACAAAAACAAGAAACAAATGTCAAGTAAACATAAGCTCTAAAATGCTCATTCTTGAGAACTATTAGCACTTGTTTGTCTTCGATCCTGTGAAACACATTTCTTCCTCTGCAGGTTCTTTGGTTTCCATATTTTTGAAGGAGATAGTATGACCCAAAACAAGAGAAATGTCTAGTAAATATGGGTTCTAAAATGCATACCTTAAGGGCTATGAACATTCCTTCAGTACATCATCCTACACCATTCTACATCATGCCTGAAAGTTTGTTAGTATCGTCATGGAATCAACTTGCATATGAAAATATAATCTTGATGCAGTCTTAAGACTGAAGACCACAAACATTAAAAAATGCTCTGGAGTACAAGATTTCTTTCGCTGAGGGAAGCTTAAAATCACTTTGAGTCTGTGGAACGCCAAGAAGGCAGTCTGTTCCATCCCTCTCTCCTTAACCTGAGTTGTCACACGTCCAGATCCATGGGACCTTATTTAGAGCGTATCGCTAATGGCTTGGTCGCAAGTGGCCGTTTCCTCAACATCCGCTCCAAGTTCACACGGACCCCCACACCAAACACGAATGGCTGAAGCAATGTTAATATTTTCAGAGCCTGTCCAACCATGTTCTTAGTGACAGTTCACCAGCCTCTGGACACAAACTTGATAGCCGCCTGTTGGTAGCGTGATACCCTCATGGTGGATAGTCCCATGTCGAGCTACGAGGTTCGGGCTGCTCCACAAATAACGCTACCAAAATCTATTAGATATTATATAAATGTTCTGTAAAATTGCAGGAGACTGTACCTTTTGTACCCTGTGCCTTCGCGCTGAGACATTTGAAAATGTTCAATGAGTTTATAACATTTAAAAATGAGTCAATAACTCTGCTAAATACACGAAAGAACGTCACCAATTAGTCACATCTGGTTGACGTGACAGCTCACCGATTATGTGTGTCGATATCTTCGTTGACGGCATCAGGCACAACAGAAAAGAGCAAACTGATATAAAATCAAGCACATAATTTCGTTCTGCCATCAGGATCCGTCTTTCAGTAGACGATGCAAGCGTTACACTCTGAATTCGTGAATTTATTTTTCATAACACCGTCATAGTAAATTACAGATTGACTGGTTCAACAGATGGACTTCGGACTAGCAAATTTTTTGTAGGTATTGATTCTCAGATGAAATCGCCAGTGGATGACTGCGGAATAATCACTAAAAACATTGTACTTTTAAATTTTCTGCAACAATCTTCTCGCGGTGATTTATTATATTGATTATCGGCCCAAGTGGTGCATATTTATCACGCCTGCAATATTTCTGTTTAAAAAGGCTTCATGACAAAACTTCCAGTCAAACGTCCTGCGACATCATTCATTGCACTATACATGCAAAAAAACTGATATTTATCATGTTGTCTGTTCTGAAGTTACCTGTTCATTCCAAATGAATCTTCGTAAATACGATTATACTGTTTCTTTCCCCTGTTTTCCGGTGGGTCTGTTCAAACTCCGTTCACCCACTGAATCAAAACATCGGTGCAATTACAAACCAATACTTCAGTACTTCTGGAAGTTGTTAAATATACGTTTCATCTTCCCGTCGCGCAGTGTGAAGGTTGCTCTCCGTTTTAACAAAAGCTAGTTTTTCAAGCATCTGAATGTTTATGACGTCACATCTGCTGATCTTCGAATAGTTCAGTGATATAATTTCGTGGGCACATTCAGTGGTATATGTGTGATACTGCCGGAAAATGTGTTGCGAACGATATTAGTAAGACTAGAGAAGTAATAAATTAAAACACCCTGCAGAATGCTGAAGTTTACTGCATAAACAGCGCAAATGTAAGGGATAAACCTTTTTCCTTTCATCATTTTATGGTGATGTCAGCGAAAGAAAAACTTTCTAAGGGTTTGATATTTTGTGTAAAGTTTCTTACAAGTCTCAAAGTGCTCTCATTCTTCAAGAGTTCAATGAATAAAGTCTGGGTTATTTGCGGGCAAGACGAGGATAATGGAATGTAGTCGAATTAAGTCCGGTGATGCTGAGGGAGTTAGATTAGGAAATGAGACACTTAAAGTAGTAAAGGAGTTTTGCTACTTGGGGAGCAAAATAACTGATGATGGTCGAAGTAGAGAGGATATAAAATGTAGACTGGCAAAGGCAAGGAAAGCGTTCCTGAAGAAGAGAAATTGGTTTACATCGAGTATAGATTTAAGTGTCAGGAAGTCGTTTCTGAAAGTCTTTGTATGGAGTGTAGCCATGTATGGAAGTGAAACATGGACGATAAATAGTTTGGACAAGAAGAGAACAGAAGCTTTCGAAATGTGGTGCCACAGAAGAATGCTGAAGATTAGATGGGTAAATGACATAACTAATGAGGAGGCATTGAATAGAATTGGGGAGAAGAGGAGTCTGTGGCACAACTTGACAAGAAGAAGGGACAGGTCGGTAGGACATGTTCTGAGGCATCAAGAGATCACAAATTTAGCATTGGAGGGCAGCGTGGAGGGTAAAAATCGTAGAGGGAGACCAAGAGATTAATACACTAAGCAGATTCAGAAGGATTAGGCTGGAGTAAGTACTGGGAGATGAAGAAGCTTGCACAGGATAGAGTAGCATGGAGAGCTGCATCAAACCAGTCTCAAGACTGAAGACCACAACAACAACAATTTGCGGGCATTGAGTTACGCTGCCTCGAGACATATATACAGTTTCTAACTGTAATACATGACTTATTGTGTTAAACTTTCGGCGTAAGATCATATCTCTTTAAGAGTAGGTTGTAACATCATTCTAAACTTTTAAATTCGCTCGATAACTATATGAAACAATGAAATTAAAATTTTTGTTGTTCCTGGAAGCCTTGCGATGGTTAACCTGCAAGTGGGACTGTGTGGAACTTGCCCCAGGTTAACCTTTTATAATATAGATGCCTGTTACCCATCAGTCAGAGTCAACATAAACCGTTATAAAATTTTTGATATTAGCAACCGCTAAGTGACAACTGTCCCTAACACCATAGAACATTTCTCACAATAGTAAAATATGCTGCAGTTTTTGTATCCCAGTGTACTTCATTGGAACATTGTGTCAGAGACATTATCTCAATATGAGACCATCTCCTTGGCGACAAGTAGTGATCATACTTCTGATATGGGTTTTGGATTACTAGCTGAGTTGTTGCCAAACCGAGATACATAGGCATTGTGTAGTTTCGGTTACTGGTTTCCTTGTAACAAATGGTACAATAAACAGGACGTTTGTTCCTAGAATGAAATTTTCACTCTATAGCGGAGTGTGCGCTGATATGAAACTTGGCCGGCCGCGGTGGTCTAGCGGTTCTAGACGCGCAGTCCGGAACCGCGCGATTGCTACGGTTGCAGTCGCAGGTTCGAATCCTCCCTCGGGCATGGATGTGTGTGATGTCCTTAGGTTAGTTATGTTTAAGTAGTTCTAAGTTCTAGGGGACTGATGACCTCAGATGTTAATTTCCATAGTGCTCAGAGCCATTTGAACCATTTTTGATATGAAACTTCCTGGCAGATTAAAACTGTGTGCCGGACCGAGACTCGAACTCGGGACCTTTGCCTTTCGCGGGCAAGTGCTCTACCAGAGCACTTGCTTGGTAGAGCACTTGCCCGCGAAAGGCAAAGGTCCCGAGTTCGAGTCTCGGTCCGGCACACAGTTTTAATCTGCCAGGAAGTTTCATATCAGCGCACACTCCGCTGTAGAGTGAAAATTTCATTCTAGAAACATCCCCCAGCCTGTGGCTAAGCCATGTCTCCGCAGTATCCTTTCTTTGAGGAGTGCTAGTTCTGCAAGGTTCGCAGGAGAGCTTCTGTAAAGTTTGGAAGGTAGGAGACGAGGTACTGGCAGAAGTAAAGCTGTGAGGACGGGGCGTGAATCGTGCTTGGGTGGCTCAGCTGGTAGAGCACTTGCCCGCGAAAGGCAAAGGTCCCGAATTCGAGTCTCGGTCCGGCACACAGTTTTAATCTGCCAGAAGTTTCAGGACGTTTGTTATCTATTACTGAGTATTCTTACAGTATTTACTGCCTACGTCATAATCTAATAGTAAAACTTCTGCAGTGCTATTCAAATTAAGATAGTCATTTGCAGCGAAATAGAGACTTATAACTCACGGTTTGGGAAAGGATAAGACAGGATTGGAATAGGAGAAGAGAAAAGAATTAATGTGACATAGACACTTTTATATAAGTGTTATACTCTTTCCTGCAGTTCAAACCTCCAAGAAGCTCTCTGTGCTGAACTAGCACACCTGGATGCCTCAATCGGCAAGAGAACTTCCCACAAAAGGCAAGGTCACGAGTTCGAGTCCCGCTCTGACACAAGTTTCTTAAGCTAGCCATCTTCCGCCCTTTTCAGATACACTTAGCGCCTGAACACTAAAGGGGGAGAAATGCGGTGTGGCCGTGCGGTTAAAGGCGCTTCAGTCTGGAACCGCGTGACCGCTACGGTCGCAGATTCGAATCCTGCCTCGGGCATGGATGTGTGTGATGTCCTTAGGTTAGTTAAGTTTAATTAGTTCTAAGTTCTAGGCGACTGATGACCTCAGAAGTTGAGTCGCATAGTGCTCAGAGCCAGCCATTTGGGGAGAAATGTTACATTGTCAATAAACCATAGCAAATTTTACTACTCATTTTATTCAAAGTAAGTCATAATCTATAGTTTTTGCATTAGTTAATTGCGGTTATACACTCCTGGAAATGGAAAAAAGAACACATTGACACCGGTGTGTCAGACCCACCATACTTGCTCCGGACACTGCGAGAGGGCTGTACAAGCAATGATCACACGCACGGCACAGCGGACACACCAGGAACCGCGGTGTTGGCCGTCGAATGGCGCTAGCTGCGCAGCATTTGTGCACCGAGGCCGTCAGTGTCAGCCAGTTTGCCGTGGCATACGGAGCTCCATCGCAGTCTTTAACACTGGTAGCATGCCGCGACAGCGTGGACGTGAACCGTATGTGCAGTTGACGGACTTTGAGCGAGGGCGTATAGTGGACATGCGGGAGGCCGGGTGGACGTACCGGCGAATTGCTCAACACGTGGGGCGTGAGGTCTCCACAGTACATCGATGTTGTCGCCAGTGGTCGGCGGAAGGTGCACGTGCCCGTCGACCTGGGACCGGACCGCAGCGACGCACGGATGCACGCCAAGACCGTAGGATCCTACGCAGTGCCGTAGGGGACCGCACCGCCACTTCCCAGCAAATTAGGGACACTGTTGCTCCTGGGGTATCGGCGAGGACCATTCGCAACCGTCTCCATGAAGCTGGGCTACGGTCCCGCACACCGTTAGGCCGTCTTCCGCTCACGCCCCAACATCGTGCAGCCCGCCTACAGTGGTGTCGCGACAGGCGTGAATGGAGGGACGAATGGAGACGTGTCGTCTTCAGCGATGAGAGTCGCTTCTGCCTTGGTGCCAATGATGGTCGTATGCGTGTTTGGCGCCGTGCAGGTGAGCGCCACAATCAGGACTGCATATGACCGAGGCACACAGGGCCAACACCCGGCATCATGGTGTGGGGAGCGATCTCCTACACTGGCCGTACACCACTGGTGATCGTCGAGGGGACACTGAATAGTGCACAGTACATCCAAACCGTCATCGAACCCATCGTTCTACCATTCCTAGACCGGCAAGGGAATTTGCTGTTCCAACAGGACAATGCACGTCCGCATGTATCCCGTGCCACCCAACGTGCTCTAGAAGGTGTAAGTCAACTACCCTGGCCAGCAAGATCTCCGGATCTGTCCCCCATTGAGCATGTTTGGGACTGGATGAAGCGTCGTCTCACGCGGTCTGCACGTCCAGCACGAACGCTGGTCCAACTGAGGCGCCAGGTGGAAATGGCATGGCGAGTCGTTCCACAGGACTACATCCAGCATCTCCACGATCGTCTCCATGGGAGAATAGCAGCCTGCATTGCTGCGAAAGGTGGATATACACTGTACTAGTGCCGACATTGTGCATGCTCTGTTGCCTGTGTCTATGTGCCTGTGGTTCTGTCAGTGTGATCATGTGATGTATCTGACCCCAGGAATGTGTCAATAAAGTTTCCCCTTCCTGGGACAATGAATTCACGGTGTTCTTATTTCAATTTCCAGGAGTGTATGACCTCCAGTGGTTTGTCACATACAACATAAGTTTTACATCGTACACTGGCGATACCAGATTGGTGGGAATCACGAATTGGTACCAACTGCAACCGTAAATTATACAAAGGTTTAGTACATATTGTCTTATTTGTTTTGGTTCAAAAATGGTTCAAATGGCTCTGAGCACTATGGGACGTAACATCTGAGATCATCAGTCCCCTAGGACTTAGAGCTACTTAAACCTGACTAACCTAAGGACATCACACACATCCATGCCCGAGGCAGGATTCGAACCTGCGACCGTAGCTATCGCGCTGTTCCGGACTGAAGCGCCTAGAACCGCTCGGCCACTGCGGCCGGCTCTTATTTGTTTTCCGGCTTCTTTATTCCGCAGCTGCAGGTATACAAGTTGTATAGGTTAATTATTTGCAACTCTAATGACAGTTGACGCGTTTCGGTCAGGTTTTTTTTTTTTTTGTTTAATTCATGCTTCTTGTTCTTCCACATGTGTGTCTTGAGTTTTCAGCACACAGCACGAAATACATTCACGTGTTTTTGTGTTGAGAGGAAGCACTCTCGTCTCGGCATTTCGTGTGTTTTGTTTTTTCAAGCAACAAAAAGACCTCACCACTGAAGATGCTTTCAAATAAATCGAAACGCTTCTGGTCTTAATAAGACCTTCATTACAGTTGCAAAATGCGGCAAGTAATTTATACAACCTGCAGGATTAATGTGTTTATGCCAGGTAATCCTGGCACTGTGACTTGAAACGCGAGTATGAACGATGGGATGCGTGACTGGCTCTCTGCTTCGTACTCGTGCTGTATCGCCTCGCTGCCTTCATCCTGCGTCTCGGGTTGGGCGTTGCTTTCTGTGACTCACCACGGCTCGTCTGCTGACACACGAGGCCCGCCATGGCTTCGCACCCACCGCTGCCGCCGGCTGCGGTTATGTAAATGCTGCGGTCGCAGGTGGACGTCCGCTCCCATTCCGATGGCTCGCCTTCGCGCTTTGTGGGACACCCACGTCTCTTTCAGCCTTCTCGCTTAGAATCTGCTTTCATCTGATCTTTGCGAAGTTTTCATTCTAGCCCCACTATCCTCCACAGCTACGTACTCTTGACACGACTCGTCTTCCCGTCCCCAACGACGTCTGTACATCTACTCCCGTAAAATGCTATACCTTGTTCTAAATTCCAGAATGTCACACACCTTATGTCGGTTTTCACTTCCACTCACAATACTGAAAACGAATTGCTTACCAAGCTGCTAGATTTCTCTCTCTTCTCAGCCGCAATGAACAGCAGATATCATATATAGATATCTGGTCGCAGTATATAGAGTTATATCAACTCATCCAAAATCCAAGCAGTACTAGTGAGACATTCTAGGCTCATAAGCCCGAAATATCAGGAATTCCTATCCTTCTTTAACCCTGAATGGGACAAATATCATCCTCTCTCTCTCAGCAAGAGGCTAAGACTAAGTGTAATAAAAGACACTGAGCACATTACTGCAGTGTGCAAGAAGGCATCAGTATCTCTCCATGTCCTACAAAAATACAGAAAGCTCTTCCCTATTGGCTAGAAAAAGAAACTTGTACAAACACTTACACTTCAATCTTAAACATACGAAATCTCCACACACTCTTCCTACAAAACTTTTCTCTCCCTCCATGCAATAAGCTAAGTAAAACAAAAGTTTATGGTAAGTCTTTCAGGAGACACTCATCACTCATACAAGCAGAAAATATGTTCTATAGACAGAAGTCCGAAAACGCTTTTTTTCATAGTGGAATTAATTTTCTACAAATTTCCACAGAACATTACTCGTGGGAAACATACATAAACACTACCTATCAACATACTAAATTAATATCTTTCTTGCATGTGGTGTTTTGAATACTTGTATCTTTCCGCCGTCACCTTAAACTCCAGATGCGCTAATTGATTCTTGGAGTACTTTGTATGTTTTCCCGACCTTCCACATTTCGGACAAGAAGTCTCTCTGCATTCCATATTGGAATTTGTCACACAAGGGCTCTCAAATATCCTCACAAATAATCGTGCAGTTGGTTTACTTCCGGGGAACACTGAGGCCACGGAACTGGCCCGCCTCTTCCTATCCGTCACGGAATATATTATTTAAAACCCCGCTGGCATTAACGTCGGCATGAGGAGGTGCTCCATAGTACGTGAATTTCATTTTTCGTCGCATTGATAAAGACAGATCAGCGTACGAATGTCTGAGAATGCATTGGAAGGAGGCCCTAACATTCATTCAATAATGACAGCCTAAATTCTAACAGCTAAATTTCGTTGGGAAATGCATCGTAAGTTGAATGTGGATTTACATCAGCGCATACCTGCTGATTGTGAAAATTCACGGTGCCTGTTGAGATGCAGCCTCATCCGCCAACATTACGGTAGCAGTAAAATACGGGCTGAACCACTGATGAATCAGCCAGTCGTAAAAAATACTCAAACATAATCAACTGCCGCCAGAGCTTTTATATGATGTACTCGTAAATGGTGTGGATAGAGACACAAACTCACTTTTTAATTACCACGAATAGACTTGGAAATTATCTCCGAGCTTAAACACAAAAGTTTGATAATCAGAAAAATTTACGGTTTTAACAAATTAAGATAATGAAAATCTCGCTCCAATAACGACGTAATTAAAATTTGAAACCAAAATGGTGGCCGATGTTGAGTAGCAGATGTCGTTTTATCGACACTAAGAACGCCTAAGTTTTCTTTACAGCTTCTTTCTATTGCTTCGAGACTCAACGGGAAGAAATCAAACTAGCGCACGGAATGAAAGGAAGGTTATGATTTAACATCTCGTCGACGAAGACTCGTCATTTGGTATGTTGAACCTGGTAACGGACAACTGCACTGTAAAATGTATTATTGTGAGATGAGTACGTACTTTATGTGCTACTGAAACTCGAGAATGATATATTAACGTTAAATTTAGGAATCTGCGAATATGCAGTATTAAATTTTGAGAGAAAGCAAGAACTGCTCTGAAGCTTCGACAGATATGTCCTAAGACGAACACGAAATACAGCTCGATCAGTATCTTCAAGTGACTTTGTCCAGATCCTGAATAGAGGTGACCGTATATAAGCTATTAGCAAAGCAAAATGCTGTCTCAGGGGCCAGTAATGTACGAACATGAAACTTCATGTACCTTGTCGCTAATCAGTAACGTTCGTAGCAGAACCGATGTCAGAAGATGTCAATTAATCGTTATCTAATTGCTCTTGTAAGTATTATGCCCCCCCCCCCCCCCCCATGAACCATGGACCTTGCCGTTGGTGGGGAGGCTTGCGTGCCTCAGCGATACAGATGGCCGTACCGTAGGTGTAACCACAACGGAGGGGTATCTGTTGAGAGGCCAGACAAACATGTGGTTCCTGAAGAGGGGCAGCAGCCTTTTCAGTAGTTGCAGGGGCAACAGTCTGGATGATTGACTGATCTGGCCTTGCAACATTAACCAAAACGGCCTTGCTGTGCTGGTACTGCGAACGGCTGAAAGCAAGGGGAAACTACAGCCGTAATTTTTCCCGAGGACATGCAGCTCTACTGTATGATTAAATGATGATGGCGTCCTCTTGGGTAAAATATTCCAGAGGTAAAATAGTCCCCCATTCGGATCTCCGGGCGGGGACTACTCAGGAGGACGTCGGTATCAGGAGAAAGAAAACTGGCGTTCTACGGATCGGAGCGTGGAATGTCAGATCCCTTAATCGGGCAGGTAGGTTAGAAAATTTAAAAAGGGAAATCGATAGGTTAAAGTTAGATATAGTGGGAATTAGTGAAGTTCGGTGGCAGGAGGAACAAGACTTTTGGTCAGGTGATTACAGGGTTATAAATACAAAATCAAATAGGGGTAATGCAGGAGTAGGTTTAATAATGAATAAAAAATAGGAGTGCGGGTTAGCTACTACAAACAGCATAGTGAACGCATTATTGTGGCCAAGATAGACACAAAGCCCATGCCTACTACAGTAGTACAAGTTTATATGCCAACTACCTCTGCAGATGATGAAGAAATAGATGAAATGTATGACGAGATAAAAGAAATTATTCAGGTAGTGAAGGGAGGCGAAAATTTAATAGTCATGGGTGACTGGAATTCGTCAGTAGGAAAAGGGAGAGAAGGAAACATAGTAGGTGAATATGGATTGGGGGGAAGGAATGAAAGAGGAAGCCGCCTTGTAGAATTTTGCACAGAGCATAACTTAATCATAGCCAACACTTGGTTCAAGAATCATAAAAGAAGGTTGTATACCTGGAAGAATCCTGGAGATACTAAAAGGTATCAGATAGATTATATAATGGTAAGACAGAGATTTAGGAACCAGGTTTTAAATTGTAAGACATTTCCTGGGGCAGATGTGGATTCTGACCACAATCTATTGGTTATGAACTGCAGATTGAAACTAAAGAAACTGCAAAAAGGTGGGAATTTAAGGAGATGGGACCTGGATAAACTGAAAGAACCAGAGGTTGTAGAGAGTTTCAGGGAGAGCATAAGGGAACAATTGACAGGAATGGGGGAAAGAAATACAGTAGAAGAAGAATGGGTAGCTCTGAGGGATGAAGTAGTGAAGGCAGCAGAGGATCAAGTAGGTAAAAACACGAGGGATAATAGAAATCCTTGGTTAACAGAAGAAATATTGAATTTAATTGATGAAAGGAGAAAATATAAAAATGCAGTAAATGAAGCAGGCAAAAAGGAATACAAACGTCTCAAAAATGATATCGACAGGAAGTGCAAAATGGCTAAGCAGGGATGGCTAGAGGACAAATGTAAGGATGTAGAGGCTTGTCTCACTAGGGGTAAGATAGATACTGCCTACAGGAAAATTAAAGAGACCTTTGGAGAGAAGAGAACCACTTGTATGAATATCAAGAGCTCAGATGGCAACCCAGTTCTAAGCAAAGAAGGGAAGGCAGAAAGGTGGAAGGAGTATATAGAGGGTTTATACAAGGGCGATGTACTTGAGGACAATATTATGGAAATGGAAGAGGATGTAGATGAAGACGAAATGGGAGATAAGATACTGCGTGAAGAGTTTGACAGAGCACTGAAAGACCTGAGTCGAAACAAGGCCCCGGGAGTAGACAACATTCCATTTGAACTACTGATGGCCTCGGGAGAGCCAGTCATGACAAAACTCTACCATCTGATGAGCACGATGTATGAGACAGGCGAAATACCCTCAGACTTCAAGAAGAATATAATAATTCCAATCCCAAATAAAGCAGGTGTTGACAGATGTGAAAATTACCGAACTATCAGTTTAATAAGTCACAGCTGCAAAATACTAACGCGAATTCTTTACAGACGAATGGAAAAACTGGTAGAAGCCGACCTCGGGGAAGATCAGTTTTGATTCCGTAGAAATGTTGGAACACGTGAGGCAATACTGACCTTACGACTTATCTTAGAAGAAAGATTAAGAAAAGGCAAACCTACATTTCTAGCATTTGTAGACTTAGAGAAAGCTTTTGACAATGTTGACTGGAATACTCTCTTTCAAATTCTGAAGGTGGCAGGGGTAAAATACAGGGAGCGAAAGGCTATTTACAATTTGTACAGAAACCAGATGGCAGTTATAAGAGTCGAGGGGCATGAAAGGGAAGCAGTGGTTGGGAAGGGAGTAAGACAGGGTTGTAGCCTCTCCCCGATGTTATTCAATCTGTATATTGAGCAAGCAGTAAAAGAAACAAAAGAAAAATTCGGAGTAGGTATTAAAATTCATGGAGAAGAAGTAAAAACTTTGAGGTTCGCCGATGACATTGTAATTCTGTCAGAGACAGCAAAGGACTTGGAAGAGCAGTTGAACGGAATGGACAGTGTCTTGAAAGGATATAAGATGAACATCAACAAAAGCAAAACGAGGATAATGGAATGTAGTCAAATTAAGTCGGGTGATGCTGAGGGAATTAGATTAGGAAATGAGACACTTAAAGTAGTAAAGGAGTTTTGCTATTTAGGGAGTAAAATAACCGATGATGGTCGAAGTAGAGAGGATATAAAATGTAGACTGGCAATGGCAAGGAAAGCGTTTCTCAAGAAGAGGAATTTGTTAACATCGAGTATAGATTTAAGTGTCAGGAAGTCGTTTCTGAAAATATTTGTATGGAGTGTAGCCATGTATGGAAGTGAAACATGGACGATAACTAGTTTGGACAAGAAGAGAATAGAAGCTTTCGAAATGTGGTGCTACAGAAGAATGCTGAAGATAAGGTGGGTAGATCACGTAACTAATGAGGAGGTATTGAATAGGATTGGGGAGAAGAGAAGTTTGTGGCACAACTTAACTAGAAGAGGGGATCGGTTGGTAGGACATGTTTTGAGGCATCAAGGGATCACAAATTTAGCATTGGAGGGCAGTGTGGAGGGTAAAAATCGTAGAGGGAGACCAAGAGGTGAATACACTAAGCAGATTCAGAAGGATGTAGGTTGCAGTAGATACTGGGAGATGAAGAAGCTTGCACAGGATAGAGTAGCATGGAGAGCTGCATCAAACCAGTCTCAGGACTGAAGACCACAACAACAACAAGTATTATGCAGTAACATCTTAGGCATAACAGAAAAAGATCCGTCTTTCAAAAGAATTCTGTAAACTATGGGACATATTTCATCGTGTCAGCAATATGAACGATGATAGAAGAAATGACGATCTGGAAAAGCATGTAGTTAAATTGACATGGAATAATACCTGATACCTCACAAAAACAGGCCACAGAGTCGTAAAATATATGCCTGTGATCGCTGCTACGCTGCGTTTTGCTGCTGGTGAGATCATGCACCTCCTGAGCAGGACGCTCAACATGGCTGGCTTGAAGCAGACTATCAGATCTTTTCTTCCTCGATATAACAGCGTGCCCTTTTAGAGCGTGTTCGTTCCAGCGCTCGGCGAAAGGTGGCATCCTATTTATTTGCATCTGAAAGCCTTCCTTCCAAGTGAGTTATAGCTAGCTCGCTGGGTGCCTAAGAACCTGACAGACAAAAAGAGTCAGAGAATGACGACGAACTTGGATTACTCGGTTAATGAATAGTGCTCGAAACCAAGAAGGTCTCTGTGGAGTAAAAACATGCTTGTTTCCCAGTACGAAAATAATTCAAAGTGGCTAGAAAAGTGCTTGTGACAGTGTTCTGGGCTATACACGGCGTGTTATTTGTGGACTCCGCTTAACACGGGACCACTATGAATGATGCAGCCTGCATTAAAAGTTTGGTTAAGCTGCGCCGTGCCCTTCTTGACAGACCCAGCAACGTTAATGCTGACGGTGTCAAATTTCTTCATGACAATGCTCGCCCCAGTGGTACTGCTCCTTTTCGTGAGAAAATCGCCGAATCAACCATACAGTCCGGACATAGCATCGTCGGACTTTCTTCTGTTTCATCTCATGAAGAAATTCTTTGTGAGAAATGTGGAAGCGAAATCACTAGCCCGCAGATGGCTGTACTCCAGCCAAACGGACTTCTACGAACCGGGCACATTGAAACTGGTACCACTATGGGAGAGAACGTTGGTCACAATGTAGGAAAGTAGCTAAAGGATGCAGTTTTATCCGTGATTTTTTTTGTTACCTATTAATAATTTTGATAATTGTTATGCGTCACTTTCCGATCTCGCCTGATATATGTGGCAACAGAACATAGGTGCCACAAATGCGAGGATTATGAAGCAATTTTGATTGAAACATTTCAAGTTATTCTTTTCATCTGCTGTAAGCACAGAAATTCGTCGATCTTCAGGCTTTGTTTCAAACTTGCTAAAATACGCTCATCCGTTCGTTGTTGAAATGTATCTTCTTTACAGGCAAGACACACAGTGTCACCCTCAATACTCTGGCTGTTCTGGCGTCCTTTCTAAGTAATATATATGTTCCTTTTTTACATACTATTTGATGTCTCGTCTGATTCTTTGGTTGTTCTGTCCTGTGTAGACTAATACAATGATCACCTACTGAAAACAAATACTCAGATAATAAAGATGATGCAATCGCTACAAACACAGTATCGAAGCCACGCAGACGATTCTAAGAGCAGCCGGTTGTTCGTATAGCAGTGCAGTGACCTTCCCCTGCATTCCAGCGTTGGCTCGCTGCCTAATTGAAATAGCTTCCGCTGTCGTTCTGCGACCGAGATATCGCGTAAGAGCCCTGTGCTGTAATACCAACTGCCATTTATATAACAAAAGTATGTAACGCGGGAGGGACAAGCAATGAAGCAGAGTGATGCAAATGAGTTACAACGTGTGTCATGGTTTCCTTGTGTTGAAAACAAAATCTACACCACCAAGTGACTGTGGTATTACCTGGCCACTGTATTATCATGTATTTCTTAATGTAAATGAAACATCAACTTTTATACGCGTAAACAATCCTGCCTCGGGCATGGAAGTGTGTGGTGTCCTTAAGTTAGTTAGGTTTAAGTAGTTATAAGTTCTAGGGGACTGATGACCTCAGATGTTAAGTTCCATGGTGCTCAGAGCCATTTGAACCATATACGCGTAAGCTATTCAAAAACTGAAGGTTACTCTGTGAGCATTGGAGAGGCGGATGTTGGGAAGTATGAGGAGAGACAGGGAAATAAACAGACTGGAAGTAAACGGACTAGAGTGAAAGACATGTTTACGACGGTATTAAAAATAAAGTAGAGGTTGTTGGGACATGTAGCCAGCTGATGAACCAACGAAATTTTTTCGCTAGATTTCAAGAGATTAAAAAAGACCAAGACACGACACATAATAAAACATTCAGGAGAGACATGAAGGCGTACAGCCGTTATACTATAAACCTTGAAAAACGCTAGAGCAGACTTTTATCAAGAAGAGGATGCTAAATAACTGAAATTAGTTATGAGGATAATGTTGAGAAATTCTAGTTTTTTATACGTACCAGTTTCATATTGGACTTTCGGCAAAAAGGTCTGGTTGACTATTTTACTGAACGTACCGACACCTCTGCCTTTACCATTTTCGCTGTAGCTCCATCATGATGACAGCGTCAAAGATAGCAGGTCTGTTCATTACCAAAAATTCTGGTTGCTTCATAGGTGAGGGAAACACTTAGAACAGTTTTGGATGAAGTAGTATCTCGCCATCTACTTGACAATCAATCGCGTCCAGTCGACTTTACATTCGAACGCAATTTCTACTTTAAACTCTTTTGGTTTTTTGTCTGATACAATACAGACGCTTATTCCATATCATTTATCATATCCTTTCGATCTCTAACTCAATGCTATCCCTGCTGTCATTGGTCAACTTTTGATTTTATTTATTATGCAAGCCCCGCTATTATTCAACCAGGCGTATCATACATGCTTCAAACAGTAACACTGTTTTCTAAATGCTTGTGTAACTCATTAATAATTCTCATTTACATTTGCGTACCTTTAGGTTTGAGTCCATCGAAGAGTCGGTTAATCTCAATCAGAAGCGTTTGTTCCACATGTACTAAGCTACAGTGGGTAGCGCGTAATGCATCCGTCGTCTACCAGAGACCTCAGTGGAGCTCTCATCTCGATTATTCATGTCTAAGATGTCACAAATTGCGTTGTCCCAGAATCAATGACGTGCACGGTTCATTCCTTCCAGTCGACTCGGAATCGTATGACGATAGACTTAGGGGGAGGGTGGGGGGCGATGGAAGGCGGGGGCAGGGAGGCACTCGACATCTAGGTCGTCAGGGCCCAGACAACGGAGAAACCACGACGATGTCCAGGAACAATATCGCAGATTGTAAGCTTCGCCAAAATATGTTCGCCCCGGGTTGTTCTCACTCGAAATGGAATTTGTAACTCAGGGCTCACTGGTTGCTGCGGTGGTCTCTGTTGGTACAATACTTGGGAGTCCCCAAGCATACACGCTGAATTCGCAGTGTGGCCTCTCTCATTCATTGGCTCCACTTTTTACTAACAGGTAACTGTCCACGTGTAATGGACCATACCTTTCCTCACCTAGGCTTTCCTGGAACAGTTTGTTGTGGATTCCCTGGGTAGACTTTCCTTCTTCGTTTGAGGATTATTGTCACTTACAATTAGCACTTCATACATCTCGTGAAGGGGAAGTTTTCTGCTGGCACAATAATGAATGACTACAGCAAATTACTTCCTTCTCTATTGAAGTCTGATCTGTTTTTTAAGTGGAGCTGTAATGTCAAGCTGTAAACAACTTTATTTACTTGTTCCCCGGCTTCCTTTCTTCACCATCAATAACTGTCGTATAGTTACTTCATGTCTGTTTCCTCTCCATTATCCCTATCGAATGTGTAAGAATCAGATGAAAACGAAAGAACTGTATTTCATGATAAAGCATTTCTAGCTGACTTAAATAGAAAAGAATACAGTAACTGAAGAAACAATATAATTATTAAAATACTTTGATCTTAAAGAAACTACCTCGGTCCACTCTATAAATAGAAACGGTCTGTTAATAGCGTAATGTCTTGTAATACGCTCTACACACAAATATCTGTAACCACTCACTTTTATTTGCCTTTGCCTGCCGGTGTGGCCGTGCGGTTCTAGGCGCTTCAGTCTGGAACCGCGTGACCGCTACGGTCGCAGGTTCGAATCCTGCCTCGGGTATGGATGTGTGTGATGTCCTTAGGTTAGTTAGGTTTAAGTAGTTCTAAGTTCTAGGGGACTGATGACCACAGAAGTTAAGTCCCATAGTGCTCAGAGCCATTTGAACCATTTTTTATTTACCTTTCCACTAGCATTCCAGAATATTATATCTCTAACTTGAAGTGAACTTACTTAAATTATCGTTGACGACTTCTAAGACGTTTTTCTGAGCAACCTGTGCCACAGTCTAGTAGCAAACGACGTAATACATAACTGTTTTAACTATTCGCCTACTGCTACCACGTAGTCTCACAGCTTATCCAGAAGTTCACATGTGCAAACCATCTATGTTACGTTAATTTGAAGAAATTCATCTGAAGACAGAAGTGTAATGTACCGAAGGGTGCAGTGGCTAGATAACTGAAAGAAACTGGTTACAAATCTTGGGTAGACCTAACGTAAAATGTTTGCTTTCAAAGAACTGTTGTCATTATACAATAACTTGCCACAGAAGCGTCTCTGATGAGTTCATTTTATCATGTCATGTTACCGATCATTAAAACACAACTATTATTTACGGAAGAGAAAAAAATGTTCAAATGTGTGTGAAATCTTTTGGGACTTAACTGCTAAGGTCATCAGTCCCTCAGCTTACACACTACTTAACCTAAATTATCCTAAGGACAAACACACACCCATGTCCGAGGGAGGACTCGAACCTCCGCCGGGACCAGCCGCCCAGTCCACGACTGCAGCGCCTTAGACCGCTCGGCTAATCCCGCACGGCTACGGAAGAGAATAGTGGCTATTCTCGAAAGGCAGTATGAAAAGACTGTATAGTTTCTGCTCTACACAAAAATTATGTTTAAGTATCAATAAATTGCCGGCCGCTGTGGCCGAGCGGTTCTAGGCGCTTCAGTCTGGAACCGCGCAACCGCTACGGTCGCAGGTTCGAATCCTGCCTCGAGTATGGAAGTGTGTGATGTCCTTAGGCTAGTTAGGTTTAAGTAGCTCTAAGTTCTAGGGGACTGATGACCTCAGATGTTAAGTCCCATAGTGCTCAGAGCCATTTGAATCATTTTAACAATAAATTATTTGTTTAAAAATACACGTATGCTTTCTCTAGGTACTTTTAGGAACCAGTGTAGAACGCCGAGCGTGGGAGATAGCACAGAGAGGCTTCTTTGAACTAAACCGCACTGTGCCCTCTCGGTGTCAGGACCGCGGATTTGCAGGATTAGACGTTTATCAAAAGCATTCTGGATGACATGGATGTGTGCATAATTTTCGCAACACACAAGCGGTGATAATCTCAGCTCCTCTGGATTCACATTCCAGCCGTGGCACGCAGAATTTAGCGGAACAGACTCTTGTACATATAAATGCGTCTGTCATCGCTCCTTTTACTTCCTCGTCAAAAGCCAGATTCATTAGAAACCGTGGTCAAGTTAGTTTTCGCAATAAACGGGACGAATTGCCCGTGGTTTTCTACGTTTACATTCTTCGATCATTATAACACATTTTTTCTCGTTCCATTCCACGAGTAAAGAATGGGAATATAATTGTTCCTAAGTCTACACGCGTTGTTATTCCAATTTTTTTCATCACGATCTCTGCGTGATCTACATAAAAGTGATTAAGGAATTAACTACCGTGAATAATAGTCGTACTCTCATGGTCGACGTCACAAAGTGGTAAAACGAAGTCTTCCGAGGCGTATGTGGAGAGCTAATGTGTAATTCTTTGAAAGTAAACATTTTGGATTGGCCGTAGTCGTGTCCCATGAATATCAACTGAAACACCTTTACTTATCTAACCATTGCTCGTTTCGGAGGATTATATTTCCATCTTCAGGTCAGTTACTCAAATGACAGCCTTGGCGCTATCTGACACGAGTGACTAAAAATGGGATGTGCGTCTTGCACTCGGCTGAAGTCGGAAAGCGGTCACGTGACGTCCCTCGCTCGCTTGTTGCGATCTTTGTGTTGCCCGACAGATTAACGAAACCGTTGTTAAGGATTCGATCGCAACTAAATATTGTAACAACCAAGACTATAAATATGATTGCCCCTCGTTTTTCTCGTAGCTGTTCAAGCTGTACTTTTATGTTTCTGTGCGTGAAGTCACAAAATCGGAGGAACCCATTACTGAGTGAGCATGTTCTTATACATGAATAATATCGAATATTGCAGAACACGCTTCTGTTACATGAATAAGGAAGTTGCAGAATATATTACAAACGCGAAGATGCAAAAAACATACTAGCGTGTGCCTAGCTTCGAACCTACTTCCTTCTTCTCAACAACAAGACGTCTCGAATCGCTTAACCTCAGAGAATACACATTGAATAGAGCTTTAAAACTGTTTATAGAAATTTTTTAGGGTTTTTACAGAAAATATGTCATTAACTATCATTAATCGGAACTCGAGGGGGGGGGGGGGAGAGAGGGAGAGAGATACTCAAAGATAGTGAGCGAGGGACGTCACGTGATCGCTCTCCGACTTCAGCTGAGCGCCAGGCGTACTTCTGATTTTTTGGCACTCGTCTGCCTGACAGCATATAAGGCGACCATTTTGTTGCGAGTGCCTTTCAAGAATCGCTTGAGTCACTTGCCAACTCAGGGACGGGTTGTTACCAGCCGACTCCGTCCGATGAAGCGGCGTATCTTTGCAAACAGGAAAAGTTAGTTATCTCTTGTGGAAAAGCTAGAGTTTTGACCGATGCCGGATAATCAGATTGATAGGCGCGTATTTTCCGTTTCGATGCCTCACGCAATTTTAAGCGCAAATCAGTCTTTTGTTTCTTGTCGTGCGCATCATACAAAGCAGAAATGTTTCATACTCGTGTATCTGGTACGGTCGCATTCGACCAGCATCCTTCAGCTTAATCGTAAGACTGCAGAAAGCTGTAATCATTTCTGGTTGTATTCCCGTGATCGGAAATCGTGCGAGTGTTACAATTACGTAAAATCGTGTCCTTTTGTGGTTCATTTTCCATTCAGACTTTCCCTGGAAAAGGTTAAGAATTTGTTCTCGCTTTTTATCTCATCAAGACACATTGTGATCCGTATCTGTTTCTGAGTTAACCATCTGTAAATTCAAATTACTTACAGACAGGTTTGGTCATTCTTAAGATTATTTTCCAAACGTTTGAGACTTTATGTATTTGTGCTATGATGTTCGGTCTGGATATTAAATGTCTTAACGCAGAATTCGTCTTGGTTTACTTTGTATATTTGGTTTATTTAAACGTTATTACATTCATTCATCAAACATTTGGTCCTCAGAAAATTTACTATCTTACACTTTTCAAATGTGTGTGAAATCGTATGGGACTTAACTCCTAAGGTCATCAGTCCCTAAGCTTACACACTGATTAACCTACATTATCCTAAGGACAAACACACACACCCATGCCCGAGGGGGGAGTCGAACCTCCGCCGGGACCAGCCGCACAGTCCATGACTGCAGCGCGTCAGACCGCTCGGCTAATCCCGCGCGGCTCTTACACTTTTCCCTTGTTCAAAAATTCAGCGACGTGTACATTACTTCCATGTGTGAATGTTTCAGACTGGCTTCATACAAAACGTGAGCAATTCATTCATATTGGAATTTATTCAGCGCCTACGCTACATACTTTAAGAGCGCTTGTATTCATCTCCTGCAAGAACTTTTCAGCAGTTCAGGTAAGGTGCTGTAAATGCAGCAGTTATTGGAGTTATATGGCTTCAGTGACGGCTTGTCCGCCCCGATAGCTGAGTCGTGGCGGCACGGTAGCTGAGCGTGTTCGGTCAGAGGGTTAGCTACCCTCTGTAACAAGTGAATGAATCAACGAAGACCCTAAGTGGGTGTCATCGAATGTCCGCCCAGAACAAATTCGACGAACAACATATGGGCCCGGGTTCGATTCCCGGCTGGGTCGGAGATTTTCGCCGCTCAGGGACTGGATGTTGTGTTGTCTTCATCATCATTTCATCCCCATACGGCGCGCAGGTCACCCAATGTGGTGTCGAATGTAATAAGACCTGCACCAAGACGGCCGGACCTGATCCGCAAGGGGCCTCCCGGCCAATGACGCCAAACGCTCACTTCCAGTAACGGCTTCATCGTAAATTATTGCTTCCGCATACAAATGCTCCATTTTGAGGCTATTACGTAGCGTAAGCAACAGATGTCAGACACATTTTGTTCTCCACAAACTGGCGCTATGCGGCCCATTTAAAGGCCCTTCGAGGCAGTACAGTATGAGATTTGCAATGGTCTAGTTCAAAACGCAGTTGTTATACTTCCGAGTAACACACTCTTTCATTGCACGTTTCACGATCACCACTTTCTCCGAAACGTTAACTCTGCAGTCCTATTGCATTTTTAATGGGTCATATTCAGGATTTGGGGGTATATTTTAGGACAGAAACCAGGATCATAATACAGGGTTATTACAAATGATTGAAGCGATTTCACAGCTCTACAATAACTTTATTATTTGAGATATTTTCACAATGCTTTGCACACACATACAAAAACTCAAAAAGTTTTTTTAGGCATTCACAAATGTTCGATATGTGCCCCTTTAGTGATTCGGCAGACATCAAGCCGATAATCAAGTTCCTCCCACACTCGGCGCAGCATGTCCCCATCAATGAGTTCGAAAGCATCGTTGATGCGAGCTCGCAGTTCTGGCACGTTTCTTGGTAGAGGAGGTTTAAACACTGAATCTTTTGCATAACCCCACAGAAAGAAATCGCATGGGGTTAAGTCGGGAGAGCGTGGAGGCCATGACATGAATTGCTGATCATGATCTCCACCACCACCGATCCATCGGTTTTCCAATCTCCTGTTTAATAAATGCCGAACATCATGATGGAAGTGCGGTGGGGCACCATCCTGTTGAAAGATGAAGTCGGCGCTGTCGGTCTCCAGTTGTGGCATGAGCCAATTTTCCGCGGGCTACGCGTGAAACTTGCCCGAACGCGTTCAACCGTTTCTTCGCTCACTGCAGGCCGACCCGTTGATTTCCCCTTACAGAGGCATCCAGAAGCTTTAAACTGCGCATACCATCGCCGAATGGAGTTAGCAGTTGGTGGATCTTTGTTGAACTTCGTCCTGAACTGTCGTTGCACTGTTATGACTGACTGATGTGAGTGCAATTCAAGCACGACATAGGCTTTCTCGGCTCCTGTCGTTATTTTGTCTCACTGCGCTCTCGAGCGCTCTGGCGGCAGAAACCTGAAGTGCGGCTTCAGCCGAACAAAACTTTATGAGTTTTTCTACGTATCTGTAGTGTGTCGTGACCATATGTCAATGAATGGAGCTACAGTGAATTTATGAAATCGCTTCAATCATTTGTAATAGCCCTGTACTACATGAACACTCAGGTACTGTTTCAAAAGGAGTGGCTCGCGTATAAGCAGAATATGAATAACGGTACATGTAAGATTGAAGGGGATCACCACCGTCAGCTGCAAAGGAAAATTATGCTGAATCAGCGGCGACGAGTGGATCTCAGTGTAGCGAACATGGAGTCAATGGACTGAGACTGCAGATAGGTGGCGTTCGGTGGGAATGTGGATCGTTTGTGAGACAGTCTACGCAGCTGCGATAACCCTGTGTCTCGGAAGGCGCAGTGGTTAACGCACCTGCCTACTAAGCAGGAGACTCCGGGTTTGAATCCCGGTCCGATACGCATTGTCACTCGTCGCCGCTGATTCCGCGTAACGTCTCGCTTCATGTGACAGCATTGAGCTCCTTTAATTTTACACGTAATGTTTCACAGTTGCGGATTCTGCGTCATATCTGTTCTTTCGGACATGTTCGAAAGAAGAGACATCACAATTCATATACTGAATAACTGTACCAGTCATGAAATTCCTTGGTAGATTAAAACTATGTGCCGGTGAGGCACTTGACACATTTTTTTAATCTATCAATAAGTTTAAAAACAGCAATCACTTCGCTTTTGAACGAGACGTTCATTCTACCTAAACAATTACATTTTGTGCCTTTTGCTGCTAGACAGTACCACAAGTTGCCTACAAAATCGTACGTAAAACTCATCTGTCTCACATTAACTTAAATAAATCTACCTGAAGCTTGAGGTACAGTCCTCGAGGTACAGTTCTTGAGGAAGAATGGTCTCCCATTCCTCCACAGACATTCAGACTCCTTATTGAAAGAGTCCCCCTCAGAGACCGAGTCGTCACAAAGGCAAAGGATGGTCACGCTCCATATTAATGTCCACTGATATGTGTCCAGATCCTTTAGATCAAGTAATGTGTTCCAATAAGAACTCATAGAAGGTTCTAGAGAGATATACTGCATCTTTCTTCGAATGTCTGTCACTCAAACTTTTTCAGCGTTTCCATTACACTCCATCAGTCAGGCAAGCTGTTCTTCGTAGTTTACACTGGACGTCCACTGTTAGTCCATCCTGGCATGGAATACACACGATTCAACAGTGCTCACATTCGAACCCTACAGGTCTTCTGTGAAGTACCTAGCAGAGCTTACTCCTGCAGTTATTTAGCGAACAAGTAAAAAAATAAAAAAAATTAATCAAACTACCAATATGTCGAAAACTGTCAGTCATTCACCTTGTATTAGGGAGGAGGTGGAGTCGTCATTAGCCAGCCATCGAGTTCAAAAAAATGGCTCTGAGCACTATGGGACTTAACTTCTAAGGTCATCAGTCCCCTAGAACTTAGAACTACTTAAACCTAACTAACCTAAGGATATCACACAACACGCACTCACTACGAGGCAGGATTCGAACCTGCGACCGTAGCGGTCGCGCGGTTCCAGACTGTAGCGCCTAGAACCGCTCGGGCACTATGGCCGACCATCGAGTTCAGATCTTCCATTTTTTCTCTACATCAATGCCAGAATGGTTTCTTTAAAAAGAACTTTGACAACTTTCTTCACCAACATTTCATTACTAGAGCTTGTACTCCGTCTCCGGTAACCTTTCTCAGTCTCCTTGTTTGCATGAGCAAGAAGACACAATGGCTCTTTTTTTTTTGCTGTCAGTTTCCTCATAAATTTTTCAATTTTTAGCTTTTTTTTGAAATCATTGCAATTTTCTCATAAGAGGTATATTTGCATAAATGTCGATCGTTGATTGCGAACACTACGTATCCTGCGTGTATGTGTGTGTGTGTTTGTGTGTGTGGTGTGTGTGTGTGTGTGTGTGTGTGTGTGTGTGTGTGAATAGGACAACAGCTTTAGAATTTCCCATAATAATTTATCCACAGTGGTCCCGGGGTATTTATTTAATTGCACATATGATCCGTCCGTTGCGTGGGAACACATCAATCTCGATCCATCCATTTGCGCAGTGATCCACAATAGAATGGCTTATTTCGCTTCCCTGAGCTTAATGTATTAGCTTTTCCTACGATTAATCTCTTCGCTGTGCGCTGATTGTGTGTCCATTTGCGTAAATACCGCTCTCTACTGCAATTAGGAGAAGGGATGGCTTCGGACCCATCGGAATTACGGTGGAATTGCGTCAAAGGAATTACAGCACAGTACATCTCGCAACTGCGAACTACTTTTGAAGAAAACAATAGTTATAAAACGAGACGTCTGTTAACAGTCGATATGTTACCATGAAATACCAGTCAGATTTTACTCGTGATTGTTCGGTCGACGGCAACACTTTCATGTTCAGAACACCTTTTCAGCTTTTAGTCAAATACGTTTCTCCCCCTTCCCCCTCCCTAACATGTACAGATCTCTCCTAGTTGCATTTCAATCAAAAATCAATTGCTTATCAGGTCAAATGCTGTATGTTGATAATTTATATCAACTGGTAAATTCTCAGTGGAGTATACACAAAGATCACGTGGTATAGGATCTCTTATGGATCGTATTTATAGCCTACACTGGAAGTACTCAAAGAATGCATCTCTACCGAATCGCATTTATGGGGTACATTGGGAGTGTTCAAAGAATCGTAGCACAAACGACCACAGGCTTACTTGTTTCGCAGGAGAGTGTAACAGAAAAGCTGAAAACTCTCATGAGGACAGACTCCACAAAGGTTCCAATATCTTGTAATTCTGTTCAGCAAACAGTCAGAACCAAATGTTCCGGCGATACCTGCAAATATGTAATGGAAAGAGGAGAAGCGACAATAAACCTGGAAAGGCAGCTAAGAAACGTTAAACCCAAATACAAAGCTGATTCAGAGAGTAATAAAAGTAATAACCGTTTGTGCACCTCTTCCGCGCATCTGGCCGTATAATCGTCGCGCGTGCGTGGTTACATCCCTCAGCTCAAGAGCAAAGTAGCCTAGCCATATTGTTTCATTTCGTTAACGTCTGAAGTCACTGTTTGTATATTATCATGCTTAAAACAATACATCAGCTCTGAAATAAGAGCTGTTACAAAGTTGAATATGAGAAATGTTACACCTTGTGAAATTTATCATCAGATAAATGAAACGAAGAGAAAGTATGGTGCTGCATGCACCGTGCATGTGTCTGACTAGCACTCTTCATTGCCAGGTGACGCCACTATCGCCGGGACGGGTTTATGCCGACATTAGATAAAATTAAAACTAAACTCCACCCGAACAGGCCATCAAGGCTCAACGGTATCGACCAGCCGCCGTGTCATCCTCAGACCACAGGCATCACTGGATGCGGATATGGAGGGGCATGTGGTCAGCACACCGCTCTCCCGGCTGTATGTCAGTTTACGAGACCGGAGCCGATACTTCTCATTCACGTAGCTTCTCGGTTTGCCTCACAAGGGCCGAGTGCATCCCACTTACTAACAGCGCTCGACAGACCCATCCAAGTGCAAGCCGAGCCCAACAGCGCTTAACTTCTGTTTTCTCATCTCAAGAAATTTCTTGCCGGCCAGCAGCTTGCAAGTGACGGTGATATCAAGGTAAACCTCCAAAAACAGGTTTACACCGCAGGCGGCCGAGTTTTCCAAAGCGGGTATGTTGCAATTAGTGCCAAGATTTGACACACGCCTTAATCCGCATAGTGAATACGTCGAAGGGTGGTTTAGAATATGTACATCTTTCTACAATAAAATACACTCCTGGAAATGGAAAAAAGAACACATTGACACCGGTGTGTCAGACCCACCATACTTGCTCCGGACACTGCGAGAGGGCTGTACAAGCAATGATCACACGCACGGCACAGCGGGAGGCCGGGTGGACGTACCGCCGAATTGCTCAACACGTGGGGCGTGAGGTCTCCACAGTACATCGATGTTGTCGCCAGTGGTCGGCGGAAGGTGCACGTGCCCGTCGACCTGAGACCGGACCGCAGCGACGCACGGATGCACGCCAAGACCGTAGGATCCTACGCAGTGCCGCAGGGGACCGCACCGCCACTTCCCAGCAAATTAGGGACACTGTTGCTCCTGGGGTATCGGCGAGGACCATTCGCAACCGTCTCCATGAAGCTGGGCTACGGTCCCGCACACCGTTAGGCCGTCTTCCGCTCACGCCCCAACATCGTGCAGCCCGCCTCCAGTGGTGTCGCGACAGGCGTGAATGGAGGGACGAATGGAGACGTGTCGTCTTCAGCGATGAGAGTCGCTTCTGCCTTGGTGCCAATGATGGTCGTATGCGTGTTTGGCGCCGTGCAGGTGAGCGCCACAATCAGGACTGCATACGACCGAGGCACACAGGGCCAACACCCGGCATCATGGTGTGGGGAGCGATCTCCTACACTGGCCGTACACCACTGGTGATCGTCGAGGGGACACTGAATAGTGCACGGTACATCCAAACCGTCATCGAACCCATCGTTCTACCATTCCTAGACCGGCAAGGGAACTTGCTGTTCCAACAGGACAATGCACGTCCGCATGTATCCCGTGCCACCCAACGTGCTCTAGAAGGTGTAAGTCAACTACCCTGGCCAGCAAGATCTCCGGATCTGTCCCCCATTGAGCATGTTTGGGACTGGATGAAGCGTCGTCTCACGCGGTCTGCACGTCCAGCACGAACGCTGGTCCAACTGAGGCGCCAGGTGGAAATGGCATGGCAAGCCGTTCCACAGGACTACATCCAGCATCTCTACGATCGTCTCCATGGGAGAATAGCAGCCTGCATTGCTGCGAAAGGTGGATATACACTGTACTAGTGCCGACATTGTGCATGCTCTGTTGCCTGTGTCTATGTGTCTGTGGTTCTGTCAGTGTGATCATGTGATGTATCTGACCCCAGGAATGTGTCAATAAAGTTTCCCCTTCCTGGGACAATGAATTCACGGTGTTCTTATTTCAATTTCCAGGAGTGTACACATAAAAACAAATTAATTACCGATTTAATACCCAAATTGTACTTTCTTATTCAGCTTTATATATCAAGAACTGGTAAACTTATCGTACAATTTTCGCTACATTATCGCGGACATTGACGTGAATTTTCTGTAACTCAGAAGTAATTTTTACCGTTTCTACCTGACTAATTATAGCAACGACTTTTTTTTTAATCGAACTACTTCAGCGACATATCGTATGTGGAACTTGTTCCAATATAAACTAGACAACAACGCTACTAACCGCCGACCCACATTCAGGAGAAGAGAGCCCACAAAAGATGGCCCCGTTGTTCCACTTGTAAGCAAACTCGTGACCAAGTACGGTTTGATTCCTTATTATTTTGACTGTCGCGTCACATCTCAAAATATTAACTATGCTATAAAGCGATTCTAGATAGACAATGCAGCACGTTGGATTTAATCTGGACATATCACACCACACGACCGTGTTATACGACATTTCTTGTCTTTGGAAGTAGCTGGTGTTACTTCGCGGACCTTCAAATCTGTGAACTCCTATCTACAATACTTAATTTTAGTAGATTACAGATCTCGCCTTCTTTGCATGTTTTTGCGCAATATTTTCTGCTGCTGAGGACAAATACGAGCACAGGTTGAATCATTCATGAAACGGAGCTTATTATAAAAATTAATTTAGTACTTTTTATTACTTATCTTACTGGCTTCATTCCATGTATTTCGTCGTCTTTGTTGTTGTTCAGTATGTAAAGACATTCTACTGCTTGCAGGAGAAGATTCAGGAATTTCTCTTCAAAATATGAACGCTTAATTATTTGTCGCAGGAACATAGAACATTTAATTCTCTTCATTCTGACACAGCACAGTTTCAACACACGAAAACGACTGGATCTGAATACGACTTCATACACACGATACAGCAATTTCCCGCTAACATACGACTTCAGCTTCAAACCAAGGAGAACGAAAATTGTGTATACATCGAAGACAGTCGTTTATGTAACAAATTAATTATGTACTATCATGTCTTTGAAGTTGTCAAAACTTAATAATTAACGATTTTTTAATGTTGATGACTTCAAATGGAAATAACATTATACATATAAAAATATTTCGAAATGAATCCAATATGTGAAAAACAATCAAGTTATATGAAAAACAATAAAACCCATATTATTCATATCATTAAAACTATACATGATACTAAATAATAATAACAATAACGTTGAATTCGTTTGTATCGTATAATACGTATATAAAGTGTGTCGCGTAATCCTTTTCTGAACAGTATCGACCAGTACTATATGCAGCGAACGTTAAGCTAGTGATGAATTCCATTACAATTTCTTGATTTAGCTTTCCCCGCAGAAAAAGGCAACAGTTGTTAAATCTGGTGAGCCGTACAACCATTTTGTGTTTAACAAACGACTGATTCAGCGATCTCCAAGTCTGTCGTTATCCTTATGGAATGGGTGGGATATTTGTTACGCTGGAGTCCGCAGCTCGTGGTCTAGAGGTTAGCGTTGCTGTATTTGGATCACGGGGTCCCAGGTTCGATTCCAGGCCAGCTTGGAGATTTTCTCTGCCCGGAGCTGAGTGTTTGTACTGTCTTCATCATTTCATCATCATTCGAGAATTTGTGAGGGCGCTGATAACGGCGTCGTTGAGCGCACCACAAACCAAACCGTTATCATCGCCATCGTCACTTTGGTACCACATGAACTGCTCATGTCCAGTGAGATATATGCCATTAACTGCAGCAGCTCACTGTTGACATGTGCGGCCGTTTAGAGCCTCATCAATAAAACAGAGACCAGTTATAGTATTCTTGACTACACCACAAGTCGACAGACCAAAGTCGTCGTTTGTCCACTTCTTTCAGCCAGGGTGCGAAGATTGATTTCACCATTGTTTGTAAACGATGCTTCATCCGTAACTTGCACAGACACACCGAAGCAAATTTGCTGTTTTCCCAGATGTCATTCGAAGTTGAGAATGGACGTGAGACACACAGTGGTTACGGTTAGTACAAGCCACACCACAAGTTGGGAAACGGGGCCAAATTTCTAGTAGTTTACTGTCGAGTTGAGATTTTCACAAATGTTTTATTCGTATCTTACAGAAACTAGCAGTACGGCAATAAACGCCCTTTTAAACACGCCGCTAACGGCAATCAAGTAATTTATAGCAATACATCAATTTAAAAAAAAACTTAAAAAGCACAGAAGCTAGCAGTACGGCAATAAACAACCTTTTAAAACACGCCGCTAACGCCAATCAAAGTAATTTATAGGAATACAACAATTTAAAAAAAATTAAAAAACATTAGTAAACAGGCTACTAAAGTAAATACAGAACTTTGTTAATAAAGTACGGTGAGGTATTGAAGCTACCAACACCGCCATTAAAAAAAATTAATCAGGTCTCAGCAAACACACGGTTAATGGCAATAAAAGGAATTTACAAACTTGAAGGAATTTTAAAAAATTTTAAACAATAGTGTCCTGGATTATCATTAGAACATAACAGATATGACGGACCCGTGTAAGGCGGCCACAAATCACCCACTCAGGGATGCTCAGGCTAGGCAGAATACTGACCAATTTAAATACGCCCGTAAACACAATTGCCACTCTCAGGCTGGTCACTGCACCGACTTTTAGCCAGCGAAAACTTGTTATAAGATGGCTTAACTTGCTGACAGAATTAGAGCTAACCTCGTGCAAGGAAACATTACACCACACAGTCCTGAATGAGCGACCACATGATCAACCAACAAGAAGCATGAATTTACTCATAACCCACGACAGAATAGCGAAACAATTAAACTGCCAAAACTACACCTCCCATCGGACAGTAACGAGAGGAGGAGGAAAGATCACTGTCTTCAATTACACCGGTGCCAGGGACAGAAAACCCGGTCGCCGGCGGCCACAAGGCAGAAGAGACGCTGGTTACACAAAATTATTACTTAATGATTAAACCTTCCACGAACGTAACTTTCAATTATGCTCGAACAGGCAGTACACGGCCTCCGATGGCAAGGATCCACACATCCGACCGCGCACGCGTTGCCAGCGTACCCAACACGCCACGGTCACGCGACAACACGCTCTGTCACCGGAGTTCACGTCTTCCCTGCAACGTTGACGGATAGTGCCCGCTCCTTCATGTTAGGTGTCTCCTTTTAAACTCCAGTGTTGAAACGGAGGATTTAAAGAAGCTTGTTAACGTCCCACCAAGGCGAAATGAACAGCAACTACTCGTGGGGCGATTCTGTATACAACCAACACGCGGGGAGCTCTTCCGTCAACTCCACCCGCTCGTTACACACAACCGACGTACACCACGTGGCGACTCGGTACAACCGACCACGCCTGCTTCGCGCTGGCGAGCCACACTGCCCTCCCGTGTCCACCACACTCTCTCTGCGCCCAACCCCCTTCTTCCGTGCCACCACACGAATTTACCACCGGTCAAAGATCTCACTTCCTCCATAGCAGTTTCCCGGAAGCAAAAACGCAGATATCGATAGCAGAGGTAAAAGGCAACCAAGCAGCCACTTAATGACAGACAACATACCAAACAAACATGTCAGGGGAAGAAAAGGAATACCAATGCAATCTAAACACATTGTGTAGCACGAGTCGATACACGGCTCAGGACGTTAGTTTTCGGGCACAGCTCATTCTCAAACGCATCTATAAAACATAACACACCATTATGAGAAATGAGACCTACAACATAGCAAATAAACCGGAGAAGTTGGAGTATGAATCGCCCTCTAAGGGTTGTGTACAAAAGTAATTATGTATGAGACAACAATAATCTTAGTGTATGTGGTCTACAGGTAGAGTCTTGGTGACTAAACGAAAAAGACACTGTCCCGGATTCGGTTTTGAATAAAAATCATCACCAATGGCGGCCCAACACTTCCAGCATAAGAAGTCACCATCATTCAGCCTATGGATTTTCAAAGAGGGTGGAGGAGAGAAGTGAAGTTCAGGGCACCTTCTTGCCCGTGGGATGGGGAACAGCCCCTAAAGGTGGAAGAACAAGAACGACCAATGGCACGAGGATGCAGAAGGCAGTGGAAACCACTGCATTAAATATACACAGTGTTTATCCACACAACATGTGTCATGTAATTAAAAAACTGTTATGATGATCTCTCCATTGGCAAAAGATTCCTGATTAGTCGCCCATTCGTATCTCTAGCAGGGGACTCCCAAGGGGGAGGTGACCGTGAAATGGCTGAACGACAAACGAAAGGATAACGTTCTGCGAATCGAGGCATGAAATGTCAGAAATTTGAACGTGGTAGGGAAGCTACAAAATCTGAAAAGGGAAATTATAAGGCTCAATCTAGATATAGTTGGGGTTAGTGAAGTGAAATGGAAAGAAGACAAAGATCCCCGATCAGATGAGTACAGGATAATATCGACAACAGCAGAAAATGGTATAACGGGAATAGGTTTCGTTATGAATAGGAAGGTAGGACGGAGAGTGAGTTACTTTGAACAGTGATAGGGCTGTTCTCATTAGAACTGACAGCAAACCAACACCGACAACAACGGTTCAGGTATACATACCGACGTGACAAGCCGAAGATGAAGAGACAGAGAAAGTATATGAGAATATTGAACGGGTAATTCAGTACGTAAAGGGAGATGAAAATCTAATAGTCACGGGGACTGGAATGCTGTTTTAGGGGAAGGAGTAGAAGAAAGGATTACGGGAGAATATGGTCTTGATACTCGGAACAGCAGAGGAGAAAGACTAACTGAGTTCTCATAAATTTCAGCTAGTAATAGCTAATACTCCGTTCAAGACGAGGAGATGTACTTGGAAAAGGCAGGGAGATACGGAAAGATTTCATTTATATTATATCATGTTCAGACAGAGATTCCGAAATCAGATGTTGGATTGCAAGGCGTAATCAAGAGCAGATGTAGACTTAGATCACAATTTAGTAGTAATGAAGTGGGATATGGGATATGGAAGTACTAAGGAATGAGGCTAAAGACACTGCAATAGGGAATATCTCAGCCAGCAGTTCAGTTGAAGATGAATGAACATCTCTAAAAACGGCAGTCACAGAAGATGGGAAGAAAACATAAGTACAAAGAAGATAACTTTGAGGAAATCACGGGTAACACAAGAAACACTCCAACTGGTCCATGAAAGACGCAAGTAGAAAAATGTTCAGGGAAATTCAGGAATACAGACGTACAAGTCACTAAAGAATAAAATAAATAGGAAGTGCAGGGAAGCAAAGGCTAAATGGCTGTATGAGAAATGTGAAGAAATAGAAGCAGAAATTACTGTTGCAAGTACTAACTCAGCGTGTAGAAAAGTCGAAACAACATTCGGTGAAATCAGAGACAAGGGTGGTAACATTAAGAGTGCAATGGAACTTCCACTGTTAAATGCCGCAGGGAGAGCGGATAGATGGAAGGAGTACGTTGAAGTCCTCTGCGAGGGGGAGGACTTACCTGATGACGTGATAGAAGAAGAAACAGGAGTCAATATAGAAGATGTAGGGGATCCATTATTATAAACAGAATTTAGATGAATTTTGGAAGGCTTAATATCAAGTAAGGCAGGTGGGAGAGATAATATTCTATTGAAATTTCTAAAATCATTGAGGGTAGTGGCAACAAAACAATTATTGTCGTTTTTGTATGGGATTTATAGGACTAGCGATGTACCATTAGACATTCGGAAAAACATCATCCACATGATTCCGATGACTGCAAGAGCCAACAAGGTAAGAATCGTCACACAATCAGTTTAACAGCTCATGCATCCAAGTTGCTCACAAGAGCTGTATACAGGATAATGGAAAATGAAATTGAAGATCTGTTGGATGACGATCAGTTCGGCTTTACGAAAGGTAAAGGCACCAGAGAGGCGCTTCTGACGTTGCAATTGATAATGGAAGCAAGACTGAATAAAAATCACACACTTTCATAGGATTTGTCGACCTGGAATAAGCGCTCAACAATGTAAAACGGTGAAAGATGTTCAAAATTCTGAGAAAAATAGGGTTAAGCTACGGGGAAAGGCAGGTAATACACAAGAACCACTTGGGAACAATAAGAATTGGAGACGAAGAATGAAGTGGTCGAATTAAAAAGGGTGTAAGACGGGGATTTAATCTATCGCCCTATGGTTAGACCTAAATAAAGAAAATTTCAGGAGTAGAATTAAAATTCAAGTTGAAAGGATACCAATGGTAAGATTCGCTGATGACATTGCTATTCTCAGTGAAACTGAAGGAGGATTACAGAACGTGCTGATTGGAATGAACAGTGTAATGAGTAAAGGATATGGGTTGTGAGTAAATAGAAGAAAAACGAAAGTAATGAGAAGTAGTAGAAATGAGAACAGCGAGGAACTTAAAATCAAGATTGAGCACGAAGTAGTTGAAGTTAAGAATTTCTGCTACCTAGGTAGTAAACCAACCTATGACGGTCGGAGCAAGGAAGGCATAAAAAGAATATTAGCACTGGCAAAAAGGACATTCTTGTCCAAGACAAGTATACTGGTTTCAAACACATGCCTTAATTTGTAGAAGAAATTTATGAGAATGTGCTTTTGGAGCACAGCACTGTATGGTATTGAAACACAGATTGTGGGAAAACCAGAAAAG
This sequence comes from Schistocerca cancellata, assembly GCF_023864275.1. Classification (NCBI taxonomy): domain Eukaryota; kingdom Metazoa; phylum Arthropoda; class Insecta; order Orthoptera; family Acrididae; genus Schistocerca; species Schistocerca cancellata. The sequence continues at coordinate 243,898,811 of NC_064626.1, read as the reverse complement.
AAGATAATCGAAGCATGTGGTGTTACAGAAGAACGTTGAAAATTAGGTGGACTGATAAGGTAAGGAATGAGGAGGTTCTCCGGAGAATCAGCGAGGAAAGGAATATGTGGAAAACACTGACAAGAAGAAGAGTCGGCTATAGGACATCTGTTAAGAAAATACGGAATAACTTCCACGGTACTAGAGGGAGCTTCAGAGGGTACAAACTGTAGAGGAAGACAGAGATTGGAATAGATCCAGCAAGGAATTGAGAAGATACGTCGCAAGTGCTACTCTGAGATGAAGAGGTTGGCACAGAAGAGGAATTCGAAGCGGGACGATTCATATCAGTCAGAAGTTTGATGACTCAAAACAAGACAATAATAATAATAATAATAATTTGACGAGGTTGACTGGCCTGGTGCAAGTCTTCCTACACGACACCACTTGGGCGACTAGCGTGTTCCTAACGTACCCCACTTACCCAACCGCGGAAAGGGAACCTACAGTTTAACTTGAAATCAGAACCACGTGTTTTTTCAGGCCACTCCAAACATCGTTGAGAGGTAAAGGCTAGATTAAAACGAAGAAAAATTCGTGGTCCAGCAGACATCCGATCTAGCGACCAGTCGGTTTCCAGCTATGCGCTTTACCGTTAAACCACCAGGCCCGACAAGTATTTAATTGGTTCATCAACACTCCATAGGTTTTGATCAGCGAGTTTGCGAGTATCAAGATACGTGACATATATAACCGTATCTTTTGATTGCACTGGCTTATAAATAAATTTTTTACACTGCCAATGGACCACAAACCTTAGTATTTAACATTAATTTTTACGGGGTAATTCAACCAGTTCCTGAAAAAAGGGTATCTTGACAGACGCAGAGACAGACAAACGAAGAACAAATCGTAAAAAATATTTTTTATGTTGTATAATTAGAAATCCTTGGGAAACACAAGAGATATTAAATTTAATTGATGAATGGAGAAAATATAAAAATGCAGTAAATGAAGTAGGCAAAAAGGAACACAAATGTCTAAAAATGAGATCGACAGGAAGTGCAAAATCACTGAGCAGGGATAGCTAGAGAACAAATGTAAGGATGTAGAGTCATATATCACTAGGGGTAAGATAGATACTGCTTTCACGAAATTAAAAAGACCTTTGGAGAAAAGAGACCCACTTGTATGAATATCAAGAGTTCAGATGGAAAACCAGTTCTAAGCAAAGAAGGGAAAACAGAGATGTGGAAGGAGTATATAGAACATCTATATAAGGCCGATGTATTTGAGGGCAATATTATGGAAATGGAAGAAGACGTAGAGGAAGATGAGATGGGAGATATAATATTGAGCGAAGAATTTGACAGAGCACTGAAAGATCTAAGTCGAAAGAAAGTCGCGGGAATTGACAACATTCCGTTAGAACTACCGACAGCCTTGGGAGAGATATCCATAACAAAAATCTACCATCCGGTGAGCAAGATGTATGAGACAGGCGAAATACCCTCAGACTTCAAGAACAACATAATAATTCCAACCCAAGGAAAGCAGGTGTCTACAGGTGTGAAAATTACCGAACTATCAGTTTAACAAGTCACGGCTGTAAAATACTAACACGGATTCTTTACAGACGAATGGAAAAACTGGTGGAAGCTGAGCTCGGGGAAGATCAGTTCGGATTTCGTAGAATTGTTGGTACACGTGAGGCAATGCTGACCCTACGACAAATCATAGAAGATTGATTAAGGGAGGGCAAATCTAGGTCTCTAGCATTTGTAGATAAAAAAGCTTTTCACAATGTTGACGGGAATACTCTTTTCCAAATTCTAAAGGTGGCAGGGGTAAAATACAGGGAGCGAAAGGCGACATACAATTTGTACAAATGGCAGTTATACGAGTCGAGGGGCATGAAACGGAAGCAGTGGTTGGGAAGAGGGTGAGACAAGGTTGTAGCCTATCCCCGATGTTATTCAATCTGTATATTGAGCAAGTAGTAAAGGAAACAAAATAAAAATTTGGAATAGGAATTAAAATCCATGGAGAAGAAATAAAAAATTTGAAGTTTGCGATGACATTGTAATTCTGTCAGAGACAGCGAAGGACGTGAAAGAGCAGTTGAACGGAATGGACAGTGTCTTGAAAGGAAGATATAAGATGAACATCAACAAAAGTAAAACGAGGATACTGGAATGTAGTCGAATTAAATCAGGTGATGCTGAGGGAATTAGATTAGGAAATGAGACACTTAAAGTAGTAGATGAGTTTCGCTGTCTGGGGAGCAAAATAACTGATGATGGTCGAAGTAGAGAGGATAGTAAGGACCCTGTCGCGAAAGACTTCGTAGACACACTAAGTGAATGACTCGACCAGTTTCTTCATCAATGACAATTCCACCAAGGCTTCCCTCTGTCTCGTTCGTCTCCAGCTGGTGCTCCTTATATCAGACCTCAACATGCCTACTGCACCAGAGGTGGCCGCCGATATGAACTCATACTCCAACAGCTTAACCACCCTCAACCGAGTTCCACGCTGCCACTCCACAGGGCCTGCGGTCACTTGTGAGATTTAAAACAGGTGCACGTAACACGACCCGATATTCGGGAACTATGTTGCCAACCACGCGATGAAAAATCTTTCGATATCGAGTTTCTAACCGGCTAAACATCTTGGGGCTGTGTGGGAGGAGTTAGCGGAGTTAGCGGCGTTACAACAGCTCTTTACCTCTGGTACAAAATCTGTGCGATATCGTTGTTACGATCTTCGAAGATCTGTCAAGCATATCTTCAGGGGTTCTGCGACAGTTCCAACGGAAGAAGAAATTGTAGTGATATGTAGAAGGAGCTCGTTTTCTAATTTAATGGTAATTTGTTGACAGATCGGTAGTATAATCTCAAGAAAACGTTTAGTTACATTGCGTGTATAATGAAGGTTATATTTCATTGTGGCCGCGCGAGGTAGCCGCGCGGTCTAGGGCGTCCAGTCACGGTCCGCGCGGCTTTCCCCGTCGGAAGTTCGAGTCCTCCCTCAGGCATGGGTGTGTGTGTGTGTCGTCCTTTGTATAAGTTAGTTTAAGTTAGATTACGTAGTGAGTAAGCTTAGGGACCGCTGACCTCAGCAGTTTGGTCCCACAAGACCTTGCCACAAATTTCCAAAAAATTTCATTGTGTTATTGAAATACGAGGGGTGTTCTCTGAAAGTAGATTTGTTTATTCAGGATTCCAATATACCACGTTATTCCCAATTCTTACGGCTACAGAACCCTACTTTTCAACATAATCTCCGTCCAATGCCACGGCCTTACGCCACCTTACTGGAATGGCCTCTATGTCCACATGGTATTACTCTACTCGTCTTCGTCGGAGAGAATGTCTTGCTGCATCAATAACATCCCCAACATCCACGCACTGATTCTCTCGGAGAGGATTCTTCATTGGGCCATACAAAAAAATTTTCTTACCAGTTTTTCTGATACATGCTAACTATATTGTGTACATTAAAAAAGTGTGAATGTACAGCAGTTTACTGCACAGTTTTCCATACTTAGACTAACATTTTTCATGTTCGGATTAAACGAACGTTCGGATTAACCGAACGTTTGGATTAACCGAACGTTCGGATTAACCGAACGTTCGGATTATCGAGGTTCGGATTAGCGGGACTCTGCTGTTACTGACAACGGCCTTAACAGAGAGAACGGCCTGCAAATACGAGGGGTGTTCTCTAAAAGTAGGTTTGTTTATTCAGGATTCCAATATACCACGTTATTCCCAATTCTTACGGCTACAGAACCCTACTTTTCAACATAATCTCCGTCTAATGCCACGACCTTACGCCACCTTACTGGAATGGCCTCTATGTCCACATGGTATTACTCTACTCGTTTTCGTCGGAGCGAATGTCTTGCTGCATCAATAACATCCCCAACATCCACGCACTGATTCTCTCGGAGAGGATTCTTCATTGGGCCATACCAAAAAAAAATGGTTCAAATGGCTCTGAGCACTATGGGACTCAACATCTGAGGTCATCAGTCCCCTAGAACTTAGAACTACTTAAACCTAACTAACCTAAGGACATCACACACATCCATGCCCGAGGCAGGATTCGAACCTGCGACCGTAGCGGTCACGCGGTTCCAAACTGAAGCGCCTAGAACCGCACGGCCACACCGGCCGGCTTGGGCCATACAGGTGGAAGTGGGAAGGCGAGAGATCTGGGCTGTAGGATAGATCAAGAAGAAAAGTCTAATGAAGACTTGGGAGCTGCTCTCGGGTGCGCAGACTTGTGTGAGGCCTTGCATTGTCATGGAGAAGGAGAATTTCGTTTGCGTCACCTCGAACGAGACTATCTTCACGTTGCACCACTGCAGGGGTCGCAGTTGTGTGCGGACATCTGGCGTGAGGGAGTTCGCACAGGTTTGCGCGACCTGTTGCTATGATGAGAGACGCCTCACCAGATGTCTCACCATGCTTTTGTTCGCTGCTAAATCTCCGTAGACAATCAGCAAGCACCTATGAATACCTACGACGCTCTCGTTATTCGTCAAAAGCAAAGGAATAACAGCTCTCTGCTTGGAACGCACCTACGTCACAGACGCCAATTTGTAGATTACGTATAGCTCCGCTTCCTATCGGAACTCCTTGAAACTATATGGGCTGAAGCAGGAATATTCACCGTTGTCCCACAACAAATCCCACTTTTTTTTTCAACCGAAACTGGCAGAGAAAAAAAATGTGTTGCGTTACTAATTGAACAGCCCTCACAAGCACTTTGAGAGCGTCGCCTAAGTAGGCGCCATTTCCGTGATGGCACCATGACGTAACCCACGAAATCAGATCCCATCGCTTGGGGATAAAAGTGGAAGCCTCGCCAGTTCCAAGTCCGACGTAGCCCCTGAAAATGATGGTGAAGGTAGTCATTGAAAGCTTTGGATTTTAACAGAATGTGACGCGCCAAGTTTACCAAGAATCTTTTATCAAGGACGCCGTGGCGAAAGAGTTCGTAGACACTCTAAGTGATTGACTGGCCCATTACTTCACCAGTGATAATTCGGTCGAACTCTTCTCCCTGTGTCGCTCGTCCCCAGCGCGTGCGCCTCTCGCCAGAACTTCGGGGTACCTGCTGGACCGGAAGTGGCCGCCGGTATGAACTCGCTGCTGCCACTCCGTAGGGCCTGCGGGCGAGTGTGAGATTTAACAGGTGGGCGAAATACGACCCTGTATTTAGAAACTATCTTGCCAGTCGCCTTGCGAAAAACCTCTCTTCGATATCGAGTTTCGAACCGGATAAGCATTGCAGGGCTATGTAGGAGCAGTTAGCGATTCAGAAACGTATAACAGCGGCTCACCTCTAGTACTGAATCTTCAGGACGTTGTTGTTACAATCTTCAGTTCGAAACCTGATGTGATGTAGCTCATCATGAGTTCTGAAATACACTCCTGGAAATGGAAAAAAGAACACATTGACACCGGTGTGTCAGACCCACCATACTTGCTCCGGACACTGCGAGAGGGCTGTACAAGCAATGATCACACGCACGGCACAGCGGACACACCAGGAACCGCGGTGTTGGCCGTCGAATGGCGCTAGCTGCGCAGCATTTGTGCACCGCCGCCGTCAGTGTCAGCCAGTTTGCCGTGGCATACGGAGCTCTATCGCAGTCTTTAACACTGGTAGCATGCCGCGACAGCGTGGACGTGAACCGTATGTGCAGTTGACGGACTTTGAGCGAGGGCGTATAGTGGGCATGCGGGAGGCCGGGTGGACGTACCGCCGAATTGCTCAACACGTGGGGCGTGAGGTCTCCACAGTACATCGATGTTGTCGCCAGTGGTCGGCGGAAGGTGCACGTGCCCGTCGACCTGGGACCGGACCGCAGCGGCGCACGGATGCACGCCAAGACCGTAGGATCCTACGCAGTGCCGTAGGGGACCGCACCGCCACTTCCCAGCAAATTAGGGACACTGTTGCTCCTGGGGTATCGGCGAGGACCATTCGCAACCGTCTCCATGAAGCTGGGCTACGGTCCCGCACACCGTTAGGCCGTCTTCCGCTCACGCCCCAACATCGTGCAGCCCGCCTCCAGTGGTGTCGCGACAGGCGTGAATGGAGGGACGAATGGAGACGTGTCGTCTTCAGCGATGAGAGTCGCTTCTGCCATGGTGCCAATGATGGTCGTATGCGTGTTTGGCGCCGTGCAGGTGAGCGCCACAATCAGGACTGCATACGACCGAGGCACACAGGGCCAACACCCGGCACCATGGTGTGGGGAGCGATCTCCTACACTGGCCGTACACCACTGGTGATCGTCGAGGGGACACTGAATAGTGCACGGTACATCCAAACCGTCATCGAACCCATCGTTCTACCATTCCTAGACCGGCAAGGGAACTTGCTGTTCCAACAGGACAATGCACGTCCGCATGTAGCCCGTGCCACCCAACGTGCTCTAGAAGGTGTAAGTCAACTACCCTGGCCAGCAAGATCTCCGGATCTGTCCCCCATTGAGCATGTTTGGGACTGGATGAAGCGTCGTCTCACGCGGTCTGCACGTCCAGCACGAACGCTGGTCCAACTGAGGCGCCAGGTGGAAATGGCATGGCAAGCCGTTCCACAGGACTAAATCCAGTATCTCTACGATCGTCTCCATGGGCGAATAGCAGCCTGCATTGCTGCGAAAGGTGGATATACACTGTACTAGTGCCGACATTGTGCATGCTCTGTTGCCTGTGTCTATGTGCCTGTGGTTCTGTCAGTGTGATCATGTGATGTATCTGACCTCAGGAATGTGTCAATAAAGTTTCCCCTTCCTGGGACAATGAATTCACGGTGTTCTTATTTCAATTTCCAGGAGTGTAGTTGTAACGGAAGAATCTGTAACTGCCTGTAGAAGAAACTTGTTTTCAAATATAATGGTAATTTGTTGACAGATCGATGGTTTAATTTCATAAAAGTGTTTAGATAATCGACGTGTGTGATGACAGTTACAGTTTATTGTCTTCTTGGCATACAAGTTGTAAGAGTTAGCGTCACCAGGACTGTGGGCCTAAGATAGTTGAGAAGGTGTTAGGCTGGCCTCAGACTGCAGCTAGTGGGAGAATATTAGCATTATCATATCGGAATTATAAACCTGATCCAGTAAGACTATAGAGTCGGTACCATTCCGCCACCTCTTTCTGTATCTACACACAAATATATCTTCATAAACACTCTGCATGTGAGAATAAAAGGCGTTTTATAGAGCTCACAGGGTATCTACGGTATAGCATATAAGATAAGGCCCCTGAGAAAGGTCACCGCTGATACGTACAGTGTGTCCCTGGAGGAACGGTCAGTATTCAGTATTCATGGATATGGTAGGCATGATCATTAGAAGTAAACAAGTCTCGTAAACATGGGCGCTGAAATGTATACCTTAAGAGCTATGAGCACTTCTTCATCTTAGATACGGTGAAACATATCTCTTCCGCCGGACGCTCTTTGCTTTCCATATTTCGGGAGAAAGTAGTATGAACCAAAACAAAATTGTCTAACAAACACAGGCTTTGCAATGCACTCCTTAAGAGCTATGCGCATTTGTTCAGTAGAAGAGATGTGTTTCACAATAACGAAGATGAATAAGTGCTCATAGCTCGCGAGGCATCTACATCAGAGTCCATGTTTACTACACTTTTTTTCTTGTTTTGGTCCATACTACCACATCTCAAAATATGGAAAACAAAGAGCTTGCAGTGGAAGAGATGTAGAAGATGAAGAAGTGCTCGTAGCTTTTAAGGTATGTGTTTTAGAGCCCATGTTTACTAGACTTATTTTTGTTTCGAATGATCTTTCCTGTCCTGAATGTTAGCTACTCTTCCTGGGAGACCCTGTGAGTGAATGGAGACGTGGTTTTCGCGAAGCTATAGCGAACGATGTGGCAAATTTTCTGACGTATATGAGTGATTTTTAGGTTCCATAGGTGTTTATTAATGGCAGTGACTTCCGTTTATATGGAACATAGGAGAATCGCTGCGCAGAGAACTACGGACTGTGGGTGTAGGTAACATTGGAAGCTCAAACAAAGTTCGCAGAACGCAACTTGGAACAACAGTTTTTTCACAGACACGCCATAGTTTTTTAATTCGTTCTACTGTTGCGTAACATTTAACCGTATGGCTCAGTTGATGAAAGCTCTTGAATGCAAAGTGTAGCGTTTAAATGTTTGGTTTGTTTTTAAATTACGGTGCTTTCAATTGAGAAACGTGTTTTCTTGTTGAACGTGTGTTTAGACAAGGCAATAAATACATAGATTTAGTACACGTGGCATTTGCTGAAAAAATTCCCGGAAACAGGTGTACCTCATTGCCGAGAAACTTCGAGAGACAGGCTCAGTGTTAGATGCTGAACGAAATAGAAGATCATCTAAACTAAAGGAAAGGAAGATGTTGATATTTCTGACTCTATGCACTAGAGCCCAGCAAAATTATTGCGCAAGCTGGCGCATGAAAAACACACCGAACATGCAGCCCCGTATGAAGCGGTTAGGCAAACACTGAAATTGTTCCCATATGAAGTGACACCAGTGCAAGAATTGAAAAGCGAATCAGTTAGTGGTTTACATGTTTTATTAAGAGGAATACCACTGCTATCAACCGAGCGAGGTGGCGCAGTGGTTAGACACTGGACTCGCATTCGGGAGGACGACGGTTCAATCCCGCGTCCGGCCATCCTGATTTAGGTTTTCCGTGATTTCCCTAAATCACTCCAGGCAAATGCCGGGATGGTTCCTCTGAAAGGGCACGGCCGACTTCCTTCCCCATCCTTCCCTAATTCGATGAGACCGATGACCACGCTGTCTGGTCTCCTTCCCCAAACAACCAATCAACCACTGCTATCCTCGCTGTCACTTTCTCCACAAGAGGAGCACTTTCTCCTTCAGCATGAAAATGCCAGACCACACACGAGCACTGCAATACCTCAACAATCTGACGTCGAAGGCGACTTGCCACGGTTCGCGGAAGTTCGAGTCCTCCCTCGGGCATGGGTGTGTGTGTATTGTCCTTAGCGGAAGTTAGTTAGATTAAGTAGTGTGTAAGCCTAGGGACCAATGACCTCAGCAGTTTAATCCCATAGGAATTTACCACAAATTTCTAAAAACTTTCCGACATCATGGGTTCACTGTCATCGATAATCCTCCTTACAATTCTGAGTTGGCCCCATCCGATTTTCGGCTGTTTCCAGAAATTAAACAACACTTTCGAGGACTTCACTTTGATGGTGATGAAGTGGTGCTGTCAGAGGTGAGGTTCTGGTTCCGTCAACAAAGTAAAACACTCTACAGTGACGCTACCAACAAATTAGTGCCGCGTTGCGATGATGATGATGGTGTTGGTTTGTGGGGCGCTCAACTGCGTGGTCATCAACGCCCGTACGAATTCCCAATTTTTACACAGTCCAATTTTTTACACAATCCATTCTAGCCACTGTCAAAAATGATGATGATGATGAAATAAGGAGGGTAACACAAACACCTAGTCCCTGGGCAGAGAAAATTCCCAACCCGGCCGGGAATCGAGCCCGGGACCCCGTGATGCAGAGGCAGCAACGCTAGCCACTAGACCACGAGCTGCGGACATACCGCGTTTCGAGAGATGTGCTCGTCGCCAGGGCGACTATGCAGAATAATAAATATGTAGATATGAAGAATAAAGAAGTAGAATGTCAATAACGTTTGTTTTACTTAAAAAGCCTTAAGAGTTGTCACATGAAAAATTTACAGGCGTTACTTTTCAGAATATCCTCCTAGCAGTCATGGAGGCAAAGGGTGTGGGTAGTTCATCTCATAATTATTGACTGGTGTTGCCTGGATTTTGGAGGGGGGACATATGTTTTATTTTACCCATACCTAAATTTTATGTACCAAGATATTAGTTCTGCGACCCAGTCCTACATGTGTCCCTTACTAAAACTATAACGAATATATATTTTATAAATTTTAATGTTCTGTTCATTAATTATTTATTAAGAGTTGTATCAAAACGTTTTCTGTGCCGGTGGTTATGAGTGACAACGTAGATATTAATATGATAAGTCCCCAACTCTTCCACATAACTGTAAGTATAAGACGAAGATGTGCTCTGAAATGGTATCGATAGTACTGTAAGATCTTTCGTACTTTTAGTATCTGACTTACACTTACTATTTTCCCGCGCACATGTGTGTCAGTTCGACGCAGAAGTGTGTTTTATAGATATGCATTACAGTGTTTGTCTTCTTGTTTCTTCTAATGTACCCCTAATCACTACCATGTCACGCTCCTTATATTTTAGAAGACGGGTGTTGGCGACCATGCATGCGATTTGTTTACGGGACGAAGGCGATGTATCCACATCTGTTGCCAGTATATGTGTTTGTGCAAACCTACTTCCAGAGTAGTAGCATGGTTTATAGGATCACATTGTTGCCCGTCCGTCTGTCAGTCTGCCTGTCCGACTGTTAAGAACCTTTTTCTCAGGAGGGGGTATGGATGTCAAGGTGACATATGTCACACAGGAAGGGCTACGGTCCCTTGGCAGTGCCGAATGATTAATAATCTAAGTCAATGCAATCGAAAGATGTGGTCATTTATGTGATATATTTTCACAATCAAAAACCCATTCATCAAAATCTATAGGGTAGATCCCGTTGACGTAGAATCATAAAATTCGACAAGACGCAGAATTTCACAGTACAAGTAGAAGAAAAATCTGAAAATTGTTGAGAATAGTTCCCGTTGACCCAGATTCATGAAATTCTAGAACATGTAGAATTTCATAGTACAAGTAGAGGAAAAATCAGAAAATTTGTTAATTTCTAATTGTGTTGTTGTAGTTTTCACTCCACAGACTGATTTGATGCAGCTCTCCGTGCTACTCTACCCTGTACAAGTTTCTTCATCTCCAAATAACAACAGCAACCTTTATCCTTCTCAATTCGCTTAATATATTCATCTCTTGGTCTCCCTCTACAATTTTTACCCTCCACACTGTCCTCCAGTACTAAATTGGTGATCGCTTGATGCCTCAGAACATGTCCTACTAACCGATCCCTTCTTCTAGTCAAGTAGTGCGACAAATTCCTCTTCTCCCCAATTCGACTGAGTACCTCCTCATTAGTTACGTGATCTACCCATCTAATCTTCAGCATTCTTCTGTAGCACCACATTTCGAAAGCTTCTGTTCTCTTCTTGTCTAAACTATTTATCGCCCATGTTTCACTTCCGTTCATGGCTACACTCCACATAAATACTTTCAGAAAAGACTTCCTGACCCTCGAATCTATACTCGATGTCAAGAAATTTCTCTTCTTCAGAAACGCTTTCCTTGCCATTGGCAGTATTCATTTTATATCCTCTCTACTTCGACCATTATCAGTTATTTTGCTCCCCAAATAGCAAAACTCATCTACTACTTTAAGTGTCTCATTTCCTAATCTAATTCCCTCAGCATCACCCAACTTAAGCCGGCCGGAGTGGCAGAGCTGTTCTAGGCGCTACAGTCTGGAAACGCGCGACCGCTTCGGTCGCATGTTTGAATCCTGCCTCGGGCATGGATGTGTGTGATGTCCTTAGGTTAGTTAGGTTTAAGTAGTTTTAAGATCTATGGGACTGATGACCAGTAAAGTCCCATAGTGCTCAGAGCCATTTGAACCATTTGAACCCGACTTAATTTGACTACATTCCATTATCCTCGTTTTGCTTTTGTTGATGTTCATCTTATATCCTCCTTTCAAGACACTGTCCATTCCGTTCAACTGCTCTTCCAGGTCCTTTGCTGTCTCTGATAGAATTACAAAGTCATCGGCGAACCTCAAACTTTTTATTTCTTCTCCATGGATTTTAATTCCTACTCCGAATTTTTCTTTTATTTCCTTTACTGCTTGTTCAGTATACAGATTGAACAACTCTTCTCCTATGGAATGCAAACTGATGATCTTATTCAAGCTGCGTCACACTCTGCCATACTTTAAAAGAAAATTGAGACGAGAGCAATGTGTATTAAGAGATGAAATACGTTGTGGACAGTTAAATTGCAACACTTTGACGACAGCATGCAACAAACAGCAAAATGACATAGAGTGAACTACATGCTTCGGTATGGTAATGATCAGAATTTCACCACAGCCACAGAAAGAAGATAGTAGCACCTCTGCATTGTGCATAAGGAAATATTATTATGTAGCAAGTTTCTCATTTAGAAATAGCATTGGAATATTGTTTGTTTGTGAAAAGCGTGATATCATAGATCGTACTACCTCTCTGGCATCCCACAGTTGGTAACAGTTACGCAAGTTTCCGCCGGACGTCTATAGTGGTCGTGCGGGATCCAGTGGACCCAATGGAGCACGCCCACTGAGCCACGCCTCCAGTGGTTCTGTACAACGAGCGCTCTCTGCTGCAACGATGCAGGATGATCGGTAGAAGCCACATGACCCACTCACAACGAGGCGTGGGCCCAGTGGGAACTGAGTCGTCATCGATATGCAGCCCAATTGCGGCCCTCACTGTCGCTTGTGCATTAGTTACGAGGGCTTCACCATATGTGCTCTTGTTGGTATCGTACTAGCCGAACGTTCTTGCTGCCTGTTCATTTGTAAGAGTATTCGTAAGCTTGGAGGAGGCTACAAGCTAAGTATGTCTTCTCTTTGCCGTATTTACTTCTTTGCTGCTGTCCAGCTTTCCTCCTCCGACAGCTGCTGCACCACTGTGTAGTCACCTCTCCTGACCGTTGTGTACAAAGTAGCACACAACAGAAAGGTAGTGTTATGCCTCGTATAAGAAGGGTAAATAGCACACGCCGGAACTCGACAGCAGCAGGATTGCGGCCCAATAAGACTGTACGTTCCGCAATATTGCTGCTCCCATGGTTTAGATCCCCCAATGGAATCTATGTTCTCAAGAGGGCCATACTCAACACGATGCAAGATTACAGTGGCTCAGCCCGCCAGACCAGTGCCTTAGAGGACAGTCATACTGTTCCCTTGGTCGTACGGGATCGTACAGTGACGTCAAGTGTTTTGCGTCAGGAAATGGGAAATCTGCGGCAAGACTGTTATCCACAACGACAATGTGACGCCGTCTCGAGCACCACGGACAGTCTGCACAGTGACCACTGTTAAGCCGTCGGCACACGGACCGTGCTGTCGAACGTTAACGTTGAGCGTGCCGGGTTCAACGTGCTGCTGAACGCTCAGGAACGATGCCGCTCGTGCATACGGTGCGTGGGCCCCAACGTGATACACGCGATCGCACCGTACTCCAGCGGCAGTTGAGCGACGTTCCTAGTTCGTAAATCACACAGTTTACTCCACAGCCGCGCTTAAAATTCCCACGTTAGCTCTATTAAAACGCACATTTCCTCCATCGTCCACGAAAAGGAAAGTACCATGTCCAATCAATAAGGACACAGGCTTATAAAAGTTCCATAACAAACAGTGCGGTACAAATTTGGAATACTTCTCCGCATAAGATAAACATTATTTCATCATTCCCACATTTTTAGTAAAACCCCAAGGTCAGTCTTACTTGATCACTGTTCCTACGCAGTAGCAGTATATTTGCAACATGTGAATTGCGAAGCGTAAAAGAAAAAGCAGCAAAATATCTTTATACAAGTAGCGCAAGCTGTCCTGTAGATTAAGCCAACCGAACAAAGTCACCCCTCAAAAAAAGGTGAACTTATATTTACATAACATCAAATATTATAGCATATACTTACATTAAACTAATAATAAAGTACCAGAACCTAATAAAAACGCGAATGTTATGAAAAAATTTTGAAGTTTTAAGACCCGAAACACTGCCTCAACAAAAACTAATTGGTGGACAGAGACGCTACTCATTACGCTAAACCGAGAACATAACACTTGTTGTTAATCATATTATCTTACCACTTACTGAAAACGTTAATCGTAGATAATGATTTTAGTAATTGAAATTAAATTACAACAAACTGTACCCAGAACAATGCGTTTTGGGTGGATCTTCAGTGTGTCGCTGCCTTCAAATAGCCTACTCGCATAATACGCAAGTTACAGTAATTCTTTTGCCACGCATATGATGTTTTTCATTATTTTATTGGAACGAATCACACAACTAACAACGGTTTTTCCAGTGATTCTCAATTTGCTGGTGCTCAGAAACGGCATATATACATATAGGCTTGAAATGCATGCCAATATGGCGCCTCACAACTCTGTGCTGAAGGGAGACGTGTGACGTAGGTGGTGTTGTGCCATCTCATTGGTCAACGCTCAGACGCACGCTCAGGATATCTGACATGCCAGATACTGCTCTGCGCGTTCGGAAAGACTCCCGAGCGTGCTATTCCACGCTATGACGTCAGAAACTCGGCACGCTCAACGCTCAACGTTCGGATGCACGGCCCGTGTGCCGACGGCTTTACAGCTTCCTTCGACGCAGTCACAAGAGAGGCGTGCCAACAGTGATGCGGCCACTTACGTCTATGTCATACTTCACAAGTCACCTAACGGTGTGTGGCGGAGAGCACTTATGGAGTCACTAACTGATCCCCCCCTTCCCTGTTCCAGTCGCAAATGGAGCGTGGGAAGGACGACTGTCCATAAGCCTCTATATTAGCTCTACTTTCTCCAATTTTCTCGTAGTGGTTATCTCGCGAAATGTATGAAGAGGAAGCAATATGTTGTCCGAGTTCCCGGAAAGTGCCCTTTAGAAATTTTAACAGTAAGTCTCTCCGTGATGCACATTGCATCTATCTTTTTACGTCTACATTCGGAGTTTGTTGGGCACCTCTGTGACGCTCTCGCGCCGACTGAACGACGCAGCGACTAAATGCGCCGCTTTCTGTGAGTCCTACGCCAACACAGGAAACAAGAGTGGCACCACGTCATTTTTTCAGTAGATTCCTGGTTGTGTATACACCACGGGCGTCCACGTGTACAGGTTCCAAGGAGATCGAATGTTGCCAAATTGCATTCGTTGTCGTACAGGTCCAGATGGTATGGGGTGCCACTAGGTACGCGATACAATCACCTCTGATTCGTATAGCTGGTAATTTGGACAGCACCTGTAAAATTTCTGATACACTCCTGGAAATTGAAATAAGAACACCGTGAATTCATTGTCCCAGGAAGGGGAAACTTTATTGACACATTCCTGGGGTCAGATACATCACATGATCACACTGACAGAACCACAGGCACATAGACACAGGCAACAGAGCATGCACAATGTCGGCACTAGTACAGTGTATATCCACCTTTCGCAGCAATGCAGGCTGCTATTCTCCCATGGAGACGATCGTAGAGATGCTGGATGTAGTCCTGTGGAACGGCTTGCCATGCCATTTCCACCTGGCGCCTCAGTTGGACCAGCGTTCGTGCTGGACGTGCAGACCGCGTGAGACGACGCTTCATCCAGTCCCAAACATGCTCAATGGGGGACAGATCCGGAGATCTTGCTGGCCAGGGTAGTTGACTTACACCTTCTAGAGCACGTTGGGTGGCACGGGATACATGCGGTCGTGCATTGTCCTGTTGGAACAGCAAGTTCCCTTGCCGATCTAGGAATGGTAGAACGATGGGTTCAATGACGGTTTGGATGTACCGTGCACTATTCAGTGTCCCCTCGACGATCACCAGTGGTGTACGGCCAGTGTAGGAGATCGCTCCCCACACCATGATGCCGGGTGTTGGCCCTGTGTGCCTCGGTCGTATGCAGTCCTGATTGTGGCGCTCACCTGCACGGCGCCAAACACGCATACGACCATCATTGGCACCAAGGCAGAAGCGACTCTCATCGCTGAAGACGACACATCTCCATTCGTCCCTCCATTCACGCCTGTCCCGACACCACTGGAGGCGGGCTGCACGATGTTGGGGCGTGAGCGGAAGACGGCCTAACGGTGTGCGGGACCGTAGCCCAGCTTCATGGAGACGGTTGCGAATGGTCCTCGCCGATACCCCAGGAGCAACAGTGTCCCTAATTTGCTGGGAAGTGGCGGTGCGGTCCCCTACGGCACTGCGTAGGATCCTACGGGGTTGGCGTGCATCCGTGCGTCGCTGCGGTCCGGTCCCAGGTCGACGGGCACGTGCACCTTCCACCGACCACTGGCGACAACATCGATGTACTGTGGAGACCTCACGCCCCACGTGTTGAGCAATTCGGCGGTACGTCCACCCGGCCTCCCGCATGCCCACTATACGCCCTCGCTCAAAGTCCGTCAACTGCACATACGGTTCACGTCCACGCTGTCGCGGCATGCTACCAGTGTTAAAGACTGCGATGGAGCTCCGTATGCCACGGCAAACTGGCTGACACTGACGGCGGCGGTGCACAAATGCAGCGCAGCTAGCGCCATTCGACGGCCAACACCGCGGTTCCTGGTGTGTCCGCTGTGCCGTGCGTGTGATCATTGCTTGTACAGCCCTCTCGCAGTGTCCGGAGCAAGTATGGTGGGTCTGACACACCGGTGTCAATGTGTTCTTTTTTCCATTTCCAGGAGTGTATTTTAAGGCCGATGGCTGTCCCTGTCTTAACTTTCAGCGAGCTACCGTAAGACTACTTGTTCTGTAAGACCAATCGTTCTGACGTGACCTATTTTGGCACAGATGAAGTTAGACTGTTACGCTTGCCCGTACGTTATCCAAATATTTCTCCCACTGAAAATATCTTGTCACTGGCTGCCGAAACACTGCAACTCCACCACTCTCCAGGCAGTAAACTGACGAAGTCTGGTATTAAATTGAAGCACCATGAAATGATGTACTCGAATCTCGATCTTTTGAAGCCGTTGTAGCTGTCAGAAACTACAGCTCTGTGTACGAAATTTCTCACTCTGTACACTGCAAAATCAATAAATTTATCCATCCATTCTGCGTACTGTACTGTACACGTACAAAAATTAAAGTTCATTATATGCTATGCCTTCTGGTGCTGTAATGCCAATGGCCAGAGGTGTATTTTTACAGCCGGTCGGAGTGGCCGAGCGGTTCTAGGCGCTACAGTCTGGAACCGCGCGACCGCTACGGTCGCTGGTTCGAATCCTGCCTCGGGCATGGATGTGTGTGATGTCCTTAGGTTAGTTAGGTTTAATTAGTTCTAAGTTCTAGGGGACTGATGACCAAAGTCCCATAGTGCTCAGAGCCATTTGAACCATTTGTATTTTTTCACTGTGGTGTGGAAGACTTATCAGTTGCAACAAGGAGGTAAGGATAGGGTTGTTTTTGGGGGAGGAGACCAGACAGCGAGGTCATCGGTCTGATCGCATCAGGTAAGGATGGGTAAGGAAGTCGGCCGTGCCCTTTGAAAGGAACCATCCCGGCATTTTCCTGGTGCGATTTAGGGAAATCACGGAAAACCTAAATCAGGATGGCCGGACGCGGGATTGAACCGTCGTCCTCCCGATTACAAGTCCAGTGTGCTAAGCACTACGCCAAAGGAGGTAAGGGTTGTGCCAATGTAGACAGTATAATAAATGGCACAGTCCAAGAAGAAAAGAAGATATTTGCCATTAAAGTCACACAGGTTGTTTGTCTATCGTAGGTACAAACTAAAGGGGAAAGTAGAGCACAATGAAACAATCAAATTATCTTGAAAACCATAGTTCCAGAAGCCAATGGTTCCTCCGATATAACTAATTACGACTGAGTACATGAAGAGTTTAAAACACTGTCCCCGAGGATCCAAACTGCAGATATATGCACTTGAGGACTAACACATTGCAACAAGAGCTCCACATGATGAATGTTCATGTAAAAGAAGGCTTCAGTAAATGTACTCATCGATACCCGTTCATGCTTAAAAACCCAGGCGTATTCTGAACAGACTGACAACCATTCGCAAAGCGTTCCCGGAGTTCATCGTCACTATCAGCTGGGCTGGAATACACTAAAACATTTAAATTCGTTGCACAAAAAATCCAAGGGTTTAAGTCAGGGGACCTGGAAGGACGTGGTACTGGCGATCGACTAAAGAAACACTATTTACCAGTGTTTAGGTAACCGGAATGATGATCAAATCAAACGATGACAGTTAATTACTTCGTAATTTACGTCTCACTTGCGGTGTTTCGAAATAGTGGTAGCCTTCGACATTAACAGTGTTGTAAAATTGGCAAGAGTGCTCTTGTGTATACGTCGCTTAGGGGAAACCATTGCTTTCCGGACCTATGCTTATTAAGATTATTTGCTTGTTTCATTGTCGTCTACTCGTCCCTTTCGTTTGTACATGTAACAGTCAGACACCCCGTATGAAAATACCGAATTCATATTTGAGATTTGTTGAGTTCCAGATAGTGTCTTGATTTACATTTTCTGTGTTTCCCTAAACTAGTCTAAGTGAATGGATAACAAGTTCTTGGTAAATTTGCCGCGTCAAATTCGGATAAAATCCCGAGCTTTTCATGTCTAGTTCCATAATTGTCGTTGGAGCTATTCTGACTGTTGTGAAACTGGCGACTGCATCTGATCGGCTGAATTACGCCACGGCGGAAATGACGCGTACTTGGGCGGCGCTCTCAAAATGCGTATATAATTTTTACGCACTCCATCCAGCGGCGCTAGCAGATCCTTTACTAGCATCAGGCGATAAGCTACGTGAAGTATTGCTCTTTCCTCTTTCTTTATCGAGGGCACGCTTCCATTCATTGCATTGTGCATAACCAGTGCCCCTATCGAAGTTCTTATCGAAGAGTCTAATTGCCACTGTTTCCGTTTATGCACGTAGCAATGTATGGATAATTCCCCGCTCTTATGGCTACAAAACCATATTTTTCAACATAATCTTCGTTCAATGCGATGGCTTTACGCCATCTTATTGCGAGGGCCCTTATATCCGCATGGTACTCTTCTACCTACATCTACATTTATACTCCGGGCAAGCCACCCAACGGTGTGTGGCGGAGGGAACTTCACCTGCCACTGTCGTACTTTCCTGTTCCAGTCGCGTATGGTTCGCGGGAAGAACGACTGCCGGAAAGCCTCCGTGCGCGCTCCAATTTCTTTGATTTTACATTCGTGATCTCCTCGGGAGATACAAGTAGGGGGAAGCAATATATTCGATACCTCATCCAGAAACGCACCCTCTTGAAACCTGGACAGCAAGCTACACAGAGATGCAGAGCGCCTCTCTTGCAGAGTCTGCCACTTGAGTTTGCTAATCATTTCCGTAACGCTATCACGCTTACCAAATAGCCCTGTGACGAAACGCGTCGCTCTTCTTTGGATCTTCTCTATCTCCTCTGTCAACGCGACCTGGTACGGATCCCACACTGATGAGCGATACTCAAGTATAGGTCGAACGAGTGTTTTGTAACCACCTCCTTTGTTCAAAAATGGTTCAAATGGCTCTGAGCATTATGCGACTTAACTTCTGAGGTCATCAGTTGCCTAGAACTTAGAACTAATTAAACCTAACTAAGCTAAGGACATCACACACATCCATGCCCGAGGCAGGATTCGAACCTGCGACCGTAGCGGTCGCTCGGTTCCAGACTGTAGCGCCTAGAACCGCAAGGCCACTCCGGCCGGCCCACCTCCTTTGTTAATGGACTACATTTTCTAAGGACTCTCCCAATGAATCTCAACCTCGTACCCGCCTTACCAACAATTAATTTTATATGATCATTCCACTTCAAATCGTTCCGCACGCATACTCCCAGATATTTTACAGAAGTAACTGGTACCAGTGTTTGTTCCGCTATCATATAATCATACAATAAAGGATCCTTCTTTCTTTGTATTCGCAATACATTACATTACAGTTGCCACTCCCTGCACCAAGTGCCTTTCCGCTGCAGATCTTCCTGCATTTCGCTGCAATTTTCTAATGCTGCAACTTCTCTGTATACTACAGCATCATCCGCGAAAAGCCGCATGGAACTTCCGACACTATCTACTAGGTCATTTATATATATTGTGAAAAGCAATGGTGCCATAACACTCCCATGTAGCACGCCAGAGGTCACTTTAACGTCTGTAGACGTCTCTCCATTGAGAACAACATGCCTTGTTCTGTTTGCTAAAAACTCTTCAATCCAGCCACACAGCTGGTCTGATATTCCGTAGGCTGTAACTTTGTTTATCAGGCGACAGTGCGGAACTCTGTCGAACGCCTTCCGGAAGTCAAGGAAAATGGCATCTACCTGCGAGCCTATATCTAATATTTTCTGGGCCTCATGAACAAATAAAGCGATTTGGGTCTCACACGATCACAGTTTCCGGAATCCATGTTGATTCCTACAGAGTAGATTCTGGGTTTCCAGAAATGACATGATACGCGACCAAAAAACATGTTCTAAAATTCTACAACAGATCGATGTCAGAGATATAGGCCTATAGTTCTGTGCATCTGCTCGACGACCCTTCTTGAAAACTGGAACTACCTGTGTTCTTTTCCAATCATTTGGAACCTTCCGTTCCTCTAGAGACTTGCCGGTACACGGCTGTTAGAAGGGAGGCAAGTTCTTTCGCGTACTCTGTGTAGAATCGAATTGGTATCCCGTCAGGTACAGTGGACTTTCCTCTGTTGAGTGATTTCAGTTGCTTTTCTATTGGTCGATGTCGGAGCCAAGGTCTTACTGCATCAATAACCTGCCCATCATCCACGCGCTCCTCGCAGCGCAGTGCATCCTTCATTGGTCCAAACAGATGGAAATCGGAAGGTGCGAGGTACGGGCTGTAAAGTGGATGAGGAAGAACAGTCCGATGAACTTTGTAAGCTCCTCTCGGCTGCTAGGACTTGTGTTAGGCCTTGCAGTGTCATGAAGAAGGAGAAGTTCGTTTGCATCACCTCGTATGAGAGTGTGCGCACATTCCAACATCGCAGGACTCACACGTGTATGCGGCCGGCCGGAGATGTTTGCGCGACCTTGTTGCGATGATGACAAACGCGTCGCGCAACGACTCACCGTGCTTTTGTTCACTGCCAGGTTTCCGTAGACAAGACTGGAAGCGCCTATGAATATCTGCGATGCTCTTGTTATCCGCCAAAAGAAAATGACAGCTCTCTGCTTATAACGCACATCCGTTACAGACGACATTTTTAAGGCTACGTACAGCCACCTGTTGGAACTTCATGAAACTATAGGGGCTGAAGAGGGAACATTCCACGAGTGGCACAACAAATTCTACATTTTTTTTTCAACCTATAATGGCCGAGAAGAAAAGGCTTGCATTATTTATTGAACGCCTCTCGTATGTTGCTTAAGTACGCGCCATTTCCGTAACATCACCATGACGTAACCAACCAAACGAGATGCCACCACTTGGGCGTAAAAGTGGAGGCGTCGCCAATTTCAAGTCAGACGTAGCCTCTGACTACGATGGTGGAGGTAGCCAACGAAGAGAATAGAACCTTTCGAAATGTGGTGCTACAGAAGAATGCTGAAGATTAAATGGGTAGATCACATTACTAATGAGGAGGTATTGAATAGAATTGGAGAGAAGAGAAATTTGTGGCACAACTTGACTAGAAGAAGGGATCGGTTGGTGGGGCATATTCTGAGGCATCAAGGAATCACCAATTTAGTACTGGAGGGCAGCGCGGAGGGTAAAAATCGTAGATGGAGACCAAGAGATGAATACACTAAGCAGATTCAGAAGGATGTAGGTAATGGGAGATGAAGAAACTTGCACAGGATAGAGTAGCATGGAGAGCTGCCTAACCCAGCGTCTGGACTGAAGACAACAAGAACAAGGAGAAGAGTTTATATCAAACCGTTTCATTTCTGGGCCCAATCGTTGTTTTGTTTTTTAGATTAACTGGTTGGGTTGATTTGGTGGAAGAGACCGAACAGCGAGGTCGTCGGTCTCATTGGATTAGGGAAGGACGGGGAAGGACGTCGGCCGTGCCCTTTCAAAGGAACCATCCCGGCATTTGCCTGAAGTGATTTAGGGTAATCACGGAAAACCTAAATCAGGATGGCCGGGCGCGGGATTGAACCGTCGTCCTCCCGAATGCGAGTCCAGTGTGCTAACGATTAACTGGTTCAACTGATTCAAACGTTAATAACCAGGTCGGTATTCTGCACAGGGAGGGGACATGTCTTGTTACTTCTGCGGAGCACAGGGATCTGAGGACCACAATTTGTGACGATCGAAAACATTGTAAAAAACGTAGTTGCAGATGGAAAACTCCAAAACAGATTTGATACATGTCTGATGTATGACAGTTCTTCGCCGTCATGTTTTAAGAACAACACCGGTCATAACAAAGTGTTCAATCATATAGCTGAGTGACAAGATTTTTTTTTCTAAGTACTTAACAGCTCTTGAGAGTCGCCTAATTGAAATGCTGCCATTTTGTCTGAAAACGAACATATCACACGCGGTCGTCTCAAAACGACGGATGTTGTGACTGTGCCCTCTTGTAATGTTTTGTGGTTCCTGGCTGGATGAGGAGAGGATAGTAAGGTAGGTGGGTGGCCGGTTTCCTCCCACTACAAAACAAAATGCACATGTGGTTAAAATACGCTTTATTACAGGAACCAATCGAGTACTTAAATTCAGTGATGTTCAGTCCGAAGTTCTGTGGCTAACAGCAATCAAATAACATGTACTAATTCTTGAACCTTGTCCGTGTCCATACCACAACTATGTACAATTACTAACGGTCCCTCACAGATAGCTAAGATTCAAGGCGACGACTATTCCTGTGAAAGACTAGAGCACAGTGCGTCATATTGAGGTGCAATGCGAATTGGGATCAGATGCGACATACTGAGGTACTGGGATTCAGAGATTAAGACAGTTCTGTCGGCGGTGGCGATCTATATGTACGCACCCCAGCGGGGCGTTGTCGGCGCGTAGCCTGTAGGCGTGTCTTGGTCTTCTCTCGTCATAGGCGTGCATAGTTCAGCGCCTGCTATGCAATGCTTCCCAGTGCCGACCGATGTTCTGGCAAGGGCGTATGCCAGTGCAATAGAAATGTCGTACTTCATTCTAAAAAGTTCACACCTCCACCTGTGCTGTCTCCTCCACAGCCCCGAAAATACGGAAGAAAGAGCGCCGATCTGCCTAGTACGCAGGTGCAGCTGAGTTAGTGCTAGCTTCCGGCAGAGTATGCACAAGGCAAGACCTATTTATGTTTCCATCTTATGTTACACAACTAGTCCCATGTGGGTATCTCTGCACCGTACACAAATGTAAGCCAGCACCCGGATCCACACGTGCGGTTCCTAGGCGCTGCAGTCTGGAACGGAGCGACCGCTACGGTCGCAGGTTCGAATCCTGCCTCGGGTTTGGATGTGTGTGATGTCCTTAGGTTAGTTAGGTTTAATTAGTTCTAAGTTCTAGGCGACTGATGACCTCAGAAGTTAAGTCCCATAGTGCTCAGAGCCATTTGAACCATTTTTGAACCGGATCCACACGGACAACACCATCACAGTATCAACAGTGCCCCAAGACTTCATCTACAATCACTGCTGAAAAAAGCCCAACTGGTCAATGTACAAGTGATCGTAGTTTTCGTTCACTGAATTCAGGACTAGACCAAAGTTAAAGACAGACCAGTGCAAGTGAACACTGAACTACTGCCAAGCACCATCTTCATACTAAAATTAAGTATTTGTAAAATTTTAGTAAAGTATTGGGAATAGTTGTTAATCTGTGCTGCTGAGAGCAAGCAAGCCACCTTATAACAGCAACTACTCTCGATGTTAAAGGGTTCTCTCCCTGCCGTATTTGTACAGGACGAATCAGCTGCCCCTACTTTCAGGTTTTATGCAAGCCACAACACCTTCAAATATTACATGCAGGATATTCACAATAATCACTCGCTACGCACAAACTATTAGTCGTACAGAAAAAATGAACAGGGCCTTTTTATCGTAAATTTAATGTAGTTAAATTTTGTACTCGGATATGTTTTCGCGAGAGGCGGTAACTTCCGAATTATTCGAGAACAACGTCCGAAAGTGACATTCAAACGAGTTTTTCTTGAATAACTCGAAACCGGTGGTCTCTAGCGAAAACGAATCCCAGTAGGAAATTTAACTGCATTAAATTTCCTACAAAAAGACCCTCTTCATTTCTTCTATAGGACTAATAGTTTGCACGTAGACAGCGAGAGTAAATGGCAATCTCATGCGTGGTTTTTGAAGGCATAGTGGATTACATAACACTTATCGGTAGGGGCAATTAAATCAACCTGTATGTTTGACGCTAAGTATATTTGGTGAATACAACAGCTCGTCTATCCCGATTTAGATTTTCGCCACTTCTTTTAACTGTCGGAGAGTTTTCTCCTTTCCCCAGACGAATAACGTTTTGGGTTAAAAATGAAATCTGACTCTGTTAATCACTCGACCAGTCGCATTTTGCACCACTGCCTCCCCAAATCCAACTCTCTCCCACCCCCCTTAGATTTGGTTTCCGCGCATCCATTTTCCATCTCGCCGTAAACTAGCCGCTACGAGCGGACTAAACGGCTAGCGTTCGGGCGGCTCTGCCAACCTCAGCAACAGGTGGTTATAAATGGGCTTCATTAAGCGCTCGAGCTGACGTAATGTAATACGTCCACTGTGATGGCCCGCAATATGGACAAATAATGCGCCGGCCACTGGCTGCTGTCCCAATTAGGCAAACAGATGATAATGCGCCCGCTAATGCAACACGCCTGCGAGCCGTCCAGCTGCAGTTTATTCTGATAGGGCTGCGCCGAAAGCGGTTTGGGAGGACTTGTCACCAAACACATGGCGTTGCAGCTTCTTCGTACGAGTATTTTCTGCGTGAACCTTATTAATTTCGAGAAACATAAACGATACGTGAGTCTCATTTGAAAACGTTATGATAATAGCTCTTCATTGTCCTAAATATACAGCCAAGATGCAGTGCAATGTTTTCACTGTGGTGATCCCCAGGGACAAGTTGCTCGTTACTATTGCGAAGGTAATTAAACCACGGAAACCTGTGTTTCGCTGACGGCGCTCTTGTCGACTGAACTAAAAAGTTGTGTCTCATAGCTTTACTGCCCCTAGTACGTCCCAACTACTTTTATAGATTCTGTGTTCGAAACTCGGTATGGCACACAGTTTTCATCTGCTATGAAGTTTCTTCAACTAACGCTCACTCAGTTGCAGAATAAAAAGAATCATTCCATCAAAAGACATTCGTCCGATGAGCCGCTGTATTCCTCTACGAAGCTGCTTTGGCAGTAGAGTCAGCGTAAGGAGTATGAACCTTGGTACGCTTACCATCGTTTGTGCTCAAATGAAAGGTATTAGGATGATGACGGATTTTTCTTCATCATTTCAACATTTTATATTATTACTATCTGTGTCATTGTCTGTCTATAAATATATCCCAGTCTTTTATTAGTCCATCTCCCCTACCCCCTCTCTGTCCATCTCCTCCTTATCCCCCTCCTCCTCCCCTTGTTTTCATCTGTCCTTCCCCTCTCTCTGTCTGTCATCTTCTCCCCCTTCTCTCCTTCTGCTCCTTCTCCTCCGTTCTTCTCCCTCTTCGTCCTCCTCTGTCTCCTTGTCACCCCCTCTCGAGTTCCAAGTCCTCATCTCCATCTCTCTACCTCCTCCTCTCCTCTTTCTGTCCTACTCGCTCTCTCCCTGTCTATCTCCTCTTCCCTCCTTTGTTCATCTCCTCTTTCCTTTCTTGACCAGTCTCGTCTCTCTCCGTCCATTTCTTCCTCTCCCACTCTCTGTGTTTATCTCCTTGTCTCCCCTCTTCCTCCCCCTGTCTCTGTCCATCTCTTCTTCTTTCCTATCTCTGTCCATATGCTCCTTCCACACTATCCATCTGCTCCTTCCCACTCTATCCACCTCCTCCCACCTATAAATCATCTCCTCCTCTCCCTGCATCTCGTCCTCATCTGTTAAGTCAATCTCCTTCTGCGTCTCTTCTCTCTCTCCACGTTATTAACCCCACTACAATAGGAGGTTGCTGGTTCTTACCCTCATAGTATTTCTTTCCAGATAGTAAGCAAAGGGTGTATCAGATTGGGTTGAAATCGATCCAGGGGTTTAGGAGGCGCTTTTTCACGTGCCTTTGCTCGTGTCCCACATGTCACATACGAGGGTTAGAAATTAAATAATGGCAACTATTTATTCACAACCGACGCAAAAGAGTTACATTTTTTCACCTGTTACTATCCTTCAAAGTAGTCACCAGCGCTGTGTAGAAACCGTTTCCAGCGATGTGGAAGGCGTAGTATACCGTTAGCAGAGCCTGTTCTGTTGATGATGCGAATGGAGCGGTCTAAAGTTATGGTGATTCTCGTGTACGACTGTGATGGTGTTATCCTAACGCATTACGTTCCTCCACGGCAGACCGTCAATGCACTGTATTATTGTTCGTTTTTGGAGCATCACCTGCGACCAGCTTTGCTAAAGAAGCGGCGACACTTTCTGCGCAACCTACCCATCATTTTGCACGCCACTGCGCGGATGCATACAGCGCAAGCTGTGGCTGCTCTGTTCGGTCGATGGGACTGGGAAGTACTGTACCATCCACCATACCCCCTGGACTTAAGTCCTTGTAATTTGATTCCGAAGATGAAGGAACCACTTCGTGGCAGTCGCTTCAGAACTGTTCCAAAGATTCGACAGGCAGTAGACCGCTTCATTCGCACCATCAACAGAACAGGCTTTGCTAACTGTATACTAGGCATTCCACATTGCTGGCAACGGGTTCTAAGCAACGCTGGTGACTGCTTTGAAGGACAGTAACAGGTGCAAACATATAACTCTTTGCTCACGGTCGTGAACAAATATTTGCCAATATTTAAGTTCCATCCCTCGTGTATTTAACATATTCCACACGTATTTTTACACATATTTTTCTCCAGTATCTCTAGCGAATTCCTCCCTGCAGTTTCATTTTCACGCTACTCAATGTTTATGACGTCATATCTCCTGAACTTTATTTCGTACAACAATACAATTTTGCAGGTGCATTCAGTAGTATATGTGGATACTGTTGCCAATAGAGTCAGTAGTAAAGATGTAATAAATTAAAACGTTACGCATTGTGCGGCAGCTTTTCACGCATTTCAGTGTTTATGATGTCATATCTCCTGAACTATGTGTCGTACAATGATATATTTTTGTACGCACATTCACTGACATCTGTGGATACTGTCTGCGGAATGTGGTGCGAGTACAGTTAGTAGTAACGAAGGAATACATTAAGACGTCATGCATGATACGGCAGTTTTACTGCTTGAACAGCGGACATCTTGTAAGAGTAAAACATTTTACCTTTCATCACTGTGGGGGTTGACAGCGATAAAATGTTTCGTAAAGGTTTGAAATTATTTATGCAAAATTTGTTGAAAGTCACGAAGTTCTCTCATTCTCAAACAATGGTTGAATAAAATCTTTGTATTCGCGCGTCGTTGGTTACACTTCTTTTTCACCCCCACCCCTATCTCTTCGATAGGTAGGTGGTTCTTACTTCCACAGCGATTCTTTTCAGGCAGTAAGTGATATGTGGACAAAGTCTGATTGAAATCGGTCCAGTGATTTAGGAGGAGATTTGGAACATACTTTTGATAATATGTACGGATTATTTTTTGGCTCGTACATTTTTAATTGGTCCTGATATAATAACACACAGTCATGTAGTGCAAAGCGGAGCTCACTAGCTTGTGAGACGTAAGTGAACCATACCAGGATCCAATCTGCGCGGCAGATTAACGACTGAGGCTGGTGCATCGGCCTGCCTGGGTGTGTTTTTTAGGCGGTTTCTCAGGCTCAGTTTACCAAATGGTGGGCTGATATTCCGTTTACCTCTCAGGAAATTCGATACACATAGATTTAACATACAATCGCACACAAAAGAAATTTTACACAGTTCATAGACAGACAGCGTGCACCACTTCCCTCCATTAAGTAACTGAGTTCTGCGAGTACAGGAAGGGGATTCAGCAGCAAAATTGAAATGCAATAAATCGGCCTGTACTAGACGGGATTCAGGACAACGAAAAGATCTGATACAGTCCTAACGGTTTAAGTAGCTAGTGTCGCTATGTTAACTAAGTCTCCGAGAACCTGCAGTCCCTCAGGTGTCCAGTGCAACTGCCTTCAGCTGTTTCCAACAAAGCGAAGGATTCTGTTTTCGGTCCAATAGGTTCTTCACGGTCCGTTTCGAGACAGTCCGATGTTTATTATTATTATTATTATTATTATTATTATTATTGCGTGTTAATACAATATACAAGGTAGAGTACAACTTTAATATCACCCAAAATCCTTTGGTAGGTTGGTTTTTCCTATTCATCATCCACAACCTCATTACCATTTCCTCTTCTTTCTCTTCCAGTCCTCTTCTGAGATTTTCTCTTGTATCCCCTATTTGAGACTCTCTTTCCTTGTTGTAAGCGTTCTTGCCCATTGATTCGCGACTTCATTTCTCCAGTTCTCCGTCCGTTACCTTTTGATCCGCACTTCAGTGACCCCCTTCGTTAATTCCACAGTCCTCTTCCGGGAGTGATGTCGCGTCCGAACTTCTGGTTTGTTGACATATTCCTTTCACGACGGACCTCTTTGAGCTTTTCACGGACTCTCCTAATTTTCCAGTTTCTCCTTCTTCCCGTAACAACTTCTGTTTCTTTCTATAGTATGTTTTCGTAGACACTTAAATTCACGCCTCCTTTAGAGCATTAAATTATGAATCGCACCAATCCAGAGGGCTATGCGCTGCATCTGTTTGTTACAGGTGATTCTTAGTCTTTCTATCCAAGCAGTCATGCTTAGAATGTCGAAATAGTTTCTTCGCATATTCACCCATCTCGCTTACTATCGTGTCGTCTTTTGCTACTGCCCTTCTCCCTTGCCCTCCACATGCGTGTGTCGTTTGTCACTCGCCATTTGACAACTCGTTTCTTCGCCCAGCACGCAATTGAACAGCAAGTGAGAATGCACAGCGATAAGATAATCAGTCCGAATTAGGGAAGACAAGGGTTCAAATCGCAGTTCGGCAGTTCAGTTGGCTTCCTGGGTTTCCCTCCATAACATGGAGTTCCTTCGATTAAGACACGGACGATATTATTCCCTCTCCCTTAACAAGACAATTTCGTGCTCCGCCTTTGTTGACTCATTGTTGACGAGGCGTTAGATCCAAACAACCTTTCCCTCCTTCCCTAAATAGACAAAAATTGATGACATTTCACTCCTGCTTTATTCTCAAGCTATTCCTCCTGCGTCTCTCAGTACCTTGGTTAGCTGTTCTAAGCAGTGCTTCGAATCGTAATTTGTTCAAAATCCAACACTGTGCGTGATTGTCAGTGGAGATGTGCGCCTTCTTAAATTTCACAGAAGTTAGTACCCTCTTCGTGAAAGTTCTATTTTTTTATCAGTCATTCCGAGGTAATGATATATTCCTTGCTTATTTATAAAGCCTGTTCTGTAACCTCTTCTGTTCTTTTTCTAGCTGTTCTCGTACAAGCGACGTCAGCGCTGTAACTAGGGTGGCAGCTTGAACGAACCTTAAGTAGCGGGCTTGTTGTCGTTATGCGTCGACGTTTCTGTGTCGCAAATCTCAATGGAGCAACATTTCTAAATCAGGTCTTCAAGTTGAAATGGTTCAAATGACTCTGAGCACTATGAGACTTTTATAAGACTTAAACCTAACTAACCTAAGGACATCACACACATCCATGCCCGTGGCAGAGTTCGAACCTGCGACCGTAGCGGTCACGCGGTTCCGG
The DNA here is from genome assembly GCF_023864275.1 of Schistocerca cancellata. Classification (NCBI taxonomy): domain Eukaryota; kingdom Metazoa; phylum Arthropoda; class Insecta; order Orthoptera; family Acrididae; genus Schistocerca; species Schistocerca cancellata. The sequence goes on along the minus strand of NC_064626.1, from coordinate 243,869,170 downwards.
ACTGAAGCGCCTAGAACCGCTCGGCCACAAGGGCCGGCGGTCTTCAAGTCATTCTCCAGATTGTTCTGAAGAAGACGAAATGTATGTAAAGTTTGTACCGCACATTTAGACTCCCAAACAAAAACCAACGATATGTGGACTGAAATTCAAATAGCGGACATTTATTTTCTAGAAAATATCACCACGGGCTACAACTCTTGGCGTTATCAATACTAACCTATCACAAAAAGAAATTTGCACGAAGCGTCAACGTTTCGTCAACGTAATTGACACTCAAGCCATTGTGAGACGAAGTTGAACAACACCCCTTTCTGCCAGTTGCTCATGGTTGTACGAACGACCTGTGTGTTGTACTAAAGTGAGGGTAATCTATGTAGAACACTTGAAACACTGAAACCACCATCTTAACCTTTGTCTGTTAAAACGATGAAATCATGTTAACACCGTAGGCTGTATGTTTTATGTCTTTAAGGTACACTATGTGATTAAAAGTATCCGGGCATCCCCAGAAACATACGTTTTTCATATCAGGTACATTGAGATGCCACCTACTGCCAGGTACTCCATACCAGCGACGTCAGTAGCCATTAGACATCGTGAGAGAGCAGAATGGGGCGCTCCGTGGAACTCACGGACTTCGAACGTGGTCAGGTGATTAGAGGTCATTTGTGTCATACGTCTGTAAGCGAGATTTCCACACTCCTAAACATATCTGGGTCCACTGTTTCCGATGTGATAGTCAAGTGGAAACGTAAAGGGACACGTACAGCACAAAACCATACAGGCCGACCTCCTCCGCTGACTGACAAGAGACCGCCGACAGTTGAAGAGGGTCGTAATGTGTAGTAGGCAGACATCTATCCATACCATCACACAGGAATTCCAAACTGCATCAGGATCCATTGCAAGTAATATGACAGTTAGGCGGGAGGTAAGAAAACTTGGATTTCATGGTCGAGCGGCTGCTTATAAGCCACACATCACGCCGGTAAATGCCAAACGACGCCTCGCTTGGTGTAAAGAGCGCAAAAATTGGACGATTGAACAGTGGAAAAATGTTGTGTGGAGTGACGAATCACGGTACACAATGTGGTGATCCGATGGCAAGGTGTGGGTATGGCGAATGCTCGGTGAACGTCATCTGCCAGCTTGTGTAGTGCCATCAGTAAAATTCGGAGGCGGTGGTGTTATTATGTGGTCGTGTTTTTTTATGGAGGGGGCTTGCAGCCCTTGCTGATTTGCGTGGCATTATCACAGCACAGGCCTACATTGAAGAACAATTCGGGGATGGCGATTGCATCTTTCAACACGATCGAGCACCTGTTCGTAAAGCACAGCATGTGGCGGAGTGGTTACACAATAATAACATCCCGGTAATGGAGTGGCCTGCGCAGAGTCCTGACCTGAATGCTATAGAACACCTTTCTGATGTTTCGGAATGCCGATTTCGTGCTAGGCCTCACCGACCTACATCGATACCTCTCCTCAGTGCAGCACTGCGTGAAGAATGGGCTACCATTCCCCAAGAAACCTTCCAGCACCCGACAGAACGTATGCCTGAGAGAGTGGAAGCTGTCATCAAGGGTAAGGGTGGGCCAGCACCATATTGAAATCCGGCATTACCGATGGAGGGCGCCACGAACTTGTAAGTCATTTTCAGCCAGGTGTCCGGATACTTTTGATCACGTAGTATATTACTGGCCATTTTCCGAAGTATGGTGCTGGCGATGTGTGTTAACACATGGTTCCATCATTTATGTATTGACAGGGTATTGCTCAAGAGCAGCTTCGACAATGGCTTGCAGTCAACTTCTGGTGTCGATATCCCCCTGTAGTTCCGAAGTTATTAGCGCCCTTCTCGTCCTCTTTGCATATTACTCCATGTCTCTGAAACATACGTCGTTCTGCTGACGTGCCATGTGCATCTAATTCTTCATCACTCGAAATAGTAGTACGTAGCAAAAAACTGCGCGCCGTTCTGCTTCAGAATTCTGCCGGAATGGTACGAAGAAAACTGTACAGGCATCATGGCACTTTGGTGGACCGCGAAGTTTCCATATCCTATTTACATTGAGTGCAGTCTCGATGATATCTAGAGGGATGTAAACAGCGTATTCCAGTCCAAATGGCTCTGAGCACTATGAGACTTAACATCTGAGGTCATCAGTCCCCTAGAACTTAGAACTACTTAAACCTAACTAACCTAAGGACATCACACACATCCATGCCCGAGGCAGGACTCGAACCTGCGACCGTAACGGTCTCGCGGTTCCAGACTGAAGCGCCTAGAACCGCTCGGCCACACCGGCCGGCCAGAAAACCTTTCTCTGTGAGCTCTTTAATATACTGAATTAAGAACAAAGAAGACGAATGTTGAGATCGGATGTTCTGCCGGTGGTCCGTGGCTTCCCCTCACGATATTTCGACTCCACATTTCGACGCCTTCATCAGGTGCCCCTGAGATTGGCTGCCTGGCTGACCCTTTCCATATGTTTGCCTTGGCGGGGCCTGCAGTTCCGTCTGATGTCCGCTCCGGATCGACTGTTCCCTCTTCGATCCGCAGGACACCTGACCTCATAGAGATCACAACGAATCGCCTGGAAAGGCTAAGAGATGACGAAAGTTCTAAACAGAAACAAAACTTAGACTAAAATGGGGTAATGACCTGCTTTTCAACACGAAATAGTGAAGAAACAGCAGTATACTAGTATCGAAGAATAGAGTATAAAACATGATAAGATATTCAACAGATGTTAGCATGTAAGTGAACCCTCTAGATATAAGCGTTCAGCTGTGGAAAAAACACTTTTATAGATGTGACAACACAAGAAACTTATTTCCCAACACTGAACCAGTGAGTATGGTATATTGTTAGCTCTAGATGTCACACATACTAGGTAGCAATTTGCCAAGCTCTTTACGAAGTGGTCATGGGTTCTAATACCAGTTGATTGCTCCCTTGAAAAAGTGTTATGTTAAAGACCCTCTGTTAAGTTTTAATTCGGATCCGCCTTTTTATTGGTTAGATGAGGTCTGGTACGATTTCATCTCTTGTGCCAAACGCTTCATCCCAAATTAGCATTCGCACCCACTCTCCGTCTTGCACCACAATTTTCGCTGCATGTCGGCCTCTAGTTCCATGGCTAGATGTCCTATCATCCTGTCCCTTCTTCTCGTCAGTGTTTTCTATACAGGGTGGTCCATTGATCGTGACCGGGCCAAATATCTCACGAAATAAGCGTCAAACGAAAAAAACTACAAAGGACGAAACTTGTCTAGCTTGAAGGGGTAAACCAGATGGCGCTGTCATAGGTCAAACGGATATCAACTGCGTTTTTTAAATAGGAAACCCCATTTTTATTACATATTTGTGTAGTACGTAAAAAATATGGATGTTTTAGTTGGACCACTTTTTTCGCTTTGTGATAGATGGCGCTGTAATAGTCACAAACATATGGCTCATAATTTTAGACGAACGGTTGGTAACAGGTAGATTTTTTAAATTAAAATACAGAACGTAGGTACGTTTGAACATTTTATTTCGGTTGTTCCATTGTGATACATGTACCTTTGTGAACTTATCGTTTCTGAGAACGCATGCTGTTACAGCGTGATTACCTATAAATACCACATTAATGCAATAAATGCTCAAAATGATGCCCCTCAACCTCAATGCATTTGGCAGTACGTATAAAGACATTCCTCTCAACAGCGAGTAGTTCGCCTTCCGTAATGTTCGCACAAGCATTGACAATGCGCTGACGCATGTTTTGAGGCGTTGTCGGTGGATCACTATAGCAAATATCCTTCAACTTTCCCCACAGAAAGAAATCCGGGGACGACAGATCCGGTAAACGCGCGGGCTTTGACAACCAATCCACCTGTCATGAAATATGCTATTCAATACCGCACGCGAGTTATGTGCCGGACTTCCATCATGTTGGAAGTACATCGCCATTCTGTCATGCAGTGAAACATCTTGTAGTACCATTGGTAGAACATTACGTAGGAAATCAGCATACATTGTACCATTTAGATTGCCATCGATAAAATGGAGGCTAATTGTCTTTCCTCCCATAATGCCGCACCATACATTAACCCGCCAAGGTCGCTGATGTTCCACTTGTCGCACCCATCGTGGATTTTCCGTTGCCCAATAACGCATATTATGCCGGTTTACGTTACCGCTGTTGGTGAATGACGCTTCGTCGCTAAATAGAACGCGTGCAAAAAATCTGTCATCGTCCCGTAATTTCTCTTACACCCAGTGGGAGAACTGCACACGACATTCAAAGTCGTCGCCATGCAATTCCTGGTGCATAGAAATATGGTACGGGTGCAATAGATGTAAATTTAGCATTATCAACACCGATGTTTTTGAGATTCCCGATTCTCGAGCTATTTGTCTGCTACTGATGTGCGGATTTGCCGCGACAGCAACTAAAACACCTATTTGGGCATCATCATTTGTTGCAGGCCGTGGTTGTCGTATGACTTGTGGCTGAACTCTTCCTGTTTCCTTCAATAACGTAACTATCCGGCGAACGGTCCGGACACTTGGATGATGTCGTCCAGGATACCGAGCAGCATACATAGCACACGCCCGTTGGGCATTTTGATCACAATAGCCATACATCAACACGATATCGACCTTTTCCGCAATTGGTAAACGGTCTGTTTTAACACGGGTAATGTATCACGAAGAAAATACCGTCCGCACTGGCGGAATGTTACGTGATACCACGTCCTTATACGTTTGTGGCTATTACAGCGCCATCTATCACAGAGCGAAAAAAGTGGTCCAACTAAAACATTCATACTTCTTCACATACTACACGAATATATAATAGAAAATGGGGGTTCCTATTTTAAAAAACGCAGTTGATATCCGTTTGACCTATGGCAGCGCCATCTAGCGGGCCAACCATGGCGCCATCTGGTTTCCCCTTCAAGCTACACAAGTTTCGTTCTTTGTAGTTTTTTTCGTTTGATGCTTATTTTGTGAGATATTTGGCCTAGTCACTATCAATGGACCACCCTTATATTCCTTTCCTCGCCGATTCTGCGGAGAACTTCCTCATTCCTTACCTTATCATTTCACTGTATCCACTGTCGGTCCACAACATAATGTTCTTGTAACATCTGTATCCGATGATGAGCCTGAAGTGGCTCGAAAACTGTTCATGATTGAATAAATCGTAGAAAATTTATTGGTTGCATATTTATTACCAGGTAAATCGACGACTTACCTTATCAGTCCACCTAATTTCCAACAGTCTACCGTAGCACCGCATCTCAAATGTTTCTATTCTTTTCTATTATGGTTTTCCCACAGGCCACGTCTCACTGCCATAAATGTGCTCCAAAAGTACATTCTCAGGAATTAATTGCTCAAATGTCTGGTACTAGCAGACTTTTCCTGAGCAAGAATGACGTTTTTCCCAGTCTTAGTCTACCTTTTATGTCGTCCTTCCTCCGTCTGTCATGGGTTATTTTGCTACCTAGGCAGCAGAATTCATTAACTTCATCTACTTCGTAATCACCTGTCCTGATGTTAAGTTTGTCGCTGTTCTCATTTCTGCTACTTCTCTCTTATTGTCTTATTGTTCTCTCTTGGTTGTTGTACACCCGTCTTTCCCTATACCTGTAGCTTACACCTAGTTTCCTCAGGATTTCGAACATCTTGCACCATTTTGCATTATCGAATACTTTTTCCAGGTCGACTAATCCTGCGGACGTGTGTTAACTTTTCTTCGGTCTTGTTTCCGTTAGCAATTGCAACGTCGGAATTGCCTCTCTCGAGCCTTTATAATCCTAAAGCCAAACTGATGGTCATCTAACAGATCATCAGTTTTCATTTCCATTCTCATGCATATTATTATGGGTTTCTTAGACTTTTCATTTCACTCAACAAGTCCTGAAATGCTTCCTCACTCCCACTGATGATAGGATGTCATCATCGAATATGTTCATTGATATCCTTTCATCCCGTATTTTAATCCCACCCCTCATCATTTTTTTTAAATTTCCTCCATTCTCCGATATGGAAGGTGAACAGTAGAGATGAAACACTGAAAGCCTGCCTTCCGCGGGTTTTTTTATCTATTTTTTTTAGTCTGATGACTGCTGAATTGATCTTCCAATCTTATTGCCCCGTCTTGGTTGTTGTACACGGTTCCAGTAAACATCGAAAATTATCCGGCCCTCCCGATACCGTACACTCAATATTTCAGGAAGATTTAAAACATGTGGCACCATTTTACGCCGCCAAACACTTTTTCTCTATCGACAAATCCTATAAATAATTCGGTGACGATCAATGGTCAGGCACAAGTCTTTCAATTGGACATCATTTCGTCGACTTGCATCTTCCCAATCTATCCCAGTTATCCAACCGCGAAAAGAGAAAGTTTAGCATTAAATCCGAATCACGTGTCGTTCCTGGTGGCTCCTCATACCGTTGAGGGGTGAAGACTAGATCAAAGGCAAACTCAAACCTTCCATAGTCCGGGTGGGATTCTATCCCACGAACTATCGGGAGAACGACTAATCCTATGAGGCTGTCTCGATTTTTGTTCAGTGTTGCTTCCGTTATCAAGCCGCCCTTAACAACTGCCTCTGCAGTGCCCTTATCTTTCCTAAGGCAATGCTAATTGCCATGTAATGTATGAATACTTCTTCCACAAGGGTCGGCATTATGAGGGCTTCGACTGTTGATAAATACAAATAAAATAGCCTCTGCGTCTGTCGCTTGTTTGTTTTAAAACTACGCTTTCCGATGGTTCACACCACCATCTTCAGGTGGAGACTTGTTTATTTAGATAGATTGTGTTGATGAAGCACACCAAGGACAGTGTAGGCTATGTGGCGTCTTTCGCTAATGATAAAAAATGCTTATTTGGAAAAGGCACATCTGGGGCTAAAATACACAGTCAGAAATTCATCTTTTTCTCAAAAGTGCTTTCTGTAAATAAATAATTTTCATAATTAGCAATAGACGCAATATAACCTACAGTACCCTTGGTCTGTATTCGTCACGGACACCAGCTTCGTAAATGAACAAGTCTCCACCTGAAGATGATGGTATGAACCATCGAAACTCGTAGTGGCAAAATAAACAAGTGACTGGTGCAGAAACTGTTTTATTTGTATCTAGCGGATCCTCAAGTTCCTTTTCTATTGTTTTTATATCATTCTTGTCAAAAACTTCTGGCATTTATTTGTCCTTGCTATATTCGAGATTGTGTGGATGATATTTTTCCAAACGTCGGACGGTACGTCTTCACGTTCATTGATTTTTACACACTAACTTCAATAGCTGCCACTTCCGTCAGTCATTTTAGAAATTCTGAAAGAACGTTATCTATCGCTTTTTCCTTCTTTCGTTGCAGAACTGCGTTAACTACAACTAGTATTTTGCAACATTGTGTGAGAGATCTGCGAGCTGTAATTTATATGTGTGGTGTTACAGGCACACTCGTGCCGATTCTTTGAGAAAAGTGATTAGTGATATTTTACGAACCCTCCTAGACCAAAGCGGACGTGGGACGCTTAGAAACATTCCGCGCCCGTACGCCACAAGCGGCAGTTCGGTACATACGTTAGATTTGAGTGCTGGCGCGCCAACGGCGAACCACGTCGCCTCGCCGGCAGGTGGGACCTTGCCGGGAGCGTGGGAGGGCCTATGATGTCATGCAGAGCGTCACATGAGACGCGTGACGCTGCGAATCTGTAAAACGGCTTCCGTCGGTCAGGCCGCGCTTGAAACTGCTTGAGCACTGACCGTTGGCCTTGCTCCTACGGGAGGCATACCGCATTGAGCCAGCGCACTCTCTTCGTAGAACACAAATCCTTAGCACCTCTATTTTGGGCTATGTTTAAGCTACCAACGGAAGTCAGCATCTTTACTAGCAAAGTCTTTGCAATTAAGGAAGCACTTCAATATGATGCAAATGAGTTCGACGAAATCCTTATTATCACGGATTCGAGGAGTGCACTGGAAAACCTGGAAAAGCAGCAATGGAGCTCCAACACTAACCGTCCTGTTATAATTAAGTTACTCTACCGGTGTGAAAGTCAACATAAACGTGTCTAGTTATTATGGATCAAGGGTCACTACGATATCTCATGTAACGAGATGGCGGTACACCTGACGAAGCAAAGTGTGACTGATAGCCAACTACAGCTGCCTTCTACATACAGTTTTTGTTGCTGGTGTAAGGAAAAAGATCATCAAGAATGGTCACATACGTGGGAGATCTCACAACAGTCCAGAGGAAGTTATTATACCGCAATACAACAAGGTATTCCGCGGAAAAACTAGCTGTCTCAAAACAAGCTACCTAGAAGTCATACCACAACTACAACGCGCATGTGGGTGGGTCTCGGCTGTTACCCCTCACTTCTTTATAGGATGAAAGTTCAGCCATCTTCATACTGCGGAGACCACCCAACTGAAATTGCAGACTTCAACCATGTGATACTAATATGTTCACGCTATTGCAGACAACTCCGCAAATTTCTTAAGGCTTTGATCATTGCAGGAACTCCCCAACACACATTAATGACGGACCTGTTTCGACAGCTGACCACAACGGACTATGACAGTGTTGCTCAGTTTCTTCAAGAAAAGACAGATATGGAAGCTCCAACGTAAGAAGTTGTGATATATGTACTGTGTTGAGTGCATGAATATACAGACTGTACCATGAAGGTTACCTTTAATTAATGTAATTTCTAATGTATGTTGGTATATGTGATACTGTATACCACTTCTCTGCCTAAATGGTTAATGCCAAAGGCCAAAAAATAGTGTACATTTATTTATTTATATTTTTATATTTAAAAAATCCGTAACGCATGCCGAGTGAGATTACGCGACGGATGACAGACAGAAGGCAGAAAAACTGAAATATTTCCGATTTTTACTCACTGCGGAAAACCCCAATGTGGTTTTTCCTTTCAAACACTCCACGATGGCAGAAATGGTAGATATACAGAAATATACAGATATACAGAAAATTAACTAAAATCCCTGAACAAAAGAAAGGTGATACGGTCTAGTGAGATGCCTGTTTGATTCTATATACAGAATTATAGGTACAAACGAAATAGTTGCTAGAGCTGGGTTTGCCAAACCTTTTCTCTAGCGGGATACTTTGAGAGTCCTGGTACTTTGATGGAATATCTTGTTTATTTTGAAGGTTAATAAAAGTTTAAATAATGAGAAAAACTTGTTTTATTGACTGATAATCGCAGTTTTATATCATAACTAATAATATAGAAATCATTATAAGATTTAAAAAGATAATTACTGTCGACAAAATGTTGAGAAAGAGAAACGCCATGTTATTAACAGTTTTTCGCGGAGCACTTACCCACTTTCGGCGAAAGACCAGCCGTCCGCGGAACACATTTTGGAAAACCCTGGCTAGAGGACAATGAAACGAGCAAATATTTCTAGTAAACATAGGTCCCGAAACCAATGGTTTCTCCGATACGACGTATGAACAAGTGCAGTCAGCACAAATGCTACAATATTGTTAATGTCGAAGGCTACGTTTAATTTCGAAACATCGCAACCGAGCCGTAAATTACAAAGTGATAAACGCCAATCGTTTGATTTTATCTTCAATCCGGATAACTAAGTACTGGTAAAGGGCGTTTCTACACCAAGTGCATCATTCATGGCTCGCCAATATACTACGGCCCGTCCAGGTTCTTCGGCATGAAGCCTTTCTTTATTTTTATTTTTTTTGTGAGATATTTAAAAGCCTTGACGTATTCTTGCCCTCTTGATAGAGCAGATGAACCCAGGGAGCACTTTGTGGGTGGTTGGCAATGTATTCAGAGCACGCCTAAGATTTTTGAATGCGTACGGGCACCTGATGAAGCCTTGCCTTCGTACGAAATGTGGCCATATGGAACACTTGATGTAATGTCAGGATGGATTAAGTGACGTAATGAGTTCGTCCTAGAGTGCGCATCTGCAGTCTGGGTCGTCAGAGACAGTCACAAGGCCGTCATGTATTTAGTCGTATTACGTAGTATCAGGATAACATCAGACTCTGGACCTTTACAGGGTTTCGCAGAAGCTCAACATTCATGGATATGACAGTAACGATCATTCGAAGGGAAGTCTGGTAAACATGGGTTCTAAAACGCACACCTTAAGAGCTATTAACTCTTCTTCACCTTCTATACAGTGAAACAAATCTCTTCTACTGCAAGCTCTTTGCTGTCCATATTTTGACTGCTGATAGTGTGGAGCAAAACAAGAAAGATGTCCAGTAAAGATTGGCTCTGAAGTGCATACCTTAAGAGTTATGAGTACTTGTTCACCATCTGTTCTACTGAACTCACAGCTCTTAGGGTTTGCGTTTTAGAGCCCACGTTTACTAGGCAATTTTTTCGTGTTTTGATCCATACTATCCCGAAACATGAAAATCAAAGAGCTTGCAGTAGAAGAAATTTGTTTCACAGTATCGAAGACGAAGTAGTTGACATAGCTCTTGAGATATGCATTTTAGAAGCAATGTATACTAGACTTTTTCGCTTCAAATGATAGTTCATGCCATATCCCTGAATGCTGACGATTCCTCATGGGACACTCTGTGTTTAGCAGAATTATTTGCTTGTTTCATTGCCCTCTACTCGCACCTTTCGTTTGTACCTATTATAGTCAAACACTCTGCAGATCAGTGAAAGAACTTGCACTATTTCCCAGGAGCAGTTTATTGTCGATCGTTGGAACAACCAAGCTTTGCAGTCGGCAGGGAAATTGAGCAAGGGCTTCATGTTTTCATAAAAATGTCAGCCCACATCCTTTCCGTTTACCTTTTTGAGAATTATGGGACAAGTTTTATACTCGCGAATTATAAATCTCCTTTGCAGGGATCAATACGAACTTCGCAAATAACTATCTTGGGAATGGTACCTCGTTCTGTTCGTGCATAGATCCACAAGGTTGTAGATATGGGTTCACATACTGATGCTATGTTTTTGAATGTCGAGTAGCACACGATACTATTGTCTTATGCTGAAAATACGAAATTAAGGAATATCTGACCAGCTTTGTGACTGGATTTAGGGTAAACTTGCAGACGGAACTCAGATGTAAAATAAATTCAGAGGTGCGGTAAAGAAGCGTTATAGGGCTGTTACTGTTCCTAAAAATTATAAATCACCTGATGGATAACTTCGGGCGCCTCGTGTCGCGTTGTGCATCTTGGAGATGCTCACTATTGAGATTCCGAGAGTGTAACCTCGAAGAAGAGTTCCTGAAGTATATCTTGCAAAATGACCATGACGGGAATATCCGAAGAATTACTGCAGAAGTTGGAACATTATAGAATAAGAGGGTTGGCTAACAATTGGATGGTCTGAGACTTTAAGAACAGACAGAAAAATGTCATTCTCCACAATAACGAGAACGGCTATGTTATACAGTCTGATTGGGGGATGGAGGAGCGTTGGGGGGGGGGGGGGGGAGTTGCTCATTAGTCAGTTCAGGGATAACTATTCTTAGGATACACCGGTTCCCGTCAGATCTCCGAAGTTAAGCGTTGTCGGGCGTGGTCGGTACTTGGATGGGTGACCATCCAGGCCGCCAAGCGCTGTAGCCATTTTTCGGGGTGAACTTAGCCTCGTGATTCCAGTTGAGGAGCTACTGGACCGAACAGTAGCGGCTCCGGTCAAAGAAAACCGCCGTGACGACTGGGGGAGCGTTGTGCTGACCACACGCCCCTCCTATCCGCATCCTCAGTGAGGATGACACGGCGGTCGGATGGTCCCGATGGGCCACTTGTGGCCTGAAGACGGAGTGCTACTTTTTCTTTTGTATACACATGGTATGCCTTCTAATACGTCTGGTGACTCTACAATAGTTCTGTTTGCTGATGACATCAGCTCGGTAATGAAGGATGCTGAGTGCAACATAGACAATGTACCCATTAGTGCAGTTCAAGACATAAGTTCATGGCTTGTAGAAAATAAATTGATACCAAATCACAGTAAGACTCAGGTTTTGCAGTTTACAACATATAATTAAACTAAAACTGACATTTTGATTAAACAGAATGCGCATATGATTAGTGAGGCAGATATATAGTAAGTTCTCATGGAAAGCCCATGTTTAATATTTTGTTCAAAAAGTGAATGTTGATAGATTTACCATTAGAATAGGATGTGTAATAAGTGAAAGACCAATATGAAAGTTAGTCTGATTTGCTTATTTTTCATTCGCTTTATATTCTCGGGTCACTCTTCCCATTCACAAAGGATATTTTTGGCTCAGAAATGGGGAGTTCGAGCTATGTGTGGTGTAAGTTCATGAACATCTTGTCGACACCTGTTCAGGATTCTGGGAATTCTCAAATTGACCTTGTTTGTTGTTAACAGTATGAACTTATTCCCAAGAATTACCAGCTTTCACTCAGTTAATATTAGGCAAAGATACAGTCTGTATTTGGATCGAACCTCATTGACTCTTGTGCAGACAGGCGTGCAGTGTTCTGTTGCAGTGTTCTGCTCATTTTCAATGAGCTACCACAGCAACTAACAAATATTACCAGTGGTCCACGCACTTTCAAATCGAAACTGAGCAATTTCCTGATAGCTCACGCCTTGTATTCTGTTGGACAGATCCTATTGAAAAACTAAGCAAACTCTGGTGTTGCATTGTTTATTATGCTGGTATATACTCAGCAGCTTTTCGCCTGCACAGAATTCATGTAAGTTTCATTTTATGTATTACTAACTTTTCTGGTGTCAACTTCTCTTACTGACACGTTGCATGACCGTGGAGATTTGCTTCTCAATTTGGCGCTACGGAACTAGATGTAAAAAAAAAAAAAAATTGAAGTAAAGTCAGTGGCACTTTACTTCATAGGGGAACTTAACGTCAGCCGTTCTCCCATCACACCATTCGCGAAAGGGAAGTGACGGTCGTATCCAAAGTACTCTCAGTCACTCTCCCTGAGGTAGGTTGCGGATAATAAATGTGGCTACAGATGTTAGACGGTGCAGTCGTCTTTCAGTTGAAATGGGTATAACACCGCTTCTGAAATGCTTGTTGATAGTAACCATTATTTTCATAAATTAGATTAACCACTGGTCCGATTCTTTTAACTGTTCTGAAGCCGTTTCCGTTGCCTGAGTTGGTACATCTTCCGCGAAAATGGTTCAAATGGCTCTGAGCACTATGGGACTTAACATCTGAGGTCATCAGTCCCCAAGACTTAGAACTACTTAAACCTAACTAACCTAAGGACAACACACGCATCCATGCCCGAGGCAGGATTCGAACCTGCGACCGCAGCGGTCGCGCGGTTTCCGCGAAAATGAATTAGAGTTTCAACCACAACGAAAAATGGAAGGAGGATATTTTTACGCGGGAAACGAGTCACGTGCATCTCATAAGACAAGACACAGGGTTTACCATGTCTGCATGGGTCACTGAAAAGGTTTTTCAGAGGCAATAATTCAAAGCGCTTTGCCGAGGCCGGAATATGAATCTCGTAATCGGCATTAAAGTGTTCAGCCCATTATAACTGCATGTCCGCCCCCGATAGCTGAGTGGTCAGCGCGACAGAATGTCAATCCTAATGGCCCGGGTTTGATTCCCGGTTGGGTCGGAGATTTTCTCCGCTCAGGGACTGCATGTTGTGTTGTCCTAATCATCATCATTTCATCCCCATCGAGGCGCAAGTGGCCGAAGTGGCATCAAATCGAAAGACTTGCACCCGGCGAACGGTCTACCCGACGGGAGGCCCTAGTCACACGACATTTACATTTATAACTGCATTTGACTCAGTAACAGACCATCGCTTGTTAACGAAGCTTCTATCACATCGGGTACCAAAGCAACTGGATTGAAGTGTTCTTGGTATGGAGGGCGAAGCATGTTATCTTGGATGGCGAGTCATTCGCAGATGCAGAAGTAACTTCAGGCATGCCGCAGAAGAGTGGTTGGGACCCTTGTTGTTCATGTTGCATGTTAACGGCGTGGTTAACAGCATTAACAGTAATTTTTTTGTAGAAGAGACAGTTATCTATAATGAAATACTAACCGAAAAAATATGAACAAGTATCCAGTCACAGCTTGAGAAGATTACAAGTGGTGCAAAGATTGGCGACTTGCTTTCAGTGTTCAGAAATGTAAAACTGTGCATTTCACAAAACGCAGAACCGTAGTATTGTATTGTATTGTATTGTATTGTATGACTACAATATCAGTGAACCATAATGAAAATCAGTCAAATACCTGGGTTTAACAGTTTGGGGAACACGAAATAACAACCTAGGTTCAATAGTAGGTAACGCAGGTGGCATTCTTTGGTTCATGGCCATGATACTGGGAAAATGCACTCTTCAAAGGAGATAGCTTACAAAATACTGCTGCGACCTATCCTAGAATACTGTTTAAATGTGTGAGACTCGCACCAAATTGGACTATCAAGGGATATTGGACGTATTCAATGCAGGACAACACGAATAAACACGTTTGTTTCACTCGCGGGAGCGCGTCGTGGAAATGCCGAAGAGCCTGAAATAGCAGCCCCTTGAAAACAGATTTCAAGTATCCCGTAAAATTCTACTTTGAAAGTACGGAACCAGTGTAAAGGGGGGTCTAGGAATATATTACAGCCTCTAAGTCTATTCTGAAGATTCAGCAAATTCTGTGACCGTGTACTGAATATTAACAGATGACTGTCGCTACTAAAGAAGTGAATGAAAACCATCGCGAACGCCACCTCATTTAACCTAAAGCGAAAACAACAGAATCCTTCTTTCTGCTGAGATTTATCAAAAACGACGAGTTTCATCCAGCCTCTGTTGCTTGCTATAGAACTGTTTTTATCGTTTTAATAAAGCGTGACACGTCACCATTCACTCATACGGTCGTCCAGGCATTCATAGCAGTTTAATATTCCAGAAAAATATGATATAATTGGTAAAGGAAATTTCCGATTCATTCCTTACAAAAATTAGGGATTCACTTCTGCTTTGAAGCAGAAATGAGATCACTTGGATCACTTGGATCACAGATATCATTCAGTTGCAAAAACCAGAACTTTCTCCTCAAAATGTTTCATTTTATAATTGCTCGTACTGTCATGCAGGAAAATTCGCAACAGCAAATAATATAGTCTTTCCATGTGACTGTATGTGTATTGTTCTGTTTTTTTAAAAAGACTCTCCAGACATTCGCGATTGTGTAGTATTTCGACATAATAGGACACAAAGCACGATGGGACAAAAATTTCCGTTTCATTTCCTTTCCTCTGGTAGATTCGACCGATATGCTCGTGCGTTCTCATATCCTGCGACCTAACTGTTTTTTAAATAAAGAGGCACAGAAAACTAGTCCCATTGCTCGTAAGAGTCATTCGGTCGCAAAAAAATCAAATAGTCTCCTCAAAAGCCTGTACTTAATACATTTTCAAGCAGGACAAGAGAAGCGATCCTTTATAAATCACTGCTGTAAGCAGTTCTCGTGTTTTACTCTTTCATAAACCTTCCTTGGCTAGAACAATGGCGAAGGTATTCTCTCCAACTCTCTAACATTTCAGTGGAAAGTCCAGCTAGGTTTCTCCTGCCATAAACTCTGCAATTAAGGGACAGCTCCATGTAAGCTGTTATGACTCACCGGCATTTTCTGAAAGCCTTCCGCTTTCCAGGAAGCTTTAAAGCACCAACTCATCCAACAGCTGAGCAAAACAAGGACATCATGCATCCTGACATAGTTGTTATTCCCATAACGTAATTTTTTTACATATAATTGAATTATATTGAATAAAAACAGAAAGCGTTCTGCAATACAGTTAATTCTGCAGACACTGTTTCACTATTTAAAAAACTGTATTTTCTTTTATCATTTCGTGACGTGGGAACTGCCTATAACATGCTCTATAGCACAAGACCATCAGCTGTTTTCGAGCTACGTAAACAATAACATTTATTCGTAATAAGAGGAACTTTCTGTAGCTACAGCGTAGATTATATGCGAACTTTGTACCTAGAGTGTACTTCATATTTAGGTTTCACTGCTGTTGATGTTAAATTTAAACTCCACTTGCGATTTTTGCATTTTCGATGCAGGTATATCTTACCTAATCATGGGTAGTTGCTGGTTGAAACCCATCGTAACAATTAATTAGTTTGCAACTATTAAGCCCCCCCCCTTTCCGACTAAAAATTCTTTAAAGAATGGAACTAATATGCATAAAACTTCTTCAAACTAGTGGTTACTTTAGAAAGGAGTTAACTTGTTAGACGCTTCAGTCTGGAACCGCGCGACCGCTACGGTCGCAGGTTCGAATCCTACCTCGGGCATGTATGTATGTGATGTCATTAGGTTAGTTAGGTTTAAGTAGTTCTAAGTTCTAGGGGACTGATGACCTCAGACGTGAAGTCCCATAGTGCTCAGTGCCATTTGAATTTAACATGTTAAATATTGACGTTAAACACGTAGAAATCTTTGCATTTATGACGTCACATATCCTAAACTACGTGTCGTACAGTGATACAGTTTTGTAGGCCATCATTTAGTAGTATATGTGGATGCTGTCTGCAAAATGTGTTGCGAGTAGTTGGTAGTTAGGAAGTAATGACTGAAGATGTCATGCCTGATGCTGAAGATTTACTGTATGACCAGCGGAAATGTAGCAACCGATAAATCTTTTTCCTTTCATTATTTTTGGGGGATGTCAGCGAGAAAAAGTTCCTGAAAGATATGAAATTATGTATAAGTGTACTCACTGTCAAACACTGCGTAAATATAGTGTGGGTAATTTTCAAGGTATGAGTTACGCTGCCTCGAGACATGCAAGCAGTTTCTTACCGTAATACTTGGTTTATTGTGTTAAATCTTAACGTGAAATTGTGCCGGTTAATGAGTAGATTATCACTAGGGCACGAATTTTGATGACAAGTCATATTTTTCCTGAACTTTAGGATGA
Source organism: Schistocerca cancellata (assembly GCF_023864275.1). Taxonomy (NCBI): domain Eukaryota; kingdom Metazoa; phylum Arthropoda; class Insecta; order Orthoptera; family Acrididae; genus Schistocerca; species Schistocerca cancellata. The sequence goes on along the minus strand of NC_064626.1, from coordinate 243,852,209 downwards.
ATTTTGCGATAATTTATGAACGAATCTACGTACTGTAGTGTAGAAAAACGTCATATTTACTTGTCTTTCGGCCAACTTTTGCCGAAAATGCAAATAGTTGTCGTACTTTTAAGGACACAAAAGTAAAAACATGAAAATGTTGCCCATATGACATTGTTTCAGGTGATATTGCCACAAATGAACACAACAATTATCACAAAGCTTTATTTATCAGGACTGTAGACAACCAGCGTTAACACTCCAGGCGGTTCGTCGACGTAAGATATTGTTGCGCGGCTCGACAAAACGCTTTCGAAGCTAAAAAAGACGGCTTCCGAAGTAATAAATATCGCACAGGGTTCGAATACAAATGCTTTCTGGTACAACATGCCGAAAGGAAAGAGCTCAAACAGCTTGAAGTTGCGAGAGTTTGCTCGTGATTTTGGAGAGAAGTTCTTCAGCACTGACGGAGACATACTATTTTGTAATTCATGTGAATTTAAAATTAGTACAGAAAAATGCTTTAATATGCAACAATACTGTAACCGTGGAACACAGCAACTGTGTGAAGAGAAATACTGAAAATTACAGCAGACAAACGATTTATATGCGACGGCAGGCCTATCTTTAATCGCGCAATCATTCTTCAAGGACACGTGTGAGATGTGGTGTCTTTTAACATCCCACTGGAGAAGCTTTAGAATCCAAGCTTCAGTTCTCGGAGAAGTACACAGCTCATTCAGTTCCAGACGAATCTACGTTGAGGAAGAACTATTTATCCGTGTGCCACGAGGAGGTGCACAACTAAATACACTGAAGAGCCAAAGAAACTGGTACAACTGTCTAACACCGTGTGGGGCCCCCGCGAGCACGCAGAAGTGTCGCAACACGACGTAGCATGGACCCAACTAACGTCTGAAGTAGTGCTGGAGGGAACTGACATCATGAATCCTGCAGGGATCTCCACAAATCCGTAAGAGGACAAGGGGATGAAGATCTCTTCTGAACAGCACGTTGCAAGGCATCCCGGATATGCTCAATAATGATCATGCCTGGGAAGTTTGGTGGCCGCGGAAGTGTTTAAACCTAGAAGAGCATTCCTGGAGCCACTCCGTGGTATTTCTGGACGTGTGGGATGTCACATTGTCCTTCTGGAATTGCTCAAGTCTGTCGGAATGCACAATGGACATGAATGGATGCAGGCGATCAGACAGGATGCTTACGTACGTGTCACCTGTGAAATGCGTGTCTAGACATATCAGGGGTCCCACATAGCTCCAACTGCACACGCCCCACGCCATTACAGAGCCTCCACCAGCTTGAACAGTCCCCTGTTGACATGCAGGGTCCATGGATTCATGAGGTTGTCTCCATACCCGTACACGCACATCCGCTCGATACAATTTGAAACGAGACTCGTCCGACCGGGCAACATGTTTCCAGTCATCAGTAGTCCAATGTCGATGTTCACAGGCCCAGGCGACGCATAAAGCTTTGTGTCGTGCAGTCATCAAGGTTTCACGAGTGGGCCTACGGCTCCAAAAGCCCATATCGATGATGTTTTGTTGAATGGTCCGCACGCTGACACTTGTTGATGACCCAGCACTGAAATCTGCAGCAATCTGCGGAAGTGTTGCACTTCCGTCAGGTTTCACGATTCTCTTCAGTCGTCGTTGGTCCCGTTGCTGTAGGATCTTTTTCCGGCCGCAACGATGTCGGAGATATGATGTTGTACCGGATCCCTGATGTTTACAGTACACTCATGAAATGATCGTACGGGAAAATCCCCACTTCATCGCTAACTCGGAGGTGCTGTGCCCATCGCTCGTGCGCCGACCGTAACACCACCTTCAAACTCACTTAAATATTGATAACCTGCCACTGTAGCAGTAGTAACCGATCTAACAGCTGCGTCAGACACGTGTTGCCCTGTATAGGCACTGCCGACCGCAACGCCGTATTCTGCCTGTTTAGATATTTCTGTATTTGAACAGGCATGCCTATACCAATTTCTTTGGCGCTTTGTGTACGAATCAGTGTTGCTGACCAAAACGTCTAAGCGTCTATGGATGAAACCACCTATGTGGGTGGGCGTTATCTGTCAAATATTGTTGTTGGTTTTCTAAAGGTTGACGGTCCTGGAGAAATGTACCTCCTAACGTGTGAAGCTCTCGCGAGAGTAAACAACTGCCATTTTGTTTGACAACTCTGTGAAGCTACTGTGGCCGGACGGTGTGAACAGAGGCAACGTTTTGTTGCTAGTAGCAGACGGTGCTTCATATATGGCTAAAGGAGTCATGGGGATTCAGATTATCTACCCCAGTATGGTGTACGTCGCTTGCCTTGCACAAGCGTTACGCAGAGTTGCAGAATAGGTGCGATCAAATTACCCTGAGATGGATGAATGAAATTTCTGTGGTAAGGAAATCTACGTGAAAGCTCAGATACGAATTCAGAAATTCAAGGACCAAGCCCCTTCAATACCCCTCTTCCTTCGGCAAGTTCTTACACGATATTGTTCTTGGCTTAATGTTGCTGATTACTACTGTACCAACTACACCAAAATAAAGACAATCTTTTGTGATGATTATAAAGAATCCGCCTCGATTGCAAATAGAAACCGGACGTTGACCTAGGTTTCGGCGCGGATAACCACGCCTTCTTCGGAACACACTAAAACTACAAATTGCCTAAAGAGGCATGGTCCAACATTAATACAGAACGTCCAAATGTTGGACCATGCTTCTTTAGGTAATTTGTAGTTTTAGTGTGTTCCGAAGAAGGCGTGGTTATCCGCGCCGAAACCTAGGTCAACGTCCGGTTTCTATTTGCAGTGGAGGCGGATTCTTTATAATCATTAAATTATTCACGATTGCTGACGCGCTGCAATATTAAAAGTTCTCAATCTTTTGTGAGCTTGATATCGACGAATCAAGTGCTCTCAAAACTCTGGAACAGGTCTTCACTGATACCTTGTCTGAAAACTTGGCATACATCAACGCCAACTTTTCAATGGTATCAAAAGCTATCAGACGACTGAAAGCTGCTCGTTTGTGCAACATGTGCAGAGTGAGTTACGCTGAGCTCGTGGTCATGTAACTGACAAAGTGAACAATGAATTGCAAAGTGTTCTTCACCGAAACCCTGGCTATTGTTCACTACACAAAATTAGTGTCAGTTTGAATTAACTGTTTCATTATGAAAGTACTGAAGGGTGATCTGTTTTAATTGTTAAAAACCATTCAAGAGACAAGATCGCCGAAATATTTTTTATTCAAGAGAACCGGTTTGAACAGTCTTTGGTGTAATGTTCAGGTCTTAAACATCTTTTTGTAGTAAAACATGTTCATTTTACGCTGAACCTCATGTACAAGATGTCAAGTGTTTTATCCACGTATTACCACAAAAATATGTTTAAGACCTGAAGATTACAGCAAAGACTGTTGAAACCGTTTGTCCTGAACAAAAAATACTTTGTACGATCTTGGCTTCTGAATGGCTTTTAACGTCAGTCTTTCTGGGAATGCCACAACAATGAACCAAAGCTGGCGTGCAGTGACCTTGGAACCTTCGAAAACGTTCCTGTTACGTCCTTTAAGTGTAAAGGAGCTTTTCCAGGTGCAAGACTATCTTCAGCAACAACCACAGCTCTTTGAAAATAGAAAACGCGAAAATGAACCTTGTGACGCAGAGCAACTCTGCAGAAACTGGAGATAGAGAGAACGTGTCAACTACTTTGGATTACTGTAAACAAGGAGGATGTAATAGTAAAAACATAATGCTATTGTTTGGATAGGTGTTGTTGTTTTCAAAGTACTTCCTGTTTTTTCAGACACATGCAAACATTTAAAAAATAAGTGCTAGTTAGTTTTAAACACTGCAAAAAGTAAGTGCTATACTCACAATTTGTTCAGAAGGGTATTTGGTATTACATGGTACATAAAAAGATCAGTAAGAATATTTTTAAATAAACTTACGTAATGTCATATTTTATTTTTTAAGGTCATATTTGTATAAGTTTTTGGTCGTAAGCGCCTGCATATTACGCTGTTTTCTTAGGTCCTGAAATCCAGGCCCTAGTTATTACAGCCAATGACGGTCGTTTATCACGTGGTAATGTACCACAGCACACTATAAATATTGCTCTAAAATTATGCCATTTCTCTTCGAATGTGATCCGGCACTCGCACTAAAATTACGCAGCTTCTCATCGAATGTGTGCTGGTATGGAATTAAAATGGACAAACACGTTTCGTAGCGCTGTCTCCGCATGCTGAAATGACGGTCAGCCTTACTGCGATCAAGTCAGAGAATGACGTCGTCCCTTTCAGCACTACGCGTGCTACGTTGCTCACAGCAGGTGGTCAGTAATTTTTCTTTGAAATTGCATATAGCGTAATGTGCAAGTGTAGAGTATGAGAGGTTTTTGAGACGTCTGAAGGCTCTGAGGCCGACTGGTGTAGCGCACTGACTGGCAAGTTGTCGACTCAGCTCAGTGTTGTCACCAACATGTTTTTTTCCTTTCTTCCTTGCAATGTTAAACTATTAATTATAAAGATTAAATGTATTTAAACGTTTCAGTTTATATACTTAAAATTTATATATTCAATTTAGCTACAACTACTACCCTTGTAAGTGAAAAGGCTATAGGCCATCACGTTGTAGCACACTGGTAAAATTGACATGAACCAAAACTTATAACAGCATTTCAGAAATAAATTAGGTCAATGGTTATATGAAATACTCAGTATCAAATTTTTGTTGACCCTGCAGGTCATTAAATAGGCAACCTGCAACTGGAAATGACTAACTACATTAGCTGTTCAGTAATACAGATTGCATCTACTTCTATTGATCGAGATGGCGCAACGTTAATGGCATTGAACTAGGTTCAAATCACAGTCTGGTCCTCCAGATTTATGTTTTCTGTGATTTCCCTAAAGCGATTAAGATAAATGCTAGGATGGTTTCTTTGGAAGGGACACTGCTGGCTTCCTACTTCATCCACACTGAACCCGACCCCGTCTCTGTCTCTAATGACCTCGTAGTCGACGGGACGTTAAAACTTTTTTATCTTCGTATTAATCAATTAGCAATACGTAAAAAATTGAATCTGTCTTCTTTCTGTGTTGTTTTCTATTCTTCCAGTAATCTTTCACCTTTTCCCTATACTGACTTTCCCTTTCTCCTGATCCTGTTGTTCGTGAGTTGCTATTTGTTCTGTGTTGAAAGCGTTCTAAATTTACTATTTTATTCTTTAAATAATTTCTTTCCATTATTTCCGATTCTTTGATATGTTTCCTGTCTAGTTTTTTCTTATATCTGAAATCCATGCTATTGTTAATTTATTTTTCCAGAAATAAGAGAATATTTGTTTCGTTAAACAGTCCTTATTATTTGGGTACAAATGTGCAAAGAAGAGTAACCGTCGCTTTTCCATTAAATCTGATATTGTTAAATCTGATTTTTTCTGTGTATTTAGGCAGATCTCTTAACTTCTATTCATTTTACAACAAAATATTGTTTGTATTGCACCCTTTATTTTTCTAATATCCTGTCTTTCAAATATCTCTAGTCTGTTCAGCTATCAACTCATGATTTAGCATTCACTTTTATAGAAACATTCTGGTTTTACCACTATGATAGATTGAATTTTTTCTCCAAGATACTTAATTTATTCGTTTTCTCTGCTTGAAGCTCAATACTATGCTTTTGTTACCGATTCCCCAGTTGCCGAACACCCTTATGTCTTATAATAATCATAGCTAACGCAATTTTTTCTATTTCTGTGTATGCCGTATATAGATTTGTTGCGGGGTTTTTTTGTGAAGATCCAGGAAGGAGGCAAGTATTGCTATCAAGAATTTAAAAAAAACTCTAGAAAGAAGAAACGAGGAAGGAAGGTTGAGGCTTTATCGTCCCTTCGACGACAAAATCACAGACTCAGTCTGGGGGACGTTGAGGAAAGATATAGGCCGTACCGTTTTCAGATTAATTATCGCAACATTTGCCTTTAGCAATTAAGGGAGAATACCTGAGCCGTTAGATGGGGATTTGAACCTCTGTCCTCCGAAAGTGTGCCTTATGCATTAACCACAGTTCCACTTCGCTCGACTTTATTAGGGAAAGAGATGAAGACAAATCAACAAATTATATTGCTGATGCAATAATTGGGGCCGGCCGGGGTGGCCGAGCGGTTCTAGGCGCTACAGTTTGGAACCGCGCGACCGCTACGATCGCAGTTTCGAATCCTGCCTCGGGCATGGATGTTTGTGATGTCCTTAGGTTAGTTAGGTTTAAGTAGTTCTAAGTTCTAGGGGACTGATGACCTCAGGAGTTAAGTCCCATAGTGCTCAGAGCCATTTGAACCATTTGAGCAATAATTGGTGACGAAGCAAAGATTTTGAAACATGTAATCTGTTACTTGTGGGCTTTCTCTGCTTTCTTCCACTAATTACCTTTCATACGCAAACAGATGAGCTTGCGAGATATGATTATGAAGCAAACTAGACTGAATCAAAAACTATTGGTTTGGTGCACTTCAACACAGTCTCCCACGAATGTCTTATTGCATTCAGCAATCCACCTTCCTCCCCCCTACGCCCGTTGTCATTCTCCGACCTCTGAACTGACTTCCTCAGCCATTTCAAGGAGAATCTACAGTTTAACGTGTGCGCTGCAACTGGCATTTTACACACGAACGAATCACTACCAGAACTTGGTGTAGTGATACGTGACAGAGAAAAATATACTACGAATGGCCAGGGGTCGAACCCCATACACTTAGGTGTGTACTCCTGCATCTGTTTTTATCCGTTTGTTAAAACATAACAGATGCTTAAATGAGTTCTCCACTTCTTCCGTGAAAATAATGCTTTCAGAGATTAAAAAAGGATTAAAAAACGAACAAATACTTGCTGAAATCTGAAATTTAAGCCAGTCTTATTCGTTTCTTTCCTAAATATGGTGCTAGAGACGAATGTTGAAAATTAGGTAAGGAATGAGGAGGTTCTGCGCAGAATCGGAGGGAAAAGGAGTACGTGAAAAACACAGGACCATTCTGCCTGACCTATTACTAGCTGAAAATTTTTACATGACTCAATTAGTCTCTCACCACTCTCATTCCATGTCCCAATCCTATATTCTCCTGTAACCTTTTCTTCTACTCCTTCCTCTACCACTGCATTGCAGTCCCTCATGAATATTAGATTTTCATCTCGGTTTATGTTCTGTAATACCCTTTCAGTATCCTCTTATACTTTCTCTATCTCTTCCTCTTCACATTGTGATGTCGGCATGTACACACGTAAGTGTTGGTTTGCTGTCGATTCTGATAAAAACAACACTATCACTGAACTGTTCAAAATAACATACACTCTACCCTATCTTTCTATTCATAACGAATCCTGCTCCCGTTATACCATTTTCTGCTGCTGTTGATATTACCCTATACTCGTCTCACCAGAAATGCTTGTCTTCTTTCCTTTTCACCTCACTGACCCCTACGACATGTATATCTAGAGTGAGCCTTTGCATTTTCTTTTTCAGGGTTTCCAGCTTCCCTCCGACGTCCAAGTTTTTGCCCTTCGACTCCCCGACCAGTAGAACTTTATCCTTTCGTTGGTTATTTAATCTTTTTCTCATGGTCACCTCCCCCTTGGCAGTCCCGCAGTCCCCTCCTGGATATCCGAATGGGGGACTAATCCAGAATCTTTTGCCAGTGGAGAGATTATCATGCCACTTTCTCAGTTACAGGCCACGTGCCCTGTGGATACACGTGATGTGTCTTTAATGTAGTGGTTTCCATTGCCTTCTGCATCCTCAAGCCGTTAATCATTGCTAATTCTACCGCCTTTAGGGGCAGTTTCCGACTCCAGGACAAGTGTCCTGAACCTCTGTCCGCTCCTTCGTCCTCTATGACAAAGCCGTTGGCAGAATGAGGATGACTTCTTATGAGGGAAGCCTTCGGCTGCCAATGCCGATTATTAATCAAAATTTAAGCAGTGGCGGGTTTCAAACCCAAGACCGAGGACGTTTTGATTACTAATCAAGGAGCTACTCGTAGTCTCTTCCAAGCTCTTATAAATTCTGATTCTAATAGTGGAACCACTGTCTCTTCTATATCGATTCCTGTTTCTCCTATCACATCAAACAAGTCTTTACCCTCATAAAGGAACTCAATGTACTCTTTCCAACTATCTTCTCTCCCCTCCCATTTAACAGTGAAACTTCCATTGCACTCTTCACGTGACCGCCCTTGCTTTTAATTTCACCGATGGCTGTTTTGACTTTTCTGTATGCTAAATCAGTCCTTCCCACAGTCAATTCTTTTCGATTTCTGCACGTTTTTATGCATCCAATTTCAGCTTAGCTTCCCTGCACGTCCTACTTATTTCGTTCCTAAGTAATTTATATTTCTGTATACCTGAATCCCCCTGAATTTTTTTAAGTCCTTTTTTCAGCGATTAATTGAAGTATTTCTTCTGTTACCCATGGTTTCTTCGCATTTACCTTCTTTGTACCTATGTTTTTCTTCCTAATTCCTATGACTTCCCTTTCTAGAGATGTCCATTCCTCTTCAACTGAACTGCCTACTGAGGTATTCCTTTCACAGTATCTATAGACTCAGAGAACTTCATGCGTGTGTCTTCAATCCTTAGTACATCCGTATCCCGCTTCGTTGTGCAATGATTCTTGCTGACTAATCCCTTAAACGTCAGCCTACAATTCAACATTACTAAATTGTGATCTGAGTCTATACCTGGGTACGCCTTACAATCCAGTATCTGATTTCGGAATCTCTGTTCTACCATGATGTAATCTAATTGAAATCTTCCAGTACCTCCCGGCCTTTTCCAAGTGTACCTTCTCCTCTTGTGATTCTTGAACAGAGTATTATTTATTACCATCTGAAATTTATTGCAGAATTGAATTAGTCTTTCTCCTCTTTATTCCTAGTACTAAGCTCGTATTCTCCCGTAACCCTTTCTTCTATCCTTCCTCTACAAATGCACTGCAGTCCCCCATGAGAATTAGATTTTCATCTCCGTTTACATGCAGAATTACCCGCTCAGTATCTTTAGATACTTTCTCGATCTGTTCATCTTCGGCTTGCGAAGTCGGCATGTATACCTGACCTGTCGTTGTTGGAGTTTCTTTGCTTTCGATTCTGACTAAAACAACCATATCACCTGACTGCTCACAGTAACTCACTATCTGTCCTACCTTCCTATTCATAATGAATCCTGCTCCCGTTATACAATTTTTTGCTGCTGTTGATGTTACTCTATACTCGCCTGACCAGAAATCCTTTTCTTCTTTCCATTTCACTTCCCTGACCCCCACTACACTTACCTCAAAATATTTGAACACATTACACTCACCTGTCAATGTCATTATAAGACTGAACTCCTTCCCCTCTTGCACCTTTTCAGGGGTGCTTCCGGTTTTTACTTTATCTTTATGAGAGACAACGCGCGACCGCATAGAACAACGCAGGTAGAGAAACTCTTGAACGAGAGGATTGTCAGCGAATGGAGCGGCCTGCCCTTTACTCCGACGCAAATCACATCGAATATGTGTGGGATGCTTTGGAGAGGCGTGTTGCAGCACATCCACATGCACGAGCGACCACCCAGCAGGCGGTGGAGGAATGGAAATCCCTCCCACAAGAACTATTTGCCAACCTTTGTGGCCAGCACGGGAATGCGTTTCAGAGCGTACACTGCCGCCTGTGGTGATCACACATCATTTTTAAAATTATCGAGCTATACTTGACAGTTACACATCAAGTGGAAGTTATTTTCGTCCTTAAGTTTTGCATACCATTGTATCATTAATCAGCCGCAGTAGGCTTATTCTCTAACTTTTTTATTTACACGGCTGATCGCACCAGTTGAAACTTGGGAACAGCAAAAGTACTGGCTGGAGATGTAAATGAATTACATTTCAATGTCAATGTCAATAAAATACGATTAATGAAACGTGTAATACAGCCTGTGGCCTGTGACATAAGGCTATTCGGTAAAAACTCTTATGTAGTTTGTTGGAGGGCAAGGGGTGTGATCGCGGCTATAGGACTTTTATTTACTCGGTTATTACATCATGAATCTCTAACATAATAATGGTATATCAGCCATTACAGCTACCACGAACGTAAGCTACGAGAATAGTCAGATCTTTCGCACATTTTTCATTTTACTCATCATAATAGATACATATACGTACTGGTTTACTTGCAAGGAAATTTATTGTGCTACCCTTTCTTAATGAAATGTGTTTAGTCACTCCATAATCCGCTAATGAAACTATCGTCTATCTCGCGTACGCAATTGGACCTTTGAGCGCTTCAGCAATTTTCTACCAATTCAGTCTCTTTTTCCGTCCATGTCTTGGATCTCACAAGCATGAATTATTTCTATATTAATTAACAAACCTGGCATTTCCCGGACACCCACATTTCCCAGTTTTCTATTAGAAACGAAAACGAAAAATAAGCTGTTTTCTAGTACAATATCAAAAAAATGTCATTTCCATGTACTCGTGAAAACACATTTGAAATTATGAACAATCGTACAAAGAAATGCGCATAATTTACACATGTGTAAGTGGAGAATCCAAATTAAGAAACATAATATGTAAAATAAAAATTCTTTCTTACATCTATTTAACTCTGAACTTGATTGTAAAACCAATATGTCTAGATACTTGCCTAGGAGCTATTTTGTAAACGCCCCTATGGCAACGCGTCTTCATAGTTCTATAGACGGCTACTGTTTTCGGCTATAGCAGTTTGCGCTTCGCAGTTGAATGTTCTCAAAAACGCTGCCAAGTGTCAAGGATTTCGTGAAGTTGACTCACCTGTAGGAGTGTATTAGTAGTAAGGAATAAACATATTAAAACTTCATGCACGATGTGGCGCTTTTCCGCGCGTCTCAGTGTTTATGCCGTCATATCTCCTAAATTATATGTCATAGAATGACATATTTGTGAATGTGCATTCAGTGACATATGTGGATACTGTCTGCGAAATATGTTGTGAAGAGAGTTAGTAGCAAAGAAGTAATAATGCGGCAGGTTTTCACGTATCCCCTTATTTAAGACGTCATGTCGCCTGAACTATGATACGTAGGTTGTTCTTACGCCCAGAGCCTGACAGTAAGGGATATGTCCACTAAGTTCGGCTTAGACAGCCGCCAGAGCTTTTCGGCAATTTTCTACTCTGGACGGCAGCTCATTGTCTGTGTCGAAATATTGTCTTCATAGCCAGCGGTTCATTTGAGCAGAGATCAATCTCAAGGCTAGCCAGTTACGGGCTGTATTGTGGGTGATCAAACCCTTCTCATCAGGAATACTGCAGGAGCATCCTCATTGCCCCTGCTGAGAGCGGCCGAGAATTGTGTAGAACGAACCGCATGACAGTTATGTTATGTGGATTGCATAGATTCAGGCGAAATCTTTCGCCAGGCCCTCATACTTGGCGGGAGACGCTAATTTCTAGCCATTTTTACGTTCTCACTGTGAGCTCAGAACTGAAAAGAGCGACATGATGCGATCGATGGGCGTACTATACACAGTGCCCAACGCATCTGTGCAAAGCTTCATCAGATTTTCACCGTATTTTCCATTTCGCGACCGATCGCTGCTTACTTTCCGAATAACCCTCGTAGTTCGCAAACAAGACACCAGACGAATGTTGCCTGCTGCTACATATCGCAAAGCGGAGGGGACGGTAGCTTTGTTTGATAGTTGGCTAAAAAACCGACAACCGGCGGAACCGGTGATGCGAACCGAACACGACAAAATGCAATTCACTTACGCGAACCTGCCATTTATACCAGAGAGAATTCTCTTTTGGTGGCGTTGGTTTTCTCGTGTTGGCTCCGATGAATACGGCTCTTAGTATCAGGTAAGAGTTACGTAGCAACTCTCCTCCGCGTCTCCAAGTGCTCCTGCCAAAGCGCCGGTAGCTAAGTATTTCTGAGTATGGAGTCGTAAACATGACGCTACCTCGCGCGAGCCACCCGGTTTTGACACGCGGCAGCCGGTACGGCGTCACGCCTCCAGCTGCAACGGGCGCGAGGGTCGGCGTTTTGGCGGCAAGCAACGGCCGTGGCATGACGTAGCGCGCTGTGCCGCCGTGCGTCCGGCGCAGTCTTCGGCGTGTCTCTGACCAGGCAGCATGGGGGTGGAGCAGCAAGCCACCGGTGAGTGCGCACGCAGCAGCACTAAGCGAGAAGCGTAACACGACAAGCGTGGTGCGTGCTTTATACCAGGGTAATCGAAACGCCGCGATTCCTTGCATGCCAACACTACAAAATGTCTCTTTCAAAATTCCGTACCGCGCGTATTTTGTACAGAAAATAGACGTCAAACTAAGGCACTATGGCACCACTGCTGCAGCGGGTACATCAGTTAATGCAGAGGATAAAGCTATCCTTCAGAGTACTCGAGTTCCTGCGTTCGATTCTGGGTTTAGGTGTAATTATTTCTAGTTTCCAAATTTTAGACTGCATGTTATGATAGCTGGCTGCCTAACCGTTATACAGCGATTACAGCAGGTGCAACGAATTGACGCGTGGTGCAGGGAATGGAGATTGAATCTCAATGTAGACAAGTGTAATGTGCTGCGAATACATAGAAAGAAATATCCTTTATCATTTAACTACAATATAGCAGGTCAGTAACTGGGAGCAGTTAATTCCATAAATTGTGTGGGAGTAGGCATTAGGAGTGATTTGAAATGGAATAATCATATAAATTTGATCGTCGGTAAAGCAGATGCCAGACTGAGATTCATTGGAAGAATACTAAGGAAATGCAATCCGAAAACAAAGGAGGTAGGTTACACTACACATGTTCGCCCACTGCTTGAATATTGCTCAGCAGTGTGGGACCCGTGCCAGATAGGGTTGACAGAAGAGATAGAGAATGTCCAACGGAGAGCGGCGCGCTTCGTTACAGGATCATTTAGTAATCGCGAAAGCGTTACGGAGATGATAGATAAACTCCAGTGGAAGACTCTGCAAGAGAGACGCTCAGTAGCTCGGTACGGGCTTCTGTTGAAGTTTCGAGAACATACCTTCACCGAGGAGTCAAGCAGTATATTGCTCCCTCCTACGTATATCTCGCGAAGAGACCATGAGGATAAAATCAGAGAGATTAGAGCCCACACGGAGGCATCCCGACAATCTTTCTTTCCACGAAGAATACGAGACTGGAATAGAAGGGAGAACTGATAGAGGTACTCAAAGTACCCTCCGCCACACACCGTCAAGTGGCTTGCGGAGTGTGGATGAAGATGTAGATGTCTTATACAAAAGACGGGCAATTATTTACTACTAATACAGACATGGGAGTGCAACCATTTTCATTATTCCACTTTTCTCTACATCTACATTGTGCTCCGAAAGCCACCTAACGGCGTATGGCGCAGGATACTAACTTGATCCCTCCTTCCCTATTTGGCTATTGGAAAGAATGACAGCCGGTAAGCCTCTGTATTAGCTCTAATGTCGATTTTTCTCGTCTTGGTCATTTCGCGAGACTTATATGGGAGGCAGTAATACGTCGTCCGACTCTTCCCACAAAGTGCTCTCTCGAAATTTCAAAAGGAAACCGCTGTGGCAGCGTCTGCCATTGAAGTTTGTTGAGGATCTCTGTAACGCTCTCGTGGCGTCTATACGACCTCGTGACGAAACGCGCCGCTCTTCGTTGAATCTTCTCTACCTCTTCTATGAGTCCTACAATACAAGGATCCCAGATTCATGAACAGTACTCAAGAATTGGTCGAACAAGCGCCTGGTAACCCTCTTCCTTCGTGGATGAGGAACACTTTCTTAAGATTTTTCCTATGAATCTCAGTTTGGCTTCTACTTTTCCTGCTATCTGCTTCAAATGGCTCTAAGCACTATGGGACTTAACAGCTGAGGTCATCAGTCCCCTAGACTTAGAACTACGTAAACCTAACTAACCCATCACACACATCCATGCCCGAGGCAAGATTCGAACCTGCGGCCGTAGCAGCAGCGAGGTTCCGGACTGAAGCGCCTACAACCGCTCAGTCACAACGGCCGGCCTATCTGCTTCCACTTAAGGCCGCTGTTGGTAGCTACTGTAGACAGTTTACCGTACCCGCTGTTTCCAGCAATTTGTCATCAACAGTGTAGTTGTACAATACTGGATTTCTTTTCCTATGCGGGCGCAGTATGTTACATTTATTTACGTTCAGGGTGAATTGCTAGAGACCGCACTATTCATCAGTCCTCTGCAAATCGATTCTGTCTTCTGCAGCTGGTACGTTCTTATTGACAACTGCATCATCTGCGAACTGTCTTATAGAACTTCCGACGGTTTCTACTAAACCATTTATATACGAGTACATTGTAAATAGTAGAAGCGCTATCGCATTTCCTTGGTGTCCTCCGTAAATTACCTTTACAGCTGTCGATTTGTTAAGAGCGATAAGTTCAGGGAAGAGTGATCCATTGAGTTAGGGAGGTCGATTTGAGCACCTGCTCTGCAGACTATGTTTTGTGCTAATCTCGCTGTCTCTAACAATGTACTTAAAATATTATATATATAACTGGTCGCTCTTACTGAATGTAGTAACTACACTGACGGGAAAAAATCGCATTGCCGAGAAAGGGTTGTGTGACACAAACGAAAGTTGGTAGGCGTGTTTCTACACGTGAAAGATGATGTCCATTCAAATTTAGACGATGTCCATTCAAATTTCGCGCTAGTCGCGTAAGAGTGGCGCTAAATCAGTACAGGAAAACAACAGGCAAATTCCTTCATGAAGACCACACTCGACCAGCTGTCTTGGCCTCATAAAAGCATATTTATATATTCTGTGTTATATATTTCGACCTATTTATCTTCCTTATACACTGGTATGCAAAACTTATAAATGATAGTAACTTTCCCATGATGTGTCATTGTCAAATAACACAGCTCGTTGAAACTTGGACCATGTAGAAAGAACAGTACAGAAACTCATTGACAGAAACACGCAATGCGACGAACGGAAATGACACTTTTATTCAAAGACACCAGACGTGGTCGACTGTAACTTGGACGACGAGTATGGCTTCCGTCTCGTTACATCGCACACCAGCATTGGGCCATTACCACATCTCATTGCCCCGAAAATATGTATATTGCACGATTCGACCAGCCAGCCAAATATCGACCCACAGTGGACCCTCTCGCAAACTCTGTGAGGTGCTGATAACGCTGTCTTCACTGTGACTACTCAACATCTGACGCTTTTCACACCCATTGTACACGCTATCAGGCCTGGTAACAACACTAATCGGGAACAACACCAGTGTACTCTGGTGATCGCTCTATTTGTCACAGAGAACAGAAAGCATTTACACTTTTTTTTTCCTTGTGAAAGCCAAGATAGCTTGATTTCTAGACCTTTATTCCAAATACTAGTTTCGGCAGAATAGTGCTGTCATCTTCAGATTGGCATTACACTATATGAAAAGAAAATAGGCAATATGCACAAGATACAACCATTTTTTGAGATGACCAAAATCTTACAAAAACTTTTTCATAGCTTTGCGTGTATGTTCACATACATGTTTCGTCGACATTTTGAGAACAAAGTACAAATACATTAAAAAAAACTCCGCACGGTTTATCATTTATAGAACAGGATGCTTGCAGATGAGTTGTCAAATGACTAAAAGGTAAAAGTGCAGCATCCATAGCAACAGTAAAGTTGAAACTACACGCCGTGCCGACGACCTCATGTGGACTACACTGAGGCGCTGCAGAACCCTTGTAACTTGCTGTGCAGGCGTCAAGTGGCGCCATGGTATTAACCGGCTATATACTGAAATATTTCGATATTAGTCTCATGAAAATTTTTGCGCAATTTAAGAAGCATATTATGTACTATAGGAATAGTTCAAATGACTCTAAGCACTATGGGACTTAACATCTTAGGTCATCAGTCCCCTAGACCTAACTAACCTAAGGACATCACACACATCCATGCCCGAGGCAGGATTCGAACGTGCGACCGTAGCAGCAGCGCGGTTCCGGAATGAAGTGCCTAGAGCTGCTCGTCCATAGGAGCCGCCTACTATAGGAATCACGAAGGTAAATCTTAACACCTGATTCATAAACAAAGATACTGCACATTTCACCAATATAAATTACATGTATGGAAAAACGTAATGGTAACAAACATTTGTAATCCTCGTAGACTGTCACTATGTGCTATCCCACTGTACTCGACGATCTTTTTATTTATACCCTATACATACTATTCACTAATCCGTCCGAGTCAAGTGGTACAAAAAATTATTGTACACACCATAGAACAACAAATCCAAAAACCATAGGGAGAGGATAGGGCGAGGGGGGAGGGCGGGCCGTGGGGGGAGGAGAGAATAGGAGAGGGCGAAGGGAGGTGATGAGGGAAGGGGGGACGGGAATGGGAGGGAATCCTAGAGGGTTACGGAAATGTGTAGGGAAAGGGATCGGAAAGGGGGGAGGGGAAGAAAGAATGGGGAGGTGGGGAGGCAATTATTTACGAACCGCCACATGGTATGTATGAAGTGACACTTATATCCGACCGTTTCTTCTGGCTGATTCGCTTTCTTTTGTGAGGCGTTCGGGTGGTTAACCCTGTGCTCTTCGTCTTTCAATGGGACTCCACTCTAGTAC
The DNA here is from genome assembly GCF_023864275.1 of Schistocerca cancellata. Classification (NCBI taxonomy): domain Eukaryota; kingdom Metazoa; phylum Arthropoda; class Insecta; order Orthoptera; family Acrididae; genus Schistocerca; species Schistocerca cancellata. The sequence continues at coordinate 243,835,544 of NC_064626.1, read as the reverse complement.
CTCCTTTGTCCATCATTCGTCATTCCTTCGTGCGATATTTCCTGCCGATTCAATATTATAGCCTTTGCCTTTCCCGCAACATCCTGATCTCATGTTATTGTTCGTATTTCACTTCTTTTCAGATCTTTCTTAATTAGAAATCTATCTGAGCTGTCCGAAGGTTTCTTTTGAAACATTTAAAACCCCAAAAAAATGCCTCTGAGCACCATGGGACTTAACTTCTGAGGTCATCAGTCCCCTAGAACTTAGAACTACTTAAACCTAACTAACCTAAGGACATCACACACATCCATGCCCGAGGCAGGATTCCAACCTGCGACCGTAGCGGTCGCGCGGTTCCAGACAGTAGCGCCTAGAACCGCTCGGCTACCACGGCCGTATTTAAAACCCAGATTTCAATTATTGTTTAAATAATTTCATGACTACAAGATCACACTGTTCTCCTCTTCCAATGAAAAATTCATGCTGACAGAAGCCATCGAGACATCATAGCTGTTAGATAATAACTTGATGTACCTTCTCGCCAGGCCTTGTTCGTCAATGCCTGTACAACTGCAGTGTATCTGGTAGAATCAAATGTCTTTACAAAATTTATGAAAGCTGTGCATAGTGGCATTTCATATTCCTTGGCTTGGCTACCTTCTTCCCGCAGGATATGTATATGGTCAATTGTGCTGTAGTCACTGCAGAATCCATTTTGTTTTATGGAATGTGCATTTTCTCCAACAGCGCTGATGCGATTTGTCAAGAGGGGGCGGGTGACGGGCCCATTATTCAGTTGCTTACAGCCTAGTCCCAATAAAAAACGAAACTGGGAATCGTATGCTAAATAACCCACAGTTCTCTCATAGTCAAATTTTGCTTCCCCTCTTTCCGTCTTCTCTCTCTCTCTGTCTCTCTCTCACACACTCACACTCTCACTCTCTCTCTCTGCCTCTGTCTCTCTCTCTCTCTCTCAATCCTTTCCACATACATACACATTCACCAGAAAATATCAGCTTGACGTAACTATAACAATTAAAAATGTTATGCGGCGACTGGCAGCTTTATTACTTGTCTATGTTCTTTACCCTTCTTAGCTCCTAACACACCATCTTTTCATTACTTCATTTTATAAAGAGTGTATGTGATGCACATACGACTGGGAAAGCTGCCTGTGACCAATGAAAGGTATTTACTTTACTATTACAGTTCACCTATGTAGTCTTATCTTCCACATAACTTTTTCTTCTTCTGTCAGAATGTGACTGAAGTTATCCAACACTTGGACACACAATAAAGCTATACTTTATTAACTGACATAAATCCATCTGAAGGAAGTATGATCCTCCCACACCCATAATGGGAAGTATAATAAATAAGCTTATCCGACAAAAAAATTGTCACCAGAGTGCGCACGCGCAGATGAATCTTTAAGCCTTTACAGATGGCGCAGCGATCGAGTTACCTGCTCAATCGCATGAGCACTGCCTCTACGCGAGCATAAGGCAGTAGCAATCGATAGAGACACGTTTCAAGTGCACATTGTGCGCAGATGTGGGTAAATGTTAGGAGGTGACAGAGTGACAGAAAGGGACAATCGTATTTGGTCGTGCCCATAGCCATAAGGTGTGTGACTTTGTTGGATTTGTTGGTAAACTTGCAGCGGACTCTTCAACTTGTCTACAAGCAGTCGTGTGACACACGTGGCCACGAAATACGTGATAATTGCGATCGTAAAAAGATCCCCACTAAGAAGGCCCGGAGACGCTTCCACGGCTTATGAATAAAAGTCGCTTCCCGACCCGACAGGAATTGCTGCAAGCAAAGAATGAAGGTCCATCCCAACCTGTTAGAAAGAGAGTTGTGATGGGAACAGCATACTATGAACATTTCGAGTCGGTCACGTAGCAAGAGGTCACTGCTCACGCAGGCACATAAAGACAACAGCAGCAAAGTTCATCGGGCTGGGGAAATACGTGAATGGTTTCTGGACGCTCTCCCACCGTTTTACATTTCGACTGGCCTGCAAAATCACCTGTGTTGAGCCCCACAGAAAATGTGTGGGACGTCTGGAAGCAGCGGGTAATGCGCCGACATCAGAATCCCCGCAGTTTGGTGGCAATGCGCCATTAAATCCTCAGCAAGTGGCTTAACCTGGATGAGACGCACGTGGACGAACTTGTGGACTCCCTTCCTAACCGAATCCAGACGGTTTTCAAGTACCGGGGCGGTATTACACGGTATTAAATGATGCGTGTAATGTTTTCTCCTTGGGTGACTAATTTTTTGTCCCGTGAGCTTATTTCTGGTTACATTAATTTTTAGTTTCAGTTGAAGCATAAAAACCATTCAGACAATCTCCTTTGTTCATTTCTTTACAAGTATGCCGTACATCTCCATTCACGGGGAACCTTGTTTGCGGAATTACTATACTCTACAAGTAGCAGCTTAACACTGCGAGAGAATAGTTCGTAAAGTCTGGAAATGCGTTCAGCAACTAACACCACATGCACGACGCTGAATATGTTAGAGCATCAGAGAAACTCATTCATTAGTGAGGAAAACAGAAATACCCGATTGTAATTCGCCAAAACAAATATAAATAAATGTGTTGAATCCTGGAAAAATGTGCTCCTCGCAAGAAAGCAAATTCAGTAATTTTCTTCTAACGTGCACCGACTATTGATTAGAAAGCCAAAAATGTCAACAGGAAATCAAGCCGCAAATCAGCTGATTGGGAGTTCCGAAATGAACTGAAACCTACAAAAGCGGACCGTTCGCGAAGCACTTCACAGAAAAGGGTCGCTTGTTTCTTTACGATGGATATGTCGCAGCCATTACTAGCTTAGACCGCTGTCCGGGGCGTCTCCAGACACCCCTTCGTGGGTCATTGGGGCTCAGTTTGAAGCGAGACTCATCGCTGAAGACAGTTCTACTCCAGTCAATAAGATTCCAGGCTGAAGACGTTTATGGAAACTCCCTGACATAGCAACCTGATTGTCGCCAGCGATACTGCCCGACAACCAGGAATAATGGTTTCACAGCAAAATCCCTTTCATTTTCATCCGCAGCATACCTACAAGCACAGCAGTGCGTCGGCAATATTCTACGCCCCTTTTTGTTGCCCTTCATGGCAAGCCATTCTGGGCTTACATTTCAGCAAGATAATGCCCGCCCGCACACGGCGAGAGTTTCTACTGCTTTAGAACTTACGAACCATTATGGGCAGGACCCTCCATCCATCTCAGGATTTTGACGATCTAACGCTCCAATTGGACAGGATTTGGCACGACATCTCTCAGGAGGACATCCAACAACTCCAACAATGATGCCAAGCGAATAACTTGAAACGTCCCCTTAGAACAATTTCTGAATTACTGTGCTGATAAACCTCTTACATTATTTGCTTTTCAAACAGCTGAGCAAAACTGAACGTACTCAAACATTCATTAAAGTGACACACAATATTTTTAGCGAAACGCAATCTGACTTTCAAAAATCCCTGCAAAAGAAGGACCCTGACTAACATTAACCTATACCTTTCACAAATCACTTACCTCACAAAAATCTTCGTTACTCAAGCTACAGCAATACAGCGAGCGCCACTACTGCCAGCTAAATAAAAGATTCAAACTACGGAAGGCACCAACTACTAATAGGCATAGTTAGCAAATGAAAGATTTTGATAGAGAACAAACAATGTATTTACCTTACTAGTGTTCAAAAGTCATAATACATATAGCAGTTCATGACATCCAGTCTTACAAATTTCAAAACTCCGCCATTTCTCTCCCCACATCCACCACTGCTGGCGGCTCACCTCCAACTGCGCAACGCTACACGCTATTAACATCCAGCTGCCCAACACTACAATGGCAGACAACAATGCAAACTAGCCACAGACTGCACACAGTACAGTCAGTGATTTTCATCAGAGCGCTACGTGGCGTTACCAATATAAAAAACCTAAACAGCCTACTTACAAACTGCTTGCATATGGCCCAGAGGTGGACCAACGCGATATTTACTTGCTCAATTTGTGAAGCTCTTTCTCTTGAGTATATCATCCAATTTTTCTGAAATTATAATCATTTGTTTGTCTGTATATGCACATAACATCTACTGATTTCCATCCCATTCGGTCAATTCTTTCGTGGTGCTTTGTTTTTTTGTCTCAGGATGTATACATTAAATATCACCCTCCTCTGTTAAGTGCTTCCGCCCTATTCTCTCGTTGCCTGTGTTAATAAAAATTTCGTTATTTGACTATAAATTTTTACCACTTGTATTAAATGTTTAGGATAACCTCGTCTTTCCGTTGTATTCTACATACCTATTCACTCTATTCAAGGCTTTTTCATAATCTATAAATGCAATATAACTGCCGGCCATTGCGGCCGACCGGTTCTAGGCGCTTCAGTCCGGAACCACGCGGCTGCTAGGTCGCAGGTTCGAATCCTGCCTCGGGCATGGATGTGTGTGATGTCCTTAGGTTAGGTTTAAGTAGTTCTAAGTTCTGGGGAACTGATGACGACAGATGTTAAGTCCCATAGTGCTCAGAGCCATTTTTTTTTTTTGCATTAATTTGTAGCCAGAGTTCAACAGGCTTAGAAAACAGATCTTCCTCTAAAACCATGCGTGACATCACGACATTTTTATGTCCTCGTCAGATATGAAGACAAAGTGGTAGAGACTATGCACTCTTATTATTCCCTCTTGACTGTTGTACATGTTGTATATGACCAATCTCTCCCTATAGCTTAGGCCTACTTTTTTTCAGAATTTCGAGCATCTTGAATCATTTTACATTGTCGAACGCTTTTTCTAGGTTGACGAATCCTATGAATGTGTCTTGATTTTTCTTTAGTCCATTCAATTATTAACCGCAACGTCAGAATTGCCTCTCTCGTGCCTTTACTTTTCCTAAAGCCAAACTGATGTCATCTAGCGCATCCTCAATTTTCTTTTGTATTCTTCTGTAAGGAACTTGCATGCATGAGCTGTTGAGCTGATTGTGCGATAATTATCGCACTTGTCAGCTCTTGCCGTCTTCGGAACTGTGTGGATGATGCTTTTCCGAAAGTCAGATGGTATATCGCCAGACTCATATATTCTACACTCCAACATGAATAGTTGTTGTGTTGCCACTTCCCCCAAATGTTTTAGAAATTTCTGATGGAATTTTATCTATCCCTTCTACCTTATGTGACCTTAAGTCCTTAAAAGCTCTTCTAAACTGGATCCCCTATCTCTTCTAAATCGATTCCTGTTTCTTCTTCTATCACATCAGATCAATCTTCCCCCTTCTAGAGGCTTTCAATGTGTTATTTCCACCTATCCCCGCTCTCTTCTGCATTTATCAGTGGAATTCCCGTTGCACTCTTAATGTTACCATCCTTGCTTTTAATGTCACAGAAGGTTCTTTTGACTTTCCTGTATGCTGAGTCTGTCCTTCCGACAATCATTTCTTTTTCGATGTCTTCACATTTTTCCGGCAGCCATTTCGTCTTAGATTCCCTGCACTTCCTATATATTTCATTCCTCAGCGACTTGTATTTCTGTATTTCTGAGTTTCCCGGAACATTTTTGTACTTCCTCCTTTCATCAGTCAACCGAAGTATTTCTTCGTTTACCCATGGTTTCTTCGCAGCTACGTTCTTTGTACCTATGTTTTCCTTCCCAACTTCTATGATGGCCCCTTTTTACAGATGTCCATTCCTCTTCAACTGTACTGCCTACTGAGCTATTCCTTGTAGCTGCATCTATAGCCTTAGAGAACTTCAACCGTATCTCGTCCTTCTTTAATACTTCTGTATCCCACTTCTTTGCGTATTGCTTCTTCCTGACTAATGTCTTAAACTTCAGCCTACTCTTCATCACTACTATATTGTGATCTGAGTCTATATCTGATCCTGGGTACGCCTTACAATCCAGTAACTGATTTCGGAATCTCTGTCTGACCATGATGTAATCAGCAATATGTGTCCAAAATGGGTTCGCCTTACAATCCAGTAACTGATTTCGGAATCTCTGTCTGACCATGATGTAATCAGCAATATGTGTCCAAAATGGGTTCGCCTTACAATCCAGTAACTGATTTCGGAATCTCTGTCTGACCATGATGTAATCAGCAATATGTGTCCAAAATTTTTTCAGATACCGTAACGCCGTTATCAGGCGGCACTACGAAACACTGAATTTTATGTTATTTACGTTTCCCGATTTTAAACATAGGGAACTGAATCCGACAAGACAGTGCGCTAATCGCCGCTATGATGACGCGAGCTTAGCTCAAGCGGGCTACAGCCGTGGATCTGAGAGACTCACCGCGCCGTGTATTTAAGTAGATGACTTTCGCAGAGGCAAATATTTGTGCATACAGGCTGGAGCCTGCAGACAGCTTGCTCAAGTCCTGCACGCTTGTTTTTTGCTCTTCGTTGCTGCTTCAGTTCTTCAAAGAGGACACACTAGGAATGGTAGCATAATTCTGCAAGGCAAGGTTTCTAACTTTTTAAGAACTTTAGAGAGATAATTTAACTAGTGTTTTAGAAATTTCTGATGGAATTTTATCTATCCCTTCTACCTTAGTGTCTAAAAGTTAGAGGAGAAAATGGAAAGAGAAAAGCTCAGTAGTAACCTGTAAATGACCATCAAGTTATCCCCCACAAACTGGAATTCTGCTATCTGCACTGGAAATGAGCATTTCTTGCTTCAAATATGAAAATATTTCAAAGATAAGAGAAAGATTGCATTACAGCCATAGCGTCTCAGTCGCGTTTGCATTTTCGTTGTGGGTTGAGTATACTCTCTCACAAAGAACCCCTTGAGTGTGAAATCGAAAAAGGCCAATGATGTTTACGGCGTTCGACGCCGCACATATTGTCCACCATGCAACCACAATATTGGCTGCTAATGGCAACTGGGAGGGGGGGGGGGGGGGGGGGGAGGAGGAAGGGACGAATGGAGAGATATCCAGTGACGACCACAGCATGAGGCTACGGGACGTAGTTGAACTGCTTAGTTGACGAGTAACTCACAATGTTGCTAGCGGTGGATACAAAGCAGAGCAATGCCAACGATGTAAAGCAGTGCGTTATACCTACAACAACAACTGCGAAAGTGGGCATTATGTAAGAAAGGAACCTAGGGAATTTCGCAGAGTGAGAAAGAAGTGACAGATGAAATATTAGCGTTTGTGCAAGACGAATCAGTGGAATGTGTGGTGTCGTATGCTCTCGACTGTGCGACCAATGTACATGAAGCCTACAGTGATGACGATCCGTGCTGTGCAAACAGTAAATTATGAAAAGGGCCATGTAGTTCATTATCCTTGTCCGACAGAGAGCCACAAATCCTGACTTCAGTAAAACTTAGTACATGACAGTTGTTCAAGGAGCGGGTACTAAACATAATTATGTGCATGGAAAATCATCCGCAGCATAGCAAAAGAAAAACAATTATGAATAGGTTTCGAATAACTCCGCAACAATATGTCCGGGAACTGGATAAGAAAAACTACGGATATTCAAGGGAGGACAAGGCGCACTTGTTACAAAAACTGGCGCGTTTCAGGGACGCTCGATACAATTTAGAGGATGTACGTGGTAGCGACCTACTACGTTATGCACATCAAATTTCGCGCGACATGAAGCAGTGGATGGTTAAAAAACTAAACTCCGCCCGAATAGGCCATGAAGGCCCAATGGTACCGACCGGCCGCCGTGTCATCTTCAGGCCACTGGTGTGACTGAATGCGGATACGGAGGGGCCTGTGGTCAGCACACCGCTCTCTCGGCCGTTTGTCAGTTTACGAGACCGAGTGGGTGGTTGCCTAACTTCAAACAGTGCTACAGAATCGGAAGCCGTAAGTAACGAAATTTCAAACTAAGCGTCAACTTGATAATGCGTAATAAACTGCGTTATCGGCCAGAAAATTTTTTAATGAGATAAACAAACTTGACGCATCTTTCAGTAAGGAATTTGTTTTCAACTCCGACCAGTCGGGATTAGACGGAAATGCCCATGAAAGGAACCCTGAAAGTTAGAGATACCAAGAGAGTTATATTAAGATCAGCTAACATCAATGCTTTTACGCAATCGTATCCTATTATGCAGACTATTAATCTGGATGGTAAATTGGCTGAAAAGGGTAATAGGGAATATTTATGTCATAACAAACAAAATTGGGAAAATGGGCATAAGAGACTTACAATTATGGTGTGAGCACTGGTTTTGGCAAATAGCTGGTCAAACTTACTCCCTTTTGCTTAATTCCTGGTGTGGGTGTAAAAATCATACTCCTATAGAGCGAAGTATCCCTCCTGAAAAGTGTGTGACATTGCAGTTTATACCACCTGGAACAAGTGGGCAAAATCAGCCTCTGGGTGTTTGTTTTTTCCGTGCCTATAAAACATACTGGCGCAGCTACGCCTTAAAGGATAGCCCGTTTCACGATAAGATCCACGGTTATCTGTTTCGCATTTTGTTGCATGCCATCACATTCCATCAGTTCTCATCACCCCGTAACACCAATATTATTGTATATACTTTCTTTAAGAGTAGATACCTAGCTGAACGCCCTGAACTGTTTGTAAATCCCAATGTGTTCACCTTTGAAGTTGATGGTGCGAAACTTTGTGATCACTGTGACGCACCATTTTTCATTCGATGTTCATGGTGCAAGTTAATGGTTTGGTTTGATCATTTCTTGAATATCGACGATGTCTATTTTGTGAAGTGTAACACATGCATCCCATAGAAGGTTCATCTCTGCACCTCCCAGACACTCTTTTTCTGCCGCCCTCCTTATGTGCATGGTGAGTCATTAGTAGCTAGTATTTGTCCTGTTATAATTACAACTCTTTCAAATGAGCCTTGCTAAAGACTGAACTTGCGGCCTCACACTCAAGCGTGTTCTTGTCACTAAAATTTCATTGAATGTAGTGACTGCTGCGCCAGACATTTGTTTGTTGCCCTGTTTGATTTAATACTAATGATTTCGTGTGCTTGAGTGGTCGGGTACTAGTCTTACAACAGGACATCAATTCAGTGACTCGCGTGTCCCTGACCGGTCCAGTTACCCAATCTGGAAATGAGATCCACAGTTTAACGTGGAATCCGGACCACGTCTGGTCCTGGCTATTCTTCTTATAATTGAGAGGTGAAGACAAGATTAAAGGTAGACTTTTCTTGGTCCGGCCGGGATACGACTCCACGACACCTCGGTTTCCAGGGACGCGCTAGACCGCTAATCAAATATATTAATTGGGTCATCGATCCTAAGGCTGATATGACGCAGCTTGTAACTCGTATTAAGGATTGGCCACTAAGTCTGTAGCTCGTATGGCGGATAATAAATTAAGAGCAAGTACGATCGACTCAGTACAATCAACTAAACATTATATTAAAATTAAGGTGAAATCCCGTCGGTGGATATCAATCTCGGTGACAATAGGACGTACCGTTCTAACCATTACTACTTTCCTCTACCTTCAGATAAGTATTTATTTATCTGGAAAAATCTCCCTGTCTCCTTCAACGTGGCAGCATCCGAGATCGAAACCAGGTGAATTGAAAACTTCGGCCGTAACTAACTGTAAGCGACATTTTGGATGTTTTAAGAAATCGCGCAGTGAGGTACATTCCAATCAATTACACATTGCATGTGCATCCAATGTGTTGTTTTTTTTTTTTTTTAATCCAGATACCTTATTGTTTTTACGTACAAGGTGCTTCAATATTACACTTCTAGAGGTTCTAGAGGGGATTTAGTAAATCATGTTCTACATAGGAACCCACATCCGGAAACGTCATCCAACAACGCTACAGAGCGTCAAAGCTATAGGTGCCGACGGCTATAAATGTATGTATATAGAGGATGATTTTCTAATGATGTTCAAAGCTTTGTAGGATGATGAAGAAGGATAAATGTATCAATTTGAGGTAATGGTCTCTGTACCTGAAACAAACAAGTCAAAAGTTATAAGCGAAAACTGTTCTGATACCTCTGACAGTGGAATACATGTACCGGTACTGTTGTTGCTAAGAGTGTAGGGTATACAACGTTCATAGGTGGTAATATGCACCAAAACAATAAAAAAACTCTAATAAACATGGTCTCTAAGATGCATACCGGAGGAGCTATGAGCACGTGGTCTTCTTTGCTAGTAATAATAATAATGGCGTGTGACGAGGGCCTCCCGTCGCGTAGACCACTCGCCTGGTGCAAGTCTTTCGATTTGACGCCACTTCGGCGACTTGCGCGTCGATGGAGATGAAATGATGATGATTAGGACAACACAACACCCAGTCCCTGAGCGGGGAAAATCTCCGACCCAGCCGGGAATCGAACCCGGACCCTTAGGATTGACAGTCTGTCGCTGACCACTCAGCTACCGGGGGCGGACTCTTTGCTACTGTGAAATACATCTCCTCTACTGAACAAGTGCTCATAGCTCTTAAGATATGCATTTTACAGCCCCTGTTTACTAGAGACTTTTTTCTTGTTTCCGTCCATACTACCATTCTGAAAGTTGATTACGTTACAATTGTAGCAGCCGGCCGCAGTGGCCGTGCGGTTAAAGGCGCTGCAGTCTGGAACCGCAAGACCGCTCCGGTCGCAGGTGCGAATCCTGCCTCGGGCATGGATGTTTGTGATGTCCTTAGGTTAGTTAGGTTTAACTAGTTCTAAGTTCTAGGGGACTAATGACCTCAGCAGTTGAGTCCCATAGTGCTCAGAGCCATTTGAACCATTTGAACCAATTGTAGCAACAACAGTACCAGTACATGTATTCCACTAACAGAGGTATCAGAACAGGTACAGGGACCATTACCTCAAAATTGATAAAATTATCCTTCTTCATCATTCAAGAAAGTTTGTAACATCATCACAGAATCACATTCACAGGCGCCGGCATCTATTACTTTGAAGCTCTGTAGCGACGTTGGATGACGTTTCCGAATATGGTTTCCTATGTAGAACTTGATTTACTAAATCCCCTTTGCAATCTCTAGAAGCGTGTAACATGAATTATGAAACACCCTATACATCTACCGTAACAACCCTTTTAAAATGATAAATTCTACCAACAATTGTTTGCTTGCAAACCGATCGCACTTGATATCAATTACTTCTGACTTACCACTGTTTACTTGCCTTTTTAACGAAATATTAATGCAAAAACCGCTCAAAAACACAAATTTAAAGGGTCCTTTGACGGACACTTTTTGATCGTAGACAACCAAGCAGGTAAGCGGTGTGTAGGTTATAGAAATTCAGCTGCCAGACGTTCCTGAATATGCTTTGCTTGTCTTCTCCAGTTATACACTCGAAACAGTTTTTAGAGCATTCACATGAAAGGTCTATGTGTTTCACACAACAACGCGCTCCCCCCGACCCCCCCCCCCCCCTGACCCCCCCTTGTACTGTATTCGCCTTTCCTTCGTTACTTTTTTTTTCATTTGTTCCTGGATACGTCCAAGTATAACCCTGTTCCGATTTCTCTGATGGTTCCGCTGAACATTTGCATCACCTGTAACTGCTTACAGAATTTCAGAACCTGGTGCATCTTAGGAACGATGCATTTCTGTGATGTTCCCCTGAACCTATAAAAATTCAGAGCTAGGAGGTTAACATCCTCCACATAGGTACATCAGAATAATTTTACTGACAAAAGTAAAATGCATCTATCGATACTTTGCGACAGGTAGTCGTTAACAGCCTCATACATACACCAAATATAAACATACACCGAGCTGACAAAAGACATGGGACATACAGGTGGTGGTAGTATAGCGTTCACACATTTTAAAAGGACGGTGCGTTGGCGGTGTATTTATACACAGATTATTCGTATGAAAAGGTTTCCAGTGTGATTATGGCCGCCCGACGGTAATTAACAGACTTTGAACGCGTAATGACAGTTAGAGCTAGGCGCATGAGCCATTCCATTTTGGAAATCGTTAGGGAATTTAATATTTCTTAATCCACTGTGTCAAGAGTATGCCGAGAATACTAAATTTCAGGGATTACCTCTCACCAGGCACAACGCAGTGACCGATGGCCTTCACTTAACAACTGAGAGCAGCAGCGTTTACGTACAGTACTAATGATCAAGTAACACTGCATGAAATGACTGTAGAAATCAGTGTGGGACGAACGAGGAACGATTCGTTAGGACAGTGCGGCGAAATTTGGCGTTAATGGTACATGATTGCTGATCGTGGTGCCGGGTGTGCCTTCGTCCTTGACAGCGATGTTTTTTCAGTATCTGCTTCTGGAACACTGCTCAGTATTTACAGCAGAGCTCTTCGCTCTGTATCAGGCCATGCAGTACATCCGGCGACACAGGCTTTTCAGTTGTCATCTGCTCAGACACTCTTAGGGCCCTTCAGAGCCTCTACGTCCCTAGTGCAACAGGTCCAGGAAAGCTTTCACTTGCTCACTCTTGATGAAGTCGCTGTGATGTTTATGTGGGTTCCTGGTCACGTTGGTCTGACAGGAAACAACGCCGCTGACACTGCTGCCAAAGCTGCAGTCCTCGTACTTCAGCCCACTAGTTCTTACATTCCCTCCGACGATCTCTGTGTTGCCGCCTGTCAGCAGGTGGCGCCACTTTGGCATCTTCTATCCATGGCGACAAGGTCCGGGGAGTTAAGCCTCTCCCAGCGGCTTGGCCGACCTCCTGTCGGCCCTTTCGGCGCGAGCAGGTCATTTTAGCTAGCTTGCGTATTGGGCACTGTCTTTTTAGCCATCGCCATTTGTTAAGTGCTGATCACGCACCATTGTCCTCAGCTTTTGGCGGTTCGCCATTTCCTGACGTTCTAATTTATGTTTACGTCTGAGTTATCGGCCGTTTTAGCGAACGACGCACGGGCTGTCGACCGCGTTTCACTTTTTATCCGTCGTTGCAGTGTGGCGAATGACATTTCATCTTTCGGACGGGATGTCAAATTAAACACCTCTCAGCTACTTCCAGACTTATTGTATTTGGCTCCCAGTTTCGGCGACTTACTAAGCCTTCTTCAGGCTCCTGTTCGAAGTGTAGGAAGATTCTAACCTCAAAACAGAGGCCAGCATCCAAAAACTGGAATCAGTGGATTTTTGCTTGCTATAGCGATCACTTCAACCATAATCTGCTGATTTAATCTTTAGTTCAGGACCTTCGTTGTCTTTATAGCGTACTTTACGGCCCTTTTTCCTAGGGAAAGTTCCAGTTTTCAGCTGTATTTCCTTCCGTCGATTGGGCTTAAGGGATAGTCGCTTTTAACTCCTTTTCCGTGTTCGTGTTCTACGGTTCTGACATGGATGCGTATGTCTTTAGTTATTTTTACGCCCTAAAACGAAACAAAACGAAAAACAAACAAACAGTCCGTGTCTCACTAACATACAATACTGTGGTCCTAACGTACATTCTCAGAAATTTCTTCGTCAAACTAGGATCTATGTTTGATACTAGCAGACTTCTCTTGACCAGGAAAGCTCTTTTTGCTCTGTCCGTCATGGGTTATTTTGCTGCCTAGGTAGCAGACTTCCTTAACTTCGTCCACTTCGTGAACTTCGGCTACTTCGTGATCCCCAATCCAGATGTTAAGTTTCTTCCTGTTCTCATTTCTGCTACTTCTAATCACTTTCTTCTTTCTTCGATTTACTCTCAATCCGTATTCTGAAAGGTGCATTCAGTTCAACACGACATTCTTCTTCACTTTCGCTGAGAATAGCAGTGCCATCTGCGAATCTGATCATTGATATCCTTTCACCTTAAATTTTTATTCCACTCTAGAAACTTTCTTTTATTTCTGCCGTTGCTTCTTCGATGTATAGATTCAACAGCAGGGAGGAAAAACTACATCCCTATCTTAGATTCTTTTTTCCCTCTTGACTCTTGTAGATATCGTATATTACGTGTCTATTTACATTGTCGAACGCTTTTTCTAGCTCGACAATTCCTATGAAAGTGTCTTGATTATTTTTAGTCTTGCTTCCATTATCGACCACAACGTGAGAATTGCCTCTCTGGTGCCTTTACCTTTCCTAAAGTCAAACTGATCGTCATCGAGCACATCTTCAATTTTGATTTCATTTCTTTTTGCAAGCAACTTAGATGCTTGACCTTGGGAATTGCGTCGATGCTTTTTTCCGAAAGTCATATGATATACCACCAGACTCAAGCATTCTACACATCAACGTGAAAAGTCGTTTTGTTGACACAGATTTTAGAAATTCTGGTGGACTGTTAACTATCCCTTCTGCCTTATTCGATCTTCCAAAAGCACTCCGTCTTCAGGCCACAGGTGGCGCATCGGGACCATCCGACCGCCGTGTCATCCTCAGGTGAGAATACGGATAGGAGGGGCGTGTGGTCAGCACACCGCTCTTAGGAGTTCGAAAGCTCTCTTAAATTCTGATTCTAATAATGGGTTCCCTATATCCACTCCTGTTTCTTCTTCGATCACGCCATCATACAAGTCTTCCTCCTGATAGAGATCTTCAATATACTCTTACCACCCACCCCCTCTCTCTTCTGCAGTTGACAGTGGAATTCCTGTTGCACTCTCCCCTGACGAAGATGACGGAGGTAGTCATCGAAAGCTTGGGATTTTATCCAAATTTGAAGCATCAAGTAAACCGAGAACTTTTTATGCATCATTTTTGGTAAACATTTTTGGAAAGCAGTGATCAATTAATTGTTATATTTTGACTAAAGTTCAGTCTTGATCACTCATGTATGTTTTAATGATATATGTAACCGGTTTCAGTTCTTTCTACAATACCATCATCAGACCCATGGCTCCCTTAGGATGGTAGGCGGAGCTCTCCTCGCTGCTACGCAGTCGTTGCTTTTAATTTCGCGGAAGGCTGTTTTGACTGCTCTATATGCTGAGTGTAATACTGAAGAACTGAATAGATTTTGGGAGAAAAGAAATTTGTGGCGGAACCTGACTAGAAGAAGGGATCGATTGCTAAGGACTAATTCTGAGACAGTAAAGGATCACCAATTTTCTATTGTAGGGAAGTGTGGGAGGCTCGTAGAAGGAGACCAAGAGATGAATACAGTTAGTACATTCGGAAGGATGTAAGTCGTTGCTATTCGGACATGGAGGGGCTTGCACAGGATAGAGGAGGAGAGCTGCATCAAACCAGACTTCGGAGTGAAGAACAAATCAGCAACAGTCTTTTTGAGGCTGACAGAAAAAAATTGCAGCACCAAGAAATAATTAAGGTAGAGTAGTGATGAAATTTCAGGATTACATTTGTCTAGGTAGCACATTTAAGTAATTAACATTGCATCTAACATTCTGCGTGGTGTCTGTTTGTTCTAAGTCGTGTCTCCCTATCACTTTCGCGCAACGACGCTCTGAGCGTGTTTTTCAGGGAATTGACTAGCTTGAACTTGGGACCTGTTGCTGGTAAGGAGACGCCAGACCACACATGACATGTAGAGTTCAGAAGAGTTCAGTGAGACTAGCGATGATATAACCAAATACTTAAAGATTTCAGCGTCAGCTCCACTGCACTCCCTGTAAAAGAATCTCAATACTAACTAAATTTAGTGCAAGGGGTTCAAGGATTTCCTATTTTTAGTTATCTGGTAAAATAACGTCGAAAAAGCAGTTAAGATTACCATTGGAAATTTTATTCTACTCACAAAACATTGTTTATAAATTGCGCTATTGATAAAAGGAAATGTTTTAATACAGGATGATAAAAACCAACTGCGTTCAACAAAAATGTGAACGAATATTCCCTGAATGGGTTTCCAAGTTCTACAATGGATCGAAGGATGACCTATGCCATATCACATCTATAATCTAGGTTTAAATTAAGTTTCGCAAAAGAGAAAACTATCAAAATGGTCTACAGTGACCCTCAATTATCTTTAATTGCTTATCTAACTTGTCGTAAATTACAGTGACTGATGTGGCTTCTCAATAATTATTTAACAGAAAAATCATCGCGTTTCAGATTTTTACTTCAAGTAGCAAATGTGAACACCATGAGATTTAGTTGACGATCGACACTAGTATTATATAAAAAGGGGGTGTAACAGATGAGACTTCTGCAGTTCCGAGTGAAGCTTTATGCGCTGTTATGCGGCATCGTGTGCGTTCATTACCTTGTTGTTGGTTAGGCAGCGTCAGGGGACGGCGGGCGGCGCAGCTCCACACAGCTCGCCGTCTCTGAAGCAACTCTCTCCTAACTTCTCCTTACTACAATTTACCAAAGTTGGTTTAAAGAAAAACTATCTGGCTGTGTTTTCATCTGACCAGTCAGGGTCTCAATGTTAACCTTAAGCTCTGCCTACAAAAATTCTGTCTATCCAATGAGAAACGTTATACTTTTCGTGGTGGGGCAATGTTTTTAACGTTTGCAACGTAACAGAGACGCTAAAAGTCTCACGCTAAAACTTGCAGCTGGTGTGGCCCTTTTAGTGTTATTGTAAGACCCATACTGTTCTTCTGGAGGGCTAGATCTTTTAACATGGACTGGGAGGTGGTCCTGGCGGTTGGTTGGCGACGTGGGTGTCCGTCCCTTATCGTAGGGCCTTCTAGCTTAACACGGTTCTGCTCTCGGCTTCTGTTCTCGTTTCTCCCCTCGGAACTGCGTCTGTTTCACGGTGGGAAGGTATGACATGCATTTAGGCATTCTTGTGTTAGTCTGTGGTATTCCATTTGCTCACTCGTTAATCGTATTACTTTGGTTAATTTAATGTCACGATTTATTCGGAGCTATGTGACATACTGCTGGATTTGCTGATCATGTCAGGGTTTTCACGGAAGGTGTGGGATTTGCCTGACACCTTATATACAAGATCATAGATTAATGTAAGCACGAGATTAAGCCATTGCTAATGTGAAATGCTGGTACATTAATAATCGGTGTAACGGCCAGAATGTTGAATGAAAGCATGCAAACCGATGATGTGCCATATGTGCTCGATTGGAGACAGATCCGGTGATCGGACAGGACAAGACAACATGACGACACTCTGTAGAGCATATTAAATTACTACAGCAGTTGTGGGCAAGCATTATCCTGTTGAAAACCGCCCCTTGGAATGTTGTCTATGAATGGGAGTTCAGCAGGTCAAATCGCCAGACTGAAGTACAGATTTGTAGTTATAGTGTGTGGGATAACCACAAGAGTGCTCCTGCTGTCATACGAAATCACACCCCAGACCATAACTCCAGGTGTCGATTCAATCTGTGGAGCACGCAACAGGTTGGTTGCAGGCCCTCAACTGGTCTCTTCTTAACCAACACTCGGCCATCAGTGGTACAACTCCTTCTCAGTGCTGCGATTTTTTTTTCCATCGGTGTATTATGCACCGTACGCACATTACATACATACACTCCTGGAAATGGAAAAAAGAACACATTGACACCGGTGTGTCAGACCCACCATACTTGCTCCGGACACTGCGAGAGGGCTGTACAAGCAATGATCACACGCACGGCACAGCGGACACACCAGGAACCGCGGTGTTGGCCGTCGAATGGCGCTAGCTGCGCAGCATTTGTGCACCGCCGCCGTCAGTGTCAGCCAGTTTGCCGTGGCATACGGAGCTCCATCGCAGTCTTTAACACTGGTAGCATGCCGCGACAGCGTGGACGTGAACCGTATGTGCAGTTGACGGACTTTGAGCGAGGACGTATAGTGGGCATGCGGGAGGCCGGGTGGACGTACCGCCGAATTGCTCAACACGTGGGGCGTGAGGTCTCCACAGTACATCGATGTTGTCGCCAGTGGTCGGCGGAAGGTGCACGTGCCCGTCGACCTGGGACCGGACCACAGCGACGCACGGATGCACGCCAAGACCGTAGGATCCTACGCAGTGCCGTAGGGGACCGCACCGCCACTTCCCAGCAAATTAGGGACACTGTTGCTCCTGGGGTATCGGCGAGGACCATTCGCAACCGTCTCCATGAAGCTGGGCTACGGTCACGCACACCGTTAGGCCGTCTTCCGCTCACGCCCCAACATCGTGCAGCCCGCCTCCAGTGGTGTCGCGACAGGCGTGAATGGAGGGACGAATGGAGACGTGTCGTCTTCAGCGATGAGAGTCGCTTCTGCCTTGGTGCCAATGATGGTCGTATGCGTGTTTGGCGCCGTGCAGGTGAGCGCCACAATCAGGACTGCATACGACCGAGGCACACAGGGCCAACACCCGGCATCATGGTGTGGGGAGCGATCTCCTACACTGGCCGTACACCACCGGTGATCGTCGAGGGGACACTGAATAGTGCACGGTACATCCAAACCGTCATCGAACCCATCGTTCTACCATTCCTAGACCGGCAAGGGAACTTGCTATTCCAACAGGACAATGCACGTCCGCATGTATCCCGTGCCACCCAACGTGCTCTAGAAGGTGTA
Organism: Schistocerca cancellata; assembly: GCF_023864275.1. NCBI lineage: Eukaryota > Metazoa > Arthropoda > Insecta > Orthoptera > Acrididae > Schistocerca > Schistocerca cancellata. The sequence continues at coordinate 243,817,186 of NC_064626.1, read as the reverse complement.
AGTCAACTACTCTGGCCAGTTAGATCTCCGGATCTGTCCCCCATTGAGCATGTTTGGCACTGGATGAAGCGTCGTCTCACGCGGTCTGCACGTCCAGCACGAACGCTGGTCCAACTGAGGCGCCAGGTGGAAATGGCGTGGCAAGCCGTTCCACAGGACTACATCCAGCATCTCTACGATCGTCTCCATGGGAGAATAGCAGCCTGCATTGCTGCGAAAGGTGGATATACACTGTACTAGTGCCGACATTGTGCATGCTCTGTTGCCTGTGTCTATGTGCCTGTGGTTCTGTCAGTGTGATCATGTGATGTATCTGGCCCCAGGAATGTGTCAATAAAGTTTCCCCTTCCTGGGACAATGAATTCACGGTGTTCTTATTTCAATTTCCAGGAGTGTATTTTTCGCATAGGATACATGGGTCCTCGAACAAGATTTCATAACACGTTTGACAGATGTGCCCATCTCTCCCCTCCTCTTCCCTCGCCTTCAGCATCCCTCAAATAGGATGCCTCTGGTTGTCACGCCGCTGTGCAGTACTTGGCGCTCGGGCATTGGGCGGCTACAGTGGGACGGAGCGAGTGACGAACAACAGGTGCGCGCCAATTTTAAATGTCGTACATTCATAAGGCCATAACTTCGTACTATCAGAATTACGGCCCAAATTTTCGGTGGGGCTGATATCTTGCAAGTGTACGTATTTTCTTCTTAAAATATTAGATTGAGTTGTCGATGCTTCCTTGTAAGCGGATATGCAGTAGGTCAATATGTATTCCACAACGAGTTGTTCAGAGGAAACCTTCACTAACACCTGGAGTTAAGCTGCAGAAGCTCGCATGCGGCAGAGATGAGATTAAGATGAGAGATTTTCTGTTCATGTCATGAAGACTACTTCCACGCATCGTTGCAGTCAGCATGCTTTTGTAGCCCTACGCAGCAGGTTCTACTAAAGACCCTTAAATAAATAATGTGACACGTGTCCATTTAGCATACCGTGAACTTTGTTCAAAATGGTTCAAATGGCTCTGAGCACTATGGGACTTAACTTCTGAGGTCATCAGTCCCCTAGAACTTAGAATTACTTAAACCTAACTAACCTAAGGACATCACACACATCCATGCCCGAGGCAGGATTCGAACCTGCGACCGTAGCGGTCGCGCGGTTCCGGGCTGTAGCGCCTAGAACCGCTCGGCCACTCCAGCCGACGTTTTCATCTCCATACGAACGAGAAGCAAACTGACGCTGTCATCGAGACTAATAAATAAAATAAAGTAAACCGGACAGTAATGACCGAATGCCCAACTACGAGATGTTTCGAAAACTCAGATCAATGCACAGTGATCTCCTTGCACAAAGGGAAAATAGTGTGCTTTTTCAAAATTGTCTGGGGCCTAATAAAAGGCTTTTTCAAGCATGTGAACTTTACTGGTGGAAGACAACCAGAAAGTGCGGTTTCTTAATATCTTTCCGATCCTAACGAGGAGGAAAACCAATTTGAATAGAAAACAATTAATGTGTTTTCCGCCATCTTAGTAAAGCTAAGCTTTTCATGAACTAGTCATGCTATCGACGTTCAAATTTTTGTAATTGATTTCCAGCACCTCAGGATTCTAACTGTATATATGACGTCTCGGTCGAGGAAACGTTACCTAAAATTCACATATTAATACACTACCCAAAAGAATTAGGGGAACATGGCATTGGGCGGCTGCCATATATCATTGAATAGTAACTGAGGACCGGCTATCTTACCAAAGTATACCTTTATTTTTCTCAAATTTACACATCCAAATACCATTACATTCCCGCTCATTAACAAGAAATGAAATGACCAACAGGTGTCGAAAACAAAGTGGGCACACTCATTCATTCTGTCATCATAGTGCATTTCATTGGACTTTGAGAGTTTCAGTAACGTGTATGCTTCCCGTGAGCGTTTATCACCACCGCAGTGAGAACCCTTGAGAGTTCTAGGAGATTTTGTGCTGGTACAGGACGACCACTAAGACTTCTTTCAACTATGTTCCACATATGATCGATGGGGTTCAGGTCGGAACGTACCGCTGGCCATTCCAGTACTTCGATGTTCAGGCTTCGCAAGACACGCCTGGTGACACCCGCCACATGGGCACTTTTATAATCACGCATGTGAAGGAATTCAGGGTCAGCACCGTAAGCGGCAGTCACCACATGATCTAGCGGTACGGCAACGGTGGACAACGGCAAGATCCGTAAGACTGTCAACAATGATGCCTCTCCACGCCACCAAAGGACCTCGACCGAATGGGTCGGATTCCTGGACAACATATGCCAGGTATCACTCATCACAGCGTCTCCACACACGAACACGGCCATCACCCTGCGTCAGAGGAAAGCTGAAGTCGTCTGTCAATAACACGTTTCGCCAGTGACGAAGAACAGAAGGCGAGCTGCGAAACGTTGTCGTGTCCGTGGGGTACTTGAACAGTACGTCTGGGTCATAAAGTCCTTTCTCGTAACCTGTTCCCTACAATCTGATCGCACACAGCGGCTCCAGTGGCTTTCTAAAATCGTCTTGCAATCCTGTGGCAGTAGTCATGCGACGCCGCAACACGTGGATGGTCACATATCGATCTTCACGTGGGACTGTCCAACTCGCCTTGTCTACAGACCTGTCTCCCTGTAGCGCGTCCACAACCTACGGATGACAGACGGAGATACATTGTCACCTGGAGCGACACGACTGAGAATCCATCCCTCTCGGATCGAACAGACTGCCCTTAAAACTTGCACTGCATTAAGATGCCGTACTGCATGTGCTTGATTGAATACGACGTCCATAAACGACAAGTGCCATCTATGTACCTCAATGGAAAACACTGAGACGCCAGTACTCACTTCGTTCTGAGGGCCATCTGATACTGTAAAGCACAACACAGCCGATAGATAGCGAATTGCTTCAGCTGTTGCATACATTGAAACCGAAGATCTCAAGCTATGCACTAATACCACAGGTATCGGCTGTTTCCATAATTATCTTGAGCAGTGCACTTTATATTTGAGTAATAATATTGTAATCTATAACATGCCATTGTCCATAAAAAAAATTTAGTAGTATAAAGGGCAGTCAAATGATAACGACACAGATAAAACAAACAGTAGTGTTCATTACTTCAAACGTAATCGCCATATTTATTAATACATTTATCCCACTGTGAGACAAGATGGTCAGTGACTTTATGCAAAATGTTTGAGGTTGCCTACTGAACAACGATTGCGCGCAGGAGAGCACCTCTTCGTCCGAAGCAAGTCGACGGCTACGAATGTCTTTCTTCAGGGCTCCGAACGACTAAAAATATGGAAATCGCATGGGCAGAGATCGGGACTGTACGGAAGAAGAGTAGGGCTTCCCAGCAGCGTAGTCGAAACAACCTTGGCAACATGTGGGCCCACGAGGACGAGAGGCTGACAGAACCTGTAACAAAATTTAAATGTTTTTTAATCCAATGACTGACAGCATTTACTCACGGCTAAGTATCAGAGAGTATGAATTATGTTATAAACGCATACGTAGCAATGTAAACTGTTTTCGTACCTACCGCCTGTGACAAAGATCTTAAGAACTAAGCAGTTAAGTCTTTCAGTGATATTTCTCTTCTGTTCCCAGCACAGCTACTGTCGGTAATAACTTCATTTACATCATCCTGATGAATCTTAACAGAACCCACGGGTGTTGCAAAAACTGTGTATTTCTTTTCCAAGCTAAAAATAATTTTTTTAAATACTTACATTCTGCAATGGGTCAAAAACGGTCTTCTGTTCCCAGCATAGCTGCTGTGAGTAATAACTTTATTTATATTATCCTGATGAATCTTAACAGAACTCACGGCTGTTGCAAAAACTGTGTATTTCTTTTCCAAGCTAAAAAAATTTTTTTTAATACTTACATTCTGCAATGGGTCAGAAACGGTTACCGGTTTCGAAGTACTGTCAACGGAAGGAAGGTGGTGCGAGTGGCCACAGGCTTGTTTGACTGGTGAGAGAGTGTAACAGAACTGCAGGAAAATTTTTAACTGGCAGATTTCGAAGCAATACGTCTTTCATCTCTCATGAAAGTGCTCGGAAAGCTCCAAGACTCGTATTTCAGCATAGAGACCACTAATGTTCTTCAGCTCCCTTCCTATCCATCCCGTAGAGATCGTGCAGATAAAATTATGAATGTAATAGCTCGCACAGAGGTGCAGGGTTGCACCCCTCTACCATTCTCCACACTTACAAATCCTTAATCCGTCCCATCCTCTGTTATGCCAGTCCCACCTGGATATCCGCCCCCCCCCCCCAAATTCTATAAGTCCCTCCAGATCCTCGAGCACCATGCACTCCGCCTTGCTTTCCATATACGCCTCCCGTCCCTCACGCGGATCCTCTATGACCTCATTCCTGTCCTCCATCTGCACCTATTCCTCGAACATATCCGCATACTCTACACCTCCTGCCGCCTTGATCCCCCTCACCCCATGGTTGCTCCTCTCCTCTTCGACTCCAGCCCTCTGCCACGCCTTCACTATTGTGTGCCCCCTACCCTCCATCTCTACACCCTTCATCTCCTTTCCCAAGGTGGCTTCCGTCAACTCCCCCTCCCGGATGATGCCCTCTCTCCCTCCATTTATCCCTCCTATCAACTCTGATCCTCACCCCCCCTCCTTTCCTCTGTCCTTTCCCCGGGCTCCCTCTTCCTCCCTTTCCATCCTATTTTCTCTCCGCCTATCCTCTCTCTGCCTCCCTTCTGCCCCCCTCCCCCATGAATCCTTTTGTATTCCCCTCCTCTGCCTTTTCCCACTCCCTGTCCCGTCTTCCCAGCCCCCCTCTTATGGGTCCTCATCCTCCATTGGCTCCTTTCCCCCCTCCCCCCACCTCGTTTTTCCTGTCCTTCCTCCCCCCCCCCCCTTTTCTTTCCCATCATCTGTTCAGGTTACACCCGTCTGCTCTCGGCTGTGGTATGTCATATTTGTGCCAACTTTTTAGTGTAATGTTCAAGTGACTGTTCAGTGTTGTTCGTCTTTCCAAAGTGTTGTGAACAGAAATCATGCTGTCGCTGGGTGTAAATTTTGTATCTCTTGCGAACAGAAATCAGACTGTCGCCGTGTTTTTTAATTGTCTGTCTATTATTTTACCTGTCTGCTTCATATGTATTTTATTAGCATCATCAGCCCTATGTTTCATGTTTTAAGTTCCACGATTTTCCGTCATTTTACCATTTAAGTCGCCGATTTTATCGCCTGCTTTTATTATTTATTATCTTCATCTTTTTCAAACAAATTCTGTAGGCTGCAGAGCGGCATACTAAGCTGCTGCCAACCCAACATCGAAACTCAATAAAGAAAAAAAAAACAGAGGCACAGAAGCATTCATTTTTTCCCACACTCCACCCGCGAATGGAAGACTTTAACATATGGTGCGGTAAAACATATCCTCTATCGTGCAATTTACAGCGAGTTGCAGGCTGTAAACGAGGAAGTGGATGTATAGTTTACGTAGGTAGTTCCTGTGAGTTAGTATGGGTAGAGGCAATTCTTGGCAACCGGAATAAAATATTAATTGGATCCTGTTACCGACCTCCCAACTCAGATGACACAATCGTTGATACGTTCAAAGAAAACTTGAGTCTAATTTCAAACACGCACCTGGCTCAAACAATTATAGTTGGTGGTGACGTCAACTTACCCTCGATATTTTGGCGAAAATACATGTTTAAATCCGGAGGTACGTATGAAACATCATCTGAAATTGTGCTAAACGCATTCTCTGAAAATTATTTCGAGCAGTTAGTTCACGAGCCCAGACGAATACTAAACGGCTGCGAAAACAAACTTGATCTCTTACCAACAAATAATCCTGAGCTAATAACGAGCATAAAATGGATACAGGGATTAGTGAATACGGGGTTATCGTAGCGAGACTGAATATTGTAACTCCCAAATCCTCCAAAAATAAACGAAAAATATATCTATTCATAAAAGCAGATAGAAATTCGCTTGACGCCTACCTGAGAGACAATCTCCACTCCTTCCACATTAATAATGTACCGTTAAGTGTTGGCCAGATGTGGCTTACAATCAAAGAAATAGTATCGACAGCCATTGATATATTTACACCAAATAAATTAACAAACGACGGAATTGAGCCGCCTTGGTACGCAAAACGGGTCAGGACACTGTAGCAGAAAGAGTGAAAAAAGCATGCCAATTTCAAACGAATGCAAAATCTCCAAGATTGGAGATCTCTTACAAAAGCTCGAAATTTAGCGCGGGCTTCAGTGCGACGTGCTTATAACAGTTTCCACAACGAAACTTTGTCTCGAAAAAAAATGGCTCTGCACACTATTGGACTTAACATCTGAGGTCATCAGTCCCCTAGAACTTAGAACTACTTAAACCTAACTAATCTAAGGACATCACACACATCCATGCCCGAGGTAGGATTCGAACCCGCGACCTTAGCGGTCGCGCGGTTCCAGACTGAAGCGCCTAGAACCGCTCGGCCACACCGGCCGGCCTATGTCTCGAAACCTGGCAGAAAATCAAAAGACATTCTGGTCGTATGCAAAGTATGCTAGCGGCAAGACAATGTCAGTGCCTTCTCTGTGCGATAGCAATGGAAATACTGTCGACGACAGTGCTGCTAAAGCACAGTTACTAAACACAGCCTTCCCGTACTCCTTCAAAGACGACGAAGTAAATATTCCAAAATTAGAATCAAGGACAGTTACCAACCTAAAAATAGATATCCTTGGAGTAATGAAGCAGCTTGAATGACTTAATAAAAGCAAGGCCTCCCGCCCAGACTGTATGCCAATTACGTTCCTTTCAGAGTATACTGATGCAATAGCTCCATACTTCACAAACTTGTAGAACTACTCGATCGATGAAAGATCCGTACCTAAAGACTGGAAAGTTACACAGGTCACAGTAATATCCAAGAAAGGCAGTAGGAGTAATCCACAAAATTACCGGCCCATATCATTTACGTCGATATGCAGCAGGATTTCGGAACATATGTTGTGTTCGAACATTGTAAGTTACCTCGAAGATAACAGTCTACTGACACACAGTCAACATGAATTTAGAAAACACCGTTTCTGTGAAACACAACTAACTCTTTACTCGCTTGAAGTACTAAGTGCTATCGGCAAGGGATTTCAAATTGAGCCCGTATATCTAGATTTCCAGGACGTTTTTGACACTGTAACTCACAAGCGGCTTGTAGTCAAATTGTGTGCTTACGGAATATCGTCTCAGTTATGTGACAGGATTCGTGATTTCCTGTTAGAAAATTCGCAGTTCGTAGTAACTGATGCAGAATCATTGTGTAAAACAAAAGTGATCTCTGGCGTTCCCCAAGGTAGTATTATAGGCCCTCTTCTATTCCTTATCTATATAAACGATTTAGGAGACAGTCTGAACAGCCGTCCTAGGTTGTTTGCAGATGATGCTGTCGTTTATCATCTTGCAAAGTCATCAGAAGATCAAAACAAATTGCAAAACGATTTAGAGAAGACGTCGGTATGGTGCGAAAATTGGCAATTGACCCTAATTAATGAAATATATGAGTTCATTCACATGAATGCTAAAAAGAATCCGTTGAACTTCGGTTACACGAAAAATCAGTCAAATCTAAAGGACTTGAATTCAGCTAAACACCTAGGAATTACGATTACCATCAACTTAAATTGGAAAGAATATACAGAAAATGTTGTGGAGAAAGTGAACCAAAGACTGCGTTTTATTCGCGGAACACTTACAAGATGTAACAGATCTACTAAAGAGAATGCTCCTACATGCATTCCTCTTTCGGGGTGCTGCTGCGCTGTGGATCATTACCAGATCGTATTAACAGAGTAAATCGAGAAAATTCAAAGAAGAGTATTGTACTATCGAAAAATAAGGGAGAGGGAGTGTCATTGACACGATACAGGATTTGAGGTGGACATTAAAACAAAGGCGTTTCTCATTGCGGCGGAATCTTATCGCGAGATTTCAGTTACCAACTTTCTCCTCCGAATGCGAAAATATTTTGTTGACGCCGACCTACATATGGAGAAACGATCATCATAAAGATAAGGGAAACCAGAGTTTTCTCCTCGCGCTGTTCGAGAGTGAAGTAATAGGGAATTATTGTTAACGTGGTTCGATGAACACTCTGCCAGGCACTTACGTATGAGCTGCGGAGTATCCTTGTAGATGTAGATGTAGAAAATAAAACAGCACGAAATACTTACTTTTCAAAACGATGGATCATTTTGGACATGCGAGAAAAAGCTCCTTTTATTAAGTAATTTTGGGTCACGAAGCAAATGCATTCCATTAACAATTTACATTTTCGTATGAATACTTTCCTTACGTACTTCTTTGAAATTATCTATTCATTCTTGCTTTGTCTTGGAGTACACTGTTAGATACTATTTCACTTTTTGTGATATTATTCAGAGTCTAATTATTTTTTTCCGTTTTTATTCTGGAAGTAAGAAGTCATATAAACATTCTCATATGAAACAGTTTTGGTTTGCGCTTAATTAAAATACACCTTCTGTAATGTTCAGTATTTGTCATGTGCAATGATGTAGGGACGAATAGCTGTTTCCTGTATGATTAAATTGGAGAATCTTGTTAAGATTGTACTTTACTTCATCAACATATTTAAAATGATATAGACTATTTTATTTACTTATTTCCCTTTCTGACTCAAGCGGGAAGAGAGTGGTGTGATACAATGCGTGTAATATAATGGAGTAATATAGTGTGTGTGTGTGTGTGTGTGTGTGTGTGTGTGAGGTGGGATGGGGGCGACTGCCTGTGAAGGACGACATGTGGGTGACGCTTTGTTGAGTTGACAATGAGGAGAGAAAACGGGTCCTACTCTATTTACTTTTCTCGGGGCCACCATGACTGTACTTACGCCCCCGCAGCACTGCCGCAACATATAGTAAATTGCTTCCTATTCAAAGGTGTCACCTCACGTCTTTGTGTCGAAAGTCAGTTCTTCTGAATTAAGGCACAAGTAAATACTGTAAATTTCCTGTAACATTCCTTGGAACTCGATCACATAAACTGTTAAAAGCCAGGATAAAAGACCAGCGGGTTTTAAAAAGGCTAGTAGTAGTCTGACTCCCTAGTCTCAGATGGAAAGGGAGTAGGGAATACGCAAGTCTTCGAGGTAAGTACACAAATGTTTGAAACTGTGAGGCTTTAATCGTGCTAACAAATGGCAAATTAAGTTAATAACTCTGAAGGAACATGATAAATGTCGTTATTAAGACGAAATAGCCAATAATCAAAATAATACTTCATATTATTTCTTACGATCTTGTTGAGTTTAAATTTACTCCTTTATTCATTTATTTATTTTACTAAACTTAACAACTAGAGAAGCATAAGACCATTTGGGTTTAACAGACATTAAATAGCAAACAGAGAATTACGAGGTATTTTGATGGTAGCTCATATTTATGGAAGTTGTTTGTACCCCTGCTTTTCTAGTCGCCTTGTGAGATTAGAAAAATCTCGTAGATCTTAAATTTGGTTGATCAGGGTGGAGGGAGGGGGGGGGGGGGGTATTTGAACTCCCTTCCTCCCAAATGCGAGACCAACATCGTCACCTGTGTTATGTTTTTGTCACCATATCACCTCGCAAAGATTAGGTATCTGCAACTCCGTCCTCATAAGGCTTGGGACCTGCGCTTTTGTTATGATAATAATTCGTCACCGCTCAACATTCAAAGGCAAAGTGTACTAGAACACTTATACAGGTCGTGTAAAACATGTCATTCAGGTTCACCCAATAATTTGTTCTTAGACAATATCTTAAAAATGGGTTAAGTGTCGGAATACTTTCTGTCGCCGACCGAAGTGGCCGAGCGGTTCTAGGCTCTACAGTCTGAAACCGCGCGACCGCTACGGTCGCAGGTTCGAATCCTGTCTCTGGCATGGATGTGTGTGATGTCCTTAGGTTAGTTAGGTTTAATAGTTCTAAGTTCTAGGGGACTGATGACCTCAGAAGTTAAGTCCCATAGTGCTCAGAGCCATTTGAACCAACTTTCTGTTACTCTGTCAATGTTTTTTACACTCGCTGTGCTCCTTACCCATGTCGAGTGACCTTATCTCCGTGAACGAAGTCGCAACCGACACAGAAGCAGCCCGTTTAATACGAGTGAATACTTGAACGAGACACCATCCTCCATGTACCGCGCAAAAGCTTGCGGGCTATGAAAGTAGATGTGATATCCTAGTGGATATGAAATGACAATATGCAAATTGTTATTACTTTTGTTTCATGAAATTACTTTGAAACTCTATAACAGGCGTGGTAATAGTAAGAGATATCGTTCCTTGGAATTATGTTCTGAATTTCTAGAACTGCCTTTGTTATATTTTTCGTGTGTGTATTATTGCTCGTGTTACTTAGCAAGCACGCTGTTGCATCAGTAATTTCAACCCAGAGTGGCAGTTGCACAAACAACCGCCGACAGCGCACGTCTCGTCCTCACTGTACAGTCGCTGTATCAGACAGCAAGTAAACTCCCTTGCGTCATTAGCTGTGAGTTCTTCGGCGCGTTTGGCTGGCGACATTTTCCTCTACCGCACTTGACAGTCGGAGCGAAATGCTACAGTAACAGTCTCGTAGCCACATTATGGAAAAGTGTTGTGTTTCTAGACGGCCTCTAAATTTTGAAAAAGATTTCTCGGATTACGTAGGAGTTCTCTCTGTCGTACTAAGGAGAAGTTCTCCAGAAATGTATGATGGGTAGTGAATTAGAAACGTTCCCGATCTTCGATTTTTTGAAGAGTAAATCCTGGCATAGACATCGCAATGACAGTCCTGACTTTGGAAGACGCCAACTGGAAGCATTCAGACGACGACTTAGCTCTGGGGCTCTGACGAAAATTGACTACTGCGTGTGTCCACATGGCGGGCTATACATTCCTACACTTCTCGAGCTGCACAAGCAAGGTGGGTCCGACTTCGTTAATATATAGATAATTTCAAACATAAAATCGCGCGTCCAGACTCCTAACAAAGTCTTAATTGCAAGTCTTACATGAAACATGAGAAGGGAGCAAAAGCAAAGTTCCGTGCATGTCCCCCCCCCCCCCCCTCCTTTTGACTATGTACGATACCGTTGTTAAACTCCTGAGGCTTGTTTTCTATTTCACTGAGAACTTTCTTTGCTAATTTTTGCACGTTTAGTATTTTAGCTCTAGAGCAACGTGTTAGGTGATGGGAATGATATGCCTTTCTCGTAGACATCTTTATTGCTAGTCACAATATTTACTAACGTATCTTTTATTGATTGGTGTACTCCCTATGGAGTCAGGACGTTGTTACACAAGACCATTAAAATAAATTATTATAAAAACATGAATACGTAGTGGCAGTTCGTAACAAGGTATCGGGGAAAAGTACGTATTGTTTTAGCTGGGGTTGGGGTAGTTAAGTATACCGGTAGTGTAAATACGATCAGTTTGTCCTAAAGTGATCTTGCGATAATGCTCTAGTTGTTTGGTGTCCTCCAGAAAAAGATTAACTATTAGATATTTGTGGACTGACAGACATCGCAGTGAGAGAATACGTTCCTCAGGCTTTTAATTTTCAGCTTTCTACATTTGTTTTCATATTTTTTACTGGATGGTTCTTTCTAGGTGGCAGCTGACTATTCCTTCCTTAGGCCAATACAGCCTGATTTAGTACCGATACTGAATTCGGCGTTGAATCCAAAAACATTGGATTCATTCCTCTGTGAAAGTGTAGTTAACCTGTTGTAACTGTATGGGTTCCGCTGGCTGCGTCAGCTTCATAAAGTCATTCACTGTGTGTATAGTCGTTTTGGCTACGTTCTGGTAGCCCTCCCCAGCGAGTATACGCCCTGAGGAAGGCCGCACAGAATGGTCAAAACGTTATTTTTTATAATGAAGTGCCATTACGTACAAAATTATACTGATGAAATGAACATAACTTTCTCAAATAACACCACTGTGACACAGGTCTACAGGAATGTAATTTATATATTTGTTTCCAAGCTCTTATTTCTAATTTAATATCTTCAGCTCAAGGTTTTTCGTCTTTATATACATATGCAAGTGTAATCACTTTTTGTACTCGTGACAGCAATGGCTATAGTGTTTCTACAAATGGTTTAGTAACTGGATAGTCCACGCATAGCACATTTAAGGACATTGTCTGTTCGTAATAGCCTACTTCCCCACACTGAATTCAGTAGTACGAAATCTAGCGCCAAATAACCTGTCAATAAAACGGCGAAGCCAGATGCCGAACATACTGATAGCGTTGGGCGTAGCTTTGTGTGTATCGTAAATAAGATAAGCAGATGTTGATAAACGTATGTTTTGCAGTTCGAGAGCGCCGACGGAGCCGTTCAAATTCCACTACAGGAAGGAGCAGGACGCCTTCCAGCGTATCCAGTGGTCGTACCACCCCATCCCCAGGTCCCAGGTTGGTTGAAACCAAAGTTGGAAATTATTACAGTTGTACTGAACTAAGTGTGCACGTCTCTACTGTAGCAAAAATGATCATTATACATGTCCATAACTATCCTAATGGTTCTGTCCCATTAATGCAAAATGCTGTTAGGTCTAGACCAACAAAGATTCTTCAAAATTTTGACACTGCCAGTGGGTTTTTATGTCTAAAGATATCTAAAACTACAAATTACTTGCTCAGCAACAAAAACTTTTAAAACACTTACTAAACGCACAAACGTAAGTTATCATTTATCCAGAGCCAGATCAAGAATGTTTTTCCACTCAGACAACTTATTAACATTAATTATAAACAGACTGTGTACACATATTGCACTTGGGGGCCCCTGGCACCAATTTCAACATGGCGCCACAATAAGCCTTCACTAAGTGTAGTATGTCTTGTACAAACATCACATAGTTGTGTAACCTCTGGTACCTCTTCAAGCTCGACACCCCAACAGTGGCTTGTCACCTGGCCGTGCATTTGTCAGCCACCTGATATCCAATGCTGGATGAAGGCTGTCTCCCAACTTCTCTCATGATAATCAGCCTTATACATTCAAGTTGCTCCTTCATATTTTCTGATGTAATCTACTCATCTTGCATTCGGTTGTCACCATGGTCTTCTTGTATCTCATGAAATACAGCAAAGAATAGCTATGTCCATGTAATCTTATTTATAATGAGTCCCACTCCCCTTCATTTTATTTTTGATAGTCATAATCAAATCTTCTGCAGCAGTCTTTATCCTCAGTCATTTGTTCTCCTTTCTCCCTTGGTAATTTCCATTGTGCATTTCATCATTTGTCACTTATCTACCCCTAGTTTTTGAATGGATTTCACATTCAAAGTGCATTTCCCACTGTCATAAACTGTCGTAATGGTGATACTCCCCCCCCCCCCTCTCTCTCTCTCTCTCTCTCTCTCTCTCTCTCTCTCTCTCTGACAATTGGGAGCATCATTCTGAAAACTGTTATATTTGACAGAAAAGTTCAAGGACATTCTGTTTACACTTCTGTTTGTTTCTTTTGCAGGGCATTCAGGCATTGCCTTAAACTGTCCCAAATACAAAATCCTGCCTGGTTGTATGGTGTCATTGTTGCAGTTTTGTAGTTTGTACTTGGTGTGTTAATTGTCCATTATAACAATATTATGGCAGTTTTTAGATCTATTTGCAGACATTCAGTAATCATTTCTTCCTTTCATTGCATAAGTTCATCCACACAAGGGTCAAGAGCACTAAATTATTGGGAGGGGGGTGGGGGGAGAGGAGGGGCAGACAACTCAGTAGATACGGTATACATCATAAACTGGCCTACAATATAGATTCTGTATTTACTCATTGTTGTCAATGGAAGCAATGGCTCAGCTTCTCACATATTGTTAATGACAATGTAAATCATTGAATTAGCTATTACAATGAAATTGTGGAATATTTTGAAATGCTAATAGTATTAAGTTCTTTCCAGATATAAAACCTTCATTCATGCCAAATTTTGGCTCAGCCATTTGAGTAAAACAGTAACAAAGATCTCTAAATATTTATCACCAATTTAAGAAATTGAAAATGATCTGCCAGACAACACAATGTATTTACTAGTTTTAAGTACAGACCTAGGCTTTTAAAACATGGAAAATATTGGAAACTTATTACTTTGCCAGAATACCCTCCAAAACTTCACACTACACTGCATAATTCTCTTTTACTGAGTAATGCAGGCAAATCCCCAATGTATCAACTGCTAGTTTATTATAAACCTTTTTGTGCTGAAGAACCGAGGAGGAACATGTATAGAACGTAATAGGCTATATGCTATATTTAGATCAGTTTAAAAAATCAATTGATAAATTCCTATAAACCAAGTGTTCTACTACATTGTAGTGAAATTGAATACATGGTATAATAAATATTTACTTACCATCATTCCTTTGCCTTTTAAAAAGACAATATTCAAGAACTGGCTTGAACTCTCTTCACAGCAATTTCTCTTGGCATATGCACTGACTATAACTTTATTACTATACTGACACAGGACACGGCATTAGATTGTTAGACATCCAAGCAGATTTGTGCTTATCTACCCCTCTCCATCAACCATAGTTGCCAACATAATTATTAAAACTTGGACTATTTTCTTTAGTTACTAATCTAAAGGGATTTGATTTACTACGGCATTAGTAAATCCTGCAAACCCTTACTTCTTACTTCATAAGAGCTTTTAGTATGTGTAAGCTTAACCATAAGCTTGGATATATTCATTCAACGGTATCTTTTTCAACAAATACTCAAAAGGTTGAAAGTGCTTCACACATGCTGCCCCCTTTGCAGTGATGCCCATGGTCTATATTACAGGTGAAAAAGACATTGACACTAGGGAACCAAAGACAGTTCAAATATGTTGCAGGAACAAGTATTCTTTCTTCATTTTTCAGGTTAAATCTACAACAGCTAGCAATAGTTTTTGTGATATAAGATCTCCTTGCCCTACACTTAAAGTTCTGACTTTCCCAATGTCTTGATCAAGACTAATGACAGCTGTAAAATTGGTATATTAATGTAAGTTGAATCGAAGCCTTATTTCTCAAGTGCTGTTACCAAACGTTTTGTTGAAATAGTCAACTGCTTTTAGAATAAAAATCTCTCAGTGTACATGTCACGTCAATTCAGGATAAAACTCCAAGCTTTCGACTACTACCTCCATGGTCGTCGTAAGTTTTAGCCCTGATGACGACCATGGAGGTAGTGATTGAAAGCTTGGAGTTTTATCCTGAATTGACGCAGCATTTACACCAAGAGATTTTTATACTAGTCAACTGCTTCACCAAAATCTATTAATTTCAGAGTAATTGTTATTTTAAACTCAATGATTTCCTCTAAAATTGCATTCACACCTGCTTCTGTGTGTGAAATTGCACCAATAGTCTTCCACAATAAATAAATGTAGCAAAACTAGATGAACTGTTTTATAGATACATAAAAAAGGTTATTGCTGTGACAGTTCTGTTAAAGGACTACTTTTTCAACAATCTCTGTAAACTAAAGTACTTCCATAGGATGAAACAGTTCATTTATGTAACTATAATGAAGTACTGTAGTGTACAGAGCTACTACAGTTTAATATTAAAAAACATTGACATTACTTACTGGTATGCGTGAGGTGGAGGAGAGCGGGGCAGATTAGTGTCAGATGGTTCAATCCTTGGTTGTTCGTATGATTGTAGTTTTGCCTTGTTCAGGAATGTGTCATAAAATTGGAACACATGGCACTAAAAAAGCTACCAACTCTGTCACCCGCCATGGCTTCACCATACTGACATATTGCATACCAGTGTCACATGGTCTGAACATGATGTAAGAGAGAAATAAGAAGGAAATGACTATGAGAACAGAAACCAGATAATTTTGATTACTATTAAGATCTATATGCTGAAATGTCAGACATCACAGCACCAAACATTTGTACTAAAATATACTGATTTCATTAAAACTTGACTTTGATTGCTGATTTGATATTTACCAACCCATATTTTACTTATTTTCCCCAAAAACTTCTAGAAAATTTGTAATCTGAGGTCAGTATAATAATAAACAAAGGCTCAACTGTGACGCATACAAGGTACATTCAAGTTCTAAGGCCTCCGATTTTTTTCTCCGGACTGGAAAGAGATAGAAACATGTGCATTGTTTTAAAATGAGGCCACGTTCATTGTCAATACGTCCCAGAGATGGCAGCACCGTACGACAGATGGAATTTTACTGCCAGTGGCGAGAATGAGAACTGTTTTAAATACTTAAAATTGCGACGTTTTACTTACTTGAACAGCGTGCAATCATTAGTTTTCTGAATTTGCGTGGTGTGAAACCAATTGAAATTCATCGACAGTTGATGGAGACATGTGGTGATGGAGTTATGGATGTGTCGAAAGTGCGTTCGTGGGTGCGACAGTTTAATGAAGGCAGAACATCGTGCGACAACAAACCGAAACAACCTCGGGCTCGCACAAGCCAGTCTGAAGACATGATCGAGAAAGTGAAGAGAATTGTTTTGGGGGATCGCCGAATGACTGTTGAACAGATCGCCTCCAGAGTTGGCATTTCTGTGGGTTCTGTGCACACAATCCTGTATGACGACCTGAAAACGCGAAAAGTGTCATCTAGGTGGGTGCCACGAATGCTGACAGACGACCACATGGCTGCCCGTGTGGCATGTTGCCAAGCAATGTTGACGCGCAATGATAGCATGAATGGGACTTTCTTTTTGTCGGTTGTGACAATGGATGAGACGTGGATGCCATTTTTCAATCCATTTTGTTTATAGGCCTAATTCTCGTAACGTTTTTGGAGAATCAAAGTTAAAGTGTCTCATTTAATTGTCCTTTTTTTCATTCCATCGAGTGAAATATAAAATAAATAGCGTATACCTTCATTTTTTTAATACAGATATCAGAAAAAACAGCGGAATTTTAAATCAGAAACTTGCTTATATACATTTGTGAATAGGCTTAATTCTAGTAACGTCTTTTTTGATTTTCGGTAATTTAATTGATTTATTCTAGCTAAAGTATTATTTTTGCCATAAGTGAGAAGTGCCTGACTTGCCGTAGAATTGTTAATTCCGGTTTTTGGTTGGTTGGTTGGTTGGTTGGTTGGTTGGTTGGGGAAGGAGACCAGACAGCGTGGTCATCGGTCTCATCGGATTAGGGAAGGATGACGAAGGAAGTCGGCCGTGCCCTTTTAGAGGAACCATCCCAGCATTTGCCTGGAGTGATTTAGGGAAATCACGGAAAACCTAAATCAGGATGGCCGGACCCGGGATTGAACCGTCGTCCTCCCGAATGCGAGTCCAGTGTCTACCCACTGCGCCACTTCACTCGGTCTGTTAATTCCGGGATTTGGTGTGATGGATGCAGTAGTTTTTTTCACTGGGGGGACTGCAGTGGCGTGGGAGTCGGAAAAGTGGATCAGGCTCATCAGTGGTTATGTAGGATTTGCAGCAGAGATAGGAAAATAGTGGAACAGGAGGGAAAAATTGCTGCCCTTCAGGCTGAGCTAGATCAGGCTAGGGAAGATCTGGACAGGTTAAGGAGGGAGAAGGGCAAAGAGAGGTGGGAAGTGGCAACAGGTAGCAGAAGGAACAGGCCTAGAACTAAGTCTGACAGTTTTGTGGTGAATGTCAAAAATAAGTTTGACCTGTTGCTTCAGTTAGAAGCTGATGAGCCTCAAGCAGAGGTAGGTGTAGACAGAACACAACAAACTTTCAATAGGAAATTGAAAAAGAATGTAGGAAAGCCATCGAAAAGGAAGAAAGTTTTGTTGTTAGGCAGTTCTCATGCCAGAGGTGTAGGCCAACTTCTGCAGGAGGAATTAGGACCAGAATACCAGGTCACAAATTTTTTCAAACCAAGTGCTAGTCTGGATCAGGTGGCAGAGGATTTAGGTTCACTCTGTAAAGGATTTACCAGGGAAGACACCATGGTTATTGTGGGGGGGCCAGGGAACAGCATCGACAGAGATCCTGGGTACAGTATAGTGTGTGATCTGGTAAAGATTGCGTCAGCATCGAGTCACACCAATGTTGAATTTGTATCTGTCCTGAGACGCCATGACCGGCCTCATTTGAACTCTTCTGTTGGGAGAGTTAATTTGGAGTTGGAACGGCTGCTTGGGTCGGGTGCGGGGGCTCATATTGGTGTGGTTCCTGTTGATTCTCTCAGTAGGTGGGACTATACCAGGCACGGCCTACATCTCAACAGGAAAGGGAAGGGGGAAACTGTCTGGGGTAATAGCAGGAAATTTAAAAGGGGGAGGCACTGCCATGAATGGTAAAATACCAGTGGTTACAGGTGTTGGAGCAGCACCTTTTTTAGGATAGGTAAGACACAAAGATGTCAAGTTCTACGAGAGGTCAGGATTGAAACAAATCTTAATTTCAGGAAAGAAATTAAACAGCACAATTCTAGCACATTGGATCACCAATCACAGCTGTCAATTATAAATTTTCACCAATCACCAGAAATTGTATCTCCACCAAGTTGTATCTCAGTCCTAGGTAATTGCATTGATGAATTAGTCACCCAACCTAGTTGACATAATCTGCCTCTATGAACACCATGTGACCACTGGTATAGCAACTAGGCCTAAGCACAATGAGAAACTCAGACAGGAAAGTACTGCAAATGTTAGAATAAGGAAAGGTTCTCATAAAAGTATAATTAAAAATAATGTAAGTATATTTCATCAAAATATTGGGAGTTTAAAGAATAAAATAGATGAGCTTCTGGTTTGTTTAGAAGATTTACAAGCTGAGGATGAAATAGATATACTATGCCTGTCTGAGCAGCACATTGTTACTGATATGGATAAGGTAAATGTAAGTGGATATAAGCTCTCTGCACATGTAATGAGAGAAAATATGGAGAAAGGAGGAGTTGCCATATATGTCAAGTTATCATTGTGCAAAAAGTATAGAAACAAAAAAGTTTTGTGTAGAGAAACATGTAGAAGCATGTGCCTGTGAGCTTAAATTAAATAAAGGCACATTTATAATTGTAACTGTATATAGGTCCCCATCAGGAAATTTTCTTCTATTTCTGAAAAATTTGGACTCCTTGTTGTGCTATCTGTCAGACAGGGGAAGCAAATTATTACTTGTGGGGACTTCAATGTAGATTCTCTGAAAGAGGATAATAGGAAAAATGACCTTGAAGTATTACTCGGTTCTTTCAATTTGACACCCATTATTGATTTTCCTACTCGGGTGGTAAAGGATAGCAGCTCACTGATAGATAACTTCTTTATAGACCAAGATAAGTTTAACCAGATAAATGCTCAGCCTGTTGAGAATGGTCTTTCTGATCATGGTGCACAGCTATTTACAATATATGACATAGCTCCATTCAGCAATACTAAACAGTCCTCCAAAGTAGTACATTCAGTCAAGGATTTAACAATTGCAAATTTCAGGGAAAGCCTACAGCAGTTAGACTGGGATGAGGTGTACCGTGAACCTGATGCCAATTTAAAATATAATTTATTTCCTGACATTTTTGTAAATGCATTTGAAAACTGCTTCCCCAAGAAAATAGTTACATATACTCGTAACAAACCATGTCTTACTAAGGGTATAAAAATATCTTGTAACCAGAAAAGGGAAATGTATCTGACAGCAAGAAAGAGTAGTGACCCAAAACTATCAAACATTATAAAAACTACTGTGTTAATAAGAAAAGTTATTAAAAAATCCAGAAGTATGTGTATCATGTCTGAAATCAGCAACTCTGATAATAAAATTAAAACAATTTGGAATATTATTAAAAGAGAAACAGGTCAACCAAGAGCACAGGAAGACAGTATTACCATCAAATTGAATGAAAACTTTACGAACAAAAAGTCAGAAGTTGAAAATATTTTTAATAATCATTTTCTAAATGCTGTGGATATAGTAGGATCCAGGTGTTCATTAGAAGATGCTAGGCTGTTAATGGAAGAGGCCATACCTATGCAATTTGATACAATTGAAATCTCGCCCACTTCTCCCTCTGAAATTACGAAAATAATAAACTTGCTTAAAAGCAAAATCTCAAATGGAATTGATGGCATTTCCAGCAAAATACTAAAAGCTTGTTCTCAACAGATAAGTAAGATTCTCAGCCACCTGTGTAATAGCTCTCTGGAACAGGGCATTTTCCCTGATAGCCTGAAATATGCTATTGTTATACCTTTGCATAAAAAGGGGGATAGAGCTGATGTCAACAATTACCGTCCAATCTCCCTTCTAACAGCTTTATCCAAAAATTTTGAGAAAGTAATGTATTCAAGAGTAGCTTCACATATCTGTAACAATGAAGTACTAACAAAATGTCAGTTTGGTTTCCAGAAAGGCATTTTCAACAGAAAATGCCATATATGCTTTCACCAATCAAATTTTGAATGATCTGAATAACTGAACACCACCCATTGGGATTTTTTGTGATCTCTCAAAGGCTTTTGATTGTGTAAATCATGAAATTCTGCTATACAAGCTAGCATGAGTGGGACAGTGCACAAATGGTTTAATTCGTACCTAACTGGAAGAGTGCAGAAAGTTGAAATAAGTAGTTCTCATAATATGCAAAGATTAGCACATACCTCAAACTGGGGAACTATCAAGAATGGGGTTCCACAAGGGTCAGTCTTGGGTCCTTTGTTGTTCTTAATATATATTAATGACTTGCCATTCTATATTCATGAAGAGGCAAAGTTAGTTCTCTTTGCTGATGATAAAAGTATAGTAATCACACCTGACAAACAAGAATTAACTGATGAAATTGTCAATACTGTCTTTCAGAAAATTACTAAGTGGTTTCTTGTAAACGGACTCACTGAATTTTGATAAGACACAGTACATACAGTTCCGTACAGTGAATGGTATGACGCCATTAATAAATATAGACCTTAATCAGAAGCATATAGCTAAGGTAGAATATTCCAAATTTTTAGGTGTGTCCATTGATGAGAGATTAAATTGGAAGAAACACATTGATCTGCTGAAACATTTGAGTTCAGCTACTTATGCAATAAGGGTCATTGCAAATTTTGGTGATGAACATCTTAGTAAATTAGCTTACTATGCCTATTTTCACTCGTTGCTTTCATATGGCATCATATTTTGGGGTAATTCATCACTGAGGAATAAAGTATTTATTGCACAAAAGCGTATAATCAGAATAATAGCTGGAGTCCACCCAAGATCATCCTGCAGACATTTATTTAAGGATCTAGGGATATTCACAGTAGCTTCTCAGTATATATACTCTCTTATGAAATTTGTTATTAACAACCAAACCCAATTCAAAAGTAATAGCAGTGTGCATAACTACAATACTAGGAGAAAAGATGATCTTCACTATTCAAGATTAAATCTGACTTTGGCACAGAAAGGGGTGAATTATACTGGCACTAAAGTCTTTGGTCACTTACCAAATAGTATCAAAAGTCTGACAGATAACCAACAAGTATTTAAGAAGAAATTCAAAGAATTTCTGAATGACAACTCCTTCTACTCCATAGAGGAATTTTTAGATGTAAATAAAAAAAAATTTGAAAAAAATAAGAAAATAAAAATAAAAAACACAAAAAAATGAAAAAGTTGTTATATTAACTTAAGTATGTTGTTAAATTAACTTAATTATGTCATGTATTGGAAAATTTGACTCGTTCCACATCATTACGAAATATCGTATTCATGATCCATGGAACTAGTATTAATCTAATCTAATCTAACCAGAAACAAAGCGCCAGTCAGCTCAATGGAAGCACACAGATTCACCGCCACCAAAAAAGTTTCGGGTAACCGCCAGTGCTGAAAAAATGATGGTGTCCATGTTCTGGGACAGCGAGGGCGTAATCCTTACCCCATTGCACTCCAAAGGGCACCACGGTAACAGGTGCATCCTATGAGAATGTTTTGAAGAACAAATTCCTTCCTGCACTGCAACAAAAATGTCCGGGAAGGGCTGCGCGTGTGCTGTTTCACAAGACAACGCACCCACACATCGAGCTAACATTACACAACAGTTTCTTCGTGATAACAAATTTGAAGTGATCCTCATGCTCCCTACTCACCTGACCGGGCTCCTAGTGACTTTTGGCTTTTTCCAACAATGAAAGACACTCTCCGTGGCCGCACATTCCCCAGCCGTGCTGCTATTGCCTCAGCGATTTTACAGTGGTCAAAACAGACTCCTAAAGAAGCCTTCGCAGGGTGATTACGTCGAGAAGTAACGCCAGTTTCATCAATTTCGGGTGAGTAGTTAGAAAAAAAAATCGGAGGCCTGAGAACTTGAATGCACCTCGTATTTTGTTTCCTGTAGCTTGACTTTTTGTTTTGGAAAATATCAGAAAAGACAATAGTGACAAATGAATAAATGTAAGAAAAATAGAATTTGGTGTATTGTATCATGATTGCCAAGACACATTATGGCATTGTCATTAATCAGAGATTAGAGTGAATGATAGGGCCTAGTCAGAGTGCAGTTATAGCTTAGTATTACAGAGGAGAAAATTTCTACAGTAGACAAATGTCCCAAAAGTAGTACTGAAGGCTAAATGTAATATTGGACTTGTCATTAGGATGTGACTGAAGAATGAAGTGACAGATATTAAGAAAGCCTGTCACTGTGCAGGGCATGAAGAAAGGAAAACTGTTATTGATAGTAGAAACACTTTGTTTTTGTAACAGTAAATATGGCACTACTTGAAGCTGTTTAATGAATGAATAGTCAAGCCTCCGTAAAAAAAAGCAAAGTGATAGATCATTGTTGGCAGAACTACTCCAGTATCCAGTTTCCCATCATTCTGATCAATGATTATATGGAAGATTGTTGAGGCAGGTAATCACTTACATTTAAGTTGTTAGCACCTCACATGAGTGAGAAATATTGCAGTGAAAAGGAAAGAGGGCCGATAGACTTGATGAATGTGGTAAGAGATGAAATGAAGCCATAGTAAGAAAAATCGGAAAAAACCATCTATGTAAGACAGGTCTAAATTTAACATTCAGATCAATGTTTTAGTAACTAATAAATGCAACAACTCACCAAACAGTATAGTTTTTGAGATGTCAAAAAACATATAACAAGACAGAAAACTTTGCTAGCTTGTAAGTGATTCCTACATCTTTAACAATCGCTGTACTAAGAGTTCAGTTATCTTGGGATGAAAAGATCTGGTTTTGTGAGGAACCACTTAATAAAGATACAGCTAAAAATTTACTAATTCCATGAAAACATTGCACTTTAAATATAGTACAAACTTAGAAAGTATTTCCTCTAAATTTTGACACTTTCTTTCAGCTTGCTCTCACCACTTAATGGAAGAACCATGTCTGATGATTCCCTTTCCCAGACTAGGATCAACAGTCCACCAAGATTGATGAGTCGGGTCCCACGAAAGTAAGTATTAATTTCTTATCTGTTACGAATATTTAACCTGAGCTGTTTAAAATAGTGGGCGGTTTGTACTGAAACTGTGACCTAGTAGCTAGCTTCTGAGCTGATGCAGGCCCATTGTCAGGTTGTGATTGTTTTATTGGCACTTTACACTATGTACCAAGTTGCTGGGATCTTAAAGCTAGTGAAAATATTTTGGAATTCTACAGAAAAATCAATTATTTCCATCAGTCCCAAGATACCAACAACTAGCTGCATTTGATACAAACTACAAAGTGCTAATAAAGACCAACCATGGCTCAGAGGTATTACCAAGCAAAATGTCCTGGGTCTTAGATTCATTCCAATCACTGCCTAGATTCTGAATAAAAATATTATAATGGTAGACAAAAAATGAGATGTCTTCATTACACAAATGGCTTTGTCAAACAGGATAGGGGAGTGGACAGAGGTTGGGGGGTAATAATGTTTATAGATCCTCCAACAATGAATTTCACAGCAAGAAGTGCAGTTGATGAGGAATGGAGATATCTAAAAGGGTACTCGCATAAATTGGATAGAGAAAGATAGGTACAAGAAGGGTAACTAAAAAGAAAACCCCATACAGCAGAGGAAATACTTTGATAGACAAGATATTTAGAAAAATTCTGGGAAAGAAAGGAATGTCTTTTAGGACTGAACTTAATAGTAAGTGCAAGATAGTTAAATTGAATTGGTTGATGGAAAATTGTAGAGAAACTGAAAGAGAAGTGCCTGTCAGAAATACAGACTCAGCATAATGGGAAGAGATTGTCAGTGAAAACAAAAGCAAGGGAATCAATGTTAGAGTGCAAATGAAATGTAGTCAAATACAGAGGAGAGCATGGAGAGGCAGGAGTAGCACACTAAGGGCCTCTAGCAGGGTGAGGAACTGTCTTATTGATGTGACAGAAAGTGAAGTGTGTGTCAATTTGGAAGATGTAGTATGGGATCTGGTATTAGTCAGTTTCATAGAACTTTGGATCACTTGCTTTCAAACAAGTGAGAAGAAAAACAAAATATTCCTGCAGCACCCAAATGACTACTTTCATTCATAGAATCTGAGATTAAATTAGACTTAGTTTTCATTCCACAGATGCAAAAATGAGATGATTCTTGAGGTTGTGGAACAAGTCAGAAAGTATAACATAAAAAACATAAAACATTTGGATATAATACTCACTTCCCTGATTGTTTTTGGGAGATTGTCAAAATATGTGAGTACATTACATTAAACTGGAACTCCTAATATTTACTAGATACATAAGATACATACCATTGAACTTCCAGACGACTATCTTCTGTCTAATCCAGAAGATAACAAATGCAGATAAGATAGAACATTCTGCAACCAGCTTAAGAGATTACACATCAGACATGCAGATACAAATGATATGCAGCAAAATGGAAAAGAAGATACATGATGTGCTCGGTTACAATAAGTTTGATTGTAGGAAAGGTAAATGTACTAGAGACAGTTTTGACATTGCACTTGATAACGGAAGCAAGACTTACGAGAAATCTGGACACTTCCATAAAATCTGCTAACCTTGATAAAGTGTTTGGCAATGTACAGTGGTGCAATGTTTTTGAAATCCAAAAGTATAGACAGATATGGGCAGTATACAATATGTGAAAGAACAGGAGCGGCAGAAATGAGGTTAGCACCAGGCTTACCACTAAAACTGGAGGCCATGTTGTAGTTAAAATGAATTAATTCTGCTACCTTGGCTGCAAAATAACATGGCAGATGAAGCAAGAATGATACAAGCAGCACACCAGCACAGAGAAATAAGGCATTTCTTGCTAAAAGAAGTCCTTAATTTGAGGAACAAACATTTTGAAAATGTACATCTGGAGCACAGTACTGTGTAAAAATGGGCTGTAGACTTTGGGGAAAATTGGAAATGATGTGCTGCACAAATGATGTGGTACACAGCTCCTGTGCCCCGTGGGGTGAACCAAGTGGCCTTCTCTTCCATAGAGCTGCTGTTACTGATTCGAATGTAGTGACATCATGACACACCATCTTTGCCCATGTTAAGCTCAGTGTGTCCATGTTAATTCAAAGCATTGTAATCCTCCTTCATGACATTTTTGGATTCTTCATCTCTCTCTCTCTCTCCTGCTCAATGGACAAGTTGGTGGTCTTGCCCCCAACTGTCATGTTCGAAAAGACTGCAAGCACAGAGGATGTGTATGGGATCTGCCACAAGATAGGACTTTTGCAACAGTTTGTGGTGGTCAGCAAGCCATGGACTGGTCATTTGGAGGGCCCAGTGGTTTTCCCTGGACTTAGAGGCTGTACCAGCTGCCCAACAAGTGTTACCCCAACATATTCTGCTGTCGTCAGTAGTGGATGGGTGACCAGTTGAGTTTCACATTCACAGGGGAGTGGCACCCAGCCTAATCAACTTAGATACATACTGGCCCCTGGGCTTCACTGAATTGCAATGGCCACTCCGTCAAGTTGTCTTACAGTAAACAGTGTATTCCTTTGGTGGAGCAGTTCTCCATCTCTGCACATTACAAGGATGCGCAATGGCAGTTACATTGTTAGTGATAAATTCTCCATTGGCTCACAATATTTTTAGGTTAGATGCTTTCCCTGTTTGTGGCATCTATATAGCTCATAAAGTACATTCAGTGTCTGTCTGGTCCCCTTCCAAGATTTGGACTCTTTTACTATGGCTGTAAAACCATACAGGCTTTGGTCAGGCAGGCAGTTTTGAGGCACCCATCTCCATTAAGCTGTCTGCAATACCTAAATTTTGCTGTCCCTCATCCCATTCCCTTCATCTTGTGTGATAAGGTAGAGCTGCGGCATTGACAAGACCGCAGAACTTTTCACTTATTTCTGTCAGTGCCCCCCTCCCACCCGTTTAGTGGTCATCCAGAAGTCACAGCACTGTGCACCTTTACAGCAATTTTAAACAGATGGTCAGTGTGCAGTGTGTTGCAGACAGGTATCCCATTCAGTGACCAGTCTTGTTGAAGTGTCACAGCACTGTGCACCTTTACAGCAATTTTAAACAGATGGTCAGTGTGCAGTGTGTTGCAGACAGGTATCCCATTCAGTGACCAGTCTTGTTGAAGTTGTAAGGGGTCCAGTATTTCTCATGCAGTCACTTCTCGGTGTTTTAGTGCTTAATCACCTCCCTTTCGGGATCTTGTCCCTGCCTGGAATTTATCAACAATATTAACAGCATTTGATTGAGGACATTCTTCACTGCATGAACTGCCTCCTTGACATCTGGGTCATAGGCTCCATGTGAGAGTAGTATTTGCAGAATCAGCAGGCAGTTTTCCAGTGCCTGCTGGAGAAAGGCTTTCATCACAAATCAGAAAAGCGTAAATTCCCCGCTCCTAGCACCCCTCCCCTTAGTGTGCACTTTCTGCCCATAGGGATGAGCATATAGAAGCCATTGTCATCCTGATGGCATCCAGGAATGTGAACGAGCTAGAGTCCATATCAGACATTTCGTATTAAGGTAAGTTCATTCCCCCAGCTACATGCATCTGCCATCCTCTTAACTGGATTTGGCAAAAGTGAATCAAATTTGCCTGGTCTCCAGACTGTTGATGGGGCTTTTCAGTCCTTAACCAGTATTTGTGCTCTGCTCCCTGTCTGGCTTCTTTCATGCTGGGGGAATGTTTAACCTTAGCCAGCAACATGTTCCAATACGGCAGTGTTTCAGTCCTGTCACATCATAACCTGGATGGCACCAAGCAGCCCACCACTTACACATCAAAAACACTTTCAACAGTGCAAAGAATTATTCACGGTGGAAAAGGAGGCACATGCTGTCATTTTGGGAATTAAAAATTACATTTTCTTGTACTGTGCAAAGTTCATGCTGATCAGACAACAAGCCACTGGTTTCTTTATTCATCCCTTATTCCAAACTGCCAGGTAGGACTGCCCACCAACTACAGAGATGGGCATGTGCATCACACTGGGGTATGACACATATGAAGGCTATGGTCAATCATGATATTGAAAACTGTATTCAGACGTAGGGGCTCAGCATAAAACCAGACTGTGCTACCATGTCAGTTTTCCCCTCGACCAATCCCAAACACCCTTAGGACAGTGTTCACATAGACTTTATGGGCCTCTTTTTGGGAAACATGGTTGTCGCTGGTTGCTGAATGGTCAAATTCCCAGTATGTGGCAAACAGTCCTCTCCTGCATTGGTGGCAACTGTTTGTGTGCTGTCAGTCAGTCTGGCAATTGAGGGCTCCCATTGGACCCTTGAATCTAATAACAGTCACCAATTTGTTTCACAGAACCTTGAAGACTTTTGCATCCACAATGGTATCCAGCATCTGACTACTGCTCCATTTCACTCAGCATCTAACTAGGAGACTCAAATGGCGTAGTCGATGCATGCCTCATCCTGCAATGATGCCATATCAAGTTTTCTGGCTATGTACTAGGCAGTGCCAGTTAATGGTTGCAGTCCAGTGGACGATTGCATGGGTACCAACTGCAAAGTCTTCTGGATTGTTGCACCCTGAGTCACATGCCTCAAACCACAATGGTCAGCCACATTTTTCTCACAGGGCTGCCATTGGGCCCTGATCTGTCAGCTAACAGCAGGGTTGGCTGTCAGGTGAAGTGGCAGGGAACAAAGGTACAGTTGTTTGTGGTGGATATGTCAATAACTGCTGAGCCTTCATTCTAATCAGCTGCACACATAACCTGTTCAGTCTTCGATGCTGTTATCTCCATCCTAGTAGGTGGACAGTGTTGATCATGGTGGTGTTCTGATGAGAGCCTCACAACTGTGGCAATGTGCTCACCTGCTGCTGCCCTCCACTTTTCTCTCCACTGCCTTACCTTTGACTGGAGTATGGCACCCACAGGACTAGCTCTTGTGCCTCCCATTGTGAAACACATTTAATTTGAATTGGTGCCTTCTTTCCTTGCTTACCGGTGGTGGAGTCCTTGCCCTGCCCATGTCAGCAGATCAACTACTACATGAGCCTCCACAATCTGCCACCCTCCCAGTGGAGTAACATGCACTGATATCTACTTCACAGTAGATCCACTGCCAGGGAATCTCTCACCATCTCAAGTTTTGTTATGATGGTCACGGCATAAACTGGGCAACATTCAGCCCTATGTGGCCTTTTCAGTTTGGAGAAATCTAGTATTGCTGCCAGTGGACATAAAGATGGATGCAGGGGACTTGTGTGGAATAGTTGAGAATGCTGCCACAACCAGTGACCCAGGT
This sequence comes from Schistocerca cancellata, assembly GCF_023864275.1. Classification (NCBI taxonomy): domain Eukaryota; kingdom Metazoa; phylum Arthropoda; class Insecta; order Orthoptera; family Acrididae; genus Schistocerca; species Schistocerca cancellata. Next base: position 243,788,486 of record NC_064626.1, on the reverse strand, counting down.
GTTTACCTGCTGCTGCTGCTAATAGAACTAGCCAGGCAGTTCTAATGTTGATTTCAGTGCCTATGGATGAAGTCTTAGCCTTGTGCAGTAGGCTGATCAGTGTGTTGTGTTGTGAATTGCTTGCAGTGGTCATCTGTTGTTTTCCTTCATACTTGTTCTCTGTGTAGTGCTTGTACTATCTACTCCCCCTGTAGATTTACTCACTTGTCAAGATTCATTCCTTCTTCCAGAGTTCAGTTTCCCACTTTGTAGTTGAGTCACCATTGGCTAGCATAGTAAACGTATTAAGTGACAATTCCACGGTGTTGCCATTCCTGGGATGATACTAAATACTTCAGTTAATAATTTTCACAGGTATTAACTCCACATGTAGTTCCTCTATACCAGGTGCGGACATTTGGTGACCTGTGGTCATGTCTGACATACATACTTAAGCTCACGTGCTGCTTCATTATGTGACTCTTAGTGCATGAAGTCAAACTTCAATGTTTGTGATGTTAAAGTTTATAAGGTAACATAAACTGCACCCCTTTCTTGACACAACACAACAACAATTTATGTCTAAAAACATATGTTTTTGAGAGTAAATTCATTTTATGTTCTTATCTTCAGAAGTTTACTTTTATTTATGCATCATGAACATCATTTCTTCACTTATGGTGTTTCCCAATAGTTGCCTTAAAAACTTCTGTTACAAAATTCTGCAGTGCCTCACTCTCTCTTCCACAGTTTCTTCCATGGGCTGGATTGAACATAATCGTGGGTAAGATCCAGCCTGCAAACTGACAATTGCCCGCCAGTGCTCTGTGCCATGGAGGGTTGAGCTTTGAATTTCTTCTTAAAAAGAATGTTCTTCTTGTTCTGTTCTATAGCATTTGCCCTGAAATAACATTTGCATGTTTTAAAAGATGAATTAAGTCACAAATGTGTTCTCGTCCTTTTAATGGGCTTTTTATACACACATACATTCATAGTTGCACAGACTGACTGTAATGAATAACATAATGTAAAAGCATAGCTTATTTTTGTAGATTGTCATTTTGAGGTATCAGGCCTTGTGCCATAAACTGCAGTACAAAGCTCCTTAATTGTCAAAATACAGGTGAACATGCCATGGACTCGCTTCTGTAATTTCAAAACTAGAAGAGCTAGAAGATATATAAGTTTAATGCAGGAAGTAAGTGTAAATTTGTGTAAATGTCAGATAATAAAATTTCATTTCGTGCCAAAATTCAGTCAATGAAAACAGTAAAATTACTGGAACACAAGATGAAAGTGAGAGGATTCACAGATTTTTACCTACATAAGATCTGTCAATATTTTTAGCAATAACTGTGCAACTTGATTAATGCATTTAAAACTGAAACTTTGTGAAAACTTCCAAAATATTATGGGACTTAAATTTAAATGAGTATTGGCCTTAAGACAACATATGATAAAAGGCTGAATGAAATGGAGGCAGAGTAAGTTGTAAAATGTCTAGTGAGCACAAATTTTCATATGCAGTATGAGCCTCTTCTTGTACCACTGATTAAAATTAATCTTTAACATGTGCGAGGTTCTTGTTAGTTAAACTACACAGAATACTAAAGAGTACTATATTATCTTATGCTGTAAAATCATTTTTGTAAGTTTTTAAGAAGATAATATTGTATATTACACACTGTAGTTAAGCTCTCCTCAACCACTGCTTGTATCTCACTTTCCTTGACAAGGAGTTTCATTACACATAATGTTCTAAATTTTATCCCTGCTGCAAAAAATTCAAAAATTTAAATATGTATACTGATTTTGTGGTGTACTGGTATGTAAAAACAGATTTTCAACATTATACCTGTTTTTAGGTACACTACAGTCTGCTGGCTTGAGCCTTGCAATGTTCCTGTCCATTATTCCAGTACAGTTTTAATAACCCTGGGTTCAACCAGGAAAAGGTACACTGAAGACGTCAGATTTCAGGTATGTTGTAAATTGGTCTTTTAGGCTTATTGATGCTGTTCCTTGTGGATGCAGCTACAATTAAAGTACAGCCTGAAACTCCCTAGGTATTCAATTTTAAGAAATTTAGATATTACATAATAGGATCAAAAACTAGATTTTACTACTAATTAGCAGTCATACTTTGGAAAAAAAGCTTCATGAGTAATAAATAATGCCTCCTGACTCTGGTCTGTGGACAGTTAATATTTCACATTTATTTTTCATGTGGTTTTTGAACATGTAAATAATACTATCAGCTATAAATGAAAACCATACAAATTTATATTTGGCATTGGTTTTTATTTTGTTGTACAAAAAGTCAGAAACATTCCAGCTGTTAGCATAACTAAATCTCAAAAGTCAAGTCACCTGACACTGTTAACTTTAAAAACAGTATTTTTGAATGCAATGAAGTACAAAGTGTTGCCAGTTCCTGAAAAAGCATACATGTTCAGACTGCAACTGCTGTTGCACTTAAATTCTGAACTGCTCCCTCTTGAAATACTGTTTGGACAAACCGTGTAATTATTCTTGCTGTGAACTACTTCACCTTTGCAACTCTAACAAAAAATAGAAAGTTCTTCTGTTCAGTAACATTATATTGTCTTGAGTTAAAATACTGTAAAGCAGATAACACTTCCAGAATGAGATTTTCACTCTGCAGCGGAGTGTGTGCTGATATGAAACTTCCTGGCAGATTAAAACTGTGTGCCCGACCGAGACTCGAACTCGGGACCTTTGCCTTTCGTGGGCAATCTCATTCTGGAAACATCCCCCAGGCTGAGGCTAAGCCATGTCTCCGCAGTATCCTTTCTTTCAGGAGTGCTAGTTCTGCAAGGTTCGCAGGAGACCTTCTGTAAAGTTTGGAAGGTAGGAGATGAGATACTGGCAGAAGTAAAGCTGTGAGGACTGGGCGCGAGTCGTGCTTCGGTAGCTCAGATGGTAGAGCACTTGCCCCTGAAAGGCAAAGGTCCCGAGTTCGAGTCTCGGTCGGGCACACAGTTTTAATCTGCCAGGAAGTTTCAGGTAACACTTCATTTACAGTTCAATAACATACATCGATCTCACATTGACCTTACATAATTTTCTGAACCATCTGACTGCTAAGCTTAGTCTCCCCTCTTTGTCACTTCTGTTGTCATGGCAGTTGCTTTTTCATTAATCAACTAGCTTTTCCCAGCTTGGTTGTAGCTGCACGAAGTAACTGCCATCTTAGTCCCACCTTGGACACACATGCTGTATGTCCAGACCAGTTTACATGCTCAAACAATAAAACTTCCAAACAGTTCACAATTCTAAACAAATTAACTAATAAGTACTTTATCTGTGCCAGTCATTTGTTAGCCAAGTAGATGTTGGGTAACATGTCACTTTACCAAAAGTGATATGTTACAGCATGAAATACACAAAAACAAATTGGCATAATTATCTGAATTTGAGTTTAACTGCAATTTTTAGAAATGAAGAGGTGAGAAAAATGGTTCTGCATTAAATGAAAAACCTTTGGACAAAATAGTTTGTACTTAGACAGAAGATTTTCAATTCTCATATGAAAACATTTGAAATAAATAACATGTCATACAAAGCAACATACCAATACTTTATTGCAATGAAACAAAATATTATGTGAGAATTATAAAAAAATCTGCAGCGTCACTGTCCATCTGTGAACTGGACTGCTAGAACAGATCTTCATAAATCCTGTGGTATTGTAATCAAGGTTTAACATACCCTAACAGTTTATTCAGCAGGACAGCCCCAGAAGAATAAGGGATTGTACTGGGAAACCTGATGTTTTGATGCTGCTATGTTCTTTAAGGTTGAATGTGTTGATAGATTATCCATCAATAAACATGGCAGTTAAATCTCTAGGGTTGTAAATCATACTAAAATTCCATCTATTTTCTAGGTGAAAATTTAACTTTCTTGGACAGCAGAGGTATTTTCAGTGGTTCAATGGCCAACCAACTTTTTGGGTCTTCCTGGCAGATTAAAACTGTGTTTTGGACTGAGACTTGAACTTGGGACCTTTGCCTTTCGCGAGCAAGTGCTCTACCAACTGAGCTACCAAAGCATGACTCACACCCCATCCTCACAACTTTAATTCCACCAGTACCTCGTCTCCTACCTTCCAAACTTCACAGAAGCTCTCCTGCGAACCTTGCAGAACTGTACACTCTCATACCATAGCTTTGTGATGGCATCTACTGCATGATGGAGAGAAATCAGTCAGTAACTTGTTTAGTTTCTGCATTCATCACGGCTCTCTATTCATCTTTGATATAATTCATGGCTTACAGAGCTCTGGTGAACCTTTGTTACTTGCAAGACTTGAGTTGCATCAGTCACTAGCCGGAATAAATGCAGTGTTATGCTGCTTTCAGCTTTCTCCTCTGATCTCACCATTTGCCAGCAGAAGACAGTAGTGTGTCACATCCAATACTTAAATGAATGGAAATAACAAATTTGAGAAGCTCAGTCCAGTGTGTTATGCTCTTTGTAGCATCTCTCATTGTACTGGAGTACATAAGATAAGGGAATAGCAACTACTCACCTATAGCAGATTGATGTGTAGAGCAGAGAAACACATAACCAAAAACATTTTTCACACAGCTTTTGAGCAGTAGCTCTTTTTCTGATAATGGTACACAACATTCACACACACGACCACCCACACCAAAGGCACACTTCCATGGCCAGGTAAGGGCTAATTACTGATACTTGATAACTGAAAGCAGTTGTGAGCTGTTGGTAAGGAGGGGCTAGCAGGAAAGAGGAAGGTCTTTGGACAAATGACTCTGTGGCCACACAAGAAGATGAAAAGGGTATAGACAGTACAAAAAGAGATGTAGGAAAAGTTGGTGGGGAATGAGGGGGGAGGGGGGAGAGATGGGATGGGGAAAATGGGGGGGGAGAGAGAGAGGGGGGGGGTTGATAAAAGGGGATAGGGAGAATACCTGCATGGGGAGAGGGGAGGAAGAGTGGTGGGAAAAGGCAGTGCATGATCTGGATGGAAGAGTGGTGTGGACAAAAAAGAGAATAGGCAAAGTGAGGCAGTGGGAACATGTTAGTGGGATTTAGGTGAAGGGGACTGCAAAAGCACAGGATGGAGTGAAGACACTTCATATCCAAAGAGCCTGTGTAATGAATCAGCTGTTGAAGTCAATTGTCATGGTGTACAGCATGTTCAGCAACTAAATGATCAAGTTTGGCATTTGCCACAGTTTGGTGGTGGCCATTCATGTGAGTAGCAGTTGGTTTGTCATGCCTAGATAGAACTGTGGCCCAGCTGATACATTACATCACAGCTTTCACATGTGGCCCTGCTTTTTATTGGATAGGAAGAGCATGTGAGTAGACTGTGGTAGGTGGTAGTGGGTAGTCATATGGGACAGGTCTCCAACTGGGCTGACCACAAAGGAATAACCCATGGGGTGCAGGATTGGGAATATGATTAGAACAGGGATGATCAAGAATATTCTGTAGGTTGGATGGGCAGCAGAACACTATTTTGGGGATGTAGGTAGAATCTGGGGTAGGATACCCCTCATCTCAGGACAAGACAAGTAGTAGTCAAAGCCCAGGTGGAGAATGTGGCTGAGTTTTTCAAGGCCAGGTTTATACTGGGAATGCTGTTCATTGGGTGGTTAATAGGTTTATTGGTGTCAAGAGAAGCACATGGCATAGGATCCTTGTTTATGTATGAGCTGGATTGGATATTGTCAGTCAGTAAATGCTCTGGTAAGCTTACCAGTGTATTTTGACAACTATTGCTTTCAGCTGCAGATGCAGTGTCCATGGATGGCAAGGAAGGGTCTTTCTGACATGAAATGGATGACAGCTGTGAAAATGGAGGTACTGTTGGTGGTTGGTGTGCTTGATATAGACATATGTATTTATGGAGCTGTCTGAGAGGTGGAAATCAACATCTAGGAAGGTGGCTCAATGAGAAGGGAAGGACAAGATGATGTGAATTTGGGAATTGGTGCTGAGGTTATGGAGGAAAGAACAAAGGCTGTCCTTAGTGTGAGTCCAGATTGTGAAAACGTCCTCAATGAATATGAACCAAACAATAGGTTTTAGGTGTTAAAATGAAATGAGCATATGGCATTGTTGGCCGGGAGGCCCCTTCTGGGGAAGTTCGGCTGCCAAGTGCAAGTCTTATTTCAGTCAACGCCACACTGGGTGACTTGTGCACTGGTGATGAGGATGAAATGATAATGAGGACAACAAAACACCCACTCCCCGAGCAGAGAAAATCTCCAACCCGGCCAAGAATCAAACCTGGACCCACCTGCATGGGAGGCGAGCACGTTACCACCCAGCTAAGCAGGTGGACTTTTAGGTGTTGACCGCCCATAAATAAGTGGGAATAGGATGGCACCATGCAAGTACCATTGATTTGTTTAGATTTGGCCTCCAAAAGTTAAATGATTGTTGATCAGGATGTGGTTGGTCAGGAGGATTAGGAAAGAGGTGATGGGTTTGGCATCTGGAGAATGTTGGTGTACTGGGACATTGCATCTGCAGTGACCAACTCATCAACAATGAGTCTAGAAATAACGAGAGAGGAACTGTGGAGAGCCGGCAAAGGAAGTGAGCTGTCTCTCGAGTAGAGGATGGGAGTTTATACAATAGTTTGGAGATGTTGGTCAACAAAGGTTTTGGTTTGTTCTATGGGAGCATTGTATCCAGCCACAATGAGGCTACCAGTAGGGAGACTTGTTTGTTTGTTTGTGGAGTTTGGGGAGTAGGCAAAAGGTAGGAGTCTGGTTAGTTGCTGGTGTGAGGAGGGAAATGGATTCAGTTGTCAGGTTCTGAGATGGATCTAAAGCCTTGAGAAGCTGCTTGAAGTCATTGGAATTCTGGGATGCAATCATAGCTGAAAGGTTCATATGCACAGGTGTCGGAAAGTTGACACACACTCAGCCAAACGGTCACTATGATTCATGACCACTGCAGTGGAGCATTTCACTGCAGGAAGGACAATAAAATCCGGATTTCCTTTCAGGTTACAGATAGTAGTATGTTCAATAGGAGTGATGCTGGACTCATCAGGGAAGGATTTAGGAAAGAAAAGTCAGGCCAGTTTAAAAGTGAGGAATTCCTGAAAGATTGCCGGTGGCTGACTGGGTGGAAGGGGAGGGTGGAACTACCGTAAACAACAAAACCACATATAGTACCTTTCCTGATTTTTTTTTTTTGTCATCTGTAATTAAGACTTAGTGAATATTTAGCTGGTAAATTAATTACTGAATTTTGTTATGTACTAGAATAATGAATACTGCCCATCTGTACCTCATAAAATCCATGTTTTAAAAAGTGAACTTCAAATATTGTGAACACATTTAAAAACTGTATAGCGCTAAAATTATTTTTTTATGTTACCACAGACACGCCTGGCCCCAAGAAGATTCAGTGAATCGGTGGAAACTCCAGTCTCTCGGTATTACATATCTACAATAGAAATACCCTGCAATCCATATAATCATCTGTTTGATGGGGAGCTGTTACAAGTCCCTTCTGACTCTGAAGCTTAATTTATATAATTTTTAGTACTTTAGCTTCTGAATTTTTAATCTATTTAAATGAATATTATTTACATCTAAAACATGTAAATGATAAATTCCAAATGAGCTTCAATATATAACAGAAGCATGTTGTATGTGCTACTCACCAAGCTTTATACATGAAAACTGTCCTATTTTCTAGAATGTTTTAGCTTCATCCAACTTTGAAGATTGTGTGTTCAACTGTAATGCAGTGCATGTGTACAGTGTTGCCAATGCTAGCAATTTGTTTGTGAACAGTGAAAAAATAATGGAAAAAGTGTGGTGGTGATTTCTAAAATAAGGGAACAAGATCAGCTGCTCGTCCAAAATGTCTGGTGTTAAGAAATAAAACAGAATGTAATGTGAAAGTATGTCAGGCAGTAAATGTCTTATAGGTGAAACTAAAAGTTACAGCTCTAAATAAAGTATGAATTTTGAATATTGAACAAATAATGAGCCTTCTACCTTAGCAAGTAGTGAAAGTTATTTCAATATATAAATTATAACAGTCAACACGCAAAGAAAATCATTCAAATTTGTTTTTTCAATTTTAACATTAAGAAAGCATTCCAGAGAATCTGTTGTGGGACATAGTTTCCATAAGGTTATTTTGTAAAACATTCATAGACTATGAACTTTATAAGTCACAATTCATGCATTTGGTTTGATACATAAAAATATTTTTAGGTATTCTCGCCAAGATGCATAATCACAAATTTGTATTATAGATCACCCTCACATGCATTTGAATGTATTTTCATCTTTGGCAATATTCAGTTTGATAGTGTTTAACAGTACTATTTCACACACTACAGGGTTGTTTTGATAGTTAACTACTGACATGTAAGTCTTGTATGCTACTGATATTTGAGTAAAATTTAAAAAGGACGTTGTTCAAGAAAATGCTCAGAATCATCTTGAAATGAGTAATTTCTGTACAGAACTTAAGTTTTCACTTAACTAGCTCAAATTGCTTACCTTCTTACAAGCTATTACTGCAGTAATTTTTAAGAACCTTCATTTACAGTTTCAAACTAAATTTCTTTTGTTTTAAAACTTATGACTGCCATAAAGGAATAGTTATCAGTGTAATAGATTTCATGTTTGTGCATGTTATATCAATGTGCACTCCAGTGACTGACTGTTGTGGTATGTGAAAAAGAAAATCTGAGTTTTGTACCTGGTAAGTTAAATGCAACCAATACCTGTTGGATAGGCTGTTGGTAGTACATGTTTATTGCTAAGTAAGGTTAGTAAACAATTTATACTTACAGACCTAACCTTCCCTTTAATGGGGGGGGGGGGGGGGGGAGGGCGGAGTGGCAACACTAAGTGATTAGGTAATTATTATACAGAAATATACTTAAATCCTGCAGTACTTTTTCTGTATTTGCTGTCATCTGCAAAAATCTGTCACACTAAACCACTATTGCTTGTTCTTGTAAATTTATTTTCCTTTTTTCCTCATGAGTGGAATATTCCATCCCCTGTCATTGATTCTCAGGTATCTTTAAGTTGTCTTCATATTATGGGTTACTGAGTGATTTGGCTCACTCATTTGATATACTTTCATGGGTCACTGCATATGCCAAGTCAAACCTTGTTTTACATGCTAAATACAACAAACTGCCTCTTTCTTCACAGTATGAGAAGTCTGACTTTGCTACATTGATTTCTTCAACTTCTCCTTGTTGTGAAATTAGAGTGGTTACTGTTTTGGATTTTTCCATTCTGCACCTCCTCATAAGTACTTCAGTAAATCTCTTTTGATAAATTTAGATACCCTTTGCTCTTTTGGTTTTGAGTCAAGGATAAATTGTTGGTTCATCAATTATATCCAATTTTTTTCTTCAGTTTTTGCAGAAGATTTTTCATTTGACAGATGTCTTCTCCAAATAGAATCAACCACTAACATGTACAGTGACAGAGATGTTCCTTTCAGTATCTGATTTTTAATATTGGTCAGATTTCAGTTGGGTGAGCTTTTCTTTCTTAGCAAACTTGTTCAGTTTGCTATTCCATTGTGAAGGAGCTTGTTTCAATCCATACAGTGCCTTTTTATAAGGTAAACTTTCCTAGGTGCTTTGCATCCCTCTGGAGCTTCCATGAAAACTTCTTTCATTTCACTATTGAGAGGATGTTTTGACATCAGCTGTCATAATTATCAAATATTCTTGTGCAGCAAGTGCAAAAAGAAATATCTGGTAAATATTTTGTATAACAGAAATTAAAAAAACTTTAAAAACCAGTTTTCCTTCATTCTGTTGTCAACTTCTTGCAATGAGTCTAGATTTATACTTTCCTTTGTTCTTTCTCTTTAAAAATAATTTTCCTTTAATTATTTCTTTTCTGTGAGCAATTTCTTCCTTCAGCAAAGGCCATTTTTCAATTTCATTTAATTATTCTTTTCATTTAAGCCTTCAAGTTTTCCTTCTCTTCACCTTTACTGTGTTTCTTGTATGTGAGCACAACATGACCATGTCTCTTTGGCAAGCCTAAAGTCTTTGTTTCTGATACATTTTTATCTTCTTTCCTCCTCCTCCTTTTCTCGCTACTTTCTCGCTACTTTCTCGCTACTTTCTCGCTACTTTCTCGCTACTTTCTCGCTACTTTCTCGCTACTTTCTCGCTACTTTCTCGCTACTTTCTCGCTACTTTCTCGCTACTTTCTCGCTACTTTCTCGCTACTTTCTCGCTACTTTCTCGCTACTTTCTCGCTACTTTCTCGCTACTTTCTCGCTACTTTCTCGCTACTTCAAAATTCCAGTTGTGTACAGATTTATTCCTCCTCCTTTGGCATCTCCTTTTTTATCTTCATATTGAAGAGTAAACTCCTCTTGCTTCAGAAAACTATCCAGTCTGGCACATCTCATTTTTTTTTGTCGGTCTTCAAACTGAAATGAACTTCACTGTGACTTAAAAATTCCTTGATGTGGTCTTCTGTTTCACCTTTTGTGTGCCAAAAATACATTTTCAAGAAAAGTGTGTAATCACAAAGACATACTGAAAACATTCTTCATTGAGACAAAGGTGGTGAGCTTACCTTCGCACATACATAAGTGTGAATAATCTCAAGAGGTGTGATTCCTCTGTTACACAGGGTTGAATGGATTTCTTACTTGCTTTGTCATGATACATGTTTCGCACCATCATACATTACTGGCATTTTCTTCAGACATCCTAGTTTTTTGTGCCATTGGTGCTTACTTTTCAAAGTCAGTTTTGATGTTGGTGACGTCAGCCCATTTTCTGATTTATTGCCTTCTAAAATCACATTTCCACCTTTCACTACCTTCACCTTTCTCTTGTCAAATACTGCCACTCCTCATTTCTCAGGAATATTTATTGGCAAAAAATCTCTCGACAAGTCAAAAACGCCTGTTGTGATTCAGCTTGACCAGCAAAATTAGAATATGTGAATTTCCATCAGCAATCTCAATTTTTAAACCTTCATAGTCTTTCATATTTGACATAATTTTCCTTCCAGGTGAAGTGCTCAGTACTACCACTGCCTAAAACAAACTTGGCATCTACTTTATCATTCTTCTTATCTTGTTTTTTCTGTCAAAAGTACTTATGAAAAGAAAAACTGTCTTGCTGCTTTCTTCAGCTTCTCATGGGTGCTATACTACTAGAAAAAGAGCAAGACTAGTGCAAATATTGTTTTGTGTTGTGTATTTGAGTTCCATGTATTGGTCTGCTATAGGTAGTGGTTGCCTTTCCCTAATTTTATGTATTTTTCCATCTGAGAAGTTATTGTTAAACACTGTTAAACCCAGATATTTGCACGAGTCAGCGGATTGCATCTGTGACTTGTAGACATTTTGGTCACACAAACCTACTTTCCTGCATTTACTGAAGAATGAAATCTTAGACTTCTGAGGATTCAAAACATGTCCTCAATTTTTCCCGATTGTACACACCTATCAAGATATGATGAATACTTAAATTTTTTCATATAGTAATTTATTATAAATGTCATCTGCAAAAAGTCAGAGGTTACTGTTAATTTTGTCTGACACATCATTACTAGACAATAAGAAAAACAAGGCTCCTAACAAATTTTTTGGGGCACATCTGAAGTTAGTTCTTATGTCACTGACTCTCATTCCAAGATAATATGCTCTCTTCCCCCCTCCCCCATGCATCCTCAGTCTAGTCAAAATTTTGTTTGATACAAACTGTACTTTTGTTAATATCTGTTGCTGTGATACCAAGTCAAATGCTTTTCAGAAGTTTTGCATCCACCTGATTGCATTAAACTAATTGGAGAGAAAGCAACAATTCTGTACAACAAAGGAGTCATGCCAACAATTGATGTAGCACATGAGCAGAAGACAATAAATACAGTAGAATGTACCATGACATCCCAGCCTTGGCAGCATAGTTTCCCTTCCTGTGCTGCATGTCTGTCCTCTTGCTATTCCTTTTCCCTCCTTTGGGCAACATGACTGGGATTTTTTTGGAAATGTGTTCTGAGTTTTCAGTGGCCAATAAGGGAACAGTCTCACCATGTCTCCTCCTCCTCCTCCTCCTCCTCCTCCTCCTCCTCCTCCTCCCCCCTGTGTGCCCCTGAAGGCCAGCGCATGCACCAGATATGTAATAGGTGACTGAGTAACATGTAATTCCAAGCCCTGAGTTGACAGGTAGGGTTTGCATGTACCCCCTGGTACAGGCCAGGCACAGGGAGAGGTGATTGCCTTAGCTGTTACCTTCCCAAATTGCTGAATGGCCCCTGTCAGGTGTTTGTGAGGTGTGAACAATCACCTAAGGTGGGTGCGCCCCCTTCTGAAGGGGGCTCCCAGATGGAAGCAGCGCACCCTCGGAGACGCTAGCAATTGTGGGGATTTTCTCACAATGAGCCAATCATCACAGTCAACGTCTACAAAACATAAATGGAATGATGCTAATAATTCAAAGACTCTTCCAGCTGCACCATGGTTCCTCAAGATTTCATATACTGAAGATGGTCAGTTCTTCAATATGGTAAATACATTTATTATTCAGAAAGGTGTTTATGCAATTGTTAGCCCTGTGAAACCCTGCTTTAATTTATGCAGTGGCACTTTGCTTTTGGAGACTACTTCTGAGCCTCAAGCACAACTACTGCTTGCAGCTATGCTCCTCCATGGCTATCCTGTTCACGTTGAGGCCCATCAAACACTGAATTCTTCCTGTGGTGTCACACTAGGCTGCTCAGTGGTCTGACCAAGGCATGAATCCAAACATACATCTCTGATCATGGTGTGATTGCAGTCCATTGGGTGATGAAAAAAGTAGATGGATCTTTTGTGCCCACACGCACACTTTTTCTCACTTTTGATAGTGGTTCTCCTGTCAAAGATAAATGCTTCTTATGATGTTATCACAGTCAGACCGTATATGCACTGCTACCAGATAATCTTTACAATCACACTCAAGTGTCCTGATGATACTCAGTCAAATTTGTAACCTGTGGTAGGGATGCTAATGAGGGTGATCATTCGCCACCTTCTCCCAGTTGCATCAACTGCAATGGTGACCATGCCACCGCCTCCTGCAATTGTCCCATGTATCTCGATGAGCAGGCTGTCCAGGAGATGCGGGTGAAGTAAAAAGTGCCTTACCTGGTCGCTTGCAAGTTGTTGGCTAGACAGAAACCTTGTGTTCTCTCGTCTTGCACCTACAGTACTGTTCTTGCTACATCTTGCTACATGGAGGACATGGCCACACAGACGTGTGACCTCAAATGTAGCACCATTGTTGTGAAATCACCCAGCATCATGGTAGCATCCCCATCTCCTCCTCCAGCTGTGCAACAAGCCACGAACTTCCACCTCACAGGGTGAAGTCTTCTGCTACACAACTGGCAGGCCGGAAAGGACAGAAGGAATACTCCCATAAAGACTTCCTACATCCCTCCCAAGAAACATCCAAGTCTTCCTGCGCCAGCCGGAAAGGCTCCAAGAGTCAAACAAAGGCCAAAGGCACAGAGTCTTTTCTTCCACCAACATGAAGATACTCTGAGGGTGTTGCCACATGATATCCTCAACTGGCCAACCTCCAAGTCACCAGTGTGCACAACCATTTTCCTGCCTGGAGTCCACAGGCTAACAGGAGGAGACTGCTGATACCACTGTAGATCTCATGGGGCAGGTACTTTTCCCTCCTCACCTTTCCTTGTTATGACTATCCTTCAATCAAACAGTTTACAGTTGCTTTTAGAATCGCAGCGTCCACTTGTTCTCTGCCTCCAGGAAAAAATTGCATCTTCAGACAGCTTTGAGCCCTTGCATTTCTTCCCAGACCCTTTTGACTCCACAACCACCGAGGAGGTCATTCCTTTTCACAGGGGAGTTATGCTGCTCATGTGTGATGTTCATAGTCAACCCATTTCCCTGATTACCCACCTTCAAACTGTTGCAGTTTGCCTTTTCCTTCCTTCCTTCCTTCCTTCCTTACTTGACCTTTTCTCTTTGTACCATTTATATCTCTTCATCCTTTGATATCACCAGGGCAGACTTCCACAAGCTTATTGGGCAGCTACCTCACTCCTTTCTGCTGCTCAGTGACTTTAGTCTGCACCATCCCCTTTGCTGTTCTCCCAGAAAAAGCCCAAAAGGTGCCCTCTTGGCTGACCTTCTCAATTGACTTAACCTCCTCTGCCTCAATACAGGAGCACCCACATTCCTTTGACTCCAAGCACAAGTTCCCGTTCGGACCTACCTTCTGCACTGTCCAGCTTGCCCATTATCTTGAGTGGTCTGTTCTCTTTGACAGATACTCGAGTGACCATTTCTTGTGTGCTATTGGCCTGCTGACTCCTACCCACCTATGTGTATGTCCAAATGGCAGCTTTCTAAGGCTGACCGGAGGCTTTACTCCTCCCTGGGGGCCTTCGACAAACAACACTTCCCCAGTTCTGATGATCAGGTAGAATATCTTACAAACATTATACTTACCACCTCAGTATGTTCTATTCCTCACACTACTTCTTTACGATGCCATGTCCTGGTCTCTTGGTAGACTGAGGCATGCCCCAACACAATTTTTGCATGGAGAAGTGCTCTCCACATTCGTAACCGTCATCCTATGATGGAAAACTGTATTCATTACAAACAGTTGCGTGCACATTGTCGTTGTGTTCTTTGGGATAGCAAAGAAGCTAGCTGGATTTCATTCACTAGTTCTTTTAACAGTTCCACTCCTCTTCCATTATGTGGGCTATTCTCAGATGGCTCTGTGGGATAAAGATCCAGTCCCCAATTTCCGGCCTGACAGTAGCAGACGATATCGTTATGCACCCTATTGCTATCTCCAATGCCTTGGCCTGCCATTTTGCAGAGATTTTGAGATCCTTCCACTATCACCCTGCCTTTCTCCATCGGAAACAAGTGGAGGAGGCTCCGGCGATACCATTTTCTTCTCAGAATTGAGTGTGCTACAATGCCACTTTTACTATGAGAGAGCTAGATCACGATCTCACTTCATCCTGATCCGCAACCCCAGGGCCATATGATGATCTCATTCAGATGTTGCAGCGTTTCTCTTGCAGGCAAGCACTTTCAGTGTAATACATGCAGCGGCATCTGGGCAGAAGGCATGTTTCCCAGACACTGGTGTGAAGCTACTGTGATACCCATATCTAAGCCTGGTAAGGACAAACACCTTCCTTCTAGGTACTGCCCCATTTCTCTCACCAGTTGTGTTTGCAAGGTGATGGAACTTAAGATTCATGCCCAGTTGGTATGTGGCTAGAGACTCACAATTTACTTACCACTGCACAGAGTGGATTCCAAGCATGCTGTTCCACCATTGGTCATGAATGATTTTCTGCAGAAATCCGACTATGGCCAAGTTTTTCGATTTGGAGAAAGCCTACGACACCTGCTGGAGTTATGGTATTCCCCGCACACTCTACCGGGGTTCCTGTGGCCGCATGCTGTTTCCTCAGGTATTTTTAAAAGACAGAGTTTTCAAGGTATGTGTGGGTTCTGCCTTGTCAGACACGTTTATCCAGGAAAACAATATGCTTCAGGGTTTGATCCTGAGCATCATCCTCTTTGCCATCACCATTAACCCTAAAATGGCCTATCTCCCAACAGGCATCTCGGTTTCCTTTGACGACTATTTTTCCATCTATTGCACTTTTCTGTTGACCTATCTCATTAAGCGGCATCTTCAATGTTGTCTCAATCATCTTTACTCATGTATCAACAACAATGGCTTTCATTTTTCCACTGACAAAATCATTTGTATGAATTTCTGGCAGCACAATTGGTTTCTTCCACTGTCTTTACATCTTGGACCTGTTGCTCTTCCATTCGTTGAAACTATGGAATTCCTGGAGCTCATGCTTGACATGAAACTTTCTTCGTCCCTGCAAGTGTATTAACTGGTAGCCCACTGTATGCAGTCCCTCAATGTCCTACGTCTCCTCGGTGGTACTTCATGAGGAGCAGATCGAACCACCATTTGTAGTGGCCCCATGTCTGTTTGAAACTAGATTATGGATGTTTCATTTATGCATCTGCACATCCATCCTTCTTATGCCATCTGAATACTATCCACCATCAGGGCATCTTTTTGGCCAATGTCACCTTTCACACTAGCCCAGTTGAGTCATAAGCAGAAGCTGCCAGCTACCACTGTCCTACTGCCATGACTTTCTCCTCAGCAGATATGCATACTGTTTGTTTGCCATGCCTGGCCACCCATCCTATGCCTTCTTCGATGACTCCTTTGACCGTCAGTGTAGGGTGCATCCCTCCTCTGTTACCTCCTGGCTTTCGCTCTCAGCTCTTGTTCCAGCAGCTTAACGTCACTCTACTTGCAACTTACCCAGTGGGTGTAAACCCTTCAGCACCTTGACTTCGTGCAGTGGCCCGCGTTCACTTTGGCCATCATTCACTTCCTAAGGACACTAATCCAGTCTCACTGTGTCGCCTTCAGTTTCATGACCTTTGCAAGGAACTTTTTGATAGTACCTTGGTGTGCACAGGTGGCTCATAGGCTGCTCATGGTGTTAGGTGTGCCTTCGTCATTGGCACCGATGTTTTTTCAGTATCTGCTTCTGGAACACTGCTCAGCATTTACAGCAGAGCTCTTCACTGTGTATCAGGCCATGCAGTACATCTGGCAACACAGGCTTTTCAGTTGTCATTTGCTTTGACACTCTTAGCGCCCTTCAGAGCCTTTGCGTGTTGTACACTGTCCATCCCTTAGTGCAACAGGTCCAGGAAAGCTTTCACTTTCTCACTCTTGAAGAAGCTGCTGCGATGTTTATGTGGGTTCCTGGTCACATTGGTCTGACAGCAGACAAGGCCGCTGGCACTGCTGCCAAAGCTGCAGTCATCATACCTCAGCTCATTAGTTCTCACATTGCCTCGGATCTCTGTGTTGCCATCAGTCAGCATGTGGTGTCACTTTGGCATCACCACTGGTCCTCCCTTCATGGGAACAAGCTCTAGATTATTAAGCCTCTCTGTGGTTTGGATGACCTCGTCTGTCATCTCGCTGTGAGGTCATTATAGCTAGGTTGCGTATCGGGCACTGTCTTCTTAGCCGTCGCCATTTGTTTAGTGGTGCTCCCCCACTACTTTGTACTCATTGCACTCAGCCTTTGATGGTCTGCCATTTCCTGACAGATTGCACTTTTTTTTAAACACTTACATTCTCGTTTGTGTTTGCCGTCTGAATTACTCGCCATTTTAAAGAACGATGTGCAGGCTGTCGACAGTTTTATTTTTTGTCTGTCATACCAATATGGTGAAGGCCATTTAATTTTTAGTTCAGGACCTCTGTTTCTCTATGGTGTATTTTGTATACCTTCTCCTTGTCCCTGTTTTTAGCTATCTTCTCTGCTGTCGATTAGCATGTAGTCATTTTTAGCTCCTTTCTTTGTCGTGTTACCAAGTTCTGACTTGGGTGGATATGACTGTAGTTGTTTTTGGGCCCCACAACAAAACTAAACAGTAGAACGCTCCAAATTTTTGAATGAACATATGGAAGAAGCTTAGTACTCAGCTTCTCAAACAATAAAGTACAGCTACCTTTACTCTTCATGTAATTGCTAATCTTGGAAACAATCAAATCAACCCCTTGTCTGTTCTGCTTATTTCCACTCAATAGTGTCTTAAGGTATAATTTTCTGGGGAACTCATCATTTGGAAAGTATTTATTGCACAAAAGAAAGAAGTAAGAACAATATATGGTGTTCACCCAGGGATGTCATGTAGGTACCTCTTCAAAGAATTGGCATTTTAACTGTGCAGTCACAATACACTAATGACATTTGTCATAAATCATCCATCACAATTTGATAGAACAGTGATGTCCATACCTACAACACTAGAGGGCAAAATTACCTTTATTACTCATTATTAGAACTGTCACTCACTCATAAAGGAATTCAATATGCATCAAAAAAAATTTTTGATTGTTTGACCAACAACATAAAATGTCTGACAGATAGCAAAGCAACTTTTAAATCTAACTTAATCATTTCTCCTGGACAACTCCCATACTGCTAGCAAATTTCTACTTAAAAACTGGTAGCCAATAATAAAATAAAAACATTTTAAGTATAGTTGCTTGATCAGGACTAAAAAGATATGTTCATTAATGTTAACACTAATCATGTATGCATATCCTGTAAACTTAATTATTCCACGGTTTTGAAAAAATAAATTGTGTAACTCCATTTACTTCATGGTGTCTCATGAGAAAAGTGCAAATTGGGTTTCACATGATGGATGTTTCCAAAATCCATGGTGGTTAGCATGGAGGTGGTCACTCTGTTTGACAGGTTTTTGGGCTCATAATGTTCTAGAATTTTCGAATAGATGAACATCAGTGAGATAGGACTGTAGTTTTATAGATGTGCTGTCTTTCAGTCAGTGGGCACAGTCCCCCCCCCCCCCCCCCCAACGAATTGTTGGTATATTGTGTTAAAAATAGAGCCAACTTGGCTGCAAATTCTGTGTAGAATCGGACAGAGTCCATTGGGCCCCTGAAGCCTTGTATAATTTTATCATTGTAGCTATAATGACCTTATCAATAAGATGTTAAAACCTAATCTTCATTCCTTTGTTTTTATTTTTTCCATGCCTCAATTGTTATATTTTGTGCTCATTGTGTCTAAATGTTACAATTTATCTACATGCTGTACTTTAATTATATCAGTTTTGAAGTAAGTTGTTCTTATTATCTTTGCTTTGCTTCAGCTGTGTGGTTTCCAAATATATTCTGCATATGTTTCTCACTAAAAAGTGTCAACTGGAAAGATTACACTGTGAATGGGGATTTTGTTTACCATATTTCTTGTTGATGCTCCATTGCTACCTCACTATAAAAGCTAAAAAACTACGGTAATGTGAAAGAACCTGCTGTTAATTTATACCTAATTTTAAATCTTCATTTTTACCCATTATTTCGATCTTTTCAATTTAATTTTTAAAGATATATAATATTTGCTTCAATTTTACCATTCACGTTGCATTAATTTCAAGATCCCAAATAATTTTGCACAATTAACGCATTCAAATGCCTTTGCTAAACCGATAAATGGTGTTACATATCCTCATTATGTTATTTCTAGCAAAATCATTTTGTGAAAAAATGACTGACTGTTACATTGGAGACACGAAAACTTGCATTGTAGGAGGTAATTGCTTGTAATTCAGTCGTATCTGAAAAAACTGGTATGAAACACAATATGATCATGGCAGCACTAAACATATTCACACAAAACTGCAAAACGAGATACCAAGCACCTAAACACCAGAATACCTGGAATATGAATGTGGTGGTACTGCTGCTACTGTGCCAGAATGCAGAAAATTGCTGTACAAAATACAATTCCCAACATCATCTTGCATTGCTGTGAAGTGTGTGAATGAGCAAGTGAAACTACTGAGCAAAAAGTTTGTCAGGATTGCCCACCATATCACCAAGAGAAACCTCAAGCTAATCATAAAGATAGAAGCAAGACACTTCTATACAGGGTGTACATAAAGTCCTGGGAAACTTTCAATTATCAATGCACAAGAACTAAACATTGTCCAGATATCATACATATTGCATTTTGAAGAGAAACTCTGAAAGTTTTTTTTTTACAAATGTTTGTTATGCAAACCATGAGTGACCTGGCAGACATCAATACAGTAATCGAATTCGTCATCCGTCCCAGCATGGCATCGTCAGCCATGGCAGTTGCTCCCCATATTCTCTCCCACAACTCTGCTACATCACGTGGTAGAGGCAGTACTGGATCTTTAACGTGCCCCCACAGAAAAGTGTCACACACAGTGAGATTTGGTGATCGGGGAGGCAATTTCATGAAACAGTGTCCCCTTCTGTAGCATGGCCAATCCACCAATGCGGCAGCGTCATTGAGCTTCTGCACTAGCTCCAATTTGAATGGTTTCATAGACGGCTTCTGTTGCAGGACTTTCCACACTGTCATTGGAGCCATTTGAGTTTAAGGGATGCACGAGAGAGTCTTCTTTGGACTCCTTATGAATGTCTCTAATACATGCTCCATATTCACTTCACCCACACTGGGACAGCCACCTCTCTTGGCCAGGCACGAGCAATTCATCGTAACGAATTTGTTGTGCCAGCGGCAAATGGCCTTCCTTGTTGGTGTCGTCTTACCACACATGGTTCTAAACATCTGTTCAACAGCTGTAGCACACTAGTTTTTGTCAGACTCCAACACACAGAAAGCTCACTCTGCACCTGAACTCGCCATGTTTGCGACTAGCGCTGACTATCTGCAAATTACCAAACTACGCTGGGGCGGTATAAGTGTGAAAAAAACTTTCAGGGTTTCTCTTCAAAATGACAAATGTATATCTGTACAATGAATGGTACTTGAGTAATAAATAATTGAAAGTGTTCCTGGACTTATGTAAACCCTTTATTAACAGTAAAGATCATTAAAGCATGAGCAAAATCAGAATCTTCTGTAATGTACAACATGGTGCAAACTTTTTAATGTTTTTCCCCCCTACTACATTCTTATTAAATAAGAATACAGAAAAACAAAAAACAGTGAAGGTTGTAAAACGTAACAGGTGCTAAATGATAGAGAATCCTTTAAATGTCCACAACTCAGTTTCATGCTGGCTCATTTTCTATAAAAGCCCAAGTAGCATGTGGAGAAAGCAGACTGCATATGACAAAGACAAATATTACCACTTGAGAATAAAAAGTTCTTAGGTTTCCAGCTCATCAAGTGATTAAAATGACATGATCTTTCAGCCAAGGACTCTTCGGTCATTTTCAAGTTGCATGATCACCAGTGGACTGCTTGTTTACCCCTTGCATACACTAACTGCTAGCTGTGATGTCACTGCTCCTCACAGCTTTGCCATGTGTAGGCATATGTTAACTTGGTGTTCAAAGTGCCTGCTTCAGGATGCGATTGCTGGATCCCATGCTGAGCTGCAGCCTACTGTCTGTACTTAGGGTGGTGGTGTTGGCTTTCATTTCGATGGCTTCTTTAATTACAGAGTCCCAGAAGCCATTAATCTGAGCCAAGATGGGTGTTTCGTAACACCTTACTCAGTGACTGTTTTCTACAGCATGGTCAGCTAAAGCAGGCTTCACTGGATAGTGTAGGTAATAAAGCCTGTCTCCCCCCTCCTGCATTGTCCCACAGTGCATATTGTTTGTACAATGTATGACTGACTACATTCACAAGGCATATTGTAGACCTCACATCTCCCGAGGCCTGCTGCATCTTTAACTGATCTCACTAATTTACAGATATTTTGGTGGAGGCTCAAAGTTCAACTTGATCTTGTCTTTCAAGCAGCAGCTTATCTTGCCCAACATGGAGCCACAGAATGGTTGCAAAAAGTAAGTTTCTTTGTGTGCTCGTCAGTGGTCTTATTGTGATACTTCCTTGAAATAACTTCATTCATTTGATAAATGTTACAGCCATTGCTACTGAAGGCCTTGCATAGGTGGCTCAGCTCATGGGGAGGGTTATCAGCAGCTATCATTCTTGCATGGTACACCATTGTCTGTAACTCAGTGTGCTTCTACGCCAGGCGATGATGGCTCATGGTGTGCAGGTACAGATCGGTGTGGGTGGGTTTTCTATGGATGCTGAGGCCAAGGCATCTATTTTGTTTGTGGCGGATGAGGACATCAAAGAGGGGCAATGCACTCTTTTTCTGCCTCTATGCTGAACTGGATGTTACTGTTAACACTGTTGAAGTGTTCCATGAATTCAAGTTTCTCATGTCTGAGGGGCCAAATAATGACTGTCTTCAAAGAATCAAAACAAACAACTTTAATGGCTCAGTGTCTAAGGTGATATCCTTAAGTATCCACAAAGAGGTTTGCAAGAGCTGGAGCTAATGGGTTTACTCATTGCAACGCTGTCGGTCTGATCATAATACTGGCCATTGAACAGAAAATGACTCAATATTTTAAATTTCACCACAAGACCTGCCTGCATCGTTTTGTTATATTTTATATCAACTTAAAAACTGAGTTTACAATAGGTGTGAGCTGGCACCCTCTGATGAAAACATAGTCAAACATTGAGACCAGCCACATCTCTAGGCAACTCAATTAATCTGAGAGTAACAAGTATACATATTTTCGTGCCATAGCACGTGGGGCTCGAGCCAAACTATTCAAACTTCAATGTGTAGTGACCCGTACCATTGTACTAGTCATGGAATATGTATGTCATGAAGCATCACTTGAGCAAACACTACTGCAGCATTTCAACTTTGGGAAACCAATATCAATGTTCATAAATGCCCTGGCAAGCTGTATGCTGTATATTGCCCCATCTATTTGCTGTGAGTCTGAATTATCATATACCATCCTCTGTAATTAAAACACTGTTGACAATGAGCTGGGTGTCAATAACAGTGGTTTTATTCAAGCAGTTAGTGAAATTTGCTGAATATTCTTGTTCTGCCCATACTGTGCACAAAAGGTAGTAAATAAATGATCTGATGGCACAAGTCATGTGGTACTTTTCATGTGAAGCTGTAGTAAATTCCAAAAAAAGATACATCCAATTTCCCAAAACAATATTGTCTACATTAGTGGTTGTCAAATTGCAGCCCATCGGCCACATGTTTCCATAATCAAGTGTTTGTGTGGCTTACAGTTCTCAGCCATATGTCATTACAGCATGCCGCTGAACTGAGCCCCACATAAACACTTGATACTACAACAGAATGTGGCAACAAAAAGTATTTTGCATTTTCTGTCTTGGCATCTACAGTCAAATTAAAACTGTCTAGCACGGTTATTGTTGCAAGTACACCATTGCAGTTCCTACAGTGTAAGTGGCATATAGATCTTGCAGTGCACCTTTGCCCTTAAAGATCACCTGATCACACAATGTGCTTTTGTTTGTGTATCAAAAGCTTTATGTGCATCCCCTTTCAACAACTGTACATGAACTGCAGCACAAAGAACTTTGAAATCCTATGCATAAATAAGATGTACTCCAAGTTTAGTCATGTAAAAGATAGCCCTGTGAAATCAGATGAATCTCTCTGAAACATCCTGTATTCCATTCGCAGATTCATAGTATGTTTATCTAGAGTAGGTATTGAAACACTGTTACATGTCATAGTGAAACAATGGATCAGGTAGCAATAACAATTTTCTAAAATGAAAACATCCACAGACCCACAATTCATAGAATATGTCAGGAATTACAAGAGGGTATGTAGAAAAGTAATGCTGAAGCAAAATTCATGAGTAATGATAGCTTTATAAGACAGTCTGAAAACAAATCAAAAGCCATATGGGGTATTGTGAAGATTGAAATGGGGAAGAGTTGTGAAAACCAGGACATTAGCTTCAAAAATTTTAAAAATGCCAATATTAATAAACAAGATTTGCCAACTTATATTAACAATTATTTCATAAATGCAACAATTTCATTAAGCTTAAAATTTACAAATGAAGAATAACCTGAATATCCAAAACAGCTTGTAGGATGAGGGTAGAGCCAACAAATGAGGGTGAAGTGTTGAAAGTGATACAAAGCTTGAAACCCAAAATGTCAGCTGGCATAGATGAGGTGCCTGTGTCAATCATAACAAGGACAGCACCACAAATCACGAAGCCCTTTGCACACACAGCCAATTTACCATTCAGTGAAGGAGCTTTTCCAGAAAGACTGAAAATTTCAAAAGTGAAGCCATTATTTAAAAAAGGTGACAAGTATAAGGTAAAATACTATCAGCCAATATCTCTCCTCCCAACATTTTCAAAAATATTATAAAAACTGATGAAGCACCAAATCAACAAATATCTAAATGACCATAATTTACTAAATAGAAATCAGCATGGCTTCCAAGCACGTAAAAATACCGAAACAGCAGTAATGTGCTACACTGAACAAATAATCAAAAATCTAGAAAAAGATTATAGTGTAGTAGGAGTAAATTTAGACCTCTCCAAAGCTTTTGACACTGTGAACCAGGACATTCTTTTAGAAAAATTGGAAGTGTTGGGTATATGTGGGATAGGAAAAAAATGGTTTGAATCATACCTAAAAAAACAGAACACAGGTTGTAGAACTGACATCAACTTACTCCAACCACAAAATAAATTTAGTATCAGAGGCAAAAAAATATGTAGAAATAGGAGTACCACAAGGCAGCATCCTAGGGCCCATATTGTTTCTTATCTATATAAATGATTTTCACACCTCAGATGATGCAGCCAAAGCAATAATATTTGCAGATGATACTAGTGTGATAATAAGTGCACCAAAGCAATTGCTACCAACAACTGCTGGTAAAGTACTAAATTATATCCACTCCTGGTTCAATGCAAACAGGTTGATATTGAATGTAAATAAAACAAATTATATGCAGTTTGGGAAAAGATGTCAAAATGTAAATCTCGATCTAGTGTGGGGTGACAAAGCCTTAGACAGAGTGACATCCACAAAATTGCTGGGGATTCATGTGGATGAAAACTTAAATTTTAATGACCACATAATAAAACTTGCACAGAAACTTAATTCAGCCTGTTTTGCTCTCAGAATTATTGCAAATGTTTGTACCTCAGAGGGTGCCAGAATGGCATATTTCGGCTATTTTCAATCTCTTGCCACATACGGAATAATATTTTGGGGTTCCACAACAGGGCACCTAAAACATATTTTTTTGTTGCAGAAGAGGGCCATCCGAATAACAACTCAGTCATCCACAGAGACACTGCAAACCCACATTCAAAAAGCTTAGAATACTTATTATACCATCATTATACACATACAAATGTGTATTGTATGTCAGGACCCACATTGCAGATTTTCAGACAAATGCCGACTTTCATAACTACAATACCCGTAATAGCGCAGCACTCTATACTCAACGAACAAAAAGAACGAATACATAAAGGCATGTGAGCCATATCGGTGCAAAACTGTACAACGCACTGCCAGTCAACACCAGGCAGTTAGAAGATGATGATAAATTTAAAACAGAATTTAAAAAATTTCTAGTAGAACAATGTTTTTATTCTGTAAATGACTATGTAGGTCAATAAATTTTTTCTGATGATATTTATAAAGGCAAATGGAAAATACTCTATCTGTACCTAATCATTCATTACATTTACATACTTAAAGGACAGCTGTTGTGTGATATATTTATATACTTAAGCAATGTTGTGTATATAAGGACTTGCCGTTTAGGGAGGACAAAACTAAAGCCTTATGAAAAACAGACTATGCATTTAAAATAACAAGTAGGGATGTATATTGGCTATATTAATTTCATTGTATTATTATTACCTTCATTGTATTATTTTGTTTTGTACTTTTTTACGTATATATTGTTTGTGTCCCATTTCTTTGAAATGGCTTACATGTACCCTTCACAACATCCATACAATATTTATTGTCAACGGATGGATAAATAAAATAAATAAATAAATAAATGACAGATGGCCACTTATCATAAAGATTACACATTAAGTTGCAGACAGGCACAATTAAGACACTTACACATAAGCTTTTGACCACAGCCCTTGTCAGAAAAAGAGAAACATACACCATTTATTCACAAAAGCAAGCACACCTCACTTGCATGACTGACAGTTCAGGCCAGAATCCGGCCCGAACTGCCGGATCAGGCAGTCATGTGTACATGAGGTGTGCTTGCTTTTGCGACTGAATGGTGTGGCCAAAAGTGTGTGTGTAAGTGCCTTAATTGTGCCTGTATGCAACTTAATGTGTAAACTTTATGATAAGTGACAATCTGGCTTTTCCTACATTGTTTGCATGTCAGGTAGTGTCGTATTGTGTATGGTGTGGTAACAGTGTGGTAATGGTAATGTAATGTGTAGAATGATCTTGCGGAGGAATAATTCTATCAAAAAGAATTCACTGCAAACAAAATCTTGGAGAACATCCTTCACGGAAGAATGGATTTGACCAAAAGAGGCAGTCTTAGAGATAGGCAATAAAATAGTGTGGGCATTAAAAATTTCATAACAAGGATGCCAACAAATGATCCATCATCAGCAGAAATACATGAATTAAAAGCGAGGTAAGTAAAGAGTGTATAAATGATTGCTCTGTAAAACAGAGCCCTGTGTCCTTCTTTGAGAGCATGCTGTGTAGTGTGTGTGTGAATAGCAACTGGCCCTGGACCCTCTCCCCTCACAAATCATTACTACATAGCAATCGCATTGCCTTTCTTTTCCAGGTGCATTAAGCAAATATGTATCAATGTGCACTTAGTTTTTTTTGTTTTAGCACTGCCACAGCAATGTAAGGGTGATTATAATTAAAGTTAAACTTTCAAACTGCTGTAGAAATAACACCGCTGGTCAGAATAACGTCAAATTGCAATGGAATATTATCAGAGAAGGGAGGTGGGAAAATTATGGCAGAAGAAAAATAAATAGTTACAAAAGTAGCAATAGATGGCGTTGTAAGCATCATAATTTAATAGTGGTAGACTACAAATAACAAATGAATCCTACAACAATGCCTAAGGTGCATGTTTGATGTTAAACAAACTGTACTACTCAGTGTACATGGGTGTACAGATGTGATACTGTTAGTTACATAAGCCCATCCACAATGGCAAGGTCATATCATATCAGACGGGACAAATCAGTTTTTAATTGTACTGAGGCCAAAAACTGCTTAAAAAGCATCAATCAAAATCAAATTGGGATATTAATTTCTGTGTGACTGGCACAAAACATGTTCAATATGCTGTCCACCGCTTTCTGCAACAAGTTGAAATCTAGAAACAGGATGTTCCAAAACTGATCGAAGTGTTTCCAGAATCATGTTCAGAATGTCTGGCGCACTGCATGCCTTCAATGCAGCTAAGTTTACATTCAGAACTCTGAACACATGTTTCAGAAAGCCCCACAGCCAGAAGTCACACGGATTAAGATCAGGTGATTAGGACAGCCAGGCTGCGCCACACAGTGACCTTATCAGGATGAAGTGGTACTGGTTGATATGCATGTGGATTTTCCATTGCCCATATTTGACATTTCTGTGTACTGACAGATCCTGTCAGATAGAAATCTTCCACAGCCAATCATTGTCCACTTCCATCCGAGTAAGAAATTCTAAAGCAAAGATCTCTCTTGCTGGTAGGTCATCAGGAAGCAACTTGTGCACATGGGTAATTTTGAATGGATAGCAAAGAAGGATGTTTCATAGGATTTTACACGCCATGCTCACAGGTATGTCCAATGTTCGGGCAATTCCCCTTGCACTACACGTTTGCACAGCACCACTCATTTCCTCCTGCATTGCTGTGGCCACTGCTTCCACTGACGTCAAATCATTCATTTCCACCCTCCGCCAGATTGCACACTAAAAGAACCCATCTTTTCGAATTTCCAAAACATTTTCTCCAGACCCACAGCAGTCATCGGACCAATGTCTTTTTTTCAAATCCTTCAGTGTCTGGAACTTCCGCAGAGCGACGTGTGCAGTGCACAGCCATCATTTTTGTAATACAGCTTTACAAGCAGAGCGCGATCCTGCATTGAGACAGTCATGGCAAACGTTGCAGATGTAAAAGGAGGAAAAGCTGTGTACCTGGCATGTTCATATCAACTTCAATGGGTCGCCCGCATGACAGGTGTTTTCATTTATGTATTCTGACACATACAGTGCCATCTATTGATCAGTTTTCACACTATTTTTTTCTCTTCTACCATATGTTTTCCTCCTCCTCCGATAATCTTCTGTTGCAATTTGATGTCATTCTGACCAGTGGTGTCATTTCTACAGCGTTTTGAAAGTTTAACTTTAATTACAATCACCCTGTATATAGGAGAAGTGCGGATAGATTACACACTATTTGATCACAAGTTTCACGACATTAATACAGCGTATCTCCCCCCCACCCCCCCCCCCACCCCTGGATAGCAAAGAAGGATGTTTCATAGGATTTTACACGCCATGCTCACAGGTATGTCCAATGTTCGGGCAATTCCCTGTGCACTACACGTTTGCACAACACCACTCATCTCCTCCTGCATTGCTGTGGCCACTAACAGCCATGTACTGCAAGTCTCTAGAGGAACGAAAGGTTCCAAATGATTGTAAAAGAGCACAAGTAGTCCCAGTCTTCAAGAAGGGTTGTCGAGCAGATGCGCAAAACTATAGACCTATATCTCTGATGTCGATCCGTTGTAGAATTCTAGAACATGTTTTTTGCTCGAGTATCATTTCGTTTTTTGAAACCCAGAATCCACTCTGTAGGAATCAACATGGATTCCGGAAACAGCAATCGTGTGAGACCCAACTCACTTTATTTGTTCATGAGACCCACAAAATATTAGATACAGGCTCCCAGGTAGATGCTATTTTCCTTGAATTCCGAAAGGCATTCGATACAGTTCCGCACTGTCGCCTGATGAACAAAGTAAGAACCTATGGAATATCAGACCAGCTGTGTGGCTGGATTGAAGAGTTTTTAGCAAACAGAACACAGCATGTTGTTATCAATGGAGAGACGTCTACAGACATTAAAGTAACCTCTGGCGTGCCACAGGGGAGTGTTGTGGGACCATTGCTTTTCACAATATATATAAATGACCTAGTAGATAGTGTCGGAAGTTCCATGCAGCTTTTTGCGGATGATGCTGTAGTATACAGAGAAGTTTCAGCATTAGAAAATTGTAGCAAAATGCAGGAAGATCTGCAGCAGATAAGCACTTGGTACACGGAGTGGCAACTGGCCCTTAACATAGACAAATGTAATGCATTGCGAATACATAGAAAGAAGGATCCTTTATTGTATGATTATATGATAGCGGAACAAACACTTGTAGCAGTTACTTCTGTAAAATATCTGGGAGTATGTGTGCGGAACGATTTGAAGTGGAATGATCATATAAAATTAATTGTTGGTAAGGTGGGTACCAGGTTGAGATTCATTGGGAGAGTCCTTAGAAAATGTAGTCCATCAACAAAGGAGGTGGCTTACAAAACACTCGTTTGACCTATACTTGAGTATTGCTCATCAGTGTGGGATCCGTACCAGATCGGGTTGATGGAGGAGATAGAAAAGATCCAAAGAAGAGCGGCGCGTTTCATCACAGGGTTATTTGGTAACCGTGATGGCGTTATGGAGATGTTTAGCAAACTCAAGTAGCAGACTCTGCAAGAGAGGCACTCTGCATCGCGGTGTAGCTTGCTCACCAGGTTTCGAGATGGTGCGTTTCTGGATGAGGTATCGAATATATTGCTTACCCCTACTTATACCTCCGAGGAGATCACGAATGTAAAATTAGAGAGATTCGAGTGCGCACGGAGGCTTTCAGACAGTCGTTCTTCCCGCGAACCATACGCGACTGGAACAGAAAAGGGAGGTAATGACAGTGGCACGTAAAGTGCCCTCCGCCACACACCGTTGGGTGGCTTGCGGAGTATAAATGTAGATGTAGATGTAGATGTCTTTGGTAGGTTGAACACTGCTGGTGGTACTTTCAATGAGATGTCTGTGGAGGAATGACAGCCCATTCTTTCTCAAGAGCTGAAAGCAGAGAAGGTAGTGATGTTGAAGGATGTCTGGGGCAAAGTCGACATTCAAACTCATTCCAAAGTTGTTCCATTGGCCTCAGGTTGGCATTCTGGGCAGGTTATTTCATTTTGGGTCTGTTATTGTCCACAAACCATGGCAACACGGATACAGATTTATGACAAAATGCATTGTTATGTTGATACAATCAATCATTGTCTCAGAACTTTCCTCCACTGTATGCAGTAAGAAATATTGCTAAATGGGTACATATCCTTCCTCATGTAGTATTTTAAGTGCAATATGGGGATAACATCCTAAAAAAGTCCTCCATACTGTTACACCACCACCTCTGTACTTCGCTGTTGGCACTGTGTATGTCAGGTAATATTCCCCGGGCATTGACCTTTTACTACCAACCTCTGCAATGCTGTCCTTCAGTACATGAGGTTTGCCTGGTGTTACTTTAACTGTGATCGTTCCTTTGTGTTTCCACTTCACAATCACACCACCAACAGTAAACTTATGCTATCTTAGAAGTGTTGAAATGCCCCAGATGGATTTGTTATTCACATGACATCCAGTTACTAGTCCATGTTTGAAGCGACTGAGCTCTCCTGGCTGAGCCATTTTGCTGTTTCTTCTTTTCTACTGACAACACAACCCCTCAAGACATCTTACAGTCAGTTCTGCATTACATAAGATTGTCTGGATACTTTTGATCAGATAATGCACATTTGTGTTAAGTGCAGAATGTCATGAGAGCCAACTGGCCATTATCAACTCCGAGTCTCGGTGATTATAGCTACAGTAATTTTTGAAAGAGCAGTCAAGTAGTGCAGTGGTTTAAAGCTGCATTTATCTAAGTCCCACATAATAAAAACAACAAATATGCTATATTGTACCAATTTAAGCTTATGTTTTCAATTGTGAGTACTTCTTCACACTAAGTGCATGCAGATGTGTTCCATGGTGTCATTTAAGCTTGTAAAGAAGCAATATCACTCTTGTGACATTGTTGTTTGTGATGGCTTTCTTGCTCTGGTGTGAAGAACATGCAGGAAAAATTGTCACTGTGTTAACAGTAAAAAGATAATAAAGAAGTTGTGACAAATTATGTCAAAGTAAAACGTCATCATCCCTTTCCTGCCCTGTCTAATTCTAAATATGCTATGCTAGGATGTATAGAAGGTATCCCTGTATTGACAACAGAAAAGATGGCTGAAATGTAATGACAGTCAGTGGAGCTTCAGAGCAGAACTGCAGCTCAATGTAAGTGCTCACATGTTAATGTTATTGCTGGCAGTCCTCTCCATTGTTATACTCCAGTAGCAGATTTTTCCTTAGAAAGTGCACCTCTCTTTCACTTCTGCATTAGCACAAGTGGCCACGGCCTTCGCAGTGTATCAGGTGTAACTGCTGCACTAGCTGATGTGATATGAATGTAGTGCATCTCTCTCACTCCTAAGTTGTTAGCTTTGTGTAGTGAGAATGTTTGTTCCCCTTGAACAGTATGAGTCAAGGAATGAGCAAAAGTATTGTAACATCTCATTTCCTGGCCATGCCTTTGTGCTGTTCTTGTGTCTATCGTAATGGATAGCAAGCATTAATGGAACAATTTCACAATGTAAGACATGCAGGGAAAGGAATCACAGGTAATGGAGGAATCATGCATCGTGCTCAAGCTTACCTCTTTTTTTATGTAAGGGGCAGAGAAGAGCAAAACAAACATATCAGCACAATTTCAGTGGTGTGGAGCTATTGAGAGCAACCAATCATACTTGCAGTTACGAACATCTACACAACTTGCTCAATTTTTGGCATGACTATAGCATAGGCTACATAAGGAGCACAAATAATGGCAGAAAGGAATCACAAAACACACACAAACCCGGAGAAGACAGAATTTCTGTCAGTCCACACACCAATTCTGCTGTTCAAATGTAAACTGAATATGCAGGAAATGCCAGAGCAGTGACTTTGTATTAACATATGCTCCATAGATCAGGATATGAAACGCTGATAGAAGTTTGTAGTTTGTGAATCAAGTTCTAAATAATTTTCATTTCAGTTGCTTTTCTGCACATGTTTACATATGTTACTTTATTTACAGCTCTGTGTTTATAATACTCAGATATGCAGTACGAAAATATTTAGTCTCTCATTAAGGTATTGGAATATTGTTCAGTGCTGCCATTTTACACTTGTTTTCACTTTAGATGGGTAGATTTTTAGAATTTGCTCATTTTCATTAGCTCAGCAGTAATGTTTTTGACAACTGAAGCAATAATACAGAAGAGGTCAGTTATACTAGTTTGGTTTGGGTTTAATTTTCTTTTGCTTCAAGATATGAGAATTTGTATGAATCATTGTAAACCACATTTTTAAAGTGTCATACCAATTTTTAACTTGTGGTTTTTCTGAAATTATTTGATGAGATTATTATATTTGTATTGATGAATTATGTAATTTAGATCTGAATGCCAACTTTGTTGTAGAACAGTAATTTTAAAGAAGTGCTTAAGTGACCTCAGCCAATGGCCCTGCTGCAATGGTAATGCTGGTTCCTATTAGATCACTGAAGTTAATTGCTGTTGGGCTTAGCTAGCACTTGGATGGCTGCCCGTTGTAATCTCCTCCTCCCAAAATTTGTTGTTGTTGTTGTCGTCACTACTATTTTCGATGGTGAAGTCTCTTATTTTCAAAAATACAAGAGGAATAAGATTTACAATGAACATTTTACTTATTTTATTTTCTCATAGTTGTCTCCAGTTCTTCGTGTCTAGGTGCTGATACTTGAAACTGAATTTTTGTCATTTTAGTTTCTCATGGCTCCTACCAACTTAAATAATTTGAAGTAAGCCTGTGCAGATATTTTGTTCTCACAGTAATTCATTCTCTCACATTTTTCTATATCACACTGTCTTACACATTTTCACATTAACAAAGCTGAAATTACATTGTTCAAAATACAAAAACACATCTGATCACATCAGAGGCACACCCACCACTACTTCACTCTGCGGTAAGAACAATATTCCATAGGGTTCACAAACTTTCTTGGCAAATGAATATCTATTAATTTATATTATTATTTTATAAATGAATCCAAAAGTAAACATAATGAATAGTACCAGATTGCATAATCAATAACAGAAATTTTAGGTGTGACAAATATTTCTTAATTTCAAATATTTCTAAAAAACATAATTTCAACCGTACATTCAGAGCTAGTACATATCGATTGTAACAACACAGTAATTTCTTTCTATAGATTTTAGCTCGAAATATAGCACACTGTGTACAAAATCATATGGAAATTTTTAGAAAACAGCTGAGACAATACTGACCAATTCAAAAATTAGTTCTAGTATCCACTACTTCTGTTGAGGAAAAGTAATATTAGAGTTGGGTGTCCCTTTACACCGTTCAGGTCTACCAAGTGCTGCTGGCAAGCAGGATGCACTCAGCTCTTGAGGTCAACTGAGGAACTACTTGACTGAGAAGTAGTGGGTCCAGCCAAGAAAACTGACAACAGCCAGGACTGCAGTGTGCTGACCACTTGCACCGCCCCATCCAGTGACACCTATTAGCTGAGAATGACACAGTGGTCAGTCAGTACGGGCCTCCCAAGGCCTATTTGGACAGAGTTTAGTTTTGTATATATGACTTCAGTGAACACCAGCCAGTTAGCCATTTCTCCCAAGTTACTTGAATTTTCTGGATCCAATATTTTTATTTTACTGGTTTGAAATATTTACACCCATCAATAAAAGTGGGAAGCTGTGTAACATCTCATTCCTGACAATTTCTTCATGTTCTTCCTCTGGTTAATATCTATGACAGGGTCCAGTTCTGGGAGGAGGTGGCTTTCTTCAGCCTGGAGCTGATGAGGCAGTCTTTCCATAATCCTTCTATATGGGATGTGGAAAGGGTCTACACGGCTGGCTTACAAGCAGATTAATGTCTCCATGACAGCCAGTGATAAATGCCTGGGGTAGCATGTCTTCTTTAAAGTGGTTGTCATTACATAAGTCTGGAGTTAGTGATCATTTGTGATCTGCGAGGCTACTTTTCTGATATGGAAAGCCTAAAAGGCATTGAAAAGTGCTTTCCCATGTGGGGGTTGAATTCTGCTTAGGAACTTCCCTCTTTTTCTCAATAAGTGTTGCTGATTAATGAGCACAGACGTATTTGGTTCAAAGAGTCCTCAGAGCATAGCGGAGAGTCATTAGGTAGCAGGAGGTAGTGTTGGATAAAATTTATTGACTGGGCTAGGGTTAATTCAAGACAATAAATTTTAGTTCTTGTGGTGCAGTTTGAGTGTGGAGTTCTTGTGAGACCTTTTTCTTTGTTGTGATTAAACTGTATTGCTGCTTGGTGTTAAGGAGATTATCAGTGGGTGTAGTTAGGGACTGGATGGAGATGGTATATTAACTGCTAGTAGTAAACATATTCCAGTTCAGTAGTCAGATTTTGGAATCTTTATGGAAGTTATTGGATTACAGTAGGGCATATGAATATTGAAATTGCAGTAATGAAATGTTTAACCATGTCTCAAAGGTCAAAGTGTGGCTGGTGACCCTTACCCTGAGTGTATGATACTGTAGCAAAGCAGAGAATTAATCCAGGTCCACAAATAAAGATGTCTTAATACATCTGCAGAGCAGTACCTTGCACAATTCGCTTCCACACTAGTCAGTGCAACTGTGAATTTTCTAATTGCTGAAATTATGCCATTGTGTTGCCAGTCATAAAAATTAAGTCCAACTTCTATCTTCACTGTTTGCTGACCACTGACTCCTATGATCATCTCTCAAGCAAGAGCTGCCAGCAGAAGTCTGCCCCATGGAATCCTATGTGTGTCGAATTATTATTGTAAAGTTACATATTTGCTGTATTTTGACAGAAAAATCATGATCCATCCTGCAACAAGTTCTGGGAATGGGCTGCTTGAGTTTCAGCAGTGTGGTCGTGTGATTTCTCATTGGGCATATCAGCACATCAAATGTATCATTTTTTGATAACACATGTCAGCATGTGAATTACATTAGGAATACAAGACATCAATTGAAAACCTTATTACTAAGCTGGCTAACACAATACTTAATACCAGATAATGTTTCTGAGATACTTTTTAACAAAAGTTTCTCTCATTATTTAGAAGCAAACTGATTTCACACTCTTTATATCAAATAACATGAAATACTTATGTAGAATCAAATACAATTGTGTTATTTTATTTTTGATTACTACAATTACACAGAATCAAATACATCAAAGAATGAGATACCTTTTTCAATGCATATGCACTGAACATTCCTTTTTACAGACTTTCTCTCTCTTTCTCTTTCTCCTAGGACTCAATCTGTCATGTTTATGGATGCTACATGTGCCTCATCCCTTAGAACATCTTTAAATCATGCACCTTTCCGATTTCCTCCACTATTAAACTCTAAACATCTGTCCTTACATTTTACAATTGCATGATAGTGCACTAAAAAATCTGCGCCTAAAATTTTATCCTTTACCAGTCCTGGAAAAATGAAACAACCTACTTTAAATTCATGTTCATCCCATTTAAACCTTAATAATGCTTCCTGTTTTACAGGCTTGCCAATCCCATCTGTTTCCATCTTTATTTTTACCGCAGTCACCAGAAAAATAACACAGTTCTGATATCTTAGCCTTTGCGTAAATTAATCTTTCACCACTAACACAGGCATTCAAGAATCTAAAATTATCCCTTCCTTTACCCCATTTGTATTAATTTCAATGATTTGTAACAATATTATGAAAAGGAAAGAGATGCTGAATTGCAGATAGGCTGTCACAAATGTCATAAATAGACAACCAACACACACACACACACACACACACACACATGACTGCAGTCTCACACAACTATAGCCGCACCAGTGCATGATGGGAGTGGCGACTGGGTGGAGGCACCCGCATGGCACCATCCCATGCCAACCTATTCATGGGCCATCTAGAGGAATCCTTCCTATACACCCAGAATCCTAAACCCCTGACCTGGTTCAGATTCATTGATGACATCTTTGTAATCTGGATTAAGGATGAGAACACTCTATACACATCCCTCCAGAACCACAACAACTTCTCCCCCATTTGCTTAGCCTGGACCTACTCAACCCAACAAGACACCTTCCTAGTTGTTGACCTTTCACCTCAGAGATGGCTACATCAATACCTCCATTCATAGCAAACCTACTAACCACCAGCAACACCTTCACCTCGACAGCTGCCACCTGTTCCACACCAAGAAGTCTCATTCTTATAGCCTAGCCACTGGTGGTTGCCGCACCTTCTGTGAAGAGT
This sequence comes from Schistocerca cancellata, assembly GCF_023864275.1. Lineage (NCBI taxonomy): Eukaryota > Metazoa > Arthropoda > Insecta > Orthoptera > Acrididae > Schistocerca > Schistocerca cancellata. The sequence goes on along the minus strand of NC_064626.1, from coordinate 243,752,630 downwards.
GGTCCCTCTCAAAATATACCAAGGGTCTTTCTGAAGCCTCCACAGACCATAATCATCCTCCCAACCTCATACAAAAACAAATCTTCCGTGCCTTATCTTTCAAGTCTCCCACCAACTCCCGAAGTTCCACCATCCAGCCACAGAGAATCAGTCCCCTCGTAACTTCCACCCAGGACTGGAGCAACTGAATTACATTCTCCGCCAGGGTTTGACTACCTATCGTCATGCCCTGAAATTAATATTGTTTGCCCACTATCCTTCCTACCCCTCCCACGGTGGTTTTCTGCTGTCCACCGAACCTACACAATACACTCGTCCATCCCTACACAACCCCTGCTCCCAACCCCTTACCTCATGGCTCATACTCCTGTAATAGACCTAGATGTAAGACTTGTCCCATACATCCTCCCACCACCACCTACTCCATTCCAATCACAAGTATAACCTAGTCCATATAAGGCAGGGCTACCTGTGAAACCAGTCACGTGATCTACAAGCTAAGCTGCAACCTCTCTGCTGCATTCTATGTGGGAATGACAACCAACAAGCTGTCTGTCTGCATGGATGGCCATCGTCAAACTGTGGCCAAGAAAGAAGTGGAACCTCCCCCCTGCCCCCCAGTTGCTGAGCAGGCTGCAAAATATGTCATTCTTCATTTCATTGACTGCTTCATAGCATGTGCCATATGGATCCTTCCCACCAACACCAGCTTTTCTGAACTGCACAGGTGGGAACTTTCCAGCAATATATCCTATATTCCAGTAGTCCTCCTGGCCTCAATCTTTGCTAGTCATTGTCCTCACCCATACAGGCCCCCTGTTCTCATTCCAGCATTATACAGCCCTCATTCCACCATCACACCCAGTCTTTTTACTTCTCTCCTTTTCCGCTACCCACTCTCCCCTCTGTCTAACCTCCCAACTGTACATATCTGCCCTACCCTCACCGCCTCGTCCCTGCGCACTCCCCAGCAGCACTGCACTGTCTGCCACTCCTACCCTACTATCCTTCCCCCTCCTCCTTACCCCACCCAGTCACCACTTGCATCATGCACTGGTGCTGCTGCTCACAGTGTGGGTACATCTCTGCTATACGTTGTGTAGTAACTTACCTTTTTCATAATATTGTTACATTCCACCCTGGATTTTCCATTGTTTAATTGCAATGATTTGTTGTATGTTTTCCATTACACCACTTTCTAAATACTTCCCATCTTCTTTTCAATCTCCCATATACCACCTTCTGCATCCATAATATGTACTTCTTCCCACAATAGGGTATCAGTTCCTTCCTGATCACAAAACAATAATTCATTAAATATTATTTCATCCTATGTAACATTTGCATAACTCCAGTACACTCACTAAACATAATTTATTCTGAACTCACCAACCTGAGCTAACAAACTTTTCATCACCATACATAACCTCTAGTCATTTACACAAAAATCAATTTCATCCTCACACAGCCAGCTACAATTTAATTTACTGTCCAAAAATAATATGCTCACCGCACTCTACAGACACAAATGTGTGGATACTTCCTCCTGAATTGACTGCAGTAATTAATAATTCTCTATTTACCCAGTGTACACTATTGAGGTGTACTGCGCCTTGTAGTAACCCTTCATTAAACACCATCTCCTCTCACATTACCTGCTAGCTTTGAAGCTTAATGGTTGATGTGCTTGTTGCAACACCACTGCTTGAAACCCTTATCTTTTAACCTGGCCTCCAGCGCATGTGCTCTCAGCTACATCATTTTGCACAGCACAAACAATTAACTCACCAACATTATACTTCTCATTGTCACTACTACATACCATATGTTTCATTTTATCAACATACCTAATCTTTGCATCAGAATGATTTACCCTTCCTTCCAACTTTTTAAGAGATCAGTCTTCCGACTGGTTTGATGTAGCCCACCACGAATTTCTCTCTTGTGCCAAACTATTCATCTCAGAGTAGCACTTGCAAACTACATCCTCAATTATCTGCTGCATGTATTCCAATCTCTGTCTTCCTCTGCAGTTTTTGTCCTCTACAGCTCCCTCTAGTACCATGGAAGTCAGTCCCTGATGTCTTAACATATGTCCATCATCCTGCCCGTCTCATTGACAACATTTGCCACATTTTCCTTTCCTTTCTGATTCTGCGCAGAACCCCCTAATTCCTTACATTATCAGGCCACCTAATTTTCAAGATTCATCTGTAGCACCACATCTCAAATGCTTTGATTCTCTTCTGCTTCAGTTTTCCCACAGTCCATGTTTCACTACCATACAATGCTGTGCTCCAAACGTACACTCTCATAAATGTATTCCTCAAATTAAGGCCTATGTTTGATACTAGTAGACTTCACTTGGCCAGGAATGCCCTTTTTGCCAGTGCTACTCTGCTTTTGATGTCCTCCTCACTCTGTCCATTGTTGGTTATTTTGCTGCCTAGGTAGCAGAATTCCTTAATTTCATTTACTTCATGACCATCAATTCTGATGTTAAGTTTCTCGTTGTCCTCATTTCTCTTACTTCTCATTACTTTTGTTTTTCTTTTATTTACTGTCAGTCCATATTCTGTACTCATTATACTGTCCAGTCCATTCAGCAGATCATGTAATTTGCCTTCACTTTCAGTCTGGATGGCAATGTCATCAGCAAATCGTATCACTGATACCCTTTCATCTTGAATTTTAATTCTGCTCCTGAACCTTTCCTTTATTTCCATCATTGCTTCTTCAATGTACAGATTGAACAGTGCGGGTGAAAGGCTACATCCCTGTTTTACATCATTTTCAATCCGAGCATTTCATTCTTGGTCATGCACTTTTATTACTCCCTCTTGGTCCTTGCACATACTGTATATTACCAATCTCTCCCTATAGCTTAACCATACTTTTCTCAGAATTTCGAATATCTTGCACCATTTTACATTGTTGAATGCTTTTCCTAGGTCACAAATCCTGTCACTATGTCTTGATTTTTCTTTAGTCTGGTGTTCATCATCAATCTCAATGTCAGAATTGCCTCTCTGGTGCCTTTACCTTTCCTAAAGCCCAACTGATAGTCATTTAACACATCCTGAATTTTCTTTTCCATTCTTCTGCATATTATTCTTGTCAGCAACTTGGATGCATGAGCTGTTAAGCTGATTGTGTGATAATTCTTGCACTTGTCAGCTCTTGCAGTCTTCAGAATTGTGTGGATGATATTTTTCCAAAGTCAGATGGTATATTGCCATACTCATACATTCTTCACACCAACATGATTAGTCATTTTGTTGCCACTTCCCCTAATGATTTTAGAAATTCTGATGGGATGTTACAGATCCCTTCTGCCTTATTTGATCTAAAGTCCTCCAAAGCCCTCTTAAATTCTCATTCTAATACTGGATCCCCTATCTCTTCTAAATCGACTCTTGTTTCTTCTTCTATTACATCAGTCAAATCTTCCCTATCATAGAGGTCTTCAGTGTACTCTTTCCACCTATCCGCTCTCTCCTCTGCATTTGACAATTTAATCCGGTTGCACTCTTAATAATACCACCAAAGCCTTTTAATTTCACTGAAGGTTGTTTTGACTTTCCTATATGCTGAGTCAGTCATTCCGACTATCATTTCTTTTTCGATTTCTTCACATTTTTCATACAGCTGTTTTGCCTTAGCTTCCCTACACTTCCTAATTATTTCATTCCTCAGTGACTTGTATCTATGTATTCCTGAATACTTTTGTACTTGATACTTCCTGGCAGATTAAAACTGTGTGCCGGACTGAGACTCGAACTCAGGACCTTTGCCTTTCATGGGCAAGTGCTCTACAGATTGAGCTACCCAAGCACGACTTACGCCCCATCCTCACAGCTTCAATTCCGCCAGTACCTCGTCTCCTACCTTCCAAACTTCACAGAAGCTCTCCTGTGAACCATGCAGAACTAGCACTCCTGGAAGAAAGAATATTATGGAGACATGGCTTAGCCACAGCCTGGGGGATGTTTCTAGAATGAGATTTTCACTCTACAGCAGTTGACCATCGCTGATTCTTCCACCTTTAGGGGCAGTTTCCCACCCCAAAGATAAGAGAGTGACCTGAACTTCTGTCAGCTCCTCCACCCTCTTTGACAAGTCACTGGCACAATCAGGGTGACTTCTTATGCAGGAAGTCTTCGGCTGCCAATGCTGATTATTAATCAAAATTTAAGCAGTGGCAGGTTTCTAACCCAGGACCGAGGACTTCGATTATGAATCAAAGTTGCTATCCCTAGACCATGGGTGCTCCCTAGCTCAGTCACATAAGATTCATTAATTACTTCTTCCACGCAATTGTCCCTTACAATATCTGAAACATCGAACAACCAATAAATCTGAAAAACATCTTTAAAAGCATTCTACCTTTCCATAGATACCACAATTCCATGGCTTCTCCAGGATTGCTCATCACCCAGAACTTTGTCAATAGCATACTCTTGCTCCTGTTGACCTTTCTACTTTACCTAACTTTTTTATTCTTCCTGTTTATAGTTCCTTTCCTCACAATTTATTCAATACATCTCAGAACAAAAAATGTGCCACACGTTCATTTTCCATAAGTTGTTGCCTGTTATTACCATTATTCTGTCCATTATTTTTCTTGTTGCCACTATACTGCTTACTGGAATTCTCTCTCCACTGAAAATCTGTAGATTGTTATGCCCATTCTGTGATGCAGCTGACTGATTACACTAGCCAAAAAAATTTTACTTTATTCTGTAACAGGCATGAAAAGATGTAATCTTTACATTTTCAGCTTTACTGAACCAACAACCTCCTTCCTAGTCTCCATGACCAACTATATCCTCACTCACAATTACTTCTCCTTTCAAGGCATTACTTACAAACAAATTGGCGGTACAGCTATGGGCACACGTGTGGCACCATCCTATGCTAACCTATTCATGGGACATCTAGAGGAATCCAGAATCCTACACCCCTCACCTAGTTCAGATTCATTGATGACATCTTTGCTATCTGGATTGAAGGTGAGGGCAACTTATTCACATTCCTCCAGAACCTCAACAACTTCTGCCCCATTTGCTTCAGCTGGTCCTACTCAACCCAACAAGCCACTTTCCTAGATGTTGACCTCCACCTCAGAGATGGCTACATCAGTACCTCCGTCCATATCAAACCTACTAACCACCAGCAACACCCCCACTTCAACAGCTGCAACCCGTTTCACACCAAGAAGTCCCTTCCCTACAGCATAGCCACCCGTGGTCGTTGCATCTCCAGTGACGAGCAGTCCCTCTCTAACTGTACCGAGGGTCTCACTGAAGCCTTCACTGACCGTAATTATCCTCCCATCCTTGTACAAAAACAAATCTCCCGTGCCTTATTTTTCCAGTCTCCCATCACCTCCCAAAGTCTCACAGTCCAGCTACAGAGGAGCATTCCCCTCGTAACTCAGTACCATCCGCGACTGGAGCAACTGAATTACATTCTCCACCAGGCTTTCGATTACCCTCGTTGTGCCCTGAAATGAGAAATGTCCTACCCACTATCCTTCCCACCCCTCCTACTGTGGTATTCTGCCATCCACCGAACCTACACAATATACTCGTCCATCCTTACATAACCCCTGTTCCCAATCCCTTACCTCATGACTCCTACCCCTGTAATAGACCTAGATGCAAGACCTGTCCCACTCATCATCCTACCACCACCTACTCCAGTCTGGTCACTAATATCACCTATCCCAGGGGCGGGCAGGAATCCTGCACGTGTGCGGTGCACTTGCACGCGTGCAGTGAACAGTCGTTCTGCGTGCACACAGGGGCAAGCTGGCCACCCGCTTATCTCCCCTCCCAACCATATCTTCTGTCCGCTCCTTCCCATGCAGTGCGTTTTGTTTCCTAGCTTGCTTTATTGAATGAAGGAATAAGATTAGTAGGAGTGCTTGAAAGATATCGTGGTTTGAAAGAGTACCTATTACCTACGATACGTTTTATTTAATTATCACAGGTGGAGTGGAAAAAAATTTCTACATACAGACAAACTCAAACAGTTACTTAAATTTTCATCACTGATGTTTCCTCTTACCCGACACTTACTAATTCAGCAAGTGGTTTTCCGGCTCTCGCTATATTAAGCGTTATCTTATAACTTGCACCTACCACTGGGCTATTATTGTTGTCGTCCTGAAAAATTGGAAACAGTGCTCCATAAAATGTTAAATCAGTTAGATGAGAGACATGACGAAAGGATGTCGCAGATCACTCGTGACCACAGCAACTACGACAGATTCATCTAGTATCGTCAGATCGCTCTTCTTAAGCTCAGTCAATTTCCCCATCCGCTCAGAATCCATCAATAAATTGTACTCGTCCTTGTGAAATTTGTTATAATGGCCTTCAATACTAAACTTCCGCTGACCAGCGAGAATACTGCCACATATTAAACATTTCGAATTTTCACGTTTTTGCACAAAGAAAAAATCATTCTCCCATTACTTTTTAAAAGATAGCAAATCTCCGCTTCTCCGTTTCCTTGTTTCACTCTGCATTTTCCGGTTCTTGAAATACAACGTTCACTACGTAGTGGTCGCTACGCATCGACGTCCGCAGCTTAGCCTGGTACTACACTGCCGCAACCTGCCGGCTGTCGCCACTGGCCCATTTGACGATTGCACGCGAGCAGCACACGTGCAGCGCTGTGCGCTCATGAGCCGCGTGCAACGTTTGCCCGCCCCTGACCTATCCCATGAAAGGCAGGGCTACCTGTGAAACCAGTCATGTGATTTACAAACTAAGCTGCATCCACTGCGCTGCTTTCTATGTAGGCATGACAACCAACTAGCTGTCTGTCCGCATGAACGGCCACTGACAAACTGTGGCCAAAAACCAAGTGGACCACCCTGTAGCTGAACACACTGCCAAACATGATACCCCTCATCTCAATGACTGCTTCACAGCCTGTGCCATATGGCTCCTTCCCACCAACACCAGCTTTTCTGAATTGCGCAGGTGGTAACTTTCCCTGCAATACATCCTACGTTCACATAACCCTCCTGGCGTCAACCTTCGTTAGTCACTGTCCTCACCCATCCAGCCCCCTCCATGTTCCCATTCCAGCACTACATAGTCGTCATTTCACCACCACACCCAGTCTTTTAATTTATTTTTATTTTTATTTCTCTCCTTTCTACTACTTATCCCCTCTCCCCTCTGAATCTTCTATCCTGCCCTCCATCTAAACTGCAACACTTCACTGTCCGCCACTCCCACCATACTATCCCTCCCCCTCCGTGCCCTATCCTCCTCCTTACCCTCACCCAGTCGCCACTCCCATCATGCACTGGTGCTGCTGTTCAGCTCTCTGAGACTGCAGGTGTGTGTGTGTGTGTGTGTGTGTGTGTGTGTGTGTGTGTGTGAGAGAGAGAGAGAGAGAGAGAGAGAGAGAGAGAGAGAGAGAGAGAGATCTGTGGTGAATCTTTTTATTGTACCTATCACGACTCAGCATCTCCGCTATATGGTGAGTAGCAACTTTTCTTCTCTCATATTGTTACATTCCATCCTGGATTTTCCATTGTTTGAAAACCTAAATCAAGATGGCAAGACGGCAGGTTTGAACGGTCGTCCTCCCGAATGTTAATCCAGTGTGCTAACCACTGTGCCACCTCGCTCGGTGCTTAGATAAGCTTATGCATTTATTTACCTTGGTGTTATCTCTTGAAGGAAGATCATTGAGGGCACAAGCATTCTGTCTGGCGTTTGTAATTTTTTGCTGGTGATTCCCTGATTAATGTCCAGCATTAATGAGCTAATACTGGTGCACTCCAATTTCCCTGGTATCTCATTTCCATGTCAGAAATTTGCAGTGGAAGTGTTCTCTGTGCTCACTGGTTAAATCACCACAGTTGTCAGGAAAGAAGTCCAAGTGGGAATAGAGGAAATGTAAAAACCAATGGTTTGTCGCCAGGGGACACTTTAACTTTCCAAGGTTACCAATATCTTGAGAACGAAGAGAGATCGGGAAAAATTTTCCATGAAAATCTTGTGTTGTTTCTGAATTTTGTACATTGGTGAAATTTTCGTGAACTTGAAATGGCTTTGAAATTCTTCAGTCGTGATTTACCTGGAAGCAAACACCGTCGGCATTAGCAGTACCCAGTGTGCACCATGTGGAGATTGCCCAGTGGACTTCACACATCATTAGCCCTGAAAAGGGCTGATTAACATTGTTCTCACTGGAAATTTAGGATCTCAGATGCTTGATCAAATGCCCCTTTTGCCTAATGCACAATTGCACTCTCCGTCGGAAACTGGTCTCAACATCGTCCAATGTCTGATGGGTGACTGCCTGGAAAGCCACCACAATCCTTTGTCTCATAGCTTCTGGCATCATCAGGTGAGTGGAGTACACTTCCTGCTTCACAGGTCCCCATAATAAGAAGTCCAACGGTGTTAAGTCTGGCAATCTTGGCAGGAATTCACGAATTGCACTATCGATACCAATCCATTGGTTTGCCTTAGTTGCATTAAGGTACCTTCTGACAGGTAAGGCCTGATGTGCAGGGGCACTGTCATGTTGAAACAACACACATGCTCATATGTCTTGGGGGATATTTTCTAGTTAAGGGAGCACTAGATTCTGGAGAATATGAAGATAGCACAAGCTGTTCAACGTTTTGCCATAAAAAACAGGACCTATCAGTTAATCTCCAACAATGTCTGCCCAGACATACATTGACCACCGTCTCTGTGTTCGGTGATCTCGTTGCCAGTGAGGATTTTCTTCTGCCAAGTAGTGTGAGCTATGAAGATTGACTCTTCCCATGTTGTCTAAGTTTGGCGCATCTGTAAAAAGAGTGTGTGCAAAGAAAAAGCGATCACAATGTATTTGCATATCGGCCCCATCGACAAAATGCCAGGCATCTCTCAGGATCCCCAGGCTCCATTGGTTGGGTAATATGTAAGCGATATGGGCGGAATTTAAAGTATCTTAAAACACAAGATACCATTGATCGATGCACGTCATGCATTTGTTGAATCTGATGAGTTGAAAGGTGTGGATCCTTATAGCACGAACTACCAGCGCAGTTGCCTCTCTCAGGCCCGTCTTTCGTCTCTGCCTTTTCAAGGTCCCTCGTTCAGCTTGTCTTACAAGAGACCTAACTGGAACCTATGTGGATGATGGGCATCGAGATACGTTTTCCTTTTAGCATACAATCTTTGCACGGCTGCACAATTATTATGACACTCGCCAACAATTTTTACATTCTCACTATTTCTAATGGCATGTAATCAGCCATTTTGGACAGATTATACTCAAAAAATAAATTGTACTTATCACTTTTACTATTATTGGTTTTCTTTCAATGAAGTTTGCAGGACAACTGACTTGTTACAGCATATGCAACCCTTTTGTTCACACATGCTTGCTGTTGTTTACACCACAAACATGAAGCCAAATGTACAGTATTTGAGTGCACTCTTTCAGAAAATTACTTAGGTGTCTAATGGATGTGTATCTTTCAAGAGGGCTTCTTTTGCATATCTCAACATTGGCATATATAATAAAATGATGAAGTACCCCACAGTAATCCATCCTATTCAAATATGGAGAGAAGGCAGAAATGAAAGACTGGCCCGAGAAAGTCACTTGCGAGACAAGGCGGCTCAAACAAAATTTTCTCTTATAGACTCCAAACATTCATGTTGAGAATAATTTTGCTTTTACAGATTTGGAAAAATTTCACTTTGAAGGAATTCATTAGAGTATCAGGAAACTAGATTGTTCTGAGTCCCATGAGGTGAAATTCATCAGAGTTCGACAAGGTGGAATTTTTCTTTATCCCTTAACACACATTTTTTCTAAGTCCATAAGAGAAAAATTTATGAGAGACACCAGTCAAGAATCATTCTAAGTGAAAATAGCTGGAAAATTTTCAGAGTCTCCTAAGATAAAATTTCTCTGAACCTCCAGTCATGATTTCAAATTCCCCAACAATGACACTTATTAGTTAGCCTCAAAGCTCCACCCTTCTCTTCTCCGATTATGCCGGCACAAGCGCAGTGCTGGTTTCTGATTTGGACCCTCCAAGTGGTGCACATTGGGTTCCACTAATGCCGACGGCATTTGCTTTCAGGTTAATCCCTACTGAAGAATTTCAAGGCCATTCAAGTTCGTTAAAATTTCACCAGTGGACAGAGTTCAGAAACCATACAAGATTTTCATCGAAAATTTTTCCTGATCTCTCTTTATTCTTGAGATAGTGGTAACTTGTGAAAGTTACAATGAAGTGCTTCCTGGTGAGAAACCACTGGTTTTTCGAAAACAGACACTCCCTACAAACAATGTGTATTTTTTCCACATAGAATACAGATATGGAATAAAAAATTGGTGTTTCCATTTGCAAAAATGAACTTGACCTTGGTTTGAGCTTGAAAATATTTCAAGGTCATTTTGAGGTAACCACTCCATGACCCCCTTCAAAGCTTAAAACTTTTTCTACATACTTTTTTTGCAGAATTGTGCCACTCCAGAGATATCAGCTGGTATAGATTAAAATAGGAAACCCACAATTGTAGCAGTACACGAAATTTGTCACAAGAATCTTCTAATTTGCTGTCCTCTTATTTCCTAGAAAGATTTTTGACTCTTGAACAAAGGCATTTTTCATCACTTGTCAGAATGGTACTGAAATGCTCATCTTTGTACAGTTTGTGTATCTGGGAACCCATGAAAATACCATTTTATTTTCACTTCACTAAGACTTGGAAATTTCTCATGCAAATATAGAAATGCTTCCCCAGTTTTGTCCAAGGCCTTAATGGAGTTCTTCGTTAGCCTCAATTTTATATGAGGAGCAGGAAGAATTACATTTCAGACTCAACAAGTGCTCTGTGCATGATATTATGAGAACTGGTTCAAATGAAGGATGCTTAGGAAAATCTTTCTTTTTAGAACGATGTACTTTGGCACAGCTGTCCTAGAGGCACAGAAAGCAACAGAGTTTGGTGTAGCCACATTGTAGCTCAAGTCATGTGCCTATGACTTTCAGATCTCTGGAAATCTGCCATTTAAATTTGTCATATTTCAGTCACAATAGCAATTGTTTCATGTTAATATATGTTCCTTTAATGTAATGTGCCTACCCAATCAGAAACAATGGTAACATGCTGCCATTGTGCAGTAACACAAACTTGAGACTCACTTTGGAGGAGTCAATGAACAACCTCCACCGATTACTTTTATTGTCAATACCCATAGCTGCCATTAGTCCCTGTACATCACTATAAAATACCAAGTTCTTTTCATTTCCAAAAAATGGAAGGAATGGCATATGGCAGTTACAGAACACAGTCTCATTTACTGTCTTATGAAGACATTCCCACTGTTGTAGTCTTGACACCAGCTGCGTGGGGTAGCCGGATGGCCTAGGTCGTCTTGCCATGGTTCACGCGGCTCCCTCCGTTGAAGGTTTGAGTCCTCCCACAGACATGTGTGTGTGTGTGTGTGTGTGTGTGTGTGTGTGTGTGTGTGTGTGTGTGTTTTGTCCTTAGCGTAAGTTAGTTTAAGCTAGAGTAAGTAGTGTGTAAGGCTAGGGACCGATGATCTCAGCAGTTTGGTCCCATAGAACTTACCACAAATTTCCAAAATTTCTCGATACCAGCAAGTTCAGGTTAACCTTTGAACAATTCCAAGTATCTCAGTACATCATTAAGTTCACACTGCATTATTCTGTGAATCTCTGTACACCTATCGTTATATACAAAATCAAAATTTTTCAAAGAACTCTGTTTTGAAGGTGATAGTGCAGCACTAGTTCCACTACTGCCCTCGTCACTGTCACAATCACGTGAGATAGAAGGCACTCATCGCATGGCCTGGAGGTATGTTAGGATATGCCAAGGAAGATGTAAAGGAGGAGCCAGGCAATAAGGGATTTTACTTTATTATATGAGCCTCAAACCGGTAACTTCATTTTTCCATTACGGCCAAGCCACGGCGGGCAGTGTTAGCTGCCTGTAAATTCTTTCGTCCCACGGTCTAGTAACAGGAAGTCAGAACCGACGAAGGGCACCTTGATCACGCACCTCTCTCGTGTGCTTACGAGGTAACGCCGCCCCAGGCGTCGCTTAGCAGGCAACGCTCTGGAAAGTTCCATGCCGCCCGCACGGTTTGCTCGGTCCTGACCAATCAGGGCGGAGGAAGCCGCGTGATGCGTCGAATATACCCGGCCGCCTGTCGCCGGGCCCGCTCTCTTGTATTCTTGCTCACCCGCGAGTCGGATGCGCGCCCTGTGACATTGAACATCTCCCGCTTTTCCCGGTGCTGCAGCACTGTGGACTTAGTTTTGGCAGACAACAACTTTCGGTAGCTTCGCGAACAATGTTCGCCAAATTATAAGCTCTGACTCACCCTCACCTCCCTAGGCCTATGTATCCCCTTTCAACATGCTTTAGCCAATAAATGGCCTTTCTCTAAAAATTACACTATTATTCCATAACGCCCACCGCCTGCCCATACGCGCATCCTGTACAAAGACTTTTTCTTCCTGGAAATACCATGTGTTTATGGAGTTATCATACAAAAGTAACAATCACTCATATGGTTTGATGCTTCTTGCCAGATCATGGATATAGCAAAGCCCATGGAAGATCTTTTATGATTCAGCCACAAATGAAGTCTCGAGACACAATACATGCAACATACATGAGGAGCCCAGGACTTGTCCTGATACCAGATTTCACAGCCAAAGTACAGTCTGTACACCTTTCTAATATATTGCATTATTGGCCTCCTATGTGATTTCAATGTGGCCTGTTTGCAAATGTAGCAGAAATTGTCAGCACTGTTTACACATATGCGAGGCATACTGAATCACAGGAATTAAAATGACCACAGGCACCACCTACACTTCAGTAACATGCTCTTCCAGCACACAAACAGAACACAGCTTGTAATAGCTTGAAACAACAATTTAATGAAACACACTACACTCTTCCCTTCCTCTTCCCCTTCCCCTCATTTTTACAAGTCTGCATTAAAAATAGAGACAGTACACATACAGTTGTTGTTGCCTGAAACTTCATCACTCTCTCTACCATCAGTGGGATTTTGAAGCCTGTATGGGAAGGGATTGAGAATGAATGCTAATAATATATAACTACAATTAAATGCGTCTCCCTTGAGAGCTAATTCAAGTTTTTCATTGTCGTTTTCATTATCAGTGTAGTCAATATAGTTAACATTTATTTCATCCCACTATATTTTCACTGTTGGCTAGTGTTATTATTCCCGTGTCAGTGTCTACTGTACTCATGCTCATTAGTGTTACTACAATTACTTGGACCACGTGGTTTGAAATGCAGCACATTGTCTAACTTCTCGATAAAATCTATAAAATTATCCATTGACCCAGTTGGACTGTGTAGTAAATCCCACCGCAAATCCTCTAGTAGCCATCTCTTCAGGGTTGAAATTTGTGTTGCAACATCTAACAGTCTGCTCAAGTGTGTGACCCATCTCAGTTCTTAAAATTTCTTCATGGAGCTGACAACTTCTGTTCACAGGACCAATTCATTTTGCAAGTAAGCCTGCCTTGTATCATTTCAAAACTTAAAGTCAAAGCATTCAACACAACTCTTATCGCTGATAAATTTGTCAGCTTTCTGATTTGCTAATGACAAATCGATACCATCCAAGTGCTGCCTAGTGTACTTTAATACAGCTGTATCAGATACTCCCACACAAAAATTAACGTTACTTGCTGCTAGAAAATCAGTGGGATGATACCTAAATTCACCTGTGTAATATTTTCCATCAACCTTTGGACACATCACACCATCAAGAAGATGTGCTGTCTGACCAGATGCAATTGAATCAAGCACCATGTTCATTCTGGAATTGTCACTGCAGACTCCACAGCTTCGTTGGTGACTTTCATTTTGAAGCTACTTTTGAAATCCTTAATGTCATCGCAACATTCTCCTACAACTTTTGCATTCATCTCAACAGCTCCTCCAAAGAATTCTACTCCACAATCTCCATCCTGACATGCAGATCACTCCTCAATTATTAATGCTTCCCATCCGTCCCTGTTCCTCTTTACTGACTGTAATTTGGACCTCCCCAACTTCAGAAGAAAGTTCACCCATTTCTGATTTCATCTCTGAATTTTTTATCATTTATTACCACAAATTTGTTTTCCACTCTGCACCCCCCCCCCAATCCTGCCCCCCCCCCCCCCCCCCAGTCTACAATGATCACCATTATTGACTGAGTAATCATTAATAGCAGATCAGAGACTTCACAGTCTTGTCTTGACATAGAACTCCTCAGTATCTCTGACCCGAACACACTTGGTAATTGTTTGATCACCCCTGTTCCATCCCTGTGTGCAAATGACTCTGTAGGGCAAGGTGTACATGTATGGTGGCACTTTAACTTATTCACGTCAGCTGCTCTGTGCTGCGCGACTGCTGCTGGCTCGAAGCTGGCATTTGCTTTCACAGCATTTTGGGGGCTGCTCCCACACTGATAACAATTGCTGCTGGCTCAAAGTTGGCTATTCCCATTCTGATGATGATTGCTGCTTCATCATCCAACAACTGAAATCCAGTGGCTACTTCTTCATAAAACTATCCATTCTCTAGTTTCTGCCTTTCACTATGCTGTTATTGGCGATTTGCTGCTGCTCACGAGCCATCAGCACACTGCCAAAATGACTTCTCAATGCTGCACTGTGGGATAATCTAATCCCAGACCGGACACTGAGTATGCAAATGGACATTCCCCTGTCAATTCCTTTGGCTCTGCGTCTGAGGAGTGGGAGAATGTCACTATCTTATTTTTAGTTTTAGTTAATTATAAGGTCTTATGGGCAAACACTAAGCACTATACATAAAGTTAGGCAATGATGCTAATAAATAAATAATTGATAAAACAAATTAAATATAAGTGAGGAAATGAATGGAACAGAAGATTCAATAATGTAGTCAACACAATGATGAATGTGGTTTAAAAATTGGAATACTGTATTGTCAGTAAAATTCATTCAAAAATATGATGGCCTTACAAAAGAAAATTAAAACACACCTGTTCCACCTCAAGTTGATTAATAAAAATTTAATGGAGCGCAGTTAAGTTGCATAAAATTGTGGACTATTTGGCAGAGTCCCCAGTACATTCAGCTTACCAATTATAAAATCACAGTGAAATTTTCTCAACTACAATGTAATACTTGTGATTATACACTCATGGCAAGCCAATGTCCTTCACTCAAGAGCAGTGTGGCAATGACCAAGATCAGGCAGTTGTTCAGTTTCTGTCCCCGTGAATTTTCTAAGCATTGAAATGGTGTGCCTGTATTGCCACTCAGAAAAAGTAAGTCCAACTTGTGTGTCTCCACCAACTGCTGACTGCTGATCACTGACTCCTCAGGCCATCTCTGAAACAAGACCTACCAACGAAAAGGCCACAAGGTGCTCCAATAACACCTACTTCAAACCTTGGAAGCCAGACAAAACTAGTAAAGTTTGACTTTTTACAGAATTATTGTTAAAATGACTATCAGAGGCAAATTCATACTTTCATTATCATACAACAGATCAAAATAAGTGTCTTTTCATGTTGATTACTCCCTCACCTTCCAAATACTTCCAAAACTCATCTTATAGCATTTGGCAATAAAAACAATGACTGGTGTCAATATGCACTACTGTAAGATAAAGAAACATAACATGTAAATGGCTGTGCTATAACAAAAAGTTACACGAACTTCTATCCTTCCTTGTGATGCACTTAGTTCATAACTAAGACATACCAGATTTAAATTGTGACTGATTTACATAATGACCTGATTTAATATATCAACAAAATATGTAACATAGCACATAAATGTTATTTGGAATTAATATTAAACATATTTATGGAAAAGTTAGAGGTGTAAGGGGACACGTGCTGATGTCTTGCTATGTGGATCACATTATTCTCTGGCTCCTTTGACTGAATCAGATCAGTTAAAATTGCCATTACTAAGTATCATTTGAATTTCATATAAACCAGGTTGTTACGTGTTTACTGTATATATTCAGTAGGTGGAAGTTTCACTTGTCCATGGGTATGCACGTTTACCCTTGCTCAGAATTTTTACCATCCACTTCCTGTTGATAACCCCTTTGTGCAGCACACTAAGCTCACTGTGTTGACCGATCTTATTGCCATGTGTGTGGCTTGTCCTTATTCAAGGCAAGACTAAATCAAGTCTGTACACTCACAAACTGAGGACAATGTGTTGGTGTGTTTCCACTGTGGATGCCCTGGACACAGTTTACTCTACTGCAGAGAAAGATGATGAGTGTTCAATGACACTTACACCACATGATGTTAGCCATCATTACAGTCCTATTCATGTCAGTCAATTGCAGATGCTTCTAGTTGACCTGTGGAATAAACCCTGTCAGTATACCCCAGATGAAGTCCCGCTCCCCCCCCCCCCCCCCCCCCACCATGTGTTGTAGCCATTCCCCATCACTGTACACAGGTAACAGACACTTTCCCAGTTGGAAAATTCAAAAAGACTAAGTGAGGTGACATCTATGCACATGAGGCTGCCACAGGTGTAAATCCTCCACAGGTGACAGTAACCAAGGTGTCAGGTAATCAACACTGAGATCACCACCACCATGATCATGATCATGAGTATCATCATCAATGGCCAACCTGTCTAGGCACTAGTTGATTACTAGTATAATCATCACTGCCAACTGAAGACAACTATATTCTGTGATACGAAATTGATTGCACTAAAGCCAACCAACAGGAAAATGTATTTCAAGAATAATTTATCAGCGACAAACACAGTCCATTGGATTTATTGTTTTAACTGAATGTTATCATAATGTTATTCTTGGATGGGACCTCTTGCAGGCATCACAAGCAGTCATAGACTGGAAGATCAGAGCTCCAGACAGCTGAAGCTATTCCTACAAGCACACATAACGAAGATTGCTGTGGGCAGTTGTTTGCCACTGAAGACTTCGTTATCCTGCTGTCATCAGCACGAGAAGTTCCATATGTCAACCTACATACTCAGTTAAACTGTGAATCATTTTTCAATTACAAAAAGCTCAGCAAATAAATCTACCTCCAGTAGTGATCACAAGCACTGCAGGAGGTCGTGGAAACTTTGGATCACTGTCTGTCACATGTAGTCATAATTCATCCCTAAAGGTGTGTGCATATGAACAGCCAAACCAGTCCAGTATGAGCAGCTGAGTGCCATCAACGAAGAATCATGCTCTGTTATCACTTCAGACAATGCAGCGGAGGACGCTACTGCCACTAGGGTCTAGCATGATGGTGGAGTGTCATCAGCTAATGTCAGCTCTTCTGCTTTTTAGATGCTTTCAATTTCACAGTAGAGAAAAGACAGATCAAGCAACCTATGGAAAATCACAGTATCAATGCAGGGGATCATCGAACAGTTAGCCAGAACTTGTATAGGATGTTGCCAGATGAACAGCACATAATCGGGAGGAAGTGTAAAAGGTGCTGCAAGATGACAATGTTGAACCTTCAGAGAGTCCTTGGGGCTCTCGTGCAGTCCTTGTTACAAAGGTAGGTTCATACAGTTTCTGCATTGACTACTTACAACTGCAAAGAAAAAAAAAAAACAACACAAAAAAGACGTCTCTCCATTGCCTTGCAATGACAATATAGCAGACTTCCTTACAGAATCAAAATATTTCTCAACTATGGACATGCAGTGGGCTACTGGGAAATCGGGGTTGATGAGGCTGACCAGAAAGAGACAGCCTTCATAACTCCTGATGGCCTCGTGAGCTCAAACCTAAGGAGTTTGGACTGTGTAACATTCCAGTACCTTCGAGGATATGATGGACAACTTGCTGCAACACATTGAATAGATAATGTGTCTTTGCTATATGGATGACACTTTTTCTTTCTGAAGACATCTGAAGAACATCTAAACTGCTTGACAACTGTGTTGAAATGTGTTCAGACCTCAGGTCTCTACCTGAATCCAGACAAGTGTCTCTTCATCAAAAAACAAAAATGTGGGGACATCTGGTCAATGGCAATGTAGTCCATCCCAATCCGGAGAACACAAGAGCAGTTGTGCGCCAGTATTTTGTTAAAATTCAGTAAAGGCGTGGTTGGGCAATGAAGTCTGTGGCCGCTGGCAGTGTGTAGTAATAGTTGGCAGCCAGTTGGCCAGACAGAGTAAACATGGTGCAGAGCTGTGATGGCATATTACACGTATGATGTGTTTGGTGTGAAGCAACAGTGAGGCAGGAAACCGCAACATTGCCTGAAGTTATTGCGATGTATGAGGCGAGCCAGGAGGGCGATGTGTAAATGGCTGACGTATGGAAATTTATTCCTACCATAGTTTCTGTCTGTCTCTGACACTATGTTAGAAGTGAGGGGGAAAGCATATAAATAGATGGGCAATTTTAGCTAGAGACAAGTGTATGCCAGGTTGGTCGAGAGTCGGGATGAACCTGTGCTGGTCTACAATTATAGGGACCAGTCTGGCAGTGATGTTGTAAATATTCTGTGTAACCTGTTCTTTATATCTAAGAAATTGTTCGGGCTGTATTCCACCTCCGGGGACACAACACCGGGGTGGGACAGAACAGCAGCCGGGTACTTGGAGAGTGCACGGTCTGCCTGAAGGAGGGCAGTGACAGCGGTCTGCAGCAGGTCCAGGATAGGCCACGTTCGCTTCCCACCTGGCGTACCGGTGTCCGGGCAAGACGTACGCTGCAGGAGGCATGGCAGTGCTGGAGAGGAGGCCACAGGTGTTGCCATCCGGCAAGCACCATTAGCGGCAAGTTGCAGCACCGCATCCAGGAGGGTGCGAGTTCAAGTCCAGCCCTGTCTGGGAGCAGCAGCGGCCGAGGACTGCGGGTGACCAGTACAACCAGCATTGACCCATGGTCGGACAGAGCAGGCCAAATGGGGCGGAGGGCAAGGGGGGGGGGGGACCAGGGACTGTAACAGTCTCTGGAATCAGCGATCAGCGAGTGGCAACTGGGCGAGTGTGGCCAAGTTCCAGCTAAGCCGCCTTGCAGACGGCAGCAGCAGTGTCGGCATACCCAGAGTTGCTGAGCCAGCTGGACTCGCGGGACAACACTGCGGGCAGCACGCCAACACTATGCTGCAGCCATCATAGTACTGTAAATGATGTGAATAAAGTTGGTTGGTTGGTTGTTTTGGGGGAAGAGACCAAACAGCGAGGTCATCGGTCTCATCGGATTAGGGAAGGACGGGGAAGGAAGTCGGCCGTGCCCTTTCAAAGGAACCATCCCGGCATTTGCCTAGAGCGATTTAGGGAAATCACGGAAAACCTAAATCAGGATGGCCGGACGCGGGATTGAACCGTCGTCCTTCCGAATGCGAGTCCAGTGTGCTAACCACTGCGCCACCTCGCTCGGTATGTGAATAAAGAAACACTTCCGAATACCGCTGTATCACTCTGCACTGCCCCTTGATGCTATTGAACTTTCTCGGCCTCCTGACAAGAAGCAGTGCAGTAAGTCCCAGCTTCAGCTCGGCCATCTGGAGTCCCAGGTTCGACCATCGATGCCCTGCAACAGCGGTGTCAGAAGTGGTGCCGGTTACAACACTGGTACCGGTTTTCCACTTCCAGATCTTATGTCGAGCAAGTAGCGTTGAGGTGTGCCTGTGAAGTTGAGGTGTTTGGTTGCATTCATGACGGGTGGTCGTACACTTCTTGTTATGTCTTGTCGTTCGGGAAGTGTTCGTCCATACCAGTATAGGGAGGAAAGCAGGACTGTCACCTGCACACGAGCATGATGAGGATGGGTGAGAAACATTTGATTTGTTATTTGTGTGTCATTCTTTTGTGTTTTGTGGGGTTAAGTGTGAATTAGGATGGACTTTTTGAAGGTGTCTTTTGTAAGGCCAGTGGAGCCTGTAGATTTATCTGAATTCAGGAGAAATGGGGGACATGATGACACAGTGCCTAAGCGATGTAATTTTTGTAACCTGTCAGGTCATGGATTACCATGTACAAAGTGGGTGCCAAAGAGGTTTATTTGTAACAGACATTTGGCACGCAGTTGTTCAGAATGTAGATGGGCGATGATTCGCCGCAAGAACTAAGTTTTAGGAGTAGCAGAGTGGAATTAATACTAACAGTAGAGCTATAAGCAAGAATGGTGGAAACACGGCAAGCAGCAGAGGCTGCGGCAGTGACTACAGCGGAAGCTGTAGCCCCTCTAACTGAGCAAATTCGGGTATTGTTGGAGGCAAGGATAAGGGACAAAGAAGAATATGAAGAATTAGCGGGGAGATTTGAGGCACTGCAAGTAGGGGTATGTATGTCTGGCGAAAGTAAATTGCAGTTAGGGGAGTGTCATAGACCATTTGAGCCAGCAGTTGCGGCACTGATTAACCCATTTTCGGGTAAAACAACAGGGGATGTGTTGGTATTCCTTAATGACATCATCACTATGGCTGAGGCCAATGGGTGGTTGGATGTTGTAACGTTGCGAGTGGCGAAGTTACGCTTGATAGGGGATGCCAAGTCGTATGTACTGTACCATGAAACGTTGAAAAACGTGGGGATGTTTGCAGAGCTTGAGGCTGTGCTATGCCAGTGGTACCAAAAACAGAATAGTACCAGGTTTCTTTGGGAAAAATTAAGTGCATTGGTTATGAGGATAAATGAGACTGTGAAGGTTTTCTCAGACAGGATTCGAATGTTGAATGCACAAATGTTCGAAGTGTCACTGAGTGGGGAGGCGAATAGAGTGCTGTTACAGGAGGCCGAAAACAGGGCGTTAGATGTGTTTTTGCGGGGAGTACTGCCGGAGATGTCACGCTGGGCGAGAATGGAGAATCCCAGTGATCTTGCGGCAGCTCTAAAGATTGCCACATACTTATAGGAGGTAGATTATGTGTCGAAGCAAAGAGTGTTGCATGAAGTTCTGGCAGCAGAAATTAGGTGTTTTGGTTGTGGCCAGGTAGGGTACATTACAAGGCAATGTCAGCATCAGTTGCGGTGTTACTCATGTGGTAAAATGGGTCACCGGGCAGTGAACTGCAGGAGTAAAAGTAGGGGGGAACCTCGGTGACAGCAGCCGTTAAACAAGAACGGAACTACTTCAACCATCGGAAGGCGGTCCCAGTGAAATTAGGTAATGCGCTTGTAGGTGCGAAGATGGAATGCTGCTTATTAGGCTTGGTGAACAGAAGGAAACAGAGGTTACTGGTTGACACGGAAGCACACGTGTCTGTTATTAGTCTAGACCTGGTTAGCAGAAGGCTTGAGCCACTATGTTATAGGTTACGTGGGGTGGGAGATGATAAAGTGCAGTCATTGGGTACGATGGTACTTCAATTTGTGATTGCAGGAACTAAGTTTAGTGAGCAGGTAGAGGTTTTACCATGTGTGGTTGAGGGGTATTCGGTGATTCTCGGACTGGACTTCCTTGACAAACATCGTGTGAAGATAGATCTTTGGCAACAAACAGTGGAACTCAGTGGAACAATGTTTTGCATGGGGGAAATGGTTGCAAATGGACGAATGTTGCAAGGCACACTTAACACGAAGGTGATGCCAGTAAACTGCGAATGGATTCATTAAAGGTCGATCAGCAGGATAACATACCAGCAGATACAGGGAAGGTAATTTGCGTTTCGATAAATACGGACTTGTCAAAGGAGACGTTGTACATGGTGGAGCCACTCTCAAGTAATGAGGAGTTGGATAATGTGCACTGTTTTGTGTGGAGGAGTTTAGGTCACACAAGTTATGTGGAAGGAGATTATAGGATTCCTGTAAGTATAGATAACTTCAGCAGAGCGGATTTTAGCTTGTCAAAAGGGTTTTTATTGGCCACGTTGGGGGTTTTTGATGAAGATAACCTTGATAGGGAGGATTTAGAGGCAAGCCATAAGCAAAACGTCAATGCAGCGCAACTGAGGGGAAAATTACAGCATTTGCAAGGAGACGACAGGGTCGCTTTGGAGGAATTGTTATTCACATTTTGGAATGGAGGGTAGGTTACCAGCAACACCGATTACAAAGCATCACATACCAATGGAGTTATAATACACCAGTGTTTAGGTACCCATAGAGGATAGCACATCATATGCAACTGCTACTAGAGGAGTTTATAGAATAACAACTACAGGATGGAATCATAGAGCATAGCAATCGCCCATATTCAACCAATGTAGTTCTTGTACCTAAGAAGGCGGTGGAAGGTACAAGGAAATATAGGTTTTGTTGTGATTATAGGTTTCTGAATGTTAAAACCATTTCAGATTCCGAATATCACGGACATATTGGATAATCTGCGACAATTTAAGTATTTTACGACAATGGATTTACGGAGTGGATACCACCAGTTGGAAGCAGTGCCAGAGGATAGGGCAAAGACAGCTTTTACTGTTCCTGGGGGACACTATCAGTACATACGTATGCTGTTTGGGTTGAAGAATGCACCGGCAACTTTTCAGTGATTATTAGAGGGGATTTTAAGGGGACTGAAACCAAAGACATGTATGGTTTACCTAGATGACAGTACAGTATTTTTGAAGGATATATCAGAACATGTATCCCATTTAAGAGAAGTCCTTAGAAGATTTCGGTCGGCACAGTTAATGTTATGTTTAGAAAAATGTAATTTTGCACAGACGCAGGTCAAATATTTAGGTTATGTAATCAGTGAACAAGGGGTTCAAACCGATCCTCGGTTAACAGAGGCAGTTCAAAATTTTCCGACACCACCTACAATGACGCAATTACAATCGCATATTGGGTTATGTTCATATTATCGTAAATTTGTAAAGGATTTTACTAAAATAGCCAACTCGTTAATGAAGCTTTTGAAGAAAAGGGTTAAATTTCAATGGACAGAGGAATGCCAACAAGCTTTCGATGAATTAAAAATGAGATTACTTTCTGTTCCAGTGTTGGTGTTTCCGAATTTTGAAGAAGACTTCATCTTATCACGAGACGCTTCAAACGGCACAGTAGGATGTGTTCTGGGCCAAATGGTAAAGGGACAGGAGCATCCGGTGGCTTATGCTTCCAGACAGTTAAATAGGGCAGAGCGGAATTATTCCACACCGGAAAAGGAGAAGTTGGCTGTAATATATGGAGTAACATATTTTTGTTGTTACCTTTATGGTAGAAAGTTTAAGGTCAAGACAGATCATGCAGCACTGAGATGGTTCCTGGGACTCAAGGATCCTTCTAGTCGGTTAACACAGTGGGCTCTAAAATTAAGTGAGTTTGACTTCGAAGTGATTCATAAGCCAGGGAAGAAACACGGGAATGCAGAGGCTTTAAGTCGCAAGTTAGACGCATTAGAAGCATTGGGTAAGAGTGTCGTGGAATGGCAAATGGCACAAGCAGAGCATGAAGAGTGGCAGGGTTTTAGAACTGAACCACATTTCATTATGGAGGGAAATTTGTTGTGTAGAGTTACCAGGTGTGGACCACGGGCAGTGGTACCAAAGAGTTTGAGAGAGGAAGTCTTAAAGCAGGCTCATGATCATGTGCTTTCAGGGCATGGGGGTCATCAAGCAACGGAAAGACGAGTATCAGAATGATTTTGGTGGCGCACTCGGAGAAGGGATGTGGAACAATACATAGCAAATTGTGTATCGTGTGCGCAGTGAGCAGATGTGATGCGGGCAAGAATTCCATTGCAACAGTTACCAGAGGCTTCGAAACCTTTCGAGTGTATCGGGCTAGATATCTGCAGGCCATATAACAAAACACTAGCAGGGAATCGTTACATTTCAACTATAATTGATCACTTTTCACGGTTTCTAGCCATGGTTGCAATACCAGACCAACAGGCAAGTACGGTAGCACAAGCTTTAGTCAATAACTGGTTATTGAAGTTTGGGGTGCCTGATACCATAATTACAAATCAGGGAACGAACTTCATGTCTGAATTAATGTCACAGTTGTGTCGGTTATTGAAAATTAAAAAATTATGGACCAGTCCATTTCATCTGCAGGCGAATAGGAGAATGGAGCAAGTACATAAGACAATTTCAAAAATGCTAAGTTATTATGTGAATAGAAACCACCATAACTGGGATGTTTATCTTCTGTACGTGGTATCGAGTTATAACACCAAAATACATTCGAGGGTTGGAATGTCACCGTTCAAGGTGGTCTATGGAAAAAAGATTTGCCATCACTGTTTGACGTTCTACATCCAAAATCAGGAGATAATGGGGACGCAGTGAGGAAATTTGCACAGACATTACGGGAAGTCTGGAAGAGGGTACAGGAGGCCAATACGAAAGCATTGGAAAGGCAGGAAGAACAGAATAAGCGGTTGGGACCTTTACCACAGTACAGGGTAGGTCAATGGGTACTGATCATGAATCCATATACACCTAAGGGAAAGACAAAAAAATTCTTGACGTAGTACCACAGACCATAACAGGTCGTGGAGATGACTTCACCTGTAAATGTTAAAGTGCAGCTGCCAACCAAAACATCCGTTATCCACATAAGTAGAGTAAAGTATTTTAAAGGAATGGTGGATGGATTATCTCAATTACAAGGAAGTGACCCAATTGCAGAGGCTAGGCAAAGCACATGAAAGAAGGAGTTCGCGGCGGAGGGACAACAGCGGACGCATAGCGTCCCATATGCGTTACAGTCACGGAGGGAGTATCAAGCAATAATTTGCCTTTTTTTTTTTGGTGGATCAAATAATAGTTGTGTTTTTCTTGTTTATTGTTTTAGTTTTGTCATTGTATGGGGGAGACTATTTTCAGAGAGTTCGATAGGGGCAGAGTGAACTATCAGGAATTTTTGAGGATGTCGTACGATGTTGTAGCAACTTCTAGTGGGAAGGGATTCTGGAGATATTACCAATGCAGAATCTGACATATTTAAACTCCATGTTAAATCCAGAGTTTTCCATCCTTTATTAATGCACAGGAAGGATCTATCACAGTTAATAAAGTATTGGAACACATTCGAATGTTACAACAGTATCACACCGACAGAATAATGACAGTGATGTGACCAGCTTTCCCAGAACATACTCATACTACAGTAATTCATAAAGGACTTATGAGCCAAGGCACATTCCATATGGCAGGGAGATGCCAGACTTTCCTGGAACAAGGTGCAAGAAAGATCCATCCTTGTCCTTAAGGAAGCACCGACATATCTTCCGGTTCTAGCATCGTAGAATGAAAATGCTGAGACAGAACTTCAAACCAATGCTAGCAGTTGTAGGATAGGTGCAGTTCTAGTGCAAAATAAGAAAGGCGCTGGAAAGGTTGTAGCTTAAGCTTCCAAGAGCACTCTCAAAGACTGAGATGAACTACTTCACATCTGAGAAAGAGTGCCCTGTGGTTATTGGGTCATCAATAATTTCCAATCATGTTTACATGTATGCTGCAAATTATTCACTACTGTGACAGACCACCATTGTCTATGCTGACTGAACAGCCTGAAGGATCTGTAGGTTGACTGTTAAGCTGAACACGGGCTTCAGGAGTACAATGCTCCCACGGAAACGGACACAAACACAAGGATGCTGATTGCTGTGCAACAAATCTTTCAACAGAACACAGCAGCATGGATGAAATCTCTCACTGTTGCATTTAATGACATTGGTGGTGAAGATGCTAAACTGCTGAAAACCATAAAAGTGTTGAAGGAGGAGGAACCAACCTAAGAAGAATTCCAATTAACAAACAAAGCATTACGTAAGATGAACTATGATTTAGTATGGCAGAAATGGTTGCTTGCCCTCCCATCTCATCTTTGGCAAGCTACCCTGAAGTGTTTTATCAATGCTCCAACATCTGGTCATCTGAGGTTCATGAAGACTTTAGGCAGAATCAGACTTGTGTACCACTGGCCAGGTCTTAACTGATGCATTAGATGCTATGTCCTGAAATTACCTCCTGGGTATATAGTAACAATTCTGCCTGCAGCCATGTCATTCCATTGAAATGCAATTGATCTTTCAGGAAGGTCCCACAATTTAAAAAGGAGAATCGATGGATAATAGCTGGCACTGACTACCTCACCTGCTATGCTGTCACCAGAGATGTGCTAATCAGTTTAGCTCCAGAAGCTGCAAGGTTCCTTGTAGAAGACATCATTTTGAACTACAGAGCACCCCATATGATGGTTTTGGATCATGGAAAAGTTTACCAGTCTAGACTAGAATTGGAGATAATTTAACAAAGGGGCATCATCCACAGAATGACAGCTGCTTATCACAAAGAGATGAATGGCCTCTAAGAAAATTTTAATACGGCATTGACAGGTATGCTGTCAATCTACATTGACGTTAAACAGGGAGACTGGGATACAATATTGCCTGTCATGACATTCGCTTACAACACAGTGAAGCAAGAGCCTTCTTTCTGTTTCATGGCCATGGCCATGAGGCTGAAATGATGACGTAAACACTCTTTCCATTTCAACCAGACAATACTGAGGATGGTCACATTACACACTTTGCTAGGACTGAATAAGCAAAAAGTCAGCTTGCCTATTGTCGCTGGACACACGAGAAAAGGTTACATAATAATTTATTATGTTCAGGCTTGCTTAAAAATTATGATATTCACATTACAAGTTTCAGCACTTGACTGCCATCTTCAGATGTAATTAATCTGCTAACAGGTAAGCATCATGAAGTCTTATAAAACATGTCAATGAATGCATATCATCATGTACTAAAAATGTCTCTTCATTATATAAAAATTTGAAAGATTATTTTGGCATTGTGTCAAATTTTAAAAAGGCAAGGAGAAGGACTGAGAGCACTAGAATGCCAAGCACTAGCCAGAGAGATACAGCATAGGAAACTTAGTATGAGTGTGGAAATGGCAAAAGTTACTAAAATGCTATTTTGGGCTATATCGTATCTTTCATTGTTTATTGGACATCACATACAAAGTCAAGGTTTATGACATACTCCTTGTCCTCCACATAAATCCCTATTACATTCCTGAGGCACAGATCGACAATGGTGGGCTTCTCATTCAAGTAAACTGAAAGCCTGCTTGACGATCACAGGGCTTCAATGGAAGGAGCTGCCTGATGTTGCAGAAGGCAATAGAAACCACTGCATTAAAGACACATATTGTGTAACCACAGGACATGTGGCCTGTAATTGAAAAAGTATCATGATGATCTCTCCATTGGCAGAAGATTCCAGACTAGTTCCCCATTCGGATCTCCAAGAGGAGACTGCCAAGGGGGAGGTGACCATGAGAAAAAGAGTTGATAACCAATGGAAGGATAACATTCCATGAGTCGGAGAGTGGAATGTCAGAAGTTTGAACACCGTAGGGAAGTTAGACAATCTGAAAAGGAAAATGCTGAGGCTCAATCTAGATATAGTGAAATGGAAAGAAGAAAAGGATTTCTGGTCATATGAATTTAGAGTAATATCAACAGCATCAGAAAATGGTATAATGGGAGTAAGATTGATTATGATTAGGAAGGTAGGGCTGAGAATGTGTTACTGTGAACAGTTCAGTGAAGGGGTTGTTCTCATCAGAATCGACAGTAACCCAGCATCGAAAATGATAGTTCACATATACATGCCGACGTCGCAAGCTGAAGATGAAGAGAGAGAAGAAGTATGTGAGGATATTGAATTAGTAATTCACTTCACAAAGAGAGATGAAAATCCAATTGTCAACAGTAATTGGAATGAGTTTCTAGGGGGAGGAGTAAAAGAAAGGTTTATGGGAGTTTATGGTCTTGGTACTAGGAGTGAGAAAAGAGAAAGGCTGATTGAATTCTGCAATAAATTTCAGCTAGTAATAGTGAATATTATGTTCAAGAATCACAAGAGGAGAAGGTGTAATTAGAAAATTCCGGGAGGTACGTGAAGATTCCAGCTAGATTGCATTATGATCAGGTGAAGATTCTGAAATCAGATACTGAATTATGAGGTTTCCCCAGGAACAGGCATAAACTCAGATCACAATTTAGTAGGAATGAAGAGTTGATTGAAGTTAAGAGACTAGTCAGGAAGAGTCAATGCACAAAGAACTGGAATGTGGAAGTACTAAGGAATGAAGGGATACGCTTGAAATTCTCTCAGGCTGTAGGGATATGCAATAAGGAATGGCTCGGTAAGCAGTTCAGTTGAAGAAAAATGGATGTCGCTAAAAAGGGCAATCACAGATGTTGGGAAGAAAAACATAGCTACAAAGAAGATAACTGCGAAGAAATGATGAGTAACAGGAGAAATACTTCAGCTGATTGATGAAAGGAGGATGTGCACAAATGTTCATGGAAATTCATGAATACAGAAACACACGTCACAGACGAATGAAATAAATTGGAAGTCCATGGAAGCTACACCAAAATGGCTGCATGGCAAATGTGAATAGACTGAAAAAGGAATTAGTGCCAGAAGGATGTCCATAGCATATAAAAAGGTCAAAAACAACCTTCAGTGAAATTAAAAGCAAGGGGTTGAATTGTTATTTACACTCACTAATCAAAATCCATCGTTCTCTAGAGCAACGGAAATGAGGAGGAGAGAGCAGATACGTGGAAAAAGTACATTAAGACCTCTATGAGGCAAAAGACACATCTGATGATGTGATACAAGAAGAAACAGGAGTTGATATAGAAGAGATAGGGGATTCAGTATTAGAATCAGAATTTAAAAGAGCTTTGGAAGACTTAAGATCAAATAAGGCAGAAGGGATAGATAACATTCCATCAGAATTCCTAAAGTTATTGGGAGAAGTGGCAAAAAAATGACTATTCATGTTTGTGTGTAGAATGTACAATTCTGGTGATATACCGTCTGACTTTTGGAAAAACATCATCCACACAGTTCTGGAAATTGCAAGAGCTGACAAGTGTGGGAATTATTACACAGTCAGCTTAACAGTTCATGCATCCAAGTTGCTGACAAGAATAATATACAGAAGAATGGAAAAGAAAATTGAGGATGTATTAGATGATGATCAGCTTGGCCTTTGGAAAGCTAAATGCACCAGAGAGGCTATTCTGAGATTGCGGGTGATAATGGAAGCAAGAGTAAAGAAATATCAAGACATGTTCATAGGATTTGTTGACCTGGAAAAAGTGTTCAACAATTTCAAATGGTGCAAGATGTTCGAAATTCTGAGAAAAATAGGGATAAGCTATAGGAATTAACAGGTAATATACAATAACAATGAGAACTAAGAGAGGACAATACAGGTGGAAGACCAAGAAATAAGTACTCAGATTAAAAATGATGTAAAACAGGAATGTAGTATTCAGCCCCTACTGTTCAATCTATGCATCAAAGAAGCAATGATGGAAGTGGAAGGAAGGTTCAAGAGCCGAAATTAGTCCAAGAAGAAAGGATATCACTGATCAAGATTTGCTGATGACATTGCTATCCTCATTGAAAATGAAGAATAATTACAGGATCTGCTGAATGGAATGAACAGTCTTATGAGTACAGAGTAAATCAAAAAATGGCAAAAGTAAAGAGAAGCAGCAGACATGAGAACAGCTAAAAACTTAACATTGGGATTGGTGATCATAGAGCAGACGAAGTTAAGGATTTCTGCTAGCTAGTGGCAAAATACCCACAACAGAAGGAACAATGAGGACATAAGAAGCAGACTAGTACTGGCAGAAAGAAAATTCCTGGCCCAATCAACTAGTATCAAAAATAGGTCTTAACTTGAGGAAGAAATTTCTGAGAATTTACATTTTGAGCACAGAATTGTATGGTAGTGAAACATGGACTGTGGGAAAACTGGAAAAAAAAGAGAATCTAAACTTTTGAGATGTGGTGTTACAGAAAAATGTTGAAAATTAGTTGGATTGTTAAAGTTCTCCAGAGAACTGGCAAGAAAGGGAATATATGAAAACCACTGACAACAAGGAGGAACAGGATTGTAAGACACCTTTTAAAACATCGTGGAATAGCTTCCATGGTACTAGAGGGAGCTGCAGAGGGTAAAAACTGTAAGAGAAGACAGGGATTGGAATACACCCATTAAATAATTGAGGTCATGGGTTAGAAGTGCTACTCTGAGATGAAGAGGTTGGCACAGGAGAGGAATTCACAAGGGGAAACGTCAAACAAGTCAAAAGACTGATGACCCAAAAAAAATTGAGGGATGCTGTAGTTGGCTCCAATGAGAACTTCTGAAGCAACAGGTTGCTGATTCTTCAGGGGAGGAAGCAATACCTCAAGTCGTGCTGCATGCAAGGGTGGAGTAGTGGTTAGAGTTACTGAATGGTGTGCTGTGGATCACCAGTTCAAAATCCAACACAAGAAAAAATTTATTACTTAGTGTTTATCATTTTGAGAAGGTTCTTGAAACTTTTTATGTTTGTAATGCTTGCAGAAACTGGAATATTCAATATTTGTATAAATAGCAAAACTCTGCATCCAGAATGCAGTTTTGTCTGTATGTTGGTGTCCATAATAAACATGCTTTCAGTGCTACGTACTGTTTGTTCTTCACTCATGATCCTGCTTTCAGATTTAAAATTGACTGTAGTTCTGACGTGACAATGTTAAAATACCATATTGCAACTCCATGTAGACACTTATCTTGACTACAGCATAGGTTGTACCCGGTACCTGCAGTTAATTAACTTCATACATGTTACTACTAGCATTTGTCTGAGAAGTGTGTAAGGCCAGAAACATACATTCTTTCATCAAATCAGTTTCTACAGAATTTACATAGTGACCAAGCAGCATCTATCACAAATCACTGTATAATTTTGTTACAGTATATATATCACACACACACAGAGTGTGTGTGTGCGTGTGGTGCTATTCGTCTATTAACACTTACATTTATATATTAGTTGTTTAATAAGTTTTACATGTGTGCAATTACTTTCAACAATTAACTAAATGTAGTCAAAGTATTTCCCACATATAATATGAAAAATTCTGATATCAAATTAATTTTTATCTGCATTCATCAATTTTTAACAACCAATATTACGGAATACTGTATTAGTTCCTCATTTCAGAAAATGTAATGTTGGCATGCATGCACAAGTACCAAACAAATCATAATATAATACTTCATGGGCAATTAAAATTATGTGCCAGAGAGGGAGTCAAACATGGAACCTTGCCTTCTGTGGGAAATGCTCTTATAAAGTGAGCTATCCAGTCATGATTCATGGCCGTCTCCACAGCTTTACTTCACCAAAGAGATACTCATGGAAATAAAGAAGTGAGGGTGGGTTGTGATTGGAAAGCTCAGTTGCTAAGAGAGTTGTCCTCAAAAGTAAGAGTTCAGGTCTGGTTTCCTGTCCAATGCACACTTTTAATTTTTTGGAAAGTTTAAGAACAGTTATATTGTTCTACAGAGTGAAATATTCATTCTGGTTTATAATATTTTGTTATCAGTCAGTATGTTAGTTCTTACTGTGTTTAGTTACATCTCAATGTATAGTAGTAAACATTGACCTGACACACTAATTTCAATTATAGTTATGTGACAACTCACACCACATCTAGTTCAGTGATAAGGATTTTAATTCATACAAGATTTGTCAACAAAATAATGTGATCAGCAATATTAACATATTTCTACTTCATCACCGCTTTTACATTACCTCCTTCAAAAGACTCAGCCCCCCTCCTCCCCCCTCCCCTGCATACCTTACAATTCTTCATGTGAATTTTCCACTATTCAAAGCAATACCTGTAGATATTTTCTGAAAACATGTTCAGCATGTTTGTCACTTTTTCTTATATGGTTCAACTGTCTCAAATCTTGTTCCTTTCAGTGCAGATTTCACTTTTGGGAACAGAAAAAAGCACACAGAACAATGTATGGTGATTAAGGTGGATGTTCCAACACAAGGACCAATGCTTAACCAAAAATAACTTCACAGGCATTGGATTCTTGGCCACCATTTTTGAACCAATTTTTCTCTTGTGAAAATGTTAATGTAAAATCTGCAGAACTGTTTATTTGGCAGTGTTGCTCTCAAGCAACATCAAAATGACACACTCTTTTCCAAAACTGGTTTGAAGTTTTGTCCTAGGATGGATAAGGCTGTTTGCAAGCAACATATAAGCCACCATACACAGTGAAATACTGTTGTCTCTGGTGAAAAGTTTCTGAATAGTGTGAATCTTTAGCATACATCTTGCAATGTTATGTGACCATCAGTTATTAGCGAAGCAGTTTCATTCTATTTTGTGGCACTGTTTTTTACTGTGCAATAAAAACTGCTTACAAACAGAAAGAGGAAGTCTTGGAGGTGAATTGTTATACAAATAATTTGGCAAATTCTTACTTGGGACACTGCAAATGGATTTATCTTTCCTGGGAAGAGGAAATCTGGCTTTGAGTAATGTATGGGCAAGAAGACAAGAAGAAGAAGTAAACAGCAGTTCCTGTGTCAGTGAAACATGTGATATGACAGTTTTGGCCACTAGCCAGAATATGAGGCAAAAGCAAAAGACCTAGACTTCATCCTCAGGGACAGTTGACTGTAAAATGTGGAAAATGTGGCATTTTCTCTGTGCCCTGTAGCAAAAAAGAATTATTTTCAGGCATTTCACAGGCAATAGGGCAAAATAAAACCATTTTTCAGTCACATAGTTCTACTTTATTGTAGCACCTATTCAGCTTTGTGGGCAATATTACTTACAGGTAAAATTTTGGATTTTGACTCAGTGTATGTAAAGTTATTTACATGACCATATACATCTATACATCTAATTAGAGTAACTTAATATATTTTCCTCACAATATTTCTTCATGTACCAAATAAAGGGCTAAATCACTCAAAAACTTGAATGTGTGAAAGACATTCACCATTGTACCCATGTTTAAATCAGCAATGTGGCTCTGTGATGCACTTTGCCAGTTTCACTAAAATTTTACATTTGTCTGTTGCTCTTTCAAAACACTACGCCCCCCCCCCCCCTTTTTGTTTTTGACAGACTGTATATACTTATTCAGACATAGGTGAAGGCCATGGCCCAACTCAGGAATCAGCAGATGAATGGGTAGCTTGGGTGGAGACAGGAGATGTCACACAAGTCAGCAGTGTAGTGTGTTCCCTCCGGGCCCACACTGTCTGTTAAAAATTCAGTCCAGTTGTCTTTTATAAGCAACAACAATGTCATATGATATCCACTTAATACACAACTTCACAGCAAACGTGCTCTCTGAGCAGATGGAGACTGGTGAATGAGTAGCGAGTACTGTACCCCCTTCGTCACCACAGGTAACAGGGTGGGGAGCCATGTGAAGTCTTATATAAATGAGGAAATCAATTCTGAGAGAAATGCTTCAGAAATCTAGAAAGTCTTTATATTTCCTGGCAGATTGCATATCAGTTACTTGAAGTTGCTGATCTGTGTGATTTGAATACCGGAAGCTTTTTCATTTTCCCATTCAGTTGCTCTATGAATCCTGATTCATTTCCAAACATGACTGTGGCTCCATCTGTAGACACAGAAACTAATAAATTCCACGACTAACCTATATTCTCTACACATTCCTAAACACTCAAAAAAATGTTCAAATGTGTGTGAAATTTTATGGGACTTAACTGCTAAGGTCATCAGTCCCTAAGCTTACACACTACTTAACCTAAATTATCCTAAGGACAAACACACACACCCATGCCCGAGGGAGGGCTCAAACCTCCGCCGGGACCGGCCGCACAGTCCATGACTGCAGCGCCTTAGACCGCTCGGCTAATCCCGCACGGCATTCCTAAACACTGCTAAAATTGTCACATACAGCTGCATGCCTGTGATATCTACATTTTCTTAGAGCACTACAGAACAGGTAACAAACTATTTACAAATATTTCACATGTGTCATAACCTGTGCAGGATGCATGATTATAATGTTTGATAACGGTATCACAAGAAATTATTCTATCAAAAGTGAGCATAAAAGTTCAGCTGCAGCTATTAAGTATTCTTTTATTAAACCACCATCCATGACAGGGCACAAAGACTTTGCTAAAAGTAGTGCCATTCATAGTATTGGAATGACACACTCAATTTTGTTGCTCTTCTTCCTCCTTTTCAGAGAGCTTCCTTCTAAGTTTTAAAACCTTTTGTACATGCTCAGATCCTTCACATTTCCCATTTCCATATCCTTTGACATGGTGAGACATGTAGTCTCTATGTAAATTGCACTGTTCGAAAGTATTCGATGTCTTATGATACACTAAATATTTCGCGAACTCATCTTTTTGTGTAAAAAGATAAGATTCCTCACACTGCAGATTAAAATGTGAAGACATTGTCAGTGTTACACAATTTCAACTCACCACTGCTCATACTAGACCATACTGCTGTCAAAATTAGCCCTTCCCAATTCACAGCTGCGATTTCTCAGTATTGTCATGGCCAAACAGTGCATGCACATTTCCCCTCACTCCCCCCACACTGCAGCTTGTAAAGGGACACCCTCCTCTAACATTAACTTTATCCAACAGAAATAATCGATACCAAAAATATTTTTGAATCTTATGTAGGTTAATATTATCTCAGCTGTTTAAGTGAAAGAAATTCATGTGATTTTGTATACAATGTATTATATTTCAGGCTAAAATGTATAAAAAGAAATTTTCTTTGTCACAACTTACATGTACTAGCTCTACATGTAAAGTTATATTTACTCTTCTTCTAGAAACATTTGAAATTATGAAATATCTGGCATGCTTAAAATTCCTAATATTAATTGCACAATCTGACAATATTTATTAGATTTACTTCTGGGTTCATTTATAAAATAACAATATAAATTGGTGAAGATTCAGTTGTCAACAAAATCTGTAAACTCTTTGGAATATTTTAGTACCGCAGAATGCAGTAGTAGTGGGCATGCCTTTGATGTAATCAGACATATTTTTATGTTTGGCAATAACAATATAATTTTTGAAAATGAAGTGTAAATTGTAAAGACGGTGTGATATACAGGGTGTCCCAGCTATCTTGTCCACCCAAAATATCTCTGGAACAATAACAGCTATTGGAAAACGACTTTCACCGGTATCAATGTAGGGCTGGGGCCCATGAATGTACATATTTGGAAACATTCTAAAACGAAAGCATATGTGTTTTTTAACACAAACTTATGTTTTTAAATGGACCTCCTATATTTTTTCTTCAGCAATCCATAGCATGACAAAGCACATACACAATGGCGTTGATTGCATCGCAATATTCCCATTACATCCCGAGATATTAAGACACGAAGTTGACGCTTGAAATACCCGACATGCACTGCTAGCGCACATCCTAAGGCTCAGGCGTGAACCCCATGCTGCCCGTAATCGCAATGTGATTGACATGCGTAATCACACTTCCATACTTATCAAGAGGTCCGAAACGAATAATACGGTCTGCTGCCATCCTGCATTAACGTCGTACATTCCAGCAGGTATTTATCCCATAGGTTAGGGGTGGTGCGGTTCTGTAACATATCTGTGTACCGCAACGTTAGTCACAAAGTTAACTTCGCTTATCATTAATCTGTTACTAAAAAGGTAATACTGTTCAATGTTAAAACTTTACTTTACTGTCGATCTAGCGCAAGTGATAGTTAATCATTCACTCGTAATAGTAAAATTCATGTTGACTGTTTTAGTGAAATGAGCAAGTGGACTAAAAGTTTTACCGTTGTTTAGGTAAAAATATTTTGATTTGGGAAGTTCAGGTAGGCCATAGAAGATGAATGTAAACATGTTTAACCAATTAGTTTTATTATCACATAATTATCAATCTTATGTTTATCTAATGTGTTAAATGACAAACTGTTGCAAACAAATGTTTCTTAACATGACTGGGTAAAATGGCCCTTTGTAGAAACTTCCACTGTGATACCAGCACTACATACTGAACATAGCGTTCACATCTCATGCTCAAAGTGATGCCCATTGGCTTGTATACATAGGGTCACACTGCGGATGAAGGATGCCCTACTTCGTGCTACTGTTTCCCCTTTGATGGCTGTACAAGCATCAATAATGCATTGCTTCATGTCTTCTGGTGTTGTTGGTTCATGTTGGTAAACAGCATCCTTCACTGTTCCCCAAAGAAAATAATTCAGCGGTGTAAGATCCGGAGATCGGGCAGGCTACCTAACTGGGCCACCTCGTCCAGTCCACCTACCAGGGAACTTACGGTTCAGAAGTCATCGTGCTCATAAGGCGTTATGTGCAGGGCATCCGTCATGCTGATACCACATGACCATTCTCAAGTTCAGAGGTACGGTGTCCAAGAGAACAGGAAGATTGTGTCGTATAAATCTGGAGTATTGTCTGCCATTTTGGATGCCATTTATAAAGAAAGGTCCGATAATGGTATCTCCAATAATCCCACACCAAACATTAACTTTCCACGGACGTTGATGCTCTACCTGACGGAGCCATATTGGATTGTCTGTGGACCAATAATGCATATTCCTCATATTGACAATTCCTTTGTTGGGGAATGATGCCTCGTCGGTAAAAAGAACATCTGCAAAAAAAATTTGGATTAGTCAGAAGTTTTTGCTGAGCCCACTGACAAAATGTTACCCTATTGCGGAAGTCATTTCCATGAAGATCCTCTTCAGCACGTTCATCTGTGCGTGTTCTAGGACAATGTCGAGGTCTTGGATTTAAGCTTCCCGTTTCATGTAGATGAGATGTGAGACGACGAAACATCCGGCGCGAAGGTGATGGCTTATCAGGGAATCGTCTTCTGTACAGTCGTTCTGCCTGAACAGCATTTCGTCCACCTACAATAGGGTACAGTACAGGTATGTAGAGTATCGTAGAAAACAGACATATTAACTTAATAATCATAATGTTCGCTAACAGTACTTTCAACAAATAAGCAATCTCATAACTATTTCCCATCAACGTACATTCTCCATAGATCAGCAGCATTTCTACCATACCTTCATGTGTGTACATTATACTGTACAGTATAAGTTCCACAACACAATGTTCATTCACAATGTGTACTACCTCCGTGCCGTCACTAGATTACTCTGATGCACGACTACACTGGCAAGCGGTGTACTGCACGAAAAAGCAACAACAAATGGGATGCTCGGAGGGTGGTGAAGTACACGAGTTTGCGTGGGTCGCAAATCATAAACAAGGCGAAGTGGTAACTGTGGCAATAGTGGGAACTATGTTGGACACTTGACTAGGTAGAGCCAGGCCCTGCGCGACAGGCCCAATGGGTCATATAACACATTAGTTAAACCTTATTTTGGGTGTGCAGGATAAATAAGACAACCTGACAGGTGTACACCGATCGGTACTGGTTCATATTGTGTACATAGATACGTAAAACGTACAAGAGGGAAACCATTATGTGCTTATGAGAGTTGGTGGCAGCAGACCGTATTATTCGTTTCGGACCTCTTGATAAGTATGGAGGTGTGATTACACATGTCAATCACATAACAATTACGGGCAGCATGGGGTTCACACCTGAGCTGCAGGACGTGCACTAGCAGCGCATGTCGGGTGTTTCAAGCGTCAACTTCACGTCTCAATATCTCGGGATGTAATGGGAATATTGTGATGCAATCAACGCCATTTTGTATGTGCTTTGTCATGTTATGGATTGCTGAAGAAAAAATATAAGAGTTCCATTTAAAAAAACATAAGTTTGTGTTAAAAAACACATATGCTTTCGTTTTAGAATGTTTCCAAATATGTACATTCATGGGCCCCAGCCCTACATTGATACGGGTGAAAGTCGTTTTCCAATAGCTGTTATTGTTCCAGAGATATTTTGACTGGACAAGATAGCTGGGACACCCTGTATAGAAATGTGATATAATAAAAATCACAAAACAGAAATTACAGAGCAGGCTCACTTAAACTTTATAATTTCATTCAGAACCTACAATTTAAAAAATGACAGCCTCAAGAATCAACCTCTAGACATGATGAACTGGAGCCAACTACGAGAAAAGAAGATAAGTAAAGAAAAGTTTATTTGTAAATCTTACTCCTCTCAAAGCTTATTAAAAGAAATTAATTTGGTAATTAGTGACAATCAACAGGTGATTTGAGGGAGGGTTCATGACCAAGAGTCAAGCAGTCATGAGTGCTCATACCCAAAATCAGCTAGTTGTTAAGCCCTGACCTAATGTATGAGCTTTTAAATACCAAAAACATAATTAGTGTAGATAGAAACTAATTGTAGTAAATGATAACTCATACAGCTGTGTGTTGAAAAAGGCTTTTTACAAATACTTAACAGCTGTTTCTCATCACTTCTTGAGAATCTATTGTTTTAGTTTGTTTTGTTTCTAAGATTCAAATGGTTCAAATGGCTCTGAGCACTATGGGACTTAACATCTATGGTCATCAGTCTGTTTCTAAGAGGACAACATGTTACAACCTGCAGTATTTGAAACAACCTGGTTTCCAGTCACCATTATGTTAAGGGTAATTTATTCTTTCCCTTACAGTATGGTCTAGGACCTTTCTTTCATAGTCCCTAGTCAACCAAAACTGTCTAAACAGGATCTTCACCTCCATTTTGACGGTGTCTCTCTAGATTATCAGAAAGGAAGTACGTATAAGGGAAATACCTCCAAGGTTGCCAGCATGGTCGCTCTTTCTGCTATAATTGCCATTGCAATATTTAGGGCAAGAGCAATCTTAATCCATTTTCTTATCATCCTCCCACCATTAAATAGGCACACATGCATCCAAGTTGCTGCCTGGCAGTGAATTTGGGCAGAAATACAAGCCTGAGTAGATGCAGCAGTGAGGATTCATACAAAGGAGGGTCCGTACAAAGCAAAGGGAAAAGGATATGTGCAACGATGCCAACAAGGCTGCGAACACATTTGTTGTCATAAATTATGGCTGCCTGTAATATTTTAGCAAAACTCTACCAGTTACTATCATTTGTTGGTTCACTCAGTTTTACATGGTACTGATGTAATTACAACAGTTCAAACAAAAGATTATCACTAATTTAACAATGTTCACCAAGAACCCAACAAACTATCCAGCAGCTGTTCAGAACAACTTCCTCTTACAGAAGCCAACAGAGTAGGCTCTATTATTGTCTATTCTGGGATAAAATCAGGGTCTGATATTACCACAGGAATGACATGCATAATCTTCTATTACCTCCTTTGCCA
Organism: Schistocerca cancellata; assembly: GCF_023864275.1. Taxonomy (NCBI): domain Eukaryota; kingdom Metazoa; phylum Arthropoda; class Insecta; order Orthoptera; family Acrididae; genus Schistocerca; species Schistocerca cancellata. The sequence continues at coordinate 243,713,504 of NC_064626.1, read as the reverse complement.
GGTCCCTGTATTTGGACATAATTCCATTCAACCATTTTGCAAATTTTGGGTGTTGCAAGTGGTGACACCTCTGAGGGAAGTGACTTGCTCAGTTTTATTGATCACAGTTATGTCAGTTTGATTACAATGGGTTATTTTATTGATTATTATGCTGGGGTTCCAGCAAATTTAAATTTATTATTTTTATTATAATGTTTTACACTCAAATATTTCACTGGTATTGGTATAGTGGCATAGCTTTGAAATGCTTACATCCTTGATGCTATTACAGACCACTCTTTTCTAAATATCACAATGGTTCCCAACCTGGGTTAATTACCCCCTGAGGAGTAAAATGAAATTTTATGAGGAGTGAAAACTAAATGATTCAATTCTGTTTCAGTCACAAAACTAAATTATTTTCAAAAGATCATTACTATTATCACAATTTTGTAAGATTCTAATACTGATTATATAAGTTATCAATGATTACTTTTTCTCAATTAGTAACGTTAATGCGGCAGAGATCACAGGTTCATCACATAGTCCACCCACTACAAACATATGTTGTGCTTTGTCCCATACACCACAGAGATAAAAGTGAGACATATACATAACAAATGCTAAATATCTCAAGAAAATGTCTTCTCAGAGTTGTAGGTAGTGCCTGCAGTAACCCTGAAATTGCTTCATTACTCACTTTGAAACAGATAAATGAATTAATTGTCAGCATGACATAGCAGTAACTACATAATGGCTACTATACTGCTGTATACAATATTGTTATTATTATTAGTATTACTATTAGTGGCTGTGGTCAGACACAAAGCATTAACAGTCTGAAGTCTTCAAGCTTCTGCCAGTTGAGAAGTAAGGAAGTTAGCAATGAAGTGATTTATGAACAGTAAGTATAGACTACACATTTTAAATAGGTTTGCAGTGTGCAGGTCAAACAGGTGCCACAACGCAGAGGAGTGATGCAGGGGTAATGCGTTTCGTAACAAATGTCTACTGCCACTGTGGATAGTTAGCTTTCTTATCTGAGAAGAAGTTATGGTAGCACTTGCAAAGCACCACGAATGTTCAGAGTGCAACAGATATGGAACTTAGTTTCATGATAAGCTGGCCATTGACCTGACTTCATTTTAGTTTGTTATCCACCTGGGTTCCAAAAAATTGCACATTTGATTTAGTATGTAATCACAACGTTAAAGATTTTCGCTGTGAGCCAGTTACATGCCCATTCAGCTATTGGCTTGCCCGAAGGTGATTTGACAGATTGGGCCATTGATTAACATACTTCTGCCCTACGTACAACACCATTCTTGGACATTCCTCTACATAATTCCAGGGTTTATTCAACCATTTTACTAGTTTCTGTTTCATCACAGTTTCATAAAAAGGAAACTGGAATGAAAGTGCTGATGAAATATTTTTAAGAAGGAATTAAACACACAAATGTTCTTGATCCACCTGACACACAACATACAGTTAACTTCTGCAAAGAGCATGCAGCAGAGAAGACTATTGGTGCCTGTACTGCATACTCCTAATGTGCCTGTCATGACTGGGGCATGGAGACCCCCAGCAATGTCTTACTGACCAGGCAGCCATTGCTATGGCTGGGTGGAGCCCATGAAGAGAGCCCCCCCTCCAAGTGGATGACACCATGGCAGATGTTTTTCACATGAAGAAACTTCAACTTTCTCCCACCAGTGGTCACACTGCCCCAGCAGTCCCTTCACATGGAAAGACTGTGTATGATGCAACTAAGTATGATCCCAAATGTATTCCTGTCCCTGGCCATGGCGCGGGAGGAACGCACAACTAGGCAAGCAGGAGCAAAACCCTCCCTCCAATACCTGGTCTATACTAGGAATGACAGAGTTATCTTGAACACATTGAGAAGAAGCACAAGGAAGTTGCACTCATCTCTCAGACTAAGAGTGGTTCTCTCCTGATTAAAACATCTTCTCCTGTCCAGTTATAGGTGCTGCTTTCAGATGAAAATTCGTGTCATTCCCATGACTGTTACTCCCCACAAGAGTCTCAATATGGTCCAGGCCATCATCTTTCACCATGATCTTCTTTTACATTCTGACAATGAACTGATGGCCAGCTTAGGCCATGGAGTGTGCACTTCATCTGTCCTAAGGGAATCAACGGAAAACAGAGTTTCTACCAAGTCCTTCACCTTGGCTTTCAGGGGTAATATGCTGCCTGAGAAGGTCAAGGTGATGGTCTGCCACTGTGATGTGAAATCCTATGTTCATCCTCCTATGAGATGCTTCAGGTGTATGAAGTTCAGACGTATGTCTTCCCGTTTCACCGCCAACTGTCCACAGGCACTGTGGACGTCCTCTGCACATGAAAGTTCAGTGTGCCCCTACCCCTATCGGTGTAAACTGCAGCAAGCTCCACTCTCCCTGTTCACCAGATTGCTCCAGTTTTAAGCGTGAGAAGAAAATTCAGGAGTATAAGACCCTGGATAACCTCATGTACCAAAAGGCTAGAAAAAAGTATGAGAGTTTCAGTCGCACACAAATGACACAATCTTACGCTAAAGCCGCGACACCATTGCCCTCTCTGTCAATGGTGCTTTCCTCTGTTGTGCCTCTTACAGTGAGCCCTCTGAGCCACCTGCTAACCACCAACTGTCCAGGTGATTGGGGGACCTTCTGGTGCTTCGACTGCACCCACTTCAGGGGCATTGGCTCTCCGTCTGCTGGGGACACAGTCACCGCCCCCAGCCAGAGTCACCTCATCTCCTCTTGCTTCTCTAGCTAGGAAGAGGCCCTCAGGACTTTTCCTTCCATGGTTCCTTCTGGTCCACAGCCAGATGCCAGCCAGTGGCTGAAGAAATCACACGTTGCTGGCCATCAGACTTTAGGTTCTCCCTCTGTCCCTGAAAACATTTCAGGGAAACCATGTCAGTCCTCGTCTTCTAAGGAGAAGGACAAGAAGGATAAAAAGTAGTCCTCTAAGATGAAGGGAACTCCAGTGACTCCCACACCACTGGACTCTGCATGTAGTCCTACTCCTGTGCCCAGGGTGGAGATCCCAATGGCCCCTGAGGCACCACATCTCTCAAGGCAATGTGCCGCAGAAACTATGACAGTGGATCCCAACATCTCAACTGGTGGCAGCACACGACCCTGGGTCTTAACCTGCCCTCGCCCTCTCCTCTCCCAGTCGCTTCATGCCGCCCCCCCCCCCCCCCCCCACACACACACATTAATTCACAGTCTGAGCCTCCAGTGGAATTTTAACATATTTTCCCACTACCTGGCTGAGCTATGGCACCTTTTAAGCACTTACCCTGCATATGTATCGCCATCCACGAAATGTGGTTTCCAGCAGCTCAAACCCCTACCTTTATTGGTTACCGAGGTTGTTTTAAGAATCATACTGACTCTGAAAGGGTATCAGGTGGAGTTTTACGTATGTGCTGGGCTCTATATACAGTGACCTTGTGCCTCCTAAAAATACCATTGGAGGCTGTGGCTGCTCAGGTGAGGGCATGTCAGTATTTTACCATCTGTAATGTTTATTCCCCCAAATGATTTTGTGTCCCATGTACTTTCATTACTTTCTCAGCTCCCCCCTCCCTTTCTTGGTCTTGGGAAACTGCAACGCCCATAACCTTTGTTGGGTCATACAACGATCACTGGACATGGTAAAACTATCAAAACTTCACGGGCACAGCTCAATCATTGGCTCTTAAACAAACTCTGGTGCCCCCACACACTTCAGCGTGGCACACAGAACATATTCAGCCATTGATCTCTCCTTTTGCAGCTCTGGTCTTCTATCACATATCCACTGGAGGGTCCTCACTGACCTGTGTGGTAGTGACCGCCTCCCAATCTTCCTATCCCTCTCCCAGCATTGCTCCTATGGACGCCCGCTCAGATGGGTTCTCCATAATGCTGACTGTGTTGAGTTCACCTCTGCCATCGTCCTTAGCCGTTATAATTATTACAATGCAGTGGAGACACTTTCTGCAACTGATGTCTTACTATTTTAATACTGTAATATTTCCTCATTTAAAAAAGTAAATACAAATACCATGATTTTGTTTTTTGTGTAGTATAGAGAATGATGTGTTTGCTGTACTTAGGGATCTGAAGGTGATGAATTGTACCATTGGAAAGTAAATAAATAAAAACTAATACATGCATCTGAAGGTATTAATATTGCACAGCTGATATTTTGTTTCAGTAAGCAGCAGTGACGTTTCACAGTCATCAGCTCTGCTGGAAGACAGTGCGAGTTGCCAATGTGGTAATGATTAATTTTGTAATAATCAAAATTAGCTAAAAGTGTTAATTACTCAAACTGTAGTTTTTTGACTCTGCCCAACCTCTGGAACTCTTTAATACACTTTAGATGGGATTTTTTTAAGCGATCTGAAAGGTTAGTACATACACACACACTTTCATAGTTTAACAATGGGCACTGATATCACAATTTATTTGAGTAGCATGATGCCAAATTATTTTAAAACTTACACTTTTCAATCAACATGTACTGTGGCTCTCACTTTTAAAATAATTAACAAATGCAGCAATGATCAAAGTCTGTTTTCAATAACACAAAGCTCACATAATACTCACTCTCTATCGTATTGTCTGCATTCCTGCTGTACCTCACTGTCTCTCCGCTTCTCGCAGTCAGTATAAAAGAACCTACTTACTCTATTCACAGCCACTATTACTGCACCATATACTCGCATTTCTGTGATGAAATCTAACCATGATTCTTAGACTATTCTGATGTCTTGAAATCTTCACTCTCTTGTAGTCTTCTGCATATCTTTGAACTAAATCTTTGTTGTTCTGATCTTCAACCTTCGGCTCTTCCATCTTCTCTCTTCTCCATTACAAAACTGTTGCAATAATGATGTTATGACTAGTCTCGGGAAGATTTTTCATTACTCTTATGATGGTCTTTGAAGATGGGTTTCAGTATACTTGCCTCTTAAAATTGTTTCTCCATCTAATGTCATCCTGATGGTTTCTGTCCAGATTTGACTGGAAATAAGCTTCTTCACGCCAAAATTGCTGAGTTTCAGCTTCCACAAATGTGACACGGACCACCATGCACCTCTCGCCTTGAGTTCCAGATTTGAACTGTCTACCAATCAGTTTTTAACAACAGAGATATGGTGTTTACCAGGTGTTGCATGACTGTTTTCACCAAACTGTCCTATAACTTGTGTAAAATCTGTGAGAGAAAGAGTCAAAACTAATAAGAATAAATTCATCCCCAACGGATAATGAAATGTGAATCAGTAGCAGTGATTTACAATACTTTAATAATTAGACTATGATTCCATACATTGAATAGCATGCATAACTAAATGGAAAGCCACTGTGAAAGCAAGTTGTGCTCTGCATACAAGGGATGCATAGTAGGGTCATAAACTGAAGGGAGTCCAGTCCCTCACCCTCATTCATAAACTGCCACTCGCCCCCATGTGGAGGGAAATGCCAGTCAGGCATAACGTTGAGCTGGGCTGCATTTTGAAAGGAAACACCATGGTGCTGACCACCCAAAGTCAAACTGCTGATTACATTTTCAGGATGTACAGGACAACAGAGACTGTTTCTCACAACCAGCATGGCCAAGAGATGCATGCTGCTTAATGGCAGTGTGTCAGAAGAACTACCATTGTGGAGAGAAACTGTGGGCAGTCCAAAGTCACCAAAAATAAACATGGGCTTTTATTAAAACATCTTAGAAAGTTTAGGGCATCTTTGAAGATCATGAGATGCCAACGCCTTGGCCAGGTGCCACCAAACCCAAATAGTTACAGAAACACAAAAACAGCTACCACTGATTCATGTAAATAATTTATAAATGGGAGTAAGGAGTATAACTGTGTTGATGAAGATCTTGTGGTACTAGACAACATGTGACAGTAGGCAGAGAGAGTGAGAAATTCAGATACGTTTTGTAGCACCAAGACTAGCAATTTTGTTAACTGGTTAACTACCTGAAACATGAGTAAGGGAGGGAGATCAGTATCTTGTAAGATAACTTCTCGTTAATTGGCACTCAAAAGACTTAGTATTCAGCCAATCACAAATTACACATTGCTGAAAAATGCAGAGAACAAGCTTCTTTCTTCCGCAACTTGACAGGCAGGCTTCACTTCTAGGTGACTTCTCCAGGCTCATCTGGGACGAGAGGCTCTCATCCAGCTGAGTGGAACTCAGATGCAGACAGAGAGGAGTTGTTGGTACCGAGCCAATGACTGATTTTGCAGCCACATCAGTCAGCACTTGATGATTATGAGTATGGTGAGATAGACCTGCAACAGTGAGGCAAACTGTACGGAAAGCTACATCATTTGTAACAATGTTCATTATGAAGACATGATGGCAGTAAAAGGTTAAACATGTTTTCAACTCCAGAAATAGATGCATACGCATATCCTTCTATCTCTATGCACTGAACTTTAGCAATCAGGTTATGATGCCCATAAATGTAAAGGTTTTGTCCAGATACAAATTCACTTTAATCACATTGCCAAGGCATTGTTCGACTCATTTTTAATGTTCGTTCCATCTGTTTATTGTGAATTCAACTATGTACATGTGTAATAATTTGAGTTTATTCATGTCTTTGACTAATTTTGTAGTCACATGAACTCCTTAATCATTATTTTGATGAGTGTTGATTTACTTATATCTGATACACAGAGGCAAATTAAGATATTCAGTTAAAGATTCCTTACAGTACTCCAACCACCAGCCACACTATAGACCATAACCTTATACAGGTTACAGTAGTTTCTACTTACACATGATATTTACACAAGAGCTTTACATTTAATCCTACATTTTAACACAGCAAACATACACAGACATATACAGGGTGTTTCAAAAATGACCGGTATATTTGAAACGGCAATAAAAACTAAATGAGCAGCGATAGAAATACACCGTTTGTTGCAATATGCTTGGGACAACAGTACATTTTCAGGCGGACAAACTTTTGAAATTACAGTAGTTACAATTTTCAACAACAGATGGCGCTGCAAGTGATGTGAAAGATATAGAAGACAACGCAGTCTGTGGGTGCGCCATTCTGTACGTCGTCTTTCTGCTGTAAGCGTGTGCTGTTCACAACGTGCAAGTGTGCTGTAGACAACATGGTTTATTCCTTAGAACAGAGGATTTTTCTGGTGTTGGAATTCCACCGCCTAGAACACAGTGTTGTTGCAACAAGACGAAGTTTTCAATGGAGGTTTAATGTAACCAAAGGACCGAAAAGTGATACAATAAAGGATCTGTCTGAAAAATTTCAACGGACTGGAAACGTGACGGATGAATGTGCTGGAAAGGTAGGGCGACCGCGTACGGCAACCACAGAGGGCAACGCGCAGCTAGTGCAGCAGGTGATCCAACAGCGGCCTCGGGTTTCCGTTCGCCGTGTTGTAGCTGCGGTCCAAATGATGCCAACGTCCATGTATCGTCTCATGCGCCAGAGTTTACACCTCTATCCATACAAAATTCAAACGCGGCAACCCCTCAGCGCCGCTACCATTGCTGCACGAGAGACATTCACTAACGATATAGTGCACAGGATTGATGACGGCGATATGCATGTGGGCAGCATTTGGTTTACTGACGAAGCTTATTTTTACCTGGACGGCTTCGTCAATAAACAGAACTGGCGCATATGGGGAACCGAAAAGCCCCATGTTGCAGTCCCATCGTCCCTGCATCCTCAAAAAGTACTGGTCTGGGCCGCCATTTCTTCCAAAGGAATCATTGGCCCATTTTTCAGATCCGAAACAATTACTGCATCACGCTATCTCGACATTCTTCGTGAATTTGTGGCGGTACAAACTGCCTTAGACGACACTGCGAACACCTCGTGGTTTATGCAAGATGGTGCCCGGCCACATCGCACGGCCGACGTCTTTAATTTCCTGAATGAATATTTCGATGATCGTGTGATTGCTTTGGGCTATCCGAAACATACAGGAGTGCAGTTCTGTCAAGGTTGGTTGGTTGGTTGGTTTGGGGAAGGAGACCAGACAGCGTGGTCATCGGTCTCATCGGATTAGGGAAGGATGGGGAAGGAAGTCGGCCGTGCCCTTTCAGAGGAACCATCCCGGCATTTGCCTGGAGTGATTTAGGGAAATTACGGAAAACCTAAATCAGGATGGCCGGACGCGGGATTGAACCGTCGTCCTTCCGAATGCGAGTCCAGTGTCTAACCACTGCGCCACCTCGCTCGAAACATACAGGAGGCGGCGTGGATTGGCCTCCCTATTCGCCAGACATGAACCCCTGTGACTTCTTTCTGTGGGGACACTTGAAAGACCAGGTGTACCACCAGAATCCAGAAACAATTGAACAGCTGAAGCAGTACATCTCATCTGCAGGTGAAGCCATTCCGCCAGACATGTTATCAAAGGTTTCGGGTAATTTCATTCAGAGACTACGCCATATTATTGCTACGCATGGTGGATATGTGGAAAATATCGTACTATAGAGTTTCCCAGACCGCAGCGCCATCTGTTGTAGAAAATTGTAACTACTGTAATTTCGAAAGTTTGTCTGCCTGAAAATGTACTGTTGTCCCAAGCATATTGCAACAAACGGTGTATTTCTATCGCTGCTCGTTTAGTTTTTATTGCCGTTTCAAATATACCGGTTATTTTTGAAACACCCTGTATATTTGTGTAAAAAACAAAATTAACACACATTACATTTGAACTTATATTAAACTCTTGAATTCTACTTCACTAGTTATGAGGGAGAAAATCTTTGTCATATCTAGCACTCGAATTTCTAACAAAATACAATTACTTTTATCAAAATCACGTCTCATCATACATTCCCTGCTCATCATCACACTGAGTACTCACCACCACCACCACCACCACCACCATTTTTTCCAAGAGCTGCTAGCTTATTTGTCCCCTCCCTGGACATCAAATGCAGACCATTGTCCCATATGTCCTCCCACCACCACCTACTCCAGTCCAGTCACAAGCATCACCTACCCCATCAAAGGCAGGGCTCCCTGTGAAACCGGTCACGTGATCTACAAGCTAAGCTACAACCATGTCTTTCATTCTGTGTGGGTATGACAACCAACAAGCTGGCTGTCTACATAAATAGCCATTGACAAACTGTGGCCAAGACACACCTGTACCACCCAGTTGCTGAGCAGGCTGCCCAACATGACATTCTTCATTTCAATGCCTGCTTCACAGCCTGAACAATCTGTATCCTTCCAACCAACACCAATTTTTTTGAATTGTGCAGGATTGAACTCTCTCTGCAATTTATATATATATTCCCATAACCCTCTTGACCTCAACCTTTGTTATTCATTATCCTTTATTAACCTAACCTCTTCCCTTTTCCCATTCCAGCACTACACAGCCCTCTATTCCACCAATGCGCCCACAATCTACGCTTCTCTCCCTCTGTCTAACCTTCTGACTGCACCTAACTGCCCTACCCCCCTCCACCTCATCCCTGTGAGCTCCCACAAGCAGCTCTTTACTGCCCCCCCCCCACCCTACTAACCCACCCCATCCCCGCCCCAAGTGCCTTCTTACCCCCCCAACATCCAGATTGCTTCTCCCACCATGCGCTGCAGCTCAAAGCTTCACCTCAGCAATCATCAGAAACTGTGGTCATGCATGTGTGAGTTGTATTTCCATACGTGTTTGTGTGTGTGGGGGGGGGGGGGGCGGGGCGCACGTGATACCGATGGCCTTCTTGGCTGTCACTTACTTGCTTGACAGTCTTTCTGTTGTGCCTATCTGTGAGCCATCATCTGCGCTACATGGTGAGTGGTAGTTATCCTTTTCATAATATTGTCAATAGCCTTCACAAGATTGTGTAGGTGGGTAAATTACATCTCTGTTAGGGCACAGTTGCTGTCTATTAATGTTGCTACTGGATATTTTTTGTGCAAGATTAAGAACGTTTAAACTATCATGAATTTATTTAAACGCTCTTACTCAAGAGTTGCATATGACCAGAAACTTTACTGGGAGAGGTCTATAGCAAAGCTGTGTGTATGTAATTATGCCTGCCAACTGCAGTTTATCACCAGTGTAGCAACATCTTGTCACAATCGAACTAATCTCAAAAAGAAATTTATTTCATTGGAGAGAACTAGATTACAATAGTGTGTGATTTATACACTTTGCTTCCAAGACAACAGAACTGCTTGCTTGAATTATACAGTAAATCAAAATATTCGACTATGAGTGAAAGTATGTGTTGAACCTGACTATTAAACACTCTTTCTTGCTGGTAAATGATTACTAATGTCAAGCTTTATTCCTTAAAATATCTTTAAATTAACATTTGAACTTTTATTAAAATCTTGAACCATGAAGGAAAGATACTACACTAATTACAACAGAGAAAATAACCATCACAACTATTGCAAACATGTACTCAGACTCATCACTGGTATCTGAAGTGTTCATATTGACAATGGATTATCAATGGCTATTTTCATTACACTGTCATGCCTTCATTGCTTCTCCTCAAGCTGTTTGTACCTTTCTACAGTAATCTTTTCAGTCATGCTCAATAATAGCCTGAAAGGAAATATCTGCAAGATTCAACTTTGTTTCAGATGATGTGTCACCTGTGATACCACTCCCTAATGTCTTCATTTTTGCCCATATTAACTCTAATGCATTAAAGTCACAATAGCTTGTGGCCAATATGCCAGGTGTATGTAAGTTTGCAGCCGACCTATTCTCCTGATTCAGGGAGTATAGAGCTTCCTTCGACATGCTCTCAAGACATCAGATACTCTCTTCAGCAGCCACTCTATCAGATACCACTGGTGACCATGCAGCACTCTAGAATGAAATGATAATTAAATCAAGACCCTACGTTGCCGACAGGTGTTGATATCAACAGGGACAGCTGAAAATGTGTGCCCCGACAGGGACTTGAACCTGGGATCTCCTGCCTAATGGGCAGGGGCACTACGAAATGTAGTGTATGGACATTATTTTGGGAATGTGGGTCTCATGGGGAGTGTGCAAGTGATAAATCCCTGCAGTCGCACTATCCTCTGTGCCCTCGGTAGCTCAGATGGATAGAACATCTGCCATGTAAGCTGGAGAACCCGGGTTTGAGTCCCAGTCAAGGCACACATTTTCAACTGTCCCTGTTGATGTATATCAACACCTGTCGGCAGTGTAGGGTCTTGATTTAATTATCATTTCACGCTATCAGACAGTTTCCCATCCAATCCTATGGGCAGTTTGTTGGCCTGCCTGTTGTGACAAGAGGTCCATGATTATTTCAGACTGAGAAGAAAGATTTGGGAACACAAGATACTTCTACCATTTTTCAAAATTAGCAGAATTCATCTGACACTGATAGTCACACTGGGTTGATTTGGCCATGAACTTTAGTTGTGCTTGCCTGACAAAATCCCTTTTTAGGACTCACAATTCCAACTGTTAGTTTTCTAGACACTTCCCCACACAGTAATAACCACAGTATCTTTGTTTTGCCAACATCTGATACACATTAACCTGCCCATCCCCTATTCACTGAAACAAAATATTTGTGTGTCAGCTTTCTCTGTACAAAACCAATAAAGTTCAACACTTTTCTCAGGGAGGTACTACTCCATTGGAGGTACTACTCCATCTCTAGTTAATTTTCTATAAAAGAAATAGCAGTTTTTGTATACTAGGCACTATCTTTCGCATGGTGTAGAACTCATCTATTATGTCCCTACTGATAGCAATTGCTGGATTCACCAACAATTTATTCAATGTCCTTCAACACAATCTTTTCCTAAATGGATTAAAAATGTATTATTAGTCATCACTGTATGCATTGACTCTCTGTACAAAATACTCTGCCAGTAATCGAGTACATATTTGAAAGTAATAAGGACGAAGTGTGATGTTGTTTTGAGTTACTCTCTATTAGAATTACAACTATGGTTAACCTTTTCTTGTCAGGTGTTCCAGGGGCATGTCTGGATGATTCCTGGCAAAAACTTTAATTACAGTAATTCTACACTTGCTGGAATATGTTGCAGTTCTGAGGGAAGACGTGCAACTGGATGTACCAGTTCTTTGTCTACTTTCTCAGCACCACAGCACTTCACTGTATTCGACATCATTTTCTGACCTGCTCCTAACAACCAGTTTCCTTTTCATAACTGGAGAAGAAGATAACTCCTGTGATGGGCCAGCAGCCACCACATCATTCTTTCTGAAAAAAATCACAATCAAAACAGCACAAAAATACACAACACGATGTCAAAGCACACAATGCAGTCAACAGCAGCTAATAATATGCAAAACATGTGGCAACAAACATCTGCAAATCACTATGGGCATGAAATTTTTCGACTGGTACCACTCAGAACTGGGGATTCTACATCCCAAGCTATAGTTCCCAAATAGTACATTCTTCTCTATAGGCAAAAATCACAGCCAAATGTTTTTCAGTTCAATGGTTATTTCTTCAAACAATACGAAACACACAAATAATTTTTATCTTGACTTTGTCTAGCCTAGGTTACATTTTCTAACATTGGTGGCCACTAAGAGCCACTCTCATTTTATTTTTGAAGTGATATACTTTATGAAACAATTTTGACTGTGGGAGAATGCAGGCAGTATCTTCAGCTTGAATAGAGTATAGTTGGTCACTTACTCATGGACAAGTAAATTAAAGATACCTACATAGTAACATTTAGTACTAGGAACTGGGACAAACTCTCAGTGACACCCAAGATATACTCAACAGGATTACAATCAGGTGAGTTGAGGGACCATACAAGAATCCTTATGTTTGTGGATTGTTGCTCGAACCTCTCTGTCATAGTTTGACAATGACTGAGTGGTGAATTTTCTTGTTGAAGGCACGCATCATATGTGCAGTATGCTGTAGGGAAACAAACATATGAACATGACTAAACAGCAAATTCCTGTTTGTGACTTTCATTGGCTCAACATGATGACAGACCTATCACGGCTCCCAGTTAATTTTGTTTACAATATTCCTCACACAATAATCTCTCCATTCCTAACGGTAAGCAGGATCCATCGCTGCATGATTTTCAATACATTTATAATCTGTCATCTGCTTGTACAACATGTATTATAATACATCCATCGAAGTGATGATCTCTCTTGTCTGGAGCATCCAGTGGACCCCATAGTGAGCAGAGGTAAAGGTTAAGTGGCACTGACTTCCTGTCCCTCATTGTGAGGAGATAGCTCTGGACAAAATAGCTGCACATCACTAGCTGTGGTCATCATCCAGTAATAGCAAATTACTTGCTGTACTGTGAACCATACACTTTCTGCATCTCTGATGGACAGTAGACTGTTGTTCACATCACTTCACAAGAGGTGACAGTTTTCTTGAATAAAGGCATTCACTGTATACCCTTGACACAGTGGAATATGAAAAGCCCAATGCCTGAAAGACATCAGAGATGAAGGGTCACATGGGATGAACACCCTTAATCTGACTGCTGTCAAATGACTTGATATTGCACGTTTTGCTCGTCACCGATCAGATCACTGATCTGTCAGCAGCAGTATGAGGTCCAATTCTTAACCAAAATAGATACTAACTAAACTGTACAAAGACTGAACAGCTTCGTGGGTTTACAAATATTGATGACCATGTCTGAACTTGCACATATGAACTGCTAATGCTACATTGCCCTGTAAAATTTTAATACAAAATCACTCATATTACCTGTATAAAGTGCCTCCACATTCCTGTTAAACATTCTGCCCGAGCAGGCCTCAAATGGCCCAACAGTACTGACCAATTGCCAGGTCACCTTCAGCCAATAGGCATCACTGGATGTAGATATGGAGGGAGATGTGATCATCAACCAGTTCTCCTGGCTGCTGTCAGTTTTTGTGACCAGAGCCGCTACTTCTCAATCAAGCAGCTCCTCAACTGGCCTCGCAAGAGCTGAGTGCACCCCGCATGCCAGCATTTCTCAACAGACCCTTCCCGTCACCCATCCACGTGCTAGCAGAGCCCAACAGCCATTAACTTTGGTGATCTGATGGTTTACCACACTGATGGGACAGAAAAAGTGCCACAACCACCACAGCATTTAAAATCACACATGAATTTTGGGCCATACGGCTTCTAATGGGAGTACTCGTACTGATATGATTGTCTACCACATGGTGACACAGCACTGCTGCTTTTGCTGCCATATGATTGCTGCACACTACATTTTCTGTCATGCCACTGCTGCTGCATGGCGCATGTATTGCTGATGTCCACAGGAGACATCAACCTCTCTCAAACGATTTTGAGGAAACTTTATGGTTGAAAAATTGATAATTTCACATTTTTGTATTCTTGATGTTGGGCTAGTTTTTTTTCCAATATTAGTCATAATTATCATGATATTTTGAATGTAAGTGACCCATTTGCAGAGTTTTAATTGAAAACTGTAGTTTCAGTCGCGCGTACAGGGCGTCCCATTTATCTCGACCACCCTAAATAATTGTTTGTCCAGATGCAAACTACAAAATGTTTCAAGCAAATGTTCTTTAGCCGTCAGGGGGACATCAATCAGCATGATTGCCTTCATTGTAGCTTTGTTTTTTACAAAGATATGAACAGCAGTATGACATTTCTAAATGGCACCCTGTATTTTTTATTCTGTAATTCATTTACTCTCCTAAAGACCTATTCAAAAATGTATCACAGTGTACCATTCACTGAAACACAACATTATTAATTACATAACACAACATTGACATTGACGCTCCAAGCGCTTAGAGCACATACTCAGGGCAATGGAACACATCCACGTGCTGACATTGACAGAGGACAAATGTAAACATAAGTAGAATGCACACCCGTCATTCCGTCAACCATTGTCAGTTGAAGAGTTGTGCGAGTAGGCAAAACAGTAATTGCAATACTGTTTCTTTATGTACGGGCATGTTTAGTAAATAGTTCAGTCCTTTCAAATACTGTTGTGTACAGTAGGCATACAGTAAAGACTGTACTTCCTACAAAATGCATCAACATAACATTTCATTTATTGTTGTTGTTGTTGTTGTTGTTGAAGGTAGGCAAAACGCTACGCAGGCAGTGGAACTGTACAGAGAGTGATATCCTGACAAGAACCCACCTTCCCAACAGATGTTTTCTCGTCTTGTTGCAATACTTCAGGAAATGGGACGTTTCAACCCATGACAATGCAATCGTCGTAGCGCTCTCACAGGCGAAGCTGCCAAAGTTACTGTTCTCACTTCCATTGCTATGAATCCACGTGTGAGTACACAACAGCTTGAACACGAGATTGGCGTTCCTAAAACCTGTGTACATCGTATTCTTACACATCACCAGTTCCATCCTTACCATGTGCACCTACATCAAGAATTGCATGGGAATGATTTCCAGAATCGTGTACAGTTCTGTCAGTGGGCACGGCAGCAAATCCTTGCCAACTTGAACTTCTTCTCCAATGTTCTATTTACCGATGAATGTTCCTTCTCAAACAAAGGACAGGTGAATACAAGGAATATGCATTATTGGTCCAGCGACAACCCACGATGGCTTAGACAGGTGGAACATCAGCATCAATGAAGAGTTAATATCTGGTGAGGGATGCTTGTATTACAATTATTGCCCTTATTTCATCAATGATAGTCTAAACAGTACTGTGTATACCAACTTCCTCAGACGAATTCTTCCTCATCTTCTGGATGAAGTGCCACTAAGAACCAGAACGCTTATGTGGTATCAATACGATGGATGTCCAGCACATATGCCTTGTGTGCATTTTGTGTTCTGAACTGAAGGTATCCTGCCAGATGGATTGGTCGAGGAGGAACAGTTATTTGGCCTGCTAGGTCTCCTGATTTAAATCCTCTGGACTTTTTTCTTTGGGGATGCATTAAAGACATTGTCTATCATGATATTACAACAACTCCAGAGAACATGCATGAACGTATTGTGCTTGCTTGTAATTCTCTTCAGCAGGCAACACTGGAAGCAGTAAATACTTCTTTCATTTAACGAATGCGCCAGTGTATCAGTGTCCAGGGTCACCACTTTGAGCACCTTTGAATGTTCTACTCCTGGGCAATGGTACAGGAGACTCAAAGTCAATTTTGTGTTATGTTTTTACTTGGTTTTCATTTGCTTCCTGACAGCTCCAGCAAGTGGACAAGTTTGTGATCCCGAGCTCAAAGTCAAACTTGTGTTATTTAATTAATAACGGTGAGTTTCAGTGAATGGTACACTATGATACATTTTTGAATAGGTCTTTAGGAGAGGAAATGAATTACCGAATAAAAAATACAGGGTGCCATTTAAAAAAGTCATACTACTGTTAACATATTTGTAAAAAACAAAGCTACAATGAAGGTAATCATGCTAATTGATGTTCCCCTGACAGCTAAAGAACATCTGCTTGAAACATTTTGTAATTTGCATCAGAACAAACAGTTATGTAGGGTGGTCAAGATAAATGGGATGTACACACAGTAGGGTGGCCAAGATAAATGGGACGTACACACAGGGTGTTTGGGAGGAAGGTCAATATTTTACACAGTGACAGTGTAAGTAATTTTCAACAAAAAATGTTATATGAACATAGGTTGGCAAATGCTTCATTAGGGAGATATGGGTATTGAAAGAAACTTTAATTCTGCAAAATTGATGTGCACAATGTGAAGGTATACGCAATACAAGTGGGCCATAACATGATTTTCTTGAAAACAATGTTACAGAGTTCAAATGGCTCTGAGCACTATGGGACTCAACATCTTAGGTCATAAGTCCCCTAGAACTGAGAACTACTTAAACCTAACTAACCTAAGGACATCACACACACCCATGCCCAAGGCAGGATTCGAACCTGCGACCGTAGCAGTCCCGCGGTTCCGGACTGCAGCGCCAGAACCGCTAGACCACCGCGGCCGGCAATGTTACAGAGAAGTACAGTTATGTTACACATTTTTACATAATGTTTATTTACTTTGCATTTAGTACAGAATGCATTATAACATGCATGTTACATGTATTCAGTTCAAAAAGACATACCATGTCTTTTACAAATGGCTTTAACACTTACCGTACAGATGTACAGTTCACAGAACAGGTTTAAATATCCCACCATGAATGCCAATGCACTTTTGTGCTCTAGTGATAACATGTGTTGTGTTTCTTGTTCAATTGCCTGTGGTTGGTTCCTAATCAATTCAGCAGCATCCAAGATGCGACGAAGCAGTTCATCTTGTGTATTTACCTTCACTTTGTGCACCTCTGATTTCATCCAACCCCCCCAACAGAAATCTAAAGATGTAAGGTCAGGTGGTCTTTGAGGCCAGTTAATAGCACTGCCATGGCCAATCCAGCGAATAGGATAGGTGCGGTTGAGATGGTCCCTCACACGTAAGGTAACATGTGTAGGGTCACCACCATGTTGAAAGTACATTCCAGTTCACTTGGCTAAAGGAGTGTCTTCCAATAGTTCCACAAATGAATGTTACAAAAAATGCAGGTACCTCTCCCGTCAATCGCTGACTGATAATAAATGGACCTATCAAAAGGTTGCCGATCATGCCGCACCAAACATTTATGGCGAAACGAATTTGGAAATTGCTATCCACTGAACTGTGTGTATTTTCCCGTGACCATAGATGATTATTGCGTGTGTTGTTTATTCCATGTCATGAAAACTGGGCTTCATCAGTGAATAGTATGTATGGCAGCAAATGACTATTCTCAATTACCCAGTGACTGAATTGAAGTCATACATTCATACGCAGGGACATTCTTCGTATGCTTGTACTGGGACTTTGCTCAACATGTGCGAAAATTTCTTCATGTCCTTGCAAAGTTTGTTGGCGTGCAGGCTCAGATGAAAAATGTCATATTGGAAGAGAGCCTGTTGCACCCAAAGTGATAAACACTTTGGTAAACACCCTGCAATCAGGTAATCGTTGAGTTGGAAAGCGCGTGTGATATTCTTCTCTTGCAGCGGTAGCACTACCGTCACAGAACCCATACACATACACCATATCTGCACATTACGCATTACTGTAGACATGTGGCATTGAAAGCAGAGCTTGCACGAACACAGTTAACACCATAAACTACACAGCTAACCGATCCGTCGCCTGTACACTACACAATGCGGCTTACACAGCACAACTGTGCAAACAACATGTGATTTTATTATGTACGTCATATGACCATAATATGCGGTAAACGTGGCAATCAGTGATGGCAATAAAAAAGATTTATTGTCCGTGCTGGATTACTTTGTCTCAAAATATAACAAGTTCAACAAGGCAATCGATTCCTACAAATTCTGTACTGCTGTAGATAACAATGCTTTATATAAATGTTTGATAATTTAATTATTGAGAATAATTCAAACCACCGAACAATGCCACTTTTACATACAAACCGTTTTTTTACATATAGTACCAGCAACACTTTTTTCTTTCTCCTGAAAAATTTACTTTGTGGCACTTATATCCTTTTCCATGTCAACTCTTCATTTACCGACAAAATTTAAAAATTTAAAATCTACTAAGGATTATAATCTTACATTACACACTTACTCACTAAGTAGTGTAATTTTAGGTTACAGGATTAACACAGTAAGACAAGTATTATATCTTGAAGCAATGTAACTCATGATATGCATAAATGCCTGGGCTATATTCACCCAGTATTTGAGAATGAAACCACATAGCAACTTCCAATAAACTGTGTATAAAATTTCAAACCTTTTCTGAACTTCTTCTTGCTTACAAGCTTGATGCCAAATAACACAACATTAACTCATCTGAAGCTGTTTTACACATGAGACTTCGATTCTTAAACATCCCTTATTGAAGTTGGGGAATTGGGATATTACACAAATTCTGTTTTGTTTTTGAGGTGATTCTATTTTTGTGAGACGAAAATAAAAATATGTTGTATGATCCATTGGTTCTATCCACATTACGGAAACAGCAAAATTCAGAAGACATAATTTTTTCAACCAGTCTTTCAGTATGGCAACAAATGTGTAACAGTAAACACTGGGATACTGTCTCCTCTCCTGGTCACCAACCTTGCACCCAAATGAAGCCGTGGTGTTTCTTAACAAAATGATTAGGTTTTTGTCTAAAAGTTAGCTCTATATAAGAAAGAAAACTCCAGGCTGGAATATCAACAATGTAAGGAAAAAATTGATTGCTACTTACCGTAAAGATGACATGTAAGTTGCAGACAGGCACAATTGAAAGACATTTACATATTAGCTTTCAGTTACAGCCTACATCCAAAAAAGAAACGCATGCCATTCATTCACACAGGCAAATCACACTTTATGCACATATGACCGCCAACTCTGGGAGCTCGGTTGAGAGAGAGAGAGAGAGAGAGAGAGAGAGAGAGAGATTGGGGGGGGGGGGGGGAGGGTGCAGGCGCGCGCTCCTGTGTTAGTGTTAGCTGAACTATTTACATACAGAGGTACAAGGCAATTAAGCCTGACAGATCAAGAATGTTACTAAACAGCCACCATTACATGGAGACAATTTCTGAACCAAGGATCACATACAAAAATTCTTAGTACATAAAGTTATTGTTTTCTAACAGTTACCAAATGCAGAATATTGAAATTAAGTGCCATCAGAATGATGAATGTACAATTTTTCCAAGATTTTCACAGATGGGAGTAATGTGTCACAAGAAAACTGAACATAATAAACAGAAACTGATTTCATTTTAGAATACAGGATTCAATTTTTCTGTTTTTAGTGCAGTTTTTATTTGCACTCTTTGTGAAAAAAACACTGTTATTCAATGCAGCAGAAAAGTCTGGCTTTTGAGAGATGACATATGATTGTGATTCACTGTAGCAAACATTTGGCTATGGCAAGCCCCTGTGGCAAATTTCGCTACACTGAGCAACAACCCCACCACTGCCATGGTGCACCATGGCAAATTTCACTCACCAAGGAATTGCGTCAGTGTAGGGAACATCTAATTGATGAAATATGTCAAAAAAAAGACATTTTTAATTTTTATCTTGGCTGTGTTGTTATATGTATGAACTATTTCTGACAGATATGTGTAGACTTTTCATGTCATCAAAGCTTCTGATGTCAAATAATGCGAACTATTTTCAGGCATTTACTTAAATATATTTAACATGATCACAGTTTGAAATAAACATATAACATTTTACATTGTCATTATTGCAAGTCTTTATACATTAGATGTCTCTACATCAATTCACATTAAAGTAAGTGAGCAATGATGAATACAGCTGAAATGTACAACAGAATTAATACGCAAAGATAGTAACTCTGGTATTGGTGTAACTGCATACAGAAGTAGCACCACTGGTGTTAGATATATATTCGTAAAACACAAGGAATTAAACAAGAAAGGAAGGAAATGAAAAAAGAAATTATTGATGTCAGTTACAACAAGTAACTCCAAATACTCTTCAATACATTCATCCTGCTTATGCTGCAGTCTCTAATAACAATCAGAAACCTCATTAAAAATTGTGTAGTTATTTCATATGTTGATGCTGTCATGAAGAGTATCTTCTATCAATAATTAATACTGTAAACGGGATAAAATTCAAATAAAGAGTCTAACTATAATGTGGATAAAGAACACTCAAACTATTTTTCACTGATCTAAGCAGACCAATGAGTTCCGTAAAGTAATTCATTTTCTGTACAATGCAAACACATCCTTCAGGAATGGTTGCATACTACAAATCAGTCTTATCACAACTGTCTAACATGTGCAGTTTATTTTCTTAGATTTCCACTGACCCAACAACTGAAGTTTTTTTTATGCAGTGAATGACATATCATTAACCATTATGATTTCAAGAACAAAAGTAAACATTTCATTTACATTTTCAATGTGAAAAGAGTGTTTCTTTTTGTTCTTCTATCAAGACTTGCCAACCGCTAATCGAGAATTCAAATAATGTCAGGATAATTTTAGTAATGTTATGAACAATTTGTGTGGAACACCAATTAATGTTTGTACTTTACAAACAAAATACTACTAATTACCTTGATAAAATCACATATTTAAATAAAAACGAATTTCAAATAGCAGTTCACAACTGACAACTGCAGTCTTTCAAATGTGTGGATTCTAGTTATAAAATGTACATTATTTATAAAATCAAAAGTAAATTCTGAACCATATCCTGAATATTTTGTACTTTAAGGAAAGAAATTGTGATGCAAAATATACACAAACACATGTAACTTATCAAAAGAGTTTATCAAAAGTGTTCATTACTTCACTTAGTGCCTTTACTAAAGTTTCTTCTACTTGACTAGAATTCTGTCTGCTACTAGAAGTCACCTGGCTTGAATTATGTGAGCCATACCTGTCATTTCTCACAGGACTCAATACTTCTCTGGCAGTATTAGAGGCTGCTAATGACTGTGGTTCTGGAAGTACTACCATTGTATCTCCTGTATCACATGGTATGCTTGGTATTTGTGGTCCTTGTGAGGAGAAGCCATGATACTCTGCTGTTAACACCGGTTTTATCGGAGAAGGAAGAAGGCCCCCAGTCGGAGATTCAGTGCTGTCTAAGAGCGATGAAGCTGATTCGTCAACAGGTTTTGTTTCAATAGGTAAAGTCACATCAGCTTTAGGAGAAGTGCGTGAAACAGGATCATCAGCACAGCTATTTTCTGTACTGAGATCTGAAATATCAATGTCATAATTAACTGATGCTAATCCTTGGACAAAACTCAAACTCTCCTGGGCAGCAAAGATCTCATCTGGTGTTGCCAGTCCATTGAGGCCATCAGAAAACCCAAACCCTGGAGAAGGTGAAGAAAGGTAGTCATAAGATGTAGAAGCAGGAATAGAATCTGTTAAAAACAACTCTGCTTCTTGAATTGGTAATTTCTTATCAGTTAAACACTGTGTTTCATCGGTTTTCTTTGGAAGCTCAGTTTTTAGAGCAACAACCTGCAAATCAGAATGGGCATATTAAACATTGAAAGAAATGACTGAACAGTGTATGCAATCACTAAATGAAAATGACAAAACGATATACTAAACCTGTGGAGTAATTGGTGGGGGCAAGGCCTGGCATGTTGGATCATCCGAGTCAATATTGGTTGGAGTCTTCCTTGGGCGAATTTTGAGAGGCGTGCGTGCCAGAACAGCTTCAACTTTCACAGTCACTTCATTCTTGAAAGAAAGAAAAAAAAAGCAGGAATGTTCTTATTCTTCAAAAGTAATTTCACTATCATAAAGATAAAAAAATGCAGAAACTACTTTTTGTGGCAAAATGATATATGAGAATCTGCATCCAGATTACATAAATCAAACTATTTTGCTTAGTTTGTAGTTGTTATCCAGCACATCACCAAGAATGTGAGCCAATGCCTGTACTGATGCATAAAAACAATAATGCACTGAAGTCATTCAGTGTGAGTGTGAGTGTGAGTGTGAGTGTGTGTGTGTGTGGGGGGGGGGGGTTGTTTTGAATATTTTTTACCATCAGCACATCTTTTTTATTTTAGTCATAATTACATAATATGATGACAATAATAACCATGTATGCACCATTAAACTACTGATCAAATAGCAGAGATGCTTAGCAGGTGAAAGGCACACAGAAAGGGCAATAACTTCATAAGTTTCCAAATAAAGTCCTTGTTTAGACCTATCACTGTAGCTCACTGTCCTTTCCTACATGTCTCCCTGCTGTTAAAGACCTATTCTATTTAATGAATGGCTGCTGATAAGAACTATATTCCATTGCTGGTTTTACACCGATTTATTAATTTATTATCTACAGTTGTGTTGCTCTGATCACACACCATTAATGGTAAATGTATAGATTATTGGGTTGGTGCATAAGTTCATAGCATTTTTCCATAAGTTTAAAAAACACAACTGATAAACATAATAGAGGCTCTAGCCATCAATAATATATTCTCCTTCACTATTTACTACAGTCTGCCAATGCTGGAGTAATTTTTCAATTCCACGACTCCAAAAATCATGTGGTTCTGAGGCAAAGAACTCATTGAGCCATGTTTGTAGTACATTTTCATGTGGACAGGAAGTTCCTAGAAGGTTGTTTGATAGAGCAGAAAAGGTGAAAACCTGAGAGCAAGATCGGATGAATAGTGTGGATGTGGAATGACTTCCCAACTCAATTCAGTATAGTGTTTTTTTGTCAGTCAAGCAGAATGCAGGCACACTTATTGTTGAGTAGCATCACTTCACAGTCTTCCTGGTTGTTGGTCTTGGACTACGGTGGCAAGATGTCTCAGTTGTTAATAAAAAATGTCAGTAATTATGGTTACACCTTTGGAAAAGCAATTTGTAGTACACCACATCATCACTGTTCCACCTGATGCATAACATTATCTTTTGTGGATGTGCGCAGGTCTTTGTATAGGGAGCTGCTGCTTTGTTTGGGCTCAACCAGTCCTTCCTTTTCTTTATGTAAGCATAAAGACACCATTTCTTGTCACCAGTAATGATACATGATACAAATGATGTGTTGTTCACTAGTCAATTGATGATGAGCTAGCAGAAATGCACATATGACTACCCACTGATTTCTGTAATTTTGGCTCAGAACATGCAGTAGGAATAAACCCAATTATTTAATCTTCCCCGTTGCATGCAAATGTTGCATGATGGTCAAATGATCACAGTTCATCACATTTGCCAGTTCTTGAGTATACTGACGTGGATCATTGTGGATTAATGCCTTTAAACAATCTTCTTCAAATCCCAAAGGTATTCCTGAATGTGGAGAATTCTAATGTCAAAATGATCACCCTCAAAATGTGAAAAGCATTTTTTTTGCCATGCTCTGTCCAATGACTTTATCCCCATACATGGTGCAAATTTTCCTAGCTGCCTCCACAGCTGTCACCCTTCTGTTGAACTCAAACAAAAGAATATGTCAGAAATGTTACAATTTCTCCACATGGCACTCCATTTTCTATCATCCACAGCACCACTCACTCCCTCCAAATGACCAAAAAAACAACATGTGAACTCAAACAGCAACAATAGACTATAAACAGAAAAGACAATCAAGAAATAAAACCACAGACACTGGAATACCAATATGCAACACGCAAATACTATAAACTTATGCACCAACCTAATATTATGAGGATCTGATACACTTTCTCTTACAGAAAACACAGTATCAAAGTAACACAATCAATATCAACTGCTTGGGCAAGAGTAATATAAGCATATCACAGAAGAATCACATACATATAAAAATAATTATATCAGAAATTTACCTTAGAATTATATATTTTCTCTTTAAGTTCTGCTATTCCCTTCATAAGACTTTCATGCCTTGTTCTTAAATCTTCCAACATTGCCAAGTTCTCATACATTAAATGCATTCCCTGCAACAGAAATACCATGGAGCTTCACAAAGTTTTAACATTATAGGCTGAAATTGACTTTACTCATCATCTTCCATGTTACTCTTATAAATAATGAAATTATCATAATAAATTGAAGCACAGAGTGTCCAATACAACTACTAGTTACTATATGCGAGTGTAAATAAATTTTCAGTGGCCACACTATTACTAATTTTTAATATCTAGCAAGAAGCTATGAATAATTCTGAGATATCCAGGTGCTACAACTAGTACATCTCAATTCACATTCAGCAAGAACAAAAGAAAAGAAGACAGAAGAAAAATTTATGCACCTCTCTCTTGCATCAAGATATCACAGTAACCAGTTTTGGTTGGTACCAGGTTACCTTCCATTAGGAACATGGGCGCATTCAATGACTTTCAAATGATACAGCACAGCAATCAGTCATCCTTTTCTTGCAGGTTTTATTTGGCAAATCTAGATTTTGGCTAGTGCCTAGTCGTTATCAATGCACCATTTCATAGTAGAAATGCATGTTCTAGTGTGTCAGTCTCCTGTTGTTCAGGCTTCAGTCACAGTTCGTTCAAGACTGCAGTATACACAGTATATTGTATATAGCAGTCATTTAAAAGTCTTGATTGGTTTAACACTGCTCTGCTTGTGTTTTCCTTCTTCTCTGTATAAACACTTGATCCAATACCCAAAATCAAATCGGCAAAAACAATTAGGGTTCTGAAAGAGTACCTTTACATAATGTAAAGATATGCTTTTAACTCATCCATAAAAGGACATACTCTGACGTACAATATATTTCTTTATCCCATTAAGGTATATCATGAGGACGTATATTATTCATCAATATTTACAGTAGCAGTGTTCACAAAGAAGTTTCAGGGGAATTCTTCTGTGTGTTTAACTGTGATAGGGTGTGATAAAATTACCAAACTTCCAACTACACTACTCAAAAGAATTAGGAAAACATGACTTTTGGCATCTGCCATACTGCACTGAGCATTAATTGAGGACCAGGTATGTTACTCTTTGAAAATCATCTTATAAAGCAATTGACGTGTCTGGGTCAAAGCACGAGGTCAAAATAGCTCAATTCAGTTATGTACGAGGGTTGTAAAAAATGTTCAAATGTGTGTGAATTCCTAAGGGACCAAACAGCTGAGGTCATCGGTCCCTCGACTTACACACTACTTAAACTAACTTATGCTAAGAACAACACACACACCCATGCCTGAGGGAGGACTCGAACCTCCAGCAGGAGGGGTCACGGAATCAGTGACATGGTACCTCTAACCACACAGCCACTCCGTGCGGCTATGAGGGTTGTACCAAATGTAAGGTTCTCATATTTTTTTACAAATAGAAAAAAATGTTTATTGTTATTAATTTACACACTGTTGAAAAGCTTACACTTTTGTCTATTTTTCAATATAGTCTCCATTTTTTTTCAACGCACTTTTGAAGACGGTGCTCCAGCTTTTTTGTTCCTAAGTTGAAGAAGTCTCCCTCCAAACCATTGAGGGAGCATGTGACCTCTGCTCAGACTTCATTGTCACTCTTGAAGTGTTTGCCACCTAAGTGTTCCTTTAGCTTGGTAAAGAGGTGATAATTGCTGGTGACTAAGTCCACGCTGTACAGGGGATGGGGTGTAACAGTCCACCCAAATTCCTTCAAAAGCTCATGTTTGATGAGTGATGTGAGGTAGAGCGTTCTCAAGAAGAAGCACTACTCCCTCCTTCAGACGTACTCTCTGGCGATTCTGGATTGCACATCGGAGTTTAGTCAATGTTTCACAATACCTGTCTGAGTTTATTGTTGTCCCAGGTTGCATAAAATCAATGAGGAGTAACCCCTTCCAATTCCATAACACAGTCGCCATAACATTTCCTGCCAACTGCGTTTGTTTGAATTTCTTTGGTGGCGGTGAACCAGAGTGACGCCACTGAAGAGAGAGAGTTGTTTTGTTTCAGGGTGTAATGAAACACTCACGTTTCATCTCCCATGACAATAGAGTCCCACAACTTCTCCTTGTTGCCCCCCCCCCCCCCCCCCACACACACACACACACATTGCTGAAGAAACTTGCGAGCACAGTCAAGACATTGCTCCTTGTGTCTGTCAGTCAGCATCTGGGAGACCCAGTAAGCACACACCTTGAGACAACCCAACGTTTCTGTTAAAGTTCTTTCAATTGTGCCATGGGAAGCTTCACGGATGCGTTCAACAATTTCGCAGACAGTGACCCTCCATTCTTTGAGCAGCTCACTGTTGATCTTCTGGACAATCACATCTAAAACCAGCGATCTTCCACTCCGTTCTTCATGGTGAACTTCTGTGCAACCTTCAGCAAAGGCCCTGCACCATTTGTGGACGTGCTGAATGGGCATGCATTCTTCACCATAAACTACAGTCAGTTGCCGATAAATCTCCATGGGCGGCAACTTCCTTGCATGGAGAAACTGGATTACTGCTCGAGCCTCGCACTTAGTGGGAGCGGCGATCAACACTTCCAGCTTTGATGGCTGCCAAGCCAACTCTGAGTGACATAGCGAATCGCGTACGGGCGGGCTCGAGAGTGGGGGAACCACTGTGCATGGCACTATTGTCAGATTTATCCTAGCACCTTCCCTTGAGGCTGTAGCTCAGTGGGAACCTTACTTTTGTTCCAACCCTTGTAGTTTCACCTAAAAGACAATGTTTAATCACTTACAATTAAAACTTCAATGACTTTAGAAACAGTTTTCCTTCAAAAAATTCAATTTAAAATATGTACTTCCATTATAAAATGTAATTATCCATTGTACATAAAACCAAAATTTTGCTCAACTTTTATTCTGGTATTTGTATTGAGAATTATGTTTATGTATCTCTTTAGTCTTATCCTTACATCACACCATTTCAATCAATATCTATTGAATATGATTTGCATGCGAACAAAAACGAGTTGTCCAGATTTTTATTTCGATTCACTAAATCTTCGATAAAATTAGCCTTCAGTGTAATTTGAAATTATATAAAACACAATTTAAGTTAAATGCTGTGTTGTAATTATGACATATAAAGCCACCTTAACGAAAGAAGCTGCCTCAGTTGGAGGTGGGATGAATATCAGCAGAGAGTGCCGGCCAAATGATGAGAGAGAGAGGTTGTGGTTGGTCCGACAACGTGTCACTTCAGATGAAAATGTATTTTCATTTTAAATAATGGTATTGTGGCAACACTGATATAGTCATACTGGAGCAATGCATATATGTTTTTTGTTCTGAAAATATAGAATAAATGAAATAAAATCTGCAAAATTTTTGTTTGCTATTCAAACCGCAGTTGTACCTCAGACATCAAATAATGCTTGGGACCTGAAACTGTGGATGAAATGACATCAACTACAGTAAATATATCATTGATAATTGTGAATCTCAATATCTACTTATGGGGGCTAGATTAAATGTCAGAAAAAAAACATAAAACTATGAGAAGATTTGCTGGTCAATATATACCTTCAGGAGGCAAAACTTTTAGTACTGTCACTAGCCACACATCAATGTGCATTAAACTATCCTATCTTTCATTTAGTTACTTTGTCAGAGAGTATCAAACCATCAGTTCTTTCCTTGAAGACAATGGAGGAAAATGTTGGAGAAGGACAAAGAAGAAGGGCATCTCACATTGATCCCCAAGATCTGGGGGACTCACCTCTTGTGAGGACAGAGGAAAAACAAAAACAAAAGGGGGGGGGGGGGGAGAGATATTGTATAGGGTACAAGGTAGACAGTACAATGCTTTGTGCCAGCTACAGTCAAGATATGATGGAGACATAGTATAAGGTAACTAAGGATTAACAGGAAGAGAAACTAAATGAACTAGGAAGGAAGAGATGGAGATGTGGCAAAATAAAAAAAAAAAAAAAAACAAAAAAAATAGAAAAGAGAGAGAGAGTCAGCAATAAAGAAAACAGTTAAATAAGATATATAGAAATAATTAGCAACCAGTTGTATAAAAGAAATTTAATTTCTTGACCACTCTCAGACACCTAGTGTCCTTCTTGCTCTTATCAGTGAGCATCAACAATATGATACATGCAGCATGTTGCTGTGGTCCTAAAAAATACAATAGCAATAATTAATACAAAAATGAAACCATTAATACAATAAGAGCTCATAAATGCTTACACGTGGTTCACAGCACCTGTGCAAAAATTATATAAATGAACCAAGCAACAAGTTTAGACATCATGCCAGCACTGGAGCTAATCAGCTTGGCCAGTTCTGGCATGATGTCTGCACTTTTTATTTGACTTCTTTATATCATTTCTGCATAGGCACTGTTAACCACATGTAAGCATTTACAAGCTCTTGTTGTATTAATGGAGTCATTTTTATAATACTTATTGCTCTTGTATTTTTTCAGGACAACAGCAATATCCTGCATGCAGTGTTTGTGGATTGTCAGTTGACAACCCATTATTCAATAAAGCGAACAGAAAATAAATGAGGTCCAGATGAGGAAAGGTGGGAAAAGATGCAATCAGTGATGGCAGCAATTTTGCAAATCAATAGAGAGTATAATCAGAAGAATGAAGTAATGTTACAAAAAGTTGACCGGAAGAATGAAGAAAGGTTTCAGAAGGTATTACAAGAACAAGGCTGTCATTCAAAGAAAGAGTTACAGGAGTTTACAGAAGAGATGAAGAGAGAATACAATTGAAGAAATAACAAATTGCAGCAAAACCTGACAACTCTGAGAAGATGGGCAAGATGGATAGAAGGTGACAAGTAACATTGAGGATGATGTTAAGAAGTCAAGGAAGAATTGGAGGGGAAGATCCAAGACACTGAGAGACATTTTGGGCACCACATCGAAAGGTTGACACAGAAGCAACAGCAGTGTGATGCTGCTATTCAGGGACTAGCCTCTAAGTGAGACGAACTGGCTGTAAATATAAAGAATGCTAAAGCAGTGTGAAGTAGAGAAAATAACCATAAGATTACACAGGATATGCAGCATTTACCGGCAGTAATCCAACAACTAGAAACGAAAACTGATGAAATTGATAAGAAGATTGTTAGTGAGGAGTTAGCAGTGGGGGAGAGTAGAGTTATTAAGGTGGTGAATGGTGATAACAAGTACACCCAGGTTCATGTAGGACAAAGATTTAAACCTAAGGGAACCTTGCACTCAATGATATTTACGAAATGGTTGAAGGGCATCTTCCCTGAATGTTTCAAGGATGAAGACAAGATGTAATTTGCGACAGATAGAATGGAGGATGAAGTATTCATATGGGGGATGAAGAAGAAGGACTAAATTAACAGTTATGATCAATTTGAAGGAGTCATCAGTGTGCAATGATGGAAGACCTACTACATCGCAAGGCACTTAAAACTGAAGAGGTACGCTGAGGGAGTTTGTTGAACATTTGTGGGAATTGAATGGAACTTTAGAGCAGTCATTAAAAGTGGATATAATTATGTCTGCCATTAAGAGAAGGTTGAGAAGAAGAATGAAAGAGATCTTATAGAAGAAGAATGGTTCAAATGGTTCTGAGCACTATGGGACTTAACATCTGTGGTCATCAGTCCCCTAGAACTTAGAACTACTTAAACCTAACTAACCTAAGGACATCACACACATCCATGCCCGAGGCAGGATTCGAACCTGCGACCGTAGCAGTCGCGCGGTTTCGGACTGAGCGCCTAGAAGAAGAATGAAAGAGATCTTATCAGTAAGCCTGATCAAGGATATGGATGCACTGATGGAGGTACCTGAGCAGTTAGAATCAACACATCTGCAGGAAGACAGTCAAATGTACAAGCAAAACCAAGGAGGAGATAACTGCCGAGGAAATCGCTCTGATAACCAACCATCCCACAGAGGAAGGGAGGTGGTCATGGCTACAGAAACCAAGAACATGGTTGTCAATTTTACAACAGTTCCAGAAGAGATGAGGATTTGAGGAATGATGAGAGGGGAGATGGTAGACTGAGGGATAGAGGTAACCTAAATTAAAGGACTGGCCAAGAGCATAGTGAACAGGCAGCTCTTTTGTCTGTATACTGAGGGGCAATTGGTATGCTCCCACCTGAGTGAGATTTTTCTTCCTTTTTCAAGTCTCGCTCATCTACCATTTTTCCTGTCCTTTGATTTAAGAGGTTTTTAGGCATTAATTTGTCGGACAATCAGCAATCCTGGCAAGTACTAAGAAGCAATTAACAAAATAGTAGGACTTATTCATTATGTCAATAAATAGATTTAATAGTGGTTATTCAGATATCATCTAGAATATACACTCCTGGAAATGGAAAAAAGAACACATTGACACCGGTGTGTCAGACCCACCATACTTGCTCCGGACACTGCGAGAGGGCTGTACAAGCAATGATCACACGCACGGCACAGCGGACACACCAGGAACCGCGGTGTTGGCCGTCGAATGGCGCTAGCTGCGCAGCATTTGTGCACCGCCGCCGTCAGTGTCAGCCAGTTTGCCGTGGCATACGGAGCTCCATCGCAGTCTTTAACACTGGTAGCATGCCGCGACAGTGTGGACGTGAACCGTATGTGCAGTTGACGGACTTTGAGCGAGGTCGTATAGTGGGCATGCGGGAGGCCGGGTGGACGTACCGCCGAATTGCTCAACACGTGGGGCGTGAGGTCTCCACAGTACATCGATGTTGTCGCCAGTGGTCGGCGGAAGGTGCACGTGCCCGTCGACCTGGGACCGGACCGCAGTGACGCACGGATGCACGCCAAGACCGTAGGATCCTACGCAGTGCCGTAGGGGACCGCACCGCCACTTCCCAGCAAATTAGGGACACTGTTGCTCCTGGAGTATCGGCGACGACCATTCGCAACCGTCTCCATGAAGCTGGGCTACGGTCCCGCACACCGTTAGGCCGTCTTCCGCTCACGCCCCAACATCGTGCAGCCCGCCTCCAGTGGTGTCGCGACAGGCGTGAATGGAGGGACGAATGGAGACGTGTCGTCTTCAGCGATGAGAGTCGCTTCTGCCTTGGTGCCAATGATGGTCGTATGCGTGTTTGGCGCCGTGCAGGTGAGCACCACAATCAGGACTGCATACGACCGAGGCACACAGGGCCAACACCCGGCATCATGGTGTGGGGAGCGATCTCCTACACTGGCCGTACACCACTGGTGATCATCGAGGGGACACTGAATAGTGCACGGTACATCCAAACCGTCATCGAACCCATCGTTCTACCATTCCTAGACCGGCAAGGGAACTTGCTGTTCCAACAGGACAATGCACGTCCGCATGTATCCCGTGCCACCCAACGTGCTCTAGAAGGTGTAAGTCAACTACCCTGGCCAGCAAGATCTCCGGATCTGTCCCCCATTGAGCATGTTTGGGACTGGATGAAGCGTCGTCTCACGCGGTCTGCACGTCCAGCACGAACGCTGGTCCAACTGAGGCGCCAGGTGGAAATGGCATGGCAAGCCGTTCCACAGGACTACATCCAGCATCTCTACGATCGTCTCCATGGGAGAATAGCAGCCTGCATTGCTGCGAAAGGTGGATATACACTGTACTAGTGCCGACATTGTGCATGCTCTGTTGCCTGTGTCTATGTGCCTGTGGTTCTGTCAGTGTGATCATGTGATGTATCTGACCCCAGGAATGTGTCAATAAAGTTTCCCCTTCCTGGGACAATGAATTCACGGTGTTCTTATTTCAATAATACAAGATAAATATGAACTATTGAAGAAGTCGTGTTTTATGTAATTGTTTGGAAGTTAAATTACAAAAATAGTAATACCAGACCTGAAGGTAAACATCCGTTTAAATATAGAAAAGAGATAATTAGTATCAGTTAGGAATTATAGCTAAACAACAGCTGATAGGTATTGTCAATAGGAGAATGTGTGTAGGGGCATGTAGCTGATAAGTAATAGTCAATGCAAATGATACTGAGATACAGAGAGAAGTAGTGTTATGATGTTATAAAATTAATGAAGTTTGTAATATGCATGGAATTAATGGAGCATTGTGGAGTTTTGTGTTTTTTATGGAGACTAATGAAAATGATTAGTGGATGACGAAGGAATGTGGATTTGACGTACATTTGAAATCAAACAATGGGAAAT
This sequence comes from Schistocerca cancellata, assembly GCF_023864275.1. Lineage (NCBI taxonomy): Eukaryota > Metazoa > Arthropoda > Insecta > Orthoptera > Acrididae > Schistocerca > Schistocerca cancellata. Next base: position 243,681,009 of record NC_064626.1, on the reverse strand, counting down.
CCCCAATGGAATAATGATAGTATTTTGAAAAGTGAAGTTGCTACTCACCATACAGCTGAGATGCCATGTCACAGAAAGGCACAACAAACAAAGCTTATGGCCAAAGAGGCGTTCATCAGAAAAGACAACCTACACACACACACACACACACACACACACACACACACACACGACCACACGACCACAGTCTCTGGCTGCCTGAATTGAGATGTTGAGTTGAGGTAGGTACGTATATGTTCATGGAGATTTATATAAGGTGTAAGACATATGGAATATGAAGTACAGGTGATGTCTGAATGTCATATATGTTCACACGAGTAATCCTATTTATATCAGTACGCATTTAAAGGTTGTAATGATGAACAATGTATGATTCAGTGATCTAATTAGCTGTTGAGGTTGATAATTTATGTTATCAGGTTGAGTGCAAAGGTAGAATGCCTCTAGGCAGTCAATGATGAGAATGGATATTTCAAATGTTGAATCTATGTAACAAAAGGTATTCACCATTCTATGTGCAATGTTAATAACAACTGTTCAAATTCAGAAAAATAGCTTAGGACAGAGTAATACAGCCATCTATTTGGAAACCGGTTCTGAGACAATCACGTTAAAGACAGACTTACACTCGCATAATCTGGTAAGAAGTAAGGCACTGCAATTATTTGTATTATTTATAATATTTGTTTAATATCTTTTGTGTTACTTGAGTGTTACAGATCGAGAATAGTCAATGGTTAGAGGTATTTCCTCTCCTCCTTGTGTGGCGCAGAACTGAGGTGAAGTGTTTTCGGATGGTAAGCCCTACTGAACAGACAGCAAACTCAAGGGGGCACCCGAAATAAAGTTAATAAGAGTTTTTGTACTGTGTTATGTAATAGATACTTAGAATTTCACACTAACTGTTGAAGAGAGAAATTTATTGTACATTATGTATGGAATTTGTCCTCCAACTGCAAAGTCTTTTCGGGTGGGGATGTAAGGGGTCTGCAGCCCCTTATGTACAGAGAAATGTAGTTTTGCCTCACACAACTCAATGTAGGCTTGATATCAAAATCAAGTGCCAGACAGATACAGCAACTGGTAGTAAGTGCAGTGCTGGGAGTGAACAGGGAGAAGTTGCTATAAGTAAGCAGGACATGGTGTAATGGCAGAAAGCCACCATAATACATATATTCAACTGAGCATGTCCCTGATGCCACAGGTTGATTCTCAGCAATTTAGCAATGAAGACTATAGAGTTTATTTTGAAGTGTTTATTGAAATACCTACATTGTTCTCTCATTATGCATTTTGTGCCAACTGCACCAGCCACCTATAATTGGACTGAAGTGAAGATTATGATGTGTTTGTGTTAATTATTGCAACAGTGTGGAAAGATATCAAAGAGCAACCGTATTAAGTTTAACCATCATTAAATTGTAAGGCGAAGGGAGCAACTGCCTCACATTTGTGTAAAATCAAGAAATATAACACTTAATTACAATGGAACACCATAGTTATTATTGTTACAATATAATCTTATTGATTGTGTTAATGCATTATTCAGTCCTCGAAACGCTGATACCAAACAACTCCCACAGCAGTACTAGCCAATCAGCTCATTCTTAGGACTTGGTCAGTATAACTCATTTATTAGACTGCTACTTGGTGATTAATGATATCCAAACCAACCAGCAAAGTTTCAATTTTCCCTTGACTATCCCTGAAATGAGAACCTCTCCCCCCCTGACATCCTCCCCACATCACAAACTGTCACTGTCCTAACCTCCGAAAGACTGTTGTCAAACCATACGACATTCCCAGATTACCCCTGCAGTCACTTCTGCACTGAAACCTGCACCATGCATCCACCATTACCACCAACTCCAGCCAAAACAACAATATATCCTAAAGTATCAGAGGCAGAGAAACTTACAAAATCATGCAAGTTGTTTACAAACTAACTTGTGTCCACTGTACAATGTTTTATATACGAACATTCACCACTAAACTGGTAGAGCACACTAATGGCCATAGAAGAACTGTCCACCTTGAGGATACCCATTACCCAGTAGCTGAACATGCTCTATGGCATAAATGTACAGGACTGAGTGCCTGCTACACTATACAGGCCATTTGAATCCTCTAACTTGATAGTAGTTTGCCTCAACTCTGGAGATGATGATGTTGCCCTCTAACATATCCTCACATCTTGGCACCATCAGGGACTTGCCTGTGTTGACATATGACTGTCATAATATTTATTTCATTACTTTTTATTGGTTTTACTTTCTCATCTTCATTCTCTTCCCCCATTTCTCATGATTTCCCCCCATCTCCTCCTAGAAGTTAATTGTACTATTCATTTTATTTTTCATCCTCTTAATCCACCATTACTTCTCATTCTGTCATATCTGGATTGAATCTGGCACAGTGTTTCACTGTACTATCTTAGGACCTAGCATCCTCTCTGACAGCTCTCATTTCGTCATGGCCTCCCTCTGTTCTCAAAACAGGTGGCTCACACTCATCCTCAGGCCTTACTTTTTAACCTCCCTCAGCCTAACCCCCTATCCTCCCCAAGGAAGGTACTAACAGTTCAAAAGGCTACAATATTTTTGTGTGATTTTATATTTGTCTTTTGGCAGTACTTAATGCTTTGCCCCTGAAGCTATGTACTAACGAGCATTTCTGTTTCATCATTTTATATTTTTCTCAGATGAATTTTAATTTTGATACAACAAATAAACAGGAGGTAAATCTCAGTGTCTAATAAAAATGGTCATTGTGTGCCACCACCAAGGATAAAACGCATGTATATAAGTCCATTTCTAGGTACCTGCATATTAATGCAGAATGATTTAATTTATAACTTAGGAGAGAATAATGACAGTATTATGGAAAGGATAGACTGCTAGACTGTTACTCACCATACAGAGAAGATACTGAGTCACAGACAGGCACAACAAAAAGACTGCTATACATTTGAGCTTTCAACCGAAAGTTTAACTTGAAAACACACACACACACACACACACGTGACCACTGTCTCTGGCCACTGGGGCATGCTGCAGTATGCCCCAGTGGGCAGAGACAGTGTGTGTGTGTGTGTGTGTGTGTGTGTGTGTGTGTGTGTGTGTGTGTGTGTGTGCGCGCTTTAGGAGGAGGCCTTTTGGCCAAACTCAAATATGTAGCAGTCTTTTTGTCATGCCTGTTTGTGACTCAGTGTCTACTTTATACAGTGAGTAACAATCTATCCTTTTCATAATACTATCATTAATTTAGAATTTCATTTTTTTGATTAACCCATTAGCGCCGTGTGTTGCCATATGGCAATGTTGGTAACACTTTTTTAAAATCGTTGTTTCCACGACATCAACGAAGTGAGTGTGTTGGCAGCACTGGATTCCTTTCTGCAAGACTGTAAAGATCACTACAATGCAATAGTTTTAACAATACATTTAAATTCTGCAGCGTAAGCAGTGTTGTAAGTCGTCGTTTGCTGAATGACGAAGAAAAATGGAGTATAAGTTCGAGTAAGTATGTTTTACACAGTAACTTACAATATATAATTTGGTTTTTTTAGTATGGTTGTGCTTTAAATACTCAAATATATATTCTTTGGAGGTTACTGCTTGCTGTGAAGTAAATTATGTCCATTTGGGCTGTTTGAACGTCATTGTTGTCATATGGCAACGCTAGGCGCTTGTACTCAGTAAAAGGACGAATTTTCTCTTTTTAGTTTTAGAAGAGGTTTCTCGCTTGCTGGGGTGCTGGAGATTCTTTATAATGACGATACTGAAGGTGATGTGTTTGTTGAACCCCCAGATTCGAATGTAGACACAGATGAAGATTTGGGAAATGAACATGTTGGCGGATATTCTGCCGTCGGTACCATAAGAGAAAACAGAATTCCTAAGGACTGTCCACTGGAAAACAAAAAATTATTTCCCAAGAAAGATCAGGGATATTTTGAGACAGCAATAGAGAAGAATGATGGATTATTGTATGTGTGGCGGCTGGACAACTCAGTTGTCACAATGATCTCTTCTTCACGTGGTGCACAAGAAGTTGGCCAAGTCGAGAGATTCTTGCAACTAAAAAAGCGAAATATAATGATTCCCACACCAAAACTGGTAGCCAAATATAATACATATATGGGAGGTACTGATCAGATGGATCAGAATCTAGCATGCTATCACATTGCAATAAGAAGCAAGAAATGGTACTGGTGTCTCTTTACATGGATGTTTAGATGTCTCCATACAAAACAGATGGAGTTTGTACAATAAAGCAAGAAACCAAACTACTTCTCAGCTTGATTTCAAGAGAGAAGTGGCAACAGTGTACTTGCAAAGACACCAAGCTTTACCAAAAGGAGCTGGGAGCCCATCTGCATCAAGGGCATGTTCTGACAGTTGCATATCAGATTCAATTAGGTTTGATAAGACTGACCACCTCGAAGAAGAAAAGGTGTGCACACAAGGACTGTAAATCTATTGTGAGACCAATGTGTTCAAAGTGTATTGTGGGATTGTGTATTGACTGTTTTATTCCATTTCATGTAAAATAATGTATGGTTTGATTTTTGATTGTTAATTGTACTGTGTTATAAAGTATCAATTGTATGACGAAGACTGAATAATAAATTTGCACAAAACTTGTATATCTAATAAGAAATTTCAATAACCTACTTATTTTAGTTGAAGTTGTAATCCATATAAATTTAGGCAGTGAAAGCCCCTAGCGTTGCCATATGGCAACATCAAATATCTCGCTAATGGCGGTAATGACTGTCCTCCAAATAACTCTGTTGTGTAATTTATGCCTCTTACAGGCATAATAACACATCTTTTTAAAAAAAAAATCACGAAAAAATTAATTCCAGCACTAATGGGTTAATGCCACAGTATACCTACTGACGATCATTTCAATTAAAATTGGTAGTAGTTAAAGGTTTCCTTTACTAGTAGCTCTTGGCATCACATAAAATTTACTTTCTTTAAATTTTTATTTATTAGCTGTACCCAATACATGCTGCTGCCAACATGGCATATTACTCAGTCAGAATTATTCCCTTCTGATCAAATATTAATACCTATGTTAACATTAGTTTAGAATTTGTTTTTAAGCTAAAGCTGAACAGAACATAACCATCACTTTGACACTTCTCCCTGCTACATAAAGGAAGTTAATGATTAATAAGAACCATGTTGTTGTTGTTGTTGTTGTTGTTGTGATCTTCAGTCCTGAGACTGGTTTGATGCAGCTCTCCATACTACTCTATCCTGTGCCATCTTCTTCATCTCCCAGTACCTACTGCAGCCTACATCCTTCTGAATCTGCTTAGTGTATTCATCTCTTGGTCTCCCTCTATGATTTTTACCCTCCACACTGCCCTACAATACTATATTGGTGATCCCTCAATGTCTCAGAACATGTCCTACCAACCGATCCCTTCGTCTAGTCAAGTTGTGCCACAAGCTCCTCTTCTCCCCAATTCTATTCAATACCTCCTCATTAGTTATGTGATCTACCCATCTAATCTTCAGCATTTTTATGTAGCACTACATTTCGAAAGCTTCTATTCTCTTCTTGTCTAAACTATTTATCGTCCACGTTTCACTTCCATACATGGCTACACTCCATACAAATACTTTCAGAAACGACTTCCTGACATTTAAATCTATACTTGATGTTAACAAATTTCTCTTCTTCAGAAACGCTTTCCTTGCCATTGCCAGTCTACATTTTATATCCTCTCTACTTCGACCATCATCAGTTATTTTGCTCCCCAAATAGCAAAACTCCTTTACTACTTTAAGTGCCTCATTTCCTAATCTAATTCCCTCAGCATAACCCGACTTAATCCGACTACATTCCATTATCCTCGTTTTGCTTTTGTTGATGTTCATCTTATATCCTCCTTTCAAGACACTGTCCATTCCATTCAACTGCTCTTCCAAGTCCTTTGCTGTCTCTGATATAATTACAATGTCATCGGTGAACCTCAAAGTTTTTATTTCTTCTCCATGGATTTTAATACCTACTCTGAATTTTTCTTTTGTTTCCTTTACTGCTTGCTCAATATACAGATTGAATAACATCGGGGAGAGGCTACAACCCTGTCTCACTCCCTTCCCAATCACTGCTTCCCTTTCATGCCTCTCGACTCTTATAACTGCCGTCTGGTTTCTGTACAAATTGTAAATAGCCTTTCGCTTCCTGTATTTTAGCCCTGCCACCTTTAGAATTTGAAATAGAGTATTCCAGTCAACACTGTCAAAAGCTTTCTCTAAGTCTACAAATGCTAGAAACGTAGGTTTGCCTTTCCTTAATCTTTCTTCTACGATAAGTCGTAAGGTCAGTATTGCCTCACATGTTCCAATATTTCTACGGTATCCAAACTGATCTTCCCCGATGTCGGCTTCTACTAGTTTTTCTATTCATCTGTAAAGAATTTGCGTTATTATTTTGCAGCTGTGACTTATTAAACTGATAGTTCGGTAATTTTCACATCTGTCAACACCTGCTTTTGGGATTGGAATTATTATATTCTTCTTGAAGTCTGAGGGTATTTCGCCTGTCTCATACTTCTTGCTCACCAGATGGTAGAGTTTTGTCAGGACTGGCTCTCCCAAGGCTGTCAGAAGTTCTAATGGAATGTTGTCTACTCCGGGGCCTTGTTTCGACTCAGGTCTTTCAGTGCTCTGTCAAACTCTTCACGCAGTATCATATCTCCAATTTCATCTTCATCTACATCCTCTTCCATTTCCATAATATTGTCCTCAAGTACATTGCTCTTGTATAGACACTCTATATATTCTTTCCACCTTTCTGCTTTCCCTTCTTTGCTTAGAACTGGATTTCCATCAAAGCTCTTGATATTCATGCAAGTGGTTCTCCTTTCTCCAAAGGTATCTTTAATTTTCCTGTAGGTAGTATCTATCTTACCCCAATGCAGTTGTATTATTACACATTTATTGTGTTATGACCAGTTTCGTCTGTTTAACATCTTCAAGTTGCTGAGTTTTTCCAAATTTGTGACATAAATGGTCTGATTGTCATAAGTAACATTAAAGATCAAATCCAAAAACACTGATCATATACCTTCTGCCAACCAATGTATGTAGCATGCCATGCATGCTCACCATACTTCTACCAGATGGTCAGTAGAATGTTTGTTCAGTGTTTTTGGATTTGGTTTTCCATTACCTACAATAACCAGACGATTTATGTCATGACTTCAACAAAATTCATCAACATGAAGTGTTCAATGAACAAAGCCAGTTGCAACACAATAAATGTGTAAACTGCAGCTGAGGGGGTTTTTATTAATGATTAACATCTGTGTCAGCTGTGCTCAACATGATCAAAATTACATAAAGGAAAGTTCCAACCAGGAATTAATTTCAAGTTATGTCAATCTTTTGCTTGCAGAGCAGCTCAAGTGATCTTGGGAGAGCCTGTACATATTTTAGAAAGATTGACGAAAGATGTTTGCAAAAGGTGAGGTGTGTACTACAGAGATCTAGGTTTAAGTCTTCATCTCACACATTCTCAACGTATAACACTTCATGTTTTAACAACACGAGAGACACACACTGCACCTCTGTAAACATTGATCAATGTAAATAATTAGAGAGGTCACAGGTTTCAATCCCTGTGACAGTGATACAAACTACACCAACATTTTACTTGACTGTATTATTTCAGTCACAGTTACCATCTTAAAGAGGTATACTAAGGCACTGACACCAATAAGACAGAAAATGTTCACAGAATGGAATTTGGTTTGAAGAAGTGTTAAAATAAATGGATTAACATTCTGTCAGCACATATGTATGTGATGTTAGCTTACTTCTGAGTGCAAACAAGCTAATTCATTAAGGTACTTTCTTCACCCATCCATGATTATTGATCCTCTTGCTAGAGAAGATTTTTAACCTACCCTCAAGCAATGAATTCAATATGTACTCTACTGTAGTGGAAAAATATGTTCTTGCTTATTCAAGCTTATACATGATTTATGCTCACAATACCTATTCTCAAAAAAGTGTGTTAATGATGCATTACATGTAAGAAAATTACTCACGAAAACATAATGAACTGCAGATCAGCCTATTGGTTATACCTGTGACATCCTAACTTTATGTACATACCTCACACATCAGGAGTGCTGACTCCCAAGTACTTGGAGGTGCTAATTCTCCAGACATATATTGATCAAATTCTTCAACAGGCATGTTAAGGGATTCAGCTGTTAAATTTTCAATAAAAAACAAAGCACCACACTGCAACAGAAAAAAATCAGCCATGAGAAATCTGCATGAATTAAAAGGTACTTACAAAGATTTACTGAAACAACCATTCAAGTTAATGGAATTAAGAAGTACAACCTATTACAACAGTCTACGTTTACACATTTACTGCACATAAGTTTCAGTTTGCTTCATATTTGTAAGTTATAAATTCTAAACACAGACATACTGATTTAATTGTAAGTACTACATTTTCTTTACTCAACCAAACCAAAAAAGTCACAAAGAGAAAATGCAGCTGCATTAACTAAAATGATACTAAGTACACAAAAGGTTGGTCTGCTTTCTACTCATTAGAAAGACCCAAATTATTTTTACCATACCAATTTTCTTTGGACCTCTCTAAATATCAAGGGGTCTTCTGCCACTTCATGTTTTATGGTGTTATCTTCGGGGGCAATATACCACTGTCAATGAAAATCTGTCTTCAAGAAAATGTTGTCTGAATTATTTGCATAGTGCCTAGGCACGCTGACCACCACTTTTCAGCATATTTATCTGATAAGGAGTACATTGTTGACAGTCCTGTACATTACCAGGCTTACAAAATTTACCATGACTTACATGTACGTACATACTCCGCAAGCCACCATATGGTGAATGGCGGAGGGTACCTTGCACAATTGTTAGTCATTCCCTTTCCTGTTCCACTCACAAATGGAGTGAGAGAACAATGACTGTCTACATACTTCCATACAAGCCCTGATTTATCTTGTCTTTGTGGTACATAGGTGAGTTGTATGTCAGAGTCAATCACAAATGTTGTTTCTCCAAATTTTCTCAATAGTGTTTTATGAAAAGAATGTGTTCCTTCCTCCAGGGATTCCCGTTCCGAGTTCACATATATTTTCCATAATACTCACTTATGGATTGAACCTATCAATAACAAATATAGCAGAACACCTCCGAAATGCATTATGTCATCCTTCAATCTGACCTGGTAGGGATCTCAAACACTTGAGCAGCACTCAAGAATGGGTCACATAAGTGTTCTGTCTATGGTATCCTTTACAGATGAGCTACAGTATTACAGAATTCTCCCAATAAACTGAAGTTTGACCGTCTACCTTCCTTATAAATGACTTTATGTGCTTATTCCACCTTACAACATTATGCCTAGATATGTAATCAACGTGACTCTGTTAAAGAGCATACCACCGATACTGTATTCGAACAGAATAGGATTGTGTTTCCTTCTCATCTGCATTAATTAACTTTTGTCCACATTTAGTGCAAGCTGCCATTAGTCACACTAAATAGAAATTTTGATGAAGTCATCCTGTGTCCTCCTACAGTCACTTAAAAAGGACACTGTCCCATTCATTTCCACGTCGTCAGCAACCAATCACAGATTGTCAAATTGTTTACAGGCACAGAGAACAAGAACTGGCCTATCGCATTTAGCTGGGACACTCCTGACCTTACACCACTAGAAGGAAGGCTGATCTGCAGTGTGATGTATAAAGACTTAAAGTTCAGCATAGAAATGTGTACGATCCACCAATATTAAAATCTTCAACATGCTGCCAAATAACTTTAAAGATACGCACTGTAGTAATGAACTAGTTAAAAGTAAAATAAAGTTATAGATCTTTATAATTAGATTAATTTTAAGAGGGACATCTACACTGCTTTTATGCACTCTTTTTATTTGTTCGGCATAGTTTTGTGTTATACTAGCACAAATGGTTGAATGGCATAAGTGTTTAAACAAACATTAGAGATGATACTGTGTATTGTGAGCTCAGTCTCATTAATATGTTAATTCAGAATGTTATGCAACACAGTCTAGTGCAGAGCACCACAACATCAAAAATTTTGTATGTCTCGAGGTAGACACATTATTTTCAGTACATGTGAACAATGTACTAAATTGTTCTTGCATATTATTCTTTGTATCTGAACCAACTAGTAGAAAATACAATCTTGTCAAGGGAGAAATGGTTGTGTCAAATATGTGAGTGCAGGGGGAACTGGAATGGTTTTGGCAAATTTGAGTTTGCCAGCGTTTGATATTCATTTTGCCAAAAATAAGAAATGACAGTTTCAGTGTCTATATATTTGAGGAGCTGTTAAAATGATTTGTGAGAGTTGTTATAAATTTCATCAGAAAAGAAATTCAACACCTGGGAAAGGAGAAGGTGCAAGTTTATGTGAAAAATAGGAAGTAAAAATTACACATGTGGAACACACAAAATTATGAACCCTTGAGGTTGCCTTAAAGACGATATTTGTTATTGTTTAAATTTTGTTCTGCAGTTGTTTTAAAGTTGAGTGTTACTTTAATGACAAGAGTCAGATATACAGGCATATGAGCCCATCTAGCATTTTCTCAGGTTAATCATTTCATGGATTACACATGACACACAGAAAATAGTTTCTTCACTCATTTATGGTCAGGATCTCTCTTAAAATGTAACATAATCTTATTTCAACCAGGAAACTCAGTTGTCAGACACTTACTTTCAGTTTGTTTTATCTAAAAAGATGGATGATACTTGCTAGATACTGGATAATAAAATAACTATAAATTCTGGAAGGTAACAACTCACCATGTAGTTAGTATTGAATAGCCGATATGCACTTCAACAACAGTGAAGTTGTTGCTAACTTTTTGAGACCATTTCCTCCTTCAGAATTAACTAGTGAGCATATGTGCGCACGCACGCACGCACGCACACACACACACACACACACACACACACACACACACACACACACACACACAAATTGTACTGGCACTACAACAATGTCGGAATTGAGAGTCCACCTTGATGCAAAACACATTGTTATTTGTTTACTTATTTATTCCCCAAACTAGTTTCAGCAACAAATATCACCATCATCAGTGGGTTCTTTAAATCTTATTTATTGTATGTTATGCCATGTTTTTAAGAATTATTGTCCCTGTTTGCTGCACATTTTCTATGCTTTTTCCTGTTGCTGTTTTTTCTCAGCGTACATCATGTCATCTGCAAGTTCGCTGGACAGCATGTAGCTGATTCTACACACAGAAAAACAAAACTTTTGCACTTTGTTTATGATCAAGAACATTCGTTGCCAAAACTAGTTTGGGGAATAAATAAGTAAACAACTAACTAAATGTTTTGCCTCAAGGCGGACTCACAATTCCAATATTGTTGTTTTTCTATGCAAACATGGACCAAATGGAAGAGCAGTGGTGTGGAGGAGTGGACGAGGGTATAGGTGTTGAGGTGTGAGGGAGAAGGGGCAGATTGTCCATGGGAGAGGGGTGGGACAGAGAAAGAGGAAGACTGTGGAGAGGAGAGTGTGAACGTAGAATGAGTTTAGTGGGGGGGGGGGGGCAGAAGAGGTTGATTGAGAGACAGGTGCTAGTGAGGACAGTCCCCCCAAGATGATTGAGGGATCAAAGGATAAGTTGTGGGGGCAATTCTCGTCTCTTCTACATAGTTTGGAAAAACTGGCTGGTATTGGGAATGGGTAGGGTGATGCTCCAGATGGTGTGTATTGTAAAGCAGCTATAGAAGTCAAGCGTGTTGTGTTCAGCAGTTACTTCGCCACTCCTCTCTTGGCCACAGTTGGGTGGTGGCCATCCACGCTGATGGACAACTGGTTAGTCGTGTGTGCATATAAAGCTGTGCAAAAGCGACAATGGACCTGGTATATATGATATGATTTTTACTTTCATTGGTGGTCCTGTCTTTAAATATGCCTGTAATGGGATTGAAACAGGATCTGCTGGGTGGTTGCATGGAAAATGTTTTGTGCTTGGGTAATCCATTTGGCAAGGTGTGCGAGTAGATGTGACATAAGGGAGCATAAGGATATTTCATAGATTGGTTGAACAGCAGAATATTGCCTTTAAGGGATGGGAATGATCATGGATAATGTGTTGCATTCCTAAGTACCATAATTAGGGGAAACCCTGGTGAAATATATAGTTCAGTTGTTCCAGTCCAGGGTGATAATTGGGTTATGAGGGATCGCTCCTTTGCAGCTGGTTTATAGAATTGGTCAGAGGATTAGGGGCATGCATGGGCATGGCACAAGATATTTGTATGTGCAATGCATATATTCAGAAGGCCGTAGAAGACGTTCATTATACTGGGTAAAGGATTGTTCATCGCTGCAGGGGTGCCATTCAGTTTGCCAGACTGCCTAGGAGAATTTTTAGTGCGACAGGGATAGCAGCAATGAAAATGGAGGTATTACTGATGACTGGTGTGTTTCATATGGACAGAAGTTTTTGTGGAATCATTGGAAAGTGGTGGTTAACAACAAGCAAGGTGGCACATTGTGCCGAGAGTACCTGGTGAACCAAAGGGAAGTTGGTGTTAAGACTGTTGAGGGATGAGGATAGTGCCTTGACCCTGGGTCCAGATCGTGTACATATCATCAGTGAACCGGACCAAGGGTTTTGGATCTTGGCTGGCTAGGGAGGTTTCCTCTAGATCAGGCTGTTCCAGCTCGTCGGCTCCGTGGTGAGCTGCGGAGCACTCCCTGCTCCAGGGAGCCGTGTCGCTCGCTGTGACCATTCAAGTGGGCCGGCACGTGGCAGGGCTGGTTGATGCAGGCGGCAAGGCAAGCGTTTTGATGTGTCAGCTGCATCTTACAAGATTGACAACCTCATACTCTTAGCTGCTAAGACGTGGTGACATGCTACACCAGGAAATACAATGTTCAGGAAATAAATAAGAAACAACTGTTTTACAAGAAATTGCATACTAAATTTATTAGGCCTTTGTAGCTTAACATCTTCTTTTCGTTACAAGATCGGAAATATCAGGCGTCAAAGTGTTTGCAGCATTAATGCGGAGGATGGCCTTCATTGTTACATCCTGAAGAAACGATCGTTCCTTACTTTTTACTCTTTTCATTGCTGAGAAAAGCTGCTCACAACAATACGTAGATCCAAACGTGCACATGATCTGAGTTGCATTGTTGTGAAGCTTGGGAAATGTTTTTTGCTGTAATGAACAATACCATCGTGACAAATCCAACGTGTTGTAGTACCTCTCTTTCAACAAAGTTGAATTTTGCAAATCAATAATCTCCATTTGAAGTGACGATGACAAGTCATCGGGGGAAACTGAAAACAGAGTGCTGAACACCTTAAGTTCCATTTCCAAACTAGTGACGTCTGGGAATCGTGTTTCAAACGACGTGATGAGCTGCTTTAACTTTGCTTGGTAATCACCGAAAGTAGTACCTTCAGGTAGTTTTAAAGAAGCAAGACCATTGAAGAACGTTAAATGTCCATTACTCATCTGTCTCTCAAATAAACATAACTTTTCCATGAATACTTTGATCTGGTCGTGCATGTCAATGGCCTGCAATGACAGATTTAAATTATTCGGATGCATAGCTATGTCAGCTAGGAACACCAGGTCTAATATCCATTTTATATCTTCCAGACAACGCATTTCTTCCCCTTTCATTTAGAGAAAAAGGGATATTTCCTCACGAATGGCAAAGAAAACATCAAGAGCTTTTCCCAGACTCAGCCAAAGAACACTACTGTGATAAGGTATATCCCCATACTCCGCTTCCATATCTTTCAGGAATCCTTTGAACTGGCAATGATTCATACCATGACGCCGCTAAAATTCACACACTTCATGATATCTTTCATTACGCCACCTAGCTCTACTGTTTCAGCACACAGTGCCTCTTGGTGAATAAAACAATGAAGAGTCACAAAGTCTTTCACGAGTTCGTCCCTGAGTTTATTTTTCAAACGAGAAGCAAAACCTTTTGTGAAGCCCAATCATTTGTGGTGCACCGTCTGTCACTACAGAACGGAGCTTATCCCACGTCAAATTCGTATTGTCCACTGATTCCCAAACAGCTTCAAAAATGTCACGTCCTGTTGCAGTGTAATCGAGTGGTACCACATCCAATAGTTCTTCAGTTACTTGGAGCTCCATGTCGACACCACGCACAAAGACTGTAAGCTGAGCACAGTCCGACGTGTCGGTGCTTTCGTCAAGCGCTAGCGAAAATGCAACACAGCTCTCCGCGTTTTTCCTGAGCTGAGTCTCTAAATCCGCTGCCATGTCCAGGATTCGACGAGTTTGCTTCGACAGGCAAACCCCTTCAATTGCCTGCACCTCCCTTGGAAACAAACATTCTGCAACTGCTACCATGCACGATTTTACGAGTGGTCCCACCGAAAACGGCTTGCCACTCGTTGCAATGATGTGAGCGACCCTGTAGCTTGCTCGAATTGCAGATTCAGTAGTGTTTTCTCTGCTCTCATTCACCTGAAAATTATAAACGCATTACAGAACACGAACTATGTTGCATGTTTTGATACCCTCCGTATTACGAAATTGTTTTTAATCTTACGTCTCGTGGTATGTCGTTCTTAAGCCTGGCTACCAGTTCTCTGTGTGCAACGCCTTCTACCTGATCGTAGTGCGCTGCGTGAAGACGTGTATAATGTCGTCGTATATTGTACCTCTTCGCAGAATTAAATAGTTTATGACATACAAGACACTGAGGACAACCATCCCTCTCAATGAATAGAAATGTATCCTCCAATAGAGGTACAGGGCTCCCGCGGCTAGTCATAGCTGTCATTGAACACGGATTATTGCGTCAGTTGCGGCTGCATGCGGCCAGGGGGCAGTGAGTTCGCTTTCCCCCTCCACACAGGCTCCGAGCTGTCGCAGTGAGCGCTCAGGCTCCCTGGAGCTCGGTTGGAACAGCCTGCTCTACATTGACTGAACAGGTTGGCTTAAGAGGATGTCATGCTAGTGCCCATTTCCGTGTTGATGATGTCTTTGTATATCTTCCTTTCAAAGGAAGATTTGTTAAAGATAAGGATATAGTTCGTCAGGTCTACAAGAAACGGGACTGAGGATTTCGGATTGATAGGACAGTGGGACAAGTCGTGTTTGACATTGGCATGGAATATATTGGTGTATATTGAGGTGGCATTACCAGTGAAGAGCACGGACTCAGACTATAATGGAACAGGGATAGTTTACAGATGAGAAGGAAATGGTTTCTGTTTTTGATGTACATTCAGCTGTGTGCAATAGGTTGGATGTGTTAGTCAACATAGCAAGTTTCTTTTCGTAGGTGCACAGTTATTAGTTACAATAGTTAGTCCAGGACAGTTAAGTTTATTGATGTTTGGGAAGCATTTAGAAGATGGTTGTGCAGAAAGTGTGGAAGGTAATTAGGATGGGATGGGAGATGGATTTGAGGGAGACATTCTGGAACGGGACTAAGGACTTAAGATGGGGTTACAGGTTATAATGAAATTATGGAGTTGGATCAGTGGGGGCTGTGTTGGTACGTGAAACAATCATATGATTAGTGAATACCTACTGTTTTGTACCAGTGCTGTTTATAATTACTGATAGGGAGGCTGCTCAAATTGGATGAGTATTAAATTTAGTTCATGTGTGTATCTGAAAGGTTGAATGGATAATTGGCTTCTAGTAATAAAGTTTTCATAAATACCAATAAGTGCCAGAGGTATAAAATCACAAAATAAAATAGCAGAGAAGTCTTTGTTACTACAGTGATGATTGCAACATTGAAGGTTGTTAACTTGCAGCAAAGTTTCATAGCTTAAAGAAAATTGAGATATTTGTAAATGATGTGCCTCAAGTTCTACTGACTCTGGAATGAATAAATGGAAATTTAAAATAGATTTGGCAAGCACTTAATTTGGAAAGAGCAATTTATTCAGTAGAAACAAAGAAAACCAATGTAGTATATAACAGAAAATCTGTGATTCCCTTGAAGTAAGCAGAATTTGTGATGCTAAGCTTTCTGATAGCTGAAATTTTCCTAACGATGAATGTAGCCAAGGAGAGATTTCTTCATTTTTGGAGGGTATGATGATGGCAGGTATGCCTGCTGTCTACGTGGATGCCTACGAATTTAGATTAGTATACTTTTTGTATGTACTTCATGCACTACACAGATCCATGGCTTATGTGGTTAGACTAGGATTTGATATAGTAAATTTTATCAGTTTTACTGATAGCGAATTTACATCGAATGATGTAAGGTGTTTAACAGCAATTGGTTCACACCATCATCTGAATCAGTGGAAGATCTAATACCTATCATTATGCTAGATATCAACAGCACACAATCAAAATGCATGATTCTATGGCACAAGTAAGTAATTTCTACATCGGAGAAACAGCAGTGGGTGACGGACAGATCCTTAAGTGATTCCATTGTGTGCACTGCTCCAGTCAGATTCCACTCTACCGTCCACTTCGCTTCTCACATCCAAGATTACTTTCTGCTTCTTGCTTTGGGGTAAGATTTAAGCCAGATTCCATTCACCTACCAGATGTTGTATTGGCATTCTTTAGCCACTGGATTACCATGCTGCACTGAATGACCATTGCCCGTAGATACAGGAGAACCACAGCAGTAATGACCAGGGAAAAGCTCACAGCTGTTGGTGCAAGATGTACGTATAATCTCTAGCTGCAGGCTCGACTCCAGTCTGACCCCAGCAATTGGGGTTATCTTTGACAATGGCAGCCATTCATGCTGGCAAAATGTCATGAAAATTGTTAAACAATGATCACGAGGCAGGAGCTCTAAGGCAATAAATCACAAAAAAATTTCCGTTGTCATCCCTTGGTTATATATCTGTCCATCACCAAAATTTATAACTTTGTCTCTCATTCTATTGGCCCAACTGGCCTCCATAGAAAAGCTATGGGATGACATTCCAACACTGCCACTTGATCTTCACCAGAAGATGAATACAATGCTGGTCAGAGTCTCACAGTATTTCAAGACTGCCACCTGTCTGGAAACTCTAAGAGCTTTTCATCGGCAGTACATGCCAAGAAAGCCTACATTCATGTAAGGAAAGCTGACCATTATCTGTATTTCCTCTACTTCATTATTATTGTTTCAGGTTCATTTGTTGATAGACCCTTTTTTAGACATCCCTACTAACTTTTTTTTGCGGTATTTCAATTCATCTGATGCTCTATACTGCTTAATTTTCATTCTGACTTCCTCCTTGTGTCGTCACACTAAGACATAAAGGGCTTTGCTACCTCTGAATATGCTTCAAATATCTAAATATCTGCATATCAAGAGGAACAGTCCCTGGCTCAAAGCTCCATATTCCTCACACTTACGTCTGCTGTTTTTGGTACCAAGAACCTATTTTTTACATATTATGAAACCAAAATTTCCATCATTTCAATTATTATGCTATCTCTGAAACTACTTACCAAATTAGTAAAGTAATAGCCTCCTTCACCAGACATAAGACGGCTAGCATTACAGAATCGAGTAATGTAGTTGATATTGCTCTTCAGCCTTGCTGGATTTGCCTTTAAAACAATGAATATCAATGCTGGGAGGAAATCATCTGCTGATGCTGGACCTCCTACAGACTGCTGCAGGAGTGAAAAAATATTTCGGCAACAGCGTACCACACAACCCAACTTATCTTGTGGTGCCTTTGCTGAATCCATTCCCAAAATATCTGTAAATAAAGAGTAACTAACTGGAGTAAACAATCTATCTCCAACTGCATTAAGTTCGTCTATGAGCATCAATCTAAATGGAAGTGAATCATAGAAAGAAAATTCAAAACAGCAAATTACATATTCCACAGCAGAATACTGTACAACACTTGACACCTTCATGTTGTGACCAACAATGTAATGTATGTGAATAATCTAAACATGATGCAGCACCAGGCATTAGCGAAAATACATGTAAGTAAGTATATGTCATAAATTTGCAGTTCTGGGAAATTTGTGCCACTATAGATATTCCAAATGGAAAAGTGTCTACAAATTACAAAGGTTCCAGTTAACCTGGCAAAATAAGATTATTGAAATAATCACTGCTGAGACTATTATAGAAGCAGTGTAGAGAAATGAATAATTTTTCTACACTAAAGATGTAAAACAGTTGCAACCTGGCCACACTATGGGTGGTGATTAGCCAATGGGCATATTTCCGTTCCTACTTGGTGACAATTACTTGTCAACTTCAGGTGGTTCTATCTTGGCAAGCATGTGTACTAGGTCTATGACAATTCTGACATCCTCCTGAATCAGCAAAACATACTTTTGCTGTTCGTCTTTAATAGTAAATTCTGCAGTGTTAGAGATGCATAACTTAACACGGCCTTGGTGAGTGACTCTTATATATGGTAGGAGAATACATTAACAGTTGGCCAGTCTACAGTGAACTGACTGCTGAATCTTATCACTAACAGACGTAAGAACTTGACAACTTCCTGCATTGTACTAATACTGTACATAAAAAATGCTTATTTGATGAGAATTGCACTGCTTTGTTGTGCAAACACTTATACAACATGGGTACATATTTTCTGCAAAATACAGAAGGAAACAGTGAATGTCATTATTTGCACTCATTTTCTATTTCATGTTCTTACAGTTATACTTAAAGATGCAAGTAGCACTGAGATTAAAATCCAAAATTAACATTTCATCTATATTACAGTCATTTGAAATAAGGAAAATCGACACCTAATGTCACTCTGATGCTGAAATCATTAGCGATGCAGACTGGAAGATTATGGGTGAGGGACAACCAGATAAGGATATGAATCCGTTGCCTTCAAAACAGGCATTCATTGTATTATTAGAAGTACTTGTTTGTTGAGTATAATCAAGAACTACACAGAGATACGGAGAGTATTTGATATGAAGCAGCTCAGTACCACACTAAATCTGTACTCTTTCTTTCAATCTTAATTACACGGACACAGAGGACAATCTACAGTGTTTTCTGGATTTGACTTTAAGAAGGATATTTTACAGTATCTCAAGTGTTTCTGTACAGCTGCTCGTACACCTGCATGTCTTGCAGCTAGTGACCTATACCTGTACTTGCCCCACACCCACTTAGAGGCACATATGTAGGTGCATGCATCGTTCTCAATGTGTGCACCTGAGTAATTCCATTCACATCTAAAGAGGAAAACATATGGTACTTCAGTGATCAAGATGCAGGTTAAATATGAATGTGCAGCTAGCCAGTGGGGAGTGGGTTTGTTTTTATGAGAGCCTGCCAGTTGAGCTGGTGATGTGCATTAGTGACGCTCCAGCATAAATATTTCCTTCTAAAGGTGTGCGGAGTACCACCAACATTACTCGCAAGGCTTATTGTGAAGAATTAAATACTTACTACATTCTTTAACTTTACAATGAACAGATCAAGAATATGTATGTATGTGTATTTTATTTATCTCACAATAAGAATAATCATAATAATGAGTTCTAAATATGAAATATAATTTTATATTAAGAAAAAAAAATAACTATCATCAAATCACCATGCTTGTAAAGTCCTTCATTTTATATAATGAATGCATATTTTTACTTCAATTGGAGAGTTCATAGAGGGGAGTATTACAAAGAGTCTGCAAGGTCTTGGCATTTTGTTGCTGCTCTGATGGATTTGATTCACTGTCTCGGGTGGGTGTAATGAGGAGTTGAAATTTCTCATGCACAGAGGGTAGCAGTTTCTGCAGTATATGGATTTACAACACATAATTATTACTGGCTGCCGGCTAATGAAGAAATACTGGACATCAAATGGTGAGTTTCCAAATCAAAAAGTACTTTGTGGATACACATTTCTGATCGACACTGGAGACACGCTGCTAAGTTTTGTTATCTTCCAGCAGTATGTTCTCCAACGAAAGTAACATAATAAATCTTTCAAAAACTTTCATGTAAGGGCTGAACAGTTTTGAACTGCAGCTACTGCTCTAACCATAGCTCTTTCGAATGGTACAAGCAAAGCTTTTACGTATTTATTGACAGAACTGAACTACGTTATTTATTAACACTTTTTCATCTGAGCGTACTCTCCAATAACATATATTCCCGGATAACTACACATATCAGCAGACGCGAAGAATACAAGTCAGTTTTAATATAGTACAGTATCAGTATGACTTGACTGTACAGCGCCAAGCGACCTGGGTCATATTTCTTAGCATTGAAGTTAGACCTTGACTTGTTAGAGACTCCTGTGCTTGACCACCAGCAAGAGATGATGTACTACTCTTCATGGCGTGTCATCTATCTTGATGCCACCCACTCCAACCAGGCGATCACCACCACACGGGTGCCACCCAACCGCAGCAAAGGCCACCTGGGAGGGTAGCCATTGCTGGGAATCCCGATGACACAGGGTGACTGTCATTTACTCCTTGGCATACATACGGCGAAGGCATCAGCAGAGTGACCCCTGTGTAGTCAGGGGGCTACAACCAACAGGGTACATGGCGGCCCCACCACAACAGACTGGCTACTGTGCTGGATATGAGGCGCAAACGAGCTAAGAAGTCCATTATCATCAACAGTGCAGAAAGCTATACTGCACAGAGGATGGAGGAAAACGCACCTCGCTGGAGAATGAGCGGAAGTGCAGATCCACATTGACGAAGGATGCGAGAGGTCTTGATGGACATTATGCACCATGTAAGGCCAGTTCTCCAATTGGCTCATTCTTTGTGAAAATTTTGAAAAATGGAGTCAACACTGCAGGGGACAATCACATAAATGCCAAAACACGTGAGACGACTCCTAGTCACCTCTTACAACAGGCAGGAATACCTCAGAACTATTCTAACCCCCGGACCTACGGGGGGGGGGGGGGGGGGGGGGCCTTCAGTGGAGTGGATAGTTAGCCTACAACTGTGAAACAAGACAGATCCTGGAGAAGCAGACAGTGCTGTGGAGCAGCAGAGCAGTGCAACAGTCAATAGGTGTGTGGCCGGTTGTCACGTGGACATCATATGGCTGGCGCAGCAGATGGCATTTCCTCCATTTGTGCAGGAGATGTGGCAGCTAGGAGCAGGGAGGAATTGCAAATGAGTGTTTCCTTTATGATGATTCTAAAGCAGGGTATGAGTGACTTACACCACTGAGTGTGTCCACTACCACTACTGCACATGTGCTGGCATTAGCGTGTGACAGCGATCTGCATCTGTCAAAACACAGTGACGCCACGTTGCACCCGTATTAGTAGACAAGTACTTATGCAGTGGTACTTGAAAAGGCATGGCAAGGCTATGGTGCACTCTGATTGCGTTATAATTGTAACTGAATGAAAAAGGCACAGCGAGGCCGTGGAGTGTCTAACAGTGTAAGAGATAAACTGCGTAATTGTGCCACTGGTTAATACTTGATTGTAGGTTAGCTTGTTGTGTCCGTGTAAATTGTGTTGCCTGTCTGGTGTGTGGTTAAGGGTTGGTTATTTGGGGGAAGAGATCAAACTGTGAGGTCATCGGTCTCATAGGATTAGGGAAGGACAGGGAAGGAAGTCGGCCATGCCCTTTCAAAGGAACCATCCAGGCATTTAGGTAAATCACAGAAAACCTAAATCAGAATGGCCAGATGCTGTGGTTAAGGTGTTGGTTGTAGTAGGGTGATGCATTTTCTGATGGGTTAGCATTGTTGTGCAGTATTACTTCTGTGTCCTTTTAAAGTTAGTTTCTGTGGACTGAAAACATATTTTTTATGAATGACATGCATATATATATATATATATATATATATATATATATATATATATATATATAATAGAGGGAAACGTTCCACGTGGGAAAATATATTTAAAAAGAAAGATGATGAGACTTACCCAACAAAAGCGCTGGCAGGTCGATAGACACACAAATAAACACAAACATACACACAAAACTCTAGCTTTCGCAACCAATGGTTGCCTCGTCAGGAAAGAGGGAAGGAGAAGGAAAGACAAAAGGATTGGGTTTTAAGGGAGAGGGTAAGGAGTCATTCCAATCCCGGGAGCGGAAAGACTTACCTTGGGGGGAAAAAAGTACAGGTTTACACTCGCACACACACACATATCCATCCACACATACACAGACACAAGCAGACATTTGTAAAGGCAAAGAGTTTGGGCAGAGATGTCAGTCGGGACGGAAATACAGAGGCAAAGATGATGTTGAAAGACAGGTGAGGTATGAGCGGCGGCAGATTGAAATTAGCGGAGATTGAGGCCTGGCGGATAGCGAGAAGAGAGGATATGCTGAAGGGCAAGTTCCCATCTCCGGAGTTCTGACAGGTTGGTGTTAGTGGGAAGTATCCAGATAACCCGGACGGTGTAACACTGTGCCAAGATGTGCTGGCCGTGCACCAAGGCATGTTTAGCCACAGGGTGATCCTCATTACCAACAAACACTGTCTGCCTGTGTCCATTCATGCGAATGGACAGTTTGTTGCTGGTCATTCCCACATAGAATGCATCACAGTGTAGGCAGGTCAGTTGGTAGATCACGTGGGTGCTTTCACACGTGGCTCTGCCTTTGATCGTGTACACCTTCCGGGTTACAGGACTGGAATAGGTGGTGGTGGGAGGGTGCATGGGACAGGTTTTACACCGGGGGCGGTTACAAGGGTAGGAGCCAGAGGGTAGGGAAGGTGGTTTGGGGATTTCATAGGGATGAACTAAGAGGTTACGAAGGTTAGGTGGACGGCGGAAAGACACTCTTGGTGGAGTGGGGAGGATTTCATGAAGGATGGATCTCATTTCAGGGCAGGATTTGAGGAAGTCGTATCCCTGCTGGAGAGCCACATTCAGAATCTGATCCAGTCCCGGAAAGTATCCTGTCACAAGTGGGGCACTTTTGGGGTTCTTCTGTGGAAGGTTCCGGGTTTGAGGAGATGAGGAAGTGGCTCTGGTTATTTGCTTCTGTACCAGGTCGGGAGGGTAGTTACGGGATGCAAAAGCTGTTTTCAGGTTGTTGGTGTAATGGTTCAAGGATTCCGGACTGGAGCAGATTCGTTTGCCACGAAGACCTAGGCTGTAGGGAAGGGACCGTTTGATGTGGAATGGGTGGCAGCTGTCATAATGGAGGTACTGTTGCTTGTTGGTGGGTTTGATGTGGACGGACGTGTGAAGCTGGCCATTGGACAGGTGGAGGTCAACGTCAAGGAAAGTGGCATGGGATTTAGAGTAGGACCAGGTGAATCTGATGGAACCAAAGGAATTGAGGTTGGAGAGGAAATTCTGGAGTTCTTCTTCACTGTGAGTCCAGATCATGAAAATGTCATCAATAAATCTGTACCAAACTTCGGGTTGGCAGGCCTGGGTAACCAAGAAGGCTTCCTCTAAGCGACCCATGAATAGGTTGGCGTACGAGGGGGCCATCCTGGTACCCATGGCTGTTCCCTTTAATTGTTGGTATGTCTGGCCTTCAAAAGTGAAGAAGTTGTGGGTCAGGATGAAGCTGGCTAAGGTAATGAGGAAAGAGGTTTTAGGTAGGGCGGCAGGTGATCGGCGTGAAAGGAAGTGCTCCATCGCAGCGAGGCCCTGGACATGCGGAATATTTGTGTATAAGGAAGTGGCATCAATGGTTACAAGGATGGTTTCCGGGGGTAACAGACTGGGTAGGGATTCCAGGCGTTCGAGAAAGTGGTTGGTGTCTTTGATGAAGGATGGGAGACTGCATGTAATGGGTTGAAGGTGTTGATCTACGTAGGCAGAGATGCGTTCTGTGGGGGCTTGGTAACCAGCTACAATGGGACGGCCGGGATGATTGGGTTTGTGAATTTTGGGAAGAAGGTAGAAGGTGGGGGTGCGGGGTGTTGGTGGGGTCAGGAGGTTGATGGAGTCAGGTGAAAGGTTTTGTAGGGGGCCTAAGGTTCTGAGGATTCCTTGAAGCTCCGCCTGGACATCAGGAATGGGATTACCATGGCAAACTTTGTAAGTAGTGTTGTCTGAAAGCTGACGCAGTCCCTCAGCCACATACTTCCGACGATCAAGTACCACAGTCGTGGAACCCTTGTCCGCCGGAAGAATGACGATGGATTGGTCAGCCTTCAGATCACGGATAGCCTGGGCTTCAGCAGTGGTGATGTTGGGAGTAGGATTAAGGTTTTTTAAGAAGGATTGAGAGGCAAGGCTGGAAGTCAGAAATTCCTGGAAGGTTAGGAGAGGGTGATTTTGAGGAAGAGGAGGTGGGTCCCGCTGTGACGGAGGACGGAACTGTTCCAGGCATGGTTCAATTTGGATAGTATCTTGGGGAGTTGGATCATTGGGAGTAGGATTAGGATCATTTTTCTTCGTGGCAAAGTGATATTTCCAGCAGAGAGTACGGGTGTAGGACAGTAAATCTTTGACAAGGGCTGTTTGGTTAAATCTGGGAGTGGAGCTGAAGGTGAGGCCTTTGGATAGGACAGAGGTTTCGGATTGGGAGAGAGGTTTGGAGGAGAGGTTAACTACTGAATTGGGGTGTTGTGGTTCCAGATTGTGTTGATTGGAGTTTAGAGGTTTTGGAGGGAGTGGAGCTGGAAGTGGGAGATTGAGTAGATGGGAGAGACTGGGTTTGTGTGCAATGAGAGGAGGTTGAGGTTTGCTGGAAAGGTTGTGAAGGGTGAGTGAGTTGCCTTTCCGGAGGTGGGAAACCAGGAGATTGGATAGTTTTTTAAGGTGGAGGGTGGCATGCTTTTCTAATTTGCGGTTGGCCTGTAGGAGGATGCTCTGAACAACCGGTGTGGATGTGGGAGAGGAAAGATTGAGGACTTTTATTAGGGACAGGAGTTGATGGGTGTGTTGATTGGCTGAGTGGATGTGTAGGTGAAGGATTAGGTGGGTGAGGGCAATGGATTGTTCGGTTTGGAACTGGTATAGGGACTGATGGAAAGAAGGGTTGCAGCCAGAGATGGGAACTTTAAGTGTGAGGCCTTTGGGGGTGATGCCAAATGTCAGACAAGCCTGAGAAAATAAAATATGGGAGTGTAATCTGGCTAGGGCGAAGGCATGTTTGCGGAGGGAATGTAAATAAAACTTAATGGGGTCATTGTGGAGGTGTTGTGAGGGTGACATGGTACTGGAAGGTGGAAAGTGGAACACGAGGCTGAAATGAAAATGAAAATAAATATAAAAATATGTGGGGAGAGATAAAGGTAAAACTAGAAAGCAAATGGAGATCTGTTGTGAAAAAAGGCGAAAAAGGGTTGGTTAGAGCTGGGCTATGTTGATCCTGTGGTGAACTTGTGTAGGTAGATAATGATGTGCACAAAGGTTAGGTGGTTGTGTTGCCGCCAAAACACGTTAAAGGGTGGAGAAATACGGGAAAATTTCGAAAAAACTACGTGAGGATGTATTAAAAGGGTGGTTTGGTGGTGGCAGATTATGGAAATGAAGCTAACAATTGTCTGATGAAGAAATAATGACGTTAAAACCTGTGGGAAGCGGCTAAAAATGATCGATGATGTGAGAAAAACGGAAATGGAAATAAAGCAAAAGATATTAAAACTAGCCGAAAAGGTTGTTTAATAGCTGAAAGGAACTGTTTGTGAACTGGAAACGGTGGATTTTATAGCAGCGGTAGTGTTGAAAGCGAAAAAAAAAAAATTTTTTGGTTAAGGTTTGGAAGTGGGTTACGTATTATTACGTATTATTGAGTATATATCGGCGGGATAAAATTGTATACTGGATTACGGTAAAAAAGGATCAAGTACCACAGTCGTGGAACCCTTGTCCGCCGGAAGAATGACGATGGATTGGTCAGCCTTCAGATCACGGATAGCCTGGGCTTCAGCAGTGGTGATGTTGGGAGTAGGATTAAGGTTTTTTAAGAAGGATTGAGAGGCAAGGCTGGAAGTCAGAAATTCCTGGAAGGTTAGGAGAGGGTGATTTTGAGGAAGAATATATTTTCCCACGTGGGAATATATTTTCCCACGTGGAACGTTTCCCTCTATTATATTCGTATCATTAATTTGAATCCAACAATCACGTTTGTTATTGTTATTGTTATTGTCACTGTTACATTTCGTAGTCTTTTCTGTCATCTTATTTCCTCCTCCTGTTTTTGCCAGCAGTTTTACTTTCTATTCACCTTCTCCTTTTTTACCGTAATCCAGTATACAATTTTATCCCGCCGATATATACTCAATAATACGTAATAATACGTAACCCACTTCCAAACCTTAATCAAAAAAATTTTTTTTCCGCTTTCAACACTACCGCTGCTATAAAATCCACCGTTTCCAGTTCACAAACAGTTCCTTTCAGCTATTAAACAACCTTTTCGGCTAGTTTTAATATCTTTTGCTTTATTTCCATTTCCGTTTTTCTCACATCATCAATCATTTTTAGCCGCTTCCCACAGGTTTTAACGTCATTATTTCTTCATCAGACAATTGTTAGCTTCATTTCCATAATCTGCCACCACCAAACCACCCTTTTAATACATCCTCACGTAGTTTTTTCGAAATTTTCCCGTATTTCTCCACCCTTTAACGTGTTTTGGCGGCAACACAACCACCTAACCTTTGTGCACATCATTATCTACCTACACAAGTTCACCACAGGATCAACATAGCCCAGCTCTAACCAACCCTTTTTCGCCTTTTTTCACAACAGATCTCCATTTGCTTTCTAGTTTTACCTTTATCTCTCCCCACATATTTTTATATTTATTTTCATTTTCATTTCAGCCTCGTGTTCCACTTTCCACCTTCCAGTACCATGTCACCCTCACAACACCTCCACAATGACCCCATTAAGTTTTATTTACATTCCCTCCGCAAACATGCCTTCGCCCTAGCCAGATTACACTCCCATATTTTATTTTCTCAGGCTTGTCTGACATTTGGCATCACCCCCAAAGGCCTCACACTTAAAGTTCCCATCTCTGGCTGCAACCCTTCTTTCCATCAGTCCCTATACCAGTTCCAAACCGAACAATCCATTGCCCTCACCCACCTAATCCTTCACCTACACATCCACTCAGCCAATCAACACACCCATCAACTCCTGTCCCTAATAAAAGTCCTCAATCTTTCCTCTCCCACATCCACACCGGTTGTTCAGAGCATCCTCCTACAGGCCAACCGCAAATTAGAAAAGCATGCCACCCTCCACCTTAAAAAACTATCCAATCTCCTGGTTTCCCACCTCCGGAAAGGCAACTCACTCACCCTTCACAACCTTTCCAGCAAACCTCAACCTCCTCTCATTGCACACAAACCCAGTCTCTCCCATCTACTCAATCTCCCACTTCCAGCTCCACTCCCTCCAAAACCTCAAAACTCCAATCAACACAATCTGGAACCACAACACCCCAATTCAGTAGTTAACCTCTCCTCCAAACCTCTCTCCCAATCCGAAACCTCTGTCCTATCCAAAGGCCTCACCTTCAGCTCCACTCCCAGATTTAACCAAACAGCCCTTGTCAAAGATTTACTGTCCTACACCCGTACTCTCTGCTGGAAATATCACTTTGCCACGAAGAAAAATGATCCTAATCCTACTCCCAATGATCCAACTCCCCAAGATACTATCCAAATTGAACCATGCCTGGAACAGTTCCGTCCTCCGTCACAGCGGGACCCACCTCCTCTTCCTCAAAATCACCCTCTCCTAACCTTCCAGGAATTTCTGACTTCCAGCCTTGCCTCTCAATCCTTCTTAAAAAACCTTAATCCTACTCCCAACATCACCACTGCTGAAGCCCAGGCTATCCGTGATCTGAAGGCTGACCAATCCATCGTCATTCTTCCGGCGGACAAGGGTTCCACGACTGTGGTACTTGATCGTCGGAAGTATGTGGCTGAGGGACTGCGTCAGCTTTCAGACAACACTACTTACAAAGTTTGCCATGGTAATCCCATTCCTGATGTCCAGGCGGAGCTTCAAGGAATCCTCAGAACCTTAGGCCCCCTACAAAACCTTTCACCTGACTCCATCAACCTCCTGACCCCACCAACACCCCGCACCCCCATCTTCTACCTTCTTCCCAAAATTCACAAACCCAATCATCCCGGCCGTCCCATTGTAGCTGGTTACCAAGCCCCCACAGAACGCATCTCTGCCTACGTAGATCAACACCTTCAACCCATTACATGCAGTCTCCCATCCTTCATCAAAGACACCAACCACTTTCTCGAACGCCTGGAATCCCTACCCAGTCTGTTACCCCCGGAAACCATCCTTGTAACCATTGATGCCACTTCCTTATACACAAATATTCCGCATGTCCAGGGCCTCGCTGCGATGGAGCACTTCCTTTCACGCCGATCACCTGCCGCCCTACCTAAAACCTCTTTCCTCATTACCTTAGCCAGCTTCATCCTGACCCACAACTTCTTCACTTTTGAAGGCCAGACATACCAACAATTAAAGGGAACAGCCATGGGTACCAGGATGGCCCCCTCGTACGCCAACCTATTCATGGGTCGCTTAGAGGAAGCCTTCTTGGTTACCCAGGCCTGCCAACCCGAAGTTTGGTACAGATTTATTGATGACATTTTCATGATCTGGACTCACAGTGAAGAAGAACTCCAGAATTTCCTCTCCAACCTCAATTCCTTTGGTTCCATCAGATTCACCTGGTCCTACTCTAAATCCCATGCCACTTTCCTTGACGTTGACCTCCACCTGTCCAATGGCCAGCTTCACACGTCCGTCCACATCAAACCCACCAACAAGCAACAGTACCTCCATTATGACAGCTGCCACCCATTCCACATCAAACGGTCCCTTCCCTACAGCCTAGGTCTTCGTGGCAAACGAATCTGCTCCAGTCCGGAATCCTTGAACCATTACACCAACAACCTGAAAACAGCTTTTGCATCCCGTAACTACCCTCCCGACCTGGTACAGAAGCAAATAACCAGAGCCACTTCCTCATCTCCTCAAACCCGGAACCTTCCACAGAAGAACCCCAAAAGTGCCCCACTTGTGACAGGATACTTTCCGGGACTGGATCAGATTCTGAATGTGGCTCTCCAGCAGGGATACGACTTCCTCAAATCCTGCCCTGAAATGAGATCCATCCTTCATGAAATCCTCCCCACTCCACCAAGAGTGTCTTTCCGCCGTCCACCTAACCTTCGTAACCTCTTAGTTCATCCCTATGAAATCCCCAAACCACCTTCCCTACCCTCTGGCTCCTACCCTTGTAACCGCCCCCGGTGTAAAACCTGTCCCATGCACCCTCCCACCACCACCTATTCCAGTCCTGTAACCCGGAAGGTGTACACGATCAAAGGCAGAGCCACGTGTGAAAGCACCCACGTGATCTACCAACTGACCTGCCTACACTGTGATGCATTCTATGTGGGAATGACCAGCAACAAACTGTCCATTCGCATGAATGGACACAGGCAGACAGTGTTTGTTGGTAATGAGGATCACCCTGTGGCTAAACATGCCTTGGTGCACGGCCAGCACATCTTGGCACAGTGTTACACCGTCCGGGTTATCTGGATACTTCCCACTAACACCAACCTGTCAGAACTCCGGAGATGGGAACTTGCCCTTCAGCATATCCTCTCTTCTCGCTATCCGCCAGGCCTCAATCTCCGCTAATTTCAATCTGCCGCCGCTCATACCTCACCTGTCTTTCAACATCATCTTTGCCTCTGTATTTCCGTCCCGACTGACATCTCTGCCCAAACTCTTTGCCTTTACAAATGTCTGCTTGTGTCTGTGTATGTGTGGATGGATATGTGTGTGTGTGCGAGTGTAAACCTGTACTTTTTTCCCCCCCAAGGTAAGTCTTTCCGCTCCCGGGATTGGAATGACTCCTTACCCTCTCCCTTAAAACCCAATCCTTTTGTCTTTCCTTCTCCTTCCCTCTTTCCTGACGAGGCAACCATTGGTTGCGAAAGCTAGAGTTTTGTGTGTATGTTTGTGTTTATTTGTGTGTCTATCGACCTGCCAGCGCTTTTGTTGGGTAAGTCTCATCATCTTTCTTTTTAAATATATTTTCCCACGTGGAACGTTTCCCTCTATTATATTCATATCATTAATTTGAATCCAACAATCACGTTTGTTATTGTTATTGTTATTGTCACTGTTACATTTCGTAGTCTTTTCTGTCATCTTATTTCCTCCTCCTGTTTTTGCCAGCAGTTTTACTTTCTATTCACCTTCTCCTTTTTTACCGTAATCCAGTATACAATTTTATCCCGCCGATATATACTCAATAATACGTAATAATACGTAACCCACTTCCAAACCTTAACCAAAAAATTTTTTTTTTTTCGCTTTCAACACTACCGCTGCTATAAAATCCACCGTTTCCAGTTCACAAACAGTTCCTTTCAGCTATTAAACAACCTTTTCGGCTAGTTTTAATATCTTTTGCTTTATTTCCATTTCCGTTTTTCTCACATCATCGATCATTTTTAGCCGCTTCCCACAGGTTTTAACGTCATTATTTCTTCATCAGACAATTGTTAGCTTCATTTCCATAATCTGCCACCACCAAACCACCCTTTTAATACATCCTCACGTAGTTTTTTCGAAATTTTCCCGTATTTCTCCACCCTTTAACGTGTTTTGGCGGCAACACAACCACCTAACCTTTGTGCACATCATTATCTACCTACACAAGTTCACCACAGGATCAACATAGCCCAGCTCTAACCAACCCTTTTTCGCCTTTTTTCACAACAGATCTCCATTTGCTTTCTAGTTTTACCTTTATCTCTCCCCACATATTTTTATATTTATTTTCATTTTCATTTCAGCCTCGTGTTCCACTTTCCACCTTCCAGTACCATGTCACCCTCACAACACCTCCACAATGACCCCATTAAGTTTTATTTACATTCCCTCCGCAAACATGCCTTCGCCCTAGCCAGATTACACTCCCATATTTTATTTTCTCAGGCTTGTCTGACATTTGGCATCACCCCCAAAGGCCTCACACTTAAAGTTCCCATCTCTGGCTGCAACCCTTCTTTCCATCAGTCCCTATACCAGTTCCAAACCGAACAATCCATTGCCCTCACCCACCTAATCCTTCACCTACACATCCACTCAGCCAATCAACACACCCATCAACTCCTGTCCCTAATAAAAGTCCTCAATCTTTCCTCTCCCACATCCACACCGGTTGTTCAGAGCATCCTCCTACAGGCCAACCGCAAATTAGAAAAGCATGCCACCCTCCACCTTAAAAAACTATCCAATCTCCTGGTTTCCCACCTCCGGAAAGGCAACTCACTCACCCTTCACAACCTTTCCAGCAAACCTCAACCTCCTCTCATTGCACACAAACCCAGTCTCTCCCATCTACTCAATCTCCCACTTCCAGCTCCACTCCCTCCAAAACCTCTAAACTCCAATCAACACAATCTGGAACCACAACACCCCAATTCAGTAGTTAACCTCTCCTCCAAACCTCTCTCCCAATCCGAAACCTCTGTCCTATCCAAAGGCCTCACCTTCGGCCCCACTCCCAGATTTAACCAAACAGCCCTTGTCAAAGATTTACTGTCCTACACCCGTACTCTCTGCTGGAAATATCACTTTGCCACGAAGAAAAATGATCCTAATCCTACTCCCAATGATCCAACTCCCCAAGATACTATCCAAATTGAACCATGCCTGGAACAGTTCCGTCCTCCGTCACAGCGGGACCCACCTCCTCTTCCTCAAAATCACCCTCTCCTAACCTTCCAGGAATTTCTGACTTCCAGCCTTGCCTCTCAATCCTTCTTAAAAAACCTTAATCCTACTCCCAACATCACCACTGCTGAAGCCCAGGCTATCCGTGATCTGAAGGCTGACCAATCCATCGTCATTCTTCCGGCGGACAAGGGTTCCACGACTGTGGTACTTGATCGTCGGAAGTATGTGGCTGAGGGACTGCGTCAGCTTTCAGACAACACTACTTACAAAGTTTGCCATGGTAATCCCATTCCTGATGTCCAGGCGGAGCTTCAAGGAATCCTCAGAACCTTAGGCCCCCTACAAAACCTTTCACCTGACTCCATCAACCTCCTGACCCCACCAACACCCCGCACCCCCACCTTCTACCTTCTTCCCAAAATTCACAAACCCAATCATCCCGGCCGTCCCATTGTAGCTGGTTACCAAGCCCCCACAGAACGCATCTCTGCCTACGTAGATCAACACCTTCAACCCATTACATGCAGTCTCCCATCCTTCATCAAAGACACCAACCACTTTCTCGAACGCCTGGAATCCCTACCCAGTCTGTTACCCCCGGAAACCATCCTTGTAACCATTGATGCCACTTCCTTATACACAAATATTCCGCATGTCCAGGGCCTCGCTGCGATGGAGCACTTCCTTTCACGCCGATCACCTGCCGCCCTACCTAAAACCTCTTTCCTCATTACCTTAGCCAGCTTCATCCTGACCCACAACTTCTTCACTTTTGAAGGCCAGACATACCAACAATTAAAGGGAACAGCCATGGGTACCAGGATGGCCCCCTCGTACGCCAACCTATTCATGGGTCGCTTAGAGGAAGCCTTCTTGGTTACCCAGGCCTGCCAACCCGAAGTTTGGTACAGATTTATTGATGACATTTTCATGATCTGGACTCACAGTGAAGAAGAACTCCAGAATTTCCTCTCCAACCTCAATTCCTTTGGTTCCATCAGATTCACCTGGTCCTACTCTAAATCCCATGCCACTTTCCTTGACGTTGACCTCCACCTGTCCAATGGCCAGCTTCACACGTCCGTCCACATCAAACCCACCAACAAGCAACAGTACCTCCATTATGACAGCTGCCACCCATTCCACATCAAACGGTCCCTTCCCTACAGCCTAGGTCTTCGTGGCAAACGAATCTGCTCCAGTCCGGAATCCTTGAACCATTACACCAACAACCTGAAAACAGCTTTTGCATCCCGTAACTACCCTCCCGACCTGGTACAGAAGCAAATAACCAGAGCCACTTCCTCATCTCCTCAAACCCGGAACCTTCCACAGAAGAACCCCAAAAGTGCCCCACTTGTGACAGGATACTTTCCGGGACTGGATCAGATTCTGAATGTGGCTCTCCAGCAGGGATACGACTTCCTCAAATCCTGCCCTGAAATGAGATCCATCCTTCATGAAATCCTCCCCACTCCACCAAGAGTGTCTTTCCGCCGTCCACCTAACCTTCGTAACCTCTTAGTTCATCCCTATGAAATCCCCAAACCACCTTCCCTACCCTCTGGCTCCTACCCTTGTAACCGCCCCCGGTGTAAAACCTGTCCCATGCACCCTCCCACCACCACCTATTCCAGTCCTGTAACCCGGAAGGTGTACACGATCAAAGGCAGAGCCACGTGTGAAAGCACCCACGTGATCTACCAACTGACCTGCCTACACTGTGATGCATTCTATGTGGGAATGACCAGCAACAAACTGTCCATTCGCATGAATGGACACAGGCAGACAGTGTTTGTTGGTAATGAGGATCACCCTGTGGCTAAACATGCCTTGGTGCACGGCCAGCACATCTTGGCACAGTGTTACACCGTCCGGGTTATCTGGATACTTCCCACTAACACCAACCTGTCAGAACTCCGGAGATGGGAACTTGCCCTTCAGCATATCCTCTCTTCTCGCTATCCGCCAGGCCTCAATCTCCGCTAATTTCAATCTGCCGCCGCTCATACCTCACCTGTCTTTCAACATCATCTTTGCCTCTGTATTTCCGTCCCGACTGACATCTCTGCCCAAACTCTTTGCCTTTACAAATGTCTGCTTGTGTCTGTGTATGTGTGGATGGATATGTGTGTGTGTGCGAGTGTAAACCTGTACTTTTTTCCCCCCAAGGTAAGTCTTTCCGCTCCCGGGATTGGAATGACTCCTTACCCTCTCCCTTAAAACCCAATCCTTTTGTCTTTCCTTCTCCTTCCCTCTTTCCTGACGAGGCAACCATTGGTTGCGAAAGCTAGAGTTTTGTGTGTATGTTTGTGTTTATTTGTGTGTCTATCGACCTGCCAGCGCTTTTGTTATATATATATATATATATATATATATATATATATATATATAGGTTTTGGTGTAATGCTTCAGGGATTCCGGACTGGAGCAGATTCGTTTGCCACGAAGACCTAGGCTGTAGGGAAGGGACCGTTTGATGTGGAATGGGTGGCAGATGTCGTAATTGAGGTACTGTTGCTTGTTGGTGGGTTTTGATGTGGACGGACGTGTGAAGCTGGCCATTGGACAGGTGAAGGTCAACATCAAGGAAAGTGGCATGGGATTTGGAGTAGGACCAGGTGAATCTGATGGAACCAAAGGAGTTGAGGTTGGAGAGGAAATTCTGGAGTTCTTCTTCACTGTGAGTCCAGATCATGAAGATGTCATCAATAAATCTGTACCAAACTTTGGGTTGGCAGGCCTGGGTAACCAAGAAGGCTTCCTCTAAGCGACCCATGAATAGGTTGGCGTACAAGGGGGCCATCCTGGTACCCATGGCTGTTCCCTTTAATTGTTGGTATGTCTGGTTTTCAAAAGTGAAGAAGTTGTGGGTCAGGATGAAGCTGGCTAAGGTAATGAGGAAAGATGTTTTAGGTAGGGTGGCAGGTGATCGGCGTGAAAGGAAGTGCTCCATCGCAGCGAGGCCCTGGACGTGCGGGATATTTGTGTATAAGGAAGTGGCATCAATGGTTACAAGGATGGTTTCTGGAGGTAACGGATTGGGTAAGGATTCCAGGCGTTCAAGAAAGTGGTTGGTGTCTTTGATGAAGGATGGGAGACTGCATGTAATGGGTTGAAGGTGTTGATCTACGTAGGCAGAGATACGTTCTGTGGGGGCTTGGTAACCAGCTACAATGGGGCGGCCGGGATGATTGGGTTTGTGAATTTTAGGAAGAAGGTAGAAGGTAGGGGTGCGGGGTGTCGGTGGGGTCAGGAGGTTGATGGAGTCAGGTGAAAGGTTTTGGAGGGGGCCTAAGGTTCTGAGGATTCCTTGAAGCTCTGCCTGGACATCAGGAATGGGATTACCTTGGCAAACTTTGTATGTGGTGTTGTCTGAAAGCTGACGCAGTCCCTCAGCCACATACTCCCGACGATCAAGTACCACGGTTGTGGAACCCTTGTCCGCCGGAAGAATGACGATGGACCGGTCAGCCTTCAGATCACGGATAGCCTGGGCTTCAGCAGTGGTGATGTTGGGAGTAGGATTAAGGTTTTTTAAGAAGGATTGAGAGGCAAGGCTGGAAGTCAGAAATTCCTGGAAGGTTTGGAGAGGGTGATTTTGAGGAAGAGGAGGTGGGTCCCACTGTGACGGAGGACGGAACTGTTCCAGGCAGGGTTCAATTTGGATAGTGTCTTGGGGAGTTGGATCATTAGGGGTAGGATTAGGATCATTTTTCTTCGTGGCAAAGTGATACTTCCAGCAGAGAGTACGAGTGTAGGACAGTAAATCTTTGACGAGGGCTGTTTGGTTGAATCTGGGAGTGGGGCTGAAGGTGAGGCCTTTGGATAGGACAGAGGTTTCGGATTGGGAGAGAGGTTTGGAGGAAAGGTTAACTACTGAATTAGGGTGTTGTGGTGCCCGATTGTGTTGATCGGAATTTTGAGGTTTTGGAGGGAGTGGAGCTGGAAGTGGGAGATTGAGTAGATGGGAGAGACTGGGTTTGTGTGCAATGAGAGGTGGTTGAGGTTTGCTGGAAAGGTTGTGAAGGGTGAGTGAGTTGCCTTTCCGGAGGTGGGAAACCAGGAGATTGGATAGTTTTTTGAGGTGAAGGGTGGCATGCTGTTCTAATTGGCGGTTGGCCTGTAGGAGGATGCTCTGAATAGCCGGTGTGGATGTGGGAGAGGAAAGATTGAGGACTTTTATTAAGGATAGGAGTTGACGGGTGTGTTCATTGGCTGAGTTGATGTGTAGGTGAAGGATTAGGTGGGTGAGGGCAATGGATTGTTCAGGTTGGAACTGGTATAGGGACTGATGGAAAGAAGGGTTGCAGCCAGAGATGGGAACTTTAAGTGTGAGGCCTTTGGGGGTTATGCCAAATTTCAGACAAGCCTGAGAAAATAAAATATGTGAGCGTAATCTGGCTAGGGTGAAGGCATGTTTGCGGAGGGAATGTAAATAAAACTTAATGGGGTCATTGTGGGGGTGTTGTGAGGGTGACATGGTATTAGAAGGTGGAGAGTTTAACATGAGGTTGAAATGAAAAAGAAAGATAGAAATATATGGGGAGAGATAAAAGTGAACTAGAAAGCAATTGGAGATCTGGTATGAAAAAAGACGAAAAAGTGTTGGTTAAGTTGATCCTGTGGTGAGCTTGGGTTGGTAGACAGCGATGTGCAAAAAGGTTAGGCGGTTGTGTTGCCGCTAAATCACGTTAAAGGACGGAGAAATTCAGGAAAATTTCGAAAAAACGTATTAAAGGAGTGGTGTTGTGGTGAAAGATTACGAAAATGGGGCTAACAATTGTAGAAATAATGACGTTAAAACCTGTGGGGAGCGGCTAAAATGATCAGTGAAGTGCGAAAAACGGAAGTGGAAATAAAGTTAAAGTTATTAGAACTAGCCGAAATGGTTGTTAAATACGTGAAAGCAGCTGTTATTGAACTAGAAACGGTGGATTTTATAGCAGCGGTAGTGTTGAAGGCGGAAAATAAAATTTTTTGGTTATGGTTGGGAAGTGGGTTACGTATTGTTGAGCATATATAGGCGGGATAAAATTGTATAGTAGATTACGGTAAAAGGGGAAGGTGAATACAAAGTGAAACTACTGGTAAAAAACAGAAAGAGAAAATAAAGAGAAAAAAGAGAAGTAAGACGACAGGAAAGATTTCGAAATGCAAAGGCGACAATAACAAACGTAATTGTTGGGTTCAAATTAATGATATGGTTATAATAGAAGGAAACATTCCACGAAGGAAAAATATACCTAAAAACAAAGATGATGTGACTTACCAAATGAAAGTGCTGGCAAGTCGACAGACACACAAACGAACACAAACATACACACAAAATTCAAGCTTTCGCAACAAACAGTTGCCTCATCAGGAAAGAGGGAAGGAGAGGGAAAGACGAAAGGATGTGGGTTTTAAGGGAGAGGGTAAGGAGTCATTCCAGTCCCAGGAGCGGAAAGACTTACCTTAGGGGGAAAAAAGGACGGGTATACACTCGCACACATACACATATCCATCCACACATATACAGACACAAGCAGACATATTTAAAGACAAAGAGTTTGGGCAGAGATGTCAGTCGAGGCAGAAGTGCAGAGGCAAAGATGTTGATGAATGACAGGTGAGGTATGAGTGGCGGAAATTTGAAATTAGCGGAAATTGAGGCCTGGTGGATGACGGGAAGAGAGGATATATTGAAGAGCAAGTTCCCATCTCCGGAGTTCGGATAGGTTGGTGTTAGTAGGAAGTATCCAGATAACCCGGACGGTGTAACACTGCGCCAAGATGTGCTGGTCGTGCACCAAGGCATGTTTAGCCACAGGGTGATCCTCATTACCAACAAACACTGTCTGCCTGTGTCCATTCATGCGGATGGACAGTTTGTTGCTGGTCATTCCCACATAGAATGCATCACAGTGTAGGCAGGTCAGTTGGTAGATCACGTGGGTGCTTTCACACGTGGCTCTGCCTTTGATTGTGTACACCTTCCGGGTTACAGAACTGGAGTAGGTGGTGGTGGGAGGGTGCATGGGACAGGTTTTACACCGGGGGCGGTTACAAGGGTAGGAGCCAGAGGGTAGGGAAGGTGGTGTGGAGATTTCATAGGGATGAACTAAGAGGTTACGAAGGTTAGGTGGACGGCGGAAAGACACTCTTGGTGGAGTGGGGAGGATTTCATGAAGGATGGATCTCATTTCAGGGCAGGATTTGAGGAAGTCGTATCCCTGCTGGAGAGCCACATTCAGAATCTGATCCAGTCCCGGAAAGTATCCTGTCACAAGTGGGGCACTTTTGTGGTTCTTCTGTGAGAGGTTCTGGGTTTGAGAGGATGAGGAAGTGGCTCTGGTTATTTGCTTCTGTACCAGGTCGGGATGGTAGTTGCGGGATGCGAAAGCTGTTGTCAGGTTTTGGTGTAATGCTTCAGGGATTCCGGACTGGAGCAGATTCGTTTGCCACGAAGACCTAGGCTGTAGGGAAGGGACCGTTTGATGTGGAATGGGTGGCAGCTGTCGTAATTGAGGTACTGTTGCTTGTTGGTGGGTTTGATGTGGACGGACGTGTGAAGCTGGCCATTGGACAGGTGAAGGTCAACATCAAGGAAAGTGGCATGGGATTTGGAGTAGGACCAGGTGAATCTGATGGAACCAAAGGAGTTGAGGTTGGAGAGGAAATTCTGGAGTTCTTCTTCACTGTGAGTCCAGATCATGAAGATGTCATCAATAAATCTGTACCAAACTTTGGGTTGGCAGGCCTGGGTAACCAAGAAGGCTTCCTCTAAGCGACCCATGAATAGGTTGGCGTACGAGGGGGCCATCCTGGTACCCATGGCTGTTCCCTTTAATTGTTGGTATGTCTGGTTTTCAAAAGTGAAGAAGTTGTGGGTCAGGATGAAGCTGGCTAAGGTAATGAGGAAAGATGTTTTAGGTAGGGTGGCAGGTGATCGGCGTGAAAGGAAGTGCTCCATTGCAGCGAGGCCCTGGACGTGCGGGATATTTGTGTATAAGGAAGTGGCATCAATGGTTACAAGGATGGTTTCTGGGGGTAACGGATTGGGTAAGGATTCCAGGCGTTCAAGAAAGTGGTTGGTGTCTTTGATGAAGGATGGGAGACTGCATGTAATGGGTTGAAGGTGTTGATCTACGTAGGCAGAGATACGTTCTGTGGGGGCTTGGTAACCAGCTACAATGGGGTGGCCGGGATGATTGGGTTTGTGAATTTTAGGAAGAAGGTAGAAGGTAGGGGTGCGGGGTGTCGGTGGGGTCAGGAGGTTGATGGAGTCAGGTGAAAGGTTTTGTAGGGGGCCTAAGGTTCTGAGGATTCCTTGAAGCTCTGCCTGGACATCAGGAATGGGATTACCTTGGCAAACTTTGTATGTGGTGTTGTCTGAAAGCTGACGCAGTCCCTCAGCCACATACTCCCGACGATCAAGTACCACGGTTGTGGAACCCTTGTCCGCCGGAAGAATGACGATGGACCGGTCAGCCTTCAGATCACGGATAGCCTGGGCTTCAGCAGTGGTGATGTTGGGAGTAGGATTAAGGTTTTTTAAGAAGGATTGAGAGGCAAGGCTGGAAGTCAGAAATTCCTGGAAGGTTTGGAGAGGGTGATTTTGAGGAAGAGGAGGTGGGTCCCGCTGTGACGGAGGACGGAACTGTTCCAGGCAGGGTTCAATTTGGATAGTGTCTTGGGGAGTTGGATCATTAGGGGTAGGATTAGGATCATTTTTCTTCGTGGCAAAGTGATACTTCCAGCAGAGAGTACGAGTGTAGGACAGTAAATCTTTGACTAGGGCTGTTTGGTTGAATCTGGGAGTGGGGCTGAAGGTGAGGCCTTTGGATAGGACAGAGGTTTCGGATTGGGAGAGAGGTTTGGAGGAAAGGTTAACTACTGAATTAGGGTGTTGTGATGCCAGATTGTGTTGATCGGAATTTTGAGGTTTTGGAGGGAGTGGAGCTGGAAGTGGGAGATTGAGTAGATGGGAGAGACTGGGTTTGTGTGCAATGAGAGGTGGTTGAGGTTTGCTGGAAAGGTTGTGAAGGGTGAGTGAGTTGCCTTTCCGGAGGTGGGAAACCAGGAGATTGGATAGTTTTTTGAGGTGAAGGGTGGCATGCTGTTCTAATTGGCGGTTGGCCTGTAGGAGGATGCTCTGAATAGCCGGTGTGGATGTGGGAGAGGAAAGATTGAGGACTTTTATTAAGGATAGGAGTTGACGGGTGCGTTCATTGGCTGAGTTGATGTGTAGGTGAAGGATTAGGTGGGTGAGGGCAATGGATTGTTCAGTTTGGAACTGGTATAGGGACTGATGGAAAGAAGGGTTGCAGCCAGAGATGGGAACTTTAAGTGTGAGGCCTTTGGGGGTTATGCCAAATTTCAGACAAGCCTGAGAAAATAAAATATGTGAGCGTAATCTGGCTAGGGTGAAGGCATGTTTGCGGAGGGAATGTAAATAAAACTTAATGGGGTCATTGTGGGGGTGTTGTGAGGGTGACATGGTATTACAAGGTGGAGAGTTTAACATGAGGTTGAAATGAAAAAGAAAGATAGAAATATATGGGGAGAGATAAAGGTGAACTAGAAAGCAATTGGAGATCTGGTATGAAAAAAGACGAAAAAGTGTTGGTTAAGTTGATCCTGTGGTGAACTTGGGTTGGTAGACAGCGATGTGCAAAAAGGTTAGGTGGTTGTGTTGCCGCTAAATCACGTTAAAGGACGGAGAAATTCGGGAAAATTTCGAGAAAATTTCGAAAAAACGTACTAAAGGAGTGGTGTTGTGGTGAAAGATTACGAAAATGGGGCTAACAATTGTAGAAATAATGACGTTAAAACTTGTGGGGAGCGGCTAAAAAAATCCGTTACCCCCAGAAACCATCCTTGTAACCATTGATGCCACTTCCTTATACACAAATATCCCGCACATCCAGGGCCTCGCTGCGATGGAGCACTTCCTTTCACACCGATCACCTGCCACCCTACCTAAAACATCTTTCCTCATTACCTTAGCCAGCTTCATCCTGACCCACAACTTCTTCACTTTTGAAAACCAGACATACCAACAATTAAAGGGAACAGCCATGGGTACCAGGATGGCCCCCTCGTACGCCAACCTATTCATGGGTCGCTTAGAGGAAGCCTTCTTGGTTACCCAGGCCTGCCAACCCAAAGTTTGGTACAGATTTATTGATGACATCTTCATGATCTGGACTCACAGTGAAGAAGAACTCCAGAATTTCCTCTCCAACCTCAACTCCTTTGGTTCCATCAGATTCACCTGGTCCTACTCCAAATCCCATGCCACTTTCCTTGATGTTGACCTTCACCTGTCCAATGGCCAGCTTCACACGTCCGTCCACATCAAACCCACCAACAAGCAACAGTACCTCAATTACGACAGCTGCCACCCATTCCACGTCAAATGGTCCCTTCCCTACAACCTAGGTCTTCGTGCCAACGAATCTGCTCCAGTCCGGAATCCCTGAAGCATTACACCAAAACCTGACAACAGCTTTCGCATCCCGCAACTACCCTCCCGACCTGGTACAGAAGCAAATAACCAGAGCCACTTCCTCATCCTCTCAAACCCAGAACCTCTCACAGAAGAACCACAAAAGTGCCCCACTTGTGACAGGATACTTTCCGGGACTGGATCAGATTCTGAATGTGGCTCTCCAGCAGGGATACGACTTCCTCAAATCCTGCCCTGAAATGAGATCCATCCTTCATGAAATCCTCCCCACTCCACCAAGAGTGTCTTTCCGCCGTCCACCTAACCTTCGTAACCTCTTAGTTCATCCCTATGAAATCCCCAAACCACCTTCCCTACCCTCTGGCTCCTACCCTTGTAACCGCCCCCGGTGTAAAACCTGTCCCATGCACCCTCCCACCACCACCTACTCCAGTCCTGTAACCCGGAAGGTGTACACAATCAAAGGCAGAGCCACGTGTGAAAGCACCCACGTGATCTACCAACTGACCTGCCTACACTGTGATGCATTCTATGTGGGAATGACCAGCAACAAACTGTCCATCCGCATGAATTGACACAGGCAGACAGTGTTTGTTGGTAATGAGGATCACCCTGTGGCTAAACATGCCTTGGTGCACGACCAGCACATCTTGGCGCAGTGTTACACCGTCCGGGTTATCTGGATACTTCCTACTAACACCAACCTATCCGAACTCCGGAGATGGGAACTTGCTCTTCAATATATCCTCTCTTCCCGTCATCCACCAGGCCTCAATCTCCGCTAATTTCAAATTTCCGCCACTCATACCTCACCTGTCATTCATCAACATCTTTGCCTCTGCACTTCTGCCTCGACTGACATCTCTGCCCAAACTCTTTGTCTTTAAATATGTCTGCTTGTGTCTGTATATGTGTGGATGGATATGTGTGTGTGTCTGCGAGTGTATACCCGTCCTTTTTTCCCCCTAAGGTAAGTCTTTCCGCTCCCGGGACTGGAATGACTCCTTACCCTCTCCCTTAAAACCCACATCCTTTCGTCTTTCCCTCTCCTTCCCTCTTTCCTGATGAGGCAACAGTTTGTTGCGAAAGCTTGAATTTTGTGTGTATGTTTGTGTGTCTGTCGACCTGCCAGCACTTTCATTTGGTAAGTCACATCATCTTTGTTTTTAGGTGTATATATATATATATATATATATATATATATATATATATATATATATATATATATATTAGGTTAAGTACTATTCTATGTTCTTAGTGTCACCTTTGAATATTTTATTACAGTAAGGCAAGTGTTTGGTTAATGTTTCATTTGAAGTTAATTGATGTGAAAACTGAAAGCATGTGTTTGCCTTGTTTATTTCTATAAGCACTCTGGCACAGGAAATTATTGTTAATAAAACCAAATAGTTGGTGTTTGTCACAGACACACAACCCTTAGCCAAAGACCACTCCCACTGAAATCCTGCACCACAGTTTGATATCCTTGATGTATGCTATGCTCAAAATTAAGCTACCTTCTGGAACAAACTGACACAGGCTGCATACAGTAAATGTTTGAGCATTGGACTGGTATGCAATGAGTGTAGGAGCAGCCATAGTACTTTTGTTACTGTTTGTGTAATCCTTTCAGAATTTGCTTACTGAAGAGCTGCTCCACTGATGATTTCTAGCAGTCACTACTAATGTAACACTGACTCAAGATTGATCCAGTTTCAGTGTAACATCCCCCACGAACACAATAAAACGTATTTCTGAGATGAAGCTAAGATAGGTGAAGTCCTTATTGCAACTTCTGACTTCACAAAATACTTATTCTTGACCATCTACTGTGACTGCACAGATTCAATAGTTCAAATATCAACCTTTTCATAAATCTCAGCATGCTGTGGTTGTCACAGATCTGACTGTACAAATGTACGTAAAACATGCAGGCTATGGGTTAAGTAATGTACATGACAGAATAAACCTTGATTTATTGTATAAGGGAGATTAACTAAACAAGAACACAGAGCATAGAGTTAATAGTTCACTTTTTTTTTTTTTTTTTCATTCACCTGAAATTATACTGAATGACACAGAAACCTACTATTCCCTGGGTTCCACACATAAAAACTGATTGTTTCACATTTAAGACCTTGAGTGGCAGCAGTGTTTACCAACTACCAATGAGACTGATAGACAAATTTATTCCACTGGCCACTTACATTTTTGCAAACCTTACAATAGGAAGTTATAAGTAACTCAGTAAAATGATGGAGGGGAAGAACTGAAGAAAATACGATAGCTGCATGACACAACATACTGACAACTTTTGTAATAAACGAGGTCTCCTCACAAACCAAAACAATATGAAATGTGGTACCATTTTCAGTGAGTTAGGTCACGTATTGGATACTGAAGTACAGTTTTGTACACTCACATGTCAGCAGACATGAGAATACTATCTGTGATATATATTCTTACAGAGTTTGTAATGTTCAGTTATCTACTCTTGTGTGTTGATAAAGGAAAGAAATGCCTCTGATGTCTAGTAATTGCAAACAAGTTTGCAACCATCTACTTATCTCAAGATATTATACTGAGAAGCAATTTAACTGTGGCAAATACTCGATTCACTTCACCAGTGTTGAAAAGTCAACCAAATTATTACAGAATACAAACATACATAAACTGATAGAAATTAGCTTAAAAATTTATGTATTTTTAAGGAGTTATTACCTTTTGACAATTCATCTCTCAGTGAAAAATTTTAGAGGACAGAGTACACACAAAGCATTTTAGGTTACGTCAAAACTGCTGAGTTGGGATACAGCCACAAAGGAAAAAATCATATGGTGAGAGGTCAGGTGAACATGGAGGTCAATGGGAAAAGGCCTCTCTCGTACTGACCATTATGACCATTATCCTAGCAGAATAAAATTTTAAAACAAAGATGAATGTTCTATGACCATTAACATAAATCTTAAAATATAAAAAGATAGATGTAATATTTTGTAATTATACAGTCTTGATTAACAATCTTTCATAAAATATTAGTAACTAAGAATTTTTCTTTGCAATGGGAAAATCCATGATGGCATGTAACAATATTATGAGAAGGAAAGGTGCTACTCACCATATAGCGAAGATGCTGAGTCACAGATAGGCACAACAAAAAGACTTTCACAATTAAAGCTTTCGGCCACTGGCCTTCATCAACAATAGACACACACACACACACACACACACACACACACACAAAAGCAAATGCAACTCACACACACGGCTGCTGTCAAGTGTGTGTTTCAGTTGCCCGAGATTGCCGTCTGTGTGAGTTGTGTTTGCTTGAGTGTGTGTGTTTGTGTGTGCGTATGTGTGTGTATTGTTGATGAGGGCCTATGGCCGAAAGCTTTAATTCAGGGTGTATACGTGGACAAGGAAAAAAAGTTCC
Organism: Schistocerca cancellata; assembly: GCF_023864275.1. Classification (NCBI taxonomy): domain Eukaryota; kingdom Metazoa; phylum Arthropoda; class Insecta; order Orthoptera; family Acrididae; genus Schistocerca; species Schistocerca cancellata. The sequence goes on along the minus strand of NC_064626.1, from coordinate 243,636,449 downwards.
CAGATTTCTCCCGGATTTACCGGTTAAAAATACACTTTCTCCCGGGTGAAAACATTTTTTTTTTCCCTGCTAACTGACAGTATATTTTCCCTCGGAACTGTATAACTTATCAGTCCTTTGAATAATTATGGTTTTATACATGGGAGTAGAATTTCCGACGCTTTATAAAACTAAACACGGGGGAAAACACGCGTTTTGGAAAGATCTTTGATGTGCAGCAACATATATGGTGCATATTTTCGTATTACGAAAGTATAAATTCCACCAAACACCGCATGTTACTTTCCGAAGCATTGAAATCGAAATTGCGATGCGCTTTTGTAAGTCGTTCATAGCTCATGTCACATGATCTCGCCAGCCGATGACAGCGGATATTCAGAGCATAGGACACATGATGTAGTCAGCCAACAGCAACATCACTGTTAAGTAGCACAAACACACAAACAGGGAAAGTTAATAGCTTAAATTAATATACATAGAGTTGCTACAAGAAAAGCAACGCTTTCACATATAATATTGGTCTGTAAGATTAATACGCTGCAAGAGAAGCTAAGCTTTCACATACAGTATCGGTCTTTTATGCTCGTATTACAATTTAAGATATATCACACAAATGTAATCGTAAAATTTTTAATAACGACTTAAATGTCTAATCTTCTGGGCTCGAAATTCTTCTAAATAGCTCGTCATCAAAGAGTTGATTTTTAAATGAGAGTGAAACGCTCTGTGGTTTAAGAAATTCATCGCACATAGCTCTGTTGTAACTGCCAGAATGGTATTTTGATGGTAACGCTTTTCAAACCACCATTCGGAATATTTTCCCGTGACCTGTTAGAAATAGGTTCGTTTCCGCAGTTGCCAGACAGCGCCACATGACAGACGTCACCGCGCTTGCGCAGATACGATGTCACAAGGAGCCGGTATGTTCGCAGTGTAAAACATTAAAAGATCATGCTTTATGTCATAGAAGAAACAAGATATCAGAGGATACTCCGAGAGCATCGGAATTTCGAGACCCATACTAAAATGTGCACATTGAAAGTGAACATTTGTATGTCCATATTCTCAGTTAAGTAGGCTACGACCTGATATTAAGCTTTTCAATGTGGTTTTTGGGATGTAAATTTTCTTTGAGTACCAGTACTGTGTTATCTCATGATTGGTTCTTTATTATGGCATACTGCCATACGTGCTGGAAGTTGAAAACGTGCACTTGAAATGCAGCGAACAGTGTGTGGAATTAAAAAGAAAATTTCTGTAGCAAACTGACAAAGATAACTTCATTCTTCTGCAAGGCAATTAATGCTTGACTGTCAGAAAGGTGGAAATCAGAAATCTGTTTTGTTTTCATTTGACGTGAAAGCAGTAAACGAAGAGGAAACAGCAAAATCACTAAATGTAAACATGGGTCACGTGGAGACTACCCACTACCCCACTGTAACTCAGATTGCTAAGTGCATCAGACCCGGATCTACGATATTTCCGATCCAGTGCAATAACCTGCCACTCCCTCAAGCGTTTGAGATAGGACGTCAAAAATTTAAAAAAATCGAATTTTCAAAAATATGTTCATTTTGTAGCGCACATCTTTCTGAAGATTCTGATGCATAAAACATGCTTTCGAGGAAATGTAAGACATGTTATTTGGTCGTAAGAGTGCCAAAGGACAGTGCCTCGCCTCCTCACACAGCATTCTTCTATCACGCATCACTGTACTTCGCTCTGTGGAATTGAAACGTGTATATTTTGTAAAGGATGCCATCAAACCATATTCAGGACAGTGGAAATTAAAATGTCCTGTGGTGCCTCTCCTGTTTACAGACGGCCGGTTTGACATCCTGTTCCTCTTTTTTTAAACAAAGAACTCTTCAGAAAATTTGCACTCTTTATTCCCTATCAGCTAACAACTTGCTGCTTTGAGTGACATAAAATTAAATATGTTGTTGTTGTTGTTGTGGTCGTCAGTCCTGAGACTGGTTTGATGCAGCTCTCCATGCTACCGTATCCTGTGCAAGATTCTTCATCCCCCAGTACTTACTGCAACCCACATCCTTCTGAATTTGCTTAGTGTATTCATCTCTTGGTCTCCCTCTATGATTTTTACCCTCCACACTGCCCTACAATACTATACTGGTGATCCCTCAATGTCTCAGAACATGTCCTACCAACCGATCCCTTCTTCTAGTCAAGTTGTGCCACAAGCTCCTCTTCTCCCCAATTCTATTCAATACCTCCTCATTAGTTATGTGATCTACCCATCTAATCTTCAGCATTTTTATGTAGCACTACATTTCGAAAGCTTCTATTCTCTTCTTGTCTAAACTATTTATCGTCCACGTTTCACTTCCATACGTGGCTACACTCCATACGAATACTTTCAGAAACGACTTCCTGACATTTAAATCTATACTCGATGTTAACAAATTTCTCTTCTTGAGAAACGCTTTCCTTGCCATAGCTAGTCTACATTTTATATCCTCTCTACTTCGAACATCATCAGTTATTTTGCTCCCCAAATAGCAAAACTCCTTTACTACTTTAAGTGCCTCATTTCCTAATCTAATTCCCTCAGCATCACTCGACTTAATTCGACTACATTCCATTATCCTCGTTTTGCTTTTGTTGATGTTCATCTTATATCCTCCTTTCAAGACACTGTTCATTCCATTCAACTGCTCTTCCAAGTCCTTTGCTGCCTCTGATAGAATTACAATGTCATCGGCGAACCTCAAAGTTTTTATTTCTTCTCCATGGATTTTAATATCTACTCTGAATTTTTCTTTTGTTTCCTTTACTGCTTGCTCAATATACAGATTGAATAACATCGGGGAGAGGCTACAACCCTGTCTCACTCTCTTCCCAACCACTGCTTCCCTTTCATGCCCCTCGACTCTTATAACTGCCATCTGGTTTCTGTACAAATTGTAAATAGCCTTTCGCTCCCTGTCTTTTTCCCCTGCCACCTTTAGAATTTGAAATAGAGTATTCCAGTCAACACTGTCAAAAGCTTTCTCTAAGTCTACAAATGCTAGAAACGTAGGTTTGCCTTTCCTTAATCTTTCTTCTAAGATAAGTCGTAAGGTCAGTATTGCCTCACGTGTTCCAATATTTCTACGGAATCCAAACTGATCTTCCCCGAGGTCGGCTTCTACTAGTTTTTCCATTCGTCTGTAAAGAATTTGCGTTATTATTTTGCAGCTGTGACTTATTAAACTGATAGTTCGGTAATTTTCACATCTGTCAACACCTGCTTCCTTTGGGATTGGAATTATTATATTCTTCTTGAAGTCTGAGGGTATTTCGCCTGTCTCATACATCTTGCTCACCAGATGGTAGAGTTTTGTCAGGACTGGCTCTCCCAAGGCCATCAGTAGTTCTAATGGAATGTTGTCTACTCCCGGGGCCTTGTTTCAACTCAGGTCTTTCAGTGCTCTGTCAAACTCTTCACACAGTATCGTATCTCCCATTTCATCTTCATCTACATCCTCTTCCATTTCCATAATATTGTCCTCAAGTACATCGCCCTGGTATAGATCCTCTATATACTCCTTCCACCTTTCTGCTTTCCCATCTTTGCTTAGAACTGGGTTTCCATCTGAGCTCTTGATATTCATACAAGTGGTTCTCTTTTCTCCAAAGGTCTCTTTAATTTTCCTGTAGGCAGTATCTATCTTACCCCTAGTGAGATAAGCCTCTACATCCTTATCTTTGTCCTCTAGCCATTCCTACTTAGTCATGTTGCACTTCCTGTCGATCTCATTTTCGAGACGTCTGTATTCCTTTTTGCTTGCTTCATTTACTGCATGTTTATATTTTCTCCTTTCGTCAATTAAGTTCAATATTTCTTCTGTTATCCAAGGAATTCTACTAGCCCTCGTCTTTTTACCTACTTGATCCTCTGCTGCCTTCACTACTTCATCCCTCAGAGCTACCCATTCTTCTTCTACTGTACTTCTTTCCCCCATTCCTGTCAATTGTTCCCTTATGCTCTCCCTGAAACTCTGTACACCTCTGGTTCTTTCAGTTTATCCAGGTCCCATCTCCTTAAATTTCCACCTTTTTGCAGTTTCTTCAGTTTTAATCTACAGTTCATAACCAATAGATTGTGGTCAGAGTCCACATCTGCCCCTCGAAATGTCTTACAATTTAAAACTTGGTTCCTAAATCTCTGTCGTTCCGTTATATAATCTATCTGATACCTATACGATACATAAACCCAGTAAAGACATGAGAACAGCAAGACAATACACATTTCTTCAATCCTTAGCTCCTAGAATTTTTGTTCTCTCTTATCTTCCTACAGCTTTACATGGCGTGCTTTCCTTTCTGCGAAAGAATCTATTACCTCATCAAAGTTCGTCAAATATTTTGCTACATGAAAAGTCGAAATGTTGTCGTCTAATACTGAAAAAGCTGTTAATGCAAATAGGACCCAAGACTGGTGTGGTTTCCCGATCTGATTACGTCTATTTTGTCACTCTCTGCTAGATAAAACAAAATAGGCCTTTCTCATACTGCAACAATTGTCATACACACCAAATAAACAAGACTGTTTTGGCACAAAAGGTCTTTTTTGTAATGACAGAATATAATTCACGAAGTACCAATATCAAATGCCTATTAGGCCTACTACAAGCAAAAAGCCTTACGTTAGGAAATAGTTTCACACTTCAATCATGTGCTCCAGTTTCTCAAGTATAAGATCGAAAAGTACTAGTACGAAATTTGTATACAATCTTGGAATCGTCATATTGTTCCATAATTTATGTGATGTCCCCGTTTCTTCTCCTTCCTCGTTCTAACAAACAGTCTTGTTATCAGTAATTCTGAAACTATTCCTGCCAACGTCAAAGCGTATTTGCATTATTTGCACGTTAACTCCACTTACTCTGCCAGAATCGCCGGTTTAGCTATCCCGCAATTATTCTCCGGTTAGGCGTTGCTACATGTTCGTACAACGCGTTTTCTGCGCTTCTTCCAGAATAGAATTTAAAGCGGCTGCTAGCCAGGGACTGTACAACTAGCCCTCACTAATATAGCGATCTGGCTAAAAATTTTCTGTCAAAATTTCATTTTCTTAGATACACCGAGAAGGTAATACGTAATCTTTCTTACCTGTTATTCGATTATTTCCACTCCTTTAGTCTGAATCTATGGATTTAGCTAGTAATTATAACAACGCTCATCTTTCGCAAACCCAATCAACCACACAGTGGTTGTCATTCATCCTTTTGGCCTTACTCCACTCAGCTCGTATAGCCCCTTTTGTCTGTAGGAAAGTTTATTTCTACATGTGACAAGGATTCCCCTGACAGAGACATCATGTACACTATGCACGCATTCACAAATCAACTTACAATTGATTCAGAAATCAACTTAGAATGTGTTCAAAAATGTTCAAAAACCGACAGGGATGCATTTCAAAATCATATGAATAATCGATAGACTAACGTGCGCTGGATGCTAGTTGCTTTGTGAAACAAGGTTTTTCCCCTCAATAGTATGAATTTGCCCCCCACCCCCGTCCTAGAACTGGGCCTGCTGCGCATGCAAGAATCTGGCAGCTTGGGCGCTCCAGTAAAATTTTTCCCTATAGCATCTAGCTGCTTGCTGCGACTGCTTACACAGCCAAAAGCCACATTTCTGTAGCCAGAAGCGGGAGAAGATACTACTCAACTGCGCATGCACATGATCCTGCTCGTAACTGCTAAAACGAATCTAATGTAAACAGTTGTGACGCCACGTTCATCGGAGACAATTTATTGTTACAGAACATTGCATAGACTTCCTAAAGCCTTTGACACATTTTGCTGTTGGCAGACGCTTGTATGAGCACTGTGTTTTGTTGCTGTATATGGCGCATTTCCTTTGCAATTTAAGTTTTATTTTCCTAAAGAAAAACTGGGAATGAACTCTATAGATGTAGCAGTCAGGGCGAACAGGCTTAGATGGTGGGGTCATGTTACACGCATGGGAGAAGCAAGGTTACCCAAGAGACTCATGGATTCAGCAGTAGAGGGTAAGAGGAGTCGAGGCAGACCGAGGAGAAGGTACCTGGATTCGGTTAAGAATGATTTTGAAGTAATAGGTTTAACATCAGAAGAGGCACCAATGTTAGCACTGAATAGGGGATCATGGAGGAACTGTATAAGGGGGGCTATGCTCCAGACTGAACGCTGAAAGGCATAATCAGTCTTAAATGATGATGTTGATGTTGATGTTGTTTCATTTTTTCTCTTGTTCATGTTTTATTGTTGCAGTATTATTCTGAAATAGTGGTATACAGTAATATCCTTTGTTAGAGTATCGGTTCTTGCCAGTCAAAATTACAAAAATTTAACTGAAAACAAAAACAATGAAAACTTCCCGGAATTCTAAAAAATTCCCGGATTTTTCCCGGATCTCCCAGTTGTCCTTGGTCGTATACACCCTGTAATTGTGAAAGTCTTTTTATTGTGTGTATCTGTGACTCAGCATCTCCGCTATATGGTGAGTAGCAACTTCCCTTCTCATAATATTGTGACAATATGTTAATTAGCATGTATTTGATTCATTTCATATTTAAATGACATAGGTAATCGAACTGAACAGAAAAAAAGATTGAAACAAGACTCAATCTAGTGATTACAAGTCTTGTGCACTTTATGTATTCACCCCTTCACAGTAATGCTTGTAGAATATGCATTTTTGTTTAAAAATTTAATTCCACCAGGCTTCCATGAGTGAACACTCTAGTACAGAGTCCTATTTTAGCATACTAAACATGGTTGGAAAACTTTAAAAATTCTTTCGAAAATAGGCTAAGGTGCACTGAACTGCTTTGGGAGAGGTATATTTGAGTTCTGAACTGCACATACCATAAATGTAAAAAATTACAAGAATCTAATTGCCAGGTGGTCCCTTTGTTGCATGAAAAGTTGCCTCTTCAACACCATACGATCAAGACTAACACTTCAGTTGCATAGTTATAACATAAGCCACAATCATCTGAGTTTAAAGCATGTACTTAATGTAACCAGTAAAGACACATGTGTCAACATTTTCTTAAAATGTTTCACACTGCCGTCTTTGGCAACTGAAGTTCAAGACTTCCGTTCCAAACAGACTTCTTAGGACTACAAAGATAAGATGCTCTGACATGGTTAACTTTCTCTTCGGATACTTTCAGTCGTCCCATGCTTTGCCCTTTACACACACATCTGACTGTTTCATACGACTAAGGCACTGGAAAATGTTTTTGCAACACGGAGGATAAAAAAATTTAAACAAAATGCTTGCTGAACTTTAATTACAGATTCACTTTCAGCAAACTGCAGAACGCAAAACACTGTAAACTCATGAGTCGCCATTTTGCATATTATGTGCTGCAAGCATGAAGAGAACAAAGCAGAGTACCGCGTACACTTATCTAATTGCGTCCTTGAATCAACACTTTACAATCCTTACAGCTGATACGAGCATAGTTTATAATGGGTCATTCTTTTAAGGACACCCTGTTTTTCCCATTCAGTGACGTCATAGATTATTACGTAGAGCAATTTAAAGACATCAGTCACCCTGGCCAAAGGAAGCCAATAATCTATACCACAGATGCAAACCTTAAGCTAACATTACGGTTTAGTTCAGTGCGGAGCGAAGAAGCCATATTACTAAAGAAATACATAAAATAATTAAATATGTAAGATGAAGACAGAAGTGCAAATCCTCCCACATGTGGTGGGATGCCTGGAATGCAGTTTAAAATAGACATCACAATAGTTGGCAAATGTGGTACCAGGAAGATCAGAATCTGGAAAGTTAAAAAAGGCCTCACCACGAATGATGATAATGTTCTAATCTCTACAGTTGATTTCTGTAGAAATGAACTTCAGAGATAATAATGCATTAAACACATTAAAGACACAATACAAGACAAGGAAAGCTGATTGGAAACATCTAAGGAGTACATTCGACTGTCTGGACACAGTGCAAATAGATGACAATGGGGACACAAAAGCTGAAGACCTTATCACTGTAATACAAGAGACCACTAAAAGTGCAATATTAGCCATAAAACAAATGAGTCAAGAGTTCACAATTACCACAGAACAATGGTGTCCAAAGACTGAGAATACAAATCATTACCATAAAGGCCGAACTGTGGAAAAAAGAGCTCACAGACTGGGCAGATACATAGACCTTAAGCAGCTATTTAAAGACCACCTGCTGCAGGCAAAAATGGAGAGCTGTAAATGATCCTTGGCACCAAATGTATATCTTGACCCATTTGGAACACCACATGAAATTGTCTGTAAAGAGGTAAAATCACAGACAAAGTTATCAACTTTAAAGTGAGCAGATGGCAGCATGACAAATTGGTGGCAATATGCAAACTTACTGATGCAGATGCACTTTCCAGATGACACTGCAGAGGAAGATAGAGAACTGTGTAATACAAGAAAGGAAGCATATGGTGAAATGGGACAGATTTTCCATTTGCAGTATAGGGTGTCAGGAAAAACACCCAGGAACTGAAAACGAATAAATCACTCACCCTGATGGATACCCTGCTGAAGTTTTGCATGCTCCTCATATGCACCTAAGTTTATGTTAGTGTTAACTCTATAACATTGTGTTTACTGTGGGGAAGAACATCATATACTGGGAAGAAAACCAAATGTGATTATCTTGAAAAGGGTGAAGAGTAATGTCCCCTAGCTCCAAAGTTCTAGATCAAGTTGCTTTCTCAATACCTTAGAGAAACTGCTGAAGAAAATGCTGTGCAGTGCAGTACAGGAGAAAAGACTTCACGGAATCAACTCCACACAACATGAGTTTACAAGTGTGAAGTCAACAGGAGGCACTGTGAATGCTCTGCATAAATACGTTATAATCATAATGGTAGATACCATAAGGGCATTCAATCACTTGGAAAGCATTCTTTGACTGCCTGTGGGTGTCTGACTGTCCATGACTGGTATACAATCATTCTAATAAATACTGCTTAAATACAGAAGCAACTCTGTGGTGCCCAGGAGAGACACTTAAAAAAGAAATTTCAAATGACTGCTCACTGGGATCCACAAGTCTTCTGGGATCTGACCACTAACAAGTAACAAAACAACTGAAAGAAGACAATGCAGTTGTAGGAGTAGTGGCTTAAGTCAATGACATAATAGTTATCAAGGGAAGTTCCAGAAGTAACATGGAAGAAGGATGTAACACAGATCTTCCAGAATTATTTCATACATGCCAAGGAGTTAAAATTATCTTTCGCACCCAAAAAGACCAAGTACATGTTACAAAAAAAAGAGGAGCTTTGAAATGGCTTATCCAGCTAGTTACAGAGGGACCTACAGTTTAACATGGATTCCAAAGCAAGGTGTAACTTGGCACTTTCTACTTCAACACACACTGCCAGAAATGAAAGACATGATAAGTGACAGATAAATATCATTGGATTGACTAAACATAGCACCCGAGACTTTTGTATTTGTAGTATGGCACTTTACCAAGGAGCCATACTATTAACTTTTAAATAACATAAAATAAAACAAGTGTTAATTGAGTGTAGATTTTGACTGTGACTCAGAGTGCTTGATTAATAGATCCCAATAGAGAAACACGACGCTCATCAATGAATCCGACATAGCCTGAGAGAACAGTTTCAAGCAGGATGTGACCTCCCACCACCAAATAATATACTTCAGTGTATCTTTACTCAAGCTTAGAAATCAGTTTCAACATTATAACCATGTTTCATAAAGAAATATGATACGATTCTAAGTTTATGTAACACTATGTATCCAGTATGCGCATCTTCCACTGCAAGCTCTTTGAATTAAGCGTGATTGCCAAGCTGAAACACAATGCCAAGATGTGAAATAAGTTTTTAAGTTTTCATATAGAAAGTAAAGCTTTGCCCAGAAACTATCTATTTGGATTCTTTAGATAGAAATATTTTTAGAGAGACAATGGATGATATAAAGTCCATCAATATTTGGGTCCTTCCCCTCTGCCACTTCTAAACTGCCATGCCTGACAAGATTTTGCATGCACATACAAAACAGGCAATACAATGAGCATTTGGGATATAAGAAATAACTGTGATTAACTTACAGCTAACCACAAGCACACATCTCACTGGAACAGCAAATAACATAGTTATTTTAATCAAGCATAATATTTATATCATGAATCAGCTGCTCTCATACTACAAAATTCTCCAGTTATGTCAGTGCACATTATTCAACAGATTTCCTGAAGCACTGAGCACTTCATATATAATGATTCCATATTCAGATGCAAGTCTATCAGTTTACAGTATTCTAAAGAAATTTATACACAAACTGTAATTGAAACTTTTGAAACATAATCAACGAAAACTATCTTTACCTGTGATAGCAGTGTACACAAGATCACGAACTTCTAAATTTGTTTCATCAATTCTGCAGTCCAAATGTTTAGCACTAACCCAACTCAGTTGCCGTATCCTACAAACAAATAAATGCTATTTATTACAAAAATCACTTCTAACCATACAAATACTGACACAGCAATAATACCCATAACTTTAACATAAAACCAGTAATAGCTTCTCTTCAGTGTCTGATGGTGGGTGCAAACAATAACACATCTTCAGTTCAATGGAAACCAATATGGAAAAAAGAAAACAGTAGCTGAAGGTATGTATGTGAGAGCACTTAACTGGTTTGTATGCCCACAATAAAATGACTGAACAAAACGTTCACTATGATATTACGTTTGACAGCAGTACTACGGTTGAATAAACTCGTCTACATTTCAAATTAATCATTATTTACTGAGTTACTCTTGGGAACAAATTATGGAGTACGAAACTTTTACAACACCTCATAAGTAGAAAAACATGTATTTTTTATATATAAATCTTTTTAAGCACCAGACTTTTATAAAATACATCCTCTAATTGAGGTGACGCCTAGAAAATTAGATGAAAGACAATAGAACAGTTAGTGAAAGAATGGAAAATCCAGGATGGAATAATGACAGTATTATGAAAAGGATAGTTGCTGCTCACCATACAATGGAGATGCTGAGTCACAGATTAGAACAACAAAAAGACTGTAACAAAATAAGCTTTTGGTCAACAAGGCCTTTGTCAAAAATAGACGACAGACACATGCACACACTCATGCAAGTGTAGCTGACACCGACACAACAAAAGTCTGTGGCAGCTGAAGCCACAGTATGAGTAGCAGTGGCAGTGCCTGATGGGAGACGCAACTGGGTAGGGGTAAGGAGGAGGCAGAGGCTGGAAGGACGAAGGATAGCAGGGTAGGGGCTGGGGGGATGAAGTACTGCCAGGAAGCGTGCAGGGATGATGTGGAGAGAGAGAGTAGGGCAGCTATACGCCTCTGAACATTTCAAACCTACTAACCACCAGCAATACCTCCACTTCGATAGCTGCCGCCCGTTCCATGCCAAGAAGTCCCTTCCATACAGCCTAGCCACCCAAGGTCGTCCCATCTGCAGTGATAAGCGGTCCCTCTCAAAATATACTGAGGATCTCACTGAGGCCTTTACAGATGGTAATTATCCTCCCAATCTTGTACAAAAACAAATCTCCTGTGCCTCACATTCCCAGTCTCACCATCCAGCCACAGAGGAGCATTCCCCTTGTAACGTAGTACCACCCAGGACTGGAGCAACTGAATTAAATTCTCCACCAGGGTTTCGACTACCTCTCATCATGCCCTGAAATGAGAAATGTCCTCCCCAATATCCTTCCCACCCTTCCCACACTGGTATTCTGCCATCTGCCGAACCTACACAATATACTCGCCCATCCCTAAACAACCTCTGCTCCCAACCCCTTACCATTTGGCTCATACCCCTGTAATAGACCTATCCAAGACCTGTCCCATACATTCACCCACCACAATCTACTCCAGTCCGGTCACAAACATTACATATCCCATCAAAGGCAGAGCTGCCCGAGAAACCAGCCATCTGATCTACAAGCTAAGCTGTGCATTCTTCATGGGTATGACAACCAACAAGCTGGCTGTGCGCACGAATGGCCTCCGACAAACAATCATCAAGAAACAACTGGACCACCCTGTTGCTGAGCACGCCGCCCAACAGAACATTCTTCATTTCAGTGACTGCTTCACAGCCTGTGCCATATGGATCCTTCCTACCCATACCAGTTTTTCTGAATTATGCAAGTTGGAACTCAACCCTGCAATATATCCTACATTCCCATAACTCTCCTGGCCTCAACCTTCATTAGTCATTGGCCTCACCGATCAGCTCCTTCTCTGTTCCCATTCCAGCACTACACAGCCTTCTATTCCACCAACACACATTTTACTTCTCTGCTTTTCTACTACCACACTTCTCTCCCGCTCTCTGTCTAACCTCCTGACTGCACCTAGCTGCCTTACCCTCTCTCCATCTCACCCCTGCACGTTTCCCAGCAGCACTTCACCGTCCCCCACCCCGATCCTGTTACTTCTCCCCCTCCCTGCCCCACACTCCTCCTTACCCCCATTCAGTTGCCTCTCCCATATTGCACTGCTGCTGCTCATAGTGTGGCTTCAGAAAAGCTTATTTTGTGACAGTCTTTTTGTTGTGCCTATCTGTGATTCATCGCCTCCACTATACAGTGAGTACCAACTACACTTTTCATAATATTGTTACATTCCATCCGGGATTTTCCATTGTTTAGTTTCTAAAAGTTAGGACAGCATGAGAACTTTTATGTATGTATACTGGCTGTACTAATCATTTCTTCTCAAGGCAGTAAATACTGGCCAGCGAATTTCTGCCTAAAATGTTATTGTACTTTGTTGGAGAGAATTTTTCTTTTGTTTCACTACTTCATGAAAATAATGGGACAGCCAGAATTGAAAGACGAATCACGTATGGGTATTCCATATCATCAAAACTACTCTCAGAAGCTCTTCCGAAAGTATACAGATAACTTGGAGCATACCTGAAATACCTTCATTTTACTGAAGGCAATATTTTTAATACACAGACCTTTGAGATTTTCACCCTGCAGCGGAGTGTGCACTGATATGAAACTTCCTGGCAGATTAAAACTGTGTGCCGGACCGAGACTCGAACTCGGGACCTTTGCCTTTCGCGGGGAAAGGTCCCGAGTTTGAGTCTCGGTCCGGCACACAGTTTTAATCTCCCAGGAAGTTGCACACAGATCTTTACTTATAATCAAAAAACTTATTTAAAAAATGATATTAAAGTAGGCCTGAGAAATTGATCATACAATTGGCTAACCATAGCTTATGCCTTCTTCTTCATGACACCACTGAAAGCAAAAATCACTGCTTGTGATGCAGTGTCATTGTCAACTACTGAACTTCCTACATATGCAGACAATCAGAGTTCTTCAGAAGCTCCATGACAACAATAGTGTCTGTCAAAGCCTATGTTTTTTGCTTAAATTGTGAAAATAACTAACTGATTGTATAGCAATGGTCAAGTCAAAACCTGGCAGCTACTTAAGTGGAAGACAGAAACATACTATTTCCCTTGGCCTGCTTTGTGCTGTTCTTCGTTCCAGCAGGTCTTTCCCTGGCACATATTTTAGAAACATGTTTTTCACTGAGGTAGTTTCCCTTACATCGTTCATGCTGTGTTAAAATATGGGATCTATTTAATGGCATGGATTTCCTAATCTTGTCTTCGGGCATTGCCTCATAGTTCAAAACACAGAAGATCTAAGGCAATGCCAGACACATACAGCCTTTATGATAGAGCCATCAGTATGTGGAACTGTATTCATTTTGAGTGGGTAGTAATAGTATGTACACAACAGAGATTCTGATGATCCAAAAGATGCATTATAGAGCTCAATGTTTCCTACATAGAGGAAAACATACATTATACAGACAAATTTGTGATGTTCATGGGTTCACTTTCACAACAAGTTAATAGAACAGACAATAAATCATAAAAGCTGAATACCTGTTTTGGATTGCTAAATCCTTTTCTTCATCAGTTGTCCAAGGAGGACAAAACAGTAGTCTATACACAGCAATCATAAGATATTTCTCAAAATAATCCAAAAGCATTTCCTTGTCCTCCTGTGTGAGACCTAGAAAGAAATATAGGACAATGTTTATACAAGAAATTATTTACAATAATAACAGTAGTTAGGTACCAGCAATGAGTTTACACAGCCTACTTCAATAAGTTGAATGAATGGCCTCTCACCAATGTAACTGGCACTTGCATCCATACGTTTTGCAAAATTCTGGTAAAAGTTCTGCACAACCTCTGACACATCTGCATCACTAGCTGTGATTTGTTCTGCACTTTTAGAAACTGCCTTTATTACTGAATGCACATATTTGTGAACATCCTGATCAGCCCTCTGTCCAACAGCCTCAAACAAAGCTTGATGTTCTTGCTGCAGTTTTTCAAGTTCCGGAGTTCTGACATGTGTTTCATGGAGCAGTTCAGTTCTTCCAGCATCTAAAAATAAAGATGTCAAAATGCACTACTGATTCCTTCCAAATATGGTTTTTAATGAAAGCTATAGCTAATATCTTCATTTTGAAACTGCATTCACATTTTTGTACTATGAACACAAAGTACAGATAGTGGAAGTATGGGTTCTGTAATTCATAAAGGTTTTTTTTATTAACATCAACTTAAAAATGTGAGCATATCAGATAAAAAGTCAACCAGAATATGAGCCAGTGTTGCAACTTTAGCAGTCTCTTTCTTGGTATTTCATCTAGAAATGCTGAAATTGTAAATTCAAGCCACAGTATAGAATAGACAATACATACAAAAACCACAGAATACAAAAATCTCAAACTGAGAGAACAAAAAGTTCCTTTTCCTCTTAATCAGAGGAAAGAAGAAGGAAAGATACCATAGTCATACACACCAGCTCTAATGAACTTCTACACTGCATTTAACGTGGACATGACAACCAACCAACTGACCGTCATAATGAACGGGCACCACCAAATTGTGCCCAATAGCATGGTTTACCACCCAGCACCAGTACGCACAGCACCAGTACGCACTGTTGAGTGCAACATACTAGATTTCAATGGCTGCTTCAAATTCATGCCACCTGGATCCTTCCACAAAATACCAACTTCTCTAAATTATACAGGTGGAAATTGTCCTTGTAACACATCCTCCTATACCATATTCCTCCTGGCCTTAATCACCACTAGACCCTACCACACACACACTTCCACCCCTGTCCCTAACTTCATTCATCCTGCACTCACACTCACTTCTCCATAGTCTCCTCTACCTCAGTTATATCACCCCCTCCCAGTCCTCTCCTCCATGCCATTGTGCAATGCACACAGCTTCCAATATCAGCACAGATAATGAGCTCACTAGTTGCACATAGGTTTTCCCTCCCAACCATCTGACACCCTTTCTCAACCCTCTGTCTCCCCGTCTTCTTCTTCTCATTGCCCACTACATATGACAGCTAGTCACCCCCTTCTGGCTGCTAAGCTGGAACAACGCAGTTAGCCAGTACAAAGTTGTCATGCATGTGTGTGTGTGTGTGTGTGTGTGTGTGTGTGTGTGTGTGTGTGTGTGTATGTGTGTGTGTGTGTGGTTTTTTTTTGGGGGGGTGGGGGGGGGGGGGGAGTGAAGAATGTGCCACATGTGCATGTATTCTGTTAGTCCTGAAGCATGACCTGTCCAAAAGCCAGCAATGTTCTGTCTTGTTTATTTGCCTGTCGACAATCAACACCTCAGCTATATGGCAAGTTGTTATTCTTACTCCTTCCATTATTTATATTCCACCAGAGAATTTCCATTATCATATTAATCAAATACTCATCTTAAATTTTGTCAAACACAATCCTCCCCCAGATTTACACACAACCATTCATTCCATTAGCATATCAATCAAATATTTGTCTTGAATTTTGCCATGCACGATTCTCCCCCAACTTTACATACAGCCACCACAAGAAATTCATTACTTCAAACCTGAATTCAACATCCATTTTCAATAACTCAAATATCACAGATACAAAACGAATTGCTTTCCTTGACTTAGTAATTCTGAGAGAGCCTTCCTGCCACACACAAATCATCTTCTGGTGAGTGATTATCTGCCCAAAGTTTTTGTTAGTTGTTTCTTTTATTATGAAATTTCTACAATATTTTCATCTCCCTTAAATACAAAACTGTGACATGCTGCACACTCAAATCAAACAATGCTTGGCACCTGGAACAAATGCAGTGGTAGACTTGTAAAAATGAACCTAGAAAAATAAGGACACTAACAAGATGATAAAATGCCAGTCTTCTATCCATGAAACTCAATTGTTCGTAAGCTGTTTATTAAAATGACCCAACATCTAGAGTACTTCCTTGGCTTTTAGGAATTCCCCCAATTCTCTACAGAATTAAGAGATAATCTTATGACCTCTATCATTCCTTAATAAACATAAAAATATTTGTAGAATTCATAAGTTGTATCACAATTACTGTTTCACTGTAGACTACCCTCCTCCTCATTACAGATGGGCCTCTCTCATTCTGAGGTCTGACTGACATGTTCTTACTTTTAACTTTTGCTAGCATACTACTTTCTCACTGAGAAAACACCTTTTAGTTCCAAAAAGCAGGTAGTGTGTCCCTTTTACTTCTGTGTGTGTCTGTAGTATTACATATTACGGATCCTGAAGGTAAGTACCAGCCAGAAATTCTCTCTCATGCGTTATTAATTTTCTCGGTTAAATTTTCCTATCATATAAATTCGAGAATTATTACAATTCAAAAATTGGAATAGTTTTGTGCTTGCTTAGCTTTAGTTTTTTCCACTTATTTTTTTCCCTCCTGATAATATCATCATACCTTTGGTTTTCTTGAAAAATTTTGGCAGCTTTGTTCTTTTTTCAGCTTGCTGACGCTTCTTAACTTCAAATTTTGTGAATCCAGCAACAGAAGTTCTTGACTGTCCTTCAGTAATGTGTCCTCTGCAAAAAGAAGATGAAATATTTCTGCAGACTTCTATTACTGGTTAATGCACCATTGATAATTCAGGTAATTAGAAACTGCATCACAGGAAATAAATACATCATGAACAATGACACAAAGTGAAATGAAGTGAGAGTCACTATACCAAGTTAACTAGGTCCACTATAAATATTTACAGTCTTTGAGGAGGGGGGGGGAGGAAGGGGGGGATAACGTTATATTCTGAGAATTTTCTAAAATTTGGCTCACAGTCTCAATAAAAAAATTGGAAGCATGAGAAAGGAGCTATAATATATTATACAGTGTCAGCAGTTCTCTCTCTGACACACACACGCACACAGCAAGAAGGAGGGGTGGGAGAGGGAGAGGGAGGGGGGGAGAGGGAGGGGGGGAGAGGGGGAGAGAGAGAGAGAGAGAGAGAGAGAGAGAGAGAGAGAGAGAGAGAGAGAGAGCAGCAAGGAGCCATAATTTTGATGCATGTTTAATCCTCTTATCTAATATCAACTAAGATACTGAAACAAGCATTTTTTGTAATATGGGTCCATAGCTTCTATAATTTTTTTAAAAATTCTCATCTTGCTATCAGTCGTCAGTTTGTTTTATTTCACAACTGCAATTTTGGTATTATGCCAGTTTGAAATATCGCAAAACATAATAATTCACATAGCCATCCCCTCCCCCCCCCCCCCCCCCCCCCCCACACACACAAGCTGCATTATGACTGCTAGGTCTGCCATCTTATTACTTTATGCAGTCTGTAGTGCTCCAGATAGACAGCTAGCAAGCCATGGCCACCACCGCACAGCAGGGTAAAGATGCACAGTTGAGACGCAGGCACTGTTGCCCATGCAGGATCACGTGAAGGTGAAAAGAAAAATTACTTGAGTTTGGAAGCAGGATATTATAAATTTATGGTATATTTTAGGAAGAGAACAAAAAGAAAACAGGAAAGAGTGGACATCTCTGTCCCTTCATCAACAACACCTAAGGAGGGGGACTTTGTATTGAAATTAAAGCCCAGTATCCCCATGTGGTGCTACCCATGTTAGTATTATCTGCATGATCATCACTCTGTTGTTTGTTAGCACACTCATATACTAACAAAATTTTGACATAGAGGTTTACATTAAGGCAGAGATTACAATGTAATGTGTACCTTACTATGGTGCCGATAATTTACGTAAAACTAATGTACGAATCAAAACTGAAAATTTGTATATGATGAAAACAGATAGACATTTCCCTATCAGATTCAGAGAACACACAAACATAAGCAAGAACTGTAAATTTTCATTTAGTGCTCACCTACAAAACTACAATCATAATACTAGCCCAGCAACATTGAGAAATCTTTAAGGGTGCAAAGGGCGTTCAAAAAGTTTTGCACTGTCGTCTCTAATTTTTTTATTTTATGTAGGAGGAGAATGAAATTTTTTGTGAAGATACTTGGAACATTTAGCTATAAGTTGGTATATAAAAGTATTTTCTTTTATTTACAGGTGAGACATTATGGACTATGAAGTAAATGTTACGTTGTGACGATGGAGGGTATGGAGTTCTTCTTCAAGACTGGCAATGACTCTGCCACATCAATTCAAAGGAAGCTGCTCCGTGTTTAAGGGGAGGCACAGCGAAAAACAGCAGTATCCAGAGGTGGTTGCAGAGATTCAACCCTTTCACTACGGCGAACTTCTGTAGAAGTCGGGAGCGAACGTGCTGTTCAGACGGTGTATTGCTGCAGCAGTTGAGTATGGCCTGTGCCGCCCAGCCAGTGGACTGCTGTAGCAGTTCTGCCTCACGTCATATTTCTCCGCTTCACTACGCTCCACTTGTGTGGAAGTCTGACCCACGCACCATTATTCATACACCAACATTTTCTAAACTGCTACCTAGAGACCGATTTCAACATATCTTGCACTTTTTTACATTTCGCCAATAACGAACAGCCTCATGACAATGACTATTTGTACAAGCTATCAGAAACATGTGCGATTTGTATAAATATTTTCCCGAAGAAATATATAGTGTAAAGTCCAATAATTGTGATAACACTATGAATGTGAAAGCAGGACAGAGTAGTGCTGCAGGCAGTGTGAAAAATGCGCCATACAGAGGGCACGACCAGGCGGGACTGGCGCTCATCCACAGCGCACAATGCAACAATTACAGTGCTGACGTGAAAGGGTTAAAGAAGGTGATTTCTCTCTACTGGACAATTCACAATGCGGTAGACCACTGACTGCAGTGAGAGATGTGAATAAGGAGACCACTGATCAAATCATCCAAAACGACAGATGTGCGATGACACGACAGCTTGCTGAAATGACTCGATTGTCATTGGGTAGTGTGGTATCACAGGTACAGTCACTAGCGTACAGAAAAGTCTATACACGTTAGGTGCCTAGATTACTTTCAAGCGAAATGGAAATGATGAGGAACAATGGGTGCGAGAGTCTCATGAAGACCTTTACTGAAGAGTGAAAACAGTGTTTTGACGGTGTCATTATCCAGGATGAAACATAGTTGTTTTTCCCCTACCTAAAAGCAAAACCCGACCCATGGAGTGGCGTCATCCGGGTTCCCCTCGGAAGAAGAAACCAAGACTTTCAAGAACAGCAGGCCAAAAGGTGATAGCCTCCTCCTCCTTGGATAAGTGTGGTGTCATTTTCATTGACTTTTGGGATCCTGGCTCCACAATGAACTGGGACCGTTACTGTTTGTCATTGGACATGCTGCAATGTGCGATCAAGACTCACAGACCACAGCTTCAGGGTCGGCTCATCAGACTACACCATGATAATGCCAAACCTCATACAGCCCTTATGATGCAGGAGAAAATCAGGAAAATGGGTTGGAAAATTTTTCCTCATCCTCCCTACAGTCCGGACTTGGCTCTGTCTGATTTTTACCTCTTTGGTCGTCTGAAGGCCCACCTGTGCGGTAAAACATTTGACAGTGAGAAAGACCTTATTTCCTGTGTCAAACAATGGTGTAAAAGTCAATCTCCAGAATTTCACCAAAGTGCATTTACTTCATGGAAAGAACGTTGGACCAGGTGGGTCACAGCTGATGGGGTCACAGCTGATGGGGTCACAGCTGATGGAGGCTACACTGAGTAGGCTCTATGTATAGCTAAATGTTCCAAGTATGTTCACAAAAAAATTCATTTTCCTCCTGCAAAAAATAAAAAAATTAGAGACGACTGTGCAAAACGTCTTTAACGCCCTTTGCACTAGATAGGTTAGAGGAAGACAGATTAATGGACACTCTGGAAGAAACTGAAATTTGTAGCACCTTCAAGGGACAACCACAATACATAATCAAGTAACAGAACTAGAATTAAACATTTTTTGTCGAGTGTTTTAGACATTTACTCTATCGTATTCAAGTGCACACTTTTAGATGTGTCACCTGTCATGATATATATAATCCACTCAAGATTGCAGCACATGAAAGGGATTATTGACCAGTATCACTGATCAACTGTTCTTTGATGAGCATATTACATTATCATCTCTGTCTAACATAAACACGGCATAATGCCGAAATTGCAATCATAAAATAACAAACAACTAACAACTGAAAGCGAGAAGACATCATTTGAAAAAAATATTTTTAATTGAACAGTATACTTATTACCAGCATTCAAGCTCTTGAAAGGACGAGTATAGTGACATAAAGCTTGGTATGTTGGCACTCATGACTTTTCTCGAAAAATCCAACAAATCTGCTAAAACTGACAGGCAACTTGGAAGGAATATATTAATGCAGTGTAAACACTGTCAAGTGGGACTCTCTTGAGAGACTCCGTCATGCATGAAGCCTTGTGGTTGTTTACTTCTTTATTCAAAAGCTGTTCACTTAAACACGAGTATGTATGTACATTTGGAACAGCTTTCCTAACCCCCTTATGATCTGTTAGAAGTTAGCATGTAGTTCAATCTACAAATATCTTAGCTGACTCTACCTCTATGTCGCGTAAAGTGAGGGTCAAGAGGAAATATATTTTAGCTTATTAGTGCTGGCCTATTTTCTTTCTGCGTATAATGATGGAGCTTAGCATGAGAGACTCACTTGGCAGTATTTGGACTGCAACAGCTGATTCCAGCCACATTAGGCTAAGGTGCATTTATGGTGTCAGCAGGTGCTGTGTTGCAGGCTGATGTTGGCAGTTCATTGCTGTTTGTCATAGCCAAATGGGCAATGGTGTATGGTAGCCAATGAAAATCGCTGAATCTAAAGATTTCATTTGACAGCAGATACAAATTGATAACTTTTGTTCTTGAGAGTGCCAAATATTTTTCACTGATCTTGTTATTATGAATTTTAAAGTTGGTTACAGATTTTTGTATTTATTTGGTGAATGGAAAAATCAGTTATCTCAGGCACTGACAATTTGCTTGAGTGTTGGCGAAGACAAGAAATGAATACAAAAATAGGCAAATTAAATGACATAATTTCAGAGACTTTACTGGTCTCTTAGAGATATGATTTTGTGTTTACCAACTGAAACAGTGAGTGAAAATTTGTACCAAGACCAGGAAACTAACCCAGGTCTCCTGCTTACTAGACAGGTGCATTAGCCACTCAGCCACCTTGACACAGTGATTTACACAACTGCATGGATTACCCTGCCATGCCTCCCTCCTTGATCCAGATTCTCATTGCTACCCCAAACTACTTTAAATTCCCCCTTAGAGATGAACAGAAAGTAGACTAGGGCAGCAGTGAGAATTGAGATTCAGGAAGGAGCCATGCCAGGATAATCTGTGCCTTTTTGTGGTGCACTGTGCCAAGGGGGGCTTAGTGGCTAACACACCTGCCTAGTAAGCAGGACACACAGGCTCAATTCCCCACCTTGGTACAAATTTTCACTTGTACTTCAAACTACATACATAAAACAAAAATATGATCCAATAACAGACTGATGGGTAGTGTAGTCTGACACATGCATCAGTCATTGCAATTACCTACTTGTAAGTCTTACTTCCAGTTTCGCCAAAAACTGTGACAACATGATTAAATTGTAACCTAACAGAACAAAATACACAGTAATTTTATGTATGAACCATAGAAAATTATGAACATACATGCTCATTCCCTATCGACAAACAACTCCATTCATTGTACTCAGTTCCCAACATTCATCACATTAATCATTATCAGTATTGGCACGCAACATAACATCCACTGACACGGTAAGTGCAATTTCGCCCCCTTAGATTTCTGTTTCATCCCATTTCTTGTATACTTTTGTGTGAGTTTCACTTTCAACATTAACACGCATTATAACACTGTTCTCTTTTATACCAAAGCTTCTGAATCCCACTAAAAAAGTAGCATCACTTGCCTATTCATGAAATAAAGAATGTTACCTCTGAATAACAGTGGCTTTTACTGATGATGTAACGAAGATGGGGTTCACCAGCAATTAGACACATGAGCAGAGGTGATTGGCTTATCTGGTATGAAATATAATGTAAGGAAGACAGAGATCATAATTGGGACCTTGAAGAGGGAGACTATTCCAAGATTCGTGCTGGCAGAGGAACAGCAGAAAAGTTGACAGCTTAACAAATCTTGAAATTGTGATGGAAACAAAAGGGAGAAATGATGAAGTCAATGGGAGAGGGAAGCAAGCAGTAAAATTTCTGAGAATTGTCAGTATTTTGTTGTGGAACAGAGGCTCGCACAGAAGATCAAAGGAATAACACATCAAACCTACTATGTGCCTATCCTGACCTATGCTTCTAAAACGTGGCAATTTCAGAAAAAGAATTTAAGCAAAATGCAAGCATATGAAATGAAATATTGCAGAAGCAGAGTAGGAGTACCACGGATGTACAGGATGAGAAATGAAGAGGTCAGGGACA
Source organism: Schistocerca cancellata (assembly GCF_023864275.1). Classification (NCBI taxonomy): domain Eukaryota; kingdom Metazoa; phylum Arthropoda; class Insecta; order Orthoptera; family Acrididae; genus Schistocerca; species Schistocerca cancellata. Next base: position 243,613,620 of record NC_064626.1, on the reverse strand, counting down.
CACACACACACACACACAAAAGAAACACTTAACTTCCATTTTTCAGGCACTGTTTGCTATGGGGCTGACAGAAAATAAAAAAGGTTGATGTGTAACTGTACCATATTTCCAAAAGCATCTTAGCTGTGTTCTTTCTTCGCAATCCTTCTAAATAATACCCTCAACAATGTCTCTTCCTTCCACATGAATGCCACCAACTCTATCTTAGAAAGCACCAAAACTCATGTCATTCACAGTCAGCACAGCTAACATTTCTTGTAACATTTTGTCCTTGACTAAAATCAGTGTTTTGTTCAAAAGAAAGAAATAACATAGAATAAAAACTGTCAACTTTGACTAAAAACTGTCAACTTTGACCAATGACAACATCAACAAAGGATCTATTTCACCATTCACTGTGGCAACTATGACTTCACACAAACTACTAGGACATCCTTGGGAATATACGGGTTTGGAGCAGGTATATTCTTGACATTAAAGGTTTCAGATATAGTAAAATTTTGCAGATACTAAACAACAGTGGGAAAATGGATTGTCATGGCAAATTTGTTGGCTTCACCAACCCACAACGCAGTTATCACCTTCCAAAATCATCTACAGCTTGAGTTATGCAAGAGATTGGTACATCACAACAACTTTCATTTTTAAGCAGTGGTGATAGTGATGTCATTGTTCTAATCAGAACAACAACAACACCAGTACCACAACCTTCACTGCACTTGTTCAAGATTTACTTCACACCGATTTCTTTTACTCAATCAGATTTTCCATTAAGAAACTTCAATGATTAAAAATGTGAGAGACATTGGGACTCCAACCAAGACCTCCGTTTTACTGAAAATAAGAGAGGGGTACTGCCAAAATTCAAGATGCAGATGTAATTCATGAGTTGTGTCTGGACAGAGTAGTAACAATATTGCAAAGCACAGTGCTGTGTTGCCTTCAATAAGTCTACTGTGATTTGGTTATTTTTTCGAAATAATTATTCAAAGACATTGCAATTTTGTATTGATGGTTTCAGTTATCACAGAAATCACTTTCAGATCTTGCGGAACTTCAGCTTTGACATCTCATGCATTTGGACACACACAATTTGTTACTATACTGCCAGGAAATTAATATAGTATGCCCATTTCAAGTTCAAAGACTGAAATATATTCGTGCTGTCCTGCCGATTTGGAATTATGGAAAAGATTTTGACTTTGGCATGTAATTAGTAAGACATAATCAATGCTCTTATGACACTTACCAACGTCAAAAACACTTCCAATACACCGTCAATACACAAAGTGCTGTCCCCCATAACAGGCAGAATACTTTTCAACAAATTCACTCAGGCATTTACAATAAGCGAAAAATATATTTACCTTTCAACTGAAGATAAACTGCTGTGGCCAGTCTTCCTCCGTTGTTCTCTGTTGCACTGAGAACAATAACCCCCCCATTCTGGCGTACCATAAAATCCGCAACCATTTTTACACTTAAGGTCGTCTTCTCCAATTCTCAAACTGGGACCTTTCGTTGCGTACATAATCTACGGAAAGATTCACAATAGAAAACATAGTGACATATTCTGTAAGCAGTTAATCAACAAAATGTAAACCAAGTTCAACATCAATATGTGGCAAAAATTTAAAATCATATTATCTGAAAGTCCAGTAAAAAAGCTTTGTAGCTGTAGCAGCTGACTAACGTTGCGCACAAAAGTGTCAATTCCATTAAAATCAAGGTGTTTTGTACACGAATGTATTACCCTACGGACGAGGGTAGCAAATGCAAGCTTATATGCTCATGCTCACCTAGCACTTTAGGAATCAATTTTTCACAATTGTTAATCATTCAGAAGCATTTACTGCGTGTTATGAAACCTGCGAAATTTTTTGTCGGTAAATAACGACTGAAAATTTTGTTTGTCCTTTAAAAAAAATGTATTTACGCGATACTTCAAGCTAATCAGGATCACTACATTCCTTTCTGTCGTAAACAAACATTCTGCAGCACACTTCATCAACAGGCATATTTACACGTGAATGTCAATTTGCCACTTCCTAATACATTTTACTTACGTCAGTGTGTTTACAATCGTCTTCTCGCCATTCTTCAGCCGTCAAACTGCTGTTAGTACCTTGCCAAAGATGTTGATTTACTTGCAAAAAGATTGACGGATTGTGTCTAGCGTCTGACCTTTTTTTCTTTTTTTTTTTTTTTTTTAAAGGGTGAGCACTTCCACGCCCACACTGACGTGGTGAACATCACAATAGTTCAACTGTCTCTTTTGTGTTGTTAGTTTAAATCGAGAAAATCACGAGATGTGCGGCAATTATGTTGTCCGTGCATCTGGAACCACTAACATGGACCATAAAAGTGGTCGAAAAACGAACGATCAGTGGCGGATTTAAAAATTTTGCGTCCCGAGGCACACCATACTACATGACCCACTCCCAAAAAAAAACATGTTTCAAATAATAACTAGTACCCGATCACAATTGCCATTTCGGGCGGGAGCACTGTGAGCTGTTTCCATACTCCGTTTTTCATTGTTCTGAAGGACGCGTCAGCGGTCTAGTCGCGCTCAATCAAAATGTTTGGTGTAGTATGGTTCCTGAACTGTACTTGGAGTACGGCAGCGGATAGAACAAACTTAAAACTGCATTGTGTTAACACATTCTTCTGTCGTAAGACAACAGAAACGAACACAAGCAAATAGCTTTGCTTTTATGGCCTAAAAATTTAGCAGAGGGTGTAGGAGACAAAGGATTTGTGTTATACATTCACATTTTACATGTTCTTTTACACGAAAATGAAAATAAAAAAGTTGTGTTACGATGTAAAAATTGAAGCGAACGTGTCATACATAAGAAATTAATACGTACTTTTACAGACAAGCGTTCAAAATTAAAATTAAACTGTCGTTTTACGATCTAATAACTTGAATGTGTAGCACATAAATAAACGTGTTCGGTATTAATACGTGAATCTATAGGAAACCGTAAGATATGAAAATGAAATAGAGATTTCGGTGCACGAGCTAATAACTAAGTACAGACAAACAAACACAGAACGGAATTTGCTATTACATAATTTTACAGGCTAGTGTGGAAAAACTAAACTTGTTTTATAATCTAATAGTTAACGTGTAAAGCATTAGGGTCTGTGTAGCTAGATGCTGCATAATAAGTGTACACAACAAATTTAATTCATGTAAGGGCTGAACAGTTTTGAACTGCAGCTACTGCTCTAACCATAGCTCTCTCGAACGGTACAAGCAAAGCTTTTACGTATTTATTGACAGAACTGAACTACGTTATTTATTAACACTTTTTCATCTGAGCGTACTCTCCAATAACGTATATTCCCGGATAACTATACATTTCAGCAGACGCCAAGAATACGCGTCAGTTTTAATATAGCACAGTATCAGTATGACTTGACTGTACAGCGCCGAGCGACCTGGGTCATTCGTGTATTGTTTAGTATTGTCGGGCGCCTTCGGTCACGTCCGCGCGTAAACGAGTTTTAGTTCAGCGGTCTGCAATCGGCAATTGTAAAATTTTTTAAACTATTATGAATAAATAAACAAACTCACCAGTCAGCAATATTTGCGTCTGGCTTTGACGACAGAAAACTCGTTGGTCATATCTTCATATTTCAGCCGGTTATCAGTTAGGAGGTCGGCTTCAATGTGAGGAATGGACAAGGCGTTCAGTTTCTCCTCAGATAACGTAGAACGTAGCTACGATTTCAGTCTTTTAAGAGCCGAAAACGAGCGTTCTGCTGAACAATTTGTAAGTGCCATGCATAAAAATATTCTAAGACCAATGTCAACATTCGGAAACAAGGACTGTAATCTTTCAAAGAATGGCTCTGAGCACTATGCGACTCAACTTCTGAGGTCATCAGTCGCCTAGAACTTAGAACTAATTAAACCTAACTAACCTAAGGACATCACACACATCCATGCCCGAGGCAGGATTCGAACCTGCGACCGTAGCGGTCACGCGGTTCCAGACTGAAGCGCCTTTAACCGCACGGCTACACCGGCCGGCAACTGTAATCTTTATTTTCGTAAAAATTTACTCATTTCGACTGGTACATCACTAATCTCAGAAGATTTCAAAAGTTCCACGAAATTCACTAGGTAAGAAAGGCTCTAAATCCGTATCATATGATGCTTGGCATTTTATTGCACGTTCAGCAATATCGTCAAGCGAACTGTTCTTAAGGTTACTGAAACTGTGAAGGAGTCCAACAGTGTTCTATAGTTTTTCTTCCTCCTCACTAATTCGGCGTGTAAGTTGTCGAGTACTGGGAGAAATGTTTCAACTCTAAACTTTTCCCTTCCAGTCAGAAAAACTTCTGCAGAGTCTGCTCCTTCGTCATCATGAAGTTTGCGTTTTCGTGATCTTTTATAGGTGTATTCATAGTCTATATCAGTCACAATCTCCATGGATTTATTTTCATAATAGTCGAACATGTCACGAATAGAAGCAATAAATCCTACAAGTGATTCATATAATTCATGCACTATTTTAGTATCAATATTTACCCTTTGCAGTTTCAGATTTACACTATTAAACTTCTGGTGTACGTAATTCCAAACTGTCATCACGAATACGGTTTCTAACCTGCTGACTTGATTCAATAAAGCTGAAGCCTCATTTCGCACAAGTGGTTTTTCGAACGGATTATTGGCAATATGTGTGAGGGCATTGATAATGCCCTCTTAGTTTTCATATAGACTTACACACACTTCCTCTTTTGCTGACCAATATGTTTTTGATCAACTTTTTACCGTTTTGCTTCCTGGTTTCATGAAAGAAAGGGGTTTATCCCAGTGCTGCGTAGAAGCATAGAAAAAATTGTAACGGTACATACTTGCAGCACTAGTGCCAACTAAATTCAAAGAATATGCTGCACAAGGCACATAATGCACTTTCGGTGTGCCTGCAAACCAGTGTAGGTTCCCGACATATTGCTTGCATTGTCATATGACTGGCTTCTACAGTCAGTAATATCAACGGAATTTGTAGACAGGGCTTTTAGTACGGCCTCAGCTACGTTTTCGGACTTTTGTCCCGGGTTTGGTAAAAACAGGAAGAAAGGTTAAACAGGTTCACCATTCTCGTTCACATATATTAATATGAAAGATAATAGATCAGTATGTGAAATGTCTGCAGTAGAATATACTGTTATAGAGATATATTTGGCCTTATTTATTTCACTTATGATAATTCTTTATTTTCGTTCAGAAAGAAGCTCTATTATTTCATCACAGATTATTGAAGAAAGATAACTAGTATTTCCCTGCCCTGGATTTCCATATCGTTCATCGTGCTCTGGGAGAAAAGGATCAAACTCGGCTATAAGTGCAAGAGACATCATAAATTCATCATTATGTAATAAATGGAATCTTTCAACGTGTCCGCATAGGGGAAGCCCACGACTTGTTAGCTTCATCACTACTGCAAACACCCTTTTCAGCACAATGCACCAGTACATTTTTTCTGTCTCAACATATGACTCAAAATGGTTATCTATTGTTCCAAGTCACTTTTTTTCTTGTTAAGACTGATAACACAGGATTTTTGTGTTCAAGTGAATTCTCATGATGAGGTAAACTATTAGAAATATTTTTCCAATTTGCAATACCATTAGTAGCAGTTGCGGCCTTACTTCCAAACAATTTACATGGTGTACAAAAACTAGCACCGGTGCTGCAGGAATATACTAGGAAATCGCGCAGATCTGATTCACCATTTAAAAGTTTACAGTAAAATACATTTTGGTCAAATATCTGGTTTTATCGATCGTCTTGAATTAGAAAAATCGAAGTTATAATTTTGATTGATGCCACATTGTAAGAGAATGTCGATTGTTGATTGACACACCATTCTGCAGGACCATCATCGCTAACGAGATTATTTCTCGTCGTGAAACTCGAAATCAGGAACAATTTGCTTTTCTTCATTTTTGACTTTTGATTTGTCTGTCTGTACTTCTTTTACAACAGCTGCAGTGCCAGAAATATCATCCATACTACTTGAACTCTTACGTCGAACCAGCAACATTTTTTGCAAAAACTTTATCTACTCTGCCAAACGTTTTTAAAACATTGGCTTCTCGTTCTCAACTTTCTTCGATAATTTCCGAAGTGCCGCCCCACTTAATTTTGCACATTTGCTTTTTTCACTGTTATTCATGTTAAGGCACTTACAGAATTGTCAACCAAAATTTGTAAAGGAAAGAAAGAAAGAAAGACTGTAACCAGATCCAATCGTACTACCCCACACACGAGCACAAAGCTTTTTACGTTAAACATTGCACACGAGCACAAAGATTTTTCCTTTTAACGCAGGGTAATGAATTGTCCAACTCGGATTAGGAGATGTAGCTGTGCTATGAAAGAACGAAAATGCAGAATAATTTAATTTCATTGTCGCCTGTTTCTCTGTTGTCAGCGAACAGTAGAAGCACACCTGCCGGTTGGAATCGTCTCGTAAAGAAAATGGGACAGTCCCTTTTTCGGCTTCTATTTCCCGCGTCGCTGGAATTTTAGCTGGGACGCATATATGAATATTCTTGACACCGTATTTCTAATTTAAAAAGCAAATAATTTTTGCAATATCGTGCAGTGAGACATACTGGATCGACTCTTATTCCACTTATTCGTATAACATTTGAAACGTCCCCTTAGAACTATTTATACAAGACTGTGCTGATAAACCTCTTACACTATTTGCTTTTCAAACAGCTGAGCAAAACTGAACGTACTCAAACATTCACTAAAGTGACACACAATATTTTTAGCGCAACGCAATCTGACTTTCAATAATCCCTACAAAACAATGGCCCTGACTAACTTTAACCTATACCTTTCACAAATCAATTACCTCACAAAAATCTTCGTTACTCGAACTACTGCAATACAGCGAGCGCCACTACTGCCAGCTAAATAAAAGATTCAAACTACGGAAGTCACTAACTACTGATAGGGATAGTTAGCAAATGAAAGATTTTAATAGAGAACAAACACTGTATTTACCTTAATAATCATAATATATATAGCAGTTCAATTTCAAAACTTCCGCCATCTCTCTCCCCACATCCACCACTGCTGGTGGCTCACCTCCAACTGTGCAACGCTACGCGCTGTTCACATCCAGCTGCCGCTGCCCAACACTACAATGGCAGACAACAATGCAAACTAGCCACATACTGCACACAGCACAGCAAGTGATTTTCATACAGAGCGCTACGTGGCATTACCAACATAAAAATCTAAACAGCCTACTTACATAGCCCCCATGCTCCCCACAAAAAATTTTACAAATTTTTTTGGCCAGTGGCCAATAATGATTTGAAAAAATTTTTCATAATTACAATAACAAAGATATCAAATGCACACACTTATTTATACAATGTTGGTCAAAAGCTAAAATCTTCTCACAGTCCATAAAGACAGTCCTGATCATTCATCACAGTAAAACTGCCGTTTCTTTTATCAAAGTCTGAGCAGTAAAAGACAATGCACACGGAAGTAGTGGATGTCCATGCAGTCTTGAAGAAGTAGTGTTGTCCTTCCAACAGAAAGACAGTGCTGACTCTTGACATGCAGACAGGTAATGGGCCACAATGGAGCAAACCCACAGCAGAGTCATTCGACTTTTGAAGAAGATTGGTAGGTAGGTCATCACAGAGTAGACCCACTGTAGTCCTGGTAGAGATTACGGTATTGGTGGGCCACCAGAGGTGCAGACCCACTGCTGTCCTTGTAGAAATAATGGTATTGGTGGGTCATCAAAGATGCAGACCCACTGTAGTCCATGTAGAGATGGCCAGCAGCCATCTGTTGCGAATGTGCGGGTGCACAATCACCAGTGAAGAGTCTTGCAGTTAATATAGCAAGTCCATAACCACCACTTGTGCACTCACAAAGTTTTTTGGAATTGTCCTTAGAACCAGCAATGCTGTTATCCAGTCCCTATACATTTCATTCCATTGCTGTAATCTGTAACACCTGAGGGTATAATTACAATAATCCTCAGGGGGGTACACGCCTATTTTGTGTACCATGTGTTTGGCAAGCACAAGGAGCCCTAGCTAATATGGTATTTGCTTATACAACTTTACACATCGGTACCATATTTCTCTAACACAAATTACACAGCTATCTGATCATTTAACTGAGAGATAAACATGTTTTTTACTACGTCAGTGACAGATGTTTACGTGATTACACCGTTGGATAACTTCACATTTACGAAATTGTATTTTGTCTGTACTTTGTGAACTGTTCATATTTCTTTGGACCCATTGTGATACTGGATCGACTCTTATTCCACTTATTCGTATAACATTTTAGCGGTTTCTGTGGGCAGAGATCGAGGGAGGTGGCGCAGTGGTTAGCACACTGGACTCGCATTCGGGAGGACGACGGTTCAAGCCCGCGTCCGGCCATCCTGATTTAGGTTTCCCGTGATTTCCCTAAATCGCTCCAGGCAAATGCCGGGATGGTTCCTTTGAAAGGGCATGGTTGACTTCCTTTTCTGTCATTCCCTAATCCAATGAGACCGATGACCTCGCTGTTTGGTCTCTTCCCCCAAACAGTCCAATCCAATCTGTGGGCAGAGAAGACAGACTACACATGTTTAAGTAGTCTTGTTGGCAGTTGATATGGGGTATTGTCATTTGTGTGAACACTGCTCTTATGTCTACATGCAAATGCACTTTTTGTTCCAACATATAATAAAAATAACGTTTCCTCAAAGAAAAAAAGCTGAGTTAAGAAGTTTAACATAAAATTTGCAATGCCACGTACTATTCAATTGCACAGAGTGGGAACTTTGATATCGTGCAGGCTGCAGCACAATAAAAGAGGAAAATGGTAGTTTGTTTTTCTCATTTTTTCGCCAAAAAAGGAACTAAATAAATAAATATAATTTTGAAACTGTTGTGAAGTGTGTTTCACACATTATTAAGTATTCTTCTTGTGTTATTTCGTATAAACATGTGATTAAAAATGTAAAACATTCCGAGTACCAATTGGTTTTGTTAAATGGGTGTCATTAAATCAAAGCTCAGATACTGAAGACTGAGAGCGTTTACGTTAATTACAGTAATGGAGGGCTGACTTGAGATGTCCCTGCAATTTCTACAAGAAATTTAAGTAAAGTGAGGTTTACATATTGAGGTCCAGACATGTTACAATATTTAAGAAACTGCTGATTAGTTTATCACAGCTGTTCAAAGGTCCCAGTATTTTCATGAGGAAAATATGGTAGGGTTTTCTCGGAATAAAAATGTTTCAAACATTGTATTGTAGATTGCCATCCTAACTGCTTACTTCAAAATATTTTGAACAGTCATGAACATGATACCAGATAGAAACCCAATGTTAAATTTTCATACAGTCACCAAGTAAACTATGCATATTTCCAAATTTGTATTGTCGAATTTCGTTCTTATGGCTTATTTAAACTAGAAAGTTGTTTAACAATACCAAATTTTTTTGTTTCTTTGTAGGTGCAGTTATTTTAAAACGTAAAAGGTTAAAATGAGTACAGAGCAAAAAATGACTCCGCCATTAAGGTGCCGCCCCTAGGCTCGTGCTAATGGGCCAGTATGTAAATCCGCCACTGCAAACGAATGGAATCAGCTTTAAGAGCAGAGCAGAGAAGTGCCAAGGAAAAAAAGCTCTGCGATATGCAGGACAGCAAATAAGAGCAATAGCAGCCTTCTTGCTACCTGTGACATATCATGGAAGAGTAGAGTTGTGTTTAGTTTTTGGGAATTGTGCAAGTGCTCGATACCATTGTCATATACATGTTTATTATAAAGATTATCAGTCAAAATCGAGGAGAGGTACTGCTGAGGCTGGGTACCTTTTGATGTCTTCTGTGCCAGGTGTAGCATCTGTGTATCTGTAACATACACAGGCGTAGATACATACGGTGGGACAAAGACGAAGGGTGACCATGACGAGGTGGTCCAAACCCCCTACCCCTACTCCGCAGAGTCATGAATGTTTTATTGAGAAAAAAAATATCGCTAACTTCGAAATATGGCATTTATTACTTGTAATAAGTATTAGATTAAATTTTTCCATTGAACGCTTATAGCGCCTGTTAAGTAATCAATCCACTAAGTTGAGGTTTGGCTCCATGTACACATGATGCCTTTTTTGTGTTCAACTTTGCACACATGCATAAATTTTCAAAATTGCAACTATGCACGCCCTTTTCTGCAAGAGTAGTATCCTTGAAAAGAAAGCCTGGCGTTAAGCACATTGTTTACGTTTTAAAGGGGAATGTAATGGAAAATGCAAAAATTTATTTACAAAAATCATTACACCCATATTTATTAATGTACAAATCTAAAATTTTGCATGTGTAAAGAAGAAGAGCTGCGTTTTAGCAGAAAAATAAAATATTCAGGATTAATATTTTGCTAGAAATTTTAATTTTTAATTTTTTATTGCCTTTTTTATAAAAAGCCATAACTAAAATTCTAATCATGCAATAAATCTGAAAATTTTATTGTAGTGTCCTTAGAAAGTTTTAAGACCACTGAACTACAGTTATTAATTTATGGTACAAATCGTATTTAACAGAGATTTTAATTTTGAACATGCAAAATTAACTTTTTTTCTACAGACAATCATCTAAAAATCAGAATGTAATTGCAGCATCTCGTATTTTTTAGTTCCAGGGAGATAGCAACACATTGCGAACAGTTCCTGAAAATTTCATAGCATTAGCACATATACTTTTTGAGTAAACACTTCTAATAATGTAAAAAATGGAAAACAGAGAAAAAGAGGTTCAAATATTTTCTTCTCACACTTCTACATGTAATAAGCTTATCTCAGTTTTAAAATCCTCCATACTGATACTCCTCATCCTCTAGGAGTCTCTTCTCTCCTCTTCGAATCTTCCTGGCCTTTATTTGCAGGTAAGACACTGATCTGTTAGCTTTCTTGATCCTGCTCTCATCGATGGTGTAAAATGCTTTTGTTGAAAACACACCAGGATTTATACCAACTCTCTTCAGCACTTCAATTCTGCCATTTTTTCGTTATTGTAACATGAAACTGCATCATAGACATCTATTTTGATTATTTCACGTCCACAGGATGTCCTTTTTGAGCATCTAATTCAAAATAAATTAATGAGGCTTTCTTTTGTATTTGTGTTTTTCTGTGAAGACACTTCCTCAATAAATCAGGGTTTGCGAGAAACCTGAATGTGGGCTCATACAAGGTTCTGGTAATGAAAGTTTATGTGAATATGTTTCATTTATGTTGTTGAACTTACACCAATGGTCGTTTGGACACAGATTGTACATTGGTGTTTGGTCAGCGGATAGTTCATTGAAGAAAATCGCACACACAGCATGCCTTATTGCCTGTAAATTATGTGTGTTCTTCTTTCAGAGCAAGCCTGCTTTTTCCTCCTAGCTGTTTTCCATCCTCAAGTACTTCACCTTTCTTCTCTTTCAGCAAGATAAATCCTACCACCAAGCCACTTTTTGGATGTGGCCAACACATTCCAACTTTTCTATTGTTGTATTGTATGGATTTTTATCTGTTACAGTGTGAATGAAGAGGAGTCACCATCACCAAGGTATTGAGTATATCTAACATCATAATGGTCCTCAGATCTGGAGAACATCCTCAATACTGCAGCAGCCTCCATGCCCCCACTTGAGCCACTATAATTCTTACAGCATGCTACTGCATGCTTTTATTGCCACAGTTTCTCACTGTCTTTGTTGTTGTACATTTTCCTTATTGCACAGTAGTGATAGTTTATAGACATAATTTCTACATCTAAAACTTTCCCTGAGTTAATACGAATAACAGATGCAACTTCATACAGAGCTGTGACCCCTTTTCATCCAGGTCCCACCTACAGACACACACATTTGTAGGAGATTCACTATCATGAATATCTATCCCAGAATCTATTTCTTTTTGGTTTATTTCCACTAATTCCTCCACTGCTTTTTTCATAGAAACTTTGGCAGTATCACATAAGCATCAGACATTTCCTTATTTATTTTTTCAAACCTTGCACAAGGTGGAGGAAGGTTCAGAAAACCACACAATAAATTACCTCCTTCCCTACTCTGTCCAAGTCATCTCAGATTACACACTAACCTAAAATTGCTTTCATAGGTACCAGTGTTAGCTTTTTTTGAAGGAGGAAAATGAAAATTCATCGCCACACGAATTACAAATTAATTTAAAATCACAAGCTATTCCCACTCTTCTTTCTTCAACAACAATCATGCATTCCATACTTTTACAGCTAACACATGAACATGAAAGTTTTATACCCTGGCAGAGAAATTCTAAATCAATAAGTCTGAAACCAGTGGAATCTATATCAACATCATTCACACACCTGTACAATTCCCCTGTTCCAAGTTTCGATAATGAAGCTGAGAGCTTATGTTCTTCATTTCAACCTGCTTCCTCTTTTTTGTTGGTAAACTGATTTCCACGAAGCCTCCATTTCCTGAACATAGTTTAACCACCCATTATGCATAAATCTTGACTTCCAAGTAAATGTTTGCGAATTCAATCTTCATCTACTAATATGTGTTAGTTTTGTCAAAACTTAAATAAACCACTTGCAAGATAAGAGACAGGTACCTTAGTGTCCAGTAATGACTGGTGTGTAGAATGATTGAATTTCGAACTTAAAAAGAAAAATATGAGGCATTGTTGAAGAAAAATCGTCGATCGGAGATGAAATACGAGGGGAAGTGGATTTCTCAATGTAATCTTAACGAAAGGTTAGTGTCTTGACGCATCTAAAGATTTTGGCTGCTGAGTGCTTCTTCTCACCGAGTACGAATAACCGATGCACTTCAGCTGGGTCAGAAGTACATCAATTTCTGCTTGAGATTCACAATAACCACGCAATTGCCCGTCGTCATCGATGCTGAACTCTTTTCAGATTTTCTCTCATTAGTCTCTCGAATGCTGAACACATAATTAGAGACGAGCAACGAAAAACAACGCACAGGACACACACACAGTACAATACACGATTTAAACGCAAGGAACGCAAAACACATCTAAACGAATGGCGCAGAGCACAGCGCTACCCTGTCACAACCTCTCGAAAGTTCACAAAAGTCGAATAGTCGATATACGGTTTCTATAGTTTTCGATGTAGCGTGTATACGTCATCATGACGTCACATCGTATCCAAGTCCGGTGAACTTAGCATCCTCCATAGAAGAAGCGTCTCGCGGGCACCGAGGAATCATGATGTCACATCATGACATGACCATGGAGGTAAATCCATGGACATGACGTTGTCTCTTACGCTAGCCAATATCGCTGGTAGTTTTCGAAACGCGGATATTCTTTGAACATGATATGCTAATGCCTTGTGGGTGTGACTGTGTGTGTATAATGGCGGGTTTTGGGATTTGTGTGCGTTAACGCTTTTCAGTCACGGAAAAAAAATTGATAATACGCGCTGCAAAAGCAGATGTTTGCAGAGGAGAAAGGATAGTTTATGTTCCAGGTAATTTACGGTAAGTAACTTCCGTTAGTAATCTTATAATGGTCAAGAAAAGTAAAGTGTATAGTAAATCTACAGAAATTTCATTGTTTGTGCCTATAGTATTCTGATGCATTACTTTACCCAGTAAAGTTTCTTTCAGTGCATCTATGTGGATTATTTATAGTAATGGAGTATTCTCATAACAAATGGCTTCGGTATTTAAGTTGCAATCGTCGTAACTTTTTCCTGATCAAAAATTGGGGACTAGTGCAGCAGGGGATACAACTCGTCGGCTTTGAACAATGACGTCACAAGTCGCCAGAGAGCATGTATTACAGAGATGAAAGAGCTGAGGAGAATGTTGAGAAACAAAGGAATGCGAGAGAGATAAACATTGATCTTGTCAACAGCATAAGTGTTTTTTGACTTTAAAAAAATCTCACGAGATAGAATAAACTGATCCTACTTTATTAAGCGATACCTTGTCAAAAGCCGAGAAGCGATTCTTCTTAATGTTCTAGCTCCCTTCAGTACGTTTTAGATTAGATTAGATTAGATTTACTTTCATTCCAATTGATCCGTAGTGAGGAGGTCCTCCTGGATGTGGAACATGTCAGAAAAACAACAATACATGACAAATATTTACAACTAAAACAAATAAGCTAATGTACCATTCCACAGGTCCCAAGTGGAATGATCGTCATTTTTTATGAACACTAAGAGTCATTTTACAAATACTAATGCACTGAATTTAAAATAAAAAAGTTTTTTATTTATTTATAAGGTAATAAACCTGTAATACTACTACTGTAATACTTATTTACAATGAACACATTACTGCACTGAAATGGTGCAGAAGTTAGATTATACTTACACACACACACACACAGTGAAACACGTATGTAACATAGCAGCGATGGCGAGGCATTGTAGCATCTGTGACCAGAGAGTATGCGCTTGACCGCGCGAGTGTTGCGAGCGGTTCTCAGTCTGTCAGTAAGTCGTTGCGAGTCTGTAGCTCTGTCTAGTTGAGGGCAGTACTCAGTCAGTAGTCGTTGAGAGCAGTTCAGTGGTAGTCGTCGTGGAGTACGCTAGTAGTCGTCATGCAGAGCAGTCTGTGGGCAACACTGGTCAAGATGCTGAATGAGGTATATTGTTAATTAAGGTAATCATCAGATAATGTAAAGTTTATTTATTGTAATTAATTTCCAACAAGTGCCCCAATAATAATTTTGATTTCAAAAGCAATTTTACAAAGAAAAATTTATTTAATTGAAGTTCCACTTCCCTTAAACTAAAGTCTCAGTTAAATTAAAAAAAAAAAAAAAGGAATATTATTATTTGCAATGCAGTTCCTCCAAGCTGTGCGCAAGAATAAGAGCAGAAATGTGACTAGCAGTTACAATGAGGTAAGAATTTAATTCTGATTTTTGTACAGGGCCAAAGACCGATATTTCGGTTTAATTGAAATTTCATTATCACTGAATTGACTTTCATTTTGTTTTGTGAGGAATTTATACTTGAGTCAGATTGCTAATTTTTGTCTAATGGTCATTGTCATTGAATTGATTTGCTAGGAGGTTACGTTAGGTCGTATTCTTGCTAACATTCAAATTATTGTCTTTCAACATTTTGTGGGAAAGTTTTACTTGGCTCCATTTTTTATTAAATATTGTCTTTTCTTTTTTTGTGGGGAGGTTACACTTGGCGACACCCAGTCCAGGATCGTATTTCGTTGAGAGTCTTTTGAACAACAGTCAGATATCTGCTCTTATTTGCTTAGATATAATTAGGATTTGGCGCTACGCTTTTATTAACTTGTGACTTTCTTTCTACAGGTCAACGGCAATTTGTTGCTCTGTTGTATTTGTGTGTTGTTTTTGCATTTGTGTTTATTGTTTTGTGAATATTTGTGACTATTGTAAAAATGCCGCGAAAGACTGTGAATAGTGTATCGCGAGGTATTATGAACGAAATTACCGACTTAAACAACGTGATCGATAGGACATGTGACACGCAGTGTAGTGATGACAATCCTGCGTTCACTAACAATCAGTGCATTACAACCACTAATGGTGACTTTTATCTTAATGAGGAACAAACGAACTCAATTGTCTCGTCTGTTAAATTGACGACAATTGATGACGCGGAGCGGTCTATTGTAATGAGCGCTGCCCAGCTTAACGCACCCGGTTTGGAGAATTCAAGTAATGTACAGACGAATTTTTCTAATGAAAATGAACAGGATACACAAAGTACGACGGATTTATTTCATTCCGAAATAGTGAGTGACAGTGTAGGTCCGAATGACAATCCTTTTTGTAAATTACAGAATGACCAAATGGTCACACAAAGCGCGACAATTCCAGGTACACAATCAAACAGTACAGATAAAGGAGTAGGTAATGTTACTTTGGAACAATTTATGGCAATAATGCTACAGTTTAAGAACGAACTTAGTGAACAGTTCAAACAACAGCACGAAATTTTCGACAACCATTTCAAACAACTTAATGAAAGTTTCAAACAGACGAATGAAACATACGACAAACTTAATGAAAGTTTCGACAACCATTTCAAACAACTTAGCGAAACGATTGATGAAAGTTTCAAACTGACGAACGAAAAACAAGAGAACCTTAACGAACAGAACAAACAAGTTAGTGAACAGATTACAGCTGTTATCGTGCAACGTCACGACACGGAAGAACAATCATGTGAGAAGTCTAAGGCTTGTGCTAATAACAGTAATGAAGAAGTTGGAACTGTTGCACAAGAATTAAGTAGTACACGTGTAGGCACAACAGAATCATATAAAGACAAGATTAATGCAGTCACTGAACAATGTTCAGCGAACGAAACACAGATACACGAAATTAATGCAGTCACTGAACAATGCCGTAAAAACACAGTACAGATACGCGACGAGTTTAATTTAGAGTCAGTGGAAGTTTCACACACTCCGAATACGGAAGTTAACGAGAAATTTGCACGACACAATAACCAAATTGACGAAAGTATTACAGTAACAGAATTAACAATTATTTCAGTCACCAATACGTCACAGAACCCGCCACGTTGCGAGCATTTGTCAGACTCGCGCAACGCGTATAATGTGAACAATTTACAGAGACTACGCGAATTAAAATCCGAAAAGCCACGCGACTTAAAATCTGAAAGGCTACGAAACTTGAAATCCGAAATGACACAGACGAACAAATTCTCATACAAACCCGAACGTGTTTACAAATTCAATGACGAGAACGTAGATTACGAGCAATTTTTATCCGCCAGAAAATGTAAAGAATTTAATAATGACAGCGTACAGGTACACGCTTTGAACTGTATGCGACAATCTATTTTTGTACTTTCACCGCTATTGCCTGTAATGCGGAAACGAGTTTTGAACCTGATGCGACAATTTGCTATTGCATTTTTATCAGCATTGGCTGTAATGAGGAAACTTGAATTAGCAAGAATACAGCAATTTGATTTTGGAATTTTACCGCCATTGCGTGTAACGCAAAAGCTAAAATTTATTTGTAGCGCATAATTGACCTCAGGGGATTCATTATGCTTTAATGAATATGTGCCGTAGCGAGCATAGGGCCCCGAGCTGTAGTAGTGCTGTTTCATCTTTAGTTTTCTGCACTGCTGCCTTCTCTTCTACTATCCTTTATATCTGTCAAAACCGCTCTTTAACTATTGCTCTACCTAGAATTAAGAAGAATGAATAATGAAAACCGGATTTGACAAGTTATACCGAAAGTGACAATTTTCATTAGGCACTCCAGAACTACCAGCGTAATTTTAATAACTGACAAAATTTTAATCATCAGTATGTATAAAATTATCAGTAACAGTAAACGCATTTTTGTAACAATAGACATTTTTCTCCACAACAGCATGAAAGTCAGCCGCTTAGCATATGTAACCAACAATGTAATGCACAAGGTCAACCAGGCTTTAATGTTCCGCCGCGAGCACGTATAGTCCCAGCTACAACAAATAGTAACGCACGGCAGCAATGAAATAACTACGTACAGAAAACACAGTATTTTAATTCCTATAGCAATGTGCCGTATAGAAGTGACTATCACGACATACGTAAAATTAATTAGCACAATTTTCAGCATACATTCAATAACACGTCAGATAGAATTTAACCAGATACAGCACAGATTGCATATTCCAGTAACGTAAGCAATACTTTTCACGCAGAATTTTGTTCATGAGAATGTTATTTGAAATACGCTTTGTTAAATGCTCCACTTTTATCGCACCCAGATCTTACCAATAATTTTTCCATTGCCACCGACAGTTCCAACACAGCTTTAGGCGTACATATTTTTCAGGAAATTGAAGAAGATGGTTCTACAGTAATTAAAAACATCGCATTTGCAAGCCGCATTCTATCACCTGCTGAACGAAATTATTCCGTCACAGAACTGGAAACATTATGTGTTGTTTGGGCTTTCACGAGATTTCGGCACTTTCTTTATGGCAGACATACCACCGTTTACACAGACCACAGAGCAATACAATTTTTACTTTCGGCTAGATTCACTCACGACAGGTTAAGTAGATGGAAACTTTATTTACAGGAATTTAATTTCACAATAGTTCACATACCCGGTACGCAAAATGTTATAGCAGACGCACTATCGCGTTCTCTCGGCAACAATCAGCAAGACGTAGCAACCAACTTCTGCAAAACAAATTTCAGTGTCATGTACATTCAGCAAGTAGCATTTGAAAATTTTATTTTATCGTCATTACAGGACATAGCACAAGAACAAAATAAAGACAATGTGTGGAAAGAAATTAAACACCTTTGGCAAGATAAGAATAATGTTACGATTAGAAACCATTACACTGTACGCAATGACATTTTGTTTCGCCGCTCTCACCCTGACACCAACAATTGGTTATTATGTATTCCTGACGAACTGGTTAACAAATTAATCTGGTACACTCATTTAAGTTACGCACATTACGGAGCACGAAAATGTTTTCTTATACTGAGACAGAACTGTTATTTTAACAACATGGAGAAACGTATACGACGAGTTTTAGCGTCTTGTAAAATTTGCCAGAAAGCTAAGTCAGACACAACGTCACATATTCCTCCATTATATCCGATTGTACCTGTTAAATTAAGACATATGGCCGCAGTAGATATTTTTGGTCCGATTCCCAGAACTAATAGAGGTTTTTGCTACATCTTTGTCGCTGTTGAACTAACTTCAAAATTTGTTACTTTCACTCCGTTACGCAAAGCTACTGCTAAAACTGTTTCGAAAGCATTTGTAAAACATTTTCTATTTCATGTAGGGCATGTGATGAAAGTAATTTCTGACAATGGGTCTCAATTTCGTAGTAGCATATGGACACGCATGTTACAAGCCAGAAACATTTCTCCGATCTATATATCCAAGTACCACGCTTCTTCGAACCCCTGTGAACGGTTAATGAAAGAAATTGGTAAGCTGTGCCGAATATACTGCCACAAAAGACATATTGATTGGGATACACACATACTCTCATTCCAAGATGTAATTAATTCGATTCCGAATGAATCCACTATGCTATCTCCGTCTGTTATACTGAAAAACGTTGAACCACCAAACAAAATTAAAGAATTAGTCAACTTCCCTACCTGTCGTCGACTACGACACCATGAAATAATTGACATTGCGCTGAACAACATCAAACGTGCTGCAGAGCGCCGGAGAAGACAGCAAAAACAGGTTTGTATACGCCGTGACTTTCACGTTGGACAGAAAATATTAGTACGTACACACCATTTATCCAGTAAATTAAAAGGTAAGTGCAGTAAATTTGAACTTCTATACGCAGGTCCATATCGGATTCGCAGCATCCCTCACCCCAATGTTGTACACGTCGAAACTTTGAGAACCAGAAAATCGAAAGGCAACCACCATATCTCAAACATTAAACCGTTTATTGAATGAAATCACTTTATGATTTAACAAGCTATAATGCCATTTGCTAATTTTATGATCACGTATGCAATTATACTCTCATGAATACTTACTGATGATTATCGTATTTTTTCTTGGCAAGTGCCTGGCGAGGTAAGGTTAGCAGGTCGCTTTTCTTGTCGTTACACGTCAGACCGTGCACATTTTGCCATTTTTTTGTATGTATGATTGTTTTCCTGTTTTGTTAGTATGCATTATGAAATAGTTAAGATATAACACACACCAGTTGACTTTGACATTTTTGCCTTATGAAATCTCAACATCATGACTACTTTACTTTTTTTTTTGCTGCTGCATTGTGATATTCCGTGTACATTTTTGCCTTTGAACACTGTTTGTGCTTTCGACATATTACGTTTTCTGTCATGTTATGCTGTATGCTTAATTATATTACCGTTAATCAGTAATTACTTAGTGGGTATATGATTTAAATGCAAGACGTTATTCTCTATTCATCATTTTCAGAAAGAAATAACGTGTAAAGAAAATAAATTAAACGGAAATGGGAATTTCACCTACGGAATAAACGATAGAAGATGCAATAACTTTATGAGGAAGAGTAAATGGATCAGGATTAACAAGAATATACAATACACATCGCTGAATAGCAGTCTTAACTAATTTTTTCTTTCAGAATACGAAGCGATTGATGCAGGCTGTCAGATAGAACTACACGTCTTAGTTTTAGTGATGAAATATGCTAGAGATAAGGAATAGTTGTATAATGAGTAATGAAGTGATATTTTTGCAGATGATAATGAGTGATGATGAATAATGATGAAGAGTGTGCTACTATGGATAATGAAGTTTTTTTTTTACAGATGAGGATAATGTTGAAGTCATGTATTTATGCTACGTAGTTATTTAAGTATTTGTTGCAGTTTGTTTTGACAGCAGGTGTTATATTGCATAGTAGGATGACGGAAAGTTTTGGAAAGGACAGCTATGGAACACATTTTATACACATTTCACTACTTGTTAATTCGAAGTTCACTACTTTTCAGCATAGTGTGCGTTTCTTCTTTCAGGTCAATAATCCATTTTGTATTTTTTCCAGGAGAAGTTTTTCATGATACATACTAAACCTATTACTTATTATACCTGTTCTAGTACTTGCATTTATATTTTTTACCCATTTGTGTTTATCATTTATAAATGTGATCACATATACTGCCTTGTTACATAACCTTGCTACAGCTGACTCATGACGAATGACGTTACACATTTTTGATTTACAGGAACAACCCACTACCAATTATTTTTTTTCTCTCTTTTTCTCTTCTGGCTTTCTCTTATAATTACCAAACGCAATGCATTGCTAACAAAAAAATGTATTACCAGTCCCAAATAGTGATACCAGTTTGAGAAAGTTCTGAATAATACTGATCAACTCTGACTAGTATGTCACTTCAGTAATGACTTCGTAATGATACAAAAAACATATATGTATAAAATAATGCTTTGTAACTGGCTAATAACTGCCACTGTTTATTGTAATGAGACTACTTATAATGTGTATGATTATTAATGCTATGACTGTAATTAGCTGATTTTTAATAATGACTTCGTAATGATCTGAATGTCACTCAATGAATTGTTATTACTTCTTAATGATCTGAATAATACTGAATGAGGAACAATGTTTTATATTATTCAATATTTGCTGGGCCACTGAGTGCCAATGATTGAGTGTAATGTTTTGTACTATTCAGTAATTGCTGGGCCACTGAGTGCCAATGATTGAGTGTAATGTTTTGTACTATTCAGTACTTGCTGGCCACTGAGTGCCAAGAATGAGTGTAATGTTCTGTAATATTCAATACTTGCTGGCCACTGAGTGCCAATGATGTACATTATTCTGTCATACTAAATATGCTTTGTAACCGTCCAAGGACTGCCACTGTTTATTGTAATACGATTACCCATGATGCCAATAATTTAATTTTGTGAACATTTTTCTGTAATACTACATTCATGGTACAGAAATGTTCAACACTGGGCTATGAATGCCCCAAATGAAAACTGTAATTGTCAATATTATGTGACTTAATGTCCTTCACCTCATGAGCTAACTACCCTGAATTACTGCAATGTCCATTTGTCCTGTCTATCCTAGTGATCATGGAGCACTACCTTTGGGTTTGCACTACTTCTACGTTGGTGTGTCTTGTAAAAGCGTGGTGTTGACACGACATGCTGTCCACCACCATGAGCGATGAAGACGTTATTATGGTCCCACTGTTTGGTGTACCTAATGTACTGCCAAAATGAGAACATGAAATATTACTACGAGAGTTCAGTGTCTTGGCTACACTGATGGATTCTGATGGGAAAAGAACTGCAAATTGTGTCACTTGGTGTTGTACTTCTGTGGAAAGATATGGACTTTCAGAACAGCTGTGTGCAATCTAAAGTGCTACAACCATGATGCAATCCTTCCCTTTCCTATCCTAATTCTTGTCACATAGTGAAAATCATTTTTTTGCTAACATTATTTATGTTCATGGGTTATACATTTTTTTTTGATTCGCTGAACTCCAGTGCGAGTACAGTTATGTCACTTGTCGATATGATTTTGCCATTATGTTTATTTATTGCACAAATACCTAAGACATTTTTTCGATTTGTTCTCAAGTACAGTATGTGCACTCTTGTCTTTTATATTGTATATACAATTTTTTAGTATTTTATTTTAATGATATGTTCTGAACTACAGTGCATGTGCACTTATGTTGTGTGTTAATATGTTTTCTACTGAACTCCAGTGCCTGTGCACTTTTCTCATTTTTCAATATGATTTGTACTATTCTGTATATTCAATACTTCAATGCGTATGCACTTATGTCATTTGTTACTAATTGTATATACATTTCATAATTTACTGATATGTTCTCAACTGCAGTGCATGTGCACTCATGTCACTTGTCAACATAATATTTTTTGCCAGTCTGTTTATTTGTTCTGAATATGCTAAAGAATTTTTTCACTGCCTGTGCACTTTGTTATCTGTCAAATAATTTGTATATACATTTTTCTGATTTGCTACTATGTTTTGTACTCACATTTTGTCTTTGATATATTTTGTACTTAGTGCGTGTGCACAACATTTAATTCATGTACTACATCTAAATATTCTGTAAGTTGTAGAAGTTTGTTAATTAAAGAAAAATTTTGCCGCGCTTGGCAAGTCCAAATGACTCACCATCGCTGCCAAATTTTTGCCCCCCAGTGGAGGGTTATGAAACACGTATGTAACATAGCAGCGATGGCGAGGCATTGTAGCATCTGTGACCAGAGAGTATGCGCTTGACCGCGCGAGTGTTGCGAGCGGTTCTCAGTCTGTCAGTAAGTCGTTGCGAGTCTGTAGCTCTGTCTAGTTGAGGGCAGTACTCAGTCAGTAGTCGTTGAGAGCAGTTCAGTGGTAGTCGTCGTGGAGTACGCTAGTAGTCGTCATGCAGAGCAGTCTGTGGGCAACACTGGTCAAGATGCTGAATGAGGTATATTGTTAATTAAGGTAATCATCAGATAATGTAAAGTTTATTTATTGTAATTAATTTCCAACAAGTGCCCCAATAATAATTTTGATTTCAAAAGCAATTTTACAAAGAAAAATTTATTTAATTGAAGTTCCACTTCCCTTAAACTAAAGTCTCAGTTAAATTAAAAAAAAAAAAAAAGGAATATTATTATTTGCAATGCAGTTCCTCCAAGCTGTGCGCAAGAATAAGAGCAGAAATGTGACTAGCAGTTACAATGAGGTAAGAATTTAATTCTGATTTTTGTACAGGGCCAAAGACCGATATTTCGGTTTAATTGAAATTTCATTATCACTGAATTGACTTTCATTTTGTTTTGTGAGGAATTTATACTTGAGTCAGATTGCTAATTTTTGTCTAATGGTCATTGTCATTGAATTGATTTGCTAGGAGGTTACGTTAGGTCGTATTCTTGCTAACATTCAAATTATTGTCTTTCAACATTTTGTGGGAAAGTTTTACTTGGCTCCATTTTTTATTAAATATTGTCTTTTCTTTTTTTGTGGGGAGGTTACAACAGACACACAAATTTTCAGTGAACTCATTACTGCACTGAAATTGTGCAGAAGTTATGTTGTACTTATATACAAATCAGTTGGTTTTACTAAGAAATTTTGTTTTTTGACTTAAAAAAAAAATCTCACGAGATAGAATAAACTGATCCTACTTTATTAAGCAGCTCCCTTCAGTACATAATAAGTGTTTTTTGGCTTTAAAAAAAAATCTCACGAGATAGAATAAACTGATCCTACTTTATTAAGCAATATCTTGTCAAAAGCCGAGAAGCCATTCTTCTTAGTGTTCTAGCTCCCTTCAGTACCTAATAAGTGTTTTTTGGCTTTAAAAAAAAAATCTCACGAGATGGAATAAACTGATCCTACTTTATTAAGCAATATCTTGTCAAAAGCCGAGAAGCGATTCTTCGTAGTGTTGTAGCTGCCTTCAGTAGGTAATAAAGTGTTTTTTGGCTTTTTTTTTAAAAAAAATCTCACGAGATAGAATAAACTGATCCTACTTTATTAAGCAATAGTGTTTTTTGGCTTTTTAAAAAAAAATCTCACGAGATAGAATAAACTGATCCTACTTTATTAAGCAATCAGTAAAAAAACGAAATTTAAACATAACAGCAAAAGCTGTTATGTTTTAGTTTAGTTTTTTTTATTGATTGCTTAATAAAGTAGGATCAGTTTATTCTATCTCGTGAGATTTTTTTTTTCAAAAGCCAAAAAACACAATCCACATTACCTCAATATCATTACGAAAAATATTAAGTACCAGCCGAATAAAAAACAAACAATTAAGTTAATTAAATCACACGTTTAATGATGTACTGAATATCAAGCGATCGCTATTATCTATGCCTCGAAGTGAAGACATTACGATCTATGACTAAGGAATGACGTCATTGTTCAAAGCCGACGGGTTGTATCACCACCACCTAAAGAGAAGGCCGCGGCGCGCTCTTGTGACGTCACGCAAAGCGGGCCGGAGTTGGATTGCGCTGCGCTTAAAGAATCGAGACGCACGGCCTGCAAATCTTTGTCAAACGGTTTTACAGAACCTATTCCGTAAAAAATAATTAATTTCTGAAATACTTTTAGCCTTATATGGCAGCTTCATGATGAAGTGCCAATCATTTCGATAATGGTCATAACTATTGTGGTATTTCACAGATGAGTATCAAATTTGAGAACGTTGCCATCAAAAATAGAGGTCGCTATGAATTTGTGTTTGATGCATATTACACATTCTATTGCTGAGTATGAAATACAGATGAGGTTTTGAAATTTTCGTAAGACTTTGGATCAATATCTGCTTCCAATCTCCAAAAAATTGAGCATCTGCAGCAACTTCACTTCCGATCGCAACGCGCGGGAATGAAATATTCATAACGCCTGTCATATCTCGTAAACCGCTGGAGATAACGAAACGAGATCTTGGCAAATGATAACACGCAAAGAGGAGAGTACTTTGCCGAATGGTTAAAATAAGTAACTTTATCAATCGCGATATAGCAGAAACTATAGTTTATAATTCTTTTTTACCGGTAATGTAATTGCATAAGACTTATCAATAGCCAGTGAAAACGTACGAGTGCGGGATGTAAATAATATTGCGATATACATGATAAAACAAGGTACATTTGTGAAAAATGCACTGTGATAAAGTACATTCTTTCTGGACCAGACAACTATTAGGCTATTTACACTCACTTGAAAAATTCTGCACTAATACAGTGTATAATATTAAATTCCTCTGCCTTCAGTATCCTAAATAAATATTGTGTAGCTGTTTATAGAGCTCCCTCAGGAAAGCTGAGTACATTCCCCAAGCAAACAATCACTTTTAACTCACCTCACAAAAACAATTATGCGTTGTTATTGTAATGTAAATTTTCTTTCCTGTAAAAATATGGCAGATTTTGAGAATAAGTCAACAGTGAAAATCTACAAACCTTCAGCAGACATTTGCAGCAGTTGGAATGAGACAATGTGTCAAGCTAAAAACGTCAACAATAAATTTAACCTATTTCTAGATTAATTTGTTCCATTGCTTGACACATCGAAAAATAACACAGATATGCTTCATACAGAGAGATCGCTTTTTAAACATGAAAACAGCAGTTTCAACATTCGTTAGCACTCATGCTAACTAATGCGAGAGTGAAAAACAACACCCACTCACAAATAGAGAATAAAACGTATCGGTAATGCGTAACAAAATACGAACTGCAGAGAAATTTAAACACGAATAAAAAGTAACACGAGCCACAAATTTATATTTCGTTTTCAAAATCAAAATAAAGCCACTTGATAACGAATACTAGGCCTACTTACTGCGAACTTTAGCTCACAATTTTACTCAAATGTATCCAAAATGCAAGATATTCCACCAGAAAAAATAACAATTGTACTAGGTATATAGTTTTTACATACCTTCGTGTGCTCAGTGGGTCGGAAATTGCCCCGATGAATCGCTGAAAGACATTTCCAACGCAGATTCGCATCTTTCGGAAAGGAAAACAACATTACTTTCGGTCGAGTTCCGTAATTCACACGACACCTTGGCACACAGCACTTTTAAACCATGTTCACAGTAGCTTCACTACACGCAAACACTGTAATCGCTAGTTTTAAGCACAAATATAGCACTCGACCTAACAAACGTGTAAATAAACAAACGCTTCGAAACACAACATGGTGGCCCGCTTGGAGTGACGTCACGACCTGCTATGAATTTCGCGCCGCGGCCTTGTCTCTAGGTGGTGGTGGTTGTATCCCCTGCTGCACTAGACCCAAAAATTGCGTAGTAACTGTATTCTAACGTCAGTAACCTCCACATTTGAAAACTTTTGAATGTTCAAAATTACATCATTCAACATAGTCAGTATTTTTGTACAGTTAAATAGGTATGAATTGCAGTGACTGAATCCAGATTTGTGAGTGATGTAATCTGTTTTTGTAATGTATGTTTCAGTTTCTGAAGTGAAAATCCAAAGAAGAGAAGACAGTGAGAAGTAGCTTTTTGTCCTTTTCATGGTTTATAGGCCTACTGGGGAAACTCGCCATGTAAAAAAAACGAGTAACGCATCAAGCTTGGTACCTCTATGGTGATGTGGAAATCCGAGCGTTGTTAATCAAGAAATTAATTGTGTGTGTGTGTGTGTGTCTTTCTTTTGATTCCTTTATCATGTTGCTTATAGTAGAGCAAATTTAATTAAAATACCCAGGTGATAATTTCAACATAAATTGGACTATATGCATAGCTGTTTCTAATGACTTTACTACTTCTCAGAGGCAAAGTATGAATATTTACCATCATCTGGCATGTACATTCACTAGTCATTTATGGCAAAAGAAATCACTGACTGAAAGCATAATTTAGTTGGTAGACATAATTGGAAATGGCCTTTTTAGTTACAATTTTACGTTTTTAGATTATAGTACTACCTGAGAGATTATCTTCTGCATTTCTTGACGCCTTTTGAGTTACAATTTTACGTTTTTAGATTATAGTACTACCTGAGAGATTATCTTCTGCATTTCTTGACGCTGACATGATTAGTAATGGATGTATCACCACCAGGTCAGGCATACAGCAATAAGTGTCCTGCTTTGCTGTGTGCAGCATGGTAGTCAATGTGTTAAGCAGGCATTAGGAACTTTGAGTGTGAAGTATATGCATCTGTACATTCGTGGCTAAAAAGAACAGCTAGAATGCTAATTACTGTTTCAGGAATTATCCTTTACACAGTTAAATATGTATCTAAAAATGAATTCATGAATAACTGTAGACATTTAATCATTTTGTTTTGTAAGACATTTAAATAAAAATACAGCAGACCCAAAAATAGTCTGGAAGGGGCAAGGAATATCAAATATAAGTAAATATTTTTCCTCAGTAAGATTAAAGTGTAAAATTGCTGATACCTGGTTGTTACCATATCACTACTGTGACCACCGGCACCTTCGTGCCAGCCAACGGGTTAATACACAAAACAGGGCAGTGCAAGACTTGGTCCTTAATTCTCATTGGTTGAAGCAACTAAAATCAAATTTCTGAGGTGTGCTGGAACTGTGTTATTGGTATATTCCCCAGCATGATTTAAAATTTTTGCATTGAAATGGCACTGACAGTGTGTAATATATTTTTCAACTGAGAATAGATACTAAAAAATTTATGTGGGAATATATTTCAAGAAACCCTTTCATACCAAACCTGACAATTATATTGACACACAAGTAAACCCACCTGAATGGCACACTGGGTTACACAAACATTAGCTGTAGGTGTAGAATAGGTAATTTACACAGAAAACTTTTCATACAAATTTTATTGTAAAGCACACTAAAGGTAAGGGAAAGGTGCGATGCCTAGATGATATAAACTTGGACACACAAGAACTGGTTTTGCTCAGATATATGGAAAATTAACTGTAGTATTATATGACATACAACACATCTGAGGTGCAAATTTTGTTGCAGTGCTGGGATGATGTCATCCAGATTTCAAAATTAGTGGTCTAGTAATGAAACTCTCATCAGTTTTAATATTTAAAAATAAACATGCCTGAAAAAGGAAGCTGAATTAGGACTTTCAATTAAATTGCAAAAATGTTTTTGTTTTGCACATTCACTGCAGATGACACTTAAAAGCACGGTGTTAGTAGCTCTTGTTGACCTTTGTGTCAGCCACAGT
The DNA here is from genome assembly GCF_023864275.1 of Schistocerca cancellata. NCBI lineage: Eukaryota > Metazoa > Arthropoda > Insecta > Orthoptera > Acrididae > Schistocerca > Schistocerca cancellata. The sequence goes on along the minus strand of NC_064626.1, from coordinate 243,585,360 downwards.
GAACATGTTGAAGGTTTTAAAGTAACAAAGTAGTTGTGGACATTCAGGTATTAATGGATGACAGCAGCAAATAGCAATGAAATAATGTGAATTACTTAAACCAGCAATTAAAAAAGTCTACATAGCTTTGAACACAGTCAAAAAATCGTTGGTTCAAATGGCTCTGAGCACTATGGGATTTAACTTCTGAGGTCATCAGTCCCCTAGAACTCAGAACTACGTAAACCTAACTAACCTAAGGACATTACACACATCCATGCCCAAGGCGGGATTGGAACCTGCGACCGTAGTGGTCGCGTGGTTCCAGACTGTAGCGCCTAGAACAGCTCGGACACCCCGGCCGGTGAACACAGTCATTTCAAACTTGTTATTCACTGCATATTTGTATGCTATAACTAATGCAGCAACCTTTTATTTTCTCATCTTTGATCTGGGACACATGTCACATCTTACTTGTTTTCCTAGAGCAACTCTAGGTTTACAAGATCCACATTTCAGAATTCTGGTAATTGCTAGTCCTACCTCATGCTGAAAGTGTGGGTTGATAGCTGTCTCTTCAGATGATCTCATCAACTGCCATTTCAGAAACTTGAAGCAAAAATGTGATTATTCAATTTTCTGCCAGTGATGAATGTATCACTAATGATAGGTGTATATTCATGATGGTATAGAACAGTGCAGGGACATCTTCTGGAACACCTGCTGGGTAGACTAAACTGTGCACTTCACATCCAGTGCATCAATTTCTTCATAAGTAGTATCATAGTACACTACTATCTCAGACTTGATTGTTGCGATGCTCAACAGCATTATGCCTTGAAGACACTAAACTAACAGCCTTCTTAAGTTTTTGAATGAAGGATATAAGAAGTAATATATCCAAAAACAATTAAGTTTTACATTTTGCTGTCAGGAACTCTTTTGGAATCTTTCCTTTTATTATTATTTTGTACATGTGTGGCCTTTTTGTTTCCTCTTCCCAGCTCGACAAGCACATCTGATTTGCTTAATGGGGATATTTATGGTAACAAAAAAAAATAAATAAATAAATATGTGGATACGATGCAACCTGCAAACCAAGATCATCCTCCAAAACTTTACGAGCCTAGGAAATAAGCACAATGATTTGGACATAATAGCATGTTTTAATAAACCAGACTTTCAGTTATTACTGAGCACTGGATACCAAAAAAGAATCTTATTATGCACCCATTAACAAAGAATTTCTGCTCATCTTTCAGTAGGGATATCAAACCTTATGGTGATGTTGCAAAAAGTGGCAATAATTGGTGCTCAAAGATGTAATTCCTACGTGTTGAAGGTGTTATTCAACTTTCCGCAATAAGCTATAGATGGAAAAGGAAACATAATTTTAGATATAGACAGACCTCCCTCTGAAATTACAGATTTGTTTTAGCTAATCTCTATCAGTTGCTTGTAGAGAGAGATAGTAAATACTAAGGGAAAACGGCTGGTAATTATGCTTATAATTGTTCACAGTTTAATAAAACCTTATCTAACACAAATCAGTTTTCACTCACAAGGATGGCGAGTGGCACACACAGATCTAACATTACTGATAGGTAATACAGGGTACCCAGGACTTTGTACTGGGATACTTTCTTTTGTTGATTTGTGTAAATGACAAAATACTGCTCCTCAAATTCAAGGATAGTTCTGTATGCTGATGCTACACCCATTGCATGCAAGTGTAAAGATCGTGAGCAACTACAAAAACTATGAAACTGTATTACAAATGAAATAACTCAGTATTTCTATGAAAGTCATCTCATTGTCAGCACAAGATAGCAGCAGTAACGGATTTTCACCCCACAAGACAGATTTTTAAATTCAGTTGTGCACTGGAACTGATATTGTCATCAAAGAAAACTACTGCTTGGTTACAGTTAAACTTTCTATATTTAACATGGAAACTAATTACCGTACAAGAACGTAACTTGGTAGCATTAATGTCAAGGACATGGGGAAGAGAAATAATGCAGAATCAATTCAATTGAAACACTTTTAATGTGCTGCTACAGTACACCATACCATTACATAGCAGTACCATTACTGGTGACGGTGATGGAGGCTGTTGTGAAAAGCTTGCGATATTATTCAAATCTGATATGGCAAGTTAACAGAACTTTTGATCCATGTGAGTAAAATTATTGTGTAAAATCGATAGTGCAGCTTCTTACAGAAGTCTCTTGAGGGGCTTTGAAGTCTTTCACTTACATGTCAACATATTTACTCCCTAATAGTATTTCTTGTTCACAATAGGAGTAATTTTGCTCTGTTCAGTGAAATGAACTTGCAAAATACTGGAAGGAAGGTTTACCAGAAGAAATGTCCATGTAGAGTATACATCCATGCCTACGATTCAGAATGGAATTTCACATTCTGATTGAAAGTCTTTAAGAGGTTGCTGCTAGACATCAGGCAGAAAACTGAAAATCCTAAGATATTAATAAAATACAAAGTAAAAAAAATATTTTATTAGCCTCTCCTTCTATAATTATAATTAAACGTAATGTTCTGACTCAAGGATGCATATGATAGTTAACACTAAGGTTCAAATTAACAGGGTTTTAATGTTACCATTATATGTAGGGCTGCCAGTACTCATTGTAAAATTCTGAAATGCTTTGTACGAAGTATGAGAGAAAAACAGTACTTGAATAAAAATACCATTTCTAGCTTTCAGGGTCGTTAGTTCCTTCCTCTGGGAAGATGAATACGTTTTGTGACTGGAAATGAGGGGAAGATCACTTAGACCACCCGTATAGAACACTTATGTGACACATTCATGAGTACTGCTCCAAAGTTTGAGATCCAGGTCAGACTTAAGCAACACATTGAAGCAACTCAGAGGCTGGATGTTAGATAGGTTACTAGTAGTTTCATACTATGTGCGAGTATTATTTTGTATAACACTGTTGAGAAAATTTAAAAGGCATGAGAAATCAGGGCTCGGATGATAGACGGCCTTTCTTCCCTCTCTCTATTTGCGAGTGGAACGGTACCATTTGGTTGTTTGTGTAGTATGTATATACATAAAAATACGGAAGAAAATTGTGACTGCCTACTACATTAAGAAGTAATAGTTGAACTAACCTAAAGCTTCGTGATTTACTTCAAATGTTTTGTACCACTGACACACTCTGACAATCAGTGACTTCCATATATAGCAGCCTTACAATTTGGAGATGTCAGTATTGCTTCGATCTATTAATATTCCCTCATTGAGCTCTTTTTATGTTAAGATCACATAAACTGGATTTTTGAGAAACTACATACAGGACGATGTGATTGGCATATAACTGTTTGTTTACAGAAAACCAACGATCAAAATTTAGGCATATCGGTAACACACACTGGGCAAGAGCACATATCTGGGCTAGAGTACTATACTGGATTTCGGCCCCCCCCTTTCCCTAGTAACCTTGGCTAGAGTAATAACTTTATTTGTAGAATAGTCTGAGGTCTACATTAGGTTGAAAAGCGATAATTTCGGTGACAGTTGTGGAACACAGCGAATAAGAAATATAGGTTGTGGTAACAGACAGACGTGTGACTTTGCCTAATATTTGTTTGCGGTGTATTTAAATGCACTTTCCCACATTTAACGCATTTAAAATAAAACTACTAGGTCATCCCCAAAAAACATATATTAGAAAATGAACAAGCATCCGACGTGTTTTGATGCATATTACGTACAGACATCATACACAAACTGGAAAAATGCAATGGGCGTTCCACTACGTATCCTTTACCAAATTTGATTCGTTTTTCCGCATTTGCTACTGCTGGTATGCGATCAAAGACAAATTCGTGCTGCAAACGTCTCAGTCGTAGGTAGCCTACATTCGTAAGCTGGAGTTAATGCGTTAAAAACATTTATACACATTGTCCTCAATGCGTAATATGTGTTATGCTATAAATCACTGTGCCTTTCGACCAATAATTTGTTATCAGTTGGCTTCAATCAATCACGCAAGATTCTAATATGTAACTTTGACTACGCTGCGGATTATCATGTCACCATGATCCAGATTATTCGCATTTAAACCTCTTTCTACATTTAATTCTGTTAACGGAAGCTTCATTCAAACAATCTGGATTGATTTGACGTTCCAAAACAACATCTGAAGGCAAGTCTGTATAAATCTTCGACCATAAATATCTATGGTCGAAGGTATAAACGCTGTGGCCAACGTGTTACGTCACGTACGTCAACAGAGTCGTTTACAGCTCTAGTCACCAGGCAGCGCTGTCACGCTTTCAGCCTTTCTGATGACGTCATGAAGCGATTCCTCGGGGCCCGCGAGACGCACGTTTCACCATGGAGGTAAGAATAAGGGGAGATGGCGCTACGCATGGAGGTAAGAATAAGGGGAGATGTCGCTACGTATCCCAGCCGTACTACGTTTTGAAGCCATGGGGGCGTAGCTCGCTGCCATGACACTCTGACCAAAACATTGGGGACTAGTGCAGCAGGGGATACAACCCGTCGGCTTTGAACAATGACGTCACAAGTCGCCAGAGAGCATGTATTACAGAGATGAAAGAGCTGAGGAGAATGTTGAGAAACAAAGGAATGCGAGAGAGATAAACATTGATCTTGTCAAAAGCATAAGTGTTTTTTGACTTTAAAAAAAAAAAATCTCACGAGATAGAATAAACTGATCCTACTTTATTAAGCAATATCTTGTCAAAAGCCGAGAAGCGATTGTTCTTAATGTTCTAGCTCCCTTCAGTACGTAATAAGTGTTTTTCGACTTAAAAAAAAATCTCACGAGATAGAATAAACTGATCCTACTTTATTAAGCAGCTCCCTTCAGTACCTAATAAGTGTTTTTTGGCTTTAAAAAAAAAATCTCACGAGATAGAATAAACTGATCCTACTTTATTAAGCAATATCTTGTGAAAAGCCGAGAAGCGATTCTTCTTAGTGTTCTAGCGCCCTTCAGTACGTAATAAGAGTTTTTTGGCTTTTTTAAAAAAAAAATCTCACGAGATAGAATAAACTGATCCTACTTCATTAAGCAATCAGTAAAGAAACGATTTTTTGACTTAAAAAAAAATCTCACGAGATAGAATAAACTGATCCTACTTTATTAAGCAGCTCCCTTCAGCACCTAATAAGTGTTTTTTGGCTTTAAAAAAAAATCTCACGAGATAGAATAAACTGATCCTACTTTATTAAGCAATATCTTGTCAAAAGCCGAGAAGCGATTCTTCTTAGTGTTCTAGCTCCCTTCAGTACGTAATAAGAGTTTTTTGGCTTTTTTAAAAAAAAATCTCATGAGATAGAATAAACTGATCCTACTTCATTAAGCAATCAGTAAAATGATGCACCCAATACCAAGCGATCGCTTTTAGATTTACATTCAATTATTTTAATGATAGTGCTTATTAGAACACAGAACTGCTTTATTATCTATGCCTCGAAGTGAAGACATTACGATCTATGACTAAGGAATGACGTCATTGTTCAAAGCCGACGGGTTGTATCCCCTGCTGCACTAGACCCAAACATTGCCAGTGTGCTATAGCGCTGCGTGTATTAAAGTCGCTAATTGCACCATATACGCATGTAACGTCATCAGATTGGTTGTTTCAAAGTTTTTGTTTAAAATAAAACCTCGTAAAGGCGAAATTCCGCGTTTCTTCTGATTAAAAATAGTTTTTAATGTAATATTACGAATAGCTAGTCTTCAATGTAAACGATACAATTTTGTTAATTCAGTAATCAACGTGTATCACAAACTAGGGTTCTTTCTTTACTTATTCTTACGATCGTCTGATTGGACGTAGCAATGCCAGATTTACGAAAAGTGACGACGTCTTTTCCGATTTTCGTGACATACAAACCAAAACTTTTCAGTTGTTTGAGTTCAGAATGATGTATTGTAGCAGCTATTTACTAATATGTAACAGACTGATTGCGGTTCTGACCACCATCTATATCTGAAGAGGTAACCAAATGATCTGTCTTTGTTGTTAATTATTTAAACAATGAAGTAGCAGATAAATAAGTCTGATAAGATAACTCAATGTGAGTTAATGTTTGGCCAAATGACATGTCTGTTAGCCAAGGCAGTATAACAGTGTTCCAATTTTCATCTGTTATGGGACTCATTTTAATATTAGTAAGGAGTTCTACTTATTGCTTACTTACCTTAGGTTCCAATTTCTTATTTTGGTATGGAAGAGATTTGTTGACAGGGCAACAATGTCCCAGTGTTTTTAGGTAGCTTAGGCATAAACCATTCTTCATTGAGCTTTGTTTATGTCATTCCATATTTTATAACTTTCATTCTTTTAAATGCAAGCCTTTCTTGTCAAGCTGACAGGTATTTACAGTGGTACAAAATGAAATGATGAAGGGATTGAGACAGATCATGGAGCAAGACTTTACATCATAGTTTGAGAAGTGTGGAATGTCTCAACCAATAAGCAGAAGCTTCATTGCTTGCCAATGACAAAGTTTTACTAACATTGAAACTAGGATTTGCTTTCGAAATCATTATCCTGATAAAAATATAGGCTATATATTCCTTATTCATTCATAAAAAGTATGGGAACTGGGAATGAAATAAAGCATAAATATTAGGTACTATATTCAGAATTTTATTCCAGCAAAAAAGCTTTTCTTGATCTGTTGTTATCCACTTTGTTGAACTGCTTGTTACAGGTATACAGAAAAATTATTACAATGTGACTTTTCAGTTAACTGCCTTTTTCACAAGATTGTGGAATTTAAAAATAACACAGTTCTATGTAAAAAAAAATATTATATGAAATTGTAACAAAGTCCTCATCATTGCTTGTTGAGAATGAAAGAAATGTCTCAGTCTCCTGACTGATACAAATGTAATACTATTTACCATTCCACATACATATGATTTATCACAGTGGTCTTGCATATACCAGGAAAGTAGTCAAGCAAATAAACATAAGAAAATATGCAATCATTTATAAAATATGTCTTACTACAGATATAAACGTTGTGGGCTGTAGTTTCTGGGTAACATGGGTTACATTTCAATGGATTAGGGGAGAGACTGCTAGAAAATTTAGTGCCCAATGAAGCAGTGAAAAACCAATAACACCCACCTGCGAACACTACTATCTCTCATTTTTTGAGAGTAAACCACTGTTGGACTAGATCACCAAAAAATATAATTTGTAATGACACACAAGCAAAAACCATAACATACCACACAATGATAGGAATGTATTTCAATGTGACAAAAATGAGGCAATTGTATTTCTCATTAATATGTTGTCAATCGTGGAAACTTCATTGACAACACTGGCTAGAACATACTACAGCATACTCTGCCAAACAATGGCTAAATATTTCAAAAAGAAATGTATGTCCCATTTGGAAGCACACAGATCACAAGCTATTGCAGAACCAGTACTGCATACCAGTATGGTGGAGTATCAATCACTTGAAAACACTCTACATATAATGTAGTTCCAAATGTTGGTTTGAGGAAGATGTATTTGAAAGGTATTACACACACATAAAATTATAATTGTCTGACTCCATCACACACCAGGAACAAATTTTCATAGATACACTGAATATGCTAGTACTAATAGTTTTAAGATACAGACATCACAAACATTTTATAACTGGTTATAACAACATAGACATAACGGAAAAGGAAGAATGTGTATCATTTATTAATTACAATAAGGTTACATTCCCAGTTTGCCTCAATATAATGAGTGCTTTATACAAGATGCCTCACACACTAGACCTCTGTGTACAAATATCAGTTACTGACCTTTAAAGAGTACCAGTTTTGTATAGGTTGTCCTGATTTTATCTTCATGCAGTGCATCACTTATTCCCTTGGCTACATCTTTTTGACATGTCAGGAGGTATTGTGTGGCAATTGCTTTAATCAGCAGTATCATATGATTGTCCAAGGGATGCTGATTTTTCATGTGGTCTGCTAACTCCTTAAACACTGGCTTGAATATGAATTCACTAAGCACCTCAGACACACATTTGGAAAACTGATTTTTCAAAGGAACTTTAGCATTAACTGTAGTATAGCTCCTGAACACTTTTTCTGCACACACACAGATGTCAACAACATCATTCGATGGTAAAACCAACCATCCCCTACTCTTTCTATGAATGAGAGAATAAGCAACATGGCTACCATCCCCTCTCAACACAGATAAACATGTTTCACATTTTAAGGTTTTCTCTAAGTGACGCACCACAAATCCAGCTATATGTACTACAATATGGACTGCCACTTCAGAGAGATAAATTGCAGTAGCAAAATAATCGTGGTCATTGTCAGTGGTCGCTGCACTATTTTCCGTACTTAGTAACTGCCACCGTTCTGAAGTGTTATTTATGTGATCTTCAACATCGGAACTGCTGAAAGTAAGAATGGGAATATCTTCCAAAGTTATACAATTCCCTCTTTCTGATCCATGGATCTCACTATGAATTAGTAGCCTCTTGTATGCTGCAACAAACTGGCGAGCAGTGAGGTTGTTATTCCAACCACCACGACTTCGGATGGCACTAAAAACATTTCCAAGTGGTCCTGAGAACATTTGTAAAGAGGCAGAAACTTCAATAGAGGAGCATGAGTTTGTGTCCCCACTACTTTGCTATACATGTGTAAAACACTGGATATACACACCAGGAATCAAATAAACCCTGTCTTTCTATTTGAATCAACAACTCTCATTGCTTGAGGATTTGGACCAACAGTGAGTTCCTTGATGTACCTCTGTGCCTTTAAAAGAAATCCCTCTACAGCACTAAAATTTGCTGTATTTAATGCCTGCTTGAAACCACTTTGTAAAAGTGTTCTGGAATTGCAGACATCAAAGAGACAGTTGAAAATGTGTATAAATTTTACTGTTGCAGATGACTGTTCAAAACCTGGGAGTGTCATATCACAACAGTACTGTATGGCATCTGCCACAGAATTGCTAAGCAGCTGAGTAGCCAGTTTCACCTTCATTTTATTTAAAAAAAAAATAAGGTGACTGGCAGTGATCTTGTTGCCTATGTGGAGCCCTTCCTTGACCTGTAATTTATGTAACAGTTCCAAAAAGTGCCAAGAAATGACACCACCTTGCTCATCCCAAAGAAATTTTTTATCTCCTAAAGCGTTGCGCACAAGTTTCAACATATGTGGAGGGTCTAGGAAAAATGACATTTCATGATCATTCCCTTCAACTGAAAAAGTACTTTTCAAAGTTTCACAATTGAGATTGCAGCCTAAACATCTAGCCATTGACAAATTGCTAGCTGAACCATCACATGTGAGCGAAACAACTTTCACACCACTTGAATTGGCAAGATCAATGCACTGTTTAACTATCTCGGCTTTTTGCTCACCAGTTATACCAGCAGTCAGGAAATACCCAACTGGGAGCTTCCAAGAAGCATTAATAGCCACAAGCATGAGCACAAATGCTTCTTTGGCAATGGGCAAATTATCTGTGTTTACAGATGACCCCATGTCAACATAACCGTAATAGCATGTACCATCAAATTCTACATGTTGCCTGATGGCAATTTCATCAACTACCAAGCTACATATAGTTGGAAACTTTGTTTCACGGTGACTAGCTTCTGCCTTGATTACATTAAACGCCTCGGATGTGAAGCCAGGTGCTCCACCCACACACTGGTACCACTTTGTTAATGTTCTGGGGTGTGCCAAACATGTATTAAAATAGCGCCTAACATAATTATACGCCCTGTGGGAATAACAATGCAGTATTAAGGCAAAGGAGTGCAGTTCTGGGCTGTATGACCTAGGTACAGCCTGTGCCCCAGCTTTCGCAGTTTGTTGCTGCAGCAAGTCTCTCTGCATTCCAGGTATGCTTTCTGGTATATTTAGTGAACTTTCATCCACAAGATGCTTGTCCTTCAGTACCTTAATGATAGCACTCAAAGAAGCCACTTTCTTCTTAAGTCGTCGCTTAGACTGCTGAAGAGTTTTAATTTGTTTTTTGTACTGATCAGTTTTTCTTATGAGGTGTTCACACTTCGTCTTCAGTTCCTCACTTTCAGAGGATGTCTGACTACATTCTGGTGGTCCTGCAGTGTACTCAGGAACAAGAGCAGGAACTTCTTCATCCTGTACTCTGCTGACGGCAGCCAAAACTGAAGATGGAAAGGAAGAGCTCTCCTTCCGCAATGGTGGCTTTCTCTTCTTGTCTCGCTAAATGAAATAAACGGATGGAAAACATTAAGAACTGTTTTTAACAGATGGTTGAAGGTGTTACAGTCTTTGTCATGAACAGCATGTTACAGCCCACTAATTACTCCTATTCTTAGTCCTTTCCAGAAATATAAACTCTATTTTTCCAGCAACTATTTATCTTGTTCATAAAATACTCATTACTCTAACAAAAACCGTTGTTGTGTTCAGCAGACAACTTGAAATGTCTCCCATGTGCGAAGCTACAATTAATACACACTTATTGAAAAAATATAAACTTTGAACATGTAAAATATTTCTGCTGGGGTGTCTTGTTTAACTATCACACTGTATCGCTATGGGTGCTGTCAGTTAACAAGTTACCAGTCCAACAGTTAATGATATAAAATTGTGTGTTATATCTAATTTTGCATTAGTGGTTGGTGCATATTCAATGTTCCACAGTTGTGGATAATGTTAACAAGAAGGTACTGCCAAAGCTTTTTAATCAATGATATCTTTCAATGGAGAATGTCAATGAATAGTGCATCAAACAAAAGAAATGTTCATTTGCTGTGCTTAACCCAAATACAGAGTTATATTTAACACAGCCCAAGTGTTAATTTCTGTGACTTCACTAAATAATTATACCAGACAAACTTGTTAGCTTCAGTAGTCTCATAATCTAAACAGCGAACCTGAATTTTCTTCTCAAATATTCTCTTGTGTGCAGAGGCTGATGCTCATCAAAAAGGAGTTTCATAAATTTGTTTCTACATGACAATGTGGAGAACCAGATTATCTCCTTCTATTCTTACCTCCATGTGGAACACTGAAGTCAGTGTTCCAGCACCTCCCCTCTTAAATTCTATATACAGCATGGAATCATTCCTAGGCAAAAGCTATGTGTAAGGACCTAATCAGGTGGAAAGTGAAATTAATGTATTCAAATGACCTGAAGGAATCCTCCCAAAATCAACATATATAAGTAAAACTAGAGCTGTATCAATTACTCCTAAAACATAACTGCCATTAACTAGCAAAGACAGTGCAATAAAAATGTTGTACAACACAGTAGACCAGACAAAGTGAGATGTTCACAAACTGCTGCCTTAAATATTCACATAACTGATATAATTTACTTCACAAGTGTATTCCATTACTTTCGGAGTTAGAGCTAAATAATAGAAACTGAAAACTAAGTTAGCTATACCCTCCCTCCAAAGCCCCATAATTACATTTTGTTTGTAATACGTAATGGGACATTTCAGTTACGTTACTCTACTGGGAAACATTGTTCATTACCACCAATATTTACTGAAATACGGTACATAGAATGGCAAATCTACACAGTGTACTGCTTAGGCCTATACTTTACGCCAGTTAATGTAGTGTTAGCTTTTAATTTGGTACATGATGAAGACAAAGTGAGTTACTCAACACTTCGATTATCGACGATACGTATGTATTATACTGAAATGTGAACTTGAAAACTAAGAATTTAATTCTTTGAATTAACATACCTTTTGCAAATGTTTTGGGTGTGTAGGGAAAACTGATGGTACAGCATTTTCTCGGAGCCTTACTGTTGAAAGGGAAGTTGCGATCTATGTCCTCTTCTCGGAAATGCTGAGAACATATAGTGCTCCATTTAGACGCACGCCAATTCTTCCTCCTCATGGCATTCTCCCACAGAGCTTTCCGACTTTCATTTTTAGGAAATCTAAAATCATACAGGAGATAAACACGCTATAGTACAAGTACCGATGTAGCACACGTTCATTCCAAATGAAGTTGTAAAATCACACTTAACGAGACAACTTACACATGAAATGTTATTCCCTTCGATTTCGCATCACAATCAGAACGATTCGTACATCTGAACACCACACAAGTCACCATAATAACGCAAAATTCTTCCAAAAGCGAGCGACAAGCCTATGCACACAAGCTTACAGCAGCAATGTTTTGGTCGGACTGAGATGGCTACCCTCGGCTTCACATAGCTTCGCAGCTGTGACGTCACGGCGCCTCCCTCTATTCTTACCTCCATGGTCTTCACACTGACAAAAATTCTGCTGAAGCAAGTAATTCCCCAAATATAGGAAAAGGTGGGAGTGACCGCCAGTGCAGAGTTAAGCAGTTTAACAATTTAAAGGCATTTCTAAAGCTTCTATCATGATAAAATTCACACACGACTAAGAAAATAAACTTTTTGAAAAATAGATTTTTTTTGACAAAAATCCATTACATCCCCCCTTAAGCAGATGACAAGTAGCTGTGTATTCCATTGTGTAGTGTGTTGAGGTTATGGTGCGAAGCGATTTGTGTGCAGTAATGTTTGCTGCCTCCTAAAGAAGCACACTTAAATTTATAGATGTTTACACACAGAGAGTCGTATGGGATGCTGCCTTTAAAGATTATTTGAATAAAAACTTGAGATGTGATTCTGAGAGCGTCAAATATTAGGTAAAAAGTCTCTACCATATTACTTTAATGAAATGGATACCATAAGTTTCGAAGTAGCAAAACAAGGATCGATAAAACAGAAATTTATCAAAATTTTATATTAAAAATGTGGACGAATATTCATGCTATATGGACTTAACAGAAGTACTGAGGAGCCTGACATTTGACAAAACAAATGATGGGATATGTTTAACTCCTAAAAAAAACTACCATAAATACATATAAAGGACTCTGATAATGCAAAGAATACAAAATTGGAAAACACAGCATCCACCTAATGGATTCTGGTGTCTATGCAATTTGAACTTGATCGAGTCCCAAGGTGTTAATCTACATAGCCCATAATCTCTCAAGATTAAAGCTGTGTGAGCAATCTTTTTATAAAGTATATTGTGAATAATGCATTGAAAGTTAATTAACATAACGACCAAGAACCTCACTTGAATATTTCTCAGTTTCAGTAATAATCACTGAAATACTTTGCTCTGAAATGTGAAATAAGTAGTTAAAACTAGCATATAGGTCGCTGGTTGCCAGCAAACGAAATCTTATTGTTAGCCTTATTGCTGAGCTTCCCAAGCAGTAAATCAAAAATCTCACTGTGACTTCCTTCTGAAATTTGCAAACAAAATATTGCTGTCACTTTGTCTTTCTCATACCTATGTTATTGAGATACTTCTTTGCCTACAGCAGCTTTTGCGTTTTCTTTTTCTGTTGCCTTTTCGTCACAATAAACACAGAACAAAAGCAAAGAAGGGGATCCATAGCATGCTGCTTGCAGAATAATGCAACATTAGGACACGAGAACGCCATTACAAATTTTGTGCATGCACTTCTAATGCCATGCATCTGCGATTGTGCACAAGGAAAGAAGCATTGTGTAGGCATACATTAAGGGCCTCACAAAGGATCACAGTGATCAGTCGCTCATGCTGTGAACTATTACTCTATTTATCAAGCTTGGTTGTGTATTTCTGTATTGTTCTGCTTAGCCCACATTGATCAAAAAAATTTGGTTTAGAATTAATTCTTATTCAGGGACCATGAACAACTCTGGACAAAGTGAAGTGGAAACCGGAGGTGCCATAGAAATGCAAAAATTACATCCTCTGAACTTGCAGTGATTAGCATTTTGAAACTTTTGCTATTGAAGCGAAATTGTTGGGAATTTCACAGGGCAGTGGGCTCCATCTTACGATTTTGAGTTATTTATGAAATAATTACATGTATTATTAAAGTTCTTAACTTCTAAATAGAATGGTATATGTACCTACCATAACATCAAGAGAACATTTTAATTTAAATATTCAGGGCAAATCTGTTAGACAGTTATACTAAAGTCACTTGTCATTTCATATAATATAACTCTCCTTCATACAATTAATAAAAAGAGTTATGATAATCAGTAATGATGTTACTGGTAACATATCTATTGACACATTGAGTAAATTATATAAATACTTGCAGTTAAACTGTAAGATTAAAAAATAAAAAAGGAATCGAAGACTAATATCTACATCTACATCTACATCCATACTCCGCAAGCCACCTGATGGTGTGTGGCGGAGGGTACCTTGAGTACCTCTATCGGTTCTCCCTTCTATTCCAGTCTTGTATTGTTCGTGGAAAGAAGGATTGTCGGTATGCCTCTGTGTGGGCTCTAATCTCTCTGATTTTATCCTCATGGTCTCTTCGCGAGATATACGTAGGAGGGAGCAATATACTGCTTGACTCTTCGGTGAAGGTATGTTCTCGAAACTTTGACAAAAGCCTGTACCGAGCTACTGAGCGTCTCTCCTGCAGAGTCTTCCACTGGAGTTTATCTATCATCTCCGTAACGCTTTCGCGATTACTAAATGATCCTGTAACGAAGCGCGCTGCTCTCCATTGGATCTTCTCTATATCTTCTATCAACCCTATCTGGTATGGATCCCACACTGCTGAGCAGTATTCAAGCAGTGGGCGAACAAGCGTACTGTAACTTACTTCCTTTGTTTTCGGATTGCATTTCCTTAGGATTCTTCCAATGAATCTCAGTCTGGCATCTGCTTTACCGACAATCAACATTATATGATCATTCCATTTTAAATCACTCCTAATGCGTACTCCCAGATAATTTATGTTATTAACTGCTTCCAGTTGCTGACCTGCTATTTTGTAGCTAAATGATAAAGGATCTATCTTTCTGTGTATTCGCAGCACATTACTCTTGTCTACATTGAGATTCAATTGTCATTCCCTGCACCATGCATCAATTCGCTGCAGATCCTCCTGCATTTCAGTACAATTTTCCATTGTTACAACCTCTCGATACACCACAGCATCATCTGCAAAAAGCCTCAGTGAACTTGCAATGTCATCCACCAGGTCATTTATGTATATTGTGAATAGCAACGGTCCTATGACACTCCCCTGTGGCACACCTGAAATCACTCTTACTTTGGAAGACTTCTCTCCATTGAGAATGACATGCTGCATCCTGTTATCTAGGAACTCCTCAATCCAATCACACAATTGGTCTGATAGTCCATATGCTCTTACTTTGTTCATTAAACATTAATAAATGTAAAACGAACTGTATTAGTACTCTGGAAAGATGTATACATTCCATTCGGCGACAGTGAAAAAATAATTTATTCTTTAAAGTACCCTACGGCTCTCAAGGAAAGCATTTCAAAACATGTTTAATGAATTACAAATCTCGTTCATTTTAGTATTATGTATTGCAATTATTTGCGAGGATACTGAAATTAACTGTAACTTCTGCTAAACATACAGTCCATGTTCCAAATCAGAAGTTCTCGACGTAGTAACAGCTATAATTATGATTGAAATTGCTGAGCAAATCACTCATGTGTGGGGTGTCAAGGTGAGGGACCGATTGCAGGCGATATCGCATGCAATGGATGGTAGTGATCTGTTACTCATGTGTGGGGGCCTTTAATTGTTAATGGTACATATCACTACACTTTGTGTCGACTGTCTTAAGAAGAATTCACTTTGGCCATCATGTCACATCATGTCCTGTCCTGTCAAAAGATACTGCAATGCTTTCCAAATGGCGGCATCCACACTGGCGGTTACATCACGTCTCGGTGCCATTAAGGTTTCTCAGCAAGAAAAGTTTTTATGGCTGATGTCATCTGCCCAATGTTGATCATGTGACCTTGAAGCTAATTTTCTCCCAATACGTGTCCATGTGCACATCTCCATATTTAGTTTTGTTGTGGTTTTACTGGTTAATATCAGTTGTTTTTTTATTCTATATTTGTTACAAAACTCTTTTATTTCGTTATTTCTTCTGTTCAAATTTATAATAAATGACAAAAAGATTAATTGAAGTAGTGAGGCAGCAGTTTGATTCGTATGACATGAAGATATTAAATTAATTGCCTTTTACTACAAAAGTTGATTTTTATACATACTGGTCCAGTATTTAATATATTACAGTGAAATGTATGCAACATGGATGCAGCTTGAAGTGAAAAAGTACTGTGGGTTTGTCTAAATATGTGTTTGTGGTAGGCTTAATTATGAGAAGAAACTCTCTGGATTGTGTGTGAAACAGTTTTGCAGGCATCACTCGTCAATATTTATGTGTTTTCACTAGTTCACCCAGGCACAAATAAGGCATTTGAAATATTAAAAGCCAAATACAAGACATAAAGAAAAACTATAAATATTGAAGAGTAAGGTGATGAGGGAGATATGACCATTGCCCAAAAATTTGCACTGGACTAACAACGAAACTTACCTTCAAAAAACCAAAATTTCATGGGCTGTGATGGCTGCCTGGAACACTACATTCCTTTTAGTAATCCTGGGTGCAATTTGACGTAACATATGAATAAAATGATGCTTCGATTTTCTGAAATACAAAATGATGATACCTGTCCACTCCAATAAATGTCATTTTCGTACAAATGTGGACTCCAACATCTATGTAGATAAGCTACCATGCTGTGTATGTGTGCTTTGTGCGTAAAAACAGTTGAAAATCATTTTGCGAAGGTCGCAATTCCCACAAAAAAGAAAACAGTCGATGACAGTCATGCGAGTTGACATCACGTGACTTGTTGTGCCGTGATGTGACAGACAATGTAGATACATCTTGATGTGGTGGTACAGTGATGTAATTGTGTGTTGATGGCTAATGTGAATTGGCCTTTATCTTTACAACTGCTGCCAGCTTCAGTGATATAACAACTACCTGTAGCTCTATAGTAGCGACCTAAACTCGTGTTCTCTGTGTTAATGAAGGAATAAATACCATAACGAGTGTGTTTGAATATTAAAAACTCCATGATATCCTTTGACAGAGGCTTGTTACTTTCCTGTGTAATTCACACTGTAGCTGCTGATTAGCGAGGCACATGGATGCCTAAAGTGCTACAACTGTGTAGCAAATTAATAACATTACCCCTCTTATGTCCCTCCTCAACAAGGTGATGAAGTTCTTTTGCTTTCTATGCATCTCACATCCCTCTGAGGTCGACGCTTAACTTCACACTGACACTTACACTGACTTGTGTCAGTATCTACAGAGTGGAACTATTGCCCCAGAGATCATCATTGAAACTTGAAATAAAAGAAACATGGATTCAATAACATTGTGACCAAAAAAACGTGAAGGCTTTTAATCCTTTAGACTTTAGAGTGTCTCAAAGTTCGATTTGTAGTAGTGTAACTACAGTATACCTAATACATAAGTTGTACCTATTTTTAATAGTGTACCAACAGCCAGCGATTGAGTCCTAGGGTCACTGATCAGTCGCTGAGCGCGTTTTTGTTTGCATGAGGGTTCAACGACGAACAGAATCTGAGGAAATTATAAAAAGTTTTGTCACGCTGATAGCAAGAATTGAGTTGCAGTACTCAGCGTGATTGTATTGACTGTCCAATTCAACTGAAGTGATGTTTGGCTTTACATTTATTTATTTATATTTTAGATGAGTGAAGTGTTATTAAACAAGCGGAAAAATACTCCTGTCACACTACAGAAAGGTGAATATATTCTTCTTTAAAATTCTCTCAGAAAAGAGGAGAACCAGATGCCTCAATCATCGTTCTGCCTTCTTCACCAAAAATTTTGGCATGCAAACGCATTTGCGAGACTTTAACACAGAATATTCTAAAGCCTTTTAATCACTCTCTCTTGGTAGTTATGCCTTCATACTAAGCGTCTTCTTATCACTGCACTGTCTATGTAAGTCTCTCTCTCTTCATCTCCCTTTTCTCCCATTTATTTATGGTATATCCAGCTGACACTGCCTCCTCTCTTACCGACACTGTCTCCTTTTGTCTGTCTTTCCTACTACCACTGTTTCCGCCATACCTTGGCAGCTCAAAAATCCTGGGGGTTCAACTTATTTTTTGTGTTATACCAACATGTTTAAAATTTCGATCTGGAACAAGCCCTCCCCTATACCCACGTTGAAGTTCACTGGTCTGGAACAGACCAGAACCCATAAGCCTATATACTATGGTCTTCTCTCATCTGTATTTTTCATTTTTCTTGCCTCCTCTCTCTTTCAATCCCACTGTTTCTATCTCCATTAATCTCTCTTTCCCTTTTACTACTACTGACCATATGATCACTATCCATATCTCCTCTCTCTTTGACTCCCACTGTTATTGCCTTTATCCAACTCTCTTTCCCTTTTACTGTGACTTTCTTTCTGCTACCATCACCATCGCCTTTCTCTTTCTCTCCCACTGGCACTGTTTATTGTGTACCGCTTTGTACAATATGGTAAGAAGAGGTGGGCTGCAGAGTGGTGTGGCAATTGTCATCATAATAAAGCTGGACAGAAGCAGAAATGGTTAGTGAACAACATATCATTGTAAATAACTTAACTTGTATTTCTCCAAGTGAACAAAGGATGCAGCCAGAAAGAGAGTCCGGCTTAAACAATACCAACAATGATGAAGTCGGAGCCATGACTAGGCAGCATCTGCATGGCATCCGGTAACATGGTGGCTCCAGGTTGGAGTGGGATCAGGCACTGGAGGTGTGGTGTAACAGGGGCACATCATTGGGTCTGCCTGGTTCCACACGACCACTGTCGCCATCTCGCAAAAAACTGCAATTCCGTTACATATGTTAACAACGCCTATAGGATGGTATCGATGTTTGTTCAGCTGTTACTTAAATGGTCGTAAAAACCGTTCAGCTTCGACATTGAATTTTGGGTGGAACGATGCACTTGTGATGTGCTTGAAGTTGGAAACAGTGAAAATCTCTTCAAACTCAGTAGCGACAAGTTGAGGGCCATTGTCAGTCATAATCACTTCAGGCAATTCTCAAGACAGAAGACCGACAAACAGGGCTTGGATTGTGGAATGAGCTGTAATAGAGTGCATAGTAATCTTGAAAGGATATTTGCTAAAAGCGTCAGTGACGATGAGCCAAGTAACCAAGTATTCCAGTAAGGAGCGTCTAAATCCAAGTGCAAAAGTGGCCAAGGTGTTTGAGGTTTGTGCCATTCAAAGAACTGCTGCAGTGAGGCTCACCAATGTTCAGCACAGGACTGTCACTGAGAAGTCAACTGTTCAATTTGTGCATCGAGACTATGTCAAATACATGTACAACGATGTCACGAACTGCTTGGTGAGAACAATGCCCCAGTGACCTTGGTGTATCAAATGAAGCACGTCAGACTGAGGAACCACAACATGTGACTGGTCATTATCGGTTAGAAACAAAATGACAACGAGGTGAACTGCAAGGGTGTGCCAGTAGGCAAAATATTGGCTAATGACACAGAGAAAGAGCATCTGCATTGCCATGCTTAGAAGTGGGCTAATACACGATATCATATTGGTAATTCGAAAAAGAAGAGCCCACCATTGCAGCTTCTGCACTGTGCAAGTTGGGCCTGCATGGGGAGCGCTAAACAAAGATTCTAGACGTTGGTTGTCAGTTACCATGTAAAACTCTCTGCCAGAAAGATACTGGTGAAACTTAGTGGCGCCATAGACAATGGCGACAACCTCCTTTTCAATTCACAAGTAATTGCATTGAGCTTTGTACAACAAGCAAGGGCAGTTGGTCTGTCAACAGAACCAATTTTACAGAACAAAACTGCACTGATGCCGACAGATGTAGCATTCACAGCCAAGACCACAAGTTTGGCTGGATCAGTATGAACAAGTCACTAATCACTGAGCAAATCATCTTTCAGCTTTTGGAAAGCAGACTGACACTCTTGCAACCAAACAAAAGGAACAGTTTTCCTGTCCAAACGATGCAAGTGAGCCTCGATCTGAGCAACATTAGGAATAAATTAGATGTAATACGTGAGCTTTCCTAACACACACTGCAATTCCCACAGGTCAGGGATGCCAAACAAATGTGACTGCGATGGGTGAACACCCTAGCTATTAACGATATATCCTGAGTACTCAAGTTTGGTCTATAAAAACACACATATGTCTCTGTTACATTTGAGACCAACTGTAGACAATACTCGAAACACAATGCGAAGTCTGACAATGTGGTCTTCAAGAGTGCTACCTGAGATGACAATGTCATCTAAATAATTCGAGCAAAGTGGAACTTTTGCACTCAACTGCTCCAGAAAGTACTGAATTATGGTGGGTCCTGAAGCACTGCTAAATGGCAATTTCAAAAATTTGAAGAGATCCAGATGAGTGTCAATGAAAAACACTTGTTGGGACTCCTCATCAAGACGGATTTGCAAGTAAGTGTTGCGCAAACAAATATTAGAAACGTAGCGACCAGTACCCAATTTTTCCAGCAGTACTTCCGTGCGAGGCAAGGGATAACTGTCAATAACTGTTTGAGGATTCTTAAAATCAGCGCACAGACTGAGCCTGCTGGATAGCTTCTGTAGGCTAACAAGACGGGATGTCCACTGACTGGCAGTAATGGGTGCTAAGACCCCACAGTCTTGTGCCACCTGTTCCTGAAGAGCATGAAGGAGAGGACGAGATCTAATAAAACGTGGCTGTGCACTGTCCTTCACTGTGACATGGGCAACAAAATTATTCGCTTTATCTTAATCCTCAGAAAACAAATACAGAAATTCTGCATATAATTTAGCAACACTGTCCCGAGATCAGAGGAAGAAATAGGATGTACACTGTCTTGAATCAAATCAGCCCAGACCAAAAATATTAGCACTGTCTTGGGAGGAAGGCACTGTGAATGTCATTGTCTTTGTCAAATTTTCGAAAGTTGCAGGAAGGCTATAAATGCCTTCGCTTTTATACGCCATTAGTGTATGGCACGCAGTGTACTTGGTTTTGCCATGGACGTCACTTTAGCTTCAGTGTTAAGTTGCAGACAATGTCCAGAATGTCCAGAAATAGTTAGACACACAAAAAGTTTGTTGTCCTCACATAACGCTGCACCATGAGTTGGAAGCTTTTCCTGAATAGCTATTACATAGTTTTGCACTAACGACACTGCGAGCCTTGGGAAACACACTACACACTGTGTGACTTAAAATCAAGTCGCTTCAAGCGAGGGGCAAAATCGACGAGCACGTGCTGCCCATGGTTCTCTCAAGGTCTTCATCAAAAGCATAATGATGTCCCATGACCGAATGGAGAAAGGCGTCACCCTCATTCCCGTAACGCGAGAGGCGTTCCTGGCAAATTTCAAGTCTGTGCACTTTCATTTCAGGAGTCAGCATCCGGGGTGCCCATGGTGCACAGATGTTCCGATAGCCAAGTAAAGCAATAACGTGAAATGCCGATTGTGCTAGCAATTTCTCTCTGAGTGATACGACGACCGTCCTGAATCTATCTGTCAACATTTTGCTTGTGAAACTCGGTGATCACAGGACGTCCAACTCTTTGTTTGTCATTCAGGTCAGATGTTCCCACCTCATCATCTTTAAACTTACTCCCCCAACGACGCACAGTACTCATATCAACACAATCACCATAAACTGCTTTCAGTCTCTGATGAATCTCCTTTGCACGTTGCTCTAATCGCATTGACCGACTGTCTGCGCATGGTTTCATACTTTACAATGTAACGACACAATTCGAAGGCTTCCCGCCAACTGGAGCTGTAGGGAAGAGGCTACGGAATATGCCAGTGCCTTCCGCATACCAATGCTGCCAACTGTTGAAGAATTACGAAGGTGGAGGCATTACTTTTCAGTCAACCCTCGTACAAGTGCTGCCTGAAGACTGTCTGCTGTGCTCTCTGAAGATTCTTGACATACCGATGATGATGATGATGATGATGTTTGGTTTGTGGGGCGCTCAACTGCGTGGTTATCAGCGCCCGTACAATTATCCAATCTTTGCTCAGTCCAATTTCGCCAATTTCCTGGATGATGATGAAATGATGAGGACAACACAAACACCCAGTCATCTCGAGGCAGGTGAAAATCCCTGACCCCGCCGGGAATCGAACCCGGGACCCCGTGCTCGGGAAGCGAGAACGCTACCGCGAGACCACGAGTGGCGGACTTGACAATCCGAAATCTGCAGAACCTGTTGCAATGAAGGATCCGGATATTTAAGGAAATTTAGAAATTTGCGGTAAGGTAACTGGGACGAAACTGCTGAGGTCGTCGGTCACTAAGCTTACACACTACTTAATCTAACTTACACTAAGGACAACACACACACACACACACACACACACACACACACACACACACACACATATCTATCCCCGAGGGAGGACTCGAGCCTCTGACGGGGTAGCTGCTCGGACGGTGACAAGGCGCTAAGACCGCTCGGCTACCGCGAGGCGGATATTTAAAAATATATTCGTAAATTAGAGAGTCAACTACATTATGCGTGGTGGCATCGCGAACCATTGTATCACTGTAATATTTACCACAGTCACATCTGAATCTACACTCTCTAGTAAGGCCTTGCAAATCAGTCACCCACTGACAGTGTGTTTGTCCTTGTTACTTATGCAACGTAAACAATTTGTAACGAACAGCTGCCACTTGAGCCCTGTCCTCATAACGCTTCGTAAGCGCCTGCAATAAATGCTCATAGTTCGGGGCGGGATTTGGGAAATAACTTGATGCAAAGTCTATAAATAGTTACTCTCGCCATGGCCAAGAAATAAAAATGGTATGTGACGCGCTGCAATCGATTCATCACTTCAAGCAGTTGCACCATTTGTTGACTCTGAAACTGCATAAACTGAGTTAGATGAACTGCAGGCAGAGCAGCATGCGATTGTCACTTAGTAGCCATAGTCTCCGAAGTAATGCACGAAGACAAACACCGAGAAGCAAAAATAGCAAGTCAAATAAGCATAGAGAAAGCAGAAAGGGGTTCAAAAGCAACAACCGCTGAACCTCGAACTTGAAGAGCAATACCGAGGCAAACACTGGGTACCACAAAAACCAATCAAAAAGATGACATAACAAGAAGAAAGCAGTTAGACTTGATGACTGCCGCAGGTAGGTACGATAAGTCATCACCAGATGTGTACAACTTCTCATGCAATGGTAAGGAGGGGGGGGGGCGGGCTACAGAATGGTGGGGCAAGCTGGACAGAAACAGAAATGATTACCGAATAAGATATCACAGCAAACTGGAGATTTATGCAACTTGTACTGCTCCAAGTGAATGAAGATTCAATAAAAATAATGCAGCAGGAACCAGAGTTCAGCTCACACAGTACTAACAATAATGAGTACCTGACGGCTCAACACAAAAGTTTTGTCTCAAGTACAGATAGTGTTGAGGATCAGTGGACAAAGTTCAAAACCATCGTACAATATGCGTTAGATGAGTATGTGCCAAGCAAGATCGTAAGAGATGGAAAAGAGCCACCGTGGTACAACAACAGAGTTAGAAAACTGCTGCGGAAGCAAAGGGAACTTCACAGCAAACATAAACATAGCCAAAGCCTTGCAGACAAACAAAAATTACGCAAAGCGAAATGTAATGTGAGGAGGGCTATGCGAGAGGCGTTCAATGAATTCCAAAGTAAAGTTCTATGTACTGACTTGGCAGAAAATCCTAAGAAATTTTGGTCTTATGTCAAAGCGGTAGGTGGATCAAAACAAAATGTCCAGACACTCTGTGACCAAAATGGTACTGAAACAGAGGATGACAGACTAAAGGACGAAATACTACATGTCTTTTTTCAAAGCTGTTTCACAGAGGAAGATTGCACTGTAGTTCCTTCTCTAGATTGTCGCACAGATGAAAACATGGTAGATATCGAAATAGACGACAGAGGGATAGAGAAACAATTAAAATCGCCCAAAGAGGAAAGGCTGCTGGACCTGATGGAATACCAGTTCGATTTTACACAGAGTACGTGAAGGAACTTGCCCCCCCCCCCCCCCCTCTTGCAGTGGTGTACCGTAGGTCTCTAGAAGAGCGTAGCATTCCAAAGGATTGGAAAAGGGCACAGGTCATCCCCGTTTTCAAGAAGGGACGTCGAACAGATGTGCAGAACTATAGACCTATATCTCTAACGTCGATCAGTTGTAGAATTTTGGAACACGTATTATGTTCGAGTATAATGACTTTTCTGGAGACTAGAAATCTACTCTGTAGGAATCAGCATGGGTTTCGAAAAAGACGGTCGTGTGAAACCCAGCTCGCGCTATTCGTCCACGAGACTCAGAGGGCCATAGACACGGGTTCACAGGTAGATGCCGTGTTTCTTGACTTCCGCAAGGCGTTCGATACAGTTCCCCACAGTCGTTTAATGAACAAAGTAAGAGCACATGGACTATCAGACCAATTGTGTGATTGGATTGAGGAGTTCCTAGATAACAGAACGCAGCATGTCATTCTCAATGGAGAGAAGTCTTCCGAAGTAAGAGTGATTTCAGGTGTGCCGCTGGGGGGTGTCATAGGACCGTTGCTATTCACAATATACATAAATGACCTGGTGGATGACATCGGAAGTTCACTTAGGCTTTTTGCAGATGATGCTGTGATGTATTGAGAGGTTGTAACAATGGAACATTGTGCTGAAATGCAGGAGGATCTGCAGCGAATTGATGCATGGTGCCGGGAATGGCAATTGAATCTCAATGTAGACAAGTGTAATGTGCTGCGAATACATAGAAAGATAGATCCCTTATCATTTAGCTACAAAATAGCAGGTCAGCAACTGGAAGCAGTGGAAGACTCTGCAGGAGAGACGCTCAGTAGCTAGGTACGGGCTTTTGTTAAAGTTTCGAGAACGTACCTTCACCGAGGAGTCAAGCAGTATGCTGCTCCCTCCTACGTATATCACGCGAAGAGACCATGAGGATAAAATCAGAGAGATTAGAGCCCACACAGAAGCCTACCGACAATCCTTCCTTCCACGAAGAATACGAGACTGGAATAGAAGGGAGAACCGATAGAGGTACTCAGGGTACTCTCCGCCACACACCGTCAGGTGACTTGCAAAGTATGGATGTAGATGTAGATGTAGATGTAGAATTTGGAGCTGCCAGTAGGTGGCGTCCGCGTGGCAGCCCATAGTGAGGTAGCTCCAAGTTCGAGTGGGGTGAGCAGGTGCTGATGGCTGCCCAACACTGCAGAGGCTGAGGGCACTCGTGGTACAGAGCCTCAGGAGGTGTGCATCATTGAGTCCTCCCAGTCCCAGACAACAGCTATTGGTGGCTCATGGAAATTTGAAGTTCTGTTACCAAAGTAACAGAATATGTGATATCGAACTGTCTTTCCCTTTTCCACTGTGACTGTCTCTCTGCCACTCTCTTCCAGCACAAATACGTGCTAATATGTTTGCATGACAAAATTTTTGATGAAAGGCGGAATTAGGAGGCAGCTGGTTCCCCCCTCCCCCTTTTCTGTGACTTTTAAGAAGAAACTTATTCGCCTTTTTTGGCCTCTGAAAGGAGCAAGTTTTCACTGGTTGCCTTCCTTTTCCTGCTGTCACAGGGTGTACTGATTATATAAAACGACTTCTATAGGCCAGTGACGTTTTCACAGTTTAATTATGTACATCGACACATATTTGTACTTTGATACATATAAACAACGATTAAGTATGCACAGTATAAGGCCACACAAAATCAATTGCTTTACATCTTTTCTGGATGCTTTGTTCATCGATTACAATTCATCGAAAATGCTAGACTTATGATTTATGTCTTTAAAGACTAATTACGTTACTAGAAATATTTTCCTGAATGTGTAGTTCTTTCAGTTTTACTCATGAATAAATGGTGCTTTTATAAGACACCCAAAGTCCACTCTGGACCACTCCTAACGTTCAATTTGTCTCGGCTGGAGGAAGTGTGTAATGTTAAATTTTGAACCTATACTGTAGGGTAGCTACAGTATGCCCATTCTTCTGATTGGTATACAAATGGTCGCTAGACCAATGGCTATCAAAAACACTTGGCCCCTTATCCCTATTATCAGTAGAAACTGAGACATGACCCCATGAAACATTGCATTTTGGAGTGCACGTGTTTGGAACATATTGGTACCATGCACCGTCCTGTCTTAATTCAATCATGCTAACATTACTTGACACCAAACGTATCTTTTGTATCATCCATTCAATTTCAAGGTTATGGGTTTACCGTTTAATTAACCCTCCATTTCTCGCGTGGATGACACTCGTCATCCACATGACTTTCCCGCTCAATTTTGTCTGACAGGGCTGGATGGAATTCTGACCATTTTCAGTACCATTCTGTTAACTCTCCGGCTGTTAGCTCCAATCATTGTTGGCTTTCAGTTACGAAAGATACATTGTTTATGAAACATTATTATAGTCTGGAGGACACTTGTCATCTGCGCGAGCTCTGTTGCCACAATCTGAAACAAAGTAAGTCTGTATTACTTTATTGCTTTCCTAGATTGGCGTGTAAACTAGCTTGCGTCCGTGGACGAAGTCCACACGCGCACCCTGGGTAATGCTAAATGAGCTAGAACGATAGTTGGCGCCAGACTTATATTCTCTAGAGGATCTCCTGGTCTTGTGCACATGGAAGCAAGCCTATCAGATAATTGCTCCTGCATGAGCTGCATGACAAGAAATATCGGACCTAGCCTCCAAATTTTCCAACTAAATATTGAAGGACTAAGCAGATCCAAATGCGAAACTATGTCTCGAATTCTCCATGAGAGGAACATTGATGTTGCTATACAATAGACTCATGTAACTAGTGTGGCCGATCTTAAGGCAAGAGGTAGAATACCAGGATACGAGATACTAGGTACGACATACCATCAGTCACATGGCTGAGCTACTTATATCTGGAGCAACATAGAAAATGCCCAAGTATTGCACTCTGGCATTGACAGTGGAATCCACACTGTCACTATGAAAGTGGAAGAAGTTTCAATAACTAATGTTTACAAACCTCAACTCGTCCAGTGGCCTCCAGAGATACTACCCCCACTCCCCCATCTAGTTCTGTACTTGAGAGATTTCAATAGTCACCATATAATGTGAAAATACAACATCAGTGACCAGAATGGCGTTGCACTCACAAACTGGATGGAAGAAAGCAGCTTAAGTCTCATATTAGATGCAAAGGATAAGGGAACTTTCAGATCAGCAGCATGGGATAGAGACTCAAATCCAGATCTATGTTTCTCCACCCAGAATCACAGTGGCCAACCAATTAGCATAACCAGAACGATCCTACCAGATTTCTCACGCAGTCTCACGCATATATGAAATAGGCATACAAATCCCAGTGATCCGATCTATACCAAGACCTAGATGGAATTTCCAAAAGGCAAACTGCGAACTGTTCTTCCAAGAACTTGACAAGGTCGTTAAATGGATCCAAGCAACACCTAAAAATTACAACAGATTTGTAGGTGCAGTGATTGCAACAGCAAAAAAGTGTATCCCACGTGGGTACCGCAAGGAATACATTTCGGGCTGGAACAAAGATTGTGAGAAACTGTTTGAAACATACATGACACATGGTGATACAGATGTAGCCGATGAACTGCTACAGACACTGGATGAGGCTCGAAGAAATAGATGGATTAAGACAACTGCTGAAATGGATTTTAAGAAGTCAAGCAGAAAAGCTTGGAGCTTACTAAAGAAGTTGGGGGGAAGTAAACCACCAATCAAAGTAGCTCGTACAGTGCTACCAGACCACATAGCAAGTCGAATTATATCACTATCTAGAGCACCACGAGATAAACACCACACACAACATGTAAAAAGGGAATACAGAAATATAGAGCGAACAACAACTCAAGAAACTGAGTAGGGGAAGGTGGATTAGATTAGATTAGATTAGATTAGATTAGATTAATACAAGTTCCATGGATCATGAATACGATATTTCGTAATGATGTGGAACGTGTCAAATTTTCCAATACATGACATAATTAAGTTAATTTAACAACATACTTAAGTTAATATAACAAATTTTTTATTTTTTGTGTTTATTTTTATTTTTTTTATTTATTTTTTATTATTTTTTTATTATTTTTTTTAATTTATATCTAAAAATTCCTTTATGGAGTAGAAGGAGTTGTCATTCAGAAATTCTTTTAATTTCTTCTTAAATACTTGTTGGTTATCTGTCAGACTTTTGATACTATTTGGTAAGTGACCAAAGACTTTAGTACCAGTATAATTCACCCCTTTCTGTGCCAAAGTTAGATTTAATCTTGAATAGTGAATGATGATGATGATGATGTTTGGTTTGTGGGGCGCTCAACTGCGTGGTTATCAGCGCCCGTACAATTTCCCAACCTTTGCTCAGTCCAATTTCGCCACTTTCCTGGATGATGATGAAATGATGAGGACAACACAAACACCCAGTCATCTCGGGGCAGGTGAAAATCCCTGACCCCGCCGGGAATCAAACCCGGGACCCCGTGCTCGGGAAGCGAGAACGCTACCGCGAGACCACGAGCGGCGGACATTGAATAGTGAAGATCATCCTTTCTCCTAGTATTGTAGTTATGCACACTGCTATTACTTTTGAATTGGGTTTGGTTGTTAATAACAAATTTCATAAGAGAGTATATATACTGAGAAGCTACTGTGAATATCCCTAGATCCTTAAATAAATGTCTGCAGGATGATCTTGGGTGGACTCCAGCTATTATTCTGATTACACGCTTATGTGCAATAAATACTTTATTCCTCAGTGATGAATTACCCCAAAATATGATGCCATATGAGAGCAACGAGTGAAAATAGGCATAGTAAGCTAATTTACTAAGATGTTTATCACCAAAATTTGCAATGACCCTTATTGCATAAGTAGCTGAACTCAAACGTTTCAGCAGATCATCAATGTGTTTCTTCCAATTTAATCTCTCATCAATGGCCACACCTAAAAATTTGGAATATTCTACCTTAGCTATATGCTTCTGATTAAGGTCTATATTTATTAATGGCATCATACCATTCACTGTACGGAACTGTATATACTGTGTCTTATCAAAATTCAGTGAGAGTCCGTTTACAAGGAACCACTTAGTAATTTTCTGAAAGACAGTATTGACAATTTCAT
Source organism: Schistocerca cancellata (assembly GCF_023864275.1). Lineage (NCBI taxonomy): Eukaryota > Metazoa > Arthropoda > Insecta > Orthoptera > Acrididae > Schistocerca > Schistocerca cancellata. The sequence goes on along the minus strand of NC_064626.1, from coordinate 243,556,253 downwards.
CAGTTAATTCTTGTTTGTCAGGTGTGATTACTATACTTGTATCATCAGCAAAGAGAACTAACTTTGCCTCTTCATGAATATAGAATGGCAAGTCATTAATATATATTAAGAACAACAAAGGACCCAAGACTGACACTTGTGGAACCCCATTCTTGATAGTTCCCTGGTTTGAGGAATGTGCTGATCTTTGCATATTATGAGAACTACCTATTTCAACTTTCTGCACTCTTCCAGTTAGGTACGAATTAAACCATTTGTGCACTGTCCCACTCATGCCACAATACTTGAGCTTGTCTAGCAGAATTTCATGATTTACACAATCAAAAGCCTTTGAGAGATCACAAAAAATCCCAATGGGTGGTTTTCGGTTATTCAGATCATTCAAAATTTGATTGGTGAAAGCATATATGGCATTTTCTGTTGAAAAACCTTTCTGGAAACCAAACTGACATTTTGTTAGTACTTCATTGTTACAGATATGTGAAGCTACTCTTGAATACATTACTTTCTCAAAAATTTTGGATAAAACTGTTAGAAGGGAGATTGGACGGTAATTGTTGACATCAGTTCTATCCCCTTTTTTATGCAAAGGTATAACAATAGCATATTTCAGTCTATCAGGGAAAATGCCCTGTTCCAGAGAGCTATTACACAGGTGGCTGAGAATCTTACTTATCTGTTGAGAACAAGTTTTTAGTATTTTGCTGGAAATGCCATCAATTCCATGTGAGTTTTTGCTTTTAAGCAAGTTTATTATTTTCCTAATTTCAGAGGGAGAAGTGGGTGAGATTTCAATTGTATCAAATTGCATAGGTATGGCCTCTTCCATTAACAGCCTAGCATCTTCTAAAGAACACCTGGATCCTACTATATCCACAACATTTAGAAAATGATTATTAAAAATATTTTCAACTTCTGACTTTTTGTTCGTAAGGTTTTCATTCAATTTGATGGTAATACTGTCTTCCTGTGCTCTTGGTTGACCTGTTTCTCTTTTAATAATATTCCAAATTGTTTTAATTTTATTATCAGAGTTGCTGATTTCAGACATGATACACATACTTCTGGATTTTTTAATAACTTTTCTTAATATAACACAGTAGTTTTTGTAATGTTTGATAGTTTCTGGGTCACTACTCTTTCTTGCTGTCAGATACATTTCCCTTTTCTGGTTACAAGATATTTTTATACCCTTAGTAAGCCATGGTTTGTTACAAGGTTTCTTACAAGTATATTTAACTATTTTCTTGGGGAAGCAGTTTTCAAATGCATTTACAAAAATGTCATGAAATAAATTATATTTTAAATTGGCATCAGGTTCACGGTACACCTCATCCCAGTCTAACTGCTGTAGGCTTTCCCTGAAATTTGCAATTGTTAAATCGTTGACTGAACGTACTGCTTTGGAGGACTGCTTAGTATTGCCGAATGGAGCTATGTCATATATTGTAACTAGCTGTGCACCATGATCAGAAAGACCATTCTCAACAGGCTGAGCATTTATCTGATTAAACTTATCTTGGTCTATAAAGAAGTTATCTATCAGTGAGCTGCTATCCTTTACCACCCGAGTAGGAAAATCAATAACGGGTGTCAAATTGAAAGAACCGAGTAATACTTCAAGGTCATTTTTCCTATTACCCTCTTTCAGAGAATCTACATTGAAGTCCCCACAAATAATAATTTGCTTCCCCCTGTCTGACAGATAGCACAACAAGGAGTCCAAATTTTTCAGAAATAGATGAAAATTTCCTGATGGGGACCTATATACAGTTACAATTATAAATGTGCGTTTATTTAATTTAAGCTCACAGGCACATGCTTCTATATGTTTCTCTACACAAAACTTTTTTGTTTCTATACTTTTTGCACAATGATAACTTTTGACATATATGGCAACTCCTCCTTTCTCCATATTTTCTCTCATTACATGTGCAGAGAGCTTATATCCACTTACATTTACCTTATCCATATCAGTAACAATGTGATGCTCAGACAGGCATAGTATATCTATTTCATCCTCAGCTTCTAAATCTTCTAAACAAACCAGAAGCTCATCTATTTTATTCTTTAAACTCCCAATATTTTGATGAAATATACTTACATTATTTTTAATTATACTTTTATGAGAACCTTTCCTTATTCTAACATTTGGGGGAAATTACACGCATGTGGGTAATCCCACGCACGCTGATTTACACAATTTGAATGGCGCAGGCTGTTCCCAATTGGTGCTACACCCTTCCGGCAGGAGTAACAACTACAACATAGCTTACGCCAGCCATTTTCTAGTGGCATTGTTGGAGCAGTGAAGTATTGTTTATTTTCGGCGTGTCTCATGTAATTTTGGTCAGCTGTATTCTGCAAGGTAAGTGCTAGTGTAAGTTGCTTCAATGTAATTCTTGTGTATCATGTACTAATCCTAGATGAAACCTTTAATTTAATTGAAGATTTGTCCCGCTATTTGAATTAGATGCCGAGTTATGCTTAGGTTTGTCATCGAACTTACAGTGGGGTAATGCCACGCAGCTGTTGAAATGCGTGGTATTCCCCCTTGTAGGTTATATTTTCAATACTAATGAGGTTTTCTTTAAATTTCAGATGGGTAGATATTATAAAAGAAAAACCCAGAAAGAAAAATGGATGCAAGAGGAACTTTGTAGGGCTCTTGATGCCATCAAATCTGGAAGAAAAATAAGAGAAGTATCAAGAGCTTTTGGGATTCATGAAGCTACTCTGCGAACGAGAATGAAGGTTAAAAATACCAAGGGTCCAAAACTTGGAAGAAACCCAACATTTTCGACAGAATAGGAAAATGAGATTCGGGATCATGTTATTACAATGGCCAAGCTGTTCTATGGCATTACATGCACCCAGCTGCAAAAGATTGCAGAGGCTAACAACATTGCAAACAATTTTGATAAGTCATCTAGGTTAGCTGGAAAGGATTGGCTAGCTCTATTTTTAAAAAGAAACCAAAGTATTAGCATGAGAAAACCTGAAGCAACTAGCATTAACAGAATAAAGGCATTTAATGAAGAAGGGGTTAATGCATATTTTAAAAATTTAGAACATGTCTTTGAAAAATATAAATTTAAAGAGGGGGCGAGTGTTCAACATTGATGAAACAGGCATAAATACTACACAAAAGCCTGAGAGAATTTTGGCTCCTCAAGGTGTTAAACAAATAGGTGGGGCCACGTCTTGGGAAAGGGGGAAAAACGGGACTGTGATATGATGTTTCAGTGCTGCTGGGACCTACATCCCCCCAATGTTTATCTTCCCCAGGAAGAGTAAAGGTGGACCAGTTGGAGCAATATATGGTTGTACCGTCAATGGCTGGTCCAATGTGTCATTATGTTTAAAATGGATCCAACATTTCCAGAGCAATGTAAAATCAACTATTGATGACCCTGTGCTGCTGATTTTAACATTCTATTGTCATGGTAACCATACCTCCACACGCTTCTCACAAGCTTCAACCACTACATGTTACATTCTTTTCTTCTTTGAAATCAGCCTTCAATGGTGAATGTGACATGTATATGAAGTCACAGGTGTATCAAAAAATTACACCATATGAACTTTTTAATAAGGCATATATTAATGTTGCTACCATGGGCAAAGGGCAGTCAGGGTTTAAGGCATGTGGGATTTGCCTTTTCAATCCAAACAAATTTCAGCATGATGACTTACAACAATATGAGATTTTCAGAGATGTTGTCCTTGAAGATGAAGAGATTCCGAATGCAACAAATGGAAATGAAGTGGTTGCATCTACAAACGAGCCACATATCCCCAAAAGGAGTCAAGAACAGATTCCTAGATCTACAGCAGAAGATGTTCCTCTTCTAGTAGGCCTAGAAGAGGTCACAACAACATAAACTAAAAGTGCATGTGTCAAGCATGTTAGTGTATTTGACGTATCTCCTGTTCCAAAACAAAAACAAGTTCTTCCTAAGATGAAACAAGCCAAGGGAAAGCCTAAGGGAAAGTAAGTGATCCTTACAGCAACTCCAGAGAAGAATAAACTGCTAACGGAGTTATCAATAAAGAAACAAAAAGAAGCCATGAAAAAGACAGCTGAAGGAAACAAGAAAAGAAATATTAAGGATAAAGCAGATAAGTGCAGAAATCTGCAAATTAAAAAAGTCTCGAAGAGGGTTGTTTGGGGAAGGAGACCAGACAACGAGGTCATCAGTCTCATCAGATTAGGGAAAGATGGGGAAGGAAATCGGCCGTGCCCTTTCAGAGGAACCATCCTGTCATTTGCCTGGAGTGATTTAGGGAAATCACGGTAAAGCTAAATCAGGATGACCGGACACGGGATTGAACCGTCGTCCTCCCGAATGCGAGTCCAGTGTCTAACCACTGCGCCACCTCGCTCGGTAGTCTCGAAGGAGAAACAGGCATTATATAAGAAGAAACACAACCAAGAAAGTGAAAGTAGCAGCGAAGATGACCTAAATCTGGACTTGCAGAACATTTGTGATGACGGTGAAATGGATGATATTGATCCATTGGCGATATCAGAAGATGCCTTTTTAGTTTGTGGAGAGTTTGGGAAAGATGGAGAACTATGGTACCGATGTATTTCTTGTGACAGATGGAGTCATGAAGAATGTAATGGCTTGAACACTCCAAAAGGTTACAAGTGTGATCTTTGCTGTATGAGTAAATGAGCTCTTTTCACATCAATAAAAACGTAAAAAACGAAAATTTTATGAGATGTTTGTAGAATTACATTATTTCGTTCTTAAATATACTGTTTACTATTTGTAGTAAATAATAAGCAAATAAAAATAGCAAGTATTGTACATTTTTATGGTTTGTTTGTTTTACGTGTTATTACCCAGTACTTTGCGTGTCATTACCCTTAGGGGTGGGGAATACCACGCATTTGCACAATTTTTTAATTTTAATGTTCAATATTGAGGTACTGTTTATAGCTATTTACAGACGATTGGGATATGTGAAGAAATGTCCATTGTATGGTATGTACATATTTTCGTAGGTTTTAATGACGTAACGAATGGTTCACATCGATTTTTCCTTAGGTGCGTGTATTTCCCCCACTCTGCTCTACTCTAGGAGCTTCACAATTGAAGAACTAGAAGCTGCTCTCAGTGATGTTAAAACGGGTAAGGCACCTGGTTATGATGGAATGCACCCTCAATTCCTGACTCGATGTGGGAAGGAAACGAAGAAATGGCTGACCAAGTTATACTCATGCATACTAACATTGGGCTGCCTGCCAAAAGCTTTTGAAATTACTAAAATAATTGCTGTGCTGAAACCAAAGAAACCATCAGATAAAGTCGAAAGTTACCGCCCTGTCGCTCTTCTCAGCTGCTGCTACAAACTTCTGGAACGACTTCTACTCAACAGGCTGGACCTACGAATCCTAGATGTCATTCCACCAGAGCAGGCAGGTTTCAGACCCAATAGGAGTGGCACAGACCAGGTTCTAAGTCTAACGACATATATTGAAGAAGGTTTTCAAAAACAAAAAAAGACTGTGGTAGCTTTCATAGACCTAACAGGTGCCTATGACACTGTATGGAAGGAAAGACTTCTACACAAACTACACAAACTAATAAAAGTAATCCCCAGCCGTATGCCACTGAGACTTATCAACAACATGCTTTCGGATAGATACTTCCAGGTGATGCAGGGTAATGACATAAGCAAACAGAGGAAACTGAACAATGGACTGCATCAAGGATCAGTTTTAGCACCAATGCTCTTTAATCTTTACATCTCTGACCTGTCTGAAACCATTTCAAGGAAGTTCAGCTATACTGATGATATGGCTCTAACTATCCAAAGCAAGCAGTTTGAAGACACTGAAAACATCCTCACAACTGATGTAAACAAAATGTATGAATATTCACCAAATGGAGACTAATACCAAATCCCACCAAGACTGAAGTCAGCTGGTTTCATATGAACAACAGAATGGCGGGATATGAGCTGAAGGTTCATATGAATAACAGTCAACTGCGATACCAGCCACATCCAAAGTACCTGGGGGTGACTCTAAATAGGACATTATCCTTCAAAAGACACCTGGAAAACGTACCCAATAAAATAAGCTCACAGAACAACCTCATTCAGAGGCTCTGCAGCACTAACTGAGGAGCAGCAGCAGACACACTACGAACCTCTGCATTCGCCTTAGTGTACTCTGCAGCCGAGAACTGTGCACCAGCGTGGTTAACCAGCAGGCAGGTAAACAAGGTGGACACCCAGCTCAACTCTGCTATGAGATCCATAACTGGATGCATAAAGACTACCCCACTATATTGGCTTCCAACACTTAGTCATATAGCTCCACCCTCCCTGTGAAGACACGAAGCTCTGGTGAAGCAATACACAAAAATAATGAATAACCCCCTACTTCTTATCCATGAAGATGTCCCAACTTCGGAAAGAACACGACTCTGCTACAGAAATCCCTCTTTAAGACTGGCCCAACAACTGTCAGCTGCCAACTTCAGCATGGATACTAAATGGCACGAGAGCTGGAGTGGTAGTGCCTCCCCTGACAACTGTGAACTTATCTGTCCATCAGAGAAACCTCAGGGCTTTGAACTTCCACGACAGATATGGAAAAGCCTCAACAGAATCCGAACAGGACATGGACTATGTGCACACAATCTACACAAGTGGGGAAAGGTTCCCAGCCCTAGCTGTGACTGTGGGGCACCTAATCAAACAGTACAGCACATCACCCAGGACTGTGAATTAAGAGCCTACCAGGGTAGTTGGGCTGACTTCTTCAACGCCACGCCGCCCTGCCTCGAATGGATCGCCAATTTGGACGTCAGAATTTGAAGAGTTGTGTAACGCAAAATATCTACTGTGATGTTACTTTTTATTGTATTTATATATTTTTTATCTGAATATGTATCTTTCACTTATGTATTTTATAGTGTATTTTATCATATAATTTCATAATGTAATAAGTGTAAACCATGTGTGTAGCGCCATACGCTAAATAAAATAAATAATTTCCTAGATTCAAATGATCTTTCACGTCCGTAAATTTAGACGTAGTGAAACTGATTGCAGTTACCTTCCATGTTACCTAGTATTCTCTTTATTTCTAAATTGTGGAAGAAATGTCAAAGGAAAAAAAAACATCGGACAGAGTTCAATAGAGATCCTAATGTGTGGTTGGAATGATTCAATGAGCTGAGTGATGAAGATGCTCACAGTGATAGCGCTGACTCTGAGACTGAGGATTCTGTTCATGAAAGCGGTCATGAATCAGGAATAGAACAAGAGGTATCAGAAAATGATGAATATGAATCACAGGAAGAAGTAACTCAAGAGGATGCATTTTTGTAGGGAAAGATGGAATAACTAAACGGAGGAAAAATAAATATCCCACCAGTGTTAGAAGCAGATCTCGTAATTTTATTACGCATTTGCCTGGACAAAAAAATTAATCATGTATAAAAAAGGACAGAAATAGAAAGTCTGAATTTTTTCTTGGATGAAAACGTAATAAGCATTATCGCAACATGCTCTATTGTATACATCAATTAAGTTTGTGGTAACTTCTCTAGGGAAAGGGATGCTAAAGAAACAGATAGAGATCAGAGCTTTCATTCGTTTGTTATAACTATGTGGGTCTTTAAGGTGTTCTAGGAAAAGTATATCGAAATTGTGTGATAACTCAAAGGGAAACGGACTTGAATCATGTTATTTATGCATACGTGAAAACCGATTCAGGTTTCTGTTGAGATGTCTGTGGTTTGATAATATCCATGATAGAGGTATTCGCTGAGAGACTGACAAGTTGGCTGCTCTCAGAACTATCAGAGGGGTACTTGAACTATTCACGAACAACTGCCAAAAATATTTTTCATCTACTGAATATCTTACTGTTGATGAACAGCTTTTGGCACTTAGAGGAAACTGCCCGTTCAGGCAATATATTCCTAACAAACCAGCAAAGTATACGTTAAAAGTGTTTGCTTTGATTGATGTAAAAACAGCTTACATTTTGAATTTAGAACCGTATGTCGGTAAGCAACAAGAGGGACCGTGTAATGCCAGTAATCCAGTTGAAGATATTGTTTTTCGAATGGTCAAGCTGTTTCAAACGCTAGAATATTTTATACTGTGTATACATATTAAATGTATTATATTTAGATTTAATATAAAATCATAAAACCAGTGATAAAGATCTTTCAAAGTATACAAATAGACCGCCTGCTTTGTGGATGACACCAGTCATCCGCGCGAGTGACGACGTCACGAATTTTCGTGCGAGTAACGGAGGGTTAAACATAGTTGTTAATAGCCTGTTTCTAGAGGCCTTTTAAATGAATTAGAAAACAAGGGTAATGGGTAATGCTCCAGTAGGCAGACCCTTTGGGGTAAACAGTTTAAAAATGGAAATATGTGGCTTTATATGTGCTGTAAACCATAGAATAATATTCCCAAAAGAACGGAAAATGTTTCATTATAACAACTGATCAAAAAGTTTCGGTTCAAAGTTGGTACAGTCCAGAATCTGTATGTTAATCAGGAAAAATCACCATGAGCATTGAGGTACTCATACCACTGATGCACCATGGTAGAGATTTCTGCTTGGTAAGATACCATGTTCTGCTGTGTGAAGATGTCTTTGATTGCCTGCTACACATCCTCGTCCGACAGGAATCATTAACCCTTCAACGCCTTTATTAGGGGACTGAAGGCGCGATAATCGCTTGGAGAGAGATCAGGACTATAGGGCCGGTGACCAATTGTTGTCCGTAATAGATGAGTCTGAGTTCCCAATCGATAGGCGCCTTGTATCGAATCGCCACCAGTCCCAAAACTGACGCACCATCCCACAACGCCGGTTTTCGACAGACATGCTACTCCATGCACATTCTTCATCTCCTATGAAGGTCTAAGCCATTTGTCCTTTGACAATTAAGAAAAGAAAAACATCAGGTTAGTCCTGTTTGAACGCCATTTGTAATAACGTCACAATAGTTCACGTTTCCTCATTCACCCCAGAGACATTGCATAGACATGAATGTCACAGTAATCCCTTGCCCTCATGTCTGTGTTTGTATACGCTCTTCGGAGGCATCCTAAATTGCATAAACGTTGCAATAACGCCCTCAAATGTAAGCTTTTTGATCCCCCTTATACATAGACGTAATTACCGAGCCCACAGGGCATGCTGTGTCAAGGAGGAGGGGAGGCCACAAAGCCATCCTATCTTTTGGTATACCTAAATATATAATTTTGCTTTCGATTCATATTTCATTTCAGTAATAGTTTCAAAGGGATGCCAGTCTCTTGCCTGATATGTGACACCTACAAATTATGTTGCAAAGTATGCAGTTTTAAGAGTATTTTCATTTTATGTTCATCTGGAAAACAGAAAAAATTGATAGTATGATGAAGGAAACTAAAAACTGTTGAATAAGGCAAAATCACATAAATTCAGTACAACAGATATTATTTTTCCGCCATAAGCCAATACCAGTATAGCTTAAACTACTTTCTTGCTCTCAGCAGAGAGCACAGGAAACAAAGTGATAAGCATTATGGCCCTTTGTGGTAAGAGAAATGTTGCAGGTCGAAATCCACCCATGCTGTCAACATTTTCAGCTCACACTGCAACCGGGCCACTTACTGTCATGGAAATGACGCAAGAAAGTAACAAGATCTCGTGAAATCACGTTATAGTGACGTTCGTGATCATATGTGATACTTATTTGTAGCAATGAAGGTGAGATGAAATCAAATAAATTAAGTAAATGCCACAGCACAAGGTCAAGCAGTTCGTTTGCAGTGATTAGTGCAGTGCCATTTAGTGTCAGCTTGAGTAGATTGGCAAGCCCCACAGCAAGTGTCAAGAAAACTTCCAGACTATACCAATGAGTACCAAACAGTACTTATGGGTATTGCTTCCCCATCCTCCTTTTACACCTATCCACTATCTCCCTTCACCTTCCACCTGCCGCTTGCATCTCCCCCTTCTGGCCACTTTCTCTGGTGAGCTTGTCCTTTCCCTCTCTCTGCCCATTTCCTCCTCCCCCTCTCACAGTACATCTTCTAGTCTCCCTACCTCTATATGTCCCCCCCCCCCCCCCCCCCCCACTCTCAGCTCATCTCCTCTGCCCCTTTCACTCTGTTGATCTCATCCTCCTCAACACTCTCTCTGTACACTTCCATTTCCCCTCTGCAGCACAAGGTCTCTCTGTCCATTCCACCCTGCCCCCCCCCCCCCCCTCTCTCTGTTCATCACCTCCTCCTGTCTCTCTATGTCCACCTCTCATTCCCCATTCTATCTTTTCATCTCCTCCTGATCCCTCTATTTGTCCATCTCCTCTGGCCCCTCTCTTTCACTATACCTTTCTCCCCCATATTCATCAGACACTTGCTCACTACTCCACAACAATTGTCACCTGCCTGCTGCATGTTTCCCTCTTCTACCCTCTCTCTGACTATCTCCTCCTTCTCCTCTCTCTGATCATCTTCTCCTCCCTCTCTCTCTGTCCATCCTCTCATCATCCCTTTGTCCATCTCTTCCACCTCCCACTATGTCCATCTCCTCCTCCTTCTCCTCACTGTCTCTCACCATCTCCTCCTCTAAAACTCTTTATCCATCTTCTCCTCTCCTCTCTCTTTCTCTCAATTTGTTCCCCGCAATCTATGTCCATGTCTTCCTGCCATGTCTTCCTGTCCATGCTCTGCCTGCCCCCCCCTCTTCCGATCCATCCCCTCCTGATACCTCTCTCTGTCCATCAATTCCTCTGTCCGTCTCAACCTTCTCTCAGACATACCCATCTACTCGTGTAGCCCCTGCAAAATGGTCAATAAAACAGGCTGTTACTACCTCTATAACATACTTGTCATGTAGGGCAGCTTACATATCAGAGGCTTAAAACCCATTTATTGCCCCTCAAACGTAGGATGCCATGCAAAAAAAGTCAATGAAGGGGGTTGATACTACTGCAATGCAACATGCCCATTGTAGAATGCACCCTGCAGGACGGTGGCTTGGGAAGTTTCGTAGAGCCAGATTGTAGAGCTTAACGCGTTGCCTCCAAACTACGAGTTATTATCTCGTACGAACGAAAGGCCACTGGCGCCCACTGCGAGTTAACTCGTAGGAAACGAGTTTCTGCATAAAGACAGATACGAAAACATTAGTAGCAAATATATGTGATTTACAGGTTTTGGGCGTCAGGGACATGTATAGTAAGACATCTGGACGTGGTGAAACAGAATTTTTCTCCCACCTGAAATAAAATAAGAGAAAATTGCATGCAAAATTTCATACAAATATTTTAGTTTCAGACGTAAAATGTATAGTGTGTGTCACTAATGGTATGGAAACAAAGATTTTTTTAATTGTTACTATGTCTTAAGGCAGAGGTTCCGAAATTTTTTGTCCTGGCCCAGATTTTTTTTCGTCTTCCCTTTCTGAACCACTGGAATTTTTTTTTTACTATACAATAGAATATTGTTGTTATTGTGCTTTTCTACATTGATGGCAACACTTGTGAGAATACAGTCGTTGGCACACCGGAGATACATTACTGAAGTGCGTGAGCTCTGTGCGAGTAAATGTTGTCAGCCCTACTGTATTGCCCCTTATCCCTCACAGACCGCGCAGATAAACTTAAAAAAAAAAAGTGATTTAGCAGTACAGAGACTGTTATATTCATATATAGTGTTGGCAGGTAGCAAAGGGTATGAAATTAAATTCAAATTGTTATTATAACAACACTAAATTGTTAGATCTAATCACGTTGGCAACAATGAGAAATGAGCACAGCTGACGCGATTAACATTTCTGTGATGCTGCCAAGACTCCAAAGCACTTATAGGAAGCAAAAAGCTCAAATTCTTGTGTAGCTGATAATGAAGTAAATTACAACACTTTCTAAACTCTACACAGTTGTTGTTGTTGTTATAGTCTTCAGTCCTGAGACTGGTTTGATGCAACTCTCCATGCTACTCTATCCTGTGCAAGCTTCTTCATCTACTAGCACTTACTGCAACCTACATCCTTCTGAATCTGCATAGTAATCTCTTGGTCTCCCTCTACGATTTTTACCCTCCACGCTGCCCTCCAATGCTAAATTTGTGATCCCTTGATGCCTCAGAACATGTCCTACCAACCGGTCCCTTCTTCTTGTCAAATTGTGCCACAAACTCCTCTTCTCTCCAGTTCTATTGAATACCTCCTCATTAGTTATGTGAGCTACCAATCTAATCTTCAGCATTCTTCTGTAGCACCATATTTTGAAAGCTTCTATTCTCTTCTTGTCCAAACTATTTATCGTCCATGTTTCACTTCCATACATGGCTACACTCCATAAAAATACTTTCACAAACGACTTCCTGACACTTAAATCTATACTCGATGTTAACAAATTTCTCTTCTTCAGAAACGCTTTCCTTGCCATTGCCGGTCTACATTTTATATCCTCTCTACTTCGACCATCATCAGTTATTTTGCTCCCCAAATAGCAAAACTCCTTTACTACTTTAAGTGCCTCATTTCCTAATCTAATTCCCTCAGCATCACCCAACTTAATTCGACTACATTCCATTATCCTCATTTTGCTTTTGTTGATGTTCATCTTATATCCTCATTTCAAGACACTGTCCATTCCGTTCAACTGCTCTTCCAAGTCCTTTGCTGTATCTGATAGAATTACAATGTCATCGGTGAACCTCAAAGTTTTTATTTCTTCTCCATGGATTTTAATACCTACTCTGAATTTTTCTTTTGTTTCCTTTGCTGCTTGCTCAATATACAGATTGAATAACATCGGGGAGAGGCTACAACCCTGTCTCACTCTCTTCCCAACCCCAGCTTCCCGTTCATGCCCCTCGACTCTTATAACTGCCATCTGGTTCTGTAAAAATTGTAAATAGCCTTTCGCTCCCTGTATTTTACCCCTGCCACCTTCAGAATTTGAAAAAAATGTGTTCCAGTCAACATTGTCAAAAGCTTTCTCTAAGTCTACAAATGCTAGAAATGTGGGTTTGCCTTTCTTTAATCTATTTTCTAAGATAAGTCATAGGGTCAGTATTGTCTCACGTTTTCCAACATTTCTATGGAATCCAAACTGATCTTCCCCCAGGTCGGCTTCTACCAGTTTCTAAAGAATTCGTGTTAGTATTTTGCAGCCGTGGCTTATTAAACTGATAGTTCGGTAATTTTCACATCTGTCAACACATGCTTTCTTTGGGATTGGAATTATTATATTCTTCTTGAAGTCTGAGGGTATTTTGCCTGTCTCATACATCTTGCTCACCAGATGGTAGAGTTTTGTCAGGACTGGCTCTCCCAAGGCTGTCAGTAGTTCTAATGGAATGTTGTCTACTCCCGGGGCCTTGCTTTGATTCAGGTCTTTCAGTGCTCTGTCAAACTCTTCAGGCAGTATCATATCTCCTATTTCATCTTCACCTACATTCTCTTCCATTTCTATAATATTGTCCTCAAGAACATTGCCTTTGTATAGACCCTCTATATATTCCTTCCACCTTTCTGCTTTCCCTTCTTTGCTTAGAACTGAGAGTCCATCTGAGCTCTTGATATTCATGCAAGTGGTTCTCTTTAAGTTTCCTGTAGGCAGTATCTATCTTACCCCTAGTGATATGCGCCTCTACATCCTTACATTTGTCCTCTAGTCAACAGTGCTTACCCATTTTGTACTTCCTGTCGATCTCTTTTTTGAGGCATTTGTAATCCTTTTTTGCCTGCTTCATTTACTGCCTTTTTGTATTTTCTCCTTTCATCAGCTAAATTCAATATCTCTTCTGTTACCCAAGGATTTTTACTAGCCCTCGTCTTTTTACCTACTTGATCCTCTGCTGCCTTCACTACTTCATCCCTCAAAGCTACCCATTCTTCTTCTACTGTATTTCTCCCATTCTTGTCAATTTTTCCCTTATGCTCTCCCTGAAACTCTGTGTAACCTCTGGTTTAGTCAGATTATCTAGGTCCCATCTCCTTAAATTCCCACCTTTTTGCAATTCTTCAGTTTTAATCTACAGTTCATAACCAATAGATTGTGGTCAGAGTCCACATCTGCCCCTGCAAATCTCTTACAGTTTAAAACCTAGTTCCTGAATCTCTGTCTTACCATTATATAATCTATCTGAAACCTGTCAGTATCTCCAGGCTTCTTCCATGTATACAACCTTCTTTTACGATTCTTGAACCAAGTGTTAACTATAATTAAGTTATGCTCTGTGCAAAATTCTACCAGGCAGCCACCTCTTTCATTCCTACCAATTCCATATTCACCTACTACGTTTCCTTCTCTTCCTTTTCTTACTATCAAGTTCATCATCCATGACTATTAAACATTTGTCTCCCTTCACTATCTGAATAATTCTTTTATCTCATCATACATTTCATCAATCTCTTCATCATCTGCTGAGCTAGTTGGCATATAAACTTTTATTACTGTAGTAGGCGTGGGCTTCGTATCTATCTTGGCCACAATAATGCGTTAACTATGCTGTTTGTAGTAGCTTACCTGCATTCCTATTTTCCTGTTCATGATTAAACCTACTCCTGCATTACTCCTATTTGATTTTGTATTTATAACCCTGTATTCACCAGACCGGAAGTCTTGTTCCTCCCACCACCGAACTTCACTAATTGCCACTAAATCTAACTTTAACCTATCCATTTCCCTTTTTAAATTTTCTAACCAACCTGCCCAATTAAGGGATTTGACATTCCACGCTCTGATTCGAAGAACGCCAGTTTTCTTTCTCCTGATAACAATGTCCTCCTGAGTAGTCCCCGCCCAGAGATCCGAATGGGGGACTATTGTACCTCCGGAATATTTTACCCAAGAGGACGCCATCATCATTTAATCATACAGTAAAGCTGCATGCCTTTGGGAAAAATTACGGCTGTAGTTTCCCCTTGCTTTCAGCTGTTCGCAGTACCAGCACAGCAAGGCCGTTTTGGTTAGTGTTACAAGGCCAGGTTAGCCAATCATCCATACTGTTGCCCCTGCAACTACTGAAAACGCAGCTGCCCCTCTGGCCTCTGAACAGATACCCCTCCGTTGTGGTTGCACCTAAGGTATGGCTATCTCTATCACTGAGGCACACAAGCCTCCCCATGAATGGCAAGGTCCATGGTTCATGGACACTTATGTATCGAATCTAAAGGCTTTAGAAATTTCATCGCTTGTCCTGCTAAAGTGGGATCGCTTACCGACAAGGTATCCAAAAATATGTCACAAGACAGCACAGTTAACGAGTCAGCATCTGAATATGAGAAATTACAGGATTCTAAATTGAATGAAAATAGGTTCCTTATCCATGTTCAGTTACTGTTGATTGAAGGAAAATTTTATTTCAGATTAGCGTCCACTGCCCAGTCCCAGCAGATGCTCCTCTATAAGAGTTGCTGTATCGTGCGGGAATGAACCTGTTGTACGCTCTTTGAAATTCTCTTACCTTTGTGAGCCTCAGTGTCAGGCCAAACACAGGATGATTGTCAGCAAAATAGTATCTTAACGACGTGCAGTTTCATTATTTACTAGAATGAGTAGAACTATGTAACAAACAACTTTCCCTTTGGAAACTAAGTTTTTCAATTAACTTACTATTACTAAAATGTGATTGTTTAATAACATACATAATTGTAAACTGTCAATTAGAACAAGGAGATATTTGTTTACAACAAGGAGATATTTGTGCGACCCGGTATTTTTTTTTTCATGTCCCGGTGCCGGGTCGCGACCCTTCAGTTGGGAAACTCTGTCTTGAAGCTTTCTTCCATGCAAAGACTTGGTGTTTTTTCGCAAATTGGACAAAAAGACCACAACATAACTAGTAAAAAGCGATTAACGGTAGGGTCATTTAATAAGTGCACAGACGTACACAGATCATATGGAAAATGTATTTCCTCCTTCTGCTCCTTTTCTTTAAGGTGTAGGGCGATATTACTGCGTATCTGAGCTCAATTTTCATCTCTTTATGCTAACTACGAAATAATTCGCAGGCTATGTTTTCTCGTCAATAATTGTTTTCAAAAATTTCAGAGACATACGGCCTACGTCTGAGACGACGAATCAAACTGTATGAACCATTTAACATGGAGCAGTTCACTCATTTTGGCCGTGGCTGTCAACATGTTAAATGTATATTCACCATAACAATTGTTTTACATAAAAAATAAATAAATAAAAAGGCAGCTGGTAAGTACTCAGGCAAGGCTAGTACTGGCGCACTCTGCATTGTTGCCAGATAAATCTAAGATGGCGGCCATGACGTCATCTATGACTTCGGTGTGTAGACTTGGCAACAGTGCATGAATTCATCCAAGGTGGTGGCGATGTTGTCGCCCAAGATGGGTGTTTTGGCGGAAAGATAGATCAATTGGGCGACCTACACTAACCTAGCCCCATCCCCTCCCCCAGGAAATGGCGGGAAGTTGGAATTTCATCAGGATAATGCATCACACCACAGTTATCTCTACTAACCTAAGAAATTGGCGGTAAAGAAAGGTCACTTGGGCTATCTACATCTACATTTATACTCCGCAAGCCACCCAACGGTGTGTGGCGGAGGGCACTTTACGTGCCACTGTCATTACCTCCCTTTTCTGTTCCATTCGCGTATGGTTCGCGGGAAGAACGACTGTCTGAAAGCCTCCGTGCACGCTCGAATCTCTCTAATTTTACATTCGTGATCTCCTCGGGAGGTATAAGTAGTGGGAAGCAATATATTCAATACCTCATCCAGAAACGCACCCTCTCGAAACCTGGCAAGCAAGCTACACCACGATGCAGAGCGCCTCTCTTGCAGAGTCTGCCACTTGAGTTTGCTAAACATCTCCGTAATGCTATCACGGTTACCAAATAACCCTGTGACTAAACGCGCCACTCTTCTTTGGATCTTCTCTATCTCCTCCGTCAACCCTATATGATACGGATCCCACACTGATGAGCAATACTCAAGTATAGGTTGAACGAGTGTTTTGTAAGCCACCTCCTTTGTTGATGGACTACATTTTCTAAGGACTCTTCCAATGAATCTCAACCTGGTATCTGCCTTACCAACAATTAATTTTATATGATGATTCCACTTCAAATCGTTCCGCACGCATACTCCCAGATATTTTACAGAAGTAACTGCTACTAGTGTTTGTTCCGCTATCATATAATCATACAATAAAGGATCCTTCTTTCTATGTATTTGCAATACATTACATTTGTCTATGTTAAGGGTCAGTTGCCACTCCCTGCACCAAGTGCCTATCCATTGCAGATCTTTCTGCATTTCGCTACAATTTTCTAATCCTGCAACTTCTCTGTATACTACAGCATCATCTGCGAAAAGCCGCATGGAACTTATGACACTATCTACTAGGTCATTTATATATATTGTGAAAAGCAATGGTCCCATAACACTCCCCTGTGGCACGCCAGATGTTACTTTAACGTCTGTAGATGTCTCTCTATTGATAACACTCCACTAACCTAAGAAAATGGCGGGAAAAAAGGTTACTTGTGCTACCTCCACTAACCTGTCACCTAACCCCCACCTCATCCTACAAAATTGTGGGAATAGAACTCGACCTGTACTGGACGCAAGCCTTTATTTTATATGCACTCGTTATTTAAACAATTTGATGCAGTACAGCCATCCAGTGTGTTCACCACGAGGTCCAGAATCCAACTGATCAAGTACACAGTACTGCCACCAAAGGGCGTGGTCATCTGTTCTGTGACATAACTCAAGATGACTGTCTGGAGGGGGAAATGACTCAGCCTGTGCTGGGTTGCTGGAGAGATTAATGAAAGAGTGTACCTTATTTATTTTGAAGCAGTTTATTTAGGCATGGATTTTGAAAGATAGTATATTTATCACACCGATACAAAACACATGCTCGGAGATGCTTGAGGTCCACAACCCACACAACTGTAAATTACTACTAAATACCTCTCTGTAGACATGCAAACAACTCCTAAATTACCGAAATAATTTCAGTACAGACCTGCAAACTGCTCCTAAATAATGCAGTACACTGATGTGCAGACACGAAATCAACTCGTAAACTGGCCAAATAACGCGTAGCACAGACTACAGATCTCCTAGCAAAATAATGAAATAGTCACGCAATCAACATGCACAAGCACCATCCACTACCCCCTGTCCACTAGACAGCACAGGAGGCTACCGCCAGATCCACGAAGTGACGCAGCCGTCAGCTGTCAAACTACACACAGGTGCCCTCAAGCATGAGGTGGCGACATCCCTTTCATATTTGACGCCTGAGAAATTCCTCTTGAAAATACATGACGCAACCAGATGGGAGCAAAGACCTATTTGCAGAGCGCTTTGATGCAGGACGCAAGCTAGCACAAGCCATCGCTCTCACGCCGCAGCGAACAGGTGAAAATTGCTTCTATTTTCGGGTGTACAGTTAGAGTTCTCCAAGTGTTATACTGACGTCACAGAATTCCAACGCACGCTCACACCGGTCCCATATGCGAGACACCTCTCGGCAGCACATGTGTTTTACCGCTGCTGATGCGATACCTGGGGATACTGATGTCACCGAATAGCACAGGGTGCATTGTTCCTAGCGCGACGTGCAAGATGCTTGCTTATCTGCTCAGTGTGACTGATGCAATGCCGCAAAGTGCGTGCGTGTAGCTACAAACTGTCGTAAGTGCATCTAACAAGTTTGTCAATCTTATACTAATGTCTCATGGCTGTGTAAAATAAGAACCGCGTCAACCTCTCGGAAATTGTGTGGTGTCCCAGAAATAGTTAATGCACGCTTTCTCAATGTCTCAACTTGTATGCACAGAAATTCTTGACCTCACAGAACCTGTTTACGAAAATAGGGCAGAATAACATCGAATGCAGTCTTCCTAGTGGTCCTGACTTAGTACCCCATCCATCACATGTTACCCTTTCTGCTTTCAACACACAAAAACGTTTCCACTGCTGTGTAGAGACTCCTATATCCCAGCACAAAAGAATGTCTTGTGAATGAATCAAGCATTATGATTGGCTCTCATCCAATTTACCCCCTGAATTACTAATGTCGCCGGTATCGAAGAACCGTGTCCAGATGAGACTTTCAGTGGGGAAAAAAACTATCTTATACAGATCGCCATATTGCACCGTCAATTAAACCCTGCAAAGTGCCCCTACATATCGTCAGATACGGAAAGACACTTAGTCAATTACACTGCTCTCCCACCGAGGACAGGAGCTTTAATATTAGAGCGCGAAACTGATCTCCAACCCAGCAATATATCACTGTGTACCATATTGATGTAGTAAACATACAATTCCTATCCTGTGCCATACAAAATCATCCCTTTTACATCATTCGTACATATACTGTGAAGACAGGCAGCATATTATATACCCCTCGCAGCACTAGATGTTTCCCTGTGAGGTCGGTGGTCATCCACACCTGACAGGTGACCAGAGCATCCTCAGTGGACTGAAGCCACTCTCAGGACTGTTCTACAAATTCAGGCTCACTTCCCCTCAGCACTTACGTGTTACTGTTTCTAGTGTGGACCAGCTTGCTTGCTTGCTTTTCTACACCCATTTCCAGACTCTGGGATTACACATGGTTTGCCATAATATTATACCACTTTTGCGGTACTTTTTGATATCAAGCACACAGCAGTAGCCTAGCAAAACTCGCACAACGTAATTCCAAACATAAAGACTGGAAATTATTTCTCTACAAACACGAAATTTTAGCACTTATCCCGCCTGTAAAGACCTTTACATGAGAACTCGAAACACATAGAGGAAACTGATATTTCTACTCACGTATACTGACGTCCTTGATGTAACAGATTCCAAATCGTCCCTGTAATTTACAAAGTCAACTAATGTGTTTCTCATCTCCAGAGAACCGGCAAACATGTCTTTCACCTGCTAGATGCACACATCAGAATCCATGTTCCCTCAACTAAATAAAGGCGCGAAATTCGCGGAACAGTGAACCGAACAATTTATGTGGGAAGGAATAACGGTCTAGTGCAAACACATCTCCATTTTCAATCTTCTCAATTTTCCACACTATCACAAAAGCTATACAACACATACTAAGTATTAGTTTGCCATTTGGGCGTGTAGAGGACAACACGGTTAAATCATCTACATTCCCACACTCCAACAGCCCTCTCCATTCAGGCAGACCCTACCGTTAGCTGGAAATGTGAATCATTCCCACCACAGGCCACGCATACACAGAATCATCCTACGAAACTGGTCACATATATATTTGATCGTTATACTTACAATTAAATGTTATGATTGCAGTTTCACTTGAATGACATTTGACAATGAGCGAAGTATTGGAAATACATCCCGCTGACAGGTGTGGCTCTGGAAATAGAAATATCTCTACCATTCTTATGACTTGATATACTCTTCCTTCTGCTACCACAGTCATCTCCTTTGTGCATGTCAGAACACAAACACATACTTTATAAGCCAGATACCCAACGTGAACCTATCACGCATCCCCTACTACTACTAAATATAGTACTTTGTCAATAACTGATTGCCTATGATACGAAATATTACTGAGAGAAAATCAGCGATGGGTGGACATGTCTAATAAGTTTTTCTTGTGAGTGATACCACTGTGTCTTAGAAATATAGGCATAATCGTCTCATATGTTAAAAAAAAAAAATGACGCAACAACTACTCTATGTTACTGTCACAAGCGCTCTTGGTTCTACAGGTGCACACAAGTATCCATGTTAAAAGCTGTTGTTGTTGTTGTTGTTGTCTTCAGTCCAGAGACTGGTTTGATGCTGCTCTCCATGCTACTCTATCCTGCACAAGCTTCATCTCCTAGTACCTACTGCAACCTACATCCTTCTGAATCCTTTAGTGTATTCAGTTCTTAGTCTCCTTCTGCCACGACTTCGAGGTCTTGCGTCAGGTTCTTAACTGACATCAAGACATTCTGATCCATGGCCTCTCGCAGAAAATTGGACGTTGCATCATGTAAATCATGTTATTACTGAGGCTGCCGTAACACACACACACACACACACACACACACACACACACACACACACTGGATGGTTATAAATAAAAGAGAGTTACAACATAAGCAAATTGCGGTAGTTTTTGCTGCATTGTGGATGGTTTCCAAACTACAGTCTGAAAGTGATTCACGAGTTCTACATTTAAACTCATCTGTCATAGTCCTGGAATAGCTGATGACTCTAGATTCCATTTCGACTGATTCATCATATTGCATTCATGTATGCGATCACTGTTTCGGTGCCATCCACCTTTTCTCTGATTTGCTAAGATGAGTGCTACCCTTTCTGGACTCAGAATGTGTCTTATCAGACCTATGGAGGGATTTCTCTTTCATAAAAAACCCACTTGTGCATGCCCTGAGTTGTACCGATGTGGTCCTATGCCCTTGACACAACTCCCAAATGAGCCCTCACTACATTAAAACTACATTTTTGCATATTTTATACACAGGTTCAGCTATTTTTATAGTAAAAATACTATTTAACTGAACTACATACTAAAAATTGCACACAACAGATTAAATGTATCATTGTAGTAAATAAATTGCAAGTGGTATAAACTTTCTTATAAATCAAAGTAAAATGGTTCTGTATTGTTTATGGAGCGACTGTACATTGGTTTTAATATCATGCATAATAAAGAACTAATATAAGAATCCTATTAGGCAATGTCATCACACAACTTTGCATACATAAAATATATCAAAATATCATTAGCAATTTCCCAATAGACAACTTCACCAACAGCAATTGGTTAAGTTATGACAACAAAAGAATTTGAAAATCATGTCGCCCTCCCAGAAGAAAAATTTTCAGAAGGAAAATACATGGAGGTAACCCATGCAATTGCTTGACAAGTATAAAATCCATTACAATAAATAGTCATAAAGAAATTTAACAGTGCACAAATCTGAAGAGGTGGACATGTATACTATGATCACAATCTTGTTCACATCCAAGTTATTTTGGCTCCAAGAAACTAATATAAAAGAGGAACGGGAAAAAGAGTCAGTCACTGTACACAGTAGAACAAAAAATAGTGTACTTGTTATTCAACCTTAAATATGGAATTGCTCTACCAAGAAATAATGAAAGACTCCATAAACAATATTAAATTATTGAAAATAACTTTAGGGAACACAATACATGTGACTTTTGGTGGATACGTGATTACATCCAACAGAATCTGTGTTTCAGAAAGCATTATCATCATTCTGACAAATCACGGCAGCTGTAGGGAGCGATTTTGATACTTTTCTGAGCTACGCGGCTCAGCTGTCCAGAATCACTTTCATGATTTCCCAGGGAGACACACGCGTGCATGATATCAATCACCTGTCTAAGATGAAATTTACAAACATATACTTAAACTAAAAGACAACAGGACATCTAGGTTGGTTGGTTTGCTGGAGGGAACCAAACAGTGAGGTCATTGGTCCCATCAGATTAGGGAAGGACAGGGAAGGAAGTCGGCCATGCCCTTTCAAAGGAACCATCACACCATTTGTCTGAAGTGGAGAAATCATGTCAAGCCTAAATCAGGATGGCCGGACGCAGGTTTGAACCACTGTCCTCCCTAATGCAAGTCCAGTGTGCTAACCACTGCACCACCTTGGTCAGTGGACTTCTGGGGAGGATGGCATCATCTCTGAGTTACTGAAGTACATAGGGACAAACACACTTGAGAAACTTACAAACATCATCGATATTTGGTACACAGAAAAACTGCCAAAACATTGGGAATACACACACATCCACCGATTCCACAAGTAAGGTTACAGGACAGACATAAATAACTACAGAGTTATCCCTCTCCTTCAAGTCACATGCAAGATATTCTAAACATGTCTGCTACAAATGTAAATATAAAATCGGCAAATATTAAATGAATTTTCTACTAGTATGCACACGCATAGAACAGATCTTCAAGTTACTAACAATGCATTTATAGAATCAGATTTTTCACTCTGCAGCGGAGTGTGCACTGATATGAAACTTCCTGGCAAATTAAAACTGTGTTCTGGACCGAGACTTGAACTCGGGACCTTTGACTTTCGCGGGCAAGTGCTGTACAAACTGAGCTACCCAAGCACGACTCACGCCCTGTGCTCACAGCTTTATTTCCGCCAGTACCTCACTTCCTACCTTCCAAACTTTACAGAAGCTCTCCTGCGAACAAAGAAGATCTTCAGTAAAGTTTGGATGGTAGGAGGCGAGCTACTGGCGGAAGTAAAGCTGTGAGGACGGGGCGTGAGTCGTGCTTGAGTAGCTCAGTTGATAGAGCACTTGCCCACGAAAGGCAAAGTTCCCGAGTTCGAGTCTCGGTCTGGCACACAGTTTTAATCTGCCAGGAAGTTTAATGAATTTATACTTTTGTTCGGTTCAAGAAGACATGATTCGATTGACCAATAAATAAGGGACAAGACTTGAAGACAGTAAGCCTCATTAACTACACAGTCTACAACACATCTAATATAGCATTTATAAGCAAAAATTCAGAAACCTTTGAAATTAAAACCAGTGTTTGCCAAGGAGATGGACTGTCACCACCCATCTTCGATTAAATCCTTATGGGATTGTAAAAAAAATAAAAAAAACTCAACACCTCTGGAATCCTCTTTTGCTTGGATGAATAAAGATAATATCTCTTGCTTAGCTTTCACAGATGATTTTGTGTTACTACCAGATGCTGAAATCACAGCAGTAAGAAAGAAGTCCTCAAACAATACAATGAAAAGGCTGGCCTACAAACCCACCAGTAAAGGGAGGACACAGAGTTCGACAACAAAAACCCAAGATTGCATACTGGAGTGTGCATAACATCTACAATGGAAAGTGAATATTCACACACCCAAAAGATTAAGACATAGAATGGTGATAAATCCTGGAACTCTGTGTCTGAGCAAAATTTTAATTCTCAACAAAAAAGTTGGTCATGAAAACACCGCAGAGGAAGAACAAAGAATTATGAGGAAAATTCTAGGCCTAGACAAAATGGAAGACTGATAGAGATTGAAATTCTGTAAAACAACAGAGAAATTGTTAAACCGGGCAGCAGACAACAGAAAAGAAGGATTTAACTTTTGTGGATATGTTCAAAACTTTGTAAAACAAGGCTTACACACAAAATAAGAGCAACATTGAGCAAGTTAAAAATGTAATGTTAAAAGCCCAGATGGAAGGAGTGGAAGTTGTCCTTGTAGATCGAAATCTGTTCAATCAAAAGATAAACTGTTTGAGAGAATGTGTTTTTAAACTTAGAATCAAGGGGAAATGAAGAAAGAAAACTAGCCTACAGTAAGAGAATAAGAGCCATATGGAAGACCAGGAAAACAAATGTAAAAGCACTGTGTGATACACACACAAATAATAGCAATAATAATAATAAAAAATTAGAAATAGAAGAAAAAGGAACCAATTAAGAGTTCAGATGATCTCTCTCCCAAGAATTATGTTTTATCACAGTTCTACTCCACATTTCTTGGATTTAAGTGCAGAAAACTAGTTAAGTCACTGAAGTCAACTTTAACAGTTGTTTTGTATTCTATGGACAAGATGGGAAGAGTTAAAGGACTGTGTTCACCCAAGATACCGCAGTCCCTGGCAAAGCTATTTTGATATTGAGATAAGCATCTCTTAACCCATACTTTGAAAAAACCTTCAAACGGGAATCCATTTCAATGCTCGTAATCTTCTCTTTGACTAGAGGTTGAAAGCAGCTATTACTTTAGTTACCTATGCTGTATCAATATCTCTGCTATATTTAGCACCAAAATCAGCTGGAAATTTTGCAAGATACAGAGCATTCATTTAGGGTGTTTCCTGAAAGAAAATTTAAGTTGGATGAAATGTTTCTATATATTTGAGATCTGTTTTACATTGCACTTATTGTTTTGTTAAATATGTTAAACCACTCTAGCTCAAACAGTTTCCCTCCAGCCCTCTGTCGGCAAGAATTGTGTGCTTTCAGTCAAATAGCCTATTTGATTCAGCATCAGCTAACCAACATTTGAGATCCTATAACACTATAGCGAAGTTGAAGCAAAAGCTCCATTACAGAACTCAAGTGAGTTGTGTAGGCAGCAGCTGCGTGAGCCGAGTACACTGTTTGTACGTAAGACATGTTACTGACAGATGCCTATTCGGTAGTGGTCATTTGTACTGCCTGGACGAAATTACACATTATGGAGATATTGTGACAACAGTGTGCATTTGCAGCCGCCAGCGAAGGGAAAAGGTGGTTCTTGTAGGCGGCAGACAGGAACATGAGTAATAGGAGAACTCACATTCTTCTCTTGATTAATTTTTAAACAATATTTCTTTTAACAAGTCAGATATTGCGTGCTCTATGGGTCTACACCCTTGGTGGGGTTCTACCTTGCCATGCTCTCGCTACAGCCCCATGCAAACCATTTGTACTCTACTATCTTGGTAACTGCTTCCTGCACCTAGTGCAAGTCTGACCCATTACGGAAGGTGGAGAGGTGGTTATCCAATATTTCTCCACCCAATACCGAAGGTTGAGAAGTCCACAACCAAGACTGCCATAGAACCGTCCGAGCCTTGTAGTGTTTCAGGATATTTGTAAACATCCCAACATACCATTGGAAAGCTGTCAACAAGAGATGTTCATGAGTAAACTGAATAAGGATAAATGTAGTGGGAGTCATTTGAGCCAAGGTGCAGCAAGTGCCTGAATCCGAGAGCCATGGATTGGCTCTGAGCACTATGCGACTTAACTTCTGAGGTCATCAGTCGCCTAGAACTTAGAAATAATTAAACCTAAGGACATCACGCACATCCATGCCCGAGGCAGGATTCAAACCTGCGACCGTAGCGGTCGCTCGGCTCCAGACTGCAGCGCCTAGAACCGCACGGCCACTCCGGCCGGCTGAGAGCCATGGAGTAAATTATGTTCCAACAAGGACATAATGAACAACTGAAGAGTGGTAGTTGTTTTTCTGGTTTTTCTCTCAGGTCCTACAGTATACATGTACAGACTTTTGAATTTATTCAAGAGAATGGTATTACTATAGAAATTGTTAGTTGCATTGTGAAAATAGTGAAAATTTTGGGCAAAATATATCCCTGTTTGTGAGAAGTGTGGCTATTTATTCAGCAGCGCAACAGAGAGAACTTGCGAAAGGATTCCAGGGACCTCCACCGCTGTTAGATCAACAGGGTGGTGGTGTGGAAGATCCGGACCACCAAAAAACTAGTCTGAGAAGAGACAATAAAGATAATACTACTTTCATCTGGTGGTGTAATGGGGTAAGCAAAATACTGCCCTGTTATTTCGACCAGGGACGCAACTTCTCGCTAGTGCTGGTATAAGACCCACCACAAATCTTACAAAATACACAACAGCAGGAAAAGAAGGAAAAATACACCCCAGGCTCTGGTTTAAGCCTTCTACTTAACTCCAAACCAGTGATCAGTTCTGGGAACAATGCTGCAAAATGAGAAGCCATGCAGCTGCTACCGCCTTTCGCATTCTGTCCAGAATTCCTGGCCCTGCCACTATTTGTGGCATCTCCACAAGTATTTGCCTCTTGTCTCCCAACACCACCACAGCCCAGGGCAGCAGCCTGAGGCCTACTGACCATGGCCAACACAGCTTCCAGCTGTTTATAGGCAGTGGCCAATTCCCCCTGGAACCATACACATCAGGCGCAGTCCCTCTCCATCCATAGCCAAATTTGTCTGTATACAGAAAATCTTGCACCCTAGTGATGATGAAATTTTGGCAAATAGCATTTAAATTCTGTGAAACAGATGGTTCTTCACTTATGCAGAAATGCTATTTTATTCTCTACTAGCTGTTACTCGCAGCTGCACTCTCTCACATATCTGTGGTTTTGTTATGATGAGTGATGGCGAGTAAATAAGATGCTGTACATGAAATAAAATCAGCTGCCCTTACGTGTCTGTCTGTTCGGGTAAGTGTAGCTCATGATGTGCACTTCATTCTGCTCCCTCCCAAGCTGCCCCAATGCACAATGCATTGCCATGCACAGCATTGCAGACAGAGGGGTACGTGCAGGAGCCTGCATCTATGCATCGTGCTGCGGAAGTAGCTATACATTATGCGAAGTGTACATTATAGAACAATTAGTGCAGAAGTATGGATTAAACACAATGAAGATTGTATAACCATAGAACTCTTTTACTTTGAATCTTATCACATACATATTTCAGCCAATAAAAGCATTTTCACAAATATATAAAGATAAAAAGTCCAGGAGTAAATATTTTTCCCCAATTCACATATTATTCTTCAAATAAGTATCTTGTCCTACACACATTCTAAAGTAGCTTGTTTCTCCTCAAGATTCACACTCTCTCTGTACATTTCATGAAAACCGGTTCAGCAGGTTGGTTGTAAAAACATAACAGAGTTATTTTTCACGTTTATAATATTAGTATGGATAAAACTTTCAATTAAAAATCTTTTTTTTTTTATTCGATTCTAATGAACTGAAGCCTATATGTTGCCCTAAACTAAGTTTAACTTACCTGCAGAACCCCACGAAAATTTGTCAAATAGTTCTGGGGAAGTGTGTTGAAACAGACATGACAATTTTTCAGATTTTTTATAAGTACAGATGGGAAACTGAAGTTTTCTCATTTTGCTAAGTGGATGAGTGTACTTTAAACATTAGATACATTTGTTTGCATAATTCTCGTATCTTTAAGTAGCAGCAATTGTATGCACTATTTACCCACAGGTGTCTGGCTCCGGCAATCATACATTTAGTTTTTGATCGTTTTAGTGTGAATGAATTCACTGCCTCACCATTATTTACACTCACAGGTGAATCATAAAACACTGCATTTTATATACAATTCAGTTTTATGTAACCACATGCAAAACTGCAGGCTGCACCATAGTTAACTGCTGAGTTACAACACAGTGCCTCTGCTTCCATGCTACCTGCTCTGAACAGCGGGACATCGTACTTAAGTTATCCATCAGTGTAGTTGCAGAGTTCCTGACAGGGCGTAGTGAACAGGTTGATCCGACTTGTTACACAACATTAACACTAGAAGCCATTAGTAAAGTGACCGAATGACATCAAACAGTCTCACTCTAAAATGAGTGTTCTTATTTTACCAGTTCAATGAAATGCTACACATTTATCAGCAGCATATGTCACACTCTTCAAACAAATAGTTGCAGCAAAAATTTGTACTTCAGGGAAGCAGTGCCTCTCTCTTCTACCTAGCACAGTTTGCAAATTATAGTTTTGGAGATATGGTTGCTGATCTCGCTATACCACTTCTCAATGGGTGTTACACAGACAAAGGTTATGTCAGGTGAAGGTGGTAAATTAATTTGGGAATACTAAGGATACGCAAACATTTCCCAGCTGTCAACATAATTACCCAAAGAGAAAGGCAGAGTCATTATCAAAAGCACTCAGTCAAAAAGTTACATATGTGCTGGTATTATTGAAATGTGCCACTGGATTGTGAAGAATATTCCTCTGGGATTTCCAACACAGTAATTTGAAATTGTAGGTGACTGTTTGTCATTGTAATAAAAAATACAGAAACACACACTCATGAGGTTTATAAGCAATCTGCATACATATTTTATTAATGTAAAAGTATTTAACTGCAAGTTCTTTTTAAGTAAATACAATAACAGTAAAAAAAATATTTTATAAATAAACAGCAAAGAAAAATCACAATTTCAAAATATATTTACAATACAAATATACAATTACATTTTCTGCAAATGCATTACATTTATAAATATTTATGGCAGTTGTAACATCATTTCTGATGTAAACAATATTTGTACTGGAAAATGCATGCAAACATGCAAATAATTTACATATTAGGGGTCTGTAAGAAAAGTACTGTTCATCTGAGGAAACAAGTCATCAACAACTCTATCGAGATCAAGGCTTTTATCAACGTCAGTTTCACTGTTTATTGAAGGTTTTAACTTAATAACTGATTTGGGTGTAGGTGGACCTTTCGTCCCAAGCTCAGAACAACTGAATCTGTGAACTCGCTTAATGTGGGTCTTCAAGTTACCTTTTTGTGTGAAGGAGTAATCACAATACTGACAAGCAAATGGCCTTTCACCTGTGTGACTTTTTAAATGTATACTCAAAGCATCCTTCTGATTGAATCTTTTGTTACATACAGTGCACTGGAAGGGTTGCTCTCCTGTATGAATACGAGCGTGCCGTTGTAACTGACTTGGTTTTGAGAACCATTTACCACACACTTGACAGTCATGACACACAAAGAAATCATCATCTGTCTTCTTCTGACCACCAACAGGCACTAGAGATCTGCCACCTTTGCGACTGTCACTGACCCTGAAACGTGAAGTTGTGGAGGGAGTTGATGAAGAAGCATTGTTGTCAATATCAACATCTAATTCACTTTCAACATTAAAAACAATGTCGCCAGTGGTTGTCACATTATCTGACGATGTCTGCTGAACATTTATAAAAGGTATTTCAAAACGCACAGTGCCCAAATTTTGATCATCCGTTGACACTTGAAATGTTTCCTGACAAACACTCTGTTCCGTTCCTGGTGCCTGAATAATAATATTGGAAGCTTGTATCTGTTGTAGAATTGCTTCATCCAGTTGTAAGGCCTGTGTAGGTATCAGATTCCCTGAAGTATCTATCTGAAAGCTATCAGCTAGTTGAAACTGGAAGTTATTGACAACTTGAGAACTGTCTCCAGTGACTAAAAATGTGGAATTGTTCAAATCTGCCTCTGCATTTTCGTTTTCTGCTTGGTGTATCTCTCTCTCAGTTACCATATTTTCAGTATTTTTCTCTTGATCCTTCACAGTTGGTTTAGGCTGCTTTCTTTGTCTGTTCAGTCTACTGGTTTCTTTAATGTGCGAAGCAAGATGAGCTTTTCGGTGCCCTGACGTCCGAAATCTTGCGTCGCACACTGGACACTTGAATGGTTTGGCTCCTAGGGGGAAAAAGTTAATATTGCATTAACACATTTTCATGACCAGACTGTACTCAATAAATTATTATGAAGGCTATAAGACAAAATTAACATATATTTACTTCCAAGTTTTTTCTTGCAAAATTGTAACTGGTATGAGATGGTTGAATCCAAAATTTGGAAAATACTAGGTGGAGAAGCATGAAACTGGAATTTAGTTGCAATAATTACATGTCTGTATTTTGAAACTGATAGACAATATTTTATTTAAAATAATCTCTTGCTATTTATACATTTCTCCCACCTCTCTGGCAGGCCATGAAAAAAAAAAGTTCTTCTTTTGAAGCAGGCCAGTCAGCGAGCCATTTTCGTTCATTTTCACATGAAATGAAGCGTTGTTCAGCGAGAGAATTTCCCAGTGACGCAAATGGATGATAATCGGATGGCGGTAAGTCTGCAAAATAAGCCGCATACCTTAGTACTTCCCAACTGAATGCCTTGATCATTTTCCTGACCTGTTTTGCGGTGTGTGATGGGGCATTATCGTGGAGCAATATGATTGTGTTGCCTTTTTCCATATTCCAGTCATTTTTCATGCAATGCTCGACTTTAATCAGTTGCTGTTGGTAGCGATCAATGTTAATGGTTTCAACAGGTTTTAGTAGCTCATGACAGATGGCACCCTTCTGATCCCACCAAACACAGAGCACTCTCTTCTTTCCAAAGCTATTTGGTCTTGCAGTGGATGTCAATGGTTTTCCTGGAGTCACCCATGATTTACACGACACTTAGGATTCTCAAAATATACCCATTTTTCATCATCTGTCACTATTCGTGGAGAAACCACTCTCTCTTGTACCTGGTGAGCAGCATTGCCCAAGTGGTCTTTTGATTTGCTTGCTGTCTTTCATTCAGTTCATGCAGAACCCATCCCCCCCCCCCCCCGCCCCCTGCACATTTTCTATAGATTTCAACCGAAGAAAAACAGCTTTCTGTGTCACATTCAATTGCTCCGTGAGTTCCTGTCGAGTCTGAGTATCATCTTCCTCCAATATGGCCTGCAACTCGTTGCTCGTTGTCTTTGAACTTTTTCGGTGGTTTCCCATGCTCATTGTTTCTTACATCAAAATCACCACTTTTCGAGTTTTTTGAACCAATTGAAACACTGTGTTTTCCCGCAAGCATGTTCGCCGAAAGCTTCAACAAGCATTCAATGCAATTCTGCAGCAGTTTTCTTCAAATCACAGCAGAAAATCAATGCTGTCTGCAAATAATAGTTCGTAGGTACAAAACCTCGACATGTTTACGGGTTTGAAACAGACACCGATGTATGGAACTTGGGTTGATGCGATTTGGCATTTGTTGTCAGCCATTACAGCTCCTAAATTCCAGTTTCATACTTCTACACCTGGTATTACTAGAGCCAAGCAATGTAAAATTATGATGCAATTCTCTTAATGTTTTTATTTCTTTATTGATAGTTTGTAGTTTTAATGCTACTCATGTGACTGCACACACACACACACACACACACACACACACACACACACACACACACACACACACACCTTCACTGACAACCATCTTTTACAGTTAATAGTCATAATTAATTTTAAATAAAACTTGTGATTTACATAGAACTTTCAAATTTCACCTAATAAGAGGCAGAGGCTGTTAAATTTTGACAACACATTCTTGATGCTGATTGATGTATAAACTAGATAGGCATAATCCTTATCGCTTCAGGCAGCGGGGATACCTTCATAATCTAGGATGTTACTGAATTTAGCTTATGTTAAAATTCGGGAGTAAGTAAGAAACATGTATTTTTTTTCTTTTCTCCAAAAAAATCCTTGCTGCGAGACACAGGCCTCCTCCATTTGGACATCTGTCAAAGTTCTTTTATTGCCACCTTTTGAATTTTTTTTATAATTTACAGATTTTTTTCTTTTCAAAAATGCCAATTCAGAAATTTAGATTTCTGTTCTGTTGATTAGTATCATGTAGTACTATAGTCTCTGTAAAGGACAGCTTCCACTTTTAAGTTGGACAGGTTTTATTTAAAAAAAAATTTTTTTTAACTTTCTTTACTGGAGTTGTTTCTTATTAATTTCTTTGTTACAATGCTTATTTCTTTTGTCTTTGCTGCAGTTATTTCTCATCACTTTCTTTGTTGCAGTTATTTCTTTTGACTTTCATTGTTACAGATATTTCTTACACTTTGTTGTAGTTTCTTGTCAGTTTCTTTGTTGTGGTTTTTCATAGCAGGTTTCTGCAGTGTAGTTGTTCAGTGCTTATTTGTTTACTGAAGACGCTTCTGAGAAATCTGAGACCATCCAGTGAGTTCTATGAAAAGGACTGTTTGAAATGTCTTCTGACTGGAGCCACAGGAGAGTGATGTGTGCTTGCTATTTGCATACCCATAAAAGAGTGATATACACTATGTGATCAAAAGTATCCGGACACCCCCAAAAACATACGTTTTTCATATTAGTCTGTTGACTGACAGAGACCACCGCCAGTAGAAGAGGGCCATAATGTGTAATAGGCAGACATCTATCCAGGCCATCACACACAAATTCCAAACTGCATGAGGATCCACTGCAAGTACTGTGACAGTTGGGCGGAAGGTGAGAAAACTCGTGGTCGAGTGCCTGCTCATAAGCACATCACGCCGAAAATGCCAAACGATGCCTCACTTGGTGTAAGGAGCGTAAAAATTGGACGATTGAACAGTGGAAAAATGTAGTGTGGAGTGACGAATCACAGTACACAATGTGGCGATCCGATGGCAGGGTGTGGGTATGGTGAATGCCCGGTGAACATCATCTACCAGCATGTGTAGTGCCAACAGTAAAATTCAGCGACGATGAAGGGGGCCTGCACCCCTTGTTGCTTTATGTGGCACTATCACAGAACAGGCCTAGATTGATGTTTTAAGCACCTTCTTGCTTCCCACTGTTGACGAGCACTTCGGGGATGGTGATTACATCTTTCAACATGATTGAGCAACTGTTCATAATTGACGGCCTGTGGCGGAGTAATTACACGACAATAACATCCCTGTAATGGACTGGCCTGCACAGAGTCCTGATCTAAATCCTATAAGCACCTTTGGAACCTTTTGGAATGCTGACTTCGTGCCAGGCCTCACCAACTGGCTTCGATACCTCTCCACAGTGCAGCATAATGCGAAGAACGAGCTGCCATTTCCCAAGAAACCTTACAGCACCATACTGAACTTACACCTGCAAGAGTGGAAGCTGGCATAAAGGCTAACACCATACTGAATTCCAGCATTACCAATGGAGGGCACCATGAATTTTTAAGCCATTGTCAGCCAGGTGTCTGGATACTTTTGATCACATAGTGTTTGTGATTATATATATAAAAACTAACAGACTTTGTTCAGGTTGAGAATAACTATTCTCATTTGAAAACTTTGTTTCAAAGTGAAGATGTTTCCAGTGATGACTTTTTGTGTTCTGAATGTTTTGACAGAATAACAATAATTGTATCTGAACAAGGTGAAGCCTGCCATGGTGCAGATGATGGAGATTTTGCATCAATAGAGGAAAAATTAAATACCCTGAATCAATCAACTACTGAGATAGTCCTGTTAAGAAACTGTGGTAAGTGACGTTGAGTCATAAGCTCTATGCATCACAAAAGTGCAGAGAAATTGCAAAAGCTATGGATGAATACACTACAGCAAAACTGACCACTCTCTTCAAAGTAGAAATTCAATCTTCAGAAGAAAATGAACCAAAGCACACTTGCACCTCTTGCCAGGAATTTTTCACAAATACAATTCAGCTGTTGAATATTGTGCATCCTACAGTCAAAAGGTGCAAGTTTTAACTATTATTCTAGAGACATTTTCAAAGAAAACAATTTTGAACCACATTCAATCAGTATCAAAGTACATAGCAGACAAATAAAGAAATGTGAGGTCTGTAAAAGGAGTCTTTGGAAGACCAGATCCCTATTATGGTCATCCTGTAGAAGCAGCTCATGTTCCAATAGTGTAGTCATTTTATATGGAAGATAAACGGGACTGTTCTTGCCAGAGTGCCAACAAAAAAGACACTATAACTGTAACAGTTGAAGGTCAAAAAGTTGTGGATTGAAGAGGCAGATGACTCGCAGTATTAAAGAAACTTTTGCAATTCATAAGAGCAACTATACAACTTCACATATTGGAAGATCAAAATTTTATGCACTATGACCTAAGTGGGTAGTTCCACACCCACCTGGAAATGTCTGTTTATGTGTGTACTGTGCGAATTTTGAACTTTGTGTGATAACTTTGAATAATTTACTGGAGCGTGTGACATATGACACCTTGGTTGCGCATGTGAAGTCATTAGTAGTATGTGATGTAAAGTGAGAGAATTGTTTGTTTTAAGAATGTGGTGACTACCCTGGGAAGGGAGGACAGTCTTTACAGACACTTGGCCTGGAAGTCGTAGCAGATAACTATGCAGAAATTACGTATGTGACATGGGAGGAAAATAAACTAATTAAGAAAACTGTTGCGTTTGACAGTTTCATTGATGAACTTGGTAAATAGTCAGTGAAAGCCGTAACACACCAGCATCTGAAGAAATTGCAACAACAACACATTACATAAGTGAAAGGGTGTGTACAGATTCAAGAACTATGTTTAGTGCTTCACTGTGATTTTGCTGAGAACTGGTCTGCAATTCTACCACAAGAAGTATAAGAGTATCATTGGAGTAATGACCAGGTTTCAATTTTTATGGAAGTGACATATTTTCAAAACAAGACCCCAAGTGTTGCAGTTAGAAGTGATGACACAGGATTTGACTCAGCACATGCTTTGCTAGCAATGCGCAAAATTCTTCAACTGCAAACAGGGGCAGAGAAGATAATTATTATTTCTGAGAGTGCTCCCTAGTCATTTTAAAAATCGTTACCAGCTGTTTGAACTGAGTAAGTCATTTCTGCCAACTGACTGGGTATACAGTGCTACTGGTCATGGGAAGGGGCCTAATGATGGTGTAGGAGGCCTGCTGAAGCACTATGCTACAAAACAATCTTTCCAGACCAAGTACAGCTGTGATTCAGAATGCTGAGGATTTTACGAGAGTCATGAAATCTTACACATCCACAGCCCTCAATCTTTTGTCTAAAGAGGAAATCAAATTCTGTGAGTAGAAAAAAGAAGAATGGTCCAAACAAACTACTCCTGTGAAAGGAATTCAGAAGAAACATTTTTGGACTCAAAGTGATGGACGAACTCCTATTGCACGCACTTTAAGGAGCAAGAAAGAAGAAATTTCTTTTGTTTGGCCAACACCTCAGAAACAGCACAATAATATTCAGATTCACAACCTGAGAAGGGGGATGTTTGTGGCGTGTGTGAATGACTGTGACAGGTGGTTGGCAAGGATTATAGACACCAGTTATGAGTTAAATGAAACTGTAGTGAACTTTATGCTACCACATTGACCAGCTGGCTGAAGGACAGCAATAATGCCATCAGGGCTAAATTCCTGTTCACAACGTTTTGAAGATTATAAGTTCTCCAGTTCCTATTGGTTCAACAGGAAAGCAACACTCTTTATCAAAGGAAGATACTGAAGCAGTGGAACATATTTTTAGTTAATTGACTGGCTAATTTCAGTACAAAACAGAATGCACAGAAGTTGTATAAATTGAAACCTTTAAGTCTTTGGACCTTTCACATACATTTTGGAACCACTTAAAATGCTTGAAAAAATGCGTCTCTTACTCATCTTTCAAAACTAAAATTTTGTTAAATAAAGCTAGGTTTTGATTTTTGTGAGCCTGTTATGGGATAATTTGGTAATAAAACAGGTTTTATGCATGGCAAAAATTTCAAGTTTTTATAAAACCTGTTCAACCTAAAAGTGGAAGCTCTCCTTTTCAGGGAATGCAGAACTATATGGTACTAATCAATAGAAAAAAATCAAAATTTTATGGATTGGAATTCTTGGAAGAAAAACAATTTCTAAATTATATAAAAAGAATTCAGAACGCTATGGTAAAAGAACTTCGACAGATAAATCCAAATGGAGGATTTCTTTGTTATCATAAAACAATTATCTTTCAAATAAAAAAAAACCAACAAAATATCTAGAACTGTCCCAGAGATAATGCATTTTAATTTTTTTTTCCAAAATTTGCATCTTCAAAATGGTATGTGCAGTGTCATCTTTGGAAGGCTGTATCTCTGAGCAGATTTTTTTTTTTTTTTTTTGAGAAAACAAAAAAATACTTGTTCCTTATTAGTCCTTCATTGTAACATATGCTAAATTCAGTAACATCTGAGACTATAAGATAAGATTTTTTCCTAGGTTGCCTGAATTGATATGGACTATGTCAATATGATTTATTGTTAAGGAGTGTTGTGAGAATTAGAAGTGCAGTTAATAGATGGCACAGTTTTGGTACAGAAACTTTCCCATAGAGGTGGCTGAATTAAATCAACTTATCCCCACAAGGCAGAGGAGATGAGCAAGTAATCCAAGTTGTGGCGATATCATGACAGGAATTGATATACTAAACAGGTTCCATTAAAATTAACTGAAGAACTGCGACAAATTCGCAAACAGATTTTGATATGAAAAAAAAAAAAAAAAAAAAAAAAAAAAAAAAAAAAAAAAAAAAAAAGTGAAATACTTCGAATGTTACTTCACATCTTTCCAACCAAATGATTTGTAGGGATAGCAGTGATGTTTCTTCCCAAGTCTTTAGGCAAACATTTACATTAGATTGCCTAATGTTTTGCTGGTACAATGTAAGACAGCATCACTGACTATACAAATGTGGATGGAACAATGTGGATGTGTGATGCGTTCTGCATAGAGAATAATTTGCTGCATCACGTTTGTTCTATGTGTTTGTCTCCACCAAACATCTTCTGTGCAGTACATCACTCTAGTGAAGTAAAATAGCCATTAACAGATGGAAGCTATGGCAGTGGAAGAAGGTTGTGCTGACACATAAAGAAATTTTTAGTATTTGTAATTTGAAGCTCAGCTCAAGTGGTAAAAAGAGCTTTTACACAATGGTAATATGCTTGCACAATTTACAGATATTCATTCCATGTGATGTTTTGTTAAATTTATGAATTTTGACAGCTTGTCTGAAGACCCTTTGGTGGTAGCTGCAAACTTCAGTCACTTACATCTACATCCACACATTGCAGGTCACTTTATAGGCTGCTCCAACAGTGTACATGGGGGGTGTGTGACCGTGGGTGCTTCTCAGCTCGCTGTCATCCAGGTACAGCTAGTTACTTGCCACACACAACTATTGCATGCATTCTCTGCATGTACAAGCCACATGGACACCCCTGCCAGCAAATGCTTGGCCGGTGCTGTACTGTTGCCAAGGTTACATCCTAGCTGCTTGACTGCCTGTGACATCCTAGCTGCTTGACTGCCTGTGTGTCAGGTGTATGCCCTATTCCCTTGGGTGCTCAGCTACCTGCACGTGGACACTCAAGCTGGACCAGGATGTTTCATGGCCTACGGATAACTTTCGTATCACTGTCACTTCACACCTCTCCTGTTTCACCAACAAATGGCGTATGAGAAGAACAACAGCTGGTAAACCTCTGCGTGAACTTTAATCTCTCTAATCTTACCTCCACGTCTTTTGTGGGGTGTGTGTGGAAGCAACCAATATATTGGTTGACTCTTCTGTATTTCAACAATAAAGCACACTGTAATGAGTAACACCTTTCTCTTATAGTTTCTGCCATTTGAAAAGGATGAGCACTTCCATGATGTCTGGCACTTATTAATTGAATCGATAATAATAATAATGTTGTGTGACTACGGCCTCCCGTTGGGTAGACCATTCGCTGGTGGAAGTCTTTCGATTTGACACCACTTCGGCGACTTGCACGTCGATGGAGATATGATGATGATGATGATGATGATGATGATGATTAGGACAACACAACACCCAGTCCCTGAGCGGAGAAAATTTCCGACCCGTCTGGGAATCGATCCGGGCTCTTAGGATTGACAGTCCGTCACGCTGACCATTCAGCTACCGGGGGCAGACATTGAATCGATAATAATGAAATGTGCTGCTTCTCTTTTCATTTGTTGTATTTACTCTATCAATCCTACCTCGACTGATGAGAAATAGTTTAGTATGGGTCAAATGGCTGTTCTGTGAGCTATCTCCTTCCTGGATGGTATACACTTTCCTGAGGATTCTTCCAATGAATCTCAGTCTGGCAGCACTTTAAATCACACCATACACTTACTCCCAGATATTTCATGAAGGTGTCTGCTACCAGCAATTGTTCTGCGACTA
This sequence comes from Schistocerca cancellata, assembly GCF_023864275.1. Taxonomy (NCBI): domain Eukaryota; kingdom Metazoa; phylum Arthropoda; class Insecta; order Orthoptera; family Acrididae; genus Schistocerca; species Schistocerca cancellata. The sequence continues at coordinate 243,517,946 of NC_064626.1, read as the reverse complement.
TTTAATCAACAATACTGGGTCTTTCTGCCTCTTTATGTGTAATATGTTACATTTATTCATGCTTAGTGTCACCTGTAAATCCCTACACGAAGTGTAGATCCTCTGCAGGTCTTGTTGCGTATCATTACAATTTTCTAACATTGTGATTTCTTTATACACATTTCCATCATCATCATCATCATCATCATCATCATCATGTCAACAGCCTCAGTGTCACTGACATCCACTAGGCATTTCTACACATTGTGAACAGTGATTGCCTTTTGTATAAACTAAACAAAACACTTTTTTGTCTTGTTTCACAAACTTTATCACCACCATCATTATTATTACTATACAACCTTGGTTTTGGGTTTTAACCCCATTTTGTAGGACCCAATTTGGCTTATAACCCAAAGCATAGATCATACAATAATAATACACAAGAAGGGGTTCTGTTAAGTTAATACAATATACAATGTTTCACCAGAATATATTTGAATCAAAATCAGTCTTAACAGTCCCTTGGGATATGCACAAATTTTCTTTTCTGCTTGAAGTTGTCTTTCCATTACGAATAATATGCTCTGTCCCAATTAACTAAGAACTCTTCAATCTAGTCCCAAAGGTGGTCTGATATTGCATACTATGGTATTTTGTTAATTAGGTGACAGTGCAGAACTGTAGTGAATGCCTTCCAGAAATCAGCTAACACGGCATCAACTGCTTTTTGAGTCTCATGAATAGACAGTGAGTTAGGTTTCCTACAACTGTTGTTTGAAGAGTCCATGTTGATTCCTACAGAATGTATACCGCAGAGACAGGCTGAACAGTGAAGGGGGAGGCGTGTTTATAGCGGTAAGAAGTGCAATAGTATCGAAGGAAATTGACGGAGATCCGAAATGTGAAATGATTTGGGTGAAGGTCGCGGTTAAAGCAGGCTCAGACATGGTAATTGGATGTCTCTATAGGCCCCCTGGCTCAGCAGCTGTTGTGGCTGAGCACCTGAAGGATAATTTGGAAAATATTTCGAGTAGATTTCCCCACCATGTTATAGTTCTGGGTGGAGATTTTAATTTGCCGGATATAGACTGGGAGACTCAGACGTTCATAACGGGTGGCAGGGACAAAGAATCCAGTGAAATTTTTTTAAGTGCTTTATCTGAAAACTACCTTGAGCAGTTAAACAGAGAACCGACTCGTGGCGATAACATATTAGACCTTCTGGTGACAAACAGACCCGAACTATTTGAAAAAGTTAACGCAGAACAGGGAATCAGTGATCATAAAGCGGTTACGGCATCGATGATTTCAGCCGTAAATAGGAATATTAAAAAGGGTAGGAAGATTTTTCTGTTTAGAAAAAGTGACAAAAAGCAGATTTCAGAGTACCTGTTGGCTCAACACAAAAGTTTTGTCTCAAGTACTGATAGTGTTGAGGATCAGTGGACAAAGTTCAAAACCATCGTACAATATGCGTTAGATGAGTATGTGCCAAGCAAGATCGTAAGAGATGGAAAAGAGCCACCGTGGTTCAACAACCGAGTTAGAAAACTGCTGCGGAAGCAAAGGGAACTTCACAGCAAACATAAACATAGCTAAAGCCTTGCAGACAAACAAAAATTACACGAAGCGAAATGTAGTGTGAAGAGAGCTATGCGAGAGGCGTTCAATGAATTCGAAAGTAAAATTCTATGTACTGACTTGGCAGAAAATCCTAAGAAATTTTGGTCTTATGTCAAAGCGGTAGGTGGATCAAAACAAAATGTCCAGACACTCTGTGACCAAAATGGTACTGAAACAGAGGATGACAGACTAAAGGACGAAATACTAAATGTCTTTTTCCAAAGTTGTTTCACAGAGGAAGATTGCACTGTAGTTCCTTCTCTAGATTATCGCACAGATGACAAAATGGTAGATATCGAAATAGACGACAGAGGGATAGAGAAACAATTAAAATCGCTCAAAAGAGGAAAGGCCTCTGGACCTGATGGGATACCAGTTCAATTTTACACAGAGTACGCGAAGGAACTTGCCCCCCTTCTTGCAGCGGTGTACCGTAGGTCTCTAGAAGAGCGTAGCATTCCAAAGGATTGGAAAAGGGCACAGGTCATCCCCGTTTTCAAGAAGGGACGTCGAACAGATGTGCAGAACTATAGACCTATATCTCTAACGTCTATCAGTTGTAGAATTTTGGAACACGTATTGTGTTCGAGTATAATGACTTTTCTGGAGATTAGAAATCTACTCTGTAGGAATCAGCATGGGTTTCGAAAAAGACGGTCATGTGAAACCCAGCTCGCGCTATTCGTCCACGAGACTCAGAGGGCCATAGACACGGGTTCACAGGTAAATGCCGTGTTTCTTGACTTCCGCAAGGCGTTCGATACAGTTCCCCACAGTCGTTTATTGAACAAAGTAAGAGCATATGGACTATCAGACCAATTGTGTGATTGGATTGAGGAGTTCCTAGATAATAGGACGCAGCATGTTATTCTCAATGGAGAGAAGTCTTCCGAAGTAAGAGTGATTTCAGGTGTGCCGCAGGGGAGTGTCATAGGACCGTTGCTATTCACAATATACATAAATGACCTGGTGGATGACATCGGAAGTTCACTGAGGCTTTTTGCAGATGATGTGGTGTATCGAGAGGTTGTAACAATGGAAAATTGTACTGAAATGCAGGAGGATCTGCAGCGAATTGACGCATGGTGCAGGGAATGGCAACTGAATCTCAATGTAGACAAGTGTAATGTGCTGCGAATACACAGAAAGATAGATCCTTTATCATTTAGCTACAAAATAGCAGGTCAGCAACTGGAAGCAGTTAATACCATAAATTATCTGGGAGTACGCATTAGGAGTGATTTAAAATGGAATGATCATATAATGTTGATCGTCGGTAAAGCAGATGCCAGACTGAGATTCATTGGAAGAATCCTAAGGAAATGCAATCCGAAAACAAAGGAAGTAGGTTACAGTACGCTTGTTCGCCCACTGCTTGAATACTGCTCAGCAGTGTGGGATCCGTAACAGATAGGGTTGATACAAGACATAGAGAAGATCCAATGGAGAGCAGCGCGCTTTGTTACAGGATCATTTAGTAATCGCGAAAGCGTTACGGAGATGATAGATAAACTCCAGTGGAAGACTCTGCAGGAGAGACGCTCAGTAGCTCGGTACGGGCTTTTGTCAAAGTTTCGAGAACATACCTTCACCGAAGAGTCAAGCAGTATATTGCTCCCTCCTACGTATATCTCGCGAAGAGACCATGAGGATAAAATCAGAGAGATTAGAGCCCACACAGAGGCATACCGACAATCCTTCTTTCCACGAACAATACGAGACTGGAATAGAAGGGAGAACCGATAGAGGTACTGAAGGTACCCTCCGCCACACACCGTCAGGTGGCTTGCGGAGTATGGATGTAGATGTAGATGTAGATAGATGAGATACATGGTTTCCAGAAAGGTTATAAGATGTGGGTGTAAAACAGGTACTTTAGCTTCAAAACAGACTTACATTAGCAACATAAGCCAATAGTTGGGTGCATCTCTTTAGTGACCCTTCTTGAAAATGGAAATCACCTGCACATTTTCAGTATCACTTTGAATGGTTAGTTCTTCCAGCAACCTATGATACATTGCTGCTAAAAGTTGAGAAACTTCTTTCACATACTCTTGTGTAGAATTATGTATGTATCTCATCAGATCGGATCCTTTCATCTGTCTTTTGCTGAGAGATTTTTCATTATGAATTTCTGTTCTACAGTTATTTGTTTCATCATCTGCCATTTTTGTATTCATTGAGACTGCTGAAAGAAGAAACTGCACTTGCTACAATATCAGAGAAGCAATTCCAGGAAAATTGCCTTAAGTATTTCGGCCTTGTCTGTCATCATTTGTTTCAGTACCAGTATGGTCATAGAGTGACTTGACAGATAGCTTTTATGTATTTATTGATATAATGGAAGATCAAAACTTCTTTGGGTGTCCTGTCAAAGCACCTGATAGCAAAGTTACTTCTAAATTTGTTGAATGGTTCACTGATGGCTCTTTTTCATGTAAGTTTTGTTTCATTTTTTGTTATCTACAAGGCTTTTGCAAGCTTTAAATATTTGGGGAAACACTCTGCTTTCAAAGTTGCTTTATAACATGGTGATGAATCACAGTGGGTCTTTCCCACCCCTCAAAACTTTGCTTGGCACATATCTGTTGAAGGCATATTGTAGAACACTAACTTTGTCACTTGTACTTGACATTTTTAGTCTCTGAGAGGAGTGACAGTGACTGCTCAGCTAATCTTACACCATTCCTCATTGCAGTTATTAAGTAGAAAATCTTCCTACCTTCCTTTACATTCCAAATGACAGTCATAGTAATGATATAATTTATGTTATTAATAGATACTAGATCATCGGCTATTACTAACTTACATTCTGTCTTCAGTCAAAGTATCTTTATTTTCTAATTACAGTCCAATGTGTCACAGAGCTACAACTCCATTTTCAACGTGTGGGTGGATGTAATGGGCACTAGTTTTTCACATAGCAGTAATAGAAGAACACAATCATTAGATGGAACAAGAAAACTATCTCAGGTGGGTTAACGAGAGAAAAATGCTAAAGAAATGAGAGAAATAAAGTACTGCAACAATTATCTGAGTTTGACCACATAACATTCGTCTTCCGCATTAATGAAAGTGTTCTATATTTGCACTTACATTTTAAACAATTTAACATGTTTATGACAGTAGTACACAACTCAAATGATGTGTACTTACCTTATGTTACAGTCATGTGATGGGTATTGAAATTACTATTATTTTTATTTATATAGAGTGACAAAATAAAATAAGAAATTAAAAATTACTTAATTGACAGTTAATAACTTGGGTTTACACTCTTACATATTCAATTGTTATCTGTCACTCCCTTAATGGATTTTTAATTTCTGATTTTATTTCATCAATCTATGCAAATGAAAACAATATGAAATTTGATACTGCATCAAAGATTAAATAAGCATCATTTGAGTCACATAGTACTGTCAAACATGTTAAACCATTCAAAATGTAAGTGCAAATGTGGAAGATTTTCACCAATGCAGAAGATGAATGTTACATGGGCAAATGCAAGTAATATATACAGCACTTTGTGTCATTACTCTAGCATTTTTCTCTCATTAATTCCTCTTGAGACACTTTCCTTATTACATCTAACAATTGCATTGACTTGTTATTGTTAAGTGAAAACCTAAATAAGAAGTAATGACCATTATGTCTATACAGTCATTGAAAATGGAGTTGTGTAGCTCCAAAATATGATGGACAGTAATCAGAAAATAAAAATATTGTGCCTGAAAATGGAATATTATTAACCAAACAGTCCACTGTTGTATTTCTCATCCATAGTGTCCAACAGGTACATTTAGGCAATCAGACATGTCGCCATTGTCAAGTCTGCTGATGAACTGAGCACTTGAGGGTGCACACTAACTTATATCCCCTCCCACCGCAAACCTTTCCCTCCACAGTCCACAACCAAGGGAGCGCATCGGCGGTTGCAGAGGTGCTTGCATCGGCGTCTGTGGTAATGTCAATGTAGTTATTAATACACCTCTAACCTAATTGTGTAACTGTCTTACTCCCTGTTCTACATCAACGAAGTTGAGGAGTTCAGGCCAGTATGTAAGCATGAGATTCAAGGCGTTACCCTTACAAATCTGTTCGCCAACTAACTTCTCAAGGTAATTTTTGGATATGGTATTTAGAACAATATTGCTTGCTGCTGCAGGAAGTGGTATCTTCCCACAGCTCGTTCTTTAAAATATTTTATTTATTAGAATTGAAAAATTCACTATTGTGACTTGGAAAAAGAGAGCATTACATATGGATGCACGAGAATGTATGCAACACAGAGTTGCAGAAGTAACAGCTCACTAGCTTCAGCAAGAAACTGATCTCTTATTAAAAATGCACTGTTACAAAATTAACCAAATGGAATTAAGAAAACTCTGTTCCTCCAAAGGGGATAGTTTTGTAATCGCTGCACGGAGTGGCCGCGCTGTTTGAGGCACCATGTCTGGGACTACTCCCACCGGAGGTTCGGAGTCCTCCCTTGGGCATGGGTGTATGTGTTGTTCTTAGCACAAGTTAGTTTAAGTAGCGTGTAAGACTAGGGACCGATGACCTCAGCAGTTTGGTCCCTTAAGAATTCACACACATTTGAACATTTTGTAATCATGCCAAAGACTACGTCACCATTATCAGCAACACAAAAGCATCCATCAATCATCTGCCTTACAAGGCAGTATTTTGCACAAAGCCAAACCACCAATTACATATTGGTCTGCTGTGCCTACTGATATACAAAACACTAGAATGAGCTGATACACACTGTGTGACAATAGTTACATACTTGTTAAATAAATGTTTTCTGCCTACTGAAACAAAGAGGCAGATCTAATAACAACTTTATGCTTTAACGTAATCCCATTATTCACATGAAGTCTGTTATGTCTAGCGGTTGCCACATTCTTCAAGTAGCAATTCAAGAAGAAGGCACTGGATTCAGTGCCTTGCAGAACTACAATGTCATGTAGGTATGTTGGCAATAAATTCATTGTACAGAAATATGATGAAGAACAAACACTTCACCTCGAAGTGACTCCTATGTAGGCTTAACAATGAAGACTAATATTCAGTATCCTTTAACTCCACCGGCCTTAAGATGTCGGCACACAGACCGTGCATCTGAATGTTGAGCATGCCGACTTTCTGCGTGGAATAGCATGTTTGGGAGTCTTTCCAAATGTGCAGAGCAATATCTAGCATGTCAAATATTCTGAGCGTGCGTCTGAGCTACCAATCAGATAGCACAATGCCACCTACGTCACATGCACGCCATCTCCCTTCAGCACAGAGTTGTGAGGGGGCATTCAGTTCAAGCCTACGTATATATACCATTTCCGAGTACCAGAAAATTGAGAATCACTCGAAAACCCATAGATAACTGTGTGATTCGTTGCAATAAAATAATGAGAAACATCATATTCATGGCAAACGAATGATTGTAACTTGCGTATTATGAGAGTATGCCACTTGAAGGCAGTGACAAATTGAGGATCCACCAAAAACACATTGTTCTTGGTACAATTTGTTATAATTAAATTTTAATTAGTAACATAGCTACAATTAAAGCTTTTAGCAAGTGGTAACATGTTACAATTGGCCATAAATGAATTGTTGTCTCTTAAGCATGGTGAATAGCATTAATGATTCAGTCTCATCAAGCCTAAATATTTTTTTCCTAACATTCGCCTTTTTAATAGGTTCTGATGCTTTGTTATTAGTTCAATGTAAGTATATACTACAATATTTGATGTTATGTAAATATAAGTTTACTTTTTTATGAGGAGAGAGTTTGTTTGATTGGCTTAATCTACAGAACAGCTTGCGCTACTTATATAAAGATATTTTGTTCCTTTTTCTTTTAAGTTTCGCAATTCACATGTCGTAAAAATTCTGCTACTGGGTAGGAACAGTGATCGAGTACGAATGACCTTAGGGTTTTACAAAAATGTGAGAAAGATAAAACAATATTTATCTTATCTATTGCAAAATTGGTTGCACTATTTATAATGGAACTTTTATAAGCCTGTGTCCTTACTGATTGGATATGGTACTTTCCTTTTTGTCTTAAAACATGTACATCAATATTGTAGTTTGTATTTGTGCGTATTATGTATAGAACAATGTGACTAGGATATGGACAATGGAGGAAATGCGCATTTTAATAGATCTAATGTGGGAATTTTATGTGCGCCTGTTGAGTAAACAGTGTGATTTACGAACTAGAAACATTCCACAACTGCCGCTGGAGGGTGTTGCGATTGCGTATACCATGTTGGGACCCACATACCGTGTGCACAAGTCGCAATGTTCCTGAGTTTTCAGCAGCACGTTGAACTGTACAAGCTCAATGTTGACATTCGACAGCACGGTCCATGTGCCGACGGCTTTATGTTCAAGGAACTGAGGCTGACTGGGCAGCACTTGTTGAAGTCTTCAAATAATTTCTCTCATTCAGGTTGATGAACAACCTTAAAGCTTTGGTAAATGAAAATGTGCAGCTGATTATCTTGAATGAGACTTGCAACAACTTTGATATGTATGAAATAAGCTTTATCAAGCAAATCATCTACTTCATATTTCTGTGAACAATACCTGCCAGTTTTTATTTCTGTACAACCTAAAAACATCTTCAAATTGATAAATGCTGCAAGTACTTGAGGTTAACTTTGAACATACAGAAACCATTTAGGGTATCGGGTTTGTTCAAGAAACGACACACATGTAGGAAATCTGCGTTGAATGATCTGATGCCCTATCAACACTGAATGACAAAAGCTCAGAGAGGGCTGGGAAAAAAAGAACAAAGGAAAAAAAATTGCCACGAGACAATGATCATTACATGGTAGTAACCCTGTCAAACCCTTCTATAGCAACAAAGTTATGGCTAAATTGATATTTAGTACAGGAATTTATTTAAAAAACCTTGAAATTCATAATTAAACCACAAATAGTCCAGGATAGAGAAACAATAATATTATGAGAAAGATAGATTGCTACTCACCACACAGACGAGGCACTGAGTTGCACACAGGCATGATCAAAATACTACTAGACATTTAAGCTTTTGGCCGAAAGGCCTTCTTTGGAAATAGAAAGCACACACACTTTAACACAACCACAAGTCACACAAACGTGGCTGATGACTATGGCGCTATAGCCTTGTACGTATCTATCCTTTTCATAATATTGTTGAAATTTATGATTATGTATAAAACTAATTAGGAAAATTTAAAAATTAATGGTGTACACAAAAAAAAAACTTTGGTACCACAAAGTGTAACTTACATGTCAACAAAAAAAGAAGTCATCTGTGCTGTAGTAAAGGTCCAGTAACCTAAGTAACATCTAATAGTCAGACCATTGGTACTATCTACATTTCGGAGACCCACGGCAGAATGAAAAGGAAGGCTGGGGGTGGGGAAGATACATGTGTATATATAAGGGCTCTAAAATTAGTTCTTGGAAATGATAGCACACTAACTGGAAATGCTCTTTCAGGAGATATGAAGAAAAGAAATCTCAACACCACATTTTACACATGGCAAGATGACAGGTGTTTGAAAGGAAGAAAGAAACTGAGTAAAATTCTTCGGATTGGAAATATTTTCTTGTAACAAGCTTGAAAATCGAAACTCCATATTATATTAATCTAATAATGCACAAGGAAGGAACAAATGGTGTAACTATATAGATTACCTGTATGAAGACGCATATGTACTTTCAAACTTCCTTTTGTTGAAAAGAAGAAGCCACATACATGACATGAAAATGTTTTCTGCCCTCCATGGGTCTTTAGATGGCTGTCTAATGTTGACTTCACTGTAAAACACTTATTGCAGAAACTACATTGATATGGGCGTTCACCAGTGTGGATACGGACATGGCGTACCAAGTCGGAAGGCTTCTTAAAACTCTTTGGACAATATTTGCATTTATTAGCATATAGAGGCTCCATCTTGTACCGCTGGTGAGGATCCTGAAACAAAAGTATATGTGTAATTATACCAACAAAATTAGTACAGTGAGGCAGTGACCCTTTAAGGTAAATAACTTTCACTAAAAGTTACCTATGTTAGACGGTACCTTCAAGTACTGAATTAATAATATAGCACAGATTGGGTTCACTATTGACATTGCACCAATGCCTAGAACAATATGTAAATGAGACTTTCCCCCGATCATGTAAGGTATAATCTGACAAAAACTACTTTAGGATTGACAGTGAAGGCGGAAGTGATTGTGACTGTTGTGCCCTGTGACTGTGTGTGTGTGTGTGTGTGTGTGTGTGTGTGTGTGTGTGTGTGTGTTTTTTTTTTTTTTTTTTTCCCTGTAGGGTGGTACCCAATGATGTCAGTGGAAAGTTCGTCTAAAGTTACTAGTGGAAAATTTTAATGTCATTCTGAGGGAATTGCCTTACAAGGCCAGTCGAGAGAAATGGTTAATGGTTTGCATGTTACCAGAGAAATGGTTAATGGTTTGCATGTTACGAACCTCCTTTGAGAATACAAAACTTAATGGTGGTCCACTGCTCTCCATTACCAAAGTAATCGACAGAACTGCTGCAGCTTCGAATGTAAACAAAAACACTGTTGTAGAGATAGAGACGGAAATGTCGGACAAAGAAAAGGAAGCTGAAGAACTGTCAGACTTAACACAGCTAGAAAAAACTATCATATGGATAAGTGGATTCCCAACATCAGTTTGTTTGCAGAGGACAGAATTCGTCGTCATGTTTATGATTACTATCGCAGTAAAGAAACATCTGGCACTCAGGAGGCTGTTGGTCACATTTAAAGACTAAGAACTTTTTCACGAAAGTCAACACATCCTTGTCTGAAGTTTAACACAACCTGGGCTTTTAACATGGACATTTCTGTAGCCGTAAGCTGTCGATGGAGGAGGAGGATATAATTGCATGGCACTGCCAATTTTTAAGAGACATCATAGCATAAATATCTATTAAGTCATGTGTCTTGACAAAACACGGGTCAATTCTGGTCACATTGTCAAGCATGGCTGGACAGAGGACTCAGCTAAACGAAAAATGGCAATGCCGTCTGGCAAGGGGGGCAGACTACTTCTTCTTCTTCTTCTTCTTCTTCTTCTTCTTCTTCTTCTTCTTCTTCTTCACAAAGGCACTTAGCAAGATTTCCCCCAAATTGCCTTCTGCTTTCTAAATCAAGGAAAACAGGAAATTATCATGAAGAAACGAAGCACGTGACATTTACAAAGTGGTTCGAAGATTCACTAATGCCAAATCATGAAAAATTGTCATCAATTGTTCTAGATAATGCTCTTTACCATTCATTTGTCATTGTCAAGGCACCTACCACAGCAAATGCAATAGTTCTGGTTTCGAACATATGAAAACATGATGTATTAAGATTTCATTCACATACTGTATTCAACTTACTTCAATAACAAAAAAGTTTACCGCGTATTGAAAATTCAGTAAAAACATGAAAAAAATCATTTTTGTAAACTGTCTGTATATTTTCTTAATTATTAACATATTAAGGTAAAACTAAAATCAAAATGTAGTGAACTCTTCCAAAACACATTTCTGCAATTTTCATACCCATAAAATGAATAGTTTGCCTGTTTGAGCAATCTGAATGAAAGATAAGATTATGCACGTGTTCTATGCAGGACATGGCAACTCTGTTCTGCTGCCTCCACATGCTCCTGCTGAAGAGTCAATCCTAAAGTAATTTTGGACACACTATACTTCTGTTATTCAACCTTACAAATCTTTATACACTGTTTTCAGCTGACAACTTCAGCCACATTGCTCAGGAGATATGATGTTAAAAAAGAGTCACTTATGATTGCTTTTTTCTAACATATGGCCTCACATTTAAGCACTGCAATCAGAGCCTAGGAACTGTTCACTACTGACCAATTGCTGTCACTCTTTGCCAACAGTGCTACTGTACTGCAGTGTGGAGGGGCATGCGACAAGCACAACCAGTGTTGTAAAACTACTGTAGGCTACCATAGACTATCACAAGTAAGTGTAGACTACAGTAGTTTTCCAAGTAGCCTTGGTCAGTCAAATCCGTAACCAAATTACCTGTATGTTCGGTGTGATGTGTGCCTAGTGGGTGTTAACTCAAAATCACTTCATTTGTGTATGCTACAGTGTAATCTACAGAACATTTTTGTTCTGCACAGTTATCTTCCTATCTGTCACTTAAAAGTATACAGTATTTGTAGCAAAATTGAAATTATCAGTGTTTACTTCAGGTTTTATTAGAAAATTGTTGATTGTAATGTGAAACAGAGGGACTTTGTAGTAAAAGTAATAACAAGAGACATATGTATCATATAGCACTAAAAAAAACAATCCCCCCCCCCCCCCCCAAAAAAAAGGCCGCAAAATAAAGACATGCCAAACATCACTTCAATACTTCATTGAGCTTATATAAAAAATGTTTGTGTTATTCATAAACAACTTTTGAAACTATCAAAACAACAGGAAACTCTTGCCTATCATCATGACGACGAACTTCAGTTAAGTACAAAAAATGGCTCTGAGCACTATGAGACTTAACATCTGTGGTCATCAGTCCCCTAGAACTTAGACCTACTTAAACCTAACTAAACTAAGGACATCACACACATCCATGCCCGAGGCAGGATTCAAACCTGCGACCGTAGCGGTCACGCGGTTCCAGACTGAAGCGCTTAGAACCGCACGGCCACACCGGCTGGCAGTTAAGTACAAAATAACAACAATAATTATATAGATTTTTTTTGTGTTTGTGCATATTACGCCTAGACAGAGTTCAGTGGAACAAGCTGATGGATATTTTGAAGAGGAGAGGAGTAGATTGGACAAAGAGACGACTGATACAGAATCTATATTTACACCGGAAAGTAAGGATAAGTATAGGAAATGAAATGTCAGAAGAAAGCAGCATTGGACGAGATGTTAGACAAGGTTGTTGCCTTTCCCCGCCGCTGTTTAATGTATATCTTGAAGAGATTATTATGAAAGGCTTAGATGGGAAAAGAGGAATATGTATTGGTGGAAAGAGAATAGAATGTATAACATTTGCTGAAGACATGGTACTAGTGGCAGAAAGTGAGCGGACAGTGAATAACATGCTGTAAGATCTGAATGAAGCTTGTGTGGAATATGGGATGCAAATAAACACAGCAAAAACAATGAGTATGGTTATCAGTACAAGAAGCAGACGGTCCAATATTAAAATAGGACAATCTACCATTAGCCAAGTAAGTGCATTTAAATATCTTGGAAGCACAATAACTGAAGACTTGAGATGTCACCAGGAGGTGAAAACTTGAATTGCCATAGCGAAGGAGGCATTCAACAGAAAGAGGAGACTCTTATGTGGCAAATTAGATAAAGGACTAAGGAAAAGGCTTGGCAAATGTTTTGTCTGGAGTGCAGCACTATATGGGGCCACAAACCGTCAGGTGGCTTGCGGAGTATGGATGTAGATATAAAAACATGGATGCTGAGACAGGAGGATGAAAAAAGGTTAGAAGCATTTGAGATGTGGATGTGGAGGAGAATGCAGAGAATAAGCTGGATGGAAAGAGTGAGTAATGAAAGAATATTGGAAAGGGTTGGTGAGAGAAGATGTCTGCTGAAGGTTGTAAGAGAAAGGAAAAAGAACTGGTTGGGACAATCATTGAGAACGGACTGCTTGCTAGCAGATGCTTTGGAAGGATTGGTTTGTGGGAGAAGATTGAGAGGAAGGAGGAGATACAAGATGATAGACGACATAAAGGGAAGAGGAAATTATGCAGACCTGAAGAGGATGGCAGAAGACCGGACAGCCTGGACAACTACCATGTGAAAACCTGCCTTTTGGCAGAACACTGATGATGATGATGATGATGATGATGCGCATATTAATTACACTTGGATCAAAAGTAATTGCTTTGGTGACATAAAAGTGCAGAAGTTGTGCTATCAACTAATTTTTACTAATTATAAAATGTACTTTGTATTTTGTAAGGGTATAAAATACACAGTGGACTAAAACTGAACGATATGTGATTATAATTATGTGCAAAACAAACAAAAAACAAAGAGAAGTCACCTTCTTCCAGTTTCTCTCTCACACATTCATTTATGCTTTTCCCTACCAATGCTACTAATACTAACAGTAATCCTACCATTTACTATGCCATTTACAAACTGTACCAAAATACCGAACAGTAGAGTTGGCAGAGCGCAACTTCATGAACTACGTTCACCCAGACATTAATGTCAGATTGCAAACACCCCTTCAAGTAACTGCTGTGTTGTTCTCTGAGGTCTCGATCACACCATCTCAGCAAAGATTTACAAAGGGAAATTTTTGGTAGTATCAGCAATATAATCTGGATCCTCTAAGTCAGTCATCCTCAAAGTGGGGTGTGTGCCCAAATCTTACACGTGACACAGAGTAATAGAGGGGGTGGTGCCAGCTTTCAGTGAAATGTTTATACAGTGGAACCTCACTCAACAAGCAACTCCCAAAAAGCACAATTTGCAAAATGATCAAAACAAATTGTAAACAAGTGACTCACTTAATAAGCAATGTTTCACATAATGAGTGACAACGATTTAGTGTGACGTCACCAGCCCTTCATACATGATGGGGAAAATGTTAAACAACATGAACACCTTTCATTGTTGGCAGTGGCATACGAACAATGTCTTTAGTATGTACTGCAGTCTGGGTTCAGCGTTCTTTCTGCTACCATTTTTGTGCAGCTTGTCATCCAGTCCAGCCCACTTGGGCTCAGATTTTGGATGAAAAATGACTTAAAATACTGTGCTACTTGGCCGACATTTTTGAGAAACTGAATGATCTTAATGTATCACTTCAAGGCCAAAATAGTAATATCATCTTTCTAAACAAGAAAGAGGAAACTTGGACAGAAGCAGAAGGATACCAGTGAGATATTTTCTTGTCTGAATGATTTCGTGGAAGGAAATAGGAAATAAGTCAGATGTAGGTAAAATTAATAGAATTGGCATACTATATCTCGAAAACCTTCGTCAACAATTCAAGAATAAATTTCCAGAACCTTCAATCTGTTCAATATGATCCACTTAGCAACAGTAGAACAGGAGGAGCTAATAGAACTTCCAAGTGACAGAACGCTTCAAACTGAGTTTAAATTGAAGTCTTGTGAAAATATTTGGGTGCAGACTCTGAATGACTATCCCACTTTAGCAAGAAGAGCAGCAGACATATTGTTACACTTTGCATCAAATTACTGGCATTAATCAAGATGAAACAATGGTCTCAACTGCAGCTGGGAGGGTATCTGTGAGTTACTGTTTCAAAGGTCCAACCACAAATGGATCTGCCTTCTTCTTATGAAGAAACACACACAGCACAATAAATGTGCAGATGGAAAAAAAATCAAATTTTTACAGTATGCATTTTTGCTATTATTTATTTCCTTTTTGAATGATCAGTTTGAATATAACAGTTTTCAAATTGGCATTTAAATGCTGAATATTGTTCTATCGCTATTTGCACATCAAGTATTAAAACTTTCTAAATGAATTAAAAGCATTGTAGATGGAAACAGGTAATTTCAACAAACTTATGAACTTGTAAAGAAAGTAGGAAAGCACATATATTTACTCAATTCCAATAACTGCACTCATTGTTGTGGTTATTTCTAGCCTAGTTGTATTTGTCATCTTGTACCATCTTTCAATAACACAAATTTATGATAATTAAAAAAGAAGTTTACCTTTGATGTGCTCAAATCATACTCATTATCATTATCATTATTATTATTATTATTATAGTTGCAATAATTGGACAGAAGTAAATAGATTTCACAGGTCGTTTTTGTTTCAAGTATTAGAAGTGCTGAGGAAGGAAAGAAAAACAAGGAGAGGGGGGGGGGGGCGGTTTAAATTAATTTATTTATATTTCAGAATGGGAGCATGATGGAAAAAGTATGAGAACATCTGCTCTAGGTCATGTTCTGTCAGACATGCAGAATACTCAACTTTGGAAGCAAAAACAAACATTATTACCCAGTGAGAACTGAAATGACAATCATGACTGTATACATGCACATTAAGTTTTAAAGCCAGTGAAAGTATTTTTGAATTAATCAACATTTTGATGCACAACAGCCAGGTTCTCTACTGCAGAGCCAAAAAGACTGGTACACCTGCCTAATATTGTATAGGGCCCCCGTGAGCACGCAGAAGTGCCGCAACATGACGTGGCAAGAGCTTGACTAATAATGGGTGAAGTAGTACGAGAGTGAACTGACACCATGAATCCTGCACGGCTGTCCATAAATCCACAAGAGTATGAGGGGGTGGAGATCTCTTCTGAACAACACATTGCAAGGCATCCCAGATATGCTCAATAATGTTTACGTCTGGGGAGTTTGGTGGCCAGCAGAAGTGTTTAGACTCAGAAGAGTGTTCCTGGAGCCACTCTGAAGCAATTCTGGATGTGTGGGGTGTCACATTGTCCTGCTGAAATTGCGCAAGTCTATCAGAATGCACAATGGACATGAATGGATGCAGGTGATCAGACAGGATGATTATGTACATTTCACCTGTCAGAGTCGTATCTAGACGTAACAGCAGTCCCACATCACTCCAACTGCACACACCCCACACCATTACACAGCCTCCACCAGTTTGAACAGTCCCCTGCTGGGGTCCATGGATACATGAGGTTGTCACCATACCCATACATGTCCGTCTGCTTGATAAAATTTGAAATGAGACTCATCCTACCAGGTAACATGTTTCCAGTCATCAACAGTCCAATGTCGGTGTTGATAGACCCAGGCAAGGTGTAAAGCTTTGTGTCATGCAGTCATCCAGTGTACACGAGTGGGCCATCGGCTCTGAACGCCCATATCAATGATATTTCATTGAATGGGTCACACGCTAACACTTGTTGATGGTCCAGCATTGAAATCTGCAGCAACTTGTGGAAAGGTTGCACTTTTGTCATGCTGAACTATACTCTTCTGTTGTCGTTGGTCTCGTTCTTACAGGATCTTTTCCCGACTGCAGCGATGTCAGAGATTTGATGTTTTACTGGGTTCCTGATATTCAAAATACACTCATGAAATTGTTGTACGAGAAAATCCCCACCTCCTCGCTAGCTCAGAGAAGCTGTGTCCCATTGCTTGTGTGCCGACTAACACCACATTTAAATTCACTTAAATCTTGATAATCTGCCATTTTAGCAGCAGTAACCAATCTAACAACTGCACCAAACACTTGTTGTCTTATGTAGGCATTGCCGACTGCAGTGCTGTATTCTGCCAGTTTATGTATATCTGCATTTGAATACACATGTCTACATCAGTTTCTTTGGCACTTCAGTGTATTTTCAGTATGAAGGCACTACAAAACTGACATCACTGTTCTGATCCACATTTAGATCCTCACCCTAACTGCCCTTCTCTCAGTGTTTTAAATTGGAATTATCCAAAATTAGTTATACTCTGTACCTTGGGACAAAATATCTCTGTTGGCTTACTATGTGCCATCTTTACCAATTCTGTCCTTTTCACCTTTCCTCTTGTCTCTTTTTGTCATGTCCTCACAGTATCTTCAACAATTGTTCTCATCAGGTATTTCAAGTTTTTTTTACAGGGTGTAAGAACAAGGACAAACTTTATGAGCAGGTTCCTTATACAGATAAGGAAAAAAAAAGTCTTCTAAACAAGGGGTCTAAACGTATGCGTTACGAGCTCTGAGCATTTGTTCATCTTCGCTAGTGTGGAACAGATCTCTTTTACTGTAGAAGTGTTCATAGCTCTCAAAGTATGCATTTTAGAGCCCTTGTTTACTAGACTTTCGTCTTGTTTTGGTGTAAGGAACTGGTCCCTGAAGTCTGTTTTTTTGGAACACCTTGTATATTCACTGTGTTCCCTTTTGAGATATTATTCTTATCCTCTCTTCTCTCTCTACTCTAACATAACGACCGATTAATCTGGAGATGACTATGACTCATTCATTACGTGCAGCCTTTTCTGGTCTCCAAATTTTAGACTTTTCTTACAAGTAAAATATCCTTCATTCTGGTTTCAGAATTTTCCAACTTGCCATTTCCCAATATATTAATGTGTGATAGCCAAGATTAAATAACGAAGGCTAAAACATTGATTGCGTAGAACGTATCACCTCAACAAGAAGTATGAAAATGGTTGTTTGCAACAACTATCTTTCCACTTAATATTTTATACCCAGCAGCATTGAATTTGCTGTAAAGTGGGCTGCTGTTGATTACCTTCCCAATTCTACCCCTTTGCCCTTGTTGTTGGCAATATAACATAACAATATTCAACAATTGTGTCATCACAGCCAACCTTAAACTATTTCACCCCATACCAAGAGAAACAATTATTAAATGACAGCATCTAGTATGCTTAAGAGAAATAATACTTAATTTTATTCTATGTAATGCAACAGCATATGAACTTTGGAACTATTATCAAGATAAATAAATAATCTGAATAATGTTAAAATACTATATAAAGACTTGTACTAGTGTGAAAAGCTCTCTTGTCTCTTGGTCTTGGGTTCTGGTCTCTCTTGTCTTGCACTCTTGCTATCTTACTCGCACTTGTTATCTTATGCTATTACCTCTGTTATCGTTACAAATACGGGATTGTCACTGTGCTGTACCAATCACGTTCAGAAAGCAGTGTAGTTTCAGCTCTCTGAGGCAGCAGGTGTGTGTGTGTGTGTGTGTGTGTGTGTGTGTGTGTGTGTGTGTGTGTGTGTGTGTGTGTGTGTGTGTCTACTGCTGACAAAGAACTTAATGGCCGAAAGCTATGATTGTGTGAATCTTTTTATTGTGCCTATCGCGACTCAGCACCTCCGCTATATGGTGAGTAACAACTTTCCTTCTCTCGTATTGTTAAATAATATTTTGTGTGTATACCTTGTTATTTAACAACCCTTTCAATTAAAAGTATAAGAAAGTAAACTATTTAAATAAGGAGACTTTTGTTTGGTTCATGATCTTTTTACAAGTCATTCTGTGTGTCATTTCCACTTACTTGTGACACTCGTTAGAACCTACTATGATATTTATTTTTCAAAGTCCAATAACCTTGCTGGATAATGTGTTCTTATAGTATTGCTGCCAACCATAGGATTTTCAATAGATCATTTACGTAATTTCAAATTTCCCTATTATTAGATTTGAAAGTTAACTTGAGATTTACTTCAAAACAGAGGCGGTAATGCTATACAGTATCAGGTATAAACACACTAAAATGAACATTACTACAAGTAGTTAATGATTTGTTAGTCTCATCACATTGTTATCACCCGTTTATTCTGTTCTGCTACAATTTTTTTTAACCAGTTCACTTTCATTGATAGATTCAGATTGGCTCCCAATTTTTTTCTTTATATTTGAATACTAGTAGATAAATAAAATCCTTATTCCAACAGCTGATTCATCTGTCATCTTTCTTATGGGACAATGAAGTTGCTGGTGTCTATCACACATCAATATTTTCCATCACATATCAATTTTTTCTATCTTTCTTTTCTCTTTAAATTGCTACTTTTTGTTTTGTTTAGAGAGAACCACTGGTAAGCAAATAAGATTTTTGAAATGTGAGGTGATTACAAGGTTGTCATTCTATATGACAATTCAATTCTCCATATCTAAAAACAGCAAAAATTATTACGTCTTCATGATTTGGCCTACACCGAACAGTTAAACTTGGAAAAAAGCCAAACATTCAATTACATAAAATAAATTTTAAGGCGAAACTTTGACATTTCTGATCAGGCAACAATCTAAAGAGTTTTTATTTCTTAATTCACAGCTAGCAAATTGTAATCAAAATGATAAGGTCATATGTTTCTTAGTTTCATCAGAGTGTTAAATATAAATTTACCATTTAAATTTTAAGTTTAAATATTACCTTTATTTCACTAATTCGATCCCTTTCAGCAGCTGATGCTATTAGCACCCTCTCCGACACTGAACCAGCCTGTTCCAGTGGTCGCTGTGCCAGGACCTGAGTTTCTTCAGCACTTAAGCGAATAACTGATGCTCTCTGTCGACCTCTTAGAACACGTTCTCCATTTCCCCTGCCAGCTCTTTCACTTGCTGTATGCGTTCTTAAATGCCGGCGCATATGTGCAGCAGAATGAAATTGCATGTCACAGACACTGCACTGGAAAGGCCTACAAAAATTAACTAAATTAACTATATGAAGATAACAGAGTAATCTTTATACATAAGAAAATAGGAACATCAAACCAACAGTAATAGTAGGAACGCATGACTGCACACAATTTGAATTTAGAACCGTTGGCTTACTTTTGTTGCTTATAGCAATCATATATAATGCATTGAGTGTTTTCAGAAAATTAACAAGACAATGTCTTAATAAAAGGCCAGTTGTACAAGCAGCAGCTAATTATAATTTTCTCATCATCTGTAGACACTGTTAAATTCAGCCTCTGACATTTTGTGCTTAATTTATTATCTTCGACTCCTACAGCAGAGGAGTGCTTCTCCAGTTGGTAATGAAGGTTTTTGCAAGCTATTATGATTGGAAAATTTCTTATTCAGTATGAGATGTGACTCACCCATCTGCTGTGACTTTCTTGACACTACCCAAATCAACCTTTTCTTTTGCGATTACGTAAGGAACTATACATATCTTACAAATGTGGAACATCATTCTTTTAGTGCTTCTTTTATGTCAGCAATAATAACTACTATAGAAACGATGGTCAGATCCTGCAGGTAGTGTCATCACTTCTGTCTCTATGCTGTTCATTTTTGGAACACAACCTACGACCAGCTTAGAGACCGAAGTGATGACACTTTCTGCAGCACCTGACCATCATTTTGCAGGACAATGCTCAAGCACGTACAGTGCAAGCTGTTACTGATTTGTTTGACTGATGGGGCTGCTAAGTGCCACACTCCCCTGACTTAAGCCTACTTGAATTCAACTCGATTTCTAAACTGAAGGAAACACTTCACGGCATTCACTTCAGAACTGCTACAAATTCGTCGGGCAATACACCGCACCGCTCGAACTGTCAACACAACTGGCACTGCTAAGAGTATCCTACGACTTCCACATTGCTGGCAATGGGTTATACACAATGCTGGTGACTACTTTGAAGGCACATTTCTATTATGTACTAACTGTAAATAAATAGTTGCCACTATTAAAGTTCCAACCCTTGTATAGTGGAAGGAGAGAAGGTAACAATTCACCATATAGCTGATGCGTGAAGTAGTCAATAGGCACATAAACATGACTGCCAAGTTTTTTGAAAAATCCTCCTCCAAAACTAACATCACCTGTATGACTACATTGTCCCATCTGATGACATTTGTACTGGAATGTGGCTTTACTGGTGTGAAGGGTTGTATTGGGTGGAGTGGGCAATGTTAGGAATGAGGCACGGATTGGGAGGATGGTTGGAGGAAAGGGTAGATGATGACTAGGAGGGAGAGGTAGCATGCACACAGGATAGGATTGTGACTGGTGACCACACTGTGGCATAGACAGGGGATGATGTGTGTGGTGCACAATAACGCAGTGGAGTGGCTTGAGAGGGGAGATAGAAGAGAGGAACGGCACACCACAGTAGGAAAGGAATGAGTGTAGATTGAATGAAGTAGTGGTGGTGGTGGTGGTGGTGGTGGTGGTGATGGTGGGGGGGGCGGCATGAGGACAGAAGTGGAGGAGTGGATCCAGATAACAGGGAATGCAAAGCAGCCATTAAATACCAGCTTTTTTTGCTCAGCAGTGTGTTCCACCATAGTGTGGTTAATACTGATCGTCGCCACAGTATGGCGGTAGCCATTCATTTGATTGGAGACACTTGGTTGGTGGTCATAACACCCCCCCCCCCCCCCCCCCAAACCCAACAGACACAAAAAGCATGCAGAAGTGACTAGAATGGGATGTGCTGAATGAGTGCCTGGGACAGGTTTTGCAGCTGGATGTTTTACAGGCTTATGGCCATGTGGGAAGGGGTTGGGGGTAGGTGTGGCATAGGGAAGGATCAGGATATTTTGTAGATTGACTGGGCAGTGAAGCACCACTTTCGGAGGTGTGGGAAGTTTTGTGGGGGGAATGTCTGTCATTTCCAGTAATGGTAAGTATCTAAACCTCTGATGAATTATATGGTTAAGTTATTGCAGGTCTGATGATTAGGGGGGCTGGGGTGAGAAGCTTCTTTGCAGCAGTTGTGTCATTCATGGATGGCCAGACTATGTGAGAGTGATCTCTTAGTGTGGAAGTAATGGCTGCTATAAAAAAATAGAGGTACAGTTTATGGTCTGTGGACGGGATACATATGGAGGTTTTTATGGAGTCACCAGAGGAGAACCAGGGGAAGTGGTGGATTGGCAGTGGTCAGGTTTTGGAGTAAAAAGGATAGTGTCTTGGCCATGGTTCCATATCAAAGATATCATCAACAAACCTGAAACCGAGCGAGGTGGCGCAGTGGTTAGACACTGGACTCGCATTCGGGAGGACGACGGTTCAATCCCAGGTCTGGCCATCCTGATTTAGGTTTTCCGTGATTTCCCTAAATCACTCCAGGCAAATGCCGGGATGGTTCCTCTGAAAGGGCACGGCCGACTTCCTTCCCCATCCTTCCCTAATCCGATGAGACCGATGACCGCGCTGTCTGGTCTCCTTCCCCAAACAACCAACCAACCAACAAACCTGAACCAGAGAAGTAGATTGGGATTTTGGGTAACTAGGAAGCTTTCCTCCGAAAAGACCCTAAATAGGTTGGTGTTGGTATATGAAAGTCCCATGTGGGTGTTTGTGGATTTGTTTGCGTATCTCCCCCTGCTTTGAAGGCACAACCTTGTGAGTGAGTATAACCACCAATAAGGTGTGCACCCAGCTGATTGACCACCACCAAACTCTGGCCGACATAGTGGCTGAACACACTGCTAAGCACAACATACTCAGCTTCAACGTCTGCTTCACAAACTATACCATTTGAATCCTACCCTCCCAGTTTTTTTTTCTGAATTATGTAGGTGGGACTTGTTTTTACAATATATCTGCAAGTCTTCTGGCCTCAATCTTGTTTAGCCACTGTAGGTCGCCATCCTCCACACCCGTCCCCATGCCCTCCATTTCACTAATTCTACACTGACACCATCTCCTCCACAGTCTCCATCTTCCTATGTTCTACTCCCCCTCCCAATTCACATCATTGAGTGTCATGCACAACTCCCCCTGCCAGTGCCAGAGTGAGCTAATCAGTGGCACGTTCGGCTCATGTACTTCTATCTATCATTCCCATCTGTCAGCCACTATTTTCCCCAAACCTCTAACACACACTGTGTATCCTTCCTCTTCTCATCCACTTCACTCCATACAACCCCACACTCCAGTTGATCTACAGTGTAGATGTAATACAGTTGCACAGATGTAGTCTGTTGGTTATGAAGAAGGATTCATCCTGAAGTTTGCCATGTTCTCAGTTTTGTACATTCGTAGACTTCCACAGCTGGTGGAAGTTCTTAGTATTAGACTGTGTCATTATAAAATCCTAAAGCAACTGAATTTCTGATGTTTTGATAAACTTTGCAGCAGTCCTCTCCACGGCAGTTAACTGCCCGAAAGAGGACAGCTGCAGAGTTGGTCACAACATTGGCAATTCAGTTGCTGTGTGTTGCTTGATGGTCATGTCAATTAAATATCTAGGCGTAATACTGCATAATGGTATGAAATGAAGTGAGCATGTAATGACTGTACTAGGGAAGGCCAATGGTTGACCTCGGTTTATTGGGAGAATTTTAGGAAAGCAGATAAAAATTCACTTGATGCCCTCCTGAGAGAGAACTTTCACTCCTTCCAATTTAACAATGTACCAGTAATGTGTAGACCAGATGTGGCTTGAGTTCAAGCAAATAGTATCGACAGCAGTTGAGAGATTTATAGCAAATAAATTAATGAATGACAGAGCTGATCTCCCTTGGTACACAGCATGAGTCAGAATACTGTTGCAGAAACAACAAAAAATGCATGCAAAATTTAAACAAGTGCAAAATCTTCGAGACTGGCGATCTTTTACAGAAGCTTGAAATTTGGCGCGGACTTTGATGTGAGGTGCTTAAAATAATTTCCACAACAAAACTTTGTCCCGAAACTTGGTAGAAAATTCTGAGAGATTCTGGGTGTATGTAAAGTATGCTAGCGGCAAGACGCAATCAATGCCTTCTCTGTACGAGAGCAATAGAAATATTATCAACAACAGTGCTGCTAAAACAGAGTTACGAAACACAGCCTTCCGAAATTCATTCACCAAAGATGACGAAGTAAATATTCTAGAATTCAAATCAAGAACAACTGCCAACATGAGTAACTTACAAGTAGATATCCTTGGAGTAGTGAAGAAACTTAAATCACTTAAGAAGAGCAAATCTTCCGGACCAGACTGTGTACCAATTAGGTTCCTTTCGGAGGATGCACCATACTTGACAACCATATACAACACCTCGCACAGCGAAAGATCTGTACCCAAAGACTCTAAAGCTGCACAGGTCACACCAATGTTCAAGAAAGGCAGTATGAGTAATCCACAAAATTACAGGTCCATATTATTAACGTCGATATTTTGGAACATATATCGTGTTCAAGCATCATGCATTGCCTTGAAGCGAACAGTCTATTGACACACAGTGAAGAGGGACTTAACAGAACACCATTCTCATGAAACATATCTAGCTCTTTACTCACATGAAGTACTGAGTGCTCTTCACAAGGGATTCCATATTTCTAGATTCCCTGAAGGCTTTTGACACTGTACCTTGTAAACAGCTTGTAATCAAATTGCGAGCTTATGGAATATTGTCTCAGTCATTTGACTGGATTCATTATATTGTGTTATAGATTTCACAGTTTGTAGTAACTGATATAAAGTCATCAAGTAAAACAGAAGTGATTTCTGGAATCCCCAAGGTAGTGTAATAAGCTTTCTGCTGTTCCTTACATAGATAAATGATTCAGAAGACAATCTGAGCAGTCATCTTAGCTTGTTTCCAGATGATTCTGTCATTTGTCATCTAGTTAAGTCATCAGAGGATCAAAACAAATTGCAAAACCATTTACAAAAGATACATGTATGATGTGAAAATTGACAAATGACCCTAAATAATGAAAAGTATGAGGCCATCCATATAAGTGCTGAAAGGAATACATTAAAGTTCGGTAACATGATAAACCAGTCAAATCTAAAGACCATTAATGAAACTAAATACCCAGGAATTACAATTATGAACAACTTATTGTTACATTCTATCTTGGATTTTACATTGTTTTGTAATGGGACTGTCAAATAGACCTCATTTTGTCATATTATACACTGATTAAAGTTGTGTTAAAAAGCATTTGTTTAAAATGATATTAGGATAGGTGTTATGATCAATAATTGACATTGAAATTGTATGTTCTTTGTCGCTGTGGCCGTGATCTTTGGTGAGCAATATGTTTTCGGCCACTTGAGCTCTGGTGCAGTTGAGTGTAGTTGTATTCAAGTTCTGGCAATTAATTTGTTTGTTTGTTTTTTTGTGGTGGAATGCTGCATCATGATTCTCTTGCACCCAGAGCAGCAAAGCAATCATCGCCTAGACAACATAGACTCAGCAGCATCAACAAAGGAGACATCATGGCCAGCTCTACACAGTACAATACAGCCATTAGCCACACTGTAAACGTGTCTTTATAGAGATAACTTTTGCAGCATAGTAGAGAGGGTCCATGATAGTTTAACTATGAACAACTTAAATGGGAAAGAACACAAAGAAAATTTTACGGGAAAGGCGAACCAATGACTGTGTTTTATTGGCAGAACACTTAGATGACGCAACAGATCTGCTAATGAGACTGCCTACATTACGCTTATCCATTTTCTTTTGGCGTACTGCTGCATGGTGTGGGATGCTTACCAGACAGGATTAATGGAGTACAGCGAGAAAGTTCAAAGAAGGGCAGCACATTTTGTATTATCGAGAAATAGGAGAGATTGTGTCACTAACAAGATACAGGATCTGGGATGGATGTCATTAAAACAAAGGCGTTTTTTATTATGGAGAAACCTTCTCATGAAAATTCGATCACCAACTTTCTCCACTGAATGTAAAAATGTTTTAGTGACGCTGACCTACACAGGGAGAAACGATGATCATTATAATACAGGAAATCAGAGCTTGCATGGAAAGATATAGCTGTTTGTTTTTTCTGCATGCTGTTCGAGATTGGAATTATAGAAAATTAAATAATAGACAACTACTGTGAAGGTGGTTTGACGAACCTTCTGTCAGGCACTTAAGTGCTATTTGCAGAGTATCCATGTAGATGTAGATACAGAAATCTGTCAGGACGACCAGGTATATGTAGATACAGACATCTGTCAAGAAGACCAGGTATGTGCGACACATTCCTGAGTACTGCTCGAGGCTGGATTAAATGAAGTCATTGAAACAATTCCGAGGTGGGCACCTAGATTTGTTACCAGTAGGATCGATCATCAAACAAGGATTGTGATGCTTCGGAAACTCAAATGGGAATTCCTGAAGGGAAGGCGGCGATCTTTTTGAGGAACACCACTGACAAAAATTAGAGAACTGGCATCTGAAGCTGACTACAGAACAATTCTACTGCCACCAACAAACATTTAGCATAAGCGCCAAGAAGATAAAGAGAAATTAGGGCTCATACGGAGGCATGTAGACAGTCATTTTTCTCTTGCTCTGTTTGCAAGTGGAACAGAAAAGGAACTGACTATTAATGGCAGAAGGTGGCCTCAGCCATGCACCATACAGTAGTTTGTGGAGTGTGTACGTAGATGCAGATGATTGTGATAGAAGTGGGAGTTCCTTGGCCAAGCATTTGGATAAAGTAACATTTTCGGCACTGGTCAGGCCGACGCATGAGCCATTTATGTTAGCACAGCTTTGTGGCAGTGGTTGGCACAAAGGAAAGAGTGCAGAACGGTAATCTGAAGGTTGAGGGATCGTGTCTCTATGCAGGAGCTCTACTTTTATTTTCAATTTTTATGTTACTTATTATGCAAATGAACCGAAATTATGCAGAATATACTGTACTTACTAATTTTTCCATAAAAATCAAAGAAAAATATTGGACTGACGATTGAGAAAGCAGTCTGTGAGTAAGCGGCGAAATATAATTACTTCTTCAAAAGTCTGGGAAACTTATAACAGCCTCATACAAAAATTGTTTGACTAATATGATGAAAGCATGTAGGAGAACAAATTTAGTGTGTTAATTCTTGGGAGGAACAAACAAATCCACAATTATATGACAAAATTATTAAAGATTAGAAGGATTTCCTTCATGCAGTGTGAAAGTGATTCTCCTCGAACTGCACTCCGCTAGTGCAAACTTGTGATGCCTATTTTTATCAACAGGTAAAGAATTTGATCAAAAAGCTTCAAAACTGCTGTTATCTTAGAGAAAAAGAAATCATATACTCAGTAGACAGTATCAAAATTAATGCCATTGTACATCACCAGGTACACTTGCGAATATTTGGTGAAACGATACATTACGTATGGTTTGCTGCCAAACTGTTCTATGACAGAGAACTTTTGTGCAAGCTGTAAAGTAATAAAAGTATCTAATTTTACATTCAAAATTCTCAAATATGGCTTGTATTTCCTTCCTGGTAACTTATTTGCAATCCCAAGTTTTTCCCTGCTTTTCCTTTAATGCCGCTTACAAAAATATTAATAAATACAATATGCTGAGCTTTATTTTGATTTATTTGCAGCACGACATATAACTGAAAGTAAGAAAAAAGTTTCCACATAGGGACTGGCTCCAATGACCCTCAAACTACTTTTCTGTATTCTTTCCGCTATGCCATTCTCTGCCTTGAAACTAGACTGAGATGAATCGCTCATGGTTCGCCTGATCCATGCGAATACTATTTTTTTTAAAAATACTTTGCCATCTGGAGCTTCCCCTTCTGTTCCTTTCATTTTCAGCTTAATAGCTAACGGTTTTTGCAAGTAATGTGCTGTTACTTTGTTATAAAGTGAAAGAAGTATAACACAACAATTCAAATTGTAGTAAATCACTGAAGTAATGCATTAATTATGACATCTCAGTAATTCAAGTGGACACTGACTTACCTCTCCTCTGTATGTTCCATCATGTGCTGGCAAAGTGTTGTATAATCTGGAAAGCGGTAGTTACATACTTGGCACATAAGCTCAGCTCCTTTTGTGTGACTTTTCATATGGCCCTGAATGATAATGAAAGTGTTAGTAAGAATGTGGAGGCTTGAATTAGAAACATCTGAAGTAAATTTTCTTCATTATATCAAGTTAATGAAAGAATGACTAATTATATTTGGTCAACATTTGAATATTGTAAAACGAAGACTTGAAGGTTAAAGTAAAACACAGTAATATATGTACTAACTTACTCGAAGTGTGCAAAAATTAACATATTTTTTGTTGCATATTAAACATGCATATATTTTCCCGCCTGTATGTGTTCTCATATGCACATTGAGGTAGCTTAATTTCTTGAAAGTTCTGCCACACTGGTTACACCTGAAAAATAATAAGAAGTCTTACAGATCACTATAAAAATATTGCCCATTACCCCTCTTAAAGATTAACTGATATTTTCTACCAGTATAGTACTACAAATGCAGCAAAGAAGGCAGAATTAATTAGTAGCTATGAGCCATACTTATGTGGCTCAGATGGATAATAACACGCCTAACCAAGATCAATTAACATTCAAGTGGTTTTTTCAACAGACTTTTCTATCTTTCTACAAATCTACATATTAGTAAGTTTAGTGACAATACACAAAAATTTCATTCGGAAAGACAACCTAAAATAAATTCATCACAAAATGCAATGAGAAATGAAGGAAAAAAATGCATAATTGTGAAATGTAATCAAGTTCAAGGAAACCAAGATGATCTAATCAGAATGCTAACAGAATAAACTCATTGAAGGTATGGGTAAACTAACACAGAAATGATACATAAAGTAAGTACTCCTCCATCTAGAAATTCCCATTATTGCTGTATTGAAGTTAAATATGCAATGCATTCAAAGAGGCAAAAAAATTATATGGTACAGGAGGAATGCACTTATAAAAATGTTTCTGTATCCAAAATACACAATAAGATGTACAGGGTGATTCAAAAAGAATACCACAACTTTAGGAATTTAATACTCTGCAACGACAAAAGGCAGAGCTAAGCACTATCTGTCGGTGAATTAAGGGAGCTATAAAGTTTCATTCAGTTGTACATTTGTTCGCTTGAGGCGCTGTTGACTAGGCGTCAGCGTCAGTTGATGCTAAGATGGCGACCGCTCAACAGAAAGCTTTTTG
Source organism: Schistocerca cancellata (assembly GCF_023864275.1). Taxonomy (NCBI): domain Eukaryota; kingdom Metazoa; phylum Arthropoda; class Insecta; order Orthoptera; family Acrididae; genus Schistocerca; species Schistocerca cancellata. Next base: position 243,488,963 of record NC_064626.1, on the reverse strand, counting down.
TGTTATTGAGTACGGCAGAAGTGAATCGACGACAGTTGTTCAGCGTGCATTTCGAACGAAGTATGGTGTTAAACCTCCTGATAGGTGGTGTCCGTAACTACGTGAATGTCAACTACCCGAGGCGATGGATCGGCCGCCAGGCAGCCCGTGACAGAGCACTTCATGACTGGCCTCCAAGAAGCCCTGATCTTACCCCCTGAGATTTTTTCTTATGGGGGTATGTTAAGGATATGGTGTTTCGGCCACCTCTCCCAGCCACTATTGATGATTTTAAACGAGAAATAATAGCAGCTATCCAAACTGTTACGCCTGATATGCTACAGAGAGTGTGGAACGAGTTGGAGTATCGGGTTGATATTGCTAGAGTGTCTGGAGGGGGCCATATTGAACATCTCTGAACTTGTTTTTGAGTGAAAAAAAAACCTTTTTAAATACTCTTTGTAATGATGTATAACAGAAGGTTATACTATGTTTCTTTCATTAAATACACATTTTTAAAGTTGTGGTATTCTTTTTGAATCACCCTGTATAATTAGAAAAAAATGGAAATGGGGTAAGGAGCATAGCAAGAAGCACATATAAAGTGGACACACACACACACACACACACACACACACACACACACACAACTACCTTCTGTAGAGGCCAAGAACTGGCCCTATTGCAGGTGGCAAAGGTACAGTAGTTTTCATCTGCACACCTGACGGAAATTACATGACCAACTTAAATCAGAGTACGTGGCAAAGCACCTTATAGTCAATAAGATCTGCTACACAATACTGTCTGCTTCTTATCTTTACATGCGACAAACAGTGAAACTAACTATGCAAACTGCCAAGAGCCTGAGAGTGAGGGATTCACACATCCTCCTGGTAGTGATAGTTATGGCCCAGATGAAACACTATGGCATAACAGTGATTGCTGATATGAGTAACATATCTAATGTATGCATGCGATGCAGAACATCTACTACACATTTCCTAAATAAGGAGAATGGAAACACCTTCCAAGATATCGTTGCAAATGATACGATCTCAGAGCAGAAAAATTTTATACAATATTCCTAAACTTTATAATATGATACAAAGAATGATTCACTATGAACTACTAAAAATTGTTAAGACAGACTTAACACTTCATAAACCATGAAAAAGTATTTTAAAAGAAATGAGGTATTTCTGCTATACTGTCTCCCTCCTTACTACTGCAACCAAAATCTAATTAAATTGATTTGAAACAAGTAAATAAAACCATTCAAACTCATACCAACAACTTCTCATTAAAAACTTTGAAGGTATTTGCACAAAGATACATAACAGAAGTAACTGTAGAAGACTGGGGTGAAGCACGTGCACAAATTAAAATTACTGAGAGTGAATACCAACAATGTAATGTTTTAGTTGGGAAAGGAACCTGGAAATGTTGTGATACAAGTTGGACGTGACAGTAGTTACTGGGCCACTGATGCTGTCAAATCCAACAACAAATATGAAAGAAGTTCTAACAGTACGACATCAGAGTGTACTAACACAGGTAATAAAACCATAGTCCAAAACCTTAGGCCTTACTACAGTATTTACGATCAGATACAGTACTCAACAAGAACCATTACTAATTGGGAGTATCTGCAGTGTCTTCCTATTGACAGTGGTGTAATTTAGGTCACCAATCACTAGTAACCTCGCTGTCCAGCATTAAAGTTACATAAGTCAAGTAATGAGAGAAATGGCATTCTCTCATTGTCAAAATTTGAAAACTTTTAGTAGCAACTCACACACAATAAAACAAACATTTATTCACTCTTCATTAAAAAATGACATGACACTGCACTCTTGCACTTTTATCATACTTACTCACAACAGGTGTGTTACGAGAGATTTGTCACAAAGGAAATTCTGTTACATGCACGAACTCCAATAGCTTCGTTAAAAATCTACAAGTTGCAGAATAATTGTAGTGTTTGTTATTAATGTAAATGCAGTTAAAAACATACAAATATTTGTGAAGAACTTTAATCTGGCCCAAGTTACTGTTTAGAATCAACAACAAAAATTCAAATAGCCACAATCATGGCAGAAAGAGAATGTGCCACATGAAAAATGCCCCATGTTCTGTACTATAAAGTAACACACTTGGCTTGATTGCCAAAATAATTCTTTTTAATTATCATTTCATGATACGTTTCAGGAGAACCCCATTATTAAATCTATGGAATGCAACATACAATAAAATACAATACTAAAATGCACACATTGCAAAATGCAGCCAAGCTGAGAAACATACCAGTTAAAAATAATACAAACTACCTTACTCCTTCCTACACTAGACCACAACACCATCACTGTCCCAGTGGACATGGGCTCTCTTGCTTAGTACGCAATGCAATGTTTCCAATAGTTGGTGTAAGTGACAATAATGCCTAAGACATCAGGCTAACCATTGCATGACAACCCTTATTAAAAACATACATGTGTTATTTAACTTACTTCTATATAAAAAGTTGTTAATAAAGGAATCACTTTGTAGCAGCAAAGCCATAACTGCTAGTTTTGGATAGTGTGATGCAGCCACATATGACTTCTCTCTGAGTGTAAATAAAACTTCATAAACCTGATAAGCCGATTACATTGATCATCAATAACCACCCCAGGCCAAATTATAACCTGAATGGAAAGTGCAACAGAATATTTACCGAGTCACATACATTTAGCATCTAATGCTCTTGTCTCCATCAGGGAAGTTACTACAGTGCCAGATGGAGATCACCAAGTATTATCTGACCCGAGGGTCTTGAGATTACTCATGATAATTTGATTAAATTTCAAAATACTGAAGTAGGAGCACTTGCAGAATTTATCCAACTGGCCCAGTTTTCCTTATCTTTTAATGAGAAATTAACAAACAAAAGGCCTTATTATGGGCAACAGTCTTGTTGGCACAATAGTGAACATATTCATTAATTTATTTGAGAATAAATTCTCCATTTCTCTTACTGAAATTTTCTTAAAAAAAATTGAAACAGCTGCAACACATATTATATAAAGTTACTTCAAGCTTTACACCATTGTTGCAAATGGCCTCCACCGCCAGAGACTGTGGTCGCGGTGTGTGTGTGTGTGTGTGTGTGTGTGTGTGTGTGTGTGTCCACTGCCAGAGACTGTGGTCGCGGTGTGTGTGTGTGTGTGTGTGTGTGTGTGTGTGTGTGTGTGTGTGTGTGGAGAAAAGGGGGGGGGTGTTGACAAAAGCCTTGTTGGCCGAAGCTCACTTTCTGACAGTCTTTTTGTTATGCCTACCTGCAACTCAGCATCTCTGCTACATGGTGAGTTGCAACTATCCTTTTAATAATGTTGATTCACAGTAGTATCACATTTTTGTGAAAAGGATTTGTGTTATGAGAATTTTGAATCTGTGTCTATTCCACTCCACAGTACAGAATATTTTCTGTTTGCATAGTATGTGGTTTATGACGAACACGTATACTGATGAAAATTTCTGTAAATGTGTTGTTATGGTACATGACACCTTCACCACTGCTTGTTTCTTTTCAAGTGCAAAAACCAGCATCCCCACCACTATTGGGGCCATGCATAAAGTCGTGCAACAGCAACCATGGGTGGATTTCTGTAAGACAGTATCCCAGGACTGATGACTCATTTCCTTAAATGTAGTCCGCCTGCTTAGCTGGGTGGTAATGTGCTCGTCTCTCATGCAAGCAGGCCCGGGTTCGATTCCCGGCCGGGTTGAAGGTTTTCTCTGCTCAGGGACTGAGTGTTGTGTTATCATCTTTTCATCCCCATCCCATCGTGCAAGTCGCACAAAGTGGCGTCGAATGAAATAAGACTTGCACTTGGCGGCCAAACTTCCCCGAATAGGGGCCTCCTGGCCAACGATGCCATACGCTCATTTCATTTTTTTCTTAAATGTATCATGCTATCGAAAAGATGTTTTTTTAGGATCTTAAGCTCATGTTTACTCCAAGCAGCTTGAATTTTTTTGAGTTTTCATTGATTTGCTCTTAAATATAACAAGGAAAAATATATTACCAGACAGAGGGTGCCACCAATGGAGGTGGAATAATTGCAATAATGTTGTGTTTCAGAACCCAGCACTTTTCAATTCTTGATGGCTAATAAAATTAATATGCTGGGCCATTTGGGTGCACAAAGCTTATTAAAATGTCCTTCTGCCCAATGGAGGTCTCACAGAAAATTCTAATCCACCACTCTTTTCCATAAATGCATGTGGGTCATTCCATGTCAAAGGGACCAATATTAAAAAGGGACCAATATTAAAAAGTGACCCATCGCCGTATCTAATGAAATCTGGTGTGAAGGCTCTACATGGTCTTTGATGGTTATATTCCAAATTTTGTTCCAGTATTTTCAGTGGTTGAATTTTTAGGGGCTTTTAAAGAGAGCCTACTCATCTTCGCATCACGTACGAAGGCTTAAAAAAAGTTCAGCAAACATTTGGTCATTTGCTTTAATATACATAGACAACTTTTTATGCTGAATTACATCGTGACAAAAATTAGAGATTTAGCCACACCTAAATATAGATACAAGCCTTTACAGTGATCAAAAAATTCATCGTATTATTCTGAGAGCCAAGGTTTGACCAATCACTGCTACTTTTCATATGAACCAATCACAACAAAACTTCAGAGGATTTTTTATACCTATGATATCTATGTATGGATCACATTTAATTAACAATGGATGCGTAGACGAAGAGATACGCATCTGCAAAGTTAGCCGAAATTTTCTGCATGCAAATTTCAGGGTATTTTTTGGTGGCAATATCTCAACTGTGTGTTATTCAATCCTTTTTTGTGCCACAGGTGGCAATGGGCATGCTTTAAGCTTTCAAAGCAACATTGTTTAATTTCTGGATCTTGAATTTTATGAGTAAGAATACCTATCAATACCAGGGAAAATAAACTACTGATAAATACAAAAAATTAATAAAATTTGAAGTCATAAATAAAAAATGTGTAATTGTAATGTCTTAATAGTATAAGATTTGCCTGTGGTTTATGGACTGTATGTATACTGATAAGACGTGTTTACGTTATTTTACATTATAGAATATAAATACAATAAAACCTCAGAAAATGCTCTTAAGATTATAAAATCTAGAAGATCATAATGGAACGCTATGTTGCTTTAAAATGTTTTAACCCTACAATACATGGTGGTGCAATATGCATTTTCATTCAGTTTCCATTGAAATTATAAAGCAGCAATACTTCATACGGCTCTATGCTCACAGCAGTGATACATTGCTGAATCACCACTTTCAGTTGTTGCTTTTATTACTGACAATTTTCACAGTGCCAGTCTTCTGTGTGATGTAATCTTTGGTGTGGACATTGTACAATCATGGTGTTGAGTACTGAGTGTTTGAATAATCAATAATTGTTGTTGTAGCTGAAGGTAAGCACTAAAACAATAGGTTTTGATAGGCTAATTTGTATATTTTATATATAACAAGCCTGAATCTACTATGCTTCAAACCAGGATATTCATGAGCTTACAAATTTGCTTGTTATAGGCTGATACACTATTGCATAAAATGAGCCAAGAAACTCTTGCATCCTGCTACTTTGGTGGTTCAGATGGAGCTGATTATCGTAAGTCGTCACCATTCTATTATGGCGAAAGTGAACTACCATCAGTTACAAAAATGTCGCCAGTGGACAAGGAGTTTCTACGAAATAGGTCTGGGCTTAATTTTACTGAGGATGCCCAAATTTGTTCACACCATAATACCTTGTTGATGACGAAATTTCAATTCCTGCAGAAGACATTTTTCAACCTGTTTGGTAAAGAAAAACATGTAATCAAGAAGGCTTTAACACCAATAATCACTGAAATGTCTGATAGGTTGAAGTTACTGACTAATGAAGTTTTTAAATCTGGTCATAAAATTTGTACCAAACGTAGGCATGAAGTGGCCCAAAAAGAATCACCCCACCACGATAAGTAAGAATCACCCTTTACTGAAGTCATGAATGTTGTTGATGCTTGTTTTACTGCTCATATTTGATCACCATCACTTGGAGAGTCACCATTCTTCACTGATCAGCAATAGGGATTCAATGGGATACATAAAGTGCACAAGTTCTGAAAGCCCAAGGCAGCATTACTAAGGTAATTGCCACATATGCTGGTGTGAGGCAAGTAGATATTGCTCAAATACAAACGGAAGAGTGCCAAAAATGTAAAGATATGGGCATCTTAATTGAAGAACTTAAGATTAAGCTCCAAACTTCAAGCAATTGCAGTAAAGTTCAAATTTGGACCCTGGCCCCAAATAGCTGGACTATTGAAAAAACAGCTGAAGAATTTGCTATTTCAACAAAAATGGTGAAAAATGCTCAGAAACTAATGATGGAAGATGGGATTTTGGCAATATCTGCAAACCAAAAAGGGAAAAAGCTCAACGATGAAATAAAACAAATTGTCCTCACTTTTTTTTTAAGATGAGTTTTTCTCGTTTATGCCTGGGCAACAAGGATTGTGTTGCATTAAGCATAAATGGGAGAGATTAACAAGCAGGAACGCTTGCTTCTTTGTATCCTGAAAGAAATGTTCATTGCCTATTGTAAGCAATATGGAAATCAACTGAGCTTCTCAAAATTGTGAGCTCAGGCTGAAATGGTGTACAGCAGTCGGTGTATCTGGATCACATTCAGTAGGTGTTTGTGCAATTTATCAAAATGTCAAATTAATATTGACTCCAGCAACATCCATCCAAGATGACTACAAATATTTGATGAGAAAAAACTGTATGCAGTATGGAAACAAAAGACTGTATGCTGAAACGTTGTGACAAATTTCAAGAAAAAAATGCGACTAGAGGCTTTGCTTGCAGAGGCTTTTAAAGAATATGACCCTCAACAAACAATGGAATACAAGCAATGTGTCCATACTGACAGACACATTAGAGATGTGTCAAAGAACTGTTGAAGATTTCATGGAGGCACTGATGTGTCAAAACAAAACTGAAGTGATCTCTTGCAGAAAATGAGTTAATTATATTGATGGATTTGCTGATAATTATTCATTTGCTGTTCAAAATACCGCGCAAGAATTTCATTGGGAGATTAGGCAGGTCACATTACATCCATTTGTTGTCTCTTTTGGTGGCAAAGAATGTCAGATTATAGCATTTGTATGATAAGCAACTGTTTCCGTCATGATACAATTGCTGTTCAAGCCTTTCAAATAAAGTTAATTAAAAAGAAAGATTGAAAACATTAAGAACATTTATTACTTTAGTGATGGTTCAGCTACTCAACATAAGAATTTCAAAAATTTCATCAATTAATGTAAACACAAAAAGGATTTTGGCATCACTGGTGAATGGAATTTTCTGGAACAAGCTACGGTCAATTGCTTTGTATGGCACTGGGAGAACAGCAAAAACAGTATAAGCCCATGCTAGTCTGCAGAGGCACTTAGATAACCAAATATCAACACCATATGATTTGTTCAATTTCTTTGATGATAGTATTCCAGGCATAAAGATTTTTTATGTACCAAAAGAAGAAATTGAAAAGATTCAGCCTATCAAGAAACAAGGAAGTAGCAGAGTTGTTGGTGTTATCATTACTACATATAAGATCCAATAACAGGTGTTCTCAGTATCCACCATAAGATGGCCATATGGAAATTGCGATTGGTTTCACTAGCAATTGCAATGACTGATGTTAACGACTGATAGCCACTATGTTACTACTGTAACTTTCTTCAAAGTCATAATTATCAGTGGCTCCTTTTCACACTCTAATTCTTCCCACATTTTTTAAAGTTCTATTTTTGTTTTTTTATTATTATGGCTGTCATTGTTTCTTAAACAGGTTGTTTGAAACTTGCATATTGAATTTCCATACGCACCATATTCCTATGTGCATTTTCAGCAACTAGAGGCACTGTGGCACGGCCATCTTGGTAGAAACAGCCAATTGCAAAGTCTGCCTCATTTCAAATTATATCAAAAAATATGTAGGGTAGGTGGGGATAAAAGTACCCGTGGGGCAAGAGTACACATCAAGCTTTCAGGCCCCAAAGCAGAAGTTCATTACGCAACCACCAGGCAGCACACACATAATCATCTTTTCCTCATTTCTATTCTGGAACCTTGGGGCAGTCGGATGCTTGCAGCTGGTGTTACATGAACTAAAATCTAATTAAAAATTAGATGAATCTGCTCTTAGAACTGGCAGCTCTCAGCTTTCAATATCTGTCTTGATCTACATTACTTGTATGTGTTATTTGTAGATTGCCGAAAAGAAAATAACAGAATGGAGTAAAAGTATGCAGCTGTAGTGGGGTAGAAGTTCACTGTAGTTTGACTTGTGTAGTCCCTTCTAGAGTACTGAAGCATATTTTGTTCCTGTTTATTTACCTTAGGTGCCTCGTTGTTAACCTTAGAGACTTGAAATTTTTTTTCTTTTCTGCAGTTTTTATTTTGTTGGATATTGGTTTTTTCAAACAATGGTACCACTCAAACAGACTTCTAATACAATCACATCTGCCATAAAAGCATTTTTTTTCCAGAAACCGACCAATAACATTTACTCAGCAGCCCGTAACAGACCAGCTCTACCACCAAGCTGTTGGCCTTATCAAAAATGTGAGCCCAATATGGCAAACAGCCAAAGCTATTGGGTTTTCAGAGGCTGCCTTACAAAAACTTTTAATACTGGCAAAGATAGTACTTGGCTGAAACACAAAACCTTTCTCATTGGAGGAAGAATAAACAATAGTGCAGCATTACATTTTCCATAATACACTTTTTTTCAACCTTGCTCTCAGATCACTGCAACATGTGTTTTCAGGCCCCCCCCCCACACACACACAACTTGCTTGTACAGACTTCGTCCATGAGCTTATGAAAGGAGAGAAATTGTCCTAAGAATGGACTGAAACACCAGTGAAGCATGCATGATGGAATTTAACAAGATTCAATTAAACAAATATGTTTACAATCTGGAGGTCGTCTTCAAGAAATTTGGGTTTCCTCTTGATCGTATTTACAACATGGATGAGGCAGGTGTTCAAATGATGCCTAACAAGTTCCTTAAACAAGTAATTACAAGAGGGAAGAGAAACATGGGGAAAACAGTGGCTGCAGAACAGTGGCTAACAGCCACTATTGCCTGTTCCTTGAATACTGTGAGACACAGTGTCCCATCCTCCTCCATTTTTGCACAGAAGCGATTTGAACCCTTAAGTGATAAATGGAGGTCCAATGGAATGTGATATGGCTATATCCCATAAAGGCTACATGATAATTATGTTTATTACATGAGTTAATCGTTCATATCTCCCACAAAGGCCTGGAGGTAGCTTTGTTTGCCAAAGACAGCCACATACACATGCTGTTTGCCACCCCATAGCAGCCATAAGACACAGCCACTTGACTGCAACTTTTTCAGGCCTTTCAAGGCACTTTATGACACAGTAGATTTGTGGAATGTGTATCATCCCAGGCAGGTCCTGAGCTTGTATAACAGAGCTGAACTGGTGAAAGTGGCATTTTAAAAGGCAGCTACTGCTGAAAATACTGTCGCAGGTTTCAGAGCAACGGGAATTTTTCCTCTCAATCAAAACAAATTTTAAGATGCATATTTCACTGTAATGATAACCTCAGAAATAGCAAAATATTTGGAAATTTCACAGTGCTATTTAGGATGATGATGATAGTGATTAAAAATACTGATACCATAGGCTACAGGGTTGGTGAGGGAAAAAAGGCAGGAAAGAATAAGGTCTGAAAATTAATATAAATCATTTCTTTTTGTTTATTTTTTGTCTCCTAGTATTATTAAAATGTAAATAATCCATAAATGGGCGTACATTTAGAATAGGTATAATGGTAACTGTTGGGACATATTGTACGTCAATAAAACAGATTGTAATTCTGATTAGTCAGAATATGTTAAAAGTAATTTTTTCTCAAGGTGTCTTCATGTGTAATTTTCACTAAGCCATAAGTATGTATGATTCCTTTTGAATGTAATAAATGCTACTGCTCCCTTCCTATGCACATTTTTAAGATTATCATTTTGATGTTTTATTATTTGGATTGTAATGTACAACTGTTTTTCTAATAAGTTGGTTGAAATTTTGACTGTCATGTACTTTTGCCTCTAAACTATTTTTACTGTCATACATTATCTAAATAGGTTGGTTGAAGTTTGTGTATGGAAAATTCCCATATGCACTTCAGCAGCCCCAAGTGCAGCAACTACACCCTCTTTGATAGAAATATGTAACTACAATTACTGACAATTTTTGTAGAGTATCTGTAATGTGTGATCTCTATGTTACTTGTATAATCTGCTATTAATCCATATATAGGCAGTAATTCCTCCCAATTTTATTGTGCCCCCCCCCCCCCCCCCCCCGCACTTCCTTCAAAATTTTATATTCATTGAACTATCTGTAATTTGTTTATGCCATGTAATATTGTATTTCATGTTTTGGATGAAATTTACGTACTGAGTAATTTCAATTTGCATCACTCCCTATCTTAAAAATCTAGCAACTCTTTGGAACGTAGTAGATTTTGCTTCACTACTACAATGTGTGCGTGCAGGTGTCCTCGCACACGTAGCCCCCCCCCCCCCCCCCCCAAATACACACGTATCATACAACAATCATGCCTGATGTCATAGGCATAACTATCACTTGATGACTTCAGAAGTTAAGTCCCATAGTGCTCAGAGCCATAACTATCACTATTGCCACCTACTGGCAAAATTGTTCCCCTCGTACCATGTCTAAGTGCCTATGTTTGTTTGAGCACTGATGGTATTATGGAATGGAGTGCGAAGTGACAAGATATTTTGTACTGATTTTAGCAGGTATGTTTCTCATGCCATATATCTGGCAATGGGGTTCTCCTGAAACATTTTTGCAAGCAAGACAGTTGTATTACAATTTATTGGCAAAGATGGTCACAGATCTCCTGAGCGGCTTTTTATCTAAAGTGTCAACATTTTTTTTGTTTTAGCAACAGTGCAGTAAACAAAGTAAATTGTGACTCAAAAAGGTTATACTTATCTTTTTCTACAACAATCCACTACACATGCCAAGGAAGAAAACTACTACATTAAGGTGTGCTCACATTCATGTTAAATGTTTTGGTATTGGCATTTTTTGCTTGATGAGCAGGTTACACCCACAAACTTGTTCCAATATTCAATAATTTAAGCATGTTAACAAAGAACCATTACTGGTACTGGATCTGGTCCCTGAATTCCTGTTAGTGGACTTTTATGTTGAAAAACTCACTAGTTTAAACTAAAAAGGCAAGAGCCCCATTTCTGTTGCTGCAGCAAACATACAGCCAATTTTCCCGACACTGCTTATTTCTAAATATCTAGATTTTTTAAAATTATATGGAATATGAGACACATTAAACATGGGATACTGACAGAAAAAGGTACTTCCACAAGTTTACTGTGGTTTGATACTAAAGATAAGGTGGAAGCTATAAAATTATACAGGAATGAGAGGAATACTTACTTGTGCTGTTTTTCATCTACTAATAACTGATTCTGGAAGCTGTCACCCAGTAAAGCATAATTTTCATCAACTACTTCCTCAACGGTAGACTGAGCCTGCTGTACTTGCTCACCGTCCTTGGGTACTTCATTTTTCTTCGAAAGATCTGACTGTGGCAGCATGTTCGACAAAGCTAATGCCAATGTATCAGGAGCCTGTAACAAAAATAATACTACATACTGCACAAGATTTCAAAAATACTGAAGTAAAACAAGTAAATGAATAGCCATTATCCGACTCCTCAAAAAATAAAGGCATTCATATTGTATTAATATTCAAATACCTTTATGTCTCAGTGGCAGCAATATGCTGCTTATTTTTGTAATCTGCATCACTGAAATCCCACAAACACCTATGCAAAGCATAGAGATTAAAAAGTGAATATTATTCTCCATTCCCCACTCCATATTTCAGTTTGTCTACACTCTACGAACATGCATAACCTCAAAACTCATGAAACTAGTGTTGCCAAAGTTGGAACACGCTGAAAGTGTTTAGTTTCAGCGACGAGTTGCGCAAACGCGCGGCACGCATGCGCAGTGGTCAGTAGCGCAGTTGCCTGCAACCTAGTGTCGTGTAAACTAGACTGAACATGTAGAATTGCCTGACATCATGTGCAAGTACCCTGCCACAAGGGTATTCACACCTGAGTGTGAGAATATTGGGAGTAATGGATTGAGAGAGCTTCATTTATGGCTTTAGAATACGAGAACTCCGTTACTTACGTGATCCTATCTAGCTACAGAAAGTTTGGCTAAATCAATAATGAAATGTATCTTAGAAATTTAACTGTCTCTACTATTTTTTATTTGGGGACAATAAACTGCAGAATTTTAAAAATCAAGTTATAGATTATAACAAAGGGCTACCAGAAGTGCTGCAAAAAAGTGAAGCCCAAACAGAATTACAATTTGGATGTACATTGTATTACAGGGAAGCACTGATGATCCGCGGAAGGCTTTTGATACTACTAAAAGGAATAAAATGTTTTCCATTCTTAGGTAGTGTGGTATCCACTACAGGGGCAGATGTGTGGCCCATTCTCTTTATGCAAAGCAAACTGAAGTAGTTAGAAATGATAGTACGACACCGTAGGAAGAAAGTATGGAATGGTGTAAGGCAGCGTTACCCACTTTGAGCACTAATAAGCAATTTGGATATAGAAGTGGCAATGAAGGAAAAAAGGGGTAGCTCAATATGAGGATTGTTTTTCACTGACAAAAAAATAGCATGATATCATCTGCTGCTGCTATAGCAGTGGCTAGCAAAAGTGAACAGGGAGTGAGTTTAGTGCGTAATGAAATGAAATGTGTCATAGTGGACAGTTATAATATACACATAAAAAGAAAACTAAGGTAATGGTGTGTGCATAGGTGCACTTGCTGGATAGCTAAATGTCAAATTTGGACATAACGTTTCAAAGAGATATAGGAATTATTAAGTATAATACACACAGAATGAAGGTGCAATAAAGGCACAGTAGCAAGGATTGCACAAAACAAAAGGACTTTTTATAAAAAGAAACAACTACTTACATCCAAAAATATAAACCTTGAGATCAGAAAATTGTTAATGAAAAGATACATGTTAAATACAGCTCTAAATTGATGCAAAACATGAACAGGTTTTAGGTTAGAGGGTCTCAGGGAAATACAAAAAGGACTTCAGTCTCAAAGGGTTCAAGTTGAACACAGGACGAACTGAGATCTAGGAACCATCAGTATAACAGTTTTAAATTGTCATAGCAATGTTGGGATAGTACTGGAGTTCCAAGCGCTAATAAAAAGCACTGATGCCGAGATTGTTATAGGAACTGAAAGCTGGAGATAAATTCAGCTGAAATTTTGGCGAAGGGCCAAATGGTGTTGAGAAAGTATAGGGTAAATATAGTTGGCAGTGGTGTGTGTGTGTTGCTATTAGAAGTAGATTATCTTGTAGCGAAACTGAAGTAGATAGTTGCTCTGAGTTGGTATGGGTAGAGGTCAGTCTTGCCAACAGGAATAAAATAGTAATTGGATCCTTTCACTGAACTCCCAACTCAGATGATACAATTCCTGAAAGGTTCAAAGAAAACTTGAATCTAATTTCAAACATGTACCCGATTCAAATAATTATAAGGTGGCGACTTCAATTTACCGTCGATATGATGGTGAAAATACGTGTTTAAATATGGAGGTATGCACGACACATCATCTGAAATTGTGCTAAATGCATTTTCTGAAAATTATTTCGAGCAGTTAGTTGATAAGGCCCCTCAAATAGTAAATGGTTGCAAAAACACATTTTATCTCTTACCAACAATAATGTGCCTAAAATGTATACAGGGATTAGTGGACACAGGGTTGACGTAGCGAGACTGACTACGGTAACTCCCCAATCCATCACAAATAAATGAAAAATATATCTATTCACAAAAGCGGATAAAAATTCTGCTTGATGCCTTCATGAGAGACAACATCCACTCCTTCCAAATTAACGATGTAAGTGTATACCAAGAAACAGTATCGGCAGCAGTTGAGAGATTTATATCATTAAATTGACAAACAATAGAGCTAATCACCCACAGCACACAGAACATGTCATGATAGTGTTGCAGAAACAACGAAAAAAGCATAGCAAATTTACACGATTGGAAAAGATTGGTGATCTTTTACAATAGTTTGAAATCCAGTGCAGATTTCAATGTGAGAGTTTTTATGTTTTCACAATGAAACTTTGTCTCAAAACCTGGCAGAAAATCCAAAGAGATTCTGCTCGTATGTAAAGTATGATAGCGGCGATTAAGGTTATGGTTGTGTTATTTTTGAACATTAAGTGCCCATCTGACTTCAGAACGTGCTAGGGGTTTAGTGAAGATGAGGAACTGGGGTTGTGTGTGTGTGTTTTCAGTGTGTAAGCTAGTGCTTGGTGTTTTGCGCACGTGTTATTGGCCCCTAAAGTGGCGCATTAGGCTTAGTTTTGTGCACCTGTGAGAGATTCTACTGGTTCTTGACCTAAATTCTGAATGAGAATATAGGGCGAAGTTTGTGTTGTTTTGTAAAATTTTGTGGATTTAGCCTGAATAAGTGTGTAGATGGTGGGTTGGCCTAAAAGTCTCTCATACGCGTATTGGGGATGTATCTGCCAGCGCCTATGATGACACAAAAAACTTTGTTTTAGAGACGCAGCAGTCTTGTTAGTTCTGTGTGTGACACCATAGATCACACTTTTGAGCCATACAGGATGACCAGAAGTACGAGCTGGCACCAGGGGAGGAATTTGGATGGAACGGTTAGTCTGTTTCCTTCCAGAAGGGGATACAACCTACAAAAAAGAACACACCCTTTGTCTGCTGCAGTGGTGGGATGTTTGTTCCACGTTAGGCGTTGATCGATCTCAATGCCCAGATTTTCACAAAAGTTCTCCAGATCAAGTCCCTGCCACCAGTGTTGAGTTGTTGATTAGGGAGCTTGATTTTGGGGGAAAAATAAATCACTTGGCACTTTCTGAGGTTAATCTTGACATTCTCTAAATAATCTTGTGAAGATGTTACTGAAGTTTGCGATTTGTTTGGAGGAGACTGTGACTACTTTAGTAAATGGTGTCACTGGTATAGAGCACAATCTCTCTACCGATTTGATTAGGCCGAAATACTATATCAACGTTTTGGTAAATTTTGATTTCTAGACCAGCAGCCCTGACACTAAGTTTGCGGAAAATTCAAGAGTGGTAGCGCCTTCTGCCCTTGACAAATACTGGTGTTCCGCTGCCTAGGTGGTCATATTTGATGGTGTAGTTTCTGACAGCGAATTGGTCTTCAGGCTTCAGGTGTGATTCTGTCAGACATAATACTGATGGAATGCCAGTATACCAAATCTCCCAAAACAGTTTTTCTTGTTTGGCATTCCAGGTTAAATTTTCATTCTGTTGGACCTATGGAGATCCACAAAAATATGTTACTATCATCATCTGCAATACCCATGACTTTAGTTAGGCCATTAGGCGCAGTATGAAACTTTGCCCAAGTGTCCTTAAATGTGGATAAGCGTGCATTTTTTTTTTGCTGCATACAGATGCCGCAGATCTCTCAGCTTATTGAGAAACGTGGCCGGTTGAGTGCTAGTGGAAGACTGTGGTTGTTTGGTAACTGTCTCTTCATCCTGGGATAGGGAGTGCTGATGTGTGGAGTGCGGGGCGGACAGGCGGCAGTGGCCATCAGGATATGGGTAAGCACAGGGACTGCGACTATTGATGGTGGCAAAGCTTGTACTTGTGGGTGTGGCTGAGGCAGCAGAGCTCATGGTCGCTATCACAGCTGCAGTAGTAAACCATGAGGACAACAGCAGGTCATGGCTTGCGTTTGGCTTTAGTTTTGTGGGGCAGCGGCTGTAGTTACACAGATGGCTATCTCTGCAAAATGTGTGCTTTGCTGGCTTGTCATGGTTTTTAGTGCACATGCTACAGAGATGGAGGCCGGCAAATTTGATACACCTGGATGGTTGGCAGTTCTCAGCACTATGAAGGGGCTGCTGGCACTGTTGTCGCTGTACAGGGCCTTCAGGCTGCTGATGTTTTTCAATAGTGATGTAGCAACACAGCATGTGTTTTATTGCTTACAGTTCCATATTATTCTCCATTGGTTGTAGCACAGCTTTGAAAGACACGTGCTTTTTGTGACCCTTTCCAGGTTTTGCTGGATCAGAGCCACATGTTTCTTCTTTAACCTCAATTATTTTGAATTTGCAGAAGATTAAGTCTGCCATAATTTCTGCTGGGTTTGCGTTGGGAGAGAGCCCTTTGATCTCCGCCTTGAAAGATGTCTAGCTTTGCTGTGAGATATGTGTGATGGGGCATGTTGTTCTGTTTAAAACAGTCCTATTAGTTTTCTGCAATTTGGTGGTGCAGAGGCTGAAATTTAACTGATGTGCTCCTGCATGTGGTTTTGAAGCGACCGTTCAACTTGGGGCAATCTGTTAATAATTTTCATAGTGCCATCTTATTGGCATTGTTAGGTTTCCTTGAACAGCACCATCCCTACCAAGGACACTAGGCGAGTCTCTGTGTAGCACCACAGGCCCTGATGTAGGAATTTCCCCACTCTCATAGGAGCAAGGAGAATGCCCTATGGCAGTTTCTGACTCGAACATGTTTGTAGCAGATTAGACAACTCACAACAAAAGCACCCCCACACCTGCGGGCACCGCACTGCCAGTAGACCAGCAGCGGCTGTACCACAATAGGACCACACCGAAGTCTTCACACAACAATTTTGCCGTGCCGAAGCAAAGCACGCACTTCCAACACGTCACGTGACAATTCTGCTATGTTGTGTATACACGATATACATGAGTAATCTTGCTCTGCTACAGCAAGTGTAGTATGCTTGAGGTCCAGCAGAACAGCGACCAGCAGCAAAGTGTCCACCCACCCCAAGTCCACTCCCCCAAATTGCTGCAATACAAGGTGCAAGATACAATAAATGTCTTCTCCAAGCAATAGCAATGGAAATACTAATGATGACAGTGTTGCCAAAGCACAGTTACTAAACACAGCCTTTCGAAATTATCTCACCCAAGAAGATGAAGTAAATATTTTAGAATTTGAATAAAAAGCAGCTGCCAACATGAGTAATTTAGAAGCAGGTATACTCGCAGTGGAGTAGCAATTTAAATCACTTAATAAAAGCAAGTCTTCTGGTCCAAACTGTATACCAATCAGGTCCCTTTCCGAGTACTGATGCATTAGCTCCATACTTAACAATCGTGTACAATTGCCCTTTGGATCCATATTCAAAGACTGGTAAGTTGCACATGTCACACCATTATTCAAGAAAGTCAATAGGAGCAATCCATTAAATTACAGGCCCCTATCACTAGTCAATATGCAGCAGTGTTTTGGTGTTTTGGAACATATATTGTGTACGGACACTGTGAATTACCTCATGACGAACGTCCATTGACACAGTCTACAAGGAGTTAGAAAACGCCATTTCATGAAACACAACTAGCTCTTTAGTCACATGAAGTTTTTTAGTACTATCGACAAAGGATTTCAAATTGATTCCGTAATTTTAGATTTCCAGAAGACTTTTACATCATATGTCACAAGTGGATTGAAATCAAATTGCGTGCTTATGGAACATCATCTAGTTATGTGACTGGGATCATGATTTCCTGTCAGAGATGTCCCAGTACATAGTAATTAACAGAAAATCATACAGTAAAACAGAACTCATTTCTGGTGATCCCCAAGGTAGTGTTATAGGCCCCTCTGCCATTCCTGATCTACTTAAGTAATTTAAGAGATAATCTGAGCAGCCATCTTATTAGGTTGCAATTTATTGTCTAGTAGTCTTCAGAAGAGTGCTGGCGTAAGTTGTCGCCAGCACACTAGTGGGCAAAGAGGAAGCACGAAGATTGATAAGCAGGTGCAGGATCAAGCACGCCTATCGCAAGAGGCCAGAGACATGCCAACAAGCAACACGCCACCAACGCTCTCTTGACAGTAAGTATTTAGGCCGCCGCCACTGTTCGGAGGGTCTCACTGACTCACTCATCGAGTCTGGCGTCTGGCAGCTGTCAGTACAATCGCAGAGCAGGCTTAGTTCACATCACAGGTTAAGACAGTACATAGCGACCAGATTTGTGACTATAGTGAGACTGAAGTTTGTAATAGCAAGATTACCACTATTGTCTGCAAGAGTACTATTATTGAAGAGCTTGTATTAAAACACAAGGACTCAAGTCCAGTTAAGTAAATTTTCATGTAAATAAAGAATTGTATTACTCCACATGTGCATTTGTGTTGTAGAATGATGATACCGGCACACCCATAATAACACCCTCTTCCTTGCTGTACAAGACTCTGCAGTGGCGACGAAGATAATTCAGTGGCGATTGCAGATAATCAACTTGGCCGAAGATTTTGCTTGCTTCTCTTGGGTTTTAACTTGCAGAGGTGATCGTGTTCAAGTGTTTCTATTTGCTAATCTGTAGTTGAGTTCTTGCATGTATTCCAGCAGGGAAGCCATACAACTAATCAAATTTCTCTTTTCGTAGGCTTTGCTTGCTTTTTGATATAATGTGTTTGTGTAAACTATGAACCCCTCCAATCTCATTTTCTTGCAATCCGTGACCTGCCTGTTCCTCGCAATTTTTCTGAACTGCAGTTGGTAATAGGCAAGATGACATACTATATTCGGTTCATACTGAATGCTGATCACATCACGGCTTCATTGCTTCACAAAAATGTATCTTTTGTGTGTGTCAAGATTCACTTCAGGAACTCAAAAATGCTTTGCTTAGTGACAGATGTTAAGTGCATTTTCACCCTGCCAAGTCAGTAGTTTTTGCGAGTCGACACTTCTTCCTGCAGAATCAGTGCTGTGCTTTCGCACAGAATTGGTGCACAAGATTGACCTATTGCTGTTGCCTCACAGTTTTTAACTCAAACTCAGTGCAATTATTCTCAAATAGAAAAAGAGGCTCTCACTATTGTGTATGGTGTGACAAAATTCCATTACTATCTGTTTGGTTACAAGTTCTATTTTGTGACAGATCACAAGCCTTTGCAGTCCTTGTTTCATCCGTCGAGGCCAGTTCCTACAAGCACTGCTCAAAAATTGGTCTCATTCATTGAACAGTATGCAAAACTCAGTTGTATGTCGATATTTTGCACGTGGACATAATCTTTCAGTTCAACAGGGTGCGATTTTAGTTCAAAATGACAGTGGACAATTGTGTGCACTTATTCCCAAAGTGTTGAAAAAGGATGTGTTGCAATTATTCCACCAAGGAAATTGAGGAATTGTTTGCACCAAACAGTGAGCATGACAGCAATGTACTTGGCAGGGCATGGATGCTCATATTGAACGAATGACATCACAGTGTCGTGCATCTGCGGAAACCAATCTGCTCCACCACAGACATTATCAGCTTGGCCTACGATTCAATCGCCATGGCAACAAGTGCACATTGACATTACAGGACCATTTGGAACACCCATTGGTTCATAGTGGTGTACTCGTTTAGCAAGTTTCCATTTGTGGTGCCTATGAACTCTACCACGTCACGTAGCACCAGTCATGTGTTGTTCTCCATATTTTGCATAGAAGATTTGCCAGAAGTACTTGTGTTGGACAGTGGACCATAGTTCACTTCAAGTGATGTTGAACAGTTTTTTGAAAGAAATGGCATTTGCCATCTAACAAGTGCTCTGTCTCCCTCCCCCCCCCAGTCCAACAGAGAAACAGAAAGCTTCGTACGCACTTTTAAACATATCGCCAAGCTTTGTACCACCCACGCATGGGAACAGGTGCTGCAAATCTTTCTTGCCTCCTACTGCTCCCACCCACAAGATGGATCATCATTGGCGGAACTTCCACATGGCTGCCGCCATCGGGTGCTGCTATCCTTGCTACAGCCACTGCAGCATCCGGCACTGCCAATGGTCCGCAAGTATCGCTTTGCACCACGCGATCTCGTTCTTTTTAGGTTTTATGGCCATTGTGGGCACTGAGAAAGAGGCGTGATCCAGGAACACATTGGCTCCTTTATGTACTCGATGGCAGATCCTGATGGCTTGCAGCGCCACCACCAGAACCAAATTCGTGCGTGTCGTTTGCCCCACGATTCTCCTGCTTTTCTTCCCCCAGATTCACCGTTTTATGGGACTGTGCAGCCTTTGCAGCTGCCCGCTGGTGCCACCAGGGCACCCCAACAGGAGCAGATGGACGATGCGCCCTTGCTCCCAATGTCCTCACTCGCTGACCCAATGGACATGGACCCACCGTTGCCGTCGCTGTCATCGCCCCAGGACACGTCCTCAGGCCTGAGCAATTGCCCAGGCAACAGTTTACCGGAGGATGTTTCTGTTGCCTCGCAAGCCAGACGGTGGGGTACAGTTGGGAGCACGCCATCCTCCAGTCACAATTCCCAGCTCATCTGTATGTCCCCTCTCCCACTCCCCCGTTGTTGTTAGCACAATGGTGCAGCATTTCCGGGAGGTGGAAGGGGGGGGGAGGGGGGGGGGATGTGGTGGCATAAGCTATTGCCAGCACAATGGTCGGCAAAGTGGAAGCGAGAAGATCGATAAGTAGGTGTAGGATTAAGCACACCAATCACGAGAGCAGCCAGACACGCCGACAAGCAACACGCTGCCAATGCCCTCTCCAGAGCAATATTCAGGCTGCCACCACTGACCGGAGGGCCTCACTGCCTCACTCAGAGTCTGGCGTCTGTCAGTACCATTGCAGAGTGGGCTCAGTTCAAGTCACAGGTTATGACAGTACATAGTAACCAGATTAGTGACTATAGCGAGACTAAAGTTTGTAATAGGAAGATTACCTATACTGCCTGCAAGAGGACTATTACTGATAAGCCTGTACCCCAATACATGGATTATATTCCAATTAAGTAAATATTCATGGACCCGTATTAATCCACGTGTGCATTTGTGTTTTGGAAAGACAATACTCGTCACCCATAGCAACATTCTCTTTCTTGCGGTACAGGATTCTACAGAGGTGATGAGGATACTACAGTGGCAACGAGAATACCACAAGAAGATCAAAACCAACTGTAAAACTATTTAGAGAAGATATGTGTATGGTGCAAAAATTGGCAATTGACCCTAAATAATAAAGAGTGTGAAGCCATTGACATGGGTGCTAAAAGGAATCTGTTAAACTTCGGTTACCTGATAAAATCAATCAAATCTAAAGGCCATAAATTCGACTAAATACCTAGGAATTACAATTATGAACAGCTTAAATTGGAAAGAATACATAGAAAATGTTGTGGGGTAGGCAAACCAAAGACTGTTTTATTGGCACAACACTTAGAAGCTGGAACAGCTCTACTAAAGAGACTGCCTACACTACACGTGTTTATTTTCTTTTGTAGTACTGCTGTATGCTGTGGGGTCCTCACAAGATAGGATTAACGGAGTACATTGAAAAAGTTCAAAGAAGGGCAGCATTTTTTGTATTATCGAGAAATAAGGGAGATTGTGATATGGACATGATACAGGATTTGGGGTAGCCATCATTAGAACAAAGGTGCTTCTCGTTGGGATGGGATCTTCTCATGAAATTTCAATCACCAACTTTGTGCTCTGAATGTGAAAATATTTTATTGACGCCAACCTTCGTAGGGAGAAATGATCATTATAATAAAATAAGGCAAATACAGGCTTCCATGGAAAGACACAGGTGTTCTTTTTTCAGGTTGTATGCATGGACAAGGAAAAAAATTACCAGATTTTTCCTGGATGTCCCACTTAAAAATACACTTTTTCAGTGTTAAGTGACAGAATACTTTCTCTCAGAACCGTAAAACTTATCTTATGATTAGGGCTTTATACACTAGTGTAGAACTTTCTGGCACTTAAAAAAAAATGAACCCCCCCCCCCCGGAAAAAAAAAAAAAAAAAAAAAAAAAAAAAAAAAAAAAAAAAAAAAAAAAAAAAAAAAAAAAAAAGGAAAAGAAAAAGAAAAAGAGAGGAAGAGAGAGAGAGAGAGAACAAACCCACGTGCATTTTGGACAGATCTTTGATGTGCAGCAGCATTCACTGCATGTTTTTGTATTACGAAAGTATACATTTGAATTCCACCAAACAAAGCATGTTACTTTCTGAAGCATTGAAATCGAGACTGTGATTGCACTTTGGTAAGGCAATCATAGCTGATGTCATTTTCTCTCTCCAGCCGATTATAGCAGATATTCAGAGCATAGGACATGTGACGTAGTCCACCAATAGCAACCAACATCACTGTTCAGTAGTGCAAACACACAAATAGAAAGAGTTAATGGTTTAAATTAATATACATAGTGTAGCTACAAGTAAAGCTAAGCTCTCCCATATAGTATTGGTCGTTTTGCACTTTTAACACTTTAATATACATCACACAAATGTACCAGTAAGATTTTAAACAATACTACTTCTAAGTTGTTGGCCCTCACAGTGTTACGCTTTAAACGAGAATCAAATGCTCTGCGATTTAAGAAATTCAAAGCACATTTGCACACGTAACGTAATTCATATTGAGTAAAATGAAATTTGCTTTGAAAGTAACGCTTTTCGACCACCATTTGCAATATTTTCTTGTGACCTGTTAAAATTCGTTTCAGCAGTTGTCAGAGAGTGCCAGAAAATGGCGTTACTGTGTGTGTGTGTGTGTGTGTGTGTGTGTGTGTGTGTGTGTGTGTGTAGCTATGACGATGTATGAAGCCTACACGTTCCTACCTATACAGCATTAAGAGGTCTTACATTACATCGTAAATGAAACAGAACATGAGAGGGTACTCCAAGAGCATCAGAATTTTGTAAACCGGACAAGCATTTATTTGAATGATCGAAGGGATAAAACAGAAGCACATTCATTTAACGATGAACATAATGTCACTGTGGAAGCAATTCCAGATGAAGTGTATAAAGACATTTAAGGTATGCAGAAAAGAAAGATATACGGAGATTGTGTGGTTCTGTGGTTCAATAAACATCATTAAACCTGAAAGAAAAGTAAAACTGGGAATTTACAAAATTGTATACATAATGAGTCAATAAAATTTTTCTGACTTTGTGACCATATTGTCACAACTACCGACATTTCAGTCACTGTTGCAAGTGATCTTCTTCAGGGCGTTTCTGTTTATCGCTGAATGAGAAAACTTTGTTTCTTATATACCTGAAGACACGGCTGTTATCTTATTCTGACAGGCTATTAAAGATGAAGGGGAGGGATGTTAGAAGTTCTTTATTGGTCTTTTATTATTTCTTTTTATTGATGGCAACTCGACGTTGTGATTGGTGTTTGTATTACGTGTTTGTGATTGGTGGAAATCGGTGAATGGAAAACCAGGTCGCAGTTGTGACGTGGCTTTGTTTTCCTGCTTTCTAGTGCCAGCTGAGGCCCGCCAGTACTCTACGTACCTGCGGCCACTGCGGTCTCGCATGCGCCTGTGTGTATTGCTTCACAAGAGCTGTCATCCTGAAACGCTGTTTTGCTGGCAGCCAAGACATCGGAAGTCAGTACCCATTCTCTGTTCATGCTGGGGGGGGGGGGGTCACTTGCTATTTCTATTGCTTTTCTAACCTCCCTCCTGAAAGTAAGAGGCTGTTCCACCAGTATGCAAGCTTCACCAAAATCAATCTGTTTGCTGCACTTGTCTTTGCCACCGCTTACTTGGTATGTTGCCTTAGTCAGCTATATCTTCTACGTTCAGATATCTGTGTACTGATGGGTTGCCCCATCTTGCCTACATACACTAATCCACATTCGCACCATTTGGTGAGCCACACAAATTCGTACATTAAGGACGCCATCTATTTTGTAGAATGTTTAAAAGCATATCTTTGCCACAGATCTGATGATTAGCTTCGACATGAAGTCTTTGTTCATGAATGTACCAGTACAAGACAACGAACATCCTAGAGGAACACATGGCACCCGATATCTACAAGCTAGTGTGAAACTGTTTAACAACTACCTATTTCAGATGGAAAGGGGAATTATATGAGCAGACAGTGTAGCTACGGGCTCCCCCCTCTTGCCTATTGCACAGGGGCATTTTCGTGGAAGCATCTGAAGAAACAGTGCTCCAGCCTGCACCAGTATGCCCAGAATGTTGGCACCGATATTATGGTCGTGTTACCTTTGTTATCTGGCCACATGGAGAGGAAGAGCTGCGAAATTTCCACCAACACCTCACAACAAGCAGCACAGCAGAATCCAATTCACTATGGAGATAGAAAAGAATGGGTTGCTGCTCTTCCTCAACTTGGAAGTTCACAGAGAGCCTGAAGGTAAACTGGGCCATAGAGTATATAGGAAGCCAACCAGTACTGACAGGTACCTACATGTCTCCTCTCATCACCACCCTACACAAAAGAAATATGCCCTGCACACTTTAACCAAGTGGGCTCACAGGATCAGCAATAAGGAACGTCTAAAGAGTGAACAACAAAACCTCAAGTCCATTTTTGATGCCAATGGTTATGGGATGAAACTAATAGATAAAACTATGCTGACAAAGAATGGAGGCAATAGAGGAGAGCAGAAATAAGAACAGAACATCACTCTGTTACTATATGTTCAAAGTGTCACGGAATGGGTTGGTTAAATTCTCTGCAGAGAAGGCACAAGCCAATTTTACGAAGCAGCAACAGAATAAAAGATATTCTTTGAACAATAAAAGATGCAGATGACAAACTACATGCTGCTGTAGTTTGTGAAATCAGGTGCGAATGTGGATTAGTGTATGTAGGCGAGATGGGGAAACCCATGAGCACATGAATATCTGATCTCGAAAGGTATACCCAACTAAGAAGACACACCAAGTCAGCAGTGGCAGAACACCAGGATGTGTGTGGCAAACAGATTGACTTTGGTGAAGCTCGCATACTGGTGAAACAATCTCTTACTTTCAGGAGGAAGATTAGGGGGGCAATAGAAATAACCAAGTGACACAACAACATGAACAGAGAAGACTGGTATGGACTTCCAATGTCTCGGCTGTCAGCAACAACAGCATTATAGGATGACAACTCACATGAAACAATACACACAGGCATCTGGGAGACCACAGTGACTGCTACAAAGCAGGAAAGCAACACCTCGTCAGAACTACCTCATAGTTTTCCATTTGCCGATTTTCCCCAATCACAAGCAGTAATGCAAACACCAGTCACTAAGTTGTGTTTCCAGCAATGAAAAGAAATAGTACAAACATCAATAAAGAACTTCTAACATCCTGCCTCTTCATCCTTAACAGCCTATCAGAATTGGATAACAGCCACATCTGCAGGTATATAGGGAACAAACTTTTCTCACTCAGCAGTAAACAAGAACACCCTGAAAAAGATCACTTACAACACTGACTGAAACATCAGTAGTTTTGCATAATGACAATGTGGTCACAAACCCAGAAAAATATTACTGACTGTGACAATGGCCACAGAAGCCTGTGTTTATATACACACAATGTTTATGCCTGGATGCCAATTCCCCAAATTTGGTAAAATGTTGGATTTACTCTACTCTACACAAAGAGTAGTCAGATAATTAACAAAATAGTATAGATACATCAGCCTTCTCTCCATAAGGTACAATATAGACATTAAATTATCATAAACCTCATATAAAGACACATTTTAATCAGGCAGCCTCAGAAGTGGATATAGTTCAATGGACTACTTGAACTCTGTGGACACATACATGAATACGAATTACTGCCTTGTCTAGGATTCTTCATCAAAATTATCGGCAGCAGCACTGGATGCATTTTCAAAGCCCTATATGGAGGAATAGTTATTGACATACACATAAATGAAACAAATCAATCTTCATTTTAAAGATGACATTATCCTTTATACAAGTGGTATAGATGAGCTTAAAATACAAGATTGGAAATCATGTACAATACAACTAAAATAATGCATAAAAAGCACCCCAAAAATCAAAATATACTAATTATTAGTAAAGCCAAAGAAATAGTTTATGAGTTTTTGTACCCACAGCAGTTGATGACAACTGAATGGACAGAAAAAGAAACAGAGAAATAAAAATGGCCTCAAGTGCTTCTGGTAAACTAAACATGTATTAGAATATTACATTTTTGATGTAGCTGAAATTGAAGGCTTACTTTTAATGTGTTGTAAGTTCTGACTTACCACAGTGAATGTGGATGTTTTTTTAATGTGAAAACCATTATAAAGTGAGGGTTGCTCCGTAAACAACTGAGGTAAGTATCGTGGGAATTGCTTGGAGAGACAAGAAAACTGAAAATTGGATTAGAGACCAGGTCGGAGTGGAAACTGTAATTTTAACTGTAATGAAAATGAAAGAGAGATGACTGGGATATACAACCAGGTGAACAGATTGCACATGGATCAAGAAGGTTCTTTACTGGAGCCCAAAACTTATGAGATCAGCATGATAACCCAATGGAGGTGGGATGTCATAATAAAACACACAACAACAACAACAACAACAACAACAACAACATGAATGTAAAAGGCTGAAGATAGTACTGCATGAAGTCAGGAGGAGCCATCCATTCAACAGTGGATGTCATATGTCTGATGCCTTTTTTGAGTAAATTGTCTTTAGCAGCCTGCAATAGTTATTAATTTAGAATTAAACTACAGTGACTAAAATGATAAGTTGAAGAAGTTACTAATAGAGAAATTACTGAACAAGGAAAAAAAATTAACAATAGGTCAATAGGTACTACAAGAATACTGACCTGTAAATTTACAGATAAGAAAACAGATGTATCAAAGCCTTGTGATTCAAATACTTCTTCAAGTGTATTTCCTTCATGAGTTTCAGAAGTACTCTGCACAACTACTTCTTGCTCTGCTGTAGTGGTATCAGGCTGTTCATCCTGTGTTGCAGATTCAGTATGTACCACTGGTTCAATATTAGCATGTGTTTCAGAATCATTGGCAATAAGATTCTCCACTTCCTTCACCTCTATTTCAGAAATTGTAATTCCTGGGTCTTGGCAATTTCCATTTGCTAATTGCGTAGCATCTGAATC
Organism: Schistocerca cancellata; assembly: GCF_023864275.1. Classification (NCBI taxonomy): domain Eukaryota; kingdom Metazoa; phylum Arthropoda; class Insecta; order Orthoptera; family Acrididae; genus Schistocerca; species Schistocerca cancellata. The sequence continues at coordinate 243,461,863 of NC_064626.1, read as the reverse complement.
ATTTCCAAATATTTGCTCATTGAGGGTCCTTTCCAGTTCCTGAATATTTTCCTGAAAATAAGAAATAGTTTTCCAGTAATGTGATCAAATTATCTATGGTTATTTAATATTTTAAAATTAAATCTTGAGTTGCTATAAAAGTTCCCAGATAAATACGAGATCAAAAAGATTCCGTTTTGCAGCGTTGTTGCAGCATTTAGGCAACATAGTGGAATTCCATATATAAGCACCGACGTGTAAGCAAGGCATAAGTGTGGCAGTCATGTGTCCGACGTGTGTGCAGTAAAAGTGAAAATGTGAACTATGGTGATGTTATTGCCAAATGTGTTCAAACAGGACCAACATACTGTTTTTCTTTTCTAGGCTGAATAGACATCTATAGGAGAATGAAGAATGTGTGGGGGACAACATGTCTGTCAAAAACCACTGTTGCGGAATGGTGTGCCAAGTTCCGTGTTAGGTGCTGCTGTGACATGATAATGCACACTGCCATGTTGCAAATGTTGTAATCCATAAGTTATGCCAATTTCAGTGGGAAAACACTTGATAACCCACCCTACAGTCCTGACTTCTTCCCATGTGATTATCAAACCATCAGTCCCTTAAAAAAGACCTCAAAGGGTCAAGAATTCCTGCTGGATGAGCATGTGCAGTAAGCAGGAATCTGTGTTGTACCAAACAGATATCTTCAGCCTGGTGTGTCTGTGGGATGATTGCCATAACGCTTTTGGCATACTGAGTTTGGACTGTACAGCCTTCGAACTGAAACCTTTCAACTATCCCTCACATTTTACATCTACATAATGAATGAACAAAATGGTGTTATAACTTTATCCTCTAGGGGATGGATAGATATCAAATACCACAGAACTAAGTGTTAGGCAGTAAAGTAGGTGAGACAGTGAGACAATGTTTTTATCGATGCTCTGTTGTCAACAATTGCTGTATACCATTTGGTATAAACCGTTCTTTGAAACTTCAGAGAAGTATATATGCAGACTGAAGTGACAAATGTAAATTTGTACCAAAGCTGAGATTTGAACCTGGTCTCCTGCTCACTAGGCAGATGCACTAACCACTATGCCACCATGGCACAGTGGCTTTGCATAAACAGCATGGACTATCTTAGTGCGCTTCCCACATAAGTCCAAGTTCTCTTTTATACCTCAGCCCACTTGGTATTCCCCCTAAACCTGAACAGCACTGCAAAGGCTCTCCAGCTGTATTGGAATAGCACCTCAATGAAGAATGAAATGGGATCCTGCCTGAAGTCCTGGCATAGATGTTTTAACCAAATAAAACTATATGGTTCTGAAGACTCTTTCAAGTCCCAAACATTTATGATGAATATATGCACTATGTATTTCAAAAATTTTGAGACATGAAAAAGTTTCTGGAAGTATGGAGTTCCATTTGATTAAAGCACTTATGCCTGGGTTTCAGGCAGGACCCCTGTTTCGTTCAACATTTAGGTGCTGTTTCAATACAGTTGAGAGCCTCTGCAGTACTTTTCAAGTTTGAGGGGAATACTACGTGGGCTGAGGTATGAATGGGAATTTGGAATGAGGAGGGAGGCATGCTAAGGTAGTCTGTGCATTACTGCAAAGCCACTTTGCCAGGTTGGCATAGTGGTTAGTGCGTCTGCCTAGTGAGCTAGACACCCAGGTTCAAAACCTGGCCTTAATATACATTTTCATTTGTCACTTCAGTCTGCATATTTATGTCATAAATGTTTGGGACTTGAAAAGATCTCTGGAACCATATAGTTTCATTCTCTAAAGCAGTGGTTGTGATGTCTCCAGTGCATTCTACTTTCCAGCTTGTACAAATGTATCCAAGCCCTGTCAGCTGTTACAAGGTTGTATAACAATTTCACATTTTCTTGATCCACTAATTTGAGCATTTCCTTTCACAAATTGAAACTGTATGAAATTCAGTGGAGAGTGTTTGACAGCTAAATGTTCATGTAAAAACACACACATTGCAGTCTTTGATACACCTACAGACACTTCTACTGCATGGTATGTCATATGTCAATCTCCTCTGATGGTTTTTAGAACAGTCAATTTTGGTCGATCTTCACAAAATTCAGGACTGATTGAAGCACAGATACAAAGAATTTCTGCAAATTGATTATAAACAATGTTTTCTGAGTGTGATTGATTACCAAAAGTTTAATGAAGAGATATAAGGCATTGTTGCTGAGGGAGACTTAATTTGTTAATTGACATCTATTTTCAAGTGGGTAATAATTCAGAATTTTTCAGCATTTCTATGCTGCTCTTCCTCAAGTCAAACAAACCTGTGAGAATTTGTAGTGCTGTTCTTTGTATGTGTTCGAACATTTCCTCTTGGTGTTATCTGGCTCAGGTCCCACACATTCGAGCAATATGTCAGGATGGATCATGTGAATGTTTTGTAAGCAATATGTAAACTGCATTCCCAGGACCTTATCAGTAAACTGGAGTATGCTTCATGTGTTACCAATGAATGAACCTAAGTGATATCTCCACATATTGTTACACACTTGACTGATCCAATTGTGACCATTGATATTGTAGTCATAGGATACTTCTTTTTACATTTTGCTTTTTACATTTTACTTCTGAGCATTTAAATTAAGTTGACAAGCTTTGCTGCAATCTGAAACTTTACTAAGAACTGACTGAGTGCATTTGCAGCTTTTCTCAGACAGCACATTACTACAGAAAACTGCAACATCTGCAAAAAGTCTGAGGTAGTTATTAGTATTGTCTACTAGACCATTAACATACAACAAAAACAGAAAGGGTTGCAACACACTTCCCAGGCACATGAAGGTACTTCTACCTCTGCCCATGACTTTCCATCCAACATAATGTGCTGTGGCATTCCTATCAATAAATCTTCCATCCTGTCAAAATTTAATTTGTTACTCTGTATCATTATAATTTTGATTATTAGTGAGTGCATGGTACAGAGTCAAATACATTTCGAAAGTCAACAAATGAAGCACCCACCAACTGATTTGGGCCATGGCTAAGTACATGAAAATTGCACACGAGCAATAATACAATGAAGAAGAACATGAGATCAATGACATTTATTGAAATGCTGTAACTTTTTTCCACTCCCATGTAAGAATGTCTTACATTCTAGGCAGCAGTTCGCCAACACTGATAAATGATGATTATTTGATGTTGAAATTCAATTTTTATTTTTCTCTTATGGCTGACAAGTTTAACTTTAAAATGATGGTTGATTACTCATATAAAGAACTGATGTCCTATATGCAATGCTATGCTAGACGACATGATGCAGGACTGATGGGGAAATAAGTGGACTATGACACAGATATTGGGTGGTCTACTTGCTAAATAAATGGAACCTATTTAGTACAAGGTAATATCACTGTGATGATAATGGAGATGTCCTGATGGTCATTTTTTGTCACATTAGGTGCGGACAGACCTCTACGCAGTTTCCACATTGTCTGGAGGTAAGTATATGAGAAGTTCAGTCCAATAATTGAACAATTATACATGCTAGTTTTATTATTTATGAGTGTGTATGCCATTCCCCACCCCCTTCCTCAGTCCAGCATATTGGCTACCAAATTTGAAATCTGTCAATGTACCATAAGTGTAGTTATATCATTGCCAGAAGAAATGCAGCCTACCATGGTGGTCCAAGCTGCAGCAGGTGACTGCAGTGTTCAACAATGTAGGACACCATACCAAAGGCCAAAGCCCTTAGAAAAGTAGCTGAAAGTAGTTGTCAGCATAGGCAGGGACTGTCTCGGACGTCTCCTTGCAGAAACGGCTGAGAATGAGGTCAGTATTTAGTGTGCAGCTCTCAAGTGACATCACAGTGGAAGATGAGACTTGCTAATGTCACATAAGATACACATTTTGTTTACTACTACGTCTCATAACAGCACAGCAAAATTGTAAGAAGAAAATATGAAGTCGAGTGCTTGGTGTTGTTATTAAGGATGAAAAATTAGTCGAGACCACCATTTTGTGTACACTTTCATTGGTACGGTAAGTGAAGAACATTTGCAAGTTGTATGTATTTGTCTCCTAAGAAATGTAGATAATTTTTCTTGGCACACAGATGAAGTGTAATTTAAATAAAATTTTTTAACTCTGTAGGAAAAGAGATAGGAGGAGGCTATTTATTTATTTATTTATCTTTTGTTTTTCATGCCACAAACAATGTTGGTAACACACTGGAGAGAAATGCTCCATTGAAGATGAGTGTATTGCCACCAGGAGTGAATGATGAGAACTTAAAAGAAAGAACATGGCCAACTGATGTGAGTGACATCTGTAAGTGAATAACAAACTTGGAACTAGACCAGCAATGTTTAAATATGGGGCAGCCTCTTGTTATTACATATGAAATAATTATGGCTTTAAACATGTAACAATGTAATTAATAATTTCTTTGACTTGTAAAGACAGAGACAGGGTGAAATGACAGATATGCTTTAAAAAGTTGTTAGATACTGAATTAATACATATTATAGTTTGTTCTAAATGACAATACAGTATATTATAAGGAAATACAGGGCAATTACAATTAAAGTTAAGCTTTCAAACCGCTGTAGAAATAACACCACTGGTCAGAATGATGTCAAATTGCAGCGGTATATTATCAAAGAAGGGGGAAAACATACGGGTGAGGAAAAATAAATAATTACACAATGTAACAATAGAAGGCGCTGTAAGCATCATAATTTAATAGTGGTCGATTACAAATGACAAATGAATCATACAATGCCCAAGGTGTAAGTTTGACGTAAAACAAACTGTACTACTCAGTGTGCGTGGGTTTACTGTTAGTTACTAAGCTGATCCACCAAGGCAAGGTCGTATCACGAGATGGGACAAATTTGTGTTTAACTGTCCTGAGGCCAAAAACCGCATAAAAAGCAACAATCAAAATCAAATCGGATTATTAATTTCCGTGTGACTGGCGCAAAACATGTTCAATATGCTGTCCACCATTCTGTGCAACAAGTTGAAATCGAGAAACAGGATGTTCCACAACTGATCGAAGTATTTCCAGGGTCATGTTCAGAATGTGTTGCGCACTGCGTGCCTTCAATGCAGCTAAGTGTGCAATCAGAACACAACATCTTTCGGATAGCCACACATTCAGAAGTCACACGGATTAAGATCAGGTGATCAGGACGGCCAGGCTGTAGAGAAATGGCGGCTGATAATTCTAGCATTTCTGGATTGGTGCTTCAGCAGCTGCTTAACTGGATTTGCAATGTGTGGAGGTGCGCCATCCAGCATAAAAATGATTCCATCCACACATCCATGCTGTTGGAGATCTCGAATGATGTGGTTGTTTAAAAGACACTTACAGCGCTTACCAGTGACGGTACAGGAAACAGGACCGGAAGCACCTGTCTCTTTGAAAAAAAGATGGCCCTATGATAAATGATACCACAGACCCTCACCACACAGTGACCTTTTCAGGATGAAGTGGTACTGGTTGATTTGCGTGTGGATTTTCCGTTGCCCATATTCTATAATTCTGTGTATTGACATATCCTGTCAGATGAAATTGTGCTTCGTCTGTCCACAAAATCTTCCATTGCCAATCATTGTCCACTTACATGTGAGCAAGAAATTCTAAAGCAAAGGTCTCTCTTGCTGGCAGGTCAACAGGAAGCAACTCGTGCACATGGGTAATTTTGAATGTATAACAAAGAAGGGTTTTCGTGTAAAATTTTATGCACCATGCCTATGGGTATGTCCAATGTTCGGGCAATGCACTACACATTTGCACCTCCTCCTGCATTGCTGTGGCCACTGCTTCCACCGATGTCAAATCAATTCCTTTCCTCCCTCTACCAGGTTGCATACCAAAAGAACACATCTTTTCAAATTTCCGAATCATTTTCTCCAGACCTACGGCAGTCATTGGACCAACACCTTTTTTCAAACCCTTCAGTGTCCGAAACTTCTGCAAAGCAACATGTCCACAGTCATCATTCTTGTAATACAGCATTGCAAGCAGAGTGTGATTCTGCATTGTGGAAGTCATGGCAAATGTTGCAGATGCAAAAGGAGGAACAGCCGTGTACCCAGCATGTTTATACCAACTTCAATGGGTCATGCGAATGACAGGTGTTTTCATTTATGTATTCTGACACATACAGCGCCATCTATTGATCAATTTTCACACTATTTTTTTTCTTCTGTCATATGTTTCCCCCTTCTCTGATAATATTCCGTTGAATTTGATGTCATTCTGACCAGTGGTGTTATTTCTACAGCACTTTGAAAGTTTAACTTTAATTATAATCACCCTGAATATCTATTTTTACATTATCCAGATTGTGGCCTGAAACTGTCTAAAAGATTTCAGTAACAGCTTTTAGTGAGTTATTTCCTGGAATTTGCTGTTGCAGTGATATAGGCAAACAGTTTCAAATCACATCACACTGCACTTAATATGAGACGGTTCAATCCCGCGTCTGGCCATCCTGATTTAGGTTTTCCGTGATTTCCGTAAATCGCTCCAGGCAAATGCTGGGATGGTTCCTTTGAAAGGGCACGGCTGACTTCCTTCTCCGTCCTTCCCTAATCCGATGAGACCGATGACCTCGCTGTTTGGTCTCCTACCCCAAACAACCCAACCCAACTTAATATAAGGTCAAATATGAGAGTAGCTTAGCTTGCTGTCTAATCCCCTAAAGTAAAAATCAAAATCCATTTTATGGGAGTTGAATGCAAGTATGACTTATATTGTGGCAATGGTGATTTATCAATGGTGATTCTGGCTTCCCTGAATCTAATGTGGGAGATGCAACATTTTCAATAATCGAGATATCAATATTTTTTATGCAATCTGTGAACTGCAGCCTGTTCCACTACTAAAATTGTGATTGCAATTTTAAAAACGATGTGAAATACAGATCTTAACTACACTATTTATCACAACACTAATCAGGAAATTTGCCTTTATTTTCAGATACCGACAGATTTTTAAAAATATTTACTACATACAATACTTCATTTCACTTCATGGATGAAGTCAAATATACATGGATTTTGTGCTCTAACAACCAATTATCCTGTCAACTGGAATTGGTTAGAGACAATTTTTTTAAAAATATTTTGACAATTCATGAGAATTAGCATTCCACACAACCACACCAAAACCCAAATGTAGACTTCTGTGGCTGTAGTGTGTGTTTGGGTATCTGTATGTTTATGCATGTACTTTTTGCTGGAAGAAGAGCCAGGGCTCGAAAGCTAGTTAATACCATGTTTTTTTTTTTTTATATGTCTGTCTCTATGAACCACACATCAGTCAGCTAAAGGTGAATGGTTGCCTTGCCTTTCCTTTACTTTACTTCACATGTACTGTATACACAATGAGGTACAAGAGATAATTCTTAGGCTATTATAGCCATGTATAATAAAGAAGAAAGAAGTTTGTAATACTTATTTGTGTTGACCACATTACTGCACTGAAGAGATTTCACACAACAAGTTATTTGCTATTATTAATAACGCATACGTTACCAGCATTGTGCGAGAGTCTGGTATTCTACAGACTCCCTAAGTAATGTATAGAATGCCTGATGGTTTTACACAAACTATGAAACATAAGTTTTTTGGAAAAATGTTACATACTTTTCCTATGTATTATACAAAGTGACTAGTATCATTTACATGAAGTGTTCAATTCACACAGGATGAGAAGTATCTTTAAATTAATAAACATTTGAAAGAGAGAACAAAACTACAAAATAAAGCACAATATATTTTTACCGGAAAACAATGAAAGCAGAACTGAGATTGAAGTACCTGTTACATTAATTACTCACTTTTCTTCATCACAAAACAAAAAAGAAGCAAGCTCTTGTACATACATTTTGCACATACCCCTGATGAGTCCTTTGCCGATTACTGTGGACTGAGAAGTAGCTGCAGATCAGAGATGTATTTCGGGGTCAGGAATGTCTTCACTTCTCATTAAGTTCTTTGGACACAGGGTGAATTCTGATCTTGTGCAGAGCAGCTTCAAGATTACTTCTGCAGTTCAAAGTCAGTAAAAACCATCTTCTGTCACGTTCATAACAACTGCCAATAGATTGTGCGAGTCACCCTATCCTTTGTTGATGTCACGAACATGAAACGGCACTATGGCACCCAAAGGCACAGGAGGAATTTTTTCTGTGAGAATCCCTTTTCATTTTTTTGGCTTGAATCTCAAGGTTCAATTTCGATTCAATTTTACCTTTGATAGCTTTCTCCACATTGAAGCAAACACTGCACAAAATGCTAACCCCACGACCTTCTACATCATCGCAGTCATTGTCTTTACAAAAAGGTCCACAGATAGCATGAACCTTTTGGCCACACATTTGTGACATGTATGAGTACCACTGGTTTCTTTTAAGGAGATGCAACATATCAGAAAAAGAATGATTTTCGTTAACCATAGAAATGGAAAGCTCTCTAATAACCGGGCGTTCATTACTGTTTTGGTTTCGTCCATCAATAAATGCATTCTCATTTGTTTTCTGCAGGGAGATGTGCCACCTGCATTTATTCATCTCGTTTTTCTTTCTGCTGTTTTATGCTCCCTGTTATTTTTTCCAGTTCTTCATAAGTCTCAACGTCATGGAAAAAGAGAGACCTACTCTAGCTTTGCAGCCGAACGGAGCTGATAACCTGTTAACTCCAAAATGTAAGGCTCTGTTTTTCATAAGGGGGACAAACCACAGACCATCACTCCAGCAGTTACTTTTTTCGTCTTGTATCCAAGCACACAGCAGATCTTTAATGTCCTGATTTGCTCTTTCGACACTGCTGCTTTTGTAAGTGGTGTGGCTTACCGTAGGTGATCTTCAAAGGTGGGCCAAAACTCCTTTAGGCTGCTTACCACATTGTTTGCGAATTCCCTGCCATTATTGGACAATAGAATTGTTGGAGCATCAAGTAATGTGAATATGTCATTGAGGTCGAAGGCTACTTCTTCTGTTCTCATGCATTTCTTCAGAGTCCTGATAACTACAAAGTTGATGATATGATCTTGGCGGACCATTATAAACTTGTACACTCTATCAGGATGGAACAGAAATCAATGAGATCAACCTGAGAACAGGAATTGAATTTCGAAAGAACCACACCGTTTTTAACATCTTTTGTTTCTTCTGGTAGGGCTTAAAAAGGTGAATGTCCAGCTCGGTGTCATGATGTGTAATGTTCTTATACTTGGGTGAAAGTTCTTTCACCATCCTGTCATGCCTTGCATGACCAATAGCCAAATGGGTCTTGGAGCACGTCAAATAACTCTGAGTCCACGACGTAAAATTGAATAGCACTCTTACCTTCTTTAACAGGATAGATCAACATGGTCTTATTCTCGATCATCATTACGTCATAGTGTTTTAGCAGCCAGTAGTCCTGTGGTTCCTTCTTCATGGTCGTCTCAACCTTTTTCATATCACTGACTAACTTTTCGTTACTGGTTTTGGTTAGGAAAACACACTTTTTTTGACAGCATCTGCTCTTAGTTGAGATAATTCATCACAGAACCATCACTGCACGTCAGCATTGCACGATTCTTGTCTTGGCACTACACTGCCTTCCGAAGTGCTGATACACGAACCGGAAAAGATGATGGGAGAGCGTCTGTCGAACTTCAGCTGGATGATATAGGTGGGTGAACTATTATGGTGATATGCATTGTGCGATAGTTGAACATTGTACAATACGCTGCGTTCGCAACCATTAAACAATGACCTGAATACCACGGTAAACTGTGGTAGTGAGGCAAAAATGGTGGGATTAGGCATATATATTACATACTTTGCCAGCAGACAATCTGGCAAAGTATACAGTGCCTAGGCAATGTATAAAAAAATGCCAGATTTCACACAATGCCAGTAACATATACACCAACTGGTTCTAAAAGAAATTTGGATCTAGAATACAAAGAGTTGGTTAGCAATACTTCCTTTAGGATCCTATTGAACTGCACTTTGTCTCTAAACTTTTTATGGCTGCACAAGCAAGTTATCAAAAATGTGTGATCCTGAAAATGACAATTTTCTGAACCATTGCAAGTGATTTTAAATCTTTAAACAGATTATTCTTATGAATAAATAAAGATTTGTTTAGATACTTCAGTAGTTCTATGATATGCTCCTCTCAACTAATACACATGGAGGAAACCTCTTAAAACTTTTTAACTGCACACTCAATCTGTTTACTAAGCAAGCTGTAAAAGTAACAAAGAAGACATTCGGAAAAGAAATTAAGTTTTAAGAGAAGAAATAAAAACTTCACAGGTTTGCCAATGACACTGCAATTCTATCAGTCACAGGAAAGTATTCGGAAGATCAACTGAACAGAAAGGACAGTGCCTTGAAACGAGGTTATAAGATGGAAAAAAAGAGTAATAGAATATAGTCAAATTAAAACAGGGAATTAGACGAACCAGTAAATAAGACACTAAAAGTACTACATGGGTTTATTATCTGGGGATTAAAATAACTGACAACTGTGGAAGTAAGGTGGATATAAAATGCAGACTTGCAATAAAAACAAAAGAATTTCTGTAAACGGGAAATATTTTGACATTGAATATAAATTTAAGTTTTTCAAAGTCTTTTCTGAAAGTCTTTTCTTGAGTCTAGCAACTTACAGAAGTGAACATGGATGATAAACAGTATACATAAGAACGTATAGAAGCTTTTTGAGATGTGGTGCTATGGAAGAGTGCTGTATGATACGATGGTTTGATTGAATAATTTATTAAGAGGTAATGAATCTAGTGGGAAAAATAGAAATTTATGGTCCATCTCAGCTGAAAGAAGGGTTTGATTGATAGGACACAGACACTGAGGCATCAACGAATAGTAATTACGAAGAGAGGTGTGGAGGATGAAAATTGTGGAGGGAGACCACAGATTGACTGCAGTTAACAAATTTGAGTGATCTAGATTGAAGTAGTTATACAGAGACGAAAAGGTTTGCACAGGGTGCACTAATCTGCAGAGCTGCATCAATTTATGCAGTCCTTTATCCCCAATTTTCTTCTTCATTTATTTTTTTGGGTTTCTTGCCTCAAACTGTAAAAACAAAACCCTTATAGGATTACTTTGTTGTCAGACTGTTATGATCCTTTTCATATGGAACAGGTTGGCGTAAGTTCAAATTTATGTCACATATCAATTCCTATGGTCCATTGGCAATGTAAAAAAAAAAAAATTAAGCTTCTAAGTCAGTGCAATCAGAAGATTTAGTCATTTATGTCACTTACTCATCAAAACCTATAGGGTGCTTCTCGTTGACATACTACCATTAAATTTGGCAAGAAGCATGGTTTCACAGTGTAAGTACAGGAAAAAAATCTGAAAAGTGTTAATTTGTAGTTATGCAAAATATTTTTTGTTATTTTTTATCCGTCTGTCTGTCCGTCTATTAAGACAAATTTTCTTTGGAATATGCTAGTCTATCCAGTTCACATTTATATCACATATTAAGGTCTATTCTCTGCTGGCAATGTAAAAAATTTAAGCTTCTAAGTCAACGCAATCGGTGGATCTGGGCATTTATGTCAAATAGTATGATACTTTCAAACTCACTCATCAAAACTTATAGGGTACGTCCCATTGACCTAGAATTTTGAAATTTGGCAAGAAACAAGGCTTCACATTACAAGTAAAGTAAAGTAAAGTAAAGTAAAATATCTGAAACTTGTTAAAGTGAACTATATCAAATAAAAAATATCTTTCTGCCATTTGAACATACATCGCATTCATAATCTGTCAAAAGCATAGTACTCAAACATTGCTGCATGTGAACTTAAATTTTAAGTTGTAGTCATGTTTTAGAAAGTAGGGGGAATAAAATCTTATTAAATTTTCTCTCTCTACATATATAAACTGATGTTCCCTGCTCGTTTCTGTTCGTATGTCCGGGCTGCTCTGAGGAACTACTGTAGAGATTTTGATGTGGTCCTGGAATTCCTAGAACCAACATCTTGCCAGTATTGATATCAATAAGAGGCAAAAATTATTGAGATTCTAGATTACAAGGCTGGATGAACTACATATACACATAATTAAGTTTGTACAGAACTCTCTGAACTCTCAGTCCCACTCGCACTAGGCCAATTTTTTTTTTACTCTAGCCCTTAGCCCTTTTTCTGCATATTTTATTTTCTATTTATTTCCCAAAACTTAAGCTACAAAACATGTTACTCCTGTCATTTCATACATCTTCCCTGGTCCAGAATTTGGAATGGCTTTCCCTTCCCTTCGGCATTTGTGCACGCACCCTTGTCTTTAAAATTCCACAAAGGTGGGAGTAAAATAATCGAGACATACCAAACACTGCTTGAAGAAAGGAGAAAAACACAAGAATGACAAAAGGGTAACAAACACTAAAATGGACAAACTCAGACAAGAAAACCACAGAGAGATGCACAAAACATATAGAAGAGATCAAATCAAGAGAGCAGATTACCATGGCTGGCTGACCATGAAAATAAAAAGGAGAAGCCAGCCACTCTGCAACACATCAAAACCTCCACCCTAAAAGGGGACAAAGGACATGTGCTAAAACTTGGATCAAATGATAAAACCCATCCTCACGAATAAAACATAAAACTAAAATTGCTGTTGAGGCACTGTCGCCCAACACCGAATGTATGGTGCTGGGGGTGACTAAACACGGGCAGTCCAGCATGAGGTGGAAGACTGTCGGCTAAACATGGGCTGTCTAGCATGAGGTGCAAGACTGTCATTTGTGAGCCACAGAGATACCAAGGTGGGTCCTCACAACAGAGGAGGTAACCATGCGTTAACCACATATGGCCAGTAGGGAGCCGGCAGAAAACAAGTGATTTCCTGTGGGAGGACCGCATGGAAGACTTCAACACATTCGTAGTCTCCTTAATGATATGCAGTTTGTTGTACGTACTGTTATGCCATTCCGTCTCCCAAAGCCGAAAAACACTGCAGCATAAGACAGAACACAGCAGAAGTGATTTCCGCTTAGCTTGTTTGGCCAGCCTGTCGGCAAGTTCATTTCCTGGGATTCCGATGTGGCCTGGGATCCACAAAAACACCACTGAATGATGGGACCATTCCAGGGCATAGATTGACTCCTGAATGGACACTACCAAAGGATGGCGAGGTTAGCACTGGTCTGGGCACGAGTGGACATGCTGAAAAACCCAAGATATGGCTGCCAACTTTGCAGTGAAAACATTGCAGCCATCTGGCAAGGAGTGCTGTTCAATATGTTCTCCATGAACATACGCAAAGCCTACGTGACCATCGGCCATCGAGCCATCAGTGTAAACCACTTCATGGTCCCGGCACGTGTCGAGAATCGAGAGGAAGTGATAGCGGAGAGCCACAGGGTTAACTGAGTCCTTAGGGTCATGCGAAAGGTCCAGAAGAATCTGCGGCCTAGATGTGAGGATATTAAAAGGGTAATGCAGTATGTAAAGGGTGACAAAAATCTAATAGTCATGGGCAACTGGAATGCAGTTGTAGTGGAAGGAGTAGAAGAAAAGGTTACAGGAGAATATGGGCTTGGGACAAGGAATGAAAGAGGAGAAAGACTAATTGAGTTCTGTAACAAGTTTCAGCTCATAATAGCGAATACCCTGTTCAAGAATCACAAGAGGAGGAGGTATACTTGGAAAAGGCCGGGAGATACGGGAAGATTTCAATTAGATAACATCATGGTCAGACAGAGATTCCGAAATCAGATACTGGATTGTAAGGCGTACCCAGGAGCAGATATAGACTCAGATCACAATATAGTAGTGATGAAGAGTAGGCTGAAGTTCAAGACATTAGTCAGGAAGAATCAATACGCAAAGAAGTGGGATACGGAAGTACTAAGGAATGACGAGATACGTTTGAAGTTCTCTAACACTATAGATACAGCAATAAGGAATAGCGCAGTAGGCAGTACAGTTGAAGAGGAATGGACGTAGGTTGCAAGTGCTACTCTGAGATGAAGAGGTTAGCACAGGAAAGGAATTCGTGGCGGGCCGCATCAAACCAGTCAGTAGACTGATGACAAAAAAAAAAAAAAAAAAGTGTACATCATGACGATGTACGTCAATGGACCTCGAGGAGAGGTGGTAATGGAAGAACTCCAGTTCAGAAAGATGGGACCAGACATTAACTGGAATCTTAAGTCCTGACCTGGCCCCTGATGCAGTAGATGAACCACCGTGGTTGGGAAAAGGAGACGGTAATTCGGATGCGCAATAGAACTACGGACATGTGCAATGTAACTGGCGAGCAGTTGTGCATGCCTAACCTTCAATGGAGGGACCCCAGCCGCCACCAGGACACTGGTCACCGGACTCGTTCTAAAAGCTCCCGTTGCTAGGCGAACGCCACAGTGGTCCAATGGGTTGAGTAAATGCAATGCTGAGGACTGCCACACCATAAACCAGACTCCCATAGTCAAGGCAGAATTGAACAAGGGCTCTGTTGAGCAATCTGCACCCCAGTTGGTGTTGCTCAGGCAGCGGAGGGCATTGAGGTGCTGCCACAACTTCCACTTAAGCTGGAGAAAGTTAGATAGCCAAGTCAATCGGGCGTTGATAACCAGTCCTAAGAATCGATATGCCTCCACTGCCAAAGTTTTGGTTCTGGATGAACGGTGTGCTGCCGACAGAAATGCATGACACACGACTTCATTGCTGAAAATTGGAAGCCGTGGACTAGAGCCCTTGACTGCGCCTTGTGGATGGCTCCCTGTAGGCGCTGCTTGGCAACACCAATACTGGAGGAGCAGTGCAAAATGCAGAAGTCATCCGCATACAGTGAAGGTAAGACCGACGGTCCGAGAGCCGTTGCTAAACCGTTAATAGCCACTAAAATAGAGATGCACTCAATACGAAGCCCTGCAGAACGCCATTCTCCTGAATACGGGGGGAACTATGGGAGGCACCGGTTTGGACGCGGCTAGTACGGAGCGACAGGACGTTTTGGATAAAAATCAGAAGCAGGCCCCAGAGACCCTACTCATACAATGTGGCACAGATATGATGTCGCCAGGTCGTGTCATATGCGTTACATAAGTAAAAAAAGACAGCAACCAATTCTTGGTGTCTGGATAAAGCTGTTCAGATGGCAGACTCGAGGGACACAAGATTATCAGTGTTAGAGCTACCCTACAGAAGTGCCCTGGCATGGAGCCAGTAGTCCATGTGACTCCAGGACCCAATCCAACAGCCGACACACCATGCGTTTCAGCAGCTTACAAGGAAAGTTGGTAAGGCTGATGGGCTGGTAGCTATCCACATCAAGTGGGTTTTGACCGGGTTCGAGCACCGGAATGATGGTGTTCACTCGGCATTGCGATGGAAAGACGCCACCGCACCAGATCCAGTTGAAGACGAGGAGATATCATTTGTTGTCAGATGAGAGATGTTTAATCATCCGACTATGGGTCTCATCCAGCCCAGGAGCTGTGTAGGGGCAATGTGCAAGGACACTGAGGAGCTCCCACTCTGTAAATGAGACATTAAAGGGTTCACTGTGGCATGTAGTGAACGAGATGACTTTTTTTTCCATCCGCCATTTGAGGATGCGAAAAGCTGTGGGGGTATTCCCTGATGCAGAGCCTCAAGCATAGTGCTCAGGAAAGTGCTTGGTGATCGCGTTTGCATTGGTAGATAACACGCCATTGATACCAGGGACACCTGTTGTGGTCTGGTACCCAAAAAGACATCTGATCTTCATCCAGACTTGTGAGAGTGACATATGGAACACAATGGCTGAGTCTTACCTCTCCCAATACTCCTTTTTCCGTCTTTTTATAAGCTGGCGAAAGCGAGCACGGAGTCGCTTAAAGGCTATTAGGTGCTCTAGGGAAGGGTGCCGCTTATGTCACTGTAGAGCTCGACAATGCCCTTTAATTGCCTTAGTGACTTCTGGCGACCACCAAGGGACTGAATTTCGCTGGAGGCACTCTAAAGAATGATAGATCACGTTTTCTGCTGCAGATACGATCGTTATAGTGACATGCTCAACGAAAACATGGCACCATGTGAGGGAGATTCAGCGTTGACAGCAGAGGTGAAGGCTTCCCAGTCTGCCTTGTTTACAGCTCACCTGGGTAGGCATTCGTGGGCATGATGCCGGGGGAGTGACAGGAAGAGGGGGAAGTGGTCACTACCACACAGGTCGTCATGTGGTGTCCAGTGGATAGAAGAGAGAAGGCCAGGGCTGTATACCGAGACATCAACAGTAAATTTTTGAACACCCTACCTCTTCCAGTAAGCATGGTGCTACCCAACAAGAGGTTATGCTCGTTACAATCGCCCGAAAGTAGGAAAGGTTTAGGGAGTTGATCAATAAGTGCAGCCGATACGTTCAGGGGTACTGCGCCATCTGGAGGAAGATGTACATTGCAGACAGTTATTTCCTGTGTCATCCTTATCCTTACAGCCACAGTTTCAAGAGGGGTTTGAAGGGGCACACATTCTCTACATACTGAGTTCAGGACATAGACGGAAACTCCACTTGACACTCTATTACAGTCGCTACAGTTCCTGTAATATCCCTTATAGCCGCAGAGGACCACACTGCAGGGAACCAGGTTTCCTGGAGAGCAAAGCAGAAAGCAGGTGTAAAGCTTAACAGATGCCGTAGTTCAGCCAGGTGGTGGAAAAAAGCGTGGCAATTCCACTGATTGCATGATCGTGAGACTGGGAAGGCATGAAGACACAATGAGGCAGTCTATGCCTAAGGGGCACCTGCTGCCACCAGATGAGTACCTGTGCGATCAACATCCATCATTGCGTATGAGGGCCCAGCGAGATCATGTCCTCAGAAGCGCCAGAATCTCCACCTCATCATCAGACACAGAGGTTGTAGGTAGTGGTGGTGTGGGTGCCAGCACAGTGCCTTGGTTCTTGAGGGTCTTTCTCTTTTTGTTTCTCTCGCTACTCCTTAGGTTTGTTCCGGCTGGGAGGGCTTCACATATTCAGTCTCAAGGACTGAGGAGGACCTTGAAGCCCTACGACAAGCTACCTGTTGTTGCTTCAGCCACTGGCAGGTGTCAGCTTTGCCTTTGGTAGGAACCCGGGAAGAGAAAGACCCATGGGGTCCCTTCCTGATGAAGGAGCAGAAGACAACTTGCGCTTCCCTGACTGAGAAGTGGGGACTGATGTCCCCGATGGTTGAGGGTGGGGGTGTTGCCCCTGAAGTAGGTTATGGAGGAGCAACAGGGAGGGAAGTGCCCCCCACCATCAAGGGGGCAGGTGGAGTCCTACAGCTCTGAGAGCCAATGGTCGGCGGAACGGAAAATAGTAGAACCGCTGTCATAGCAGAGGCATAGGTTGATGTCATATGCACAGGATGTAGCCTCCCATATTTTCTTTTAGCCTTAATGTAGGTCAGTCAGTCCAGGGTCTTGTATGCCACTATTTTTGTTTCTTTCTGGAGAATCCCGCAGTCTGCCAAGCACAAGGCGAATGGTGCTCCCCGTTGTTGACACAGATGGGAGGCGGGGCACAGGGAGTATTGGGATGTGAAGGACGACCACAACCCCTACAGGTGACACTGTAAGTACAGCGGGAAGACATATGGCCGAACTGAAAGCACTTAAAACACCACATCAGGGGAGGGATATATGGCTTTACGTTACAGCGGTAGACCATCACCTAGACCTTCTCGGGAAACGTGTCACCCTCGAAGGCCAAGGTGAAGGCACCGGTGGCAATCTGATTATCCCTCGGACCCTAGTGGACACACCAGACAAAATGGACACCTTGTGGCTCTAAATTGGTGCGCAGCTCGTCGCCAGGCTGCAAAAGAAGGTTCCTGTGAAATATGACACCCTGGACCATATTAAAGCTCTTATGGGGTGTGATGGAAACAGAAACATCGCCCCAGTCTGCACAGGTGAGATGTGCCCATGACTGGGCAGAGGATGCTTTTTGGATCAAGACTGACTATGAATGCATTCTGGACAAGCTCTCCACCTCCCCAAACTTGTCCACAAAAAACTGAGGTTTCATTACAAGAAATATTCCCCATCAACCCTCGTAATACAAGGTACAGGGGTGAAGAAGCTTCACTGCCATCCTTAGCCTGGTATTCCTCCCATGATGTGGCCTGGGTGGGGAGGGGTGGGGGTGGGGGGGGGGGGGGGTGATGATGCTTCTTTGAATTGAAGTTACACCTTGATTGCTTAGAGACTGCTGGTGTTTGCCCACCAGCAAGAGATGACGTGCTATGCTTCATGGCGTGACATCTGCTCTGATGCCACTCACTCCGACCATGGGGCCCTTTTACTGTTGCTTCCATCAACCACCACACCAAGAGTTAACTTGGTCTGAACGAACAGTATTTGGTGTATCTTCTGTAGCACATGCAAACATTTACACATATGAATATGATGTGATGTGTGTTTACCAATAATTTCATACCTGAGTTAAGCAACAAACAAATGTTACTGCAATGCATTAAGTACTACTTATGCTAGCACTAATTACAAAGGTACAAAAGTAACAGTTACAAAAGTAATAGTTTATTCAAAAACAATAAACATAGTAATTAAGTCAAGTAACTATTGATTAAATTCACTGTACCTGTGTCAAAGTACTCTGTCCTTCGAGGGCTGGTAAAGTAATTGTTCCTGTTGCATCAGCATGAAGGGTGTGTGTTATTACACTAGCACTGTTCTGAGGGTCGTGCAACGTGTGTGTGATTACACTTGCACAATTCTGTTGATCATGAAGTGTGTGTGTGATCACACTTGCGTTGTTTGCAGGACTGCTACTATGATTCACTTCCTCTGCAACAAACATCACACAATACTGCTATTTTTTCACAACCGATTCATAAAATTTCACTTTCAAAATTAATTTGTTACTGTACACAGAAATTATGGAGTCTACATTAATAGTACCACTCATCAGTTCTGCTGACATTATCAGATTTTTATTTCAAGAAAACATGGAAACAATACACAATCATAGATTTTATCTGCTACATGTATAATTATTGTAAGCATACGTTTTTTAACAAAGGACAAATTAAGTGATGAACATTGTTTTTGTACAATCTTGGTTTTGTATATGAAGCCCATTTTCCAGTACACAACTGATTCCAAAGATGGCAGTCAAGCAAAGATGAACAAACATCAACTTCTTTAATCTACAGCCTTTTGACAAACTATAAAAGTTACCTTAGTTGCTATTTTAATCACGAAACAGTTACATTTGTACCGTATAACTTCATAATATTCATTGGAGTAAAATGTACTCTAACTCAAGTGTAGCTTGTAGCTGAAGGATCTGACTTTTGGCTGCCTCAATGTATGTGTTAAAATATATTTGTCAATAATGTATTAGAAATTATGGCAATCAATATTTTTGTGACTGTTGGGATATAGAATGACATATTTCGAACAGGTAGGCTGCTTAGCTCTATGTAGGAGGGGCTTGGGAGCATGGCTTCTACAAAGTGAAGTTTCTATGAGCCTCCAAAGATTCAACTAGCAGACCCTAAGTGTATCCCCGAACTTCCATTTGATTTTCAGGTTCTGATGCTTACATCAAAAGGTAATGAAAAGAGTAGCTGAAACTTCGCTATAAAATCCCTGTCTCTCTATCTATAATGCTTAGAAGCTTCATTAATCAAAACTTAGTATTATAGTTTTTATAGTGCTTTAAATAGTTTTTTGTTTTGCTGTAGGCAACTATTTGCCTTTGGAATCAGTTTGTAAATGTCTTACTAGAGTCCATTAGAATATTGTAACATAAAATGTACTGCTACTGTTATTAGCAAGTTTCACTGAGTGACTGTATTGTACCCAAGTTAGAGAGAGTTTTATTTTCTTTTGAATAATTGCAGGATACCAGTGAGTCTGAAAACAGCGTAACATAAATTTAGTGTGGAATTTTTAGGTAAAAATTTGGGACATGAGCTTGAAAAAGAACTACTGAATCACTCAAATGTTAATAGTCATAGACCCTTTTGTAACACAGAATGGGGGACATACTGCTTTGATATATAAACAAGTGAGTTACAGTAAGTAAAATATGAATTAATAGGTGATAAGAAGTCGTTCCTCTGTTGTAACTACCTATTTAGGCTGCTGCAGGAAGTGCTTATAATGGGTGGTAACATTTTTCCACTGACATCACATTTTCTAACATTTTAACAAAAAAACTTAAATCAGCATGGTAGCTGCTCTGTTTGCTTCTGGTAGCCAATCACAGCACAAGACTTGTCATGTCACGGAAACTTCACTGCTTCATCTTATGAACTTATAAATACCGCAGATTGAACACATACAAAAATTAAGTGTGTCAAGTTCTGAATTGAAATCAATAAAAACATTGGGTATGCAGTGAAGTTAAAAATCTCTCAAAAGGACACCTTTTAGAACGATTTGTTGTAATAAAGTGTCACGAAATGTGGTGTTGGTAGATAAATACGCTACCTATAGATCTTATCTTTGAGTTAGCTTCTGATGTAATTTAGTAGTTGACCATGAAATGGAAAGGATGTAAAGTACGCAAACTTTTGACTAGAAAGAGACAGATATCTCACAATGATCGTGGGTTTGTGCATTTGAGTGTGTGTGTGTGTGTGTGTGTGTGTGTGTGTGTGTGTGTGTGTGTGTGTGAGGGAGATATATATATATCTATTTTTGACGAATGCCTTATTGGCCAAAAGCTCTATATGCGACAGCCTTTTTGTTGTACCTATGTGCGACACAGCACCTCGCTATATGGTGAGTATGCTTTTCATAATATTGTTAAGAAAAAAAAATTCATGTTTTGTCTGTGTGTTGGGAGAGGGAATCAGAACTATCAAACTGGTGCACCAGGTACCCAGACCCCATCCACTGACAGAAAGACTGCATGTCACGGATGTGGGTAGTCTTTTTTTGGAAACTCATTCTCAGTGGTAACTTGGTGGTTATGCCAATATATTATCCTCTACAAATGTTAAGGTTAACTAATGGATCATTTGCGTGGTCTCTGAGGTAATATAGACACTCAAGGAAGGATGTACAGGAACATCATGAGATGGAAAAGTTGGAAACAGCATGGAGATCCTCATCAAAATGGTTTAATAACATCAGGTGCTATGATGATATGAGTTACTGTCAAATTTTACAATCTAAGTATACTTACTCACGACAGCAGGTTAAGTATTTGTTCTCAGGGGTTTCCATGCAATGGCATGAAATTTATAACCCTTTTTGCCCTTGTTCAAGTTATATCCCTTATACTATCTGAGGTATAGGGCAAATGAATTTCCAGTGCTCATCAGAAGACGTTTTCTCATAGGTGTAGGCTATATTTTACAGCTTTTTATACGTGTGACTGTATTAAGGAAAAGTTGGTTTATTGGAATAAATAACCCAGTGTGGTGCAGATGTTCTTTCAGCTACTCTTGACCCATTCACATCACATGCCTCATGCTGCTTCATTCATATTTACATGCCATGCTGTATGCTCCCAGTGTGCCGAGATTAAAATTCTTCTCAGTCTTTCACAATGGTGCCTTTATTTTGACAGTTGACACTGTTGTGTCTTTCCAAAAAAAAATTCTGATTCTGACTCAACAATTGCATACTGCAGCCCAGGCAGAAAGAGAGTTATTGACAAGTTGCACTACCAATTATTTGGGAATGCTCTGAGTTACAATAACTTCTGGGAGATGCCTGAATCAACTGAACTAATTTGCATAAAGGTACTGTAAGAGAGAGAGAGAGAGTGTGTGTGTGTGTGTGTGTGTGTGTGTGTGTGTGTGTGTGTATTTTCTGAAGAATGCTTTGGCCAAAAGCTCAGAGTGCAACAGTCTTTTTGTTGTGCTTGTCTGCAACTCAACATTTCAACTGTACGGTGAGTAACAATTTACTCTTTTTATAATACTGTTGATATTCAAAACCAAACTTTCCACAGTTTGAAACCCTTAATTTGCATGGATGTATCATTTAACCTAGCTATCATAATTATGTTTAGTATTTCTCAAATATTTTTGAGTCAGAGGAAGAAAATAATTTGCTGTCATCACATTCTGCTGACAAAAAAAAATCTTTGGTGTACATTCAACAACAATTAACACAAATACAAACTTTATTTTATTGCAATGCAAAATACAAGAAAACTGGATTCAAGCAAAACTACACAAACCTGCTGTTAATGGCTGGGTAAGTGTCGTTTGCGTTAAGTCCGATTCGATGTTATCTTGTGACCCTGTTTCTGCTACATTAAAAGGATTATCTGAGAATGCCTGAGTGAAATCTGGGCCCAAGCCATCAGGTGGGAAGTTACTACTATTTAAATCCCTGTTACCTTCTTTATCTGTCCTTTGTTGAAGAGCCTGCAAAAGTTAAGGAATTAATCTTTACGTTGATCAGAGACACAATAGTTTCACAGTCCCCTCTCCCTCCAAAATCACTATTCTCATGAAGTGTATTTCCATCACTGTAATGAAATATCTTTTTTCTCTTGTCATCACTGGATACAACAATCTTTTTAACAATTGTGAAAATCCACTTATTACAAGTAAGTGGAAACATTATATTCATTAGATTGCATTTCATGAATTCAAATAGGGTGTAATTATGGTGTATTCTGCACATGGCAAAAGCACATTTAAAGGTAACAGTTTTAGGAAAAGATACAAAATTCACTTTGATGAATAACTATTTTCCTTTTTATTATTCATCACTACTATTTTGAACATTTTGATATTTTCCATTAATTTCACGTCTATGAACTTTTTTCACTTAACACGATCAATCATCTCTAACAGATTCTAACTTTATTTCTTTATGCGGTTCTTCACCATTAACGAAATGACTGACTAGATCCTGGCACCTTCATGTAGGTTCAGCAACCTGCCCCTCGTACTGGAGACTGTGCTCTTTTCTCCCTGACTGCCCAACATCTCTTTATTACACATTTTATCCACCATTAAATTTATAATATCCTTTTTAGCACCAGATTTCAGGTGCTTCCATTTTCTTCTTCTCCAACATTCCTATATATGCAAGGGCGTGCTGAAAAGTAATGCCTCCTAATTTTTTATTCTGTTCTCAATATTACATGCATATTACTTGGCCAACTTTCCAACTTCGCGGATGTCAGCTGCAACCCTCTGCCGCACAAGGGCTCTGAATTGTAGCATGTAACATGGCAGTGTGTAATATATCTATGTCAGTGTGTGAGAAACATTGCCAATTTTTAACTGGAGAAAACATACCTCCAAGTGACATTCATAGAAGAATGATAGCTGTGTACGATGATGGTTGTACGGACATCAGTAATGTGCGACAGTGGATTATTCGTGCTCGTAATGAAGGAAATGGTGGTGCTACCCTCAACATGCATGACAGAGCACTGAGCAGATGACCTGGCCCCATCCAATTTTCATCTGTTTCGAAAACTTAAAGAACACTTTTGAGGACTTCACTTTGATAGTGTTAAAGTGGTGCAATCGGAGGAGAGGCTATAGCTTCATCAACAAAGTACAAGTAACGCAAATTGTTCTCCTTGGGAGAAATGTGTTTGTCATCAGGGTGACTATGTTGAGAAATAAATATACAGACATGAAAAATAAAGATGTAGAATGTTAAGTAATTTTGTGTTATTTAAAACCTTACACAGTTTTTACATAAAAAACTGGAGGCATTACTTTATAGCAAGCCCTCATAATTTCTACAGTTGTGCTCCATCATGAGAAACAGGTACCAACAACATCATTTCAGACAATGGTTGATGCAAGTATAAATGGAGTGAAATGAAGCTCATTCTGTAGACCATGCAATACTTCAAATATAGGGTGTTTCAATGCACGATGCAATGCTTCAGTTTCACTTATTACAGAAATACAGTAAGGTAATTATTGGTTAGGAACTGCACCAAGCAACACACATCTGTGCTTATTTTTATTCTGTCACAATAACATAAAAATAAGCACAAGTGCACGCGCACACACGCACATGCACACGCACACACACACACACACACACACACACACACACACACACACACACCTCTGATTACTCCGACATGTAAAATAGCGTAATTTGAGTAGGAGAGTAGTTGCGGCACTTCTACAGAACTGGTTATCATAATAAAATTTTCTATGTAGTTGTTATTGGCATCCCTTCTGCAGTTGATGTTTTACGAGTAATATCGAGCACATGTGTATGGAAGAATACACAGAACTAATATAGGAGCCAAAAAAAGTTGACCACTGAAGATGGTTTAAATAAAGCGAAACATGCCTGATCCAAATAAAATCACAATCACAAAAGATGGAGTAACTTCCATATTAGTTCCATAATACATGTTTAAATCATCTTTTAATGTAAAAGTAGAAAAACTCTGCAGATGCTTCTTTACAAAGCAGATCATACACCAGGTTGGGACATTATTATATTGCCAAAAGAAATTATACAGTTCAATCGAGTGGAAATACAACCAAGAAGATAAATTACCTGAAGCACTAATTCCTGCCGATGAGTTTTCATGTGTGTTCTACAATTAAAAGACGTTTTGAATGTTTTACGACAGTAAGGACACATAAATGGCCGACTCTCACTATGTGTCACCATGTGTCTCTTAAGGCTGCTGTTGGTTGAGAAATTATTGTCGCAAAATGGGCAACTGTAGATCTTTGCTCCTTCATGTGTTCGCAAGTGTGTCTTCAGTGATGCATTTGAGATGAAGCTCCTGTAACAAATTAGGAATGTATCTGCAGGATTTAAAGAGGATTATTCAGATAAATATATTTTTGTTAGAATTTTATATTAAGACAACAAAAAATGGTTCAAATGGTTCTGAGCACTATGGAACTTAACATCTGAGGTCATCAGTCCCCTAGAACTTAGAACTACTTAAACCTAACTAACCTAAAGACATCACACACATCCATGCCCGAGGCAGGATTTGAACCTGCGACTGTAGCAGTTATGCGGTTCCGGGCTGAAGCGCCTAGAACCGCTCGGCCATCGCGGCCGGCATTAAGACAACAATATCATATATTTAGAACAATTACATCATTCTGAACTACAATACAAAATCAGAAGCATTCATCATATTTCAGAATTTGTAGTCACTTTGATATAAATCAGTGTTTGATTGGTACTGACTTCCATGCAACACTTCCCTAATAGTCTCAATTTTTCCAGTGACATATTAGTCCAAATGTCAAGCCAGAGAATAAATGTACCCTGCTGTCTAGTGGCTAATATTTCCAGATTCTAGCCATTTTCATATAAGAATTTTGACCACTGCTAGAGATGAGAATAAGATAAAAATTTCCTTGGTGCATCCACTGTTGCTGATATGTGCAATTCATAGCACAGTAGAGTCTTGATAGTTCGAGTTTCCAATAATCCAAGACTCTATTTATTTATTTTTTTAAGTTGCAACGATCAACTCTCTTTTTTTTACTGACATGATAAATAATGAAAACATCATTGCAAAAGATAGATAGGGAGAGTACAGCTCAGTGACAAAGCAGACAACAACGCAATCAACACCGACGATTAGCTCGCTGCCCTGTTGCATGAACATCTGTTGTCAGTATGGCACGAAATACCCCGACTGCTGCTGGCTGCTACCGATCAAAACTGGGGAGTTCATGTGCTGCTGTAGTTCCCAGTACCTGTACTGTACAGTGTTGTGTGTCTTTTTTTTGTTGACTGTGTACCGTTGTACACCTTACAAAGATGAGTGCTGTAACAAAAAAGAGGAAATTTGTGGCTTTGCATTAAAATTAGAAGCACTAAGACGACTTGACAAAGGAGAAACAATAAAAAAACTTGCTCTCTAATATGGTTGTCGGTGAAGTTACTGGTGGTGACTGGCGAAGAAACCGACTTAAATTGGAACAGTTTTCTTCACAGAAATACT
Source organism: Schistocerca cancellata (assembly GCF_023864275.1). NCBI lineage: Eukaryota > Metazoa > Arthropoda > Insecta > Orthoptera > Acrididae > Schistocerca > Schistocerca cancellata. The sequence goes on along the minus strand of NC_064626.1, from coordinate 243,435,970 downwards.
CATACGAATCTCTCAGTCGAAGAAGTATAAAAAAGTCAGACTTCGAAAAAACAAGTGAGGCATTGTTCATGTGGTTTACCCAACAGAGACAGAAGGGTGCTACAATTTCTGGCCCAATCTTGCAAGAAAAAACTTCGTTTTTCAGAAACCAGCTGCAGGAAGGAGATGAGAATTTTTGCCGCTAGTGTGGGCTGGCTTGACAAGTGGAAGAAGAGGTATGGAGTGCGTCAACCAGACGTAAGTGGATAAAAACTCTCTGGTGTTGCTCAGGCCATTTCAAAATTTATCGCCGAGTTTAAAAAATCATAACTGATGAAAATTTGTCTAATGAACAAATATATATCTGTGACGAAACTGGGCTAAATTTTAAAATGTTTCCAGCGAGATCACTTGCTTCTTGTGAAGAAAAAAGTGCTCCTGGGGGGGGAAAAAAAAAAAAAAAAAAAAAAAAAAAAAAAAAAAAAAAAAGAGAGAGAGAGAGAGAGAGAGAGAGGAGCAAAGAGCGGCTCCCAGTTATGGCAGCTTCAAATGCAACTGGAAACCACAAACTAAAACTAACTGTGATTGGGAAGTCTGTCAAGTCAAGAGCATTCAAGAATGTATCAATCCCAGCTCTCCCAGTTGTCTATACACATCAGAATAATGCCTGGATGAATCAGGAAATCTTCAAGAAATGGTTTTTTAACTCATTTGTACCTGACTAAGATTTTTTTAAAAGAAAAGGGGACTGCCATGCAAAGCAATTTTGCTCATGGATAATGCGTCCTCACATCCAAGTGCAGGAGAACTGCAGTGCGACGGTAGTGACGGTATCCACGCCTTGTTTTTCCCATTAAACGTTACCTGTCTCATTCAGCCCATGGATAAGGGTGTCCTGGAATGTGTGTGTGTGTGTGTGTGTGTGTGTGTGTGTGTGTGTGTGTGTGTGTTTAAAAAAAAAAAAAAAGTATCGACGGCGATTGCTACAGTCAATTCTGCATTCCGAAAACAACGAAAGCATTGTAGGAGCTTTGAAGAAAGTGACTTTGAAGGACGTGTACTGGATTAGCGAATCTTGGAGCGAAATAAAGTCAGACACAATTTCTAAATCATGGAGGAAAATTCTACAGGAAAGTATGCCAGACACAGAAACTGAAGATTTAGCAGATGAGGAAGATCAACCATTGTGTAATTTAATCAGAAGATTGCCAGGGTGTGAAGAGGCAGAAGAGGTGGAAGTAGGCGAGTGGTTAAATTCGGACGAACAGTTGGAAGTGACAGACTCTTCTATAATTGACATGGTTAACATTCCATCGCAGTGTGTGAGTGACGAGGATGACGAGGCAGAGGCTGCACCGATGATAAGTCACACCGATCGCTAGGCTGCTCTCGAGGCCGCCATATGCTACGTGGAACAACAGCCTGAGGCGACACCAACTGACCTACTGCTCCTGAGACGGTGGCGTGACATTGCCACGAGGAAACGTTGCAGCTTCACCAAACAAAAGACACTTCACTATTACTTGTCTAAATAAATAATTATTGTTATTCTGCCAATGCAAATGCATGTGTAAATACTTTTATTTTAATAAAGTTCATATTTTGACCTGTATTACCTACAACATCATAATATTTCTTTTTCCCATTTAAATTTCGATAGTCCGAGTTTTCGATAGTTCGAGGTGGTTCTGGTCCCGTTCATCTCAAACTATTGAGACTCTACTGTAGCTAAGAACTGTTGATCATATCCATTTAATTTCTGAATTTTTGTCTAACCAATGGAGAACAAAGTCTTCTGAAACATCTCGTCATTTAAAGACACCAGGTTCTACAACAGATATCATTTTCAATGAAGGTACAAATGCTGTATTCATACAGGAGAAGTTTCTTGCAAATAAGAGCAACAAGAACCACTTGATTTTTTTGCCCATGAGGAAGTTTGAGGATGGAGGTATTCAAGTACTACAGGCAGAGGACGCTGATTTATTAATTGTGGAAACATCTGTTTCCCAAGTTGCTAAGTCTGACGGTGCAGCAATTGTAAGAGTGGACATTGGCATGCTCGTTCTCATAATGGGCTGAGGAAACAACTACACCAACACGCACTTCCATAAACGGGGAAGAGGGAAATCAGCATGAATATGGTACTCCAGTAATTCTTTCAATTTCAATCCTGCATTTGCTCTTTTCAGCCATGTCTTCAAAGAACGTGATACCAAATTCTCTTTTTTTTTTTTTTGGGCAAGAGAAAGGGAAGTCACGAATCCTTATGAAGCAACAGCCACACCTCAAAGTGCTAGCTGCTGAATTTGTTATAACCTACGTCTCCCAAGACTTAATAGCACAGGCTGGAGAGCAGCTGATTGTAACACTGTATGGGAATTACAATTATGCGACTTTGGATGAACTTCTGTGTAAAGTCTGCCCTGAGAAAATCTTTCCATAAGAATGGCAACTGCCAACATCAGACCCTGCTAGGTGGCACTCATTGCGATCTTACCATCAAGTGCAGTCCTGGGTGGGGAATAAAACTGATCCACACCAGTGGGAGTGGAATAAAAACTTATCAAGTTTGTTTCCCATGAGGATGACAAAAGATCTGGCACCGCACACTCAAGTGAAGACGATTCCCTGAGTATGCAAAACAAGATGAGCAGAAGTATGTGGATGTCGCAAGCCTGGACTGAGCTGCTTGTTACGTACAAATGTTGTCGCTTATCTTGCAAGAATGCTCCAGAAATTGGGCTCGGTGAGGATGAGAAAGAGATAGAAGGTATGTTCCACGATGAGGAAGTTGGTGGAAGGCACCAACATGGACACGTAAAGAATGGAGCAATAGGAAATTTTAGATAAAAATCGCGAGTGGGCCCCAGAGACACCACTCATATAACGTGGCAAAAATATGTCGTCACCAGGTCGTGTCGCAAGCTTTTCGTAAATCAAAAAAGACAGCAACCAGGTTTTGGCATCTGGAAAAGGCTGTTTGGATGGCAGACTCAATGGAAACTAGACTATCAAAGGTAGAGCAACCTTGGCAGAAACCGCCCTGGGCTGGAGCCAGTAGGCCATCTAACTTGAAGACCCAACACAGCCGCCAACCTACCATACATTCATCAGCTTACAAAGAATGTTGGTGAGAGTGATGGGGCGATGGCTACCCACATCAAGCAGTTTTACTGGGTTTCAGCAGAGAAATGATGGTACTCTCCCGCCACTGCAATGGAAAGATTCCATCGCACAGATTCGGTTGAATATGACGAGGAGATGTTGCTTGTAGTCGGATGAGAGATGTTTGAGCATCTGACTGTGGTTCCAATCTGGCCCAGGAGCTGTGTCGAGGCAATGTGCAAGGACACTGAGGAGCTCCAGTATAGGGTTCAATGTGACATTCAGTGAACAAGAGGACTATCCATCCGCTGTTTGAGGATGCGAAATGCTGGGGGATAATTCTCTGATGTGGAGGCTTGAGCATAGCACTCAGCAAAGTGCTCAGCAACTGCGTTTGCATTGGTAGATAATGATGTTAATGCCAGTAACACCTGCCAGAGTCTGGTACCCACAAACACGTCTAATCTTCAGCCAAACTTGGGAAGGTGACGTATGGCACCCAAGACTTCGGAAGGTGATGACAATGGTCAAGGCGTACCTCTCCCAACACACCTGTTTCCGTCTTTTTATAAGCTGGAGAATGCAGGCACAGAGCCATTTAAAAAATATTAGGTGCTCCAGGGAAGGGTGCTGCTTATGTTGCTGTAGAGCTCGCTGATGCTCTTTAATTGCCTCACTGATTTCCGGTGACCACCAAGGTACTGACTTTGGCTGGGGGCATCCTAAAGAACAGGGATCGTGTTTTCTGCCACAGAAACGATCGTTCTAGTGACCTGATCAATTTCCACATCGATGGTACTATGTGGGGAGGATTCAACGGTGACAGCAGAGGTGAAAGCTTCCCAGTCTGCCTTGTTTAAAGCCCATATTGGGAGGCGTCTGGGCGATTGGCGCTGGGGGAGCGACAGGAAGATGGGGAAGTGGTAACTACCACATAAGTCATCGTGGGCTCTCCAGAGGGCAGATGGGAGAAAGCCTCGGCTGCAGAGGGATAAATCAATGGCCGAGTAAGTGCCATGAGCCACAGTGAAATGTGTGGGGGCCCCAGTATTTAAGAGGCAGAGGTCGAGTTGAGACAGGAAAGTTTCAACATTTCTACCTCGGCCAGTAAGCACAGTGCCACCCCACAAGGGGTTATGGGCAAAAGTAGGAAAGGTTTAGGGAGTTGATCAATCAGTGCAGCCAATGTTTTCAGGGGTACTGCACCATCTGGAGGAAGATATATGTTGCAGGCAGTTATTTCCTATGTCATCCTTATCCTGAGAGCCACAGCTTCTACAGCAGTTTGAAGGGGCACCGGTTCACTACATACTGTGTTCAGGACATAAGACGGAAACTCCACCTGACATTCTATTACAGTCGCTACGGTCCCTGTAATATCCCTTATAGCTGCGGATGGCAGCAGCCTGCATTGCAGGGAACCAGGTTTCCTGGAGGGCAATGCAGAAAGCAGGTGTAAAGCTTAACAGTTGCCGCCAGGTAGTGGAACAAACCACAACAATTCCACTGGAGGATGATGATATTGTGAGGCTGTGAAGGCCTGAAGCATGCAAGGAGGCAGGTTATGCCTCCGGGTCACCTGCTGCCACCAACTAAGTGTTTGTATCCATTCCTATTGTGGATGAGGCGTAAGTGAGATCCAAAGTCATCATGGGATGCAGAGATCTCCACCTCTTCTGCAGGTGCAGAACTGGTAGGGAGTGGTGGTGTTGGGGCCACCGGAGGGTCCTTTTTCTTAGGAGACTTCTTTTGTTTGCTGGGAGGACTTCTATGAAGTAGCTTCAGGCACGGAGGAAGACTGTCAAGCTCTTCGTCCAGCAGCTTTTGGCTCCTTTAGTCACTGGCGATTGACCACTGTGGCATTAGGGCATTAGTGGATATCTTGGGAGAGAGGGTCCCAAGGGACCCCTTCTGCAAGAGAGGAGCCGGAGGAGGCTGTTTCTTCTCTGGCTGGGAGGGAGGGGACCGATGTCCCCTGCGTTTGAGGGGGGGGCCTTGCTCCCGAAATAGGTACTATGGGAGCAATGGAAGGAGATTTTCCCCCTGCCACCAAGACGGCAGATGTATTCTGGAGGCCCGGAGGGTCCACTGTTTGTGGCACAGAGTGTGGTATGACTGGTACTTGTGATGACAATGGTAATGTAGCTGCAGTGTATGTGGACGTCAACCGAACAGGGTGTAATCGTTCAAATTTATGTTTAGCCTTTTGGTAATTCAAGCGGTTCAGGGTCTTGTACTCCATGATTTTCTGCTCCTTTTCAAGTATAGTGCAGTCTGGTGAACAGGGGAGCACTGCTCTCCACAGTTGATACAAGTGGGAGGAGGCGCACAGGGAGTATCTGGATGCAGTGGACGACCGCAATCTCGACATGTGGCGTTGGAAGACATGTGCCTGAATTTCCAGCACTTAAAGCACCACATATGGGGAGGGACATATGGTTTAACTTCACAGCGGTACACCATTTTGACCTTTTCAGGCAATGAATACCCTTAAAGGCCAAGATGAAGGCACTGGTAGCAAACCTGTTATCTTTGGGTTCCCTGTAAATGCGTCAGATGAAATGCACACCACGCCATTCTAGACTGGTGCAGAGCTTGTCGTCAGAGGAAGTCGCGTTGGAAAATAATCCCCTGGACCATGTTGAGGCTTTTATGGGGAGTGACGGAAACAGGAATATCCCACAGCCGGTCACAAGCAAGCAACACCCGGGATTGGGCTGGGGATGCTGTCTGAATCAAGACTGCACCGCTTCTCATCTTGTAACAGCACTGTCACGTCCCCAAACTTATCCTCAAAATGTTCAACAAAAAATTGAAGCTTCATAGGTAGAACGAAGTCCCCGTCCATTCTTCTACAGACTAAATACCGAGGCAAATATGGCTCTCTTCTTTCTGTAGCCCTACGTTACTCCCACGGTGTAGCGAGGGAGGGAAATTATTTAGGGTCATAACTGTCAGCATTGTACTCCATCTTGTCCTTCTTAAAGACTGCTGGTGCCATACGGTCACCAGCAAGAGATGACTTAGTCCGCTCCACTGCAGGTCATCCACCCTGATGCCATCCACTTCGATCAGGGGCTCTGATGATGGCCGTTGCAGGGAGTCCTGAGACCCCACGAAGATAGGCATCTACTCCTTGGCATACGTGGGGAGTTTACAGCTCAGGCATCAGCAGTGCGATCCTTGTGTTGTCCGAGGGCTACCACCAAATGGGTACATGACAGCCCCACCACAACAGACTGGCTACCGTGCTGGATATTGGGAGCAGAGAAAGCTAAAACTGTCACGGGAGCGAAAGAGGACAAGAGACAATGGAAGAAGAGGACAAGAGACAATGGAAGAAGAGGACATACCCTGAAAAAGTGACCTCACCCAAATAGTTAAATTTCATGGTGGAGATGCAAAGCCATGACAAAGAGGTGCATGAGATCGAATCTAAGGGCACTATGGAAAACTCATGCACCACATAAGGCGTCCATCCCCATATGGCCTGCACTTCTGCAGAATTTGTAAAGTGGCAGGTCAAACCATAAAATGGGACCTGAACGTATAGGGCTGAAAAGCATGAGACTTCTTTTAGTCGTCTCTTACGACAGGCAGGGATACCTCAGGCCTATTCTAACCCCTGAACTCGCAGGGGGATTTGACAACTGCTTATGGCCAAATGGCTGCACTGATCTGGACATTTAAATACGCCATTTGATGCAGAATTTAATGTTATTTCATTTTGGTAAGGGTAAAATTTTCAGTAGGATGTACAATTTCTGAGTAATAGGCAAAAACCTGAAACAGTGCCAAAATTTCTTGGTTTTTTGGCCATTAAATTGTCCCGAGTGTTTTCCACCAGGGAACTAGGAGACAGGTAGGGGAAGGAGGCCAGTGTTCACTCTGTCCGCTTGCCAGGGGGTTTTATTCGAGATGTGGAGGAGTTCTGATGGCAGCAAATTAGCCTAATGGGTGCACCCAGCTACAAATCGTGGCTCATTTTGGCACAAATGATGCCTCTCGTCTTGGTTTAGAGGTCATCCTCAGTTCCTACAGGGAGCTGGATGATTTGTTGTAGACAGATAGCCTCGCTTGGGAGGAAGAAGTAGAGCTATCTTTAGTAGCATCGTTCCCAGAACTGAATGCAGTCTTTAGGTTTCGAGTCAAGTGGAAGTCTTGAAGCAGAGGCTCGAACAATTTTATGATGGTCTTGATTGCGGATTTCTTGTCCTCCACTATCAAGTGGAGAAATGTAGCTTGTGTTTCTTGTTGTTGATATGCTGCCTGAAAAACAGACATCTGTGCCACAAAACCACTGATTCGACAATGCAGAGATTCTTGTCTGGAACATAATTATTGCTCATGGCTATTGAAATGGTCCAAAACTGACCTAATTGTGTAGAGCCAGTCATTGGATTAAATGAGTTGTCCGAGAAGCGTACATATCTCAATAAAAGCTGAAATCTGCTTCTACTTTTAACAGATTCCCAGAACATGACATTGTAAAAAGGACTTCTACTCCAGCAATGTCCATCAATGGAATACAAGGTCCCATGTGCAGCAACAGCCCCAGAAATACTTTCATTCCCATAACATTTGTATCCCTCCATCTCGAGAGCCTGGTTGATCTTCTCCTCCCACATTTTCTGCTACCTGGCTCACATACAGATTTGTTTGTTCATGTAATGACACTAGGAACTCTTCAGAAGAAGGAGAAGGAGGAGGAGGAGGAGGAGGAGGAGAAGAAAACATATCAGCAAGTGCATTGATACCAACATTTGGTAAGTCGAATTTCAATCCTCACTGAACACAAATACTGGTGGATCTTGAGGAATATCATTCCAGTTGTCACTGTTATTCATAGCGGACCAACCAGCTCATCATCTTCATTGCTTTCACTGTTGTTTACATGTAAATCCTCACTTGGATGATCACATGAAGATGGTGTGTAGAAACTTCCACTATTCGAGAATTCATACATAAACTCATCCCATTCCGATTCAATCATGTTAGTGGCTGTTCTAGTGCTACTTCACACAGTTTGCTCTTATTAATAGCCATTTCATGAGGAAAACTGAACACAGATAATGATAAATATCAGTAAACCATCTACAACGAAGATTGAACAACTATTGACCCATTTACAACAAAGACATGGAATGAATTATCGAACGTGCTTCAAAATATGCAAGCTGGTGACAGTCTTGTCAACAAGTTATCTCTTAGTTGGTGTCCGAGCTGATGTTTCTGCTCTGTATGCCAACTACGACATAACTCGCAGGCTCCATTGTACCGTTGAGAATTTTTTTCAGTTTCGATGATACGGATGGACTACAAATGAGATGACAAATCGACCTGTATGAACCGCTTAACTTCACTTCTCGAACTAGTTTACTCATTTTAGGCAAGGCAGTGAATGTGTTAACTGCAGGAGCATCCACGGGAAGGTGTCTGAACTAGTTTTGCAACAGTAACAAAGCTCACTTAGTACTACGGGCATAAACCTGGCTGAAACCAAATGTCAACAGTAATGAAATTCTAAGTTCTGATTGAAATATATATTGCAAAGATTGGTTGAATGTTGGTGGTGGAGGTGTGTTTGCAGTTATAAAAAATATGATAATATCTAGCGAGATTAGTACATATTCCAAGTGCAAAATATTTGGGTGAAGAAAAGTTTTAAAGATGGTTCGAATACAATTATTGGATGCTGTTATAGACCTCCTGCCTTATGAACAATAGCAGTAGAGCATTTGAAAGGAAACCTGGAGAATATTTTGCATAACTTTCCTGGTCACGGCTTAGTTTTAGGTGGAGACTATAGCTCACCAGCAACAGACTGGGAGATGCAAGTGATGAGAACTGCTAGTAGTGGCAGGGAACTGAGTGAAATTGTTTTAAGGTCTTTATCTGAAAAATACTTCGAACAATTAATTCGAGAACCAACTCGTGAGGATAACATCTTTGAACAGTTTGTGCCAAGCACCAAGTTTTCGACAGTGTTAGTGTAGAACAGGGAATCAGTCAGTCATATGATGGTTACAGCATCAATGAACATGGCTATAAACTGGAGTGCAAAGAAAGGTAGGAAGATCTATCTGTTTAGCAAGAGCAATATAAGACAATTTCAAATTATGTGACATGTCAACCTGAACATTTCACCCTAGCATTGACAACAGACAAAGTTCAAGGGCATTGTACAATACACTTTAGGAAAGTATGTGTGAAGCAAAATTGTAAAAAATGGAAAAGACCCTCTGAGGTTTGACAACCATATTAGAAAGATGCTACGGAATCAGAAAGAGCTTCACAGCAAATTTAAATATAGCTAAGTCTCACAGGAAAACAAAAAATATACAAAGCCAAAATAAGGGCAATTCCATCTACTGACATGACAGAAAATCCTAAGAAGTTTTCATCTTATGTTAAATCAGTAAATGGATCGAAGCCACCTACACAGACACATTATGACCATAACGGTGTTTAAACAGAGGATGACAAAGAAAATACTGAAATTCTAATTTTTTTCCGAAACTGTTTCACAGAGGAAGATTGCACTGTTCCTCCACCTTGGACAGACTAAAAAATGACAAATATCAAAATAAAGTGACAACAGGACAAAAAAAGCCACTGAAATCACTTAACAGAGGAAAGGCCACTGGCCACTTCTACACAGAGAATGAGAAAGAACCTGCTTCTCTTCTAGCAGCAGAGTACCGTAAGCTTCTAGAGGCGTGATGTGTGCCTAGTAATCGGTAAAAAGCACAGGTCATTCCCATTTTAAAGAAGTGTTGTCAAACAGACGTACAAAACTGTAGGCCTTTATCTCTGATGTTGGTCTATTGTAGAATTTTGGAAGATGTTTTATGCTTGCATATTATGACATTTCTAGACAGTGAATATGTGAAACCCAGCTCATTCCATTCATCCACAAGATCCAGAAAGCAACAGACACAGGCACCCAGATACACCATGTTCCTTAACTTCCAGAAGGAGTTCTCATACAGTACCACACTGCCATCTAATGAACAAAATCAAGCATACAGACCATCAGACCAACTGTGTGATTTGATTGAAGAGTTTCTAGCAAACAGAACAGAGCTTGTCATTCAGAACATAGAGAAGTTTTTGATGTGAAAGTATCTTTGGGCAAACCCCAAGGTAATGTTACAGGACATACTTGTCACCATATATGTAAATGACCATGTAGATATTGTCAAAAGTTCTGAGAGACTTTCTGTAGATGCTGCTGTTGTGTACACAGAAGTTGAACTGCTAAGAAACTGTAGCAAAATGCATGAAGAGGATTGACACTTGGTTCAGGAAAGGGCAGTTGACCCTCAACATAAACAAATCTAACATATTCAAACACATATTCAGAAGTACCCCTTATTGTGCGGCAACAGGATTGCAGGACAATCACTGGAAGCAGTTATTTCTACAAAATATATGGGAGTAAGTGTACAGAGCAAAATGAAGGCAGATGACAGATAGAGACACATTGGAAGAATCCTCAGGAAAGGTAGGCCACCAGCAAAGGAAGTGGATTACAAACACTTGTTCGACCAATACTTGAATATTGTTCATCGTAGTGGGTTACACACCAGATAGAACTGATAGAGAAAACCTCAAGAAGAGCAGTATGTTCAAATAACTTATGGGAATATAGCTGTGTGACATTGACAAGCACCAATATTTCAACAGGAGCACAGCCTACCATTTTAATTTCCAAGGCAAAACTACAGCAAGTAAGCAATGTGCAAGTGAATTTAATATCTCAGTTTTCACAGAAACTGTAAAAACACACACACACACACACACACACACACACACACACACACACACACACACACACACACACACAGTACACATAAAACAAAAATGGCTGATGTTAGAAGTTATCGATAGTGAAATAAATAATGGATGAGGTAGCATAAACCCTGTCCCTCTGTTTTTTGATAAATGAGAGAGCAGGATTCCATGCAGAATTTAAACAAAAACTACCATCTTTATTTATAAGGTTACTTGCTAATTTAATTTCAATAGTTTCTTTAATAGCACTATCCCAATAGCTGGAAGTGCATGCTAAACTCTCCGCGTTGTTATATTCCATAGTACGACCAGTGCCAAGACTATGTTCTGCAATGATGGATTTACTCGGCACTTTTAAGCATGCGTGCCACTTCTGCTCACATTACATTGGTCCTCAACAGTCCTGACAGTCCGACCAACATATGACATAACACAATTGCACAGAATATGGTAGATACTTGCCAGGTCCCCAACCCTAGATGGTGCTCGATAAACACACTTCACATCAATACCGTTCTAAATGCTCCTCTGCCAGTGCGCAGTTGGTCAACAGCGCAACACACGTCTAATCTCCCTTTCACTATAACCACTCTGACAAAGTGACTTCTAGGTGGGCTAACTCAGTCAAAAAAAACTCTCAGTGTCTGAGATGACAGAAGTCCTTTGAATGAAAGTACGAAGTACCCCTTCACGTTGAGATGGGTGGTGACAGCTGTCAGCCTGCAGATAGAAGTCAGTGAGAATAGGCTTCCTATAAACAGCATGTCCCTACACACCATCGACCTTCCTCCTAACAACACATAAAGGAAGGGAAGTCAGCCACCTTTTCCATCTCCATTGCGAAACAAATTTCTGGGTGGATTGAATTCAGGTGTTCTGAAAAGGTGTTCAAATACTGACTGCCATGAGATCAAACAACAGAAGTATCATCTACTTATGTGAGAAAACATGCAGGTTTCAAAGACGCCAACTCCAGGAAGGTTCCTTGAAATTTCCCATGAACAAATTGGAAAAAGGCTTCCCATCGCAATCCCATCCGTCTGCTTGTATTAGAGGTCATTGAATAAAACTTAAGTGGAAGTCAATCCATATTGAAATAGGTTCATGAATTCAGCACCAAACCATAAATAAAAATGGTGGTTTTTACTTAATTCTGCATGTAATCCTGCTCTCACACCTGAAAAAAGAAAAACCCGAGGGGGGAGAGACAGATTTCATGCTGCCTCATTCTCCAATTATTAATTTCACTATCGATAACTTCTGACATCGGTCATCTTTGGTTTGTGATGGCACTAGTGTTTACAGTGTGTTTGTGTTTGTTTGTGTGTGTGTGTGTGTGTGTGTGTGTGGGCGCGCGCCATCTTTACATAGTTTCTGTGAAAATCAAGGTATTAACTTCGCTTGCACAGCCCTTACTTGCTGTAGTTTTGCCTTGAAAATGGTAGGGTGTGCTCTGCTGAAGTATCGACAGTTGTCGAGAATGTCACCGGGTGCATTCCCATTAGTTATTTGAACACTGTATACACCGGTAGAAACTAAGGTCTCCCAAGAGCAATTATGTTTCATTACAGATTCATTTAGTAAGCAAGAAAGCGTCATGGTGATGCTCAACCAACTCCAGTAACAAGATGCTGCAAGAGAGGCGCCTGCATTGCAGTGCGGTCTACTGTTAAAGTTACAAGAACGTGCATTGCTTAACAGGTCAGCCGACATACTGAGTCCTCTTATATATATATCGTAAAAGAGCCATGACGATAAAATTAGAGAGATCGAGACTACATGGAGGCTTACCAGTAATCATTCTTCCCACGAACCATGTGTGACTGGAAAAGGAAAGTGGGGTAGTGACAGTGTCACACAAAGTACCTTTCACCACACAGCATAAGGTGGCTTGCAGATTATAAATGTAGATATAGATGTAATGACTGCTGCAACAAATGTGAATGCCAATACCAGACATATGAGGCCTGTCTAAAAAGTATCTAACATTTGGCTAGAAAAAATATTTCGAATACCTGACGGGGTTGGGACCTTAATTCCCTTCAAAGTAAGACCCTTGCACTTGCACACACTTAGCCCAAAGATCCTTCCACAGGTGGAAACAGCTCTGGAAGTCTTCTTTTGGAATGGCGTTCAGCTCCGCCATCGTGTTCCGCATTATCTCTTCTCCACTCGCAAAACAGGATCCTTTCAGTGGTGTTTTCAATTTTGGAAACAACCAGAAGTCGCAAGGAGCCATGTCTGGAGAGTAGGGAGGTTGGCGAATGGCTGTAATTCCAAGTTTGGCTACAAAATTTTGGATCAAGTGCGATGAATGTGTGGGGTACATTGTCATGATGCAGTTGCCAATTTTTCGCCATTCACATCTTGTCTTTTGCGCCAAACCGTGTCACGAAGAACAGCTTGATAGTACTTCTTTGTCATTGTTTGTCCTTCCGGTGCATATTTGTGATGCAAAATTCCACGGACATCAAAGAAGACAGACAGCATCACCTTGATTTTGCTTCACAACTGTCATACTTTCTTCGGCCTTGGAGACTCGGGATGCTTCCATTGCAATGATTGTCTTTTTGTTCCTGGGTCATACCCGTACACCCTGACTCATCCCCAGTTATCATGGTATTCAGAAATCCAGGATCCGGTCACGTGCAACGTCAAAACTAAGGTCTTTTTGTTTCAGTGACAACAACTTGGGCACAATTTCGCACCCACTCAGTGCATGTTCAAATCACCATAGAAATTTGCATTTGCAGAATCTTTACTCACTCCAACCTCTTGGGCAATCTCCCGCATGGTCAAATGACAATCTGCCATCACCAAATTTTGCACCCTCTCAACAAAAGCTGCACCCCGCTGCAATCCGAGCAGTTTGGGGCCTGCCAGAACGCTGGTCACTCTCCACTGATGCGTGGCCATTTTTGAATCGGTTGAACCACTCCTTAATTTGCGTAACACCCATCGCATCTTCTCCAAACACCAGCTGAATCTTATGAATTATTTTGCTTTGAGAATTACAAAGCTTTTAACAAAATTTGAGGCAGTACCTGTGTTCAACACAATCAGTCATCTTGAGGGAATCGGTAATCTGACAAACACATGTAACACTTCACTCCGTGAATGAGAGGCAGCGACTGATGCGCTGGAAGGTGGGGGACAAAATTTACGCATGCGCATAAAGGTCTCTTCTGCTACTGTGTACAGTGGCGCTGCACTACTGTCTATTTTGCGCAGGAAAAATCAAAGGTCGGATACTTTTTAGACAGACCTCGTACTGCCTATTGGCTTCTGACTAAGGATCTTTGGCTGGTATTTATTTAATGATTTTTCAGGAATTTTGTCAGCACAAGTGGCTGGTATTCTTAAATTTTTACCCTCCTGGCTGGTGGCAGACTGCAATGGAGGGTGAACTTCAACAATGCCAGCCACTAGTAACGGAGAAACATCAAAACAGTATTTAAACACTGATGATCTGGACTTCCATGAAAGTAATTAAGGTTTATGGCACCTTTGAAAAATATTATTATTATTTTTTTCACTGCATTATTTATGTGTTGCAAGCACGACACAAAAATTGCCGAGGTATTCCATATATGAGAACACACTGCACCACAGATGAGTACAGAACAGTCTTGTTTACTGCTAGGATGTCTCTGCCTATGCATGCCATGAGGGACAGTATCCTGGCACACATCCAGTATGAAGGTTCCAGTACGCTATCTCAGTGAAGGGCTCTAGTTCCAGCAGAACTACACGCTGGTTCACACAAGTGAAATCATGTAGCAATAGTTTTCACAACAGGCTGATGTCAACCACATCGACTGGCCTGTTTGAGTGTTGGACTTCAATTCCATTGAAAATTTGTGGGCCAAAATGAAGCGTCACATTAGCTTACAACTGGCCGACACCAACCTCCAGACCTATTGTTGGATAAATGGTAGAGTCTTGCAGACAATGAGACATATTTCCAGAGGCTTAGTGCCTCCATGCCTCATGGGATGAGGCGGGTGATTGATGCCAGTCGTGGATGGACCTCACACACTAGCCTCATCCCAGTGTGAAACTTTCCTCGTTTCACATCACTCTACTTTACATTAGAACATATGGTACAACTGTAAGTTTGTTAATTTGAAATCTACAGGAAAGCATAGTGATTTATATTTTATTTTTTAAATTCATGTCTCTTAACATTTAATACATGCAAATTTTCTTAAATTTATGTCACCAAACACTTAATACATGTAAATTTGACGAAAATCTGTTACTGTCCTTCAAAGCAGTCACCAGCATTGTGTAGAACCAATAGCCGGCGATGTGGAAGGCATAGTATACCGTTAGCAGAGCCTGTTCTGTTGATGGTGTGAATGGAGTGGTCTACTGCCTGTTGAATCTCTGGAACAGTTCCAAAGCGAATGCCATGAAGTGGAATCAAATCAAAGTCACAAGAACTTAAGTCCAGGGTGTATAGTATAGCACTTCTCCATCCCATCGACCGAACAGGGCAGTCACAGCTTGCGCTGTATGTGCCTGCACATTGTTGTGCGAAATGATGGGTGGGTTGCGCAGAAAGTGTGTGTGTTTCTTTCGCAAAGCTGGTCGTAGGTGATGATCCAAAAACTAACAGTAATACTGTGCACTGACGATCTGCTGTGGCGGAACATAATGCATTAGGATAACACTATCACAGTTGTACACGAGAATCACCATAACTTTAGACTGCTCCATTCGCACCATCAACGGAACAGGCTCTGCTAATGGTATACTACGCCTTCCACATCACTGGCAATGGGTTCTACACAACGCTAGTGACTACTTTGTAGGACAGTAACAGGTGCAAACATGTAACTCTTTTGTATCAGTTGTGAATAAATAGTTGCCACTATTTAAATTCCAGCCCTCATATGAGACAAAGATAACACTTAATATTGATCAATTTTAGAACAGCTAACCCGTAAAATAATAATATTCTCTATCTTACTGCCTCTCCAACATTATTTGGGTTTATTGCACAAAGGAAGTGCTGCCAGGGCATGCACAAGCTCCTTTTCAAGTTAACATGCTTAAAAAAGTCTAAGGATAACACTCCATGCACTGTGTCCATTTGTCCATGTTAAGTCTTCAGAGAAACGACCACTGCAGAATATGCATTCAGTGTCTTCTTCATGTCGCACATCTGAAGCATGGTCCTCGTTTACATTTGTATCAGACTGTGAATGAAGTAACTTCATGTATCCTGCGTTTCTCTCTTTTTCAAGAGCAAAACTTTCTCTTCTGCCTGCTTTGATTCCGCTGCAGGTTTAATCTATCTGAATTGTTTCAGACATTCCCTGTACGAAAATAATGTTAGCTAAACAGATTCAGATGTGGCTTGCCGATTTGGTAGTTAGCTGGATGACATTTGGACTTGCATTTATTCTGTTATTTGCATCTTGTATGTCAAACTCCTTGTGTACTGCAAAGTCATTGGGACTTAGTATATGCCTGTCACATGGAAAGAATCCTGTTCATCAGAAGCCTTTTGTAACATTTTCCATTGTTATTGCTCTGAAGCAGACCACTCCAAATAACCTCATAATCAAAAATGAGGTTACCACTTGACCTTGGTTATTTTTATTCCTTGGGGATAATGAAATCCACACAAGAGGCTGTATTTTATATGAGGAATGGTGTGATAAAAAGATGATGCTGGTAAGGTTTTTTCCTTACTTTGTCTATCACACACATGTGATATGATGCCCATCAAGTATTAGCACAACAGGATCATTACCAGATGAATTCAAAAACTACACATAATTGCCAAACCACTTAGTAACAATCCGAGTCTGAACCCAGCTGCTATGGTGGCAAGATGAAGTCACCCTAATATGCCTAATACGAGATAGCATCTTTTGTTGTGTATAGGGATAACCATAGTCTAGCATATTAGGAATAAGTCCTCTTATGCTAGAAACCTAGCCTCGTACTTACACTGTTTGGTTTGAAGGACAATTCATCATGGTGAATGAAACAGTACTTTGTGAGGAATACAATCAAATGAACATTGTCGCAAAAGCTACTCGACTTCAGATATTAAAGCACTACAGGCACAGACTCAAAAAAATTTGAAATTCAACGTTTTTAAAATTATGTATTCTTGACAACATCCAACTCCACAATGGTCTTCTTGTCACTGCTCTATCCCTCAGTTACTGTGAGTGCTAAGTTCTGATACCTCCCAGCGAAGCTCAGCACTTACTTCACTCAGGATCTAGCTCTCTTACTTTAGCAAACTCTCCTGTAGTAGACACATTCCCTTATACTCAATATAATTTTCAGTAATGATAATATCTTTTTGGTAAACTGAAACAATTTCAAATCATAACTAAATAATAATTTTCTCAAATTAAATTCTCATTGCATTAAGGTAAAGATTAGAACATTCTGTCATCTGTAGTTTCACGTCTACAGACCGCCAACATCACTGTGTTCTCCTTTCCTTACAAATTGCAGAGAAATGAACCACACTTTACATTGGAAAACCATATTCTACACTTGTCCAGGAAACTGGTAGGTTGTGCAGTTTCATAGCTGCTAATCTCTTTTGGCTCATTATACACATCAAACTGGGTTTTAATATGTATAGAGTGACAGAATTTAAATGTTTTATTCAGAACCATTATAACTTACTTTTCCCAGCATATTTGTAAATTCACTTGAAGACAAAATCTTATGAGCTCACTGTTAAAAATTTCTCTCTTACTCAGTTTCATCTTAATGATTGTAGTTGCTACTTCTGTAAGTAGTTTTATGCATACAGACAAAACGTTCTATATGGGAACTTAATTTGGACCTGATTGTTTTCGACACAGAGTGATAGTGAATTTTATTGTTCCCGAATGAAAGCACAAAAAGATTGCTGTTGAGCTTGGTGCTCACATTTGAGTGTGTAATTTCACAAAAAATCTATCATTCAAGTATGTCATTTCATTTGTGGCAAAGATTTGAATAACTACTTGTTTAGTTATTCTCTACTATGTTTGAAATATGAGCTCGTGAAAGATAATATTTTGCTAGAACCCTGATCTAAAATCACTTCCATCTGAACATAATACTCTCTCACTCTTTCTAAAACAAATGCTTTTTAAATTACTCTGATTAGTTTTATTCCACATCTGGGGGTTTTTGAAACTTTTTTTTAAACCTCTACTATGATAGTTCTTTCAAAAGACTAAAAATGGTATGCACTAGTGTTGTACTGAACAAGAACTGAGAAGTTCGACCATTGCCACCTTACCACAATGGGGACATACAAAAATAGTGGCCAGATGGTGCAACGGGTCTCTGGTTCACTGAGTAGTATCACATGAAGTATCTTGAGGTACTGATACTAAAATAACAGCATTTAGGATCTATTGCCAGAAAACAATTCAGATATTTGATTAAATCTGGTACTTTTTACCACGAGGTGTGTTCAACGCAAAGCACCCACTTCCTGTAGAACCTAATAGTTGTCTAGATGTCTATCAGTAAGATGTTGCTCTGCAAGTGGATAACATTCATCAAGAGTGATATTTAGTATTCACTGTCCAGTTCATTTTATCTCCAATGCAAGTAACAACTGTGTCTGTTATATACCTTCCCTGTCTAACCTAACTGGAAGCAGAATTGTTAGAATACTTTTCTCCCCATGAATCAGATTTATCTATGTGCCACAGATATCCACTACTGTTGAAACTGCTTTATAGGACAAAACTACACAAAAAATAGTAAAAGTCTAAACATAACACACAAAACTAATGTGATTGTGGTATAAGCTGATTAACTCATGCTTACTTATCACAGATGTCACATTTGAAGGCCTTCTCGCCAGTATGCTTATGATTATGCCTCTTCAACTGATTTGATTTCCGAAAACTGGCATTGCAGTAGTCACACTTGAATGGACGTTCACGGTTATCTACTGGAAACAACTCACTGTTCCGAGGCGTTTGTTGGTCAAAACCTGCAAATTATAAGAGGTATGTTGTAAATCTTGGTACTGTTGATAAATCATTAGCCAAACATGTAAGAAACCAAAACAAATTACAAAAAATTTCAAATTAGCAGTCTTCCTGATTCTCTGTATGTTAAGTGACCTTAAGTAAAACTGAAGAAACACTTGCACATATTGCAGTGTTCAACACATGTTCAGTTTTAGTAGCATTACTCAAAAGTATATTCAGTAATAGCTATATCTTTAGCACACTGGCTTTCAATGCTTTATTCCAGGCATCATTAGTAGAGAACACACGAGACGCATTTTTCAGAATTATTTATATTCTTTGAAGAATGTTTTTCAATTGTATATTTTTTTATAGTCACAGATGTTACATACACTTCGCCTCAAATGGTTGGAAATTTCGCTGTGTTTCCTTTTTTTGTTTTTCTTTCCCATAAATGTTTACAAACATAAGAGCTATGTATTTCATTTAAATGTTTTGTGGACATTGTCAATGTCACACATCCTTAAAACATAAAGAACATAAACAAAGATTATTCTACAATAAGGCTTCTGTCAATCATTACTTTTTGATGACTGTTCAAAATGATCTGAGATCTTTTGAATTAACCTCCTTTTAGCATTAACCTGCAACTATGTTTTAAAAACACCCACCATGTTTCATTTTGATGTCTGCAATGAGTGCTTTAGTGCTGCAATGAAATGTTGATTATATTTGTATAGCAGTCGATATAGCATATTTAACATGTTTCTTGTCTTCTGGTGCTTTTTACTTTTGGGGAAAAGAAACTTACTGTGACAACATTTGGTAACAACTTAGTAAATGGTAGACAAAAACACATTAATCATGAGTGAAATATATATGAATCAAACAACAGAAAATCCAGGACAGAATAATTACAATATTATTGTCTTATATTGGAATCAAATTACCTACAGGGTAAAAATATTGATAATTTCAGTACTGAATTTACTGATTGATATTATGAAACAACTGAGTTCTAAGATCATTGGTTAAATGTGAACAGTCCGGCACACTACTCGTAAATATTTTTCTCTAAGCAGCATTGCTACATGCCATGTGACACATCACAAACCTAAATATAGTTTCAATGTACTGCATGGCTTTCGCATCCTGGTTGGGTGCCAACCACAACATGAGGCAGGTTCTGAGAGCTTCTGACAATGACACTCTTTTGTGTGGTGTGGAGTCATATTGTTGAATCATACAGCAGTGTACAAATTTTCTGAAACCAATCTACATATGAAGCTGTTTTTTTTTTTTTTTTTTTTAAAGCTGTTTGTTGGATTATTTTCCTCAACTTGAATGAATAACTGCTTGTAACGGAACAATGTTACAGTTACACTTATGTAGTGTGCTGTCAATATTTTCTTTGTGATTTTATTAATGATTATTTGAATATGCAGAAGGGGATAAAGATGTTGCAGAAAGGTTGAAAAAATATGTTGTGATTAGCAATCAAACATTTATTTCCTGTCACTTCATTAAATAACTAAATGAAACATTTCTGTAAAGTCTGAGGACCTCCTGATGGAATAATAATGTGTTGGAAAGAGTGGTATTCAGTAGTGAAATAGGAAAGCCATTAGGCCAGTAAGCTGGCGAGTTTTTCCCTGGCATATTTCCATGTCTGGAAATGCCTTTTACACACGAGAAGTGCACAGAGCCACACACAAATGACAGTGTCAATATAGGGGTCGACAGGTGGCCTTGTCATGTTTCATTGCTGGAACACATTTATTTGGAACAAGGAGAACAGAAGACAGACTGAAATGAGAAGTAACCATCAAGCAGTGATTACGCGTAGCCATGTAATGGTGCACCTTCAGGTTTTGAATATTTTGTTTAAATGTTGAATATTTTGTGGTAACATTGGTGCAATTTAGGGTTGACGGGGTTAATTAGTTATTTCATAGTAATAAGTTGTCTTTGGTAAATTGTAGTAGTGGATGAAAGATATTTCCGGACAAAAATAAGATGGTGCAAGAATTACATCATAACACATCAAGAATGGTTTCCAAAATGCAGACATAATGGCACATTTGGTCTATCGAATTATTGAGAGATATGAATAAACCATAAACAATTAGGCACCAAATTCTTAACTGCACTGCTTCAGGCAAGCAAAGCTACCAAAGTTGTATTTTGTGATTAAGTTTTCAATGGAAAACCAAACTAGTGTTGAAAATAACTGTGGTGAAAGTGTTTTTTGAGTTAATACTGTAACAGTTTAATTTTAAAGTGTAAAGTTTTTATTTTAAGTACCTTTCATTTACTTTGCTTAAATCCTATCTTAAAAACAATGATTATTAAGCATAGAAGTAACTGCATTTGATATAATGTTTAGTGTCGTATATATGTGCAAGAATGTGGACACACACAACTTTGATGTTTTGCACTGTTGCAGTACATTATTACATTCATTTGTTTAGTTTACCAAGACTAAAATAAACTAGACAGGGAAGAATGACTACCTTCATTTTCATTTGAAAAGCTATGTAATGTGTTTACTGAGAAAACTGATTTGCTAAAGTTCTTGTGAAATGCACACTTTATCCAAAAGTAAACTAACTGATTCTTTCAAGTGAAATGAACAGAATTATTTTCAATATTCTGTCTATTCAGGACTAGCGATCGGAAGTAGTAAGAAAACTACTCATTTTCAAAAGGAAATTTCTCAAGGTGAATTAGTCTTAGTTCCTGACTCAGCACGGTGCTTTAGTGTCAAACATTGGATATCAGACAGAAATTTAAAGGTAATGATAGGACACGAAGTGTTAAACTTTGTTCCTTCATAAAACAATACCCTAGCTTTTCACTAAATGCCATGGAAAAGGTACAATAGTTAAGAGATAATCCTAACATATTTACATGTGGTTTAAGTTTGTGAGAGACTTCTGTTTAAATCTAAAGTGTTCTCAAAGTAGAATTTTACTGTTCTTTTCAAATACGTAGATAGACACTACATAAATCACTCAAGGGCACAGCAAGGTCACAGTGTTGCAGATGTAATGAGGCACTCTTAACAAAAGATGACACAATTTGGGTGAAGCGCATGGTCCAATACAGCTCGTTGGTTCTGACCAGTGATACTGTCTGATATCACGAGTTTATGATTGAAGGATGTCAACAGCCTGTTATTAAATGTTTACCATTGTCTCAGTAACTGGTGTAAAGTATGCTGTTTACTCCAAATATGTTGTGATTTACAAGGGCGTGGCTACATAGGAACGTAAGAACACCCCTTAAATTATTGCTAGGGAAACAAGTAGTGATCTTATTTATTGTTTTTGTTATTATAGTGTCAAACTCTTTCCCCCACCACTCCCCTCCCCTCCCCTCCCTCCTTCCTTCCCAGATGGTACAGCCTCCCAATGCTTCACCTAGCAGTCCTCTCCTGTGCACCCCATTTCTGCACACTCCCATAGGCAGGACAAGCACCTTACCCCACACCCATCCCTCACCCCCCCCCCTACCCCATACCTTCTTCTTACCACCACCACCACCACCACCACCACCACCACCACCACCACCACCAGAGCTAATTACTGCTCACGTCAACATCAGATGCAATCAGGCCCAAGTGCCTGGAGACAGTAACCTCCTGTTTCTATACAGAAATTTTCTTCATTGTGAATGACATATTAAATATTTTCCTGTTTTATGCGGCACGAAATAGTAAGTCATTCACTGATCTAATGGACGCTATAGGCCCATCTGAAAAGGAGTTTTTTCAGTGTTTTGTTTAAGGCACACTGTTGTTTAGTGTTCTGTATTTACTCTGACAACATATCTTTTACTAGTACATACAGTCGCTGGACGGTTTGGTAACCTGGTGGGGTCCTTTAACACCGCCACTGGTATGCATGCAGCAAGGAAACCAAAGCTGAAGAGTTCCAGGGCTTTAAAACAGTGCAATGTTGCCATTTTATAAGCTGAGAATGTGCTGGCACCTCATAGATAACACACATCTGGAATGTGTAGCCCCCCTCCCCCCCCTCTTCCCATTCCAACCAAATGATACATTTTTACTAAAAAAATGTCTTACTCCAATTCAAATTCTCATTTAACTGGACTTACTCAACCACTGGGCCAATGTCTCAGTGACGTGCGTTTTAAACACGAAGGCACTGTGACAGCAGCTTCATCCAAGGCATTTACTGTGAATTTTTATGATAAACGTGTGTGTTTTACTTTTACTTATTATCTATGTGTCAGTTAACAGTGTCAACTTAGTGTTTGTAAGCACCATTATGTTTCCTATCCTGCCTGTATGTTGTTTTGTCAGAATGATGTTACACAATTTTATGTCTGTTACTGATATAGGTGTAATTCCTAACAATATCAGACACATTTTTAAATTAACCCTTGCAATACCAAGGGGGAGGGATGTACTTTATGCCCACCTTTTGAAAATATTGTATTCTAGTTATGTATTTTATGTTTCAAAATTTTGAAAAAAAGAAAGAACTGGCAAATAAAAACTGGGAGGGGGCACGAAGATCCCACTCATGGAGCGTAAGGAGGATATGATGGTGCCAAGCCGCGTCACAGGCCTTATGAAGATCTACATCTACATTATTCTACATCTACATTGATATTCTGCAAATCACACTTAAGTGCCTGCATAGGGTTATCGAACCACCTTCACAATAATTATCTATTATTCCAATCTCTAACATTGCTCGAAAAAAATGAACCCCTATATCTTCCAATGCGAGCTCTGATTTCCCTTATTTTACTACGATGATCTTTTCTCCATGTGTAGGTCAGCACCAACAAAATATTTTCATTTTCGGAGGAGAAAGCTGGTGCCAAATTTCGTGAGAACATCCTACCACAACTAAAAACTACTTTGTTTTAATTATGTCCGCCCCAACTCCTGTATCATGTCCATGACACTCTCTACCCTATTTCCTGATAATAAAAAACGTGCTGCTCTTCTTTGAACTTTCTCAACATTTTCTGTTAGTTCTATCTGGAAAAGATCCCAGATCATACAGCAGTACTCCAAAAAGAGGACAGACAAGCATAGTCCAGACAGTCTCTTTAGTAGGTCTGTTACATTTTCTAAGTGTTCTGATGATAAAACAAAGTCTTTGGTTTACGTTCCCCACAACATTTTGTTTGTGTTCTTCCAAATTTAAGTTGATCATAATTGTAATTCCTACGTATTTAATTGAATTTACGGCCTTCAGATTTGATTGATTTATCATGTAAACTGAAGTTTAATGGATCTCGTTTAGCACTCATGTGGATGACTTCACACTTTTCATTATTTAGAGTCAACTGTCAATTTTCTCACCAAAGATATACATTTTCTATATCGTTTTGGAATTTGTTTTGATATTCTGATTATTTTCATAGACAATAAACAACAGCATCATCTGCATACAACCTGATATATGGATGGTCAGATCGCCTTTAAAAGATTTATACAGATAAGGAACAGCAGAGGATCTATAAAAATACCTTAGGGAATGCCAGAAATCACTTTTGTTTTACTCTATGACTTTCCATCAATTACTGTGAACTGTGACCTTCCTGACAGGAAATGATGAATCCAGTCACATAACTGAGACAATATTCCATAAACACACAATTTCACTACAAGCCACTTGTGTAGAACAGTATCAAAAGCCTTCTAGAAATCTTAAAATACAGAATCAATTTGACATCCCTTGTCAATAGCTCTCAATAAATGTGTGAGTAAGGAGTTAGTTGTGTTTCACAAGAACGATGTTTTCTAAACCCATGTTGACTGTGTGTAATAGACCGCTTTCTTCGATGTAATTCATAATGTTCGAACACTATACATGTTCCAGAATCCTGCTGCATATCGATGTTAATGATATGGAACTATAATTTAGTAGATTACTCCTGCTACCTTTCTTGAATATTGGTGTGACCTGAGCAACTTCCCAGACTTTGGGTACGGATCTTTCATTGAGTGAGTGACTGTATATGAGCTATAGCATCAGCATATTCTGAGAGGAACCTAATTCTTATACAGTCTGGACTGGTAGGCTTGCTTCTATTAAATGATTTAATTTGCTTCACTCCTCCGAGGGTATCTACTTCTATATTACTTATGTTGGCAGCTGTTCTTGATTCGATTTCTGGGATACTTGCTTCGTCTTCTTTCATGAACAAATTTCAGAAAGCAGTGTTTAGTAACTCTGAAACTTCCTGGCAGATTAAAACTGTGTGCCGGACCGAGACTCAAACTCGGGACCTATGCCTTTCGCAGGCAAGTGCTCTACCAACTGAGCTACCCAAGCACGACTCACACCCCGTCCCCACAGCTTTACTTCTGCCAGTACCTCGTCCCCTACCTTCCAAACCTTACAGAAGCTCTCCTGCGAACCTTGCAGAACTAGCACTCCCAAAAGAAAGGATATTGCGGAGACATGGCTTAGCCACAGCCTGGGGGATGTTTTCATAACTCTGCTTTGGCAACACTGTCTTCGATAGTATTTCCATTTCTATCATGCAGAGAATGCACTGATTGTGTCTGGCTGCTAGCACAATTTACATGTAACCAGAAACTCTTTACATTTTCTGCCAGGTTTCAAAACGAAGTTTCATTGTGGAAATTATTATAAGCATCTTGCATTGAAGTCTGTGCTAAATTTCGAGCTTTTGTAAAAGATCACTAATCTTGGAGATTTTGTGTTCATTTAAATTTGGCATTCTTTTTTATTTGTTTCTGCAACAGTGTTCTGACCAGTTTTGTGTACTAAGGGGGAACAGCTCCACCGTTTGTTAATTTATTTGGTATAAATCTCTCAATTACTGTCAAAAATATTTCTCTGAATTCAAGCCGCATCTAGTCTACACCTACATTGTTAATTTGGAAGGAGTGGAGATTGTTTCTCAGGAAGACATCAAGTAAATTTTTATATGGTTTTTCGAATAGGTATATTTTTTGTTTATCTTTGGAGTGTGGGCTACAATAATCAATTTCACTACAACAACCCTGTGTTCACTAATCCCTGGATCCGTTTTGATGCTAGTTATTAGCTCAGGATTATTGTTGGTAGCAGGTCAAGTGTTTTTTCACAACCGTTTACTATTCACTTAGGTTCATGAACTAACTGCTTGAAATAATTTTCAGAGAATGCATTTAGGACAATTTTGGATGATGTTTTATTCGTAGTTCCTGATTTACACTTTGCCAACATACTGAGGGTACATTAAAGTCACCTTCGAAGAAATCTGTGACACGATGACGGTGCTGAGAGAAGCCCTGCCGAACTGTGGTTTCCAACTGAAGCAGATGATTGACAGGAGACTGTCCCTCCCAAAAGCTGCACTGGTAAGGAGATAAAAGGCCCACGATTCAAGGACCCAACTGAGTCAACGAGCTACCATCCATTTTAATAACTTGCACGGGGCATTGGCCAGGCCAGTAACTATCAAAGGATGATGGATCCTTGACAGGCTTACGAGCAGGAACCACAACCCTCTCCCTCCATTGAGAGGGGAAAATGCCTTGGAGATAAATACAGTTAATCACTCGGAGGAGATATTGTGATTGTAGAGGACTGAGTTGTTGAAGCAATTGGATATGGCTGGAATCAGGGCCAAGAGCTGAATTGTGGGAAGAGGTGAGGGCCAGAAGCAGCTCCCATTCAGTAAAAGGTTCATTGTAGGATTCTGCCTGACAAGGGATAAAATGTTAAGAGGGAAGCTTCAGCCTGCTGTTTCTGGAGGAAGAAGGTGGCTGGATAGGAAGCTGACACAGATGTCATTGCAAAATGGGCCACGAGATGTTCCAGCAGAACTGACAGATCTGTACAAAGGCTATGTGGAAAGCTTCCACTGACAATCTTGGAGGGTGCAGAGTGTAGTCCACACTCGTGATGAAGGGACAGAAGAGCCTATATGAGACATAGCATTCCCAACACACTCGCTTGTTCTGTATGATTAAGTAATGGGCTTTGCGTGAAGATGTTTAAGACCGGCAGAGGAAGGGTGGCACATAATATGTTGCAAAGCGCAACAATGAAGGCCGATAGCAGTGGCAATGGCCATGATCCACCACAAAACTGGCTGACAGCGAACAGGGCATGTCAAGTGGGAAAAGGCAATGCTGGCAGTGCAGAATATTTTCTAAAACAGATCACAGACGACTTCATCATTACAACCTGACAAAGAAGGTGTGAACTCAACCTGACAGGTATACAGAGGCCAATCAGCTTGATGGAAAAGCACAGCCAGGAAACCCTGTCATCAGGAAGTGGGAACGGAATGAAGGAATCAACAGGGAGTGGTCACTATCACGGATGTCTTCATGTACTGTCCAGTGCAAGCAAGGATGGATAGAAAGGAGGAGGGGAAGCAAGGAAGAAGTGGAGGAGATGAGAGTGAAATGTCACAGAAAGTGCCTTGTTAGTACTGAAATGAGTAGGGGAACATCACTAAGAAGGCACAGGTCTTGGTTCGCAAGAAACTGGTCAATGAGGACCCCCAGGCCTCTCAAGAGGGTGATACAGATTGCAAACCATGACTGCAGAGTCCAAGTGGATCCTGATGGCAACTGCTTCCAATCTGGTATGAAGAGGGGTCCATGTACTAACAATATCTATACTGATCAAGGTGCGAACACTACTGGAAGCCCTCAAAGAGCCAACCCAGTTCTGGCAGAAAGCACAGAACCCACGCAGGGTCATTAAGTGAGCATCATCAGTAAAATGAGGTTCCTGGAGAACAACACAAGCTGCTGAATGAAAGGCAATAAGGGTTTGCAACTCCAGGCGGTAACAGTAGCATCCATTACAATTCCACTGAGTAAGCACAGAGTGGGTATCCAAATGGGAGGCGAACGGGCTGGAGCCAACATGCCATTGGATCACTACCCACCACCAACTAGGACAGGGTGACATCAATAATAAGAGATCAGACTCAGGTTGCAAGGGGGGAGATGGCACATTCGGGGGCACCAGGGGGCCTTATCATGGGACTTATGTTTCTTCTTCTTCTTCTTCTTCTTCTTCTTCTTCTTCTTCTTCTTCTTCTCATCCATAGGTCAAGGAGCGTAAAGCATGGAGGGAAAGCAGGCTTCTGTATAATCCAGAACCAAAAGAGAGTGGATGACCACGTCCTGTGGCCAAGTTGTGGTAGCAGGTCTCCTGACAGAGACACTGCGGTGAGGGGTCCCAGGAGGGACACCTGGAGGTAAGGGCATGGGAACTACAGGGGAGGGGAACAGGATAGGGGGATGGGAACAGAGAAAGGGTGAGGGAGGAGGGGAAAGGACATAACAGAGGCAAATATAGAAGTCATGGACACAGGATGAAGACACTTTTATTTTTGATGAGCCTCAATCTAAGATAAACAATCAAGGGACTTATATTTCTGGATCATCTTTTCTATCTTATAAGCTGGGCAATCCGGTGAGCACGGAGAGTGATGGTGGTGACAAATAACACACACAGGTGGTGGAACACAGGCGTTCCCTTCATTGAGTGGGTGTCCACATTCGCCACAGAGGGTCCACCATGCACTGGGAAGACATGTCCCTGAAAGCACCAAAGCACCTTCTGGGTGGCGGGCCACATGGCTTCACATCACACAGCACACGGATAACACACAACCTAGACCTTCTCCTGGAGGGTATCTCCCTCAAAAGCCACATAAAGGTGCTGGTACTGAAGCAGTTGTCCTTACGACCTCTCTGCACAAGCCAAACAAAATGAATGCCTGTCATTCTAGACTGTCCCGGAAATCTGCATCAGTTCGAAGGATGAGGTCCCTAAGAAAAATGTCTTGCTGAACCATACTCAAGGACTGGTGAGGTGTAGTGGACACCGGGACATTGCCAAGATGAGCACAAGCATGATGGGCTGCAGACTGGAGGTATTTTTCATCAACAGGAAACCCGGCTGCATCTTACTGAGAGACTCCACTTCATCGAACTTTTCTTTGATATTTTCTACAAAAAATAACAGCTTTGTGGTGGTGAATGTGTTCCCATCAGTCCTAGTGCAGACTGGGTAGTGGAGTAACTGTTTCAACCCAAGCTGGTGAGCCTGGCCCTCCTCCCAGAGTACAGCCAAGGCAAGGAAGGCCACAGTGCCATAAATAAATAAATAAATAAAAATAATAATAATAATAAAAAAAAACCGCATTCAATGATCCATTACAAACCAGAGACAGACATACGCAAAGCATGTGCCTTGACCTGCCCAGCCACAGTGAGGACCATCTGGCATGGTGACCATTATCAGGAGTTCCGAAATCTCCAGAATGACAAGCAACCACT
The DNA here is from genome assembly GCF_023864275.1 of Schistocerca cancellata. NCBI lineage: Eukaryota > Metazoa > Arthropoda > Insecta > Orthoptera > Acrididae > Schistocerca > Schistocerca cancellata. The sequence goes on along the minus strand of NC_064626.1, from coordinate 243,406,822 downwards.
CCTAAGCATACATGGGCAGGCAACAGTTCAGGTATCAGAAGTGTGATCCCTGTGTTGCCAGGTGGCTGCCAGATGGATATGTATGAGCCTCACTACCTCACAAACTGGCCATATGTGATGGTGACCTATTGGGGTGGATGGGGGGGGGGGGGGGGCTACAGTGGGGAAGAAAAAGGGGATGAAGGGAGGGGGATAATAAGCACCGCAGATGCTAGGGATGGAGTTCTTCCCCAAATGGCTCACACTACAGAGAGAAAATTTAGAAGCGGAGGTCAATCCCCAAAGGCGGAAAAAAAAAATGCCAAAAGGAACAGGGAACAAAACTACAAGGAATAAAGGAAACCAGATGAAATGAAAATGGTTGACATAAGTAACAACAATACAAGAGTGGAAAGAGAGGGCAGCGGGGTAGGAGCAAGGACAGGTAGGAAGGGGGACAGGGAATGAAGAATGGGCTGCAATACCTCAGGGCCCCGTTAGTGCCTTGTAGGAACTCATGAAAGAACCATGAGCCCCTTGGGGAGTGAGGCTTTCAGATGCCTAGAATGGAATTATCTTACTGACATTCAGTTACGCATCTATGGTGCAGTTCAAGGTTTGCCTGTAAGTGCCCAGTATATTTTCAATGACTTTCATCCCTAGTCCAGACAGGCTCTGTTCAGGGTACCGTGGATTCTGTACCTGTATCTCATAGGCATCTTAACAATTTGCAATCAATATCTGGAATGAAAATGGCTTAAACGTTTGAAGAGACACACACAAGGGCATTTGTGTCACAGTTCCTATTTCAATGCTTTTTATCTGTTTTTTATGTAGGAAAAGAAGGGATAGCCATCACTGCATTTTAGTCTTTATAACAAATTTTATTGTACTGCTGTATCTCTGTTCTAATAAATTATGTTGCAGTGACATTCTGATGTGCTTCCTTGGGCAATTTTGAAATTGTAAAAACGAAAAAAAATGAAAAAAAAAAACCCGTGTCACATGACTATTTACATTTGATGCAGCTCACATTAGAAGTAAGCTGTGCTCACTACACAGATATTCTTAGTCTATGAATAGCTACAAAAATATATACATATATTAATGAAGTCATGACACGTAAGTCTCACAAATATAGGTGTTTACCTGTTGTTGTGATTATGATTGGGTCCTGTAATTTTACCTCTGGCATATTATTTGAACCAGTTTTAGAGTTGTCACCATTTTTCTGTTTAGCTGCATCTTCTTTTTCATGTGATAATATATGCGCCTTACGACTACCTGACGTCCGGAATGATTTATTACAGATATGACATGAAAATGGTTTTTTACCTGTGTGCATCCTGTACGAGGAAAACAGATATTAAATATTTTTTATAACATTAAGATACAAAAGACACACAAAATTCAAACCAGCATAAACAATTCAGTAAAACAAAGTCAGTATCTTTGCATAATCACTCAACTGTCAACTGTAAAGTTTATATTAGATTATTACAGGCACATATAAATCCTTGAACTGGCAATGAAACTATTACTGATTGATTTTAAACCAATTTAATTTATTTTACATAAACTTTAACAAATTTCCCAAACTACTTTCACATCTTACGATTTCTTCCCATTGATGACAAAGTTTTGTAGCCTATTTTGCAAGGTAATCTTGAATCAAATCATGTGTCAGTATCTCATAAGCTCATATTCAATGTAGAACAATATGGTATGACTTCCAAAAGTTAAATAACATGGCATCAACCTGGGCATCATTATCTTTACTGCTTTATGGACGTCGTGGACTAATAACCGGTGGTGAGTTTCACATGTGAGATTCTTGTGGTCTTCAAAAACTTATTTTAACATGAATCACGTTTCCATCGTCTAACAATGAAGTTGAACAAATTCTGTTCAACTTGAATCTGGTTCAAGGTGCTGGACATGATGGTCATGTGTGCATGAGGTGGACTTGCTGGCGCGGAATGTGTATTATATTTTCTTTTCTGAAGAGGGCTTTGGCTGAAAGCTAAATGTGAAACTATCTTTTCATTGTGGCTGTCTGCATCCCCGTGTATAACCTTTATGGTGAGTAGCAATCTATCCTTTTTCAATGTTGTTGATATTCCAAACTGGAGTTTCCATTCTTTGAGCATAGACTGGGAAATCTATGGATTCATTTGCAAGGGGTACAGACAGGAGTGTTGTGGAGTACTATTGAAAAAGTTTTCCAAAAACTGTCCTGAGCAGCTAATTTGAAAGCCCAAACTCAATGGAAATATTTTACACCTTGTAGCTATAAACAGGCCTGATCTTAATGATGATGTCAGTATAGAGACAGGGACAAGTAATCATAATGTCATTAAAGTGATGATGGTTACTAAAGTTAATAAATCAATCAAGAAGGTTGGGAGAATATTTTTGCTAGAAAGAGCAAATAGGCAGTTGTTAGCTCACACTTAGACAATCAATGGACATTGTTTAGTTTCAGTACGATGGACGTAATAGAATTATGGGCGAAGTTTAAATGGATTGCAATTTGTGCTCTGGAGAAGTACGTGCCAAGTTAAATGGAATAAGGATGGAAAAGATACACTGTGGTTTAATAACAAAATTCAGAAAATGCTAAGGAAGTAGAAACTTTTGCCCTCTCAGTTCAAAAGAGAAAGCACAAATAACGACAGGCAAAAGTTAGTACAAATTTGCACGTCTGTAAAAATTTCAATGTGTAACGTATACAACTACCACCGTCATACTTTAGCAAAAGATCTTGCTTAGTATCAGACTAAATTCTGGTCCTATGTGAAATCATTAAGCGCGTCAAAGGCTTCTATTCAGCCACTTGTTGGCCGGTCTGGTGTGGCACTAGAAAATAATAAAAAGAAAGCTGAAGTTCTAAATATAACTTTTAAGAAATCATTCGTGCATCAGACAAACATGTCATCATTTTGCCATCGCACAAACTCCCTTGCAGAGGACGTAGTAACAGGCATCCCTGGCATAGAGAAGCAACTGAATGTGCTGAAAACAAATAAATTGCCTAGTCTGGATGGAATCCCAATTCGATTTTACAAAGAATACCCTACGGCATTAGTCCCTTACACAATTTTCATTTATTGCGAATCTCTCCCCCAGCGCAAAGCTCCAAGAGACAAGAAAAAAAAAAAAAAATCACAGGTGAGTCCTGTATATAAGAAGGATAAAAGACCGGACCTGCAAAGTTACGAACCAACATCCTTAATATTGGTTTGCTGCAGAATTCTTGAGCATGTTCTCAGTTTGAATATAATAAATTTCCCTGGATGGAAAGCTTCTGTCCACAAATTGGCACACTTTTACAAAGCATTACTCGGTGAAACTCTGCTTGCCTTTGTCTCACACAATATTCTATTAACCACGAGTGAAGGGGAACAGGCAGATTTCAAAAAAAGCATTCTGACACAGTGCCCCACTGTACACAGGAACGTGAGCATACAGGACAGGTTCTGAGGTAAGTGAGTGGCCCAAATACTTCTTAAGTAGTAGAATCCAGTACCATATCTTCGACGGCAATTTCTCATCACAGAGAATGGTATCATCAGGAGTATTCCAAGGAAGTGTGATATGGCCGCTCTTATCGCCTACACATAAATGACCTGATAGGCGAGCTGAGCAGCAATCTGCAGCTGTTTGCTGATAATGCTGAAGTGTACAGGAAAATGTCATCACTGAGTGATTGCATAAGGATGCAAAGAGGATGCAAGATGACTTGGACAAAATTTCTAGTTGGTGTGATTAATGGTAGCCACTTCTATATGTAGAAAAATCTAACGAGTACGAAAAACAATCCTATAATGTTTGAATACAGCATTAGTAGTGTGCTGCTTGACACAGTCACATCAACCAAATATCTACGTCACTGTTGCAAAGCGACATGAAATGGAATGAGTATGTGGGGATTGTAGTAGGGATGGTGCATGCTCAATTTCAGTTTATTGGGAGAATTTTAGGAAAATGTGATTCATCTGTACAGAAGGATGTACACACAACACTAGTGCGTCCCTTTCTTGAGTACTGCTCAAGTGTCTGTTATCCTTACCAGGTTGGATTAAAGGAAGAGAAAGCAACTCACAGGTGGGCTGCTAGATTTATTACCAGTAGATTTGATCAATACATAAGTGTTATGGTGATGTTTCCTGACCTCAAATGGGAATCTTTGAAGGAAAAGCGATATTCTTTTCAAGGAACACTACTGAGAAAATTTAGAGAACTGGCATTGGAAGCTGATTGCAGAATGATTCTACTACCGCCAATTTACATTTAGCATAAGGATCACGAATATAAGAGAAATTATGACTTGTACTGAGGCATATAGACAGTCATTTTTCCTTCGCTCTACTTGCAAGTGGAACAGGAAAGGAAAGGGCGGGTAGTGGTACAAGGTGCCCTCTGCCATGCACTATACAGTGGCTTGTTGGGAGTAATTAAATTTCCTCATGAGCCGTGGCTGACCCTTGGTTGGCTAGTACCGGATACCAACCAGATGCCAACACTGACCCATGCCCTGTTCATGTGTTGCTGGGTAAACTCCACTCTCACAATGGCAATTCTGCCCCGGTGACACTTTGGCTTGGCGTCAGTGACAAGGTAAAGATCCAGAATAGTCCCAACAGAAGCACCCCACCAATCACAAGGTTGGTAATGGTTACGAGAGGGACGGTGCGAACTGGACAAGGCAGTGAAGCCTAGAGCACTGCCTCTCTTACCAGCCATCTCTTGACCCGAACAGACGTTAATTTCCTATCCTCTTGGACAGCCATGTCCATTCAGTTTACTGGTGGTCTTCCCAGGCACTGATGTATCCATTAGCCTTTACCAATAATGCTTGAGAATCAGAAAGTTTAACAGCATGTATAATCTGTTCTTATTTCATCCATCCTCTTAATCAGATGCCCGTTAGATCCTGACCACAGTTACATAAGCCAACTTGTACAGGCCACTAACAAGGACCAAAAAATGTATCTCCCTATATATTTACTGTGTTCCTACTATTTTTAATTGCACTGAAACTGATATTTTATGAAGCAACACAGTTATACATGGCCAGTGCACTACTGTTTTAACTTTCCATAAGCCTCATTAATAGTTTGCAGGCAAACCTCAACATACTGCTACAATAGTTTACTATTGAACATTTATGAGCAGTAAAAACCTAATCACAAAGTTCACAGCTCTTGAATAATAGAAAGGTACATATGGAGCATGGCCTAATGGTGTAACACTTATTTCAGAGTTAAGTTGAAGCATTATTGTTGTTCTAACTAACACAGGTTTCTCGTCTGAAACTAGGCTGTGGACTGACTGTCTCGGCACGAAAAATCGGGTTCATTTATATCCTTACAGTAATAGGTGCTGAAACTACACACTGTTCGAAGTTAAATTAACAGAAATTACAATTAAAACTTTACTCATTAAATTAACTGAATACATTGAAAAATTGGTTCTTTTTTTTTTACAGTTTCTTCTACTACAAGAGTTATGCCAAATTATTTGTTTAATCATGAAATTAACAAATATCATTATGCAAACAATACTTTTGACAATACTGTTAATTACTTTGGAACTAATTAAGGGCTAGCATTGCTAACATGTTTTCAATTAGAGCCAAACAGATACTTTAAGATTACTACTATTTTGTCTTCCAAATGTTTATAATTACTATAGAATTTATATTTGTTTATAAGTCAACAACAGAATTTAAGTTACGAAACAATTACTGATTTCACCCTATAACAGGGATACTAAGTAGGAATAGTCAAAATAAATTATAAGATCAATTACATACATAAAACTAAGCGCAAAATTAGATCTGGTGTTATAATATTTACAACTGAATGCCAATTTTTCTCTTTTATGAAAATGCAGATTATATCCACGTATGTTAATGGTTATTAGTTAAAAGTGGAAAAACCAATTCAAATGACGCAGATGGCAAAACAAGAGAGGAAGTAAAAATATCCCAGCTTGCTTTGTCACTAGGTAAGTGAATAACATTCTTACAATTGGATGATAAGTATTTCATAGTGGCCAGAATGTCATCCCTCAGCACAGGTTTCAGCATTTGGCAAACAGCACAACTACAACCAATCAACACTCAGCACAGAATGCAGAGAGCATCCCTGAAGCTATGAATGGGTTAAGAACAAATATTAAATATATGTGCCACAACTAAATTGCAGCAGAGCCATATTATGGGATTAATTGTGATCTGGGGATGTAACAGAATGGAGGGGGCAGGTGTGAAGAGTAGAAGAGCAAGGAAAGGCAAGTTGCCGGATTGTCGTCTCCTCCATAGGTCTGCAAACAGAAGAGCAAGCAGGCGATTCCTTACTCTTATCTACCTCATTACATCAGAAGAAACATCTACAGCATATTTCAAACAGTTATACTGACCCTCTGCCATGGGCCTTGTAAATCACTGGTGATGCAATGTGCAGATACGCCTGGGGGATGCTTATTTTCAACGAAGTGTATTAACATTGCATAGAATCCATAAATATTATAAAAATGGATATAGGTATGTGTGTGTGTGTGTGTGTGTGTGTGTGTGTGTGTGTGTGTGTGTGTCATCCTAAAACCCTGAACCAATTTCAACCAGAATTTATGCACATATCCCTTACTGTCAGACAACAATTGCTGTGGGGGTAAGAATCACCTATCTATCATAGTTCAGGAGACATGATGTCATAAATGAGGTGAGTGAAAAAGTGCCGCATCATGCTTGACATTTAAATTTATTACTTATGTGCTGCTAGCTCTATCTGCAATAAATTCTGCAGACAATAACCAAATATGCTCCTAAATGCACCTACAAAATTATATCATGGTACCAAGCACAGTTTAAAAGATACAACACCATAAATACCGAGATGCGTGGAAAAACATGATGCATTTTGCATGAAGTTTTAAGACATTTCTTCTTTACTACTATTACAGTCAAGTCAACTTCAGTAAGTCCCTGACATCTTGCAGTGCTTTTGATAGCTTTCAAAAGCAAAGTGCAAATGGCTTTAGTTGAAAACAATAGCAGTTTATAGAGCTATGAAGAGGCATTGCCAAAGAGACATTTACAAAATTGCACTGTAGAAATTCAAAGTAGCGGCATCCAGAGTATAGATTCTGTTTCGTAATTTCGATGGCGTTTCCACGAATACACGAAAATGAAATTTTTTCGATAGTACACTACAAACACAGTTCTTTCTTGTTTACTTTTCTAATAGAAAATTGACAAAATGAATAACAGGACAATGCCAGGTTTGTCAGCTGGTACAGATATAAAACCAACACAAGAAATGGCTATGGACACAATCTACATAAAGCTCTGTAAATGGTACTACGTTGCTAGAGGGGAAGCTAATTCTTAGTCATCCTGTACTGCAGCTGTATTGTTCTTCCGGGAAACACAACTTTCCCCACCACAAGCACAGCTCGCTTTTCACTTTGCAGACAGACTATACCTCATCAGCATTTCCTGTTCAGTTCTGTTACATGAATTGAGAAAGTAGCTTCACTAATCTCGTGTTTATATAGTGGAGTAATTTTCTGTTTATTAAATGAGAACCTATTTACAGCAGTTAAGTGAACTAATACAGCAAAAAAGTTTAACAGTTGGACCTGTCAACTGAAGAGCCTGTTCCAATTAAAAACATGCTGTGAATACATATCTGATAACTGTCAATTTGATTGTCTCCACTATCACTGTCTAGAATATTTTTCATCCCAGCCTCATCTCTCCCAAAAGACCTACATGCTTAAATTGTCTCCCTTCGCAACAAAAGGTGGTTACCTAGGTCTTACAGAACTCAAGGTATTTTAACAGAAGTCAAGCAAAGCATTACAGAAGATTTCTAGACTTGGACATGACTGGTCCCATTCCATCAGATATATTCACACCCTTAGCAGGATACCACTGTGCATGTGTTGTAAATGGCTCCACTCAGTGTAGTCCACTCTACCAGTGCTAGCATATCCAGAAGGGAAGAGATTCATGCAGTCTATAAATAACACTACGGCAAAAGATGTGCAGCTTCTTTCTGGTCATTCATTAATTCACCACCAAGTGGCAACAACACAATGAAACAGTTTTACAATACACTGTCAATGATAGACAGCAGGAAGGTGCCACATTTACCAATCCCATCCCTTTCCCATCAGCACTACAAAGATTACTGACATCATCACATTCATAAATTACACACTTCTAAGCCACTGTTCATAGGAATATATTTTATATTAAGCTCATATAACAACTGCAAACAGGTATTCATTTAATAAAATGAAAATAACTCCACCAGATACTCTTCAACAAGAGCCCAGTGAAGTTATTTTGTTTGCTCATGTAAAAGAATGGACAGTGGGGAAGTATGTCAGTTTGTAAACTAAAAAGTGAGCAGCACTCATTGGTGGGGGAAGTTACCTTACTTGGAAGAGAGCTTCATATCCATAGAGGATAATTAACAATAATTTTCCCCCTAGCAGTGTAGAAGAGTATACAGAGATTTACACTGATTCTTTCAATATAAGTTTCTTGCGTTACTGTTATTAGTAACTCATAACTGTATTCCATGTACAGTTAATGCACTGTGTGGGGAATAACAGATTCCCCAACAAGTCTATAATCTGTTTCACCAGTGATTCATAAGGTGCACCACGGAAGATTCTGCACAATGCCCTGTAGTTGCTTCTTGCTATGTAGTGGAGTAGGTAAGAGTGAGGAACCACCTGCTTCCTCTTCAGTTGGCAGACCTATGATAGAGGTGACAGCATGACCAAAATCCAGTGACTTGCCTTCTCACATGCTTCTACTTCAGTCAGTCTTACCCCCAAGACACAATTTATCCCTTAATATGACTCTACTGCACTTAGGCATGGTCCAACGTTAATATTTGTTCTTAACCCTCTTCATTTAACAATAAATGTTAATTTTTTACCATACATCTAAATGATAGTGATTACTCTGCAATTCCCAATTAAGTACCTGGAAGAGGTTTCATCGTACCAGTTTCAAGCTATTTCTCTGTTGTTCCACTCTTGAACAGCACTCAGGGAAAAACAAGCATTTAAATCTTTCTGCGCAAGTTCTGACTTCTCTTATTTTGCTATGATGATCATTCCTCCCTAAGTACTTAGGTGCCAACAAAACATTTTCACACTCTGAGAAGAAAGTTGGTGACTGAAATTTCACGAGAAGATCCTGTCGCAATGAAAAACGCCTTTGTTTTAATGACTGCCACCCCAATTCATTATCATATCCATGGCACTCTCCCACATTTCATGATAGTAAAAATGAGCTGCCCTTCTTTGAACTTTTTCAAAATCCTACATTGATCCTATCTAATGTGGATGCCACACTGCACAGCAATACTCTAGAAGAGGACGTACAAGCATAGCGTACACACTATCTTTAGTAAACTTGTTAAAAGTGTTCTGACAATAAATCATAGTCTTTGGTTCCCTTTCCCCACAATATTATCAATGTGATCATTCCAGTTTAAGTTATTCACAACAGTCTTTAGATTTGTGTGATTTATTGTGTATCCGAAATTTAGCGGATTCCTTTTGGTACTCATGTTGATAACTTCAATTACCACTTTTTGCAGCACACATATATCTTGTCTAAATCATTTTGTAATTTGCTTTGATCCTCTGATGACTTTACAAGACAGTAAATGACAGGATCATCTGCAAACAATCTAAGAGTGCTACTCACATTGCCTCAGGAACAGCAGAAGGCCTATAACACTTCCTTGGGGAAGATATTACTTCTGTTTTACTTGATGACTTCCTGTCAATTACTATGAACTGTGACCTTCTCAACAAGAAATCAGGAATCCAGTTGCACAACTGAGATGGTAGTCCACAGGCATGCAATGTGATTAGAAGTCACTTGTGAAGTACAGTAACAAAAGCCTTTTGGAAATCTAAAAATATGGAATCAATTTGACATCTCGTCAATAGCTTCGTGAGAATTAAGAGCTCGTTGGGTTTCACAAGAATGATATTTTCTGAATCAGTGTTGGCTGTTTGTCAATAAAGTGTCTTCTTCGAGAAAGCTAATACTGTTTGAACACAGTATATCTCACAGAATCCTATTGCAAATCGATGTTATTGATATGGGTCTGTATCTCAGTAGATTACTCCTATTTCCTTTTTTGGGTACAGGTGTGACTTGTGCAACTTTCCAGTCTTTAGGTACAGATCTTTTAATGAGTGATCAATCAAATGAGGACACTTTTTTTTTAATAATCTGTGATTTTTCCATCTTCTGCAATGAGGAAACTATTATTTCTAAAGAAAAAATGAATAGAACCTTCTTTGTAAAAAGCATTATATGGTTTAATTTTGTAGTTGGAAACATCTTCGCTAGAAACTTCACCTTGTTTCTTTTAGGTTACTCGAGAAAGACATAAAAAAGTGACACCTGAATGCCCCCCACCCCACCAGTGGGCATTTTTAGTTGTAGTCACGACACTATAAAAAATTGGTGACTGCGTGATTTTTTTTTTACCTAATTTTCTTTTGATTACTACAGGGGAGGGTGGAAGGTGTAAAAACTGTAAAGCGACACAAAGGCTTACAGTAAGCAGGCAGTAATAGTCACGCAACAATTATGAGACTTGCACTGGATAGACTAGCATGGAGGGCTGCACGAAACACCTCTTGGGATTTAACACACCAAGTTTTCTTTCTTTTACAAAAGTGATATATCAATATTGGTACTCTTGCACTTCTATCTAAAAATGTTTCACTATTCTTCAGGTGGTGTACAGAGTTTGATAAGAATTGAGAGGAATGAATTGTAAGCTGAAGCTTGAAGTAAGTCCATGAGGGATACATTGATGAAGCAACTGTAAGAGCCATCCCTATAGATGGCAGGTGCAACGATCTAATGCCAAACGAGCACAAGAATTTTAAATTGCTCAGTGTTGAGAAAAATACTTTTATCACAAGAGGAAAAAGTCTCCTTACTTTTAACTTCCATTATTGTCTCATCTAGCCTTCAAAGTTTCCAAAGCAGTAGCTAGCATTTGACTGTTACTTTTCCTCCCCACCTACATTATTTTATTTTTCCCTAGTAAGTGTACTCCGGCTTAATCCAAACCATTGTGAAGCACAATATCCATTCTATTTCCTCTCTCTTCTGTAAGTGAAAGGACATCCTACACTCCATAAAATAATGTACACGTCAGACAGTTCTTGAGAATTAAAGTATGAATTGATATCAATACGTTAAGGCAATCTCTCTCTCTCTCTCTCTCTCTCTCTCTCTCTCCCCCCCCAAATACTGTAGCACATCTAATTAAACTGATTTTGAGCAGTATATTCAGTAACCAATTAATAGTATGTTACCTATTATACATATATTACTCAGATACATAGTACATATAATTTAGTAATCTTAACATAATTAGCGCCCCCCCCCCCCCAAGCAGAAGCTTATGTGTGAAATACAGATCCCCAATTTATTATCTACATCCATTACCTTAAATGCACATTTAAGCTACTTGGTGCAGAAAACTGCTTGAGGCATATAACACAAGTGTAGTCTTTCACCCCTGTATGTGTCCTGACATGAGCAGTGAGGGTGGACTTCACAGCAAATGATCTGTAACAGTGCAGGCACTGAAACAAAAGAAAACAAAATTTGAGTCCTTTCCAATTTGTACTGATCAATATTCCCATGCATTCAATCAAATGAATATGAATCAAAGCTATTATTATTGGATTTTTTTTATAATGGAATCAACCAATAGCCATCGTAAATTTTTTTTCTTACTTTATTCTGTGTGAGGTTAGATGGAGCAATTTGGTATTAAAGTTATATGATTATCAGGTTTACGGTATCTTTACAACAAGCTGCTCATTTCAAAACTATATAGCTCAAAATGTATTTGGCCGACGACGAAGTTTTAATAGGTTATAGACACATATACTGCTAGTGGAAATCTCAAGTCACAGATTTTTCTCAATTGCCCAAAAAAAGTTCTTACGATTTTTCTAAACCAACTTTTCTCAGACCACGATAAAAATTAACTGAAACTGTGGGTTTGTTTTGGATGTCTTTTTTGTGGTTCTTAGATGCTACAACCACTGTGATACAAATTTTATAAAGAATGATATTTAAGACTAGTTCTATGCATGATGAGCCAAGGAAATACCAGTGGGCGCAGTGGCGGAATAAGGTGCTATGTTGCCAATCACAGGCAAACTGTTTTCCAACAGCCTGGAGGTTCGCGGCAATGATGCATTCATTTTCAAAGCTGTGCACAATGTTAATTGTGAGGTCCAGCATGCACAGGATCAGTCATAAATCAATATTACTCTTTATAAAATCACCTCGCATTGTATGGTTACAGTTGTAGCTTCTTACAACGACAAAAGAGATTTTCAAAATGAGACCAAGTTTTTTGTTATTTGTTTATCCTGGGCTTAGAAAAAGTTACTTCAGAAAAAGCAGAACAACTTTTTTTGTGGGTGATTGAAAAATTCTTTAACTTGAGATTTCCTTTGCCAATATATGTGCCTATAACCTATTACAATTTTATTAACATCAGACAAATACATTTAAGATTTCTGATAATGAATAAAAAAGCATCTTACTTAATGTACCGCAAAAAAATGAAATCTATATTAATGTAAAAAGATAATTACAAGAAGTCCCATAATAAACAGTGTGAATTCTGTAATATTTCTTGCAACAATATTTTTAAAAACTTACTGTAACAAAGTGCATTGTGATGGTATCCAATCACAAACTGACTTGTATAATACTATGGTTCTACAACATAACGATAATTTGTAAGAATTCCAATCCTAAAGAAAGCAGTCGCTGATAGGTGTGAAAATTACTGAACTATCGGTTTAAGAAGTCATAATTGCAAAATATTAACAGCAGAATGCAAAAAGTGGTAGAAGCTGACCTCGAGTGAGATCAATTTGGATTCTGGAGAAATTTAGGAACGTACAAGGCAATACTGACTGACTGAGATTAGAAAATGACACACTTAAATTAGTAGATATATTTTATTACTTGAGCAGCAAAATAAATGATGCTGGTCACAGTAGAGAGAATATAAAATGAAAATGTAGGCTGCCAATGGTAAAACAAGTGTTTCTGAAGAAGAGAAATTTGTTTACATCAAATGTGGATTTGAGTGTTAGGAAGTCTTTTCTGAAAGTATTTGTAAGGAGTGTAGCCATGTATGGAAGTGAAACATGGACGATAAACAGTTTAGCTCAGAAGATAATAGAAGCTTTTGAAACGTGGTGCTGCGGAAGAGTGCTGAAGATTAGATGGGTAGATCTTGCAATTAATGAGGAGGTGCTGAACAAAACTGAGGAGAAAAAAAAAATTGTGGCACAATGACACATTCTGAGACATCAAGGGCTCACCAGTTTAGTAATGGGGGGAAGTGTGGAGGGTAAAAATTGTAGAGGGAGACCAAGAGATGAATACAATTAGCACATTCAGAAGGTTGTAAGTTGCAGTAGTTAATTGGAGATGAGGAGAGATTAGCACAAAAAACTGCATCAAACCAGTTTTTGGACTGAAGACCACAACAATAACCATAATTTATGCTAAATTTACCTTGTATGGCTTCTCACGAGTGTGTATCCGAATATGTCTCACAAGATCTGAAGGTTTCTTGAACTCCTTTGAACAGTAGGAACACTGGTGCCATCTGATCCTTCCCACTCGCCTTTGTCTAATTATATATCTCCTGTAAATTAAGGCATTCAAATTTAACAAAATTATTGAGTTTAAAAATATTGTTTCATCATGTTTCTACCTCTTTTCATAAAGATATAAAAAGTGACTTTATTCTTTCTACTTACCTCACACTTCCATCAAGTGCTTTGTCTGCCAAGGTAATAAGAGAACTTTTCTGCCTTTTAGATGTTTCACTAGACTGGCTTGGACAATCTGTCTGAAGTGTTTCTTCTCTTACTGCTTCTGAAACACGTATTTGGCAAGTATGGAATCCTAAATTGTCTAGAAGATTTGTTTAAAGGCTCTTAACTGACATAGGTTTCAAATGGAAAAACACTGCTCATACTCAAGTATAACACATGCAACATCAACACTAATGTGAGGTGGTGTCTCCAGGAAAGAATTTTTATACCTGGAGGAGATGTTTTATCAGATAGGCCACTTTTCATTAAAGCTTGCTGCAAAATGTCTTTAGGGTCTGCAGCCTTTTCTTCGGTTTTTTTTGATGGCCCTTCTATCGCTTCTTGTAATCCTTGCAGCTGTGTCATGACAGCATTAACATTTACCTTCATGGCTTCTTCCGGATCAAGCACAGCACAAACCTGTAACGTTCAGTGCATTATTACAACCTGTCATAGTTCTTCCACTTGTATTTTGTGGCAATTACGATCAACTCAAAAGCTCGTCAAGAAAACAAAAATAACATTGAATAGGGGGGGGGGGGGTCATTGAGAATTTAATCTATACTAATATTACAAATGCATAACTAGCTCTGTGGAGACATTAAGTCATAGACAGGCACAAGAAAGACTGCTAAACAAGTGAGCATGTAAACAACAACTCATACATATGTGATGCTGTCTCTGGCTGCTGAGGCCAGACTGACCTGGCAGACTGGTCTCAGCAGCCAGAGACAGTTGTCATGTACGTATGAGTTGTTGTTTGCAAGAATGTGTGTATGTATGTTGTCTAATTCAGAACAAGGCTTTTTGACTGAAAGCTTACTTGTTTAGCAGTCTTTCTGTTGCGCCTGTCTGCAACTCTACATCTCCACTATATGGTGAGTAGCAATCTACCCTTTTCATAATATTGTCATTGTTCCATCCTGGATTATCTATTGTTTGATTAATTAGTTCAGTTATGCTTTCACGATTAAACTGCTAAAATGTCGATTTAATTTGTTATAGAGATAGCGAGCATGCTGAAGAATAACATACACTATTTTAGAAATTGTTTAGTAAAACTATATTTACATATAGTTTTACATATACACATAGTGTGAAACATGGAGACAATTACTCTTTGAGAAAACTAGTGACATTTTAGCTGTCACATTTATGAAAGTTGTTTTACACAATATGATTCAACATTATGAATACAATGCTTATTCAATCCTAAAAGCTTTAAACTCTTACTTCCATACTAATATCAGTCAGAACCCCATTGCATTTTAGCCGCTGAACTGATACACTCTAAGACTCACAATGACAGCATCATTTAAATGCTGTACAATAAACAGAGAGATATTGTACATTTACATATAGAATGAGGGAGGCTTTTAGTGAGTCTGTATTTGATTATGACGTGCTAGTGCAGCTGCAGGTAACAGGCAGACATGTGGTCTTGTGGGCCAGTCAACATGATATTGCTGCTATTCATGCCCGACACAGCACCTCCACTGCATTACTGTATTTCATTATGGCAAGTTAATGGGGGAGAAAACCTTCCACCTTTTCACAGTATTTTTACACCAATGAGTGATTCAGCATACACAAGTACACTGACTTCACAGCAACTACCTGTCAAGAGATTGGAGCAGAGTTTGGTAAATTGTTCATCAAAAATTCCTACTATCAGATGTCAAATGCACTTGATTGGATGTAAACTTGGAGAAGGTTGTAACTAGAGTCATGCTGCACAACATCAGTCTAATACCAAATCCTCTCTGAAGAAAATATCAGTTACAGATACCCTCACACAGATTCGTTTGTTCTGATCAAAATGCAATTTGGTCATGGAGAAGGAAGAAACTGGCTTTAATTGCTAGGGTAAGCCCTACCATGATCAACTGGAACGCCATTTTACAACTGAACTTGCGCACATTCACTGAGACAAAACACCAGTCGTAAATTTGGTATAGGGATCGTTACACTCACCAACTATCTATCACTGGGTCTTGGGTTCAATTCCCAGGTGGATCAGATTTTCTCTGCTCAGGACTGGGTGATGTGTGTGTGATATGACACTAATAATCAATATCATAATGCATCTTGTGAATACTTTTTTGTCACATTGCCTACAACATCTGGATTCTGAAGATGGGCAAATACAAGGTTGTAACAGGCAGTTATTACAAACTTGTTCCAAGATAGTGTGGGGTAAAAGAAGAAAAAAGCAGCATAAAATATATCATTTTTTCTCTCTTTAAATACAAAGTAAGTTTTCCAAAGCATGTCGTCCTCCAGCCACTTAAATCTTTTCAACACGGAATTCACTGCAATGGACAGAATGCATTAAAATCAAAAATTTCTGATTATAAAGATACAGAAGTTTCACTTCACTCAGTTTTCATGTGCTCCTCTGATACTGCAACAAAGGAACACAATATACTCTCACACAAAATAAATACTATTGCTGCACAACAGATTCCGAACTATTTAACTGGTGTGGCTATTTGAAAATAGACTTCCAATGGCACTCATTTTGAATGAAATTATGTGGAATGCAACTAATTTAAAACAACTTACTATTGCATGGTTTCATGGACATGTAGAAAGAAATAAATTAGACTAGGGAACATCAGATCTTGAACACCATCATCAACAACAAATGGAAAATTCCTAAATGGAATTGAACATTTGTTACATAAATGGTTTGCTTCATATTTTGTTATATCAACAATAAAACCATAATTATTAAATTTTACATTACGTGCCACATAAAAGAAAGCATCACCAATACAAAATTGATATTGTAATGTTCTTTAACCCAATGGCTGCTGTTCAATTAAAGATAGTTGAGGGATACCACTTTCTGCAATCTCCCTCAGCAGTCTTTAATAAAACCATAACTAGCAATTTTGCAAGTATACATAGAAGTACACATGTGTACTCGTGCATACATGATGTGCACATGCACCCAATCATATGTGCACATTCTCTCTCTCTCTCTCACTCACTCACTCACACACACCTCTTCTTGTAAATGATAAAAGTGAATCAGTGACAGCGTGTTCACAAGATACACTGCATCAAAACAGTTTTTGTGTTTACTTACCAAGATTATCAATTGTTCTTATCACATTAACATTTAACAATATATATTCACAGCAACAATATCTCTAATAACAGCAAATTAATACATGCAGCTTACCCTGTAGTCTGAACAGTGCATACGGCTCATATGCGCATTCAGACTTCCCAGTTTCTTGAAGACGCATGGGCATTCCATACATCTAAATACTTGTTCACCTGACTGAGGTATTGCATGAACTCTGAGTACATGAGCATGAAGATTGCCTAAAAGAAAACATGAAATACTGTAACAATCAATAAGCTTCAACACAGGGTATTTTATGATAACAAAATGTAGCACAAAAACTGTGTGAACAGATGTAATTTCAAGAGTTCAATAAAAAAATCTGAAAAAGATGTGACACTGTTACAGTGAATATAGTTACTAGAAAATGTGTGCGGTGGTTTACTCTTCAGTCCAGAGAATAGTTAGGGGCAGTCCTCTACACTAGTCTTTTCTCTGTAAGCCTCTTTGTCTCAATGTAACTAGTGCGTTCTACATCAATTTGAAGCTGTTTACTGTGCTCAGGATTCACCTACATCTAGATAACCATTCTGCAGTTCACACTTAAGTGCTTAACAAAGGCTTCATCAGAGCACTTTCGGACTATTTCTCTACCATTCCACTTTCGAACAGCACATGGGAAAAACAAACAACTAAATCTTATGTGCCAGCTCTGATTTCTCTCATTTTAAGCCTCTTTACAAGAAGGGGGATATAGAGATACTGTCAAACTATCAACCATTTCACTTTTACTGGCATTTTCAAAAATATTTGAAAAGATCATGTTCTAGCATCTTTTAAGCATATGACTGAAAATAATATATTGTCCAAGTCATAGATTGGGTTCCTTAAGGGTTTCCATGCAGAGAAGACTCTTTACATGTACAGTGAGAATGTACTTAGCTCATTAGATAACATATAGATGCTACTGATATTTTCTATGACCTGTCAAAAGCCTTTGACTGAGTGAATCACAGCATTCTCTTAAATAAATAAGACTATTATGGTTTCACTGGCAGTGCTGCAAAACAGTTCATGTATTACCTAACAGGAAACAATGAGTGTAGTGGCAAAATACCTGTGGCGTAAGCAATTAGTCTTCATCTGATTGGGAATTAATTATATGTGGTGTTCCTCAAGTCTCCATGCTTTTTCTTGTGTACGTTAATGACCTCTCACCCATTACTTTGCCAGATGCTGAGTTTGTTTTGTTTGCAGATGATAAAACATTCCAATAAATAGCATGTCAAGTATAGATTTAGAAATGACTGCTAATCAAATTTTAATTGACATTAATTAACAGTTTGAAGCTAATTCACTGTCATTAAACTCTGAAAAGACCCACCATGTAAAGTTCAGAACCTATACAAGATTTTCTTCCAGCATGTGTATAACTGTGACAACATGCAGATAGAAGACGTTGACAGTGTTAAATTTCTGTAATCACAATTCAATAATAAATACAGTTGGGAAGAGCATATCACAGAATTGATGAAACACCTAAACGAGTCTGTATCTGCAACGCGAATGATGTCAGATGTAGGAGATATAAATTTAAAAAGACTTGGATACTTTTCTAACTTTCATTCAATTATGTCCTAAGGGACCATATTTTGAGGTAACTCATCAGACCGAGTAGAAGTTTTTAGAATACTAAAGCACGTTTAATGAACTTTTTTGTAAATAATGTGTGTCTATTTTAAATCAATAACTCAACACAGAGTATCAATACTAGGAATAAGAGCAAGCTACATAAAGACCTAACATCGCTTACCTTGGTCCAAAAAGGGGTCCAATATTCAGGAACACACCTTTTCAATAAAGTGCCAGCAACCATTACAACGTGGATTCTGATAAAGCACAGTTTAAACAGTGTTCAAAAGACTTTTTGTTAGGCAACTACTCCTACTCTATAGATGAATATCCTTACAGGGACTGTTAGACCAGCTGAAGTAAAAATGTCTGTTAAGATTTCAGTTTTGACAGCACTTGGGCACAACAGACAAGATTAGGTACTTTGTGTATGGTAAATTTATTAAAAGTGCATAACTATGTTTCATTCTAAAGTGTATTACTTCTGTAAATACTGTATTATCAACTTCAGTTTACTGTAACATTTTCACATATTTTGACAATCTCCTGAGTAATGATTACAGAAGTGAATTATATTCAAATGTTCTCTTTTCCTTTAATTTTTTGTTTTATTTTATTTATACTTTCTGACATGTTCCACACCCTTGAGAGTCATTTCATGGTCTATGGAACAAAAACTAAATCTAATCTAATCTTGTTACAATACCGGAGAACGTATTGTTACATTCCATCCAGGATTTTCCATTGTCTAATCTTGTTACATGTTGTTTGTTGTTAAGCTGTAGAACAGAGTACAGTTACAAATGTGTGACATGAAGTTGTAATGTTTTTTATGTGTATTCATTAATGATGTAATTATAGAATATGACACCTGGTTTTGTATGCATAAATTAAAAGAATACAATAGTTACAATATTTTTAACATACTTGTGCCTGGAAATTACTTATGGTCAGAATTAGCTAATCACATGATTTAAGTAAAGAATGTTTACATAGCAGCCTACAATGGACCATGTTTTTTTTTTCATAAATTCATTACAATGGTTGCTTTTCTCTATGTCAGTGTGCGTCAACAAAATATTTCTGCATTTGGAGGAGAAAGTTGGTGATTGTAAGTTTGTGGAAAGACCTTGCCACAATGAAAAACATCTTTGTTTTAATGACTGCTATCCCAAATTGTGTATCACATGTCACACTCTCCTCAATCTTTTGCAATAATACAAAAATGAGTTGATCTTCTTTGATGGCCTGTATCAATCCTATCTGATAAGGATCCCCCACTGTGCAGCAATATTCCAGGAGTGGATGGACAAGAGAAGTGTAGGCAGACTTTTTACTACATTTACTGCATGTTATAAGTCTTCCGCCAATAAAACAGCATCTGATTTGCCTTAGCCAGAACATTTTCTATGTGATGGTTTTAATTCAAGTTGTTCATAATTGTAATCTCTATGTATATAGTTGAACTGACAACCTGCGGAACCTGTCTACATTTTCTGCTGGCCTACTTTTCCCTCCATCGCAAAATTAACCATTCTTTGTCGTCTCAGAATAAGTTATATGAACTTCGTTCCTTCTAATCAAGTTACGCCACAAAGCTTTTTCTTTTCCTCTCCTTAATTTGACTCGGCACCTCTTCACCAGGTACTTGAGCAACCTACTAACCCTTCAGCATTATTCAGTGGCACCACACTTCAAATGTTTCTAGTCTCTGTCAGTGTCAAAAATTTCTCTTTTTCAGGAATGCTTGTCTTGCTATTACTAATCAGAATTTTACATATGCTTTTTACTTCTGGCACTGTCAATTATTTTGTTTCCCATATAACAAATTCCTCAGTGTGTGCAGGCTTAAAGTCGTGTTCACCTACATACATAAGAAGAAGGGGACACTAGAACCTGCTTTGAATGTTCAAAACCTAGGAGAAATGCCACTAAAGAAAAATATGCTATAGAAATCAAAAACAGTTTTGAGGTCCTGGAGACCCTGGAAGCTAGAGAGAATGGGGAGGAAAAGTGGAAAGAAATAAAGTCTACAGTACTATGTGTAGCGGAGGATATATTGGGAAGAAAGAAGAAAATGAGGAAGACAAAATGGTTCAATGAGACATGCCAGAAGGCTATAGAAAAGAGAAGGAAGACGAGGGAAAAGTGGCTACCTGACAGGGAGAATGAGAAGAAAAGGGAACATTTTATCAACATCAGAAGGGAGACAAAGCGAATCCTAAAAGCAGATAAGAGAATATATCTAACCAGTTTGCTATAACAAGTTGAGGCAGAGTGCCAAAACAAAAATTCAAGACAATTCTTCCAATACATAAAAAATCAAAAACGTGAATTTCAGAGCCCGACTTTTTTCATTAGAGATAGGAACGGCAACTTGATAAATGACAAGGAAAGAATTGTAGAAAGATGGAAAGAATACTTGTCAGAACTGTTGAATCACCCGGACCCAGATGAGATGTTAGCTGCAGACAATACGGAGGAAAGGAAAGATGAAGAAGAATGGGAAGTTTATGAAGATGATGTGAAGACCACAATCAAAGGACTCAGAAACAACAAAGCCCCAGGGGAGGACAGAAAAACATAGGAATTAATCAAGGAGGGAGGTGAGAGCTTACACTTAGAGATTTACAAACTGATCCAGTTGATACATGAGGAGGAGACACTGCCAGAAGAATGGAAGGTGTCTATAACATGCCTGGTATACAAGAAGGGAAGCAAAATGGAATGTGGTAACTACAGAGGAATCAGGTTTTTGAATGGAATGTATAAGGTACTGTCCATCATTATCCTCAAAAAATTGCAACCATTCATAGAGAACAACATACAGGAGTACCAAGCTGGCTTTCGACCAAACCGATCGACAATAGATCACATTTTCACACTTAGACAAGTGTTTGAAAAACACTGGGAATATGATAAAGATATTAACAGCCTGTTCATTGATTTTCAATATGCATATGTCAGCATCCACAGGAATAGCCTATAAAATGCAATGCGTGACTTCAAAGCACGGGTTGAAAGTACCGTATTTACTCGAATCTAAGCCGCACTTTTTTTCCGGTTTTTGTAATCCAAAAAACCGCCTGCGGCTTAGAATCGAGTGCAAAGCAAGTTGAAGTTCTGAAAAATGTTGGTAGGTGCCACCACAACTAACTTCTGCCGTCAAATATATGTAGCGCTACACAGGCACCAAAACCTCTGCGTCAGTAAAAAAAGAAGAAAAAGAAGAAGAAGAAGAAGAAGAAGAAGAAGGTGGAAGGTGGAAGACGAGTTTTTTTTTCTCCGACCCGAGTTTCGACCACTGCATTTTCATACATTATCCAACAAAGTAAATACAAATTCCATATTGTTCATCTTCGAATGTAGCAGAATTTCAATGTACTATGAAAATCCGACTGGCAAGACTGTTTGGGATGTTTGTCAATATGGCCAACTCTACGTTCTGAATTTTTTCCTACCTGTGAGAAGAGATGGTTGCTAATAGGAACCCGATGAAATGTGAATCACATATAGTATTCTCTTCACCATAAGAATAATACGAATATAAACATTTTGCCATTTATTCTTTCGTGTTTGCTGCTATCTCATTTAAATCCTGTCCGCCTAATAAACTACGAAACTAGAGTGAGACAATAGCAAACGCGGAAGAATATACGTATCGTGTCATGTTTATATTCGTATTATTCTTATGCCTAATAGTGATACAGTCAGAAATGAAGCACGGCAACTGACTAGATTTTTAAATCTAAGATGACTCTTAATTTCTGTGCAGAATTTGATGTACTAAAGAAGCGGGCGCAAAGATTTTCAAACTGAGAAAAATTTTCGCCTAACTCTCGTTCAGAACATGTTCTATCATACGCAGTCTATTATTTGGTTCTTGTTGATCATTATCAAAGAAAGCAGCAGTGTAAGTAACAACAAATAGCAGTCTCTTGCCATTGTTTCGCTAATGAGACAATTCCTCTCTTTTTTTTTAATTGTAAGCCGCGGTAGCGCGCACAAAAGCAAGTCATGCCACGAGCGGCGACAGGCCGTAAACACGCACTGTCACAATGCGACAAACAATGCATGACACTGTACAGTAATGCATTTTCAGCTTAGAGTGACGTAAACACCTATAACAAAGAAAACAGCACTTATCAGATCAAAGCAAAATAAGCAAACGATTCAAACCAGACGAAGCACGTAAAAAAGGAAGGGTACCCGTATAAATACGGACGGAGCGCCTGACGCATAGCAATGGCTATCTGGTAAAGCTTAACTGCTAAGCTTACGACTCAAACCAAACTACTGTAGCTATATCGTCATTCATTCGACCTAATTTGTGTCTCATATTACAATGGACCAACTTTGTTTCGATTTGGAGGTGCAGCCTAAAACTTTTCTCTCCCCCTTGAATTTCGAGTCTCAAATTTCAGGTGCGGCTTAGATTCGGGAATTTTTTTTTTCCTTTATTTCTAGTCTCATTTTTCAGGTGCGGCTTAGATTCAAGTGCTGCTTAGATTCGAGTAAATACGGTAATGTACCAGAAAATGGACAATTATGCACGGGAGGTAGGGTTCAAAGTGAATCACAACAAAACAGAGTTCATGTAATTAGGAAGAAGACAAGAGCAGGAAGAATTTCTTGAGATAGATGGCAAGAGGTTCAGAGAGTACACCAGTTCAAATACTTGGGATCTTGGTTTACCATGGACAACAACATAAAAATGGACATCAAGGAAAGAACAGCAGTGGGAATGAAATGCATGCATTTCTTCAGAGAGACACTTGGCTCTAAATCGATCTCGGTGATCACTAAGATGAAAATTTACAACACAGTGATATGCCCGGCAGTAACGTACTGTTCAAAGACATGGAACATGACTAAGTGAGAAAAGGAAAAAGTATTAATATTTGAAAGAAGAGTAATGAGGAAGATATGGTGACCAGTTTTAGATAATGGAGAATGGAGGAGGACAAGGAGGAGGAGGAGGAGGAGGAGGAAAAACGATGCAATCTACCTTCTGATGCGACAATGAACTATCCTACAGAAGATAAAGAGCAAAAGAATAAAATGGGTGGGCCATGTAGCTCGTATATCAGATGGAAGACAGGCAAAGATGGCACTAGAGGGGAAACCAAACACCAAATGCCCCACTGGATGACCAAGGCAGTGCTGGATGGATGACCTGACGAAGGACCTAGCAGCCCTGGGGATTGAAGACACCTGGAGGAACAGGGCACAAAACAGGAAGGAATGGAGGAAGTTTGTGGAAGCAGAATGTGGTCTGCAGGGCCTGTGATTGCTGGATATCTATCTATAACAAAACTCGTTACTTTCAGAATATCATTTGTTCAATCTAATTCCCTTAATGTTGCTGGATTCAATTCGAATACAGTCCATTACTCTTGCTTTAGGTATGTTTATGTTCATCTTGTAAGTTCTTTTTAAGGCACTATTCATTCCATTCAACTGTTCTTCCAAGTCTTCGCCGGCTCTGTTAGAATTACAATCTCATCTACAAACCACAAAGTTTCTATTTCTTCTCCTTGAAGTTCAATTCCCTTTCCAAATATCTCCTTGGTTTTCTTCACAGTTTGTTCAATGTACAGACTAACACTGGGGATAGGCTAAAACCCTATCTCACTTCCTTTTCAACTACTCCTTCTCTTTGACGTCCTTCACCCCCCTCCCCCCTTATATCTGCAGTCTCTTTTTTGTACTACTTGAAAATAATCTTTCGCCATCAGTATTTTATCCCTAGTAACTTCGGAACTGGAAAAAGAGCACTGCAGTCAAAAATGTCAAATCTTTTTCTAAATTTCCAAGAGCTATAATGGTAGAATTGCCGTTCTTCAACCTATCTTCTATGTGAAATCAATAGTGGAAACTACCGTGGTTCACAGCATTACGTATGTACATACTTATTCAGTTTAGACAAAGAATAAGATAAATAAGATGTGGAACATGAAATGAGGTGACCAAATATTAGTTCACGGTATGAACTATCCAAAATGCAGTTTAGGCGGTAGATTTTTTGACATAATTGGGCAGGGACCATACCGCTAGTACGGGTTAACCGAGTTCTTGGTTTACCCAATCTCAAAATAATGAGGGCCTATTGTATTAATGTACTGACAAATTAGCTGATGTTAGTTGTGACTTTGTACCCAACTCAGAACCTGTGAAGGTTACTGGGGAAGCAGTGTTTGATAATTTTCTAAAAATACCCACTGAATTACGATACTCCTGTTTGCCATTAGTCAAAGCTAGCCCTAAGTGTAATCAGAAAAAGATACGGCTAAAATGTTATACAGATGAGTTGGCTCTTATTAGGGAAGAGATACTCAGACTGTACTCAATATATAACCATTGATGTAAACAAGGGCCTGAGCTGGATGGCACTTCTTATAGAGCTTATTTACAATGTAAAAAGAACTACAAAGACAAATTGACCCTGGCCACAAAACCTGCATGTGAACATTACTTGAAAGATGCTACCAACAAATGCCAAACAGCATGAGAAGTCATAAATCACGAAATGTCCCAAATTCACATGCAAGGTGCAGTGCTGGACCAACAAGTAGTAAATGATTACTTTCTAACCTCAGTGAGCAATCTGAAAGACAAAGTTAAGTAAAATTGCACTTGTGCTTGGGATATTCGTGGTGCTGAGCCACGAAAGAGTCAGGCCTTCCACTGGTATGTTGTCAGCCCCCAAAGTATGGACAACTTGCAAAACTGGCATATCATGGCATACACAACCCATCTTTAGCTGTAATTAAGTCATATCTAATCAACTGGAGTCAGTTTGTATCAGTTAAAAATATATGCTCCTCACTGAAAGAAGTATGAACTATGAAGTCACAGAGCTTTCTGTGAAGTGAACCAATTTATAAGGTTTTATTGTTCAAAGAGGCAAGGAAAATGGTTTGTTTATTTGTATTGGCTTGAGGAGAACATGAACACTTCATCACACTCATCTATGAATTTTATGTTGGATGAACTAATGTTTGGGGTTCACAAAATATACCTCAACATGAATACGGTGACTTTACACATGAAGACAAAGTGTGACAAACAATTATTACATTGTCAAATTGAATAAAGGAATGGAGGAAGTATTTTAGCAGAAAGATAGCTTGCAAGTTAGACTATTTTAGGGTGAAAGATTTAGCGCTTGTACAAAATCATCCTACGTCACCACTAATAACTAAACACATTAAGAAAATGAGGAATGTAATGTTACATACTGGGTCATGTAGAATTATTCACATGTCTCATGCTGGAGCATATTTGCTTTGTTACCCAAATTCAGGACACATGTAAGGATTATTTGCTTGTCAACATTAAATTACTTTTATACCTAGACCAAGAGAGAGAATGAACCAGCAAACAGAAGAAATGATTTGATATACACATATGTGGATTTTATTTAAGTCACTTTTTGTATTTGTAGTAGACATGAGTGTAAATGTCATGTTCATACGTTTTATGGAGTACTGTGATTCAGTTAGCTGAAGTTGTCGTATTTATTCACAATAAATATTAATGGGCATAGAAAAGACATTTTGATCTGTTTGAAGTATGTGTTAAATATAAATGATAAAATCAACCTGAATCTGTGACTACTACTTAAGAGGAATATGTAAGGCTATTAGTAGTGTGAAAAGAATTAATGACTCAAGCCAGTGGTTTGCATATGAGCATGTTAAATTCAAGGACAACAGTTTCTAATGTAAACTTTCAATATCATTTAGGAGACAATAGTAGTGACGATAGTGTATTTCGGTTTTGTGGCACTAAAAAGGACACGACACGTGTGTGTTAGTGTGTTGTAAAATCCAGTACTTGAACTATTGAGCACTACAAAAAGACTGACCTAATGTGAGTTTAAAAGAGTAGGAAAATAAACAGTGGTAATAATTTCCTTTAAACAACCAGCAACGGCAGAAGACAGGAAGAATGGTCCCCTTCTGAAGCATAATCCTATTATATCTCATGCCATTTCCCCCTCAAACCCACAATCCTCCCACCACTCTCAAGAACCACTCATAAAGGAGTGTCTCGTTCATAACTTAGTACCACCCCAGACTGGAACAACTGAACTACATCCTTCGCCAGGGCTTTGATTACCTATCATCATGCCCTGAAATTAGGGTCATCCTACCCAAGATACTTCCCACCCCTCCAAAAATGGTGTTCTGTTACCCACCTAACCTCCACAACATCCTAGTCCATCCCTGTGCCAATCCCAACCCTTTGCCTCAAGAATCATACACCTGTGGAAGACCCAAGCACAAAACCTGCCCAATCCAACCACCCAGCACTTCCTATTCCAGTCCTGTCACAGTTTTATCCTATCCTGTCAGGGGCCAGGCCACCTGTGAAAGCAGCTGTGTCATTTACCAGCTCTGCTGCAATCACTGTACAGCTCTTTTTATTGGTATGACTACCAACCAGCTGTCCACCAGGATGAACGGCAACTGCCAAACTTCGGTCAAGAGCAAGTACACCACCATGTGGCACAACATGCAGCTGAACGTAACACACTTGATTCAATGGCTGAGTCACTATCTGAGCCATCTGGATCTTTGCCTCCACCATCAGCTTCTCTGAACTGCACGGACGGGAGTTATCCTTACAACACATTCTCTGCTACCATAATTATCACAGCCTCAACCTACAGTGACATGCTGTTCCCACACCCTCCAACCAACAGTTTCCAACCCCCTCTGTCCTATCATCTCCTCCCCAGTCTCATATCCCACCCTGTTTATTTGCAGCTCTCTGCCAATGCATCCACAGATCTTTCCCCACTCCCCTCCTGTGTGTTTTTTTTTTTTTTTTTGCCCCTTTTTCCCCACCTCCCTGTCCCACAACCTCCTGATGCTGTGCCTGTTGGCAATCTAGTCCCTGCACACTTCACCAGACAGTGTTCGACCCTCTCCCCATCCATATAACTACTACCCCTTCCCCTTCCTCTCTCCCTCCAGATTGCTAATTCCATCCCACATGATAGTTGCTTCTGGACCAAGATGCTGGAGTTGGTGATCCTGTGTGCCGAGGTGTGCTTGCTAGTGTGTAAGGATGGTGTGAGAGTCTCTTTTACTGATAAAGGCTGTGACCAAAAGCTTTATGTATGTCTCTTAATTATGCCTGTCTGCAACTTGACGTGTCTTCTTTACAGTAAGTAGCAATCTGTCTTTTCCTACATTGTTGACATTCCTATGATTAGTGAGGCATTCACAAGTAAGAAATGGTAATACCACACACAGAATGATGCTACAGCAAACTGTACACTGCAGGTGACAGTTATGAGCCGACCAGAAGTGTTTCAAACCAACTGTTAAGCATGGGTAGCAATGCAACCTGTCTAGAGCACATTCTACATGGGTGCTGTGGAAGTTAAAAATATTGTGATCTATGGACCTCATGAATGGCTTACATCAAAGAATAAGTGATTGTAGGAACACGTGCTTTATCAGGCAGCCAATGCAAAACAATTTGTGCATTTCACAACAGATGGCGTGGACTTTCGGAAGTGTGTTCCAACCGACTATCTGACATAATATAAAGCACTTTGTTTGTGAAATTTGGTGAGTGTGAATGCTCTCATGGCGGGACCATAAATGTCCAACATTGAAAATCTAATTTGTACAAAATATTTTGCACAATGATGACAAAAACGAAGAAGAAGAAGAAGAAGAAGATGATGATGATGATAATCTGTTCTTTATTTTCCTGGTAATCTTTCCTCTGGAACTAACAGAGGTGAATGCTGGAATGAAGAAGATGCAGATCTCTCATAAAAACTCACCATGAATATACAAATTATCTTCCACAGAGAGAATACGTAAAGCAATCTCTTCGTCAAAATGTATCGATATTTGCAATATGTGAATGTGTTTCCCCCCCCCCCCCCCCCTCTCAGACAAAGGGATTGCTATTGTATTCAGTGTTTTAGGGAAAGAGAATTGTCTTAAATTTTTGATTAATTCACTTCAATATTGTAAAGGTTCATACAATGTGTTCAGTTTTTCTTACATTTTAAAAGCTAAAAATCATAGCTAAATCATAAAAATGTACATCATCCTGATGAGGGGAGCCGAGCAGAGGTGAAGTATGGCAGTAATTAAATCTGTAACAGATTCAACTATGCTGCAGCATGCATTATATCATGCCTCCTCTGGTTGCATCTTAACTCTTTCTGTTTAGCTTTGGGGTGGTAGGATATAATTTTCGTCTTTATTTTTTTTACATGTAAAATTTTCTTGATCAATGATTTGGCACTCACTCAAACAACTTTCAACTCTGTTGCAAGCTAATTTTCATCTGTTACAAATAAATGAGTATAGGAAGAGGCAACTGTATCTTGTCTTACTCTGTTAGTGTTGGAAGTGAGCAGACTGGGCACTCTCATACTGCATTAGAATGTCTTTCTTACATGCTCAGTTGCAAAGAACACATGTTGTAGAATACATTGCTAAACTATCCTGCACAAAAGATAGAACAACAAAAAAATTATAGCAACAGCAAAGCAAGGATGAAGGTGCGGTGATCTGGTTTAGGACTTTTAGCATTCTGTCAAAATCTGCTCATATTAACAATATAATGAAAAGGATAGTTGCTACTCACCAAATAGCGGAGATGGTGAGTCATAGACAAGCACAACAAAACGACTGTCAGAAAGTCAGCTTTCGGTCAACAAGGCCTTTGTTGGAAATAGGCAACACACACACACACACACACACACACACACACACACACAAATGCAACTCACACACAACCATGATCACAGTCTCAGGCTGCTGAGGCCAGACCACATTAACAGCTTACATTAACTCATTTTCGTCCACTTCACTTTCCACAGCTCTGTCGTCAAGCTTCTTTCCTTTATATAGCCCTTATAGATATTTCATCCTTTCTTGGCTTAGTGCTGGTTTGCTACCTGAAATATTTACTGTATTTACTCGAATCTAAGACGCACTCGAATCTAAGCCGCACCCGAAAAATGAGACTCGAAATCGAGGAAAAAAATTTTCCCGAATCTAAGCCGCACCTGAAATTTGAGACTCGAAATTCAAGGGGAGAGAAAAGTTTTAGGCCGCACCTCCAAATCAAAACAAAGTTGGTCCATTGTAATACGAGACACAATTTAGGTCGAATGAATGACGATACAGCTACAGGAGTTTGGTTCCAGTCGTAAGCTTAACAGTTAAGTTTTACCAGGTAGCCATTGCTATACGTCAGGCGCTCCGTCCGTATTTATACGGGTACCCTTCCTTTTCACGTGCTTCGTCTGGTTTGAATCGATTGCTTATTTTGCTTTGATCTGATAAGTGCCGTTTTCGTTGTTATAGGTGTTAACGTCACTCTGAGCTGAAAATGCATTACTGTACTGTGTAATGCATTGTTTGTCTCATTCTGATAGTGCGTGTTTATACGGCCTGTCGCTGCGCGTGGCATGGCTTGCTTTTGTGCGCGCTACCGCCGCTTACAATTAAAAAAAAGAAAAGAGAGGAATCGTCTCACTAGCGAAACAATGGCAAGAGACTGCTATTTGTTGTTACTTACACTGCTTTCTTTGATAATGATCAACAAGAACCAAATAATAGACTGCATATGATAGAATATGTTCTGAACGAGAGTTAGGCGAAAATTTTTCTCCGTTTGAAAATCTTTGCGGCCGCTTCTCTAGTACGTCAAATTCTGCACAGGAATTAGTCATCTTAGATTTAAAAATCTAATCAGTTGCCGTGCTTAATTTCTGACTGTATCACTATTAGGCATAAGAAAAATACGAATGTAAACATGACACGATACGTATATTCTTCCGCGTTTGCTGTTGTCTCACTCTAGTTTCGTAGTTTATTAGGCGGACAGGATTTAAATGAGATAGCAGCAAACACGAAAGAATAAATGGCAAAATGTTTATATTCGTATTATTCTTATGGTGAAGAGAATACTGCATGTGATTCACATTTCGTCAGGTTCCTATTAGCAACCACCTCTTCTCACAGGTAGTAAAAAATTCAACACGTAGAGTTGGCCATATTGACAAACATCCCAAACAGTCTGGCCAGTCGGATTTTCGTAGTACATTGAAATTCTGCTACATTCGAAGATGAACAATACAGAATTTGTATTTACTTCGTTGGATAATGTACGAAAATGCAGTGGTCGAAACTCGGGGCGGAGAAAAAAGCTCGTCTTCCACCTTTTTTTTTTAATTTATTTACTGACGCAGAGATTTTGGCGCCAGTATTTATCTCTGTGCCTACAAAGCATCCCCTTGTAGCGCTACATATATTCGACGGCAGAAGTTAGTTGTGGCGGCACCTACCAACATTTTTCAGAAC
Source organism: Schistocerca cancellata (assembly GCF_023864275.1). NCBI lineage: Eukaryota > Metazoa > Arthropoda > Insecta > Orthoptera > Acrididae > Schistocerca > Schistocerca cancellata. The sequence continues at coordinate 243,375,859 of NC_064626.1, read as the reverse complement.
TTCCGCTTGCTTTGCACTCGATTCTAAGCCGCAGGCGGTTTTTTGGATTACAAAAACCGGAAAAAAAGTGCGGCTTAGATTCGAGTAAATACGGTATGTTCATTCAGTGGCTTCTATTTTCACCAAAGGTTTTTTTATTTTCGTATGTGTAGCATCTATCTTTCCCATAGTTATGCATGCTCCTACAGATCTGCATTCATCCTTCAGCCATTCCTACTTTGCCATTTTGGATTTTATGTTAACTTAATTTTTTCAGATTTCCATAATACTTATTGGCTATTTCATTTGCTGCATTTCTTTATTTTCTTCTTTCACTGATTAATTTCAATGTCTATCCTGTAATCCAAGCATTTCTACTGGGTCTTGTCTTCTTGCTTATTTACGTAATTTGTTGCCTAATGCACCCTTTGGAACATTCAACTATCTCCAGATCTTTCAACTTATTCAAGTTCCATACCTTAATTTCTTACATTTCTTTTGCTTCATTCTGCATTTTGTAACCAACAAGTTACTGTCAAGAGTGCAGATGTGCTACTGTAAATGTTTTGCAGTTTCAAATATGATTCAAAATTCTCTGGACAGGGTGATGGCTGTCTCCAGTTGTTTTCAACTGTGTTTTGGAGACAACAGTGAGTGGAAACAAAGAATTAATCAGGAACATAGCTTTGTAGTTACCTGAAATGGCTCGTTGTTAATGATATCAAATTTACTGACAATAAGAAGGAGAAGGAAATGACATAGCAATGGAAAGATGACAGAATGTGCAAGTACAATGTTAAAGTTGAATAAGTCAGTGGTGTGCAAATTATTGGGGGATGGTATTATGTTGAGTTGAGTGGGATTCAAATTTCATACAAATACTGTTGACAATATGGAAAAGTGTGTTGGCAGGGAGAAATATCTGTAAAATTATGAACACCACAAAGAAATATCAATTTTGTAGAAAGTTCACAGTTTTGCTGCAGATAATTTGGACTTCAAAGATGGCACAGACACTGACATAAATTATTCTGTCCATGGGATTTTGTATTAGGAGGTATCAGAATAAACAACTTGTAATATGCGGGAACAAAATGACAGATTCAAAGACGAATTCTACAATAAATATTTACATAAACAAGCAGTATCTGAATTAAATCAGTCATTGGTTGATTCAGATGAAACATGGATTCATACACATAATGCTGTAAATAAGCGTTGTCACAGTATGCAAAGAGTATTGTTAAACAGAGGTGCTGGAGGTGCTCATCGTTGTTTAATTACTATGCTAAGAAGGGTGTTGGCATATGGACATGTAGTTTGTGGCAGTACTCCACTTACAAGAGTACTGGAATGTGTTCTATTACCAACCTCCCCTCCCTATTTCTGTGACCTTAACATGACAGTAGTGGCAGCCTGGTCATGTCATCAGTTTGCTTCACCAGCTAATACTTAATATGGTTGTTAATGGCCACTATCAAACAAAATAAAGAAGAGGTCCATTTGAAACCTCGCCACATATCTTTCATATGCACAAAGTACGTAACTTACCAAAATAAGAAACAGTGCCTTATTTCTGCTGTAACTGAAGGGCAAGTGAATTACAGCAAAACCTAGTTTAATTGAAGGAGTGGGGTTGTGGTTATAATTCTATTTCTTTTCTAGAATTGCATAAAAGGTCAGATCATGTAAAATATTTCTCTCTCTCTCTCTCTCTCTCTCTCTCTCTCTCTCTCTCTCACTAAATACTAGCATCAATTCATTAAGTTTGTTCCAGTATTAACTCACCTTTTTGGCTAAAACTGGCTTTACAGAAGTCACATCTGAAAGGTTTTAAGCCATTGTGCTTTGCCATATGTATCTGAACAGACCACTTCTGACTGAATGCTCTCTGACAAATTTCACACTGCAAAAAATAATGTGACATTTGAAAAGCATATATAAACCACAAAACTGTAAATTTACACTTAATTAGTAACATGTTAACAGTATCAGAAATTCGTAATTTTTAGTATTGTAAGTGATACTCAGGTGTATTTTAGTGATTTCTTGATTTGTGAAAGAACAGAAATACAACAGTATTTATAACTAATAGTCCATCCTGCAGCAGAGTGTACACAGTAATAAAACTTCCTGACAATTAACCCTCAGGTATGACCTCTGCAGATCATCTGACAGCTCATGGTGTACTATGACATTTCCATAAAGTAACTGCTGCTTCTATTAAATTACACAAGAGAACTTTCTGGGAAGGAAACAGAGTGAACACAGAATACTATACATACAAAAAACATGCAAATGCCTTTGCCATTTTAATATAATAACAAAATTAAGAGATTAAAAGTATGTTGAGTGTGGAAACGCTGAACGTAGGGTACAACACTTGGACAAGGAGATAAGTTCAACACAGCCATGACCTCCCTAGGTAAATAACAGCACAATTAGTTTTTGATGTTGTCCCCTCTCAGACTGATGCACTTTATTAAACTTTTTTCAAGTGAATAGGTTTCTACCAAATACACCCCTCCCCCCCCCTCCGGCAGGGCTGCAAAATATAAACTTCCACATGTCGCAAACTTATCACTGAAGGATAATGGTTTCCAGGCACAAATTTCTTTAGATGTGAGAACATGTGGAAGTCAGAGTGCCAAATCTGGTGAATAGGGTGGATATTTGGACATCACACACTTCAGACTTTCACTGTCAAAATCACATTTATGGGCAGTTGCTTTGTTCTGATGAATGATAATTAAGTTTTTCTTTGTGATGCTGGTCTCTTCTCACACAGTTTGTATTGGCCCAGAAGACTTCCATATTAGTAAGCAATAAGAAAAGACTCTTTTACATCTTAGGAAAAAAAGATGAATTCCTTTTTCAAATGCAAAATGACTTGCCTATTTTTGTCCTGGGCCATTTACTTTTGCCCACTATGTGACTTTTGGTTCCTGGTATGAAGATGCTGAAGAAAGCCTCATCTACAGTAGCAAGTTACTTCTTAAAATTGACCAAATACTGGTGAGAATTCTGTTTTCATGTTTGCTTTTGGTCAGCATTCAAATGGTTCAAATGGCTCTGAGCACTATGCAACTTAACTTCTGAGGTCATCAGTTGCCTTGAACGTAGAACTAATTAAACCTAACTAACCTAAGGACATCACACAGATCCATGCCCGAGGCAGGATTCGAACCTGCGATCGTAGAGGTCGCTCGGCTCCAGACTGTAGCGCCTAGAACCGCACGGCCACTCCGGCCGGCGGTCAGCATTCAACAAATAGCACATATCATGTGATGTATATTTTACCCTTCTGTCTAATATGCCTATTCAGCCATAATACTCCAGCAATAGATGATAGTCCAATAGTATGGTGTAGTGTGTGTGCTTTCTCCATGTTTTTATCTGTGGTTACATGTGAGGAATGTCCTTACATAAATCATCAAGAACATTAAGTATGGTCATTTCTAAACTCAGTTTTTTTATTCCCCCTCCCTTCCTTTTATAGTCTTCAGTCTTCTAACTGATTTGGCGTGGGCTACCATGAGTTGCTCGCCTGAGCTAATGTATTTAATTATTTCAGAGTAGCACTTGCACTTGCAGCTACCCATTTATTAACAGTTGAAAATGAAGGACAGAACTCCTTTCAAGCCTTCATAACCATCTTTGATACTTTCTATGAGTAACAAACTCTCCAAAACCGATATTTTTAAGATAACACAGTACGTCAATTTACTGAAATGAAACCTACATAATGTAGCCACTGTAAACAGCTGTATAAACATCACTAGTCAACACATTAAACTGGCACTCAACTTACGTAATTGGACAACATAAACCAGTGTAACAAAGGACACTTACACACTTATTTTGAAATGTTTTTGAATGGTCAGGTATTTACTGTATGAATGATCTCAATGAATATTCTTTTCCAAAACCAAGTAAACATATTACCTTAAATGGTTTCTCGCCAGTGTGGATCCGCAAATGTCGCACCAGCTGAGATGGTTTCTGAAATGACTTGCTACAAATATTGCACTTGTGTATGTATGAATTTTTATCTCTCCTTCGTTTATGACTTTTCCGAGACAAACAAGCTTTTACCTAAGGAGAAACAAAATAGTCAAGTTTAGTTAGGTGAAACACTGATGGTAGTTTGTCAGCTTCTAACTTTTAAGTAGCAGACATTTTACACTAATACAATTACATCAATTTTACTGAAAACTAGTGAAAAACATAATAGTAAATGGTATTTTTAACACACAAATGTTAAGTCTCATGAAAATGTATAGAAACATTTAAATCCTTGGCTTATCGTTTCTGTCCAAAAGGAACATGGGAGAAAGATTGGAGCCTAATCTCTCATTGATGATGATATTGTTAAAGTAGTACTACAAGCTCACATTGCAGGATATGGAAGGGAATAAGCAGTTTACTTTTAAAGGAACTGCATAGCTTTGCTCAGTGGTTCTTTCAATATAGGGAAATCACGAAAAATGTAAATCTGGGTGCTCAAACTGTTAGTTGAACATCAGGCCTCCAGAAATCCACATTTTACCAGTCAGTCCCAAAATGCGCATAATCAAAGGGAATCTTCTTGTTAAGATGCAAAATGTATAATTTAGCATGTGACAGTCAGGTTTTGTGGCTCTTTCCATTTTTCTGGTTTTATTCATAAAAAGAGGCTTGTATTTTGCCTTCAGCAGAATGGAATAACGGTTGTTGGCACATTGTGTGTGCGCGTGTGCACCTGTGGGTGCATTCACATAAAACTTCCCTTAAAATGTGCAGTCTATTAACAACGCAATAATAAGGCACAATATGGGAGAGCTCAGAACTGCAGTAATCAGCAAGCAGGTCTCATTTATAGAAGCCAACTGGTGTTCTTCAGAAATCATGAACTGAAGTACTGGGTGGTTATAATTAAAGTGCTGCTACTCACGGGCTGTAATTATTATACGGCTGCAAAATTTGGTAACATTTTAATGCGTTAATGTGGAACCAATTTACGCTGGAAAAAAATTAGTTCCAATTTTGGTCACCAGGTGCAAATATGGCACTGTGAATACGCAAAATACATATAAAAAGTTTACCATATGTAATGCATTAGGAACTGGACATCAGCAGAGAAGGTCAAACAAATCAGAAAGGTATAAGGTGATTTTATTGCTAAGTGCCACTTGCACAATTTGTTCAATATAAGAACCGCTATGATGCCAATATGCTGTACAGAGCCAGATTTGCACCTACTGGCCAAAGCTGGAACAAATTTTTTTCCAGCTTAAATCAGTTCCGCATTAATGAATTAGCATACCTAAGAATTTTCGCTGCTCCACGATAATTAGAGCTCACAATGGACCACTGTGAGCAGCTATACTTTAATTACAACAACCCAGTACGTCATTACAGCCACGATAGTCTAAAGCCCAACACAAATCAAACCAATGCATTACAGTCAACTATGTTTTATTTCACTGCAGCACAAATCTGCAGCACTTGCTTTAGTGTAGTGTAACGTGAGAGTCTTCAGAATAATGTGTTCAACTATTATCTCTTAGGTTGACAAAGGATCTTCATCAGTGTTAAAAGGTATTTTAAGGAGTTAGTAAGTGGGGGGCAGCTAACTGTGTAGTCCCTTTATTTTTTACATGGAAAGAGGAGTGTGCTCTAAACATTGGCAAGATGGAGCAGTGACAGTGTCTGTATTTGTTGTGTAGGCCCACTTATGCTTTGAAATTGGGCTTGGTGGTGCCATGGAACTCAAGGAGAATAGGGCCACTGGTAATAATTACCAAGTCCAGAAACAGAAGAAGAGATAGTCTGTGATCTTAACTCTTTTGGCATTGCTTGTTTGAACAGAGCCTCAGTTATAAACTAAACTACAAGAGAGTAGTAGTACAGTGATCTGTACACCCAAAATCGTATGTGTTTTATGAAAGAAGCAGAATATAGAACAGTTTGTTAAAATTGGATATTTCAATGACATCAAAGAAGATACGAAAATTTTACTTATGATGAACTGGAAATTAAATAACAAGATAGAACTACCTGGTAATGTCAGAAGCGAAGAGCTTCCATAGCTTGTGAAGCTTGCTAATAATGATAATAATAATAATAATAATAATAATAATAATAATAATATAATTTCCATTACATGTAACTTCAACATATTTCCCATAATGTAACATTATTTCCATGACTGACTTCACAGATCATGGCTGAGCTTATGGAATTCAGATTTCTCAGAACCACAAAATTTCACCATCCACGTGTCTTGAACAAGTGCTGTTTAGATGAGTTTGTTATATTAAAATTGGAATAAATGAATCCAACAAAACCAATTTTACAGCAGGCTAGTAAAGTGAAATAACAGAGGCATCTTGGGGTAGAACTGCTCCGAACAACTTCATTTATGACCTGTCAATCATATGCTATTTGTAGTAAATGTTACCTTCTTTAATCTTAACTGTTGCCTTTTCATAGTTTCTTGATGCAGTGGACCTGGTACGCAGAGCCACTGTTTCTGGCCATGTGTCTGTTTCCGTTTTCAGAGGGTCGCGGACTGTAAGAGCACGCACAACTACCCCAACTCGCTACAAAATTTTATCACTACCATTTGGATATCTCTATTAAATGTATTTACAACTGTGACTATGGACACCATCAGCTGTGGAATGGAATGATGACAATGAAAATTTGTGCAGGACTAGGACCTGAACCCGGATTTCCAGCTCACTGTGAGCAATTGCCTTAGCATTTGGCTATCTGTGCTCAACTCGAGCCAGACCCAAGCTTTCATATTGCATTAACCATGTGTCTACAACCTATACTTGTACATCTATTATGTATATGCCTTAAATGTGAGATATTTGACTTTAAAGTCACTTGTCCAGTGTCAGCAGATATATATGATATTGCAGTGCCTGTGTTATTCCGAATTATGATGCAAAGTTCCTTTGGACATAAATGCATCAGTCTTATTCTGAATTACAATGCAAAGTTCCTTTGGAAATGCATTCATATTCAAAAAAACTTTACAACATAATTCAGAAAAACACAGGCACTGCAACATCGTATTTGGATATATCATTTTTCAGTCTTATACAACCAAATTCTCCATTTAATTCAGAGGAGTATGAGCTTACACTTATTTTATATATTGTCTGATAAATATAGGAATCCCCCCCCCCCCCCCAATTTTTTCTCCACTTCTACACATTTTAGCTGTCAGAATGTACTCTTGATGTTTGGAAAAATCTACTTGATTTTCTGATAGCCAGTGCTCTGAGACACACAATACATAACAGTTTTTTATCTTACAAAACTGTTTCTACACTACTACAGGATGCGGCACAAAAAACCGGCCTGTAAAATTCTCTTCTGTCAAGTTCGAATAAAAATCCCCCACAATTCCCAAATAAACATCACTGTTCACTGTTGTCTCAAAGACTATGGGCTCTATAACACGTGTGGTGGAAATGGTACACCAAACACCAACCTTCTTGTAACAAAAGGGTACCTGGAGGATCGCATGTGGATTTTCTGTTTACCAATACGGGTTGTTTTGGGAACTTATGTATCCAGACAGGTGGAAACATGCCTTGCCACTCATGAATTGATGAATGTTAGTGGATCCAAGACACCACAGGCAACATTTCTCAACAGCCATGAACAGAAATGCAGTCTCTTCTGTAGGTCAGGCTCCTTCAGTTCCTGTATAACCTTCATCTGGTACGGTTTTAACTTCAATTCCCTTATAACACGTCTGAAACCTTCTCTCACTCGCATGAACTTGTTGAGTCAATCTCCTGAATGACTTACAAGGACTTCTTGTCATTATCTCCTGCACTTGTCTCTCTAATTCAGGTGTGCAGACAGGTGGTGTCCTGTTCCTAGGAGCACTTTGAACCGATCCTGTATGCTTCCATTTTTCAATCAATTTCTGTATGGTGCTTTTTGCTGGCACAGAACATCCAGCAAATTTCTCCTTTGTTTTCACAAAAGTTCCAGTGTGAATGAATGCTTCAATCCATGTTCACTTAAACTGCATCTATGGGGTATTGTAACAACAATTGAAGTTTTTGATTTGTTATTTTCCATGAATGTCTTTATAACTGCAATACAGGCATCTGCTTCATTACAAGCCACATTGTTCGAATGTAGTCTGTTTCTTGTAACATTGTTTCATTTTGGTTGATTTCTTCTAGGACAGCACTCATATTTTGCTCCCTGTTTTATGATTACAGTAACTGTGATGCCACTACTTATGTCATTTAATATACTAGTTAATATCCTGCCATGACTGTCCGCCAAAAGCAGCACACTGTGTAGTTTTTCCATTGTTTAAAAAAGTGTTTGCTGTTGTCATTAGTAATACTATAGTCAGTGTCTGTGCTACTTTTGTGTAAATACGTTTTCCTTGAGGAGTGGGATGGCTTCTCGTTGGTGACATGCTCATTACTTCTAGAGTTCTTCTTTGAAGTACTAGAATTTCGATCCTTGTTCACAATAAAGAGCTTGTTGTTATCAGCACTTCTAACTGCCGTCTGCTTCACGTCTGCTGTGCAGCGAGCTACCTTAATTTAAGTATTAACTGTATTTTTCTTACTTGTAACTTCTTCTTCCGTGTGTATTTGCTTTTAGGAAGCTTTAATTGTCTGGTGCTATTAATAGTGTTCCATAGATTTCGTGTTTGTTTTGAATACAGTCAGAGAGAGTCCCTTTAGTCAGCCATAGTCAGTGCCAGTGTCGTCGTAACTGCCGTCTGCTTCACGTCTGCTGTGCAGCGAGCTACCTTAATTTAAGTATTAACTGTATTTTTCTTACTTGTCACTTCTTCTTCCGTGTGTATTTGCTTTTAGGAAGCTTTAATTGTCTGATGCTATTAATAATGTTCATAGATTTCGTGTTTGTTTTGAATACAGTCAGAGTCCCTTTAGTCAACCATAGTGCCAGTAGTGATAGTGTTTGTTTTCAATACAGTCCAGAGACAGGTAGTGCAATTTTCATTGTTTTCTACGAGAAGTGGCTAGCAACCCCAGTTTAGTGAATAAACAGCCGCCTTTAGTGAATTAGCAGTCTACTTAAAGGTTGAGCAACTCTCTTCAGTAAATTGATTCCTTAGGATGGATAGGATGTGTGACTGCTGTGTACGGATGCAGGAGGAGCTGGCCACTGTTCGCGAACAGCTGAGCGTGTTGATGGCCGCGGTCAGCCGTCTTCAGGCTGCTGCCTCGGAGTGTAGCGGCAGTGGGGAGTCTGGTGCGTCGCAGGGTACACCCCAGGTGTTACATGCTTCACACACTGTCCCTGCTGTCGAGACATCTTCGCGGGTACCGGGCGCGGTTGGGCCACCCTCTCCCCAAGGGGAGTGGCGGGTTCAGCGGCGTTCGCGGCGCACGAGGCGGAGGGTCAATGTGGAGGCTGGCCGTGTGGCATCGCCCGCTCTGCCTGTGAATGGACATGTGGCTGCTCCTTCAGCAAGGTCCGAGCAGGCACACGGGGGGAGGGGTTTATTAGTTATTGGGAGCTCCAACGTTAGGCGGGTGATGGAGCCCCTTAGGGAAATAGCGGGAAGGTCGGGGAAGAAGGCCAGTGTTCACTCTGTCTGCTTGCCGGGGGGCCTCATCCGAGATGTGGAGGCGGCCCTACCGGCGGCGATAGAGAGCACTGGGTGCACCCGACTGCAAATTGTTGCTCATGTCGGCACCAATGACTCCTGCCGTCTGGGTTCAGAGGTCATCCTCAGTTCGTACAGGCGGTTGGCGGAATTGGTGAAGGTGGAAAGCCTCGCCCGCGGGGTGGAATCAGAGCTAACAATTTGTAGTATCGTTCCCAGAACCGATTGCGGTCCTCTGGTTTGGAGCCGAGTGGAAGGCTTAAACCAGAGGCTCAGACGATTCTGTGGAGATCTGGGGTGCAAATTTCTCGACCTCCGCTATCGGGTGGAGAAATGTAGGGTCCCCCTGAATAGGTCAGGCGTGCACTACACGCCGGAAGCGGCTACAAGGGTAGCGGAGTACGTGTGGAGTGCACATGGGGGTTTTTTAGGTTAGAGAATCCCCTCCCTAGGCCCGACAAGACGCCTCCTGAGACGCGGCAAGGTAGGAGTAGGCAAAATGCAACAGGGAATAACAATATTAATGTGCTAATAGTAAACTGCAGGAGCGTCTACAGAAAGGTCCCAGAACTGCTCTCATTAATAAACGGTCACAATGCCCATATAGTACTAGGGACAGAAAGTTGGCTGAAACCAGACGTAAACAGTAATGAAATCCTAAACTCAGATTGGAATGTATACCGTAGAGACAGGCTGAACAGTGAAGGGGGAGGCGTGTTTATAGCGATAAGAAGTGCAATAGTATCGAAGGAAATTGACGGAGATCCGAAATGTGAAATGATTTGGGTGAAGGTCACGGTTAAAGCAGGCTCAGACATGGTAATTGGATGTCTCTATAGGCCCCCTGGCTCAACAGCTGTTGTGGCTGAGCACCTGAAGGATAATTTGGAAAATATTTCGAGTAGATTTCCCCACCATGTTATAGTTCTGGGTGGAGATTTTAATTTGCCAGATATAGACTGGGAGACTCAAACGTTCATAACGGGTGGCAGGGACAAAGAATCCTGTGAAATTTTTTTAAGTGCTTTATCTGAAAACTACCTTGAGCAGTTAAACAGAGAACCGACTCGTGGGGATAACATATTAGACCTTTTGGTGACAAACAGACCCGAACTATTTGAAAAAGTTAACGCAGAACAGGGAATCAGCGATCATAAAGCGGTTACGGCATCGATGATTTCAGCCGTAAATAGGAATATTAAAAAGGGTAGGAAGATTTTTCTGTTTAGAAAAAGTGACAAAAAGCAGATTTCAGAGTACCTGTTGGCTCAACACAAAAGTTTTGTCTCAAGTACAGATAGTGTTGAGGATCAGTGGACAAAGTTCAAAACCGTCGTACATAATGCGTTAGATGAGTATGTGCCAAGCAAGATCGTAAGAGATAGAAAAGAGCCACGGTGGTACAACAACCGAGTTAGAAAACTGCTGCGGAAGCAAAGGGAACTTCAGAGCAAACATAAACATAGCCAAAGCCTTGCAGACAAACAAAAATTACGCGAAGCGAAATGTAGTATGAGGAGGGCTATGCGAGAGGCGTAAAATGAATTCGAAATTAAAGTTCTATGTACTGACTTGGCAGAAAATCCTAAGAAATTTTGGTCTTATGTCAAAGCGGTAGGTGGATCAAAACAAAATGTCCAGACACTCTGTGACCAAAATGGTACTGAAACAGAGGATGACAGAATAAAGGCCGAAATACTAAATGTCTTTTTCCAAAGTTGTTTCACAGAGGAAGATTGCACTGTAGTTCCTTCTCTAGATTGTCGCACAGATGACAAAATGGTAGATATCGAAATAGACGACAGAGGGATAGAGAAACAATTAAAATCGCTCAAAAGAGGAAAGGCCTCTGGACCTGATGGGATACCAGTTCAATTTTACACAGAGTACGCGAACGAACTTGCCCCCCTTCTTGCAGCGGTGTACCGTAGGTCTCTAGATGAGCGTAGCGTTCCAAAGGATTGGAAAAGGGCACAGGTCATCCCCGTTTTCAAGAAGGGACGTCGAACAGATGTGCAGAACTATAGACCTATATCTCTAACGTCGATCAGTTGCAGAATTTTGGAACACGTATTGTGTTCGAGTATAATGACTTTTCTGGAGACTAGAAATCTACTCTGTAGGAATCAGCATGGGTTTCGAAAAAGACGGTCATGTGAAACCCAGCTCGCGCTATTCGTCCACGAGACTCAGAGGGCCATAGACACGGGTTCACAGGTAGATGCCGTGTTTCTTGACTTCCGCAAGGCGTTCGATACGGTTCCCCACAGTCGTTTAATGAACAAAGTAAGAGCATATGGACTACCAGACCAATTGTGTGATTGGATTGAGGAGTTCCTAGATAACAGCACGCAGCATGTTATTCTCAATGGAGAGAAGTCTTCCGAAGTAAGAGTGATTTCAGGTGTGCCGCAGGGGAGTGTCATAGGACCGTTGCTATTCACAATATACATAAATGACCTGGTGGATGACATCGGAAGTTCACTGAGGCTTTTTGCAGATGATGCTGTGGTGTACCGAGAGGTTGTAACAATGGAAAATTGTACTGAAATGCAGGAGGATCTGCAGCGAATTGACGCATGGTGCAGGGAATGGCAATTGAATCTCAATGTAGACAAGTGTAATGTGCTGCGAATATACAGAAAGATAGATCCTTTATCATTTAGCTACAAAATAGCAGGTCAGCAACTGGAAGCAGTTAATACCATAAATTATATGGGAGTACGCATTAGGAGTGATTTAAAATGGAATGATCATATAATGTTGATCGTCGGTAAAGCAGATGCCAGACTGAGATTCATTGGAAGAATCCTAAGGAAATGCAATCCGAAAACAAAGGAAGTAGGTTACAGTACGCTTGTTCGCCCACTGCTTGAATACTGCTCAGCAGTGTGGTCTCCGTACCAGATAGGGTTGATAGAAGAGATAGAGAAGATCCAACGGAGAGCAGCGCGCTTCGTTACAGGATCATTTAGTAATCGCGAAAGCGTTACGGAGATGATAGATAAACTCCAGTGGAAGACTTTGCAGGAGAGACGCTCAGTAGCTCGGTAAGGGCTTTTATTGAAGTTTCGAGAACATACCTTCACCGAAGAGTCAAGCAGTATATTGCTCCCTCCTACGTATATCTCGCGAAGAGACCATGAGGATAAAATCAGAGAGATAAGAGCCCACACAGAGGCATACCGACAATCCTTCTTTCCACGAACAATACGAGACTGGAATAGAAGGGAAAACCGATAGAGGTACTGAAGGTACCCTCCGCCACACACCGTCAGGTGGCTTGCGGAGTATGGATGTAGATGTAGATGTAGATGTAGACATGTGACACACACAAACACAATACAAGTTGACCATTTTCTGTTGGCAGTTCTTTTCTTACTACTTCATATTTCTTCATGTGGTTTTTACATTCTGAACATGTTGTAGCCATCCTCAATTGTAGTGTCTGGTTGGTCATTTGCAGAGGAACTTTTACTGCTTTTATTTCTTACACTTTACCCACTTACTTTGAGACCTGCAATTTTACAGACTACAAGATGCCTCAGGCTATAATACACACCTTGATTTTTAAGCAATTTAAAATAAATAAATAAATAATTTATTTCTACCATTTTTATTATTAGACTGCAAAGCCACAAAAAAACTCATAGCTTATAAAACTGAACTGAACTTCAAAAACTATTCTGCCCTTCGCACATGAGATAGTCTTCACTTCCACTGAGAGTATTACGAGGGTGAGTCAAATGAAAATCTTAAATTTGTAATAACAAATCGAAATTTCGTGCCGTTATCCTGTAAGTTGATAATCGTGCTACAAACAGCATGCAGTATGGCCTGTAGGTGACAGCATAGTGCAGATGCACACATATCGTCACAGTATTAGTATAAAGATGGCTGCCCCACTTGCGACTTGCACCAGAGAAAAACAGCTCCATATTCGGTTTTTGCGTAGCGAAGGTGTGAAACCTATTGAATGAAGGTTCAGTACAGTGATGCATGTTTGTCACTGCACCAAGTCTACGAATGGAGTAGGAAGTACACAAATGGTGTGACTTCAGTGGAAGATGCTCCTCGTCCAGGTCAGGCACGAGTTGTGACACCACAGAACACTGCAGCAGTTGAAGACATAGTGAAGGAAAACTGCTGAGTGACACTGAATGACATGGCAGCATGTTTACAGATTAGTCATGGGTCAGCACACCACATTGTGCATGATGTGCTACAGTTTCATGAAGTGTCTGCAAGATGGGTGCCACAGCAGCTGACTCCTGAAATGAGAGAACGACTTGTTGATGCTTGTGAAGAGCTTCTTCGGAGCTTTGAACGAGAAGGTGATGGCTTCCTTGCAAGAATCGTTACTGGAGATGAAACCTGGGTTCACTTCCACCAACTGGAAACGAAGAGGGTAAGCAAGGAATGGCGCCATTCCTTATCAGCAAAACCAAAGAAGTTTCGAACAGAACCATCAGCAGGGAAGGTTATGCTGACTCTCTTTTAGGACAAAAAAGGCATCATTTTGGGGCATTACATGCCTAGAGGGACCACTGTCACCAGTGCATCATACACAGATCTCCTAAAAAACCATCTGTGGCCTGCAATCAAATCAAAGCGACATGGATTGCTGTCAGCAGGTGTCCTTTTGCAACATGACAATGCAAGGCCCCACACTGCCCGTACAACAGTTGCAACAATCACAGACCTGCATTCTGAGTGTCTTATTCGTCCACCAGACCTTGCCCCAAGTGATTGCCATATGTTTGGATCACTCAAAGACGCAATGGGAGGAAAGAAGTTCCGTTCTAATGAAGAGGTATGCCACACGGTTGTGCGGACAACCAAAAGAATTTTTTTCTAAGGGAATTTATTCACTTTGTAAGTGCTGGAGGTCTTGCATTGATCGTGGGGGATATTATGTTGAAAAGAGATACAGCTTTGTACCACTTCTGCACAATAAATAATATTTTAAAAAAATATTTAAGGTTTTCATTTGACTCACCCTTGTACTTATGCCACACTTCTTGAAAGATTTACTAGTAATATCTTCTCTCACCCTCGACCATGACTTTTATCCACTGACACACTTGTTTCATTGTAAGTTGTTTTAAAGCTCCCTCCAGTGTGAATTCATATTGAGTTTCATCCATCATCCATTTTTTCCATTCCTCTCTCATATACAGTTTAACTGCTTTATTTATCGAGACATCAGAATGTTGCAATTGTGAAGTAAGTCCTTCTGGAATAACATTAAGCTCTGTATTTTCCTGTCTCAATTTCTTTTTCAGGGAATTTTTCAAATGACTACTAAACTGATTTACCATGAGAAGAGGAATCTTCTTCAATAAAGTAACTTTCCTTCACTCCCATACTCTGTTAATCCCTAATTTCATACCAGTAGTGTCCATCCAACACTTGTCATGTACATGAACAACACCTGGCAGTATTTCAAAAAGCTTTGGCATTGTTTTGTGCTTGAAAATAATCATTGGATCAAGTTTAATACCATCAGCACAACATGAGAGGACAACAGTGTAGCGCATTTTTTCATGTACAATTGTCTGTATTGTCACAGGTTTAGCACCATTCCTGTCAACAGTTGTGTTACTTGCCACATCAAATGTAAGAGGAGTTTCATCCATATTTGTTATTTGGCTTTCAATGTTGAATAATAAAGTGATAAAAGGATAGTATTTTCTCATCATTCTGTTGTGGCATTTTCTGAAATACTTTGGTTTTGGTTCACACGTTACGTCCATGACACTTCATAGCACAAACAAATTCCCCTTTAAAATCTAAGTTCCACTGTAGCACTAGCTTACAAGCATGTATTTGAATCATTTTTATATTAATTCCAATGCCATTTTAATGGTCACCTTGAATCCATTTCAATATGTCATCATCTAGTTTTGGCCACTTTGCACTCAGCCCATTATTTGCACAGTCTTCTTCATCTTTTTTTCAGTTGTTCTTTACTAGCCCGCCAAACGCGAATGGTTATTTTCTGTTGGTGGAGGGCCGAAATGCCACTCAGCTGCCCTGTTTCCCTGTTGTTCCGAATATGCTATTACTTTCAATTTATAGAACACATCATATCAATACCTTTTTTTTTCCATTACAAAACTAGCTACTAACAAAAACATTGTACTGTTACCGATAACACAAATCACTTTTGATTCAGATTCATTGGCAGTGTAGACTGCAATGTGCATCATAGACTGGACAGTAATCTGGGTTTGTGATGGCGGGCCGGGAGGAGGAGAGTGTTAGCAAGCTTGTGAATCCTTGCAATTAATGTTCATCGCATCGGTGCACTGCTGCTGCCAGCAGAATACAACGCTGCTAGACTGAGAGAGATTTCCTGTGGCATCGAATATACGGCCATTTTTAAGATTTGTGGGAATTTTAAATCAAACACTGGACATTTTTATATTAATTTTGAGTATAAGAAACACCTGAATTTTGGAGGCTATTTTTTCTTAAGGAAAAGTGTAAAATGAGGTAGACTATCATATTTGGGGATGTGTGCACTTTAGCCGGCCGGAGTGGCCGAGCGGTTAAAGGCGCTACAGTCTGGAACCGCACGACCGCTACGGTCGCAGGTTCGAATCCTGCCTCGGGCATGGATGTGTGTGATGTCCTTAGGTTAGTTAGGTTTAAGTAGTTCTAAGTTCTAGGGGACTTATGACCACAGCAGTTGAGTCCCATAGTGCTCAGAGCCATTTTTTTGTGTGCACTTTTTTGCTATTTCCTTTTGGATAATGAAACACAGAAATTAATTTCAACAGAAAAGTGGTCCGAGTTGCAGAGCTATAAATACAAAATTCAATAAGAGTGCATGAGTAGTTTTAATTATAAATAAGTGAATACGAAAGTGAGAAAGCTACTAGGAACTACATAGTAAGTACAGTATCATAACCAAAATTGGCAACCACTACAATTGTACACGTTTATGTGCCAACAAAGCTTTGCAGATGAAGGGAGTGAAAGAATGTATGATGAGATACAAGAAATTATTCAGATAGTAAAGGGAAACTAAAATTTAATACTCATGGGGGACTGGAATTCGATAGTAGGAAAAGGAAGAGATGGAAAAGTATTAAGTGAATATGGAATGAGGGTAAGAAATTAAAGAGGGAGTCGTCTGGTAGAATTTTGCATGGAGCATAACTTAATCATAGCTAACACTTAGTTTAAGAATCATGAAAGAAGGTTTATGGAAGAGGTCTGGAGACACTGGAAGGTTTCAGATAGATTATAAAATGGTAAGACAGATTTAGGAACCAGGTTTTAAATTTTAAGACATTTCCAAGAGCGGATGTGGATTCTGACCACAATCTATTGGTTATGAACTGTAGATTAAAACTGAAGAAACTGCATAAAGGTGGGAATTTAAGAAGATGGAACCTGGATAAACTGAAAGAACCAGAGGCTGTAGAGAGTTTCAGAGAGAGCATTAGGGAATGATTGACATGAACAGGGGAATGAAAGACAGTAGAAGGAAAATGGGTAGATTTGAGAGATGACATAGTGAAGGCAGCAGAGGATCAAGTAGGTAAACAGATGAGCACTAGTAGAAATCCTTGGGTAACAGAAGAGATACTGAATTTAATTGATGAAAGGAGAAAATATAAAAATGCAGTAAATGAAGCAGGCAAAACGGAATACAAACATCTCAAAAATTACATCGACAGGGAGTACAAAATGCCAAGCAGGGATGGCTACAGGGCAAATGTAAGGATGTAGAGGCATATATCAATAGGTGTAAGATAGATACTGGCTACAGGGATATTAAAAACACCTTTGGAGGAAAGAGAACCACTTTATGAATATCAAGAGCTCAGATGAAAAACCAGTTCTAAGCAACGAAGGGAAAGCAGAAAGATGGAAGGAGTATGTAGAGGTCTATACAAGGGCAATGTACTTGAGGCCAATATTATGAAAATGGAAGAGGACATAGGTGAAGATGAAATGGAAGATATGATACTTTGCGAAGAATTTGACAGAGTACTGAAAGACTTAAATCAAAACAAGGATGCTGAATTAGAGATGACATTCCCCCTGGAGAAGGCAAACTTATCTTCACTTAGTTACATAATACTGTTATGCCGGTATCAAATTTTAATTTATTTCCATGTGCCCAGCAATTAAAAATATAGAGACAATATTTAGTACAAAAAAGTAATTCAGTATTCATTAATTAATACTTCGATTTGTTAATACATATGGAATTGAAATATAAGATTGAAAAAAGTTGCTAACAGCGAGACTCAAACCAGCAACTTTATGGTTACAAAATGTTGGCACTACACATATAGGTACCGACGACTACATTGGTGACCTGGAACTGTATTGTATGCAAGAGAGCTCATAAATTGCCTAATATTCAAGAAAAATTTATTAAGTTTATAGAGAACTGCATCATACTGCTTTAGGAAACTGATGTCCAGGCAGTCACCTTCAAAACCTGTACATAGAAAGAATATAGAAGAGGGCCGGTCTATAAGGTCCTCTCATTACAAGAGTACTGTATGTGTGTAAAACTAAACTGGTATCAGATGTTTGATGACTGTTTGAACCGGGCCCACAAGCTTTCGAAATTCAAACTTATCGCATTATGTAATACAAAATTTATGAATCTCTCAGCTGAGTTTTAGAAACAAATTAAGCTATCGTAAAATTGAAATGTACCTTCCCTTTCCAATTTTAAATTCCTTCTTCATGTCAACGTTCTCTGAAAAGGTCATTTTAGTTCGAATTTTTAACTTTCTGGACTTTATACTGTTATGTCGATATCCAGTTCCAGTAGTAAAATGCCCATTAAAAATTTGTATAAAGGAATTTACCATTTCAGACTAAATTTCACATTAACGTGTTATCCAATTTATATTTGCAAATAAGGGGAGTAAGCCATTCATTAATAATTCAACTTTGAAATTTTGTGATATGAACTGTGCAGTCACGTTACACCACAAATTATTGGAAACTTACTTCTTCACAGTTTATGAAAAACTATGGTATTTATTCATAATGATTACTTAAAATGATATGTCTACTTGAGAGCTATCCTAGAGACCAATAACAATATCTTAGTCAAAGTAATTTGTTCACAATTAACTAAAATATAATTTAAATTGTTGTACTGTAAACTCATTGAAATTGTATATGAAATTAAGTAAACTCTTCCAAATTGCATATCAGAACACTCAGGCCAATATGTGGCCTATTTTTTGATGTAAGAAACAAAAATCATCGAATGACTTAATTGTTGTTTTGTAAATCTTACATTTAACAATGTATTCAATTGTTTTGTTTCACACAAAAGGATATGGTGCATGAGCCACGCAGGCAGGCAGTCAGTCAGAGTCAGTAAGGATGTAGTAGTTGAAGTAAGGGACAGTTGCGAGAGTCAGTGAGTCTGTATAATTGCCTTTTGGAAGCTGTTTGTGAGAGACTCTTTCGAAGGCTGTCAGCCGACAACATGTATCTACCATCAATGTATATACTATTCAGTTATAATACAAAACAAGGAAAGTGATATACACTGTTTTTTATTAAAAAATTTGTACATCAGCAACGACAAATTCGGGACTTTCTGAAGCAACAACACCCAAGCATATCAAAGTTGAGTATCTCATCATAAGCAGCAGCTAAGTTATTATGTGAACTTTTATTAACTGTACTTGAAATTTTCTAGTTTTCACTCATCTTCGTTAGTTGTGAATGGTGGAGGCCCAAACTATTAAATTGTCCCGATGGTATGACTGAGCATTCACGATTACCACTGTCCAATTATAGATAGAACTAAAAACTGTACATTTTATTCAGATTCAGCAACAGTGGTAATTAAAATGCTTCTCTCCTCTCACACATCAAGGGCAGCATTTTAAAAGATTGTGATCTGAGCATACAAAACAGATTAGAATGGACTCCAGGTAGTCCAGCTGCCCTTTGATCCCTAAGCAAGGTTACTAGCTGTGCCCCAAAACCTTAGAAGTAAAAGTGGTACAGAGAATTCTTTACAGAAATTCATTTAATTTCACTTTAAAGGTCCCCCATTCGGATCTCCGGGCGGGGCTACTCAGGAGGACGTCGTTATCAGGAGAAATAAAACTGGCGTTCTACGGATCGGAGCGTGGAATGTCAGATCCCTTAATCGGGCAGGTAGGTTAGAAAATTTAAAAAGGGAAATGGATAGGTTAAAGTTAGATATAGTGGGAATTAGTGAAGTTCGGTGGCAGGAGGAACAAGACTTTTGGTCAGGTGATTACAGGGTTATAAATACAAAATCAAATAGGGGTAATGCAGGAGTAGGTTTAATAATGAATAAAAAAATAGGAGTGCAGGTAAGCTAACACAAACAGCATAGTGAACGCATTATTGTGGCCAAGATAGACACGAAGCCCTATGCCTACTACAGTAGTACAAGTTTATATGCCAACTACCTCTGCAGATGATGATGAAATAGATGAAATGTACGATGAGATAAAAGAAATTATTCAGGTAGTGAAGGGAGACGAAAATTTAAAAGTCATGGGTGACTGGAATTCGTCAGTAACAAAAGGGAGAGAAGGAAACATAGTAGGTGAATATGGATTGGGGGAAAGGAATGAAAGAGGAAGCCGCCTTGTAGAATTTTGCACAGAGCATAACTTAATCATAGCCAACACTTGGTTCAAGAATCATAAAAGAAGGTTGTATACCTGGAAGAATCCTGGAGATACTAAAAGGTATCAGATAGATTATATAATGGTAAGACAGAGATTTAGGAACGAGGTTTTAAATTTTAAGACATTTCCTGGGGCAGATGTGGATTCTGACCACAATCTATTGGTTATGAACTGCAGATTGAAACTGAAGAAACTGCAAAAAGGTGGGAATTTAAGGAGATGGGACCTGGATAAACTGAAAGAACCAGAGGTTGTACAGAGTTTCAGGGAGAGCATAAGGGAACAATTGACAGGAATGGAGGAAAGAAATACAGTAGAAGACGAATGGGTAGCTCTGAGGGATGAAGTAGTGAAGGCAGCAGAGGATCAAGTAGGTAAAGAGACGAGGGCTAATAGAAATCCTTGGGTAACAAAAGAAATATTTAATTTAATTGATGAAAAGAGAAAATATAAAAATGCAGTAAATGAAGCAGGCAAAAAGGAATACAAACGTCTCAAAAACGATATCGACAGGAAATGCAAAATGGCTAAGCAGGGATGGCTAGAGGACAAATGTAAGGATGTAGAGGCTTGTCTCACTAGGGGTAAGATAGATACTGCCTACAGGAAAATTAAAGAGACCTTTGGAGAAAAGAGAGCCACTTGTATGAATATCAAGAGCTCAGATGGCAACCCAGTTCTAAGCAAAGAAGGGAAGGCAGAAAGGTGGAAGGAGTATATAGAGGGTTTATACAAGGGCGATGTACTTGAGGACAATATTATGGAAATGGAAGAGGATGTAGATGAAGACGAAATGGGAGATAAGATACTGCGTGAAGAGTTTGACAGAGCACTGAAAGACCTGAGTTGAAACAAGGCCCCGGGAGTAGACAACATTCCATTTGAACTACTGACGGCCTCGGGAGAGCCAGTCATGACAAAACTCTACCATCTGGTGGCACGATGTATGAGACAGGCGAAATACCCTCAGACTTCAAGAAGAATATAATAATTCCAATCCCAAAGAAATCAGGTGTTGACAGATGTGAAAATTACCAAACTATCAGTTTAATAAGTCACAGCTGCAAAATACTAACGCGAATTCTTTACAGACGAATGGAAAAACTGGTAGAAGCTGACCTCGGGGAAGATCAGTATGGATTCCGTAGAAATGTTGGAACACGTGAGGCAATACTGACCTTACGACTTATCTTAGAAGAAAGATTAAGAAAAGGCAAACCTATGTTTCTAGCATTTGTAGACTTAGAGAAAGCTTTTGACAATGTTAACTGGAATACTCTCTTTCAAATTCTGAAGGTGGCAGGGGTAAAATACAGGGAGCGAAAAGCTATTTACAGTTTGTACAGAAACCAGATGGCAGTTATAAGAGTCGAGGGGCATGAAAGGGAAGCAGTGGTTGGGAAAGGAGTAAGACAGGGTTGTAGCCTGTCCCCGATGTTATTCAATCTGTATATTGAGCAAGCAGTAAAAGAAACAGAAGAAAAATTCGGAGTAGGTATTAAAATTCATGGAGAAGAAGTAAAAACTTTGAGGTTCGCCGATGACATTGTAATTCTGTCAGAGACAGCAAAGGACTTGGAAGAGCAGTTGAACGGAATGGACAGTGTCTTGAAAGGATGATATAAGATGAACATCAACAAAATCAAAACGAGGATAATGGAATGTAGTCAAATTAAGTCAGGTGATGCTGCGGGAATTAGATTAGGAAATGAGACACTTAAAGTAGTAAAGGAGTTTTGCTATTTAGGGAGTAAAATAACCGATGATGGTCGAAGTAGAGAGGATATAAAATGTGGACTGGCAATGGCAAAGAAAGTGTTTCTCAAGAAGAGGAATTTGTTAACATCGAGTATAGATTTAAGTGTCAGGAAGTCGTTTCTGAAAGTATTTGTATGGAGTGTAGCCATGTATGGAAGTGAAACATGGACGATAACTAGTTTGGACAAGAAGAGAATAGAAGCTTTCGAAATGTGGTGCTACAGAAGAATGCTGAAGATAAAGTGGGTAGATCACGTAACTAATGAGGAGGTATTGAATAGGATTGGGGAGAAGAGAAGTTTGTGGCACAACTTGACTAGAAGAAGGGATCGGTTGGTAGGACATGTTTTGAGGCATCAAGGGATCACAAATTTAGCATTGGAGGGCGGTGTGGAGGGTAAAAATCGTAGAGGGAGACCAAGAGATGAATACACTAAGCAGATTCAGAAGGATGTAGGTTGCAGTAGATACTGGGAGATGAAGAAGCTTGCACAGGATAGAGTAGCATGGAGAGCTGCATCAAACCAGTTTCAGGACTGAAGACCACAACAACAACAACAACAACATTAAAGGTTTATTTTTTTTAACAACTTGAACACACACACACACACACACACACACACTCTTAAAGGTTACCTTTGATGAACATTATTTGTAAATGCAAAAGTGGAAATATTGGATACTTTGGTTTCAGAAACACACATACATATATATTTTCCCATTATATGCGGCACTTTTAACTTACATGTTGAATAGTAGAATATTCTAAGTTTAGAATGCTACATACAAATGAAAATTTGTATGTATTTCAGGCTGCTGGTGATTCCTTAAAAAACTGTGGCACAACACATTTGGCAAAATAATGATTATGTTCCTACTGTGAGGCATTTGGATATGAGCAAATAATATAACCTATCTCCAGGTAGGTTCAAAAAATGGCTCTGAGCACTACGTGACTTAACATCTATGGTCATCAGTCCCCTAGAACTTAGAACTACTTAAACCTAACTAACCTAAGGACATCACACAACACCCAGTCATCACGAGGCAGAGAAAATCCCTGACCCCGCCGGGAATCGAACCCGGGCGCAGGAAGCGAGAACACTACCGCATGACCACGAGCTGCGGACGATCTCCAGGTAGGTGTCTGTTTCAATACCGCATCTGGCAGTTGGGACAACAAATGTACACTCCTGGAAATTGAAATAAGAACACCGTGAATTCATTGTCCCAGGAAGGGGAAACTTTATTGACACATTCCTGGGGTCAGATACATCACATGATCACACTGACAGAACCACAGGCACATAGACACAGGCAACAGAGCATGCACAATGTCGGCACTAGTACAGTGTATATCCACCTTTCGCAGCAATGCAGGCTGCTATTCTCCCATGGAGACGATCGTAGAGATGCTGGATGTAGTCCTGTGGAACGGCTTGCCATGCCATTTCCACCTGGCGCCTCAGTTGGACCAGCGGTCGTGCTGGACATGCAGACCGCGTGAGACGACGCTTCATCCAGTCCCAAACATGCTCAATGGGGGACAGATCCAGAGATCTTGCTGGCCAGGGTAGTTGACTTACACCTTCTAGAGCACGTTGGGTGGTACGGGATACATGCGGACGTGCATTGTCCTGTTGGAACAGCAAGTTCCCTTGCCGGTCTAGGAATGGTAGAACGATGGGTTCGATGACGGTTTGGATGTACCGTGCACTATTCAGTGTCCCCTCGACGATCACCAGTGGTGTACGGCCAGTGTAAGAGATTGCTCCCCACACCATGATGCCGGGTGTTGGCCCTGTGTGCCTCGGTCGTATGCAGTCCTGATTGTGGCGCTCACCTGCACGGCGCCAAACACGCATACGACCATCATTGGCACCAAGGCAGAAGCGACTCTCATCGCTGAAGACGACACGTCTCCATTCGTCCCTCCATTCACGCCTGTCGCGACACCACTGGAGGCGGGCTGCACGATGTTGGGGCATGAGCGGAAGACGGCCTAACGGTGTGCGGGACCGTAGCCCAGCTTCATGGAGACGGTTGCGAATGGTCCTCGCCGATACCCCAGGAGCAACAGTGTTCCTAATTTGCTGGGAAGTGGTGGTGCGGTCCCCTACGGCACTGCGTACGATCCTACGGTCTTGGCGTGCATCCGTGCGTCGCTGCGGTCCGGTCCCAGGTCGACGGGCACGTGCACCTTCCGCCGACCACATCGATGTACTGTGGAGACCTCACGTCCCACGTGTTGAGCAATTCGGCGGTACGTCCACCCGGCCTCCCGCATGCCCACTATACGCCCTCGCTCAAAGTCCGTCAACTGCACATACGGTTCACGTCCACGCTGTCGCAGCATGCTACCAGTGTTAAAGACTGCGATGGAGCTCCGTATGCCACAACACCACGGTTCCTGGTGTGTCCGCTGTGCCGTGCGTGTGATCATTGCTTGTACAGCCCTCTCGCAGTGTCCGGAGCAAGTATGGTGGGTCTGACATACTGGTGTCAATGTGTTCTTTTTTCCATTTCCAGGAGTGTATATTGCTTGTAGGTAGCAAATAATGAATTAAGGGAGAATATCTTTTAGGCAACCAATTTTTTTTCTGGCCAAACTCTACGCTACATTCCAGATCATGTTAGCATCTGACCTTATGCCTTATTATATAGTCTTTTGTAACAACAATGCAGTATAACCCCACTTTTACGTTCCTGGAATTGACATTTTCATGCTGTTTACGACATTTTTTATCAGTCCCGTCAAATTTCCTATGCCCACAATGTTAATTTGCACCTGATTTTGCAACAACATATTTATAAATGTTCCCGCAATTAACGCATTATGAAAAAATGTTTGTGGAGAAAAAATTACACTGGCATGATGTTGACTGTCCAGTAGTGTTTACAAATATTATGTGGTTAAGTTTTTCGTGCCGTGTCTCCCGCTGCTGTCAAGCTCTACTTGGCATGGTGGCTGATGGGAGTAACTATATAGGTTCGTTCTAATGAAGATGTCATGACCAATCACAACCATTTCCCAACTGTCTCTACTGCGCAAATGCAATTTTGTAATTGTTGTGATCATTGTGACATTTTCGTCGAGCCATAGTTAGCGTGTTTTGGCGTATGGCCACTTGGAGCTCTAGTTGACACCGTCATTCACTTTGTGTTGCTCAAATGTTTTTACATAGCGCCAGTTATGTGTTTTATTCATGCTGGGCAAAGCATGTTTTGAGACTTTATTTGGTTGTCGAGTGCAGTATTTACGTATGTATTTTTTGTTATGTTACACAAACAACTTGAATGATTTTTGCGATGTTTGTGTGATTTTGTACATAACTGAAAAGGCGCGGTACCTGATAACCTCAAAAAGATGACTAAAGTGGAAGAGTTGCTGAATAACACACATTCAAATACCGCACAAAATACATATTTACATTTGACAACGAGAAAAAATTCTCGAAACGCATCATGCTAAGCATGAAAAAATACGAAACTAGCACAGAATTTCATTATTTAAATAATGAATGACAGCTGCAGGCTGCAACTTACGATGTTGAGTCAAATGTTCCTACTTCCCAGACACCAGACAGTTATCAGTTTCAGTTAAACCAGTGGTTTTTATTAGATAAATAACCTTCATTAGATAATGATCAAGTCCCTGACAAGTCTTTTGATGCCTGTTATATACATATATCACACATGAACTGCAAGGGGGTATCCTGTATGTAACTTTTACAGCGTAAAACGTTATTTCCCACAGTTTACATTTTCCCACATTTTACACTATTTTTTATTTTTTTTTGAGACCCTTGAAAGCAGGATTTCAGGCTGCTGGTGATTCCTTAATAAATTGTGGCAAAACACATTTGGTAAAATGAAGCCTATGTTCCTACTGTTAGGCATTTGGGTATGAGGAAATACTGTAACCTATCCCCAGATAGGTCAATGTCTCAATACCACACCTGGCTGTTGGAGCCATCAATGTATATAGCTTGTAGGTAGCAAAAAATGAATTAAGAGAGAGTACCTTTTATGCAGCTCGTGGTCTTGTGGTAGCGTTATCACTTACCGCGCATGGGGTCCCGGGTTCGATTCCCAGTGGGGTCAGGGATTTTCCCTGCCTTGAGATGACTGGGAGTTGTTGTATTGTCTTCATCATCATCATTCATCCCCATTACAATCGGAGGAAGGCAACGGCAAACCGCCTCTGCTAGAAACTTGCCTAGTTGGCGGTGCGGCTCTCCCGCATCGTTCCGTAAGTTCCTCGGAGTATGGGACTTTATCATCACCACCTTTTACGCAGACAATTGTTTTTCTGGCCAAACTCTACCCTACATTCCAGATCATGTTAGCATCTGACCTTACACCTTATTATATAGTCTTTTGTAACAACAATATAAGGAAAATGATAAGACTGCTACTCACCATAAAGATGACATACTGAATTCAGAAACACACAACAGGAAGGCTATTACACATTTAGCATCCATCCATGCCCTCCTTCAGAAAAGTAACAGTTTTGCCATGGCTCTCTCTTCCCGGGATCTTGATAATTCTGATGGAATTAGAGATGGGTCATTTATGAAGGAACAAGAGCAAAGGAACAGTTCACTAAACTGAATGGAAGAGACGAGGAATAACTTCTAAGTAATGGTCATTCACCAATCTCTTCAGGTTGGTTTCATTTCTGCCTCGGTCTTTTTCTGTCCGTATTTTTTTCAGTGTGTCACTGTTTCTAGCTCCACTGCTTTTCGTTCAGCTTTAGTTTCTGTCATTCACTGTGTTCTCCTGTTCTTGATCAGTTTGAAACCATTCTTGAAGTCTTTACTTCTAGTTCTTCATCCACACCTTTCACCATCCATGACTGGTAATTTAGAAGGTTGTTATAATTATGCCAACAAATCCCGAATGTAGGCATCTAATTCCCATGTATAAATCTTCTAAGCGTGTAAGTGAGAAAAGAATACAAGGGTATGAAATTAGATTTAGAGTTTGTCTGAAGTCACTAATTGCTCTCATTATCGAGTATTGTCTGTTTTAAGTTTGAGCTAGTTTTTTACACATTTCAATTTTTATGGTGTCGTATCCCTGAACTACGTATTGTACCGTGATAAAATTTTGTACGTTCATTCAATGGTACAGTAGTACATGTCGGTACTGTCTGTAAAATGTGTTGCGAGTATACTAACTAA
Organism: Schistocerca cancellata; assembly: GCF_023864275.1. Lineage (NCBI taxonomy): Eukaryota > Metazoa > Arthropoda > Insecta > Orthoptera > Acrididae > Schistocerca > Schistocerca cancellata. Next base: position 243,348,656 of record NC_064626.1, on the reverse strand, counting down.
TAATGAAGCAATAAATTTAAACACCATGCTGATGTGACAGTTTTACTGCATGAACAGTGAAAATATAGTAAATGATAAACTTTATTCATTTCATCATTTTGTACAGTGTGTATGCAAGAAACATTTCTGTAAAAGTTTGGAATTGTGTGTAAAATTTGTCGCAAGTCACTAAGTGCTTTCATTCTCACATACTGGATGAATATGGTCTGGGTATGCGCACATTGTGAGTTGCGCTGCCTCAATAAATAGACACATTGTGAGTTGCGCTGCCTCAATAAATAGGGAGCAGTCCACCCACACACACACACACACACACACACACACACACACACACACACACACACAATTGGACCATAGAATTGTGCTGTTCAAAAGTAATCACATATGTTAAGACATTTGTCCATGGGGAGATGAGACGATAAATTTCGGTTTTGTAGAATCAGTCGGCCACTGACGGATCCTTAGCTCCACCCAATCTTGCACTTCCTCATCCCACTGAAATTGATGTCTGCGCATGTCTGCGCATGTCTTTCTTCTGGTCACCAAACATGTGAAAATCACACAGTGAAAGACTGATGTATGGAGGATCATACATGCTTTCCTAATCAAACTGCTTAAGTGCAGCCTCCATCCGATCAGCAGTGTAGGGGCAGGTGTTACTGTGCAACGGGCCCTCCACTTGTGAATTCCTCAAGTGTGGAACTGCAATCAATGCACAGCATGATGAAGGCACTTTGCAGAAACTGCAACGTGCCATAAGGTGAAAACACCCAGGAATGCTGTTGAACAGAATCATCTATGTTCACGTCATCTGTAGATTCAGAAACAGCAACTGACTATGCTAACTGCAATACAATATTTGAAACTCTGAAGGCAGTAGATACAAAATACAGAAGTGGATGGCTATCTACACGCTGTACAGAGCTCAGTCTACATTTATAAGGGTTAAAGGACAACAAGAAGGAACAAAATATTTGTGGTTTGGTGACGATATTGTAATTCTATCAGAGACAGCAATGGACTTGGAAGATTGATAGAACAGAATATGCTGTGTATTGAAAAATGAAGACATTAGACAAACATAAACAGCATGTATACACAGACAGCAAAAAGTAACATGCTTTGGAAAGATCTTCAATGCGTGGCAACATGTACACTGCATATTGTCAATATTCTGAAGGAACAAATACAAATTCGAGTGCTTCTAAAACACTGAAATAGAGACTCTGGTGTGCTTTGTCAGCTAGTCATAGTTCACTTAATGAGATCTCGCCAGTCAACGACGAAAGATATTCAGAGTATGGGACATTTGATGCAGTCAGCCAATAGCGACATCACAGTTAAGTAGCACAAACACATTAATAGGAAAAATTAATGGTGTAAGTTAATATACATACAGTATAACTGAAAGAAAAGCTAAGCTTTCACATATTATAATGATTGTCAAATATTTTTTGCTGTTTTTTTTCTGACAGTGTGGTTAGGCAGAATCCTAAGAGCACAACTTAAATTGCAGCAGCTGAATGTTTCTGACAAACACGATTATAAGTTTTACTGCTGTGCACTGAACATTTTATGGGTTACCTAGCTGAATAAACATTCTGTCGAGCACTTTAACTTTTCCACAGGAAAAGCAGTTATTACATGTGAAATTGTTCATGAGCTCTCCCTGCACTTTTTATTAAGGGTAATTAAAGTCTTTGCCATCACTGTTGCATAATTTGTAATCTATGAAAGGACTAAAATAAATACGAAAAACTAACCTTGAAGCTTGGTCTTTTTAAAGCATGTGTTACCTTTTTCAGATATACTAAACACAAATTTTAAATAGTGGCATAAATGGGGGTTGTTCTGAGCCTGAAATTTTTCGAAGTGGCTTGTCCTCAAAGTATGAAGTTTTAAATTTGATTCAAATACTCCATGATTTAAGAACTTCATTGTACCTTCTCAGACGTAACACAACTGATCCTGAGTAAAAGGAAATTTACTTTGAAAGTAATGCTTCTGAAACCACCATTCACAATGTTTTCTTGTGACCTATCAGAAATATGAACAGTTGTGATGCCACAGTCATAGAAAGCAGTTTGGTGTTACAAAGTATTGCATAGTCTTTGTCCTAAAGTCTTTGACACATTTTGCTGTCAGCAACACTTGCATGCGCACTGTGTTTTGTTGTCATAAAAGGCGCATATTCTTTTGTAACTGAGGTGTTATTCTCTGGTTTACGTTTTATTGCTGCAATATTATTCTGCATTAGCAGGCTAAAGTAAAATTCTTTGTTAGAGTATCAAGCATCAGCTCTTACTAGTCAAAATAACAAAAATTTAACTGAAAACTGAAACAATGAAAAATTTCCGGATTTCTAGAAAATCCCCAGGTTTTTCCCGGATTTCCCGACGTGTATGCACCCTGATTAAAAAAAGGTAACAGAGGTAGCCACTGAATCCCTCCACCACCAGCTTTCCTGAACTGTACAGATGGGAGTTATCCTTACAACACATCCTCTGCTCCTGAAATTATCAACCTATGGTAACCTACCGTCCCCATACCCTCCATCCAACAGTTTCTGGCCCCTGTCCCCTCACCCTCATTTTGTGCCACTGTCTGCCAACACAGCTGCTCGTCGCGAACACAGCTGCTCGTCTTTTCCCTTCCCAGCTCCTCTCCTTTTCCGCTCTCCATTCCCCCTCCCCCCCCCCCCCCTCCTCTCACACCCAGCCCTCCCCTACTCCTTGCCCCACAGACTCTGTCACTGCACCTGGTGGTAGTCTTGTCATGTCTCGTATCTAGATCCTGCTCAATCTGTCAGACAGCGCTCTTCTATTCCCCAACCGGTACCCTGCTATCCCTTCCCCTTCCCTGTCCCCTCCAGATTACTGCTGTAATTCCAAGTAAAAATTGTATAGAGGTCTGAGCTGCTGGAGGTGTGTGTGTGTGTGTGTGTGTGTGTGTGTGTGTGTGCACGTGCACGTGCGTTTGTGTTTTCCCTTTTCTGAATAAGGCCCTGGTCAGATGCTAAATGTGTAATAGCCTTCTCGTTGTGCCTTTCTAAAACTGAACATCTTTACAGGAGAGTAGCAGTCTATCATTTTCCTTTTATTGTTGTTACAAAAGACTACATAATAAGCCTAAGGTCATATGCTACTATGATCTGGAATACAAGGTAGAGTTCTGCCAGGAAAACAATGGGCTGCATAAAAAATACCCTCTATTAATATGTGACTACATAATTTTCTATTTACAAGCAATATACACTGGTTGACTCAAGTGCCAGGTGCAGTAATGAGACAGAAACCTATATGGAGTTAAGTAACATTATTTTCTCTTACCCAAATGTCTCACAGTAGAAACTTAGGATTTATTTTGCCAGATGTCTTTGCCATATTCTATTAAAGAATCACCAGCATCCTGAAATACATACACATTTCCATTTGTATGCAGCACTCTGAACTTAATTATTCTGCTGCACAGGAGATCCCAAGATCTCCTCAAGGTACCTGACAGCAGTCAAATCTTGCTGATTCACCTGTACAATTTCATGAAGATGTGTTCGAGTGGTCAACATAATCCCTGCCCACACCATTATGGATCCTCCTCAAAGTCTGTCTCTTTCCAATATGTAAGTTAAATGTGCTGCATACAATTGAAAATGTGTATGCACAATGGAGTCCAAAATTAAAGCAATAAATGGAAATTTTGCAAGGTTGGTTTTCTTTGCCGCCATATTGGTATAAACAAGTGACAGTAAAGTAGAAACAATGTAAAGAATTCAGAAAGTAATCAACTGCAACATACATAACGGTAGACAAAAATGTTCATTTTTTTCCGCCTTACCAGACTTGCACACACATTCTGACAACTGGTTACTGTGCTCAATAAGGGGTGTGACCACCTCTGGCACCAATACACACCTGACAGCACAGGGACATGCTGTGAATGATGTCATCAATCTCATGTTGAGGCGATAATGCCCATTTTTCTTGTACAGCTACTCACAAGTCTTGAAGAATGGTTGGTGGATGCTGACGCGATGAAACCTTAATGCATGCCAGACATGTCCTATGGAACTCAAATCGGGAGAGCGAGCAGGCCAAGCCATACATGCAATATCTTCTATTTAAAAAAAAAAAAAACCACCCACACTCTATGAGGTCATACATAATCGTCCGTCAATGCGAAGTCTGGGCCCACAGCACCTCACTACAACTATGCAGGAGATCCCAAGATCTACTCACGGTACCTGACAGCAGTCATATCTTGCTGATTCACTCATACAATTTCATGAAGAGGTGTTCAAGTGGTCAACTTAAACCCTGCCCATACTGTTCCGGATTATTCCCGATATTGGTCTCCTTCCACAATATTTTGGTCCCGAGACAGTGTTCCACATGCCCTGCAGATGCAAATCCATCGAGAATCACTCTCCAGACCAAATTGGGATTCGTCTGTGAAAAGAACATTGGACCACCATTTGACCGTCCAGATGGCATGTTCATGGCTCTACTCTAGACGTTCATTATGTGAACACACACCAGAGGTAAACAGACAGCAGGTCTCCCACAATAAAGGCAACACTCCTGAAGCCCTCTGTACACCATTTGCCTTGATACAACAGGTGCAAGGGATGTCATGAGATCTGATGCCAATTACAATGCAGTACTGTCATGCCTTTACAGCCAAATAACGATCCACTCTTTTTGATGTCACAAGTGGTTGGCTGTGTCCTGCTCTTGGGGACATAGTTGCAGTCTCTATAAACCATTGCCTCATCCAAGAAACAACAGAATGATTCACATTAAGCCATCAGACTACATCAGTTTGCAACTCTTTTGCTTCCATTCTTCCTAGGGCTCTCCACAGCAAAGAATCTGTAGGTGTCTTCTCTGTGCCATGTATGTATGTACGTACGTATTGAACTGGGGACCTAGAAATGACGGAGAGGCTTCATCCCCACTGTAGCCCTCAGTGGTACACAACCCCACAATAGCCTACAGCAGCCCACTCACCCGACCGCTGCCCCACACCAAACCCAGGGTTATTGTGAGGTTCGGCCCCCAGTGGACCCCCCAGGGAATGTCTCACTCCACACGAGTGTAGCCCCAGTGTTTGCACGGTAGAGTAATTATGGTGTACACATACGTGGAGACAGTGTTTGCACAGCAATCACTTACATAGTGTAACTGAGATGGAATAAGGAGAATCAGCCCGCATTTGCAAAGGCAGATGGAAAACTGCCTTAAAAACCATCCACAGGCTGGCTGGCACACCAGACCTCAACACTTAATCAATCAGGCAGATTCGTGCCGGGGACCGGCACGCCTTCCTGCTCAGAAAGCAGTGTGTTAGACTGCACGGCTAGCCGGACGGGCTTCTCCTTGCCATACTGCACCATCTGTGACTGTGTCCACAGTGACTGTAGATGTGGGACTACCCTGTAAACACTACTCCACTTGATAGGTGCCCTGATGTCATTGCTGGTGTGGTTGTCTGTTGATCAGAATACCATCTTCCATGCAGAACACGATCGTAATGACATCTGTTGACAGTTTGTATGATTATATTGTGAATTAGACACAGGGTGAGGAAGTATCAGTTTGTTGCTTCAAGTTTGGATGCCAGTGTGTTTCAGGCCACACTGATGATGGATTAATAAAGTGAGGCGAAAAGTGTCTGACAAAACTAATGCTGGTGCTGGCTTATATTCAGTTGCATACATGTGGTCCTACCCTCAAACTCATTAACTCAACTGAGAATTTACGCATCAACAATAACTCTATATATTCTGTACTATTCTTGATGGTGCTATGGTACTACTGCTGATCATCAGTTAAATGTTAACTAATTTCCAGATCTTGCAAAAATGTTATATCTGCATTCTGTAAACGTTTGCTACACTTGCTCTCAAACACCCCCCCCCCCCCCCCCCAATCGCCACCCCCCCAGAACCCCACTCATTTCAAGTTTTTCCGTTTTCCCTTGATACTGTCCTCTTGCCACATCACTTACTCATAATATTCATATCGCAACACTGGGTGAATCTAGCTTTTCCCAAAATTACTTTTCACATCCTCTCCCCCATCTTGTCACCAAATCACGATACGCCTTCAATTCCACTAATCCCAGCTATGTTACCTCAATTCAGCCTGCGGGACTAAATTCCCAAAATGACATATGCACAGGCTACACCACAAGCAGCAAACTCTAGCATTTATGTTGTTTTGCAATGTTTGGAAGCACCTGCTGAAAACACAGTCATGAGAAACATCTAAGTATTCAATTCACTTTATTTTGATCATGTAAGCAACTTCAACTGTGTCACTTGGGGGTGACTCAGTAACACTCTACCAGTTTATTTAAGTGTGTTGATTTCAGTCTGAGCTGCTGGAGATGGCGCTCATGTGTGCTTAAAGTGTGCTTGCTTGTGTGAATGTATGTGCATTTTCTTTTCTGAAGAAGGCAATGGCCACTAGCTAAATGTGCAACAGTCTCTGTTGTGCCTATCTGCACCTCAAAGTGTCTTTCGTGAGTATCCATCTGCCCTTTCCTAATATTGTTGATCGTGGTTTAGCATACTTTACAAAGCTAAATGGAAATTTTAAACATGGCTGGAACAGCAACTGTAGAATGAAACTCATCTTCATGTTTTTACAAATGTTGAGACCATGGTAAAGATGTGTTAAATGAACCTTCCATTTTGCAACTGATTGGTTGTTTACTATTTCTACAAGAAGAGCTAATGGGAAATGTTTGTGTCAGTCATCCTGTCAAGAACAATTTATTTTAAGTACCATACAAAAACAAGCAGAGGAGAATAACAATTTTATGTTTCAAATACTAAGGTTGTAATTTGGTACCTTGTTATTATTGCATGAATGTAATACTCGTGCATTTAAATGCTGATGTGAAGAAAGATGAAGATAAACAAGCTGCTTGTACCTTATAGTGATCTCTCATGTGTTCCTTCAAAGCTGAGGCACGTGTAAACTGACGATGACAATGACGACAGCTGATCAACTTCGAGGTGTTTAACCACTCGGCAGCATGCTCCTTTTTGTGAGCATCTAACTGTGACTGTAATACAAAATACCTTTGTTATAATATAAATCACAGTTCCTCAAATTTATATTAAGGGAAAAATATAAAACAGAATAAATTAAAATAAATGCTGTTACCGTGGACTAGGGATACAAAACTGTCAATAAAGTTACTCTTTTAGTTTTGTTTTCAGCAGAATAAATTATGAAAGCTAGACTTCCTAATAAGCAATTATAATTCTCTATAGATAATTTCTTGTTATGTCTACCTCTTATCTAATGCATCCCTTTAGCAAGGCTGCCATAAATCTCTCTCTAAAAATACTTCAAGAAAGCAGCTACAAAATTGTTTTCTGCTACTAAGATCAAAGCATTCACAAATTCACACATGTGTAGCTCTCACAACATGGCCACTGTCACCTACAGATGCCCAAGAATGACAGTGGGCAAGTGTGTGAATGAGGTATGCATGTGTGTTTTGTCTACATCTGACAAAACACTTAGTCTGATAGCTGATAATTTGAGGAAGTCGTCTTTCAATGTGCCTGTCTGATAGTCAACACTACCTCTATGTGATGATTAGGAATATAGCCTACTTTTTATTATTGATATAGCTTGCTGTGTTAAGATGAACAAAGATACTTCTGCTTCATATGTGACTATTATAATGGGTAATATACTACCTTTAATGTAGTAAATAGTCATCACAGGTTTGCCGCCGGACGACTTTGTGCAAATTCCACAATATTTCCTCTGAGCAATTGACCGACATCTTCAGGTGGTTGAACCTCTCTGGTGGCTAGGTATAACTGACGGTACTGTAACATTGAGGTCCCTGTATATAGAACATGTGCATGAAATATGTGCAGGCACGGAAATCACACGCGCGCAATGATTTGCAGATAGGTGGTGCATATTAGAACACCCTCTGTTGAAAATCACAGAGCAGCCCTCCTGCGCATGTCCCACGTTTACTAACAGTGCGACCAAATGTTACTCACTAAAAAACCATACTGACCAATGTTTGATGGGTCTGTTATTCAAAAATCTTTATTGTCTCATCGGGATTTAATAGCAACCAATGCAGGATTCCAGGCTGTGCTCAGTTGAAATCACGCATCGCTGTTGATGAGATCATCAGCTGTTCAGATATTTACTGCTCCTTAATGACGCAATCCCAGAAAGATGATGCTGTGGATGAAACTCCCATCTCTTCATAAATCATGTGATGTCCTGTATTCAGAAAGTGTTCTGCAATTGCCGACTTCACCGGTTGGGGGTAAGCATGTATAACGCTGATGTTCATCACTATGTTCTTGTACTGTGCGACATTTCTGGCCTATCATGCCACCTCACACTTGCAAGGAATCTTGCACACACAATGTTTCCTCAGGTCATGATCATCCTTAACCAAACCCAACAGGTTCACCAGTTTTGCAGATGGTCAAAAAACAGACGTAATGTCATATCCTCCGAGGACTCTTCAGGTTCTTGACAACATGACACCAAAATATTCGTGCCATGTCATCAAGAATCTGAAGAGTCCTCGGAAGATATGACATTAAGTGTGTTTTTTGAGCATTTGCAAAACGGAGGAACCTGTTTGGTTTGGTTAAGGATGATCTTGGCCTGAAGAAACGCGGTGTGTATAAGATTCCTTGTCAATGTGGGGTCGCATATATAGCCCAGACATGTTGCACAGTACAAGAATGCTGCGATGAACACCAGCATCATAAACGCCTACGTCAAGTGGAGAAGTTGGCAATTGCAGAACACTGTCTGAATACAGGACATCGCGTGATTTATGAAGAGCTGGACTTTTATCCCCAGCATCATCTTTCTGGGATTGTGTCATTAAGGAAGCAATACATATCAGTACAGCTGATACTCTCATCAACAGGGATGCGGGATTTCAACTGAACACAGTCTGGAACCATGCACTGGCTGCTATTAAATCACAATGAAAAAATCAGTTTTTTTCAATAACAGATCAATCATAACAATGGTCTAGTATGGCTTTTTAGTGAGTAATGTCTGGCCACATTGTCAGTAAACATATCGTACAGCACACGCACAGGAGGGCTGCTCTGTGATTTTCAGCAGAGGGAATTTGAGTATGGCGCCATCAATCTTCAAATCATCGCATATGCCTGATTTCAATGCCTGTTCATTCTTCGCGCATGTGTTCTATATATGTGTTCTGTATGCTGATACCGTCAGTTGAACCGAGCCACCAGCAAGGTTCAACCACCTGAAGGTGTCGGTCAATTGCTCCGAGGAAATTTTGTGGAATTTGCACAACGTCGTCTGGCGGCAAACCTGCGAAGACTAACTACTACACTAAAGGTAGTACATTACCCATTATAATAGTCACATACGAAGCAGAAGTATCTTTGTTCACGTTAATGCAGCAAACTATATCAATAATAAGAACTTGGATATAGTCCTAATCATCACATAGATGTAGTGTTGTTGAGTATCTGACACACACATTGACAGAAGACTTCTTTCAATTATCAGCTATTAGACTAAGTCTTGTCAGATGTAGACAAAACACACACAACTTGAAGATGTCGGACAATTGCTCTGAGGAGTTATTGTGGAATATGCATAACGTCATACGGTGACAAACCCGTGAAGACTATTTACGATATATCTGCTCGGAAAGCTTGAAGATTCACAACCTTCTTTAATGTTTAAAAGAATAATACTAACTAAAACATTATTTTAACAAATAAAACTTGGCAGGTGTGAGTAGGACTTGCGCACCGAGGCTTCCATACAAACCTATGTACTTGACAGTTTATTCCAGCAGGAATTGAGGGTCTACATGATGTTCCCTGTTATTGACATTGATATGGCAAGATATCGGTCCCATGGGCTCCAAGACTTACCAGCATGTTTTAATTACAATTTTAAAGTCAGATAACAAATGAAAAAATATACTATTTTCTGATATTTCTCTTCTATGTGTACACTGAAACCTCCCTTCTTGACATATTTCATGCTTCTATATCAAAGAAGTATCCTATAGGTTTTAACAATTCAGTTTGCAAGTACCAAAAAATGCGACATCACTGGCCGTGTCTTTTGATTGCACTGACTTAAAAGTTGACTTTTTTTACATCACCAGGGGACCGTAGAAAAATTTAAAATTGAACAGCAACCATTTCCTGAGAAAAAGGGTCTTGAATAGTCGGACAGACAGACATATTGACAACAAAGTGATCCTATAAAGGCTCCATTTTTATTGAGTCAGGTACGGAAACCTAATAATAGACTTCAAACACCTTTTTTCTGTAAAATCTGAGGTCATACATTGACCAATTTGCTTGTGAAGGTGAATTTCTTGCTGAAGAAAGCTAGAGGTTGCCAGTTGTCATAATAAGGCTCCATTTGCAGTTGATGATTTATACACTGTAATTGAGATGCTGCCCAATGATGCTTGATTGTGTACAAAATGTTGACAGAAGTTTGTCAAGTCCAAGAAATGACATAATTCTCAAACTGTAGTGCAATGGGGAAACTGAGTATTAGTTTCCAGTCTATCTTGAGGTGCCAGAATTCCTCGTGCATTGACAATGTATACTAACAATTTTAATTCCATTGCCTCGAAGACACATTTCTGCATGTTAATTACTAAACCATTTCCTTGTATTCTAGTGAATAGTTGCCACAGATGTGCTAGATGCTCTGTCTCACTAGATGACATTAAAAGCATGTCTCCAACATAAACATAACAAAACTCCAAATCTTTAGTTAATTCATCCAAGAAGCACTGGAAAGTTTCATCTGCACTGCTCAATCCGAATGCCATTCACAAAAATTTGTATGAAGTCTGAAAGGAGGGAAACAGCAGTTTTGGGTATATCTTCTGGTGAAATTGTTATATGAGAAAAAACATTGGATGAGGTTGATCATGGAGAAAACAGTCTTACCATAGCAAAGTCTTTGAGATTTGGCACAAAATCAGGTACTGTTCTGGCGTTTAGCTGATGAATTTTACTGCTGCAAACTTATATTTCATGGAAAGACCACAAAGATAAGATAAGAGAGATTAGGGCTCATACAGAGGCATAAAGGCAGTCATTTTTCCCTCGTTCTGTTTGGGAGTGGAACAGGGAGAGAAGATGCTAGTTGTGGTACGAGGTACCCTCCGCCATGCACCGTATGGTGGATTGCGGAGTATGTATGTAGATGTAGATAGTCACCACATGGACACCACTTGTTATGCTTAGGAACTATGTGAAGTGGAGCAGCCCAGTTACCATCTGAAGGGCAACAGATCTATTGTGCTAACATAAAAGACAATCTTGCTTTGCAGTCTTTAGTTGTTCTGTATGAAGATGAGGCCATGCATGAACTGGCAGTCCTGGTATATTGACAATGTAAAGTACCACTGAGCGTCTTACCGCTGCTGGAGTAGGTGATGGGTAGGTAATTTCAGGGAAATGATGATACAGGTCATTGTATGGTGAATCACCGGCAGTCACTTTAATGCCAGGACAATTGGCACAGCAGAGGCTCCCATGACTGTACAACTGTGTTGTAGAATCAAGCAGGTGTAAATATTGATGATCTGGGAGGAGATAATAAAAAGAAATGAAGCCTGCTCCAATAACTGGGTACAGCAAAGCGGCAACATTGAACCTTTATGATTCTTGTTGAAGAGAAGTTTAGATGTAAGTCGATGTAGCCATAATTATTGGTGGAAGATCTGTTTGCGGTATACAGGTGATTGCTAGCGGTATTTCATTATGGAAGGGGAAGAGAAGTGTACACTAAGGTATCAGCATCTCTGTCAATGAGAAATTGCAGCTTATAGAGTGCTCTGTTATAATCAGTTGACAGCCATCCAGTTTGATATCAGTCACCATGGCTACTGACTTCTGGTGATGATTCCCTTGTCACAGGGTGGTCGACACTGCTGAGCAACAGATCCATTTTTTTGTGACACCAACAGATATTCTCCATGGTGAGAAATGCTTGTATCTGCTGGAAGAGCATGTATGGAGCACCGTATTTGTAGGGCTGAGACTTGCTTAGACAGTTCATCTACTTGTGCTTGAAGTGCTTCCACAGAAGTCTTTATCTGGCAAAGACAGTTGTGAGACCTATCAGTGGATACATCTCAACTATTCAGCCAGTAGCTCGAGTAAGAGTGTTGGGATCACCAATACAAACAGAGTATTTTCTGTGCATCCACAGACAGGAATGATAACCAAATATTTCACAGAATATCATTTATTGTGTTGCCAGGCAGCGTATGAAGATGATAAAGTAGCTGAGATGGTGGGCAGCACCGAGTTCTTCAGTATAGAGCAATTTTTCGAGTCATTTTCTGACCGAAACAAGCACATAACGTGCATGCTTGATAGAGTGACATTTTTTACTGAAACTAGAATATCTTTTACTTCTGTAACCATCTGCTCATTAAGTGCAGCCACCACATTAATAGTGATGTGGGTCAAGACAAATTGGCTCTCAAGTTGGGTGGATCAGAGAACTGTATTATCTGACCAGAAGTGTGGGGGTTTCACTGAAACTGGACTACAGATCACATTTGCTGCTGGTAAGTCAGTGATGTCATGGCAGGCGTTGATTACATGACACAGTTGCTCACTAATGACTCTGCATGGTGTGATTGATGCAAAAACTTACATAGATGCATTTTATTGTTCCGGTGAATTACAAGTTTTTCTGGCATGTGATGTGATTGTTTCAGCACACGATTAGGAAACAAGGGGTCACCAAATGTTGTGTGGCAATGCAGTTTTTTTCAGTACACAAAAGAACAGTTAATTACAACGAGTAGGACTGCTAAGAATGCCTGCATCTATAGTTTGTTTTTAGCTCAGAGGCAGTGTGGAGCACCAGAATTTACACTGCACACAAGAAACATTTAGCAGATGATTCACTGTTCACATTACAGTGTATTTATTTGTTCCTTTGCTCCAGTGTGACAAAAGAAATGTTTCCTGTAACTGATAACCACACAGCAACTGATAACCACAAGTTATAAATTTATGCATAACAATTAACAGAACACAGACACGTGATCATTTGCACATAGCTGGGAACACAAGTGTACAATTCTGTTTAAAAATGTCATCTTAAGCTAACTTACAAGCAATAAAAGTGTTAGATTGAAACAAAGGAGATATTCAAGGTATGATAAAATTGACAGAGTACCTTTATGATTACTAAATTATACCACGTACTGTAAGTAACATTCCAATAAACCGTAATTTCTTTTTTCCTTTCCATTTGCAATGCTGACATTAACTGTGAGGGGGGGGGGGGGGGGGGGGGAGTGGGAAAACAACATGTAATATGTCTACTGGAAATAAGTCTTTCATACCTGCAGTGAAAATTCATCTCCACATTCTGTGCAGAAAAGACTTTCTTCTTTCTCATGCAGCATCACATGAGCCTTTAAACTTGCAATACGCGCAAATGATTTTCCACATTCAGGGCATTTTGGATCATCAACATTGTGGGTTGCCATGTGAAGAATAAGGTTTGACTGCAAAATAATAAATTTTCAGACATGAACCAGCCTCCTGAAATTTTAAGGCTATTATTTGTTATTTTATAGTTAGAACTGTGAACTGTGTTGAGTTACATAAACCAAAATGGAGAACTTATTCTGCTTGACTGAAAAAAATTAATGTAGTAATTTACTATTTTTGGTTTGAGCCTAGAATAGGGAAAGTGCCGGTCAGATTTCATCCTAAGCTGCTGCTTCCACAACTCCTAAATATTTTACTATTATTCTGGAATTATATCTGTGGTGACAGACTGATTTGTGTCATAGCTTATGATTTTTGTTAGCATGGGAGTTGGCACAGTTACTGAAGAAATGTTTTCAGCTGTGTATTAAGAGAGAGAAACAAAGCAAGGTAGTGCTGCAATTACAACAACAGATTTGCATTTGGGAGGACAGTAGTTCAAATCCTTGTCCAGTAATCCAGATTTTGGTTTTCCATGGTTTCCCTTAGTGCAAATCCTGGGATGGTTTCTTAGAAAGGAAACAGCTGATATTCTTCCCCATCCTTCCCCTATCTGAATTTGTGCCATCTGTAACTACCTCAGTGCCAACAGGACACTAAACCCTTTATACACTACAAAATTTATTTATTTTTACAGAAAATACCTCACTGACTTTTGGGATTACAACAACAATTTTCCAAATGCACTTTGCATGCAACTGTACTTTTAAAGACAGTATTTGGCACAGTTTCTCCCACTCATTGCTGCTCTTTCTTTGGATACTTACACTACACAACTGTTGGCCCAATTGGATCTGTCACATCACTGCTAACTGCCTTGCTTGATAGCAATATTTTGCATGGTGAACAAGACATCAAGTTTTCAAACAACTTATAACAATTCAGCCAGGTAATGGTGGGGTGTACTCCTGCCGGAATACCAGCGATTGCTGTAAATATTACTTTGCTGAATTCCGGTAAGTTGTTTGAAAATTTTATACAGCGGGAGAAACTCAGGCCTCACAAGTCATGAAGTATAACTCCACTTCCTGTGTTATTTACAAATTCTTCTAAATAAATAATATTTTTGTAACTCAGAAATTGGCTTTTTCAATTATTGCTATCACAAAGCATCAGTTTATGTAAAAACACATCATACTTCCATTTAGTTATGTCCATGTTTCATGGGAGAAAGAAAAAAAAGAAAGAAAAGAAAAAAATGTACTGCAATGTTTTTGCCTTGAAATAAGAAAGGAGTTGCAGGAAACTGTGGCATCCAGCACCAGCAATACTGCTTCCATCATTTTAGTTTTTGAACATACTGCCATTGAACAACAACCTGCAATAATAGTTCACCACCAGCCATTTGACATTCACTACTGAATAAGAGCCTTTTCTGGACTTCTCCATGCATTGTAGTCTTCAGTTAGTTTCTGCACTTTTCTTATTTATCCACTTTCAGAAGTTCATTGGCACCCTTTTCTGAGATCTACCAAAGAATTTCCTGGATCCATATACCATCCCATCGCTACATATTCTGCCCACTTCTTTTTCCGTGGTATTACAGTACATACTACATATTCCAATCCAGAACATTCCCTGATCAGTTTTATTATTTGTTGTTGTACCTGAAAAATTTCTGCTTATGGAGTTCATCCACAAAGCCTCTTCCGATCTTCTCTTTTATTCCACAATCTATCATTCAGCATTTCCTCCCATTGTAGTCCTCGTTGATTTTCACCATCTTTTACCTGGTCTCTACATCTTCTTTGTGGTCTTCCAGATCTTGTCCATTCCAGAGCTCTTTTTGGTAGTCTTTCTTTTCCCCATTCCTTTAATGTGGCCAAATCATTTCCACTTCTTTCTCTCCAGTTTATTTTAGGAGATTGATCTGAAGTTTGTTTTGCATTGTTTCATTTCTTATCCTGTCCATTCTCATCTTCTTGAGACTCCTTGTAGAATGCACATCTCTTAATTACATTCTACACAGATCATCTTTTTTTTTCCAGGTTCAATATTCTGAACAATAGGTTAAAAGTGGTAGATAATATGATGTGTATATCATGAGCTTTGCTTTGGCAGGTACTTTTCAATTCCTAATTACACCTGATACACAGTAACAACTTGGACATTTTCTATTGTCTCCAAACTTCTTTCTTGATGTTTTCTTTCTTTGTTATCTTAATTTTTAGATATTTCACAGCTTTTACTTCCCTAATAATTTTTCCATTACAACTTCATATTTTTATTTTCCCTGCTGACCACATTGCCTCACTTTTTATAGAACAAAAATCTGCTTCAGTTGCTAGTAATATTTTAGTTTATTACATGACTGGTTTTGAAGCATAAAGCTTTATCTTCAAGTGCCAACAAATAATTATGGGAGTGTAGAACCAGTAACCACAGTGTCCATCTGGACACCATAACACATAAGTGACTAACACAGACGGTCCAGAAGCCAGCTGACTGCGGTAGTGATGTGGGTGCCAAAAGGGTGTGGAACTAAAGCAGATACTACAAAAGAATGAGAAATGGGGATGTGACATCCGAGGTCCACACATTTATGTTTCCATAATTTTTGGTGGAAACCAGCAGATGAAGCTTTACGCTTCAAAATCAGTCCTACAATTGTTGTTGTTGTTGTTGTTGTTGTTGTTGTTGTGGTCTTCAGTCCTGAGACTGGTTTGATGCAGCTCTCCATGCTACTCTATCCTGTGCAAGCTTCTTCATCTCCCAGAACCTACTGCAACCTACATCCTTCTGAATCTGCTTAGTGTATTCATCTCTTGGTCTCCCCCTACAATTTTTACCCTCCACGCTGCATTCCAATACTAAATTGGCGATCCCTTGATGCCTCAGAACATGTCCTACCAACCGATCCCTTCTTCTGGTCAAGTTGTGCCACAAACGTCTCTTCTCCCCAATCCTATTCAATACTTCCTCATTAGTTATGTAATCTACCCATCTAATCTTCAGCATTCTTCTGTAGCACCACATTTCAAAAGCTTCTATTCTCTTCTTGTCCAAACTATTTACCGTCCATGTTTCACTTCCATACATGGCTACACTCCATACAAATACTTTCAGAAATGACTTCCTGACACTTAAATCTATACTCGATGTTAACAAATTTTTCTTCTTGAGAAACGCTTTCCTTGCCATTGCCAGTCTACATTTTATATCCTCTCTACTTCAACCATCATCAGTTATTTTGCTCCCCAAATAGCAAAACTCCTCTACTACTTTAAGTGTCTCATTTCCTAATCTAATACCCTCAACATCACCCGACTTAATTCGACTACATTCCATTATCCTCGTTTTGCTTTTGTTGATGTTCATCTTATATCCTCCTTTCAAGACGCCATCCATTCCGTTCAACTGCTCTTCCAAGTCCTTTGCTGTCTCTGACAGAATTACAATGTCATCAGTGAACCTCAACGTTTTTATTTCTTCTCCATGGATTTTAATACCTACTCCGAATTTTTCGTTTCCTTTACTGCTTGCTCAATATACAGATTGAATAACATCGGGGAGAGGCTACAACCCTGTCTTACTCCCTTCCCAACCACTGCTTCCCTTTCATGACCCTCGACTCTTATAACTGCTATCTGGTTTCTGTACAAATTGTAAATAGCCTTTCGCTCCCTGTATTTTACCCCTGCCACCTTTAGAATTTGAAAGAGAGTATTCCAGTCAACATTATCAAAAGCTTTCTCTAAGTCTACAAATGCTAGAAACGTAGGTTTGCCTTTCCTTAATCTTTCTTCTACGATAAGTCGTAAGGTCAGTATTGCCTCACACGTTCCAGTATTTCTATGGAATCCAAACTGATCTTCCCCGAGGTCGGCTTCTACTAGTTTTTCCATTCGTCTGTAAAGAATTTGTGTTAGTATTTTGCAGCTGTGGCTTATTAAACTGATTGTTCGGTAATTTTCACATCTGTCAACACCTGCTTTCTTTGGGATTGGAATTATTATATTCTTCTTGAAGTCTGAGGGTATTTCGCCTGTTTCATACATCTTGCTCACCAGATGGTAGAGTTTTGTCAGGACTGGCTCTCCCAAGGCCGTCAGTAGTTCCAATGGAATGTTGTCTACTCCCGGGGCCTTGTTTCGACTCAGGTCTTTCAGTGCTCTGTCAAACTCTTCACGCAGTATCATATCTCCCATTTCATCTTCATCTACATCCTCTTCCATTTCCATAATATTGCCCTCAAGTGCATCACCCTTGTATAGACCCTCTATATACTCCTTCCACCTTTCTGCTTTCCCTTCTTTGCTTAGAACTGGGTTTCCATCTGAGCTCTTGATGTTCATACAAGTGGTTCTCTTATCTCCAAAGGTCTCTTTAATTTTCCTGTAGGCAGTATCTATCTTACCCCTAGTGAGATAAGCCTCTACATCCTTACATTTGTCCTCTAGCCATCCCTGCTTAGCTATTTTGCACTTCCTGTTGATCTCATTTTTGAGATGTTTGTATTCCTTTTTGCCTGCTTCATTTACTGCATTTTTATATGTTCTCCTTTCATCAATTAAATTCAATATTTCTTCTGTTACCCAAGGATTTCTACTATCCCTCATCTTTTTACCTACTTGATCCTCTGCTGCCTTCACTACTTCATCCCTCAAAGCTACCCATTCTTCTTCTACTGTATTTCTTTCCCCCATTCCTGTCAATTGTTCCCTTATGCTCTCCCTGAAACTTTGTACAACCTCTGGTTCTTTCAGTTTATCCTACAATAAATTGAGAAATTACTGGCAACTGAAGTGGAATTTTATTCTATAAACATAATCCTCAGTTGCGTATGTTCAATGGATCAAATATTTTGTATGTCACTTTTTATTAAGATTATTTCATTGTCTGCTTCTTTCATCATCTAGTTATTGTTCTTCCAAAATTCACTGCTGTCTTCCATATCATCATCATAATATTTTCATACACTATGATATCTGCTCTTGAGCCCTGGCAAACTTCTTTTATAATGTTATGCATGACTACATTGAAGTGAACTGGTAAGAAAAGAACACATCCCCTTGTTGAACTTCTCTATCTGTTCTAAACCATTCTGACTTTTTGACATCTATTAAAACACAATTCAGGCATTTGTTAATCTTTTTTTCCTGACTCTTGAGTACTATTCCTCTTGACAACATTCCGACTTTGCCGTATCTCTCCCCTTTTAACACTGTTGTAAGCCTTTTTTTAATATCTGTGAATGCAACTATGATGTCTTTCCCAAATTCCTGTTTCTTTTCTACTACCTGTTTAGCTGTAACATGTTATCTACTGTCGATCTTCCAGATCTAAATCCTTGCTGTTATTTTCCTCTTTATATTGGTCCTATCTTGTTTCTGATTTTCTGTAAATTTATATTTTCACAAATATCCATGCAATGGTGCAATAATGCTATTCCTCTGTAGTTCTCAGAGAGCATCTTGTTGCCCTTCTTAAACTGAATTTGTCCAATCAGCAGGAATCTTGCGACAGGTCCATATTATCCTCAGTATTCTATATAGTTGCTGAATCCTGACGAATCCTGTGTTTTCAATTATTTCCACTGTGACATCATCTATTCCTGTAGCTCTCTTGTTTTTCCATTACTAATATAGTTTTCTCTTACGTCCAACATTTGTAGATTTTTTCTATTTCATCAGGTCATTTATACATCTTTTCTTCTCTAATAATGTTATTTCTTTTGCCTCTCTCTATTTCCCCTACATTGTGCTGAGATCGATAACACCATGGTGGCATAAAGTCTTTTACAACCAGTCTTTGCATCATGTCCTAAATTAAATTCCAAACCTCTCTGCAGTGTCACACACACTGAGGACACGCAACACTGTTGATGGTGATCTCCACACATCAGATGTGGACATTAAGCTCGGTGACCCCCCCCCCCCCTCGATGCTCTTTGAGAGCAGTAGACTATGTGCCAGGAATATGTTTTACCCTTATCATCTCCTATGTGAACACGACACTGCACTATACACACACTCATTACACTCACTTACCCTTAACAGATGCACTTATAACACACAACTCTCATACTTCATGAAGGAAAGATGCACGCAGGTGTGAAATAAGGGAAAACCTTTCCAATTAGGCAGCTGGACCTGTCCTTTGGGCTCTTCCACTCATTCATGCCATATGACTACCTTATTCTGCCCTTTATATACGTTTTGGAAGTGTTCCTTCCATACTTGGAAAACTACTATTTCCTCCCACACAGCGAGCAGTGTCAAAGGGAGCAGGATGGGTGTAAGCATTGGGAGGTAAGCTGGTTTGGAATGAAAGAGAGAACTAAATTTTTGATTATATTCTGACAGTTTATGTACATGAGGGCTCGCCCTGAGGGTAAAGGTGAAAGCTGACTGCCAGTGTAACAACTGGGCCTAAAATAGTGGCACAGGGAATGGGAAAAATGGTATCTCATGTTCATATGGTCACAGGCCAGCCCTGATGAACAGAGGCAGAGGGCATGAGACCGTCCACCCCACGTAAAAGCTGGACCACAAGAGATCATCTGCTCTGACTGATGTCTGGATTCCAAGAGAGTGTAGCACCTGCTCTCTGTGACCCAGGACATTTCAGCGACTACATATATAACTCATAAAACAGAACCGAAAATTACATTCCTAGCTTTCGGAACAAATGTTCCTTCATCAGGGAGGAGAGAGGGGAAAGAAAGGGAAGAAGGGAAAGGAGATTCAGTTACTCACAACCCAGGCTATGAAGCAACAGGGAAAGGAAAATAGGGAGGGTAGCAAGGATGGAAGCATGGTTGTCAGAGGGACAACCATGACAACCATGCTTCCATCCTTGCTACCCTCCCTATTTTCCTTTCCCTGTTGCTTCATAGCCTGGGTTGTGAGTAACTGAATCTCCTTTCCCTTCTTCCCTTTCTTTCCCCTCTCTCCTCCCTGATGAAGGAACATTTGTTCCGAAAGCTAGGAATGTAATTTTCGGTTCTGTTTTATGTGTATCTATCGGCTGTACTGAGCTGAGGTAAGTACTGGCCAGCCACTCTATCTCTTTGTTAGTATTTGTTTCACATCTTTGTATGAGATTTTCCATTAATCATTTACATATATAACTCGTCTTGCATGCGCCCTATTGGCTAGATGGTGCCGTGGAATTGCGAGTTTCTTCAGCAGACATGCTAGAAAAGTGGCATCATGTTGGACTGAGCAACTTGTACTGGATTCAACCAACTCTGTTCTGAAAGGCAGGCTGACTTGCACATAGACATTGATTGAAGCTGTAATGGGAGAGCTTTTATAAAGGCTTGGCAGGGGCCTTTGAAATTTTTTTTTTTTAAACAAAATACCTAAATATTCCTGGAATAGCATGGGCATCTTGCACAATGGGTTTTCTTTATTTGTTAATGACTTTTTGAAGTATTTTCTTTCTACTTCTTTCCACTACCTAATATGTGACACATCTTTCCAAATCCTTAAAATTAGCTTCTATCTCTCTATGTGCTCTTTTTTTTCTTCGAGTGCTTATGCAATTCTCTCATTTCACCATGAAGTTTCTTTGTGTCTGCTGCCTTGACTAATGCCCATTCAAACCCCTTCTGTTCTTCTTCCACATCCTCCCTCTCTTCTTTGGGAAGCAGTAACCTAATCTTTCCCTGTATATCTCTTGGGCATCTATCTTGCAGTTTCGAGTATTAGATTTTTTTCTGTCTTTCTCCCATATTTACCCTTTCTGGATTTCTTCCATGTCCCTAACAATAGTACGTGGTCACTGTTGAGATTAATGCTTAAGTGGTTAAGCCAGGCATCTTATGACTTCTTAGGTTATCATTTACAACAGATTTCTGTTGTAAATGCCAACTTTATCTGGTTAACTTAAGACTCACACTCTTTTTTATGCCATCTGTTATCAATAATCCATTTATTTCTCATATACGTGTGTGTGGTAATACCTCCCTTTCATTGTTTCTGGGTTTGTCCACATGGCTTCCTATGACTGTTTTGTATCCTTTTCTTTCATTCTCTACTCTAGCACTAAAGTTTCCTATAATCATGGTCTTGTTAATGTTACAGTATCCTCCATTGTAGTGATAAACTCTTACTTTTCATCTGTCTTGCATCCAATTTGAGGAAAATAAACCTGTATTATAATGAGGCTATTTCCTTCCATCATTATATTAACTTTAACTACTCTGTCACATACATTTTCTACATTAAGTACTTTGATTGCCAGTTCTTTAGCCACTATTATTGTGACATTTTTTCTCTTTTGTCTCTTCTTGACCAGCACACTTCATATCCTTTCTTCCAGCACCTCACTGGCATTCCCTTTTTCACTTACTTCTCATAATCCGATTATCGATATGTTAGTCTCAGTCATTATCTGTGCGATTTACTTAATTCTTACATCAGTTTCTCAGTATATAACATTAATAGCTCCAGTTCTTAAATTTTTCTTCTGAGAGATCTGTATCTCATTGGAACCATATAGGCCAGATCTCCTAAAAGGTTTTGTTATTTTCAGTACTGGTTTTGACCCGAGGGTTGTTTGATAGTCGGAAGTTACCACTGGCTTGCTAGGCCTGTCATGGGTCTTTGTGTTAATATTTTGTTGTGCACTAGATGGTCAGTGTCTGACGTGCATTTCCTCATGCAGTATTGTTTATGATTTTCTTTTATTTTCTCTCACGACTTCTCCCAACTACACCTCACTATTGCTTGCTAGGTAACCCACAGTTTCTGAATGGATTTCACATTAAAAGCCCATGTTTTACTATGCTGTTTAGTCTACCTTCCCAACACACTGCTGACACCCTCTTTCACTTCTCATCACAAGAAAAACAACCCCCACTTTACTAGTGCATGCCGAACACACATACTTGCAACATAAGTCCTGTTGTGTAACTTTTACCTGACTGTCTTTCTATAAGTTTTACTTATAAACATTACAGTGGGTTGTTAGACAAAATTATTCACAATTCTACTGTAAGAAACTACTATTATCTCGTTTTAAGATGCTCGATACATGTCTTTATGTTCAGGATCACTGACTGTTCACTTGAAAATGTCTTAGTGGCTGAAGTAAATACCTTTTAGCAACTGGCTTTACTATTAAATAACACTAAACTATTCTAATTTCAGACAATTTGGAAGATTTTCTTTTTTACAACCCTTATTTGCATTTCCAAATACACTCCAAGTCACTTTTATTCTCCCATTTATTTCTTCTACTCTTCATCAAGTTGTTTTTTAATTTCCTCTAGGACTCATAAGAATGATTATTTTGTAATGTGGATTCTCATTACAGAATCACCTTTCAATTCTGAACTCCCCACTATCATGGTGAAATCTAATAGAAGCGGTAGCATTGACATATAAATTTTTCAGTATCACATGGTGAACTGATGCTTTGTTTTTCTATGCCTGTAACAATAGATCTACATCTACATCTACGTCCATACTCCGCAAGCGGAGGGTACCTTCAGTACCTCTATCGGTTCTCCCTTCTATTCCATCTTGTATTGTTCGTGGAAAGAAGGATTGTCGGTATGCCTCTGTGTGGGCTCTAATCTCTCTGATTTTATCCTCATGGTCTCTTCGCGAGATATACGTAGGAGGGAGCAATATACTGCTTGACTCTTCGGTGAAGGTATGTTCTCGAAACTTCAATAAAAGCCCGTACCGAGCTACTGAGCGTCTCTCCTGCAGAGTCTTCCACTGGAGTTTATCTATCATCTCCGTAACGCTTTCGCGATTACTAAATGATCCTGTAACGAAGCGCGCTGCTCTCCGTTGGATCTTCTCTATCTCTTCTATCAACCCTATCTGGTACGGATCCCACACTGCTGAGCAGTATTCAAGCCGTGGGCGAACAAGCGTACTGTAACCTACTTCCTTTGTTTTCGGATTGCATTTCCTTAGGATTCTTCCAATGAATCTCAGTCTGGCATCTGCTTTACCGACGATCAACATTATATGATCATTCCATTTTAAATCACTCCTAATGCGTACTCCCAGATAATTTATGGTATTAACTGCTTCCAGTTGCTGACCTGCTATTTTGTAGCTAGATGATAAAGGATCTATCTTTCTGTATATTCGCAGCACATTACACTTGTCTACATTGAGATTCAATTGCCATTCCCTGCACCATGCGTCAATTCGCTGCAGATCCTCCTGCATTTCAATACAATTTTCCATTGTTACAACCTCTCGGTACACCACAGCATCATCTGCAAAAAGCCTCAGTGAACTTCCGATGTCATCCACCAGGTCATTTATGTATATTGTGAATAGCAACGGTCCTATGACACTCCCCTGCGGCACACCTGAACTCACTCTTACTTCGGAAGACTTCTCTCCATTGAGAGTAACATGCTGCGTCCTGTTATCTAGGAACTCCTCAATCCAATCACACAATTGGTCTGATAGTCCATATGCTCTTACTTTGTTCATTAAACGACTGTGGGGAACCGTATCGAACGCCTTGCGGAAGTCAAGAAACACGGCATCTACCTGTGAACCCGTGTCTATGGCCCTCTGAGTCTCGTGGACGAATAGCGCGAGCTGGGTTTCACATAACCGTCTTTTTCGAAACCCATGCTGATTCCTACAGAGTAGATTTCTAGTCTCCAGAAAAGTCATTATACTCGAACACAATACGTGTTCCAAAATTCTGCAACTGATCGACGTTAGAGATATAGGTCTATAGTTCTGCACATCTGTTCGACGTCCCTTCTTGAAAACGGGGATGACCTGTGCCCTTTTCCAATCCTTTGGAACGCTACGCTCATCTAGAGACCTACGGTACACCGCTGCAAGAAGGGGGGCAAGTTCGTTCGCGTACTCTGTGTAAAATTGAACTGGTATCCCATCAGGTCCAGAGGCCTTTCCTCTTTTGAGCGATTTTAATTGTTTCTCTATCCCTCTGTCGTCTATTTCGATATCTACCATTTTGTCATCTGTGCGACAATCTAGAGAAGGAACTACAGTGCAATCTTCCTCTGTGAAACAACTTTGGAAAAAGACATTTAGTATTTCAGCCTTTATTCTGTCATCCTCTGTTTCAGTACCATTTTGGTCACAGAGTGTCTGGACATTTTGTTTTGATCCACCTACCGCTTTGACATAAGACCAAAATTTCTTAGGATTTTCTACCAAGTCAGTACATAGTGACTTATTGCAATTAATTAAACAGTGCTTTAGATCATTTTATGTAAGTTTATTGAGTTTTTGTTTAATTAAACTAAGAGTAAACTGATTTTGCTCCTACATGTATACCTTGGTAACTAAGGCAGCTATTCTGAACATTTATACAAAGTATACCCCGCACCTGCTTGTGTTACGAAAAACTGCGCACTTTCTTGAGCACTGACAGACAGTTCATCAAGGACTGTCCATAAGTGTAATTTATAGATTAGAAATTTCTGAGGACAGTGGGTCTCCCCGATTTATTTCCTGAACTATACGAACATTTCATGGAACCTTTGAATGACCTTACAGTTTTCTATGTGTTGTCTGTGATATATTTACTAATGAACTGTGATTTCCATTCAACATACATTTCTGTTTAGTTTTTCTTTGTGCTTTATAAAATTCGATAGCACATTTCCACTTTCTCTTGAAGAAAGCTCTGAACAGCTTAGTTTAATTCAGAATATTTTCTTGTGTTTCCATTATTGCTTTCTTGAAAGTCTTGCTCTCTCTTTAACAGATATCTAATTCCATTTGAGAGTTTCCATTCGAATGGAATAACTTTCACATATTTTTAAAAGAAGCCTTGTCACTCTGTCAGAGTCTTTTGGTATCTGTAATACTGTTTTTAATTTACTTTTTCACAGTAAGTGTGCACCTAAATTGTCTCCCTCTTATGCTTCTCTGCAGTAAATCACATGATCTGATTTTAATTCTACATGTTTTATGTTTTTTGTTGTACTGCTGATGATTCTCAAATATTCCAATCGGTCTTTCTTAAAACTTGACTAACCTACCTTTTGAACTTAAGTTCTGCAATCTATTGCACCAAAACAAGGAATAGTAGTAGCAGGTGCTAGTGCTTATTTAGCCAGACTTTGTATTGCAGGGTATAGGTAGATTAGTAGTAGGTTATACCCAATGGTTCGAAGTGATTACTTGAATTCCTTTAGTGCACTATTCCCTACATTCTTTCACATATAGGCCAGAAAACCAACATCACAGAAATTCTACTCAACAATGGTGCCTCTAACAATGCTACCCATGGCACACTAGGCTTGCCTAGCCTGAAGAATTTGGCAAGACATATGTAGCACTAAATCTTGGTAGTGGTATGTTGACAGCACTCTTGGTCAGTGCTTCAGACCTTGTTTCTGATGATAGGTTCAACACGGTCAGTTTGTTGGTCCCTTGCCCTACATCTCCAAGTATTAAACCATCATTTACTTTTAGTTAGTGTTATCACATCCAATTCTTGTACTACTGATCCATCCAAAAATAAGCTTAGGAATAGACCCTTTGTCACACAATATTATTCTGGTCTCGAATGTGTTAATCAGCTACTTCAACAGGGCTACGACTTCCTAAAATCATGCCTTGAATGAGGTTCATTCTGTCTGACATTCTGCACACCACATCTGGAATAGTTTTCCATTGCCCTTCCAATCCCTGCAGTTTCATTGTCAGAGCCTATGCTCCTTCTGCACCCATTTCCCTACCTTAGGGCTCTTTCCCTTTTGAGTGGCCCTGCTGTAAAGTTTATCCTATGCACCCTCCTACTATGACTCGTACCAGCCCTGCAACTGGCAAAACTTGCTATCAAAGGGAGAGCCACATGTGGAACAACATGTCGTGCATCAGCTGTTATATAAACATTGTTCGGCCTTTTACGATGGCATGACTACCACCAAATTATTAGTTACGATGAATAGGCACAGGCATAGGGTGTATACTGGCAACACACAATACACAGGTGTAGAGCATGCTACACAACATGATGGCCGTGACTTTGCTGCCTGTTTCACCCCACATTCCATATGGATTCTTCCCCCAGATACCAGTTTCTTGGAACTCCTCAGGTGGGAACTGGCATTACAACGTGCCCTTGGTTCTTGTCACCCACCTGACCTTAATTTACATTACTTTCATTGGTGTCAGCATTTCTTCTCAGTAACTATTCCTTTATTCCCCACCATTTACATTTCTATTTCTTTTATTTTCTGACCTATCTACCCCCCCCTTCCTCCTCCCCTTTACCTTTATAACACAATGCACTTAGCCTTCCACTCTTTTTAACTTGTGTACAATGTTTTGTCATTAATCTGTTTTGCTTATTACCCTATCCTCCACCTTTAAGCTCTCAGGGTTTCAAACTGTGTCTGGTGCAGTCCCCAACAATCAATCTTTCCTTCTCATCCTGTCTACTAAACCTATCTTAACTCTTGAGTTCTGGGTGACTTTTCCAAACCCTCTCAATTTCCTAAATATCACCAACCCTTTCCCTTCACCCCTCTTCCTACCCCTTCAATCTTTCTGCCAGAAGGACAAGCCACTGGCTGAGAAAACTTGCGAATTTCAGTACTTTGCATGTGCTTTCTCCTGCTGCCACTTGGAGAGTAGATTTTTTACCTATCCAAATACACTATTTTTTCAAAAATTATTATTTTTGTTAACATATTCACTCATGTGTTAATTAGCTTTTCATGTTTCATTATTCATTTTGCACAATAAATCTTAATGACATGGAATGTGCTATTTTACTTTCACATTGCAAATTAATTTTGTTAACTACAGCCACATTGTGAATTCTCTCTCTCTCTCTCTCTCTCTCTCTCTCAATTAACATTTGTTTGTCAGGATCTCATGGTGTTACTTAAAAATGACTACCTTAGATTAGCACTAGTTGAAATTGAGTGTTAGAATACTTTAAAGAAATAGTCTGCAGTAGTTGCTTCTGACAACTGATGAATAATTTTACTCATTCCACATATCTGTAGGTTCTCCTTAATTATGGATTTAGGAAACACAATGTGTAAATGAATGAAATTTGCAGAGAATGACAACAAAGTCTGTTGAATGGGTTGTTCACCATAAAGGAACCCATCATGACAGTTATCTTATTGGCACTGACAGTTTGGGCCAGACACTGGTAGCTACACTGGTTAGCCCCCTTAATGTTCACTCTGACTTACTTAAGGACTTCCACCATAATTATTGACAGTCACCCTACACAAATGAAAATTCTCATCTCTCTCTCTCTCTCTCTCTCTCTCTCTCTCTCTCTCTCTCTCTCTCTCTCTCTCTCACACACACACACACACACACACACACACACACACACACACACACACACACACATTACTGTAGCTCACCTGAGAATCTACAGTAAAGCTGTTATTCATAAGAGCTACCCTTGTGAGAAAGTTATTAAATGAGTAACTATCAACTCTGCAACTAGACATAAAATGAGTACCAAATGGTAAACTGCAGACTTCCAAATATGATGGATATGTTTAACAGCTTACTCACCTCAACATTGAATGATGATGAACATTTTATACATCTATGAGGTTTATCATCAATATGACACTTTATATGCCTCCGTAGCTGAGCCCATTTGGAGAATTCTTTACCACACGTCTCACAGATAAAAGGACCCTAAAAAGTAAAATAAAAAGTTACTCATACAAGATAGTAAGATAGAATATGACTGCTTGCTGAGAGGTAAAAGGAAATTGTGGAATTAATGGAACACTAAACGATTTAATTGCTTTTCAACTGGAGACAAGAGACAGTTAACAATAAGCAACAGAATATTGGATTAAAATAAATAGTACAAAATTTGAACACTTACTTGAATGACAGGAACATCAAAAATATCTACGAATAATGCCCCCCCCCTCCCAAAAAAAAAAAAGTCACACTAAACTTATTACTGATGTAGGATAAAATTAACTTAAATAATACTTCTGCCACTATTTTAAAAAAGATGAATTTTTCTTTAGATTTTCTCAACAATGAATTTGCACTGGATAAGCCAATTTTTTAAAATTTAGTAACGCATGCGTATAAAGTATTTTGAACAAATTTGAATTTACCTTCCTCATCGGTGGTTCAACATTTGGTTCCTTTGTCTTCTGGTTTTGTCCTGCTTGCACCAATTTCTGAGGATCAAAGGATTCAGCTGTTCCTGCCCCAGGATCAGAGCTGGGCAGTTCAAATCTTACAGTTTTTTCACTGACTGCACTGTCTGCTATGTCACTTTCTTTTTGTGTTGTTTCAATAGGAAGACACACTGTTTGTCCAGTTTCATGAATATTTTCAAGGGCAATAGAAACTTCATTGTGATGTTCTTCATCACAAGGTATATCCACAGTTTCCTCTGGTACCTCAGCCGCTTCAATGACTATCTCAGCATCATTATCTGGGACTCCACCAAGAATTACTTGACTAGAAGTATCTGCTATAAGAGCAATCTGAAAATGGAAGTCCAAAGTTACACTGCAAGAAAGGAAAGTAAGTAGATGCAGAGCTGGACATATGCAGCTGATTAACCGTTAAACAGTAGACATAAGAGATTCCACTAATTAATGTTCTTAAGTATGTTTTCACATTTCTGAAGCTGAAACCACTGTTTTTATAGTTATGGAAAGTATAGTTTTGACAGAATGAAAATAATTTAGAGGTAAAAGAAACCACTTACTGATACTAGAAGTGTTGATCATCAGCAGGCACACACACAAATGAATGAATATTTTGCTAGCTTTCAGACAAATCCTTTGCCAACCTAGGATGAGCTCTCTCTCTCTCTCTCTCTCTCTCTCTCTCTCACACACTCACACACACACACACACACACACACACACACACACACACACGTGCAGGTACAATGTGCCGGCAGAACACACAGTGTTGGGACTGCAGTTTGGCAGGTGGACTGGGGTGAGAAGTTGTGTAGGATGGGGTGGCTAGAGGTATAGATGGAGCAGGAAGTGGGGGGAGGGTTTGGGAAGGGGTAGCTAGTCGCTAAGAGGGTGCGGTGTGCAGGATAGGAATGTCAGAGGGACAGGCAGTGAGTGCATGGGCAGCAGAGTCAGCGAGTTCAAATGGCACAACTTGATGTGGCGGCACGGTTTAGGAGGGGTGACAGGATAAAGGAGGGGAAAACTGTTGGGTAGGGGTGCGGGTGCAGTGGGTTAGCAGAGACTGAAGCCAGGAGGATTACAGAAATGGAGGAGGCAGTCCAAGGGGTAACTCCTATCTATGTAGCTTAGAAAAGCCAATGCTGGGGGAAAAGCCCAAGTGGCACAAGTTCGGATGCAGCCATTGAACTTGTACACGATGTGCTCAGCAGAACGTTCCACCAATTGATGGCCTACTCTGCTTTTGGTCAGTTTGGTTGTGGTCGCTTATTCTGGTGGACAACTAGCTGGTGGTCATGCCTACAAAAAATGCTATGCACAGATTACTACAGAATTGGCATATAATATTGCTGCTTACACAGGTTGCCCTGCCTCGAATGGGTAGGATAAGCCTGTGACAGGACTAGCGTAGGATATACTGTGTGGGTGAATTGGCCAGGTCTTGCACCTGGATCTTCTACAGGGATATGACTCCTGTTAGAAATGGTTGGCATAGGGAGATGCAGAGGGATGGACCAGGATATTGCATTGGTTGGATGGGTGGGTGAGTGGCACAATACTATTTTTAGAGGCGTGAGAAGGATCACGAGTAGGATGCCCTCATTTCCAGGCATGATGATAGATAGTCACAGACCTGATAAAGGAAACAATTAGTTGCTTCAGTCCAGGATGTTACTGGACAAGGAGGTACTCCTTTGCATTATATGGTGGCAGGGTTAATGAAATGTGAGGGTATGGTGTGGGAAATTTGTGGACTAGGGTTGGGGAATAGTGGTTGCCATGAAGGCTACTGTTAGAACTTCAGCATGCTGGGCAAGGAAATTCTCCTCACAGCAGAAACAACATCCACAGGTGGCCAGGCTGAATGGGAGCAATTTTTTGGTATGGAAGAGGTGACAGCTCTCAAAATGCAGGTACTATTAGATATTAGTGGGTTCTACTTTCTTTTTGGGTGGTGACTAAAACAACAGTGTCCTGTACGCAGCCAGGCTAAAATGATGTCCGCCAAGAGGAAGTCAACCATGCTATTGGGAGAGGTTTAATGTCCCAGAGCTTGTTCCCCTGGAGAGAAGACCATTGTGCACTCCAAAGTGATACTACGTGCCAACATACGTCAACACGGAGATTATCTTAGGGAAGAGAATGACTAGCAGGCTGGGGGAGAATGGCTGTAGCCTTTGCAGCAACATTAGCAGCCTCGTTCCTCGACATGCCAACATGACCAGGAACCCACAGGAACACCATATTGCCCCCCCCCCCCCCAAAGTAATTGAATGGAGGCATTCTTGGATCCATCGTACTAAAGGGTGGACTGAGTACAGTGTGCGCAGGTTCTGAAGAGCATTGAGAGAACCTTAGGAGATGACGCAATTTGGAAGCCTGTGTTGCCGCATGTACATGGTGGGCTTATAGACGGCGTAGAGCTCCACAATAAAAAATCAAGCACTGGTCAAGAAGCTGATACTGAAAAGGATCATTGCCAAGTACAAAGGCACACCTGACACCATGGTTGGTCTTGGAACTGTTGGTGTAGATGAAGACACTGTCCCCAAGCTGTGTGCAAAGTGCGAAAAACTCTAAGATACACCAGACCAGGAGCAAATGGAATCCGAAATTAACACATGCCTTGGCACAAAGCCAGGGTGGTGAAGAGCTTGCACCCATGGGGAATGTGGCAGGGAGCTTAAAGCAAAGTTGTTGAAGCAGCATGAAAGCAAACTCCTGGAAGCAACAGAGAAGACGGGTGCAGCCCATACTGGCGGTCGAGGGAATCATCAAAAAAGGGAGCACAGGATGGGCCACTGGGCATAGAAGACAGACAGCTCTTGTAACAACTGAGGAGAATATCCTACAGGTATGCCTCAGCATAAAGACTCAACAGGGCTAGTATAGAAGGCACCAGTGGCGAACTGTACCCCTCAATGTTGGATGGTGTTAAGAAGACATAAGATAGATGGATGTGCAGCTGAATATACAATCCAGTTTCGAACGGACAAGGGACAAGAATTTCATTGTGTCAGTGAATGAATGGAAGAATGAATGGGCCGAGACATAGGGACAGGGAAAGAAACTCCTAGCACGTCAGTGAAAAACCGAAAGCGTTTGATGCTCCATGAGTAAAGATGATCGAACATCACTGAAGGTGCTGCTCAAGTAGACAGGTTCATTGAATGCTGCAATAGATTGCAAAGTCATCAACAAAAAGAGAGCCTTACACCTCGCCTGGGCTCGTCAACACCGACTTTGGACTGTTGATGACTGGAAACATGTTGCCTGGTTGGACGAATCTCGTTTCAAATTGTATCAAGTGGATGGACATGTACAGGTATGGAGACAATCTCATATACCCATGGACACTGCATGACAGCAGTGGACTGTTCAAGCTGGTGGAGGCTCTGTAATAGTGTGGGGCATGTGCAGTTTGAGTGATATGGGACCCATGATTCGTCTGGATACAGGTGACACGTATGGAAGCATCCTGTCTGATCACCTGCATCCATTTATGCCCATTGTGCATTCCGATAGACTTGGGCAATTCCAGGAGGGCAATGCGACACTCCACACATCCAGAACTACTACAGAGTGACTCCAGAGGCACTCTTGAGTTTAAACACTTCCGCTGGCCACCAAACTCCCAAAACTTGTACATCATTGAGTATACCTGGGATGCCTTGCAAAGTTCTGCTCAGAAGAGATTGCCACCCCCTCATAC
The DNA here is from genome assembly GCF_023864275.1 of Schistocerca cancellata. Classification (NCBI taxonomy): domain Eukaryota; kingdom Metazoa; phylum Arthropoda; class Insecta; order Orthoptera; family Acrididae; genus Schistocerca; species Schistocerca cancellata. Next base: position 243,316,325 of record NC_064626.1, on the reverse strand, counting down.
TCTTCGGGATTTATGGACAGTCCTACAGGATTCATAGCATCAGTTCCCTCCGGCACTACTTCCAACATTAGTCAAGTCCATACCACATCACATTGCGGCACTTCTGTGAGCTCGTGGGGCCCTGCACAATATTAAGCAGGTGTACCAGTTTCTTTGGTTCTTCAGTGTATTATGATGATCTCCCTATGTAGGTCACCGTCAACAAAATATTTTTGCAGTCTCACAAAAAAACTGGTGAATGAAATTTTGTCAAGATTCTGCTACAGCGACAAACACCTCTGTTTTAATAATGTCCACCCCAAATCCTGTAACATGTCAGTGACACCCTCTCCCCTATTTCGCGACAATACAAAACGTGTTGTTCTTCTTCTGTTAATCCTATCTGGTAAGGATTCCAGACAGCAAAGCAGTACTCCAGAATAGGATGGACAAGTATAGTGTAGGCTGTCTCTCTTTTAGTAGATTTGTTGCATTTTCTGAGTGTTCTACCAACAAAACACCGTCTTTGGTTTGCCTTACTCCACAACATTTTCTATGTGTTCTTTCAAATTTGAGTTGTTTGTAATTTTAATTCCTAGGTATTTAGTTGAATTTACAGCCTGTAGATCTGACTAATTTATCGTGTAGCCAAAGTTTTAGGGATTCCTTTAAGCACCCATGTATATGGCCTCACGTTTTTCATTATTTAGGGTCAACTGCCAATTTTTGCAACAAACATCTTTTCTAAATGGTTTTGCAGTTTGTTTTGATCGTCTGATGACTTTACTAGACGGCAAATGACAGCAACATTTGGAAACAACTTAAGACAGCTGCTCAGATTGTCTCCTAAATCCTTTAATAATACCAGAGAAGGAAAGTTGCTACACACCATATAGTGGAGATGCTGAGTCACAATAGGCACAACAAAAAGATTCACGCAATTATAGCTTTCGGCCAATAAGGTAATTTATATTGGCATTAATGATAGGGGCCTGTAATTTGGTGGATTACTCCAACTACCTTTTTGAATATTGGCGTGACCTTACAACTTTCCAGTCTTTGGGTACGGATCTTTCATTGAGCGATTGGTTGTGTGCGATTGTTGAGCATGAAGCTATTGTGTTAACATACTCAGAAAGGAACCTAATTGGTATACAGTCTGCACCAGAAGATTTGCTTTTATTAAGTGATTTAAGTTGCTTCATTACTCTGAGGACATCTACTTAAGTTGCTCATGTTGGCAGCTGCTCTCGATTTGAATTCTGGAACAGTTACTTCATCTTCTTTGACGAAGGAATTTCAGAAGGCTATGTTAAGTAGAAGGCAAAGATAGATTGCTACTTACTGTAAAAAGGAGATGTTAAGTTGCAGACAGGCACAATTGAAACACACTTTACAAACTTTTTAGCTTTGCCAGTGATGGTCCAAAGCCTGGATCAAAAAGGATGGAAAATACATGCAATGGGTGTAAAAAATATTTAAACAGTTTCATGGAAAACTAGCAGATTGAGCATTTCAGATATTACAATATCTATTCTGTACATGACAAACACGCAAGATTCATTCTGCCAGTTAATAAAAACCATACATATTCTTCACTTTATAATGTGATGAAATTATTCCAAAACAACACAACCAATTGTATTTGAATACCATGACTTTTCTGACTGTGAAACTTGCTTAAGGGCATAAAGATTAAAATACATACTGAGTATTGTAAAAAGTAATCAAATAATTACATTTCCTCATTTTGGAGTATTTCTCCAAATGAAGAAGAACACTGGAAACAAATTGACTTTGTGTTTCAGTTGAAGCTATCTCTCTTTTGTACATGCTTATAATACATAGCACAATTAGTGCCAGTAAAACAGAAACTGTATATTTTAAACTGCTTATGATTTGTTAAAATTATTACCATATAACATAGACAATTATGTTTAGGGTGCATGAGTTTTAGTCATGAAAGTTGCCTATGGATACCAAAAAGGACTAAAAGTACATACAACATATTGTAAAAAGTATGTCAGATGCTTATAGATTCAGAGCTTGAAGTGCTTTCCAGATGAAGTAGTAAGCTGGAAAGAGATGGATCTGATTCTTCGTATGAATATTTAAAGTAGTAAATGAGTGTTGCTATTTGGGGAGCAAAATAACTGATGGTGGTCAAAGTAGAGATGATATAAAATGTAGACCAGCTGTGGCAAGGAAAGCCTTTCTGAAGAAGAGAAATTTGGTAACATCCAATATAGATTTAAGTGTCAGGAAGTCTTTTCTGAAAGTATTTGTATGGAGTGTAGCCACGAATGGAAGTAAAACATTGATGATACACGGTATAGCAAGAAGAGAATAGAAGCTTTTGAAATGTGCTACAGAAGAATGTTAAGTATTAGATGGGTAGATCATGTAACTAATGAGGAGGCACTGAATAGGACAGGGGAGAAGAGGAATTTGTGGCACAACTTGACTACGAGAAAGGAACAGTTGGTAGGATACGTTCTGAGGCATCAAGGGATCACCAATTTAGTGTTGGAGTGAAGCATGGAGGGTAAAAACGGTAGAGGCCGACCAAGAGATGAATACACTAAGGCAATTCAGAAGAATGAAGTTTGCTGTAGTTATTCGGAGATGAAGAGGATTGCACAAGATAGAGTAGCATGGAGAGCTGCACCAAACCAGTCTCCGGACTGAAGGCCACAAAAACAACAACAATGAATATCTACTCGCTCCATGGAGCAAACACACCACACACATAGCTTTAGTTAGTAAATAATTATACAGACTCATTGCATTAAAATGTAACGTAATTATTTTGACATAAAGGAAAGATTTTGTATTTGAAAACATTGATTTCTGGCACTGAAGTCTGCCTGAGAATAATTAAATTTATTTATGTAATCAAAATGTGTCCATGCTAGTGGTCTTGTGGTAGCGTTCTCGTTCCTGAGCACAAGGTCCCGGGTTCGATTCCCGGGGGTCACAGATATTCACCCGCCTCAAGGTAACTGAGTGTGTTGTGTCATCATCATCATCATGATCATCATCATCATCATCATCCATCCCCATTATGGTCAGTGGAAGGCAATGGCAAACCACCGCCATTAGGACCTTGCTAGAACGGCGATGCGGGTCTCCTGCATCATTCCCCTACGCTCTGTCAAGAAGCATGGGACTTCATCATTATCAATCAAAATGTATTCAGTTACATCAAGAGTGTCTTCTGGCAAACACTTCATTTCCTTCTGAATTGTACATAAATGACTTGTTATGATAGCAAGCACCTTGAGTAGAAATGAATGGGAGAGAGTGGCTGTAGGCATTTTACAAAGTGTACCTTGCAAGCTATGTTCGAAATATTCAGCACAGGTCCAGAAAGCAAGAGCAGGTAATTGAGTAGGCAGGAAGCAGTTCCATAGGAAGGGTCCAGATGCAGGTAGTCAGCTTTGGTGGTAATGAGACAGTACTCGGCATCGCATGTGGTCAGTGTTTCTATATAAGTGACAAGCTTAACCTCTTTGTTGTAGGGTCAGTATTGCCTCACATGCTCCTACATTACTCCATAACCCCAGTTAAATTTCCTGAGCTCAGCTCCTACCAGTTATTCCGTCCTTCCGTAAATAATTCCTAGCAGTATATTGCAAGCAATATTTATTAAAATGATTGTTTGGTAATATTTACATCTGTCAGCATCAGCCTTCTTTGGTTCTGGATTTATCACATTCTTCCTGAAGTATGAATATTTTGCCTGCCTCTTGTCTCTAGCCCATCACATGGAATATTTTTGTCATCGCTGTCTCTCCCAGGAATCTCTGTAATTCTAAGTGAATGCCTGTTACTCCAGACATCTTGCTTTGATTTCAGTCTTTCAGTGCCCTGGCCAATTCTTCTTGCAGAATTATATTTCCCAACTAATCGTCACCTACTTCTCCACTTCCCATAGTACTGCCTTCTAGTCAATTTCCCATGTGTCGTTCTTCCGTACATTCCTCACACCTTTTCCTTCTTGGCTGACTTGCTATCTTAACTCTTGGTATTCATGCTCTGCTTCTCCTTTTTCCTAAGTTTTCTCTAATCCTCCAATAGCCAGCATCTATGCTTCAGTCAGGCATCCTTCGACATCCTTGCACTTGTCTTCTAGCCATTCCTGCTTGACCATTTAATACTTTCTGTCAATCTCATTCTTAGCCGTTTGTATTCCCTTTCATCTACTCATTTATATGTTTTCACCTTTTGTCAAACATCTGCTGTGCTGTGTTACTCAATGATTTCTACTAGGTCTTATCTTATTAGCTATTTATCCTCTGCTGCCTTCAATGTATAATCTCTCAAGGCTATCCATTCATCTCCAACTGTATTCCTCTCTCCTGTTTCTGACAACTGTTGCCTAATGGTTCCTCTGAAACTCTCAAAAACTTGTTGTTCTTTCAATTTATCTATCTACCCATCTCTTTAATTTCCCACCTTTACCTTTTGCAATTTCTTCAATTTTAATCTGCATTTCATAACATATAAATTATGATCAGGGTCCACATCTGCCCCTGGAAATGCCTTACATTTTAAAATCTGGTTTTGAAATCTCTGAAACCTTTCAGTGTCTCCAGGTCTCTTCCACGTATGTAACCTCCTTACCTGATTCTTAAACCAAGTGTTTACAATGATTAATTTAGTCTCAGACCAAAATTCTGCTAGGCAGCTTCCTCTTTCATTAATTTCCCCAGTCCATGTGTGCCTAACATTTTCCCTTTTCTTTTTCCTACTATCAAACCCCAATCCCCCATCACAATTTTTCATCTCCCTTAACTATCTGAATAATTTATCTTATGCCAGCAAACATTCATTAATCTCTTCATTATTTGCAGTGCTAGCTGACATAAACTTCAACTATTGTAATGGATGTTGGCTTGGTGTCTAGCTTGGCTATGGTAAAGTGTTCACCATATTGGTGATAGAAGCTTACCCACAGACCTATTTTCTTACTTATTACTGAACAGTCTCCTGTATCACCCTATTCGATTTTGTATTTATAACCCTGTACTCACCTGACCAGAAGTTCTGTTTCTCTTGCCACCAAACTTCACTAATTCCCACTTATCTACCTTCAGCCTATCAATTTCCCTTTTTAAATGCTCCTGTCTGCCTATGATCCACAAAATACCAGTTTTGTTTTTTTGATGACTGCATGCTCCTCTGTAGGTCATGCTGGGAGATTCAAATGGGGGAACATTTTACGTACGAAATATTTTACTCTGAAAGATGCCATCATCACTAAATCACACAGAACAGCTGCAAGCCCTTGGTGACAATAAAGCATGTAGTTTTCCTTTGCTTTCAGGCATTTGCAGTACTAACACAGCAAAGCCTTGTTGAATAATGTTACAAGGCCACATCAGTCAATCATCCAGAATGTTCCTGCGACTACTGAAAACTCTACTGTCTCTCTTCAGAAACCACAGATTTGTCTGGCCTATCCAGAGAGATACCTCAGTTGTGATTGCACCTACTTTAAAGAGAGCTTTTCCTTCAATAGTTTCTGATCATTGTGTGTCCTTTTCAGTACTCACCAGCAGATCAGTGTTCCTTCATAGCTGCACATCTATAATATCTAACCTAAAGCATATATTCTTCACTCTACTAAATAAAAGAGTAAAGAATTTGGGTCTTGGTAAGCAGATATTTTGGATCTCATATTGAATTTTACTTTCCGTTTGTGGACAGATTTTACTGTTTCACAATGCATGAAGGTTGAAAGCTCTGTGATATATTTTTCCCATACGGTGTTTCTGCAGTCATAAGCATCCTGTTAGTTCATATAATGAACAAAGTATACTGAATGTCTGTGATGTCATTTTCATCTACTGTTTTTTTTTTTTTTTTTTTTTTGGTCATCAGTCTTCTGGCTGCTTTAGTGCGGCCCACCACGGATTCCTCTCCTGTGCTAAACTCTTCATCTCAGAGAAGCACTTGCAACCCACGTCTTCAATTATTTGCTGGATGTATTCCAATCTCTGTCTTCCTCTAAGTTTTTGCCCTCTACGGCTCCCTCTAATACCAGGGAAGTCATTCCCTCATGCCTTAACAGATGTTCTATTATCCTGTCCCTTCTCCTTATCAGTGTTTTCCACTTATTCCTCTCCTCTCCGATTCTGTGCAGAACCTCCGCATTCCTAATTTTCAACATTCGTCTGTAGCACCACATCTCAAATGCTTCAGTTCTCTTCTGTTCTGGTTCCGCCACATTCCATGTTTCACTACCACACAATGCTGTACTCCAGATGTACACTCTCAGAAATTTCTTCCTCAAATTAAGGCGGATATTTGGTATTAGTAGACTTCTCTTGGTCAGGAATGCCCTTTTTGCCATCGCTAGTATGCTTTTGATGTCCTCTTTGCTCCGTCCGTCACTGGTTATTTTACTGCCTAGGTAGCAGAATTCCTCAACTTCATCTATTTTGCGACCATCAATTCTGATGTTAAGTTTCTCACTTTTCTCATTTCTACTACTTCTCATTACCTTCATCTTTCTTCAATTTACTCTCAATCCATTTGAATTTTAATTCCACTCCTGACCTTCCTTTTATTTTCATAATTGCTTCCTCGATGTACAGAATGAACAGCAGGAGCGAAAGGCTACATCCCTGTCTTACCCCCTTTTTAATACAAGCACTTCGTTGTTGGTCACCACTCTTATTATTCCCTCTTGGCTGTTGTACATATTGTATATGACCCGTCTTCTCCCTATAGCTTACCCCTACTTTTCTCAGAATTTTGAACATCTTGCACCATTTTACACTGTCGAACACTTTTTCCAGGTTGACAACTCCTACGAACATGTCTTGATTTTTCATTAGTCTTGCTTCCATCAGAATTGCCTTTAACTTGGATGCATGAGCTGTTAAGCAGGTTGTACAGTAATTCTCACACTTGTCAGCTCTTGCCGTCTTCTGAATTGTGTAGATGATGCTTGTCCGAAAGTCAGATGGTATGTCGCCAGACTAATACACACTGCACATCAACATGAATGTTTGTTTTGTTGTCAGTTCCCTCAATAATTTTCGAAATTCTGATGGAATGTTATCTATCTCTTCTGCCTTATTTGATCTTAAGTCTTCCAAAACTCTTTTAAATCTCTCTTCTAAATCAACTCCTGTTTCTTCTTCTATCACATCAGACAAATCTTCCCCTCATACAGGCTTTCAATATATTCTTTCCATCTATCTGCTCTCTCCTCTGCATTTAACAGTGGAATTCCCGTTGCACTCTTGATGTTACCACACTTGCTTTGTTGTTTTGAATTTCCTGTATGCAGAGTCTGTCCTTCTGACAATCAGTTCTTTCTTATGTCTTCACATTTCTCCTGGAACCGTTTGTCTTAGCTTCCGTGCACTTCCTATTTATTTCATTCCTCAGCGACTTGTATTCCTCTATTCCCGAGTTTCCTGGAATACTTTTGTACTTCCTCCTTTCATCAATCAGTTGAAGTATTTCTTCTGTTACCCATGTTTCCTTCACAGTTACCTTCTTTGTACCTATGTTTCCCTTCCCAACTTCTGTGATGTCCCTTTTTAGAGATGTCCATTCCTCTTCAACTGTACTGCCTACTGAGCTATTCCTTATAACCTTAGAGAACTTCAACCATATCTTGTCATTCCTTAGTACTTCTGTATCCCACTTCTTTACGCACTGATTCTTCTTACTACCATATTGTGATCCGAGCCTAGGTCTGCTCCCAGGTATGCCTTATAATCCAGTGTCTGATCTCGGAATCTCTGCCGGACCATGATGTAATCTAACTGAAATCTTCCATATCACCCAGGCTTTTCCTAGTGAACCTCCTCCTTTTGTGATTCTTGAACAGGATATTTGCTATTACTAGCTGCAACTTGTTGCAGAACTCAATTAGTCTTTTTCCTCTCTCATTCCTATTACAAAGCCCATACTTTCCACAACCTTTTCTTTCACTCCTTCCCCTACAACTGCATACCAGTCTCCCATGACTATTAGATTTTCATATCCCTTTACATACTGTATTACCCTTTCAACATCCTCATACACTTTCTCTCTCTCTCTCTCTCTCTCTCTCTCTCTCTCTCTCTTCAGCCTTCGATGTCGGCATGTATTCCTGAACTCTCGTTGTCGGTGTTGATTTGCTGTTAATTTTGATAAGAACAATCCTATCACTGAACTGTCACAGTAACACACTCACTGCCCTACCTCCCTATTCATAACGAATCCTACTCTCGTTATACCATTTTCTGCTGCTGCTGATATTACCCTATACTAATATGACCAGAAATCCTTGTCTTCTTTCCACATCACTTCACTGACCCCTACTATATCTAGGTTGGGCCCCTGCATTTCCCTTTTCAGATTTTCTAGTTTCCTACCATGTTCAAGCTTCCGACATTCCATGGCCTGACTCTTACAACATTATCAAAATGTTCAAATGTGTGTGAAATCTTATGGGACTTAACTGCTAAGGTCATCAGTCCCTAAGCTTACACACTACCTAACCTAAGGACTTAACTGCTAAGGTCATCAGTCCCTAAGCTTACACACTACCTAACCTAAAGACAAACACACACACCCAAGCCTGAGGGAGGACTCGAACCTCTGCCAGGACCAGCCGCACAGTCCATGACTGCAGCGCCTTAGACCGCTTGGCTAATCCCACGCGGCAGAACGTTATCCTTCCATTGATTATTCAATCTTTTCCTCATGGTAACCTCCCCCTCGGGGGACTATTCCGGAACCTTTCTCCCATGGAGAGATCATCATGACACTTCTTCAATCACAGGCCACATGTCCTGTGGGTACACGTTACGTGTCTTTAATGCAGTGGTTTCCATTGCCTTCTGCATTCTCATGCCATTGATCATTGCTGATTCTTCCATCTTTAGGGCAGTTTCCCACCACTAGGGCAAGAGAGTGCTCTGAACCTCTGTCCACTCCTCCGCCCTCTTTGACAAGGCTATTGGCAGAATGAGGGGTGACTTCTTATGCCGGAGTCTTCAGCTGGCAATGCTGATTGTTAATTAAAATTTAAGCAGTGGCGGGATTCGAACCTGTGACCGAAGACATTTTGATTATGAATCAAAGATGCTACCCCCTTTTTTTCTCTTTCTTTATTTTGTTCGGCGTTGTTCGTTGCATCTGGTCTGGGCGAATGTCACATGACATCAAGTTAGCTCATCAAAGGAGTCAAAGGGTTAATGCTTAACATGAGATGTTTACTGTTTTTGATAGTGAGATATGTTTTCCTTACGTTGGTGGGATCACTGAAAATGTTGTGTCTTTTGTGATACTGTAGACCATTTTAAGAGGTTTGTGTTTCACTGAATAATATGCAAGATTAAAAACTTCTGAACTTTTGAGATACAGATTGTGCAGAGACAACAAATAAGCGCCCACAACCCCAAACAAACAGATCCAAACAAACCATTCCTCGTGCCTCCCTGCCTCTCATCGGCAGCTGCTAGGCTTGTGGCAAGAAGTGGTGGCAGCACTGACTGCAAGCTGAAGGGAGTAGTAGGAAGGGGAGAAGCAGTAGGCTAGTAATGAAGGAACAGGGAAGGAGCGCACTTACTCAGCTGCACCCAGCCAGTGATGATGCACGACACCCCATTGAACAAAACATTTCATCTACTGACACAAAAAAAGATTTTTTCCATTTTTTTTCTAATTTCCGTAATTCCCGACATATTTGGACATTCTCTGATTTCCGGAACCTGTTGCAACCGTCACATTAATAAAACTATCCCCAAGAAGTTGAGCAGAATAACATACTTCTTTACAGAGAACTATGGAAGTAGTGCACCCACATTTTGAGATTCACTTTTTTGTTGACAAGAAAATGATATTTTTGACTTTTGATGAAGTGTCGAGATATGGGACAACATTAATTTCAAGAGTGTGAGTGCTGATGATCTAAGAATAATACAGTAACAAAGGTCTAAAAATATTCACAGATAAGCAACCTCTTAAATTCTTTTATACTGCAGGAGAGAAAGTATTATAAGTAAATATAATTACACCATAAATGTGAAACACCACATATGCTAACTGATATACAGTGCATCCATTCCCAATTCCAATGGATTAAATTCAGTAAATTTTAGGTAGCCTACAGACAAAGCTCAGTAGGCCTACATTAGAAGTTATGACAGCTGTTCTACAGTAAATAAGAACAGAGATTCATAGTTTCGCATCTGCATAATAATTCAAAATTTTATTAGAACTAAAGCAGAAACTTGGCATACAGTTCAATATTGAGCAGTTTTTACCTGACTAGCATCGAGAAAAACAGCATTACTAGGAATTGTTTTCAGCAACAAATTCTGCTGAGAAGCAACATCCTGAATCAAATGAAATGGAACTGTTATATATGTTGTTCCCTCTTCTGCGGAGATTATCTCTGCAAATGAAAAATACATTAGCAGTTAATATTAAACTCTGTCTAGAGAGAGAGGAAGAAATCAAAGAAACAGCAGACAGACAGACAGGCAGACGGACAGAGAGAGAGAGAGAGAGAGAGAGAGAGAGAGAGAGAGAGAGAGAGATAGTGTGTGTGTGTGTGTGTGTGTGTGTGTGTGTGTGTGTGTGTGTGTGTGTGTGTGTGTGTGACCAGTCATTTGTTTAACCTCCTTCACTGCTGTTATCATCTAGGTCAATTACAGGAGCAATTTTCCTGCAGTCAGTGACAATTTCTGAGAGAAAAAAAGAGCAATGAGGATATTACATAGATGGGGATCTTGCAAATGCCTCCACAAGAACATTTTAATTGTTACACATGCATATCCTTAGTTCTCTGGACATACAACAGAATAAAAGAAAAAAATATTTTTTTCCCCAAAGTATTGCCTTTTCTGTGAATTAATTAATCAAGGTACTAATCTGCATCCTTTCCATGTGTAAACATAGAATAGGAAGCAATTAAGGCAAATAATGTAAGTGACATGATTAATAAGAGTTGGTAAATCAGGGTAGTAAAGCAAATCAACTTAACTGGACCACTATGCTGATGTACATTTTGAGTCACTCCCAATGAACGAGTCACAATATAGTATCTACGGGAAGTACTATGATGAATGATTACAGCTAACTGTTTACTACTTACAATTAATACCTTGTCCTTTAAAATGCATGTCATTAATTATCCTTACCTTTTCTCAACTAACTTTCTTGATACTTGACTTTTATACTAAGAAACTTCACAATTTTCTTTCATGGACTGTACAAAATTAAGCTTAATCTTTTTTTATATTAGTTCTAATTGTAAAAAATTTATTTTGATGCTTTCGGTGATTAATACTTTCAGTTCACGAATAGATATTTCTCAGAGACTTGCGTACAAGCAATGGATGTTAGAGAGGGTGTAATGAGAAACTCCAACAATACCTAAATAGGTTGACCAAGTGACATAAAACTGAATATTTTTAAATTTTTATGCAGGTATTAAATAAATCACTGACAAGAAGATCAACATAAGCTCCTGTGACTTGATCTTGCAAAACAATGTTAATACTAAAATCCACAGATATATGTTTTTGTGTAGCTTGAGCAATAAAAATGTGGCTGCTAAATGTAAACAATCTCAAAACACAAAACAGGTTCCCTCTTTTGCATCCACAGAGGAAGAGAAGTAGACCTATATAATTGGAACTCAAATAAGTTGTGTGCATGTGGATAGCAAGTACATGATACACTAAGGTATTGGGGAACAGTATGATACAATCCTTGAGAAATAATATAGGTGGTATAATATGTAATTACATGTAGATCAAGGCAAATAATACAATAGTTCTAGGAATGCTCTGCTTTGAAGTACCAGACTGAGTTGGTCTGTTAACATCCAAAAAGCAGAAACTTCTAATTGCAACACAGAATTCTACAATAACACGTTATTTGTGCTCCACAACGCCGGACGGGTGTATTTGGTAAAAATCAAAATAATGACAACTGTGTCCCAATGCATTCGACTATAATTGTTTATTTTCCCTTATTTTAAAACACTGAATTTTTGAGAAAAACAATAGACTCCTTACTCAGTACGAAAGACATCAAAACTATTAGAACAAATGGTGTTCGTTGTGTTCAGAATTATGAAACGTGTCCTCATAACGAAGTTTAAACATTAGTACATATAACTATTAGGCTGTTTTACATTGTAAACATAACCTCTTCATTAGTAGGATTACTCACCTCCCTGTGCCATCACTGCACCACAATCAGTTGAAAATACTAGCTCACTAGGTTCGAAGGCGTTATTATTATGACAGCTGATTGACGTTTTAATCTGCCCGGTGGCTGCTCCATCCATTTTGTCTTTAGTTTTGTCGTCATACAGGTGACTGACTGAATGCCAGTGTAATCAGTGTTTACTACAAATAAAACAGTTTGTTACATACACAATCCTGAACATTTGCGAGTATCGTGCATTTAGTACGGACATAAACATAACACAAATACAAGCCAAACTCTCGAAAAACTAATAAAAATAATAGAATTACATGTGATTAACGGGTTCATCTGCTCGAATATTGATGACACCCCATGTTTGTCACGTTTAAGAATCATTTTTAACCACGAAACCAGGAATGTCAAAGTAGCAATTGTTAATGAATGAAAACCTATTCAATTCAAGCCGCCAAATGCTAGGCGTATACTTCGAGTTACTGTGTTCATGAGGGCCTATTTTACAGTATCATTCCGCCCAAAGAAAAATTACATGTTCCTGAAGTAGCTTCAAATTCGTATCATTAAGATTACCAACCAGTCTGTTAATTGATGAGTTTGCTGAACAGGCATCACATAAAATATTCTGTTTATGATTTAAATTTCCTTGAAAACATTAAGTTTCAGATATTTTTATTCACTCAACCCGTAAATATGGCGGAAGAGGAACTGCGACGACAGACCCACAATGCTGTGGGAAGTTGTCCAAGTAGTTATCCAATTCATCAATAGATGTCACTATAAATTATTGCTATCGCACCAATGTGTCGTGGATATAACTGTTTCTGGAACTGTTGTTTTTCACTGTGTCATCCTCAACGCTTAAGTTCTAAAAGGATAATTATTGTTAAGTCAGGTGATACGTGTGATCAGAGGTACCAGTTGCACATGAGACAAGTGATGGAGGTTAGGTACTGAATTATTCAGAGTACTTGCATTTTCATCAAAACAGGTTAACTTTCATAGGGGGAACAGATCTGCTTTGTATGGTGATTTGTTACGGAAAACGACATGAATATGTGTCGATAGAAATTTGTAATGAAGCCCCTTGTTCCATTCCCTTCTATGCGGACGGTAAGGACACCGGGAACAACATAAGATTTGATCAGGAGGCACAGAAGCTAACGCGTTACTATCATTGTGTGCATGACGTCAGAGAGGAACACTTTGCGCTTACATTTGTATGTTGGTGGCTACGGGATTTCGTGAGTGTTGTTATTTTCGCTTAGTTATGTTTGTGTAGTGGGTGATTTGCAAATGAAAGTGTTTTGTATGTGTGCGAGCAATGTCAGATTGTGCTGTTTTTGGGTGTAATTCTCGAAATCATAACACTAAACGGACTGAAGCAGTGCTCCAAGTTCACTCTCGCGATGCAGGTCTGCAAGTGGAAAAGACAATGAGAATGTTGCAAATACTAGTATATGCTCTCGTCATTTCAAATAAACTGGTTATGTTCGGGCCCGCTAAATTAACCGCAGTGAGGAGTTCTTAAGAGAGATGCATTTCCATCGTGTAATTTGCCTTGTAGTAGCAGCACCAGTGTTAGCACACCACATGCGACAGAATATGAGATATCGATACAAAAGGCACAGAGGCTTTAGAAAAGCATTCAGCGCGGAAGAAGAGTGCTGATAAATATGCATTTACAGATGAAGATGTTTGTAGTAATGACGCAGAATAAGCCATATAACAGAATTCCCTAGCGGCATTAGAAAGGAGAAATGCGTACCTGAAAAAACATGCCGTGAAATTGCGAGCACGTAATAAAGATCTTCGAAGTCGGTATTGTGATCAACAAAACTACGTCTGCACGACGAAGAAAATAATAAAATTTTGGTTGTGTCTCCTAAAACTAATCGCTACCCGATATTGGGCAAAATAATTTCATATCAGAAGTTTGTTACAGCGATCAAAATGGGTTCAGTGTTAAAGAGGTAACGTGCAAGTCAATTACTTTACGCCCCATTTAGAGGGAAAAATTCGGGTACCTCTACATGCAGTGTCAACTTTGCATTTTTGGATTAAAAGCACCTTCAGTTGACACCCAGATATTTTTAAGTTTGTTTTTAGTTTGATTAGTTAATCTAAATGCTTTCTAAAAAGAAGGCACTTGTGTAATTAATTGAGTGAAAACGGTAGTGTCCGCTTAGTAGTTGAAGTTCTTTTAAACTCGTGGTGAATACAAAATGAAAATGAGCATCTTGTTTACTCATTAAAAGTTTCTCAAAGCCAAATTAAGAATTGCATGGTTAGTTTGAACATTCACTTTGACGTAAAACTGCAAAAACAGTATGGTTATCATTTGTTGCTTGGATGCTTGAATAATAATAATAAAGAAACGGCAATGTCTATTTAAAAACCGAACAAATTACAGAGTGTAGCAGTAACAGTCTAGCAATAGCAGAACAGCGATTTAAATCTACTTATTTCAGCAGAAACTAAGATACAAATACATCAAACAAATATGCAAACCATATATTGCGGCACTGTTCCAGGGGCAGATGCTGTACCTCACAGTCAGTCAGTAGAGACACAGAATGCTTACTGTGCAGTCTTATTTTTTCTATGAACCTTGAATTTGTTGAAAAATATCGAAGAATATGAATTAAGTGTAGAGAGTTATGGCGCATCTGAATATGACAGATTCAGAAATTGATGTGACCCTTGTAGCTATTATATGTATTCGTTTTGTTACAAAACGGCATAACATCCCTTTAGTATGGAGGAATAATTGCTCCCTCCCAAGTTTCCATTCAGTTTGTTGAAATGAAAAATGGAGGAGGAGGAGGTTAGTATTTAACGTCTTGTCAGCAACGAGATAATTAGAGGCAGAGCTCAAGCTTGGATGATGGAGGAATTGAGAAGGAAAGCAGCTGTGCCTTTTTGAAGGAACCATCCTGGCATTTGCCCTAAGTGATTCCGAGAAATCATGGAAAATTTAAATCTGGGTGACCAGATGTAAGTGAAATGAAAAATAAGAATGTAATTAGCCTGAAAGACTCAGACTCATAAATTTGTTGGTAAACATTAATGCTCTGACAATTTATATGTGAGCCACTAACCACATAAATGAGAACTCTACGATGTGACAGTAGAACCAAAATTAAAAGGTGGTAGGATGGAGCATAGGGCAGCATAGTGTCTCTGCTAATAAATGTCTAAAGTAGCTTTGCAGTTACCTGGTACTTAACCCATCTGACTGTCCAGAAGTGATTCATGACTGAAATACTAAATGTTACCAAACTTCATGATTTTAAACAGGTGTGTAGTCCCAGCAGAAATGAGATGCTAGGCTATTGAAGGCACTGATATATGTCTCTGTTGTCACAATATTGTGCTCCTGAACTGTGGTAGACATTCTAGCAGACAAATTAAAGCAGCAGCTCATTATACCAAATGGTACATACACTACAGTCTTTTCTTTTCTTTGAAAGTGGGAACTGCCAACTTCATACCCAGTTATGTACATATCTATTACAAAAAGTACTGTGCTTCCCCAGTGGTATTATTTTGTTAATGAACTGTTCTGTGTCTTTCCACTGTGACTCTACATGCGAAGTGCTACTCCTACCAACATAGAGATCTCGTGTTCAAACCCACTGTAATATTTGAATTTCTTTTCTTCGTGTGAAAAATACCGAGTTGCACCATGGTCCAATTTAACTCGATAAGTTAGTTCTTAGATTGGAAGAAGAACACAAGAGTAACAGGACTATTCGAGTGGCTGCAGTATTCACTGAAGTAAAGAAATCGAACTTTGACGTGTTTTCTATGTCGCCCTACTTTGGCACATAATTTTGTGTTGTGTGAAACCTTTCTGCTTTATGAGTGTGTATTTTGTTGTTTATACTTTGGCTCTCTGTGTGTTGTTGATGTATATCCATCTCACGTTAAATAAAGTACACCATTTTTACAAGTGTCATGTACTATTCTTGCTACAAAATATATCCACTGTTCACCACAACAGTACTCGTTTTATGGGCTATTTTTTCGTTTGCTGCGGTTATTAATGAAATGGTAAGATTTGTCATATATGGCTGACATGATGCTTGAGCAAAATGATTGCAGTAGTCATAGAAAAATTCAGAAGTTGTCAAGTGAAAGTCAGTGGGAAACATAGAAATGGCACATTCAGCTTTGTTAAAGGAACATTGTCTGTGTTTCGTCTGCCTGCTTAGCTGTATGGTAACATGTGTGCCTTCCAAGCAGTAGGCCCTGGTTCGATGCCCGGCTGGGTTGGAGATTTTCTCCGCTTATGGACTGGGTGTTGTGTTGTCCTCATCATCACTTCATCCTCATCACCGGCATGCGAGTTGCCCACTGTGGTGTTGACTGCAATAAGATTCACACTTGGTGGCCAAACATCCCCAGACAGGGCCTCCTGGCCAGCAATGCCACACAATCATTTCATTTTTTTGTGTCTGTTCGATTGTAGATGGCATACATCAGCGTCCATCATTAGTGGAACGTGATAACTATCCAACATATTTCCGTGCTGACAAAGGGACAATGTACAGGTAGTCTATATCAACAGAATGACACTTGAGGAGAAACCTGCTATTTATGTACGAAAGAAAAGTGATGCAAAAGCGAGCTGGAATGCCCTCATATAACAGTGTTATCTTTATTGCAATGATTATATGCATGAAACTTCCTGGCAGATTAAAACTGTGTGCCCGACTGAGACTCGAACTTGGGACCTTTGCCTTTTGCAGGCAAGTGCTCTGTAAAGTTTGGAAGGTAGGAGATGAGATACTGGCAGAAGTAAAGCTGTGAGTATCGGGCGTGAGTCGTGCTTCGGTAGCTCAGATGCTAGAGCACTTGCCCGCGAAAGGCAAAGGTCCCGAGTTCGAGTCTCGGTCGGGCACACAGTTTTAGTCTGCCAGAAAGTTTCATATCAGCGCACACTCCGCTGCAGAGTGAAAATCTCATTCTGGAAACATCCCCCAGGCTGTGGCTAAGTCATGTCTCCGCTGTATCCTTTCTTTCAGGAGTGCTAGTTCTGCAAGGTTCGCAGGAGAGCTTCTGTAAAGTTTGGAAGCTAGGAGACGAGATACTTGCAGAAGTAAAGCTGTGAGTACCGGGCGTGAGTCGTGCTTCGGTAGCTCAGATGGTAGAGCATTTGCCCGCGAAAGGCAAAGGTCCCGAGTTCGAGTCTCGGTCGGCCACACAGTTTTAATCTGCCAGGAAGTTTCAGGATTATATTGTATTTGTTCCGATTTCTCCAGTCGACTCTTCATTTTCTAGCGTCTACAGCTCCATTCACTATCTCCAAATGGCGTTCGATACAGTTCCCCGCAGTCGTTTAATGAACAAAGTAAGAGCATATGGACTATCAGACCAATTGTGTGATTGGATTGAGGAGTTCCTAGATAACAGGACGCAGCATGTTATTCTCAATGGAGAGAAGTCTTCCGAAGTAAGAGTGATTTCAGGTGTGCCGCAGGGGAGTGTCATAGGACCGTTGCTATTCACAATATACATAAATGACCTGGTGGATGACATCGGAAGTTCACTGAGGCTTTTTGCAGATGATGCTGTGGTGTACCGAGAGGTTGTAACAATGGAAAATTGTACTGAAATGCAGAAGGATCTGCAGCGAATTGACGCATGGTGCAGGGAATGGCAATTGAATCTCAATGTAGACAAGTGTAATGTGCTGCGAATATACAGAAAGATAGATCCTTTATCATTTAGCTACAAAATAGCAGGTCAGCAACTGGAAACAGTTAATACCATAAATTATCTGGGAGTACGCATTAGGAGTGATTTAAAATGGAATGATCATATAATGTTGATCGTCGGTAAAGCAGACGCCAGACTGAGATTCATTGGAAGAATCCTAAGGAAATGCAATCCGAAAACAAAGGAAGTAGGTTACAGTACGCTTGTTCGCCCACTGCTTGAATATTGCTCAGCAGTGTGGGATCTGTACCAGATAGGGTTGATAGAAGAGATAGAGAAGATCCAATGGAGAGCAGCGCGCTTCGTTTCAGGATCATTTAGTAATCGCGAAAGCGTTACGGAGATGATAGATAAACTCCAGTGGAAGACTCTGCAGGAGAGACGCTCAGTAGCTCGGTACGGGCTTTTATTGAAGTTTCGAGAACATACCTTCACCGAAGAGTCAAGCAGTATATTGCTCCCTCCTACGTATATCTTGCGAAGAGACCATGAGGATAAAATCAGAGAGATTAGAGCCCACACAGAGGCATACCGACAATCCTTCTTTCCACGAACAATACGGGACTGGAATAGAAGGGAGAACCGATAGAGGTACTGAAGGTACCCTCCGCCACACACCGTCAGGTGGCTTGCGGAGTATGGATGTAGATGTAGATGTAGAATTTTGATAGTGCTGATACTTGTATTTTTGGCTCTGGTACAATATTTCACCAAATAAATGGGATTCAGCTATGTTTAAAAAGTTTCTGATCTATCAGAGGGTGCAGACAGCTATCAATGAAGCTATTTTCACTTGTGGGACTGACAGTATTAATACTGAAGTATACATAAACTACAAGGGGATCCCTGTTTTGCTAAATAATGTTTTGTATGTGTGTTATGCCAGACACAAGCTTTTCTCTGTTCGTCAAGCTACACAAAGTAAATATAATGTGACTTATGATAATAAAGGTGTTACCATTTGGTTACGTAGTGAAATGTCACAACAGAAAAACTTGTTGGTACATCATGAACATATGTGTTTGTTACTTAGATTCACAAAAACAAATTAACTTTGCAACTTTAGAGGAACAGTCACAATGTTAGTATGAGAGGATCACATCATGTACAAGATGTGCCTTCTTGCTCTGGTATATCAGTTAAGTATTCTGATACCAACTTGTTTTGTGATGGATATGTTCTTGGCCAACATTTCAGTCCTTGCAGAGACTGTCCAAAAACTCTCAGTGAATTGATCAATTCTGATGTTATTGGACGAATGTCAGTTGCTTCTCTAAATGGTTTTTGTTACTATATGTTTTCCAAAGATGATTATTTATGTTTTGCTCAGATACACTTCATATTAAATAAGTCTAAAGTACCTGAATATCTGAAATCAATTTTGAAAGAGTGTGATGCTGCTGGTCATATGATAAAATTATTTTGTCTGATGGTGGAGGTCAGTTTAATTTTAACATGATAACTGCAGCGCTATGAGATGAGTTTCACTTTATGTGTCTAAATATGCCCAAGCAAAATGGTGTTGCTGAACAGGCACATTGACACATTGCAAAATTAGCTTGCTCCATTATCATACTGCAAGATATCTAAATGATTTGGAGCTCAGGCGTATGATGAAGTTGTTTCTCTACTCAGTCGTACCAAGAAGTCAAGAGTTCAAGATAAAACACTTTTTGAATTGTGAAATGGCAATCTGTTCGACAATTTCCGCTTTTTTGTCATAAATGCTACTTTTATTTGGCACAGGAACTTTGTTCTATGGCAAAGCTATATCTGTTCATTTTATCAATTATGTGAATGACAGAGATGGTTACAAGGTGTGGACCCAATCAAACACCACGTAATGACATCACACAATGTTGATTTTTGACTAGAGAAGTTATGTAAAACAGGGAATTCGACTTCGCTGCAATTTAATTCTATACCTGAAGAGGCCAAAGAGGAAAGTGACTTGATTAGTAATTCTTGATCAAATGAGAAAATTAAAACTAATATTGATCAAATTGAGACTAGTGACCAATTACGAAATCATCATCCAGTTCATAAAATACACCCACCAGTGAGGTTTAGTGATTACAAGTTGGGTTACCAGGCTCTTCAGTCTTGAGAAACAAATGCATTAGTTTGCCCAACAAAAGAAATCCATGAAGAGTTGCACCAAGAAACTTCAACATCACTTTCAAAAGTTGTAATTCCAATAGCTCATTTAATTCAATGAAAGAAGAAAGGAAGATCTCTGAAGAGAATGATACCTGGGACTTAGTATATATGCCTGAAGATAAACATGTTATCAATAAACAGAGTGTACTTCCTGTATCATATGAACCTGATGGATCGATTAATTGATACCACGCTTGTATAGTTGCTCACAGTATGTTTCAATGTCCAAGATTTGGTTATGAAGGAGCTTTTAGTCCAGTTGCTTGTGTAGATGCTATTCATAACTTAACAGTGACTGCAAATTAAGAAAACTTCAGTCTGAAGTTAGAACTGCATTTCTGTATGGCCACTTTTACACAGAAATACAGGGTGTGGCAAAATGACTTTCTGTATTTCTAAAGGTAGTTACAAACAAACAAACAAAGATACTCAAAAAATACTTTTGTTTATGAACAACAAATACTATCCCATTTCACTCTACTTGGATTTAAAAATGGCGTCTTTTGTCTAGACATATTGAGAAAGTCTTTCTTGGAAGTTGTTCATGCTTCTTCATGTGGATTGCCTCCATAAATGCTTGCATATTTGTGGGGTTGTGTTTATTCACTTGAACATTTAGGCATCCCCAAAGAAAAAATTTATAAGGTGATAAATCGAGACCCCTTGGGAGTTGGATGATGTCTTCTCATGAACACAGAAGACGCCCATGCGTAGTTCCCCACCTTATTAACTGCACAGAACATAGAACTGTTGTTTGCATCGCAGCAGGCATTTTCTTTGTGTTTGAAGAGCCACTTATAGTAGTTGGATCCTTCAGTCGAGTGGTAGCTTTCGTAACAGCAGAAGCACTTCACAGTATTGTCAGGTGGCACAGTTTCTCATAGGAAGCGACTTATTTTCAAGTGCTCTTTAGCTTCAGTTCTTAAATCTCACGCATGTTTGTGTATTTATCAGTCCGATTTTAATATGGGTATGAACTTGGACTACTGTATTCAGATGTGAGATGAGTTGGTGTCCATTTGCTCACAGTCACAGCTTCAGGCAGTGTTGGCTTCATTCACACAGCTTGAGACTGTTGCCAATGGGCATCATTGTTGGGGGACTGGATGGTTCAATCTGAGGGATTCCAGCATGTCTCACATATCCTCCAATCGGTGGCCACTCTGGGTAATGCTCCCACTAAGGTTGACTGCTCACCCATGGTCAAATGGGAGGTATTGTAAGGTGTGGCTGGTAGTGAAAGACCTTCTGGGGGGCCAATAGGAGGGTCTCCCCAGTTCATCTGATGAACATGTTTAGGCTGCTATCTGTGGCTGGCAATGTCACTGAGCCAGATAAAGTCGATAATACTGTTCCAGAGGAAGTCTCTCAGGTCACAAGGTCTGGGCATGCACAGTGGTGGGCTTACTGGTAACTGGGAGCTCCAACGTTAGGTGCATAATGGGGCACCTTAAGGATCCACCGGTGAAGGGGAGAAAAGAATCCAGTGTACTCTGTGTGCACACCGAGAGGAGTAATTCCGAAATTAGAATGGGTGCTCTCAGATGCTATGAGGAACACAGGGTACAGTGAAATGTAGGAGGTGGGTTAGGTCAGTATTAACGATGTGTTTCACTTTGGATTTGAAGAGATTCTCTCTGGTTTTCAGTGGCTAGCTGAAGTTGTAAAGACTTCCAATTTTGCCTGCAAGATGAAGGCAGTACTCACAGTCTGTAGCATCGTTGACAGACACAACTGTGGCCCTTTGTTACAGAGGTAGATGGAGGCTCTGATTTAGAGGCTCAGACGGTTCTGCGACTGTGTAGGCTGTGGATTCCTCGACTTGCGCCATAGGGTAGCGGTTTCTGGGTTCTGCTAGATAGGTCAGGGGTCCACTACTCACAGGAAGTGACTACACAGGCAGCGGAGGCTGTGTGAAGGAGGGTTCTAGGTTGGAGGGTCTTGGGGAAAGTGCAGAAAGGGCTTCAATTCCAAAGGGTGTAGGACAAACACAGGAAGAGGGTAGACATAATAACAATCAATACTGTACTTGTACATTGTCGTAGCTGTGTTGGGAAAGAACCAGAACTTCAAGCATTTCTAGAACGCACCAAATCTAAAATCGTTAAAGGTATAGAAAGCTGGCTAAAGCTGGAAATTGGTTCAGCCGAAATTTCTACAGAGGACTCAACTGTGCTTGGAAAGGATAGATTAAATACAGTTGATAGTGGAGTATTTATAGCTGTCAGAAGTAGTTTACCCATTAGTGAAACTTAGGTAGATAGTTTCTGTGAATTAGTATTGGTAGAGGTAATATTTAACAGCCAGAACAATTTAATAATTGGTTTCTTTTGCTGACACCCAACTCAGATGATAAAGTTGCTGAACAGTTCAAAGAAAACTTGAGTCTCATTTCAAAGAGGTACCACACTGATACAATTATGTTTTGATGGTGACTTCAATACACTATCGATATGTTGTCGAAAATAAATGTTTGTAGTCGACAGTACATGTAAAACTTCATCCGAAATTGTACTGTATGCTTTCTCAGAAAATTGTTTTGAGCAATTGGTTCAGGAGTCCATCCACAGTATAAATGGTTGTGAAAACATACTTGGCCTCTTAACAACAAATACTCCTGACTAAATAGGAATCATCGCGATAGATACAGTGATTAGTAAAAAGTTTCCTTTAATTTACGTCTATGGTCACAATCTTTTCTGTTTAACAGATTACCGGTTTCGGTCTTTAATGACCATCATCAGATCTGTCTCATAAAATCAAAGTCCTAATGCACTGCAGCCATAGTAGCATAGTCAACTGTTAAATGCGGAATCAGCACCAGCATCGTCAAATACATATAAATACATATAATTCGAAACCATTAAAAACTTCCTGTGATAGTGAACAGTTAGACAGTGACTCTTCCAACACTCTCGACAGCACCATACTTTATTGTTCAGCTGTGGAATCGTTACTGTATCTGACATATTCTTCTCGTCCAGAACTCTCTTAAATTGTTTCAAATGTTGCTCGATCGATGGCAAAACCCACTTTTTCTGCTTGGAACACTGTAAAAAGCTTTTTCAGATACCTTCATGGTAACTCATACTTCGTTCACTTCTGCACTTAATCTGGTGGATAAACTTCGTGCCTAAACTGATGCTGACTTTTGAGGCAATATTGAAACAAGATTATGAACTAACGGTTTAGTACCAGTGATTAGCGACACGGTCATATTGTAGATGTCACAGCCGCAGAAATCGGTCGCAATACCCACGATCGTTTCAGCCGGTAAAGGAGCCAAGGTATTGGTAAGGCTTAATCGACTATTATTGGACATTAGTTCAAAAATGTTCAAATGTGTATGAAATCTTATGGGGCTTAACTGCTAAGGTCATCAGTCCCTAAGCTTACATAATACTTAACCTAAATTACCCTAAGGACAAACACACACACCCATGCCCGAGGGAGGACTCGAAACCTCTGCCGGGACCAGCTGCACAGTCCATGACTGCAGCGCCTTAGACTGCTCGGCTAATCCACGCAGCGGAGATTAGTGAAAAAAGGGACATTTCCATATTATTAATTGATAATGTGAGTGTCATTAAATTTGTGCAAAATCGAGAGTTCCATAAACAGTCTAAGTATACTGAAGTACATTTCTTACTTTATTCGTAAACCATATCAAAATAGGGATTTCAGTGTGGAGCTGCATGTTCTGAAAATCATCATGGGGACTTGTTTACATAGCCCTTAAACGCTAACAAATTTAGAGCAATGCATACTAAGATAGGAATTTCTAACAAACATGTTTTTGTAACTAATGTGTTTTGTTTCTTCATTAGTTTTCTCTCTCTTATTATAGTGCATTTTGGGCACTATAGTTGGATCTAAGGGGAAATACTGAAATAAGTATATCGAACTTTTATGTTTTTCTATTTCTTCCTACTGTGGCACCTGGATTTGTGTTCTGTGATACCTCCCTGCTGTAAGAGTGTGTATTTTTTTCTTTTGGCTATGCTTTGCCCCCCCTCCCCCCCCCCCCCCATGAACCATGGACCTTGCCGTTGTTGGGGAGGCTTGCATGCCTCAATGATACAGATAGCCATACTGTAGGTGCAACCACAATGGAGGGGTATCTGTTGAGAGGCCAGACAAACGTGTGGTTCCTGAAGAGAGGCAGCAGCCTTTTCAGTAGTTGCCGGGGGCAACAGTCTGGATAATTGACTGACCTGGCCTTTTAACACTAACCAAAACGGCCTTGCTGTGCTGGTCTGCAAACGGCTGAAAGCAAGGGGAAACTACAGCCGTAATTTTTCCCGAGGGCAAGCAGCTTTACTGTATGATTAAATGATGATGGCGTCTTCTTGGGTAAAATATTCTGGAGGTAAAATAGTCCCCCATTCGGATCTCCGGGCGGGGACTACTCAAGAGGACGTCGTTATCAGGAGAAAGAAAACTGTCGTTCTACGGATCGGAGCGTGGAATGTCAGATCCCTTAATCGGGCAGGTAGGTTAGAAAATTTAAAAAGGGAAATGGATAGGTTAAAGTTAGATATAGTGGGAATTAGTGAAGTTCGGTAGCAGGAGGAACAAGACTTTTGGTCAGGTGAATACAGGGTTATAAATACAAAATCAAATAGGGGTAATGCAGGAGTAGGTTTAATAATGAATAAAAAAATAGGAGTGCAGGTAAGCTAACACAAACAGCATAGTGAACGCATTATTGTGGCCAAGATAGACACGAAGCCCACGCCTACTACAGTAGTACAAGTTTATATGCCAACTAGCTCTGCAGATGATGAAAAAATTGATGAAATGTATGATGAGATACAAGAAATTATTCAGGTAGTGAAGGGAGATGAAAATTTAATAGTCATGGGTGACTGGAATTCGACAGTAGGAAAAGGAAGAGAAGGAAACATAGTAGGTGAATATGGATTGGGGCTAAGAAATGCAAGAGGAAGCCGCTTGGTAGAATTTTGCACAGAGCATAACTTAATAGTTAACACTTGGTTCAAGAATCATGAAAGAAGGTTGTGTACATGGAAGAACCCTGGAGATACTAGAAGGTTTCGGATAGATTATATAATGGTAAGACAGAGATTTAGGCATCAGATTTTAATTGTAATGCATTTCCAGGGACAGATGTGGACTCTGATCACAATCTATTGTTTATGAACTGTAGATTAAAACTGAAGAAACAGCAAAAACGTGGGAAATTAAAGAGATGGGACCTGGATAAACTGAAAGAACCTGAGGTTGTATAGAGTTTCAGGGAAAGCATAAGGGAACAATTGACAGGAATGGGGGAAAGAAATACAGTAGAAGAAGAATGGGTAGCTTTGAGGAATGAAACAGTGAAGGCAGCAGAGGATCAAGTAGGTAAAAAGACGAGGGCTAGTAGAAATCCTTGGGTAACAGAAGAAATACTGAATTTAATTGATGAAAGGAGAAAATACAAAAATGCAGTAAGTGAAGCAGGCAAAAAGGAGTACAAACGTCTCAAAAATGAGATCGACAAGAAGTGCAAAATGGCTAAGCAGGGATGGCTAGAGGACAAATGTAAGGATGTAGAGGCTTATCTCACGAGGGGTAAGATAGATACTGCCTGCAGGAAAATTAAAGAGACCTTTGGAGAAAATAGAACCACTTGCATAAATATCAAGAGCTCAGATGGAAACCCAGTTCTAAGCAAAGAAGGGAAAACAGAATGTTCTTGAGGACAATATTATGGAAATGGAAGAGGAGGTAGATGAAGATGAAATGGGAGATATGATACTGCGTGAAGAGTTTGACAGAGCACTGAAAGACCTAATTCGAAACAAAGCCCCAGGAGTAGACAACATTCCATTAGAACTACTGACAGCCTTGGGAGAGCCAGTCCTGACAAAACTCTACCATCTGGTGAGCAAGATGTATGAGACAGGCGAAATTCCCTCAGACTTCAAGAAGAATATAATAATTCCAACCCCAAAGAAAGCAGGTGTTGACAGATGTGAAAATTACCAAACTATCAGTTTAATAAGTCACAGCTGCAAAATAATAACGCGAATTCTTTACAGACGAATGGAAAAACTGGTAGAAGTCGACCTCGGGGAATATCAGTTTGGATTCCGTAGAAATGTTGGAACACGTGAGGCAATACTGACCCTACGAATTATCTTAGAAGAAAGATTAAGGAAAGGCAAACCTACGTTTCTAGCATTTGTAGACTTAGAGAAAGCTTTTGACAATGTTGACTGGAATACTCTCTTTCAAATTCTAAAGGTGGCAGGGGTAAAATACAGGGAGCGAAAGGCTATTTACAATTTGTACAGAAACCAGATGGCAATTATAAGAGTCGAGGGACATGAAAGGGAAGCAGTGGTTAGGAAGGGAGTGAGACAGGGTTATAGCCTCTCCCCGATGCTATTCAATCTGTATATTGAGCAAGCAGTAAAGGAAACAAAAGAAAAGTTCGGGGTAGGTATTAAAATCCATGGAGAAGAAATAAAAACTTTGAGGTTCGCCGATGGCATTGTAATTCTGTCAGACACAGCAAAGAACTTGGAAGAGCAGTTGAACGGAATGGACAGTGTCTTGAAAGGAGGATGTAAGATGAACATCAACAAAAACAAAACAAGGATAATGGAATGTAGTCGAATTAAGTCGGGTGATGCTGAGGGAATTAGATTAGGAAATGCGACACTTAAAGTAGTAAAGGAGTTTTGCTATTTGGGGAGCAAAATAACTGATGATGGTCGACGTAGAGAAGATATAAAATGTAGACTGGCAATGGCAAGGAAATCGTTTCTGAAGAAGAGAAATTTGTTAACATCGAGTATAAATTTAAGTGTCAGGAAGCCGTTTCTGAAAGTGTTTCTATGGAGTGTAACCATGTATGGAAGTTGTAACAATAATGTACCTATAATAATTTTTTTCTTTATGTATTTAGATAAATGTTTCTTTCTGAATTTATGTGAAATAATGTAAATATTATTTTAGATTTTTTCTTTTCGTGTCATGTTGAAGAAACTGTACACAACTTTTGAAATGAATGTCATTACTTATGTTAGATTTTAAGCAATTTGATAACCAAAGGAAAATGTATTTAATGTTAAAACTATTGTAAAATGTGTAAATTGTAATTTAAACACTTGGTCCATACGTAGGTAATGCATTAGAATATGTGTAGTAGAAAACCTGTGGTGAATACCCTACCTGTAGGGGCGCGGGAAAAGGTGGATGCAGGCGAGCGCGGGAAAACGCACACTGGCGCGGTTCGGCACAACGGGCTCAGTGAGACAGTCGGAGTTGAGCATCGGTCAGAGGAACATGTACTGTACCGAGGAGGCTATCTAGGAAAAGTGGATTCCATTGAGCCTCGGATGGGCCGATTCCGACGACTACTTGGCATGGCTATATTCTCAGGCACAAAACTGGAAAGATTACGACGCCAAGAAGAATGAAAGGGCCTATACTGTGAGAGCCTTAACCGTGCTTGTATGTGTGCTGTACTGCCCGCTATCTCGCTGCCCGCCATCCGCCGCACCGACGTGCACAGGTCAAAAAAAAAATTTATTTCATCTTTAGAAGTGTATCTGTGTGGACCAGTGTTGAAACTGTTTTGACTGTTCAATAATAACGTGACTTTTACCAGAATTGCCTTAGCCATCACTTATCCTTATCATTGACCTAGACAGGGTCCTTACCACATATTGTGCAACCCGAGTATCCCGAACTGAAAGTTTACAGTTAGTACTAAATTGTCTGCAGACCAATTTATGCTATAAAGACGTTCAAGGTTAGGAGTGCAAATATAAATATTAGTAAAGAACAACAGTGTGGTTAAATTGAAAGATAAATTTTGAATGGAGCTAGCAATGTTATTTAATTGATTTGTGACTGAAATAATGATAACTAAGTAATTCAAAATAAGACAAAAGAATAGTTCTTTACAGATTGATAACTTTGAGTGTTAATTTACCTACAGGACTTACTAGTTTCAGTATAACAACCATAACAGTTTCAGGCCCCCCCCCCCCCCCATTCTCTTGCCTATTCTTGCACATTTCGAGGTGTACTGATCAGAATTGAACAGTAAAATTAATTTCTATATTAAACCTAAGTGTATTAGTGTTTTTTCCAATTTTTATAGTGACATTGTATGTGTGTTTTCAAAATTGCTGATTCTAGGGTAATCTATGCCCGATTTCGGTCTGATCAATATACAAAGTGCAGCTCGTAGTAATCATTGCTGTGTGGTGTTGTGTAAATTTAGCTCATCCAAATTAGTACAAAAGAAGAAAACCTTAGTTCAGTAGATTCTTTCTGGTTCTAAATTTTGCTATAAAACGCAACATTACTACGCGTCATTATGCTTGTACATGCTACCACTTGTACAGGGAGAAACTCACTCAATGCCTAATTAGGCTGGCGACCGTATTATTAATCATTGGCAATATCTACTGTGTGTACTTCTTGTCCATGCGAACGCGTAATTATACTTCACATTTGTTTGACACATCACTGTAGTTACTAACTGAATATAAGTCCGAATTGCTTCCATTAGGTACACGCGGTCAACTTATGTACTAAATCCTTGTTTACAACGTGAAGCCCGTGAACTTATTACAGTACAGGCTTTATTGAGATAACGCACGTCCGACAGGGCGGTAGTGTTACAAGTGGCTTCCCGGTGACAGGACATCCAGTTGTTGTCGGTTATAAACTAACGTAAAGACCGAACAGTGGATGTTCAGTGGCACGAACAGTAATAAAGTTTAGCAAAGTAAACTGCAGTGTGCATCAAGTATAGTAGTGAGGTGTAGTTGGCATTCAATATGGACAGGAACGGGGACAGGATAGATGTGCCGAGCGAAATGGAGAATGCGGCTAGCAGTAGCAGGAGTCTACTCGGCCAGATAACAGATGGCGTTAGCGAAAGACAATTGGCGTACATACGATACCATGAACACGTCAACGAACAGATTGAAATGTCGCGATCGCTTCGAACACAGCAAGGGACAAAACAGGAAGAAGAGGGTGACTTTGTAGATGATAGTGGGTACGTGAACGAATCCACTGACATAATTGATTCACCACAGATAAAGAAAGAACCGAAAGAAACTTATGAAGTAGAATCGGAACACACGGATTCCGTAGAACAAAACAGTGTAAAAATTTTGAGCATAAACGATCTATTAGAACAATTAACCAAACAAATTGCAGGACAGACTGAACAGCTCAAAACACAGAATGAGCAGCTTAAAACACACGTTGATGAGCAGCTCAAAACACAGAGCCATCAGCTCAAAACACAAAGTGATCAGATTAAAGCACAGGTCAAAGATCAAGGAATTAGAATTAGTAAACAAACAGGGCGGTAGTGTTACAAAGTGAAACATGGACGATAAATAGTATAGACAAGAAGAGAATAGAAGCTTTCGAAATGTGGTGCTACAAAAGAATGCTGAAGATTAGATGGGTAGATCACATAACTAATGAGGAGGTATTGAATAGAATTGGGGAGGAGTTTGTGGCACAACTTGACCAGAAGAAGGGATGGGTTGGTAGGACATGTTCTGAGGCATTAAGGAATCACCAGTTTAGTTCTGGAGGGCAGCGTGGAGGGTAAAAATCGTAGAGGGAGACCAAGAGATGAATACACTAAGCAGATTCAGAAGGATGTAGGTTGCAGTAACTACTGGGAGATGAAGAAGCTTGCACAGGATAGAGCAGCATGGAGAGCTGCATCAAACCAGTCTCAGGACTGAAGACCACAACAACAACAACATGCTTTGGCTGTTTGTGTGTTGTTGACGCGTATCCACGTTACATTACAGAACAGTACCATTCTTGAAAGGGACGCGTTCTGTTTGAGCCGGTCCGTGATGGATTGTCGCGCTCGGGGGCGCGTTACCCTGTCGCCTCATTAGGATGCAACAGAGCCACGACTCTGCAAAGTAAAGGAGCACATGCGGTCCGGCTAAGGTCTCTAGGTCCCATCAGCGAGGAGTGCTCTCTATGACGTAGGACGATTCTGTTGTTGTTGTTGTGGTTTGAGGGAAGATCCTGCGTGGGTTGTGCGGTGGCACTCTGGCAGTTGGATGCATGGTGTTCTTCTTTGGCTGACATAGTGCACCTAGCAGTTCAGTAACCGTGGTAGCCATAGTGGATGGTTGCTGGATATGGTCGATTAATAGAGGTGCTGCACGTCGTCAACGAGAAATAACAGATGGAACGGCCGATATTATAGCTCGAGTCACGTAAGAAGGCGCTTCCGCACATAGAGGCGGAGCAGTGAAGGGATGAGAACTGCGCAGGCGCGGCAGCAGAGAGCGGGCAAACGAAGTCCACGATGCCGAACTGCGCTGCTGCGGACAAGTCAGACTTATTTGCCCACGGTAAATCGTATTATGCGTTCACATCTATGAGGGGAATAGTAAATATTAAACCAATTTCGATCACTCGTCGTGCGAGAAATATTAATTCACCTGTTGACGACGTTTCGTCCACTGCTCCACAGATTTACTTTGCGTGAATTTGGGAGGCGAGAATAACTGACACAGCTTTGTGAAGACGCGAAGAACAATTTTTCTCAAAATGACAATTGTCTAACGACAAGACAATTGAAACTGCTTGCAATAATTATCATTTATTGCGGTTTGAACTGTATTATAAGTAAAAATTTAATACACAACGAAATTAACTTCAAGCACAAACCGAAATCACTATATCTGCTTGACAACTGCTTCTGCTCAATACGATTTTTAAAAATGTGTATAAGGTGTGTGTGTTGATGTGTTTCACTGTAGTTAAGTGTAATCGCTGAGCATAAAAAAGAATTAGTGGTAGAAAAGACTAATGAAAAATCGTAAAAATGGTCAGTAAGTTGTCAAATTTTTGGCTGCCCACGGGTATTATGAGTGTAAACTACCTCGTTCGACATTACAGTCAGAGACCTTATTTATAGTCCATTGAACAAGCAAACAATTAACCATCATCTGCGAATCTCGACAAGTAACAGTTACTGTCATTTTAGGGCCATATCCAGTTCATGCCTTGAAAATGACAGAGGTTTACATGTGGAAACATCGGACTTTCAACGAATTTATCCAGTTGCATTCTCGCGTTATTAGAGCATACAACATGGTGGGAGAAGCTTACCTTCTCCTTGGGCAATATGTTGAACATTATAGTCTGCATAATTCAAAGGATACCAAGTCCTAATCAAAAAGACTAGAAAGTTCTCATTATTATGTACGCAACTGATATGTTGACAAACATATTTTTTAAACCATGAGTCGCTAAAACTAAGAAATATTATTACTTTGTTCCAAAGTCTACAGCACAATACCACTATCACTTCTATTTGAATATGTTTCCGAGCAATCTGTTTGTAAATTTGCGATGATAGGTTCAAGGCTTATATCCATCATGACTTCCCTGTCAAATTATTCTTTCTGAAGCTTTTCAGCATGCCGCACAGATGTACCCACTCTACAGGTGGGATAATGCCTATTGCCTCATGCACAAGCGATTCAGTGAATGCTACCTTGAATGTCTTTTTTTCTCCCACACAGCCTTATCCTTTGCCCAAATTAATTCAATAGGGCTAAACTGACAGTGACACGTGGGTAAACACAAAACTGTTGACCCATTCACGTGCGTGGAAGTCTGTAAATTCCGTCACGTGACTTGTATAAATTAACGAACTGCAGGAGATCAGTACGAGTCTGGTTTATACTGTGCTTAGTATTTTTATTTTTAAGCCAGGGAAAAATATCCGCTTTATTGTTGTTTGTACTTGGTGTTTTCTCTGTAACAGTTGAATTATAACTGGCAATGACTGACTTCGAAGCAAGGTATGACATGAATTGTGAATCACGTCACGAAACTGACAGCGTTCATTTCCGAATGGTAGTCACTGCTGTTTTTCTTACACGTAAATACAAGTTTACTCTCAGAAACAAAACCAGAAGAAGAGTCGGCACGCGGAATAATTATCCGAGAACCTATTCCCATGAAAACTTCAAAACCGCTAGTACCATCACTCATTTTCCAGCAGATTTTCCTGGAATGATTCCAATTGACCCATGCTTCATCAAGGTAATGCTCTGTTGAACTACCTCGTTCTCTTGTATCGTGAATATTTATATGAAATGTAGTTTGTGCTGCACCTATGTCATTTTTTGAACTAAAAACTCTCTTCTTAACGTATCAGAAACCAACATCTATTAAAATTCTTTACATTGACGAAGCGCTTACCATTGAAGCTAATTTTCTCCTGCATAACTGTAACACGTTTTTGTGATGTCGGGCATTTATCATCCACATGGAGCACTTTAAAAGATTGTTGTTAAAATCATTCATTTGCGTTATAGGTTTCTTGCGATTAATACGCTTTCCAGGCAACACGAAACAAACTTTTTCTACTGTTCCTACAGTTCTTAAACTTTCGTTTAGAATTCTCTTTACAGTTCTCTTGCCGACACCATATGGTTCTGGAGTCCATTCGTGTGTCTTCAAATGTCAACAGTAGGAGACATGATTTCAAATTCACGTTTGAAAAAGTTATAAATGTGGTAAATAATCCCCCGCCTGCTTGTGAAGCACTTCACATTTATTGCCGTCACCTGGATTTTTTTAAATCGCACTTAAACATTTACAGATACACATTCACACCTGTACTGCTACATAAAAAAAAAACTAACAGTCGAATGAATAATTCGGTTGCCGCGAGGTGCAGCAACAGTGCAGCATGTAGGAGCGAGATTGTCGCTGTTTAGGTGTAGTTCACTGCAAGCCGCTCGGAAAGAGAATGAATATTATAGGCTGCCAGTGGCTAGTGGAGGGGGATGCGCAGAATGGCTGAAAACTGTGCCGCTTTGCAATGTGACGCGGACTTTAATCGCAAACTGTGGATGCTTCTCGAGGTATGTTTGCTGCTGGAGAACAAAGCAACACTTCAGTGAGTGGTGAGGATCACGTTTGGAAGCAAATAGCTTTTTCATTGGCCTTAGGACGGGTGTCTCATTTGTGATCTGAATGTTAGGGTATATGTCTGGGCTTTGAAATTACTGAATTTAACTGGGCCTAAGGCTTTTGTTTGTTTAAAAATTAGTTATTTTAAGAATAGAACTAGAACTGTTTAAAACCGAGTGAGGTGGCGCAGTGCTAACTGCACACTGGACTCGCATTCGGGAGGATGACGGCTCAATCCCGCGTCTGGCCATCCTTATTTCGGTTTTCCGTGATTTCCCTAAATCGCTCCAGGCTAATGTTGGGATGGTTCGTTTGAAAAGGGCACGGCCGATTTCCTTCCCTATCCTTCCCTAATCCGATAAGACCGATGACCTCGCTGTTTGGTCGCTTCCCCCAAACAACCCAACCCAACCCAAAACTGTTTAAAGTTTATTGTGTTTTTAAGGCACAGCACCTTTTAAACATTCTTATTGTGTGGGCCCACTAATTTTAGTGCCAAAAACTTGCTGTAGTTATCTTGAATTTAAATGGTTCTGATGATCGACGTGAGTTATGGAAGATTATGGCCAGTTTGTAAAGCCTTGTGACTCTCTGTCAGCTGCTTACAATGAGCCTAAATTGTGTTTACAGAAGTTGCAAGCGTTA
The DNA here is from genome assembly GCF_023864275.1 of Schistocerca cancellata. NCBI lineage: Eukaryota > Metazoa > Arthropoda > Insecta > Orthoptera > Acrididae > Schistocerca > Schistocerca cancellata. Next base: position 243,282,677 of record NC_064626.1, on the reverse strand, counting down.
AAATTCTGCCTTAGAACAAAGTATATTTTCTGTTAAAAATTTTGTTTGGCGCTTCTGGCCGTAATGCATTTCGTGAATATTAAGTTTAATCACTGGTTCTTAAACTCAACTAATTCAGTGTGATTCTTACCGCAAGATCAGCTACATAAGTTTGAAACAGGTTTCCCTTAATTATGCTGAATGACTTTTTGCCAGTGAACATTTTGTAATTTTTTAATATTTATGTGTTTTAGAGTTTGCCTGTACGTGACATGTGTTAATGTCTTCTGTGAATGCAGCAGTGATCAAGGTTGTATTGGCTGTTTGTTTGGACGCTATGCCATTCGTTGCATGCCAACATCACTGTCATTTGAAAATTTTTGTGAGCTATTAAAATTATTATTGGTTGGTAATTTACTGTTGACTGATGTATATAATTTATGTGTGTTTGTCTGGGTTTGTGTTCACAGTCTTTCCACAAGAGAATTGAGCATGCTTAAATTTTTGTATAGTAGTACTACCAGGATGGCTCACTATTCTTATTAGAAAATATATCCTTAGTTCGCCACAACACCATTTGCATGTACATCCTTATCCCGCAAACCACTGTGAAACGCATTTTGGTGGGCACTTCCCATTGTTACTACTTAATAGTTTTTCTTCCCATTTCATTCATGTATGGTTCAAATGGTTCAAATGGCTCTGAGCACTATGGGACTTAACTTCTGAGGTCATCAGTCCCTAGAACTTAGAACTACTTAAACTTAACTAACCTAAGGACATCACACACATCCACGCCTGAGGCAGGATTTGAACCTGCGACCGTAGCGGTCGCTCGGTTCAAGACTGAAGCGCCTAGAACCACTCGGCCACTCCGTCATTCGTGTATGGAACACAGGAAAAATTATTGTTTTTAATGCCTTTGCGTGTGCACTATTAACTCTAATATCTTCGCGATCACCACAGGAGTCATAACTAGAGGGGTGAAGAATATCTCTATGCTATTCATTTAACAGTGGTTCTTGAAACTTTGATAGTAGGTTGTTTTTGCTGGATTATTGGGGTCTCTATTCAACATCTGTCAACTCATATTTCTCTGTATTTTGGTGACTCTTTTCCACAAGTCTAGCAAACATGTGACAATTCGTGTTGCCCTTGTAGTATCCTGCCCACTCGTCTAATATAAGGTGCCTAGGAAACTGTTTTCTCGCATCGCTGGACAACAAACAAGCAAATCGTATTAATGGAGTTTATTACAGTAAGTTAAATTGACAATACTTATGTTACGTTATGTTATGTTAACCGAGGACGTAGAAACGACGGAGAGGCTCCGTCCCCGCCGCAACCACAGTGGTCCACAATCCCACGACGACTACCGCATTCCACTTCACCCCTCCGGCGCCCCACACCGAACCCAGGGTTATTGTGCAGTTCGGCCCCCGGTGGACCCCTCAGGGAACGTCTCACAACAGACGAGTGTAACCCCTATGTTTGCGTGGTAGAGTAATGGTGGTGTACGCGTACGTGGAGAACTTGTTTGCGCAGCAATCGCCGACATAGTGTATCTGAGGCCGAATAAGGGGAACCAGCCCGCATTTGCCGAGACAGATGGAAAACCGCCTAAAAACCATCCACACACTGGCCGGCTCACCGGATCTCGACACAAATCCGCCGGGCGGATTCGTGCCGGGGACGAGGCGCTCCTTCCCGCCCGGAAAGCCGTGCGTTAGAGTGCACGGCCAACCGGGCGGGCTGACAATACTTAACTTTGCGTATTCACAAAGGTGTGTCGCAAGCAAATTGCGACGTGCAAATAATCAATGTCCTTCAGTATATACAATTTCAATGCAAGCAAAACAATTCAGTTCAAAAGTCAGTGCTGTAGCGTTCGTATAACGGTTCGTCTTCCACTGAGGCCGCGGCTCGGCGCTTATATTCTCTTTCGTCTAGGGGCCGCTCCAGTCGTGGTGTCGTCCTGGGCAGCGAACTATTGGCATCTCGCAGCCCTCTCTTCTGCTCTTCCGTTCTTCATCGTCGTGCCGGCGCTTGTTGTTTCGCCGGAACATTCCTCCCCCCCCCCCCCCCCCCTTAAGCGATGGACCGTCGTCGTGTAGGGAGCGCGACAACGGCGGGGGAGGTGGGAGTGTGGACGCTTCGCTGGACCGGAAGCTGTGGCTGCAGGGGACGTCAAGCTTCCGGTCATACGCCGCCATCCGACCTTCGCTCTGGCGGAAACGTCGCCTGGAAAATGACCAGAAGGGTACGCGTCCACCTCCGGAGGCCAATAACCAGATGTAGAAGGCGGCGACTGCTGCGGTGTGGGCGGCTCCAGCTCCATCGGTAGGACGAGAGGAGGCGGAGGACGCGAAGACTCCGTCTCTGTGGGGTCGTCCTGCGGTGTGGTGATGACACGCTCCGGCGGCTGCTATGGGCGCGGTGTCCTCGGGATCTGCGCATCTGGGGGAAGACACACAGAAGGATCACCGTGCACATGACAGTGGCGAAGTTGATTTTGATGTCGGCGCTGCAGTCAGTCTTGCCCTGAAATGAGATACAAGCAAGCGCCAAGTCGATGGACGATCTCGCCTCACGCCCACCGTCTGCTGCCACTAAAAACCCTGTAAAACACAGTATCATGCAGCGCGAAGCGATACTTGCGGCCTTCCTTCGGCGCCGGATGCTGAGGAGGGTGGATCAGTGTCCGATGGCAGCGGCCGTGAAGCAATTCCGCCGGCAATGGTCCATCTCGTGTGTGCGAACGATAGGAGGCGAGAAACAGTTGCAATGCTTGATCCCTGGTGTGTGCGGAGTGAAGTTTGGCCTCTGCTGCTTGAGTGTTCTGACAAAACGTTCTGTTTCTCCGCCGCGCGGGATTAGCCGAGCGGCCTTGGGCGGTGCAGTCACAGACTGTGCGGCTGGTCCCGGTGGAGGTTCGAGTCCTCCTTCGGGCATGGGTGTGTGTGCTTGTCCTTAGGATAATTCAGGTTAAGTAGTGTGTAAGCTTAGGGACTGATGACCTTGACAGTTAAGTCCCATAAGATTTCACACACATTTCAACATTTTTTTTCTGTTTCGCCATTTGACTGTGGATGGAATGGTGCACTAGTTAGATGCTGTATGCCATTTAGTTCATAGAATCTTTACAATTCATTTGGCGCGGATTGAGGGCCATTGTCTGGCACTATGACATCAGGTAAACCTTCGAGGGAATAAATACCTCTAACATCTGAGTTGTGTTTCGTGACGTTGTCGGGTTTATTGACACAGAAAAATGAAACTTGCTATACGAGTCAACCACAATCAATCAATGAGTGTTCCAAAAAGGTTCTCACAAAGTTTAAGTGCACACGTTGCGAGTTAGGTCCAAGCAGAGAATTCTTATGGCTGAGCGGACTGATTTTCCGCACATGCTTGACACTGTGACGTCATCTGTTCTATTTGGGTGTCCATACCCTGCCAAGTACAGTGTCGCAACACTTCTTTTTGCAAAGCTTTAGGGATCAGTAGACGTAGCTGCCCATTGTCATTTTGAACAAGACTAACTCCTTTCTCTACAGTGAGGCTACGCCGACGTGATAAGTATCGGCGCACTGCAGAGTTCTTTATGCTATGCAAGGAACGAGGCCAAGATGTGCGATTGTATGTTAGCAAAATGTGGCTCGTGGAATTTTCCTGTAGTTCAGCGGAAAAGATTTAAGCAATTCAGAATCCTGATCATCGATGTGATAACAAGATGAAGCAGAAGCGTCAAAGTCTGTATCAGGGCCAATCGGAAGACGTGAAAGTGCGTCCGCATTACCATCTAGAGCTGTCGGACGATACACAATCTCGTACTGGTATTGAGATAATAACAAAGCCCATGTTTGAAAATTTTTGGGCAGTCCATACAGGAACCGGTTTCGTGGGATGAATCAAGGACTGCCGTGGCTTGTAATCCGTTACTAAGTAGAATTTTCTGCCATACAAACAGTGGTGGAATTTGGTGACACCATACACATTAGCCAAAGACTCTGTCTCAATTTGTGAAAAGTTACATTGAGCTTTGGACAATACTTTTTGATGCGAAAGCGATAGGCCTGTCTTTATTACCAATTCTGTGCCAAAGCACTGCACCGATTCCGTAAGAGGAAGCGTGAACTTGTAATACAACTTGTTTGTCAGGATCAAAGTGAACTAAGCATCGATCACTGAGCAATGCATCTTTAAGTTTTTCTAAAGCTAATTGGCACTCATCTGTCCCAACAAAGGGGACACTCTTGCGACGCTAGCGATGCAATGGAGCTGCGATTTGTGCAGCATTTGGTATGAACCGAATATAATAGTTGATTTTCCCTAAGACTGACTGCAATTCTGTGACGTTGTGAGGAACTGGCAAATCTCATATTGCTAACAAATCCGATTGAAGAGGATATACAGCTTGGCTGTTTATGACATGACCAAGATTCTGCAACTCAGGTTTAAAAAATCACACGTCCAGCCTACACTTTAGTCCTGCATCAGATAACATACGAAACAAAGCACGCATATTTTCAACATTATTTTCAGGTGTACGACCAGCTACGACAATATCGTCCAAATAGTTTGAACAGTTTGGTACTTGGGCAGTCAGCTGTTCCAGATACCGTCGGAAAATGGCGGGTGCGGAAGCACTGCCAAAAGGCAAACGCAAATTAATTTCTGAAAATTAGCGACCAGTGCCTAACCTGTCCATGAGATCCTCTGGACTTGGCAAGGGCTAAGTATCAATCACAGTTTGTGGGTTGACCGTAGACTTAAAGTCAACACAGAGGCGAAGGCTATCTGAAGGTTTGGGGAGCAACACTAATGGACTTGCCCGTTGACTAGTGACTAGCTTGTATGGGCGCAATAGCTCCGCTATCCTGCAATTCTGTAAGTTAAGCAGCGACTTTGTCCCGTAATGCAATGGGAACAGTTCTGGCGAGAGTAATATGTGCAACAAAATTGTTGGCCTTGCCTAAACCTTCAGAAAAGTGTTCTGGGAATTATTTCAGCATGGTAGCTACATTGTATGCATGGAATGCAGACACTGAAAACACATTTTCCTGAATTTGAAAGCCAAACAAATCAAATGAATGAAGACCAAATACAGGGCTATTACAAATGATTGAAGCGATTTCATAAATTCACTGTAGCTCCATTCATTGACATATGGTCACGACACACTACAGATACGTAGAAAAACTCATAAAGTTTTGTTCGGCTGAAGCTGCACTTCAGGTTTCTGCCGCCAGAGCGCTCGATTCAGACAAAATGGCGACAGGAGCCGAGAAAGCGTATGTCGTGCTTGAAATGCACTCACATCAGTCAGTCATAACAGTGCAACGACACTTCAGGACGAAGTTCAACAAAGATCCACCAACTGCTAACTCCATTCGGCGATGGTATGCGCAGTTTAAAGCTTCTGGATGCCTCTGTAAGGGGAAATCAATGGGTCGGCCTGCAGTGAGCGAAGAAACGGTTGAACGCGTGCGGGCAAGTTTCACGCGTAGCCCGCGGAAGTCGACGAATAAAGCAAGCAGGGAGCTAAACGTACCACAGCCGACGGTTTGGAAAATCTTACGGAAAAGGCTAAAGCAGAAGCCTTACTGTTTACAATTGCTACAAGCCCTGACACCCGATGACAAAGTCAAACGCCTTGAATTTTCGGCGCGGTTGCAACAGCTCATGGAAGAGGATGCGTTCAGTGCGGAACTTGTTTTCAGTGATGAAGCAACATTTTTTCTTAATGGTGAAGTGAACAGACACAATGTGCGAATCTTGGCGGTAGAGAATCCTCACGCATTCGTGCAGCAAATTCGCAATTCACCAAAAGTTAACATGTTTTGTGCAATCTCACGGTTTAAAGTTTACGGCCCATTTTTCTTCTGCGAAAAAAACGTTACAGGACACGTGTATCTGGACATGCTGGAAAATTGGCTCATGCCGCAACTGGAGACCGACAGCGCCGACTTCATCTTTCAACAGGATGGTGCTCCACCGCACTTCCATCATGATGTTCGGCATTTCTTAAACAGGAGATTGGAAAACCGATGGATCGGTCGTGGTGGAGATCATGATCAGCAATTCATGTCATGGCCTCCACGCTCTCCCGACTTAACCCCATGCGATTTCTTTCTGTGGGGTTATGTGAAAGATTCAGTGTTTAAACCTCCTCTACCAAGAAACGTGCCAGAACTGCGAGCTCGCATCAACGATGCTTTCGAACTCATTGATGGGGACATGCTGCGCCGAGTGTGGGAGGAACTTGATTATCGGCTTGATGTCTGCCGAATCACTAAAGGGGCACATATCGAACATTTGTGAATGCCTAAAAAAACTTTTTGAGTTTTTGTATGTGTGTGCAAAGCATTGGGAAAATATCTCAAATAATGAAGTTATTGTAGAGCTGTGAAATCGCTTCAATCATTTGTAATAACCCTGTATATTCTCACAATCGCGTGATTGTAGCCCCGTGAAAGTCACTGTTCATGTATGCGAGCGATACATGGCAGGCAAAGTACATTTTCCGAGAATGGGAATGACTTGTCCTTATAAGCCATCAGGTGCTTGCTAGTTTTAGACAGGCATGGGGAGCCTAACATTTCAATTGTGTGACGATTCAGCAATGTAACAGAGGCGCCCGTGTCCAACTGAAATTTCCCACGTTTCCCACAGACCGAAAAGTTTTTGGACTGATGTAGCAGTGAGGAAGCTGCTCGTTTGATAGTTTTGCTAATGCCTGTATCAGACTTTGAATATGCTGCATTAATGACATGGGCATTGTGACCAGATTTTTGTGAGTGGTCCGAATTCTTATGTTTGTTCTGTCGCAAACATACGGATTGTACATGTCCCGTCTTGCCACAAGCGTAACACTGTGCTTGTCTGGAGGAATAGTCTTGACGTTTGTGCCGTGAATAACACCAAGGGGATGACTTAATTCTGTTCGCCTGTTTAGTGAGCTGATCACGCGGCGTGGAAAATTGTTTACGCGACGTGGTGCACGCAAGCTGTTGCTTAATGGGCCGGTCGCTAGCAAGGTAAGACTCAACCCGACAAATTGCTGGCTGCTCAAATTTGTCGGCTGACAGGGCACCTGAACCGCACTGATGTAGTATTTGCACTACTTGCTGAAAAGATGGACCGGACTGTTTCAAAGTCTGTTCTCTGACTATGACACGAGTTACATTGTACACGATTACAACACGCAACACAACATCTGAATATAAAGCACCACAAGCATATTTGAATTTGCATTTCCTCATCATACCCTGCAAATCTGTTACCCACTTGCGATAAGTTTGTTCTGACCGTTTTTTGCAATTAAAAAATTGATGCCAAGCTGCTACCAGATTCACTTGTTCGTCATAATACACTCCTGGAAATGGAAAAAAGAACACATTGACACCGGTGTGTCAGACCCACCATACTTGCTCCGGACACTGCGAGAGGGCTGTACAAGCAATGATCACACGCACGGCACAGCGGACACACCAGGAACCGCGGTGTTGGCCGTCGAATGGCGCTAGCTGCGCAGCATTTGTGCACCGCCGCCGTCAGTGTCAGCCAGTTTGCCGTGGCATACGGAGCTCCATCGCAGTCTTTAACACTGGTGGCGTGCCGCGACAGCGTGGACGTGAACCGTATGTGCAGTTGACGGACTTTGAGCGAGGGCGTATAGTGGGCATGCGGGAGGCCGGGTGGACGTACCGCCGAATTGCTCAACACGTGGGGCGTGAGGTCTCCACAGTACATCGAGGTTGTCGCCAGTAGTCGGCGGAAGGTACACATGCCCATCGACCTGGTACCGGACCGCAGCGACGCACGGATGCACGCCAAGACCGTAGGATCCTACGCAGTGCCGTAGGGGACCGCACCGCCACTTCCCAGCAAATTAGGGACACTGTTGCTCCTGGGGTATCGGCGAGGACCATTCGCAACCGTCTCCATGAAGCTGGGCTACGGTCCCGCACACCGTTAGGCCGTCTTCCGCTCACGCCCCAATATCGTGCAGCCCGCCTCCAGTGGTGTCGCGACAGGCGTGAATGGAGGGACGAATGGAGACGTGTCGTCTTCAGCGATGAGAGTCGCTTCTGCCTTGGTGCCAATGATGGTCGTATGCGTGTTTGGCGCCGTGCAGGTGAGTGCCACAATCAGGACTGCATACGACCGAGGCACACAGGGCCAACACCCGGCATCATGGTGTGGGGAGCGATCTCCTACACTGGCCGTACACCACTGGTGATCGTCGAGGGGACACTGAATAGTGCACGGTACATCCAAACCGTCATCGAACCCATCGTTCTACCATTCCTAGACCGGCAAGGGAACTTGCTGTTCCAACAGGACAATGCACGTCCGCATGTATCCCGTGCCTCCCAACGTGCTCTAGAAGGTGTAAGTCAACTACCCTGGCCAGCAAGATCTCCGGATCTGTCCCCCATTGAGCATGTTTGGGACTGGATGAAGCGTCGTCTCACGCGGTCTGCACGTCCAGCACGAACGCTGGTCCAACTGAGGCGCCAGGTGGAAATGGCATGGCAAGCCGTTCCACAGGACTACATCCAGCATCTCTACGATCGTCTCCATGGGAGAATAGCAGCCTGCATTGCTGCGAAAGGTGGATATACACTGTACTAGTGCCGACATTGTGCATGCTCTGTTGCCTGTGTCTATGTGCCTGTGGTTCTGTCAGTGTGATCATGTGATGTATCTGACCCCAGGAATGTGTCAATAAAGTTTCCCCTTCCTGGGACAATGAATTCACGGTGTTCTTATTTCAATTTCCAGGAGTGTAGTTAGTTAGCGAATCTACAACCTGATCATTCGAAAGCTCACTCGGAGTGGCGTTAGGGAACAGTTTTTGTTGGACTCTAATCAATGCACTTCCTACTGTTGAGAGAAGTAACGGCTTTTCACAATACCTGGTACGTTGTGAGCAATTACGTGGGCTTCAAATTTTTGCAACCACTCAAATCAGTTCTGTTCTTGTTCACAAAACAGGCGCAAAGGCGGTGTAGCACTTCGAGTTGGTGAAGGTGGTGCTTGTGCTGCATTAGTACGAGGGTGAGTCAAATGAAAATCTTAAATATATTTTTAAATATTATTTATTGTGCAGAAGTGGTACAAAGCTGTATCACTTTTCAACATAATTTCCCCCACACTCAACGCAAGTCCTCCAGCGCTTACAAAGTTCATACATTCCTTTAGAAAAAAATTCTTTTGGTAGTCCGCGCAACCACTCATGCACCGCGTGGCGTACCTCTTCATCAGAACGGAAAATCTTTCTTCCCATTGCGTCTTCGAGTGGTCCAGACATATGGAAATCACTTGGGGCAAGGTCTGGTGAGTATGGTGGATGAGGAAGATACTCAGAATGCAGGTCTGTGATTGTTGTAACTGTTGTACGGGCAGTGTGGGGCCCTGCATTGTCATGTTACAAAAGGACACCTGCTGACAGCAATCCACGTCTCTTTGATTTGATTGCAGGCCACAGATGATTTTTGGGAGATCTGTGTATGATCCACTGGTGACAGTGGTCCCTCTAGGCATGTAATGCTCCAAAATGACGCCTTTTTCGTCCCGAAAGATAGTCAGCATAACCTTCCCTGCTGATGGTTCTGTTCGAAACTTCTTTGGTTTTGGTGATGAGGAATGGCGCTCTCTTCGTTTCCGGTTGGAGGAAGTGAACCCAGGTTTCGTCCCCAGTAACGATTCTTGCAAGGAAGCCATCACCTTCTCGTTCAAAGCTCCGAAGAAGTTCTTCACAAGCATCAACACGTCGTTCTCTCATTTCAGGAGTCAGTTGCCGTGGCACCCATCTTGCAGACACTTTGTGAAACTGGAGCACATCATGCACAATGTCGTGTGCTGACCCATGACTAATCTGTAAACATGCTGCAACGTCATTCAGTGTCTCTATGTGGTTTTCCTTCACTATGTCTTCAACTGCTGCAATGTCCTGTGGAGTCACAACTCGTTTTACCTGACCTGGACGAGGAGCATCTTCCACTGAAGTCACGCCATTTGCGAACTTCCTACTCCATTCGTAGACTTGCTGCTGTGACAAACATGCATCACCGTACTGAACCCACATTCGTCGATGAATTTCAATAGGTTTCACACCTTCACTACCAAAAACCGAAAACGCTTTTCTTCCCTGTTGCAAGTCACAAGTGAGGCGGCCATCTTTATACTGATACTGCGACGGTATGTGTGCATCTGCACTATGCTGCCACCTAGAGGCCATTCTGCACGCTGTTTGTAGCACAATTACCAACTTACAGGATAACGGCGCGAAATTTCGATTTTTTATTACAAATTTGAGGTTTTCATTTGACTTACCCTCGTAGTTTGGATCATCAGGAGCTACTGTACCGTGTTTAGCATCGAGGATATTTGCTGGCTCTGAAACTGAAACATCTATCTGCATTAGCTGTGTTGCATCTAACGCTGTCAGCTGTGGCGCCTAAGTAGGGGGTGGGATAGGTAGGGTGTGCATGTTGGAAGAGGCAAATGCAAGAAATAGACCAGGAAAACAAGAAAAATAAGTACATAAGCAAAGAAAATTTCTGCAATGCCCACCCGAAAACACTGATTAGCAAAAACACGACAAGAGACTGTTAAAGCAAGTAAGCAGCACTGCAAAGAAAAGGCAAAAGAAAATTAAGGCTGCAGCAAAACGCAAAAGAAAATTCCATGGTCAGTAGCCACTGGGTTCTTCTTATAACTCGTCGCCAAGGTAGTATCCTGCCCACTCGACTAATATAGGGTGCCTAGGAAGCTGTTTTCTCGGATCGTTAGACAACAATTCAAGCAAATTGTATTAATTGTGTCTATTACAGTAAGTTAAATTGACAATACTTTGGGTATTCACAAAGGTGTGTCGCAAGCAAATGCCGACGTGCAAATAATCAATGTCCTTGGGTATATACAATTTCAATGCAAGCAAAACAATTCAGTTCATAAGTCACTGCTATAGCGTTTGTATGACGGCTCGTCTTCCACTGCGGCCGCGTCTCGGCGGCGAGCGCTTATATTCTCTTCGTGTAGAGACCGCTCCGTTCCTAGTGTCGTCCTAGAGAGGGGTTCGACAGCGTACTATTGGCTAACGTCGTCTCACAGCCCTCTCTCCTCTTCCGTTCTTCATCGTCGTGCCAGCGCTTGTCGTTTCGCCGGAACAGCCCTCCTTTGTATACGTTTAATATACACGGTTAGCAATATCTAGTATGGGTTGATACACTTGAGCAATGTTCTAGGAGGGACGGCGCCAGTGTTTTATAAGCAGTCTCTTTCTGTGAACGGTCTCTTCGATGGTTTTTTGGAGCACACCGTTTTACAAATCTGGATTTAATTTCCTTTCAGACTTGAGTCTTCCATTTTTTGAAGTCTGCATGGTTTAGTTTCCAACTTTCAATTCTTTAATACTCGAGAATTTGTATCTGAAAATTAGGTACAACTTAATTAGTTTGTAGGCACTAGCCTTCAAAAGTATAAAAAATGTGACAGTTCAATATGCGGGTACTTGAAAACTTGTATAACTCTTTCAGTGCTTCTCACACGTAGCCGAGAAATCAGTTCCTGAATGTTAACACTACGAACGATACAGTGTCTCGTCTTCTTCCAATCTTAAGACCCCCATAACGATCAGACTTGTTTGTAAAACTCGCTCTTTTATACCTACGCGCGCAGACGTACCAACAATGTTTGTCAGTTTAACCTCACTTTCGAAACGGACGTTGTTTATACCACAATGTATTTTGACACTATTGGGAATGGTTACCAATGCAGACAAAGCATTTCTTGCGAATGAAGAAGAAAAGGAAAACAAGACGCTGGTCCAGGAATGGTTGAATTTGAGAGAGAAACGCACCCATGAAAATTTGATGGTTCAAATGGCTCTGAGCACTATGGGACTTAACTTCTAAGGTCATCAGTCCCCTAGAACTTAGAACTACTTAAACCTAACTAACCTAAGGACATCACACACATCCATGCCCGAGGCAGGATTCGAACCTGCGACTGTAGCGGTCGCGCGATTCCTGACTGTAGCGCCTAGAACCGCTTGGCCACACCGGCCGGCGAAAATTTGATATTGGAAATGTTACACTCAGATGATTACATCAACTTTTTCTGAACGGGCAGTCAAACTCTTAATAGCTTGTTAGTTTATTCGCACTCACACTGACAAAGAGGGCACAAGTGTGCACAGTTTTATCCTATAATGACAGTTCATTACAATGCCACAATGTGGTTCAAATGGCTCTGAGCACTATGGGACTTAACTTCTGAGGTCATCAGTCCGCCAGAACTTATAACTACTTAAACCTAACTAACCTAAGGACATCACACACATCCATCCCCGAGGCAGGATTCGAACCTGCGACCGTAGCAGTCGCGCGGTTCCTGACTGTAGCGCCTAGAACCGCTCGGCCACTCCGGCCGGCCACAATGGGGGAACATATACAGTAGATAGTCCATGGGGAATCAGATAGTTTCGGTTTTTAAAAAATGATATTGCATTTCCGCTTGTATGTTGTGCATAGAATATTAATTTTCTTTTTAACGTCTTCTTGCGCGTTATACGGCTGGGAAAGACGTAACACCTCTACCTTTTTGGTAGTTTCCAGTGTCCTTCTGTTTTTATCTCGACCGTAGGTTCTACAGTCGTGGAACTCAAGGCACAATGAAATACATTCTAGTACGACACTTTTGCGCTAAATACACGTGGCAAAACATAACGCAAAGAACGTCTGCCATCGTGTCAAATCAAATCTGTTGTCAGTCAAAATTTCTCTCAGACAGGTAAAACACTATCTAAGTTTGACAGACATGTCAACCAAAGACATACCCGGTCAAATATTTGACAAAACTTGTAAAGTTTGATAAATAGTTTGATCTTTCGTGGGGGCCTTGAGAACTAGCTTTCGAGTTTAATATGGACCACGGCTAAACTTGACATTCGCATGTAAAGAAAAAAAAACATAGATATTACAATATGTTTGAACACAGAAGGCCTACGTTCATAGGAGTAACACCTAACTGGCAGAGTCACTGTCCAGTGGCGTAACTCAGTAGGTTAACAGAATGACACCGCTGGGGGAGCGTGTTGTTATTTTTTTGTAATAAGTACGTAAATAATGAATAGGAAGGTTGGGCAAGGAGTGAGTTACTGTGAACAGTTCATTGATCAGAATGTTCTCATCAGAATCGCCATCAACCATCACAGACAATGTTAGTTCAGGTATACGAGTCGACGTCGCAAGCGGAAGATGAAGAGACAGACGACACTGATTGGGTAATTCAGCATGCAAAGAGAGAGGAAAATCTAATAGTGATGGGGTATTGGAAGAGGATTGTTGACGAAGGAGTAAAAGAAAGGGTTACGGGAGAGTATGGGCATGGAGCAGGACTGTGAAAGGAGTAAGACTAAATGAATTCTGCAATAAATTTCAGCTTGTACTAGCGAATACTCTGTTCAAAAATCACAACAGGACGAGGTATACTTGGAAAAGGCCTGGAAGCAGGAAAGATTCTAGGCAGTTTAAATCGTGGTCAAACAGAGATTCCGAAAACAGATATTGGATTGTAAGGCGTATCCAGGAGCAGAAACAAACTCGGATCACAATTTAGTTATGGTGAAGACTAGGCCGAAATTTAAGAGACTAGGCAGGAAGAGCCAATGCGCAAAGAAATGGGATACGGAAGTTATTAAGAAATGAAGACATACGCTTGAATCTCCCTGAGGCTATAGAAACTGCGATGAGTACTCAGTAGGCAGTTCAGCTGAAGAGGAATGGACATCTGTAAAAAGGGGAGTCACACAAGTTCGAAAGTAAACTGTAGGTTCAAGGAATATAAGTGCGAAGAAACCATGGGTAACATAAGAAATGCTTCAGTTGTTCCACGAAAGAAGGAAGTACAAAAACGTTCAGGGAAATTCAGGAATACAGAAATACAAGTCACTTACGAAGAAATAAATAGAACGTGCAGGGACACTAAGGCGAAAGGGCAGCGTGAAAAATGTGTTGATATCGAAAAAGAAATGACTGTCGGCAGGACGGACTCACCATATAGGAAAGTCAGAACAACCTTCTATGGAATTAAAAGGAAGGGTGGAAACAAAAAGAGTGCAACGGCAATTCCATTGTTAAATAGAGAGGAGAGAGTGGATAAGTGTAGAGAGTACACTGAAGGCCTCTATGAGGGGGAGGAGTTGTCTGATGACGTGATAGAAGAAGAAGCAGGAGTCGACAGTGAAGAATCAAGGGATCAACTGTCAGATTCAGAATTTTAGAGGTTTGGACGGCTTAATGTCAAATAAGGCAGTAGCGATAGATAACATCCCATCGGAACTTCTAAAACCATTGGTGAAGTGGCAACAAAACGACTATTCACATTGGTGTGTAAAATATATGAGACTGGAGATATACCATGAGACTTTCGAGAAAATAAAAAAAAGCCATCCACACAATTCCAAAGATAGCTAGAGCCGTCAAGAGCGAGAATTATTGCACCATCAGCTTAACATCTCTCGCATCCGTGTTGCTGATAAGAATAATATACAGAAAAATGGAAAAAATTGAAGACCTGATAAATGACGATCAGTTTGGTTTTAGGAAGGGTAAATACACCAGAGAGGCAGTTCTGACGTTGTGGTTTATAATGGAAACAAGACTGAAGGAACATCAAGTTATTTTAATAGGATTTATTGACCTGGAAAAAGCATACGCCAATGGAAAATGGTGCAAGATATTCGAAATTCTAAGAAAATTAAGGGTGAACTACAGGGAAGGACGGGTAATGCATAATATGTACAAGAATCAAATTGGAACAAGAAGAGTGGAAGACAATAAACGAAGTGTTCGGATTAAAAAGGGTATGAGACAGGAATACAGTCTTTCGCCCCTAGTGTAGGAAGCAATTATGGCACTACGACTAGAAGAAAGGTTGACGGATGAGATTAAAATACAATGTGAAAGGATCTCAATGATAAGATTCGCTGATAATATTACTGTCCTCAGTGAAAATGAAAACGAATTAGAGGAGATATTGAATGGAATGAACAGTCTGAGCACAGATTATGGACTGAGAGTAAAACGAAGAAAGACGAAAGTATTGAGAAGTAGCAGAAAAGAGAACAGCGAGAAATTTAACGTCAGAGTAGTGGTTCACGAAGTTAGGTAATTCTGATACCTACGCATCACAGTAATCCACGGTGGACGAAGCAAGGAAGACATAAAAGATAAAGTGCCACTGTAAAAATAGGCATTCCTGGTCAAGAGAAGTCTAATAGTATCAAACGTAGGCCTTAGTGTGAGGAAGAAATTTCTGAGAATGTACATTTGGAGCACGGCTTTGTATGGCAGTGGAACATGGACTGTGCGAAAACCGAAACGGAAGAGAGGCGAAGCATTTGAGATATGGTGCTACAGAAGAGTGTTGAAAATTAGGTAGGCTGATAAGATAAAGAATGTGGAGGTTCTCCGCAGAATCGGCTACGAAAGGAATTTGTGGAAAACACGGACAAGAAGAAGGGACAGTGTGGTAGAACATCTGTTAAGATATCAGGGAAGAACTTTCATGGTACTAGAGAGAGAATAAAAACTGTAGAGGAAAATAGAGACTGGAATATATCCAGCGAACATTTGAGGAAATTGGTTGCAAGTGCTACTCTGAGATGAAAGGGTTGGCACAGGAGATGAATTCGCGGCGGATAGCTCAAACCAGTCAGAAGACTGATGACTCAAAAACAAACATAAATAATGAAATAGTGAGTACGAAGTTGGAAGGTCCTCACTTTCAAAGGAAGGAAATTCAGCAATCGCTTCCAAAATTGCAGTGAGTGCACCAACTGAAGAAATAATGAACCGCTTCTTCAATTTGCCTGGTAGAACGGCTACCCCAGTTGCGATCACGATAATTTGATACCAGAGATGTCTATCAGAGCCTTCGGTAGTCCAGCATCCCATTTCTACTATGACTAAAAGCCTGTGATTCTCGATAGCAGCGATAAAAGAGCTACAGTCTGACAAAAGCGTCTTATGTATGGGTAAACCTAATGGCAGACAGAGTTAGTGTCGTAATTAATATATCATATAAAACTTCCTGGCAGATTAAAACTGTGTGCCGGACCGAGACTCGAACTCGGGACCTTTGCCTTTCGCGGGCAAGTACTCTACCAACTGAGCTACCCAAGCACGACCCACGTCCCGTCCTCACAGCTTTACTTCTGCCAGTACCTCGTCTCCTACCTTCCAAACTTAACAGAAGCTCTCCTGCTAAACCTTGCAGAACTAGCACTCCTGAAAGAAAGGATATTGCGGAGACGTGGCTTAGCCACAGCCTGGGGGATGTTTCCAGAATGAGATTTTCACTCTGCAGCGGAGTGTGCGCTGATATGAAGCTTCCTGGAAGTTTTAATTTGTAAATAGAAACTGACGTTTTTATACACAAACAATTTCGTATCAATAGTTTGAAAATCGCCTGTGCCTGCGTTATTCTCTCTTCCACGATACGTTATGTCCACTTTACGGCTGTTGAGGAAGTCGAATCTGGCGGCATTGATGGTCGAGAATCTTGACGGTAGATATATCTGGCAGTCCTGCAGATGAGCCAACGCCATTTCTCCAAATTTGTTGGTGACGCTTTTTGAGCTTAATATCGGGTGGCGGCGCTCTTTTTCCCACACTGACAGTCAAACGGAGCTTACTGTGCTGCCCAAACTCTTCATGTTCTGTAATATGGATCCCTCCTTTCACGTATTACAGTAAGTAATTGGTAAGCAATTTATACACACACCAAAAAAAGTTTTGCATCACCACGGTTCCGAGAGTTCCCGAACCTGTACAGCAAATTGGAATAGAAATCAACATAACCATCATTTCCGCCCGTTTTATTGCTCATGAAAACCACACATTGCATGTTGTACCACCATACAGAGAGACCTTCAGAAGTGGTGGTCCCGATTGCTGTACACACCGGTATAGTAGCACGTCCTTGTGCATTGATGCATGCCTGTATTCGTCGTGGCATACTATCCACAAGTTCATCATCGCATTGTTGGTCCACATTGTCCCACTCCTCAACGGCGATTCCGCGTAGATCCCTCAGAGTGGTTGGTAGGTCACGTCGTCCATAAACAGACCTTTTCAATCTATCCCAGGCATGTTCGATAGGGTTCATGTCTGGAGAACATGCTAGTCACTCTAGTCGAGCGATGTCGTTATCATCCTGCCTCGGGCATGGATGTGTGTGATGTCCTTAGGTTAGTTAAGTTTAAGTAGTTCTAAGTTCTAGGGGACTGATGACCTCAGATGTTAAGTCCCATAGTGCTCAGAGCCATTTTGATGTCGTTATCCTGAAGGAAGTCATTTACAAGTTGTGCACGATGGGGCTGCGAGCTGCCGTCCATGAAGACGAATGCCTTGCCAATATGCTGCCGATATGGTTCCACTATCGGTCGGAGGATGGCATTCACGTATCGCACAGCCTTCCATAACCACCTGCGGCGTACGTTGGCCTCACATAAAGTCACCCCAAAACCTTGCTGCACTCGCTGGACAGTGTGTCTAAGGCGTTCAGCCTGACCGGGTTGCCTCCAGACACGTCTCCGACGATTGTCTGGTTGAAGGCATATGCGACACTCATCGGTGAAGAGAGTCCTGGGCGATCTAATAGGCATGTTGGGCCCATCTGTACCGCGCTGCGTGGTTGCGAAGATTGACCTCGTCATGAACGTCGGGAATGAAGTTGCGCATCATGCAACCTATTGCGCACAGTTTGAGTCGTAACACGACGTCCTATGGCTGCACGAAAAGCATTATTCAACATGGTGGCGTTGCTGTCAAGGTTCCTTCGAGCCATAATCCGTGGGTAGCGATCATCCACTGCAGTAGTAGCCCTTGGGCGGCCTGAGTGAGGCATGTCATCGACAGTTCCAGTCTCTCTGTATCTCCTCCATGTCCGAACAACATCGTCTTGGTTCACTCTGAGACGCCTAGAACACTTCTCTTGTTGAGAGTCCTTTCTGGCACAATGCTGACGTGATCGAACGGCGATATTGAACGTCTAGGCATGGTTGAACTACAAACAACACGATCCGTGTACCTCCTTCCTGGTGGTATGACTGGAACTGATCAGCTGTCGGACCCCCTCCGTCTAATGGGCGCTGCTTATGCAAAGTTGTTTATATCTTTGGCCAGGTTTAGTGACATCTCTGAACAGTCAAAGGGACTGTATCTGTGACACAATATCCACAGTCAACGTCTATTTTCAGGAGTTCTGGGAACCGTGGTGATGCAGAACTTTTATATATACAAGGATATAGGACATGTCAAAGAATTTACAAGTTTAGACCAATTTAAAATAAGCTAATTTGTATATACATACATTTACAGACTTCTGGTTAGAGACAACCATTAGTTTACTGCTGGTATACAATACTGTTTTTTACAAATAACTCATTAAATAATGTAATGCCACACTGTTCACTCATATCTCAGTATCAGTCACTGCACACACTATACACACATTGTTTCACAACACTTCACTCACTAAACACACACACACACACACACACACACACACACACACAAACTCTGGTGATTTCTGGGCCATTTTGTGTACCGCAACTTCCCATTTGCTATCCTGAAAAACTGATTCAGCACCCCTCTATAATTAGTGAGATGTTGAGCTCAGAAAGAGGAAGAGGTTTTTGTATTGTGCTATGCATAGCTTGGGGGTAAGTATTTCTAGAAAGGAAAACAGAAGGAAAAAACCTAATGAGAAGGTGTTATGTGGATTGTTGGATGTTTTATAATCATTATTATTATTTATTTGTACAACTTCTTTTATCAAACCCCTACTTTGTTTTACCTAAGTAATCCTTCAATGTATAAAATGTATTGCATAACAGGTATCTTTTAGCTGCATTTTTAAATAAGTGTATTCTTGCAATTTCTTTAATCTCTTTTGGCAATTTTTTGTAAAGTTTTATTTCTTGGTAGAAAATGCTGTTTTGAGTTTTATGTTTATTTTTTCTTGGTAAATGTAAGTTGAGTCTAGGTCTTGTTGCATGGTCGTCGACAGAGCTGTTTGTGCAGTAATTACCAATGTTGTTTTTGATGTGTACAGCTGACTGGTAAATGTACTCAGGTTTCTTTTATCGATGTTATTAACAGTGACAGCGATAGCACCGCCCTGGCCGGCACTGACTGCTACCATCATACAGATGTGCTGCTCAGCCGCTGCAAGAGTACTGGTTATTCTTGGTGCTTTCCTGCTTCTGTTGACACATATCGATAAAATGAATAAAGCACCAGACTAATGTGGGACAACTCTATCGAATGGGCACGTAGAATTCCACTTTAAAACTTATTTTGCTGGTAATGGGAAACAAGCCGACGCTGTCCGTCGACGACTGGCGTCTTGTGAAAGACGCGATGGACGGGATTTGTTTGGGCTGACTTCAGCTACACGTTGCAAAAACGAAATTGCAAATACACTCCTGGAAATGGAAAAAAGAACACATTGACACCGGTGTGTCAGACCCACCATACTTGCTCCGGACACTGCGAGAGGGCCGTACAAGCAATGATCACACGCACGGCACAGCGGACACACCAGGAACCGCGGTGTTGGCCGTCGAATGGCGCTAGCTGCGCAGCATTTGTGCACAGCCGCCGTCAGTGTCAGCCAGTTTGCCGTGGCATACGGAGCTCCATCGCAGTCTTTAACACTGGTAGCATGCCGCGACAGCGTGGACGTGAACCGTATGTGCAGTTGACGGACTTTGAGAGAGGGCGTATAGTGGGCATGCGGGAGGCTGGGTGCACGTACCGCCGAATTGCTCAACACGTGGGGCGTGAGGTCTCCACAGTACATCGATGTTGTCGCCAGTGGTCGGCGGAAGGTGCACGTGCCCGTCGACCTGGGACCGGACCGCAGCGACGCACGGATGCACGCCAAGACCGTAGGATCCTACGCAGTGCCGTAGGGGACCGCACCGCCACTTCCCAGCAAATTAGGGACACTGTTGCTCCTGGGGTATCGGCGAGGACCATTCGCAACCGTCTCCATGAAGCTGGGCTACGGTCCCGCACACCGTTGGGCCGTCTTCCGCTCACGCCCCAACATCGTGCAGCCCGCCTCCAGTGGTGTCGCGACAGGCGTGAATGGAGGGACGAATGGAGACGTGTCGTCTTCAGCGATGAGAGTCGCTTCTGCCTTGGTGCCAATGATGGTCGTATGCGTGTTTGGCGCCGTGCAGGTGAGCGCCACAATCAGGACTGCATACGACCGAGGCACACAGGGCCAACACCCGGCATCGTGGTGTGGGGAGCGATCTCCTACACTGGCCGTACACCACTGGTGATCGTCGAGGGGACACTGAATAGTGCACGGTACATCCAAACCGTCATCGAACCCATCGTTCTACCATTCCTAGACCGGCAAGGGAACTTGCTGTTCCAACAGGACAATGCACGTCCGCATGTATCCCTTGCCACCCAACGTGCTCTAGAAGGTGTAAGTCAACTACCCTTGCCAGCAAGATCTCCGTATCTGTCCCCCATTGAGCATGTTTGGGACTGGATGAAGCGTCGTCTCACGCGGTCTGCACGTCCAGCACGAACGCTGGTCCAACTGAGGCGCCAGGTGGAAATGGCATGGCAAGCCGTTCCACAGGACTACATCCAGCATCTCTACGATCGTCTCCATGGGAGAATAGCAGCCTGCATTGCTGCGAAAGGTGGATATACACTGTACTAGTGCCGACATTGTGCATGCTCTGTTGCCTGTGTCTATGTGCCTGTGGTTCTGTCAGTGTGATCATGTGATGTATCTGACCCCAGGAATGTGTCAATAAAGTTTCCCCTTACTGGGACAATGAATTCACGGTGTTCTTATTTCAATTTCCGGGAGTGTATCTGCCGAAACATGGAGAAAATGCGCCTGACAGCCCACGGGAGAGACACCGGTATAGATTCCCATTAGTAGCAGTATCTGTAGTAAGTAACGTCTTTTGCGAAGACAGCGACTGTGATGTAAACTCTTCAAAGGTTCAGCGTCAACTGTTAGCTTCCTACTGAGTTTTTTCCAGCTTTTATACGAGGGCATTTCGAAAAGTAAAGAAACAATGGCTCGCAGTCCTTAAATAGAACATTAATTTAGAAAAGGTCAGTTATATCTTATTAACTGAATTACTTGTTGCATGGCCGTGGACAGAGCTGTTTGTGCAGTAATTACCAATGATGTTTTTGATGTGTACAATTGACTGGTAAATGTACTCAGGTTTCTTTTATCGATGTTATTAACAGTGACAGCGATAGCACCGCCCTGGCTGGCACTGACTGCTACCATCATACAGATGTGCTGCTCAGCAGCCAAACATTTGTTCAGTCAGTGCACAAGCTTTCACATCCCACAGTCATAGAAGGTTGCCGCTTGTTGTTGGAACCACATTTCAACTTCATCTTTGATCTCTTCATCGTCGTGGAATGATTTTCCACCAAGAAGTGACTTCAGGTAACAGAAGACATGGAAGTCGGTGGGCGCAAGGTCTGGGCTGTATGGCGGATGGTCCAATATGTCCCATTTGAATTGTTTGAGTAGTGATTTGGTTACGAGCGCTGTGTGAGGTCAAGCATTGTCATGAAGCAAGTGGACTCCACTTGTCAGCATTCCCCTGTGTTTGTTTTGAATTGCCCTTCGAAGACGTTTCAAAGTCTGGCAATATGCAGCAGCATTAATTGTCGTTCCAGGAGGCATAAATTCCAACAGAAGAATGCCTTGCCTGTCCCAAAAAACAGAAGCCATGATTTTCTTCGCTAAAATCGACGTTTTGCATTTCTTGGCTTTTGATGAATTCGAATGGCGCCATTGCATTGACTGTTGCTTGGATTCAGATGTATGGTGATAAACCCACGTCTCGTCAACTGTCACAATGTGATCAAGGAACTCATCACCTGCTTCAGCATAGCGTGTGAGGAAGTCGAGTGCAAAGCCCATCCTTTTCTTTTTGTGTTCTTCCGTTAACAGTTTTGAAACCCAGCGCGCACACAATTTCCTGTACCCTAACTTGACAGTCACAACGTCATAAAGAGTTGTCATTGACACATCCGATATGATCTGATACAATTCTTTCAATGTGAGACGTCTATTCGCGCGAATTGCTTCCTCCATTCTCCGAAGAAGGGCATCAGAGATCACAGATGGCTGAACCGTTCTTTGTTCGTCATGAACATCGGTCCTACCTTCATAGAAATGACGACACATTTACGTTACATTTTGTCGATTTATAATGTTCCCATAAACAGAAACAATTTCTTTGTGAATATCCGCTGGTCGCTGACCTTTTGCATGAAGAAAACGTATGACAGAGCGCACTTCGCATTTGGCGGGATTCTGAATCGGCGCAGCCATTTTAAACATGACCTGCTCCAACCAGAAGCAACGTTCAACTGCCAAACGACCGCGAGGAGGAAGCTAACGGTTCGAGGTTAACACCAGTGTTGCCAACTTGCTCGCCAAAGCTCTTCTGTTCCTCTGGCGTAAGGTGTATCTTTACATTCCGAAATACCCTCGTAGTAAGCCTACCTGCTGAATCAGCAAGTAAAAATGTGGTTAGTCGGGAACTGTCAGCAGTTTTTGTTTTAATACCTTGTTTACAACATACATTTCCCAAAAAAGAGGATCCCTCCTCAAGATGTTCCCAGAAACACAACATCTCTCTTTTTGTGGATGTATGTGCATTGGAGAGAAAACACATTAAGCACACAGACCTCACTTCTCCACAAGACAAATCTGTTTTAAAAAAATGAAATTTTGGTAAAAATATTTTTTTTAATGAGCGCGCCATGATAGTTAAAGGGGTAGCGCACTTTACTTAGGTGCATTGGTAATGCAAGCCCTCTCGGCACTGACTTGTGACAGATGAGGCTGTGGCGTTATCTCTTGCAGACTTACCTGTCGTTAGGAATGAGATTTTCACTCTGCAGTGGAGTGTGCGCTGATATGAAACTTCTTGGCAGATTAAAACTGTGTGCCCTACCGAGACTCCAACTCGGGACCTTTGCCTTTCGCAGGCAAGTGCTCTACCATCTGAGCTACCGAAGCACGACTCACGCCCGGTCTCACAGCTTTACATCTGCCAGTATCTCGTCTCCTACCTTCCAAACTTTACAGAAGCTCTCCTGCGAACCTTGCAGAACTAGCACTCCTGAAAGAAAGGATATTGCGGAGACATGGCTTAGCCACAGCCTGGGGGATGTTTCCAGAATGAGATTTTCACTCTGCAGTGGAGTGTGCGCTGATATGAAACTTCCTGGCAGATTAAAACTGTGTGCCCGACCGAGACTCGAACTCGGGACCTTTGCCTTTCGCGGGCAAGTGCTCTACCAACTGTGCAGAGTGAAAATCTCATTCTGGAAACATCCCCCAGGCTGTGGCTAAGCCATGTCTCCGCAATATCCTTTCTTTCAGGAGTGCTAGTTCTGCAAGGTTCGCAGGAGAGCTTCTGTAAAGTTTGGAAGGTAGGAGACGAGATACTGGCAGAAGTAAAGCTGTGAGACCGGGCGTGAGTCGTGCTTCGGTAGCTCAGATGGTAGAGCACTTGCCCGCGAAAGGCAAAGGTCCCGAGTTCGAGCCTCGGTCGGGCACACAGTTTTAATCTGCCAGGAAGTTTCTTACCTGTCGTTGCTCACTCATCACGCATAATACACCGTTGATGTAAAACTGGCTCAATTATTTGGCTAATATTTTCAATTCTTCTGCGAAAGTGAATATGTTCTCTCGTCATCTATTTCCATAACCCAGTGAGTGCAGTTAGATCCAAATCAATACACACGAGAACCGTTTCCGAATCATCGCAATAAGCTTTTTGCAGACGTCTCTCAGCTGACGCAATATCTCCATACAGGGTCTCCCAGCCTTTCACTCTAGTATTTTCGACAATCATCCTGAACTTCAGACAGTAATCAGAACTCGTCAGCTCGGTTCCTATTTACAGGTGTTTCCACTCTTTAATCTTATTGACAGTGTGATACGAGACTTTTTAGAAAATTCAGCCGTCTTATTAATCGACAAAATCCGCAGTGACGTCCTATTTCGCCTTTTCCAAATCTTCTACAGTCCATGTTCCACTCATCTGGAACAAAAGCAACATATTTTTTTTTTTTTTTACGGTATGAGTAAAACATGGTTGTATTCAACAACTATACGATACAAAAGTAGAGCTTACCTTCAGATCCGATTCATTTCCACTCTTTAACCTGTATTGCTGTGTACTGCGAGGTATTTTGAAATCGATAAACCTGCAAAAAATTTTTGTTTTGCCGTGCGCAAATTGCTCCCATCTGAAAAAATGGCTAGGGTTACTTTCAATGTGATGATGAAAGGAATTAAAGATATTTTTCTTATCTTTCTTAGCCCGCACAAGTTAATTTGAAAAGATAGTTATGTTTTATTGAACAGGATATAATACTGTCATTATGAGAAGAGGACTCGCCTGCTATTTGAACTTATAACAAAGCTGCTTTAATTTTTATCTTCGAGGATGATATAAAAAACAAAATCTTTGTAATTTTTGAGTCACTTGGTTTTACACTCTTCTCTTGTTATCTGTTCTTATGCTTTCGTTCTGGCCGTATCTGTACGGAGGGATACATGTAAATCTACTTATTGAATAACAAGTTAAGATGAAAAAAATATCTATGGCATTGTGGTCTACTATTGTAATCAGAATATTACTTTTTAATAGTTCATCTCAAGGGACAACCGGTGAGTTTTTGTAATCAGAATTAGCCGGCTTGATCGCGATCTGTTCTGCCGAAGTTGTGGCCATTTGATTGGGATAATTATTACTTACATATATTACACAGAAAATGCTGGTTTTTTTGAGGAAGTCGTCTCATATTACACAGAAAATGCTGGTTTTGTTGAGGAAGTTTCATTAGGTAATGTGAACAGAAATTGGTGCATGTATAATTTTAAATCTGACAGTCATTCAATTCTATTTAACTAATTCATATAGAATAAAAATGCGCTTCAGTTGCTGGTACTTTTCCTAATTTATCCCACGACCGGTTTCTAAGCACAGAGCTTCATTTTCTTTTGCCACCGATTAACTGCGCAAACTTGAATGTGGACCAGTCATAGGGGTGGGGGAGGGCAGGGGATCACACCCATGTCAAACAAATGCATGGGAGCGTAGGATCAGCAACCACAGTGCCCGCTTGGACAGCAAGACACGAAGTGACTAACGAAGCTGACTTTTATTCTAGAAATATGTTCCTCAGTTGTCATGTAATCAAATATTCCGTTTAACTAAGCTTGTTAATTCAAAAGAAAAGACTTCGTGATCAGTATACTAATTTAGAGAGGAAGGTATTTTGTCTTTGGACATCTATAATGAACAGTTTTATCGTAGTCTTTTCTCTCAACGATGTAACGCTCGTTTTATGTAACGCTCGGTCCGACTTCGGACATTACTTAGCCAGAAAGATTTTACGTAATTTTTTCTCTGCTCAGATTGCAAATAAAGGGCGTTACACTGGCGACCGAGAACAGCCTGTAAATGTAAACTACTTTATTGTATTGTATGTGTTACTTTATTTACGATTATATATTACATGAACCATAGACCTTGCCGTTGGTGGGGAGGCTTGCGTGCCTCAGCGATACAGATAGCCGTACCGTAGGTACAACCACAACGGAGGGGTATCTGTTGAGAGGCCAGACAAACGTGTGGTTCCTGAAGAGGGGCAGCAGCCTTTTCAGTAGTTTCAGGGGCAACAGTCTGGATGATTGACTGATCTGGCCTTGTAACAATAACCAAAACGGCCTTGCTGTGCTGGTACTGCGAACGGCTGAAAGCAAGGGGAAACTACGGCCGTAATTTTTCCCGAGGGCATGCAGCTTTACTGTATGATTAAATGATGATGGCGTCTTCTTGGGTAAAATATTCCGGAGGTAAAATAGTCCCCCATTCGGATCTCCGGGCGGGGACTACTCAAGAGGATGTCGTTATCAGGAGAAAGAAAACTGGCGTTCTACGGATCGGAGCGTGGAATGTCAGATCCCTTAATCGGGCAGGTAGGTTAGAAAATTTAAAAAGGGAAATGGGTAGGTTAAAGTTAGATATAGTGGGAATTAGTGAAGTTCGGTGGCAGGAGGAACAAGACTTCTGGTCAGGTGACTACAGGGTTATAAACACTAAGTCAAATAGGGGTAAAGCAGGAGTAGGTTTAATAATGAATAGGAAAATAGGAATGCGGGTAAGCTACTACAAACAGCATAGTGAACGCATTATTGTGGCCAAGATAGATACGAAGCCCACACCTACTACAGTAGTACAAGTTTATATGCCAACTAGCTCTGCAGATGATGAAGAAATTGAAGAAATGTATGATGAAATAAAAGAAATTATTCAGATAGTGACGGGAGACGAAAATTTAATAGTCATGGGTGACTGGAATTCGAGTGTAGGAAAAGGAAGAGAAGGAAACGTAGTAGGTGAATATGGATTGGGGCTAAGAAATGAAAGAGGAAGCCGCCTGGTAGAATTTTGCACAGAGCACAACTTAATCATAGCTAACACTTGGTTTAAGAATCATGATAGAAGGTTGTATACATGGAAGAACCCTGGAGATACTAAAAGGTATCAGATAGATTATATAATGGTAAGACAGAGATTTAGGAACCAGGTTTTAAATTGTAAGACATTTCCAGGGGCAGATGTGGACTCTGACCACAATCTATTGGTTATGACCTGTAGATTAAAACTGAAGAAACTGCAAAAAGGTGGGAATATAAGGAGATGGGACCTGGATAAACTGAAAGAACCAGAGGTTGTACAGAGTTTCAGGGACATCATAAGGGAACAATTGACAGGAATGGGGGAAAGAAATACAGTAGAAGAAGAATGGGTAGCTTTGAGGGATGAAGTAGTGAAGGCAGCAGAGGATCAAGTAGGTAAAAAGACGAGGGCTAGTAGAAATCCTTGGGTAACAGAAGAAATATTGAATTTAATTGATGAAAGGAGAAAATATAAAAATGCAGTAAATGAAGCAGGCAAAAAGGAATACAAACGTCTCAAAAATGAGATCGACAGGAAGTGCAGAATGGCTAAGCAGGGATGGCTAGAGGACAAATGTAAGGATGTAGAGGCTTATCTCACTAGGGGTAAGATAGATACTGCCTACAGGAAAATTAAAGAGACCTTTGGAGATAAGAGAACCACTTGTATGAACATCAAGAGCTCAGATGGAAACCCAGTTCTAAGCAAAGAAGGGAAAGCAGAAAGGTGGAAGGAGTATATAGAGGGTCTATACAAGGGTGATGTACTTGAGGACAATATTATGGAAATGGAAGAGGATGTAGATGAAGACGAAATGGGAGATACGATACTGCGTGAAGAGTTTGACAGAGCACTGAAAGACCTGAGTCGAAACAAGGCCCCCGGAGTAGACAACATTCCATTGGAACTACTGACGGCCTCGGGAGAGCCAGTCCTGACAAAACTCTACCATCTGGTGAGCAAAATGTATGAAACAGGTGAAATTCCCTCAGACTTCAAGAAGAATATAATAATTCCAATCCCAAAGAAAGCAGGTGTTGACAGATGTGAAAATTACCGAACAATCAGTTTAATAAGCCACAGCTGCAAAATACTAACACGAATTCTTTACAGACGAATGGAAAAACTAGTAGAAGCCGACCTCGGGGAAGATCAGTTTGGATTCCGTAGAAATACTGGAACACGTGAGGCAATACTGACCTTACGACTTATCTTAGAAGAAAGATTAAGGAAAGGCAAACCTACGTTTCTAG
The DNA here is from genome assembly GCF_023864275.1 of Schistocerca cancellata. Lineage (NCBI taxonomy): Eukaryota > Metazoa > Arthropoda > Insecta > Orthoptera > Acrididae > Schistocerca > Schistocerca cancellata. The sequence continues at coordinate 243,254,870 of NC_064626.1, read as the reverse complement.
CATTTGTAGACTTAGAGAAAGCTTTTGACAATGTTGACTGGAATACTCTCTTTCAAATTCTAAAGGTGGCAGGGGTAAAATACAGGGAGCGAAAGGCTATTTACAATTTGTACAGAAACCAGATGGCAGTTATAAGAGTCGAGGGGCATGAGAGGGAAGCAGCGGTTGGGAAGGGAGTGAGACAGGGTTGCAACCTCTCCCCAATGTTATTCAATCTGTATATTGAGCAAGCAGTAAAGAAAACAAAAGAAAAATTCGGAGTAGGTATTAAAATCCATGGAGAAGAAATAAAAACTTTGAGGTTCGCCGATGACATTGTAATTCTGTCAGAGACAGCAAAGGACTTGGAAGAGCAGTTGAACGGAATGGATGGTGTCTTGAAGGGAGGATATAAGATGAACATCAACAAAAGCAAAACGAGGATAATGGAATGTAGTCGAATTAAGTCGGGTGATGCTGAGGGTATTAGATTAGGAAATGAGACACTTGAAGTAGTAAAGGAGTTTTGCTATTTGGGGAGCAAAATCACTGATGATGGTCGAAGTAGAGAGGATATAAAATGTAGACTGGCAATGGCAAGGAAAGCGTTTCTGAAGAAGAGAAATTTGTTAACATCGAGTATAGATTTAAGTGTCAGGAAGTCATTTCTGAAAGTATTTGTATGGAGTGTAGCCATGTATGGAAGTGAAACATGGACGGTAAATAGTTTGGACAAGAAGAGAATAGAAGCTTTTGAAATGTGGTGCTACAGAAGAATGCTGAAGATAAGGTGGGTAGATCACGTAACTAATGAGGAGGTATTGAATAGGATTGGGGAGAAGAGAAGTTTGTGGCACAACTTGACTAGAAGAAGGGATCGATTGGTAGGACATGTTTTGAGGCATCAAGGGATCACAAATTTAGCATTGGAGGGCAGTGTGGAGGGTAAAAATCGTAGAGGGAGACCAAGAGATGAATACACTAAGCAGATTCAGAAGGATGTAGGTTGCAGTAGATACTGGGAGATGAAGAAGCTTGCACAGGATAGAGTAGCATGGAGAGCTGCATCAAACCAGTCTCAGGACTGAAGACCACAACAACAACATTACATGACTATTTATTTATCTTCCATGTAATCATTCGACGCACATGAGAACTGAACTAAGTAAAAATGAATGAAGAAAAATTATAATAATAATCAAGAAATAATGAAAGAAAGTAGTAAAATTCAACAGAATGATCAAGACTGGTAAAATTATAAAATCTTGAAAATAATTGAAATTACATTTTTGCCTGAAACAGAGCACAAGGTACAGTAGGGAATTGTTACTCTCGATCAGTAGCGAATGGTAATGTAAAATTTCGAAGTAGTGTGATCCGTTTACTTGAGTCCTACCTTGTCTGCAGAAATTATTATCTGCCACACCTATAATTGTTTTGTAATTACTCTAATTTCGTAAGTACGTCACAGGATGGTGGACGTTCTTGTTTGACAGCTCGCGGTTAAAATACCGATGTGCTATGTTTCCAAAGAAATATTTTTCGTGAATAACGTGTTGCTTAAGAACACTATCTGTGATTTGTTAAGCCTCAACCTCAATGCGATCAGCTGTAACTTGAAGCAATTATTCTCGTACTTTAATATGGTAAAAACGAGACGCAAGCTTACCGTGATGAAATTATCAGATACAGGGACTTTATCAGATCAAGTACCACAAGGCGAATTCGCCACTGAGATTATAAATAGCGTAACCGCTTCAGCAAGTGAGGTAATGTCACCTCCTACGTACGAAGCTATTAATGAGTCTGTTGATACGACGCCAGATTCTATTGTGCTAATGGCCCAAAGACTAGATACTACGATAGCTGGTCTGTCGAATGAAATAGGTGGTTCGACGAATGAACAACACAACATGTCAAAATAGGTAAACAATTTGGCTAAATTTTTCGATACGATGAGAAACAAAAAAGACAGTCTTGCGAGTCACGTTGCCCTCGACACTGAACAGTTTAAAAATCAAACTAAGCAGTTGAAAACCGATGTTGCCAATCACATAATCGGGTTATTATGAGGATATCGTAAACGTATAACAAATAAAATTTTAGGATTGGAAAAAGTGATTAAGGGTATCCCTGAAATGATAAAAATATTGACTGAGTACTTTAATATTCTACAACTAGAACAACCACTTCAGCAAGTGGTAAAACAAGTGGAAAATTTTTCTAGCAAACACGATAAAAGGTGGAACATTATTTAAGAGAGAAAGATGATCAGATCACAGAAGTGTAGAGACAGAATTGCGGAAGTATATACCTAGCAAAAGACTTCAGTACAGACGATTAAGAGCGAGTTAGGAAAAATATAGAACACATTGCCTCAAGAGTTACCTCTGTGGCAAGATAGCGTACAATCTCAGCTTAGTACTCAGATAGATAACATAGAAAAAGAATTGAATGTTTTCAGGAACAAGTAAGAAGTGGTGCAGCCCATGTACTTAGGACGAATGTCTGTCACAGTCCTGAGTCTCGTGAAAACACGTTTACTGACTAAGTATACGGTAGTAATCGATTACCACAAAACCTTATAGCTAGGAGTATGGGGCCAAAGCTCGCCATTTCTTCTGTTTTGTTAGGCGAATGCATGCTAAAAAATTGCGAGTTTCAGATATTCACATCTATGATAATTGTAGTGCGGATCTCTTCTCGCAGTTTTGCTGTCGTGATTCGTCAAAAGATACAAACGTCAATCTGATGACACAACCTATGGCGCCGTCGTTGTGTTATACCCGACACGAAGAACATGTCCAGCCTTGTGTTAATAAGATCGATGTGACGGAAATCCAATCGGTTACCCTCATTCCAGGCTGGGACAGTAATCTGATCATGATACAAACACAGGCCAAAACGTAAATTATGTGCAGTTGCTCGGAATTTCAGTACGATACAGCACTTTTAGCGTGAAATGGCGAAGGACTCAACATGTGAAAGGGGTGGGGCAGTTTCGATCCAAAAAGTAACACGAAAGAAGTTATCTATTAGCATATCCAACAAGCAAGAAGATCAAAGGACTGTACTCCCACGTAGATATTAAAAATACTAGTATATAAAAATTATTAATGGAGGTGGAAGGATAACACAAGGCTTGCTAAGCATAATTATTTACGTGGAATTCTGATAATTAACAGGATACCTCTAAAATACTTTACGATAATAAATGAAGTAAAATATAACAAAAGTCATTACTCTGCTTTCGTGGAAGAAGTGAAATACTGTCTTATGTCTGAGGTATTATACTTCAGTCTTTCTCTATAAACGTTATTATTCTGTACGCAATTAGGATACGTTAGTGACTAGTTGCTGTACGTAAATAGGAACGTACTTGTTATGATGAGTGAAGAAATGTAATACGACTGCTATAGTGGAAGGTTAAGTATATTTAAGGGAGTCGGAGTTTGTTGACACAGCCCTGATAAATAATTAAGTACAGTCTGGTCAGTTTTATGGGACTACAAAGGAACAAATAAATCGACCTTCTGTAAGGCATGGTATTTTGGCGATGGATAAGTAAGGAAGTTTATCAGATTTTTGTGAGGTGTATAGTTAATAAGGCAGATGTTGTCTCATATAAAATTAAATATTTATCTACCTTAACTGAAAACTAAATAATAGTACCCTCAGAAACCTTGCTATGTAAATACTCGTAATATTATGGTAGTTACTCAAGGAAGTAGAAGCGTAACTACTAACTATTACAACAAAATAGGTACTACGGCTAATAGCTTGGGATGAAGAGCCGCAAATATTGATTATGTACAACTGCGATAAAGTAAGTGTTCTTCTAGTACGTTGTGGAGCAAAGTAATCTTCCCACCTCGTGATCACAAAATAATAAACTAGGTCCAGTGGAAGTCGTCTGGCTGGTGAACTATAACCTGATGAAGCATATGCTAATTTCATTTTAATATAGAGGAGACCTTCTCATACAAGAAGATGTGTGATGTGAAGGTACACATAATAAGCATTACTTAATACCTTGTCTTATAACGTAAACTGGTGACAGCATAAACTGTGTTGGCACTGTAGAAGTTTTAGTAGAGAAAGTAGTATAATGAAGATCTGGCAACGAATCAGATTTTTGTAGTCAATGAAAATAAATTATCCTCTATTCTGCAGAGTAGAAACCAGAAAATAAAACCAGAAAAGAAAATATAATAAATAAAATCTTAATTTTGTAACCATCTGCTGAAATAATAAATCCACTGAAGGATTGACTGAACGTATGTTTCTAAATAGTTCGTAATAAGAATTTTTAATCCACTAATGCTAATTAGCAGAAATCAACATTATGTTTAATGTACAGAGGGCATTGTAATAGTTGAGAAAGGGTGCAGAAAATGGTAAAGCTCGTGACGTCCTATTTTCTCATGTCTGCACATACCTGCATATACACTAAGTGAATGATACCTAACCTGCATGATAATGGTTCAAGTTTATCACGTGTTGTCCTTATGCATAAAAACGAGCAAAGATTATGACTCTGAAATGTATGGTGGTTGTAACCAGCTAAAATTATTAATATTAAATTAATATTTTCTAGTTGTGTTCGATAAATGAATACTCAAACAAGGGATACTGCAGAATTACAGGTGTGAGTTTCAGATAAACAGATTTTTCCTGGTAACTTGGCAATAAAGTTTTCGATCTGTCTCCTTTGGTTGAGACTAATATCTGCACGAACTGGTGCTTCTAACATATCATATTCGCGTAATTGAAAGACATTGCATTAAACGTTGGCAAGTGAATGAATAGCACTGGCTTGCCACATACTGGTGACGAGGATACCGAGTACGTTGATGTGTGTTCCCATCTTGGTATCATTGTGAACGAGATATTACTTTTCGAATGTGTGGGGTCTTACCCACGCGTCACTTATAAGGTGACTAAAGGATGCTGCGTTCTTGGAATGCTATGCAACAATTCAAACAGATTGCGTTAATAGAGTTATTTCAATAAAGCAGATTGAGAATACTTAACGTTGTATTTAGAACAAGTGTCGCAAGTGATGGATGACATGCAAACAGTAATGTTCTTTGCTATAGACAATGTCCAAACGAGCAATAGATTCGGATCACTACTAACTGTTCTCGTAGCACTCTCTAACTAACGTCCGGCAGAGGTTGGCAGGAGCGGCGTTTATATTCACTTCGGCTAGATGCCGCTCCTATCGTGGTGCGGTCCTAATCAGCGCACCATTGGTCGATGTCGTTACACCGCCTTCTTTTCTCTTGCGTTCTGCATCTTCGTTCCGACGCTTGTGGTTACGCCAGAACAGAATGATCGTACGTTTTCATCGGACAAGAAAAAGAAATATGTAAATAACTGTAACATGACGTACAGATACTACGTGAAGTCCCCATTAGTTCGTTATTAAAACACTCGTGAGTGAGACCAGACTCTGTAAAAAAATAAAAATATTTAAATAAGGCAAGGAGAGAAGTACACTTAACATTGATGTAGTCTAGTTGATTATGCGTGTGGTGTGCATTCAGAACTATTAGTAAAAGTGAAAATAATGTCAAATGATGATAGAAAGTGTTACGAAATAACCGTCTCGCCGACTGAAAAAGCCAATCGACAGTGAAAATATGTTTTACTTACCAGTACTGGGCTGTTGCAGGGACGTAGAGCCAGTGAGTTCAGCAGGCCTCTGTGGCCGTGCGGTTCTAGGCGCTTCAGTCCGAAAGCGCGCGACTGCTACGGTCGCAGGATCGAATCCTGTCTCGGGTATGGATGTGTGTGATGTCCTTAGGTTAGTTAGGTTTAAGTAGTTCTAAGTTCTAGGGGACTGATGACCTCAGATGTTAAGTCCCGTAGTGCTCAGAGCCATTTTTGAATGAGTTCACACAAGGTCTTCGTTTCCTACTGTTAACCGGATCCAAAGTTGCACGATCACTGGACACACAGATGACCGGAATGTTCCGAGAACTCTCAATGTAAAATGATTTTGGTTAATTTCAGTTAGAAAATCAAATCACTTGTATACTAACGTGAACTTTGCACACATTGGTATTTCGCGTGTGCAATCATTCCGTTCATATATCGTATGTATCTTTTCATGAAATCTACCAAACGTGGATGTCCTCACGACCTCCTAGTATCTGAGCGGCCTCGAGGTAGCCTAAGCACGATTTCCGACAACCTTTCCTGGATATTCCTGATTTCCGATGATGTATCCTAAGTTGTCACGAACCATGTTTGCAGCCCATCGCAATCTGTCCATCGTTAGCAGCGCAACTAACCTCAGTTCATCCTAGTCGACATTTTCCATTGAAATTTTAGTAAGTGAAAGAACTCATTTCTATCAAAAACTCTTTAAAAACTGTCATGGAAATTAAATTATTCGTACTCTTGAATCAAGGACACAAAAACTGAATAATTATCAAAATTACAACAGCGATATAACCAGCGTAATTTTTATAAAAATAAGGAAGGATTTGTAATGTCAGCTGAAAACTTTGTGTGAAATAACAAGACAAACAAGACAAAGGACTTGTTCTCAGCTCAAAAATAATCTGTTGTGTAAATCAAAGAGGAGATCTGAAGATGCCGCTGCAGTTTTTCTTCTCAGGCTTTTCCTGCTGGCTTCGCTCATTGGGGTGACGAAAAACTAATTAATCCTCTGAGTGCATTATGTTGATCCAGACCTTTAGATGGGAAAATATGGCATTTGTAATGAAGGAAAATTTATAATCCACCTATCCCACTAAATTTTCGTGTTAGCAGTTACCTTAAATTTCTCAGCAGTTTTGTAGTCAATAAACTTGCGGCAATAGCCGGTTATGCCTTTTGCAAATCTTTTGCGGCTCATTGGCTACCCATTTGAAACATAACGAAAATAGGGACAATGCTTGTTTTCATTCAACAACAATAATAGCTATGTAATGCGAAATCCGGCCGCTGTGGCCGAGCTGTTCTAGGAGCTTCAGTCTGAAACCGCGCTGCTGCTACGGTCGCAGGTTCGAATCCTGCCTCGGGCATGGATGTGTGTGATGTCCTTAGGTTAGTTAGGTTTAAGTAGCTCTAAGTCCAGGGGACTGATGACCTCAGATGTTAAGTCCCATAGTGCTTAGAGACATTTGAACCATTTGCAATGCGAAAAAGTAATGCTTACCTACATGTTGTGTATTATCAGAGGTATGAGACATGATCACTGCTAACACTTGTGCTTGATCGATATCCAAACAACAACTGGCAAAGGTAACTTACACTCATCACTCTCGTTATTGACAGGGCGGGCAACTTTATTTTCCTAAACACTCAAGTAGCACAAAAAATCGATGCTATTAGGGCAATGCTGAGACAATGACATTACGCAGAATGCAATATTTCATTCAAAGCCAATATGTGTTGCAAAAAGTAGGGCTTACCTTGATACTGTGTGTAAGCAATAGCGTGAAACAATTTGATCTCTGCTACACTTACTCGCTCAAGATCCAAGCAACAACTCTCTAAGATAGCTCACACTACGCCTCTTATATACATAGTAGCTCTCACCGCCACAGACAAAAATATTTTTTTTTTGAATACACTCTTTTTCATGATGAAGCCATTGTCTCTCTCGGATTTCATGTGGTTTCCAAATAAAAATTGAAGGTTCACCACGATTATTTGTTTATCAAGGAATGGGCATGCGCAGGCTTTGATTCAAAATAATTTGGAAGAACCGCCTTCAATTATTCTCTTAGAATCCTGGTTCTGATTGAGTGTAAATTTCTTGAGGAATCCCCTCCAGACTTTTTCTATTGAGTAAGCCTCGTCCTGCTCGTGATAATACAAAAACATTGATGTTTTAAAAAAACTGATATTTGAGCTGCTTACTTAAAAAGTATATGAGAGACCTCCCCTGCTTCTAGAGAGACAGGCTGGAGAGTTTTGGAGTCAAGAGGTGTGTTCGAGCAAAAGTCTGTTGGAAGAGCACTCGACTTATATGTTTCTTGTCTCAACTTGCATTGGTCTATCTGTTTCCTCACGTTTGGTGTTTGTGGGAAACTGGTGTTTGCGAGGATGTGATTGTGCAGTCCGTGATTCAACATACGAGATAGATAAAAAAAATCTGTGATGAACTATTTGCTTGTTATGACTCAGCACTGTAGTCGTTTGGCGGGACGCCTGTCACGACAACAACAACAACAACAACAACAACAAGGTAGCGCAAACCTGTCCGATCTTCCTCGGCCGGCCGCACACAGCTGTGACTCCTGCAATCTTGGAACTTGCGGACACTCTCATTCGAAGTGATAGACGGATCTCAGTCAAACACCTCGCTGCACAGCCTGACGTCTCTATTGGTAGTGTTGACACATTAGTCCACTAGTTGAGATAGTCAAAGGTGTGTGCTCGCTGGGTTTCTCACCTCTTTACAGAAAGACGATAAAGAGCAACAAAGGACCATCTGCGCAGAATTGTTTGAGCGTTACGAGGCTGATCGTGTCAAATTTTTGTCGAACATCGTCACAGGGGATGAAACATTGGTTAATCACTTCGAACCGCAAACTAAACGGCAATCCACGGTTTGGCTCCACACCACCTCTCCTCTGAAGAAGAAGTTCAAAGCCACGCCCTTGGCCGCTAAAGACATGGTGCCGGTCTTCTGGGACTCTGAAGGGGTTATTCTGTTTGATTTCCTCCGTTATGGCACAACGATCACCTCTCAAGCGTGTTGTGCTACCCTCAGGAAACAAAAGGAGCGAATTGACAGTGTTCGTCGCCACAAAAATGCAAACGAACTTCTCATTGACAACACAAGGCGTTACATAAGTTTGCGCACCAGAGAGAAGCTCACGGAACTTCTAATGTAGGTTGATTCTCACAAAGAAGAAGACAGCAACCAGCCACTATTAATAATGCTGTTTATTTAAATAAATGGCACTGTAACCGGTTTCGAACTGACAAGTTCATCACCAGACAGCTGTCCACAAGATTCACAAGATGCCCTTTAAATAATCGTGAGTTTTCGATTTTTATTCTCCCACTGTAGCGAAATATTCTTGGTGTGTTGGTGCCCTACGGTAGAAAACTATGCAATAAGCGCCCTATGTGAACATAACTAACCTCCAAACGATGTAATACAGAGTAAGCAAATATGTGAGGTTAAGTGGTTATAGTACTTACAATGAAAATTCCGCGACATTTTGTTGCAAAGTTTCAGGATTGTATTTTTGAAGTATTGCAAAGTATATGTAGCACTTATATGATTTGCATATCACCACATTGTGCAAAGCATCACAAACACACACACACCAAAAAGTATTTGGATATGTGAAGTTAACACAAAGATTGCGGCTTCACAAATACAACAGTGCCAGAGATCTTCTCTCTCAGAGATATTACAATATACAGATTACTTAGATTTCACAGTGTGGATGTTTATAAAGAATAAACGTAACATCATGAACAATTAAAACACAAAGATGAACCTTACATTATGAGCATATAATACTACTGTCAACTTCATCTTTGCAATACTTCAAAAATACAATCCTGCAACTTTGCAACAAAAGTTCGCGGAATTTTCGATGTAAGTACTATAACCTTTTAACCTCACATATTTGTTTACTCTGTATTACGTCGTTTGGAGGTTAGTTATGTTCACATAGGGCGCTTCTAACATTGTTTTATACCGTAGGGCACCAACACATCAAGAATATTTCGCTACAGTGGGAGAATAAAAATCGAAAACTGGCGATTATTGTAAAGTGCATCTTGTGAATAGCCGTCTGATGATGAACTTGTCAGTTCGAAACCGGTTACGGCGCTATTTATTTCAATAAATAGCGTTATTAATAGTGGTTGGTCGCTGTCTTCTTCTTTGTAAGAATCAACCTACATTAATTGTACACAACCACGGTCTCACCATGACAGTTTTAGACAAAATAGCATCACAGAACTTAATTGGACTGTTCTTCCTCATCCACCCTTACAGCCCGGATCTCCCACCTTTCGAATTTCATCTGTTTGGCCGAGTGAAGGACGCATTCCGTGGAAAGCGGCATGTGGGTGACGGGGAAGTTATTGATGCAGCAAGACGTTGGCTCCGACGTCAACCAGTGGAGTGGTACAATGCGGGAATACAGGTTCCCCGAGTAAGATGGCGTATGCCTTACACTGAACGGAGATTATGTTGTAAAATAGGGTTTTGTAGCTAAAAGAGTGGGGAATAATATGGTGTATTGGACTCCTGTATAAAACTAACCAGCTTTCAGAAAAAAAGGTAATGCGCCAGGTACTTTTCCATATTGTTTGCATCCGATTTTATACACACCACTTTGTGCCAAGGGTTGCAATTTGTCTTTAGCGCTGAATAACAGTTTTGATATGCTCTTGGTATTATCAAATGCTGGTCGGTCGGTACCTGCGAGACTTTAACTTTTTTGTAAAGCTTGTAAGTTTTCTTATAAAAATGTGTGTATATGAAAAAAATGGATACATCGATTTCGAAAACTTTATCCTCACCTAACATGTTCTTAGGTATCACCTTCTGTTGCTGAGCAAAACTGACTGTTGGCTGAACCTGTGTCGCGAATATGAACAGTGTTGTGAAACAAAACTTTAAACTTTATACAATACAAAACTTGAACTAATGGAAGGTAATCTAATTAAATACCAAAAGAAACTAATTCTGTGCACAATGAAAACGATATACAGACTAAAACTAGTACCGAAATACGTTATGAACGTTGTGTGATACGAAGCGCAGTGCTTGAGTTTCAATATCCAAAATAAATAAATTACTGCTGTACTCTGAAGAAAGTAACTGTTCGAAATTACCAACACTGTTCATTGAATAATATCTGCTCGCTAGCAAGACACCTGACAATTCCGTCTACACACCGTTTGCTCAACAATACGAGGTGAGATCTGCCCTGAAATAAAAGTGACTTACCTCTCCCTCAGCATGCTGTTTTTTGTTTCTGAAGTACTGACGTTCTCGAAAGCTAATACAAATCAGCAGATGCGGTACCCAAAAAGATAAATAAACTACTCTATATTTTTTTGTTTGTTAGAAACAATCTGTAACTTAGTGTGGCATAAGGTGCAAAGTACAACTTTACTATGAATCATGGAGGTGAATTTTATTCTCAAGAAAATCATTCTTGAGAAATCAAACTCTAATTATTGAGAAAAAGACTCCACGAAGTAAGAAAACTCTAACAATTACAAAAGTCTATCATTACAAAAATTACGAACATACTTTTATAGTTTCTCCAAAATCTTCTCCAATACACGGAACAAGAAAGTATTATAAATGAGTTGTTAACTCCATAATAAAGTGTTCCATATAGTTTCTCCCAGATTCACAGGAAACTGAACCCATTCTTTGAAAAACTCAACTGCACGCTGCTAAGCCTCAAATAAGAATGTCCCGTTGCACAATTGACTGACTAGCAAGTCCACTACAAATAAAGCTAAACACAGAGTCAAGGATATTATTCACTACTCATGCAGTGCACTCTTTCCTCTTTGTCCAGGCACAGTAAAGGTGAATTATTTACAATAGCAGTAAACAGATGAGAATCTCTTAGGTTATCTTAAATGTTGCCCATGTATAGGATTTTGCATCAGTGTATGTAGCTACTGACTTATTGCTGTTTGCCAGCATCAAAAGTGGTGCAATTTTACGCATTTCCTTTTGGTATAATATATTATAAGTCAGGGCAGAGTTATAAACCATCGCTGGAAGCGATGTGTTTTATGGTCTGTAGTTCTGTTTGGAAGGCTGTAATGGAACAGATATAAGGCTATGCACAATCGAACGGAAAGCTGCATGTTAGTGCCTGTGTGGATGCTGGGAGCTTGCAGGTATTGCCGTTCCCGTAACAATGGTGTTCTGTAAATGCTAAATAAGTGTCTCCATGTGCTAATATCTGTATTAAAATTTCAAGAAATTTGTAGAAGAGCCTCCTCCCAACTCCATAGTAAACTGAATGTCCTTGTGCTGTGAGTTTAAATGTTGTAGTAATTTATCTAATTGTCTAGTGATACTACTCCATAAACATAGGACATCACCCACATATCTGAGCCAGTATTACACTGCGGTGGACATTCATCTGAGCTTTCGTGGAACCTGTAGTAGCCTACTAACCGAAGACACCATGACAGTGCGGATTACGGGAACATTGTTACGGACCATTTGCATACCTTCATGATTGATGTCGTTCCCGACGGCGATGGTACCTTCCTGTAGGATAAATATTTGTGTCACAAGGCCAGAATCGTGCTACGATTGTTTGAGGAGCAAGATAATGAACTTGCGTTGATGTCTTGGCCACCAAATTCGCCAGATCTTAACTCGATGGAACACATGTTGAGCACTATCGCGCGCCCGTTCCACAGGAAAAACCCACTGGACCGTGTGTTATGGATAATTCTGGACTTCCGCGTAGACAGTTTGTGCCATATACCTCCGGTAATCTACTAAGAGCTTGTGGAATCCATCCCACGCAGAATTGTTGATGTATTGCGTTCCAAAGCTCACCCAATGCCCTGTTAAGCAAGTGGTCCTATTGTTGTAAGTATAGTACGTGCTGTTCATCCAGGAACGTCATGTGTGTACCTTTTACGGTTCGAGACATTTAATCTGCGCCGTCACCAGACATAACGTCAGTTATGGAATTCGTCGTAAGTAATTCATCACAATTTCAGAAGAACAATGATGTCCATACTTTCAACACTTGAGGAAGGAATGACCTTTATTACCCATCGTTAAACCTGTCAGCGGTTCAGAAAGGAGTTCAATATGCAGCAACAAAAATTTGTGATACTTTGTCCAGTGACATAACCTGTGTGACATGTAGCAAGCAAGTTTTAAATCTAACCTAAAATAATTTCTCCTGAACAACTCCTATTCCGTACTGAGGTGACAAAAGTCAGGGGATACCTCCTAATATTGAGACGGACCTCCTTTTGCACCTGTCCTCAGCTCGTGGTCTTGCGGTCGCGTTCTCGCTTTCCGAGCACGGGGTCCCGGGTTCGATTCCCGGCGGGGTCAGGGATTTTTCACCTGCCTCGAGATGACTGGGTGTTTGTGTTGGCCTCATCATTTCATCATCATTAATTCAAGTGACGAGATTGGACTGAACAAAGGTTGCAAATTTGTATGGGTGCTGATAACCACGCAGTTGAGCGCCCCATAATCCAAACATCATCATCCTTTTGCAACAGCTCGACGTGACATGAACTCAACAAGTCGTTGGAAGCCCCCTGCAGAATTATTGAGCCATGCTGACTCTATAGCCATCCTTTATCGTGAAAGTGTCAGCGGTGCATAATTTCTCTCTTTTATGTCCCATAAATCTTCTATGGGACGCACGTCGAGTGATGAGCGTGGCCAAATCATTCGCTCAGATTGCCCAGAATGTTCTTTAAACCAGTCGTGGACAACTTTGGCCCAGTGACATGGCGCATTTTCACAAATATTCCATCGTTGCTTGGGAACGCGAAGTCCATGAATGGCTGAAAATCGTCTCCAAGTAGCCGAACATATCCATTTCTAGTCAACTATCGGTTCAGCTGGGCCAGAACACGGTCCATTACATGTAAACACAGTCCACACCATTATGGAGCTACTACCAACTTCCACATTGCTTTGTTGACAACTTGGTTTCATGGCTTCGTGGAGTCTGCGCCACAATCCAACCCTACCATCAGTTCTTTCCATCTGAAATCGAGACTTCTCTGACCAGGCCACGGTCTCCCAGTCGTCGAGCGTCCACACGATATGGCCTCAAGCCCAGGAGAGGCGATGTCGAGCTGTTAGCAAAGTAGCTCGTAGCGGTCGTCTGTTGCCATAGTCGCACTGTTATAAAGGATACGTTCGTCCTACGTCCAACATTGATTTCTGTGGTTATTTCAAACAGTGTTGCTTGTCTTTTAGCACTGACAACTCTACGCAAACGCCACTGCTCTCGGTTGGTAAGTGAAAGCCGTCGGCCTCTGCTTTGTCAGTGGGGAGAAGTAAAGTCGGATATTTGGTATTCTCGGCACACTTTTGACACTGTGAATCTCGGAATGTTGAATTTCCTAACAATTTACAAAATGGAAAGTTCCATGCGTCTAGCTCCAGCTACCATTTCGCGTTCAAAGTCTGTTAATTGCCGTCGTGCCGCCATAATCATAACGGAAACCGTTTCACGTGAATCACCTGAATACAAGTGACAGCTACGCCAATGCAATGCCCTTTTATACCTTGTGTACCCGGTGATTCAAACGGCTCTAAGCGCTATGGGACTTAACATCTGAGGTCATCAGTCCCCTAGACTTATAACTACGTAAACCTAACTAACCTTAGTACATCACACACATCCATGCCCGAGGCAGGATTCGAACATGCGACCATAACAGCGTCGTCGTTCCGGACTGAAGCGCCTAGAACCGCTCGGTCACAGCGGCCAGCGATACTACCTCCATCTGTGTATGTGCCTATCGCTGCCCCAGGACCACCTCATTTGTCTCTCCTAACAGTCATTAGGCGCATTTTCTCTGTTGTTTCAGCAGATCTTTGAAATTTCGTTTCTGCATTATGTAGCTGGAGTGAGCTCAAACAACCAGTGCACATCGCGACTTTCATACGATACGCAGTGTCGACGGAAAGCTTTGACACTGCCCTGGTCCGCGCAAACTGCTACCGCCAAGTATTCAGGGCTACGGCTTCGCTGTTGGAGTGTTGGTTATTCTTCGTGTTTTAATATCCCTGTTAATGCATAATGGTGAGCGAAACATAATTCCAGACTAATCTAGGATCACTCTGTCGAATGAGCACGTAAAATTCCGCTTGAAAAATCATTTTGCCTGTTGCGGGACACGAACCAACACTTTCCGTCGGTACTGCGTGTCGCATGAAAGACGTGATGAGCAGTATTTGTTGGGGTTGACTCCAGCTACACAATGCAAAACCGAAATTTTATATATTTTCTGAAACAGCAGAGAAAATGCGCTGACGACTCTTAGGAGAGACACCATACATACATTGATTAACCAAAACATTATGACCACTTGATCAGTAGCTTGTTTGTCCATCTGTGGAACGAAATACATCACTAAATCTGCATATCTGGGATCTGACAGTTTATTGGTCGGTTTTTGGAAGTATGAGACATTACATGTCGACGCAGAGATCATGTAATTAGCGCAAATAACAGGGTGCTGATTTGCGTACGCGGTGCTCGGTAGCGGTCCAGATGGGTTCCATAGGATTTACATCAGGCGAATTTGATCGCCGAGACATCAACGTCAGTTCACTATAACGCTGCTCAAACCACTGGCCCCGAGACACGCACAATTATACTGTTGTAAGATGACATCGCCGTCGGGGAAGATATCAAGCATGAAGGGATACAGGTTGCTCGCAGATGCAGCGTGCCATCGATTACAACCACAGGTCCCATAAGACAACACAGCTCCCACCAGCCTGCGCGCGTGACGCGCTGCACGTTGCGAGCCGCCGTTCACCTCGATGACGGCGTTTGTGGAGACGCCCTTCGACATAGTATAGCAACAAAGTGATTCACCGGAAGAGCCGATACGTTTCCATTGATCGACGGTCGAATCCCGATGGTCCCATGTCCACTGCAATCGTAACTGACGATGTCGTCGGACCAACATACACTCCTGGAAATTGAAATAAGAACACCGTGAATTCATTGTCCCAGGTAGGGGAAACTTTATTGACACATTCCTGGGGTCAGATACATCACATGATCGCACTGACAGAACCACAGGCACATAGACACAGGCAACAGAGCATGCACAATGTCGGCACTAGTACAGTGTATATCCACCTTTCGCAGCAATGCAGGCTGCTATTCTCCCATGGAGACGATCGTAGAGATGCTGGATGTAGTCCTGTGGAACGGCTTGCCGTGCCATTTCCACCTGGCGCCTCAGTTGGACCAGCGTTCGTGCTGGACGTGCAGACCGCGTGAGACGACGCTTCATCCAGTCCCAAACATGCTCAATGGGGGACAGATCCGGAGATCTTGCTGGCCAGGGTAGTTGACTTACACCTTCTAGAACACGTTGGGTGGCACGGGATACATGCGGACGTGCATTGTTCTGTTGGAACAGCAAGTTCCCTTGCCGGTCTAGGAATCGTAGAACGATGGGTTCGATGACGCTTTGGATGTACCGTGCACTATTCAGTGTCCCCTCGACGATCACCAGTGGTGTACGGCCAATGTAGGAGATTGCTCCCCACACCATGATGCCGGGTGTTGGCCCTGTGTGCCTCGGTCGTATGCAGTCCTGATTGTGGCGCTCACCTGCACGGCGCCAAACACGCATACGACCATCATTGGCACCAAGGCAGAAGCGACTCTCATCGCTGAAGACGACACGTTTCCATTCGTCCCTCCATTCACGCCTGTCGCGACACCACTGGAGGCGGGCTGCAAGATGTTGGGGCGTGAGCGGAAGACGGCCTAACGGTGTGCGGGACCGTAGCCCAGCTTCATGGAGACGGTTGCGAATGGTCCTCGCCGATACCCCAGGAGCAACAGTGTCCCTAATTTGCTGGGAAGTGGCGGTGCGGTCCCCTACGGCACTGCGTAGGATCCTACGGTCTTGGCGTGCATCCGTGCGTCGCTGCGGTCCGGTCCCAGGTCGACGGGCACGTGCACCTTCCGCCGACCACTGGCGACAACATCGATGTACTGTGGAGACCTCACGACCCACGTGTTGAGCAATTCGGCGGTACGTCCACCCGGCCTCCCGCCTGCCCACTATACGCCCTCGCTCAAAGTCCGTCAACTGCACATACGGTTCACGTCCACGCTGTCGCGGCATGCTACCAGTGTTAAAGACTGCGATGGAGCTCCGTATGCCACGGCAAACTGGCTGACACTGACGGCGGCGGTGCACAAATGCTGCGCAGCTAGCGCCATTCGACGGCCAACACCGCGGTTCCTGGTGTGTCCGCTGTGCCGTGCGTGTGATCATTGCTTGTACGGCCCTCTAGCAGTGTCCGGAGCAAGTATGGTGGGTCTGACACACCGGTGTCAATGTGTTCTTTTTTCCATTTCCAGGAGTGTATGAACACGTAGGGGTGGTCTGCTGCGGAGCTCCATATTCAACAATGCACGATGAACCGTGTGTGCTCCGGAACACTATTGCGTCCACAAGCATTGTGCACTTTCGTTAGAGATAGCCACAGACCACCTTTTATCCTACTTTTCAGAGCAGACAAGCCTGCGAACGGCATGTTCTGTGAAGAGTCGTAGATGTCAAGTCATTTAGAGCCTAGTGGTAGTTTCACTGTCCTTCTATCTCTTTCGGTAGGTGCTCACGATAGTAGAACGTAGAGATTCGACCAGCTTCGTCGTTGGCGAGGTACTCGTTCACAGGCTCTGCATAATAATAACCTGTCCTTCTGTCAAAGTCGCTTATCTCAATGAATTTCTTTATCTCCAGCCCTTATCTTCGCTTGGGTGATCCTCATCCGTCTCCGCTCTGCCCACATATTTTTGTCGCCGCGTCGTGTGTCTACAACGCCACCAGGCGGCATCCAACATCGGGGTAGGCAGTGGTAATAATGTTTTGGTTTATCAAAGGGGCTTGTATTTAATTATCATTGCATGAGTGGGAATAAAAAATAATGAATTCGTTAGTGTTGACACTAATCATGTGTACACTGACTCTTTCCATAACATTTCGACAAAAGAATCGTTCAAATGATCTACTGAATTTGTAACTAACTAACAATCTCACACCAGTATGTATCGTAGAAGTAATATCTTTACCTTACTGCATGAGAATGAGATTTTCACTCTGCAGCGGAGTGTGCGCTGATATGAAACTTCTTGGCAGATTAAAACTGTGTGCCGGACCTAGACTCGAACTCGGGACCTTTGCCCTTCGCGGGCAAGTGCTCTACCAACTGAGCTACCCAAGCACGACTCACACCCCGTGCTCACAACTGTACTTCTGCCAGTACCTCGCCTCCTACCTTCCAAACTTTACAGAAGCTCTCCTGCGAACCTAGCAGAACTAGAACTCCTGAAAGAAAGGATATTGCGGAGACATGGCTTAGCCACAGCCTGGGGGATGTATCCAGAATGGTATTTTCACTCTGCAGCGGAGTGTGGGCTGATATGAAACTTCCTGGCAGATTAAAACTGTGTGCCACACCGAGTCTCGAACTCGGTACCTTTGCCTTTCGCGGGCAAGTGCTCTGCACTGAGCAACCCAAGCACTACTCACGCACCGTCCTCACAACTTTACTTCTCCCAGTACCTCGTGTCCTACCTTCCAAACTTCACAGAAGACCTCCGTGAGACATTGTAAGGAAATTGCAACTTAAAGGTTGCCATAGTGTGACAGAAAGCTAAATGAATTTGGAAGCTAAACCTTTTCGAAATTTTCTGGTTGCTCCAACGGGAGAAGTATGAGGGCAGTAATAACGTTCATTGTACGAAATTTTTCTCGGACAATCAGAAAAGGGCGCGGTCTCGGGTAGTCGGGATCTTGCTTTCACTATGTTTCCTGTTACGCTGAAAATTTTAGGTAGGTGCTGAATCATGTAAACACTTGTAGAACAGTGTGACAGAGAACGCTGTAAAGTGGGGTAATCACGAGTACTCGATCTTGTTAATTTTACTGAGGGTCTTCGTAAGCTAAGTCGTGATAAGGAATTGTGTAATATTTTCGAGAGCAGACCTTATCATTGAATACTGTGAGAACAATTTTGCTGTTTCTGACTGGCAGGTCATTGGTTCTATATGGACACTTGCTGTTAGAGAGAGTGTATAGTTTGAGATAATTGCATAAATTACCAAAAACTGTGTGGCAAAAACGTGTGTTTGTTATTTATTACGAATTTCGTGCCAGTTATTGCGACTCTTAGACATGAACATACAGAACAGTTATTTTTCAAAAGGCTTTTCTCATTTGGCTTGTAACCATGGACCTGATGTGTAGAAGAAACTTACAGTAAGCCAACAATCTAAATTATATATTTCAGGGATACGAAAAATTCAGTCACTTTTTCTAGAACTTTTTTTGATTTGTTACATTGTTCGTTGCTCTATGCTAGGGAGTAGATTTGCGGAACTTGCAGTGCTAAATGAGCAGAAGTAGAGAAAGAATATGCAAACTGGCTCTGTGACATTGCATCTGGGCACATTTGGCACATCACTGTTTCAGTTATTTAACTTTTCCTAGAATTACGGTAACCAGTGTGTCATCGCTGCAAGCATTTGTCTTCTCGCTATTGCGCAGGACGTCCATCATACTCGTCGCCATGCAAGTGCTCAGAATTCGATATAAAGAGACGAAGTAGGATACGACAATATACAATGAGGCCCAGGCAGCAGTGGCGCCGAACGCGACATTACAGAATGAAGTATGTAGAGAGGAAACCAGGTCAAGAAGTCTGTCAGCCCTTGGCGCCATTTCAGACGCGTAGGATAGAAGGCGTACATCAAGTCCTCGAGACGGCCTCTGCCGTCTGTCGGGTTTAATGGTCGGGCACTGCACACTAGATTTAGATAAGTTTATTCACATGTGCCAGACTCATGCAGTCTGGCCTAGAGTTTGCGCAGAGATAAATGACGAGCTACGAATTTATTGTGAAAGACTTCGTGCCCAGTCCATGCCAAGCTGAGATTCTCACATCGTGATGTAAGGACTTACTGTAGCCAACAGCTCTTTTTCGTGCTGGTACTATAACTAAATATAGCAACGGATTGCGAATGATTCAGAGAAGAGGAACAATTATTTTAATGCACCCACACTCCAGACACGTGACAGTAATGCGGAACAAGTGTACAGAGATTTAAAGGGCACTGCGATCAGAATTCCTTTCTTGAACACAAGGTTTTGTGCTTCCAAGTTTTGTCTTACTGTTTTCCACTGACGCACAATAAGTAACTGAAACTCTGTAACAGCGCCTAGTAACGTTAATCATGAAAATTTACCTTAGACGTGCAAAGCTCTTAGTGGCTGGGCTGTCAAGGTAAGAGTCACGATGGCTCTCAACTCTGCAATGTCTCTCTCCTTCTCCCCAAACTTCGCCGAAGCTCTCAAGCTTTTCTTGTTGGACTAGCACTCCTCCTTCTTCTTCACGAAACGTGTCTGCTTATGCAAATCGTTCCAGTCTCCTCTTCTCTGCGACAGCCTGTCGTTCAGAATTTCCTCTCATTGAAGTCCTCTTCGATACACGTCATGCTTCACCCAGTCTCTCCATCTCGTTCGTGGTCTTCCAGTTGGTCTCATTCGGGATTCTATCCGTTACAGAGCTCTTCTTGGTAATCTTTCCATTTCAGCCTATTTCTCTTCGTAGTTTCTTTTAGGGGATTGATCTGAAGCATATTTCATACTGTATCATTTCTTTTCATGTCCCTTCTCATAATATCCCAGGATCCTCCGTAGAAAGCGCATCTCTGTCGCTTGTATTATGCTCCGATCTTTCTTTTTCGAGCTTGAGAATTCTGATCCGTAGGTCGAAATTGGTAAATAATATCATTCGTATATCATAATATTTACTTCCGCATGTACTTTCCAGTTCCTAATTATGTCTGATACACAATAATAAAAATTCAAATGGTTCAAATGGCTCTGAGCACTATGGGACTTAACATCTGAGGTCATCAGTCTCCTAGAACTTAGAACTACTTAAACCTATCTAACCTAAGGACATCACACACATCCATGCCCGAGGCAGGATTCGAACCGGCGACCGTAGCAGTCACGCGGTTCCGGACTGAAGCGCCTAGAACCGCTCGGCCACAACGGCCGGCAATAAAATATCGAGCAATTTTCTATCCTCTTCTATATTTCTTCCTTAGCTTATTTACTAGATATCTGAAAGTATCTACTACTTCAATAATTTTTCAGTTAGAGCCTACATCCTTGACTTTTTTTCATTTTGCCTGCTAGTTTTAATTACCTCGTTCTTTGTTAAGCGTATTTCCATGCCTGCTTCTGAAATTAGCCTCTGGCCTGTACTTAATTGTTCTTCCAGTTTCTGCGCATTGTTTTCTGCTCATTGTCTTCCCGTATCATCACAACGTCTGCATATGCTGTGATTTTCTTATAATCTGCTGTTGACCCTTGGAGACTTTTGCTTATGATGTTGTCGATGACAACAGAAGAGCGTTGGTGAGAGCACACTTCCATGTTGAAATCTTCTGTCTTTTCTAAACCGTTCTCATTTTTCTCCAACTATTACAACACAATTAAGGCATTTGTTATACATACACTCCTGGAAATTGAAATAAGAACACCGTGAATTCATTGTCCCAGGAAGGGGAAACTTTATTGACACATTCCTGGGGTCAGATACATCACATGATCACACTGACAGAACCACATGCACATAGACACAGGCAACAGAGCATGCACAATGTCGGCACTAGTACAGTGTATATCCACCTTTCGCAACAATGCAGGCTGCTATTCTCCCATGGAGACGATCGTAGAGATGCTGGATGTAGTCCTGTGGAACGGCTTGCCATGCCATTTCCACCTGGCGCCTCAGTTGGACCAGCGTTCGTGCTGGACGTGCAGACCGCGTGAGACGACGCTTCATCCAGTCCCAAACATGCTCAATGGGGGACAGATCCGGAGATCTTACTGGCCAGGGTAGTTGACTTACACCTTCTAGAGCACGTTGGGTGGCACGGGATACATGCGGACGTGCATTGTCCTGTTGGAACAGCAAGTTCCCTTGCCGGTCTAGGAATGGTAGAACGATGGGTTCGATGACGGTTTGGATGTACCGTGCACTATTCAGTGTCCCCTCGACGATCACCAGTGGTGTACGGCCAGTGTAGGAGATCGCTCCCCACACCATGATGCCGGGTGTTGGCCCTGTGTGCCTCGGTCGTATGCAGTCCTGATTGTGGCGCTCACCTGCACGGCGCCAAACACGCATACGACCATCATTGGCACCAAGGCAGAAGCGACTCTCATCGCTGAAGACGACACGTCTCCATTCGTCTCTCCATTCACGCCTGTCGCGACACCACTGGAGGCGGGCTGCACGATGTTGGGGCGTGAGCGGAAGACGGCCTAACGGTGTGGGGACCGTAGCCCAGCTTCATGGAGACGGTTGCGAATGGTCCTCGCCGATACCCCAGGAGCAACAGTGTCCCTAATTTGCTGGGAAGTGGCGGTGCGGTCCCCTACGGCACTGCGTAGGATCCTACGGTCTTGGCGTGCATCCGTGCGTCGCTGCGGTCCGGTCCCAGGTCGACGGGCACGTGCGCCTTCCGCCGACCACTGGCGACAACATCGATGTACTGTGGAGACCTCACGCCCCACGTGTTGAGCAATTCGGCGGTACGTCCACCCGGCCTCCCGCATGCCCACTATACGCCCTCGCTCAAAGTCCGTCAACTGCACATACGGTTCACGTCCACGCTGTCGCGGCATGCTACCGGTGTTAAAGACTGCGATGGAGCTCCGTATGCCACTGCAAACTGGCTGACACTGACGGCGGCAGTGCACAAATGCTGCGCAGCTAGCGCCATTCGACGGCCAACACCGCGGTTCCTGGTGTGTCCTCTGTGCCGTGCGTGTGATCATTGCTTGTACAGCCCTCTCGCAGTGTCCGGAGCAAGTATGGTGGGTCTGACACACTGGTGTCAATGTGTTCTTTTTTCCATTTCCAGGAGTGTATTTATGAGTATGAGTTGCGATTCTTGTGACATTTCCAGTTTATTCAGGCCTTGCCACATCTTCCGTTTTAACGGTGTCGTTAGCCTTAAAACTACAATATTTTCCCCAAGTTCCCGTTTCTTTTCTACTAGCTGTCTAGCTGTAAACGTGGCATCTGATGCTGATCTTCCAAGCCTAAATTCTTGTTATCCTTCTCTTAATAGCTGTGGTTCTATCTTATCGTGATTTTCTATAAAAGTAACTTTTCATAAATGTTCATACAGCTGCAAACTGATACTGTTCTTCTGCAGCTGTCATAGAATGCCTTGTTACCCTTCATAAAAGTAGTTACAAAAAATTGGCTTTGTACAATAATCAGGAATATCTCCACAGATCTACACTATCCTCATTATTCTAGCACTCCACAGATGAAAATATGTAAATATGTCTGGAGAAATGGATTAGCTGAGGCCAAGGGAACTGTTTCCGCAAAGACTTTGTCACTCGACAGAGGAGTGTGTCTTGTTTTCACACTGTCTGATATGAAAACATTGCCATTCGTGAACAATGCTCTTACCTCTTCTTCTACGCGCTAAAGAGTGGAAGATCAGGTAACAGCTAATTGCATCTCTGATTCTCATACACAAAAAGAGTAAAGATTAATCTTATTTGAAGATTTAGCTTATTTGTAAGTTAATAATAGTTGAAGTTTTAAACAGTGTATCACTATATAATGCAGAAATTTACCAGAATTTGGATTAACATCGGCATATTAAGCACTGAGATACCTAATTCGAGACAAGGCACCTAAGGTAGAAGACATTCCGTCAGAATTCTTAAGAACTTTCGGAGAACCATCGTGTCATAGCTGTTACACTAGGACATAAATACCTGGTGATCAAAAAGTCAGTATAAATTTGAAAACTGAATAAATAATGGAATAATGTAGATAGAGAGGTACAAATGCTTGGAATGACATGGGGTTTTATTAGAACCAAAAAAATACAAAAGTTCAAAAAATGTCCGACAGATGGCGCTTCGCCTGATCAGTATAGCAATAATTAGCATAACAAGGTAAGACAAAGCAAAGATGATGTTCTTTACAGGAAATGCTCAATATGTCCACCATAATTTCTCAACAATAGCTGTAGTCGAGGAATAATGATGTGAACAGCACTGTAAAGCATGTCCGGAGTTATCGTGAGGCATTGGCGTCGGATGTTGTCTTTCAGAACCCCTAGAGATGTCGGTCGATCACGATACACATGTTACTTCAGGTAACCCCATAGCCAATAATCGCACGGACTGAGGTCTGGGGACCTGGGAGGCCAAGCATGACGAAAGTGACGAGTGAGCACACGATCATCACCAAACGACGCGCAAGAGATCTTTCACGCATCTAGCAATATATATATATATATATATATATATATATATATATATATATATATATATATATATATATATTGTTCTAATAAAACCCCATGTCATTTCAAGCATGTGTGTCAATTTTTACCTCTCTATCTACATTATTCCGTGGTTTATTAAGTTTTCAAATGTATACTGACTTTTTGATCACCTGGTATATATTGACCCCAGTCGTCGAGAAGAATTTAATAATCCTAGTAGCAGGTGCTGCCTAATGTATCATCGAACCATCAGTTTAATAAGTCGTGGTTGCAAAATGCTAACAGGAATTGTCTCCAGAAGAGTGGAATGACTGGTAGAAGCAGTCCTGGGGGGGAGATCGGTTTGGGTTCCGGAGGAGGCAGTCCTTACTTTACAATTTATATTAGAACATCTACTGGGGAAAAATATCTACATTTATAATATCTGCATATTTGAAGAAATACTTTGATAATGTTGAATGGAACACATACTAAGAAATTCTGAAAGGAAATACAGGGAGTGAAAGATTATCTATAGTTTGTGCAGAAACCTGTCTGCAGTAGTAAAAGTCGAAGTGCTTGAGAGGTAGGCAATAGCTGAGGAGAGGATGAGACAGTGTTGCAGTCTATCCCACATGTTATTCAGTCTGTACATAAGGCAGATAGTAAAGGAAACCAAGAAGAAAATTGAGAAAGAAACTAAATTTCAGGGAGAGAAAATAAAAGCTCAAAAGTAAAGATTTATTTTAAATGCTAACATTTTAGATTAGGATTTAAAGTGACTGTTATTGACATTAAATGAAACAAGTTTACTGTTACCAGTCACTGTTTATTTATCTCCAAGACGCGTTTCAAAGGTTTAAACCTCCATCATCAGGTGGTTATACATTTGTTAGTGTGACATTTGTGTGGATGTTGTGTAAAGATATTTTGGAGGAACTTGGGGCATGTCTAGTGGAGAAACAAAACACTACTTCAGGACATGGTTTGGGTTTCCTTTGACAAAAATTAAACGTGTATCTAACAGTAAACATAAAATAAATAAAATAGAGTACCTTCAGTGGTCACAGGTTCCTTTCACTGTCGTAACACAACACATTTATACTGTCATATTTTGTAAGCAATTACGGCGTCTGACAACTATTGGGTACAAGGACCATATTGCAGAAGAGAAAACATTATCCCAAAGAACTAAGAATATACATCACAAGAACATTATTACAGAATAAATTTTAAAGGATTTGTATATGTTTGTCATTTAAGATGGATTCAGGTTGTTTTGTTTGGTGTGATCTAACGTGAGACGCTTGTGGGCTCATTGTTACAATGTTTCTTGCATCTTGGATGGTGAGTAGAAAGTTGATGTTGTTTGAATTGTCTTTAATATCTTTTTGTATTCTGGCTGTTGGATCTTTATGTAATCTGTTATGTTGTTTGTTTGGAAGAAATCTAAAGTTTTTCTATGTACTTGAGGTGTCGAATACATGCACTGGAATATATACTTTAGGCAGTATATAAATCCGATTTTGACAAGTTAAAATAGCTTAAACTTCATACTCTTTTATACTATCAGGTGACATGTTAAAAACTTTAAGTACAATAATCATATTTGCTGCAGTAGTAAAATTATATACAAATACCAGTTCTGGTTGGGATTCACGGATAGATATGAAAGGCTGGAGGCAGAGGGAGAGGAAGAGAAAGAGCAAGTGAGAGGAAGACAGAGAGAGGGTAGAAAGAGTTTTTGTATGAGGGCAAACTTCACAAAGTAGGGGTCTTAAGATTATATCTGTTACATGTAATAACTGCCTAAAGGTGGGGGTAATACATTAGTTAATGCTTTAAAATATGCAGAGTGATGTACAATTTGTGCCAGTAGTTAATGTACGTATAGTTTCAAGCTGACAAGGGATACAAGCTGTTGATGTGCAGATATATCTGTAAATGAGGTCAATCTCTTGTACATTTGGCGGCTGTCATGGTAACATAACTAAACATTTATGGTAAATATTTAGGTGTGTGTGTGTGTGTGTGTGTGTGTGTGTGTGTGTGTGTGTGTGTGTTTGTGTGTGTGTGTGTGTGTGTGTGTGTGTGTGTGCACTGAAATTGTAATTATGTTCGCAGTTGCTGAAAACAGAGATGATACTATTGTAAATATTGTCATTTAAGATGGATTCATGTTGTTTAGTTTGGTGTGATCTAAGGTAAGACGCTTGTGGGCTCATTGTTAGAATGTTTCTTGCATCTTGGATGAGGAGTAGAAAGTTGATGTTGTTTGAGTTGTATTTAATATCTTTTTGTATTCTGGCTGTTGGAGCTTTATGTAATCTATTATGTTGTTTGTTTTGAAGAAATCTAAGGTTTTTTCTATGTATGTTGCTCTGTTCATTACAACAGTTCTCTTACCCTCATCAGCTTTTATAATTATTGCATAATTCATGTTTAATTAGATCACAACCAAAGATACACAAAAATAGCACTCCCATCAGGCCTATAGTGAACTGTAGGAACAGCCCAACATTCAAACTCAACAAAATGCTCTTCAAAATACACATTCAATAATGAGAGAACACTTAAAAACACAACACCATTTATACAAAATGTCAGAAACTTAGAAGTACGTGATGCGGCCACACTTGTCCCAATTGACCCACAAAATTTTATTCCTCTGAGCCAATAGAACACACACACTACTGATAATCAGTGCCAACCTACAAGAGCCCAAAAAATACCTTCAACTCAGATTACTGAGCTAATGGACCTGCTCGAATTCACACTTTCATACAACTATTTTAAATTTAACAATAAAATCTATAAACAAAAGATGGACTGGCAATGGGCTCGAATCTTTCCAGATTGCTAGCTGAAATATTTATAAGTAACTTAAAAGACAAAATCCTGTATTCTAATCACCACCTCCTGAATGATATCATCTGCTACTACAGATATATAAATGATACCATCATTTTAATCAAAGGCATTAACGATGACACCAGTGAGTTGAACCAGTTACTTTTTATACCTTACCATTAGAATAATGAATAACAGATATCAGTTTGAAGTTTATCGGAAGCCTTCCACAACACATACTACAATCCACAACTCCTCTTGTCCCACAAAATGGCAGCATTCCGGTACATGATCAATACAGCTATACAACTGCCACTCTCTGAAGACAAATGTGAACAAGAAATTGAAATAATAAAACAAAAAGCTATTGTAAATGGTTATAGCAGCTCCATAGTAGACACTCTATGGGTAAAACACTCAATAATGCAAAGCAATCACAATACAAAAAAAAAAAAAGAAAATAACATCTTCCATACAATCCCCATTCAAGGCAACGTTTCATATCATATTGCCAATGTGTGTACAAAATTGAATTTTTGGATTGTGACTGCTTCTACATACTCTAGGCAGGCAGATCATTTGAGATTAGATTCAAAGAACACATGGCAGCACTAAAAAACAAAAAATACCACACAACAGCAATAGCCACCCACCTAAAATAAAACTAAAGTCCTCCCGAACACGCCATGAAAGCCCAACGGTACCGACTGACCGCCGTGTCATCCTCAGCCCTTAGGCGTCAATGGATGCGGGTATGGAGGGACAACACACCGCTCTCCTGGTTGTATGTCAGTTTCCAAGACCAGAGCCGCTACTTCTCAATCACGGAGAATAGCCACCCACCTGCATGAAACAAAACACCATGTTAGCAACACAAGTATCAGCATCCTACACATCCGCCCGAAAGGCAAAAAACTAGACATCCTTGAAACACTCTAAAAGTACAAACACCAAACAAAATAACCTGAATCCATCTTAAATGACAAAAATGACAATATTTACAATAGTATCATTTCTATTTTCAGCTACTGCATACATAATTACAACTGCAATGCACACACACACACACACATACACACACACACACACACACACATCTTAACATTTACCATAAATATTTAGTTCTGTTACCATGACAGACGCCAAATATACAAGAGATTGACCTCATTTACAGATATATCTGCACATCAACAGCTTGTATCCCTTGTCAGCTTGAAACTATATGTACATCAACTACTGGCACAAATTGTACATCCATCAGCATATTTTAAAGCATTAACCAATGTATTACCCCAACCTTTAGGCAGTTATTACATGTAACAGATATAATCTTAAGACCCCCTGCTTTGTAAAGTTTGACATCATACGATTACTCTTTCCACGCCCTGTCTCTTTCTCTTTCTCTTTCTCTTTCTCTTTCTCTTTCTCTTTCTCTTCCTCTCCCTCTGCCTCCAGCCTTTCGTATCTATCCGTGAATCCCAACCAAAATTGTTATTTATGTATAATTTTTCCACTGTAGCCAATATGATTATTGTACTTTAAGTTTGTAACATGTCACCTGATTGTATAAACGAGTATGAAGTTTAAGCTATTTTAACTTGTCAAAATCGGATTTATATACTATCTAAAGTATTTATTCCAGTGCATGTATTCGACACCTCAAAACAAACATATCCAAATCCTTTAAAATTTATTCTGTAATAATGTTGTTGTGATGTATATTCTTAGTTCTTTGGGATAATGTTTTCTCTTCTGCAATACGGTCCTTGTACTCAATAGTTGCCAGACGCCATAATTGCTTACAAAATATGACAGTATACATGTGATGTGTTACGACAGCAAAAGGAACCTGTGACCACTGGAGGTACTCTATTTTACTTATTTTATGTTTATCGTTAGATATACGTTTAACTTTTTGTCGAAAGAAACTAAATCCATGTCCTAAAATAGTGTTTTGTTTCTCCACTAGACAGTGCCACACGTTCCTCCAAAATATCGTTACACAACATCCACACAAATGTCACACTAACAAATGTACAACCACATGATGATGGAGGTTTAAACCTTTGAAACGCGTAGTGGAGGTAAATAAACAGTGACTGGTAAGAGTAAACTTGCTTTTTCATTGAAAGATTACATTGTAACTAGCTGACGAATCCGGCATTGCCCAGGTACTCATTTTGCCAGTTTTCTATTAGAAACGAAACCTTATATATACTACATGAATGCGTGGCATCCGCTCTTTCATGTCCGAAAGTACAGACACCATGCATTCATGTGCTTCTCTTCCGCCCTTGGCGGTTTCCCGAGGATGAGCCTCTGATCTCATGCGCTTGAGCCGTAACTAACTACTGAAATCAGTAAAGTTTTGTAGTAAAGTTAAGTGGAAGGTAGTAACTTTGTAGTGCTACACGAATTAATTTGTTAAATACCTACGTAGATTACTGGATTAATTCCTGATATATGAGGTGAAACTCCATGTGTCATCTCATGATATTCCCAGATATTTTGATTGAGTTTTTCTGCGTAAATGTTTTAGTGTAACTCTCGTTTTCATCCATCCGAGAAGAAATAGCTAGCCTGGTGTATTTATCAGAATAAACTGACGTGTTGCACATACTAAAAGAAAACTGAGAACGAGCGCTACAAATAAATTTCTCTGTGTTTACGATAGCTCATTGCATCCAGTTATTACGCATTTTGTTCAAATATACTGGATATTTCCGGAAATTTACATTTATCATGGTAAATTAAAATTTCAGATAAATGTTTAACTCCTTCAACTTTTCAGTTTTCAACAAATATGTCATTTATATCTGTTTTTCCCAATACATTTCTTCTAACCAGAATTCCATGTTCTCACTGGCACCTATCAAAGCTTCACCTTAACACAAACTGTGCAACAGAAAAGGTGGTCAGCAAAGATGGTGTGACGGACAGGAATATAAATTTCAAAGATACAAAACAAATACTGCTAAATAATTCTATTTTATTAGCTGATTTATATTTCAAATTTTAATTAAATATATTGTCTTGCAAAATTCACTAACTCTTTAAATTATCATTTACATCTATAACTATACTCTGTGAAGGACTGTGCAGTGCATGGCAAAGGGTTCTTCCCACTGCAACAGTTATTAGATTTTTCCTGTTCCGTTAACGTAAGAGGCGCGGGAAGAGCGACTGTTTAAATTTCTGGGTAAATGACGTAATTAATCTAATCTTGTCCTCACGATCCCCAAGGGAGCGATACGAAGGGGTTTGTAATATATTTGAAATTAATTATGAAAATGTCTACATTGCAAAGACACGTTTATTAAAAGGTAACTTGTTTGACCATCACATGATCATCTTCAGGCATTCAGGTAATATAATACAAGATATACATAAGATGGATGAATAAAAAGAAAAAAAAATAGCTATAAAATTGCAAAACACAGATATACCCACGGTAATGGACAATGGCTGTGCATAGAACAGGAACCACTGGATGACGATACTGATTTTCTGGAGAGAGCAGTACAGCTATTTCTTAAATTCTGGAGGCAAGAATAAATTAAAAGTGTAATGCTGTGAAGAGCCTAAAGCGCGATTTATTTGTACAGCCCGGATACCGCACCTTCCGACTTGAATCTGCTTGTCCTAGTGAAGGATGTACTCAGCGGAAACCAGCACGTGGATGATGGGCAGGTTATTGATGCAGCAAGACGTTGGCTCTAACGCCGACCGGTAGAGTGGTACCATGCGGCAATACTGGCCCTCCCAGTAAGGTGGCATAAGGCCATCGCATTGAACGGATATTGTGTTGAAAAATAGATTTATGTAGTCAGGAGAGTGGGTAATAGTTTGGTGTATTGGTATCCTGAATGAAACGTGATGTCAGAAAAACGTGTTACATTACTTTTCGAACCCATCTCGTAATATAAGGTAACGTTCGATAAATTATTAATACATGTTAAAGTATAATTGTTTGAAAATGACGTGAGTCCACACTGGCCAGTAGCATAACGAATAAAGGTTATAACTGTACTACGTACCACGGATAATGTTTTCTTTCACAAAGTGCTTGGAGGCTGTGGACCAACATACGACCAAAATTCGAACGAGATATTAAACTTTTAAGTTGTTCAAAAATTGTCGTTTCCAGTAAAGTAACAATTTCAGTAAATGGATCCTGAGACATACCCCCGTTATTATCTTTCTCATCTTCAGCGTTCTATAAACCTCTTCTTTCTTGTACTAAGTACGGAAATATCTCACAATCCATATTTTGCCTGTGGAAACGTCAGCCGACTCCACCAAAGAAAAATGATTTGAATTCCACCAACAGTCTTCCGAAGCCTGCACGCTCTGGCGTTGAGGTCGGTTGCAACGTGACTGTGCACGTACTAGCATACTGGTCTGAAAAGTCTTCGGCCGTTGTCGGTCGTCGGCGGAATCCCCCGATTTCCTTAGTGACTCGCGTCCCCCCTACGCCGCCAGCCACGCCACTGGTGCTGAGTTGACTACTCACTGGATGACATCGCCTTAGCCACAGGCGGCTGCAGTCGCCCCCACACACTGACTTGTGGCCGTGAAGTCAACCAGCTGTGACTCAGTGTCAGCTGCCTCCGAGCTGCCCATCCAGCAACAAAGTGCCGCCACACTGTGGTATTAACGGCATTGGCCGGGATCCTGACAGCATATCGCCGCCAAGGACTGTGTGGACTTGACTTCCATCCTGCACGCTGAACGTCGGCCTGGTACAGCACTGTACTCTACTCAAGACAAATTGAAAACATTTTAATGATCGCTGTTAGGCAATGTTGCTGCTTACTACCTCTGAGTACTGCATTATTGGTAGCGAAATATCCACTAAACAACACGCAGTAAACTTATAATCAACACAGCTCTCCATAGTCAATAAACAGATTTATAATCAAACAAGGCGAGCTCGTTATTTACATTGAATAACGAGAGAATGATCGATGAGTTTGGCCACTCTGCACAACTAAAGCGCGGTCATAGTGAGAACGACAAACTTGGGATGCATCACGTTATACACTATGTGATCAAAACTATCCGGACACCTGGTTGGCGCCCTCCAACGGTTAATGCTGGAATTGAATATGGTGTTGGACCATCCTTAGCGTTGATGACAGCTTCCACTCTTGCAGGCGTACGTTCAATCAGGTGCTGGAAGGTTTATTGGGGAATCACAGCCCATTCTTCATGGAGTGCTGCTCTCAGGAGAGGTATCGATGTCGATCGGTGACGCCTGGTACGAAGTCGCCGTTCCCGAACATCCCATAGGTGTTCTATAGGATTCAGGTCAGGGCTCTTGTAGGTCAGTCCATTACAGGGATGTTATTGTCGTGTAACCACTCCGCCACAGGCCATGCATTATGAACAGGTGATCGATCGTGTTGAAAGATGCAATCGCTATCCCGGAACTGCTCTTCAACAGTGGGAAGCAAGAAAGTGCTTATAACATCAGTGTATGCCTGTGCTGTGATAGTGTCACGCAAAACATCAAGGAGTGCAAGCCCCTCCATGAAGAACACGACAACATCATAACATCATGGCCTCCGAATTTTACTGTTGGCACTACACACGCTGGCAGATGACGTTCACCGGGCATTCACCAGACACATATCTTGCCATCAGATCGTCACATTGTGTACCGTGATTCGTCACTCCACATAACGTTTTTCCACTGTTCAGTCGTCCAACGTTTGCGCTCCTTTCACCAAGCGAAGCGTCGTTTGGCATTTACCGCCCTGATGTGTGGATTATGAGCAGCCGCTGGACCATGAAATCCAAGTTTTCTCACCTCCCGCCTAACTGTCATAGTACTTACAGTGCATCCTCATGCAATTAGGAATTCCTGTGTGATGGTCTGAATAGATGTCTGCCTATTATACATTACAATCCTCTTCAACTGTCGGCGGTCTCACTCAGTCAACAGACGAGGTCGGCCTGTACGCTTTTGTGCTGTACGTGTCCCTTCACGTTTATAGTTCACTATCACATCGGGAACAGTGGATCTAGGGATGTTCAGGAGTAGGGAAATCTCGCATATAGACGTATGACACAAGTGACACCCAATCACCTGACCGCGTTCGAAGTCCGTGAGTTGCGCGGTGCGTCCCATTCTGCTCTCTCATGATGTGTAATGGCTACTGAGATCGCTGATATGGAGTACCTGGCACTAGGTGGCAGCAAAATAGACCTAATATGAAAAACCTATGTTTTTGAGGGTGTCCAGATACTTTTTATCACGTAGTGTATCAATTATTAGCATATCCTCTATGTAAAAGTTGTAGGACAATTTAAACGATCTTGAACTCTAAGTCCAGACTGAGATTAATAGATATTTACACTAAAAAAGAGAAAGAAAAAAACCACGAAGGAATTATCCGAATGGGATGGAAAACGGTAGATGTGGTGTACATGTACAGAGAAAAAAATGATTACAGTTTCAGTCAACAACGCGTTGGTCACTTCTGACCCTTATGCAAGCAGTTAGTCAGCTTGGCATTGGTTGATACAGGTGCTGAAAGTCCTCCTGATGGATATCGTGCCAAATCCTCTGCAATTAGCTCATTAGATCGTCAAAATTTCGAGCTGGTTGGAAGGCCCTGCCCATATTGCTCCAAACGTTCTCAGCTGGGAAGAGATATGCCGATCTTGGTGGGCAAGTTAGGGTTTGGCAAGCACGAAGACAAGCAGTAGAAACTTCCGCCAGTATCTTGTCGAAATACACTTCTGGAAATGGAAAAAAGAACACATTGACACCGGTGTGTCAGACCCACCATACTTGCTCCGGACACTGCGAGAGGGCTGTACAAGCAATGATCACACGCACGGCACAGCGGACACACCAGGAACCGTGGTGTTGGCCGTCGAATGGCGCTAGCTGCGCAGCATTTGTGCACCGCCGCCGTCAGTGTCAGCCAGTTTGCCGTGGCATACGGAGCTCCATCGCAGTCTTTAACACTGGTAGCATGCCGCGACAGCGTGGACGTGAACCGTATGTGCAGTTGACGGACTTTGAGCGAGGGCGTATAGTGGGCATGCGGGAGGCCGGGTGGACGTACCGCCGAATTGCTCAACACGTGGGGCGTGAGGTCTCCACAGTACATCGATGTTGTCGCCAGTGGTCGGCGGAAGGTGCACGTGCCCGTCGACCTGGGACCGGACCGCAGCGACGCACGGATGCACGCCAAGACCGTAGGATCCTACGCAGTGCCGTAGGGGACCGCACCGCCACTTCCCAGCAAATTAGGGACACTGTTGCTCCTGAGGTATCGGCGAGGACCATTCGCAACCGTCTCCATGAAGCTGGGCTACGGTCCCGCACACCGTTAGGCCGTCTTCCGCTCACGCCCCAACATCGTGCAGCCCGCCTCCAGTGGTGTCGCGACAGGTGTGAATGGAGGGACGAATGGAGACGTGTCGTCTTCAGCGATGAGAGTCGCTTCTGCCTTGGTGCCAATGATGGTCGTTTGCGTGTTTGGCGCCGTGCAGGTGAGCGCCACAATCAGGACTGCATACGACCGAGGCACACAGAGCCAACACCCGGCATCATGGTGTGGGGAGCGATCTCCTACACTGGCCGTACACCACTGGTGATCGTCGAGGGGACACTGAATAGTGCACAGTACATCCAAACCGTCATCGAACCCATCGTTCTCCCATTCCTAGACCGGCAAGGGAACTTGCTGTTCCAACAGGACAATGCACGTCCGCATGTATCCCGTGCCACCCAACGTGCTCTAGAAGGTGTAAGTCAACTACCCTGGCCAGCAAGATCTCCGGATCTGTCCCCCATTGAGCATGTTTGGGACTGGATGAAGCGTCGTCTCACGCGGTCTGCACGTCCAGCACGAACGCTGGTCCAACTGAGGCGCCAGGTGGAAATGGCATGGCAAGCCGTTCCACAGGACTACATCCAGCATCTCTACGATCGTCTCCATGGGAGAATAGCAGCCTGCATTGCTGCGAAAGGTGGATATACACTGTACTAGTGCCGACATTGTGCATGCTCTGTTGCCTGTGTCTATGTGCCTGTGGTTCTGTCAGTGTGATCATGTGATGTATCTGACCCCAGGAATGTGTCAATAAAGTTTCCCCTTCCTGGGACAATGAATTCACGGTGTTCTTATTTCAATTTCCAGGAGTGTATATGCCCAGGACGGCTTGCCATGAAGCGCAACAAAACAGGGCATAGAATTTCATCGACGTACCTCTCCAGGGAGACTCCAGATAAGTCTTCACTGGTCATCGGGGCTCGGTTACAATTTGGACGCATCACTGACACAATTCTACTCCAGTCAGTGAGATTCTAGGCCGAAGGCGTGTCTGACGGGGCCCCGGACAGCGGTGCGACACCAAACTGACTGTAGCCCGCCCTACGGTCCAACAAGCAGGGATGCCATTCAATTTCATAGCAGAACGGCTTTCGTTGCCATCTGTGGCACTCTTACAGCATAGCGGTACGTTGACACTATTCCGAGTCACGTTTTGTTGCCCCTTACGACAAGCCATCACAGGCTTACATTTCAGCATGATAATGTCCGCCCACACACGGTGAGGATTATTGCCCCTTGTCTTCGTGCTTGCTAAACTTTACCTAGCCCAGCACGGTCACCGGATATCTCCTCAATTGAGAACGTTTGGTGCGTTATGGGCAGGATCGTCCAACCATTTCGGTATTTTGACGATCACAGGTGCCACTTGGACAGAATTTGGCACGATATCCCTCAGGAGGACATCCAAAAATTCTATCAACCAATGAAAGACCTAATAATTACTTGCATAAGTGCTAGAGTAGGACGAACACGTTGTTGACGCGCTCCATTTGTGAAGGTCTTTCTCTTGGTAAATCATCCAATTTTTCTGAAATTGTAATCATTAGCTTTGTCTCTACATGTACATCACGTCTATCGAGTTGTACCTCATTCAGATAATTCCTTCGTGGTGCGTTTTTTCTCGTCTTGGAGTGTAATTGCTCCAATGATTGACAGATATACAACAAAATTACCAGAGAATAAAGATCGCTTAGAGTCAAATGAAGTCACAAAATGATGCTAACACTTCAGGCAGATGTTAACGTGCCACAGCCATGCCTCTGCGACGTGGTTACCGTCGTCACTGGCGACGCAGTGTACCTGTGTATCGCAGTTTGAAGGCGATTGATATTGACTTGGCTGGACAGTTTAATAAACAGCAATTGATTGGGGGTCCAAATGCTTTTCGTGGACTCCATCTGAACTTTACCTTTGATGTACAAGCAGTGTTCGGAGGTAGTACCTGGCTGACACTTGCTATTGTATGGGGCAATCAAGCAGATTATGGTGGCCTTGAAGCATTTCCAGATGCTAACATTTTGGCTTGGAAGACATGGAGTATTGCTGAGACTACAGGACTGTTGATTAAACAGTTCGCCTTTCCTAATCAGATTCACTTACTGCCTTCTGTCGACAACATGACCCTCAGACCTCACCAGGACTGCACCTTTCCAGCTTGAAAGACGCAGAGTCTTCCTCCAAAGCCGATATGTCCAGTACCCACAGTAAAATAGCGCAACAGGACCTGGTCATCTGGACAGCTCTCAAAATCAAAGTTAGCAATACAACAAGAAAACACAAATAATAACGAAATTAAGAAACACAAGTTGCGTTGCAAAGTCATGAAATAACGAGGTTCTCGGAATGTGAATCATGCTACCAAAATTGTTACACATTTTCCCAACGAAAGCTAGCGTGTACCAATGAACTTTAGACGCAGCCCACCGAGGAAACGCCCAGCTCGGTGGCCAAGTGCAGAATAGACCAGGATCATGGTTCACGACCCTCAAATACATAACTTTTTGAAAATACCAAATAGAATGGATGACCCATGTTATTGTCAATGTGACAGACGAGAATATCGCTGTTTTCATGAAAAAGCCGGGGAACACATAAGGAATTTCTCATTCTTGATGTGCAAAACGCACGTTAACAGACATGAGGTTGTTACCGGGGTGTAACAGTGTCTCCTCGGTTTGTCAGCTTCTTCATGGCAGCCACAGTGGAGTGATGACTCATTTCGATCGGATGACTAAAATTCTGGAGTGAAAGCAACTGGTTTTTTTTTCGTACTGACCAAGTGGCCCCATGGCGTCTCTACCTCCGATGTTAATACAGAAAAGGCAAAAAGTGTCGAACTCAGTTATTACATGGGGCAGCTGTGGTATCACAGCACCCCCTGCCCTCAGCTAGGTCAGACGCCGGCTTTGCTCACAAAAGCTCAAAGTAGGCTAAAGCCTTACTTTGCAAGTAGCTGCCTATCTCCATGGGGATGTTCGCCTTTCCTAATCAGATTCACTTACTGCCTTCTGCCGACAACATGACCCTCAGATCTCACCAGGACTGCACCTTTCCAGCTTGAAAGACGCAAAGTCTTCCTCCAAAGCCGATATGTCCAGTACCCACAGTAAAATAACCGCTAAACACTGGTAGAAAATGAGATAATACCACTTAGCGAAATGTGACAGTAGGCTCACAAAATGATCTGGTTGCAACATGAGCGGTGCTAAGTTTGGTCCTGCTCCCAATTAACTTGGGATGAGAAAGAATGGCCACCCTGAAAAGCCTTCCCGTGCTTCTCCAATCTCCAACAGGGTCGTCACTGCATGATGCTACCGACACCGTTACTGTAGAAACGTTCCACGTCCAACAAATCCTTCGCACAAATATGTAATCACAAGCAAACAACTGAAGAGTGGTCAAAAAGAAATTAAGTCTGTAGCAAACTAGCATACTAGAAGGAATGGATAACTTCCACGATAAGGGCAACATTAAATGTAAGGCTCAGAGCTGGCCGCTTCATTTGGAGAATACAGTTTGAGCTGCGACGAGAATGGCCAGTGTCTCCACACCACTTCCATGTATAACTCAGGTCTCTGATCATAGAACTTCCATGCACCAGCAGATTCATATCTACATCGTCTATGATATTATAGCAAAAAGTTTCGATCAGACTGTACGTCAGTAAAGATTACTTTGTACCGATGGTGTTTGTCAACACTGCTGTTCAGGGGTGGAGAGACGTTTCTTTTGGTGAGGATGACGTGGCTGCTTCCCACCCGGGCGTTTCGGGATCGAACAGTGGTCGTGGAGTGCAGGGTCCAGACGCTGAGAAGGGAGACTGCAGCAACTCTGCAGAACTGTATCAAACCCTTTATTATCAACTGGACGTACAGCAAAGGAGAAATATAGGCGGTCACGTCTTGGGGGAGAGGTCTAGTGTCGAACCCCACATAACGTCTGGGACTGCGGTACTGCAAGCTGTCATAAAGTGCAGCAGCTGGGCTGGAGGTCCATATCAAGGAAAAGAGCGAAAATAGTAGCCTTAAACTAGAATTTCGATATAACATGTGAACTGATTACCGCAGAGAAAAAGTAGGTGCATTTGAGTCATAATAAATGCTTGATTAAATGACTTGGACAGTTAATAATGTATCAGAATCATTTTAGGTGGGTGATACCAAGTCATGCCTATTGTAGATGAATAATGTAAATGCTGGATGTTTCTTGTAACAATGTAGCTACCATAAGCGTGACTGCATTGTGACGGTTATAGCTGCTGTGAAATACACCACTGGTCATTAAAATTGCTACACCACGAAAATAACGTGCTACAGACGCGAAATTTAACCGACAGGAAGAAAACGCTGTGATATGCAAATGATTAGCTTTTCAGAGCATTCACACAGGGTTGCCACCGGTGGTGACACCTACAACGTGCTGACATGAGGAAAGTTTCCAACCGATTTCTCAAACACAAACAGCAGTTGACCGGCTTAGCCTGGTGAAACGTTGTTGTGATGTCTAATGGAAGGAGGAGAAATGCGTACCATCACGTTTCCGACTTTGATAAAGGTCGGATTGTAGCCTATCGCGATTGCGGTTTATCGTATCGCGACGTTGCTGCTCGCGTTGGACGAGATCCAATGACTGTTAGCAGAATATGGATTCGGTGGGTTCAGGAGGTAATACGGAACGCCGTGCCGGATCCCAACGGCCTCGTATCACTAGCAGTCGAGATGACAGGCATCTTATCCGCATGGCTGTAACGGATCGTGCAGCCACGTCTCGATCCCTGAGTCAACAGATGGGGACGTTTGCAAGACAACAACCATCTGCATGAACAGTTCGACGACGTTTGCAGCAGCATGGACTATCAACTGGGAGACCATGGCTGCGGATACCCTTGACGCTGCATCACAGACAGGAGCGCCTGCGATGGTGTACTCAACGACGAACCTGGGTGCACGAATGGCAAAACGTCATTTTTTCGGATGAATCCAGGTTCTGTTTACAGCATCATGATGGTCGCATCCGTGTTTGGCGGCATCGCGGTGAACGCACATTGGAAGCGTGTATTCGTCATCGCCATACTGGCGTATCACCCGGCGTGATGGTATGGGGTGCCATTGGTTACACCTCTCGGTCACCTCTTGTTCGCATGGACGGCACTTTGAACAGTGTACGTTACATTTCAGATGTGTTACGACCCGTGGATCTACCCTTCATTCGTTCCCTGCGAAACCCTACAGTTCAGCAGGATAATGCACGACCGCATGTTGCAGGTCCTGTACGGGCCTTTCTCGATACAGAAAATATTCGGCTGCTGCCCTGGCCAGCACATTCTCCAGATCTCTCACCAATTGAAAACGTCTGGTCAATGGCGGCCGAGCAACTGGCTCGTCACAATACGCCAGTCACTACTCTTGATGAACTGTGGTATCGTGTTGAAGCTGCATGGGCAGCTTTACCTGTACACGCCATCCAAGCTCTGTTTGATTCAATGCCCACGCGTATCGAGGCCGTTATTACGGCCAGAGGTGGTTGTTCTGGGTACTGATTTCGCAGGATCTATGCACCCAAATTGCGTGAAAATGTAATCACATTTCAGTTCTGGTATAATATATTTGTCCAATGAATACCCGTTTATCATCTGCATTTCTTCTTGGTGTAGCAATTTTAATGACCAGTAGTGTAGATTGCGATTACTTCACATCATCAGTGAAGCAGGAGGCGATTTTCTATGTTTGAGAGTATAGTATCCATTTTAGAATACGTTATTGCCTAGATCGCAAGTTTTGTTTCATAGATGATCAGTTTCAGCCAGTTCAACGGCAATCTTCAGATCCAAAATTGCAGAACTTGCAACATATTAAACGCTGTATAAAGTGCTTAGCAGTGCCACATAGTGCAAAAAAACTAGTCAGACTCCCATGTGTATAATGATCTTACACTTTCTGAGATAAGAAACCCAGTTGTATTTGTGGCTACAGTCTGTGAAATGTGGCGTGAATAGAGTTACTAGTAAAGAAGTAGCAAGTTACAAGATCATGCATTATGCAGCAGTTTTCCATGTATCTCAGTATTCCACGTCATTTCTCTTGAACTATGTGTCGTGCAGTGACATTCTGCAACATATGTGAACATTGTCTGTGAAATGTGTTGGCGAATAGAGTTAGTAGGAAAGAATAATAAATTTAAACATCGTGCATGATACAGCACTTTTTCACGCTTCTCAGTGTTTATAACGTCATATTTTCTGAATTATGTATCGTAAAATGATATAATTTTGCTGGTACATTCAGTGGTACATGTGAATACTGTCTGCAAAACTGTCACGAATACAATTAGTAGTAAAGAAGTAATAAATCAAAACGTCATGCTTCATGTGGCAGTTTTACTGTACGAACAGCGAAAGTGTAGTAAGCGATAAACCTTTTTTCTTTCATCATTTTGTGGAAACTGGCAGCGAGAAAAAGTTTCGCAAAGGTCAGAAGTTGTGTGCAAAATTTGTTGCATGTCACTAAGTGCTCTCATTCTCAAGTATTTGCTGAATGAATTACAGATATTTGCACCTCGTGGGCTGCACTCCTTTTCACATTCTCCCCAACTCCCTTAGTTAGGTAGGTATGTATAAGGTAGCCCATTTGTTAATTCAGGGTATAAGCTATTTCCAGTCCATACTTGATCCAAATCTCCCCTAAGTGTTTTAGTATCAAGGAGCAACAAACATACTAACTTACACAAACACCCGCCCATCCACACACATACATATCATTTGGCATTTATAATATATATAAGGTTTATGTTATGACAATGCTGGAAGTTTTCTGTCATAAACGTATCGCTGTTAAGCATTATTACATCATGACGAGATACTGCCATTGTAACAAACATTGACGTCACTCTAAAAAGGCATATATGAGATGTATAAGTGTTGTTTACATCACTGTTTTCTGTGAAAAGTTAATTAGGTATCAGAATGTTGTAAACAAGTGATACAAGTTTGAAACTCTCTACAACAAAATTAATGACCCTCAACTTTACTGTGGCATTAGCCACAAAGAGATAGTGCCGCTTGTACGGTAAATGAAGACTTTTAAATATGTAAATATGTACATTTAATCTTCTCTTGGGTGTAATACTTTGAGAATGTTTTACTCCTCGTTTTTCCACCTCATATTTCTGCACTCTGTCTCTCTCTGTTTTTTTTTCCAGATGTGTAGTGTTAATGTATTCTTGTTTATTTGCAATAGATTTATTTATTGTTGAACACTTTGAATTCCATTACCATTGCACTGTCAAGGATGACATTTATCATGCGTTTGCACCTCACTCTCTTTATATTTGCAAACGAAAAAACTTGCGGAAGACGAAAACTGAATTTCGGAAATAGTTTCTTCTCTGTCGTGTGAACTTGTTATAGACGGAAGCAGTTTTGTGGGTCTGGGTTTTTTGGGGGAGGAGACCAGACAGCGAGGTCATCGGTCTCATCGGACTAGGGAAGGACGGGGAAGCAAGTCAGGCGTGCCCTTCCAAAGGAACCATCCCGGAATTTGCCTGGAGAGTTTTAGGGAAATCACAGAAAACCTAAATCAGGATAGCCGGACGCGGGATTGAACCGTCGTCCTTCCGAATGCGAGTCCTGTGTGCTAGCCATTGCGCCACCTCGCTCGGTAGCAGTTTTTTTTATACAAGTCATTATCGCGCGGGGAAATCAGCAGTTCCAGTTTCTGATTTAGTCAGTTTCTCTTCAGGTATATTGTAGGTAGACAACTTCATGCTCAATTACATAGGAGCGGAAATAGATTGTGGAAGTAGATATCAGGCAGCTAGAGCTACATTTCCAGAATCAATATTAGAGTGTTTACATGACCAGCCAGATGTGGTACTGGGAAATCGGCTTACGAAATCCGGTTTCGGGAGCTCCTATGTAAACGTAGTGCATGTGTAATATCTTTTGCAACATTGTTCACCAGCATTTATTCTCTCTGGCGACGATATTCAGTTAAACCTAGATTACTAAACACTGGTAAAATATTCGATTGCAGCTGAAATTGCTTCCCACCATTCTGGACACAATAGCGACACGTGCTCTTGAGTACCTTAATTGAAAACATATTAGCTGTTTACAATGACTGAATTATTTATTGCTCCAGTCCAGTGGTTTTCTGGCAGTGGTGCCCTTATCGTAAATATTATGAATGTTTAGTAATGGTGTGCCTGTTTTCTTGTAATCTGCATACTTGTTTTATCGCTTGGAATTTATCTCAGTGTGGCATCGTACCTAAAATATAAAGAAATCACAGTTAGAAGAGTGATAGCTTATATCACATTCCTCGATGCTTATCTCGTCATTTGCTACTGAAGTTGGTACAGTATCGGTGGTGCTGAGTCTGTTTTTGACACCAACATACTGGATGATTTGCTTCAAGAAGCTGATAAAGACACAGACAGAATTTAGTGAAGAGGAAAACTTTCTTCAAGAAGATAATGTTGTGTGTTGAGATGACAGTGAATGTAGACCCAGACGTTGAAGCAGCAAATAAAGAATTGAATGATGTATCCCTGGGTGACGGTGGTAGAATGCAGAAGATTCTCTACTCATTTTGTGTGTAAAATACCTTAGAAGCATAATAATTCTAATAAATTGTAAAGAGTGCACAGCATAAATTATGACTTCTTTTCCCATCATATTTTGAGCTGTAAAATTGTCATTATAGGGTATAAAACAGGCCATTTTATACTTATTTTGCATTTAAGATACCAACGGAGATCTAATAATTGTAATTAATTCGTGCATAACCTATAAAATACAAACTTTTCGTAAGTGATTGTCTACAGCTGTTAAATAATTTGGAAACAGCATACTTGAGTCATCAGCTGTACAATTTTATGTTTATTCTCTAACGGTTCCGATTGTTACAATCATATTCAAGCAGAAAAGCATTGTACATGAATGAATCAACCATACGTTTCCGTCATATATGAGGCATACAAACGTAGAACATACATAATTGTTATAATAGTCTGTTATCACAGTCCATATAAATATGTAAATATTGGATTATATGTACTGTGTTAAGACAGGCTACTATGACAGTTATATATGTTGTACATATATTTCCATCATACACTCCTGGAAATTGAAATAAGAACACCGTGAATTCATTGTCCCAGGAAGGGGAAACTTTATTGACACATTCCTGGGGTCAGATACAT
Organism: Schistocerca cancellata; assembly: GCF_023864275.1. Classification (NCBI taxonomy): domain Eukaryota; kingdom Metazoa; phylum Arthropoda; class Insecta; order Orthoptera; family Acrididae; genus Schistocerca; species Schistocerca cancellata. Next base: position 243,211,450 of record NC_064626.1, on the reverse strand, counting down.
CACATGATCACACTGACAGAACCACAGGCACATAGACACAGGCAACAGAGCATGCACAATGTCGGCACTAGTACAGTGTATATCCACCTTTCGCAGCAATGCAGGCTGCTATTCGCCCATGGAGACGATCGTAGAGATGCTGGATGTAGTCCTGTGGAACGGCTTGCCATGCCATTTCCACCTGGCGCCTCAGTTGGACCAGCGTTCGTGCTGGACGTGCAGACCGCGTGAGACGACGCTTCATCCAGTCCCAAACATGCTCAATGGGGGACAGATCCGGAGATCTTGCTGGCCAGGGTAGTTGACTTACACCTTCTAGAGCACGTTGGGTGGCACGGGATACATGCGGACGTGCATTGTCCTGTTGGAACAGCAAGTTCCCTTGCCGGTCTAGGAATGGTAGAACGATGGGTTCGATGACGGTTTGGATGTACCGTGCACTATTCAGTGTCCCCTCGACGATCACCAGTGGTGTACGGCCAGTGTAGGAGATCGCTCCCCACACCATGATGCCGGGTGTTGGCCCTGTGTGCCTCGGTCGTATGCAGTCCTGATTGTGGCGCTCACCTGCACGGCGCCAAACACGCATACGACCATCATTGGCACCAAGGCAGAAGCGACTCTCATCGCTGAAGACGACACGTCTCCATTCGTCCCTCCATTCACGCCTGTCGCGACACCACTGGAGGCGGGCTGCACGATGTTGGGGCGTGAGCGGAAGACGGCCTAACGGTGTGCGGGACCGTAGCCCAGCTTCATGGAGACGGTTGCGAATGGTCCTCGCCGATACCCCAGGAGCAACAGTGTCCCTAATTTGCTGGGAAGTGGCGGTGCGGTCCCCTACGGCACTGCGTAGGATCGTACGGTCTTGGCGTGCATCCGTGCGTCGCTGCGGTCCGGTCCCAGGTCGACGGGCACGTGCACCTTCCGCCGACCACTGGCGACAACATCGATGTACTGTGGAGACCTCACGCCCCACGTGTTGAGCAATTCGGCGGTACGTCCACCCGGCCTCCCGCATGCCCACTATACGCCCTCGCTCAAAGTCCGTCAACTGCACATACGATTCACGTCCACGCTGTCGCGGCATGCTACCAGTGTTAAAGACTGCGATGGAGCTCCGTATGCCACGGCAAACTGGCTGACACTGACGGCGGCGGTGCACAAATGCTGCGCAGCTAGCGCCATTCGACGGCCAACACCGCGGTTCCTGGTGTGTCCGCTGTGCCGTGCGTGTGATCATTGCTTGTACAGCCCTCTCGCAGTGTCCGGAGCAAGTATGGTGGGTCTGACACACCGGTGTCAATGTGTTCTTTTTTCCATTTCCAGGAGTGTATATGAGGCATACAAATGTAGAAAACATATAAATGTCATAGCAGTCTGCCTTAACACAGTGCATATAAACCAATATTTGCATATTTATATGGACTGTGTTAAGACAGAGTATTAGGACAATAACATATGTTCTATCTATATATAGGTAACATGTGACAGAAATGTATGGTCGATCCATTGTTATGCAATTTTCTCCTTGAAGGTGATCGTAACAATCGAAACCATCGGAGGAAAAACATAAAATTTACAGCTGATGACACAAGTATGCTGTTTCCAAATTATTTTCCCTCCTTTAAGTGCTCTGCCGTTAAAAGTGTTATGATGACCTTACAAGTTGACAATCGGTTAAAGAAAAAAATTAATACTGTATAGAAATTCAACAATTTTGTTATTTCACTTATAGTTTTTAAATACGTGCCCATAGAGAAATAAGTGTCATTAATTTGTAGTGTATGAAAAATATCAATGCTATATTTAATTTTCTTTAATTTTAAAGATGTAGTAAATGTCGTTAAAATAAAATGATAATAAAGTATGTTATAACCGTTACATAATATTGACGATCAGAAATGTTATTGTGGCGTGACACGGTGTCAAAAATGTAAATCTCACTGAGTATTACTCTTCTTGGGTAGTGCCACATATCACAACATTTGTCAAGAGTTTACTGTACAATAGAGGTATGGCCAATTTATTTTTTCAGGAAAAGAGAGAAGAGGATGTTTCTCTTGTCCTCCAATTGCGTACGTCTGTCGAACATCGGTCCTCATCGAGTCCTACCTCTAGTAAAACAACGCAGCTCTCAGGCAGAGCGTAGAAAAAGGGAATGGAGGAGAGAAAACTCTCGGAGAAGGGGGTTGATCCCAAGTCCTTAGGCCTGCCTCACACGCTCGCGCCGCATCGCCGGAAACTCAAACTTCCCGTTACAAATGTCCTTTAAAGTTGTAATGCTGCCGTGAAGCGCATGGGTAACCCTTTAATTACAGGCAGTAAATTAGGGAAATGCTCGATATAATGTGATAGTGGAACGACCAAAATTTACACCCCTTCACGCGCCAAACCCAGATAGCTCTTCTTAACATCGAAAGTTAGAGAGGAAGGCTCGCGTAAGAGAGAGAGAGAGAGAGAGAGAGAGAGAGAGGAGAGCGAGTGGGGTGCAGCGGGCGAAACACAGACGAAGGCGAGACGAGAGTGGAAAAGGAGAACAGGGGCAGGGGGTGAGAGAGAGAGAGATAGAGTGGGGGGGAGGGGGGAGGAACAGCGGCGACGGGGCAGGGGGAAGAGGACAGAGACAGAAAAGGAAAGAGACGCCCCGCACACTGCGCTTTGCTGGGACTCGTCGTATCTCCGACTTCTCTCCCTCTTCACACCCCAACCCCCGGCGGGCGCCGTGCTTCCACTCGGCCCAATTAATGCGGCTTATCTGCATACAGCAATGGAAGCTGCAGTGTAGCAATGGGGCCCCATCGAGCACGAGTTTCACCAAAGTAGCCCCTGCGCCCCTCCCGAACATTCACCCCTTCCGCGCTCGGCACCACTAGCTCCTTCCGTACATCCCTGCCCCCCACCCCTTTCCACCCCTGTGAAACCCGCCCCCTCCCACCTTCCCCTGCCGCTCACTTGGCTCTCCCTTCCCCCCCACCCCCCTCCTCCTTCGCACGCGCGCACCCCTTTTCTCCCTTCTGCCTTTATAACAATAAATATCCCCCGCCCTCCTCGACAGTTCGTATCACTTTGTTGGAAACGAAGCAAGCAGCACACAGCGCCCCGGCGGCGCGAAAGTAGGCCATTTGTATGCAAGCGGGAGGCCTTTCCGTCTGAGCACGGCGGGATCTGTCAGTCAAAATGGCTCCTCACTTTAGACTTGATTTTCCTCCTGGGAGCTGGCGTGGCACAGTAGCAGCAGAGGCGGCGGCGGCGTCGGCGGCGGCGGCTGCGTAGGCGGCGTCGGCGGCAGCGTCGGAGGCGGCGTCCCAAACGGCGTAGCGAAGCCAGCGGCGGCACTTCCCGTGAATTAAATCGACGCCTGTGCGCGTACTTGCAGTCCGTCGCCTGCGCCGTATACGGGATCTACGACCTGCTCTCAATATTGTTGGTCTGAAGCAACATTGTGTCGACTTCTGAACAGTACAGATACTGCAATATCGTATTTATCCGCCGACACCAGGCAAGCGATTTTAAATTAACAATGTGTTCCCTTGGATTCCGTAGAAATGTTGGAACACGTGAGGCAATACTGACCCTACGACTGATTTTAGGAAATAGATTAAGGAAAGGCAAACCTACGTTTGTAGCATTTGTAGACTTAGAGAAAGCTTTTGACAATGATGACTGGAGTACTCTCTTTAAAATTCTGAAGGTGGCAGGGGTAAAATACAGGGAGCGAAAGGCTATTTACAATTTGTACAGAAACCAGATGGCAGTTACAAGAGTCGAGGGGCATGAAAGGAAAGCAGTGGTTGGGAAGGGGGTGAGACAGGGTTGTAGCCTATCCCCGATGTTATTCAATCCGTATATTGAGCAAGCAGTAAAGGAAACAAAAGAAAAATTCGGAGTAGGTATGAAAATCCATGGAGAAGAAATAAAAACTTTAAGGTCTGCCGATGACATTGTAATTCCGTCAGAGACAGCAAAGGACTTGGAAGAGCAATTGAACGGAATGGACAGTGTCTTGAAAGGAGGATATAAGATGAACATCAACAAAAGCAAAATGGGGATAATGGAATGTAGTCGAATTAGGTCGGGTGATGCTGAGGGAATTAGATTAGGAAATGCGACACTTAAAGTAGTAAAGGAGTTTTGCTATTTGGGGAGCAAAATAACTGATGACGGTCGAAGTAGAGAGGATATAAAATGTAGACTGGCGATAGGAAGAAAAGCGTTTTTGAAGAAGAGGAATTTGTTAACATCGAGTATATATTTAAGTGTAAGGAAGTCGTTTCTGAAAGCATTTGTATGGAGTGTAGCCATGTATGGAAGTGAAACATGGACGATAAATAGTTTGCACAAGAAGAGAATGGAAGCTTTCGAAATGTGGTGCTACAGAAGAATGCTGAAGATTAGATGGGTAGATCACATAACTAATGAGGAGGTATTGAATAGAATAGGGGAGAAGAGGAGTTTGTGGGACAGCTTGACAAGAAGAAGGGACCAGTTGGTAGGGCATGTTCTGAGGCATCAAGGGATCACAAATTTAGCATTGGAGGGCAGCGTGGAGGGTAAAAATCGTAGAGGGAGACCAAGAGATGAATACACTAAGCAGATTCAGAAGGATGTAGGTTACAGTAAGTACTGGGAGACGAAGAATCTTGCACAGGATAGAGGAATATGGAGAGCTGCATCAAATCAGTCTCAGGACTGAAGACGACAACAACAACAACATGTCTTCCCTGTACGGGAATATAATAATGGATGTACGAGTGCAGGCTGTAGACACATCGTTAAGGACATATGGAAGTTCGAGACTGGCCATGAAGCGCCATCGGATAGCCTAATGGTAAGGCGACCGCTCGCGATAAGCAGGAAATACTGGCTCGAGTCAGGGTCCGGCAACAATTTTCATTGCCGTCACAGCTGATATATGCCCACATTTCACGCTCTCATTATATCCATTTATCTCGTCATAGAGGCACAGTAGAGCATCGACCAACCGAAACATTCGGTAACCGAAAGTGTTTCAGTAAGCATATTCAAATTTGCTCACATTGCACGTGGACTTTCCCCTGGTGCTGGGTTGGCCAGAGCGGCGGCTTCCCCCTCCCCGTAAACCGTCATTGTCGCTAAAAGTGTAAATAAAACATAACACATTACTATAAGCCAGTTTTGTGTGCTCCTGATAGACGAGAAGAATTGTCTGAATGCAGTCTGTCCGCTAAAAAGTCTTTGGTCTACTTCACTGCAGACCTGGTGTTTTCATCACCAGTTATATTGTACACCACTGGCCATTAAAATTGCTACACCACGAAGATGACGTCCAACAGACGCGAAATTTAACCGACAGGAAGAAGATGCTGTGATATGCAAATGATTAGCTTTTCAGAGCATTCACACAAGGTTGCCGCCGATGGCGATACCTACAACGTGGAAAGATCCCAAACGATTTCTCATACACAAACAGCAGTTGACCGGCGTTGCCTGGTGAAACGTTGTTGTGATGCCTCGCGTAATGAGGAGAGATGCGTACCATCACGTTTCCAACTTTGATAAAGGTCGGATTATAGCCTATCGCGATTGCGGTTTATCGTATCGCGACATTGCTGCTCGCGTTGGTCGAGATCCAATAACTGATAGCAGAATAAGGAATCGGTGGGTTCAGGAGGGTAATACGGAACGCCGTGCTGGATCCCAACGGCCTCGTATCACTAGCAGTCGAGATGACAGGCATCTTATCCGTATTGCTGTAACGGATCGTGCAGCCACGTCTCGATCCCTGAGACAACAGATGGGGACGCTTGCGAGACAACAACCATCTGCACGAACAGTTCGACGCTGTTTGCAGCAGCATGGACTATCAGCTCGGAGACCATGGCTGCGGTTACCCTTGACGCAGCATCACAGACGGGAGCGCCTGTGATGGTGTACTCAACGACGTACCTGGGTGCACGAATGACAAAACGTCATTTTTTCGGATGAATCTAGGTTCTGTTTGGCGACATCGCGGTGAATGCACATTGGAAGCGTGTATTCGTCATCACCATACTGGCGTATCGCCCGGCGTGATGGTATGGGGTGCCATTGGTTACACGTCTCGGTCACCTCTTGTTTGCACTGACGGCACTTTGAACAGTGGACGTTACATTTCAGATGTGTTACGACCCGTGGCTCTACCCTTCATTCGATACCTGCGAAACCCTTCATTACAGCGCGACCGCATGTTGCAGGTCCAGTACGGGCCTGGCCAGCACATTCTCCAGGTCTCTCACCAATTGAATCGTCTAGTCAATGGTGGCCGAGCAACTGGCTCGTCTCAATACGCTAGTCACTAATCTTGATGAACTGTGGTATCGTGTTAAAGCTGCATGGGCAGCTGTACCTGTACACGCCATCCAAGCTGAGTTTGACGCAATGCTCAGGCGTACCAAGGCCGTTATTACGGCCAGAGGTGGTTGTTCTGGGTACTTATTTCTCAGGATCTAAGCACCCAAATTGTGTGGAAATGTAATCACATGTCAGTTCTAGCATAATGTATTTGTCAAATGAATACCCGTTTATCATCTGTATTTCTTCTCGTTATAGCAATTTTAATGGCCAGTAGTGTATAACTGTACTGTTAATAATACAAAAGACACTGACTGAAAAAATCGCAACATGGAAAAGGAATTGTGCGACGTAAACGATAGTTGGTAGGCGTGTTTCTACATGTGAATGATATGTCTATTCAAATTTCACGCCAGTCGTGTGGGAATGGCGCTCGTACCGCCAGTACTGTACGAGGATGCAAATCAGGTTTGCTTTAAATACATGTTGTAACGATCGTGAACGTTAGTTATCTTTGAGAATGGACGTGGTGAGTTGATGTTAGTCAAGACTGCCTTTAAGGCAACCAAGACCCCATTATTAACACTTCACTGACTTGGAAAGAAATCGTGTAATAGTGTTACGAGTAGCTGGATGTACCTCCTGCGATATTGAACTGACAACGTAGCCGCTGTGCATGATTGCTGGTAACGCTGGTCGCGAGAGTGTACGGTCTCAGGGAGATCTGGCTCCGGACGGCCACGTAAGACTATCTAGAGGGAAGACCATCGTGTTCAGTGGATGACTCTGGCTCATCGTTCTGCAATCACAGCAGCAATGAACAGCAGTAGGCACCACAGTGACACAAACAACTTTATCAGTTACTTCAGGGAAAGCTCCGAGCCAGACGCCCTGTAGTTCCTAGGTAACAGGACGCAGCATGTCATTCTCAATGGAGAGAAGTCTTCCGAAGTAAGAGTGATTTCAGGTGTGCCGCAGGGGAGTGTCATAGGACCGTTTTATTCACAATATACATAAATGACCTGGTGGATGACATCGGAAGTTCACTGAGGCTTTTTGCAGATGATGCTGTGGTGTATCGAGAGGTTGTAACAATGGAAAATTGTACTGAAATGCAGGAGGATCTGCAGCGAATTGACGCATGGTGCAGGGAATGGCAATTGAATCTCAATGTAGACAAGTGTAATGTGCTGCGAATACACAGAAAGATAGATCCTTTATCATTTAGCTACAAAATAGCAGGTCAGCAACTGGAAGCAGTTAATACCATAAATTATCTGGGAGTACGCATTAGGAGTGATTTAAAATGGAATGATCATATAATGTTGATCGTCGGTAAAGCAGATGCCAGACTGAGATTCATTGGAAGAATCCTAAGGAAATGCAATCCGAAAACAAAGGAAGTAGGTTACAGTACGCTTGTTCGCCCACTGCTTGAACACTGCTCAGCAGTGTGGGATCCGTACCAGATAGGTTTGATAAAAGATATAGAGAAGATCCAACGGAGAGCAGCGCGCTTCGTTACAGGATCATTTAGTAATCGCGAAAGCGTTACGGAGATGATAGATAAACTCCAACGGAAGACTCTACAGGAGAGACGCTCAATAGCTCGGTACGGGCTTTTGTCAAAGTTTCGAGAACATACCTTCACCGAAGAGTCAAGCAGTATATTGCTCCCTCCTACGTATATCTCGCGAAGAGACCATGAGGATAAAATCAGAGAGATTAGAGCCCACACAGAGGCATACCGACAATCCTTCTTTCCACGAACAATACGAGACTAGAATGGAAGGGAGAACCGATAGAGGTACTCAAGGTACCCTCCGCCACACACCGTCAGGTGGCTTGCGGAGTATGGATGCAGATGTAGATGTAGATGTAGATGTAGTGTGAATTCCACAGACCCCAAACCACCGCCTTTTGCGACTGCAGTGGTGTCAAGCGAGAGCTCGCTGGAGGGCAGGATGGAGGTCTGTTGCATATGCCTCGGTGCCAGTGATGGCTGTGTCTTGGTTACAAGGAGACCAGTCGAAGGCCTCCAGCCAACCAGTCTGCATGGTACGCTAGACACAATGGACTTGCATCTGGAGTTATGCTTTGGGGTGCGATTTCGTACAACTTGAGGAGCAGCCTCATGGTTCTCCCACGGATCCTGACTGCAAATTTGTGCGTTAGTCAGGTGATTCGACCTGTTGTGCTGCCATTCATGAACAGCATTCTAGGGTATGTTTTACAACAAGGAAACACTCGCTCTCATACCGCTGTTATAACCCGACATGCTCTACAGAGTACTGACATGTTCGCTTGGTCCACTCGATCACCAGATCTGTCTCCAGTGTAGCACATATGGGGACGTCAGCGGTCGAAAATTCCAGCCGGATCCACAACCCTTGCGTGCTTGCGTTCAACATTCTGCGGTTACACCAGTTATTGATGTATCAGAATTTCAGATTTGCATTGGCTTATCTTGCGCTTAAATTAACCTGGGGATTTGCAATGTTTGTCACTTAGGTATGTTACCTACACAAATGTTATTACCTTACATTAATTATTGTTTGGTGTTACAACTCTTTCAGTCAGTGTAGTTGGCATTGTATTTGAATAAAGTCTCCTTCCTCGTTAGAGTTTATTAGTTCATCTGTAGCTCATTTGAAATAAAAGGCAGGTGTACCAAATACTCTAATTATGCCCATCGACAATTGTTTTTACATTTCATTGGATATAACTGAGCCAACTTATGTGTTTTCCAGTGGTGGGTGGATCGTGCGGACACAGTTTGTCCATTTTGAAAATAATCTTTGTTTTGTTTTGATGGTGTATTGCAGATGTAATGATTCAATTGCGCTATACGTTGGTATTGGATATTTTTTGTAACGTACTATTTCATTTTTTAAAAACTAAAACATCCTCTGTTATAATTAGTTTTAGCTGCAGCTGTTGAGAAAATGCTGTGGGACAACAGGCAGTGAGCGACTTTTGTTGATTTCTTAGCATGTGCTTCGGAGCTGGTTTGTCAGATCATGTTTGGCGGATGGAGTGCGTGGGCGCGATGTGTGCGCTTGGAGGAAGGGTTTTTATGGTATTTTTCGTTATCAAGCTGCAGATTTTGTTTTAATGATCCTGAATTAAATAATCACGCTACGTAATTTTTTAGTACAGCTAGTATTCTTTTTAATAACGACTCTTTCCTTGATAAATTTTATTGCATAATATATAAGCACAGTCAACTACGTTTTGAGATTATTTGCGCTAATTTCTGTGGGAAATATTTCGTACATTTAATTAAAAAAGAATGTTTCTTTGAAGGTATGTGAACTGGAATGCGGGAGAGACATTCAGCATGCCAGAGCGCAGGCACTGCACGGCAGCATACTTCGTGTCAACATGTCTGGCATAAAGCTGTCCATGGTTCTGAGAAATTTTTTTGAATTTTCGATGAAGCTTGTATGGCTGTTTAATGCAACTGTGCCACTTACACATGCAGTGACACAAATTACATGTTATACTGGATTTACTCAGGTACGGACATGCTGTCATGTTTGCTAATAATGATGTCTTATTCTGTATTTTCTGTGATTTAGAGACATTGTACATCAAGCTACGTTTGTATATATATTATTTTACATCTGAAGATGGTCATCGTTGAGTGATAATTACCTGAATAATAACCTTTTGTGATCTGTGACTGGATTTATGTCGCAATGAAGAACATGACCAATCGATTAATTTAAAGTTTCTTTTATTTACAATTCCTTTCGGAGGCTTTACTCCAAGCTCAGACGGCAGTTTCGGTCTTTAGTTCAATTTCATTTCTCCTGGGAAACGAACAATGAAATACCTACCGTCCTATGCATTTTCGTTGTACACTTTTCTCGAGAACACTACATTTGAACTTAACACACTCACTGTTTACAAGCCTTACTTAATAATTGGGTAAAGTCTCAGAAACAGTTCGTAAGCAAAAATCTTTACTTTAAGCGACTGCCTGCTTATGTTCTTATTTGCATTTTAAACGAAAATCGCGGGAAGTCTACCGTATATGTATTTATAACGTGATTATCATTGGTCTGTATTGACGTCTGAACAAGTGAACATGATACAAACAGTGAAACTGTGTTAGGAGGCTCGACTAAACACCCTCCAGAAGCACGAAAACGCGAGATATACAAAAGTTGACGTACTGGAAGACAGTAATTACAGCTATGCTACGAATACCATATAGACTTGCGAACACCAGTATGTAATACAAGATACTAAATAAAAACCACTAAAGATGGAGAGCCGGTCGGAGTGGCCGAGTGGTTCTACGCGCTACAGTCTGGAACCGCGCAACCGCTACGGTCACCTCGGGCATGAATGTGTGTGATGTCCTTAGGTTAGTTACGTTTAAGTAGTTCTAAGTTCTGGGAGACTGATGACCTCATATGTTAAGTTCCATAGTGCTCAGAGCCATTTTGGAGAAAGTTTTCCAAAACATGTACGGTAGGAAAATAGGAAAAATTGTGTTTGCTCAAGGCAGAAACACATTTCACTGTCACATATTGAGAAGTAAACGCGGCCAAGGATAGAGCTTCTACCCAAAATGACTTTCTGAACCCTCGCTTGTCACACATCGTGCTCTTGTGCCATTCTTAATGGATATTAAAGGCAAACGCGTTGTTCTTAGCGGTTCCAAAAAAATGTATAGTAGACCAGTTCAAGAGAAGTGCCAGTGGATCCATCTGAGCTCGCGAATTTGGCGCTGGGGATGCAACATCATCGGGCAGTGAAAAGAACAGGGATGCCGTTACAAAATTTTTGAGTGTACGTGGCAGAGAAAATGGAGACTTTCTCAAGAAAACGACGAAAACGGCCGAAAACTGGCATGTAGACGTTTAAAATGATACCTGTTACCTGTTTTGAATGTGAGGTAGCGATTGTTGGACTTTTCAGTTATAATTGGTAGCATTCAACAATGTTAATTGTAGTTCATTCCACTAACGGGATTCGAGAGACAATACTCTCATCATCAGAAGATTGTGAACTCTTAGCTCATACGGGTGAAAGACGTTCACAAAACAAAATCAAACACATTGCACCATGGGTCGTCCCTGTCTGTCCTTAACAGTCCCATTACACACCAATTGCTCGGGCAAGTACATCCTCTCGGTGCTCACAGATAATGAGGAGGACACAGTCTGGTAAGCGTTTGGGTTATGTTATGGAACTGACATGAACGCGAGTGGACGATTTTAATGTACGACGAAGATCCATGGCCCAATGTGTTTCTTATTTTATTTTATGAATGTTCAGGGAAATCTGGGAGCACAATACAAATCATTTAAAAATGAAATGGTCATGAAGTGCTGGGAAGCAAAAGTGAAACGGCTATATGAAATATGTGAATTAATCGAAAAGGAAGTGATTGTCAGAAGGACTGACTCAGCATGCAGAATAGCCAAAACAACTTTTGGTGATGTCAAATAAGACTGGTGAGAACAAGTGTTGACGTTGTCCACTGTTAAATGCAGACGAGAGAGGTGTGAACTCGTCTGATGACGTGATAGAAGAAGAAACAGGAGTCGATAGGTAAGAGATACGAGATCCAGTATTACGATCGAATTTAAAAAAGCTTTGGATAACTTAAGATCAAATAAGACAGAAGAGAGAGATAACATTCCATCATAATTTATAAAATAATTGGTGGAGAAGCAACAAAACGACTATTCATGTTGTTTTGTGTAATGTATGAGACTGGCAGTATTCCATTAGAATTTCGGAAAAAAACATCATTCTCACAATTCCGAGAATAGCAAGAGCCGACAAGTGCGAGAATTAACGGACCATCAGCTTAGCAGCTCATGTATCCAAATTACTGACAGGAATAATATACAGAATATCGGAAAATTTAGGGAGAGATAAAGGCGCGAGAGAGACAGATCTGAGGTTGAGACGGACAATGGAAGCAAGACAGAAGGAAAACCGAAGGCATTCATAGGATAAGTCGATCTTGAAAAAGCTTTCAACAGTGTAAAATGTTGCAAGATATTCGAAATTCTGAGACAAATAGGGGTAGCATATAGGCAAAGACGGCCACTATACAGCGTATACAAGAACCAAGAGGGAACCATGAGACTGGAAGACCAAAAATAAAGTGCTCGGATTAAAAACGGTGTAAGACAGGGATGTCGTGTTTCGCTCCTATTGTTCAATCTATACATCAAAGAAGCAACGATGGAGATAAAAGAAAGGCCCAAGGGTGGGAGTAAAATTCAAGGTGAAAGGATATGAATGATAAGATTCGCTGATGACATTGCTGTCCTCAGTGAAAGTGAAGAAGAATTACAGGATGTGTTGAATGGACTGAACAGTCTAATGAATACATAATATGGATGGAGAATAAATCGAAGAAAAACGAAAGCGATGGGAAGTAGCAGAAATGAGAACAGCGAGAAACTTAACATCAGAATTGGGGATGACGAAGTAGGCGAAGTTACGGAATTCTGCTGCCTAAGGCAGCAAAATAGCCAATTATAGGCGGAGCTAGGAGGACAGAAAAAGCAGACTAGAACTGAAAAAAGGGCAGAGAGAGAAAGGAGGAGGTAGACAGAGAGATGGTGAGGAGCAGATGGACAGAGGGGAGGAGATGGAGAGAGAGAGAGAGAAGGGGGGGGGGAAGGACGAGATACAGGTAGTGAGGAGGAGACACAGGGGCACGAGGACATGGAATCAGTGAGGGATCAGTGGAAGAGGTGGAAAAAGGGGGAAGGAGCAGATGGACAGAGAGAGAGAGAGAGAGAGAGAGAGAGAGAGAGAGAGGAGGAGATAGACAGTGGGGGTGGAGGAGGTGGAGAGAGACACGGGGAAGAAGGACAAAGACAAGAGCCGAGGCGGTTGACGGAGGGGGAAGGAAGAGATGGGCTAATGGAACTAAAATAACACTACCTGGGCAACGACAGGTACTCAGCTAATTGTAAATAAAAATCTCTACGAATCACTTCTTTATAGAACAGCGAGAACATTCCAAAACATTCGAGAATGTTAAACAAAAATTCAAGATCTTTCTAGAACATTCTAAAATCTAAATCGTTCGAGAATAATTCAGATTATTCTAAAACGTTCGCTGACATCTGAAAATATTCGTTGAAGCTTGACAACATAAATAAATCTCTAACTTCTTCCCGTAAAATATACATTGATGGGAAAGTGTCGGAAGATGTCGAGACGATTGTCCTAATGGGATTGGGTCCATTTCTGACACATCTGCAGAATCTCAACAGCTACCAGCTCACAACCACTGTAATACGCAACGGGGTAACCAAGGGTTGCACATGACACAAAAACCAGTGACTGACGGGCGGTGGATATACGATGTAGTTGAGAAAAGTAATGAGACTGACAAACACTGCGAGCAGTCTGGAAACGCTGTGTTGTTTTACCTGTGTAGACCGGTGTGTTCATACCTTTCATATGCTAAGTCCGAATTTCAACTCCGTACAGTCATCAAGCCATCAGTGAAGTTGGTTTTCGTTGTGTGTTACGAAACTGGAACAGTGGAATTCAGAGCAACGTTATGCCATCAAGTTTTGTGTTAAACTGAGAGAATCCGCGAGTGTGACCTTTAAAAAGTTGAAACAGGCCTATGGGGAACGTTCCTTATCAAGAACACAGGTTTTTCGCTAGCACAAATCATTTTTGCAAGGCCGAGAACACGTCGAAGATGAACCTCGCTCAGGGAGACCTTCAAAAAACCGCCGAAAACGGGTGCCTGCTTTTATGAGATTAGATCGACGTTTAACAATAATGACGATGGGTGACCCGCTAAACTTAAACACTCTCACCGTACATCAAATTTTGACCGAAATTTGCACATGCGAAAGGTCTGTGCTAGTAAGGTGCCGGGAAACCTCTCAATTGGGCAGAAGGACAGTCGAAGATACGTCTGTGTTGATCTTCTTGAGAGGACTGCCAGTGACCACGGATGGTTCAGTCGTGTGATCACATTACAGGTGATAAATCCTGGATTTCTGAATACGATCATGAGAGAAAGCGACAAAGAGAGGAGTGGCACACTGAGACATCTCGTCGATTTTTTTTTTTACAGTAGGGGTATCGTTCCTCCAGGACAAACTGTCAACCAAGGGTTTTACAAAGAAGTCCTTCAAGGCTCAGGAAAAAGGGTTAATCCAGTGAGACAGGACATTGAAGACAACTGGATGCTGGATCACGACAACGCCCCATGTCACACAGCCACTTTCATCACGGAATTTTTAACCTCAAAAGGCTTTCCCGTTGTTCCACCATCCCCCTATTCAACTGCTTTGAGTCTATGTAACTTTATCTTTTAAAGAAATTTAAAAACGTCTTAAAAGAACGTCATTTTGGGACTCTGGAAAACATTCACAATAATTTGACAGGCACGTTGAAGGCCCTACCAGTTGAAGTCTTTCAGCTCTGCTATCAAGACTGGGAATAACGACTCCGCTGGTGTATAGCTGCCGAAGGGAACTTTGAGGGGGATAATAGAATTGCTTGAAAGGAAAGAAAACTTTGATGGATAAAAAATCAGTCGCATTACTTTTCTCACATGCCGGCGCGTACCGCCACAAATCAAGCCATATATACACTACTGGCCATTAAAATTGCTACACCAAGAAGAAATGCAGACGATAAACGGGTATTCATTGGACAAATATATTATACTAGAACTGACATGTGATTACATTTTCACGCAGTTTGGGTGCATAGATCCTGAGAAATCAGTACCCAGAACAACCACCTCCAGCCGTAATAACGGCCTTGATACGCCTGGGCATTGAATCAAATAGAGCTTGGATGGCGTGTACAGGTACAGCTGCCCATGCAGCTTCAACACGATACCACAGTTCGTCAAGAGTAGTGACTGGCGTACTATGATGAGCCAGTTGCTCGGCCACCTTTGACCAGACGTTTTCAATTGGTAAGAGATCTGCAGAATGTGCTGGCCAGGGCAGCAGTCGAACATTTTCTGTATCCAGAAAGGCCCGCACAGGACCTGCAACATGCGGTCGTGCATTATCCTGCTGAAATGTAGGGTTTCGCAGGGATCGAATGAATAGTAGAGCCACGGGTCGTAACACATCTGAAATGTAACATCCACTGTTCAAAGTGCCGTCAATGTGAACAAGAGGTGACTGAGAAGTGTAACCAATGGTACCCCATACCATCACGCCAGGCGATACGCCAGTATGGCGATGACGAATACACGCTTCCAATGTGTGTTCACCGCGATGTCGCCAAACACGGATGCGACCATCATGATGCTGTAAACAGAACCTCGATTCATGCGAAACAATGACTTTTGACATTCGTGCACCCAGGTTCGTCATTGAGTACACCATCGCAGGCGCTCCTGTCTGTGATGCAGCGTCAATGGTAACCGCAGCCATGGTCTCCGAGCTGATAGTCCATACTGCTGCAAACGTCGTCGAACTGTTCGTGCAGATGGTTGTTGTCTTGCAAACGTCCCTATCTGTTGACTCAGGGATCGAGACGTGGCTGCACGATCGGTTACAGCCATGCGAATAAGATGGCTGTCATCTCGACTGCTAGTGATACGAGGCCGTTGGGATCCAGTATGGTGTTCCGTATTACCCTCCTGAACCTACCGATTCCATATTCTGTAACAGTCATTGGATCTCGACCAACGCGAGCAGCAATGTCGCGATACGATAAACCACAATCGCGATAGGTTTACAACCCGACCTTTACCAAAGTCGGAAATGTGATGGTATGCATTTCTCCTCCTTACACGAGGTATCACAACAACGTTTCACCATGCAACGCCGGTCAACTGCTGTTTGTGTATGAGAAATTGGTTGGAAACTTTCCTCATGTCAGCACGTTGTAGGTGTCGCCACCGGCGCCAACCTTGTGTGAATGCTCTGAGAAACTAATCATTTGCATATCACAGCATCTTCTTCCTGTTAGTTAAATTTCGCGTCTGTAGCACATCATCTTCGTGGTGTAGCAATTTTAATGGCCAGTAGTGTATATATATACAGGGTGTCCCATTTATCTTGGCCACTCTAAATAACTGTTTGTCCAAAAGCAAATTACAAAATGTTTCAAGCAAATATTCTTTAACCATCAGGGGGACATCAATCAGCATGAATGCCTTCGTTGCAGCTTTGTTTTTTACAAATATATGAACAACGGTATGACTTTTTTTAAATGGCACCCAGTATTTTTTATTCAGTAATTCATTTCCTCTCCTAAAGACCTATTCAAATATGTATCACAGAGTACCATCCACTGAAACACAACGTTATTAAGTATATAACACAACATTGACGCTGACACTCCCAGCTCTTAGTGCAGGTACTCGGGGTAATGGAATACATTCACATGCTGACGTTGAGAGAGGACAAATGTAAACATAAGTAGAACGCACACCCGTCATTCCGTCAGCCATTGTCAGTTGAAGAGTTGTGTGAGTAGAATGTACACTGACGAAGAGACTGTAGAAATGCTACTTATCTATGGGGAATGTAAGTTATCAGAACAGTAATTGCAATACTGTTTTCTTACGTATGGGTACATTTAGTACAGTAGTTTACTCTTTTTAAATACTGTTGTGTAGAGTAGGCATACAGTAAAGGCTGTCCTTCCTACAAACTGCATCGACATAAAGTTTCTTTTATTGTTGTTGTTGTTGAAGGCAGGCGAAATGTTACGCAGACAGCGGAACTGTACAGAGAGCTACAACCTGACACGAACCCAGCCTCCCGACATGTTTTCTCGTCTTGTTGCGACGTTCAGGAAACGGGAAGTTTCAATCCACGACAACGCAATCGTCGTAGCAGTCGTACAGACGGAGCTGCCGAAGTTACTGTTCTCGCTTCCGTTGCTGTGTATCCACATGTGAGCACACGACAGCTTGAACACGAGATTGGGATTCCTAAAACCGGTGTACATCGTATTCTTACACGTCAACGGTTGCATCCTTACCATGTACAACTACATCAATAATTGCATGGTAATGATTTCCAGAATCGCGTATAGTTCTGTCAGTGGGAAGAGCAGCAAATCCTCACCACCCCGAACCTCTTCTCCAATGTTCTATTTACCGATGAATGTTTCTTCTCAAACAAAGCACAGGTAAATACAAGGAACATGCATTATTGGTCCAGCGACAACCCATGATGGCTTAGACAGGCGGAACATCAGCGTCAATGGAGAGTTAACGTCTGGTGTGGGATGCTTGGTACTACAATTATTGACCCTTATTTCATCAACGGTAGTCTACACGGCACAGCGTATGCCAACTTTCTCAGACGAATTCTTCCTCCTCTTCTGGATGAAGTTTCGCTAAGAACCAGAATGCGCATGTGGTTTCAACACGATGGATGTCCAGCACATAATGCCTTGCGTGAACGTCGTGTTCTGAACCGAAGGTATCCTGATTGGTCGAGGAGGAACAGTTACTTGGCCTGATAGGTCCCCTGATTTAAATCCTTTGGACTTTTTTCTTTGGGGATGCATTGAAGGCGTTGCCTATCGCGATATTCCAAAAAAACCTCCAGAGGACATGCAGGAACGTATCGTACTTGCTTATAATTCTCTTCAGCAGGCAACACTGGAAGCAGTAAATAATTCTTTCATTCAACAAGTGTACCAGTGTATCCGTGTCCAGGGTCACCAATTTGTGTACCTTAGAATGTTCTACTCCTGGGCAAGGGTACAGGAGAGTCAAAGTGAATTTGTGTTATGTTTTTACTTGGTTTTTATTTATTTTCTGACAACTCCAGCAAGTGGACGAGTTTGTGATCCCGAGCTCAAAGTCAATGTTGTGTTAGGTAACTAAAAACCTTGTGTTTCAGTGAATAGTACACTCTGATACATTTTTGAATAGGTCTTTAGGAGAGGAAATGATTTACCGAATAAAAATACAGGGTGCCATTTAAAAAAGTCATACCGCTGTTCATATCTTTGTAAAAAACAAAGCTACAGCGAAGGCAATCATGCTGATTGATGTCCCCATGACGTCTAAAGAATATTCGCTTGAAACATTTTGTAATTTGCTTTTGGACAAACACTTATTTAGGGTGGTCAAGATAAATGGAACACCTTGTATGTACACTCCTGGAAATGGAAAAGAAAACACATTGACACCGGTGTGTCAGACCCACCATACTTGCTCCGGACACTGCGAGAGGGCTGTACAAGCAGTGACCACACGCACGGCACAGCGGACACACCAGGAACAGCGATGTTGGCCGTCGAATGGCGCTAGCTGCGCAGCATTTGTGCACCGCTGCCGTCAGTGTCAGCCAGTTTGCCGTGGAATACGGAGCTCCATCGCAGTCTTTAACACTGGTAGCATGCCGCGACAGCGTGGACGTGAACCGTATGTGCAGTTGACGGACTTTGAGCGAGGGCGTATAGTGGGCATGCGGGAGGCCGGGTGGACGTACCGCCGAATTGCTCAACACGTGGGGCGTGAGGTCTCCACAGTACATCGATGTTGTCGCCAGTGGTCGGCGGAAGGTGCACGTGCCCGTCGACCTGGGACCGGACCGCAGCGACGCACGGATGCACGCCAAGACCGTAGGATCCTACGCAGTGCCGTAGGGGACCGCACCGCCACTTCCCAGCAAATTAGGGACACTGTTGCTCCTGGGGTATCGGCGAGGACCATTCGCAACCGTCTCCATGAAGCTGGGCTACGGTCCCGCACACCGTTAGGCCGTCTTCCGCTCACGCCCCAACATCGTGCAGCCCGCCTCCAGTGGTGTCGCGACAGGCGTGAATGGAGGGACGAATGGAGACGTGTCGTCTTCAGCGATGAGAGTCGCTTCTGCCTTGGTGCCAATGATGGCCGTATGCGTGTTTGGCGCCGTGCAGGTGAGCGCCACAATCAGGACTGCATACGACCGAGGCTCACAGGGCCAACACCCGGCATCATGGTGTGGGGAGCGATCTCCTACACTGGCCGTACACCACTGGTGATCGTCGAGGGGACACTGAATAGTGCACGGTACATCCAAACCGTCATCGAACCCATCGTTCTACCATTCCTAGACCGGCAAGGGAACTTGCTGTTCCAACAGGACAATGCACGTCCGCGTGTATCCCGTGCCACCCAACGTGCTCTAGAAGGTGTAAGTTAACTACCCTGGCCAGCAAGATCTCCGGATCTGTCCCCCATTGAGCATGTTTGGGACTGGATGAAGCGTCGTCTCACGCGGTCTGCACGTCCACCACGAACGCTGGTCCAACTGAGGCGCCAGGTGGAAATGGCATGGCAAGCCGTTCCACAGGACTACATCCAGCATCTCTACGATCGTCTCCATGGTAGAATATCAGCCTGCATTGCTGCGAAAGGTGGATATACACTGTACTAGTGCCGACATTGTGCATGCTCTGTTGCCTGTGTCTATGTGCCTGTGGTTCTGTCAGTGTGATCATGTGATGTATCGGGCCCCAGGAATGTGTCAATAAAGTTTCCCCTTCCTGGGACAATGAATTCACGGTGTTCTTATTTCAATTTCCAGGAGTGTATATATATGTCCTAAAAGAATCTACCTTAAAATACAGGAATTATAAAGCTATATTAAATCATCATATTCTCAACACAGTGGTATTTAATTTAATGAAAGAAAATTTCGCATTGTTTTACTATACTTCATTCTTAGTTACCTTATCCTGAAACAATGCTTACTTAGGGAATACATTTTTCATCTTGTTATTTAGTGAGCAGATACATAAATTCTTTAGTTTCCGATTTCTAGAGCAAGCTACGTATAAGTGAACGTGAAAAATGTATGATTCTTTCAAATTAATACATCATCTTAAAGTATTTCTTTGTGTTTTATTTATAATGATACTATATGCATATTTTATTGGAAACTGTAGTCTTTTGGACTGGAACGGCAGTTCGGTAGACATGAGTGGAATCCTCGGAATAAATGCTGTTTTATCTTTATCTTTTCCTGACATTGTTTTTCTTCAATTATGTTATCTGTCAGTTGACCACAACCATTTCTTGTTTTGAATTTTTAAATTAACTACTTAATTTCTTGCTGCTAAAATGACTATTTTGAACAATCAACTTGAGTAATATTAAGAAAAATTCATTTGGACCATGACAATTTGTAACTTCAGTTTGGCCAGTCACGCAATCAACAGGTGAGCGCCAACTCTAATTTTAAGAGTTTTTCGACAAAACGTTTCGCTTCTTCTTCATTGGAAAGCTGAACTGTCGTATTTGTTCTTGATTACTCTTTTCTCATTCGAGGCTAAAGGAACGATTTTTTTTCAAAAATGCGTTGATTTCATCTGCAGGACTTGATTTTGGAGTAGCTGGAAGTTTTTGCCGAAAATGTTCAGAAGGTGTAAGTAATGCACCTCCCATTAATTGTGCATATCCTCGGAGATCTAGAACATTCTTGAATCTTCTGGAAGATACTACAGCATTCTGGAACATTCTGCAACATTCTCCAACGTTCTCGAACATTCTACAAGAAGGAAATTCTGGCCAGTCTCGACCGCTTCGGTTATTCGTCTCAAACTGTTTCATCGTCTTCTCATAAGAAGTACATTGGTGCGATGGCCTCTTTTGACACCCATGCCTTTGAACCCAACCACTGCAATTTCAAACCCATCCTTCGTCATGGAATTGGAATGGAGGGCTACCGTACTGTATAATACCCATAGGCCTGCGCGAGAGTGTGGCGGAGTCGGAGAGGCTCTCACGGAAAACCAAGCTTATAGTTACTATGTCGTCGCCAAGAAATGCCCTCTTTAAACACCCATATCTTCACAATAAATCCTTGTAGTTCCAAAACAAAACCTTCATAGATGGGGGATGAAGCGGTACTGCACCATATAAATCCCATGGGGCCACGAATTTCACTTGCAGAGTTTTGGCGGTACACACGGACACACCATACTTACTTTTAATACGTATATTGGCTACGATAGCGACCGCTGCTTCACTCGCGTTGACTGAATGATCTGTACAGTTTTATTGTGGTTTTCATTTAATCGAATTTTTACGTTTTTCACAAATTGCAACATCTTCCACACTTTGCACGCTATTTAACACCATAGAAGCACTGTCATTCCCGAATGTACTTCTGAGCAAAAAGCGATACTCGCAGCTAGAGTCGGAGATCTTTATTAATCCCGCCTTTTGAGCTCTTGTGGTGATATATTTCCGTAGAAACATTCATTTTCCCAAAAATTTTTATCACCTTAGGGGTTGAATTTCCAAAAACACTGAAACAGCTATTTCTTATACCTAAGCGAGAAGCCAAATACCAGCTTTCAAGAATATAGCTTTAAATGGTTTATTAATAATTTAAGAACGATTTATTTAAAAAAATAAGCCGCTGTTTTATCCAATTAGTGCTTGAGTTGCCAAAAATGCTGAAGCATGTATATTCTTATTCATGACCGAGAATCCAGATGCCATTTTTCGTACGTGCAGCTTCAAAACTGCGTCAAAGGCGACACATTTTCAAAAATCCTCTCATCCCCTACTTTACCCCCTTAGGGGTGGAATTTTCAACAATCCCTTACTAAACGATGCCTGAATTATAAGATCAACACCCTCTCCAAATTCCAAATTTCTATCCTAAGCAGTTTGGGCTGGGCGATGATGAGCGAATGAGTCAGTCAGACCCCATTTCACCTCTTTAGTGGTTGAATTTACACAAACAATGAAACACGTTATTTTTTGTATCTAACCGAGAAGATAAATACAAATTTTCATATATTTAGCTTCGAAAATGCTTTCGTAGTGAAATATTTCTATAAAAATTTTCATCCTCTATTTCATCCCCTTAGCGGTTGAATTTCCAAAAACACTGAATACGTGTTTTTTTATATCTAACGGAGAAGACAAATACCAGTTTCCATAGATGTAGTTTTCAAAATGCTTTAGTATTTCTTTAATAATGATTGTTTTTAAAGAAACTTTCATCAACTGTTTCATCGCCATGGGTGATAATTGCCAACAATGCTGAAACACGTATTTATTTATTTCTGACCGTGAAACCAAGTACCAATTTTCGTAGTTCTAGCTCAGAATTGTTATTAATAGCGACATACACTCCTGGAAATGGAAAAAAAAACACATTGACACCGGTGTGTCAGACCCACCATACTTGCTCCGGACACTGCGAGAGGGCTGTACAAGCAATGATCACACGCACGGCACAGCGGACACACCAGGAACCGCGGTGTTGGCCGTCGAATGGCGCTAGCTGCGCAGCATTTGTGCACCGCCGCCGTCAGTGTCAGCCAGTTTGCCGTGGCATACGGAGCTCCATCGCAGTCTTTAACACTGGTAGCATGCCGCGACAGCGTGGACGTGAACCGTATGTGCAGTTGACGGACTTTGAGCGAGGGCGTATAGTGGGCATGCGGGAGGCCGGGTGGACGTACCGCCGAATTGCTCAACACGTGGGGCGTGAGGTCTCCACAGTACATCGATGTTGTCGCCAGTGGTCGGCGAAAGGTGCACGTGCCCGTCGACCTGGGACCGGACCGCAGCGACGCACGGATGCACGCCAAGACCGTAGGATCCTACGCAGTGCCGTAGGGGACCGCACCGCCACTTCCCAGCAAATTAGGGACACTGTTGCTCCTGGGGTATCGGCGAGGACCATTCGCAACCGTCTCCATGAAGCTGGGCTACGGTCCCGCACACCGTTAGGCCGTCTTCCGCTCACGCCCCAACATCGTGCAGCCCGCCACCAGTGGTGTCGCGACAGGCGTGAATGGAGGGACGAATGGAGACGTGTCGTCTTCAGCGATGAGAGTCGCTTCTGCCTTGGTGCCAATGATGGTCATATGCGTGTTTGGCGCCGTGCAGGTGAGCGCCACAATCAGGACTGCATACGACCGAGGCACACAGGGCCAACACCCGGCTCATGGTGTGGGGAACGATCTCCTACACTGGCCGTACACCACTGGTGATCGTCGAGGGGACACTGAATAGTGCACGGTACATCCAAACCGTCATCGAACCCATCGTTCTACCATTCCTAGACCGGCAAGGGAACTTGCTGTTCCAACAGGACAATGCACGTCCGCATGTATCCCGTGCCACCCAACGTGCTCTAGAAGGTGTAAGTCAACTACCCTGGCCAGCAAGATCTCCGGATCTGTCCCCCATTGAGCATGTTTGGGACTGGATGAAGCGTCGTCTCACGCGGTCTGCACGTCCAGCACGAACGCTGGTCCAACTGAGGCGCCAGGTGGAAATGGCATGGCAAGCCGTTCCACATCTCTACGATCGTCTCCATGGGAGAATAGCAGCCTGCATTGCTGCGAAAGGTGGATATACACTGTACTAGTGCCGACATTGTGCATGCTCTGTTGCCTGTGTCTATATGCCTGTGGTTCTGTCAGTGTGATCATGTGATGTATCTGTGTCAATAAAGTTTCCCCTTCCTGGGACAATGAATTCACGGTGTTCTTATTTCAATTTGCAGGAGTGTATTAAAAAGTTCATCCCTTATTTTATTCCCTTAGGGATGGAATTTCGAAAAATCCCTTCTTACACATTGGCTACACTATAAGACCATCACTGTTTGCAAATTTCAAGTTTCTGTCCTAACGGTCTGGGCTGAGCGATGATGAGTCACTCAGTCAGGTCACTGGCCTTTATGTACTGGGTGAACATTACTAAAACTGACCGTCAGGGACGGATTCCTGACTGGAAATGCAGGGAAAAAGCTCTTGTGAACGTGTGTCTGGAAATGCTCGGTTGCCACGGTAGGTGATGGTGACGAAAGGAACTTCCTCTGACCACTTGCCGCGTGTTCATTGTGTGTTGCAGGCTGTATGCTTAACGCAGCAGCGTACTGCAAGCAGCAGAATGGTCCGGTATTCATGTCGGGAACAAGCCGAGATGCTGTTTGTGTACGGCCAAGCATATGGAAGCGGTCGAGAGGCTCCTCCAAACCTGGTGTACGCACAATCCGCCTCTTCTCTGCACATTTTGTCTGAAAGGACCTATGGTTCCACAACGCCCAAAAAGGGCTTGAAATATTGTGCGATGTGGTTGGTGTCTATGAGGGTGAAACCTGGTAGTCAAGGGAAGGCAGGTTTCGGTTACGATTGTGGACGGGGCCGTAATCAGTTACTATTGGTTGGATTTTACAGTTACGCCCAATTTACTTTAAACCAGTAATTCCAGACTCAACAATAAATAAAAATACCACACGTTATCAATGAAGGAATAAACAACTGTGTAAATAATAGTGTTTTCAATGAGTTACAATTTATCAAATCACCATTAAACGCAGATACATCAGATAATGTTTTAAAAGCAAGCCACTGTAATCTGGGCAGAAGGCCTTACACGTCAGGAATGGAAATAAATTAGGAATTGTTTAAAACTCGCTGCAGTTTACAGCTTACAGGTATTGAAATATTAACGGTAAGTCGCCACAAACACAGCAGAAGGCATGGCAGTAGATAAGGTTTTAAGGCTTACTGCTAAAATACAAATACCTAATTAGAATTTTAAGGCAAATGTCCACAATCACGGCTGAAGGCCTTACACGTCAGGAACGGCAATAATATAAAAAATTTAGAAACCTGCTGTAAAACAGCAAATACGATAGCAAAGGTTAATTAAAAAAACAAGACACTGATCACCAAACAGGTGAAATATGACGATGATAAACTTTGTAACACAACCCTTATCATCCACTGAATAATACACTGCTAGATTTATTCCAGAAGGCGACCAGAACTATTAACTAGACATATATAACCTTTAATGTAGGCATTACAAGGTATTGTAATAAATAATACAACAATAAAACACAAGGACCAGCACATAAGTCCCTTAAAGGGTGCTGAGGCAGATTATACCCGCAGAAGGCGTGGACTGAAGGAACGTTACACTGAACTACTGGTCATCAGACCTCCTTTTAGAACACACATGTCTTACAAGAACCAATGGGCCACAGACAGTGCTCCACGAATCGACCTCTAAAAAGAAGGTCCGGCAACGAACACTTTCGCGAGCAATGAGATAGGCAGCCAAGAGTTGCATTCACTTCACAAGATGGTAACTCAGACTAGTGGCAGTCTAATGAATGACTAATGATAATCTAGCTGAAGCTATCTGACGTCCGATAAACCAAATGCAACGATGGAACAATACGCCAAAGTCGGAACCGGTGGTCTGCGCTACGTCCCCAGAATACTGTGTTTAGAGCGCCCGGAACGAGAAAAGAATCACTGCCACCAGAGTAGAAGAATCACCAACCGGCCTACAATCACGAAAGCTGTCAAAAGTACACGCCTAACCGGTGAAACGTCCCCTTAGAACAATTGTACACGACTGTGCTTAAACTGACACACTATATTTTTAGCGCAACGCAATCTGACTTTCAGAAATCCGTACAAAGGAATGGCCCTGATTAATATTAACCTGTACCTTTCACAAATCACTTACCTCACAAAAATCTCCGTTACTCGAACTACTGCAATACAGCGAGCGCCACTACTGCCAGCTAAATAAAAGATTCAAACTACGGAAGGCACTAACTACTGATAGGCGTAGTTAGCAAATGAAAGATTTTAATAGAGAACAAACAATGTATCTACCTTAATAGTCATAATATATATAGCAGTTCATAATATCCAGTACAACAAATTTCAAAACTCCGCCATCTCTCTCCCCACATCCACCACTGCTGGCGGCTCACCTCCAACTGCGCAACGCTACGCGCTGTTCACATCCAGCTGCCGCTGCCCAACACTACAATGGCAGACAACAATGCTAACTAGCCACAGACTGCACACAGCACAGCCAGTGATTTTCATACAGAGAGCGCTACGTGGCGGCGGCGTTACCAATATAAGAACCTAAACAGCCTACTTACACCGGACAGCAGCGGCAAGACGAGGAAACGTACACTGCCGTTACATACACTAACCCCCAGGGCACGTAAATGGGGCTTTAGCGGCCACCAGGGAAGAAATATTGCCGCTGGTTGAACTTAACAAATTGTAACAAGTTGAACAGATATAAGAAGTCGAGAAAAGATAGTCAGATCCGCCTTCCCCAAGCACTCCACTGCTGCTCTTCGCGTCCACGACACTACGAATAGCAACACGAACCCAAGTCACTGGACAAGCGCGAGATATCACAATGGTGGAGGTTTCTCTACTTGGATTGAAATTGCACTCATCTTAAAGCTAGCTGGATCCGGTTTACGACGAGGTCGTACGCCCTCGTGACCACAGCGCTTTCATCCGGCAGTCCATGCGTGCCGCCAGCGATTCTGGCGTGATCTGGCACTGAGCGGACCTGGCTCCTCCCGAGTCCCCAACCGAACTGCCCCCCTCACACGACCCAGAAAAACAACGACGTCGCCCAAAAGATAGGCAACAGTTACTACACATAGATAACCGCCACTGCTGCCACTAGCGGACAGGCAAAGCTTGCGAAATCGTGTGGCGTCAGTGAACACGAGAAGAAGACAAAGAACCGCAACCATGCCAACTAAACGATACCGTCTGGCCTCTAACAGAGGGCGGAAACCTACAAACAGCACCAACGCGAGCCGCAGCACGGCTCAGCGGGTACTTGTATTGATATAGCCGCGCTGCTTCTCGACCGTACACAGACACCATCCTGGCTTATTCCCGACATAAATACCGGACCATTCTGCTACTTGCTCTATGCTGCGTCAATCACACAGCCTGCAATACACAGTGAACACGCGGTACGTGGTTGGAGGAGCTTTTATTCGTCACCACCGTCTACTGTGGCAGTGATGCATTTCCAGACAAGTGTTCACAGGAGATTTTTTCCTCCATTTCCAGTCGGGAGTCCGTCCCTGCACTTTGTCGGTTTTATTAACGTTCACCCTGTATACAGATTAATACTTCTCTCAATGAACTAAGTTTGATTTTATTCTACACAAAATTTTATTTGTTTTCTTATACAGAGTGTTAAAAAAGTGTCGAATACTTTCAGAGATGGAATTGCTCATGGAAAAAGAGACAAATAAGTCCAATAAACATGGGTCCGGAAATGCATACTTTCTGCGATAAACACGTGCTTGCAGGAGGTGTTCACCGTGGCTTCCATTCCTGACAATTCACCCGTCTGCCCTCCGGCGTAAGGAATGACGCACCCTTTGAAGTATACCCAATTGTTGTTGTACCTGCTGACACGCACTGAAGACGCGCCCTTGTACTGTCCACACATCGTTGATTGGCGTGGCGTAGACCAATTCCTTTAAGTGCCTCATAACCAAAAGTCAAGGAGATTGAGTTCTGGGAACGAGTAGGCCAAGGTGTGCCCCCCCCCCCCCCCCCACTTCTCCACGATCAGGTAGACAGTGCGGCAATGAGTAAGCTCAGGTAATGCGGTGTAGTTAATGTAGCACGTATGGCTGTATTAATCTATCTATCGCCAAGTACGTCTGCATATACGTTGATTGAGAATCTGTGTTGATGCCCTCTTTTCTGACTTGCTTAGGAATTTACATCTGCCCGTACATATTGGTCATGGAAATTCACAACTCCATCTCTTGTGAACCCTACCTCATCGGTAAATAAACTCCTGGATGTCAACAATGGATCGGCGTCACACTTCTGCAACAGCCATTGAGAGAATCGCCTTCTGCCATGATGATCCTGTGACCTTAGGGCCTGAACGTGTTGCACATGATGTGGGTACAGCAATTGTTCGTGAAGTACCCCCTAGATAAGAGAATGAGACGCGCCTTCTGCTGCTGCTAATCGTCGAAGACTGATACCCTGATACCAGGGGTTTCTTTCACCTGAGGTAGCACATACTCCTCCATGTCAGGCGTGCGGCCTCTACGGGGCATTCCACTGTCAGTCTTCTGCAGTGTAAGGGTACCTGTTGTCTCCGAGACGCTGGAAAAGTCTGTTGAACAGGCACCCTGCGCTGTGGATATTTTACGGCGTAGAGGACGCGGCCTCGCACGCTGCGTGAATTTGCTAAACCATAATGTGGTGTCACCGCCAGACACCACACTTGCTAGGTGGTAGCCTTTAAATCGGCCGCGGTCCGTTAGTATACGTCGGACCCGCGTGTCGCCACTATCAGTGATTGCAGACCGAGCGCCGCCACACGGCAGGTCTAGAGAGACTTCCTAGTACTCGCCCCAGTTGTACAACCGACTTTGCCAGCGATGGTTCACTGACAAAATACGCTCTCATTTGCCGAGACAATAGTTAGCATAGCCTTCAGCTACGTCATTTGCTACGACCTAGCAAGGCGCCATGTTCAGTTACTATTGATATTGTGAATAATGTACAGTCAAGAGCGACGTTCACCATTTATGGATTAAAGTTAAGTATTCCACCAGCTACGTCCGTTTTTTCTAAAGTCTAATTTCCTTGTCCTGTTCCAGACCTCACGCCAGCCTGCGTGAGCTAAAACGCGTGCCTTTCGGCTTCCTCTAATAACACGGTGTTGGCTCTCCTGCCAACCCACAACACATAACAGGCTTCCATTGCTAAGAAGTGGAGCAAGAGAGAAAATGTAAATGTACTACACCATTTGTACGTACAAACAGCGCAATGATAGTAAATGCATAAGTGAATCCGCGTTTGGAAGAATATAAAACACTATGATACGTACCCAGGGTTGGCAGTACTGTAAGGCACACAAACATGACGAAAACTAACGTAGCCTACAGAACACCACTCGATCCACGCAACTGACTGTAGACCACCCAGAGTACTGTGAGGAAACATCATAATGACCTGCCGACACATTTGGCGGAGTGCCAGTGCAACAACTGTGTCAAGCGTCGCGCGGCCATTCCTATAAACCCGTGTTCAACTTGGAAAGTCTGCGTTTCTGGACCCATGTTCATTGGAATTATTTTTCTTGTTTCGATGAGCACAATCACCTCTCAAAGTATTCGACACTTTTTTTGAACTCTCTGTCTAACACAAGGGGTTTCAAAAAGATTCATCCAAATTTGGAAGACTGTATTTTCTACAAGGCACATCTCGCTGAGTATAAACATGCACCCGCGGTCTAGGGGTAGCGTCTTTGATTCATAACCAAAACGGCTTAGATTCCAGGTTCGAATCCCACCGCTGCTTCAAGTTTGATTAATAATCAGCATTGGGGGCCTAAGACTTCCGGCATAAGAAGTCAGCCTCATTCTGCCAATGGCCTTGTCAAAGAGCGCGGAGGAGGGGTCAGAGATTAAGGGCACTCTCTTGTCCTAGGGGTGGGAAACTGCCCTAAAGGCGGAAGAATCAGCAATGATCAACGGCATGGGGATGCAGAAGGTAATGGAAACCACTGAATCAAAGACACGTAACGTATATCCACAGGACATGTGGCCTGTAATTCAAGAAGTGTCATGATGATCGCTCCATTGGCCAAAGATTGCGGAATAGTCCCCCATTTGGATCTCCGGGAGGGGACTGACAAGGGGGAGGTTACCATGAGAAAAAGATTGAATAATCGACGGAAGGATAACGTTCTACGAGTCGGGGCGTGGAATGTCAGAAGACTGAACGTGGTAGGGAAGCTAGAATATCTGAAAAGGGAAATGCAAAGTCTCAGTCTAGATATAGTAGGGGTCAGTGAAGTGAAGTGGAAAGAAGACAAAGATTTCTGGTCAGATCAGTATAGGGTAAAAGCAACAGCAGCAGAAAATGGTATGACAGGAGTAGGATTCGTTATGAATGGAAGGTAGGGCAGAGAGTACGTTTCTGTGAACAGTTCAGTGACAGGGTCGTTCTTATCAAAATCGACTGTCAACCAACACCGACAACGATGGTTCAGGTATACATGTCGACGTCGCAAGCTGAAGATGAAGAGATAGAGAAAGTGTATGAGGATATTGGAAGGGCAATACAGTATGTAAAGAAGGATGAAAATCTAATAGTCATGGGGGACTGGAATGCAGTTGTAGGGGAAGGAGTAGAAGAAAACGTTAGAGGAGAGTATGGGCTTGGGACAAGGAATGTGAGAGGAGATAGAATAATTGAGTTCTGTAACAAGTTTCAGCTAGTAATGTTGAATACCCTGTTGAAGAATCACAAGAGGAGGAGGTATGCTTGTAAAAGGCCGGGTGATTCGGGAAGATTTCAGTTAGATTTCATCATGATCAGACAGAAACTCCGAAATCAGATACTGGATTGTAAGGCTTACCCAGCTTACCCAGGAGTAGATATATCCAGATTACAATATAGTATTGATGAAGAATCAATACGCAAAGAAGTGGGATACTGAAGTACTAACGAAAGGCGAGATACAGTTGAAGTTCTCTAATGCAATAGATACAGCAATAAAGGATAGCTCAGTAGGCACTACAATTGAAGAGGAACGGACATCTGTAAAAAGGGCCATCACAGAAGTTGGGAAGGAATACATAGGTACAAAGAAGGTAACTGCGAAGAAACCATGGGTAACGGAAGAAATACTTCAGTTGATTGATGAAAGGAGAAAGTACAAAAATGTTCCGGGATACTCAGGCATAGAGACATACAAGTCGCTGAGGAATGAAATAAGTAGGAAGTCAGAGAAGCTAAGACGAAATGGCTTCTGGAAAAATGTGAAGACATCGAAAAATAAATGATTGTCGGAAGGACAGATTCAGCATACAGGAAAGTCAAAACAACCTTCGGTGACATTAAAAACAAGGGGGATAACATTAAGAGTGCAACGGGAATTCCACTGTTAAATGCAGAGGAGAGAGCGGATAGGTGGAAAAAATAGATTGAAAATCTCTATGAGGGGGAAGATTTGTCTGCCGTAATAAAAGAAGAAACAGGAGTCGATTTAGAAGAGATAGGGGATCCACTATTAGAATCAGAATTTAAAAGAGCTTTGGAGTTCTTAAGGCCACATAAGGCAGATGGAACAGATAACATTCCATCAGAATTTCTAAAATTATTGGGGGAAGAGACAACAAAACGACTATTATGTTGGTG
Source organism: Schistocerca cancellata (assembly GCF_023864275.1). NCBI lineage: Eukaryota > Metazoa > Arthropoda > Insecta > Orthoptera > Acrididae > Schistocerca > Schistocerca cancellata. The sequence continues at coordinate 243,180,208 of NC_064626.1, read as the reverse complement.
TGAAGAATGTATGAGTCTGATGACATGCCATCTGACTTTCGGAAAAGTATCACCCACACAATCCCAAAGACGGCAAGAGCTGACAATTGCGAGAATTATCGCACAATCAGCTTAACAGCTCGTCCACCCAAGTTGCTTTCAAAAATAATATACAGAGGAATAGAAAAGAAAAGTGAGGATGCGCTAGATGACGTTCAGTTTAGCTTTAGGAAAAGTAGAGGCACTAGAGAGGCAATTCTGCGGTTAATAATGGAAGCAAGACTAAAGAAAAATCAAGACGCATTCATATGATTTGTCGACATGGAAAAAGCGTTCGACAATGTAAAATGGTGCAAGTTGTTCGAAATTCTGAAAAAAGTAGAGGTAAGCTATTGGGAGAGACGGTTCATATACAATATGTACAACAGCCAAGAGAGATTAATAAGAGTGAACGACCAAGAACGAAGTGCTCGTATTAAAAAGGGTGTAAGACAAGGATGTAGTCTTTCTCCCCTACTGTTCAGTCTGTACGTCGAGGAAGCAATGATGGAAACAAAAGTTCAGGAGTGGAATTAAAATTCAAGGTGAAAGGATATCAATGATACTATTCGCTGATGACATTGCTATCCAGAGTGAAAGTGAAAAAGAATTACATGATCTGCTGAACGGAATGAAGGGTCTAATGTGTACACAATATGAATCGAGAGTAAATCGAAGAAAGGTAATTAGAAGTAGTAGAAATGAAAACAGAGAGAAACTTAACATCAGGACTGATGGTCGCGAAGTCGATGGAGTTAAGCAATTCTGCTATCTAGGCAGTAAAATAACCAATGACGTGCGGAGCGAGGAGGACATCAAAAGCAGAGTAGCTATGACAAGAAAGGCATTCCTGTCCAAGAGAAGTCTACTAATATCAAATATCGACCTTAATTTGAGGAAGAAATTTCTGAGAATGTACGTCTGGAGTACAGCATCGTATGGTAGTGAAACATGGACTGTAGGAAAACCGGAACAGAAGAGAATCGAAGCATTTGAGATGTGGTTTCAGCGACCCTGTCCACACCGTGGCGTCTCAGATACGGACGGTTTTTCTTGCCTCTGCGTTTCTCAAATGTACTAGCAGGTCTTGGAGCGGCGGAGCTCGGATGTTGTGTGTTGGTTCAAATGGCTCTGAGCACTATAGGACTTAACTTCTGAGGTCATCAGTCCCCTAGGACGTAGAACTACTTAAACCTAACTAACCTAAGGATGTCACACACATCCATGCCAGAGGCAGGATTCGAACCTGCGACCGTAGCGGTCGCGCGGTTTCAGACTGTAGCGCCTAGAACCTTTCGGCCACCCCGGCGGGCCTGTTGCGTGTTGTTATTCTATATTGTAGAGTTTACAGAACGACGTTCTAGCTCCGTCGTACTACACCGTTTGCACTCGTTGCTATAGCTCTGCTCGCTGTGTTGCCCTACTTTTGCCCTACTTTTGCAGTACTGGCACTCTTCGTGTACTGTAGATTACGGTCTGAGTTGGACTTGGTTCTGTGTCGAGCAGTAGCTTCGAAAATTTGTTAGTACACCTTAAACAGCATTGCTGTGCCTCGTACACTTGTAACATCTGGTACCTTGTTTTCTTTTCTTTTTTTTTTTTGGAAATAAAAGCTTTGTATTCCTGTGTGTAAGTTAAAATTCACCTGAAGTCTCAGTCTTTACTTATACATAAGATATAGTCTTAAATCGGACGAATTTTTTTTAAACACACGGTACTATAATGCTCCAATCAATATGCAAAAGCCTTTTATTTATAGTTTGTAAACTGTTTTATAACTTTTCAAAATATGTTAGTAAACTAAATATCTTTTTGCAGTAGAAAAAAGTAAGATAATGTTAGGCGTTCAGGTCCCAGACGGGCTGAACCGCCCCGACCGACCGCCGTGTCCTTCTCTCCCAATGGCGTCACTATATATGGTGTGGAGTGTCATGTGGTCAATACACTGCTCTCCTGGTAGTCGTCAGGTTCCTTGACCTTTGAACCGCTACTAATCGGTTGAGGAGCTCCTCAGCTGACCCCACGAGGCTGAGTGCATCCTATACGAGTACTCTCAAAAAAGAAAAATATCTGGCAGTTCCGGGAATGGAACCAAGGTTCCCTTCATTCCCCTTCATCACGAGCAGCCGCGCTTACTTCCCAGGTATGGAGGCGGACTTTTTGCAGTATATAAAGATTTTGTTTTCCTATACAAGGTGTAAGAAGAAGGTACAGACAAATTTCCAGGAAACATACCTCTTCCGTTGAGGAATAGAATATGGACGTGGACATGGATCCGGAAATGATTTATTTGCGTGTTAGAGCTCGTTTTCTATTTCTCTTCATAATCACATTAATAATGACACACATAATTACACAAACGTTTTGTTACATGAAGTGTTTAAAATATCCTCTTGGCTAAATTGGTTAGAATGTAGAGTGAGTTAGTTTCACCGCCAGTGTTTGTTGTTCCAACTGAACCAAGGTAATGTTGACATGTGACTCGCGTTATTGCTTGTATTGACATGTGACTAACTTATCGATCTAACAGCATCAAGCACATAGCTTAAAATGTTTAGTGGTCATCACAGTCTTGGTTCCGATACTGTGCGATGGCAGTGTACTAAAGGGCGGAGTTAGCAAATGCCCATTTGCTGAACGGATTAGCAGGTGGTAATGGCTCGGCGCTCAACGTCTTTATCGGAATTTCCAGAACGACAATTCCCGACAGGAAGATTTTTGAAACAATTGACCCTCACCTTAGGGATCATGCGACTTTTAAGCCTACTTCTCGCGACCGGGGAAGGCCTAGGAGGACGAGAGCACCTCAACTATGGGACGAACTTCTTTGTGTGGTTGACGACAATCCTAGTGCCTCAGTAAGACAATTAGCTGCCACATGACCCTAAGACCGTCTGCCGAGTGCTACATGAGGAACTGTTGCATACGTACCATGTACACTGTGTGCAGGCACTATCATCCCTTAATTTTCCTGCACGGATACACTTCTGCGAGTGGTTCATTCAACAATGTGTCAGCCCTCACTTTAATGCAAATGTGCTGTCTCTGGAGGAAGCCTAGTTTGAAGTATGTAATGGTTACATCTCAACGCCCCAAAATCGACAGTAAAAATTTTAATGGAATGACTGGATCCCAGGGTTTTGGATCGTCATTCGCTCAAAACGGTTTAAAGCTTCAGAATTAAAACAAACAATGAACTTCACATGAAAATATAAAGGTTCTCTAAACTCAAACAAGGTTTCTAATTTTAACTCAACAATTCGACAATATAAGGCTTTCTGATAAAAAAGCAATAATTTGATTTAAAGGAACTTCAAAATTTGTTTGAAAAATTTTAACGACGCCTTAGTGGGAAAGAGATAACACTTCATTTCACATGAACCAATTAATAACAGCTTTAGCAATAAATAAAGGATCGTATGAATAATGACAATCGCCAAAATGTATTTACAACAGATAAGGAGCACCAAGGGGGGACAACTACGCTAATAATAACTCGCTCATACAAAGAACAAGACAGAGACAATAACGGGCAAGGACTCGATCCGGGAAAATGAGGGAATCATAATTCCTGATTAGTAAAATAATTTTGAACAATAATTGATAATCGCTATTATCGGGGACCTCCATGCTCTTAGTGAATACCACGGGCGAAAGTCTTCATTCCCACCAACATTTTTACTAAAGCATTAACATTTGAAATTTTTTTCAGAAGCATAAAAATATAACAACAGTAATAAAATATGCCATTCTCGATATACAACCCAAAGATATGGTAATACAGAAAATGAAAACCGTTTTCCTTAACATAAAATTTAGTAACCGCTTGGAGAGCACAAGTTATTATAGCAAACACCCCAAATCGTGTCAAAGACTTTGAGGGGTAGTACAAAACGAACACAACTTACATTGTACGCGAATTCTGTGCACGGAATGGGCTCTGATAACACCGTCGCACACTACGATATACACAGTTACTGCCTCGCTAGCCGACCACTCGACAGACGCTAGACTAAGGGCGTGCGAAACACGAATGACGAGTCCCAACCACGCTCGAACACTCACGCCCGCGCGTGGCAGTACAAGGTCCACAAGCATAGCGTAGATATCTGGAGTACGGAACACGCATTAGTAAATATTAAGTTACGGACACCCCAGCCGCGTACACTTGAAATCAAATTGACACAACCAAGCCCAGGACACCTCAAGGAATCTCTTTGCAGTGACACAGTTTTAACTGAGTGTACAAAATATAAATCACGAAGACATAGCGGACTACAGCCATCTCGTGCTCTAGTCGAAAACTACGACAAAAAATCAAATCGGAAATTTGTGGTAAGGTCTTATGGGTCCAAACAGCTGAGGTCATAGGTACCTAAGCTTACACACTACTTAATCTAACTTAAACTAACTTACGCTAAGGACGACACGCACACCCATGCCCGAGGGAGGACTCGAACCTCCGACGGGGGGAGCCGCGGTGACCGTGGCAAGACGCCCTAGACAGCGCGGCTACTTCACGCGGCGACAAAAAATCAAAACAGAGGGCAAGATTCGATATCCAAGAGTCGCTACGGCTCAAAGTAGATGATTTATGAGTTGAAGAGTTGCAGAAATTGAACTCTAACATGGAAATAAAGTGTTTTCGTACACATATCCATGTAACATATTTTCGTCCTCTACGTGTGAAGTATGTCTACTGGAAGTCTGACATTACCTTTTTTTTACACCCTGTATAATAATAGTATTAACATGGAATCAGACAACGCTTCGTGATCAGCTAGTTTCTAATAAATCAGGCACGCTGTACCAAACGAGCTACGAAAGGTATGAGCTATTTTTCCTGATCGCATTTTATAATCTTCAAACATATTATGGCACTTGCTCAAGAACTGTGAGGTCAGGACAGGAGTACGCGATGTATGTTAGAGCTGAGACAATAGCGGTGCTAGTTGAACCAATGACATTCTGGATAGGAGACAAGAAGTGCAAATCAATACTGTTACATACGCCGCTGGCTCTGCGCTGCGTTCTGTTTTATAGATATGGCTGCCATAAATTCGTTTCTGGAGGCGCCGCCTTATTCTGCAAAGCGAAAACAGTCTCTGCTCCTGCGCCGAAACGTACACTGGCGCAGTGGCGTAAACCATCCCGCCTGTCACGCGAGACCAGAACAGAGAAGAAGCCTGGCCCCTTTATATGTGTTCACATCAATCTATATTTTCCGATGCAACAAAAAATGGAAAGGAAAATGAATGGCCATATCGAAAAAATTCTAGAATTTTTCGTGTTAACGGTTAAAGGCAACTCAAAATTAATAGGGAATTGCTTTTCTTGAAGTGGGGTCAAAAATAATCAAAATCTTGCTACAATTGAAGAATCATTGCTCGGATGCGTTTTCTTTCGTTGCAATAGACTGTCTCATATATTGCATACTATTATGAGAATAATTTATTTTCCAGCACAATCTCACTAATTTCGAAACGAAATTACTGGATTCGAGTGTCGCTGTTTAACATTCAACAGAACCTTCTTCGAACTCGTGATAACTGAGCATAACATTCAATATAATTATTAAAACAATACTGTTGGCGAGTTGTACAAGACTGTTTAAATCACAGGTGTTGGACAGGTAGACATAGGTATAAAAGGAAGGTATCTGCAAAGAAAACTTGGGCAACAGATGAAATACTTCAACTGATCGACGAAAGAAGGAAGTACACAAGTGTTCACGGAAAGATAGGAACACTGCAGTATAAATCAATTAGCAATGAAATACATAGGATAATGGCTGCTCGAAAAATGTGAAGAAATCGAAAAAGAAGTGATTGTGGGAAGGACTGACTCAGTATACCGGAAGAGTCAAAACAACCTTCGGTAAAATTGAAAACACGGGTGGTGATATTAAGAGTACAATGGAAATTTCGCTGTTAAACACAGTAGAGAGAACGGACAGGTGGGGAGACTACATCAAGGTATCTTTCAAGGGATAAGACTTGTCCGATAATAGAAGAAGAAACGTCGATAGAGAAGAGACAGCAGACCCATTATCAGTTTCTGAAAGAGCTTAGGAAGAGATAAGAGCAAATAAAGCAGCAGAGATAGATAAAATCCCATCGGAATTTCTAAAATCTTTTTGGGAAGTGGTAACAAAACGACTATTCACGATGGCGTATAGAATCCATGAGCCTGTAGATATGCCATCAGACCTTCGGAAAAACATCTCCACAAAATTCCGAAGATAGAAAGAGCCGAAAAGTGCGAAAATTATCGCACGGTCATCTTAATAGTTCATGCATCAGAGTTTATGACAAGGATAATATACAAAAGAATGAAAAGAAAACTGAGGATGTGATATATGACGATCAGTTTGGATTTAGGAAAAGTAAAGGCACCAAATAGACGGTCCTGACGTTGCGATTGATAATGGAAGCAAAACTGAAGAAATATCGAGACATTTCCACAGGATTTGTCGATCTGGATAAAGCGGTCGACAATGTGAAATGGTGCAAGATGTTAGAAATTCTGGGAGAAATATGTACAACATGTAGAAGAACCAAGAGGGAAGAATAGGATTGGAAGACCAAGAAAGAAATGCTCGGATTGAAAAGGGTGTAAGTCAGGGCTGCAGTCTTTTACCCTTGCTATTCAGTTTATGCACCTAAGATGCAATAGCGAAAATGAAAAAAAACTTTTTGATGAATGTGTTAATTTTTGGAACACAACCTACTACCAGCTCAGAGACAGAAGTGATGACACTTTCTGCAGGACCTGACCATCATTTTGCAGGGCAGTGCTCAAGCACGTTCAGTGCAAGCTGTTACTGATTTGTTTGACTGATAGGGCTGCTAAGTGCTATACCATCTACTGCACTCCCCTGACTTACGGCATTCGCTTCAGAACTGCTACAAATTCGTCGGGCAATAGGCCGGCCTCGGTAGCCGAGCGGTTCTAGGCGCTTCAGTCCGGAACCACGCGACTGCTACGGTCGCAGGTTCGAATCCTCCCTCGGGCATGGATGTGTGTGATGTCCTTAGGTTAGTTAGGTTTAAGTAGTTCTAAGTTCTAGGGGACTGATGACCTCAGATGTTAAGTCCCATAGTGCTCAGAGCCATTTGAACCATTTGTCGGGCAATAGACCGCGCCGAGCGAACTGTCAACACAACTGGCACTGCTAAGAGTATCCTAAGACTTCCACATCACTGGCAAAGGTTATACACAATGCTGGTGACTACCTTGAAGATCAGTAAAACTTCGAAACACATATCTATTTTGTACGAGCTGTAAATAAATAGTTGCCACTATTAAAGTTCCAACCCTCGTATAATATAGGAAAAGCGACGTGCAGAAATTATACATTCAGTTTTGCGTATAGTCCGTGCGGCTGTCAACAATGAATAAGAGACAGGAACCTAGTCATGTGTGGTATATTTTTCCGTTAGAGTCGAAAGTGAAAAAACTACACAGTGTGATGTTTGCGATCAAACATGTGATTAGTGATTGAGAGTAACGTGTTGTGAAATATACCGCTACAGATACATAGCTTTCATTTAATTTACACTTAGATGTTTCTGTGGTTAGCAGACGATCCCAGTGTGCTCCACATTTTCAATAGTTAGTAAGTTTCTGGAACTTGTTGCGGGAGCCTGTGGCGGAACAGGGAACACAGTATTCAACAGTTAGTTTGAGGTTCAAGAAAGATTATGATAAGCCAGTAAATTAGTTCAGACTGCTTTATTATAACATTGACTTTGAAAACATTACACCATATCAATATTTAACTACCCAACTCCGCATTTTTATTGAAAAAAAAAATGAGAAATGGTAATTTTCCCCGATTTGCCCACCGGTGGAGCAAACTGGGGAATAGTATTTCACATACAAAAATTAGTCGTAAATGAAAATTGTAGCAGCCTATAAATATTTTACATAAAAAAATTAGTTATAAATATTATATAAACTATAAACGTTACTCTTCACCTAAAAGCCGGCCGGAGTGGCCGAGCGGTTCTAGGCGCTGCAGTCTGGAACCGCGCGACCGCTACGGCCGCAGGTTCGAATCCTGCCTAGGGCATGGGTGTGTGTGATGTCCTTAGGTTAGTTAGGTTTAAGCAGTTCTAAATTCTAGGGGACTGATGACCTCAGAAGTTAAGTCCCATAGTGCTCAGAGCCATTTGAACCATCTTCACCTAAAATGAATGCATGCTCGTCCTCACTGTCGACCCCCCGCTCCGGTATTGTGAGCCCACTTGAGGCACAGGTTACAACAAATCCAGTCTGATCCAGCCCTCTTCAGAAGAGTCAAGATAGTAAAAGTATTCATCGGCTTATTATATTTACCACTATTATTGGAGGAATTCGGCTGATTTAGTTTTGAGGATTATTTGAAGCGTGGACAACTCTTATTAGTTATTTTTCATTTAGCCGCGCGGAGTAGCCGAGCGGTCTGGGGCGCGTTGTCACAGTTCGCGCGGCAACACCCGTCGGAGGTTCGAGCCCTCCCTCGGGCATGGGTATGTGTATTGTCCTTAGCCTAAGTTAGTTTTAAGTTAGATTAAGTAGTGTGTAAGCTTAGGGACCGATGACCTCAGAAGTTTGGTCCCATAAGACCTTACCACAAATTTCCAGATTACTTTTTCACTTAGCTGTAGCTTTTTTTCGGACTTTTCCAGGACTTTATGAACTAGTTGAAAGCGTCTTTTTGCAGACTTAGGCATGTATGGCTTGATTTTCTTCTTTCTTTTCTCTTCCTCTGCGTTAATTAGTTCCGTCTTATATGGAGAATAGGTTCCAATAGCTGTTTTGTTCCTAATTTTTTGACACATGTTTGTTTTTCTGTGCTAGTTTTCGTATTGATATATGCTCTCTGGAAGTTACACTCTGGAGATATCGCAACTCCACAAGGACTTTGAGGAATATGGCGTAGAAGCTGTCCCCTGTCATGGAGTTTCGAGTCCTACTGTGCTAGACAGTGTGGCGTCCCTGCTAAAGTTCTCTTGGGAGTTTGGAGCTCAACATCAGTCGTTGCTAATAGCAGAAAATCTTCAGTTCTGAAGCCGTAATGATCAATAGATCAAATTCCTAAAGCTTTAAACATGTCTGCGTTACATGGTAAAATTAAAACAATTACAGCCCTCGGTCGCGAAAATGAAGTCTTTTTGACCTAGGTTTCGGCCCTCGGTCGCTAAAAATAAGTCTTTTTGACTTAGGTTTCGGGCACTTCTAAGAGTGCCTTCATCAGAAATGTAACATTGAAAACCGGCATGTCACGTATAAAATAAATATGAAGCAATACGCTTTACTCACAAAATATTAAAATAGAAAACATAGAAGGCAGGCCACTAAGGGCTGCACCACATGTCCATCTGCGGTAGCATCAGACTCGATATGTGGTGCAGCCCTTAGTGGTCTGCCTTCTATATTTTCTATTTTAATATTTTGTGAGTAAAGCGTTATCGCTTCATATTTATTTTATACGTGACATGCCAGGTTTGAATGTTATATTTCTGATGAAGGCACTCTTGGAAGTGCCCGAAACCTAAGTCAAAAAGACTTAGTTTTCGCGACCGAGGACTGTAATTTTTTAAATTTTAGATCAAATGCTAGATTTTAGAAAGCCATTGACAGCATGTAACATCGTTGAAGACTACGAAAATTCATTGCAAAAAAGATCGCAATTTGAAACAGTGTGATTACCTTTGCAGAATTTGGTGTGAGCCTTTTACGAATTTAGTCCCCGTAATTCGAGTATTTGCAAAGTGATTTCATGGTGGCTACGTCCAATGACCGTAGGGTGCGAGAGGTCTGTGGCGGCAAACACGAAAGTATAACCCTGTTATACCTTGCTAGACTGATTAGCCTCAAACTTTTTGTTTGAGTCGAATGTCCGTATAGAATAAAAAGAAATGGATTTTGTTTATTCGCCCCGGTGTTTGAACCATTCTGCAAAGTGCTCTTTATTCATCCAGCCTGTTTCGTGAACCTCTGATACTGCACCAGCTGGGTGACTAGTTTGAGGTTCCTGCCTCATTCGTTTCTTTGGGATAACTAACATTGGAGGGACGTATACCAGATGCGGAAAAGCAGATCTCCACTGTCACAAAAAATGGTTCAAATGGCTCTGATCACTATGGGACTTAACATCGGAGGTCATCAGTCCCCTAGAACTTAGAATTACTTAAACGTAACCAACCTAAGGACATCACATACATCCATGCCCGAGGCAGGATTTGAACCTGCAACCGTAGTGGTCGCACGGTTCCAGACTGAAGCCCTAGATCCGCTCGGTCACACAGGCCGGCCTCCACTGTCACAATATCACCTCTTTCAGCATAGGTGTACTACACTTGTCTACATCCTTTCGGAGCAGATATTCTTGAGTGGCTTTTAGGGGCTGGTCTCATTACAGTTAAGTATTCTGTCCCCAGGAAGAGGAGATTAGAGTTTAATTAATGTCGACAACGAGATTCTTAGAGACGAAGCACAAGTTCGGATTAGGGTTTTATGGGGAAGGAGCCATCCCGGCATTTGCCTGAAGCGAGATAGGGTAATCACGGAAAATCCAAATCAGGGTGGCCGGACGCCGGTTTGAACCCTCGTTCACCCGAATTCGTGTCCAGTGTGCTGTACACTGCCCACCTCGCTCGGTCTATTCTCAGCAACCTTGTATTCATCGACAAAAGTATCGAGAAAGTCAAGAGCCCATAGCTCGAGATTCTGGTTTTCGTTGACTGATGCCGTGCCAAAAAATCCTCTAATCCACTATACTCCTGCTTTCTATCGTTGCCAAATGGATGGGGCAAATTGTTACGATTTGCCGTTTCATAGGCCAATTCTCGGAGTCCATTAGTTGTTAATCCAAATAGTTGAGCTTCCATTTTAGTCAAATGTCAAACTAGTGCGGCCTCTTGTTTTACAATAAAGACTCAATTATAAGGAACCATTGCCTTTTTAACACAACAGTCTTTATGTTCTCGTTTTTTATTTCTTCACATGACGCGCTAATTTGGTTTGAGGGATGTTGAAGTGAATTGCTGCTTCCTTACATCTGAATCTTTCAGTTGTTAAAGCTTCTACAGCCTCTTACATGGATATAGTAGACCAACTTTGTCCGTTAGTTTTTCTTTATTAGATTCGAATCAAATGGTTCAAATGGCTCTGAGCACTATGGGACTTAACAGCTATGGTCATCAGTTCCCTAGAACTTAGAACTACTTAAACCTAACTAACCTAAGGACATCACACAACACCCAGTCATCGCGAGGCAGAGAAAATCCCTGACCCCGCCGGGAATCAAACCAGGGAACCCGGGCGCGGGAAGCGAGAGATTCGAATCATTTTGTACAGAAAACAGAAAAAAACCTTTGTGTAGAAAATCCAAAAAACACATAATTAACATGGGGCAGAAGGGGTACTAATGGGGCAGAAAGTGGCAGTACCCCGTTCTACCTTATTAGTTTCTGCCACAAGAATACACTTTCAGATTACTTAACATTCAGTGAGCACCATGAAACATAATGGATACTTAAACCATGTACAAATGATGCTGAAGGTATACTGAAGATAATAACGATTCAGTTCAACTGTAACAAACATATGTTTACTTACATGCGAGATATTAAGACTTGAACATTGCAGAAACGTGTAGGAAAAAAACGTATCGACACAGAACAAAGGCACAGTACCTAATGGCGTCGTTACTTTGTTAGATATTTCGTCTCAACCTCTCCACATAAAAGTAACAACATCCAAAAAATGGCAGCACATACAGGCAAAAAGGACATCATTATCCCGATCTGACTCACTATCCCGTTCTGCCATATGTTCCGCTACCTGCTTGCTGGAATGTTGTAACCTGTTTATCGCAGTTTGAGTATCTCGTGCCACCAAACAATCTGCTGTTGCGGAATTGTTTGTGGGGTCTAACATAACACTGCTGTCAGTGACACGTCAGCCACGTTTAGGCAAAACTCTATAGGCAGTAAATGTTCCCGAGCGAAATCGTTCAGCAATGTACAGCTTGTTACAAATTATGGAATTAATGACGTTTCTGTTCTGGGGAGACCGCAGTCATTGATTGTTTTTAGAATAATTTAACAATACGGCACAGTCGCAATATTTTCTAACGAAATAACCGTTTACTGTCGACACCAGCATCATGCGTGTTACAGGTTTATCTGAAGAGAACTGCACATACCCCCTTTAGTCATTTTCGCTCCTCTGAACACCGAGAAAACTTTCAGCTCTGTATCGTGTTTTCCACTCCTTTGAAGATCGAAAATACGTTCAGATCTTTACAGTATTTTAGCTCTGACTCTACCTGCTTATAAATTCATCATCATCACTAGCAGATTTTCGCAGCTGCTTGAAGGCCTGCTGTAGACTTCTCCATGCTTTTCGTTGATTTTACTTCGGCATGGGCACACAGTTGCAAAACGTTTTTTTAATGACTTCATATTGCCAGATACTGCGATTTTTTTTAAATTTATTGACGCCCTCTCTTACAGTCTTGTTCTTAGGCTTCTTTCAAGTACGTACATACAATCATTGACTTGAGGATCATCAAAAATCTGTGATTGTCATTGTTAGCATACTGGTCTCTTGCTCGTCTTGTACATAATTCATATTCTTAGATTTGTACTTCCGAGGGAAAATACCATATTCGTTATTAAAATTGTACCACTGGTATGACGGTGCGTCACAATTTGTATTGTAATCTTGATATTGTAGTCAGCAATGTAGGTAATGGAAAGTGGTCAAAGACCGACACTAGACGATGCTAAGAAACATAAACAAAAAACGAACAATTTCAGTCGCTTTGGAGTCATTAAAACACTTTTGTTTGCATTACAGTGTTCAGATATAGCCATCCACGTTGCTTTCTGCATGTTTTATAATGTCTTGTGCATAGCTTCCAGTAGGTGGTCATATCGGTGTTTTCATAACCCTTGGAAGCCAGATAGAGAATACTTGGCCCATCTTCTATCCATTCTTATGTCTGCATGTTCTGCCTGTTTTTATTTGATTTTCATTAGAGTCATCATTACGTCTTTCATTCTAGTCCGTCCACTGATCTATTTTTTCGTTTCCCTGTTCTTCTACTAACTTCCGCACGCATCTGTGCATTATTCTCTGAGCAAGCATTAGTTTTTGAGTGGTTTTTACATTAAAAGTCCACGTCTCACTTAAATACTCATAGCGATCATAAGCAATGATTGTAAACTTTCCTTACCAAACACATAGAAAACTAAGCTCTGAAAACTATATTTAGTGTGCTATTTTTGGCAGTAATTGACATTGTGAGGGACCCATGTTTGTATCATAAAATATGTTGTAAAAACAACTACCAATCACTAATTTAAAGACTTTTTGTCCAACGCATTTTATTTTTCCAGGCTAATATCAGTTTCGAAATTTTGTTTTCCGTTAGACAGCTGCATTACAGGATGTTGGGCCGGCCGGAGTGGCCGTGCGGTTCTGGGCGCTACAGTCTGGAGCTGGGTGACCGCTACGGTCGCAGGTTCGAATCCTGCCTCGGGCATGGGTGTGTGTGATGTCCTTAGGTTAGTTAGGTTTAATTAGTTCTAAGTTCTAGGCGACTGATGACCTCAGAAGTTAAGTCGCATAGTGCTCAGAGCCATTTGAACCATTTGAACAGGACGTTCAGTGAATTAGCGCGTTTTCAAATGCTAATGGACTTTCGGGTCACCCTGTATATGTGGTACAATATACGTACATCATCTATGTGCTGTCCATGAGTAATTGTATTACGTAAGTTATAACATGAAAATGAAGCGTTATCGCACTCTTGTCCATTTAAGGTACACTACTGGTCATTAAAATTGCTACACCACGAAGATGACGTGCTACACACGCGAAATTTAACCGACAGGAAGAAGATGCTGTGATATCCAAATGATTAGCTTTTCAGAGCATCCACACAAGGTTGGCGCCGGTAGCGACACCTACAATGTGCTGCCATGAGGAACGTTTCCAACCGATTTATCATACACAAACAGCAGTTGACCGGGTTTGACTGCTGAAACGTTGTTGTGATGCCTCGTGTAAGGAGGAGAAATGCGTACCATCACGTTTCCCACTTTGAAAAAGGTCGGATTGTAGCCTATCGCGATTGCAGTTTATCATATCGCGACATTGCTGCTCGCGTTGGTCGAGATCGAATGACTGTTAGCAGAACATGGAATCGGTGGGTTCAGGAGGGTAATACAGAACGCCTTGCTGGATCCTAACGGCCTCGTATCACTAGCAGTGGAGATGACAGGCATGGCTGTAACGGATCGTGCAGCCAAGTCTCGATCTCTGAGTCAACGGATGGTGACGTTTGCAAGACAACAACCATCTGCACGAACAGTTCGACGACATTTGCAGCAGCATGGACTATCAGCTCGGAGACCATGGCTGCGGTTACCCTTGACGCTGCATCATAGACAGGAGCGCCTGCGATGGTGTACTCAACGACGAACCTGGGTGCACGAATGGCGAAACGTCATTTTTTCGGATGAATCCAGGTTACAGCACCATGATGGTCGCATCGGTGTTTGACGACATAGCGGTGAAGCACATTGGAACCGTGTATTCGTCATCTCCATACTGGAGTATCACCCGGCGTGGTGGTATGGGGTGCCATTGGTTACACGTCTCGGTCACCTCTTGTTCGCATTGACGGCACTTTGAACAGTGGACGTTACATTTCAGATGTGTTACGACCCGTGGCTCTACCCTTCATTCGATCCCTGCGAAACCCTACATTTCAGCAGGATAATGCTCGACCGCATGTTGCAGGTCCTGTGCGGGCCTTTCTGGATACAGAAAATGTTCGACTGCTGCGGTGGCCAGCACATTCTCCAGATCTCTCACCGATTGAAAACGACTGGTCAATGGTGGCCGAGCAACTGGCTCGTCAGAATACCCCAGTCACTACTCTTGATGATCTGTGGTTCCGTGTTGAAGCTGCATGAGCAGCTGTACCGGTACACGCCATTTAAGCTCTGTTTGACTCAATGCCCACGCGTATCAAGGCCGCTATTACGGCCAGAGGTGGTTGTTCTGGGTACTGATTTCTCAGGATCTATGCACCCAAATTGCGTGAAAATGTAATCACTTCTCAGTTCTAGTATAATATATTTGTCCAATGAGTACCCGTTTATCATCTGCATTTCTTCTTGGTGTAGCAATTTTAATGGCCAGTAGTGTATATTGTCTATGTGAGGAATGTGTCCTGAAAAGTTGACCATTCTATTTTGTTACACGATGTATAGGAGATTCGAATCGTGAGTTAGCATCCGATGCCGTATAAGCTATTCCATAAACAAACACAGCGATAAAAAGCTATGAATAAGCACAGAGGTCTAGCTGCCGACGAAAAATGAAGTATGATAGTGATTCTGAGAGTAGGAAAGGGGGAAGGGGTTTGGTATGCAGGAGGGGCGAAGGGAGTGTGAGGGTGGAAGTAATATATCGATGGACCAAAGATCAGTAGGTAGTAGAAGGAGGGCAGTTTTATATGAACCGGAAGCCGTTCCTCAAAATCTTTTGAAATTCCCGCAGCTGAAGGAATACTATGTCCGGGGAACCCGCGCTTCTCGAAGGCGGAGTTGGCTACTATTGAGTCGGGCTTTCGGTGCACTCTCTTCAATCCGTCTGTGCGTCCGCCTGCGCCGTAAAAGTTGGCAAGCGATCAAATGAGACCGAAGGCGGGAAACGGGTGGAGGGTGGGGGGAAGGGATGAGAAGGTGTGGGGGAGGGGGGAGGGGTTAGTGTGACGCGGGTGTTCGCGACGCCGGCGGCCGTGGAAGGTGGAGGAAGGCGGAACAGGGGTGGGAAATGCGGGACCTCCCACGCGCAGCGAGACGAACTCTTTTCCTCGCAAACACTGCCTTCTCCTGAGGAGGTTAATGGATAGCTACAGGAATGGCCAATTAATTTCTAGTGTGGGCGAACGAATTGACTATAACTCCTCTTAAAAAAAGGAGAGAGGAAGAATTCTTAATCCAGCGCTCTCTTTTTATTGTACATAAAAAACAAGCACTGGCATAAAGAATCTCGTTCCCTTCTTTTAGCTCTAGCTATTCCGGACGCGGCAGCAGACACTGCTTTAAGTAAATGAAGCGTCTGATTCATTGCGGTCGCGGTCGGTGCCCTTAGCGTAGCAGCAAGACCCGCGAGCTTGGAATCGCAATCACTTGTCCGTTCCTTTTCTGTTGTCTGCATAGGGACGACGACTGCTCCGTTTAGTCGTCAAATCAGAAACGTGCAGAAGCTAAAAGACTATGGGAAACGCCCATGATTTTCTAAGTAGAGAAGTGTGATGCAATGTAAAACGATTTTTAGAGCAGGAAGGGGCGTGCAGCACGGACTCATGAAAACGCGTCGTAACGCGCTGAATGTCGAAATATCGTCTTATAGAAGTTTCAGATATAGGATGTTTCACTACTATAGGGACAAACGAAATGGTCTAGTAGAGGACAATCTTCTTTCTCTTCTTCTCCTTCTTCTACTTTTTCTTGTGCCCTTGTTCCGCATCGGCGCAGGGTCGGCATGATTATTAGCGGATTTGGCATGGGTCGTTCCTTTCGTGGTTGATGAGATACATATGTTCCATTAAAGTTCCAGTTTTGAGTGTTTGGATGTTTATAGCCCATATCTGTCAAGTACTAGCATGTAGCAAGATGCTTTTGGAACTTGGAGGAAAATACTACTGACCATGAGGTGGATATATTCAAGGCTATGAGCGATCAAATGGGGCAACGTATGTTTATAGGTGACACAGTGCGTTTCTTTTCCGAAAATCAGATCGAATAACCTTCTTGTCCATTCCAAGAATGTCTAAAGTAAATAACTGTGTTTTCTTATCATCACAGACATTGTTTTGAAACATTTTTGCACGTCTCAGTAGGTTCCACTACTGTAAAGACAAACGAAATGGCCGAGTAGAGGACAATCTTCTTCCTTCTCCTCTTCTTCTTCTTTTTCTTGTGCCCTTGTTCCGCATCGGCGCAGGGTCGGCATGATTATTAACGGATTTGGCATGGGTCGTTTCTTTCGTGGTTGATGGGATACGTATGTTCCACTAAAGTTCCTGTTTTGAGTGTTTGGATGTCTATGGCCCATATCTGTCAAGTGCTAGCATGTAGCGAGATGCTTTTGGAACTTGGAGAAACATGCTACTGACCATGAGGTGGATATATGGAAGGCCATGAGCGATCAAATGGGGCAGTGTGTGTTTATAGGCGATACAGTGCGTTTCTTTCCCGAAAAGAAAAAAAATGTTCAAATGTGTGTGAAATCTTATGGGACTTAACTGCTAAGGTCATCAGTCCCTAAGCTTATACACTACTTAACCTAAATTACCCTAAGGACAAACACACACACTCATGCCCGAGGACGGGACTCGAACCTCTGCCGGGACCAGCCGTTTCCCGAAAATAAGATCGAATTACCTTCTTGCCCATTCAAAGAATGTCTAAAGTAAATAATTGTGTTTTCTTATCATCACAGACGTTGTTTTGAAACATTTGTACACGCTTCAGTAATTCTACTGGTTTGTGTATGATTTGTATATAGTGAGACGCATATGCCTCAGAAAACTTGATGGAATGTAGAAAACATTGGTGTGTGGCCCGTCAAAGCCATCTTCAAATACTTGTGTCCTAATTCGCCGATTTTTAAAGCTTAAAATGTTTTTGGCAGTGAAAGCGCATTATTTATTACAAAGAAAGACTATTTTTGAGCTTCTATTTTTCAAATATACGCAAAATAAAATTTAACCGTGGAGGGGGTAAGGGGTGGATGGATGCCCTTACATGTCACCACCCCATTACGCCTCCCCCCTCCCCCATAACCCGTAGATAACGGTCATCCACTGCGTTAGTAGCCCTTGGGCGGCCTGAGCGAGGCATGTCACCGACAGTTCCTCTCTCTGTATCTCCTCCATGTCCGAACAACATCGCTTTTGTTCACTCACTTCCCTTGTTGAGAGCCCTTCCTTGCACAAGTAACAATGCGGACGCGATCGAACCACGGTATTGACCGTCTAGGCATGGTTGAACTATAGGCAACAAGAGCCGTGTACCTCCTTCCCGGTGGAATGACTGGAACTGATTGGCTGTCGGACTCCCTCAATCTAATAGGCGCTGCTCGTGTATGGTTGTTTACATCTTTGGGCGGGTTTAGTGAGTTCTTTGATCAGTCAAAGGGACTGTGTCCATGACACAAAATCCACAGTCACTGTCAATCTTCAGGAGTTTTGGGAACCGGTGTGATGCAGAATTTTTTTTTATATATGGTCATCAGTGCGACGACCTCTGGCGCACCATTACTGCGGCTTCCCTTTACTCGCAAGGAAAACTTCCTGTTGTATCCCCCTCAGATTTAGTGGTAAGATGGCTCAGTGGATAGCACGTCAAAAACTGAACACAGATCAAGCATGAAAACAGCAAGAAGGTGTACTGAAGTGTAAAAAAAAAAAGCAAAGTAGTAACAGTGAACGGTTGAAGGTTAACAAGTGCAAGATCGGGCGCAGTTGCAGAGCTATGCCGTCGTGGTTAAGTGGTCACGGTGTTGGACTGATCCATGGATGACCTGGGTTCGAAAGTCCTTCATACTACTTATTTTTATTTTTTTTCACGAAATTATGAACAGTCCGTCCCGTCATGGAACTGTTTGGTCTCTTTCTGTAGTCTTGGCAGTTGTCATACTAGACATTGGTTATAGAATAGGAGTCATGTGGTTAGAATACATCACCGTCGCAAGTAAATGTGATGAATAGTGAGAGCAGTTGGTATACCACATAGACGTCTCACAAACATGAAAACAACAAATAAACGTATGAATTTGAAGATATTATCTATTCTTTCAGACATCTCTGAAAGAGCAGGTACCAATGGTTATGTTGCAGCTTCGAAGAACGAAATTACTATGAAATCAAGACCTTTAGCTGCATAGAGGCGTTGATAAATATCAACGGGGACAGGCGAAAATGTGTGCCCCGATCGGGACTCGAACCCGGGATCCCATGCTTACATGGCAGACGCTTTATCCGTCCGAGCCATCGAGGACACAGAGGATAATGCCACTGCAGGGGCTCATTCTGGCGTGCTCCCCGTGGGGTCCACATTTCCAGCTTACTGTCCACACACTACATTTGTAGTGCCCTTGCCCACTATACTCATTACTCGCGGCAGTCAATCTACCGAGTCCCGTAGGAGTTCGGGCAATGTGAGTGCATCCGCACTGAAGAAGATCATTGGCCGGTAAGCCTTATCTATATGAAGATAGCTGTTATTTCGGACATGTCATTTTGGTAAGCAGCAAGCTCACCTTCGGTACATATAGCCGGTAATTTGTACAGCAGGTGGTAATTTCTGACGTTTTGCGCCCGGTCGCTGTGCTCTACCTTCGAGACCTCTTTCAGCAAGATAATGCACGACCGCAAGTCGTCTGTACTATGCTGGCCTACGACGATGTACACGCTGTTCCAATGCCGCCTTGGCTATTACGTTCTCCATATATCTCACCCAATGAATACATTTGGTTAAGGGTTGCTAAGAGAGTGGCACCTCAGCATACAGCAGTCATTACCATTGACGATCTCCTGCAGAGGGATGAAGCCGCACTGAATGACGTACCCCTAGCTGTTCGGAAAGGAGATGAGTGAGGTGGAAGAGAAGGTCATCGGAAGAGCAGGTCGGTCGAAAGCCACACTGGGTAACGGGAAGGAGGTGGTGCTGGCGGAGATGCTGGTGGATGCGTCGGGTGAGGATGGATTCCAGGACCTTGCTGAAGACTGAGGTAAGGCTGATGGGACGATAGGAGAAGACGGCGGACGGCGGTTTACCGGGTTTAAGGAACATCAGGATACGGGAGGTTTTCCACAGGTCGGGGTAGTAGCCGGTGGACAGGACTACATTGTAGAGCCTGGCCAGGGTGGAGAGGAAAGAGACAGGAGCTTCACGAAGGTGGCGGTAGGTGACACGATCGTGACCGGGAGCGGTGTTGCGTTTCGTGCGAAGTGTAGCAATGAGATCCTGTGTAGTGATACGGGCATTGTGTTCCGTGTGTGCAATGTTGTCCAAGTACTGGAAACCAGGTGCGAGGGGAGGGACAGAGGTATCAGTTCGATCGCGGACATCCGGGAAGAGGGAGTAATCGAACTGGGGATCGTCGGGGATGGAGAAGACATCGGAAAGGTAGGAGGCAAAGTGATTGGCCTTATTAAGGGTGTCAGGAAAGGGGTGATCATCATGGAGAAGAGGATAGTAGGGGGAGGGTTTAGTTCCGGTAAGGCGATGGAAGGCTGACCAGTACTTGGACGAGTTTATAGGTAGGGTAGCATTTAAACGGGTGCATGTCTGTCGCCAGTCCCGGCGTTTCTTAGCCGCGAGCAAGTTTCGGATGTGTCGCTGGAGTTGCCGGTGGCATCGTAGTGTGTCCGGGTCACACGTGTGGAGGAAGGCACGGTACAGACGGCGGGATTCACGGAGGAGGAGGACGGCCTGTGGGGGTAAGGTAGGACGGTGGGGGTGGATGGCGACAGTAGGGACGTGGGCCTCCACGGTCTCAGACAAGGTCTGCTGGAGAAAGGAGGCAGCATGGGTAACATCGTCAGGGTGGTGGTAGGTGAAGGGGTGGCCTTCGACCCGGGTGGAGAGGGTATCCCGGTAGGCATTCCAGTCGGCACGGGAATAGTCATGGACGTACTTTGGGGGAGGGTCATTACGAGGGTTGGGGCGGGGGCGACGACCGTCTGAAATGGTGAGGAGGACAGGGAGATGGTCGCTACCAATGGGGTCCAGGACATCCACCGCTATGTGGCCAATGAGGTTGGGGGGGGGGGGGGAGGATGACATCGGGAGTGGAGTTGGATTCGGGCCAGGTGTGCTGGGGAAAGGGGACAAGGTCGCCTTGGAGGGTGGAGAGGAACCGATGCCACCGCCGTAACGGTGGCGGAGCGACTATGGATGTTGAGGTCGGCGGCAATCACGTAGGAGGAGAAGGGACGATCAGTGTGGGAGAGGAAATCAAAAGGAACAGGGGCGTTAGGGCGGACATAGATGGTGGCGCAGGTGACAGTAAAGCCAGGGAAGAAGAGACTAAGGATCAGGTGTTCGGTGGGGTCGGGAAGGAGAGGTTGGAGCCGAACCGGGATCTGGCGGCGGTGGCCAATGGCCACTCCTCCACGCGCAATCAGGAGGGGATTATCGGAGCGGTGGAGAAGGTAGGGCGAAGTGTGGACGTTGTGGTGGGGTTGGAGGAAGGTTTCATTGAGGAGGAAGGCATCCACACAATGGGTTGCAAGGGTGTGCATGAAGAGGTTCTTGTTGGTGGGAAGGGAACGGATGTTGTTGAACAGGATACAGTGCTGTCGCGCCATGACAGGGATTTAGACGAGGGTGTCGAGACGGGAGAAGGTGAAATGGGCCTGGTTGTGGGAGTAGGTGGCTTACATTTTTAGGTGGAAGACGGAACGGGCGTCGAGGGAGACCTGTTAGAGGGTGTGAGGGCACTGGAAAGGGTGGACGTTTTGTAGGACAATGGTGAGGAACCTGATGATGTCCTAAGCGGGGAGGGGGGGGGGAAGAACGGAATTGCCAGGAGGGGTGGGGGCGTCCAGAGGATGGACAGGGATGGTGAGTTCAGGAGTGGTCGGAGGGGGTCGGGCCTAAAACTTTTGGGAGTAGGTGGGATGGAGGAGATGGCAGGTATTAAAGGAGGGAGGGGATTGAAGGTTAGGGCACTGCCAGAGGAAGTGTGCTTACCTACAATGCGGGCAGGTGGGGGCCTCACGGCACTCGGCTGTTGGGTGTGCGTTATAGTGCAGACACCTCTGGCAGCGCAGGGATTGAGGAGGGGAACGGGAGGGGTCGACCTTATAGCGCTAGTTGAAGAGGAGAGCACCCTCCTTCAGGAGACGGTCTATGGAGGGGGCGTCCTCGGAGAAAACCTGCATAAGGCAGGTGGGGCCGGCCGAGTTGAAAATGCGGCGGACCGCCCGCACCTCCAGCGAGGGATGCGCCTTGAGCTCCGCCAACACCTCCTTCTCCGTGGTCATTGGACTAAGCTGAGTGATCACGGCGGTGAGGGTCAGTGGGCGATGTAGGGGTTGGGGTTGGTGGGTAGGAGATGAAGAAGGAGCAGGGGTGAGGGAAGCGTTGGAGCCAGACCGGGTGATGGGGAGGCGGGAGAGGACGTCAGTATGGAGGGTGGGGCTGGGGGAGGAGATGAGAACTGAATCCCGTCTGGGAGTGAGGAGTGAGATGGGGGCACCAGGGAAGCGTTGGCGGAGGAGGAGGGAGAGGTTCCGGGCCTCGAGAAGGGAAAGATTGGGATGGGAGAGGAGGTATTTGTATGAAGAGGGGGAGGAGGAGGAGGAGGAGGAGGAGGAGGAGGAGGAGGAGGAGGAGGGGGAGCGGAGGCGGAGGCGGAGGTGGAGGGAGCAGGGCCAGGTGGGGAGACATCCATGGCATTCTAGGGGGGGGGGAAGGAGGACGGGGTGGGGCATTTTTGGAAGCGGAAGAGGTGGTGGTGCCACTAGGGCGTTTAACAGCGGCAGAAGGGCGGGTGGTGACATGAGGGACGGGAGCTATCGGGAGGTGGCGGGAAGTGGCAGGCCCCGGTGTGGACGCAGTAGTCGGCGCCGGAGATGGTGACGGTGATGGTGACGGTGAAGGCGACGGCGACGGCGACGGTGGTGGCAGTGATGGCGAAGGCGATGGGGAGAGCTGGGCATGGGCAGAGGCCCAACGGGCCACCACCCTAGCTGGAGCTGCAGTGACAGGCTGGGGGATTGGGGGGAAAGGATCGGAGGGAAAGGAGCGGGAGGAAGAAGCTGGAGAGGGGGCGACAAAGAGCGAGGGCGAAAGGAGACTGAGATGAGGAGGGATGGGAAGAGGGGGGCGGGTGTGACTGGGCACACCATGTAATGGTGGCGGCGGCGGCAGAGGGCGAAGTGTAGACAATGGCAGTGGTGGTAGTAGTGGCAGTTGTGGTGGGGGCTGACATGACGGCAGGGATGAACGAAAAAGGCACAGGACGAAAAGGAGAGGCAAAAACAGGGGACGGACGAAGACGGACGAAGACCAGAGTCCCACGCTGCTGGCGCTGGCGTCGGCTGGCAGGAACGCCGCAGCTGCTGCTGCTGCCGCGGACGGGGCCGGGGCCGCTGCTGCTGCTGCTGCTGCTAACTGCTGCTGCTGGACCGCTGCTGCTGGCCGGGACCGCTGCTGCTGCTGCTCGGCTGGACCGCTGCTGCTCGGTTGGCTGGCTGGACGGCTGGCACCTGAAACCCTAACGCTTCGATTAGTGCTGGAATGGCACAATCGAAGGGCGGTATCCTTCCAGATTACCGCCGGAGATGAGCCGAGCTCGCGGCCGCAGACTACATGTACCCGGCGTGCCAACGTCCGAGGGCTTCTCCGCGGTCATTTCCGGTGCGGTTCTCCTCTTGCTACCTGCGACAGTCGTTCGCTGCAGTACGGGACGCCAGGATCCGTTTACCCTAAAGCCGTCGGCACACGGACCGTGCTGTCGAACGTTAACGTTGACCGTGCCAAATTCAACGCGCTGCTGAACGCTCAGGAATGAAGCGACTTGTGCATGCGGTACGTGGGCCCCAACGTGGTATAAGCGATCGCAACGCACTCCAGCGGCAGTTGAGGGATGTTTCTAGTTCGTAAATCACACTGTTTACTCAACGGGCTCTCGTAAAATTTCCACGTTAGCTCTATTAAAACGTACTTTTCCTCCATCGTCCACGAAAAGGAAAGTACCATGTCCAATCAATAAGGACAGAGACATATAAGAGTTCCATTAAAAACAGTGCGGAACAAATTTGGAATACTTCTCCGCATAAGATAAACATTATTTCATCATTCCCACATTTGATTAAAACCCCAAGGTCAGTCTTACTTAATCACTATTCCTACCCAATAGCAGAATCTTTGCAACATGTGAATTACGAAGCGTAAAAAAAAAAAGGAGCAAAATATCTTTATACAAGTAGCGCAAGCTGTCCTGTAGATTAAGCCAATCGAACAGTCACCCCTCAAAAAAAAAAGGTGAACTTATATTTACATAACACCAAATATCATAGTATATACTTATATTAAACTAATAATAAAGTATCATAACCTAATAAAAACGCTAATGTTAGGAAATAAAATGTAGGAGTGGCAAAACGCGAACCTCCCCCCCCCAATCATCAAATCAATACGAGACAGTGACGCTACTCATTACGCTAATCCAACAACACACAAACAGAAGTCGCAAGTAATCAAAGTATTTTACCCGTTGCAGAAAACATTATCGTAGATACGTTACTAATTGAAATTTAATTATAACAAACTGTACCAAGAACAATGCGTTTTGGGTGGATCTTCCGTGTGTCACTGTCTTCAGATAGCCTACTCTCATAAGACGCAAGTTACATTAATTCTTTTGCCATGAATATTTTATTGGAACGAATCACACAGTTAACAACGGGTTTTCCAATGATTCTGAATTTGTTGGTGCTCAGAAACGGCATATATATACATATAAGCTTGAAATGAATGCCAATATGGCGCCTTACAACTCTGTACTGAAGGGAGACGGCGTGCGTGTGACGTAGGTGGTGTTGTGCCATCTGACGGGTCAACGCTCAGACGCGCGCTCAGAATATCTGACATGCCAGATATTGCTCTGCACGTTCGGAAAGACTCCCGAACGTGCTATTCCACGCTGTGACGTCAGAAACTCGCCACGCTCAACACTCAACGTTCGGATGCACGGTCCGTGTGCCGACGGCTTAAGGCTTTCCTCTTTCTTGTTCAGAGAAGCTGTAAAAATACAAAAGCACGCGAACAGTTTCGCAAGAAAGAGGAAAGCCTTAAGGTAAACGGATCCTGGCTTCCCGTACTGCAGCGAACGACCGTCGCAGGTAGCAAGAGGAGAACCTCACCGGAAATTACCGCGGAGAAGCCCTCGGACATTGGCGCGTCAGGTACATATAGTCTGCGGCCGCGAGCTCGGCTCCAGTTCACCACCTTCAAAGGATGGCGAAGCTTTGGCAGTGCCAGCCACTCGTGCTGGCGAAACGTCAGAAAGATCATTAGATACACGCCGGCCGAAGAAAAAAAATGGTTCAAATGGCTCTGAGCACTATGGGACTTAACATCTGTGGTCATCAGTCCACTAGAACTTACAACTACTTAAGCCTAACCTAAGGACATCACACACATCCATGCCCGAGGCAGGATTCGAACCTGCGACCGTAGCGGTCACGCGGTTCCAGACTGAAGCGCCTAGAACCGCACGGCCACACCGGCCGGCTCGGCCGAAGAACCCGAGACAGAAGCCAATAGGCAGTTTGTCAAAATTTCATAATCTGACACCCTAAAACACCCACAAATGTAGTATTGCATTCTTCCCTCTGCACTGTTTACGCGCAATAAGTAAAATTCGCTGTTCGGTATCTTTCACGATGTTGCAATTTCAGTGGCCAGCAGTGTACGTGTAGTGAACAGACACTGAACCACCTTCTCTGGCAGCGAGAAGGAGCGAATATGAGGACAGCGAGACGGAGGCAGAAGTCACAGAGCTGGGAACAGGCAGCAAGCGGCCGACCTCGGTGGGTGGCCGTTTGGCGGCTCGGCTCGATATAAGACGGCTGTGGCCCAGGAGGCGGGAGGGGTGGCTATTGGCACGTGCGAGACTTACGGCGGCCGACCGACACACCCCCGCTGTTCGTTGACCTCTCACGCTGCGCCACCGACTTCCTCACTTACCACTACCACTCTCGCCTTCTGGCTCGGTGACTTCGTGCTACCAAGTCATAGCTGCCTATGTCGTCATAACGTTAAGCGCGTACACAGCGATGGGATAAAATTATGGAAACACCAAATACACATTACCATGCCTAATACGGTGTGGGAAATACGTTGGCTACTAAACAGCTTCCAGCCGTCTCGGAATGGATAAATACAGGTCCTGTACGTTGGAATCTTATGCCATCCTTCTTGCAAAGTAGTGGTAAGTTCAGGTGGATAGCGAGCATACACGTTTTTCTTCGAAGTAGACCACAAGGGCTCACTGAGATCTGTTGACTGTCGTGGCTACAGCAGATGCGATAATTCATCCTCGACCTCATGAAACCACTCCTGCATGATGCGAACTGTGTGACCTGGGGGCCTGTCGTCTAACCGTTGGGAAAAACTATCTACGGCGCTGCCCCTGCCATGTTTCATTCTTGGAACGTTAACTCGCCCAGAAGTTGGAAATAGTGTGAGACGAGACTCTTGTAACCAAATGACTTTCTTCCATTGCTCCATGGTCCTTGTTTTACGGCATCACGTTTTCCTGTAATGGTCGTTTGCATTTGGTCCTGGAATTACAGATCGCCCTTCAATCCCAGCTTACTGAGCCTCCTTCGTGTTGTTTTGGTGCTGGTAAACTTCGTGAGTTCGACATTCAGGTCTGCAGTAACTTTAGGATCTTACGTCCTCTAATTTTTCGTCACAGTGCTTCTTAACGTCTGCCGTTACGATCGCTCAACATACACTTCCGTGCACTTTGTGACATAGCGTACGATCTTCTGCCTCTTTCGTTGTATGTAGTATACACTACTGGCCATTAAAATTGCTACACCATGAACATGACGTGCTACAGACGCGAAATTTTACCGACAGAAGAAGATGCTGTGATATGAAAACCATTAGATTTTCAGAGCATTCACACAGGGTTGACGCCGGTGGCGACACCTACAACGTGCTGACATGGGGAAAGTTTCCAACCGATTTCTCATACACAAACAGCAGTTGACCGGCGTTGCCTGGTGACACGTTGTTGTGCTGCTTCGTGTAAGGAGGACAAATGCGTACCATCACGTTTCCGACTTTGGTAAAGGTCGGATTGTAGCCTATCGCGACTGCGGTTTATCATTTCGCGACATTGCTGTTCGCGTTGGTCGAGATCCAATGACTGTTAGCAGAATGTGGAATCGGTGGGTTGAGGAGGGTAATACGGAACGCCGAGCTGGATCCCAACGGCCTCGTCTCACTTGCAGTCGAGATGACAGGTATCTTATCCGCATGGTTGTAACGGATCGTGCAGCCACGTCTCGATCCCAGAATCAACAGAGGGGTACGTTTGCAAGACAACAACCATCTGCACGAACAGTTCGACGACATTTGCAGCAGCATGGACTATCAGCTCGGAGGCCATGGCTGCGTTTACCCTTGACGCTGCATCACAGACGCCTGCGATGGTGTACTCAACGACGAACTTGGGTGCACGAATGGCAAGACGTCATTTTTTCGGGTGAATCCAGGTTCTGTTTACAGCATCATGATGGTCGCATCCGTGTTTGGCGACATCGCGGTGAACGCACATTGGAAGCGTGTATTCGTCATCGCCATACTGGCGTATCACCCGGCGTGATGGTATGGGGTGCCATTGGTTACACTTCTCGCTCACATCTTGTTCGCATTGACGGCGCTTTGAACAGTGGACGTTACATTTCAGATGTGTTACGACCCGTGGCTCTACCCTTCATTCGATCCCTGCGAAACCCTACATTTCAGCAGAGTAATGCACGATCGCATGTTGCAGGTCCTGTACTGGCCTTTCTGGATACAGAAAATGTTCGACTGCTGCCCTGGCCAGCACCTTCTCCAGATCTCTCACCAATTGAAAACGTCTGGTCAATGGTGGCCGAGCAACTGGCTCGTCACAATACGCCAGTCACTACTCTTGATGATCTGTGGTATCGTGTTGAAGCTGCATGGGCAGCTGTACCTGTACACGCTATCGGAGCTCTGTTTGACTCAATGCCGAGGCGTATCGAGGCCGTTATTACGGCCAGAGGTGGTTGTTCTAGGTACTGATTTCTCAGGATCTATGCACCCAAATTGCGTGGAAATGTCATCACATGTCAGTTCTAGTATAGTATATTTGTCTAATGAATACCCGTTTATCATTTTTATTCCTTCTTGATGTAGCAAATTTAATGGCCTGTAGTGTAGATCTTGGATACGGCCGCTCTTGAAACACCAGACACTTCAGTTCCATTGGTTATGGAGGCACCCACAGAAGGAGCACCAACGATTTTCTCACCTTAGAATTCACTTAGCTCCGACATAATGCAGTCACAACTACGCGGAACACTGTGCTGACCATGATTAACACTTGCAAGGTATTGACGAGATTGTACAGATCACATTTGCGATCATATACAACATTGTATCCTGCAGGCTTGGCTATCATCTGTATATCTGCATTTATTATCAAGCATCCATTTCTCGTGGTGTCTCCATATTTGCGTTCAACCTCTGTAGATTTTGCACCGATGTACATCTACACTCATACACTATCTGGTCAAAAGTACTCGGACACCTTTTAGTGGACATTTATGACGGTTTGATCTCTGCTTGGGGGAAGGGGGGGGAGGGGGGGGAGGGATAATAGTCCATTCATCCTCAGGAACTGAAACCAGAGAACCTAGTGGTGTTGAACGCTGCGTCTGGAGCGAATTGGGCTTTCTAACTCATCCGAAACGTTTTCCATTGGGTTCAGGTCGGGACTGGGCAGGCGAGTCCATTTCAGGAGTATCATTGCCCATAAACTGACACTTTGCTGATGATAGCAAGCATCATTATTAATCCAGTAAAAGTAATTCCAATAGAAAATGATACAAATAATGTCTTTGGAAAAGTTATTGACTGGTTTTCTGCGAATTGGCTTGCTCTGAACTTTGAAAAAACACAGTAGGTCCAATTTTCTACTGAAAGGAGTACAGTTCCTTCAATAAATATAACACAGCAACAGAAGTCAGTAGCCGCGGTAGAGCATACTAAGTTTTTGGGTGTACGTATAGATGAGAATCTTATTTGGAAAATTCATATGTTGGCTCTCCTAAAGCGACTAGGTTCAGGAACTTTTGCAACCGGAATAATTGCTAATTCTGAAGATATAGAAATTAACAAACTAATTACTTTGCATACTTTCGCTCTCTGATGTTATACGGAATAATATTTTGTAGTAACTCAAAACTTAGGCAAAAAGTGTTCACTGCTCAAAATAAAGTGGTTTGAACCACGTGAAGTTCTGGTCTTACGTTAAATCAGTAAGTGGATCGAAACAGCGTATCCAGACACTCTGGGATGATAATGGCATTGAAACAGAGGATGACACGTGTCAAGCTGAAATACTAAACACCTTTTTCCAGAGCTGTTTCACAGAGGAAGACCGCACTGCAGTTCCTTCTCTAAATCCTCGCACGAACGAAAAAATGAAGGAATAGAAAAGCAACTGAAATCACTCAACCGAGGAAAGTCCATTGGACCTGACGGGATACCAGTTCGATTCTACACAGAGTAGGCGAAAGAACCTGCCCCCACTTCTAACAAAAGTGTACCGCAAGTCTAGAGGAACGGAAGGTTCCAAATGATTGGAAAAGAGCACAGGTAGTTCCAGTTTTCAAGAAGGGTCGTCGAGCAGATGCGCAAAACTATAAGCCTATATCTCTGACATCGATCTGTTGTAGAATTTTAGAACATGTTTTTTGCTCGCGTATCATGTCATTTCTGGAAACCCAGAATCTACTTTGTAACAATCAACATGGATTCCGGAAACAGCGATCGTGTGAGACCCAACTCGCTTTATTTGTTCGTGAGACCCAGGAAATATTAGATACAGGCTCCCAGGTAGATGACATTTTCCTTGACTTCCGGAAGGCGTTCGATACACTTCCGCACTGTCGCCTTATAAACAAAGTAAGAGCCTACGGAATATCAGCTGTGTGGCTGGATTGAAGAGTTTTTAGCAAACAGAACACAACATATTGTTCTCAATGGAGAGACGTCTACAGACGTTAAAGTAACCTCTGGCGTGCCACAGGGGAGTGTTATGGGACCATTGCTTTTCACAATATATATAAATGACCTAGTAGATAGTGTCGGAAGTTCCACGCGGCTTTTCGCGGATGATGCTGTAGTATACAGAGAAGTTGCAACATTAGAAAATTGTAGCGAAATGCTGGAAGATCTGCAGCGGATAGGCACTTGGTGCAGGGAGTGGCAACTGACCCTTAACATAGACGAATGTAATGTATTGCGAATACATAGATAGAAGGATCCTTTATTGTATGATTATATGATAGCGAAACAAACACTGGTAGCAGTTACTTCTGTAAAATATCTGGGAGTATGTGTGCGGAACGATTTGAAGTGGAATGATCATATAAAATTAATTGTTGGTAAGGCGGGTACCAGGTTGAGATTCATTGGGAGAGTCCTTAGAAAATGTAGTCCATCAACAAAGGAGGTGGCTTACAAAACACTCGTTCGACCTTTACTTGAGTATTGCTCATCAGTGTGGTATCCGTACCAGATCGGGTTGACGGAGGAGATAGAGAAGATCCAAAGAAGAGCGGCGCGTTTCGTCACAGGGTTATTTGGTAACCGTGCTAGCGTTACGGAGATGTTTAACAAAATAAAGTGGCAGACTCTGCAAGAGAGGCGCTCGGCTTCGCGGTGTAGCTTGCTGTCCAGGTTTCGAGAGGGTGCGTTTCTGGATGAGGTATCGAATATATTGCTTCCCCCTACTTATACCTCCCGAGGAGATCACGAATGCAAAATTAGAGAGATTAGAGCGCGCACGGAGGCTTTCAGACAGTCGTTCTTCCCGCGAACCATACCCGACTGGAACAGGAAAGGGAGGTAATAACAGTGGCACGTAAAGTGCCCTCCGCCACACACCGTTGGGTGGCTTGCGAAGTATAAATGTAAATGTAAATGTAAATGAGTGGCTCAAAGTTGCACATCTTGTAGGCATCTCTTTAAAAGATTAGGAATTCTTACAACAGCCTCACAGTACATTTACTGTGTTGAAATTTGTTCGGAACAACATGGACCAGCTTAAAAACAACAGTGACATTCATGATTATAATAAAAGAGGAAAGAAAGACTTACACTATCCTCTACTTAACCTATCTTTAGCACAGAAAGGGGTAAAATAGGCTGCTGTAAATCTTTTCGATAAATTAACAGATTAAATAAAATGTCTGACAGACAGCAGTATCAGTTTTAAACATAAATGAAATCATGTCTCCTTGCCAACTCCTTCTATACCATAGATAAATTCTTGAATAGGAATAAATAAATCTATAGGTACAATATATGCAGGGAATGCGGTAGGTCATAAAATTCATGTGTGCATTTCTTATGCACTTGACACGTTCCACATCACAACAGTTACCGTGAGATTGATCAGTGGAACACGTAACTAACCAACTAACTAACTAACAAGGCATTGAATTAAAAGTGCTGGTTTATGACAGTATGCGGTGTCTTGCTGATGCAGTCATCGTCTCTGAATGTTTCTCTATTGTGCACAATACACAACGTAGTAAAATATGTTCACATCCTTCCAGTTTTAGCATTTTCTTAAGCGCATTAAGAGGACCACATCCAAACCACTGCCGTTGTCACCTTACACGATGCCAGGTAACGTTCTCCAGGCATTCACCGAATCAAAACCCTTCTATCGGATTGTCACAGCGAGATCCATAATTCCAAATACTCGTTTCCAATGATCCATTGTCCAGTGGCGTCGCTATTTACACCGCCTAGCATTCACTACAGAAATGTGTGGCTTCTGAGGAGCTGCTCGACAATTGCACCCTGTTCTTTTTAATTCCCTAAGCGCAATCATTGTGCTACGTGGACTGTTGGTAGCACTTAGTAACTCACGAGTGATCCCTTATGCTGATTTCATGCGATTTTTTACTCACCCTCCATAATTCTCGGCGTTCGTTGTCCGTCAGTTCACGAGGTCTAACTGGTCCTGGTTTAGTTTTGGTTGTTCCTTCGTTTTTCCACTTCAAAATCACGTTAGCAACAGCCGACTAGGCCAGCGTTAGAAGGTGAATACCAACAACAACACTCAATAACCATTCAAATTATAATAAAAATTATTATAATTAAAAGTCAGTACTGATGAGGTGTTTCCAGAAGCCGCATAGCCGTATGAAGGGCTTTATTCACAACCATATTTCCATTATAAACCTCAAGGTGCGCCTATACTGACTTTAAGCCGATAGTTGCGAATAAGCACCTTCACACAAATATGCCGCTTTTGGGAACACCTCATCATTCTTGACTTTTTAGCTGTTGTAATTTTTTTGATAATTAGAATAGTTATTGATTGTTGAGTGTTGTTATTGTTATTCTCAATGTCTCTGAGCTCTCATTACTTTCCTCAGGAAGTTGTTTGTAGCTTTAGAAGGGTTTAAATGTCCCTTGTTGATACACTACTGGCCATTAAAATTGCTACACCAAGAAGAAATGCAGATGATAAACGGGTATTCATTGGACAAATATATTATACTAGAACTGAAATGTGATTACGTTTTCACGCAATTTGGGTGCATAGATCTTGAGAAATCAGTACCCAGAACAACCACTTCTGGCCGTAATAACGGCCTTGATACGCGTGGGCATTGAGTAAAATAGAGCTTGGATGGCGTGTACAGGTACAGCTGCCCATGCAGCTTCAACACGATACCACAGTTCATCGAGAGTAGTGACTGGCGTATTGTGACGAGCCAGTAGCTCGGCCACTATTGACCAGACGTTTTCAATTGGTGAGAGATCTGGGGAATGTACTGGCCGGGGCAGCCGTCGAACATTTTCTGTATCCAGAAAGGCCCGTACAGGACCTGCAACATGCGGTCGAGCATTATCCTGCTGAAATGTAGGGTTTCGCAGGGATCGAATGAAGGGTAGAGCCACGGGTCGTAACACATCTGAAATGTAACGTCCACTGTTCAAAGTGCCGTCAATGCGAACAAGAGGTGACGAAACCATCACGCCGGGAGATACGCCAGTATGGCGATGACGAATACACGCTTCCAATGTGCGTTCACCGCGATGCCGCCAAACACGGATGTGACCATAATGATGCTGTAAACAGAACCTGGATTCATCCTAAAAAATGACGTTTTGCCATTCGTGCACCCAGGTTCGTTGTTGAGTACACCATCGCAGGCGCTCCTGTCTGTGATGCAGCGTCGAGGGTATCCGCAACCATGGTCTCCGAGCTGATAGTCCATGCTGCTGTAAACGTCGTCGAACTGTTCGAGCAGATGGTTGTTGTCTTGCAAACGTCCCCATCTCTTGACTCAGGGATCGAGACGTGCCTGCACGACCAGTTACAGCCACGCGGGTAAGATGCCTGTCATCTCGACTGCTAGTGATACGAGGCCGTTGGGACCCAGCACGGCGTCCGTACAATCCTCCTGAAACCACCGATTCCACATTCTGCTAACAGTCATTGGATCTCGACCAACGCGAGCAGCAGTGTCGCGATACGATAAACCACAATCGCGATAGGCTACAATCCGACCTTTTTTCATAGTCGGAAACGTGATGGTACGTATTTCTCCTCCTTACACGAGGCATCACAACAACGTTTCACCAGGCAACGCCGGTCAACTGCTGTTTGTGTACGAGAAATCGGTGGAAACTTTCCTCATGTTAGCACGTTGTAGGTGTCGCCGCCGGCGCCAACCTTGTGTGAATGCTGTGAAGATCTAATCATTTGCATATCACAGCATCTTCTCTTTGTTGGTCAAATTTCGCTTCCGTAGCACGTCATCTTCGTGGTGTAGCAGTTTTAATGGCCAGTAGTGTATGCTACTCAGGTAAGATCCAATGGCTAGTTCACGTCTGGATTCAATCAGCTCTGCTGATGGACCAGTTCTGCTGTTACTGCTTTTGTACTGACAACACAATACCTTCCACTTCAGTTAATTCTGGCGGGTCCGACACTGGTGACATCTGGTGGTCATTTCTGCATTACATAGGGGTGTCCAGATACTTTCATCATATAGGGTAGTTTGCAAGTCATTACGAAGTGCATGGCAGAAGGTTAATATTGTCGTTCCTCATATTAGTATTCCTTCCCGTTCCTCTTCACATATGGAATACTGGAAGAACGACTACTTAATTCCCACTGTGCCCGCTGTAGTTAGTTTAATATTGTCTTCGCATACTCTACGAAAGTGTTACTTAGGAGCTGAAGAGTATTTCAGGACACATCTTCAAACGTCTGCCTATCCAGATTTTCTGCATTTCCGCGTTTATCTTACTCGAGTTAATCAATCCTGGGACGAATGCTTTCCTTCAATATCCTACTTAGTCCTATTGAGTAATATTCTGGATGGGTCGTCAGTTTATCTTGTAAGCAGTCACGTTAGATGTATTTGCAATACAGAATCAGATATGTCTGAAACACAGGCTACATCTATTGTTCCCTCCTTTGTTGATCGATCTGAGGATTGGTTGACAGCAGTCTTGTTGGCCGCTAATCTCCAGTCTTCATGCTTTTCTCATTTCCTCTTCATTTCTGTGTAGGAATTTCATCTACATCTACACGATTACTCTGAAATTCACCCTTAAGTTTCTGGATGGTAAAAGTCTTTTAAATGTCGCCTGTGGGCTGACAGATTTAAATTAAATTTATAGCATCATGTATTGCAGTACATTACTGGCGAACACTTTAAAATGCAGTTGTGTCGTTGGATAGCATAATTAGTTTTCAAATATGACACACATTTCATCGATATAATAGCATTTCAAAATGAACACAAGCTGAAACTCTGAAATTATGAAATACGTTGGCTGACAAATTTTTGACAAACAAATGAAAATTACAGCATCATGCATTACAGTACATTACTGATCAGTTTCAGTCGGCGCACACATTAAAATCCAGTTGTGTGGGTGAACAGCATAATTAGTTTTTAAATATGACACAAATTTCATCGACACAACTGCATTTCAAAATGAACACAGGCTGAAACTCTCCAATTATGAAATACGTAATGCCATAAACTTAATCTTTATATAAAAAAAACCTAACAGTTAATGATCGACATTAAAAGTGATTTTGGCTTTCAGAAAATATGCCGTAGCTGTGGACCTACACACGACGGAACTAATCCAACTTAGCCGGAGAGGATGCACAGAACCATTATTCGACTATTTGTTGACAGTTCCGCTCTCCAATAGCACGCGGATTTCCAGGTGTGCTCCGATTTCTTTTATTTTATCACAATGGTCATTTTTCCTACATAGATGAGCATCAGTAAAATACTTTGGCATTCGCAGGAGAAAGTTGATTATAATTTCGTGAAAAGATCTCTCCCCAGTGGAGAATGCCTATACTTTAATGATGGCACGTAGGTGTAGATAGCAACTCCAGCTGGCTTATTACCCCTGTTTTGTGATGATCCGATCTGACCTTCTAATGTTCAAATATGTGTGAAATCTTATGGGACTTAACTGTTAAGGTCATCAGTCCCTAAGCTTACACACTACTTAACCTAAATTATCCTAATGACAAACACACACACCCATGCCCGAGGGAGGACTCGAACATCCACCGGGACTTGCCTCACAGTCCATGACTGCAGCGCCTTAGACCGCTCGGCTGATGTGACCTTCTCTGAACTCTGAACTTATTTTATACGGTAAGGATCCCATAGCGCACACCAGTATTCTGCAAGATGACGGAAAGCATAGAGTAAACTGTCAGTTCCGTAATTGGATCTACGTGTTTCAGTTGAGGTATTTCTCTAGTTCTTTACTCATCGACATATTTCACTATTATAGGTTTTAGCAATCTCATGCTTAGTAGGTGGCAGGATGAAAGGTTTTATGCAATCTGCCAGATCTTCAAAACCCACACGCGAGATTTTCATATTCTTTAGCTCGCTATGCCCAAACTTCCTGTAGTCCTTCAGGAAAAATGAACAGAATATTTTTGTAGGATATTTAATGTAGTTAAATTTTGTTTTGGGATACGTTTTTGCTAGAGGCTGTAGTTTTCGAATTGTTCAAGAGAAACGTAAAAAAGTGATCTCAAATGGGTTTTTCTAGAATAACTCGAAAGCCGTTGCTTCCAGCGAAAATGTATCCCATTACAAAATTTAACTACAGTAAATCTCCTGCAAAAACGTCCTGCTAAGTTTCTGTGGGACTAATAGTTAGTGTCTAGCGAGCAAGAGAATATGGAAGTCTCACATGTGGTTTTTGAAGGCATTGTGGGTTGCATAAAACCTAGGTAGGGGCAACTATATCACCCTTCAGAGGTTTTCATGGCCAGTGTCAGTTTGCATAAAATTACTTTCGGTATTAATCCGTGTCATTACGAAACACTAAAACAACTGAAATGTCGACGTTTCGACCGTCTTTGGGACGCTGTTTTTCAGGGTAACGGCTGGATTCTGGTGATGGACTTCCTTTATATATCACCTTATTTCGGTTGTTAGTTGGCTACTAATGTGATATTCTGGGATACCACTGGACACATCAAAGTAGAGTCCGCGCCGATAGCTGAGTGGTGAGCGTGACGGATTGCCGTCCTACGGGCCCGGGTTCGATTCCCTGCTGTGCCGGGGATTTTCTTCTCTCAGTTACTGGGTGTTGTCTTCATCATCATTTCATCCCCATCCGGCGTGAAGGTCGCCCAATGTGGGGTAGAATGTAGTAAGACCTGCACCGAGGCGGCCGGACCTGCCCCGCAAGGGGCCTCCCGGCCAATGACACCAAACGCTCATTTCCATTACTTCAAAGTAAAGATTGGTATGGAGGGGTCGCTGTACGGTAAGCTATTGACTGTCCTATTCCTTCCAGGTGATAGCGAACTGGCACTTTGTGTTATGTTTGCGTACAGCGAGACGTTTTTGCCAGACGGCATATCTCTTCTGGCCGCCTGCATAAGCGTTGACTCAGGTCAGAGTTGACTCAGGTCACGTGGAGCTGCCGTCTGGCGAATACACGTGGCCCGTCAGAATGGGATTGCTGGCAGCGAGGCTTTTGACAACTAGCAGCAATCCTCTCTGTTAATGGTGCTACGGATTCTAGCAATATGAACAAGGATGATGCTGCAGGGTGTGTCTGGCAAAGCGATCCGTTCTTTTAATAAAGTTAGGCTAATTTCTTTTTTCCCCATTTCGATTCATTACGTCGTCGTCGTTAGTTACGTGATCTGCCCATCTAATTTCCAGCATTCTCTTGCAGCACAAAATTCTTAACCAGTTGTTGTCCACGTTTAACTTCTATGCTAGGTTGCACTCCAGACACCTCCAGAAAAGACTATTCGATATTAACAAATTTCTCTTTTTCTGAAATGAATTTCTGGCTACTGCCAATCTGCATTTTATATCCTCTCTGCTTCGGTCATCGTCAGTTATTTTGACCGAGCGAGGTGACGCAGTGGTTACCTCAGTGGGGGCGTATTCGCGAGGAAACCGGTTCAAACCCGTCTCCGGCCATTTCCCTAAATCGTTTCAGGCAAATGCCGGGATGGTTCCTTTGAAAGGGCACGGCCGATTTTCTTCCCCATCCTTCCCTAATCCGAGCTTGTGCTGCTCCGTCTCTAATTACCTTCTTGTCGGCGGAACGTTAAACACTAATCTCTTCAGTTATTTTGCTGCTTAAATAACAAACGTCATCTACTGGCTCTTTCCATATCAGATAAATGGGACATACCTCACATAGCTAGAAATTAATGTTTCCTGTTTTATTTTTCCACTCATGTAGTTGGTAATGTAGTTATCACGACTTTGCCGCACTTCCGCAAACCTTATGTAGCAGTTCACTCCAGTGACAGCGTCCAATATCAACAAATGTTAGCACTGTATAGGTCAATAAAACAGCGTCCTGTGACGCCGGTCCTGGTGGCCGAGCGGTTCTAGGCGCTTCAGTCCGGAACCGCGCTGCTGCTACGGTCGCAGGTTCGAATCCTGTCTCGGGCATGAGTGTGGTGTCCTTAGGTTGGTTAGGTTTAAGTAGTTCTAAGTTATACGGGACTGATGACCTAAACTGTTAAGTCCCATAGTGCTCAGAGCCATTTCAGCCATTTGTGACTGAATTCTTCACTGCAGGAGGTGAAAACCCCAATCGCATTCATGAAAAGTTGAAGAAGGTATTTGGAGTTGATTCGGTGGATGTCAGCGGTGTTAGACCGTGGGTTCGTCGCTGTAGAGAAGCTTAAGTGTGTACATAGATGGCTGATGCAAGGCGGAGCGGAGTAAAAGTACGCTGTCATAAGGCCACAAGTGACCCACCGGGACCATTCGACCGCCGTGTCATCCTCAGATGAGGATGCGGATAGGAGGGGCGTGTGGTCAGCACACCGCTCTCCCGGTCTTTATGATGGTTTTCTTTGACCGGAGCCGCTACTGTTCGGTCGAGTAGTTGCTCAATTGGCATCACGAGGCTGAGTGCACCCCGAAAAATGGCAACAGCGCATGGCGGCCCGGATGGTCATCCATCCAAGTGGTGGCCACGCCCGACAGCGCTAAACTTCGGTGATCTGACGGGAACCGGTGTATCCACTGCGGCAAGGCCGTTGCCTAAGGCGGAGCGGAGTAGCGCGTCAGTAACTGCTTTGGTGTCACACATACAACGTCCTGACCACAATTAATTATCCGTGACCACCGCCCGGTAACAACAGATGAATTGTACGATACTCATCCATCGACATGGAGCAAGCGACATTCAACTGAAATGTGCCCCCTGTATGGGAATATACATAATGGATGTAAGAATGCAGGTTGTAGACATACGGTTAAAGACACACGGAAATGTGAGGTGGGGCGCAAAGCGTACTCATATATCCTAATGGTATCTCTGTAATAAAAAATCTGAGTGAAAGGATCAACAACGAACTTGAACGGATGTTATGTGACGTCCGCAACGACCAAACACATACGCAAAAGTAGTGTGACGGCGTTGCCGTCGTTGGGAGAACATCTCATCACAGCGCCGTTGTGTCGTTCGTTAGTTACCCCATTCTCAGGGCGCATTTCGGCAATCTCTCCATGAGTAAATCTTCCCACACTACTTTGTTAACGAACATATAAGACAGGTAGATAAAAACGAAACAGAACCGGCAGTACTGAAGGCAGTCGAAGAGTAAACTTAGCCTTACTGATGTCTACAACAAGTGTTTTCTAACATGACACACAGAGCATGCCGTCGATATTTGCAGTGTTTTACAGATATTTTCAGTGCAATACAGATACAAAGATAAATGGGTCCAAGAAATGAAACGAAACGCAATAACTGTCTAGGAATCTACCGGTTCCATAAAACCTATGAAACTTTATCAGTGTCCTGGTGCACCCTGTGTATGACATTATTTCCTGTAAAATAAGTTTATAAGGCTATCTGACTGAACCTCGTATGTTCTCTAGAGTCTTTCATAGCAATAAATTGTCATTAGCAGGGAGCATAAATTGAAACGAGGCTTTTTAAAATTTTATTGCGCTTTTGAAAATCGTAACGCAACACAAGTCATCTGCTGGAAATCAACCAGAAACTCCCCTGGCTCGCAAGGGAAAGTTTCTTTCGAGCCCTTATTCACCAAAGAATCGCATGAATCAGCAGATAAGTGGGTATTTTACAGCTGCTCCTCCAGGCGCAGTAAAAGCGAGTCTAGTGAGACATTAAACTTGGCCACTGACCGTATTTATTATCGCGGGGAAGAATCTAAATTCTTTCACGAGTGCTGGCTGGGGGCACGCGGCTCTTGAATGTGTCCCCGGGCGTCGCCGAGAATAATCACCATTATCACAATTATTAGAGTAAATTAGCTTAACGGCGTGCCGCACGCGCTGAGGGTCTCAGGCCGTGGGGGGGCCGCGGAGAATTTTGTTCGCACGTTGCAGTACCCTGCTGCAGTTATTCACAGCTCCGTTTCACATCTGAGCACCGGAACTGTCACCAATCTAGGCACAGAAGACAAATTGAGCGTAAAATAAATGTACGTAAAACACTAAAAAAATTTAAAAAAATAAAAACGACGCACCACTAAGGAATTATCCGGACGGGACGGCGATCGGTAGATGTGATGTACATGTGTAGAGAAACAAATCATTACTGAGCCGTGCTCACTCCCAGCTATGCGATTTCGTGAACTTGGCCGTCTATCTGTGTTTGGTTTCCCGTCCTTGTTGCTGTTACGACGTGGTTCTTCTTCCTTCTACATGTGGCAGCAGCGATGTGTATCGATATTTGCACCGTGTACCATCTTTGGTTCTGTGCATGTGGTTTCCGGCTAGGGGGTCTGCGGGAAGTCGGTCGGTTGTTGCGGACCAGGGAAGATATCTCCGCGGGGTGCAGTCAGCTGGGTTCGCTGGCGGTCCCTCCACATCCTGCACAATGTCGGAGCGTGTGTGGAGCTGTCCGATCGCTCCGAGCTTCGTTGTTCACTGACCCAGGACGTCAAAGTTGAGTAGTGATTTCAAGTTCCCAAGCCACGTCCATTCCGGTTATCTGGTTCGTTTCGGTGGTTCACTGTTGGGGAGGTTTCCCGGTGAGCGACACTGAGTGTTTGTATTGCCGAAATTTAGCCGCCTTGCGGTGGAATTAACTATATTGGTTCACTACAATTTTAAATGCACCAGCGGAATTTGCTGCCTTGTAGCCGTTAGTGTTCCGGTTACCTGCCCTGGCCACTAACGTAATTTCAGGCAGTGTCCTTTCCTCACCTGTTGTCGCTGTCCAAAACGGTGTGTAGTTTTGACAGCTTAATAAGTATACGTATTTGATCGTGGATAATCACGTCCGTAACATTTTGTGTTTGAATTCTCATGTAACGATTGGTGGCAAGAAAGTCGTTTGTCGGTCGGTCCGTGGCTGTCCCTTGGTTGGGTTCCGACGGATCAAGTGTAGTTGGGCTCACCACCTGTCTAAGTGAACGAGGGCTGGAGGCTTCTGAGTGCTGTTGTCTTTACTGTCTTTCTCCTCGGTGTTTAATTGTCTGTTTATAATCTATCACAGCCAATGATAAAAGAAAAATTCTTGGTTTTACTGTGTTTTATGTAAGTAAGTTAGAATTCTGGTAAGCGGATATTTGCTGAAAGGTTACTGCCATTTAGTTCGGTTTCAGCTACTTAAAACTTAAGGCTTATGGTTATATTTTTTTTAAATTTTGGAAAATTAATTGCGGGCCTTCAGCTTTGGAAGCTTATTCTTAAAATTACCTTTCAAGCTTAAACATTGCGGCCTTCTGCCTTTGAAAGGTTATGGTTATTATAAAATCTTGAAAATTTTATTGTGGGCCTTCAGCCGATTGTATTGCATCTTGTTATTTTATTTGCAATTTTAACTGCATTTCATCTTGTTACCATTTAAGATTTCTTGTTTGGAGGCCTTTATCCGCGAAAGATTTGGAGTTTGAAACTCGTGGTTGTAAAAGTTCGGCTATGTTCCGCTTTGGTTGTAAATGTGTTATTAAATTATAATAAATTACAATTTTAAGGTGAAACTTACCCCAAACTTATTTGGCCCTTTCCACAATCCTAAACACCTGTTCTGCGAAGCGGGTTTACCGAGAGTCTCAATTACAATTTAAGAAAAAATGGATGAGAGAGAGCTTCGCAAGTTGAAGAAGTCAATAGCGCGTTGATCCATCTATGGCACTTATACAAATATTTATCCGGTGTGGCACTGATTGACAGCGTTTTTGGATGTCTTCCTGAGGACTGTGGTGCCAAATTATGTCCAATTGACGCCTTAGATCGTGGAAATCCCGAGCTGGTTGGAGACCACTGCCCAAAATGCTCCTAAAGTTCTCAAGTGGAGAATGATCCGACGACCTTGCTGGCCAAGGTTGTTTGGCAAATGTGAACACAAGCACCAGATACTCTAGGCGCGTGCGGGTGGGGCATTATCTTGCTGAAATG
Source organism: Schistocerca cancellata (assembly GCF_023864275.1). Taxonomy (NCBI): domain Eukaryota; kingdom Metazoa; phylum Arthropoda; class Insecta; order Orthoptera; family Acrididae; genus Schistocerca; species Schistocerca cancellata. Next base: position 243,138,441 of record NC_064626.1, on the reverse strand, counting down.
TAAACCTGGGATGGCTTGCTATGAAGGGCAACAAAACTGGGCGTAGAATACAGTCAAAGTACCGCTGTATTGTAGGGGCGCCACCGATGACAAAGGTGTCCTGCTATGGAAAGAAATGGCACACCAGACCACCACGTTTGGTTGTAGGGCCGTATGGTGGGCTACAGTTGAAACGTCCCCTTAGAAAAATTTTACAAGACTGTGCTTAAACTGACACACAATATTTTTTAGCGCAACGCAATCTGACTTTCAGAAATCCCTACAAAGGAATGGCCCTGACTAATATTAACCTATACCTTTCACAAATCACTTACCTCACAAAAATCTTCATTACTCGAACTACTGCAATACAGCGAGCGCCACTACTTCCAGCTAAATAAAAGATTCAAACTACGGAAGGCACTAACTACTGATAGGGATAGTTAGCAAATGAAAGATTTTAATAGAGAACAAACAATGTATTTACCTTAATAGTCATAATATATGATATCCAGTATTACAAACTTCAAAACTCCGCCATCTCTCTCCCCACATCCACCACTGCTGGCGGCTCACCTCCAACTGCGCAACGCTATGTGCTGTTAACATCCAGCTGTCCAACACTACAATGGCTGACAACAATGTAAACTGGCCACAGACTACACACAGCACAGCCAGTGATTTTCATACAGAGCGCTACGTGGCGTTACCAATAAGAAAACATAAACAGCCTACTTACATAGCCCCCATGCTCCCCACAAAAAATTTTACAAATTGTTTTGGGCAGTGGCCAATAATGATTTAAAAAAATTTTTCATAATTACAATAACAAAGATATCAAATGCACACACTTATTTATATAATGTTGGTCAAAAGCTAAAATTTTCTCACAGTCCATAAAGACAGTCCGGATTGTTCATCAGAGTAAAATTTCAGTGTTTTTTTTCAAAGTCTGAGCAGTAAAAGACAATGCACACGGAAGTAGTGGATTTCCATGCAGTCTTGAAGAAGTAGTGTTGTCCTTCCAACTGAAAGACAGTGCTGACGCTTGACATGCTGACAGGTAATGGGCCACAACAGAGCAAACCCACAGCAGAGTCATGACGTTTTGAACACGATTGGTAGGTAGGTCATCACAGAGCAGACCCACTATAGTCCTGGTAGAGAGTATGGTATTGGTGAGTCAGCAAAGGTGTAGATCCACTACAGTCCGTGGGCCACCAGAGGTGCAGACCCACTGTAGTCCTTGTAGAAATGGCCAGCAGCCATCTGCTGCGACTGTGCAGGTGCACAATCACCATCGAAGAGTCTTGCGGATAATAGAGCAAGTCCATAACCACCACTTGTGCACTCACAAAGTCTTTGGAATTGTCCTTAGAACCAGCAATGCTGTTATCCAGTCCCTTGCTGAATTATTAACACACATGCAAACACTAACAGTCCCAACTTCTCACATATTGTCCATATACTATGACCAACAGAAAAGTGTGCAGTGAAATGTAACTAAAAATTTAATAATATGATGAACTGGTGTCAATTACAATTTTATAACATAAGAATACAATTACAAAGGTACAAAATACATCATTAAAGAACATAACAATACAGAAAAACATTTGTAGTACAGGCTTTACAAAAGAATGGAAATAAACATATACATCAGTGTTACAGGAATTATGACATGAGTACATACATAAAAGATCAGAATAATTATGGAAACATCAACTTCACACATGAGCATTAAAATAAAACAGAATAAATAATGTCTAAGCATATTTACAAGGTAAATAACAGATTATTAATGCCAATTATATTCGAGGATAACAGTATTCCTCATCAAAGTGAATATAGCTTAGTATTAGAAGAAGAAAAACTTCTATGAAACTACACAGAGACAGGAAGAAAACAAATACACAAGGGTACACAAAAACATAGTGGGATAACACCAAAAGGAAAGGACAGGGTTTGTTTTCAGTGTAACATTTGATACTGCAGTCCAACCCAAAACATCATTCCATAGATCTTTCGTCTTATTTCGATATTTGCTCCAGCCAAAAAAATCCTATCCAAGCATGCTTTCTGTATTTTTCTGGTATAACCTCTCAGTGCATTTCTTCAAATTCATCGCAACTCATTCTCTTATAGTCTACCCCCTCTTAAGCTAACTTAAATCTACTGAGCTCAGATGCTAAACTAAGGTACGAGGCAATGCAGCAGCACAAAACAATTAACACAAACAGCAATGACAAAAAAATGCAAATTGGCAGCAGCAGTAAATCTAAATTCATAGAGAAAATGCAACATTACAACTAATATGAGCCAATGTGCAGCAACAAGAAAAATAAATCAGTAGTAAAACTAGCTTAACAGAGTAATACAAAGTGAAATTTAGTAGCACTATGCCTGGCAAACAGCAGCAGCAACTTATATCTAAACATGATATAGCTCAAACAGAAAAAATATTACAGTAAAAATGGCCATGTTTAATACCTATGTCACATCTTAACACTAGAGTGATGCATCACAAAAAATTACTCTGCAAGAAAGTTACCAAGTCATTAAAAAATTATTTATGCAATTCCTGTGAAGAGAAATGTCTATTTCTGCTCTCTTTTCTAGGAAAGTACATCATAACCGTATTCTTTACTGGGTCTGTAGACAGAAAATAGTGATATTAGTACATCTATTAAATTTTAAATAACCAATGCTGCAGTGCAGCTAGAAACTAGATATTAAAGAAAATGAACAAATATGTACAAAGTACGGCATGAGACATCATTCATTAGCCATATGGCATTTCATAAGGCAGTAAAAATTCTCTCAATTCTCGAGAAAGACGCTTGTCATAATCAGGTGTGCAGATGTAAGTATCTTTCCAAGTAATGAGCGTGTCGTATTTGCGGTGCTTTCTATGAAGGAATGTCAATAGCGAGGTTAATGGCCTCTTTTTTCCTCCATCTAATGGCTTTCTTTTGTCAGACGACTACCTCTCAGCTGGGTGCCCACGACACATTACGTGCAGGTGGTCACTTAACTTTCTTACAGAAATATTTACGACAGCAGTTTCCGCTACAGTGACAGTCTCATATACAAAATTTCACGGGTCGAGAATTTGCATTGTAAATGTGTAGAAACAAAATCTTATAAATATAACAGTGTCCAAAAAATTTTCGCCGGCATTGTGATACATTCACGCATTTACACACATTTCATAACTCTTAACGTACGATTCTTGGTTTCCAACAACCTTTTTCACAAACCAGAGTCCCTAACCACTATTCATTACTCCTTACCTTATTACACATATATATATTCGTCGACACATCAATCTTGTGACGTCACTTCAATATTTCATCATAATAAATATGTAGCATAATCAAATTTCTCATATAGGATCAGCTTATTGTTCATAAACATACCTCAGCAGCATAATACACATCGTCGTCATAAACATAACATCATAACACCTCAGTCAAATCTGAAAAACGTTGTAGCTTTCTGCAATAATTTCAAAACCTAAAAAAATTCTCTGCTCATTTCAATGGTGTCATCTACCTCAAACGTACTTTAAAAATCATGATCTCATACCAAATATATCATTCAAAGCTCTCATAATATCACAATGGGTCCGAAACATATATGAACAGTTCACAAAGTAGAGACAAAATACAATTTCGTAAGTGTGAAGATTATCCAACTGTGTAATTGCGTAAACATGTGTCACTGATGTAGTAAAAAAAAAAATGTTTGTTTCTCTGTTAAATACTCAGGTGGCTGTGTAATTCTGTGTTGGAGAAATATGGTACCGATGTGTAAAGTTGTATAAGCAAATACCATATTAGCTAGGGCTCCTTGTGCTTGCCAAACACATGGTACACAAAGTAGGCGTGTACCCCCCTGAGGATTAATGTAATTGTACCCTCAGGTGTTACAGATTACAGCAATGGAATGAAATGTATAACGGAAAACCTTTGTGTCATTGTACTTCAAATATCTTTAAAAATAAATGTTTTAAGTATAAAATTAATCACACAAATACGTGTACTGTAGCGCTAAACTGTGCGTCTTGTTGTAAGATAATCTCTGTGGAAGTGTCGTAGTTATCGTCCTCCGAAAGCTAAGTTATGCAGAAGTCAATGTACTTACCTCATGATAAACAAAAGTGAAATGCTTTGCGTATAGATATCTTAGTTATTACGCTTATTGTTGTGATGAAGAAAGTACTGTGCTGTAACGCATTATTGTGCTATGAAAGAGGCTGTCTCCTTGTAGCTATACCACAAAAGTTACTACTAAAACATGTTTTGCTTTCCAGAAGAATTCAGAAAAACCGTGCAGATATAAAACAGATACTCCACAAAAGCAACAATGTAAATTGTGCCACACATTAGTAACGTCGTGATAAAATCGTGTAGCTGTCACATAAACTAACCACTGTCTCATCTGGTATCTCACAGAAAGTACTTTAAATCCAGAATGTATTTTCAAGTAAACCAAAATGTTGCATTAAAATCTCATTGGCAGTATATGTTCTAAGTATGTAAGCCTGATAGTCGTTACGTAATCATGCAACTAACAAGCAAGAATGTACACACACAATAACACTGTGACGTCTGTTCACTATAACAATGCATTCGTAATTTCTGTTTAAGTAAGTTCTCTTGGTTCTTGATTTGATATTTAACTTCCAACATTGTTGCATGTTAACAGATTCTAAAGCATACTAGTAACGTGAAGTGAAACGTTTTATGGCAAAGACAAAGTTAAAAAGCAGATTATCTTTCAATAAACGGTTTTACATGTGAAATGAGGTGTAAACCTTTACTCTTCCTAGTACGCAGAGTTTCAACTTCAACGCAATTATCATGTGGTATACGTCGGATTCTGTAAGGTCCATTGTAAACTAGAAAAAATTTGTGACTCAAGTGTTTCTTCTTATGTGACAATGAATGAGCTTTAATGAGAACTTTCTGACTAATATATAATTTTTATGCATTTGCTTTACCGTGTAGTTTTCTCCTTTTGTCTGCTGCAGATTTTATATTTTTAAGAGCCAAATCAATTATGTCTTTGTGTCGAAGTTTACGTGTATTCGGGAAAGGTACAAGCTCTCTGATTCTGTTCGGTGGTTCTTCATTCTTCAGTACAAGAGTAAGTGGTAAAGCAGTGGAATCATGAGGCATTTCATTCAGCACATTTTGAAAAAAGTGTAAATATCTGTCCCAATGCTGATGCTTTCTGTGACAATAAAGTCTGCAAAGCTTATTGATTTCTTTCATAATCCGTTCAGACGGGTTACAATGTGGTGAGTACAATGAAATAAAAACAGGTTTGATTTTATGATTCCGAAGAGTGCGTGACCAAACAGCAGATCTGAATTGCGGTCCGTTATCTGAAATGACTTTACTAACGTGTCCAACTTCACATAAGAAATTTTTAACAAAGGCGTTGGATACAGACCGTCCAGTGTCATTACGTAACGGTGTGAAAGAAACAAATTTTGAAGTAAGTTCAACAGCGACTAGAACGTACGAAAATCCATTCGATGTTCTGACAAGGGGTCCCAAGAGATCAACAGCAGCAAATTCTTTTAATTTAGAAGGAATAATAGGAAACAACGGAGCACGATGTGAAATAGTAGATGGTTTCGCCTTTTGGCAAAGTTTACAAATAGACAAGACTTTTCGAATTCGCTTTTCCATATAGTTAAAATAACAAGTCGTTCAAAGAATATGATAACATTTTCGTGGGCCAAAATGTGCGTAGCTGAAATGAATGTACCAAATGAGCTTATTAACAAAATCGTCTGGAATGCAAAGTACCCATAGCTTGTCATCAACAGTGCAGCGTTTGAAGAGTATGTTGTTTCTAACCAGGTAATAATGCCGAATCTGCGTGTGTGTCTTTTCATGCCATTTACTTTTGATGTCTTTCCAAATCGCTTCTTTATCTTGTTCATGAGCAATGTCCTTTAAAGATGTGGTGATGAAGTTTTCAAAGGCGACTTTCTGAATGTAAAGAATACTGAAATTTTTCTCGAGGTTGCCTTCTGTGTTACTTTTCTCAAGCCCAGCCGGTGCGCGTGACAGCGTGTCCGCAACAATGTTCTCCTTGCCGGGAATGTAGACTATTGTGAAGCGGAATTCTTGCAGAAGCAATGCCCAACGTTTTAACCTGTCATGATTTAATTTTGAAGACATAAGAAATTGTAATGCACGATGATCACTGTATACTTTTACGTGCTTACACTTGCTTGCACTTGCTAAAAGCTGTTTCACTAATTACTGAAATGGGACTGCCAGAGTCAAGTACTGCCATAAATTTTACGTCATTTACAGTAATGTGAATCACAGGATATGCAATGTTGTTATGTTTTACGTCGTGTTCCTGGAGTAAGATGTCCCTAATGTCTTTCATTTTTATGTAATTACTAGCTACGGCAGCTGCGTCGTCAGTTTCATAAGTACGTTTTGTGGCTGCCAGCGGTGTGAGTCATTGCCTATTGTCTCTTTGTTGGCGCATGTCGTTATTGGGATTAGGAGACCTAACTTCCACAAATTCACGTTGTCGAGAGTGCTCTGCTCTGTTTGAATCCCGCCAGTTCTGATGCAATTCAGGTCTGTCGTTACGATCATATCGTCTGTCGTCATGTCGGTAGATTCCATAGTTTCTTTCTTGTCGGTCATGTGGTGGAGAATTTCTCCCTGAATCGTAACTGCGCGCTGGACCGTTGCGTCTGAAGTTATTCTGTCTCCCGTGATAATAATAGTTCTGGTTGCCAAATTGTCTGTTTCTATGATTGTCTCTGTCATATTCATTACTACGGAAATGCGATCTTTCTCTGTAACTATTACTCTGCCAGTGGTTGTCATACGGGTGGTGTCTGTTTTGGTCACGATTTACGTTGTAAGAATAGGCTTGTCATGGCCATTTATTGTTTCTGTCGTCACGGAATTGTGATGGATGTGACCTGTAGTGATTGTTTTCCTGTTTTCGCATCCCGTGACTGTCTGTGTCAATTTCTAATTCTTGTAAGAGTCCCTGAAAAGCTTCAATGTCGTCTTTGCAACGTCCTGCCAAAATAATATGCCGTAAATGTTCAGGTAATTTGATTAAGCAAATGCGGATGAGTTCTGAGGGGCTGTATGGGTTTGACAGGTACTGATTCTTGTGCAACATTTCTTCAAAATATTTGACAAGACTGGAAAATTCAGATTGTTCAAAGTGTTTCATCATCATGATGCTATGTTTTACTCGGTCTTGTGTAGCTTGTGACCAATATGCTGAGAGGAACGCATGGTAAAATTCTCCTTCACTGTGACAATCGTGAATGACCGATCGCATTCTTACAGCTGGTTCATTCTCCAAGTAGCCACACATAAATTCTAACCTGTGCTCCAATGACCAGTTGGGAGGAAAACAATGAGAGAATTGATGGAGCCACACTTGTGGATGAATGTCGTTGGCAGAATTCTTAAACATTTTGAATTTACGTGTAGTAATGAACAGCTTATAGTCAAAATCATCGTGTCGGCGAGTAGCATGTCGGTCATTGTTACGTCGTGTCGGCGGTTCCATCTCAAAATTTGGTGCACATTGCCAATTTCTTTCATAACTTCCGAAATGCCCTGTGTTATTATTTTGTGGCTGTTCCGTATTTCTATGTCCCTCTTCCCGTATTGGGGCGCGAGTGTCCTCTGAAATACGTAATTCTTGTATTACCTGTGTCAGCTGATCTTGTACTTCCGGGATTTCTCTTTTGTACTGTGTATTGATTTGATTCAGATTTTGTTTCAGTTTCCTAATTTGTTCGCACTCTTCTGTGTCATTAAAGACTACCGGTTTTGTGTCATTCAGATTATCATCTACCTTCGTAGATAAATTATTTAGCTGATCCGAAAGTTCAACTACTTTCTCTGATAATGAACTAATTTTCTCCATGTGTCTTTCTACTGTGTCCTTTAAGTTTTCCTGAGTTTTTGCAAGTTGCGTAACCGAATCGGTAGATGCAACTGAGTCCATTTTAGCTTGCAAGGTCTCATGATTTTCATGAACAATAGTTTGCAGTTCTTTTATGGCTGTTTCGTGATTCTGTAATGCATTTTCATGACGCGAAAAAATAGGTTGGAAATGCTCACAAATTTGTGTTTTTACGTCATTACAGACTTTTTGACATTTCGATTCAATGTTATGTAACTCAGAAGTTAAATCTTCACGTGTTTGTTCGAGAGTTTGTTCCAATGAGTCTAACTTTTGAAGCTTTTGCTGTGTTTGTCTCTGATTTTGTTCCATTGTGTCTAACTTTTGAAGCTTTTGTCCCATTTGTTGCATTAATTGTAATAACAATGCACTGGTGTCTGAAACATGTTCCTCAGTGCTATTCGGCAATGCATTTGAACCGGCAATATTCGCAGTTTGAAAAGCAGAAAATGTGTCTTGACTTATTTGAGAAAAGGGTGAGGACGCAAAACCTGAATCTACAGTATTTGCAATATTGTGTTTGTCATTCCCGATTCCTGAAGCGAGCTGTTGCCGACCGATCGATCGATAATGCTTCCCTGTTCACTACCTGTTTCACTGTCTACACCATTATTTGACGCCCATTCCATTTCCCTATGCACAGTTACCAAATTACTACTTTGAATATTAGTTAATTCATTACATGGTGGCGTTAACACACTGCTTTCGTCATCACTGTCATTTCTCAGTTTACTTTGGAGCCTAGTATTACGTTTTTCACACGCCATTATTGTCACAATATTTCACACGATAACACAGAAAAACACAATTTGAAGAGCAAAAATAAGAGAACACATTAACATAGCACTGAAAATAATATCTAGTTAATTGCAGCTGCGAAATACTTGGTGCAAATCTACATGCATGCCACAACTGTTTTACTGTGCAACAATGAAAAACCACAACTACAAAGGAAATTCTCTCTATAATTACGCGCTAGCAATAAACAAAAGCTACACTAATTACACAAACTACAAGAAAAAATCAGAAGATTCCAGTGAGGTATCCTCGGCTAAGGGTCGACATATGAAACGTCCCCTTAGAAAAATTTTACAAGACTGTGCTTAAACTGACACACAATATTTTTTAGCGCAACGCAATCTGACTTTCAGAAATCCCTACAAAGGAATGGCCCTGACTAACATTAACCTATACCTTTCACAAATCACTTACCTCACAAAAATCTTCATTACTCGAACTACTGGAATACAGCGAGCGCCACTACTGCCAGCTAAATAAAAGATTCAAACTACGGAAGGCACTAACTACTGATAGGGATAGTTAGCAAATGAAAGATTTTAATAGAGAACAAACAATGTATTTACCTTAATAGTCATAATATATGATATCCAGTATTACAAACTTCAAAACTCCGCCATCTCTCTCCCCACATCCACCACTGCTGGCGGCTCACCTCCAACTGCGCAACGCTATGTGCTGTTAACATCCAGCTGTCCAACACTACAATGGCTGACAACAATGTAAACTGGCCACAGACTACACACAGCACAGCCAGTGATTTTCATACAGAGCGCTACGTGGCGTTACCAATAAGAAAACACAAACAGCCTACTTACACAGTCACATTGGTACCCGATTGCTGTCCAGGACGTCTCCAGACGCGTCTTCGGCATGGAATCTCATTGTTGATAAATATATCAGTAAATTAGCCTACTATGCCTATTTTCATTCACTGCTTTCATATGGCATCATATTTTGGGGCAATTCGTTACTAAGAGAGAAATTATTCATTGCACAGACGCGTGTATTCAGAATAATAGCTGGAGCCTACCCAAGATCATCTTGAAGACATTTATTTTTTAGGAACTTGGAATATTCACAATACCTTCGCCATAGATGTATTCACTTACGAAATTTGTCATTAATAGCCCTACCCAATTCAAAAATAACAGCGAAGTGGATAGCTACAACTCTAGAAGAAATGATAATTTTCACTATTCTGGATTAAATCTCACATTGACAAAGAAAGGGATGAATTATGCTGCCACAAAAATCTTTGGCCATTTGCCAAATAATATTAAAAGTCTGACAGATAGCCAACCAACATTTGAAAGCAAAGTAAAAGAATTTCTGAAAGACACGTGGTTCTAACCACTATGGGACTTAACATCGGAGGTCATCAGTCCCCTAGAACTTAGAACTACTTAAACCTAACCAACCTAAGGACATCACACACATCCTTGCCCGAGGCAGGATTCTAACCTGCGACCATAGCAGCAGCGCGGTTCCAGACTGAAGCGCCTAGAACCGCTCGGCCACACCGGCCGGCCTCTCTTCGTCCTCGCGTGTCGCTCTTCCAACAATCTCCATAATTCTGGAGGAATGTTGCCTTCTCCAGGACCCTTTTCCCGATTTAGTTATTTTAATGGTCAAATATTCTCGCAATATCATTTCTATGACCACATCATCAGTTACTTCCTCTTCTGTTTCTATAATATCGTCTTCAAGTTAATTTTGTTTGTGTATCCCTACTATATAATCCTTCCATCTTTCAGCTTTCCATTCTCTGCAGAGTTATGAGCTCTTGGTATTCATACACCTGCTTCTGTTTTCTCTAAAGGTCTCTTTAATTTTCCAGTAGGATTTATCTATTCCCTAGTCATCCATACTTCCGCAGCGTTGTATCTGCCCTGTTGTCATTCTTGGTTAGACATTTCGTACTCTCTGTTAATCTTATTACTTAGACGTCTATATTCCTTTTTTACGTGATTCCTATATAAGTGTTAGTAACAATTTATTTACGCTTTGCGGAAAATTCTGCCACGTATCTTCCCTTTCACTCCTTTCTCCATTCCATGTTCTGCTACTATTTTCCCTTCTCGTCTTTTTATCGAACTTCAGTATCCACATGGAATTAAATTATAGTCTCCTTTAACAATCTGAATAATTTCTTTGATCTCGTCATACGTTCTTTCATTCTTTAGTACGCATATGAACTTGTGCTACTTGGTAGATCTTAGCTTCCAGTCTGTCTTCGCCACTGTAGCTTACCCTTATTCCTATTTACTCATTCATTATTAGACCTACTCTTTCATTACCCTTATTTGAATTTTGTATCTCTGACTGAAAAACCTTTGTTACTGGCACCGTATTTTGCTAAACCCCAATGTCTGTTAATTTAAACTATTCATTTTTAGATTCTTGAATCTACCTATCCCATTAAGGGATCGAACATTCTACACTCCGAGCCGTAGAATGTCCGCTTTGTTTTTGTATGAGCAGTTCCCGACGGGAGATCCCAATGAGGCACTATTTTACCTCGAGAGTAATTTGCCCCTTGAGGACTTCGTCATCACAAAGCCATGCGACAGTGCTGTGTGCCATCGGAAAAAGTAACGGTTGTAGTTTCCCTTGATTTTAGCCGTTCATATTATCAGCATATTAATGGCATGTTGGCTAATGTTACAAGGCCAGATCAATTATTCACAAAATATTGCAAAGTGCGGCTCGATTCCACATGTATCGCAACTGAAGTGATCTCAATTCCACTGGTCACGTGTCGACTTAGTCTGAAAAAGATCGAAATCACTAATTCTATGATGTCTCGAAAACTAATAGCTTGGGAGTCTGATACGTACAAATAAAATATCTTTGGATGACTTAATAATGAAATCCATTCACTGTCTTATAAATAGTGTTTTTATGTCTTCAGTGTACGTTCCGAAACACAGCTTCAAAATCATGGCATTAGTTCCTGTATAGGTAGCGGTACCTTCAAAAAATGGCTCTGAGCACTATGGGACTTAACTTCTGAGGTGATCAGTCCCCTAGAACTTAGAACTACTTAAATCTAAGTGATCAGTCCCCTAGAACTTAGAACTACTTAAATCTAACTAACCTAATGACATCACACACATCCATGCCCGAGGCAGGATTCGAACCTGCGACCGTTGCGGCCGCGTGGTTTCAGACTGTAGCGCCTAGAACCGCTCGGTCATCCCGGCCGGCCGCATTACCTTCACTGCGACGTCAACACTCAAAAACAATTTCAATAACAACTGAAGCCCTGCGCTTCGAAATGTTCATTGACGACGTAAGAAGGTAATTTATAAAACAGTGGACGGAATTTGTCATTAAATTTAGCATTCATTTAACTGTCTCATTTTTGCCAGGGAAAGCCGATATGACTACGACGAAATAAAATTTCCTTGACGAGTGTGATAATGTCTCTTACTGGTTCGAATTATATTCTGCCCCACGACCTTTAGAATCGATTATTTAGAAAAGAGAAGTGTAGTAACACAAACACTTTCACAGTAGTTACTTCCGAGTGGCTAGTGCGCGGAAGCTTCTCGAAATCGGTGAGTCCTTAGGATATCATACCTCCTTCTTAGATGATGTCACGGATGTTTTGATTCTATACAACATGAATTACCCGAGAGACGCTAAAAGATTGTCTGTGGGGACGTGCATAAATAAGTGTTTATCTGTTAATCTCTCACGGCTATGGCACAGCGTAGTTATCGATTTAGATGTATAAATTGTGCATAATTGTGAGGAACGCCTATATTTTTAATGTTTCTAACAAGTAATATATGTGTGTTGAGAACTTCAGATAACGATGATGTAAAATTTATTTATTTATTTACACATAAAGTTCTGTAGGACCAAATTGAGGAGCAAATCTCCAATATCAAGAAACTTGTCAGTACCTGAAATTACAATACAAAAGTAATAACAGATAAAAATAAAATGTTTGTGAACCCAAAAAAGGCAACCCATAAGGTTCAGGAAACGAATTCAACAATATAACGTAAGAATCAGCTTAATTTTTCAGGGAATTCTTCAACAGAATAGAAGGAGTGACCCATGAGGAAACTCTTCAGTTTCGATTTGAAAGCTCGTGGATTACTGCTAAGATTTTTGGATTCTTGTGGTAGCTTATTGAAAATGGATGCAGCACTATACTTCATACATTTCTGCACAAGAGTTAAGGAAGTTCGATCCAAATGCAGGCTGGATTTCAGCCGAGTATTAACTGAGTGAAAGCTGCATATTTTTGGGAATAAGCTGATATTGTTAACAAGAAACGACAGTAAAGAATATATATATATATATATATATATATATATATATATATATATATATATACACACAGACATATATATATAGGCCAGTGTCAAAATATCCAGATTATTTAACAGGGGTCGACAGGGTGTTCGCGACCCTGCATCACTTATTGCCCGAACCGTCCGTTTCTGAGCCAAAAATATCCTGTTAGAATGGGAAGAGTTACCCAAAAATATAATACCATAGGACATAATCGAAAGAAAATAAGCAGAGTAGACTAATTTTCTTGTCGAACGATCACTTACTTCACATAGCGTACGAATGGTGAAAATGGCAGCATTAAGTCTTGGAACAAGAATCTGAACGTGGGCTATCCACGACAGTTTACTACCTATCTGAACACCTACAAATTTGAAATGTTCAGTTTCACTATGTAATGTCTCTTGCAGCGGTCTCTCCGCGATATTTTCAGAAATTTTATAAATTATATAACTCAGTACATATCTCGGAATATCTCTTCTTATCTTATCGATTCCTAAACTTTAATATACGATGATTATCAATGCAAAGTAGTTTCAAGCCCCATTATCCCTTGGAGCGTCCATTTACTCCATGGAATATCTTCTCTGCTATCTATGTTTTCTCTTATGAAAAGAATGATTGAGAGCTTGCCGATTAGCCGTGAAAGAAGGAGGATGTATATGTATGTATTGTTGAGCTAGTCGCCATCTTGATGAGATTCTGTATGAGAAGGAATTTAATACATGAACTAAACTAAAATAAGTGTGTTCGCGTATTATTTAACTGATTATTATTGACAGTGTCTGCTTACTACGCTGTGTTGCACGGGATCAGTGGGGAACGTCTGATTTACACTGGACGAACCTGCAGTTTTGTATGCTCAAGATATCCAGTTACTTCAAATAAATAGGCTAACACGGTCTTACCAGCAGATTTCCGGTCTTCCCCATGTGATCACCGAAAGTTAATAATTATTACAAATGCTTTCAGGAGATCGACTGACAGTTTTCGTCGCACCGAGACTTCGGAATTGCTTCACTGCCTTATGGAATTTAAGTTAAGCTCAATTTAATCTGGATAGAACAGTATTGACCTTTGTGCCTGTGAGAAGCCTGCTTTGTGAATGAAAAATCCCTTAACATACGCATGTTTTTACTATCCTGATCAGTGAAGCTAAATCAGGCCGGTGTGAGACAGGTTTTTAAATTTTTTGAATACCACAAAAAATATTAAAACTAATCATATGCCCGTTCTGTCAAATTAAAACGTCGGGTTTGGTTGAATTGTTAAATTTAGTACTATTTTTATTTAAAATTCGTAAATTATTTTAACTATGTTCTCGCAAACGATCAAAATGCAGGGTGTTTCACAAAGAATATACGTATTTCTATTGCATATATTTATTAAACTTGGAAGACATTGTTACCAATCTCTCAAGTTTAGCTTAAAGATGTTTATTGTGGCCGGCTGGAGTGGCCGAGCGGTTCCTGGGTGCTACAGTCTGGAACCGCGTAACCGCTACGGTCGCAGGTTCGAATCCTGCCTCGGGCATGGAGGTGTGTGTTGTCCTTGGTTAGTTAGGTTTGAGTAGTTCTAAGTTCTAGGGGACTGATGACCTGAGAAGTTAAGTCCCATAGTGCTCAGAGCCATTTTGTTTATTGTGTCCTCCACCAGCGACACAAACAATATCACATAGATAATCGAATTCCTCCAATTCTCGGGTGAGCGTATCCATTGTCACTGATGTTCTGACAGTACAGATCCGATTCTTCACCTCTTCTAGGTTCTGTGGTAGCGCTACTGCGTAAACATTGTCCTTAATGGAGCCATAGAAGAAGAAGTCACGGGGTGCCAATCTGGTGACCGTGGAGGTGAGCTGAGAAATACGAAATCTCCAGCTTGACGACCAGTCCAACTGTTCGGTAGAAATTCATTCAGATATTCACGCACTTGGCGACTCCAGTAAGTAGATGCCCCGTTTTGTTGAAAGATGAAGTTGTCCTCGTTCAGTCTCGCAAACAACCAGGGCTTGTGTAACATAGCGAGATACTGCTGACTAATAACCGCCTTTCCATTAAAGAAGAGTGGGCCCTGAACAGATGAGTGAGATATCGCACAAAACACTTTGACTTTGAGTGAATCTCGTAGGTAGCCTACGAACATTGTGAATTTGTGGGTTCTGAGGGCCCCAAATTCGAATATTATATTTGTTTACCTTCCCACTAAGATGGAAAGTTGCTTCATTACTGAACACGATGCTTTGCGCGAAAGTGTTGTCACTGTCGGTAGCATTCTGAAGCTCGTCAGAAGATTCTACACTTCTGTGTTTGTCGTCATGACGTAGAGTCTGTAACAGCTGTAAGTTTGATCGGCTTCATAACCAGCCGACGTCTGTAGACACGTGAAATTGATGTTGTAAGCCGTTGTAATTCCCTACTGGCAGGGCGAGTTGATTTTGTAGGACTACGTTAAATTCGTGTGACACTTTCGTCCGGAACAAGATGGCAGCCACGACTCTTTGCTTTACATATACATCCTGCGTCTATAAACTGTTAATACCATCTTCGAAAGCTCCATCCATTGGAAGCATCAGTTTGGTACCTCAACATGCAACCTCTTTGCACTGAAATCACGGAGTTACACTTGACAAACTCGAGAAAACAACATGTTTTCTACTGCGGAGTAGCCATTTTGCAACATGTGACAGTAACCAAGCGAACGGAAGACAACCGACATCTAGTGGAAATGAGAATAAGTTAAACAATGGATTCGTTCGGTTAATAACCGAGCTGTGGCGCAGCGACCGATAATTTTGACACATTATGCTTTGTAACATGTATACTCTTTTTGAAACACGCTGTATACATTCAAAAAGGAAATGGAACCGTTACAGAACCATAATTTGAAATTTGTAAGCTATTAAAATGTGATTAAACTATGTGAAAATATAAAAATTCCAGACAGTTTTTAAATTCAAAAGTAAATATTGTCAGTATGTTTTCGTTAGCAATTATGTTGTGTTTCAGCGCCACTATTGTAGAGGTGCTAGCAGCATTATGTAGCTGACCGTAGACACAATAAAGAGTACATTGGGCAGAGTGGGCTTCAGAGGGAAATGGAGCGACATGTGACTATAAATAAAAAGTATTTCTGAAGAAGGATGATAAAACAATTACACTGAAAATTAATACGAAGACGGTTAAACCTTAAAGGAAAATATTACTTAAAACTGAGTGGAAAGGATTGTGGAGAAAAGTATAATGGAACGCGAGCAACCAAGTTCGCTATGGACGAAAGCAGAAGTATTATTCTACTATAATACTGTACTTATAATTCTCAAATATTTTTTTCCATAAGGTCCACAATATTCTCTGTAGTTAAGGCCAATGCACTCATATTGCCGTATGAGCTGCTTGTTCAGAATTTAGAAGTTACACACAGAACTCGCGAAAAACAAGTGACTGAAATATGTGACTACAAGAGCTCCGGACTGTTTTGGTGTATTTAAAAGCGTCTTAAAAATAGTTTTCTACAGGAACGAATAGCTGAAGAAAATTAGCACATACAAAAAGCGATAGTAGAAAGAAATAATGTAATACATGAACACTCGGCTCTCTATACTGGAAATCTGTTCTCTGATTTCATAGAACTGGCGGCAGATTGAAACTCCTGAAACACAGTACAAAACTGGAACTGTCAAAGAATCTCTCTCTCTCTCTCTCTTTCTCTCTCTCTCTCGCACACACGCACACACAGCACACACACACACACACACACACACACACACACACACACACACACACGCATATGCAAACACGGAGACAGCAAACATACCCACTTTAAAGCCTACCGACAAAACAAAGTTCGAAATACCCGCCCAGAACTCTTAAATCAAGATGGCGTAAGAGGGGAACATTTCGTAAACAGTGATACAGCGTATGTTTGCGAGAACAGTTTCATGGAGTCACGACAACTTGGAGACCCTAAAAAGTAAGCAAAACCAAATTACGTACCCAATCTACACACTGAAATTTACGAAGACCATCATCAAATGCTCTTACAACCTAGAAGGTGCTATGTTTGCGGAGACAGCCACAGTACCCTAGTAAACGAAAGGTGAAGTGTAATCAGCATAGTAGTGTTAACAGCAGAAAATAATAATTGATTAATAGCAGTAAGCTAACGTAACCTTACAAGAGTGCAAAATAACTCAAACAGTAATAGTTTCATTTTAGGTCCAACTTTTTCGTTTCATGTAAGAAGTTTTCAGAAATGTGCCATATTCAGTTCTGTACAATAGATAATCATATTAACAATTTATGTAGCACATGAATAGGAGCAAGTAAACAGGGTAGAATGTTCGAAATTTTTGTACATATTGATGAAACTTGAACTGAATGAAACGTATCTCTTAGCTGCTCAAACAATTAAATTTAGCTACTTTTGATCTTCGTATAGTAGCGTCCTAAAATATTTTGCATATTTCCGCTCAGTAATGCCTAATGGAATAATTTGCTAAGGTAACTTATCACTTTGGAAGGAAGTATTGATTGTTCAAAAGCAAGAAGAGAGAATGATATGTGGTGTTCAGTCGCTGTCAAGTTACAGGTACTTTTTCCATAAGTTAGGTAATTTAGCTGCAGATTCACAATAAATAAAGAAATATACAGACACTGCCCGACAAAAGAAGTGCAGCAGCCAGAATTGGAGGACGAAACGAAACGAAACTTCACGGGTTGTAAGAGAATATGGTATGTGACGTTGTTTTAGAGATTACCAAATCGAGACACATTTATCTTCGCAGCATGAGCCCATATTTTTCCCTCTTGGTTCTTGTACGTATTGTATATTACCCATCTTTTCCTATAGCTTACACCTATTTTTCTCGGAATTTCGGACGTCTTGCACCAATTTACATTGTGGAACGCCTTTTCCTGGTAAACAAATCCTATGAATGTGTCTTGATTTTTCTTTAGTCTTACTTCTGTTATCAACTGCAACATTAGAACTGCCTCTCTGGTGTCTTGACCTTTTCCAAAGTCATACTGACCGCCATGTAATGAAATCTTAATTTTGTTTTCCATTCTTCTGTGTACTATTCTTTTGTCCTCAAGAACATGGCCCTTGTATAGACCCTCTATATACTCTTTCCACCTTTATGCTTTCCCTTCTTTGCTTAGAACTGGGTTTCCATCTGAGCTCTTGATATTCATACAAGTGGGTCTCTTTTCTTCAAAGGTCTCTTTAATTTTCCTGTAGGCAGTATCTATCTTACCCCTAGCGATATACGCCTCTACATATTTACATCTCTCCGCTGGCCATCCCTGCTTAGCCATTTTGCACTTCCTGTCGATCTCCTTTTTGATACGTTTTGGTATGCGGAGGAATAATTTTGCCCGAGCATACTGATCTCCAAATCTTTGAACTCGTCGCACCCCACAGGTCAATGATATTGTGTCACTATTCCTTTCCCCTGCGCGTCTTTTCAGGGGTAAATTTTTGTGGATAACAATGCGCGACAGCACCGAACAGGTTAGTGGGGAAGCTCTTCGAACGAGACTGTATTCGGTGAATGCACTGGGCTGCCCGTTCCCACAACTTAAATCTCATCGAGCACGTATGGCATGCGTTGGGGAGACGTTTCGCAGTACGTCCACATCCACCAATGACCATCCAGCAGTTCTCAACCGCATGGCATAGGAATGGAACGCTCTACCACAAGAAATCCTAATCAACGTTGTACCCAGCATGGGAGGACGTTGTAGAGCATGCATTGCTATCTGTGGTGATAACAGATGCTGTTAAGAACTATGTCCTGCGTTTTGTAATGTCCAGGGAACCATCATAAACCGTGATCACTTCAGCGCAATTAACATCTTTGAATATCAGTATCGCTTGTCTTCGTCTCATTGCATATTCCTTTCAGTTACCTTTTGTAGTTCAAATGGTTCAAATGGCTCTGAGCACTATGGGACTTAACATCTGTGGTCATCAGTCCCCAAGAACTTAGAACTACTTAAACCTAACTAACCTAAGGACATCACACACATCCATGCCCGAGGCAGGATTCGAACCTGCGACCGTAGCAGTCACGCGGTTCTTTTGTAGTATACTGAAACTGTTCTTTCCATGTAAGGTACAAGTTTCTTCGACTTTGTTGCTGGGCAGTGACACATCATGTGAAAGTTACTTTCGCTCTTCCTTTCTGCATTTCAGTGTAGATAAGAATGATTCCCGAGGAAGGTTTGTGTGTATAAATTCTTACGTTTACGCCAGAAAAATTTTCCGGTCGTAAATATTTTGTGCTACAGTGCGGAGTGAGTGGCTGATTACCTTAAAATATTATTTGATGTGTGTATATATTTTCGTTGTAAAATAAACGACGATGACTTTAAATGTTTGGACGACACCTTTCTTGTTGTATTATTCTTCAGCAGTTTACCATAGCAACTTGATCAACAACTTCCGTTACGAAGTTTGCTTGGTCATTCGTAAACCTAGTCATTGCTAGTTACTTAATTCAGGTAGTATATTCCGACTTTTTTTTGTCCACCCCCGGTAGCTGAGTGGTCAGCCCGACAGACTGTCAATTCAAAGGGCCCGGTTTCGATTCCCGGCTGGGTCGGAGATTTTCTCCGCTCAGGGATTGGGTGTTGTGTTGTCCTAATCATAATCATTTCATCCCCATCGACGCGCAAGTCGCCGAAGTGGCGTCAAATCGAAAGACTTGCACCAGGCGAACGGTTTACGCGACGGGAGGCCCTCGTCAAACGACATTTCATTTCCGACTTTTTATTTCACGGACGGTATCTCGTAACATCACCTGAATGTACTGTGCTCAGCTAAGTCAAATCGTGTTGGCCTTTCGTGTAGTGTGAACCTTGCACAATTTGACAACGACATCGCCTTACGCTTCGTTTCGTTCTGTTGACGTCTTGTGCGAAACTGTCTTAACTAGGACGGACTTCCAGGTTGCATTTCAGAACGCTGGGTATCGATGTATTCGCTGCGAAGGTGATTGTACAGAATAACATAAGGTCATAATCCTCATTTCTCACGTCGTTCGATTTTATTCGATAGATCGGCGAACGATGCTTCTCCATCAGTTACGGTTCTTAAACTTTTCTCCCTCTTCGACGCTGTCCCAGGTATGTCCTCTCTGTTCGATATCAGATGTTACCATATCACTGTATCCAAGTCTTCTTCTTCGCCTTTGTCTTTTGTCTCTGAGTTTCGAAGTATACATTAGTCTTGACAGCGTGTTACAATCCATGTTTCGTATACACAGTATGTAAGCTGCTGCTTTGTCTTGTAGTCTTACAACTTGAGCCTATTTTCAGATTTTCTCATTCCGGATTCTATCTCTCCGTGTCTTTCTGATCACTCTACGAACAGACATCCCAGCTACCTGGATTCTACTGGTATCGTTACTCCTCATGGTCCGTATTTCACAATCATTTGTCAAAATGGGCATCTAATAGACTTCATGACTCTTTCACATTAGAGTAGCACATTCTTGTTCCTTATTAAGTCTTTATTTGGTATACGTAACTACCTGTCTGACATGTGTGAGTGATTTCTTTGCGTATAGAACAGTACCGGACACCACACTGTCAAGATATTTGTCATGATGGGCGATCTATAGCTGTTTGCCCTCCATTTCACCCTCCATTTCAACATGTCCCATTTGTTACTTATATTTTTTCATGATAATCAGCTCATTTTTTTGATGACTGAAGATGAGACCACATAATTTAGCATCTTCCGCACACGTGTTTATTTGACCCTGAAGGTCTTCTTTAGAGTCGTCCAACAGACATATATCATCAGCAAACAATAGGTTTTTCATTGTTTCACCTCCGTGGTGGCCTAGCACGTCAGCTTCTGAACAAATGAAATTGCTTTAAAACCTAAACGAGGCCTCAAGTAAAATGTAGGTAAGACTAAATATTTCAATTAATGTATTTCGAGAACTTCTGGACATTTATTATTATTTATTTATTTATAATAGTTCACTTTCTTGATTACAGCAACGGACAAACACATGGATCTACATGTGCATGAAATTTCATGATAATCTACTTATTTTCCTATCCATTTTTTCTGTTGTGAACATGAATTAAGTTTACATTGTCTATAATACTAATTTTCCTTGTCTTTGTAATTTTCTACAAGCATCACTCTAACATTTAGATGACTACCTAACGTCTTCCTATGGCATCTTTGTCCACCCTAAGTTGAGTATTCCTTTACTGTGACAGAAATACAGCTATAGGTTTTCGTTACTTCAATTTATCTTGACTAATCTGAAATCAGTACTCTCTTACAAGACGATATACTACTGCAACGATGACAATCAATATGACTACTACAATTACAAGATGTCAGTAATACCACTACCAACATTAAATGGGCAAATTACACTCCAAGGAATTTATAGGAAAACATTCACATGGAAAGACTTGACCCCCAGTCGTTGAACAGCATTAATTGATCTATTTCAATCACGAATACATATTTATCATACTCATTCAGAAAATAGCAAATTGATTAAACAATTAATCAATGAAAAGAAGGCTAGTTTAAACCATCAATTAACGCAGAATTGCCTTTATCAGTCTCGAGACTATGTAATGTCTCTCTTAGTAGTGACACCAATATTAGGGCTGCTGACTGGTTGCCCGATACTCAGAATAAAACTGTACATGAAACTTTTTTCCTTTTGCGAAAAACAAATCAAATTCATTTACCACAGGGAATCAGTCCTTAAAGCAGAACTAGTTAAATAAAAATTGCACCCTTTAAGAAAATTAACTGCATGAAAATTAAAAGAATAGCTAAAATTTTATAAATAATATTGCATTAGAAAAATAAGAGTCAGAAGAATATATAATTAAGGGAAACCAGGCCCGTAAAACTATTAATCAACACAGTAACAGATCGGATGCAAGAACATCAAACAGTACAGTAAGCAACTTCTTGGAACATGAAATACAAAAAAGTTTCAGTTACTACCTGAAATACTAAAGGCCCAAGGCCAGCTCCCAACCACAACGAACAACAACTTCACTTTGCCAGTAAGTTGCGTGGACTATAGGTACAATATTTAGGCAGAGTCCCTCTAGAATGGTTACACATAACACGGGGACGCTCTTACCGACACCATCGACGATTAACGCAAGTAAGGTAGCCTCACGCAAGGGAGTACAGTAACAACTAGGACTGAAGGCAGACCTAGCATACAAAAATTTATTAGTCGAGATATAAGAGAGTAAACGCGCTAACTGCACAGAAGGATAGGCCAAACTTGAACTACGGTAAGAATATTAAATTTTCTGTTGCAAAACATTGCAGCAGGCCACTACACTTGGGACTGACACAAATTTAAGCAACCATACGAAGTATCTGGAGGTTACTCGACAACATTTACATCACCAAGACTTGCAATGCTGCGCAGCGTGCAACATGTAAAATTCCAGATCTTAAACCAAGGCAAATTAAGCTTCAAGAGCTTACAGTTTCCCACAGTTCCATCAGTGAGCTCACGAGTAAATAACCGGCCATATACTCCCAGCGGAATAATCGTTCAGTGACGTGACTGTAGTTTAAACTTAGCAGTCCACGTTGTCAATACTATAACGCGCAAAGAGTTCCCCGAATTTTCGGTAGAAATAAATGAATGGATTTAAAATGGCTCTGAGCACTATGGGACTTAACTACTCAGGTCATCAGTCCCCTAGAACTTAGAACTACTTAAACCTAACTAACCTAAGGACATCACACACATCCATGCCCGAGGCAGGATTCGAACCTGCGACCGTAGCGGTCGCGCGGTTCCAGACTGTAGTGCCTATAACCGCTCGGTCACCACGGCCGGCTAATGGATTTAAAACAAATCGCTCACATCCAAACTTAAACAAGGCCACATTACACACAGCCGGAGCCAAATCGGATAAAGGCAATCATTTAACACACAATCTCAAGTCACCTATCAGCCACTCTGGCAATACATATGCAGAACGGAGCAATTACAATGCTTGAATCCTGCGTTCGGAACAATTATACCTTCACATCCAGAATATCATCTTCGTTCTCCGCAAATATGGCTTTACGGATAAACGGTAGGTACTAAAAATCAGTCGGCAAACGTGCAACCTAAACACGGCACGACCACGAGGATAGTGATCAATGCAAAATGCTGCCCGCACCCACAGCCCGCGGAGCTATCACCGGCCTGCATCACGCCCATTAACGCACACTTCCTCGCAAACGGTCTTGCCAAGCTCGGTGCACTCGCCTACATCTACATCTACATACATATGCCGCAAGCCACCGTACGGTGCGTGGCGGAGGTTAACCCTTACAACAAGTATTTTTCTTTCCTGTTCCACTCGCAGATAGAGCGAGGGAAAAATGACTATACTCCTCTGTATGAGCCCAAATTTCTCGTATCTTATCTTCGTGGCTCCTACACGAAATTTATTTTGGCGGCAGTAGAATCGTTCTGCAGTCAGCTTCAAACGCCGATTCTCTAAACTTTCTCAGTAGTGTTCTTCGAAATGATTGTCTTCTTCCCTCCAGGGATTCCCACTTGATCTCCAAAGCACATCCGTAACACTTGCATGCTGATCGAACCTACCGGTAACAAATCTAGCAGCTCGCCTCCGAATTGCTTCGATGTCTTCTTTCAATTAGACCGGGTGCCGACCCCACACACTCGAGCAGTGCTCAAGAATAGGTCGCATTAGCGTCCTACATGCGGTCTCCTTTACAGATTAACCACACTGTTGACTATTTGCCTTCACTACCACAATCTTCACATGCTTGTTCCATTTCATATCGCTTCGCAACGTTACACCCAGATATTTAAATGACATGATTGTGTCAAGCAGGAGACTACTAATGCTGTATTCGAACATTATGGGTTTGTTTTTCCTACTCATCCTCATTCCCTTACATTTTTCTACATTAGGAGACAGCTGCCATTCATCATACCAACTAGAAATTTTGTGTAGGTCTGGAACTGCGCGACCGCCACGGTCGCAGGTTCGAGTCCTGCCTCGGGCATGGATGTCTGATGTCGTTAGGTTAGTTAGGTTTAAGTAGTTCTAAGTTCTAGGGGACTGATGACCTCAGATGTTAAGTCCCATAGTGTTCAGAGCCATTTAAACCGTTTTTTTTTGTCTAGGTCATCTTGTATCAGCCTACAGACTCTTATCTTTGACACCTTCCTGGACACCACAGCATCATCAGTGAAAAACCGCATATTGCTGCCCATCCTGTCTGCCGTGTCATTCGTGTACGTAGAAAATAGCAACGGTCCTGTCACACTTCCTGTGGCACTCCTCATCTTACGTCTTCGATGAACACTCTCCGTCGAACGCAACATACTGGGTTCTACGCCTGTTCTCCCTCGCTTAGCTCACCTCCCGGCCCCACAGCGCCATCTAGCACCATCACGCCAGCGAACCGAAAACACACAAGCAGCGATGGATCGTTTCGAAACGGGCTGCCACGGCTAATTTTTACCCTTTTTTTTTTTTTTTTTTTTTTTGGAAAATGCTACTCTGATGGAATTACATTGTCCTTAATAACGCTAATACCAATATTTCAATATTTCTACTAAGGTTACGTGCGATCCTTAACTGTCTTCGTTGTATAATGAGATGGACGCACATACACTTGAGTACTATCGAAATTTACCTAGTTTCTCTCTTCCGTACGAGATCGGCTGCCGCCTCGTGTTCAGTAATACACTGCTCAACAGATGTCTGGAATACAATAGTAAAATGTAATCTACGGTAAAAGAGACCTCATGGTCCTAGGCACTTCATCCATTATCCACTTAGAGCTACTATACTGGATGCTGTTTACCACTGGTATGCTTTGTGGCCGTTTTCCAGTCATGTAAACGTACCGCTGCCTCACCGGCACACCGCGAGCAGTCCAGTATCAATAACAGTTTCATTCAGTTTGTATTCAGCACTGCAGTAATTTGCCACGTAGATGCATACAACAAATTGATAGAGTCAGGATAGTGGCTTTACTTTCAGCGGGTCATACACAGCAAGCTGTTACCGATCGGTTATGTGTCACTCAAAGTGATGTGTCTAAGGCGTAGAGAAACTACAGAGAGACGGGAAATGTGATTGATGGATCTCACAGTTGTCGACCTCGTATGACAACACCAGTGCAGGATCGTTTCCGCCAACGGTCGGCTTGCAGGCGCCCAGCGTCAGCTGCCAGAAATATTGGAAATGACTTCTGCAGGGCAACAGGCGCTCGTATCTCAGGCCAAACAGTGCGTAGAAGAGAGCATCAGGGTGGTCTTCATTCCAGAAGACAGATGAGAAGTTTTGCTTAAAGTCAATGGAACCGACGCAATCGACAGATCTGGGATCTTGCAAACCAGCATTGGAACATTGCAGAATGCAGTTATCTCGTGTTTGCTGATGATACCAGGATTGGTCTGCGACCGGACAGTAGACGTGTTAGGGTTTGGAGAAGCGCTAAACGACACCAGAAACACCGACAGGTTCACTAAGTCATCCGCTTGCAGGTGAAAGTTCGGGAGGGGGGGGGGGGCAATAATGATGGGACAGCGCACTCCTCTTATTTCCATCTACGGCTATTTGACTGGTCCCTGATGCCCCGTACACACGATTGGAAGGCCTTACAGTCGTGAAGTCGGCGACAACTTCATCCCAGTCGATGACGGCGCAAGACCGCAGGGTACTCTGGCAGTGTCTCGGTATCTTCAAAGATGCAACATCAACCGAGTGCATTGACCAGCATAGAGTCCAGACATGAATGTAATTGAGCAAGTATGGGACCTGATGAGGATGGCCGTTGCACAGTGTTCGAATCCACCTGACAGTCTTCAGGATCTCACTCGAGCTGCCATTGAGGAGTGGGACCTCATATCCCCAGATAAAACTTGATGGTCTAATCCAGAGCATGCCTCACAGAGAGAAAAAAACTCTCCCGTGTGCGGGGAGGACATATCCACTATTAAAGACTAATGATCTTCATGAGATAAAGATTTTCACTTTTTTCTGTTAAGATGTACACTTAGGAGAGAGAGCCTGATTTGTTTTGCAATTTTTTTGTAGCTAACTAAAATCGTTCTTGTTTTAACAAGGAACTATGTTTATTTTGTTAGTAAGGTATTGTACAAACCTCAAATGTTCAAATGTGCGTGAATTCCTAAGGGACCAAACTGCTGGGGTCATCGGTCTCTGCCGGTCGGAGCGGCCGAGCGGTTCTAGGCGCTTCAGTCTGGAACCGCGATACCGCTATGGTCGCAGGTTCGAATCCTGCTTCGGGAATGGATGTGTGTGATGTCCTTAGGTTAGTTAGGTTCAAGTAGTTCTAAGTTCTAGGGACTGATGACCTCCGATGTTAAGTCCCATAGTGCTCAGAGCCATTTGAATCATCGGTCCCTAGACTTATTCACAACTTAAACTAACTTAAACTAAATTATGCTAAGAACAATACATACACTCATGCCCGACGGAGGACTCGAACCTCCGGCGGGAGGGGCCGTACAAACCTCAATGAGTGTGCTATAAAAAGTCTTCGTGGTAAAATTTATCAAACTTTTGTTGGCGTGTGTATTTTCCTGCCGCCACTCAGTATGGTTGCGGATGAGAGACTTCACTGATTCTTTTCACTGTTACTGAGGACGCCTGTGATAACTTTCCTTCAATCCCGCCGTCACAGCGCCTTGTGCTCGTAGAGCCATTGTGCTTCGTCCACGTTCCCTAGGATCGTATGCAGCACCTACTCATCTCTGCTTTGATGACTGTTGGCTATAGTAGACGCCTTGTTCTTTTTAAGACGGCATCAGGTAAGAGATTTAAGGGATCAAAGTCATAAACTATCTCCTAAAGCCTGCGCCTGCCCAGCAGTACTTGCTATATTTTCAACTAGAGTCATTCCCCTAGGACATGATCTTGTGCGCTGCTGTCACAGGTGGTCTCTGCTCTCTTACCCGTGCTACTGACTCATGTAGGATACGGCCCATGTCGGGATACGTAGTGGATAATCCCCTACTTGGCTCAAGAAGTGTCATCTGAAGCCTTTCGATGAAGAACCGGACGCTATTTCGTAGAACAAATACCAGCGGACTGGCCGCAACTTAGGGGATAGTGCCACTTTGTTGGCAGCCCTGTGGCACGCGGGCGCCTGCAGGCTGCTCACCGTTTAACGGCGCCTTGCTCGTTGCGGGAAACGCCGGCCCATTCTGTGGCCGGATATCGCGCCCACTTTGTCTGGCGCTACCCCACGCCACCCACCCCGCCTCCGCGCGGCCTGGAGTGCCGGGCGCAACAACTGGAGCACTGTATTCAGCAGTCACTCAATGCGGCTGGCAGGCGAAATCCCGGCGTGCTTTATATGCGGATATCTGCTTTACGAGCCACCTGTTGCGCCGCAGCCCGGCTGACACGGAACGCTCTGTTCTGCCGCTTGCCGCACAGTGGAGGGAAGAGGCGGCGGCCTGGTGGGGGTGGCGGGGGCGGCAGCGAAAAAGGGCGAAAAAATCCTAGCCGCTAGAGCGGGGCCCGCGCCCGCGCCCGGCTGTGCCACTTTGCGGAAATTGAGTGCAATGTCATCACTGGCAACTTTGTCTGACGCTGCCGGCGGAGGGGCGCGAGCCGCCGCGACGGAGGCGCAGATGAAAGATAAAGTTAAAAATCTGCAAGTCGCGTTGAATGCTACAAGGGTGTTACATCCATCCACTTCAAAGCGGCCGAGGATGCTCTCTTTCTCTCCTTTTTTTCCCTCGCCGCCACCTCCCACTCCCGTCAGTCCACTTTTCTCGTCGTTTTTCTTTTCCTCGCCTGTCTTTTCCGAGCGACCTCTTCACTGGAGTGTTCTCGTCACAGTAAGGCTTCTGATTACCAAAAGATGGAGCGTCATTTTTTCGTCTCTTCCACAAAAAATCCTCAATTTGCATGAATCTTTTGGTATCTAGCTATCCACTACTTAGAAATAGTTTATCGTTTCAGAATTCTGATCTATTGTTAGAGGGAGGTTTCTATATTCTAATTTTTTCTGATGCTTGCATTGTGACATACTTCACACTGAACAATACAACGAGGGCCACACTGAAATAAATGCTCAACAGTTTTTAAAATCTTTAGTCTTTATGTTTCAGACAAAACAAGCACGAGGGTTGTTGGGAAAGTAAGGAGCAATCGGTCACGAAGTGGAAACCACAGCGAAAATTAGAAAAATTTTATTTGCAAGAGTTATCTACAATTTCCAGATACTTCTCTACATAGTCGCCGCTCCGACTTGGACTTTTTTTTTTGGTCATCAGTCTACTGACTGGTTTGATGCGGCCCGCCACGAATTCATTTCCTGTGCTAACCTCTTCATCTCAGAGTAGCACTTGCAACCTACGTCCTCAATTATTTGCTTGAAGTATTCCAATCTCTGTCTTCCTCTACAGTTTTTGCCCTCTACAGCTCCCTCTAGTACCATGGAAGTCATTCCCTCATGTCTTAGCAGATGTCCTATCATCCTGTCCCTTCTCCTTATCAGTATTTTCCACATATTCCTTTCCTCTCCGATTCTGCGTAGAACCTCCTCATTCCTTACCTTATCAGTCCACCTAATTTTCAACATTCGTCTATAGCACCACATCTCAAATGCTTCGATTCTCTTCTGTTCCGGTTTTCCCACAGTCCATGTTTCACTACCATACAATGCTGTACTCCAGACGTACATCCTCAGAAATTTCTTCCTCAAATTAAGGCCGGTATTTGATATTAGTACACTTCTCTTGGCCAGAAATGCATTTTTTGCCATAGCGAGTCTGCTTTTGATGTCCTCCTTGCTCCGCCCGTCATTGGTTATTTTACTGCCTAGGTAGCAGAATTCCTTAACTTCATTGACTTCGTGACCATCAATCCTGGTGTTAAGTTTCTCGCTGTTCTCATTTCTACTACTTCTCATTAGCTTCGTCTTTCTCCGATTTACTCTCAAACCATACTGTGTACTCATTAGACTGTTCATTCCGTTCAGCAGATCATTTAACTCTTCTTCACTTTCACTCAGGATAGCAATGTCATCAGTGAATCGTATCATTGATATCCTTTCACCTTGTATTTTAATTCCACTCCTGAACCTCTCTTTTTTTGCCATCATTGTTTCCTCGATGTACAGATTGAAGAGTAGGGGCGAAAGGCTACAGCCTTGTCTTACACCCTTCTTAATACGAGCATTTCGTTCTTGATCGTCCACTCTTATTATTCCTTCTTGGTTGTTGTACATATTGTATATGACCCGTCTGTCCCTATAGCTTACCCCTACTTTTTTCAGAATCTCGAACAGCTTGCACCATTTTATATTGTCGAACGCTTTTTCCAGGTCGACAAATCCTATGAAAGTGTCTTGATTTTTCTTTAGCCTTGCTTCCATTATTAGCCGTAACGACAGAATTGCTTCTCTCGTCCCTTTACTTTTCCTAAAGCGAAACTGATCGTCACCTAGCGCATTCTCAATTTTCTTTTCCATTCTTCTGAATATTATTATTGTAAGCAGCTTCGATGCATGAGCTGTTAAGCTGATTGTGCGATAATTCTCGCACTTGTCAGCTCTTGCCATCTTCGGAATTGTGTGGATGATGCTTTTCCGAAAGTCAGATGGTATATCGCCAGACTCATATATTCTACACACCAACATGAATAGTCGTTTTGTTGCCACTTTCCCCAATGATTTTAGAAATTCTGATGGAATGTAATCTATCCCTTCTGCCTTATTTGACCGTAACTCCTACAAAGCTCTTTTAAATTCCGATTTTAATACTGGATCCCCTATCTCTTCTAAATGGACTCCTGTTTCTTCTTCTATCACACAAGACAAAGCTTCACCATCATAGAGGCCTTCAATGTATTCTTTCCACCTATCTGCTCTCTCCTCTGCATTTAACAGTGGAATTCCCATTGCACTCTTAATGTTACCACCGTTGCTTTTAATGTCACCAAAGGTTGTTTTGACTTTCCTGTATGCTGAGTCTGTCTTTCCGATAATCATATCTTTTTCGATGTCTTCACATTTTTCCTGCAGCCATTTCGTCTTAGCTTCCCTGCACTTCCTATTTATTTCATTCCTCAGCGCCTTGTATTTCTGTATTCCTGATTTTCCCGGAACATGTTTGTACTTCCTCCTTTCATCAACCAACTGAAGTATTTCTTCTGTTACCCAAAGTTTCTTCGCAGCTACCTTCCTTGTACCTATGTTTTCCTTCCCAACTTCTGTGACGGCCCTTTTTAGAGATGTCCATTCCTCTTCAACTGTACTGCCTATTGCGCTATTCCTTATTGCTGTATCTATAGCGTTAGAGAACTTCAAACGTATCTCGTCATTTCTTAGTACTTCCGTATCCCACTTCTTTGCGTATTGATTCTTCCTGACTAATGTCTTGAACTTCAGCCTACTCTTCATCACTACTATATTGTGATCTGAGTCTATATCTGCTCCTGGGTACGCCTTACAATCCAGTATCTGATTTCAGAATCTCTGTCTGACCATGATGCAATCTAATTGAAATCTTCCCGTATCTCCCGGCCTTTCCAAGTATACCTTCTCCTCGTCTTGTGATTCTTGAACAGGGTATTCGCTATTACTAGCTGAAACTTGTTACAGAACTCAATTAGTCTTTCTCCTCTTTCATTCCTTGTCCCAAGCCGATATTCTCCTGTAACCTTTTCTTCTACTCCTTCCCCTACAACTGCATTCCAGTCGCCCATGACTATTAGATTTTCGTCCCCCTTTACATACTGCATTACCCTTTCAATATCCTCATACACTTTCTCTATCTGTTCATCTTCAGCTTTTGACGTCGGCATGTATACCTGAATTATCGTTGTCGGTGTTGGTCTGCTGTCGATTCTGATTAGAACAACCCGGTCACTGAACTGTTCACAGTAACACACCCTCTGCCCTACCTTCCTATTCATAACGAATCCTACACCCGTTATACCATTTTCTGCTGCTGTTGATATTACCCGATACTCATCTGACCAGAAATCCTTGTCTTCCTCCCACTTCACTTCACTGACCCCTACTATATCTAGATTGAGCCTTTGCATTTCCCTTTTCAGATTTTCTAGTTTCCCGACCACGTTCAAGCTTCTGACATTCCACGCCCCGACTCGTAGAACGTTATCCTTTCGTTGATTATTCAATTTCTTTCTCATGGTAATCTCCCCCTTGGCAGTCCCCTCCCGGAGATCCGAATGGGGGACTATTCCGGAATCTTTTGCCAATGGAGAGATCATCATGACACTTCTTCAAATGCAGGCCACATGTCCTGTGGATACAGGTTACGTGTCTTTAATGCAGTGGTTTCCATTTCCTTCTGCATCCTCATCTCGTTGATCATTGCTGATTCTTCCGCCTTTAGGGGCAATTTCCCACCCCTAGGACAAGAGAGTGCCCTGAACCTCTATCCGCTCCTCCGCCCTCTTTGACAAGGCCGTTGGCAGAATGAGGCTGACTTCTTATGCCGGAAGTCTTCGGCCGCCAATCCTGATTAATTATCAAAATTTAGGGTGTGACGGGGATCGATTCCGGGACCGAAGACGTTTTTGATTATGAATCAAAGACGCTACCCCTAGACCACGGGTACCTTTCTTTGTCGGAGCGTTATACCAAATTTCCAACACCATCGTCATAGAAGGCAGCCGCCTGTGCTTTCCGATAAATCTCTACGCTGGACTATAGCGCGTAGCCTGCGACCAAGTGTTGTCTTCGTATCCAGCGTTTCATGTGAACAGAGATGATACTCAGGACGAGGCAATTAGGGCTGTGTTGTGGGTGATCGAACACTTCCCATCGAAAAGAGCGTCTTCACTACCCCTGCAGAGTCCGGCAGAGAATTGCCATGAAGAAGGAAGTGTGTGGCAGTTGTGTCAGGTGGGCTGCATTCATTAAGGCGAAACCTCTCAGCGGGCCCTCCTGCTTGGCGGGAAACATCGTTGTTGTTCTGGGCACCTTTACTCGCTCACAGTGCGCTCAGAACTGAAAAGAGCGTCTTGATTCGATCGATGGGCATACTACAGACACTGCCCAAAATGTCTGTGAAAAGCCTCATTGGATTTTCATAGTGGTTTCCATCTCGTGACCAATCGTTCCTCACTTTCCGAATAGCCCTCGTACATCATCTTAATCCAAATAGACGAAAAAACTCGCAACACCAATAAAGGAGATGTGCAACATAACGTAAACTTGGTAGGCGTGTTTCCACCTCTGAAAGATGATATCTATTCACATTTCACGCCAGTCACATAAGAGTGACGCTAGCAGCGCAATCATGATGATGCAAATAAGGTTTGCTTTAAACACACGCTATAATGGTCGTGAGCATGAACTACGGTTGAAACTGGACGTGGTGAGCTGATGTTAGTCAAGAATGCCTTTAAGGCGACAAGGACGCCATAATCAACACCTCACCGACTTCGAACACCTATGAGAAACTGGACGTCTCTTCTGTGATACTTTAGGAAGACTTGGCAGGAATGTAGCCTCTGGCAGCGATGGCGACGAGAATGTACGGTTGCAAGAAGACCAGGCTCCGGATGGCCACGTGGCACTACCGAGAGGGAAGACCATCGTGTTCGCCGTATCTGTGACACATCATACTGCACCTACAGCACAATATGAGCAGCAGTTGGCACCGCAGTCACACAGCTAACAGTTACAAATCGGTTACTTCAACGACAGCTCCCAGTCAGACGTCCTGTTAGGTGCATACCACTGATCCCAAAGAACCACCATTTGCGACTTCAGTGGTGTCAAGCGAGAGCTCATTGGAGGATAAAACGGTTCAAATGGCTCTGAGCACTATGGGACTTAACATCTATGGTCATCAGTCCCCTAGAACTTAGAACTACTTAAACCTAACTAACCTAAGGACATCACACAACACCCAGTCATCACAAGGCAGAGAAAATCCCTGACCCCGCCGTGAATCGAACCCGGGAACTCGGGCGTGGGAACATTGTAGGATCGGGTGGAGGTCTGTTGTGTTTTCTGGTGAAAGCTGGTTCTGCCTCGGGGCCAGTGAAGGCCTTATTTTGGTTAGGAAGAGGCCAATTGAGGGCCTGCAGCCAATAGTCTAAAGTGTGATTTCGTATGACAGCACTATCAAGCACTCTTGTGGTTAGCCGCACACTCTGCCTGCGAAATTGTACGTCAGTCTGTTGGTCCGACCTGTTGTTCTGCCATTCATGAACAGCGTTCTAGGGGGTGTTTTCCAACAGGATAACGCTCGCTGACATGCTGCTGTTTTAACGTATGCCCTACAGAGTATCTTGTCTTTGCCTGCTCGATCACCAAATCTGTCTCCAAGCAGGCACGCATGGGGCATCATCGGACGACCACTTCTGCACTGTCTACAAACAGCATTAACGGTACGTGTATTGGCCGACTAAGTACAACAGGCACGCAACTCCGTCCCACAAACTGACGCCCAACACCTGTACATCACAATGCATGAACGTTTACATGCTTGCATTTGATATTCTAGCGGTCAGACTGGTTATTAATGTACCAACATTTCACATCTGCAATGGCCTACCGCCGGCGGTGGTGGCCTAGCGGTTCTAAGGGCTTCAGTCCGGAACCGCGCGACCACTACGGTCGCGGGTTCTAATCCTGCCTCGGGCATGGATGTGTGTGATGGCCTTAGGTTAGTTAGGTTTACTTAGCTCTAAGTTCTAGGGGACTATGACCTCAGATGTTAAGTCCCATAGTGCTCAGAGCTATTTGAACCATTTTGAATGGCTTACCTCGCACTTACATTAACCTGTGATCTTCCAATGTTAATCACTTAAATAATTTACCTAGACAAACGTATTCTCCAAATTTAATTACTCTACATTAATTATTTTTTGGTTTTTCCATTTTTTTCCCTTCAGTGTACACAATTTCTGTCACTTTTGAACATAGTCTATTCTTCTGTGCACATATTTTTTCCATCGTTCTGCAAATCTGAAAATACCCTATTAACGATTGAACTCCGTTCCAGCTTCCCTAAGGTTTGGCGCACTACTTGCCAGACATCCTCTATCGTCTAGTAGCTCTGGCCTCACGTATGTTCATTCGGCGAAGCGGAAAGATGGCAATCGGAGGATGCCAAATCAGGAGTGTAGAGAGCTTGTAGAAGAGTTTCCCAACCGAATGTCCTCATCTTCCCTACAGTGACTCGAGCAGCGTGAGCACCCACATTATCCTGTTGTAGGATGATCTTCTGCTTATGACGGTTGCGGGAAACTCATGGCGTTGCCTGAAAAGTGTCTAGATATATCGGGCAGTATTCACAGTCTTTGCAGATTCAAGAAAACCCGTATATTTCCTTGTTGCACTCCTTGGAGGCAGTTAGAGGGCGCTTGCTGTGAGGGTTATTACTGATTTTCGTGTTTTCACCCATCTCCTAACACTGCTGGTGCCCAAGCAGACGTCTCCATTGGCACCTCGAGGTCTGAGGTGAATTACGTAGCATGTTTTCCTTCTTTAATAAGGAATTCAATGATAGCACACTGTCGAACGAAATACTGGTGACACCCATTTTGGAAATACTGCCTTTGGTCACCTGATAACTTTGGAGGGTTGGATCACACAAGAAACTGTAATTTGTAAAAAGTAATTTCCTTTACGAAAAAGTTATGGGTGCAGCATAAATGGTTATAATCATTTTACTGAAAAAGAGTACTATGTAATACAGAACACACCACCAGATGTCACGAGAGGCATACTCACGAGTATAAAAAGAGGCTGGGAGTATTGTGTTGTCAGTAGAAAAGAAGTGACAGTCGAATAGGTCGGTCACGACAACTGAGTGACTTCGAACGTGGACCTGTCATAGCTGCCCAAGTTGACTGTTGGTGATGTGGCTGTGAAACGGAAACGCGATGGAAAAACCGCAGCTAAACCACGACCAGGCGAGTGATTTGGAGCGATTAATAACGCTATAGTCTGTGGCAGTCAGTTGGAAAGGTTTGTGTTGGTCAAAGTCTGGAGAACGTTGCTTGCCATTATGTGTGGTGCCAACAAAGGAGGTGTTGTTAGGGCATGTGGGTGATTTTCGTGGTTAGAATCTGGTCCCCCCTATGGTGCTTAAGGAAACGAAGAAAACGCCAAATGCGAGAGGAGGTAAACACATTTTAAGCATAGTGCACTGCTTACAATAGAGGAACAGTTCGGGGACTATGACTGTATCAGCATGATAATGCACCTCGACGTAAAGCAGCATGTGTGAGGCGATGGCACCGGGAAAACCTCTGGAGTGTGAACGTTAACTTCGCCCCAGACCCAAGTCTCCAACATCACTGCGTTCTGAGCTTTCGGCTTGAGGAAGAAAATACCATTCTTGCACAGACGTTCAGACACCACACGGAAAGAGTCCACAGCCGAGTTCAGTCCAACATAAAGACAAAGGGTGGACACACGCCATGTAATAGTTCATTGATACCTGTCCGGATATTTTTGATCAGGTGGTGTGCATACGGCCTTGTCGCAGTGGTAGCACCGGTTGCCGTTAGATCACCGAAGTTAATCGCTGCGAGGCTGGGCTAGCACTTGGATGGGTGACCATCCGGTCTGCCGAGAGCTGTTGGCAAGTGGGGTGCACTCAGCCCCTGCGAGGCAAACTGAGGAGCTACTTGATTGAGAATTAGCGACTCCTGTCTCGGAAACTGGCGTACGGCCGGGAGAGCGGTGTGCTGACCACATGCCCCTCCATATTCAGTGACGACGATGGGCTGAGGATGACACGGCGACCAGTCGGTACCTTTGGGCCTTCATGGCCTGTGAGGGAGGAGTTTAGTTTAGTGTACATATAAGTAGCAGGTTTCCACATTTCGAGAAAGTGGAGTCAGGTATGCAAAAATTCGTAATAGAGTCACTAAGTTAATGTTTTCTACAGAGTGAGCCTAAGTCAAAATATTCATTTAGCCTTTACCAAAATCCCAGTCACGTATAGTAGAGACACTTGTGGGCACAACCCTCGTAAACGCAGCACTGAATCCATTCTTCATCAAAGGCTTCATTGATCGTATATTATTGTCTACTGTTCATTATCTAGTGTTCTCGGGAAAACTTATTGTTTCCTACAACACGATTTAGGTCATGTCTTTGTTGGCTTTGTCTGTCATCTAATGCACTTTTGGAACTGAATCGATTCCCTGATTGTCATTCAAAGAAGTCTGTCTTCAAGTGCATTTTCAGCTTCTCGCGGCGTAAAGAATAGTCATTAAATTGCGAGCATGCAGCCGCGCAAATAGAACTTCCTCCACTGATATTTCGGCCGCGTATCGTCCGGCCATCCTCAGAGTGAGTAACAAGACTGTCGACAAGGTGCCAAGCGCGGCCTTATATGCTCCACCGCGGCGGTACCGCGCATGCAGGTCAAGATGCGGGTCGGCGGCAAAGAAATACGCTTGTCATAGCACGAGGGTGGTTTTCCTGGTTAGAGTATGGTCCCCTCTATGGCGCGCTTGTCATCTTGTCGACAGTCTTGTGACTCACTCTGAGGATTGCCGGACGATACGCGGCTGAAATATCAGTGTAGGAAATTCTATTTGGGCGGCTGCATGCCCGAAATTTAATGGACTGAAGTCTTTCTTCTTTTACAGCTTCATTCATGCTGCACTCATGTTCAGAAAAAGAACACCTTGAACGACTAGAGATATTACGTTCATATTCACAGGACAAGAACATTAATATGTTTCGCAAAAGTGATCAGCAGTTGAATCCTATCGGCCCGCTGGTTCAATGTCAACATCGATACTGCGACGTAACACCACCTACCTGTCCCTGCGCATCCAGTTGTCACTATAAAATGAAGATAATGGATCAGTGTCACTCGAGCAGATTTCAGGATGCCTCGCAGACGAATGAGCGAACCATACCGTCAAATCAGTGAATTTGAAAGAGGGCGCGTTATTGACATTAGAGAATGTGATCTATCCATGCTCGTGTGGAACGAAGAGTTTCGGCAGTGCAGCGGGTGTGTGCAGAATTGTTCACGGAAGGCCGTAGAACACGACGACAAGGGTCAGGTCACACCACCCAGACCAGCTCCCGAGAAGATGAAACTTCATCCGAATGGCAATGAAGCACAAATTTGCATCCTCCTCGGCTCTGGCACGAGAGTGGAACAGTGGAACACATCGTACAGCATCAAGGATGACAGCCCGTCGACGTTCAGTACGGCATGGGTTACGTGCGTGTCGTCTACTTCTCCGTATAGCTTTGACGAATGTGCAGAAACATGCTAGAGGGCAATGGCCTATAGAACGACATCAGAGGATACAGGAATGGCATCAGACAGTGTTTTCGGACGAATCCAGGATATGTTTGTCTGAAAATGATTGCCGCATTTTCGTTCGCCGTAGGCAGGGGCAGTGGCATCAGGGCGACTGCATTCGCACGAGACATACGAGGTGCATTCAAGTTCTAAGGCCTCCGATTTTTTTTCTCCGGACTGGAAAGAGATAGAAACATGCGCATTGTTTTAAAATGAGGCCGCGTTCATTGTCAATACGTCCCAGAGATGGCAGCACCGTACGGCAGATGGAATTTTACCGCCAGCGGCGAGAATGAGAACTGTTTTAAATACTTAAAATGGCGACGTTTTCCTTACTTGAAGTAATGATCGAGAAAGTGGAGAGAATTGTTTTGGGGGATCGCCGAATGACTGTTGAACAGATCGCCTCCAGAGTAGGCATTTCTGTGGGTTCTGTGCACACAATCCTGCATGACGACCTGAAAATGCGAAACGTGTCATCCAGGTGGGTGTCCTGAATGCTGACGGACGACCACATGGCTGCCCGTGTGGCATGTTGCCAAGCAATGTGGACACGCAACGACAACATGAATGGGACTTTCTTTTCGTCGGTTGTGACAATGGATGAGACGTGGATGCCATTTTTCAATCCAGAAACAAAGCGCCAGTCAGCTCAATGGAAGCACACAGTTTCACCGCCACCAAAAAAATTTCGGGTAACCGCCAGTGCTGAAAAAATGATGGTGTCCATGTTCTGGGACAGCGAGGGCGTAATCCTTACCAATTGCGTTCCAAAGGGCACTACGGTAACAGGTTCATCCTACGAAAATGTTTTGAAGAACAAATTCCTTCCTGCACTGCAACAAAAACGTCCGGGAAGGGCTGCGCGTGTGCTGTTTCACCAAGACAACGCACCCGCACATCGAGCTAACGTTACGCAACAATTTCTTCGTGATAACAACTTTGAAGTGATTCCTCATGCTTCGTACTCACTTGACCTGGCTCCTAGTGACTTTTGGCTTTTTCCAACAATGAAAGACATTCTCCATGACCGCACATTCACCAGCCGTGCTGCTATTGCCTCAGCGATTTTCCAGTGGTCAAAACAGACTCCTAAAGAAGCCTTCGCCGCTGCCACGGAATCATGGCGTCAGCGTTGTGAAAAATGTGTACGTCTGCAGGGCGATTACGTCGAGAAGTAACGCCAGTTTCATCGATTTCGGGTGAGTAGTTAATTAGAAAAAAAATCGGAGGCCTTAGAACTCGAATGCACCTCGTACAGCGCCAACTCAACGCCTTATCGTGTGGGGTGCTTTTGGGTATAAGCAAAGATCACAGCTGGTGATCAATGTACCTATTTGAATGACATCCTGCAACCCGTAGCGTACACTTTCTGCACAACACCCCAGACACTACTTTTCAGCAAGACAGTGCATGACCACATGTTGCTGCACGTACATGTGCCTTTTTGCTGTCACAGGATGTTAGCCTTTTGTCCTAGCCCGTCGGATCACCAGACTTGTTGCCAGTTGAAAATGTGTGGGATATGGTGAAAAGGCGGGTGCAACACTGTGATCCAGTGCCAACCACCACAGATGAACTTTGAAACCAGGTGAATGCAGCGTGGATGGCTAAACCACAGGATGCCATTTGCGCCTTATACCCCTCGATGCCATCACACATGGATCAAGTTATTAGGGTCCGCGGCAGACACTTTGCCTACTAGGCAATAGGGCACATGCTGAGTCGAGCTGACTGAAATGCTAATCATTTCTGCAGAACGTACTAATGCACATGTCTTGTGAATATGAACGTCCAGTCGTTCAAGGTGTTCTGCTTTTTCTGAACACGAGTGTATTTTCATCCCATGTATTTCGTAACTTCTCCATGTTTGCCTTAAAAAAAAAAAAAGATATACTATTATGCCCTCTATTTTG
Source organism: Schistocerca cancellata (assembly GCF_023864275.1). Lineage (NCBI taxonomy): Eukaryota > Metazoa > Arthropoda > Insecta > Orthoptera > Acrididae > Schistocerca > Schistocerca cancellata. The sequence continues at coordinate 243,099,156 of NC_064626.1, read as the reverse complement.
CCTAGTACAAGACGAAATTGATTGGCCCGGTAGAATCCGAATATACCGCGTTGTTAGTTTAGCATTCCTTTTGTTATTACTTGTGCTAGACATTTTCACAGCATACAAATAGAGGATAATGTCTTGTATAAAAGTCTAATACTACTAACTTGCAAGCAAAACACATCTCTCCAAAGTTGACCTGGTGCACCAAAAAGCTCACTAGAAACAAGTAACTTGTCACCCCGAAAAGCGCTGTTGTTTTGATTCAAAATCTCGTTAGCGGCACTGCAGTGGCGCGACAGGTGCTGCCATCAGCCACAGAATTTTAGAAACAGCTGTCGTCTGATAGAATCCGCTGTCCGATATCACCCGACCTAGCGTTATATAGGAAGGGAATCCGTATATGTCGCATTTGCTTTCAGAATTTATTTTATCATATCCAATTTTCAGTACCACAGTATTTCCGCTAACACACACTGCCGGGCCGGTTTCGGCACATTTATTCCATTTCCCGTGACTTAGTAATTTTTTTTTTAACAATGTGGAACCTATCGCTCTTATGCATGGAAGAATGACATTGGTTCTTGTTCACACCGTTATGTTTCCTGCATTTTTATTCAACTTCATATTTTTCTTTTTAATTTACTAACTGATTTTAACCATGTATTTTTAAACAAGTGAAAGAACGCTCTTTAACTCTCATATTAATGAATAACGCTAGTCATGCTTTACATTAGCATAATTCTCTTCAGTGTGCAGACACGCTAGTGCAATGTCGCCTGCAAGTCTACTAGCTTTCACGCCTTTTACTTCTATGTAACGATTCACTGGTCTCCACGATGTCCGATTGAGATTGGCTGTAGACAACTAGTTACTTTATGTAGCACTCGTACATTCGCAGATATTCTATAAGTTCCACGCAACTTATATAACTTTTTCTGTTTTACAAGTGCGTTAAATTGATCGTATTAATATTAAATCTATCTCTGATATTTATAATTATATTTCTGATATAATACAAATATTCAGACATAACCAATCGCTGTGACTCTGCTATAACGAGTAGCCTAATTCTCACAAGAAAATAAAAAGTCTAGATTAAGATTCGCATTAACTCATAAATAAGGTAACTTTCCCGATACAGCACTTATTAAACACTGTAAGACATATCGGAGTGTCATGGTTGAATATTGACCAGAAATGTTATAGAAACTGAACGTGTGACATTCTCAGTTGTTGTACGATTTTCTTTCCTACCAACTTTATGTTTCCTGCATCAGAGCACGCGACAACTTCGATTTTCATATAATCACAGTCTCATAATAGCGGTTTTCTTCATAACAATTCTATGCTAATGTACCAGAAAACATGGGTGATCAATTCTTAGTCTGGAACTCGTAGTGATAGTTCTTCTTGCAAAGCTACAGTCCATAAACTAGGTAATAGTAGAATATACAATTGACCCTTTGAATAATGGCTTCCCCTTCGTTTGTTCTTACAGTATGTGCCTGCCTCTAAATCAGGAAACTATAAAAATTTTTGCATGGAAGCCTCAGATAATAATATTATCTTTCTATAGTTTTCACTTGCGGTACGCTGTTGTGTTGCACAACGAAGTTAACGCCTATATTTGAATACAAAGTTTTTAGAATTTATGAAAGTCAGCCCAAATTGTTACAAATACTTCATGTCTGCATTTAAGGTTTTATTTACTTATTTTTTTTTAAATTCTGGTTCGTAGTTGTCCCCCTCCTTTTCCTTTCTTGGCTTAATCTTTTCATCTCTACGTAACTTTTATACCCAACATCACATATAATCTCTTGAACATGTTCCAGTTTCTGATGATTCCACTACTGTGGACTTTTGCTGCTCTTTCCAGTCCCTAGCTAACTATTTCTGGATACTGTAGTGTATGTCCCATTCACCTGTTTATGCTTCTGGTATGGGTCTTAAAATGGTTCAAATGGCTCTGAGCACTATAGGACTTAACTTCTGAGGTCATCAGTCCCCTAGAACTTAGAACTACTTAAACGTAACTAACCTAAGGACATCACACACATCCATGCCCGATGCAGGATTCGAACCTGCGACCGTAGCGGTCGCGCGATTCCAGACTGAAGTGCCTAGAACCACTCGGCCACCCCGGCCTGCTATGGGTTTTACTTAGAGTTATTTATTCACCTTTTTAACATTCGTTGATAATAACTCAAATAAATTACATCGAGAGAAAGTGTGTGAAAAATGCCAGTTTACATCGTGGTTAGATCTTCAGTTTCAACTGTAAGCTGAGATGTAACTTTCTCAGTCAGGTCACAGTTATGTGCCCGATCATAGGTTTAGTCAGGGACCCGTCACATGCATGTTCTTTTAAATTTGGAAATCGTCTTTTCCGGCTTTTGTCATATTTATGTGGGCAAGTATTAGAGCCTTTAAAATGTATAAAAATTTTAATGTTGAACTTAATGAAAATCACAGAAGAGGAAAACATGAATTTACATTAATAAAAAGAAATGTTTATGAAATTTTGTCACTGTAATGTTTGTTAAACGAAAATGTTAAACGACATATAGCAAAAACTCTCTTATGAATTACTTTCTCTGTGATTAAATGAAGTGTAGCTGGTATTGTAACAAAGAAATTAAAAGTAGTTACTGTTTGGGAACAATACATGCATAAGTGGCAGAGGTCATACTGTTTCGTTGTTTGGTGTTTCAGTGGTTTTTGTCCTGGTGTAGATTGCATAAACTGTATTTAACAGTATCTTCATACATTTTTTAAATAGTCTGAACCTCCCAACTCACTAGGAAAGCAAGCATTTCAGTGTTATCCCTAGCACTGTTCCCCCATCGCTCAAATGTGTTATATAGCTTGTGTGCTCCAGTAATCACAGTGATGCGTTAATTGCTTCTAAAAGTACTACTTTTGAATATACACTTACGTAATAGAAAATCCTCTTATAATTGTGTGGATAAGTCAAAGGCATACCGCCTCCAGCTAGGCCATGTCTAATACAGCATCGTAACGTTCAAACAGCCTTAGGATTGAGAACAACTTGGCTATTTTTCATTATAGTGGCATTTAATTCCACTTCACGAAACAAATAAGATTAAATCGTGACAGTTGTGTGGATATTACCATTGCTCAAGTTTAAAACAGGAATACACGGACGAGATGAAAGATTATGGATTAGCAGAATATTGAGCAGTTATCCAACAATGGAACGTCTCGACAACACACTGACTTTGTAGTCTGAGAGGCGGGATGGGAAGGGAGACTGCAATATGGACGGAGAGAGAAACAGACGTAAGGAAAAGAGAACAAAATGGAGAGAGCATACAAGAAAACAGTCCACTAAAAGAAGGTAGGAAGTAGTTCAAAATGTTAACCCATCAGTTCACATTTTGCACTTGAGAGAACAGCCATTCGACGTAAAACATCCAGTGTGTTTCAAGAGTATTCACAAAGGACAGACTCGCGTTAGCCATTACACAACTTATTCAGTTCCTTTTTTGTTTTATTTAGACAAGTAAAGAATTATTGCAATTATGACACCTTAATACCGAAACGCACCAGAACGGCCTTTTCCTGCTGTCTCCTTGTTGGTGACTGAATTAGCAACTGCTGACTGAAATTATATAATTTTAAGTTTTGAATTAACTTCCGTGTGAACATACAGTTCACTGTATTGCAAAACATGCAACTGCTCAACCAATTTATAGTCCTAGCTAAACATCAACTGTTCTGTGCTTGCATAATAAGAATAGATTGTGGCTTGCTATATGACCCACGTTTGTAGCTCTTGGATCGGAACTGCTCGACTGCTGGTGTAACTTCCATTTTCGCTTATAAATGAAGGAGTTTTCTTCCTTTTGGTAACTTTCTCATTACATCATATATTGTTGAATATGTCGTTTTTGTGTGCAAAGGCTGGTTTGATGCAGTTCTTCACTCTAAACTTGCCTCTGCCAGACTTCTTATCTACCAGTAACTGCTGTAACCTACATACATTCGAATCTGCGTACTGTATTCATTGGCATCCCTCTACAATTTTGACCCTCAACACTTCGCCCCATTACCATACTAACGATTTCTCCACGACTCGTGTGTCCCATCAGCCAACCCCTTCTTTTAACCAAGTTGTGATGCAAATTTCTTTTTCCCGCAATTATATTCTGTACCTCCTCATAAGGTAATGGACTCATTCTTTTGTAGCACCACATTTTAAAAATATGTATAATCTGTATTATCTTGTCTGAACTGCTTATACTCCATGTTTCACTTCCGTTCAAGGCTGACCTCCAGACAAATGAACTTAAATTTATATTCGATTTAAAAAATTCCTGATTTTCAGAATCGCTTTTCGTGCTACAGCCAGTCTGTAACATACGTACTCTCTTCTTTGGCCATTATCATTTATTTTATTACTTAATAGCACAGCTCATTTACTGCTTTTAGTGTCTTTTTCTAAACCAGTTCCTTTGGCATCACCTGATTGAATCTGACTACATTCCATTACCTTGTTTTACTGTATTTGATTTTTAACTAATAATTTCTTTTCAAGACACTATCCATTCCATTCAGGTGCTGCTTCAAACCCTTTGGTGTGTCTTTGTACATGAGTCCAACGCGCAGAAATCCACACAATCATTTGAAACTCTCAGAACAGTCCTTCCTTAAGGTATTGTTGAATATGCGCGGAAAAATCGGTTGAATGCATTTTGTCGTTTTCTAGTAGTTTCGAATTACTAACATCAAATCTCGTCACTCGCTATAATTTCTTCCAGAAAGGAATTGTCCACATTTTGCACTTCAGTCAAGTTGCGACAGGCGTCCAGGCGTCATTCTTGTCCGGGAGTAAAGTTTTCAGACTTTGTACATACTTTCTCTTCTTTAAGACATTCTGCAGAAAGTCTTGGATACATGATTTAGAGACTTTGCTCCATTGCGATTGTGACATAACAATTTTGACAATCTAGGACTACACATGCCAGTTCACAGTTGACTTGTTAAATGCGTATCTGTTGTTTACAGTTGTTATTCAAGCTGCCACCGTAGCTACTACTCTGACGTCACTTATACGACAGAAATAAATCAGTCTCAAAACTTCTTGGACTGATGGTCTAAATGCATAAATCAAAGCCATGTAAAGCAACTAAAAAAATGTTGCTACATTGTGAGAGAATTTATGTTCTGGAAAACGCATTTCCTAAGGAGCATATATTTAGGAGAACGTGTAAGCTTTGTTTCTGTCATATGTGGCATCCTATTTTATCATGTCACTTCCTCAAGAATCGTACAATAATATATTCATCGAACTTATGCAATTTTTGTTTGATGAATGCTTTGAACATTTCGAGTCCCACTTTTAGAGGACAATTGTTGACTCTAATGCAACTATAATAAGTTTCGTATCTTATGTTAGTAAGAAGGACATTAGTTATGTTCTCTGTAATACACAAAATATTGAACTTAATGTTCCACCAGTTTAAAAAATTTCGTCAAGTAGTATACAGTATGTTCAAGAGATATATTCAATTACAAGCTTCAAATCATATAAAACTGTCATCATATAAAATTGTCATCTTAACTTTGCATTAGTAAACAAAGGTACAATACAATTTGTTCAAGTTAGTACAAGGTACACTCATGATAGAGGAATCAAAATAACATCAATGTAGAAAGAGAAAATATTTCCATTATAATATGCAGCTTTCTCAGAATATTTTTAAATAAGTTAGAGAAAGTTATGAACTGCAATTGAACTTTATTACAGATACCAGTTACACAAAAACTTCTCATTTAATATCACGGATAACATTGTCCAAAATAGGAGGCACACTCAGAATTCTACGAATGAATGTGAATTTTTATGTGTAAAAAAAGATCATTAGCTACTCTATACCTACAGTTAATGGGTATATTACTGACACTTCTTGGATCATTTCGATTCAAGGCCAAACAATTCATTAGCAAATACTACAGCTTAGAAAGATATTCAAAACTTCGTACATTGAGGTTCAAGTTAGTTGGCTTTAAAATGTGATACACAGCAAGAACACCAAAACACAAGACAGTCCATCTGTTATTGACAGAGTTTAACTTGAGGTCAAGCTAAATCAAACATTTTAGAAGATTGAAAATTCTTTTAAGTACATAATCAGTTTGCTTATAGTGTAAGATCCATTACATTCCACTGCATATTCGATAACTTTTTGATATTTCTAAATTTATGGTAAGTAGTGTTCTTTTACCTAAAATATCTTATAAGAACATTTTTTGCTGTTTGATTTGTCATGTGTTTACTACAGAATTCGCATCCCATGCATAGAAGTATGAAACAGGAATTTCCTTATAGATAGTGCTAGCCATCAGCGTAATGCCCTTAAGACAGCGTCTGCAGCGCCATCTGCTTCTTATAACTGCTGAGGACGAATGTCAACACTCAGAAACCCATGTTCCATACATCGATATCTGTTTCAAACACGTAAACATATCGAGTTTTGTGCCTGCGAACTACGATTTGCGGACAGCGTTGGTTTTCTGTTATCATCTGAAGAAAACTTATGCAGAATCGCATCGAATGCTTGTCGAAGTTTTCGGCGAACATTCTTTTGGGAAATCACGGTGTTTGGAGCGGTTAAAAATATTCGAAAGTGGTGATTTTGATGTGAGAATCGACGAGTGCGGGAAACTATCGAAAAAGTTCGAAGAAAAGGAATTGCAGGCCTTATTGGATGAAGATGATACTCAAAATCAACACAAAATCGCGGAAAAAATTGAATGTGACGCAGAAAGGCATTTATCTTCGGTTGGAGGCAGAGTGAAAGGTGCAGAAAATCAGAAAATGGGTTCCGCATGAACTGAATGAAAGACTGCAAGCAAATCGAAAGACCACTTGTGAAATGCTGCTCGCCAGATACAAAAGTAAGTCGTTTTTCCATCGAATAGTGACAGGTGATGAAAAATGGATATATTTTGAAAATTTTAAGCGTCGTAGGTCATGGACGAATCCAGGAAAACTATCGACATCGACTGCAAGACCAAATCGCTTTGGAAAGAAGATATTGCTCTGTGTTTGGTGGGATCAGAAGGGGGTCATCTATTATGAGATGCTAAAACCTGGTGAAACCGTTAACACTGATCGCTACTAACAGTAAATAATCGATTTAAATCGAACATTACGTATAAACGACCGGAATAAGGGAAAAGACAACACAAAGTCATGTAGCTCCATGACAACGCTCCATCACTCACAGCAAAACGGGTCAGGGAAACGATCGAGGCGTTCAGTTGGGAAATACTAGGGCATGTCGCTTATTCTCCAGACTTGTCTCCGTCCGAGTATCATCTATTTGCATCACTGGGACACGCTCTTGCTGAACAACGCTTCAATTCGTATGAAAATGTCCAAGAATGGCTCGCTGACTGGTTTGCTTCAAAGAAGAACTGATTTTTTGGTGTGGCATTCATAGCCTACCAGAGAGGTGGGAGAAATGTATAAATAGCAATGGAGATTATTTTGAATAAAATATTGTTTATCAGTTCAAAAAAACAGACGTGTAATTATTGCAACCAAATTTCACTTTCATACTTGAGCACCTGGTAAACCAATGGCAGATAGCAATTACTGGTGGTTTTATGCCTTAGTTTCATTTGTTCGCTATTTATATTAATTTTAACTCTTTCTTAGTAAACTCAGATTTAAATTACGTTAGCATCACACCACCCCGTAAACATTCCTCACGCAATCACTGCCACCAGAAATTCATAATTATGTCTTTATCATACAACGACTGATGATGTTACAAAATTACGCTTATCAGTTTTTTGTAGAAGGAAAAATATCTAGACAGGCTATGAAGCGGTAAAGCATGACATGAATATAAAGGTAATACTAGTTCAATTTTTGGTCAAAAGAAGCTTATATTTCATTTATGAGTTTGGCATCTCACTGTTGTTAAACTCTTGTCTTTCTTTCCTGTTTTGGGGGAAAATTGTGTAATACTATTACTTCAGCTTATGATGCGACGCTAGTATTTTTATTTTCGTTGAAACCCAATATAAAAGACACAGAGTAATCGAACATATCGTAAAATACGAAATAAAAAGCGAAAATGTCAAATATTTCACTGTGGAATGCCAAGTGAAAGAAGATGATAAAAATTCAGTATAAGAATTTCCTCATTTGTGAAATCTTAATAACAGCCAAGGAAGGTCTGGATTCTAGCGAGAGCCCATCACCAGGATCCGTCTCAGTGATGTAATAAAATTATATAAAAATGACGAACCAAACTGGCTGAAGTAGATAGAGTAAAATTCCTCTTCAAGTGATATTTTCCTACTTTTCAATCAGTTTTAGTAAATCGCAACTAGAATAAGATAATAAAGTGGACATAATATATTCGAACATAAACAGTATATTTCAATTTGTCCATTCACTGCATTGGATTAATATTTAAATTGCACAATTAAGTGGACCTAAATTATTCACCGGAACCTGGAGGGAGTTTCCAAGATAAAAACCCTCAATTTCGTTCTTCTATATCAGTGGTATTGTGGGAGACAATTGAAAATCTGTGTAGAAGATTTTTCTAGAAAAGCAATTATTGATATGCTAGTAGTATGAAGATACTTAATTTCTGATCTTCAGCGACTGGGTGCTGCTGTGTATAGCAATGCAGGTTTTCAAAGCGCTAAAGACGAACAGACATACTGCGATATCAGGCTAAGAATTATCGTCTTTTACTTGTCCATCTTCATCAATAGAATGATGACGAACGTTACTACCTGAGTAAGCAGTAATAAAATGTCAGGTCTCACTACTGCTTTGATTTATCCTTCACGTTCAATGTCTTAGTAGGTATTTTCCATTTCCAGGCGAGTTAATAGAATATTGAGATTTTTCTGATGAATGCATTGCCAGGTTATGTCATCATTGATATGACATACTCAGCTTGTAAAATAGAGTGCTATAAGAGGTTCATGGATTAGGACTACACATGACGCTGATGAGTACTTTTCTGGAAGTTAATGTATTTTTTACATGATTTTCAACGAACAGCCAAATGAGATTGTGGACTGAGACTAAAGTGAAGAAAGATGAATGTAATGAGACATATCAGAAATGAGAACAATGAGAAACTTAACATTCGAATTGGTGACCACGAAGTAGATGAAGTGAAGAAATTCTGCTACCTAGGCAACAAAATAATCCATGAAAGACATAGCAAGGAGGACATAGAAAGCAGACTAACACTGCCAAAGAGGGAATTTCAGATCGACAAGAGTCGACTAGTATCAAATAGAGGTCTTAATTTGAGGAATAAATTTCTGAGAATGTAAGTTTGGAGCACGGCATTGTGTGGCAGTGAGTGTGGGATAACCGGAACAGAAGAGAGAAGTAGCATTTAAGGTATTGTGCTACAGACGGATGTTGAAAACTAAGTGGACTGATAACGTAAGAAAAGGTCCTCCGCAGGCGAGAAAAGAAATATATAGAAAACACTGACAAGAGGGAGTAAATTCCATGGCGCTAGGAGGAACTGTAAAGGATGAAAATTGTAGAGGAAGAAGGACTGGGTTACATTCAGCGAATAACTGAAAATGTCAGTTGCATGTGCTACTCTGAAATAAAAAGGTTGGCACACGAGAGGAATTCGTAGGGGACCGCACCAAACCAGTCAGAACACCAATGATAAGATAAAAACTGATCTGAATTATCGGACGTATTTCCACATACGTCACCGAGGAATGGAAGTTTGGAGAGTAAAAAGTTTTATTGTATCACAGATATTGACTGCGAACATCGTTCTAATCGTGATAGTGAAACGTCCCCTTTGGAAAATTAATGAATGACTGTGCTAATAAACTCCTTACGTTATTTGATTTTCAAATAGCTGAGCAAAACTGAACGTACTCAGACATTTCTCTCTTTACTTATTCTGATCAAGACTAAACTGACACACAATATTTTTAGCTCAACGCAATCTGACTTCCAATAATCCCTACAAAAGAATGGCCCTGACTAACAATAACCTATACCTTTCATGAATCACTTACCTCACGAAAATCCTCGTTACTCGAACTACTGCAATACAGCGAGCGCCAATACTGCCAGCTAAATAAAAGATTCTAACTACTGAAGGCACTAACTACTGATACGCATAGTTAGCAAATGAAAGATTTTGACAGAGAACGCACAATGTATTTACCTTAATAGTGTTCAAAAGTCATAATATATACAGGGTGAGTCACCTAACGTTACCGCTGGATATATTTCGTAAACCACATCAAATACTGACGAATCGATTCCACAGACCGAACGTGAGGAGAGGGCCTAGTGTAATTGGTTAATACAAACCATAAAAAAATGCACGGAAGTATGTTTTTTTAACACAAACCTAGGTTTTTTTAAATGGAACTCCGTTAGTTTTGTTAGCACATCTGAACATATAAACAAATACGTAATCAGTGCCGTTTGTTGCATTGTAATATGTTAATTACATCCGGAGATATTGTAACCTAAAGTTGACGCTTGAGTACCACTCCTCCACTGTTCGATCGTGTGTATCGCAGAGCACCGAATTGCGTAGGGATCCAAACGGAACGGTGATGGACCTTAGGTACAGAAGAGACTGGAACAGCACATTACGTCCACATGCTAACACCTCTTTATTGGTCTTTTTCACTGACGCACATGTACATTACCAGGAGGGGTGAGGTACACGTACACACGTGGTTTCCGTTTTCAATTACGGCGTGGAATAGAGTGTGTCCCAACATGTCAGGCCAATAGATGTTCAATGTGGTGGACATCATTTGCTGCACACAATTGCAATCTCTGGCGTAATGAATGTCGTACACGCCGCAGTACAGTACATGTACAGTACCCCTCATGGTAATGTACATGTGCGTCAGTGAAAAAGACCAATAAAAAGGAGTTAGCATGTGGACGTAATGTGCTGTTCCAGTCTCTTCTGTACCTAAGGTCCATCACCGTTCCCTTTGGATCCCTACGTAATTCGGTGCTCTCCGATACACACGATCGAAGGGCGGAGGAGTGGTACTCAAGCGTCAACTTTAGGTTACAATATCTCCGGATGTAAATAACATTTTACAATGCAACAAACGGCACTGATTACGTATTTGTTTATACGTTCAGATGTGCTAACAAAACTAACGGTGTTCCACTTAAAAAACGTAGGTTTGTGTTAAAAAACATACCTCCGTGCATTTTTATGGCTTGTATTAACCAATTACACTATCCCCTCTCCTCACGTTCGGTCTGTGGAATCGATTCGTCGGTATTTGATGTGGTTTACAAAATATATCCAGCGGTAACGTTAGGTGACTCTCCCTGTATATCAGTTCATGATATCCAGTATTACAAATTTACACTTTCTGATGGACACACGTCCAGATCATCCGCTCTCAAAACTCAGCCATCTCTCTCCCCACATCCACCACTGCTGGCGGCTCACCTCCAACTGCGCAACGCTACGTGCTGTTCACATCTAACTGCCCAACACAACAATAGCGAATATTCCAACAATGTAAACCACCCACTCACTGCACATAGCACAGCCAGTGATTTTCATACAGAGCGCTACGTGACGTTACCAACATAAAAACCTTATCAACCTACTTACAATAGTTTTGGAGGTGGCTGTGTATATGTATACGTGCCTTGTGTAAAAACCTCCCTTTCAACCTCCGTCGCATAACTCACGTGTCACTCCCTTCGCAAACAGTATTATCATTGCTGAAGAGGTGAACGTCAGCGAGAGGAACGAAATTATCTGTCAGAAACCAGATGTACAATGTTTTATTAATCTAAACTAACTAAATAATTAGTATGCCTTGAAGCATCAGATGACTGAATGTAAGTACTGGTCTGTTAAACCAAAGAATAGTAGATAAACAACTGAGATTCAACCAATTAAAAAGAACAGAGAGTTGTTTCTACGTTATTCCGTTCCTCATCTTAAGGCAAGAAAAAAGGAATGAAAGTGAGATAGTGTTAATATTTTCATCCTTCTTTACCTCCTCTGCATTACTGCGGATGATGTGTCACTGAGCACATCTGTAGTGTGCATGCAGTACACGTGAGGTGCCTAGTTGTTTCCACTGCCCTGTAGCCGATCGGTGTGGCCGTGCGTTTCTAGGCGCTTCAGTCTGGAACCGCGTGACCGCTACGGTCGCAGGTTCGAATCCTGCCTCGGGCATGGATGTGGGTGATGTCCTTAGGTTAGTTAGGTTTAAGTAGTTCTAAGTTCTAGGGGACTGATGACCACAGATGTTAAGTCCCATAGTGCTCAGAGCCATTTGAACCATTTTTCCACTGCCCTGTGTGGAATACATAAGTTCTTGTACACTTCACTAACCTGCTGTCTTCATGATGATGATGTCCCCAGCGCAGAAAACAGCACGCAGGTTATGGATTCTTTTTCTTGAGGCTGAAATTAACTTCGCAAGGAACTGCAGCTACGAATAAACTATAACTCATTTGGGATGCCACTCCCGTTTTTATTGATATAGACACGAGAAACTATTCTTGATCACAACGTATTGAACATATATTTCCACAGTCATTATATCTGGCTAAAATAACATGAAATACATCCTGCCACAGACAACATGTCTATCTACTGGAACCGTCAGAACTGGAGAATAAAATTACATGAATTAAATACTACTATTACAGACAACATGTCTGTACCTAGCGACGGTCGGAACTGTAGTAAATAAAATTGCATGAAACAAATACTGCTATAACAGATAACATGTCTGTCTACTCGAACGGTCAGAACTGGAGAGCCGGACTGACCGTGACACTTCGCGCGCCAAGCCAGCAAGGCGTGACCCGAACGCCACCGAAGTGCATCGGCACTAATATCGTCAGTCTTTCGTTTTAGTAATACTTTCATTTTAATAATTGTGAAGTGACTGATTGATAGTTGACTGTTGAGAGATGTTTATTTTAAAAAAATGAAGTAATTTGGATGACAGGTTTAATTAATAATAGCAACTAAAGTTTAACGTTTTGGCGCCATACCGCCGAACACAGCAGCCAATCACAGAGCAGCAGCATGATGCAGGCGGTCTTTCTCACGGGAATGGTACCGAATCTAACATCTGTCACCGGTACCTCATCCCACATTGCGTCATCTTTATGATTATTGCATCTCCACTGCCCTGGGAATAGCTTCCTGGAGCCTAATATGATGGCCGAATAAGCCAGAAATATTACAATCTCCGGTCACTGCCAGCGACATTAAGAAATCCATCACTGGGAATGAGAAATTTTTTCGCTGGAATTCTGTTGTCCTCTCGAATAGCACTAACTGCTTGAGGAAATAGGTGCCGTGGGACGGAAGCCAACAGCAGGTAAATAGGATTCATTTGGACGCTGGAGACTGCTAGGCACACATGGTACAAGGGGGATGGGGCAAATTATTCCCCGCCAGTGCTCTGACAGGAGCGCTGCTCCAGCAGAGTCTGCGATACGAATCAGGGGGAGAGTGGTGGAGGGGGGCTAGACTCGGGGGGGGGGGGAGAGGTAGGGGGTAGGGGGTATCAAATGGCGGCGGGGCGCAGGGCGTCTTCCTGGAGACCGTCAATCGAGAGCAGATTGCGTCGTCGTCTGCTTCACGCAGATTCGCGCGAGAGACAAGTGTAGCGAAGGTACGGGCCCGAATAAAGCGGAGAAGTAATACGAGTTAATTACACCCGGGAGATAGGCAGCCAGGGAAGAGCGCGTCCTCCTGCCGTGTTTTCTTTGCTCCTCACGGCCCTTCTAATATATTTTACCGAGGATGTCGAGCGAACGCACACGCCCTGTGCGTGTGGAGTCGGGCCCGCAGTGCGAAGGGGAGGAGGGCCAGCAAACGGCGAGCTCCGCAGCTGAGCCGAGCTGAAAAGTACGCCAAATAAAACGCTATGTTCCTTGTTCCAATGGCTCACTGTAAAACGCCTCGAATTTCACACGTAACGGAATGAGTTTCATTTTCCTGCCGCTTGTGTAGAATATAGATACAGCGGCGTGGCGGGTTGCTCGGGCGCGCTCTTAATATCGTAAACTATAAAAGCGTAGGTGCTCTGCGGGGTGGGGAGGGTGAAGGGATGGGTGGCACCGTTAGCCTCCGGGTGGGCGCGGGGATGGAAAAGAGGCAGCTGCCAGCGCTTCCGGAGGGACGGAGAGAAAAAGGGACGGCAGATTTGCTTATGTTTCCTGAGCGGACTCCTGAAAATTCTCCAACAACCGGTCTAAATTGGGAAGGTGAGCAGTTAGCGAAGATACAACAACGACACGGGCCGAGGCGAGGTGTAGCGCGGGAGGGCCTGCCGCCTGGAAGGGAAGGGGTGCCCCGCGGGTGCGCTACCCGGCAGGGGCGCTCCGGCTGCAAAATACATGCGCGCGCAGTGTAAATATTTCCCAGCCGTGTTAATCCCGCGCGGGATGGCCGCCGCTGCCCGACCTGATTACTTCATCTGGCCGACTCGCCTCGACGTGCGCATGTTGCTGCTGCTGCTGCTTTCTCTCCGGCTGCCGCACTGCCCCGACGGTCCGTTAGTAAGGCTTTCGTCTTCTCGTCTCTACCTATTGCGTCCCTCGTGCTACTCTGTTCCTGGAGTTAGAAATTTACGACTGACATTAAAGAGTGTGTAAATTAAAAGTTCGGAAAAACATCATTCCCAAGACTGCAACAGCCGGAAAGTGCGAGAATTATCTCAAAATGAGATTAACAGCTCACGCATTCAAATTGCTGAAACGAATAATTACAGAAGAATGCAAAAGAAAATTGAGGATCCGTTAGATGACGATCAGTTTGGCTTAAGGAAAGGTAAACGCACCAGAGGGACAGTTCTGACGTTGTCTTTGTGTGGTGTGGGTACTGTAAGACCTTCGGTACACACACCATCAGATTATTTGACTTGTCGCTCTAACGAAGTAGGCGAGTGTCAGCAATACGTCTCGTGGTCTTATCGTGGCGTGTTTATCTTCTGCCGTTAGGTCAGACGATAGAAATGCCACTTGCACGCTTAGAGTAGCAGATTGAGGGTGACCAACTTTAAACAGAACTTGATTAATTGTCACACACATTTACTAAAATAATAACAAGCATAAAATTACTTAACTTGGTTCTGGATACTATTTACAACTGACAATCTGAAGTTCCTTTGGTCTTGGTACGTTAATCTTATTCTCACATATATCTGATACTTGACAAAGTGTCTATACATTTAACGTCATGGCTGTGTACAGGAATATGGTAATCTTATTAGACGTAGACTGAAACTTGACTATAGACTGGTACAGACTAATGTAGACTGGTACAGACTGGTGCAGACAAATGCAGATTGACTAATCGGAGGTCTGTACACTCGTTATAATACCTCGAGCGTTCAGGTATCACTGTGCGAGTGTGATCTGCGAGGAGAAAAGGTTCTACGTTAGCAGCAATCTCATTGGCTGCGTTAGATATTAATACGCGGATCGGCGGAAGCAGAATTTGGTCCGTCTCCTAGTGCGGAGATGGACGAACGCTGCGCCTGCGCTGTTGTGCTTAGCGGGTCGCGCTCTAGTGGGAAAGTTGTGTACGCGCTGACTACGAGGAACTATATACAAAACACTTTGATAATGGAAGCAAGACTGAAGAAAAGGCACTGTCATATTATATATCGACCTGGGAAAAGCGTTCAGCAATGAAGATTGGAGCAAGATGTTCGATATTCTGAGAAACATAGGGTAAGCCATAGGGAGAGACGGGTAATATACAATATGTACAAGAGCTAAGACGGAATAATTAGAGTGGATGACCAAGAGCGAAGTGCTCGGATTAAAAAGGGTGTAAGACAGGAATGCAGTCTTTTGCTCTTGCTGTTCAGTCTGTCTGTCGAAGAAGTAATGACACAAATAAAAAAAGGTTTCAGAGCGGAATTAAAATTAAGGCTGAAAGGATATCAACGTTAACATTCGCTGATGACATTGATATCCTCAGTGAAAGTGAAGAAGGATTACAGAATCGTTTGAATGAAATGAGCGGTCTAATGAGTACAGAATATGGATTGAGAGTAAATCGAGGAAAGACAAAACGTGGGAAGTAGCAGCGAGTAACTTAACACCAGACTTGGTGATCACGAAGTAGATGAAATGTAAGAATTCTGCTACCCAGGTAGCAGAATAACCCATGACAGACGGAGCAAGGAGGACATCAAAAGTAGACTAGCACTGGCAAAAAGGGCATTCATGGCCAAGAGAAGTATATTAGTATCAAACATAGGTCTCAGTTTGAGGAAGAAATATCTGAGAATGTACGTTTGGAGCACAGCGTTGTATGGTAGTGAAACATGGACTGTGGCAGAACAGGAATGGTAGAGAACAGAAGCATCTGAGATGTGGTGCTACTGAAGAATGTTGACAATTAGATGGACAGATAAGGTAATCAGTAAGGAGGTTCTCCACAGAATCGGCGAGGAAAGGAATGTATGCAATAACCTCACAATAAGAAGAAATAGGATGATAGGACTTATGTTAAGACATCAAGGAGTAACTTCCATGGCACTAAAAGAAGCTGTAATGGGTAAAAACTGTAGAGAAAGACAACTAATATTTGATGACGTATGTTGCAAGTGGTGTGAGATGAAAAGGTTGATACAGGAGAGGGGTGTGGAGCGTCGCATCAAATCAGTAAGCAGACTGGTGACTAAAAACAAAAAGGAGGAGTGATGCAGTCTTTTTTCTCTACTGTTCAAGAAGCATTGACGAAAGTGAAAGATTCAAGAGTGGGATTACGATTCAGGATGAAAAGATATCAGTGATGAAATTCACTGATGAAATTGCTATCCTCACTGAAAGTAAATAAATACACGACTTACTGACTGGAATGGTCTAATGGATTCAGATTATGGGTTGAGGCAAGTGATGAGAAGTACCAGAAATGAGATTAGCAATAAAATTAACATAAAACTGGTGACCACGAAATTAAGAAATTTAGTTGCCTTGGCAACAAAATAACACATTCCTATCCAAAAAGCCGGCCACTGTGGCCGAGCGGTTCTAGGCGCTTCAGTCTGGAATCGCGCGACGGCTACAGTCGCTGGTTCGAATCCTGCCTCGAGCATGGATGTGTGTGATGTCCTTAGGTTAGTTAGGTTTAAGTAGTTTTAAGTTCTAGGGGACTGATGACCCCAGATGTGAAGTCCCATAGTGCTCAGAGCCATTTGAACCATTTTCCTATCCAAAAGAAGTCTACAAGAAGTAAACATAGGCCTTAATTTAAGGAAGAAGTGACTAAGAAAGTACGTTTGGGGCAGCGAACTGTATGATAGCATATCTTCAACTGTAGAAAAACTGGAAAGAAAGAGAACTGAAGAGTTTGAATGTTGAAAATTCGGGGGGCTTATAAGCTAATGAATGAAGAAGTTCTCCGCAGACTCGGTGGAACATGCGAGTATAAAAATATAAAGTAAGCCCGAGGGCAAGTCAATAAGCAAAAGTAAAATGATAGGGAGTTAGTTGGTGGAGTGGTAACGTGCTGGATCTTAGTAAATTTTAATTTTAATTAAAAAATTAAATATATCAAACTCCAGAGTGTGGAAACAGAATTCACCTTTTATTTTAAATAACAAAAGGTGTCCACCGTGGACAGTAGGAAATGCTAGTCTTGATCAGAATGAATTTAATAGAAACAACTGCAACCAAAAGCAAAACTTTTAGCTGTTGAAATAATTGTACAGCGAATGATAGAACAAATCTTCAGTGTTTAGAAAATTTCTTTAAAAATAACAAATATAGGTTTATAATTGTAACTTCCAGAACACAGGGCCATGCAAGCTCTCAAATGTGCAAAGCGAAGATCCAGTGGCAATGTGGTGATAAAAAACCACTTTTGATTACTATAGCATGTGCCACGGCCTCCATGTAGCAGCTTATAATTTCAAGGCTTCTACAATACAATAAATAAGCTACTTTAGCACATCAAATATATATGAGCACAAATAGAGCTAATACACACATAGAGTAAAATAGCTCTTCCTCACTTCAAAAGCCGAAAGTACTTCAAACTTGAAAACAAACTTTAAATTATTACACAATGGCCAAAGCCGAATGAGCCACCAAACATAGTTTAAAATAATTTTATAATGGGTCAGAAGATTTACAGGTCAGAACAAGGAAGTACTGATTAGTCATACTACGAGTTAATGGCAACAGCATTCGCTTGGGTCTGAATTACGCAGCAACTCTTAATAAATGACAACGCTTTCTTACCTGTAAGACCGCAGAAAAAAATATTATTTGATATTACACTTCATTGTAAACATAACATACTGTGCTGCTTTCTCAATGAGCTTTTCGTAAATCTCAATATAACAGATTGGAAACAAGGGTGATATAGACTGGTAGGCTGCCTAGAACAAACCGCATAACTTCTTGAAAGAACTTATTAAGGCAGATGCTCACCATTCTAACACCGACGCAATCGCTCGAAGTAAGCTGCTCAAATACACACCATGCTGTCCTCGCATCGGCTCCTCCCAAGGCACACCACTGTAGAGGTAAATTCATCCAGCGTGACTCTGGATAACGAAACCTCCCGAAGAACCACGACTCTTTATGGGAGACAGAGCCCTGTCGCCTACTGCCAGCTAGCAACTGCATTCCACGCTGTACTGTACTCTTGCACCAGACAAAACCTGGAAACACAGCTGAGTGTTCTTGCCGAGGATATCGCGCTCGTAGTGCCTGCAGACAAAGCACTATACTGTTTACAGCTCTAACAAGGATATGTTCTAATTCGACGTATTGAGACATACCTTGAAATTTTTCAGTCTTGAAGAATACACCGAAAGAAATGCACTGTCATAATTTTAGTTGCCAAGGCGCACTGCAAGTATTTAAAAAATATTAAAGTTGCCCACTATTTCCGCTTATCACAGCGGTTTGTACAGCTCTTCCCGCCTAGCGCATGATCCGACGAACAAGCAGACACAGCCGTGATAAGAGAACGCAACGCCGCATAGCGTGGAGTCCAAAGTAGACATACGCCAATTTTAACCACTTAAACCACACCAAAAATTCTCAAACTGTTAATTTTTTTGAATAACTTGGAGCTCAAATTGACAGCTAATCTCCTGCAGACGTAATTGTTATGCAAGTGACTGATAGAAGAAATAAAATCAATGAAGTCTATTATGTTACATTCCAAACGACATGCATATACCAGGACTTTAATTTGTTGACAGGAAATATTTTATAAATATTCCTGTAGCACAGTTCTTATAATTTTTGAATGCTGTATATTTTACTAAAAATAAGACAGTTCCTTATTTATTCCCTGTAGCCGTCACCAAAATGCAAATGGTGTCCTGGGTGACAAAAACGACTATTTTCCTTGCCAAGGCAGACCTGATAATTTACGTTAATGCATTTTGGCACTTCACAGTAACTACTGATTTTATTTAAACAGAACTGGGATGGAGTAAGAAATGGTCATGATCATCGTTCTGCATATTGTGTGGCATATCAGGTGTACTTGATCAAATTCGTAGAACGTGATGATGCAAACTGACAATGCACAAAAGCGCTGATAAAGCTACATGACAAAGAGCTATCGATAAATATAAAGTCTGATAATTTTCTGAAAAATGCATCATACTGTCGAAAAATCTATTTATTGAGGCGCTGTAACACGCAGTTAGTTCCAGGTTAAGCCAAATTAAATTAACAGTCTTTTCGTCTTCCCCCTGAACACAGAGGTGTCCCAATGTCAAGGTCAAAGTGTCCAACAAAAGGAATGAATTATTTTCTGCAAGTAATAAGAAGACATTAGTTCGAGGTTAAGCCAAATTAAATTAACAGTCTTTTCGTCCTTCCCCTGAATACAGAGGTGTCCCTATGTCGAGGTCAAAGTGTCCAACAAAAGGAATGAATTATTTTCTGCAACTAGTAAGAAGACATTTAGGATGCAGTATTGAAAATTAGCCTCTTCCACTAGTCTAGATATTGCTTTTTGGCCCTTATTTGCCTTGAGGTTCCCGAAGACAGATATAAAGTTGTGGAAACAGTAATCCACTGATACTTGCTGCTGGATACGAATATGTCATAGTATTCATGGACGGTACAAACGAGTTTTTTGCTGGACATGAAAAAGTGCAATTTGCCTGTATTTCTTACAGAAAAGGTTAATGACTGACTATATACACACATTTTAGGGGATAACAAGGACTTACGAATTTGTCTGTAGTACTGCTTATTAATGACATCTGCTCTACATGTATGCCGCGCGGGATTAACCGAGCGGTTTAAGGCGTTGCAGTCATGGACTGTGCGGCTGATTCTGGTGGAGGTTCGAGTCCTCCCTCGGGCATGGGTGTGTGTGTTTGTCCTTAGGATAATTTAGGTTAAGTAGTGTGTACGCTTAGGGACTGGGGACTGATGACCTTAGCAGTTAAGTCCCATAAGATTTCACACACGTTTTTTCTTTTTTGCTCTACATGTATAATTGAAGTAAACTTCGTAATTTTGCGAATTCCTTT
This sequence comes from Schistocerca cancellata, assembly GCF_023864275.1. Lineage (NCBI taxonomy): Eukaryota > Metazoa > Arthropoda > Insecta > Orthoptera > Acrididae > Schistocerca > Schistocerca cancellata. Next base: position 243,078,636 of record NC_064626.1, on the reverse strand, counting down.
TTTGTATAATTTTACGAATATGTTTGATCAGGTTTAAGAAACCTGGAAATTAGTAATGTTCATCTCAGTTGCAATTCAAAGGTACTGGTTTCGGAGGTCTCTTTCAGTGATGGTGCATTGACTCTCACGAGCGGTGCTAAACCTTTTGAATAGTTTTTCTTTCATACATTTATGAGTTCCATTTCGGTGTTCATTTTGTAGTGTGTGTAAATCTTTCCTTCATTTATACAATTAATGTTCAGATTTTATAAAATGAAACTGGTTTTGCAGACTTCTTATCCTTAAGCGTTTTCGTTCTCTTTTGTTTAACCTAAAAATTTATGGCCTTTTCTTTGTCACTGAAAGGTACTACGCTCCATGTTTAATTTCGCCTAGGAAGGAACTATATTTTTGATCTGGACTTTAATTAGCACAACAGTCATCGTCTGAATCACAGTTCACAGAATCGATAGAGTTATTTTCTCTTTATTCTAATGTTTCCACAATTTATAAGGAAATGTAGACATCATTCGAATGAACGTTCAAGTATTTAGCTAATAAATAATATTTTACCTTCAGGAGAAGTAGGTGATTTCGTCTGCATACCACTTTCTTCTTATTTTATCTTTTCGAGATTGAAAATGTTAATTAGTTACCATGCTACTACGAAAATCGGGAACTTGCACAAAGACAGATGGTATTAGCAAGCATGTAAGAAGAAAACACCCAGACAATTAATTCAGTTTTTCCTCCCATTCCAAGGGTGTGCAGAAGTCTCCCTATACCGGGCGGGAAGACACGTGCCTCTACTTGCGTGTGGGGCAAGCACAGCCACATGACGATTAGCTAGGCGCACAGGTGTAAACGCACCTTTAGCATTAGGCAGCGAGCACATTATTCCTGTTTACTTAAAGGAAGGTGGACTCAGGCTGACACCGTTGCCTAATGATGCGGGCGTAAGGTTTCCACTATTAGGCTTCACAAAATTCCTTTCCATTGTTACTTAAAAGTTGCAGACACGTTTCGATAATTGATAACTAAACCATTAGCGGGAAAAAGTACGCGAAGTCACTAGTAATTCCAGCTAAGCCTCGTGTAATATACATAAGCACAGCCAACGTCTTGAAATTTAAAGATTTTAACTCTTAATTACACAAAAATAACAGGTATTTTGTGAGAATATTGACTGGAAACGTTTTCTCATGTTATAATCATTCACAGTAACAACAAAAACAACCGCATTTATAATAAAGGAAAACAGTCTATTACGATCTCACTTTCCACTCGGATGCGTCCTGATGGTTCTTCAGTAAAACATAATCACTAGATCAGAAACTAAAACCACTCAATATTTCTAAAATAACAAATTATAGCTGTAAATAAATCACACCGAACCGAAGGTATGGCCATACCGAAACGTAACCACCTCTCGGTACAGTGATCGGAAAAATCGACGGGAGGACCGATCAGCATCAGGTCTCAGAAGTTCACAGAATAGCAGCTTCGGACAAAGAACAGAAAATGTTGTCACTAACTAGGCTAACCTACTGCAACGAAAGGTATGTGCGATACAGAATAGGGCCTCAGGTGACAACCACAGAAGATCCATCTATCAATCAAGAGGCAATATCTCTTACTCGCTGCAGGTTTAAGTGAAAGATCGCGCGCCACAGCTCGAAGGGCAATATTAATTTCTGCTGTATAGACTGACAGCTCCGACTCAACAACGCAATGCCTTAACCTATCTAGCATAGTTTGATTCAGTGAGTAGTGTCACGTAGATGCTCATTCGACTATAGTGTCAGACGTTACAAAAGAGGCGTCGTACATCGCGGTGTGGTTTAATGCTAGAATTCAGTGAATGTAAGAGTCCATTAAGATACTGCTTCTTCCTACGTACAATACTCGAGACTAAATCACGGAGGTTGGAGCTCACACGGAGCCTTTCCAGTAATCGTTCTCCCTGCACACCGTACGCAGTGGAACAGACGAGGGGGAATTCATAGTGGCCCAAAAAACACACTCCGATACACGTCGTGAAGTGGCTTGTAGAGTGTAGAAGCCGATGTTGATTTGTAATGATCTCAGAGCATTTTTTGTGACCACGACGAAAGCTGTATGCACCAATCAGAAAGGTGTCGGAGTTATTTGTTTTCTTTACTTTGACAGGACTAAAGTTATGGAGATTCTTCAAGAAATGCATCTGCGATATGGTAAAAAAAATTACAGAGTATTGTATGGCGTCAAATGTAAAAACTATACTGGAGAAATCAGAAAAAGGTCACTGAAGCCGTGGCCGAACCATTGGTTTCTCCAGTATTATTTTTTTACGTTATGACGTGGTACGATGCTGAGTAAACTTTTATGTTCACTGATACTGGCCGCAGAAACCTACGCAGTTACGTTGATGCCTGCGTTGGTGAACGAAAAATTTTGCGAATGCATTCAAAATCTTTGTTTTGAGTTGCTGAAGCACCCACCATACAGTCCTGAACTAGCTTCAAGTTATTATCCTCTTTTTGGTCATGTGAAACAGCATATGCGTGAAAGCAAGTTTTAATCGGATGACTAGGCTGTAGAGATGGTGCAAGAGTGGATGTGTCCAACGCCAGAAAGTTCCCTCACCCCAGCCCCCCACCCCTCCCCCGGAAGGAATTGGGAACGGACCAGGTGTGTAGATATTGAGGGAGGATGTGTGGAGAAATGTGTTATTTGCAATGCAGAACTCGCAATGAGAAGTTTCTTTTATTTTCCTTTATTTTTTGAGATGTCTTCATCTAAGAGATCAGAGAGTTGCCAGGAAATGGAAAATACTTAGCTGTATGATAGATGATTGTAGGTGAAGTAAACGCCTTCCAGATTGTTGTAATAGTTTCATAACGTGGGAAGGAAATGATACGAGTTCAAGGTTTCTCACGATAATGCACTTGTATAAAATATTCTGTTTATATGCCGCGACAAGTTCATTGCCTTCATGAAGAAGAAATAACGTAGTGGTAGCTATTATTGCAATCATTTACAGCCTATAGACGGTTTGTGATTGGTCGGTGCACGTTATCATTTCGCCATGCTGCCAAAGGTTACGTCCATGTCAGCACTGGCGACATCCCTTTGTGACTTTTGTTCAGCATCACTTTCACATCCTTCAGCGGATAAATCTCTGTGACAAGGGTACAACAATATCTCCAGGCATATGCTCAGTATCCATGGCGGAGGCTGTAGCCAGGCTGTGTGCCTGAGATAGACATCGAGGATACGTGTAACTATAGCAAACGGAATCGTGGACATACGTAACAGTTTGAACTTCAAGATCAACGAAGAGCACATGTGGTGATAGTCTAGAAGCACAGACAAGAAGTCATTACGGAAGAACTCGTGTTGCAAGTGAACTGATGAAAGTTAAGGAGAATAGGCTCTCAGGAGATGAGAACGGCAGTACATGTTTCAGGTGATGAGGTCAAAGGACGATGTTGTTAAATTTGGTAAAATGCAGGTTCTCAGTTTGACTTTTTCATTTTCACTTGGTTGTTGCTGTTGTGGTCTTCAGTCCTGAAACCGGTTTGATGCAGCTCTCCATGCTACTCTGTCCTGAACAAGCTTCTTCATCTCCCAGTACCTACTGCAAACTACATCCTTCTGAATATGCTTAGTGTATTCATCTCTTGGTCTCCCTCTACGATTTTTACCCTCCACGCCGCCATCCAATACTACATTGGTGACACCTTGATGCCTCAGAACATGTCCTACCAACCGATCCCATCTTCTAATCAAGTTGTGCCACGGACTCCTCCCCAATTCTATTCAATACCTCCTCATTAGTTATGTGATCTACCCATCTAATCTTCAGCATTCTTCTGTAGCACCACATTTCGATAGCTTCTATTCTCTTCTTGTACAAACTATTTATCGTCCATGTTTCACTTCCACACATGGCTACACTCCATACAAATACTTTCAGAAACGACTTCCTTACACTTAAATATATACTCGGTGTTAACAAATTTCTCTTCTTCAGAAACGCTTTCCATGCCGTTGCCAGTTTACATTTTATATCCTCTCTACTTCATCCAACATCAGTTATTTTGCTCCCCAAATATCAAAACTCCTTTATTACTTTAAGTGTCTCATTTCCTAATCTTATTCCCTCAGCCTCACCCGACTTAATTCGACTACATTCCATTATCCTCGTTTTGCTTTTGTTGATGTTCATCTTATATCCTCCTTTCAAGACACTGTCCATTCCGTTCAACTGCTATTCCAAGTTCTTTGCTGTCTCTGACAGAATTACAATGTCATCGGCAAACCTCAAAGTTTTTATTTCTTCTCCATGGATTTTAATACGTACTCCGAATTTTTCTTTTGTTTCCTTTACTGCTTGCTCAATATACAGATTGAATGACATCGGGGAGAGGCTACAACCCTGTCTCACTCCCTTCCCAACCACTGCTTCCCTTTCATGTCCCTCGACTCTTATAACTGTCATCTGGTTTCTGTACAAATTGTAAATAGCCCTTCGCTCCCTGTATTTTACTCCTGCCACCTTCAGAATTTGAAAGAGAGTATTCCAGTCAACATTGTCAAAAGCTTTCTCTAAGTCTACAAATGCTAGAAACGTAGGTTTGCTTTTCCTTAATATATCATCTAGGATAAGTCGTAGGGTCAGTTCAAATGGTTCAAATGGCTCTGAGCACTATGGGACTCAACTGCTGTGGTCATCAGTCCCCTAGAACTTAGAACTACTTAAACCCAACTAACCTAAGGACATCACACACACCCATGCCCGAGGCAGGATTCGAACCTGCAACCGTAGCAGCAGCGCGGCTCCGGACTGGAGCGCCTAGAACCGCACGGCCACCGCGGCCGGCGTAGCGTCAGTATTGCCTCACGTGTTCCAGTATTTCTACAGAATTCAAACTGATCTTCCCCGAGGTCTGTAAAGAATTCGCTCTAGTATATTGCAGCCGTGACTTATTAAGCTGATAGTTCGGTAATTTTCACATCTGTCAACACCTGCTTTCTTTGGGATTGGAATTATTATATTCTTCTTGAAGTCTGAGGGTATTTCACCTGTCTCATACATTTTGCTCACCAGATGGTAGAGTTTTGTCAGCCTCTTGGTATCAGCAACATGTTTTTGCACTTTATATTTCATTCACATAGGGCGTTGGACAAAAATATGGAAACACCGCGAGAAATGCATCCTTGAACATAAATGCAGGTGTCAGACAAGCCCGCAGGTTGTGCTGTTGTATTCCAATGCGAACGACACCTGTGCAATGTCCTCAGTCCGTTGCAAGTGTCACTCGTCGTCAGGACAGTGTTCTGTGTAGTGGCGAGTTAATTATGTCGGAGCTAAGTGTCTTTCATCTGGAAAACTGGCTGAAAGCTTGCAGTGTTTCTTGTGGTTACACTGTTTTCGCAGCTTAGCATTTACTGTAACTACCAATTTCTGTGGCTGGAGTCATCGTTTCCGTATTGCCAACATTCACACTTTTTGCTTTCAATTTGTTTGTTTGTGTTTGTGTGTGTGTGTGTGTGTGTGTGTGTTGTGTGTGTATGTGTGTTGATGTAAATTGTGTGCGTGTGCGTATGTTCTAGGGGACTGATGACCTCAGATATTAAGTCCCATAGTGCTCAGAGCCATTTGAATCATTTTTTAAATTTTTTTCATTATATTTTATTTTTATATTCTTAGAAGAGGAATGAGATTTGCGATCATCTGTTGGAATTTCCGTCTATTATATGATCAGCGTAAATAGTGAGTCGTTAATTATATCAACTTCGTCATTTCGTAGTAGCTCTATTTAGACTTTGAAAATTTGCTTGAAAGGTTAGGAGGTGCCTTTCATTATTTTACTATTTTCACGTCTTTCTGTCTTGTAGTAGGCTTGTGATTCATTTCTCTTAAATGTTCTGCAGAAGGTGAGTATCTTGTCAGTGCTCTGATATGCACCAGTATGTTCTTTATATCGGGTGTAGAATGTGCTGCTGCTTTGTACTTATTAAAGAAGAGTATTTGCAAATTCCTTTGGCGAAGACAGATTTATGTTGATAAATACTCCACTTGGCCTCTACCGTTACAAAATGTTACCGATCGGAATAGCCAGTGCGCCGATGATGATGATGATGATGATGTTTGGTTTGTGGGGCGCTCAAAGCGTGGTTATCAGCGCCCGTACAATTACCCAATCTTTTGCTCAGTCCAATTGCGCCACTTTCCTGGATGATGATGAAATGATGAGGACAACACAAACACCCAGTCATCTCGCAGTGCGCCGAGTTCGTTCCAGTGCTATGCAGAAGAGTTCGGTAATCTCCTAACACTGTCAGCTCCCTCGACGACATAGCTGTCTCAGGCACAGCTCCACAGGAGCTCCTAGAGAATTTGAATCTGGTTTCAAAATTCTATGAGTGGTAAATCTGAAATGCAACAAGGACAAGTGCATCTTCTTTGAACGTGAAGTACAGTACTTAGGACACTTAATGTCTGCTCATACTGACACCATTGACAACCCTCCGGCCACCAACGACGTCAAGCAATTATGTTCCGCATTAGCACAAATAAATTTTTTTATGTTTATCCCTCATGCGGCTTCTATCAGTGAACCATTACACAAGTTATTACGACAAGGCACTAAGTGGAACTGGAACCGTGAATGTCAACGCGCATTTAACAAGATAAACAATGTTGCTTGGCGACAGATGTCTTACGACTTATGATCTAAGCAAAATGCTCACAACTGCTGCCGATGCTTCCACCTACTACATAGGTGCTATTCTGTCACATCAACGCAATTTTCTGAACGACCAGCGATATTTACTTCAAAGCCTCTGACAGTTGCCCGAAGAAATTATAGTCAGATCGAGAAGGAGGCTCTCTCGATTATGTATGCAGCTAGGAAATTTCATGATTACGTTCATGGATGTTACTTGATCCCACTCCCGAGAACAAACCTTTAATACCTATATTTGGACCGAACAATGTTGTTCCTACACGGCTAGCTCAATGTTTTCAACGCTAGGTGCTACTTCTGCCGATTTACGACTATGAAATTATGTTCAGGCCCACAGCAAAACGCTCGAACGTTTGTCAATAGAGAGAGATAAAAAAGTGTCATCAGCTGATGTTTATTTTTCAACAGATATCAATAGTCGAGACACTGTGGAAAATTTCCCGGTAAACTCAAATTTAATTGCCAAACTTGTACCTAAAGATCCAGTTTTGACTTAGCTTAAACACTATATTCAACCTAATGATCAGAAGTTACTTACTCAGCCGAAGATTAAATGTTATTAGAAAAGAGGCGTGCACTTGACAGTGTACAAACTTGTCATTGTGGTTCATTCAGAATCAGGCAAGACACGAGCGGTTGCTCCTGCAGTGCTTAAGCCTGCGGTATTACATATACATCAATGCCATTGGGGCATAATTCGTACTGAATTCATTGCCAGAAACGCTACCATCCTGCAGTTTCTGCATCCAAGCTTTCGTAAGTCTTCTTCCACTCCATCCTGCAATCTTGCTCGAGGTCGACCTCGCCCTCTTTGTCCTCCTCGATTACAAAAGAGAATCTTCTTTACCACCTCAGACTCCTCCATTCTTGCCACATGACTTGTCCATCTTATCCTACCTGCTCGTGTGAATTTTGTTACAGGAGCATCGGCATATACAGTGTACAATTCTGCATCGTACCTTTTCCTCCACTGTTCTGTGTCATACAGAGGGCCAATTATTCTCCTCAATACTTTTCTCTCAAAGCCGTCGAGCAGCCTTGCATCGGTTTCCGACAAGGCCATGTTTCCGAAGCATAAGTGAGAACTGATCTAACAGGGGTTTTATAAATAGTGAATTTTGTTGGGCTGCTGAGGACTCTTGACCCGAATAAATTACTCAAATCGGAATATGACTTATTTGCTGTATCACCCTAATCTTAATTCCAGTTGAGATGTCATTAAAGGCTGGTCGGCGTGGCCGAGCGGTTCTAGGCGCTACAGTTTGGAACCGCGCGACCGCTACGGTTGCAGGCTCGAATATTGCCTCGGGCATGGATGTGTGTGATGTCCTTAGGTTAGTTAGGTTTAAGTAGTTCTAAGTTCTAGGGGACTGATGACCTCAGCAGTTATGTCCCATAGTGCTCAGAGCCATTTGAACCATTTTTGTCATTAAAGCAAGTGACTGTGGAACCAAGATACTTGAAGCTATCAACTCTTCCAAATGTGTATCCATTCACACTGAAAGCTGACGGCATATTGGGTTGATATGCTTTTCCGTAGGCCATGTATTTAGTTTCATCTTCATTTATCATAAGACCCATCTTCTTACTTGCTTGACTTACGGCTGTAAAAGCTTCTTTCAGTTCTTTTACTGTCCGTGCTGTGATGTCTACGTCATCTGCATACGCTAAAATCCGCACTGACTTGTAGAAGATGGTGTCACTTGTCTGTAGGCCTGCTTCCCTAATCACATTCTCGAGTGCTACATTAAATAATAAGCATGCTAATGCATCTCCTTGACGTAAAGCATTTTTTTTATTTCCACGGGGTCTGAGTAATTTCCTCGAAGTCGAATGCAGCTTCTTACTTCAGACATCATCATTTTAACCATTCTCATGAGCTTTCACTGTATCCCCATCTCCTGTAAGGCATGAAACAACTGGTTTCTATTGACGCTGTCGTATTCAGCCTTAAAGTCAATAAAGAGGTGATGTGTTCCAACCCTAATTCAACAGTTTTCTCCAAACTTTGGCACAGGTTGAAAATCTGGTCTATTGTTGACCTTCCTCGTCTAAATCCGCTTTGGTATATTCCAGTTTCTTTATCCGACTATGGGAGTAGACGATCAATAATAATATTAGATAACACCTTGTACCCCAGGTTCAGGAGGGTGATTCCACGGTGGTTTCTACGCACCATTCGGTCGCTCTTTTTATGTATGGGTCATAATATTCCTTCATTCCATTCATCTGGTATCCTTCCCTGTTCCCATACGAGAGTGATAAGTTCAAACAGAGACTGCTCTAATGTTGCTCCTCCACATTTTAGCAATTCTGCAGGAATGCTATCGGTACCGGTGGCGTTGTTATTCTTCAGTTTCCATAAAACTTTTATAACGTCCTCTAACGTTAGGCCATCCAGTAGCTGTTCATAATCCAATCCTTGATTACAATCATTAGAGATAGCCTGTGCTTGCTCAGCCTTTCGATTCAGCAAGTCATTAAAGTATCTTCGCCATCTTTCCAGAGACTCTTTATTCTCGCTTATTATGTTTCCTTCTTCACCTCTAATCAAGTTGGTTATTGGAGCAAATTGTTTTCTAGCATTGTTTACTTTTATAAAGAATTTCCATGTTTCATTCTTCTTTTTCGAGATCTACATCTACATCTACGTGGTTACTCAGCAATTCTGACTTAAGTGCTTGGCAGAGGGTTCATCGAACCATTTTCATACTACTTCTCTATCATTCCACTCTCGAATGGCGCGTGGGAAAAAAATCTAAATCTTTCCATTCGAGCTCTGATTTCTCTTATTTTATTATGATGATCATTTCTCCCTACGTAGGTGGGTGTCAACAAAATATTTTCGCATTCGGAAGAGAAAGTTGGTGATTGAAATTTCGTAAATAGATCTCACCGCAAAGAAAACAGCCTTTGTTTCAGTGACTGCCACCCTAACTCGCGTATCATATCAGTGACACTCTCATCCCTATTACGCGATAACACGAAACGAGCTGCCCTTCTTTGTGCTTTTTCGATGTCCTCCGTCAATCTTACGTGGTAAGGATCCCATACCGCGCAGCAATATTCCGGCAGAGGACGGACAAGTTTAATGTAAGCTGTCTCTTTAGTGGGATTGTCGCATCTTCTAAGTATTCTGTCAACAAATCGCAGTCTTTGTTTCACCTTCCCCACAATATTATCTATGTGATCTTTCCCATTTAAGTTGCTTGTAATTGTAATTCCTAGATATTTAGTCGAATTGACAGCCCTTAGATTTGTGCGATTTATCGTATACCCAAAATTTATCGGATTTCTTTTAGTACCCTTGTGGAAGACCTCACACTTTTCTTTGTTTAGTGTCAATTCCTCCTTTTCGCACCATACAGAAATTCTCTCTAGATCATTTTGTAATTGGAATTGATCGTCTGATGATTTTACTAGACGGTAAATTACAGCGTTATCTGCAAACAATCTAAGGGGGCTCCTCAGATTATCACCTAGATCATTTATGTAAATCAGGAACAGCAGAGGGCCTAAGACACTACCTTGCGGAACGCCAGATATTTCTTTTCTAATCGATGATTTACCGTCTATCACTACGAAATGCGACCTCTCTGAGAGAAAATCACGAATCAAGTCACACAACTGAGACGATACTCCATATGCACGCAATTTGATTAATAGTCGCTTTTGAGGAACGGTATCAAAAGCCTTCTGGAAATCTAGGAATATAGAATCGATCTGAGATCCTTTGTCGCCAGCACTCATTACTTCATGAGAATAAAGAGCTAGCTGTGTTGCACAAGAACGATGTTTCCTGAATCCGTGTTGGTTATGTATCAATAAGTCATTTTCTTCAAGGTGATTCATAATGTTCGAGTACAATATATGTTCCAAAATCCTACTGCAAATTGAGGTCAGTGATATGGGTCCTTAATTCAATGAGTTACACCTATTCGCTTTCTTGAATATTGGTGTGACTTGTGCTACTTTCTAGTCTTTAGGAACAGACCTTTCGTCAAGTGAGCGGTTTTATACCATTGCTAAGAAAGGCGCTATTGTGTCTGCATACTCCGAAAGGAACCTGACTGGTATACCATCTGGACCGGAAGACTTGTCTTTCTTTCGTGATTTGAGTTGTTTCGCAACACCTAAGATATCTTCTTTTATGACACTCATGCTAACAGCTGTTCCGGTTTCGAATTCTGGAATATTTACTTCATTTTCTTTCGTGAAGGAATTACGAAAAACTGTAGTTTGTAACTCTGCTTTAGTGACACCATCATCGGTAACATTTCCATCGCCATCGTGCAGTGACGGCATTGACTGTTTTTTTGCCACTGGTGTACTTTACATACGACCAGGATCTCTTTGGGTTTCCTACCATATTTTGAGACAATGTTTCATTGCGCAAACTATTAAAAGCATCTCGCATTGACGTCCGCACCAAATTTCAAGCTTCCGTGAAACTTAGCCAGTCTTGGGGATTTAGCGTTCTTCTGAATTTGGCATGCTTTTTTGGTTGCTTCTGCAACAGTGTTCTGACGTTTTGTGTACCATAGTTCATCAGTCCCATCTCTTATTAACTTATGCGGTATAAAGCTCTCTATTGCTGTCGATACTGATTCTTTGAATTTGAGCCATATCTAGTCTACACATACATAATTAGCTTGGAAGGAATGGAGACTCTCTCTTAGGAAGGCATCAAGCGAATTTTTATCTGCTGCTTTAAATAAAAATTCGCTTGATGCCTTAGCGTGAGGAGGGCCATGCGTGAGGTATTCAACAAATTCCAAAGTAAAGTTCTATCTGCCGGCTAGACAGAAAAGTGTAAGAAGTTTTGGCCTTATATTAAAACAGTAAACGGGTCTAAAGCGTCTGTTGAGACACTCTAACCATAACAGATGTGAAACGGAGGATGACAGAGAAGGCCAAAATACTAAACGTTCTTTTCCAAAAGTCAGATTGGATTGAAGTTCGTACGAAGAAGAGGAATGCGAATTGTCACTGACTTGACTGAGCATCGTATAATCTAAAAAAAAAAAAGGCAACTAACATTTCACAAAAATTAGAGGTATTCAAGGGCAACAACTCGCACGGAAGAAAATAAGAGCAGTCGTTCTTTCCTCGTTCCTTTCGTGTACTGGACGAAGAAGAAACCTTGAACGCGCTGTCGTGCACGGGCTTAACAGCGATTTCCGGGGTACACATGTAGATGCGCTCGTAAATTATGAAAAACGTTCACATGGAGAAATCCAACCACGAAGCAACTCACCACGTAGTCTCCTGGGTTAAAGATCATTTGGCAGTGCCTTACTGTTACTGTCGTTGTATAGAAACTAGTTCCTCAAACTTAAGAAAATCAAACATATTTGAAACAGTAGATGTCAACAGGCATCTAAAAGCCACATTGGGCTCGCTGTCTCAACAATAGATGCGTACATTTGCCTCAAGGTGTTAAGCCAAGCTTTTCAGCAGACAAATGCATAAGTCTTTCGCAATTTGTTCGGATTAAACTTCTCCAGGAAACTGCAACAGTAGCTCAGGAAAAAAAATCCTGTTACATATAACAGTCCATGAGGTATACCGAGAAAAAGAGTGGGCGGAGAAGAAAAAATATGCACAAACACTGTAAACAAACGCTACGATATTAGCATATTAACACAAACGGGAATTATGTTGAAAGATCTGTGTTGTGATAAAAAGCGAACCGTAAGTAGTGGTAGTTAAGCCCTGAAATCTTCAAGATATCCAAAAAGTGTTATTCTTGTGCCCCACAAAACCATATGGATAAGCTGATTCGTAAAGTTTAGAGGGAATTATCACACACGCACTTTCATAACTGAGTGCAGCTGAAAAAAAAATCTGAATACGTGCGAACAGGATTCATGAACCAGGGGTACCGTACAAATTTAATTGAATATGTTGAAAGTTCTTCCATACCGAAAATTTAGAATCAGGACGATTTTTGCGTGTTAACATATCGATACTGGCATGATATGGGTCCTGGGATATCTAAGACTTTAGAGAATGTCTTAGTTTCAAGCTTAAATTTTTTGTGACTGTTTCACATTTGCTACTGCAATTTTTCATTTAGCATGTTAACTTTGGAGTTATACTACCGTGCTACGCTAACTGGCAATCGCTGATTCGTTGACTTCGTCTGCTGTCGTTCCCGTAGCGATTACTGGCAAAGATTTGACGTAAGAAGATTCAAATGGTTCAAATGGCTCTAAGCAGTATGGGACTTAACATATGAGGTCATCAGTCCCCTAGACTGACAACTACTTAAACCTAACTAACCTAAGGACATCACGCACATCTATGCCTGAGGCAGGATTCGAACCTGCGACCGTAGCAGCAGCGCGGTTCCGTACTCAAGCGCCTAGATCCGCTACGTTCCAAAGAAGAAAATGGTATAGCTAGCCATGAGGCTACTGTTCTTGCGTAAATGTAGAACTACAGTGAATGTTTTGTGAGATAACAGGAACATCATCCCGAATAATGCGACTGCAATCTTGCATCAGTTACCGGTATTACTTTGCTTTGAAACATTGCATAAATTGTCAGCGTTGTAGTCGGACAGCCTTATGCCTATCACCGCTAGATGGCGAAGGCATGGTTTTCACGCGGTGGAGGACATCGTTAAATTGTAGCTCAGCCAGTGAGGACGAAATATTTATAAATTGTACACACAAACCTTTCTTGTGAATCACTCTGACTATTACTGAAAACCAGATCAAAAATTCCCAACCGTAGTTCCTGAGATTTTTGACGGATTACGGAAGCAATGCAATGCAATGCAATCACCGCTAGATGGCGAAGGCATGGTTTTCACAGCGGTAGAGGACATCGTTAAATTGTATCTCAGTCAGTGAGGACGAAATATTTATAAATTTTAAACACAAACCTTTCTCGAGAATCACTCTGACTATTATTGAAAACCAGATCAAAAATTCCGAACCGTAGTTCCTGAATTTAAGGATGCAATGCAAGTTTGTAAAGGCAAAAAAAAAATTCGTTTATGTGATTGAATTACAGTTTAACGATTTTCGGATTTTTGGCTTTACTTGTACCATTAAACCTTACTTCTTGCCAAAATTCATGGTTCTAGGTCAACAGAAAGTACCCTATAGGTTTTGATGAGTGAGTTTTTAGTTTATAAAAATATGTGACATAAACTGATTTAACTTAGATTTTGTACACCGCCGTTGGATCGTAGATCTTAGTATGTGACATAAACTTCAATTTGAACCTCTGTCCGTTCATGACAAAGAGGTAGCCAAACAATCGGGACAGGCAGACAGACAAAAAAGGTATCCTACGAGCGTTCCATTTTTATCGATAGAGGTACGAAACCCAAAAACAGGCTTGCATAGCTACTATTTCAATAGTGCACAATGAGAAATGATTCGTCAATACAGCAATCCAAAACTGAACGAGCGTTCGATTTCTGCTTATATTGTCTAGCTGTTCAGTGAGAATGTTTCCATAATTTGGTGATCATTGACTTTGAAAGACATATTGTGACAAAAAGCAAAGACTACTCCCCTACATATTGATAATCAAGCCCTGATAACTTCAAACTACGCAAAATGTAGAATTCTCATACCCCAAAAAACATACACACACGAGTACTGTCCTTGAATATAAAGAATCTGTAAACTATCCGAAAAAAACAAAGCCTGAATAGTTGTTTCACTTGACATCATTGGTGAAGCAACATCCAGCTACCTGCCTTAGCTGGATCTGGATCCTAGTGGCATGTAAAGAAAAATTGATTATACTTATTACTAATGTCTTTTGAGATCGGAATTCGGCATTTGATTTCCTATACGGTCTGACGAGGTGTAGATCGCCACAATGTTCAACAAAATGGCAGCCGTAGAACTTGGCATGATCTAATGCCTTAATACAAAAAATAATATCATACATACCGAAATAGATCCGAAAGAAGTAGACTGATGACTGATTATGTTGAAACTGAACGCTAAGAATTAGTTTTTCATGATAACATGAGTACTCATATGTACAAGTCCCAGATCCAGATCCACGACAAGCAATAACTATTATATACTTCAGGAGAGGGTAACATCTTTGTGTTCACAGCATGAAGAAGTGAAAAGATAAAATACGGCGCTATAATGAGCTTCCATTCAACTAAGCAAGAGCAACGTACGCGCTTCCATTTTACTACGCAAAAGTACACAACGACATTCCTTCTCGAGGAGTAATTTCAACCAAGCAATGGCAATATAAACTTCTCACTTCAACTAAGCTTCTCTACGCCAAGTAAATGAAAAAGGTCTCATCTGGTTCTATATTCATTGTAGAACATCCACAACAGCACGGACCTACACCAGAAAAAGGGCAGTCCTCTCTTCAAAGACTGCTCCACCAACTAGCATCCAACAGAACCCATAACAGAACAAAGACTTGAATGACAAATATTCTTTCAAAGAAGGACTTCATGGGGTGCTAACCGTGAACGATTGTCATTGATAGAAAACAAATAAATCACCAGTGGTATGAAATTGGTTGAGGGACCATACAAAGAGGCTGGTGGAATGTTTGTATCGTTTAAGGGGCTCCGGAACGCCCTATACTTGCAATGTTAAAATAACGCTTATAAATTACATCTTTCCTCACAAAGTATTTGAGGTAGGAAGTTGAACTTTTTACAGATTATTTATTGGAATATGGGCTACAACTTAACACAGGGATTTTACAAAATTTTAGTTCAGTTATTAAAGATGATTTTTTTTTAATTGTAATGAAAATTCACAACATTTTTTTGCAATTTTTTATTTATATATTCAAAAATATACAGTTTTTTGGAAAAAGGCTGTGTTAAATTATGCAGAAGGTACTGTGTAACATTTACTGAAAGTTTGAAACAAATATGTTTGGAAGATCCTTAGAAAACATGTAATTAGTATGAGAAAATAAAAGTTTTGGGAATCGAGTGACAAAGATTGGATTAACTTTTTAGTGCATTCCAGGTCCATAGGATGGATTATCTTCATCCTCTGCAAACTCCTCCTCCAGCTTCCACTTGTTCCTCCTCCTGTTTACTCTTTCTTGTATTTCTAGACTCTTTACAGCCCTGTCTGCAGCCCGAAGGCGTTCCTTGTCTAAAGCAAGCATCGCTCGTACCATGTTAGAATGTTATTATTTACAGTAATAACACATACCTTTGGCTTTCCAACATTTCTCCTTTTCTTAAAAGCCTTCAGAGAATCTCTAATAACTTTACTTTTACTCATTATTATACTTCAACAAAACAGAGACTCAAGAAACAGAATTAATTACGAATATTTTCGAGATAACGACAGAGTAAATAAACATGAAACAATCGACAATCACACCAGCGATATATATTGAACCATCACAGGTTAGCCACAACACATACTTTATCTCACATCACTAAAATGTACCTGATGAACACGGACGTTAATAATAACACCATTTGACAGCAGTTTAACAGCGCCACAGTGGGTCACGTCCATGTAGAACACATTTCAAAAAAAATTTAAAAATAGTTGTAGTCTTCGGAATTGAGTAAATTATATATCTATTAAAGGGTAATAGTCTGCAGATTCAGAAAACGCAAAAAAGTAAAAATTGAACTTTTCATGATTTTGAGCCTTTCCGGAGCCCCTTGATCGAAATAGATTATATGGTAAAATATAGAAAAGACAAATATGGCGAAGAGCCGAATGAAGAGGCAAATTTCAACATATTAGAAAAGAAAGAGCACTGCTGCGGATAGGTACCTGATAAGGAATAGAATTATGCATTATCTCCTTAATATCTCAGTCGTATTTACACTCCTGGAAATGGAAAAAAAGAACACATTGACACCGGTGTGTCAGACCCACCATACTTGCTCCGGACACTGCGAGAGGGCTGTACAAGCAATGATCACACGCACGGCACAGCGGACACACCAGGAACCGCGGTGTTGGCCGTCGAATGGCGCTAGCTGCGCAGCATTTGTGCACCGCCGCCTTCAGTGTCAGCCAGTTTGCCGTGGCATACGGAGCTCCATCGCAGTCTTTAACACTGGTAGCATGCCGCGACAGCGTGGACGTGAACCGTATGTGCAGTTGACGGACTTTGAGCGAGGGCGTATAGTGGGCATGCGGGAGGCCGGGTGGACGTACCGCCGAATTGCTCAACACGTGGGGCGTGAGGTCTCCACAGTACATCGATGTTGTCGCCAGTGGTCGGCGGAAGGTGCACGTGCCCATCGACCTGGGACCGGACCGCAGCCACGCACGGATGCACGCCAAGACCGTATGATCCTACGCAGTGCCGTAGGGGACCGCACCGCCACTTCCCAGCAAATTAGGGACACTGTTGCTCCTGGGGTATCGGCGAGGACCATTCGCAACCGTCTCCATGAAGCTGGGCTACGGTCCCGCACACCGTTAGGCCGTCTTCCGCTCACGTCCCAACATCGTGCAGCCCGCCTCCAGTGGCGTCGCGACAGGCGTGAATGGAGGGACGAATGGAGACGTGTCGTCTTCAGCGATGAGAGTCGCTTCTGCCTTGGTGCCAATGATGGTCGTATGCGTGTTTGGCACCGTGCAGGTGAGCGGCACAATCAGGACTGCATACGACCGAGGCACACAGGGCCAACACCCGGCATCATGGTGTGGGGAGCGATCTCCTACACTGGCCGTACACCACTGGTGATCGTCGAGGGGACACTGAATAGTGCACGGTACATCCAAACCGTCATCAAACCCATCGTTCTACCATTCCTAGACCGGCAAGGAACTTGCTGTTCCAACAGGACAATGCACGTCCGCATGTATCCCGTGCCACCCAACGTGCTGTAGAAGGTGCAAGTCAACTACCCTGGCCAGCAAGATCTCCGGATCTGTCCCCCATTGAGCATGTTTGGGACTGGATGAAGCGTCGTCTCACGCGGTCTGCACGTCCAGCACGAACGCTGGTCCAACTGAGGCGCCAGGTGGAAATGGCATGGCAAGCCGTTCCACAGGACTACATCCAGCATCTCTACGATCGTCTCCATGGGAGAATAGCAGCCTGCATTGCTGCGAAAGGTGGATATACACAGTACTAGTGCCGACATTGTGCATGCTCTGTTGCCTGTGTCTATGTGCCTGTGGTTCTGTCAGTGTGATCATGTGATGTACCTGACCCCAGGAATGTGTCAATAAAGTTTCCCCTTCCTGGGACAATGAATTCACGGTGTTCTTATTTCAATTTCCAGGAGTGTATTTCAATTGTAGTATTTCCAATTATTTTCTTTAGTTCCACTATCAATGTGAACAATTAATTTCCGAATCTCTCTGCTCCTCTATCAACTGTTGAATTGTATTATTTATGCACTACTGTACAATTTCGGCCTTAGGTCATATTCAGGTGTCATTGTTTGGCTGTTTGGCCATCAAAATTTGTCTGTCTTAAACCTCGAGTGTGACAATATTTACCTTATGTCCCCCCCATGAACCATGGACCTTGCCGTTGGTGGGGAGGCTTGCGTGCCTCAGCGATACAGATGGCCGTACCGTAGGTGCAACCACAACGGAGGGGTATCTGTTGAGAGGCCAGACAAACATGTGGTTCCTGAAGAGGGGCAGCAGCCTTTTCAGTAGTTGCAGGGGCAACAATCTGGATGATTGACTGATCTGGCCTTGTAACATTAACCAAAACGGCCTTGCTGTGCTGGTACTGCGAACGGCTGAAAGCAAGGGGAAACTACGGCCGTAATTTTTTCCCGAGGACATGCAGCTCTACTGTATGATTAGTGAATATGGATTGGGGGGAAGGAATGAAAGAGGAAGCCGCCTTGTAGAATTTTGCACAGAGCATAACTTAATCATAGCCAACACTTGGTTCAAGAATCATAAAAGAAGGTTGTATACCTGGAAGAATCCTGGAGATACTAAAAGGTATCAGATAGATTACGTAATGGTAAGACAAAGATTTAGGAACCAGGTTTTAAATTGTAAGACATTTCCTGGGGCAGATGTGGATTCTGACCACAATCTATTGGTTATGAACTGCAGATTGAAACTGAAGAAACTGCAAAAAGGTGGGAATTTAAGGAGATGGGACCTGGATAAACTGAAAGAACCAGAGGTTGTAGAGAGTTTCAGGGAGAGCATAAGTGAACAATTGACAGGAATGGGGGAAAGAAATACAGTAGATGAAGAATGGGTAGCTCTGAGGGATGAAGTAGTGAAGGCAGCAGAGGATCAAGTAGGTAAAAAGACGAGGGCTAATAGAAATCCTTGGGTAACAGAAGAAATATTGAATTTAATTGATGAAAGGAGAAAATATAAAAATGCAGTAAATGAAGCAGGCAAAAAGGAATACAAACGTCTCAAAAATGAGATCGACAGGAAGTGCAAAATGGCTAAGCAGGCATGGCTAGAGGACAAATGTAAGGATGTAGAGGCTTGTCTCACTAGGGGTAAGATAGATACTGCCTACAGGAAAATTAAAGAGACCTTTGGAGAGAAGAGAACCACTTGTATGAATATCAAGAGCTCAGATGGCAACCCAGTTCTAAGCAAAGAAGGGAAGGCAGAAAGGTGGAAGGAGTATATAGAGGGTTTATACAAGGACGATGAACTTGAGGACAATATTATGGAAATGGAAGAGGATGTAGATGAAGACGAAATGGGAGATAAGATACTGCGTGAAGAGTTTGATAGAGCACTGAAAGACCTGAGTCGAAACAAGGCCCCGGGAGTAGACAACATTCCATTTGAACTACTGATGGCCTCGGGAGAGCCAGTCATGAAAAAACTCTACCATCTGGTGAGCACGATGTATGAGACAGGCGAAATACCCTCAGACTTCAAGAAGAATATAATAATTCCAATCCCAAAGAAAGCAGGTGTTGACAGATGTGAAAATTACCGAACTATCAGTTTAATAAGTCACAGCTGCAAAATACTAACGCGAATTCTTTACAGACGAATGGAAAAACTGGTAGAAGCCGACCTCGGGGAAGATCAGTTTGGATTCCGTAGAAATGTTGGAACACGTGAGGCAATACTGACCTTACGACTTATCTTAGAAGAAAGATTAAGAAAAGGCAAACCTACGTTTCTAGCATTTGTAGACTTAGAGAAAGCTTTTGACAATGTTAACTGGAATACTCTCTTTCAAATTCTGAAGGTGGCAGGGGTAAAATACAGGGAGCGAAAGGCTATTTACAGTTTGTACAGAAACCAGATGGCAGTTATAAGAGTCGAGGGGCATGAAAGGGATGCAGTGGTTGGGAAAGGAGTAAGACAGGGTTGTAGCCTCTCCCCGATGTTATTCAATCTGTATATTGAGCAAGCAGTAAAGGAAACAAAAGATAAATTCGGAGTAGGTATTAAAATTCATGGAGAAGAAGTAAAAACTTTGAGGTTCGCCGATGACATTGTAATTCTGTCAGAGACAGCAAAGGACTTGGAAGAGCAGTTGAACGGAATGGACAGTGTCTTGAAAGGAGGATATACGATGAACATCAACAAAAGCAAAACGAGGATAATGGAATGTAGTCAAATTAAGTCGTGTGATGCTGAGGGAATTAGATTAGGAAATGAGACACTTAAAGTAGTAAAGGAGTTTTGCTATTTAGGGAGTAAAATAACCGATGATGGTCGAAGTAGAGAGGATATAAAATGTAGACTGGCAGTGGCAAGGAAAGCGTTTCTCAAGAAGAGGAATTTGTTAACATCGAGTATAGATTTAAGTGTCAGAAAGTCGTTTCTGAAAGTATTTGTATGGAGTGTAGCCATGTATGGAAGTGAAACATGGACGATAACTAGTTTGGACAAGAAGAGAATAGAAGCTTTCGAAATGTGGTGCTAGAGAAGAATGCTGAAGATAAGGTGGGTAGATCACGTGAGTAATGAGGAGGTATTGAATAGGATTGGGGAGAAGAGAAGTTTGTGGCACAACTTGACTAGAAGAAGGGATCGGTTGGTAGGACATGTTTTGAGGCATCAAGGGATCACAAATTTAGCATTGGAGGGCAGTGTGGAGGGTAAAAATCGTAGAGGGAGACCAAGAGATGAATACACTAAGCAGATTCAGAAGGATGTAGGTTGCAGTAGATACTGGGAGATGAAGAAGCTTGCACAGGATAGAGTAGCATGGAGAGCTGCATCAAACCAGTCTCAGGACTGAAGACCACAACAACAACAACAACATACCTTATGTTATTTTAAACTAGTGAGGCGCTGTCGTGTCAAGGGCCTTAAAAAGGCTCATTATCTTCATTTATTCTTAAGGCAAAATTATTTATTTCTTAATTTACTTCACTCTATTGCCAAACGAATGAAAATACAGCCTTCGATGCTAATAAACTCTTCTACGATACGCAACATACGATGTCGTTTTTATGACGTTTATTTGCAAATACATTGGAGTTGTGTCGGTTGGACTCACTGTTCCAGAGATATTACAAATAGGTAGTTGAGAGTAGAACATAGTTCTTGCAGCAAAACTCGTAGACATGGTAATCACATTTCCACAAGCGAGCCACCTTTCTGCATAGACACAGAGTACCAAATGAGTATCGGTACGCGCTTTCAAATGAAATATCTCTGAAGTACGCGTAGTGTTCAAATCTTACGCAAAACAACATTAAAAATAAATAGAATCTGCCCGAGAAATAAATATACGCCAAATTAATGTAAGTACTGCTACGATAGTGCGGAAAAATATTTTTATATCATTGTTCCTACAACTGGAAATTATTACAGTTTGTAGATAATAATACATCTGAAAAAGAATAGGAACTACCAAAAAGAAGACAAGGAGTTAAGTGAATGTCTCATATATCAATTATCTTTACATGACAGCAACAGGCAAACTATAAACTGAGTTAACGAGCTTAGTTGAAAGCACACTATGCATCTATCGCTTGTGCATGTTGTCCCGCGTGACTCAGGGTCTGCGGCTAGTGTAATCCATCGAAAGTGCGAACGTGTTCAGATGTCTGCGAGTTGTGTAACTGAGGCAGGACGTGGGGACTAGCCCACTATTCACCTAGTGTGATGTGGAAAACCACCTAAAAATCACATCCAGACTGGCTGGCACACCAGCTGTCGTCGCTATTCCGCCAGGCGGATTCGATCTGGGTCCAGCACTCCTACCCGAGTCCAGGAAGCAGCGCATTTAGCGCTCTCGGCTACTCTGGCGGATAAAAGACAAAAACAAAAGAATTAAAAAGAAGAAACAACGCACGACGCAGTAAACATCCGAATGGGACGAAGATAGATAGATGTGATGTACATGTACAGAGAAACAAATGATTACAATTTCAGAAAAAACTGGATGATTATTCAAGAGAACGAGCGTCACAAATTGAGCAAGTTAATAATACTTTCCTCCACCTACGACCGTTATACAAGCAGTTATTCGGCCTGACACTGACAGAGTTGTTGGCTGTCCTGAAGGATATCGTGCCAGATCATATCGAACTGGCATGTTAGACCATCAAAATCCTTGACTGGTTGGCGAAAATGCAAGGAATCTAGAATTATTCAGCGATATACTATCCTAAATTTCCTCTTTCAAGTATGCATCTGTCATTTCTTGCAATGTAGAAAAATCATTTTCTGCATTACAGGATGTCCCACCAGATAAACGAACGAGCCTAAATAAGGAGGATGTGGATTATTATTCAGTTATCGTATGGATTTTAGTGTCCAACAGTCTCCAAAGAAATGTTCGGCTCACCTTTGATACAGTTTTTATCATCTAAGCGGAGAGGGTTCATCTTTAAAGGAATAGGGTTCTGTTAGGGAAGAAAGGAATTCGGAAGGAATTGGCTGTGGCCCATAGTAAGGGACCAATCCTAACATTTGCCTGTGATGAAAATGGAAAGAAACCAGAGAAAACCATTGTCGAGGTTGTCGATAGATGGATTCGAACCACCTCACCTCTACAATCCAAAGATTCGCCTCATCTTAACTCAGCGCCTCAGTGTGCAGAGCTCAGGTATTACAACGGCGTAATTAGATTTTGGACGAAATGAGGTGTGGCGGGGGGGGGAGGGGAGGGGGTGTGATACAGGGCG
Organism: Schistocerca cancellata; assembly: GCF_023864275.1. NCBI lineage: Eukaryota > Metazoa > Arthropoda > Insecta > Orthoptera > Acrididae > Schistocerca > Schistocerca cancellata. The sequence goes on along the minus strand of NC_064626.1, from coordinate 243,055,878 downwards.
CAGTCGACTCTGATTCCTGCAGTCCGCTGAAAAAAATATTTTAGAAGCGAACGAAATATGGAATGTTCTGTGATCACATACCCCTTCTCTGTACAAACCTATCCCCATCTTTCGGTACTGGAACCAGTTATCGTAATTGAGTACAACACACGTGACCGCACTGGTTGATATTTTGCCATTTGGGTACTAATGATCGAATTTTAAGTAACTTTTTTTAAAGAAATGCAACCGTCATCTTTTGGGCGATAATCTATTGATCGACGCGATTTTTGGGCCACACAGGCAAATCTAAAACTATTTTGGCGCATTGATTTCAATTTAATGTTATTTATAATTATGTTTACCACTCCGCTCCTCAAAGTTCTGCCACTCTCCAAATAAAGACTCCATTGCTACCATTAAACGGCTATAAATAGGTAATTAGGCTGTTATTTAGAAGTGCGTATAAATGTTTCACTTACTGTAACGCTGGTATACGAATCAAAATCGTTTTTCTTCTTCTTTGGAGTTACAAAATTATCGATAGTTAGAAATTATCACAACAACACACAGCACAAAGACGATACACGCAGTACATCTTACATTAAATCCAACTACAATTGCCGGCCGAAGTGGCCGTGCGGTTCTAGGCGCTGCAGTCTGGAACCGCGAGACCGCTACGGTCGCAGGTTCGAATCCTGCCTCGGGCATGGATGTGTGTGATGTCCTTAGGTTAGTTAGGTTTAACTAGTTCTAAGTTCTAGGGGACTAATGGCCTCAGAAGTTGAGTCCCATAGTGCTCAGAGCCATCAGCCAACTACAATTAAGAACTGAACTGATCGATGGGCTTTCTGACTATCGATAGTGCGTATCTCTTTCTTGTCGTATGATCAAAATCTCTTTCACCACCACTGTAGACAACTTTGTCGTGTGTAATTTCATTCTAGGGATTTTTTTTTTGTGGAGGGGGGGGGGAGGGGGAAGGCGGCTCCAGGCATCGGATCCCCACTCCCCACCTTTGGCTACGTCCTTGGTGGTGCTAGTTGGGACATTTGATTCGTACGTATGACATTTGCACTCAAAAGTACTAGGCTAAATTGCGTCTTTTATAAACAATACTTACGACGCCCCTCCCCCAGTAGGAGGAAGGTACATGGTTGTAAAACAAATTATGGCAATCTTCAATTCACACGTCCGGGCTGAGAGGCTGTGGTCGATGTATAAAGCTGCTTCCTAACGTTTCGTCTCCAAGTGCGGGAGACGGCCGTTTTACCTCGGAAGGTATTTCCCGCAGTCGGAGACGAAATGTTAGCAAGCAGTTTTTCTACATTGACAGGGCCTCTCAGCTCAGACGTTTCAACTGAAGATGCCTGCTATAAAAGCCTACAACGTATAGCAATACTTGTAACCTAAGAACATTTATAATCAGTCAACGACTGTGACTTGAACATGGCCTAAGGAGGGACATTGTGCAATAGAGCATAAATAAACTAAAATACAACAGCTGATGGAAGCATGGAGTAATTTCAGAAATTTATGGAAACTTTGGACCTTCATTCAACTAAAATTCCTTTCCGTTACAGGGATCACTTACGATTTTAGGAATGAAACCATCGTCCAAATAGGCTGTAATCTGTGTCAGTAGCCAGTTTCAAGCGTGGGTCACTTCCAGGCACCATTAATACATTAATAAAATGGTAACATTGGTTTCTACATTAATTATCTACAAGCTCTCGCATATATACACGCTTTATAACCCAATTTACTTACATAGTTTAAGCTTAAAGCTTCATTGTTGATATATATCTCTGTGCATATGTGAAACAAAAACAATGCAGTATCGTATATGATTACGTCAATTAGCTGACACATACAGAAAGTTGTCACACTGTAGTATAGAAAAAAATGGTTCAAATGGCTCTGAGCGGTATGGGGCTTAACAGCTGAGGTCATCAGTCCCCTATAACTTAGAACTACTTAAACCTAACTAACCTAAGGACATTGCACACATCCATGCCCGAGGCCGGATTCGAACCTGCGACCGTAGCAGTCGCGCGGTTCCGGACTGAAGCGCCTAGAACCGCTCGGCCACCGCGGCCGGCTGTAGTATAGACTCAGCTGTTATGGTAGACCAAAGATGTTAAGAATCGTAACTATGGATAGTCGATAAGATTAAGCAAGCTACTGACTATTAGAGTTTACAGTACAAAGTTCGAGCTACAATAGATTATGTCGGGCCTCTTAATGACGCATGCCAGTCAACGTATATAAAAAAGATTAGTGATGTAGTAACAAATGCTGCCAAGAATTAAAAATTTTTTTTGATGGTTCATATGTCATGTAGTACATTAAAACCAGCGACAGATGGCGTATGTACTAGGAGCATTTTGACTATAATTTTTTATACAGTGTTATGATAAAACTGGAAACCAAAGTTGGATTGCACAGTGCCTATACAGTTACTTCAACACTATATTGCAGTACAGATGATAGACCCTACACGTGTTAACTGAAAAAGGAGGACCAATTTAAAATTGCCTGCATGGGCCATCTAAATTGATGTACAGCATGATGCCATACAGAAGTAGTAGCTACACTTTTGAGGAAAACAGCCTCATTTAAAGCTCATTTTTGAGTCTTATAGTACCAGCGTCATGCTACACGTGTAGTTGTAACTTTCATTGTCGTATTAGTAAACAAAGATATGGTGGGATCTTTCGTGTACAACTCGATGTGAACCAGAAGCACTAGCTATAGTTTTGAGAACAATAGCTATTTTTAAAGCTCACACGTTTTAAATGTTACAGTACTAGCAGATTCAGACTATTTTCCTCAGAAATGTACGAAGGTTATTCGGAAACTAAGGAACGATCGGTTCCGAAATGGAAACCACAGTGAAAATCCGATGAAGTTTTGCAGGGGTGTGTTGGGCAGTATTTCTGGTATGCCCATCGATCACATTACGTCGTTTTTTATAGTTGTGAGCACACAGGGAGCACATAAAGATACCTAGAACAACAGTGTCTCCAAATGGTTCAAATGGATCTGAGCACTATGGGACTCAACTGCTGTGGTCATAAGTCCCCTAGAACTTAGAACTACTTAAACCTAACTAACCTAAGGACAGCACACAACACCCAGCCATCACGAGGCAGAGAAAATCCCTGACCCCGCCGGGAATCGAACCCGGGAACCCGGGCGTGGAACAGTGTCTCCCGCCAAGTACGAGGGCCTCGTGAGAAATTCCGCCTGAAGTTAAGCAGCCAACATTACATATCTGTCGTGAGTTTTCTTCTTCAAGACAATTCTCAGCCGCATTCTGCAGGGGCAGTGAAGATGTTTTCAGAATGAGATTTTCACTCTGCAGCGGAGTGTGCGCTGATATGAAACTTCCTGACAGATTAATACTGTGTCCCGACCGAGACTCGAACTCGGGACCTTTGCCATTTGCGGGCAAGTGCTCTACCATCTGAGATACCGAAGCACGACTCACGCCCGGTCCTCACAGCTTTACTTCTGCCAGTATCTCGTCTCCTACCTTCCAAACTTTACAGAAGCTCTCCTGCCAACCTTGCAGAACTAGCACTCCTGAAAGAAGGGATAATGCGGAGACATGGCTTAGGCACAGCCTGGGGGATGTTTCCAGAATGAGATTTTCACTCTGCAGCGGAGTGTGCGCTGATATGAAACTTCCTGGCAGATTAAAACTGTGTGCCCCACCGCGACTCGAACTCGGGACCTTTGCCTTTCGCGGGCAAGTGCTCTACCATCTGAGGTACCGGAGCACGACTCACGCCCGGTACTCAGAACTTTACTTCTGCCAGTATCTCGTCTCCTACCTTCCACACTTTACAGAAGCTCTCCTGCGATCCATGCAGAACTATCACTCCTGAAAGAAAGGATATTGCGGAGACATAGCTTAGCCACAGCCTAGGGGATGTTTCCAGAGGCAAAGGTCCCGAGTTCGAGTCTCGGTCGGGGACACAGTTTTAATCTGCCAGGAAGTTTCAAGATGTTTTCAGTTGGAAATGTTTGATTATCCCCAATACAGCTCGTAATTGTCTCCCTCTGAGTTTCATCTCCGCTCACATGAACTGCTAGCTATGAAGACATCATCCTGGCACAGACAACGAGCTGTAGGCCAGCGTAGAGAATTGGCGGAAAGCACGGCGGCTGCTTTCTATAACGAGGGTATTGGAAAGGTGGTAAACCCTACGGCAAACGTCTAAGTCGAATCGACGACTATAGAGATATGTAGCTGGAAGTTGTAGCTAACGGTTGGAAATAAAACAGTTTTGATTTTCATTGTGGTTTCCATTTTGTGACCAGTCGTTCCTTACTGTCCGAATAACCCTCGTAGCTTGAGGCTATTTCCATCAAAACTGTAGCTTCTGCTTCTACATCACATCAGGTTGTACAGTAATTTAGATCGCACATATGGGCAACCCAAACAGGCCTCTTTTCCTTGACCTAGCACCTGTAGGTTCCAACATCCGTATTGCAATGTATTGTTGAAATCACTATACCGACATGGTGTAATCCAACTTTGTTTTCCAGTTTTAATATAAACATGTATAATAAAGGATACTGTTAAACTGCGCCTAGTAAATACGTCATCTCTCACTGGTTCCAGCGTACCACATGAAGTATGAACTTCCAAAAAAATTTGTTTGATAACTGCTAGCATTTGGTACTACATCACTAACATTTTATTCTAAAGACCGACTGTCACGCCTCATTAAGAGGCCCGACATAATTTTTTGTAGTTGGTTAAAATGGTTCAAATAGCTCTGAGTACTATGGGACTTAACATCTATGGTCATCAGTACCCTAGAACTTAGAACTACTTAAACATAACTAACCTAAGGACAGCACACAACACCCAGTCATCACGAGGCAGAGAAAATCCCTGACCCCGCCGGGAATCGAACCCGGGAACCCGGGCGTGGAAAGCGACAACGCTACCGCACGACCACGAGCTGCGGACTTTGTAGTTGGTACTTTGCACTGTAAATTCTCGTAGAACATGTGGCGTGACATACGTCCGATGTATGAATGACGATCCTCTACTTTTAATAACATAGCGCATGTGAGAACAACGAACATAACATGGGACTGAATACTGAGACAGTAGCGTACTTAATTTTATCGACCATTCATAGATAGGATTTTAAACAACTTCGGTCGTACCATAACAGTTGTGCGTGCACTACGATAAGGCAGCTTTCTCTGTGTGTCTGCTAAAGGACACAATTATGTACACTATTGTATTGTTTCTGTGCCACGTACGCACAGGAATACGATGTATACTTCTCCACATGTACCAGCGATGTAGCAAAATGTGAAGTGAAGCGTGAAGCTTAAAATATGGGTTAAAAAAAATATGTACTTGTATATGAAAGAACTTGTAGACAGTCTCACTGAGGTGACAGAAGTCAGCCGGCCGGTGTGGCCGAGAGGTTGTGGGCGCTTTAGTCTGGAAATGCGTGACCGCTACGGTCGCAGTTTCGAATCCTGCCTCGGGCATGGATGTGTGTGATGTCGTTAGGTTAGTTAAGTTTAAGTAGTTATATAGAAGCTAGATTAAGGAAGGGAAAACCTACGTTTCTAGCATTTGTAGACTTAGAGAAAGCTTTTGACAATGTTGACTGGAATACTATCTGTCGAATTCTGAAGGTGGCAGGGGTAAAATACAGGGAGCGAAAGGCTATTTATAATTTGTAAAGAAACCAGATGGCAGTTATAAGAGTCGAGGGACATGAAAGGGAAGCTGTGGTTGGGAAGGGAGTGAGACAGGGTTGTAGCCTATCTCCGATGCTATTCAATCTGTATATTGAGCAAGCAGTAAAGGAAACAAAAGAAAAATTCGGAGTAGGTATTAATATCCATGGAGAAGAAATAAAAACTTTGAGATTCACCGATGACATTTTAATTCTGTCAGACACAGCAAAGAACTTGGAAGTGCAGTTGAACGGAATGGACAGTGTCTTGAAAGGAGGGTATAAGATGAACATCAATAAAAGCAACACGAGGATAATGGAATGAAGTCGAATTATGTCGGGTGATGCTGAGGGAATTAGTTTAGGAAATGAGACACTTAAAGTAGTAAAGGAGTTTTGCTATTTGGGGAGCAAAATAACTGATGATGGTCGAAGTAGAGAGGATATAAAATGTAGACTGGCAATGGCAAGGAAAGCGTTTCTGAAGAAGAGAAATTTGTTAACATCGAGTATAGATTTAAGTGCCAGAAAGTCGTTTCTGAAAGTATTTGTATGGAGTGTAGCCATGTATGGAAGTGAAACATGGACGATAAATAGTTTGTACAAGAAGAGAATAGAAGCTATCGAAATGTGGTGCTACAGAAGAATGCTGAAGATTAGATGGGTAGATCACATAACTAATGAGGAGGTATTGAATAGAATTGGGGAGGAGTCAGTGGCACAACTTGATTAGAAGAAGGGATCGGTTGGTAGGACATGTTCTGAGGCATCGAGGGATCACCAATTTAGTACTGGAGAGCAGCGTGGAGGGTAAAAATCGTAGAGGGAGACCAAGAGATGAATACACTAAGCAGATTCAGAAGGATGTAGGTTACGGTAGGTACTGGGAGATGAAGAAGCTTGCACAGGATAGAGTAGCATGGAGAGCTGCATCAAACCAGTCTCAGGACTGAAGACCACAACAACAACAAGTAGTTCTAGGTTCTAGGGCTCTGATGACCTCAAATGTTAAGTCCCATAGTGTTCAGAGCTATTTGAACCATTTTTTTCTTTTTTACAAAAGTCATGGATTAGCAATATGCACATATACAGACGGCGGTGGTATCGCGTGCACAAGGTATAAAAGGGTAGCGCACTGACGGAGCTGTCATTTGTACTCAGGTGATTCATGTGACGTGATTATGGCCACACGATGAGAATTAACAGACTTTGGCCGGCCGGAGTGGCCGAGCGGTTCTAGGCGCTTCAGTCTGGAACCGCGCGACCGCTACGGTCGCATGTTCGAATCCTGCCTCGGGCATGGATGTGTGTGATGTCCTTAGGTTAGTTAGGTTTAAGTAGTTCTAAATTCTAGGGGGCTGATGACCTCAGATGTTAAGTCCCATAGTGTTCAGAGCCATTTGAACCATTTTTGAACAGACTTTGAAGGCGTAACGGTAGTTGGAGTTAGATGCATGGTACATTCCGTTTCGGAAATCGTTAGGGAATTCAACATTACGACATCCACAGTGTCAAGAGAGTGCCGAGATTACCAAATTTCAGGTATTACCTCTCACCACCGATAACGCAGTGGCCGACAGCCTTCGCTTAACGACCAAGAGCAGCGGCGTTTGTGTAGAGACGTCAGTGCTAACAGACAAGCAGCCCTGCGTAAAATAACCGCAGAAATCAATGTGGAACGTATTACGAACGTACCTGTTAGGATAGTGTGGCGAAACCTGGCGCTAATAGGCTATGCCAGCAGATGCCCGACGCATGTGCCTTTACTAACAGCACAACTGCGCCTGCAGCGCCTCTCCTGCTCTCGTGACAATATCGGTTGGACCCTAGAGACTGGGAAACCGTGGCCTGGCCAGATGAGTCGCGATTTCAGTTGGTAAGAGCTGATGGTAGTGTTCGTCAGTGGCGCAGACTCCACGAAGCCATGGACCCAGGTTGTCAAGAAGGCACTGTGCAAGCTGGTGGTGGCTCCATAAAGGTTTAGATTGTGTTTACATGGAATGGACTGGGTCCCACAGGCGAAATTGAACTGATTATCCACTGGAAATGGTTATGTTCGGCTACTTGGAGACAATTTTCAACCATTCATGGATTTCATGTTCCCAAACATGTCACCGAACCACAGTTGTTCGCGATTGGTTTGAAGAACATTTTCAACAATTCGCGAGAATGATTCGGCCAAGTAGATAGCCCCACATGAATTCCATTGGGAATTTGTGGGATATAACTGAGAAGCACAAAATCCTGCACTATCGCTGTTATGGAAATCTGTAGAGGCAGCACGGCTTCAACACTTCTCCAGGCTACTTTCAACGTCTTGTTGAGTCCATGCCACGTCGAGTTTCTGCATTACACTGGGCAAAAGGAGGTCAGACACGATTTAGGAGGTATCCCATGACTTCGCCACCTCAGTGTAATGTGTAAATCAATTCCACCGTTTTATGAATGCGTTACAGGTGCTTGAAAATGATCCGAAGTTGAAATTGGGATAGGCCGCTGGACCTGATGGGATACCAGTTCGATTTTACACAGAGTACGCTAAGGAACTTGCCCCCCTTCTTGCAGCGGTGTACCGTAGGTCTCTAGAAGAGCGTAGCGGTCCAAAAGATTGGAAAAGGGCACAGGTCGTCCCCGTTTTCAAGAAGAGTCGTCGAACAGACATGCAGAACTGTAGACCCATGTCTCTAACGACGATCAGTTGTAGAATTTTAGAACACGTATTATGTTCGAATATAATGACTTCTCTGGAGACTAGAAATCTAATCTGTAAGAATCAGCATGGGTTTCGAAAAAGACGATCGTGTGAAACCCAGCTCGCGCTATTCGTCCACGAGACTCAGAGGGCCATAGACACGGTTTCCTAGGTAGATGCCGTGTTTCTTGACTTCCCCAAGGCGTTTGATACAGTTCCCCATAGTCGTTTAATGGACAAAGTAAGAGCATATGGACTATCAGACCATTTGTGACTGGATTGAAGAATTCCTAGATAACAGAACGCTGCATGTCATTCTCAATGGAGAGAAGTCTTCCGAAGTAAGTTTCAGCTGTGCCGCAGGGGAGTGTTGTAGGACCGTTGCTGTTCACAATATATATAAATGACCTTATGGATAACATCGGAAGTTCACTGAGGCTTTTTGCGGATGATGCTGTAGTATATCAAGGTTGTAACAATGGAAAATTGTACTAAAATGCAGGAAGATCTGGAACGAATTGACGCATGGTGCAGGGAATAGTAATTGAATCTCAATGTAGACAAGTGTAATCTGCTGCGAATACATAGAAAGAAAGATCCTTTATCATTTAGCTACGATATAGCAGGTCGGGAACTGGAAGCAGTTAATTCCATAAATTATCTGGGACTAGGCATTAGGAGTGATTTAAAATGGAATGACCATATAAAATTATTCGTCGGTAAAGGAGATCCCAGACTGAGATTCATTGGAAGATTCCTAAGGAAATGCAATCCGAAAACAAAGGAAGTAGGTTACAGTACACTTGTTCGCCCAATGCTTGAATACTGCTCACCGGTGTGGGATCTGTACCAGGTAGGGTTGATGGAAGAGGTAGAGAAGATCCAATGGAGAGCAGCGCGCTTCGTTACGGGATCATTTAGTAATCGTGAAAGCGTTACGGAGATGATAAACTCCAGTGGAAGGCTCTGCAAGAGAGACGCTCATTAGCTCGGTACGGGCTTTTGTTGAAGTTTCGAAAACATACCTTCACCGAGGTGTCAAGCAGTATATTGCTCCCTCCTACGTATACCTCGCGAAGAGACCATGAGGAAAAAATCAGAAAGTTTAGAGCCCACACAGAGGCTTACCGACAATCTTTCTTTCCACGAACAATACGAGACTGGAATAGATGGGAGAACCGATAGCGGTACTCAGAATACCCTCCGCCACACACCGTCAGGTGGCTTGCGGAGTATGGATGTAGGGTAGATGTAGATTGGATAATTGCACAAATAAACAGATTGCAGCTCACTTGGACCATGTTTTCAATCTCAAAACGCTCGGAATCTGTGGACCCTCACAAAAACAAGTAATTTGCTTACGATGACTCAATGACGTCTTATTTTTCTCAACATCATTCGTAAAATTTAATTATGCTTAAAATTATCATATTTGCTTGTTATTTTTGTCAAAGCCATGTCAAAAGCAATCGAACTTTTAACCCAACTTTTCCTGTTAGTAGCCTGTGTTTCTGGAATGGTAACTTGGATTCCCTTTTCTTTCAGCTTTTTCTGCTCCTTTACCAATCACACCAACTGGTACGTTCCCATTAGTCTGAATGGAACGCAGAAGATTTACGCTGATCTCTTCCCCCTCGTTGACAAAGTACTGCGGTGGGAAAGGATGTGGCGAACGAGAGGGATGTAGAGGGTGGGCGTGGGGAGAGGGTGGCGAATCGCGGAAACATAAAAACCCGTCCTCGTTTATTCGGGGCATCACGCGACTGCTAATTTAGGGCAATTTGGGAAAAAATATTTCCGAGCGGCGCCGTAAATTAATTAGGTTTTATGGGTGCGGCCAGCGCGAACGAGGCCGGGAATTGGCCATTGACGGGCGTAGGCTGACGTCACGTGACGTGACGTGACGGCGGCGGTGGCCTGAATAATGGAAGAGCGGGCAGCGCAGCACACAGCGCGGATAGGCTCTGACTGCTGACGGGCCGCTTAGCGGCGTGACAGCGGGCCGCTCGCGGCTCTTCATTAGCTGCAGACAGGGCAGTGGCAACAGCGTCACCGTCTGCCGTGTGAAGAAAAACAACGACTTCATCACTAAACTACTCACAAGTGGTTAACAGCCGTTAGTTTACGAAATGAGACGCAATAAAGGACTTTAAAAATGTGAATGGGTCAAGTACGGAATATACAGTACTGGCCATTAAAATTGCTACACCACGAAGATGATGTGCTGCAGACGCGAATTTAACAGACAGCAAGAAGATGCTGTAATATGCAAATGATTAGCTTTTCAGAGCATTCACACAAAGTTGGCCCCGGTGGCGACACCTACAACGTGCTAACATGAGGAAAGTTTCCAACAGATTTCTCATACACAGACATCAGTTGACCGGCGTTGCCTGGTGAAACGTTGTTGTGATGCCTCGTGTAAGGAGGAGAAATACGTACCATCACGTTTCTGACTATGAAAAAAGGTCGGATTGTAGCCTATCGCGATTGTGGTTTATCGTATCGCGACACTGCTGCTCGCGTTGGTCGAGATCCAATGACTGTTAGCAGAATATGGAATCGGTGGGTTCAGAAGGGTAAAACGGAACGCCGTGCTGGATCCCAACGGCCTCGTATCACTAGTAGTCAAGATGACAGGCATCTTATCCGTATGGCTGTAACGGATCGTGCAGCCACGTCTCGATTCCTGAGTCAACAGATGGGGACAATTGCAAGACAACAACCATCTGCACGAACAGTTCGACGACGTTTGCAGCAGCATGGACTATAAGCTCGGAGACCATTGCTGCGGTTACCCTTGACGCTGCATCACAGTCAGGAACGTCTGAAAATGGTGTACTAAACGACGAACCTGTGTGCACGAATGGCAAAACGTCATTTTTTCGGATGACTCCAGGTTCTGTTTACAGTATCATGATGGTCGCATCCGTGTTTGGCGACATCGCGGTGAACGCACATTGGAAGCGTGTATTCGTCATCGCGTTACTGGCGTATCACTCAGCGTGATGGTATGGGGTGCCTTTGATTAAACGTCTCGATCACCTCTTGTTCGCATTGATGGCACTTTGAACAGTGGACGTAACATTTCAGACGTGTTACAACCCGTGGCTGTACACTTCATTTGATCCCTGCGAAACCCTACATTTCAGCAGGATAATGCACGACCGCAAGTTGCAGGTCCTGTACGGGCCTTTCTGGATACAGAAAATGTTCGACTGCAGCCCTGGCCAGCGTGTTTTCCAGATCTCTCACCAATTAAAAACGTCTGGTCAACGGTGGTCGAGCAACTGGCTCGTCATAATACGCCAGTCACTACTCTTGATGAACTGTGGTATCGTGTTGAAGCTGCATGGGCAGCTGTACCTGTACACGCCATCCAAGCTCTGTTTGACTCAATGCATAGGCGTATCAAGGCCGTTATTACGGCGAGAGGTGGTTGTTCTGGGTACTGATTTCGCAGGATCTGTGCACCCAAATTGCATGAAAATGCAATCACATATCAGTTCTAGTATAATATATTTGTCCAATGAATATCCGTTTATCATCTGCATTTCTTCTTGGTGTAGCAATTTTAATGGCCAGTAGTGTAGAAGTACTGCAAAAATGTATGAGGGAAGAGTAAGTACTAGAAGAGGGGTCAAGTTGTCTGGGCATGCAGGATGCGGCAGCTAAGACAGCCCACTCAACACAAAACGTGAATCACGTATAACTTACTCCCCTTTTATTTCGTGAACCGTTATAGACATCGAAACGAGATACTCGAGACATTATTGTACGCGGAAGACACATAATCTACATCTACGTCTACATCTATACTCCGCAAGCCACATTGCGGCGTGTAGCGGAGGGCACTTTCTGTAGCACCTTTACTTCCCCCTTTTCTCTTCCAGTCGCGAATAGTACGCCGGAAAAATTCCTGCCAGTAAGCCGCTATGTGGTCTTGAATCTCTCTAATTTTCTCCCCATGGTCTTTTCGTAGGAAGAAGCAATACATTTGTTGATTCTTCTAGCCACATAGGCCCTCGGAACTATAAGCCACATCATGATGCAGAATGCCTCCCTTGCAGTGTCTGCCACTAGTGTTAGTTGATCATATCTGAAATGCTTTCATGCTTACTGAATGAACCTGTAACGAATCTCGCCTCTCCTCTTTTGATCTTCTGTATTTCTTCTATCACTCCTATCTGGCCGGCCGCTGTGGCCGAGCATTTCTAGGCACTCCAGTCCGGAACCACGCTGCTGCTACTGCCGCAGGTTCGAATCCTGCCTCAGGCATGGATGTGTGTGATGTCCTTAGCTTAGTTAGGTTTAAGTAGTTCTAAGTCTAGGGGACTGATGACCTCAGATGTTAAGTCCCATAGTGCTTAGAGCCATTTTTTGAAGTTCTATCTGGCACGGATCCGATATTGAAGAGCAATAGTGAAGTAGGGGTAGAACAAGTGTTTTATAAGCTATTTACTTTGTTGATGGACTACATTTCCTGAGGATTCTTAAAGCGAATCTCAATTTTATTTCTATGTTTAACCCACTTAACTTTTGTACCAACTGAGATATTGAAAATAGTGTATGTTTTTAAAGGCATCCGCATGCAGATTGGCAATGTTGATTCTTCCAAGTTTTAGGGGCTGCTTCCCATCCCTAGAACAAGAGGGTGCCCTGATGCTTGCCCGATGCTTTTCTGACATGTTGTTGGAGAGCTCCAGGCTGTTTGAATTTCAGTAATTTGTGTTAGGATTGTGTGGTTGCTCACGAGATGCCGAGTGCGAAGTGCAGGGTGCCTGAGTGAGTAAAAGTGCGTGCCATATCTGATTACTGCGCCGTAAGTGCTAAATTCGACTCAGTCAGACGCCGGTAAACATGATTATGTTCGATTTATATTGGAATTTGTATTATGAGTAGAACTTATAAAAACTATATTATAATATTAATAGATTAAAAAATGTTGCAGGTTGTAAGCTAGGAGAAGAGTAAAGTGAATTTAAGATAGAAAGATTGTGGATGTATCCATGCACAATCTTTCTATCTTAAATTCACCATCAGGCAAACAACAGAACACAGAAGAGAAATGAATTTGGAAACAAATTTCAGTTTTATGGATTTTGATAAGGGGTATCAACCACACCTAATTTTGGTAATAAGGAATTTTATCGTAGATACAGGATATATATATATATATATATATATATATATATATATATATATATATATATATATATATATGTATACTAAAAAGATTGGCTGGTAAGTTACACCGTTATTTAATTATTGTATTTTCTGGAATCCGTTCACTTCTTGTAAATACACTCCTGGAAATGGAAAAAAGAACACATTGACACCGGTGTGTCAGACCCACCATACTTGCTCCGGACACTGCGAGAGGGCTGTACAAGCAATGATCACACGCACGGCACAGCGGACACACCAGGAACCGCGGTGTTGGCCGTCGAATGGCGCTAGCTGCGCAGCATTTGTGCACCGCCGCCGTCAGTGTCAGCCAGTTTGCCGTGGCATACGGAGCTCCATCGCAGTCTTTAACACTGGTAGCATGCCGCGACAGCGTGGACGTGAACCGTATGTGCAGTTGACGGACTCTGAGCGAGGGCGTATAGTGGGCATGCGGGAGGCCGGGTGGACGTACCGCCGAATTGCTCAACACGTGGGGCGTGAGGTCTCCACAGTACATCGATGTTGTCGCCAGTGGTCGGCGGAAGGTGCACGTGCCCGTCGACCTGGGACCGGACCGCAGCGACGCACGGATGCACGCCAAGAACGTAGGATCCTACGCAGTGCCGTAGGGAGCCGCACCGCCACTTCCCAGCAAATTAGGGACACTGTTGCTCCTGGGGTATCGGCGAGGACCATTCGCAACCGTCTCCATGAAGCTGGGCTACGGTCCCGCACACCGTTAGGCCGTCTTCCGCTCACGTCCCAACATCGTGCAGCCCGCCTCCAGTGGTGTCGCGACAGGCGTGAATGGAGGGACGAATGGAGACGTGTCGTCTTCAGCGATGAGAGTCGCTTCTGCCTTGGTGCCAATGATGGTCGTATGCGTGTTTGGCGCCGTGCAGGTGAGCGCCACAATCAGGACTGCATACGACCGAGGCACACAGGGCCAACACCCGGCCTCATGGTGTGGGGAGCGATCTCCTACACTGGCCGTACACCACTGGTGATCGTCGAGGGGACACTGAATAGTGCACGGTACATCCAAACCGTCATCGAACCCATCGTTCTACCATTCCTAGACCGGCAAGGGAACTTGCTGTTCCAACAGGACAATGCACGTCCGCATGTATCCCGTGCCACCCAACGTGCTCTAGAAGGTGTAAGTCAACTACCCTGGCCAGCAAGATCTCCGGATCTGTCCCCCATTGAGCATGTTTGGGACTGGATGAAGCGTCGTCTCACGCGGTCTGCACGTCCAGCACGAACGCTGGTCCAACTGAGGCGCCAGGTGGAAATGGCATGGCAAGCCGTTCCACAGGACTACATCCAGCATCTCTACGATCGTCTCCATGGGAGAATAGCAGCCTGCATTGCTGCGAAAGGTGGATATACACTGTACTAGTGCCGACATTGTGCATGCTCTGTTGCCTGCGTCTATGTGCCTGTGGTTCTGTCAGTGTGATCATGTGATGTATCTGACCCCAGGAATCTGTCAATAAAGTTTCCCCTTCCTGGGACAATGAATTCACGGTGTTCTTATTTCAATTTCCAGGAGTGTATATATATATATATATATATATAGTGACGACGTTTGAGAGAAATGGAATTTTCTACTACATCCCGGAATTAAATTATCAAACAGTGTCTATTCGAATGTGTCTATTCGAACACTCTGCTATTTGCACACGTTCAAATAATGGTTCAATTAAATGAGACACAGTTACAGAAGTTAGTCTACATTTTAAATAATTTGTTTAAACCTTATAACTTTAAAATCAAAGTCAATAAAGCGAAAATTACGGCACTTAGAGGAAAGAATTCAGTAAGATCAATGATTGTACTACAATATAACATTTTACAACCAGCATCGAATTTTAAATATATTGGCTGTAAAATGAGTTTTTTATAACGACAAGAACATCGGGAAAAAAGTTAGCAAATTTAAAGTTGTATATGAGACCATTCGAAACACTTTTAAGAATAAATTAGGAAAGAAACAAAAATGAAATTTTGTAAAGCAACAGCTTTAAATAGATTGTCAGTGAAGCCGACATAGAAGCAACTAAGAAAATTATGATTGGCACAAATCATATTTTTAAAGAATGTTGAAGGACGTACGAAGATGCGTAACATGCGAAACAGAGATATTACGAAAGAATTACATATCGAATCAGCCTATAATACAATATAAAATTATGGAAATGGGTCGACCACTTACAGGGAATGGAATATACCAAAATTCCCAAGGCGGCGTTGATTTACATGCCGAGGTAGAGGAGAGATCGAGGACGATCCAGGACACTGGAGACAACTGTGAAGTCGGGACGCGCAAGAATGCCTAATGCGTGAAGTGTAGAAGAAGAAGAATAAGAAGAGTAAGAAATTTTTAAATTTTTCTTATTGTGACAAAACCTTTGCAATTACATGAATTGTATTAGAAAGAACTTTTGAGAAGTTTTGTCTCACATGGAATCATACACAGTGCGTTCATTGCACTTGGATGTCATGGAATTTCAACGAAACAGGGAATTAAACACTTCGGAAAAGATTTTCTGGCGTGAATCACACAAAAATGGTGTTAAGATGTGGACATACACTGATGTTAGAGGCGAGACACTGAGCTATTGATATGGTTTAGCCGTTCTGTGAGTGCTTTACTGGAGCGAGCTTCGGTCATACAGCAGATTAAAATGACAAGAGATCATATAACTGATTTCAGAGTCTCTAATGAAAGCAGGTATTGGTCAAATATACGTGTAACATCAATAACTGGAAACTGTGATATGAACTGAAAAGTTTTAGTCAGTAAGTATAGTTCTGTTCTGTCAAAAACTTTGTAGGCAGTTTGTAATAGATTTTTTATTCTGGAAAGAAGGATTTGCTATATCTTTTACTTGCCATTAATGCTAAACTTTTTCAGTGTATCTATGAAAAAATAGCCCGAACGGAAGGACGATGAAACTAGAGTGAACGAGAGTGCTGTGCAAAAGAGAGGTACTGTTTTTCTTTGGACGTACAATTATTTTGAGCCCACTGAGGTAAAACTTAAATGATAATGCAGTTAATATTTTGAGGAATGATTCATAACGGAAGTCTTATTTAATAGTCCATGACTCCCAGCTCGATTTGCAAAAGGCAATAGCAAGATAAAGACCGTCGCCTCAAATGTTTATGTTTGTTCAGTGTTGAAGATTTAACTGCCTAATACGTAATACAGAAGTTTCACTCGTTTTACGAAGTATTACAGGAGACAGCTTTAAGTAATCACATTCAGTACCAGAACACGTGAAATAGACAAAACAGTGGTTTACTGTTCTATTAGTAGTTTCATGCGATATAGCTATAAAAGCAGTACCGTATGTTTTTAGTGCTCCTTTTGTTATGTCATACCGGGGCAGAATTGATCTAATAAAATTGTTTTGTGGGGAACTTGAAAACATTATTCTCTTTGTTTTGTGTTCACATGTTGTTTTGATGAAGACTGTTTTCAGTTAAATGTACTTGTACGTCAATTAACTTCGCAAAGTGAGTGCTCAAATGGTGCTGCAAATGCTACAAAATACGTTTAACCATTGAAACTAGTGACCACTACCAATCAATATTTGTTAATTATTAACTAATTGTGTGACTGACTGATACTTTCATCAGTCTGAGTCAGATATTTTACTCTTAAACAGTTCATGGTTAGTATTTGAGTTATTTTAAAAGTGACAGGACAATATCTAGTTGTTCTAAATTTTTTAAAATTGTATTAACTATTGCAGAGACAGTAAAAACTGCATAGCATTACAACTTCTTAAACGATATGTCACTGATCGCAGGCCTCTGTGATAATAAAGCGCGCTACTTAGAAACCCAAATGCCTATGTGTCGACTAGGACTACATCCACGATCCTAAAATTACTAAACTAGCACTAGGCGGTGTAGCTACACGGGACACTTTTAGACTTTGATATTTCATCGTGTGTGGACAGTCCTTAACGACCGCCATTTGCAACTGTAGTGAGATGGCTAAACTTGTTAGTTAGTTTTATTTTTCAAATGAAACATTTTACGATGAAATAGCAAAAGTGATAAATTCTGTTCTTAACAGTCTGAAGTCTTCTGTCTAGCTTGATGTGATTTGCCACGATTTCTTCTCGTGTACCAACCTCTTCATGTCAGAGTATCACTTGCGCCCTACATCTTCAATTAGGCTGTTTATTGGATATATTCCAGTTTTCCAACCAAATTTTTATCTTCTATACCTCCCTCTAGTACTATGGAAATTATTTGCTGATGTCTTAACACATGTCCTATCAATCATACTGTCGCTTCATCTAGTCAGTGTTTCCTATGTGTCCCTTTCCTTACAGATTCTGCAGAGAGCATCGTCATTTCGTGACTAACGACTCCACCTAAATTTATAAATATCCTTCTAAAGCACCACGCTCAAACGTTTCGATTTTCTTCTCTTCTAGTTTTTCCACAGTGCATTATTCACTTCCAGACAATACTGTTCCCTAGATATAGAGGAGGGAGCACGGTCGCTATCCATCGCCATCATCAGTACCTGAATTTGCCACTATTTTGCAAGAAGAATGTCAACGGCCTTGCCGCAGTGGTAACACCGTTTCCCATCAGATCACCAAAGTTAAGTGCTGTCGGGCTTGAGTAATACTTGGGAGGGTCACCGTCCGGGTCTACCGAGAGCTGTCGGCAAGTGGGGATCACTTGCCCCTTGTGAGGACAATTGAGGAGCTACTTGACTGAGAAGTAGCGGCACCAGTCGTTAAAACTGACAACGGTCAGGAGAGCAGCATGCTGGCCAATGCCCTCTGTATCCAGATCCAGTGACGCCTAAGGACTCAGGATGACACGGCGGCCGGTCGGTACTATTGGGCCTTCAAGACTTGTTCGGACGGTCTTTGTTTTGCAAGAGGAATGGTATCAGATTCCCTTGAAGACCATAAAGGAACTTGTAAGTTGCCTCTTACGTGAGGAAGACATTTATACCAGTTTTAATAAATTATTGTCTCTCATTGATGTATTCACGATAGTTAGGAAGTGCTGTAGTCCGTAGCCGGCCATGAATCGGAGAGCATTTCCCACGCTGGCTGGCTAGGTGACGAAGCGACCATATGTCGCGCGTTGTGGGGTGGGGCTCGGCGCTGGACCGTAGCAAGAAGCGTTAGCCTGGGAAATATACATGACGGGAAGTACCGCCATCTTGGCGCCAAAGTCACTGATTTTGTTTATTTATATTTAATAATTAAAGTCATGAATACTAGGAGGAGCCTCTGGATGTTTAAAGCTATTTATCATAATTTTGCCTCGTTAAAATTCACACCCGTTCATTAACAAATGCATATCTTAGTAAGTACGAACTTGATCGGAAATCCACGAACTGTGACGAAACTAGTAAGAGATACGAACTGCACGCCAAAGTCGGCAGTCAGCGTTAAGAGCTCTTCCTGTCTTGTTCGATGGTAGCCATGCTCTCGGCTACGAGTAGTTTGTGACATGAGTGTTCCATTATTGATCTAATAGGAATAAAAGTGATATTACGGTATTCTGAATGTTAATTTCGAGTAAATAGATACCCCAAAGTTGATCGACAGCAATTTCAGATAATTAGCTTCCACCGACAGAGACATCCAATGCGCCAATGAAGAATCTGCACGGGACGACATTTACGAGAGCTGCACCGCGCACAGGTAGGAGGAAATCCGAGAAATCCGATGACACGACCCACCAAGGCGGATCAAGGAAGGTCCGACTTACACTCGCAAATTCAGTTGGAAATGCTGACCATTCATACTGTACGTCACATGTTCCACCCTCTACGGGCTCGCGGTTAAGCTGAGTAATAACAGTATCAGTTTAGAAGCGAGGGGATCTTGCAACCTGTATTTATTCATTCCGGGACGACTGGAAAATGTTCTGAATGTGAGTGGATTTCACAACCATATTAGGTACGATATTGTACCATGTAAGTAGTGTCACCACATTTTTTCGAACTTCTGTATATCCTTGTTGTTTCGTCTGTTATGCGCTGTTTTGATTCTAAGGTAGCAGAATTCCTTTACATTTTCTGCTTCATCGTCCCCGATTTTGTTCAATATCATTTCCGGTACTCTTCATTACTTTCTTTTTTCTTTGCTTTACTGTCTATCGATATTCTGTGATCATCAGACTGTTCATTCTATTAAGAACTTCCTGTTATTCTTTCCCAGTTTTACTGAACGAAGTGAATCTATTACATTCTCTGACCCAGAATTTTGATCCCTAACGTGATTATTTATTTTACTTTCGTCGTTGTTTCTTTGGCGCACAGATGAAGGGTAGTGGAGAAAGACTACCTCCTCGTCTTATGCCCTTTTTAAATCGAGCTCTTTTGTCTTGTTCTCCCATTCTTCTTGTCGCATCTTGTTAGGTGTATAATATTGTATACTGTTCGTGTTTTACTTATAGTTTTATGCGTAGATTTCTAAGAACTGAAAAACTCTTGCACCATCTTATGTTGTAGAACGCTTTTTGTAGGCTGAGAAATCCTGTAAATTAGTATTCGTTTGTCTGAAGTCTCGCTTCTATTATCAAGCACAACGCCAAAACTACCTTACTCGTGTCGTTATCTTTCCTAAAGCAAAACTGACTGTTATTTATGTGATTCTCAATTTTGTTTTTCTTTCTCCTGTATAGAATCCTTATCGGCGACTTGGTTCCAATGGCTCTGAACACTATGGGACTTAACATCTGGGGTCATCAGTCCCCTAGACTTAGAGCTACTTAAACCTAACTAACCTAAGGACATCACACACATACATGCCCGAGGCAGGATTCGACCCTGCGACCGTAGCAGTCGTGCGGTTCCGGACTGTAGCGCCTAGTACCGCTCGACCACCGCGGCCGGCTCGGCGACTTGAATGCGTAGGATGTTGAGTCAACTGTGCAATAGTTGTCGCATTTATCAGCCATTACTTTCGTCATAATAGTGTGAGTTGTATCTTTCCCGAAAGTCCTTTATCCCACCACTAATCGTTTAGTCTCTCATTTCACGTGGCTAACGTAGCCTGTGGACAACATCTTTTGCTAAACGGTACTCAGAAACAGAAACAAAAGTTAGACAGCCTGCCCATTCTCAGCTCTCACGGGCGAGACAAAATTACGGAAAAAAGACAAGACTATACTAACGAAAATGCAAGAAAAGTGACAGATGACATTACGGCCGATAGTGACCTTCTTTCTCTCCTGGATTACATCACGGTCGTGGGGTAGGTACAATCATTCCCATGGAATCGAACATGATGAAAATGTTGTCGTTATATTTTTTAGGTAGTATTCTAGGTAAGCGATCTGTGTTTAGAATGTGGAGGGGGGTACTTTGTTTGCCACAGTTTTTCGTCGCCCTTCAGACCTTTCCGATTCCAGTTGTGAATCGTGGGAAGAACGATAGTTGATAAGCTTAATCTCTTTAATTTTACATTCATAGCCTTTTCATGGGATAAACAGAGAAGGAAGAAATATATTGCTTGTATTTTCTAGTAACTAGATGTGAATGTGCATCTCCGTAGTGTTTTCGCGCTTACTGAACGAACCTGTGACGAAATGTTCTGCTCTTCTTCGGATTTCCTCTATTTCCTGGATCAGTTCTAAGCGGTATGGGTGTGTGTAATCATACAACAGAGGGATATTTCTCCTTTTGTAAGTAGTATATTACCTTTGCTTTTGTTGACTGTCGACTGCCATGTCGATCCGTTTACGGTTTTCCTGCAGTTAGCTGTAATTTGCTAGCGCCTCGAGTTCATCTACATAACAGCGACATAAAAGACGTGCATCATAGAGTTCCAACATTATATTCCAGGTTGTACTCTGATATTCCATACTGCCGTTTTCTTTTTTTTTTGTTTTCATTGAGCGACAGTGTGGAATTATACTGAAGCCTTCTGGAAGTCAAGGAATACGGGCTCAAGGTGGGCGTCGGTAACTTCTGCGTCCTAGGTCTCGCGGATGAGAAGAGAGATCCTGTAAAACGGCCGCACACGGTCGTTGTTCTACGGAATCCATATTATTTCCTGTAGAGAGATCCGTAAAGAGGGGAATTTGTATCTATTGAACGTAAAACGTCTCCTAGAATTCTCCAACGACTGGTGCCAGCGTGTAACAGACAGACGTGGCTAAACGCCGAAACTATAGGGAGAGACACGTCTCTCCACGCGTCTTGTTTTGACAGCTGAGGGGCCGAACCCGCTACAGGTCAGGGGCAAGGGCGCGTTGGTAGCCGGAAGACAACAAGGCTTCTCCCGCTCGGCTCAGGGGCTGCAGGCGACTGATTCAGACTCTGCTTCTGGCGGACGCTTAGCCCGCGGAATTGCACTCTTATCAGGAGACCAGCGTTACTGCTGGTGGAAAAACTCATCCGTTTTGGCGGTTAGGAGGAGGCTATGGCGGGGAGAAGCCACCGAATGGGTTGGACAAGATACTGTAATATTTACTGAAAAATCAATAAGACATGAACTTAAGGCTAGGAAATATCCAATTACATCGAATGAAAGAGACAATTAAGATGATACGAGTGTCTAGACGCGCTCGCGATCGGATTATTACTTCTCTGGTTATTCTAGATGAAAGGTTTATAAAGACTCATGAAAGTTAAAAATCAATAACGCTTTAAGGCCTTAGGCGGTTTTCACAAACACTACCTCGACGGGCGGCACTTGAAGATCGCTAAAGGTAATTGAATTTTTGTACCTTAACAACATTTGAATTATAAGCGATAATCTGAATTCCATTACATAAAAACATACAAAGAAATAAAAGTATCGGCAGTGTGGTAAACTAGATTAAGATATCTTTCTTTAATCGCATTTATTTCGTCATTTGTTTGTAATTATATAGTAACCAATTGGCGTGTCTATAGTACACTACTGTTTGTATAAATGAAACACTGAGAAGCAACGGTCTGCAACATGCCTAGATAAGAGGGCATGTAGAACAGTGTAACCATAGCAAGTGATTTAAATGCTGTAGAGGTGGCGTGGACGTAGGCTCAACAACGCGCTTTATTGTATGACCAGAAAGGACAGTGTTAACGCTACGCTATCATAAGAAATGGATTCAAAATGGTTCAAATGGCTCTGAGCACTATGGGACTTAACTGCTGAGGTCATCAGTCGCCTAGAACTTAGAAGTACTTAAACCTAACTAACCTAAGGACATCACAAACATCCATGCCCGAGGCAGGATTCGGCTGTAGAGGTGGCGTGGACGTAGGCTCAACAACGCTCTTTATTGTATGACCAGAAAGGTCAGTGTTAACGCTACGCTATCATAAGAAATGGATTCAAAATGGTTCAAATGGCTCTGAGCACTATGGGACTTAACTGCTGAGGTCATCAGTCGCCTAGAACTTAGAACTACTTAAACCTAACTAACCTAAGGACATCACAAACATCCATGCCCGAGGCAGGATTCGAACCTGCGACCGTAGCGGTCGCGCGGTTCCAGACTGAAGCGCCTAGAACCGCTCGGCCACACTGGCCGGCTTAAGAAATGGAGACGTGTAAACAAGTGCCACTATGCCTCACAGACATCACAGGGTGGTTATATCGGCATGTGACTGCGTGAGAAAGGGGCAGAATTATTGGTTTCCGGGAGGCGGGTAGATCATCGTCCCACGACAGTGCGGCTCGTGCACTGCAATAAAGTGTATGTGGATCCTGTGGAGAGAAGAGGGCCGTACACAGCGCCGACAGGGTACTGGACGACACAATGTGACCCCAGCTCGAGATGACCGCCATCTTGTCTGCTTGGAAGTATCGGACATAACAGCTTCGTCCACAGCGCTGGGGCGACGTTGGAGCACTGCCTCGTCTTCTGTGATATGGACTAGTGGCATGTGTGCCACTGCGTCGGCTTCTATTGACCAGAACTTACCCGCGCCGCAGACTGCAGTGGACATGTGAACGCCGAAACTGGCATGCTGAGTGGCAAAATTTAGTGTTTTCGGACGACTTGCCCTACGGTGATGGCCGCTTACACTGATCAGTTAGACCATTACGACCAGGCGACAGCAGCGTCACTTGGCGAGGAATGACTGCTAGTCAGACATACGCATTTAGTACCAGTGAGCGTGCTGTCCGTGAGTGGAATGGGGAAGCCGCGCGCTCAATCTGAGTTTGACCAAGGGCAGATTGTGATGGCTCGGAGGCTCGGCACGAGGTTTTCGTAAAAGTGCACTGCTTGTTGGGTGTTCGGGGAGTGCTGTAGTGAGTGGTTTCAACAAGTGGCGAAACCTAGGTGACAGCACGTCTAGACGTCGTGGGGTTAGACGGCTACTCCTAAACATAGGTGTCTGACGCCGTGGGCTGGGCAGGCTGGTAAAACGGGACAGATGGCGAACTGTGACTGAACTAACATCAGACTTTATTGCTGGACAGAGTACAGGTATGTTTGAACACACAGTGTACCGAACACTCCTAACGATGGACCGACGACCCATGCATGTGCCAAATTTAACACCACCAGATCGGCAACTACGACCTGAAGTGGCACGTGACAATCGGCACTGAACGTTGGCGGAACATCCCAATACCTTCTTCGTCATGCCGATGGGAGGCCACGAATCCGTCGGCTTTCAAGGGAACTGCTCCTTGACTCCTGGCAGCGGTACGGAGACAAGCTGGCGGCGGCTCCGTTATGTTCAAATGTGTGTGAAATCTTATGGGACTTGACTGCTAAGGTCATCAGTCCCTAGGCTTACACACTACCTAACCTAAATTATCCTAAGGACAAACACACACACCCATGCCCGAGGGAGGACTCGAACCTCCGCCGGGACCAACCGCACAGTACAGACCGCTCGGCTAATCCAGCGCGGCGGCTCCGTTATGCTCTGGGAAATATCCACGTGGGAATCCATGGATCCAGAGGTCTCGATCGAGGCACCGGGACGGCAAGAAGTATCGCACACTTATTGCAGATCACGTACACCCCTTCAAGACGATCATATTTCTGAACAGCAGTGGCATTTTCCAACAAGGTAATGCATCATGTCACAAATCCAGTACTGTGATGGAGTGATTTGAGGAACACAGTGGCGAGTTCCAGTTGATGTGCTTGCCCCACAACTCTCTATAGCTAATAAACTATTTGTTACAGATAAAAATCCGTGTGAGTTGCCAACATTATTTCAGTTTGATTGCCATTCGAAAATTTGAGAGCAATTATTTAAACTGTGTTGAGAGTACGGCGAATTAATGGATGATGGACGGCTTTTTAGCTGGTCCCAGAGTGTGAATATAGACAAATAACTTCTAAAAATAAAAAAAAATGGTTCAAATGGCTCTGAGCACTATGGGACTTAACTTCTGAGGCCATCAGTCCCCTAGAACTTAGAACTACTTAAACCTAACTAACCTAAGGACATCACACACATCCATGCCCGAGGCAGGATTCGAACTTGGGATAGTAGTGGTTGCGCGGTTCCAGACTGTAGCGCCTAGAACCGCTCGGCCATCTAAAAATCAACCACAGATCTAAAACCAATAACTTGCCATAACTTTGTGTGTAATATAGACAGGGACAAACACGTAGCTACTCGCGCGGGTTAGCCACGTGGTCTTGGGTGCCTTGCCACGGTTCGAGCGGCTTCCGCCGTCGAAGCCTAGAGTCGTCCCTCGGGCATGGGTGTGTGTGTGCTGTCCTTAGCGTGGGTTAGTTTAAGTTAGATTAAGTAGTAGGGACCGATGATCTCAGCAGTCTGGTCCCGTAGGAACTTACCAGAAATTTCCAATTTCCAGAACACGTTGCTCGTTAAACGAGCCTACAGTACTGTAAATATCTTTGACCACCCTTACGGAAATCGTAAGTAACCTGCACACCATCTACACTAAATCCGCGTTAACACGTCTAACTTGTAAGCTACCCAAACAAAATCAACTGGAGAACCACTTTTCAGGCGGCTTGCATCACGGGTAAATAAGAGTCTTGCATCGGTAATACAGCATAATTCCGAATGTTTACTGAAGAAAAATCGCCAAACAGCCGTCTGTTTTCGGAAGTTATTTTATCTAGATGACCAGTTTCGGCATCTCATTAATGCTATCCTCAGACCCCTGCATGTCAAAAACGCGTGTTCTTTAACATAGGTACCTTTGCACATACAACACAAAGAAGAAAGAATTTTTCTTAACTCTGCAAACTGCATTTTGTAGGTTTTGAGGACTGTTATTAGTACGTATAATTTTTTGTAATGTCAGTTGTGGTATACCTTGAGATACTCGATTTTAACACGCACAGACTTGAAGATAGCGTTAATGGGATGCCGAAACTGGGCGTCTAAATAAAATAAATTCCGAAAACAGACGGCTGTTTGGCGGTTTTTCTTTGGTAAATATTTAACCGCCCGCTTTCCCATATCCACGATGGGTCAACAGAGATAAATGCGAATGAGTAGAAATGTCAGCTTAAGAACGCGTCTATGGTCGACAGAATTCTCTCAGTCTTACCGATATCATTCCGTTGGCAGTGCCCCAACGTCGTGCCAACACTGTGCGCGAAACTGTTACATGCATTACGGACTATCGAACTAAACAGCAGTCATCTGGCACTGGGGGCACATCCTGCCGTCCAGTGCTCTGTCGGCGCTGCGTACGGCAAGAGGAGTGTAAGTGTAACAATGTACATACGGTCGACCGAATTTTCCAAATCTTATTGGTGTCTCTGTTCAGTTGGTAACACTGAAAATTCACAAATTCTGAACGGGGTGGCTGCCCACGCACTGCGCTCCGGGTCGGTGCGTAAGACGTAAAAATCGCGTGCGGCTGTTACGTCACGGGGCTCTCAGGCAGAGTGGCGGTAATGAGCGCTGACCACGGGGCTTTCGAGACGCGCTGACGAAACCGCCGACAGGTATAAGCGCCGCCATCAGCGTCATTAGCGGCAACGCCCTCGTCGCGCACCCGCTTCCAGCTTTGCGCGCTGTTAATTACTCGCTTTATAGCACCGCCTCGGTCCACAGCTCTGCCCAATGCGTCGCCATACGTTATTAATGGCTTAATTGATGCGCACATTAACTTTGCTCCGCGCCCCGTCGCTGGAAAACCATTCTGGTGGCGCCCTGCTCTCTTCCTTCGTTGCTATTTACAGTAGGGCAAGGAGGGGGAATGCATAGTCCTAGAAGCAACTAGGTGAACCCTCTGTGTGAGTGTGTGCATAATTGCATCTATTAGCAGCTGTAACTGTACCTACTCGTATATTCTAGACCAGATGTGCGTTTTTCTATAAACACAACCCATAACAAACAAACATTTGAGCTCCTGTGGAATGAATAAACCAACTAGAGATCTGCTTGAGTGCTTCAAACTGTCTATAGGTCCAACAAGTCCTGCTGGCCATTTACTTCTTTGTACCATGAAGGTGACACATAACAGACGTCAGCCTGGCACAAAGTGTGATACATGGTTCAGTATGCAAATGATTAGTATTTCAGCCCAGCTGCACAAATACGTAGGAATATCACATTCTACACGGTGCAGTCACTTTAATGCAACCACTGCCTATGTTCGACCTGAACCTGCAGTAACCTCTCACAGACGGTAGGTGGCAACGCTAGAAGTGGATGGTATACAGGGTGTTTCACAATTCATGTTACACACGTCTAGACGTTGTAGAGGGGATTTAGTAGACCAAGCTTTACATAGCGCCCCATGTATGTCATCCAATGACGCGCTACAGAGCGTCAGAGTTATGGACATTGGCGCCTGTAATATATAGTGATTGGACAGTTGTAATAATGTATCCGCTAATGCTTCCTGGTTTGGCTTGGCGGGCAGGTACACGGAGGGTGGGGAATGAGTCACTGCCTTGTCCTTGAACGCCCTGTCACAGGAAACTGGGTTTCCTTTATTCACTTCATTGTGGCAGCTGCTTGAGTGTGCGTCTGCTAGGGCTGGTTGCCGGGTTCTGTCTGCGTGAAACTGGACGTATAAACGGAGCAACGACTTTGTTTGAAATTTTGTTTTAAAACCGGGAAATCAGCTTATGAGACTTACGAACTATTAGAAACAGCTTTAGGAGATTATTGCATGAGCCAGTCAAATGTTTTTGTCTGGTTCAACAGATTTAAAAATGGCGGCGAATCATTTGAAGATAAATCACGGTCCAGCTGTCCTTCCACCTCGAAAACGAATGAAAATGTTGTGAAAGTTCGCGACTTAGTGCACTTTGAGCGTAGACTTACAATTAGGGAGGTGGCTAATGAACTTAATTTAAGTTTCTATGTAGTTCAGTCAATTTTAACTGAAGATCTGAACATGCGTCGAGTGTCCGCAAAATTCGTTTCAAAAGTGTTGGCAAGTGACCAGAGACAATACCGACTTGAAGTGTGCCAAGAACTGACTAATCGGACTAAAAATGACCCAGATTTGTTAAGTAGGGTAATTAGAGGTGACGAATCGTGGGTATATGGATATGATCCTGAAACCAAAGGGCAGTCTTCGCAGTGGAACACTACAAGTTCACCACGACCGAAAAAAGCACGGCGAAGTCGGTCGATGGTGAAGACAATATTGGTGATTTTTTTCGATTCTACCGGTATTGTGCATCATGAATTTACCCATGGAGGACATAAAATTAACCAGGAAACTACAAATGTGTCCTTGAACGTTTGCGCGAAGAGGTGCGGAAGAAAAGGCCTGCACTGAGGAAAGACAGGAGTTGGGTGCCACACCATGACAATACTCCGGCTCATCGTGCCTTCTCCATCGTTGAAATTTTGACGCAATTCAAAATGCCTGTGCTTCCACAACCGCCATATTCCCCTGACTTGGCCCCTGCGGAGTTCTACCTGTTTCCTAAACTGAAATTTTCACTGAAAGGGAAGCGATTTGACTCGATTGAAGACATCCAGGCAAATACAGAGTGCGACCTTAACACATTTCAGGAAAAAAAATTTCCAGGAATGTTCACAAAAGTGGAAACACCATTGAAATCGGTGTGTTCAGTCAGAAGGGGGCTATTTTGAAGGAGATGCATCACAGTAGCATGTAAGTACCATTATTGTACAATTACAAGCCTATTCTTAAAACTTTCCAATCACATCTCGCATATTATTTGCGCCAAGACCCTGTAGGATGAAGCAAAGCATTCTGCCTCATTTGAGCGTTCTTTCTGATCTTCCACGATTCTCTCATTTTTTTCTCCATGGAGTCTCTATTTTCAGTCCACTTTGTCCCTGTTTTTTTTTTTTTTTGTTTTTGTTTTTGGGACTTCATTCTCTGACCTCACATTCCACTTGTGTATCTTGTCCCTGTCTTCAGTTTCTATTGGATCGACTTTTGCTGCTTGTGTGATCCATGGTATTGTTGATTTGACCTCTTGTATGTATGTTTAGGAACCAACATTACTAATATTGTGTAGGTCGACAACGCACCATTTTTACACTACGAGAACTTGGCGCTACGCGCTCCGATTGGCCGTGGGATAGCCCTGTTGCCGCTCGTCGGTTGACGGGCAGGGCTACGGTTGTCGGCTCACACATACAAACGTCCCTCGCCCTGTCACTGACCCAACGTGATACGCACACGTGTAAAACAGGTCTTGCTGTTTATCTCCACCTCACGTCAGAAGCGTTCACACGTAAGCTTCGCTTCGGAGCACATACACGTCATCTGCCATTTAGTCATACAGTGAGCATGATGACACAGTATTCGTTTGAAGCAAAACGAGATATGGTTTTTGTTTATGGACTAGCCGACGGTAATGCGCATGAAGCTCGACGGTTGTATCACGAACGGTACCCAGCAAGACGCCACGTACACCAGCAAACGTTTGCAACAGTTCATCGGCGACTTGGCGAAACAGTCTCGTTAGCGGGACATTATGGTGATGCTGGAAGACCTCGAACACGACGGGACGCTATATTCGAAGAGACTGTTCTCGAGCGCTTCGAGGAAGCACCTGCGACAAGTACTCGAGAGGTTGGACACGACGTGGGGGTCATCGGTCAGTCTGGGAGGTTTTGAGGGATGACGGCCAGTATCCATTTAGTTTCCACCCTGTCCAACATCTAAATCCTGTGACCGACTATGAACACAGGCTAGGATTTTGCCGGTGGTTTCTGCGACGTGTTGCACGAGATACCGACTTCCCCGCCTTTGTGTTGTTTACCGACGAGTGCACCTTCCATCGGGATGGCCTTTATAATACTCGAAACGTTCATTACTGGGCAAGGGGAAATCCTCACGTCACATATGTCCAAGGACACCAGGAACGATTTTCGCTCAACATTTGGACAGGCATTGTGGGTGACCATCTGATTGGGCCTGTCCGTCTGCTTCCTCGACTTACCGGAGCAATTTACCTTCACTTTTTAAAAGAAACTCTACCCAGCCTGGACATAGGACTACGCATGATGGAGCGACCGCACATAACAGTCGTGCTGTGCGCGGATATTTAAATGAACTCTTCGACGGCCGGGTAGTTGGCAGAGATGTCTTAGGACATGGCCCCCGCGATCAACAGACCTCATGCCACCGGTCTTTTTCCTGTGGGGATTCCTCATGGTT
The DNA here is from genome assembly GCF_023864275.1 of Schistocerca cancellata. NCBI lineage: Eukaryota > Metazoa > Arthropoda > Insecta > Orthoptera > Acrididae > Schistocerca > Schistocerca cancellata. Next base: position 243,025,771 of record NC_064626.1, on the reverse strand, counting down.
CTAGTTCACCCACCTGGACGCGAACCACCTAGAGACGAAGAGGAATTAATGGATCGCATTCAACATGCTACCAATCACATCAGGGCAATGTCAGGAATCTTTGAAAGAGATCGGAAAAACGCGGTTCGACGTTACCAAGCTTGTGTCGTGCCAGAAGGTCGCCAGTTCGAGCACCTGCTTTAAGTAAACAATGTCCTACCTACAAAAAGGGCCCTTTTCAGAGCCGACACGATTTGTAAAAGACTTTCTGTACACGAACTAACAGCTGTTGACAGGTTTGTTCCCTGTACGTCTTATCATGGATGTGTCGGGACCACGGCGGATTCGGCCCAAGGGACCCAGAGTGGTAGGCTGGTGCGCTACCAAAGAGCGTGCGGGCCGCCTGGGATACATCGCGATCTCCGGCAGGCAAAGCATTCCCGGCCATGCGTTGTCCAGATATCCGGCAATCCCACGGCCAATCGGAGCGCGTCGCGCCAAGTTTCTGTAGCGCGTCGTTGACCTACACAACATTAGTAATTTGGTTCCTATTGGCATCAGCTGTCCAAGGTTAAAATTCCGTGACACAGTTTTTCTCCACTCTGTTCACACACACACACACACACACACGCACGCACCTCCCCCCCCCCCCCCACACACACACACAAAGGGTGTCCCAGCTATCTTGTCTACCCAAAATATCTCTGGAACAATAACAGTTACTGGAAAACGATTTTCACCGGTATCAATGTAGGGCTGGGGCCCATGAATGTACATATTTGGAAACATTCTAAAACGAAAGCATATGTGTTTTTTTAACACAAACTTATGTTTTTTTTAAATGGACCTCCTATATTTTTTCTTCAGCAATCCATAGCGTGACAAAGCACATACACAATGGCGTTGATTGCATCGCAATATTCCCATTACATCCCGAGATATTAAGACGCGAAGTTGACGCTTGAAACACCCGACATGCGCTGCTAGCGCACGTCCTGACGCTCAGGCGTGAACCCCATGCTGCCCGTAATCGCGATGGGATTGACATGCGTAATCACACTTCCATAATACGGTCTGCTGCCATCCTGCATCAACGTCGTACATTCCAGCAGGTATTTATCCCATAGGCTAGGGGTGATGCGGTTCTGTAACATATCTGTGTACCGCAACGTTAGTCACAAAGTTAACTTCGCTTATCGTTAATCCGTTACTAAAAAGGTAATGCCGTTCAACGTTAAAACTTTACTTTACTGTAGATCTAGCGCAAGTGACAGTTAGTCATTCACTCGTAATAGTAAAATTCATGTTGATGGTTTTAGTGAAACGAGCAAGTGGACTAAAAGTTTTACCGTTGTTTAGGTAAAAATGTTTTGATTTGGGAAGTTCAGGTAGTAGGACATAGAAGATGAATGTAAACATGTTTAACCAATTAGTTTTATTATCACATAATTATCAATGTTATGTTTATCTAATGCGTTAAATGGTACATGTACCAGAATGTAGGGTATGCAACTTTCAGAAGTCGTAGTATGGGCAAAGACAAGAAAAAATGTCCAGCAAATATGGGCTGTAAAATGCATACCTGAGGAACAATAATCAATTGTTTATCTTCGCTAGTGTGACACATATCTCCTCTACCGAACAAGTGTTCACAGCTGCTCAGGTATGCATTTTAGAGCCCATGTTTACTGGTCAGTTTTTCTTGTTTTGGTCGATACTACCACCTCCGAAAGTTCCATACCTTACGTTCTTAGCAATAACAATACCGTTCATATATTCCAATGTCAGAGGTACGAGAATGATTTTCACTTGTAGCTTTCGACTTATTCGTTTCCGAACCAGGGACCCTGACCTTAAACTGATACATTTATCCGCCTCCATCATCCTTTAAAGTTTGTAACATTATCACGGAATCACCCTGTATATATACACATTTATAGGGGCTGTCGCCTATGGATGACGGTTCCAGACATGAGTTCCTGTGTAGAACTTGATATACGAAGTCTCCACTCAACCTATAGATGTGTGTATAACATGAATTGTGCGAAACATCCGGCGCAAAGTGTGTCGGGGGGGGGGGGGGGGGGGCATGGCGTGTGTATGTATGGCCGGGGGGGGGGGGGTCAGAGGGAGGCGCAACAGTGCAGTCGTCGTCATAATTCCGAAGCGGAGCGATTTTCTGACGTCCAAAAGGGCATGATAATTGCCTTTCACGCAAAGGGTGGAAGCATTTACGAATCGGCTAAGTCTGTAAACTGGCCTGGTTAAAGTATACCGTGAACGGCAGAATGGCGCTATCCAAAACCGGCGCCGAGGCAACTGTGGCGTGCGTCGGGCCGTAGGTGACAAGGTGAACGACAGCTGCAAAGGTATTTTGGGCGAATATACGTACAACTGTTGAGCAGCTGACCGCCCAGGTTAACCACGAGGCTACCAATGGTATCTCCCCAGTGACCGTTCAGGGAACGATACTACAAATGGCCATCCGCAGCGGGCGCCTGACTCATGAACCCTTGCTGATTGCTGTTCATTGGCGATGAAGGCTGAAATTTAGGCGCCAGTACCGCAACTAAGTGGCGGAAGTCCTTTTCAGATGAACCACGTCGTATGTTCCAGCGGACAGGTGGCAACTGGCGTGTAAGGAGTGAAACGTCTCAAAGCAAACAAGGAGAGAGCGTTATGGTCTGGCGAATGTTTCCGTAGCATTCCCTTGTTGATTACATCATTATGAAAGGCACAATGGATGAACCAAAGTATGCATCTACCCTCGAAGAACGTGTCCACCCGTAAATGTAGTTAATTTTTCCTTGGGACGATGGCATCTACCAGCAGGACAATGCAACGTGTCACACAGCGCCCAGTGAACGTGCATGGCTGAAAGAGTAGCTGGATGACTTTACTGTACTTCCCTGGAAACCAGACTCCCCAGATTTAAAACCAACCGAGAACCTCGATTGGGCTGTTCACATCATGGTTCAAATGGTTCAAATGGCTCTAAGCACTATGGGACTTAACATCTGAGGTCATCAGTCCCCTAGACAGAACTACTTAAACCTAACTAACCTAAGAACATCACACACATCCATGCCTGAGGCAGGATTCGAACCTACGACCGTAGCAGCAGCGCGGTTCCGAACTGAAGCGTCTAGAACCGCTTGGTCACATCGGCCGGCTCACATCATGGATCCCCAACCAAGAAACTTAGTGTAACTGCCTGCGGCACTGCAGTAGGCATTGCTCCACATCCCTTCGGTAGCTTCCCGAACCTTACTGACACTCTTCCTGCACGTCTCGTGCTGTAAAATTTCGTTAGTCAGACTATTAACAGGTGTTCACATTGATGTTATTTGACAGTGTACATTCTGCGTATAAGGAAAGATTGTGCAGTTGGTTTTTCATTCATAAATGAGATTCGACAGTTGTTTGTTTGTGAGATGTAAGGAGAAACGATCACCAGCATTCACGGAATTCATCGTAGTAAAGATAGTGTCCTATCGAGGCGTTTACCGTTCTTTGATATTTCTTCTCTGCTGGCACTGTCTCTCACATTTCATGAGAATTTGGAATTTTTGGATTCTGGAGCACTGTCCTCAGCGCCATACAGGATATCAAGAGCCCCAAGCGACTACTGGTGGAGAAGACTGTTTTATTGTTCTGTGAAGGATAGTAAAATCACGTTACGTGCATTGAGGCAAAAGACAGACTTCTTTGCAGCAAGACAAATATCCACACAAACAGTGCGAAACCGACTGGAGCACGAAGGAGTATCAGGATTAAAAGATATCCTCAATATTTTCTTTCAAGTCCTTTGCCATCTCTGACAAAATTACAATGTCATTGGCAAACCTCAAAGTTTTTATTTCTTCTCCATGAACTTTAGTTCCTTCTCCAAAGTTTTCTTTGGTCTGCTTTACTACTTGTTCAGTATACAGATTGAACAACACCGGCGATAGGTTACAACCCTGTCTCTCTCCCTTCTCAACCACTGTTTCCCTTTAATGCCCTTTCCACACTTATAACTGCCTTCTAGTTTCCGCACGGTTTGTTAATAACCTTTCACTTCAATTTGTAAATAACCTTTCCAAAATGTTCAAATGAGTGTGAAATCTTATGGGACGTAACTGCTAAGGTCATCACTCCCTAATCTTACACACTAATTAACCTAAATTATCCTAAGGACAAACACACACACCCATGCCCGAGGGAGGACTCGAACCTCCGCCGAGACCAGCAGCGCCCGTGACCGCTCGGCTAATCCCGCGCTAAATAACCTTTCGCTTCCTGCATTATACATAGGTTACTTTCAGTATTTCAAGAAAGATATTGTAACAAATAAGCCCTCGGCCACAAATATTAAGTCAAAATTGACCTTGTTTCGACGCTACTATGAGCGTCGTCTTCAGAATTAGACTAACTGTACTAAAACATTAGGTATATAGTACATTAATAAAATTAAAGTTTGTACTGACTCGAACAGATGCAGTACTTACAAGTCACATATTAAAAAAGATCTCAGCCGGAAAGGCGACGTCATGAACACTTGTGCGATGGCGAGCCGCTAAGGGCTGCTCGTATTGTGGACAAGGGTTGCAACAAGACTAAGGTTCCTACTTTAGAAAGTGTGGGCAAGTAAACATGGTGTTGCTACGAGCGCCATCTAATAGCCGCAGAAACAACTAGGCTACTGTACATTCAAAATTAGACACATGAAATTGTGATGCAGCTGATTCAGGCATAACGTAAGCATTAATAATAACAGGATGAAGTTACATATTTATCTGCTTTAAATAGAGATACATTTTGTAACGTAAAAACGTTAGTTATGACATACAAGAAAACAACAAAGATGTGACAGGAAAACAACATTTCGGTAAACTGCATGAGGAAATCTGAATAAAAGATCAAGCAATGGCTTTATACAGTCAAAAAAGTTTTTATTTCGCAGCTGCAGCTGTTCGTTCAGGATGAGGCCATCATGACGAGTGAGATGTTTGAAAATCTCCAATTCCTCTAAGACATCTAACTTACGCCTCTTCTTTTCGGTATGCAGAATATTGTTATCGCCCATGGCTTTAGGCACGTGTCCAGTAATTAAGAGATGATCGGCAAAGGATGAATTTAGGGGACTGGTGCCGTTCTTTCTCAAAAGATGTTCTTTATATCTGACGGTGAAAGCACGTCCGGTTTGCCCTATATAATAGGAGGAGCAGGTATCGCAGATGATCTTATAAACGCCAGAACTTTCTGTAGGGGAGCGAATGGATTTCAAATTATGAATGAAATTTCTCTTTAGATTATTATTAGTAGAGAAGGCAACATTGCAGTTGTATTTGTTTCGAAGCATGCAATGAATCTGAGAGGAAATGGGTCCTATGAAAGGAATAGAAAAACTTTTATTTGGGTTAATTTCAGTGCATGAGGTGTTGAGCGTGGTAGTTCTTGCAGTTTTCTTTTTTAGGATATCGTCCACTATGTTAGGCGTATATTCTTTATTGACTGCTATGGTTTTAAGTAAATTACTCTCCTCATTAAAATTTTCTGTTGCAAGTGGTATGGAGGTGGCTCGTTGGACGGCAGAGTGAAAAAAGGCCATTTTTTGAGACTGTGGATGAAAAGAGGAAGCAGGCACGATTTGGTCAGTATACGTTTCTTTTCGAAAGATATTGAAAGTGATGTTATTGTCTTCTATTGTAAGCGTCAAGTCTAAATAATTTAATTGGCGGTTATCGTTTTCGAGTTCAATAGTGAAAGAAAGTATTCCAATGAACATTGCGAAAAGGTTTTCAGCCTATGAATGCTACAAACATAGGCTTACCTTTTCTTAATCCATCTTTTAAGAGAAGTCGGAGGGTCAGTATTGCCTAACGTGTTCGTACATTTCTCCGAAACCCAAACTAATCTTCCATTAGGTCGGTTTCTAACAGTATTTTCGAATTTCTGTTAATAATTTGTGCAGCCATGATTTACTAAACTGATAATGCGATAATGTACACACTTGTGAGCACCTGCTTTCTTTGGCCTTGGAATTATCACTTTTTTAAATTATAGTATAAGGGTATTTCGACTGTCTTATACTTTCTGCACACCAGGTGAATTTTTTTTTATCATGGTTGGTTCTTCCAAGAATACCTGTCGTTTTGAGAGAATGTTGCCTACTCTAGGATGCTTGTTTTGATTTAGGTCTTTCAGTTTTCTGTCAAATTATTCTCGCAATAACATTTCTCCCATCTCATCTTTATCCACTTTCTCCTACTTATCCATATTTTTTCCTTAAAGTTCATTTCCGTTATATAGCAAATGTATGGGTTACTTTGTTTCCAAGGTAGCAGAATTCCTGAACTTTGCCTATTTCATGTTCGCCACTTTTGATGTTAAGTTCCTCGTTATTCTAGTTTCTGCTACTTCTCATTAATTACGGCTTTCTTCTGTTTACTCTCAGTCAATTCTGTACTCATTAGACTCTTCATTTCATTAAACAGATCCTGCAATTCTCCTGTACTGAGAATTGCAATGCCAGTCTTATCGTTCATATCGTTTCAAACTGAATTTTAACCACACTAGTGAACCTTTCTTTTATTCTGTAAGTGCTTCCTCGTTGTAGAGGCTAAAGGCTGCATCCCTGCCATATACTGTTTTTAATCCGAGCACCATTCTTTGTCTTCCACACTTATTGATTCGTCTTGGTTCATGTTCGTATTGTACATTATCCGTTTTTCCTAATAGCTTACTCGTATTTTCCTCAAAATTTCAAACACCTTGTACCATTTTGGATTGTCGAAATCTTTATTCAGGTTGACAAATCTTACGAACGTATTATGACTTTACTTCAATGTTGCTTCCAATATCAAGCGCTACATGCCATTCTGGTGCTTTTACATTTCCTAAACTCAAAGCGACCATCTCTAACAGATCCTTCATTTCCTTTTCGATGTTTCTGTAAATGGTTTTTGTTAGAATTTTGCATGTCTGGGCTGTTAAGCTGATCGTGAAATAGTCCTCCCAGCTGCTCTTGCTACTTTCGGAATTGTATGAATGATATTTTCCCAAAAGCCTGATGGTATGGCACCAGTCTCATAGATTGTGCACACCAGCTTACATAGTAGTTCGACTGCCAGTTCCCCCAACGATTTTAAAACTTCTGCTTGAATGTTATCTGGCCCTTCTACCTTACTTGTTCTCAAGTCTTCCAAAGATCTTTTGAATTCTAACACTGGATCCTTTATCTGTTTCTCATCGACTCCACTTTCTTCTGTGACATCGGACAAACCTACCGGGCCTGGTAACGACACTAAACACGAACAACACTATTGCTCTCAGGCGACAGATCTACGTGTCACAGCGAATTGTAGTTTAAATTATTTACATTCCCGGCGATGGCGTGTACGTTTACCAAGTTACACTGACATTCGTCCATGTCTTCAGGGCGATTCAGTTTTTTTTTGTCAAGCAACGTATACCGGGTGATTTTTTTCACCATGTACAAATCTAGCGATTGATCGATGAGGGGATACGGAATAAAAATGGCCTAATGAACTTATGTCCTGAAATGCATGGTTTCCATGCTATAGACTATTTATTCAATCATACATTGTTACAGAGTCTGCGTTCTAAACTGCGCTGTACCTCACAGCCACATTTACAGTATGTGTCGAAAATGATTCGCATGCACCGCAACGCTTGTGTGTACCCACCATAGCATGTTCTCTCTCACACGTTAACATTGGCCACGCCGCATCTGAACAGTGTCAAAGGCAGCATGAATACTCCATTGTCTCCACATCTGGAATGGGCTCTGCATACACGATACTTTTGAGATGGCGTCATGACAAGAAATTGGACAGGTTGAGATCCGGTGAATGAGAAGGCAATGAAAATGGACCGCCTCGTCCCATCCATAGACCAGGGAGGACACGACTGAGATGCGTCTGGACGTTAACAGTGAAGTGGGCTGGAGCAGCATCGTATAAAAGCTGCATAACCCTTAGAATCATCAATGGAATTTCTTCCAGCATGGGAGGCAAAGTCACCCACAAGAAACTCCGATAGTTCTGGTCTGTTAGGCGACGTGGAAGGAAGACTGGTCCCACAATATGGTCACCAATTATCACTGCTCACACATTCCGGTGGCACGGGTGCTGATGACTCGCTGTCACCATACCATGGGGATTCTGCATCCTGTCTCACAGTTATGAAAGTTGAGGATGCCACTCAGCGTAAAAGTGGCTTCATCTATGAATACAATGGATGCCACCAATTACGGTAAGTGATAAGGGTAGTAACACATTGTTCCGGCGTAACTACAAGCGCGAGCATGAAGATCAAGAAGTAAACACAGAGAAGGCTGTAGGACGAAGTCAGCCAACAGTACGCTGACTAGGACCGCACCACGACAAAAGCGGACTCTATCCGAAGACAATATAAGCGCCGCTCCTGCCAGCCTTGGTCGCACTAGTAGAACCGAGTGTTGCTTAAACATCAATAAACTATCGACTAATCTATAATATCTGCACTATCGTCACTATCGGTAGTCTGGTTTTACTATCGATAGTCCAATCGTTTATGATGTTATTCTTTTTTAATTGGCTCCTGAAAAATTATCGGTTTCTTTTACCTCAATGGCGTTGGAAGTACAGAGGGAAAGTATATTGAATGGAGGTATTTAATCAACGTCAAATATGGTGGCGTCTTAGCCAGCCTATTTATTTATAAACTATGTTGTTAATAATGGTTCAAATGGTTCTGAGCACTATGGGACTTAACTGCTGAGGTCATCAGTCCCCTAGAACTTAGAACTACTTAAATCTAACTAACCTAAGGACGTCACACACATCCACGTCCGAGGCAGGATTCGAACCTGCGACCGTAGCGTGTTGTTAATAGATTGGTTGCTGTGGGGGAGGGGTCTTGAGAGAGGGAATTTTCTTGCCTCTTTCCCAGTGATGATAATTCATGGTCGTGCGCATCTAGTACCGGTCAGATGCTTATAGTAAAAACTACACACGTAAAAACATCGATTCATGAATACGCATTGTACAGATTGTCATCTTCAAATGTGTGAGCTCGCTTACTTGTAGCAAGGAAACAGATGTAAATAGGGCTGTTGTAATACAACGCCGTTGGTAGAGGAAAAAATGACATTTAAAAGAGTTGTTAAGTCTTTGTACAATAAATACAATTATTATCATCATTATTTAAACACACCTGCTACTCGCCTCTTCTGTTTGTGAGTCCTCATTAAACTTATAAGTGTTTTCAGTTGCAGAAGCTAATGTGTACGCAATCCTAATACCCCTGAGTCACTTCTGCTTCTGTAGAAGCACAAATATCATTCATGTGCTGGCTGCCTGTATTGTGTTCGATTAGCGGAGCTTGTTCCTTCAAGGGCACACCAGCTCCCGCAAAACTGAATACAGTAAAAGCACAACCCGTCGAGTATCAAGTTTTTTTAATTCTATGGTGGCTGGACATCATCATTATAACATGCAGCTGTATTTACTTGCTATCTGCTTTCACAGCATTGTAGTGCATATTCATAAGCAATTCGGGCGAAATGTAAGTGTTCCAGTGGATGTGAGACTAGAGTTGACAGTGAATGTCCGGGAATGTTTTTGCAATACTCCAAATCTTGCAGATGTTTCTTAAGCTCTTGTCCGTTAATGCTGAAACCCCTTGTTTGAAACTTGTGCAGTGGGTGAATTAGTTCACCATTGTTTTCTTTTATTTTTTCAAGTTCACATCATTCTGCAACCTGATTAATAATTTTTCGAGCGCCATGAGGAAGAATGCTGCCTCTAAAGCTTCTACCTATTCGGGGTTTCGTAGGAGTGATTTCAATGTGCCAACAATGGTTTCTTCATCACTTATTTCGTCATTTAAACGCCACACAACAGCAGGATTATTCTTCATCACGCAACCATAGTGCCACAACTGTGGAATCTCTGTCGTAGGCAGCAGTGAGACAAAGGGCACAGGAGCAATGAAAGCGTTCCGAATGATGCCGACAGGAAAGGATCAGTACTTTCCGCATGCCACCGATAGTCTCTGTTGGCCGAGGAAATTCCGCGCTTCGAGGATTATTTTGTTTATGTAAGAGGTGCGTTTTTTTGTTTTTGTTGTTGTTTTGAAAATGAACCGTAAAAATCATCTGTGTGGAATTTTTCAAGAAATTGGGATGTAATAGTCAGTTTGTGAAGTATACCATCTGAATTAAAGATTATAAACATCATTAGGAAATAGGACTAATTTAAGAGACCACCAAAAATAAAACGTGGTGAAAAACTAGAGAACCACTGGTTAGTAATATAATTGAAGAATGAGGGATCAAGTGCAAGAGGTGCAACCAAAAGAATCAAGAAGCTCTACAAAAAATTATTTTAACAGAAGTCAGTTATACGATGCCAGTTCAAAAGTAAAAAAAGAACGTGATTCTCTTTATGCACAAATGATTCCTTTCGATATGCTGCCGTACAGAACTTCCGACCATCAAGGTTTGAAAAGATTTGTTTATGCCTTAGAGAGCAGATATGAGTTGCCAGATAAAAGCACACTTAAATGTTTGCTGATCTGAAAACTATAGGAAGAGATAACAAATAAATTGGAAAAAGCTATTACAAAATGTAATTTTTTAGTGTTAGAACGGACATATATAAAAGCAACGCAAATGAAGGCATACTGCCTTTGACTTTCCACTTATATGCACCCATACTAAAGTGAAAAACACTGCAAGTCATCACACTGCAGTATCTATACACATGAGACCCTGAAAATATTAAATACAGTCTCCCAGGTAGATGCCGCTTTCCTTGACTTCCGGAAGGCGTTCGATACAGTTCCGCACCGTCGCCTGATAAAGTGTGGCTGGATTGAAGAGTTTTTAGCAAACAGAACACAGCATGTTGTTCTCAATGGAGAGACGTCTACAGACGTTAAAGTAACCTCTGGCGTGCCACAGTGGAGTGTTATGGGACCATTGCTTTTCACAATACATATATAAATGACCTAGTAGATAGTGTCAGAAGTTCCATGCGGCTTTTCGCGGATGATGCTGTAGTATGCAGAGAAGTTGCAGCATTAAAAAATTGCAGCGAAATGCAGGAGGATCTGCAGTGGATAGGCACTTGGTGCAGGGAGTGGCAACTGACCCTTAACATAGACAAATGTAATGTATTGCGAATACATAAAAAGAAGGATTCTTTCATGTATGATTATATGATAGCGGAACGAACACTGGTAGCAGTTACTTCTGTAAAATATCTGGGAGTATGCGTACGGAACGATTTGCAGTGGAATGATAATATAAAATTAATTGTTGGTAAGGCTGGTGCCAGGTTGAGATTCATTGGGAGAGTCCTTAGAAAATGTAGTCCATCTACAAAGGAGGTGGCTTACAAAACACTCATTCGACCTATACTTAAGTATTGCTCGTCAGTGTTGGATCCGTACCAGGTCGGGTTGACAGAGGAAATAGAGAAGATCCAAAGAAGAGCGGCGCGTTTCGTCACAGGGTTATTTGGTAAGCGTGATAGCGTTACAGAGATGTTTAGCACACTCAAGTGGCAGACTCTGCAAGAGAATCGCTATGCATCGCGGTGTAGCTTGCTGTCCAGGTTTCGAGAGGGTGCGTTTCTGGATGAGGTATCGAATATATTGCTTCCCCTACTTATACCTCCAGAGGAGATCACGAATGTAAAATTAGAGAGATTAGAGCGCGCACGGAGGCTTTCCGGCAGTCGTTCTTCCCGCAAACCATACGCGACTGGAACAGGAAAGGGAGGCGATGCCAGTGGCACGTAAAGTGCCCTCCGCCACACACCGTTGGGTGGCTTGCGGAGTGTAAATGTAGATGTAGATGTAACTAACATTTTTAAAATGTTTTCCTCTTTAACTTGTCAATGCTGTGCTGAGTTTCGGTTCGTTCTTGTGATCGGTACATGTCGGTGTAAGACAAGTCGGCGTAACTTGAAGGTTTTTCTTGGCAGTTTCACCCCTCCCCTCCCCGACCGCACTCCGCCTATCCCTCTCGTCGGTATAAATCTGAAGCCGTCGTGTCATTTGTGTTCTGTTTACGGACACTGCCAACCACAGCAAATCATTGCTTAAGTGAATTACAACATGATTAATGTATTTTCTTATTCATTACTACAAATAAGCAACACATTTGAACATGGATGTCTGTATAAAGCGCTTTTTCAAAACATTGTTACTTCCGCGCCCGAAGTTTTCACTTGAGAGTTTATACGATAGAAGACTAAAAAGGGATAAAAGAACGCGTACCCCAACATTGCCTGAATCAAAATTAATACAGCATAGCAAAATCAGCTGGCAGTGGTGTTACAATTACTGTGTTCCTGCCGTCCGAGAATATGAACAACGTGCTTTGGTGTTCGATTTATGTGGAAGAGTTTCCATTGTGTTAGCGAATCGGAACAGAATTAAAGCTTCCGATGCTTATAAATGCCGTCAATATTAACGCATATATTTACCAAAAAAGACTAACCATAGCAAGTTGTAAATATAGGCCGTATTACCCGAATCGGAACTTTATAGGCCGTATTAACCGAATAGGAACTTCCCAGTGGTAATGGAAAACTCTCAGCTATTGTGTAATGGAAGCTATTGTATCGCCACAACAGTGTATCCGACGAAACGCTATCTATCAGGTTCTGTCAAGTGCAGACTTTGAGCGACACTGTTTTATTATGGGAATACATCGGTATGATGGAAGAAGTTATCAGCACTGCTGTCTCTCGCCACACATTTCTTGCCCTTCATTAATACCATATTGTGTTCTTTATACCGCTCCGTGCGCTTCACCCGGCGAAAGGCGAAACACCCAACAAAACTTCTACAACGTGCTCACTTTATGTCGACTGCACTAAGATCAGAAGTGCTTTCGCTCTCAGCGATGTAGCAGCTGAAGCACTGCAGTAAAGTGATGGCCCTTCTGTTTTTTTACTGAGTGTCAATTAAACTGAGAAAAAAACGTAGTAAGTGAAGAAGCCAGCCTTGGTCTCTTCAACGCAGTTTCATTCTTGTTATTCCCGTGTGCAGTTTATACCATAACTACAACAGTTCATCAGAAAGCATGCATTGCATGGTGGACCAGTGAATATTTCCGCTCTCGCTTCCTGTTTCTTACGGTGACCTTCTTCTTCTTCTTCTTCTTCTTCTTCCTCTTTCTGCTCTCCCCGTGCTTTTAAGACGCTGAAGCTGAACGTAACATCGACAAGTAGTATACTGACCCAACGTTTATGAGAATTACTTTTTTTGTATATGAAAGTAATTTTTCAGATAACAAGACGTTGAAAAAAAGAAATTTTTTAACAATATTATGCAAAATTTCGGACGTACTGGCAGATTACTTTCACATTACATTTTTTTCCAGGTCATCAAACACATCTTACTAGAATACAATAACCGTGATAAGACAGTCGTAGTGGTTACAGACAACGCTGAAGTTATAAAAAAGCTGCCAAAATCTTAAGGATTCGACATTGCCCACTGCATCAACTTAACAGTACAAGATTGTTTCAAAGCAGGAACATTTTCCAAAATTTTATTGAAAACGAAGGCTATTGTGACTTTCTTTGATAACTCTATCCTACCAAAATTTTATTGAAAACAAATGCTATTGTGACTTTCTTTCATAACTCTACCCTAGTCAGTGACGAGCTGCGCAATTTTAAAAAAAGAGCAAACAAAAAAGAACTGAGACTGATACAAGAGGTGCCTACTCGATGTAACAGCTTATGTCATACGCCGAAAAGAATTTTGGAAGCACGAAGTGAGATTGAGATAGCGATCAATGAAAGTTCAAACGCACTGACTACCCCGACAGCTGTAGCATTGCAGCAGAGTGATGACTCTTTTGTTTTGTACTGAGTGTCAATTCAACTGAGAAACAACGTAGTAAGAATGAGATAATAAACTTTCTTGAATCTTTTGAAGTTGCAACAACAAAAATCTCAGGGGAATCATCAATCACTGCTTCCTTAATTATACCCCTTAACGAGATATTGCTGCAAATTTTTCCGAGTTGGAAGGCACCTTAACAAGTAATGAACGATGAAGCATTCTGGATTGCTTGATTAAATCGGTCGATGAAAGAACGAAACCATTTAACACATTGACTGTTGATACGCTTGTAACATTATTAGATCCTAGGTTTGCAAAACTTGTTTCACGACATTTCAAGAGGCAGAGAACGCTAGTTGATATGGAGGAATGGACCAAACAACGAGGTCATCGGTCCCGTCGGATTAGGAAAGGAAGTCGACCATGTCCTTCCAAAGGAACATCACGGAATTTGCCTGAAGTGATTTAGGGAAATCACGGAAAGCCTAAATCAGGACGGGCGGACACGGGTTTGAACCATCATCCTCCCGAATGTCCCCCCGTCGGAGGTTCGAGTCCTCCCTCGGGCATGGGTGGGTGTGTTGTCCTTAACGTAAGTTAGTTTAAGTTAGATTACAAAGTGCGTGGCTTAGGGACCGATGACCACAGCAGTTTGGTCCCATAAGACTTTACCACAAATTTCCAATTTCATCTCGAATGAGAGTCAAGTTTCTGCACAAGTACTTCAGAAAGAGGGGTTGGGTTGTTTCGGAAAGGAGACCAGACAGCGAGGTCATCGGTCTCATCGTATTAGGGAAGGATGGAGAAGGAAGTCGGCCGTGCCATTTCAAAGGAACCATCCCGGCATTTGTCTGGAGTGATTTAGGGAAATCACGGAAAACCTAAATCAGGATGGCCGGACGCGGGATTGAACCGTCGTCCTCCCGAATGAGAGTCCAGTGTGTACTTCAGAAAGAGTATGCTGCTATCATCGAATCAACTACAAGAATAATACCTGAAACAAAAGCATCCATGAGAAACGTTAACACGTCTACTGTTATGTCCAACAGTTTGAAATCGGATGATTTTTTTTTTTTTGCCCAATTAGCAACAGCGTAATGTCAATGTCGTTATACGAGTTAGTGATTCCATAACCCATGTACATCAATATTTTGAAAAACCTGTAATAGACAAGCATCCTTGTGTATTACAATACTGTGCAATATCTAATAGTATGTTGCGTGTAAAGGCTACTAAATTTTATGGTGTCCGGCGACTTCAGTTCCTGCAGAGAGGGTTTTTCCAAGGCAGGATAAATAATTACTGAAAAACGCAACAGACTAAAGGAGAAGAATTTAAAGACCTTACTTATACCTTTCAATGTTATATTTTAAACAACAGACTAAAGAATTCGAATACTTTACTTTTTATAAAACAAAATTTTCATGTCTTGTATTGTAGTGTTTTAAGCAATAAAAATTCTTAGAAAGCCATTGTTCATTTGAAATACTTGCACAAAACAATCGGTAGTTCGATAAATCGAGAGCTTTTAAACATACTATCGATAATACCGGACGTGTCGACTATGGATGTTTAAGTAGCACTAGTAGACCCAGACTAGAAGAGAGCATTAGAAAAGCCGTGACTTGTGATCCATATGAACTTGTGAACTTGTGTGATAAACTTGGATGGACATTGTATATAGCGAATGACATTGGTTATCTGCATGCCTCCAATTGCTTGTGATCTAGAGTTAAGTATTATCAATCTACTGTATTGTAATAAAAAATATTAATGTGATTTGCTTGTAGGTAGTCTAGTCATCCGTGAAAACAGCTTTCTAGGCAACACTAAAAGAGACCAGTGGGCAGGATTTCACATTGGCTACGAGTTATCAAAAGAACCCTGTGCCTGACGGCCACGGAATATTTTTGTTTTGCTGGTGCTTTAATTGTTTCATGAAATTTACAAATTATTTACAAATTATATAAATTATATATAATTATATAAAGACTCCGATATAGTGGCCAAAATTAAAGCCAAAAGACTGAAATGGATAGGGCATGTCATCAGAGCACCACCAAACAGGACCATCAAGAAAGTGACTGAAGAGATTCCCACCGGAAGACGACCTCTTGGACGCCCACGCATGAGATACTTGGACAATATTCAAGACGATCTCAGAAAACTAGGACATGACAGACAGTGGCAAATTACTTGTAAAGACAGAGCAAAGTGGTTCAACATTGTCCATTCTGCAGCAAAAAGCCTTCATGGATTGTAATGCTTAATAATAATAATAATAATGGTGCTTTAATTCTCTCTTGTCTTTACTTTGCGGGGGCGTTTACTTGCTTTAACACTATCTTTTGCTAAGGAGTGTTTTCAGGTGGGCGTTGCAGTAATTTTCTTTGCTTTTGCCAATATTTTGCGTGCTTGCCTTGTCTGTTTCTTGCATTTGTCTCTTCCAAAATTCCCGCCCCACCTATCCCATCCCCTGCTCAGGCGCCACAACCGCAAACGTTAGAAGCAATATAGTTAATGCAGATATTTCAGTTCCAGATGCAGCAAATATCTACGTTGCTCAACACGCTGCAGCAGCTACTTGTCAACTCTGCGTGACCGACGGAACATGCACCACCTTCAGCAGCACCTACTGCTATACGGCCTTTTTGACAGATTCGTGAACAAGAAGAGGAATGGCTCGAGTGGTTGCAACAGTTCGAAGCACACATAATCGCTCCCAAAGTACCAGGTACTGTGAAACTTCCATATGTATTATCCATGGTAGGAAGTGCAGTGTACTGATTAACTCAGAAGTTATTTCCTCAAAATGGTTCAAATGGCTCTAAGCACTATGGGACTTCAACATCTGAGGTCATCACTCCCCTAGACTTAGAACTACTTAAACATAACTAACCTAAGGACATCACACACATCACTCCCCTAGACTTAGAACTACTTAAACATAACTAACCTAAGGACATCACACACATCCATGCCCGAGGCAGGATTCGAACCTTCGACCGCAGCAGCAGCGCGGTTCCGGACTGAAGCGCCACTTAGAACCGCTCGGCCACAGCGGCCACCAGTTATTTCCTAATGCCACTCCGAGTGACCTTACTTATGAACAGGTGGTACAGTCGCTAACTATTTATTACGACCAACAAGGGAATGTGGTAGCAATTCTTTAATGGCAAAAAATGGTCAGAACAGACTTATCGTGTGTGGGAAACAGATATGCATGGTATGACAAGGAAATGAAAATTTAAATGCGCTTGTGGTGCTTTATATTCAGATGTTATGTTGTGTGATGTGATCGTGTACAACGTACCTGATATCAAACTCAGAGAACAGATTTTGAAACAGTCTGATCCGTCATTTCAGCAGGTAGTGCATATACTAGACCAGTACGATTCAGGTGCCCTGTCAGCTGATAAATTTGAGCAGCCAGGTATTTGTCGGGTTGAGTCCCTTGTTTCTTATGATCACCCCATTCAGCGGCAGCTTGCGCTAGCTGCGCCGAGTAAACAACACTCCACGCGGTGTAAGCAATTCGCTAACCAGGCGGCAATACAGGCAAACAGAATTAAGTCTTGCCTTCAGTGTTATTCACGGCACATGGCACAAAAGCCAACACGCCCCCCCCCCCCCCCCCCCGCCCGACCGTCTCAGTGTTACGCCTCTGGTAAGAAAGGACATGTAGAATCAGTATCTTTGCAATGGAACGAACATAAGAATTCGGCCCATTCACAAAAATCTAGTCACAAGGCACATGTCGTTGATGCAGTACATTAACAGTCTGCAACAGGCATTAAAAAATCTAGCAAGCATGCAGTTTCTTGAGTGATACGCCAATCAGACAAACTTTTTGTTCAGATACTTATTTGTGGGAAATGTGTGACATTTCAGCTGGACGTGTGTGCCTCTGTCACATTGCTAAATCGTCACACATATGAACTGTTAGGTTCCCCACGCCTGTCTAAAACCAGCACGCAACTGACGGCTTATAATGGACAAGACGTTACCGTTCTCAGAAAATGTACATTGCCTGCCATGTATCGACCGCATACGCGAACAGTGACTTTTACAGTGCTACAATCACGCGAGTGCGAGAACATATTTGGTCTTGATTCTTTTGATTTGTTTGACTTTAACGTTCAGGACAATGTGTTCCATGCAAAAGACAGTGTAGCTAGCTTGCTGAAAGGATTCCCGGAGCTACTTTTTGAATGTTTAGACAAGTCTAACAATGTTTTTGTACATATTATTCTGCAAAACGATGCTCAGCCTAAATTTTGCCGGGCCAGAACTGTTTCCGTTGCATTGCGGGACAAAGTCGCGGCTGAACTTAAGGAATTGCAAGACAGTGGAGCTACTGCGCCCATACAAGCTAGTCCACTGATTTTGCTTCCTAAACCTTCAGGTCGCATTCACCTCTGTGTTAATTTTAAGTCTACGGTCAACCGATAAACTTATCCGTTGCCACGCTCAGAGGATCTCATGGACAGGTTGGGCGCTGGAAGCTACTTTTCAAAAATTGATGTCTGCGATGCATATATTCAAATTCCACTCTATGAAGAATCTCAAAAAATGTGGGTGGTGGATACTCATTGGGCTTGTTTAAATATTTACGTTTGCCTTTTGGCAGTGCTTCCGCGCCATCCATTTTCCAGCGGTATTTGGAACAGCTGACTGCATAAGTGCCAAATTGTTCAAACTATTTGGACGACATTGTCGGAGCAGGTCGTACACCTGAAGAACATATTGCAAATTTACGTGCTTTATTTCATGTGTTATCTGACGCAGGACTAAAGTGTAGACTGGACAAGTGATTTTTTTAAAACCTGAGTCGCAGTATGTCGGTCATATCATAAACAGCCATACGAGTTTTGCCAGTTCCTCGCAATGTCATAGAATTGCAGTCAGTCTTGTGGAAAATGAATTGCTATATTCCATTCATACCGAATGCTGCATCGCTTGCGTCGCAAGAATGTCCTCTTTGTTTGGTCAGATGAGTACCAAGTAGCTTTTAAGAAACTTAAAGATGCTCAGGATTCTGAATTGCTTCAATCTTTTCCGCTGAACTATAGAAAAATTGCACAGGCCATGGAAGCTGATTCAGATTTGAACATTTTTGCTCAAATATATTCACACATCTTAACCTCACTCAATGAATAACATGAAGAACTCTGTCGTGCGCCGATACTTTGCCCGTCGGCACAGCCTCGCTGTGCAGAAAGGTGTGATTGTTGTTCAAAATGACAGTGGACTGACACGTTTGTTGATACCTAAAGATTTGCAAAAAGAAGTGTAGCAGTTACTTCACGAAGGACACTGGGGTATTGTACGTACGAAACAGTTAGCGCGTGAAGACTGTACTTGGAGGGTATGGGCACCCAAATAGAACAGATGACGTCACAGTGTCACGCATGTGTGGAAAATAAGTCTGCTCCGCCACAAAAATTCTCTGCTTGGTCTACGTCGCAGGGACCATAGCAATGTGTGCACATAGACGTTGCGGGACCTTTTTGGAGCACTCGCTGGTTGATAGTGGTTGATCATATAGCAAGTTTCTTTTTACTGCGCCAATGAACTCGACAACGTCACGTAGTACGATTCAGGTGTTGTCCTCTATTTTTTGCCTCGAAGGTTTACCTGAAGTCATAGTGTCAGACAGTGTCCCTCCTTTCACCTCAAATTAATTTGAAATGTTCTGTGACCGCAATGGCATACAGTATTTAACGAGTAGTGCGCCGTTCCATCCATTGTCAAACGGCGAAGCGGAAAGTTTTGTCAGAACCTTCAAGCAGCAGATGGCCGAATTTCGCTCCGCACACACCAGGGATCAAGCATTGCAACTGTTTCTCGCCTCCTATCGTTCGTACCCACAAGATGGACCATCGCCGGCGGAATTGCTTCACGGCCGCCGCCATCGCACACTGCTCTACCTGCTCCACCCTCCTCAACATCCGGCGCCGAAGGAAGGCCGAAAGTATCGCTTCGTTCCGGATGATACTGTGTTTTACAGTGTTTTTAGCGGCAACAGACGGTGGGCGCGAAGCGAGATCGTCCGTCGACTTGGCACTTGCATGTATTTTATTTCAGGTTCAGATGGCTTGCAGCGTCGTCATCAAAATCACCTTCGCCACTGTCATGTGCACGATGATCTTTCAGTGTCTCTTCCCCCAGATTCACGGATCCAGAGGACAGCGCGGCCACAGCAGCCGCCAGAGGGTGATATCACGACACCGCTAGACGACCTCATGGAGACGGAGCTTGACGTCCCCTGCAGCCACAGCTTCCGGTACAGCGATGCGGCCACTGCCTCCCCCACCGTTGTCGCTCTCCCTATACGACGACGGTCCGTGGATTTGGGGGCGTGGAATGTTCTGGCATAACAACAAGGGCCAGCACAAAGATCAAGAACGTAACCACAGAGAAGGCTGTGAGGCGACGTCAGCCAATTGCTCGCTGACTAGGACTGCACCACGACAGCAGCGGCCTCTGTCCGAAGAGAATAGATGCGCCGCTCCTGCCAGCCTCGGCCGCACTAGTAGACCCGGGCTAGAAGAGAGAGCTAATAGACCTGGACTGTAAGAGAGCACTAGAAGAGCCGTGATTTGTGAATCATGTGATTAACTTTCAGCGACATAGTATATAACGAAGGACATTGATTATTTGCATGTCGCCAATTGCTTGCGACCCATCTCCTCGCGCACAGGCGACGAAGGCCCAAAGGTACCGACCGGCCGCCGTGTCGTCCTCAGTCCACAAGCGTAACTGGATATCGATGTGGAGGGACATGTAGTCAGCACACCGCTCTACCGGCCCTACGTCAGTTTCCGAGACCGGAGCCGCTACTTCTGAATGAAGTAGCTCCTCAGTTTGCCTCACAAGGGCTGAGTGGACCCCGCTTGGCAACAGCGCTCGGCAGATCGGATGGTCACCCATCCAAGTGCTAGCCCTGCCCGACAGAGCTTAACTTCGGTGATCTGACGGGAACTGGTGTTACCACTGCGGCAAGGCCGTTGGCTATTGTCAGTCTACTTTATTGTAATAAAAACCATTAATGCGATTTGCGGCCGGTTGGGGTGGCCGAGCGGTTCTAGGCGCTACAGTCTGGAACCGCACGATCGCTACGGTCGCAGGTTCGAATCCTGCCTCGGGCATGGATGTGTGTGATGTCCTTAGGTTGGTTAGGTTTAATTAGTTCTAAGTTCTAAGGGACTGGTGACGGCAGAAGTTAAGCCTCATAGTGCTCAGAGCCTTTTGTACCATTTTTTGCGATTTGCGTGTATTTTGTCTAGTTATCCGAGAAAACAGCTTCCTAGGCACCCTAAAAGAGACTAGTGGGCAGGAATCCACACAAATGTCGTGGAGAATGTTCCACACGATCGTCTGGCTTACCCTGTAGTGGCGGGCCAACTGCCTGGTACTAAAACAGCGGTCACCTTCCACAGTGTTAATCACATTTTCCTGTAGGTGTCAGAACGTTCAGGGTACGTCCTTCATGGTTTCCTGCTTCCTGAAAGAACCCTGTCTCAGATAAACGGTGAAACACTGTTGCGAACATTGACTGCTGTGGTTGTTGTTGGGCGGGGATACAATCTTATTTCCCACCGCCCGTTGCCATTTGGCTGTCCATAAATAAACACCATGTCGGTTCCAAATGGGTCAAATGGCTCTGAGCACTATGGGACTTGACATCTGAGGTCATCAGCCCTTATAACTTAGAACTACTTAAACCTAACTAACCTAAGACATCACACACATCCATGCCCGAGGCAGGATTCGAAACTGCGACCGTAGCGGTCGCGCGGTTCCAAACCGAAGCGCCTAGAACCGCTCGGCCACAGCGGACGGCACCATGTCGGCAAGTTCTAGATTTGAATAAGGAACCATTGTGTACAACAATGTATCACATCCACTACAAGGTAAGTCAACAAGAGAAGTGATTCGGACACAACATTACCAATTACTGTGGCAGAAGAGGGTGGTAGGGCATGACGCATGAGGAACAGTATCACCCTCTAGAAGGAAACCATGCACACCGTAAGTGTGGCTGCGTGGTACAGCACGTATTAGACCGCAGCGTCTGTAACGAAGTATGAGTGAGTAAAAGGTCTCTAGCATGGAAATCATACACTTCCGGACATAATTTCATTAGACCTTTTTTGTTCCATATCGTCTCATCCATCAGTTTATACATGGTGGAAAAAGTCGCCCTTCATAGGAATACAAAGATGACGTGTTGACGTGTTGACCACTGAATTGCCGCGAAAAGCGTTGCTTGAGACTCAAGTTGTTATGGCTGCATAACGCTACAGCAACCGTTACATGATAATTTGATAACCATCGTAAGGGTTTCACCGCCTGCCGGCAACGCATTAAGTTTGGAAATCCGATGGCCCTTTCCTTACGGACGCTACTTCCAGAACACCTGCCGGGACCATTTGCATTGTTCGCAGGCAGCAGTACGTGTGCCGTGCGGACAAAGCCTGATAGTCCGCACTGGTTATTTCTTCCGAGTATAGAGCATTACATACGAGGCGTTTGTTCCACCTTTACGTGCATTCACGGTCTCCCGTACTTCCGCGGAGGCAGCCGGAGACCGCAGATGAGAATGTGAGAGGAGGGAACGTGGCGCGAGGGCACCCTGAGGACGTAATGTGATTGCATTTGCAATGGTAAACGCCGCAGATAGGTTTCAAACTAATTTTCTTTCTATTTTCTCCGGCACGCTTGAGTATTCCCGCTGGAAACTGCTTCAAAGTTAACTATGACTTGCGGTTTTTAAAACTCGTCTAAGAGTAATTAGATTCAGTCGTTAAGAGTTTAACTGATTCCTTTTTTTACGCTGCTTACGTATTCATTCGGCGGTGAAATTCTTTCGGCGAAATCGTATCCCAGAAATAAAGAGAATAAAGGCCTACGTTCAGTGTGGTCACCCTAAATGGTATCCCACTTGGACTATATGTATAAAGTAATATTAATCGATAATAACGTCATTTGGTCTTTAAATATATCCTTTCAGAACATTGTGAAGACCTTTCAAGTAAAATGTTTTGGTTATGATAAAGAAAAAAAACTCACTTGCTATTCGGGCATTCGGTGATTGGTGCTATTTTAAGAAATTTTCCTTCAGCTCAGTTATTCTTCGAAATTAATTGGCAGTGCGAGAAGTCCTCGACGTGAGCTGTGTTTTATGTAGATATATCACCCAATAATGAATACGAAAATTTGTTCCGGACCGGGACACGAACCCAGAATTCCCGCTTATCGCGTGCAGTCACCTTACTCACTTCGGCTATTCGTGCATGCTTCTCAACCGACCCATCCTTCCATATGTCACACCGTCTACGTCCTTCTGTCATAGTCCACTTTATTCAGCTTGTAGCTGGTGCAACATTACTTGGATTCCCGCAACAGAAGAATGAGACAACGAGGAACTAATTTCGAAGTATTTCGTACAGCTATGAACTGTCAATATGTCTACTCATTCAGACATGCAAATCAGTTCAGTTGTTCTTTCATCTGCCTTTTTCCTGAATATATTTCAAATTTCGGTTGATCGTCTATGATGACGACCTCAACAGGCCGTTACAGGTATTCACTACATTTAACTCATCAACATAGAAAAAAGTGTTAGATTCTAACTAAACAACCATTTTTAGGTCATGACCAAAATAATATAATTGAGAGATGATTATGAGCTATCATTTAGCAAGTTGCTCACAAAATTCGAGAATGCTTTTACACGGTTTCAACAAAATCTACACTTACAGCCCCTGAAAAATAGCTTAGTGCTTAAACACATTTTAATGTACGGAAGAACACTGCAACGTCCATTGCATAGCAAGAGATTCGAAATTGGAAGAGAGCTCAGCAAATAAAACTACCTACCATCGTAACTATGCTCAGCAGCTCAACAGCAAAATGTCATATCCTTAAACTGCAATGAAGAAGAACAAATACGTCTTTTTAGAACATTTTGGAAGAACCTTCCTTTGTCTGAAGACATAGTACCATTTGTGTCTGGTGCAAATAAACACCGACATGCAGGAAAGAAATTGACTACTTGGCAGTAGTAAAAAGTGGTACAAATTAACAATAAAGTTATAGAACTATGTGATATATTTCATTTAGGGCTGCTGAAGTCAACTAGTAAATGGACATTCTGGAAGAACCTTCCTTTGTCTGAAGACATAGTACCATTTGTGTCTGGTGCAAATAAACACCGACATGCAGGAAAGAAATTGACTACTTGGCAGTAGTAAAAAGTGGTACAAATTAACAATAAAGTTATAGAACTATGTGATATATTTCATTTAGGGCTGCTGAAGTCAACTAGTAAATGGACAGCGAAATAAATGAACAAAAGAATAAAACTGGGTGTACCGCTTTTGGTGCACTTGGTAATACGTTTGGGCGGTTTCCAAAAGTAAACATTCAATGTTCCCGAAACGAAATGTTTACTGGCGTTCCAGCGGATTCGATTCTGGGGTCACTCCTGCTCATATTATACGTAAACAACCTCCCACAAAAATCAGAAATAGCGACATTTGCTGATGACGCAAGCCCATAATCAAGTCCAACAGAATTGCGACAAAATAACGAACAGTATATGAAATATTCAAATCAATTAACGATTAGTTCTCGGTAAAATGGTCTGTCACTTAGGGAAAACAAAACATTCATTCAATTCTGAACAATGCAAGATAAGTCATAACCGATAAAAACAGTTTGAGGGAAAGGAAACATGTAAAACTGATTGTTCAAGTTCCTGGATGTGTACTGGCCACAACATTAACTGGTAATCACATAGGTACTATAGACCATCTCAAATACTTGAGTCCAGCAACAAAAAATGGTTCAAATGGCTCTGAGCACTATGGGACTCAACTGCTGTGGTCATCAGTCCCCTAGAACTTAGAACTACTTAAACCTAACTAACCTAAGGACATCACACACATCCATGCCCGAGGCAGGATTCGAACCTGCGACAGTAGCGGTAGCGCGTTCCCGACTGAAGCGCCTAGAACCACTCGGCCACAGTGGCCGGCTGAGTCCAGCAACATTTTCTATACCCGTAATTTCTGATTTTGGTGATGAAATCATTAGAAAATTAGCTTTTTTTTCCCTCGAAATTCATATAAGCATGTTTAAAAATTAGGCATAGCCTACTAGCAACATCCTCAGAATACGTTACTGTCTTCAGCAGTTTATTGTGAAAAATCAGGCACAATCTCAAAATAATATTACCATATAGCACTAGGAAGAAACTAGTCTTCACTCTGCACAATTTAGCCTTACTTTTGCACAGAAAGGGGCAAAGCAGCCACAAAAATATTTCGTCAAAATCCGGAGCTGCTTGGAGGGGCCCTCAATTGGGGAGAAATCCGGCGGCCTTGCTGGCGAAGGTAGGGTTTGCCAAGCAAACTCTCGCCGTGTGTGGGCGGGCATTATCTTGCTGAAATGTAAGCCCAGGGTGGCTAGCCATGAGGGGGGCGTAGAATACCGTCGAAATACCGCTGTGTTGTAAGGTTCCGCGGTTGCAACCAGAGGTGTCCTACTAGGAAATGAAATGGCACCCCAAATCATCATTCTTGGTTTTCGGATCGTATGGCGAGTAAGTCAGTATCTCACCTCTGTCCGGGGCATCTCCAGACACGTCTTCAAATGGAATCGGGGCTCGTAAGTGAAGACAATCCTGCTCCAGTCAAAGAAAGCTTCTGAAATCGACTACGGCCTTTTAGGCGTGAGAAATATTGGAGCCGATTTAGGGGATTTGAAAGGATGAATAACATCTTGTTTGAACATATCCTATATTAAACATTTCAGTTCTTTCACAGGTGGGGGCGACAAATGATTGGGGGCCTCTGGCACTGTATTCACCAACTTAGTGCTACGAGAGTCACTCCAAAACAAATGCACACTATTTTTGTAAAAATACAGTTTTCATTCTGCATGTGTGAAAGTCTTACAGTGTGTAGATACATCCTTCCCGCTTGTTTTCAAACTTAGTTCAACCTGTCCCCGCGAGTGGCGCCGTCACAGCATGGCTGCTGCACTTGATGTTCGTCAGAAGCAACGTGCTGTCATAGAATTCCTATGCTGTGAAAACGAGACAGTGGGAAACATCCAAAAGAGGTTGAAAAAGGTGTATGGAGATGCTGCTGTCGATTGCAATACAGTTAGTCGGTGGGCAAGCAGGTTACGTGATGAAAGCGGACACGGCAATATTGAGGATTGTCCTCGCAGCGGCAGTCCTCGTACTGCACACACTGCAGACAATGTGCAGAGAGTTAACGAATTGGTGACTGCTGACAGACGCATCACAGTGAACGAATTGTCACGCTACGTTGAGATAGGGGAAGGAAGTGTTTGCAGAATACTGAAAGTGTTGGCGTTAAAAAAGGTTTGTGCCAGGTGGGTTCCCAGGATGTTGACAGTGGCTCAGAAAGAAACAAGAAAAACGGTATGTAGCGAACTTTTGGAACAGTACGAGAATTGTGGAGATGAATTTCTTGGAAGAACTGTGACAGGAGATGAAACATGGCTCCATCATTTTTCGCCAGAGACGAAGAGGCAATCAATGGAGGCATCATGCAAATTCACCCGAGAAAAACAATTCAAAACCACACATTCTGCTGGAAAGGTTATGGGTACGGTGTTTTTCGAATCTGAAGGACTCTTGCTTGTGGACATCATGCCAAGTGGAACCACTATGATATCTTTGGGAAACTGAAAGACTCTCTTCGTGGAACAAGGTTTGAAGATGATTACCTTGTGCACGCTGCCAAACAGTGGCTCCAACAGGTTGGCCCAGAATTTTGCCGTGTGGGTATACAGGCGCTGGTTCCTAGATGACGTAAGGCAGTTAAGAGGGATGGAAGTTATGTGGACAAATGAAAATATTGTTCCTAAAGGATGTATCTACATACTGTAAAACTTTCAAACATGTAGAATAAAAGATGGATTTAAAAAAAAGTAGTTTGCATTTCTTTTGGAGTGACCCTCGTATGTTTAATAAAGTTAATCATACCTAACCTATCCATGTTCAAAAGTGTGTGAAATCTTATGGGACATAACTGCTAAGGTCATCAGTCCCTAAGCTTACACACTACTTAACCTAAATTATCCTAAGGACAAACATACACACCCATGCCCAAGGTAGGACTCGAACCTCCGCCGGGACCAGCCGCACAGTCCATGACTGCAACGGCTTAGACAGATCGGCTAATCCCGCGCAGCCCCTATCCATGAGAACATCGTTAAATTCATGCACAGTTGTTGTACTTGCTCCCTCTGACGCGATAGCAAAAGATCTGATTGAACAACATCTTTCCCGCCTTGTATCCGCTTTACAGCCGCTACAAGTACCTCCAAATGAAGACAAATGGAAAATGTTATATTCTTACAAAACTGGAAGGTGAAGGCTACCACCGTCAGTTGCAAAAGCAGTTAGGTAGTGTTCCTTACAACCAGCACAGCCATTCCTTCGTCTAGCCTATGTAAAGACATCAAATGTAAATTATGATGTCAAACGGTTATTCTGTTATAATTTTTTATTATCAGGGCAAGACTTGGTGCTCACCCTGCATATCATCAACTGAAGTCTCTCGTCCATGCTATAGGATGGACATCCCACGTAAATTACGTAAATTTATATTTGCGTGATCTTGTATTGGAATAGGTTTAGGTACTTCGAGACTTGCACAACTCTCATTTCTAATATACTAGATGTCGCAAGCTATGGTATTGCATCCAGTTTGAAAATACGAAAGAGAGGGAGAGAGGTTGACGAGGGCTGGAGGAAGTTAGGAGTTGAGTAAGCTACTGCAACCACTCGACGCGCACTCTCGTAACAACTTGTTCTTACTGAGCACACAATTGTTCTCGACACGTGGGTGCCGAAGTAAGGGCGGAGCTCTGGCAGAGAGAAGCATTACCTGTTGACGAGCGATATTGGACGAGTACTGTCCCAAGCGCAAGATGAGAGGAGACACGTGGAGGCGATCACGCGCTCTGTGTCTGCTTCTCTCTTTTTTTTTTATTGGCGCCACCATCGGGCCGATGAGAATTTCCGGAGCAGTTATTCCGGTAATATCGGAGGACAGATCGACAGGCGGCGAGAAAACAAACACACGGCTGGAGCAATTGCCACTTTGGCATACGTAACGAGCTCCCGTCAAACGCGTGGACCGGGCAAAGGCAACCGAATTTCCCCTTAGGCGAGGGTGGCCCGGGAGGCCGTCGGCCCGTTCGATTTGGATCAAACATTATTTACCTCGGACCGTGACAAGCCACTCGACTTGACGCGCCGGTAGCGACCGTTTGTTCATCACTTACTGGATTACGCCTTCGCTGCTCGTATCGACGCCTCGCGATGCGAAGTGGTGTAGGGGGGAAAAATAATAATAAAAAAAAAAGCGGAAGGGTGAGAGCTCGCTCACCTGCGGGTACTTCGCAACGCGGCGTTGTTATGGTTATGGATTTACTGCAGTTTGGTTTCCTTCGGAAACGTCTGCTTCAATTTATTTCTGGTCAGAAGGGGAAAAAAAAATTGCGCTACATGTCTTCTGTCTCTTTCTCCCCTCCGCAGTGGTGGCAGCCGAACGGTACACTCTAGGATATGACCGAGTGTTTTATGATTAATTGAAAAAAAAAGGAAGAGGGAAGTACAGCAGAATTCGCGCGCCCCCCAAACGCAACACCTCTTGCTCGCGTGTCTCTCCGCGGAATTACTACTCCGTTATGCCTGCGGGCGGCATTATTCAAATTCAGTAAAATGTCAGGTATTAATCATACGGCGCTGCCTTGCCGGTAATACTGCCGGTTGCCGACCCGATGATGAATGTTGGCAGCGCCACGGCTGTCGGTCGGACCGCGCGGGCCGAAAGAGTGGTGCGACGCGGGGAATTGCTCGGTAAAAACGGGCCCAGGGTAATTTGGGAGGGCGGCGAAAAATGGCGGCCGGCGGCAGCGCGGCCGCGCTCCGTTTTGAGGGACGGCTAGCGGCTCGCGGCCAGGTGGGCCAGAGTTTACGGCGGTCGCCAGGTGCTCGCCGCGCACCCATATTTCGCAGCTCTTTCGGACCCTTCGAACTGGACCGACGATCGGCTCGGGGGCTGCTGTTTGCGGAACCGAAGGGCGCGAACGAAACCGAAGCCTCAGCTGTCGCGGATGGCAGTTTCTGGTAGGGAAGGAAGTCTCTGCAGCAGAAATCCCTGTCTACAGGGTGTAACAAAAAGGTACGGCCAAACTTTCGGGAAACATTCCTCACACACAAAAAAAGAAAATATGTTATGTGGACATGTGTCCGGAAACGCTTACTTTCCATGTTAGAGCTCATTTTATTACTTCTCTTCAAATCACATTAATCATGGAATGGAAACACACAGCAACAGAACGTACCAGCGTGACTTCAAACACTTTGTTACAGGAAATGTTCAAAATGTCCTCCGTTAGAGAGGATACATGCATCCATCCTCCGTCGCATGGAACCCCTGATGCGCTGATGCAGCCCTGGAGAATGGCGTATTGTATCACAGCCGTCCACAATACGAGCACGAAGAGTCTCTACATTTGGTACCGGGGTTGCGTAGACAAGAGCTTTGAAATGCCCCCATAAATGAAAGTCAAGAGGGTTGGGGTCAGGAGAGAGTGGAGGCCATGGAATTGTTCCGCCTCTACCAATCCATCGGTCACCGAAACTGTTGTTGAGAAGCGTACGAACACTTCGACCGAAATGTGCAGGAGCTCCATCGTGCATGAACCACATGTTATGTCGTACTTGTAAAGGCACATGTTCTAGCAGCACAGGTAGAGTATCCCGTATGAAATCATGATAACGTGCTCCATTGAGCGTAGGTGGAAGAACATGGGGCCCAATCGAGACGTCACGAACAATGCCTGCCCAAAAGTTCTCAGAATATATGTGTTGATGACGTGATTGCACAACTGCGTGCGGATTCTCGTCAGCCCACACATATTGATTGTGAAAATTTACAATTTGATCACGTTGGAATGAAGCCTCATCCGTAAAGAGAACATTTGCACTGAAATGAGGATTGACACATTCTTCGATGAACCATTCGTAGAAGTGCACCCGTGGAGGCCAATCAGCTACTGATAGTTACTGCACACGCTGTACATGGTACGGAAACAACTGGTTCTCCCGTAGTACTCTCCATACAGTGACGTGGTCAACGTTACCTTGTACAGCAGCAACTTCTCTGACGCTGACATTTGGGTTATCGTCAACTGCACGAAGAATTGCCTCGTCCATTGCAGGTGTCCTCGTCGTTCTAGGTCTTCCTCAGTCTCGAGTCATAGGCTGGAATGTTCCGTGCTCCCTAAGACGCCGATCAATTGCTTCGAACGTCTTCCTGTCAGCACACCTTCGTTCTGGAAATCTGTCTCGATACAAACGTACCGCGCCACGGCTATTGCCCCGTGCTAATCCATACATCAAATGGGCATCTGCCAACTCCGCATTTGTAAACATTGCACTGACTGCAAAACCACGTTCGTGATGAACACTAACCTGTTGGTGCTACGTACTGATGTGCTTGATGCTAGTACTGTAGAGCAATGAGTGGCATGTGAACACCACCATCGAACTCAGCATTACCTTCCTTCAATTGGGCCAACTGGTGGTGAAACGAGGAAGTACAGTACATACTGACGAAACTAAAATGAGCTCTAACATGGAAATTAAGCGTTTCCGGACACATGTCCACATAACATCTTTTCTTTATTTGTGTGTGAGGAATGTTTGGCCGTACCTTTTCGTAACACCCTGTATAGCATGGAGAAACGTTCACAGTCTGTCAACTTACGGCGTTGCTCACTGAACTAAGCGATCGGTGAGACTTCGGTCTAGTATTTCTACATTTACAGCCACACTCCGCAAGCTACCTGACGGAGTGTGGCGGAGGGTACTTTGAGTACCTCTGTCGGTTCTCCATTCTATTCCAGTCTCGTATTGTTCGTGGGAAGAAAGTTTGTCGGTATGCCTCTGTGTGGACTCTAATCTCTCTGATTTTATCGTCATGGTCTGTTCGCGAGATATACATAGGAGGGAACAATATACTGCTTGACTCCTCGGTGGCCGGCCGCGGTGGTCTAGCGGTTCTAGGCGCGCAGTTCGGAACCGCGCGACTGCTACGGTCGCAGGTTCGAATCCTGCCTCGGGCATGGATGTGTGTGATGTCCTTAGGTTAGTTAGGTTTAAGTAGTTCTAAGTTCTAGGGGACTGATGACCACAGATGTTAAGTCCCATAGTGCTCAGAGCCATTTGAACCATTTGACTCCTCGGTGAAGGTACGTTCTCGAAACATCAACAAAAGCCCGTACCGAGCTACTGAGCGTCTCTCCTGCAGAGTCTTCCACTGGAGTTTATCTGTCATCTCCGTAACGCTTTCGCGATTACTAAATGATCCCGTAACGAAGCGCGCTGCTCTCCGTTGGATCTTCTCTATCTCTTCTATCAACCCTATCTGGTATGGATACCACACTGGTGAGCAGTATTCAAGCAGTGGGCGCACAAGTGTACTGTAACCTACTTCCATTATTTTGAGATTGCATTTCCTTAGGATTCTTCCAATGAATCTCACTCTGGCATCTGCTTTACCGACGATCAACTTTATATGATCATTCCATTTTAAATCACTCCTAATGCCTACTCCCAGATAATTTATGGAATTAACTGCTTCCAGTTGCTGACCTGTTATATTGTAGCTAAATGATAAAGGATCTTTCTTTCTATGTATTCGCAGCACATTACACTTGTCTACATTGAGATTCAATTGCCGCTCCCTGCACCATGCATCAATTCGTTGCAGATCCTCCTGCATTTCAGTGCAATTTTCCATTGTTACAACCTCTCGATATACTACAGCATCATCCGCAAAAAGCCTCAGTGAACTTCCAATGTTATCCACAAGATCATTATTAATATTGTGAATAGCAACGGTCCTACGACACTCCACTGCGGCACACCTGAAATCACTCTTACTTCGAAGACGTCTCTTTTTGAGAATGACGTGCTGCGTTCTGTTATCTAGGTACTCTTCAATCCAATCACACAATTGGTCTCACAGTCCATATGCTCTTACTTTGTTCATTCAAAATGGAGAAGGGAAGATAAGTGTTTGACGTTCCGTGGACGACGATCTCATTCGAGTACAAGCTCTGATCAGAGACGCGAAAATTGACCTATTAAAGCGGGCACCGGTATTTTAGTTTGCAAAACAAGTATTTTTCGGTATTTGTTTGCTCTCGGATATACAGGTGTTATTATTTTTCACTGTTAACCTCGTGAAAAACCAAAATATCAACTAGCTTACCAGCAATGCTAAAATTTTTTGTTTTTAAATGAACTTTTTATTCGAAACTTTGCGTTATTTTGAATTATTGCGTTGTTATAGAATATTAGATTAGGAAATGAGTGGCTTAAAGTAGTAAATGATTTTTGATATTTGGGGAGCAAAATAAATGATGATGGTCGAAGTAGAGAGGATATAAAATGTAGACTGGCAATGACAAGGAAAGCGTTTCTGAAGAAGAGACATTTGTTAACATCGAGTATAGACTTAAGTGTCAGGAAGTCGTTTCTGAAAGTGTTTGTATGGAGTGTAGCTAAGTATGGAAGTGAAATGTGAACGATAAATAGTTTGGACAAGAAGAGAATAGAAGCTTTCGAAATGTGGTGCTACAGAAGAATGCTGAAGATTAGATTGGTAGATCGCATAACTAATGAGGAGGTATTGAATAGAATTGGAGGGAAGAGAAATTTGTCGCTCAACTTGACTAGAAGAAGGAATCGGTTGGTAGGGCATATTCTGAGGCATCAAGAGATCGCCAATTTAGTATTGTAGGGCAGCGTGGAGGGTAAAAGTCGTAGAGGGAGACCAAGAGATGAATACACTAAACAGATTCAGAAGGATGTAGGTTGCAGTAGGTACTGGGAGATGAAGAAGCTTGCACAGGATAGAGTAGCATGGAGAGCTGTATCAAACCAGTCTCTGGACTGAAGACCACAACAACAACAACAACAACAACAACATAGAAAACGGTAAAAGCAATCAGTGCCAGTTTAATAACAATGTCAACAGAAACGAGCAACAAGCACATGGCATAAGAATTAGAGCAACAATTCAGAGACAAATGGCTCTGAGCACTATGGGACTTAACTTCTGGGGTCATCAGTCTCCTAGAACTTAGAACTACTTAAACCTAACTAACGTAAGGACATCACACACATCCATGCCCGAGACAGGATTCGAATCTGCTACCGTAGCGGTCGCGCGGCTCCAGACTGTAGCGCCTAGAACCGCTCGGCCACTCCGGCCGGCCAATTCAGAGACAGTAATGTACCTGTTACTATGTGGTGTGGCCTATTGGATGGTATGCGTGTAAGACTTTCCTCATCTGGTCTACATGGTAGTTTATCGCTGTCGTCGTCGCACATAGTTGTATTACAGAAAGGAACCATCCCTAGTCTACAAGTTTTTACGAAAGCGGTAGCAACGAAGTACGATGTTCCATTTGCTTTAAAAGATTAAAAAGGGAGGAGCCGCAACGAACTTGCCATATAATGTAAGGAGAAAACTTAAAACTTAGCAGTTCTTTCACAGTTTGCAATAAAAATAGAAACCAGCTGATCTGCTACCCGTGTCTACAAATCATTCTTTCATCTGCTTGTAGCCCTTGAGAACGGACAAATTAATACGAAAAATACAGCCCTTCATCTTGTTTTTTACTCTTTAGCACTGACTATTCGTAATGTCCAAATAGTGGTACGATCCCCGATTACAGCATGATTTTTCAGTAGGGCTTCAAATACTTTGGAACAATAGAAAAATACTCTAGTAGTCAACATTTTATCACTTTTCGAGAAAAGCTGTGAACGGTGGACGTACTAAGTTTTGTTGTATTAGCCTATTTAATTTAATATTCTGAGTCTATGTATCTTAAAATTGAGGGATTCAAAGTTTTCAGTCTTTGTTCGATTTCTACGTTTAATTCAGGAAGTAACGGGAATAAAAAACCGAAAGTTGAGAAAAGGCGATATACCCGAAAACCTGTTTTTTGAGCGATAACCGGCATCCTTTGCTCGGATTGGGTATGGGTTCGTTTATAAATAATCCGTCTGCTACCAGTCATGAGTTCTGTATTTACTTTTAACACGATGCGTTTCGGGAAATAATTCCCTATTTTCAAGTGCGTTTTTGTGCTTATTATGCCGTTTCTATGTGATGTTGTCGATGTGTAAGATTCTGCTTCATTTCGTTGAATTAACTGTGATATATAGGAAACACGCAATTTTCAGTTGGTTATCAATCATTTATGTGAAGTTAGTGGCGCATTTAGAAGAATTTGTACTTACAATTTTCTTATGGTTCATTTGTACAGAGTCTCACACACACTTGCTGTACACATTAAACATCAACAAATCTTACATAAACAAAACAGTTACAAAGATGTTTCTACAAGTAGTCAACAGAGATAACATTATAGGTCTTCCACAGGTCCTTTGTACAGGGGTTATTTATCTTTACAATTTATATCATAATTTACTTATTTAGAGTTTACAATTGTCCTTATTTCTAAGTGTTACTATTTTTATTTAAGTATACTATCGAAACATCTAAAGAAATTATCTGATTCAAGTTTTTCGATTAATATTTTATCTCCATATTTTCTGTAATGTGAATACGTCTCCAGTTCTTCCAGCAAATCCGTTTTATGTCCTTTACTTCATCGATGGTGTACTTTGCCATTTTGCTCTATTTTTCCAAATGGGTGTCCTGTATTATGTATGTGTTCTACTGTTGGCTGATGTAGCCTGTCTGTTGTTTGTGTAGGCTTTATGTGCCCTGTGTACCTGGTGTTGAAATTTCGACCTGTTTGTCCTAGGTAGAACATGGAACATTCCTGGCGTATTACCTTGCATATTCCAGAGTCTGAATGTGAATCATTATTACACTTTATATTATGTATTAGTTTTTGTTGAAGTTTATTAGATGTAGAAAACCCAATTTTTACTTTGCGATTTTTGAAAATATTTGCAATCCTCTTATTCTGCGATGTCTTAACAGATGTACTGCCATTCTTTCTCTTCGTCTTGTCAATATTTTGAACATATTCCTTTCCTCGCCGATTCTCTGTAGAACTTCCTAATTCCTTACGTTTTCAACCAACCTAATTTCCAAAATTTTGCTGTAGTACCACACATCAGATGCTTCGATCCTCTTCTCTTCCGGTTTTGCCACGCTCCATGATTCACTACCATACAACGCTGTGCGACAAACGTACATTCTCAGAAATTTCTTCCTCAAATTAAGACTTATGTGTGATACTAGCAGAATTCTCTTGGCCAGGAACGCCCTTTTTGTGAGTTCTACTCTGCTTTTTATATCCTCCTTATTCCGTCCGTCGTCGATCATTTTGCCTAGGTAGCAGTATTCCTTAACTTCATCTACTTTGTAATCAGTAATCATGTTGTTAAGTTTCTCACTGTTCTCATTTCTGCTACTTCTCATTCTTAGATTTACTCTCATTCCATATCCTGTACTTCTCAGACTGTTCATTCTGTTTTGCAGATCCTGTAATTCTTCTTCACTGTCAATGTCATCTGAGAATCTTATCATTGATAGTTACTCACCTTGAATTTTAGTTCTAGTTTTGAACATTTCTTTTATTTCGATATAAATTGAACAGTAGGGACGAAAACTACATCCCTGCCTTACAACCCTTTTTAAGCCGACGTCTTTATTCTTGGTCTTCCACTCACGTTGTTCTCTATTGGTTCTTGTACATATTGTATATTACCCGTATTTACTGGTAGCTTACCCCTATTTTCCTCAGAACTTCGAACAACTTCCGCCATTGGGTCTGTCGAACGTCTTTTCCAAGTCGACAAACGGGTCTTGATTTTTCTTTACTCTTGCTTCCATTATCAACCGCAACGTCAGAAGTGTCTCTCTGGTGCCTTTACATTTCCGAAAGCCAAACTGATCGTCGTCTAACTGAACCTGAATTCTTTTTCCATTCTTCTGTATATAAGTTTTGTCATCAACTTGAATGCATGAGCTCTTAAGCTGACTGTGCGATAATTCTCGCACTTGTCGACTCTTGCAATCTTGGCGATAGTGTGAATGATGTTTTTCCGAAAGTCAGTTGGTATATCGCCAGACTCATACATTCTACACACAAACGTGAATAGTCGTTTTGTTGTCAATTCCGCCGCGCGGGATTAGCCGAGCGGTCTGAGGCGCTGCAGTCATGGACTGTGCGGCTGCTCACTGCGGAGGTTCGAGTCCTCCCTCGAGCATTGGTGTGTGTGTGTGTGTTTGTTCTTAGGATAATTTAGGTTAAGTAGTGTGTAAGCTTAGGGACTTATGACCTTAGCAGTTAAGTCCCATAAGATTTCACACATTTTTGTTGTCATTTGCCCCAGTGCTTTTAGAAATTTCGTTGGAGTGTTTTCTATCCCCTCTGCCTTATTCGCTCTTTTAAATTATGATTCTAATACTGAGTGCCCTATCTTCTATATCGGTTCCTTCTTCTTGTTCCATCACGTAACCACCCAAGTCTTGTCGTTCATAGAGGCCTTCAATGTACTCTTTCCACTTATCCGCTCTCTACCCTGCATTAAACAATGGGATTTCCATTGTCCTCTTAACGTTATTACGGTGGCTTTTAATTCACAGAAGGCTGTTTAGGCTTTTTATGTGCTGAATCAGTCTGTTCGATAATAATTTCTTTTTCGATTTCTTCACTTCCTATTTATTTCATTCTTAATGAATTGTATTTCTATAGTCCTAATGTTTTCTGTACGTTCGTATCTGCACCACCAAATGGACTAAGCCCGTCAGTACAGACTAACTGTTTTGCGTCAATGTGTCCATGAGTCCACACCTCAACATCTGACCTGCTGCCCAGGGGCAAATAACCAGTAATGGCTTGCTCTTGCTACAGGTACATGTACTTGGAGGTACTAACCAACATAAAAACCTACTACTCGTGGTAGGTATAATTATAATTCTGCAAATGAAGTAAATATGGTTGTAATGCAGTTCAGTACACTGTCCCCAGTCATAACTAAAAACAGCTGCACTTAAACGCCTACAACCCTGTATATATATGATGTAAGAGAGATACAGACCACATCCGAAATTGGACATTGAGTTAAATTCAATAGCGACAAGTGAAAATTTCTGCTTGTTCAGGACTCGAGTCGGAATTCGCACTTTCAGCGAGCGGTCGCCTTAACTGCTATGGCTACCCAGACATCCTTCCCTTCCAGTCCAAACTGTCAAACTGTCGCACACTACGTATGTAACGTCCACCGTTCATTGTCCTCATTGCTCGCAGCTTTACCTCAGTTCCACAAGAGTTTGGATGTAGTGTGCATCCCTACTGAAGTCATCACTACTGTCAAGGCATACATATATTATTATATGTGTGGTGTCTATTCCATCGGATATGTTCGGCAAAACAGACACCATATTTGAAACAGCGGCCATTTATGTATATGTGGTTTAAGAGAAGTACAGATCTCAGCCGAATGGTAATTGAATTCAATTCAATGGCAATAAGTGAATATTCGGGATAGACCAGGAGACGAAACAGGATTTCCTATTTTATGTGAGTGGTCGCCTTTACCGCTTCATAACGGAGACCAGTCATATAATAATATACACTGAGATAACAAATGTCATGGAATATCTCCCAATATTGCGTCGGACCTCCTTTTACATGGTGTAGTGCAGTAACTCAACGTGGCATGGAAACAAATCGTTTGAAGACCCGGCAGAAATATTAATCCTTGCTGCCTCCATAACCGTCCATAACTGCGAAAGTGTTACCGGTGCAGGGTTTTGTGCACAAACTCGCCTCTCAGTTATGTTCCATACATATTCGATGGATGAATGTCGGGCGATGTAGATGGCCAAACCATTCCCTCGAAGTGTGCAGACCGTTCATCAAACCAAACGCGAACAACTGTAAAGCGGTGACATGGTGTATTGTCATCCATAAAATTCCATCCATAAATGCTGCAAATGGTCTCCAAGTGTCGAACATAACCATGTCTAGTCAATGATCGGTTCAGTTGGTCCAGAGGACCCAGCTCATACCATGTAAACACAGCTTCCACCATTTACGGGCTACAACCAACTTGCACAGTGACCTGTTGGCAACCTGGCTTCGTAGGGTCTGCGCCACACTCGAACACTGCCGTCAGCTCTTACCAACTCGTCTGACCAGGACATGGTTTTCCAGTCGTCTAGGTTCCCACCGATATGGTCGGGAAGCCACGAGAGGCGTTGCAGGCGATGTTGTGCTGTCAGCAAATGAACAAGCGTTTATCGTCTCCTGCCATAGCCCATTAACGGCAACCTTCGCTGCTCTGTGCTGGCGGATACGTTCGTCGTACTAACCACAGTGATTTCTACGGTTATTTCACACAGTGTTTGCTTTTCTGTTAGTTCTCACGATTCTACTCAAACGCTGCTGTTCTCGGTCGTTAAGCGAAGGCCGTGGGCCACTGCGTTGTCCGTTATCAGTGGTAATGCCTGAAATTTAGTATTCTCGGTGCACTCTTGACACTGTGACTCTCGGCATAATGAATTCCCTAAAGGTATACGAAATGGAATGTCCCATACTTCTAGCTCCAACTACCATTCTGCATTCGAAGTCTGTTAATTACCTTCGTGTTGCCAACCTTTTCACATGAATCACCTGAGAACAAATGACAGCTCCGCCAATGCACTGATACCTTACGTACGCGATACTACCACCAACTGTGCATGTGAATATCGCTATCCCATGGCTTTTGTCACCTCAGTGCATATGCCCCTTGAGACTAATAATAGCTGCAGTGCAGATTCACACTAAGTCCTAACTCTTGCGGGTAGTCAGGTAAAGCTGCGAGCAATGAGGATAACAAATGATGGACGCTACATGTGTAGCGTGTGACATGTTGAGAATTTGGGTTGGGCGGGAAACGTGTCCGGAAAGCTGAAGGAATCCACGTGATCCCGAACGTAAAACGATAAATCCGAGTTCGAGTCCTGTTCGAGCACAAATTGTCACTTGTCGAAATTGAATTTAATTCAGTGCCCAGTTGCGGTTGAGATCTGTATTTCATTTATTATGCTTATCTCAGTAGCTTATGCCTATTAGTTATATTGAAGCTAAGCAACAACACATGATGTTAATCAGCGTCGTAAAAGTCGTAAACGAGAAGGAAAAAGCGATGACATTTCAAAGTTTATGAGCAACGTTCCGAAACACCTTCTGTGTGCATCTCTGCAAAGCACTATTTTCCATCTCTATCAAGAAAGGAGTGCGTTTATTGTTCAGGAATGTCATTTTTTCAGATCTACGAAGCAGAACGGAAAATTGATTTCTGGTGATTCATTTTGAGCATTTAGTTGAGCCAACAACAGCTGCTGGTGAAAAGCAACAGGTACTGGAGACGTAGCCCATAATATACATAGACTGAAATGATAAATACAAAAGGAGGAAACGGAGATACAGTAATGACATTAAACATAAAAATGACAGAAAAATAGTCTTAACTTACATTATTAGATTACGCACTAGTAAGTCATTACAATGTCAGAAATAGCTGTGACAATGAAGAACATGTAGTCAGAATCCCACTTTGTGAATCAGAGTAGCACAGTGATATTTTACGAGTACACGTTAGAAGTGCTTTACAATCGCTTTCTCTACACTGTACGAGTATGTGATAAAACAATCTAAAAAGGGCTATAAAAATATCTTCCCTTGTGTGGTTATTTATAACATATTATTCAATAATATAAAATCCATATTCATAGTTTGAAAAGAAAGAACACAACATAATATTAGATACCACTTTTCGGGATTATAAAGTTTCAGTACATAATGCAGACTAGACGATAACCTGAATAGCACACTAAAAAACTATAATTATATTATTACATCATATACATAGGTAGCCAAAATGCCTGATACAGATCAATCAAATTATGCTAACTTCATTAATACAGAAAAAGATATATATTTGAGTAAAAATAAATAGAAAATTAATACACTAGTTAGGAAAGAACATTGCTGTAGTCGTGCTTCATACACTAGTTAGGAAAGGACATTGCTGTACTCGTGCTTCATTAATTTTATGATGTTTCTGTTATTTTTGTCATTTCTACACTCCTGTTTCAGTTTTTACCTTTATAATTTTAATCTGTATTTGAAGATGCCTCACTGTGGCTGAAATGATTATTTCGTTTTGTTATTGTTTTGAAGACTAAGATTAATGAGAAAGGAATTTCTCACAACCACTTTGTTCCATTTTCTCCTCAAAAGCTCTATGAAGCAAGATTTAAGTAAAACAGTAGTTACTAACTTCAACAAATATATTAGTACATCAAACATAATGTATTTCTTTACTTAGTCTTAGCATGCGTGTTACGTCCATTATGATTATCCGGGCTGTTACGCCGTGGTCGGTTGATGAATTTTGTCTCAACTCCCAACGTTTCGTCCCCGTCTGCGGGAGACATCTTCAAAGGGGTCTGTAGCTCGATGGAAGGTCCAACACACCCGCTAGCTCGCTACTGACTGCAGCTAAATTCCGTGTCCGCGCGCTCCCGCACAGTGGTTAAAATACCAAATGCTTATTCGGAAGTCAGCTTCAGTTCCCAATCTGCATTCAAATTGAATTTTTTCTGATTGTTCTAAACCAGTTATTGTACGTAGGTTTTTGAAATAAGATCCAGTCGAGGCGACCGCCATTATGAAATACTGGTGTTATAACATGATCTCCATTTTGTTCAAAGTGTAACTCATGAATTGTTTGTATGGCCTAAACTCACATCTAACAATGAAAGATATGATTTATATTTACTGTGGAAAATTCCTGTAAAAGAATTTCTCGAGACTTCATTTATAACAACGAGAAAATTTGGATAAATCTCGCTTTCATCTTTGATTACTAAGAAGTGCAAATTCATGAAATTAATTGTTCGGTATTAGCCTGTGGTCTAAAAACACGTAACTGATAAAGAGGAAAACCACACAGTTCTCTTGAAATTGAAATACAAAATGGTTCAAATGACTCTGAGCACTATGGGACTCAACTGCTGTGGTCATAAGTCCCCTAGAACTTAGAACTACTTAAACCTAACTAACCTAAGGACAGCACACAACACCCAGCCATCACGAGGCAGAGAAAATCCCTGACCCCGCCGGGAATCGAACCCGGGAACCCGGGCGTGGGAAGCGAGAACGCTACCGCACGACCGCGAGATGTGGGCAAAATTGAAATACATGGTTTTATTGATGAAACTCTTTGATCCTATGAACCATACATATTCTGTTTTTCCATGATGGCAGGATATCCATAAAAAGGGATCCAAACATAAAATGGGGGAAAGAGAATCAGTGCACAAGTCACAACTTTCAAATTAAGGGAACAACTAAGCGTGCTTGGAATTTTCTTTTCTTTGCCATTTTAGCAGTTGTTTAATATACAAACGAGAAACGTAAATTACAACTATTTGCTAGACTTGTTTCATTTCTCACTCAGCAACCATCGAAAGATGTAATTTACAAACTATTTTTTATTACATATCTCTGATTTTGGTCAAACAAATGGTATCATTACCAGTTTCGACTTCTTAGAAAGTCACCATCAAACGATCTATTTAAAGAGAAGCAAAGAGGGAATACTAAGACATGCATTCTTTCACTAAGAAAAAGGAAAGCGAAGTAGTAGTCCTTGCTGGCAATCAACTTTTACATATAGTCCTTCTTAAATAAAGAGTACTTTTTAATAAATACTTGGCCAAGAACGTATAAAATAGGATATGGTGCCAGTCTGATATTTTGTATCGGTCAAAAAACAGAAATTTTGATGTATGTTTGAGAGAACTATGCGACAAAGGAACCAAGCTTTTGGAAACTCATTTTAAAAAATGTGTACAGAAAATAGGGTGTATAGATCAACATCTTCCTATCTGTCATTATATTAATAAAGGATGGCATTTATATAGTTCAATCTGATTCTTGTGTATGTCTAGGTCATCTAATCATCTGATAATATAACTTACTGTGCTAGTTTGCACCCTGAGAATAGTCTACCTCACAATCACTTTTGCAATCTGAACATTATAATTTGTTATTAAAGACGTGAAATTTACTAATGTTATACTATTATGTAATTGTAGCTTTCAGTTCCAATAAACTGAGTACAGATATGTTTACATTGGGATCTATCTTGGACTGTTCAGCTGTACTCTGAGCGGTTTCTAAATGACATAATCAACTTTTTATAATTGTGTTTCTACATTGTTTTGATTTTGCAATTTAATTTCCTAGTATTTTAGGAACACAATTTTTTATTTTTAAACAGGTCATTCTTTGTGACTAGTTCCAGGGTCACAGGTCCATTTTCAATTGGTCCTGTGGAAAAATGTTATTTAAAAAATGATTCCTATAACAAAGAAAATTTGATTAATTACATTATAACAAAGTTATATTTTTGTTTATGTAAGACGCAACAGAACATTATTCCCTAATATTAAAGATAGTGCAATGCTGTAGCATGCAATTTATCAAATTTCGTATCTTTATAAGAGTAATTCCTTATGTAACACTTTTTATGCAGGAACACTTGAGAATGGGGGGAACCCAAAATTAGTTGCAGAGAAAGAAATAGTAATAAATAAGTAAAATACAAACAATAAAGAAAACAATAAAGTGCAGCTTTAGTACTCACATAACACAAAAAAATTTTATGAGTTACTGATCGATGAATAAAGTACTCCTTCGAAAATAATGGAGAAGATCGCGATAAAAAATTAGTTTATAAGATAAGACAGTCATTGCTAAAGCAATATGACAGCAAACCTAGTCAGCTAAAACAAATTTACAGTTCTATTTAGCCACGAAATGTGATGTAAAGGATTACCATGTAAGTAGTATACGTATTTTTCCCCATATTTCTCCTCTTTCTTCTGAATAGGTTAAAAATCTTTATCGTTGAGACGCGGGCGAGTGCAGTCTGCTTGCAGCTGCACGTCAATCTGTGCGCGGCGGCGCACGGTTCGTAGCTCGGGCCTTCCTTTCTTTGCCACAGAGGCGGATTTTGTTTACGCTGGCAACAGCGCCGGCGGAGCGAGGTTGGCTGCAGTGTAATCAGCAGCGAGGCCCGCGCAGGAGCCAGAGCCGGGGCCGCTTGCCACTTATCTCTGGCCCTCGTAAGACGGCGCGCCGCCTGATTCACGGCCACCTAGTGACATGGCTCCATCAGCCACGGCCGCCATTTCTATGCAAATGGCGGCGCCGCGGTGGAAGCGGCTGGAGATTCACGGCGGGCGCCGCTGCCGCTGCCGCCGTCTTGCGCTGTTCCAGGACGAGCTGTGCGCTCCAGGCCCTCGCGACAATACGGCTCGCAGGGGACGCGCCGCACCCCGCTGCTCTGCACCGCCCTGCTGCCTACCTCCAGGCGCGAGGCACCCACACAGTAGAGGGGGCCAGCACCGACGTCTGCAAAGGCGACGTGAGGTGGAAGATCTGATAATGTGTTAGCTACAAAATGGCACCGTTCTAATTATAATTGTTCAGCAAATACTAAAAGATTTTTTTTTACACTGTGAGAGGATCCTATGGGTTATGACGGATGTGGCAAACAGATCACTGTATTTTAGGACAGATATTACTTTTCACTATCCTTTATACTACTGTCCCTTTTATCCATTGTACAAAAAAATGAGTGGTGTGCAATTTTGCTCAATACAAAAGGGAGAAGAGAGCATCTCATTCCAAAATTGAAAAAATCGAAAATCAGAATAAATTTCGTTTATTTGTTTATATATTGTTAATGTAGCCTGACCATATTTGGACCTTAATCCAGCTTATAAACCCAGCCAGGAACGACACGTACAGAATTCTTGCAAAGGATTCCCAATTCTTATGCATACTTCTGTTTCAGTTATGTGCATTTGAGAAATTATTATGAGAATAATTATAATAACTGACACAAATTTCAGGAGGTAATAATAATAACTTGCACTGTTAATAATAGTGACAATAATAATAATGTTAAAGGGAACAGCTTAATAAAGCCTCAGAAGATGGATAAGATTAAAACAAAATTCGTCGAAACAGCTCTTAAAGTTGTTGCTGTTGTTGTTGTCGTTGTGGTCTTCAGTCTGAAGACTGGTTTGATGCATCTCTCCAGGCTACCCTATCCTTTGCAAGGCTTTTTATCTCCAAGTAACTACTGTAACCTACAAACTTCTGAATCTGCTTGCTGTATTCATCTTTTGGTCTCCCTCTACGATTTTTACCACCCAACCCCCCACATATCCCTCCAGTACTGAATTAGTGGCCCCTTGATGTCTCAGAATGTGTCTTATCAACAGATCCTTTGTTCTAATCAGGTAGTGCCACAAGTTTCTTTTCTCCCCGATTCTATTCAATACCTCCTCATTAGTTACATGATCTACCAATCCAATCCTCAGAATTCTTCTGTAGCACCCCACTTTAAAAACTTCTATTCTTGAAGTAGCACCACACAAAAAGTGCAGATGGTGGGATGAAAAGCGTGGGAAAGCATTGTTGCTTAGAAAACAGTTCAGGGAGAAACGGTTCTCGACCAGGTGTCAAATATGACAAACCGCAAGGGCAGTCAAAAGGAAGTTTAAAAGGGACCAGCTATCGCTAATTGAGGAAGGATTCCAAAAGAGAAATATCAGTGCTGTTCTATAAAACTTTTAAACAAAGCCTCCAAAACTGCCAACG
Source organism: Schistocerca cancellata (assembly GCF_023864275.1). Taxonomy (NCBI): domain Eukaryota; kingdom Metazoa; phylum Arthropoda; class Insecta; order Orthoptera; family Acrididae; genus Schistocerca; species Schistocerca cancellata. The sequence goes on along the minus strand of NC_064626.1, from coordinate 242,981,149 downwards.
ATTTAACTTTTGTTTGAATAATGAACACGGAAAATGATCTGTAAATAACCAAGAAAACTGTGAAATATCTGCAAGCTGTTTCGATATGTTGTTAAATTGTGAGGAACCAAGAGCAAAATTTCTAGAACCAGAATCCAGCATATACTTACATAAACTTTGAATCCTCCAGCATGGATGATATCTAAAATATCATGATAAATTTGTAGAATGATAAGCCCACTAGGGGAAAATCATTAATTCCTGAAATGTGGGAAATTGTATGTGCTGGAGCAATCAAGAAGGTACATGGAGTTTTTCAGAAAGTCTGGGAAATAGAAGCTATAGCAGAAGGCTGGAAAACAGCATTAATTCACCGAATCCATAAAAAAAGACGATAAAAATGAGCCCGAAAACTACAGAGGAATTACCTTCCTTCCAGTGGCTTACGTGATGGTATCAAATGCATTACAAAACATGTTGGAAAGCAATTGAATCAGAAATTAGGAGACTATCAAAGAGGGTTTAGAAAAGCAGTGTCCTGTGTGGAACAAATTTTAAATACGATATTTAAAATGAGTTGCAGAAAAATAAGAACCAAGACCATGCATATAACCTTTGTAAACTTGGAAAAAGTGTATGATTCGATTGATAGGGAAATATTATTCAGCATCTTAAAAGAGTTTGGAGTTGACAACAAAACAGTGGTAATGCAAAATGCAAAACTGAATTTTTGTATGAAACCTCCAAAGCTTTTGAGAACAAATCTGATGCAAGACATGGAGATGAATTACCCCAATTCCTGTTCAGTTGCATTCTAGGTCTTCAGATAGTGGAGGAAAAGGAAAGAAAAAGGAGAAATTTAAAAACTCACCACTGGCAGACAAGGAAAAATCTGAGTCTTTATTGTTTGGCTATTGCAAACGACCTTGCCGCCTTATCTGAATCTATAGAAGATGCAACAATATAGATAAATCTCCTACAAGAGACAGCTTCAAAAGCAAGCATATGTATATATTTGAAAAATCTAAGTATGTGACAGATGTGAAGGAGGCATCGAAATACTTGGAACCTAATTGTGGAAGAATAAAGAAGACTAAAAGATCTAAATATCTGCGTGAAACAGTACAACTAAATGCTCTGCAGAAAGAGGCTGACATGGGCAAGCAAAATAGGGGGGAGGGGGGAGCGGAGGGGGGGGGGGGTTCAGGTAGCAAAGAACCAATGTACCAAGAAATCTATTTCCATAAATCAAAAACTCGAACACTACAATACTGTCATTGGATCAGAATGCCATTACGGTTGAGAATGTCTTTTGTTAAATACAGCCACACAATAAGCTGAACTAAAAAAGATGGATAGCAAAATACTCAGGAAAATTTTGACACCCAGATATGACAATGGTATATGGAAATTAAGAGCTAATAAAGAAGTTTATGTAAAAATAGAACGAATTTTAGACAAAATGTGGAAGAGAAGAGTCGTATTTTATGGAAACCTAAAAAGGCTAGATGAAAACATAACAACAAGTAGAATATTTGGTTGACAATATTAGGTTGACAATAACAGCAATATTTAGTAGATGATTTAAATTCTTCTGTGTGCTGTACTGTCTTACTGAAAATAAATTTTATAAAACAAACTCTAAAACCGACATTTAGGCTGTACTGAAATTACCTTCCTCAAGGAAAGATTGATTTTACTGAAGAGAAGTAAAAGTAGTCTTGCCCTAAGGATGGCCTGTGTAATACAGCTGAAATGTCTGTTGTATAGTTTATGTTTCATTTTCCACAATGATACACCACAATACCCAGAAGAAGTTGAATCACCTGGAGACTGGCCCCCGAAGCTACATACTTATGACATAATATTGATTGTTTTAAACATTCGAACTTGGTGTAGTATCAAGATAAACAGAAGTGGGATTGAAATGACGATGACAATGACTGTTAAGAAAGAACAGATTTGCAATAGAGGGCGCTTTAGAGAAGGAGGAGGGTGAAGTGGTAGGCAGTTGGAGAGGGGGGATTGACAAGAGTGAACTGTAGACATTGTCCTTAAATGTGTATATTGGTGTTTCGTCCATTCCAGGAATCCAGAATCTCCAATATTTTTGACTGTTATAGATATTGATACTGGCAAGATATTAGTCCTGGGAACTCTAAAGCTTTCACTAATGTTTCAATTTTAAGTCCACCTCTTTTGCAAAATTTAGGATTTACTCTTGTAAATTTTCATTTGTTTTACTAGTTCTGCAGTTATATTAGCATGCTTTGCAATTGGAGATACGTTTACTTCATCTGCTCTTGTCCCTGTTGCATTTACTCGTTAGATTTGATGGAGACGAAAATGGTACAGCTGGCCAAATGGCAATTGGTGTTAAGCGAATATTGAATTGTTATGTGGAATCTTTCAATGCATACTGCAATGGAAGTGCAGTCAAATGTTAGTTATCAATATTGCTTTGCTTTGAAACATTAAATACATTATCGTTCTTTAGAATTTATTGATTTTCTCCTCCAACAACACGTGCTTGGTTTCCATGTGTTTTATCGTCTTGCAGGGAAACTGCTGCCCACTCAGGAGTTCACTCCTGACATCCTACGAATATTCTGCTTTCCGAAACCAGAAATAACATCACTAAATGCTAATTACAATATCATTAGTATTTTCTAGCACATCATATACTTTTGTATCCTCCTTTAGTGTCGTATTGCCGTTAGTCATTAAATTACATGTTCTTTGTATGAGCAAATATTTGAATATCCATTTGACTTCTGAAATATGTATGTGTTATCCAGTATTCGTCCTGTATTGTACCGCACACATCTGATCTTTTAAGGTGACTAGCGCTTGAGTTGTCGCGCCCCTTCAGTCGGAACACTGTACCAATACTTATTGAGCCTCAAAAGCTGCGACATCGTCGCGAAAAAACACAGTGACCCGTATATGTAATAAGTTTCCTTTAATTTACGTCTATGGCCACAATCTTTTCTGTTTAACAGATTACCGGTAATCTGTTAAACAGAAAAGATTGTGACCATAGACGTAAATTAAAGGAAACTTATTACTTATTGAGCCGTTCTAATTTCTTTACAAAATATCTTATCTATTCTTCTCTTACTGGTTTTATAAGCAGTGATCAAATGGAAAGATAAAGAACGTCGTAATAACCAAACCGGTTGAAATTGGCATATGCCGCTTTGGGATAACGTAGTGACAGATCTAGGGATGCTAAGCCTGCGTCGTCGCTTCCAGGTAAAAAATTAAAAGCTGTGCTCTCAGCAGGGAAGGTGATGGTCACCGCCTTTATCGACGTCCGACGACCGATGCTCATCGAATTCCTCGAGGACTTAAAAACCATTGACACTGACGTATATTGCGAGCCAGTCCGTAGCCTGCGCAAGTCCGTCAAGAGAAAACTCCCAGGGCTGCTCGCTCAAGGCCGGCAGCTGTGGCCGAGTGGTTCTAGGCGCTTTAGTCCGGAACCGCGCGACTGCCACGGTCGCAGGTTCGAATCCTGCCTCGGGCATGAATGTGTGTGATGTCCTTAGGTTAATTAGGTTTAAGTAGTTCTAAGTTCTAGGGGACTGATGACTTCAGATGTTAAGCTCCATAGTGCTCAGAGCCATTTGAACCATTTTTTTGCTCGCGCAGGGAGTGACTGTACTCCACGATATCGCGCTTCCACAAGTCTCCAAGGTCACACAAAGTGTACTGTCCGAGTCCAAATGGGAAAAGTTGAGCGCTCGCCCTACACCCAGGACATGTCATCCTTTATTGATTAGCGGTTTCGGCGCATCACTGAGCCAACTTCACATCAATCTAAAATGTTGTTCAGTGTGACATTTTTTACAAATCGTCGTATTTTTAGAGCTATGGCGACCTAGTTAAAACAATCTTAAATCGAAAATCGTAATTGGTTCTGTAAATATATAACCAACAACGTAGTAAACAAGTAACCAATTACATTTTTACTTTAGGATTTTGTATGTAACTAGGCTGACAGCTCTAAAAAATACGACGATGTGAAATGAATGTCACTCACTGAACAAAATTTTAGAGTGATCTGAAGAGGGCTCAGTAATGAGCCGAAACCGGTAATCAGTACAGAAAAATTTAGGATTTTTATCCACACACGTTTTAAATCCACAGATCCTGTATTTCTCTGTGAAAATGCCAAAGAATTCCAAGTGTTTGGTCGGCTAAAAACATCTCAAAACGAAGCGCGTCAACTCAGAGGACGAACTGAAGGACACAGTGGAGGGCTGGCTCTTGTAACGCCCACAGGATTTCTGGGAACAGGGAATCCTTTGGCTCGAGAAACAGTTATGCTCAGACCTCTGGTGATTACTTCTGAGTAAAGACTTCAGTTGCACCCACATCGTTGTATATTACCCTTTCTTTTGAACACACTTCGTACAAAGGTAATCGAGGTACTGTCCGTGGCATCTCATTATTTGAATAGCTGTCACTGAAAGAATTAGATGACTTGTTTTTCCACATTCAGAAGACTTGTAAAATAATGTATACTGGCTGTCCCCTGTTAATGTTCTTCCAGAATATTAGCATTTCATGTGTTATTTATCGTGTTAGTCCTTCAGTTTATTTTCATGTATTTATAGCCGTTTCAGCAAGAACGTCTGTTTATCACAAACGTGGATTTATATCACGTTGCACAACCTGTAATCATAGCGTTATTTTTAGCGGAAGAAAATGTTTAACATTATATGTACGACAAAATAACCCCGAATGAAATGTGGTTGGTATAAAATCATCACTTACTATATTATAAAGGACACTGAAAGTCATCTACGTACCATATATTCATTTGCATTCTATAGGCATTCGAAATTTTATGGCTATCTCGGGAACAGTTGGTCTTGATGGACCCTTGTCATGCATTACAACCTAAGCCAACATACTACTACCTATCTACTCGTTACCCCACGACTATTACGTATTGGCCGAGTGTCCGTAAGTTTGCGAGGATTGCCACTAACTGTAACGTCTACCCATTGCATACAGTAACAGTGTGCAAACAAGCCAATGATGATGAAATCCAAATGAAATGAATATCTAGTTTAATATCTTCCAAGTATATTTAGCTCGGACGTAGTACTGATCTGCAGATCTGTTCGTGTCAGATACTTCCTCCAAGTTCACTGTAAGAGTTACGACAGGGTGACCCTAGCGGAGCTGTTTGTTCACGTGAAAATTCGCGTTCACTTCACGAAAACTTTCATCTCTGTCACTGACAAGAGGCTGCGGAAGGTGCCTAATGATCTCTACATGGTGTTTCAAAAAGATTCATCCCGTTTCAAAAGACTGTACCTTCTACATGAATGAAGATAAAAACTTGAGGTGAATTTTACCTTCGGAATCTGAACTAAAAGCTTACATTAGCAACAGGTTTATTTCTGGCAGAGATATCCTTGGTCCAGCTAACTCCTCAGTAGTTCATTACGGAATGTGCGTCTCCTCGAGATGAACATAAGATAGTAACAATACGTGTTTTGCGTTATTTATCTGAGCAGGAGCAATTCAGTTACAGCTGTGCGGCACTATGTTCATTGAGAGCACGGAACAGCACCACCCATAGCATCAAAAGTTACATACCGATCTCACGTTGCATCACTGACCTCCAAGGTCTTCTGATTTCTAGATATGTAATTGTTTCTGTTGGTGTTTTATAAGACTCCGCCTACATGCCTAGGTGTCTCTCCTTCCAACAACTTTGGGTGAACTGCAACGTCATACAGCAGCAGCCGTGAATTGGGTGACACCAGATATGTTCGCAAAAATATTGAACGTGGTTAACCTTCGTCTGAATGCGCCACGTGGGATCATTTTTGAAGTGTAAATGAAAACCTTGATCCTAACTGCAATTAAGGAAAGCACGCCAAGTATGTACGTGCATGAATATAAAAGATATACACTCCCAAAAACGTATGTTTCATTTCAAAATAAAAACTTTTGGAGTTTTATGCCTAAATTAATTTTTCACTCCAAGTTTCTGTCTATGTGAAATTCGAAGAATCTTCCTGAAACACCTTGTATTTCCGATGCGCTACGTCAGGTTGTGTTCATGGAGTCAGGGGGCACAGCAGTTACGGCTATCGAATGGCGTTTGGCCGGATTTGGGCCTCATCTGCCAACTGCATTTGCTCTTCGCATGGATTCCTTACATCTCTAACATGGCTACCCGGATGGATATTTTGAGGCAGATATGGCGGAGTTCCTTTCCCATTCTTGTAAGTTGGAGTTTTCAGCCCGTTTACAGCGAGCTTGTCGTCGTCGGGACGTCAAATTCTTACCTTCGTTCCTTTCGCTGTAAGTGATCATCTGGCCAGCTCTATCGCTAACTATCGATCTGGAGTTTTTGGACTTTGAGTAATTTTCAACACAGTAAAAGTAAGTCTCTTTAACTCAAAAATGGTTCAAATGGCTCTAAGCACTATGGGACTTAACATCTGAGGTCATCAGTCCCCTAGAACTTAGAACTACTTAAACCTAACTAACCTAAGGGCGAAACTTCCTGGCAGATTAAAACTGTGTGCCCGACCGAGACTCGAACTCGGGACCTTTGACCGAGTTCGAGTCTCGGTCGGGCACACAGTTTTAATCTGCCAGGAAGTTTCACATCAGCGCACACTCCGCTGCAGAGTGAAAATCTCGTTCTGGTAACCTAAGGGCATCACACACATCCATGCCCGAGGCAGGATTCGAACCTGCGACCGTTGCGGTCGCGCGGTTCCAGACTGTAGCGCCTAGAACCGCTCGGCCACTCCGGCCGGCTCTCTTTAACTCAACAATCATGTCTAAGCAGTTGACAATGTGAATCAATTACTATATTTGATCATTTCAACGATGCTGTCTCTAGTAATACCTTTAACATCCCTCAGTTCAGCTAGTGACATCATTAGCGGAAGTATCGATAGTGACCAGTATGAATGACGCCTCTGGAGTGTGAAGGACTCGCTTTTTATGGGTTCTCAGGTGATGGGACGGCACTATTTCCAGTCGAGACAGAGCATGCCCATGTTTCCGCTAGTAAGTGACGTCCGTCAGTATGCAGCAGTAGGCAGAGTTATGTTGGAGGAGCAGATACTTTGGAGAGCACTTACAAAGGGAAGTCTGATGGAGTCGAAACTCGCCAGGCTTATAGAAGGATGAAAATAAAGGGACGCCTATTTTCAGTTAAGTGCCAACATGTAACAGCTTCAGAGAAAATGACGGTCAAACCTTCGACAAATCTTCATCAGGCTACTCGCACGACGTAAAACCTGTTAGTACGCCGGCCGCGGTGGCCGTGCGGTTCTAGGCGCTCCAGTCCGGAGCCGCGCTGCTGCTACGGTCGCAGGTTCGAATCCTGCCTCGGGCATGGGTGTGTGTGATGTCCTTAGGTTAGTTAGGTTTAAGTAGTTCTAAGTTCTAGGGGACTGATGACCACAGCAGTTGAGTCCCATAGTGCTCAGAGCCATTTTTTTGAATCTTTTAGTAGTGCAGTAACTAAGAGTACAGCTACATAATTCAGCCTCACGTTTATTTTTCTTTTGTTGTCGTGGGAGTATGTAACATCGATATTTTTTTATGACATCCTGAAATACAATGGAATTATTGATAAAAGAAATAAGGATTTCAAAACTTATAAAAAATAGATTTTATTATCACAGCTTACACGGATTAACATCTTCCAGAAAATTGCTACCAATTGTTTACATTTGTCTGCAAGGAGTTAGCGACAAAATTTGGTCCTTAAGTCTATCAAGACGTGAACCAATTAATGGAACAACATCAGAATGTGCTCGCAACACACACAAAATCTGGAAATCTATTATCAGTTTGTTGACAAAGTTTTAAGAATTTACGCAAAAATGGAACTATTTCTGTACATTATTGACTAGTGGGATAGGAAAAGTGATCCCTCCTTATACTATGGGCTGTTTATAAATGAAATGGGAACACCGACATGTTCATTAAAAGTAATTCAGGCAAAGTATATGCTGATATGTAAACCCTGTGACGTATACTTTTCTCGACAGGTAAAGAAGTATATTCACGGAAGTGAAATATAGATCTTGATGCATAATAAATTGCAGACTCCACTCTCGTGAAAATGCTTCGATGTGAGTGGTTTACCGCGTAATTATCGCTAGATCGCGAGGTTGTTTTCCTACTGATATTCAAATGCACAAAAAATAAATGTGACTGTTTTATGTGCCTTCGCAAGTTGCTTGTGGTGCTCCGAATCTTCATGCTTTGAATGTTTTTACGAATGAACTGGGTCACTTGAAGCATAAAAGTAAGATACAAAGGGAAAATTGAAATACTATTTTTTTTTGTCAGTGTCAGCCAGATAAAACGAAATGGGCCTTTCTAATATTGCAGCAATTGTAACACGTGGCAAATAAGCGATGCTGTTTTGCCACAACTGGTCATTTGTACCTACCTCATTTATATAAAGAAGACGACAGAATTTAATTCATGAAGTACCAGTATCAAATGCCTATAAGGACTATTACAACCAAAAAGTTTTATGTTAGGAAATAGTTCCACTTTTCATTCATACGCTCCAGTTTCTCAAGTATGAGATCGATATTCTCTGGTTAGGTGTTATAACGTTTTGTGCAACGTTTCCTGCGCAGTTCCGAGAATTGAGCTTAAGCGGCTGCTAGTAGTGTACGATCTGTCAAAAATTTCTGTCAAAATTTCATTTTCTTGGATATGCCGAGAAGATATGTAATCTTTCTTGGCATTTATTCCTGTTAGCCGTTTACTTCCACTCTGATAGTCTGAATCTATGGATTTCGCTAGTAATTATAACAACACCGATCACTCGCCACCAAATTAACCACATAAAAAGCAAACAGTGATTGTCATTCACCCGTTCGGATTCATTCGGCTCAGCTTGTATGGAACCGTCCCCTTTTGTCTGTGGAAAAGATTTCTAGATGCGACTGGGATTCTCCTGGTAGAGACATCACGTACATATGCAAGCATTCAAAAATGAACTTATGATTCGTTCTGAAATCAACTTAGAATGTGTTCAAAAATGTTCAAAAATCAACAGGGATGCGTTTCAAAATCACACGAATAATCGATAGACCAACGTGCGCTCGATGCTTTGTGAAACAACGTTTTATTCTTCAAGAATATGAATTTGGCACCCACTGAAATTGCCATCCAGGGCAGATACCCCGGTTCCCCCTCCCCTCCCCTCCCCCCGCACGGCTAAACCCGGGCCTGATCTTGTTGGGTATGCTGTTCACACACACACACACACACACACACACACACACACACACACACAGTACCTCGTCTCACGTGCCACCTCTTGTACAGATGTGCAGACAGGCAAATGATTACATATTCTGGAAAGCTGGATGATTTATTTAAGAGAAAGAGCTTCACAAACTGAGCAGATCAATAATCCATTGGTCCACCTCCGGCTTTTATGCAAGCAATTTATTCGACTTGGCATTGACTGACCAAATTGTTGGATGTCCTCCTGAGGAATATCGTGCCAAATTTTGTCCAGTTGCCGCTTTATACCGTCAAAATCGCTAGCTGGCTGGAGGGACATGCCTACAATACCCCAAACGTTGTCAACTGGGGAGAAATCGGCAACCATGCTGGTCAAGATAGACATTGCGAAGCACGAAGACAAGCAATAGAAACACTCACCGCGAGCAGGTGGGCAATACGTTGCTGAAATGTAAGCCCAGGATGGCTTGCCATGCAGAGCAGCAAAACGGGTGTAGAACATCGTCGACATACTACTATGCTGTACCTGTAAGTGCTTCTCGAATGAGAACCAAAGGGGTCCTGCTATGAAATGAAATGACAGCGCAAAACATCACTTCTGGTTGTCGGGCTGTATTGTGGGTGGCACTCAGATTCGTTTCTCACGTCTGTCTGGGGCATCTCCAGACACGCCTTCGGACTGGAATTTCATCGACTAGAATTGTCTTGGGTGATGAGTCCAGTTCGAATTGCGCCCCAGTGATCGACGAAGACCTGTCTGGAGACACCCCAGACGACAGTGGGATACCAATCTGACCGTCGCCCGCCATACAACTCGACAGCCACGACTGATGGTCTGGGGTGACGTTTCTTTTCATAGCAGGACCCCTTTGGTTGCTATCCGCGGCAGCCTTGCACACAGCGGCACGTGGACCGCATTCTATTACCCGTTTTGTGTCCTTCGTGGCAAGCCATTCTGCGCTTATATTTCAGCAAGGTAATACCCGTACGCACACGGCGAGAGTTTCTGCTACCTGTCTTCGTGCCTGACGAAGCCTGCCTTGGCCAGCATGGTCGTGGATCTCTCCCCCTTTGAGAACGTTTGGAGATTATGGGCGGGGCCTCCAAACAGCTCAGGATTTTGCGTCAGTTGGACACAATTTGGCACGATAACCCTCAGGAAGCCATCCAACAAGTCTATCAATCAATGCCAAGCCGAATAAGTGCTTGCATAACCGCCATAGGTGGAGAAACGCGTTACTCACTTTCTCAGTTTGTGAAGCTCTTTCTCTTGAACAAACCATTTTCATAAATTATAATCATTAGTTTGCCTGTACTTGTACATCACATCTACCTATTTCCGTCTCATTCAGATACTTCCTACGTAATGCGTCTTTTTAATTTTTAATTTTTTAATTTGAAGAGTGTAGTTACGTTGCAATTCAATACATGTGTTCTATTTTAAATATCCGGTGCTGACTTGTTCCAGTGAGTTAAAAAAAAAAATTCCCTGGAAGGTGCCGGAACGCCGTTCCCCCAGAAATTAAGATCTGGATTCGACTAGCGTTGTTCAATTGAGTCACCCGTTTCCAAACGCCGTTGAATCCATTTTTCCATTATTAACTTTTTTATCCACAGAGCGGCCGAGAATGAGATGGAAGAATAATATCATGGGGGACATGCAGATATTGGGTCTGGGAGATGAAGATGCAGATGACAGTAAAGTGTGAAAGGCTGGACTGAGTGAGGCCAAGGACCTGCTGCGGTTTGTGTGGCCAATATAAGAAAGTAAGTATTAATTTTTTATATGTCGAAAGAGTGCGTTTTGAGCTGCTCAGTTTAGAACGTAACTGCTATTTCTGTTATAAAAGTAACTTGGAAGTTTGCCTGAAGTTACAGACTCCTTTACATCCATGATGACCTCAGTACCACTAGACGTTAGATCTCTAAAACAATAAAGGACCGAAAACCGTTATATTTAGTGCGTATTTAACGCCCTGCAAGGGATACATTTCCAAAAATCGTCATTTCAGTACACTTGTCAAATCGTATTTAGAATACGTTTTAAACGTTATATTAACTTCTCTTGTGAGGTAAATGCGACTGCATTTTGTTTAGCCTTCTGTACTTTATATTTTTTATGTAGTTATGCCCGTCAATTTGGATTTTGGCGCAAATACATGTAACTGAGTAACAACTGGTTGATCGGACTGAAGACGAATTACGTTCAAAAAGATTTTTTTTTGCCCCCAGTGATTATCATGACATTATCGGAAACTGTAGGACTATGTATAATCTTGTATCAGATGTTCATATTGATGACTGGAAGAATCTCTTAAAGATCCCATGAAACATCCCCCTCATGGGACTTTCAGTTCAAGCCTTCAAAAGGGATATTAATTAAAAACAAAGATCAGAGCACTATTGCTATTCAAGGGGAACAAAGCTATATCGCTGACATAGGATGTGGTAAAAGCGTCTATAGGAAGGGTAAATACAGAATGGAAGTAAAACAACCAGAGATACATACACATATTATGGTAAAACCAGAAAAAAATCGAAGATGTAACGGTCCTTTACAGAATCACTATGGATCAACTGGATGGACATTAATGAACTTTTATTCTATCACAACATCTTCGCCGGCCGTTGTGGCTGATCAGTTCTAGGCGTTTCAGTCTGTACCCTCGCGATCGCTACGGTCGCAGGTTCGGATCCTACCTCGGTCATGGATGTGCGTGATATCCTTAGGTAAGTTAGGTTTAAGTAGTTCTAAGTCTAGGGGACTGATGACCTCAGATGTTAAGTCCCATAGTACTTAGAGCCATTTGAACCATTTCAGAACAACTTCAAACAGCATTCTGGAGCTGAACTGGATGAAGAATCTGATGTTGGAGAGCTGCTTGATGAGGCTGAAGAGCAGATCAGCATTTGCTTGTAAAAAATGCAATTTTAATGTAGAGTTGACGGCAATTATTCAAAAGAATCAGTTAGTAGGTATGTACTATGTCATTTTGTCATACTGTCATTCTTTCTCGTGGCCACTAGTAATTTTGTAACAGGAATAAATATTATGAAATGTCTATGTTATTTTTCATTTGTACCCATCATTTTGAAACCAATACATTTCCAGAAACCTTTATGTCCAGACGGCAGTTCCAAAAGACGGTATGTTCAAAGTAAAATATTTATTTGTAATGAAAATATTTTATTGTAATTTATGCGAAATAGCTATATAAGTCCAGAATGTAAAAGAAAATTGTTGTAAATAAAGAATAACTATAAAAACCAAATAACAAATGAGTGACAGTTGTTACACGGAGATAATGGGCTTTGGAGACGGTCGATTCACTTGGCTGTGCAAAGTTATACAGTCACGTCATGTAGTTTGAGTCAATACACGATCTTGTTTGCAGAAAGACAAGTAGCCACACCGAAAGCAAGACGATACCCGGAGCACCACGGACTGTCAACACAGTGACCACTGTCGCAGTTTCCTTTACCACGGCAGCAGAGAGAGGCGCCCGGACGGTGGTGTGGCAAACAACAACATTGATCACAGGAGTGGCATTGTGTCATCTTTTGGTAGACGAGTCCCGCTTACGTGTGCAGCAGCACGACAGATGTATCTATGAGTGGAGGGTCTGAGTATCATGAGGGGACTATTCGTGAGCAGAGGATCTGAGCATCATGATGGACATATGCATGAGTGGAGGGACTGAGCATCACGATGAACATATCTGTGAGTGGAGGCTCCGATCATCATAACAGATGAATCCGTGAGTGGAGGTTCCAAGCATCACGACAGACGTATCTGTGAGTGGAGTCTCCGAGCATCATGACAGGCCTATCTGTGAGCGGAGGCTCTGAGCATCATGACAGATGAATCCGTGAGTAGAGGTTCCAAGCATCAAGGCAGATGTATCTGTGAGTGTAATCCCCGAGCATCAAGACAGGCCTATCTGTGAGTGGAGGCTCTGAGCATCATGACAGATGAGTCTGTGAGTGGAGGTTCGAAGCATCACGACAGACGTATCTCTGAGTGGAGTTTCTGAGCGTCATGTCAGGCCTATCTGTGAGCGGAGGCTCTGAGCATCATGACGGATGTATGCATGAGTGGAGGCATATTTGTGAGTAGAGGCTGCGAGCATCATGATGGATGTATCCGTTCCAGGAGTTTCCAAGCATCACGACGGACGTATCCATGAGTGGAGGCTTAGAGCATTATGACGGGCCTATCTGTGAGCGGAGGTTCTGAGCATCTTGACGGACGTATGCATGAGTGGAGGCACTGAGCATCACGATGGATATATCTGTGAGTGGAGGTTGCGAGCATCATGACGGATGTATCCATGACTCGAGGTTCCAAGCGTCATGATGGACGTATCTGTGAGTGGAAGCTCTGAGGAAAACGAACGTTATCAGGTGGCATTCGTTATCGCCGGGTGACCACAGCACCTGACATGATGTACGGCGTACCACTGGGTACACAATGCCATTACCTCTGTGACGATTACATTGTTGGATGGGCATTGTCTTTGAAGTCTCGGTGACATTGTTATGAAATGGAAGCGTCTGGTCATGGTTTGCCAAGAGAATGGTATGCCGCCACTCGGTAACCACTATGATTGATGAACTCTGACACATAACTGAAAACGAGCATAAAATAATGGTCGTCCCAGTTCAGTTCGATTCCATGCTCCACCCGTCTTACAAGGGTACTATTTGCAGTACCTGTGTTTTACAGTGTACAACGCATGCATGCATGTCTGAAGGATATTGCGTTGTACACCGCAAGACACAGACACTGTAAATAGTATTACATGCCTAGACCGGCCACGACAATAATAATAATAAAGTTTCTTCCTACGCGGGAACCATAGGAATTGTGCGGTTGAAGGACGTGGACACAGTAAGATCTGGAGGTCTGTGTCGGTCCTGGAAGCGCGCTCGGACAGCTGAAGTGGTTAAGGAAACCGCTCACGCAAAGCGGGAAATCCGGTGTCGAGTCCCGATGTGGCACAGATTTTCATGTGTCAGTAATAAATTGTGCAGCTGCACTCTAATCGTATACGTAATTGCGAATACATTTCTTCCGAGGTGACAGCGCCTACTCGTCGTCACCGATTTCTTCCAAAGTTACGACATGAGCAAGTTTTGACCACATATGAGAGTGATGGAAGTGGGAGTTCCAGATGGCCAAACGTTCAGAAAAAATAGCATTTCAGAAACGTTACTCTTAGAATTGCTTCCAGGGAGCAGTGGGCGCTGCGGAAAGAGCACGGAATGGTAGTCCGAGGGCTGTAGGGTCGAGTCCCTGTGCGGAAACAAGTTTTTAATTCTCAGTTCTTACGTTAATTACACTGCAAATGAGCCGAAATAATGCTCAATATACTGTCTTTATTAATATTTTCTTAAAACTTACGGAGAGGAAAGACAAAGAAAATTTGGGATTGCAAATTTCCAGGAAGTGATTGCAAGGCGCACATGAGAACTTTGTGTATAAAATTAGATATTTTTGTTTAGTTACACATCGTAGTAAACGCATTTTTAGAATTACATGGCTGTTTTAAAGCCCATATAGAAAAACAATCTTAGTTTCCATTTTAAAGCCCCTATAGAAAAACAATCTTAGTTTCCATCCACAAAACGTTCTCTCTCATTGCACAATTTTGCAGAGAAACATACGTAACACAACATTTACCTAAATATTGGCGAGGATAGCTAGTCTTATTGCGATGTGATTTCTTATTCTCTATCGATGAGGTAAGAGCAGTTTCGAAGCTATTTGATCAAATTACGAGGGCTATTCAGAAAGTAGGGATCGTTTTGGCATTAAAAGAAAACTAAATACAAGAAATACATTTTATTACATACATCTGAAAGAGCGACTGACATACTACTTTTACACATACTTACCGAACACATTGAGGCACTTATCATAGCGGTGGACAAGCTCTGAAAGACCTTTGTCGTAAAATTCTGCCGCCTGAGACTTCTGCCAGTGAGTCACGCCCGCCTGGAGATCGGCGTCGTGATCAAAGGGCTGCGTTGCAAGCCAGTTCTTCGTCTTGGAAAACAAGTGGAATCGCTTGGTACAAGATCGGGGCTGTAAGGTGGACGAGGGAAAACTTCCCGTCTGAATGAATTAAGGAGCTATTTAGTGCGGTTTGCCGTGTGAGGTCGGGCACTGTCGTGCAAAAACAAAATTTTGAACGTCAGCTTTCCTCGGCGTTTGTTTTGAATTGCTCTTCTAAGGCTGTGCAAAGTTTGACAGTACCGGGCAGAATTTATGGTTGCTCCACGTTCGAGGAAATCAATAAGAAGCACACCTTGCCTAACCCGAAACACTGTCGCCATCAACTTCCTTGCTGACAAGGTTTGCAAACATTTGCTTGGTTTTTGGGGGGACCTTGTGTGCCTCCACTCCATGGACTGTAATTTTGTTTCGCAATTGACATGTTTCACCCAAGTTTCGTCACCGGTTACGATTCGATCCAGTAACCAATCACCATGTTTGTGGTAGGCCTTCAGAAATTTCAACGTTGCCCTCATTCACTGTTCTTTGTGGTGCTCTGTAAGCATTTTGGGCACCCATAGTGCACAAAATTTGTGGTAGCCTAGCCCTTGACTGACAATTTCAAACAACAAAGTCCGTGAAACTTGTGGAGAAGGAAGTGAAAGCTCCGGTATTGTGAAGCGACGGTTTTCACAAACCGTGTCATCAACTTTAGCGACAAGATCGTCAGTCGCAATGCTCGGGCGCCCATTCTTCTCTTCATAATGAACGTTGGTCCGGCCATTTTTAAACCGAATGCACCATTTACATACGGATGATTCACTCATTACATTGTTTACGTACACTTAACACAGTTCACGATAAATTTCTATACGTTTTATGTTTTTTGCCAACAAAAACCGTTTCACAGACCGCGCCTCACAACTGGCGGGATTTTCGAATGTAGCGCACATTTGAAATTCGAATATCGAAAAGACTAGACGCGCAGAGACGTTATCGCTGTCACGGATGGATGCCGACTGAGATGCCCACACGCACATATTAAAATATACGCGATCGGCCCGCGCCTATCGCCGTCAGACGGAAACGTTCCCTACTTTCTGAATAGCCCTCGTATTTACCTATCGATAAAAGTATACATGACATGGTTGGGGGGGGGGGGGAATCATTTTAACACTTACTATGTTAATCCCAAATTTTCCTCTGACCTTCCTTTTCATCCCTACTATGAAAATATTAATAAATGCAATATATTGAGTATTGCTTCGGCTTCCTTGCAGTTTAAGTAACGTAAATATTTAAAATGGAAAACTTTTACGGCATAATAACTAGACCTTACGGCCTTCGATTACCGTTGCGTAATCTTTCCGCTGCGCCAAACACTGCCTGGGAAGTATGCTAACATACACTGATCAATCAGAACATTATGACCACCTGCTTAATAGCTTGTTTATCCGTCTTTCAGACGAAATACAGCACCGATTTTGTTTATCAGGGATCCGACCATTTGTTAGTAAGTTTGTGGATGTTATGTGGTATTAGATATCTACGCACAGGTCATGTAACTCTCGTAAATAACGGGTCGCTGATCTGCGTACGCGGTGATGGCACCCAATAGCGACCAAGATGGGTTTCATAGGGTTTCCATCCGGCAAATTTAGTCGCCGAGACATCGACATGAAATCACTATAATGCTCCTCAAACCACTGTAGCACGCTTCTGGCTCCAAGACAAGGACAGTTATACTGGTGAAAGATGACATCACCGTCGGGGAGGACATCAAGCATGAAGTGATGCATGAGGTTAGCAGCTGTCGGCGTGTCTTCGATTACTACTTACGTCCCATGCAAGCGCAGGAGACTTGGGCAGCGGACATAATGTTTTTGCCTCATCAGTGTGAATGGCTAATGTCTCAAATGGCTCTGAGCACTATGGGACTTAACATCTATGGTCATCAGTCCCCTAGAACTACTTAAACCTAACTAACCTAAGGACATCACACAACACCCAGTCATCACGAGGCAGAGAAAAATCCCTGACCCCGCCAGGAATCGAACTCGGGAACCCAGGCGCGGGAAGCGAGAACGCTACCGCACGACCACGAGCTGCGGACGCTAATGTCTCGCCCGACCTGCGCCACTATTGCTATTTTTCCTACTTTACTCTATGTGCACAATAAGTTAAATTTCATCATTTGATGTATTTTCTAGTGTTGCAGTTTTAATAGGCATATAGAGCTACATCTCTGTCTAATACATCTGAACAACGTATATACGAATAAAAAATTTACTATGGAGATGGAAAAGACCAAAGATATCCTTTCTAGATATTCTGGTTATGAGGAATGGTGACAACCTGGGACACAGCCTGTACCGAAAACCGACACACACGAACCAGAACCAGAGAAGAGGGATGATTAAGACGTTCGTAACACGCGAAAGCCCAATATATGAGCCGCAGCATCGCGTGTGCGAGATACAACACCTGGAAAGTGTTCTGGAGAGCAATGGGTACTCCACCAGCAGCGTAAGTGTCACGAAATCTCAAACACGGCGAAGGGACAGATTGGAAGAAGAAATGTCAGGTATTATACACTCCTGGAAATGGAAAAAAGAACACATTGACACCGGTGTGTCAACCCACCATACTTGCTCCGGACACTGCGAGAGGGCTGTACAAGCAATGATCACACGCACGGCACAGCGGACACACCAGGAACCGCGGTGTTGGCCGTCGAATGGCGCTAGCTGCGCAGCATTTGTGCACCGCCGCCGTCAGTGTCAGCCAGTTTGCCGTGGCATACGGAGCTCCATCGCAGTCTTTAACACTGGTAGCATGCCGCGACAGCGTGGACGTGAACCGTATGTGCAGTTGACGGACTTTGAGCGAGGGCGTATAGTGGGCATGCGGGAGGCCGGGTGGACGTACCGCCGAATTGCTCAACACGTGGGGCGTGAGGTCTCCACAGTACATCGATGTTGTCGCCAGTGGTCGGCGGAAGGTGCACGTGCCCGTCGACCTGGGACCGGACGCAGCGACGCACGGATGCACGCCAAGACCGTAGGATCCTACGCAGTGCCGTAGGGGACCGCACCGCCACTTCCCAGCAAATTAGGGACACTGTTGCTCCTGGGGTATCGGCGAGGACCATTCGCAACCGTCTCCATGAAGCTGGGCTACGGTCCCGCACACCGTTAGGCCGTCTTCCGCTCACGCCCCAACATCGTGCAGCCCGCCTCCAGTGGTGTCGCGACAGGCGTGAATGGAGGGACGAATGGAGACGTGTCGTCTTCAGCGATGAGAGTCGCTTCTGCCTTGGTGCCAATGATGGTCGTATGCGTGTTTGGCGCCGTGCAGGTGAGCGCCACAATCAGGACTGCATACGACCGAGGCACACAGGGCCAACACCCGGCATCATGGTGTAGGGAGCGATCTCCTACACTGGCCGTACACCACTGGTGATCGTCGAGGGGACACTGAATAGTGCACGGTACATTCAAACCGTCATCGAACCCATCGTTCTACCATTCCTAGACCAGCAAGGGAACTTGCTGTTCCAACAGGACAATGCATGTCCGCATGTATCCCGTGCCACCCAAAGTGCTCTAGAAGGTGTAAGTCAACTACCCTGGCCAGCAAGATCTCCGGATCTGTCCCCCATTGAGCATGTTTGGGACTGGATGAAGCGTCGTCTTACGCGGTCTGCACGTCCAGCACGAACGCTGGTCCAACTGAGGCGCCAGGTGGAAATGGCATGGCAAGCCGTTCCACAGGACTACATCCAGCATCTCTACGATCGTCTCCATGGGAGAATAGCAGCCTGCATTGCTGCGAAAGGTGGATATACACTGTACTAGTGGCGACATTGTGCATGCTCTGTTGCCTGTGTCTATGTGCCTGTGGTTCTGTCAGTGTGATCATGTGATGTATCTGACCCCAGGAATGTGTCAATAAAGTTTCCCCTTCCTGGGACAATGAATTCACGGTGTTCTTATTTCAATTTCCAGGAGTGTATTTCTGCTAAACATCCCCAGCATGACGAACAGAATCGCCCACCGGAAAGGACAAAAGTGACCTACCTGTAATGTCGGGAAAATAGACTGTACATGTGGAAAAGTCCAAGTTGGACTGACTGGACGATCCATCAACACCAGGATCACCGAACATAAATGATGCTGCATGATGGAACAAGTGCTGAAAGCGGCTGTGGTGCACACGCTGTGTGAGACCACCTCATAATAAAATTCGCCGGTCAGGACATTCTTGCTAACGCTTCTTGCTACTTTATATTTCTCCTGTGCCACCAGTGAGGTAGTAACAACTTCAAAGTTTCTCGTACCATTTCCAACCATTTAAAGAGTAGTCACTTTTTTCCTTGCCGTACAATCCAGTACTGACGTCATCTCCTGAACAAATACTTTCCCTATTATCCGCTTCTATATTCTCCCGATCCACCTCTAAATGTGTAGGCTTCAAATAGCCTTCAGAATCCTTGCTTTAATATTCTCGTAAGCATCAAATATACTGTTCCCTTCCTCTGAAGTAACGATATCAGTAGCTGCAACATTCTCATAATTAACCAGGTAACTTAAAACTTCGTCTCCCTTACACAAAACCTCACTTATTTCCCCCCAATCACTACAGATTTTACACAATTAACTACATTAGCATTGACCAATAACTCATAAGGTAAAGACGCAACTGGCTTGCTCGTACGGACTGCTGTTTAGAAGAGTAACTATTCGGTAGTAACCGTCAGGTACCACCGCAATTGGAGTTTCGTCCGGGACATGAATTTAATCGCTTTTGCATTACAACTGTAGTTCTAACAGTTAACAATATTCTGCGATCCACATCCCAAATCTATTGCACGATAGGCAGTTTATGTGGCGGCTCAGAGCATAATATTTCACAGCAGCTGTACGCGTGAGGATCGACAGAAAAAGTTAGGTGTGGGGAATCTGGAGCTTCATGAAAGAAGAGGAAGGCTACGCAGAGGCGTGTAGAGTTCAATTTGCAGTGGCTAGCAGCAGCGGAGATTTCGACGATGCCTGAGCAGCAGCGTTGGTCATGGCAACGAGTACTACCAGCAGCGATTTCGAGAGCATCGATGTCAGCAGCATCTACACTTTCGACAGCAGCAGTACAGCAGAAGCAGCCAGCATGGCCAAGTTAAGCACTTGCGTCGGGGTAGCGTTAATATGTGTGAACCTTCAGGGTAATCGTCAGTGATGCAGCTTCCAACGATTAAGTAATCACCCAGTCTGTGTGGTTGAGATAATGTTAGTGGGCCAGTTAGTGCAGAAACTGAAAGTGGAGATGTTGATAGGGACAATATTAATGGGGCAGACAGTCCCTAAACAAAGAGGGAAAGTAAGCTTTCGGACAATATATGGTCCCAATAATGCAAATGCAAATTTAGCTAGAATTGCAATCTAGTACTGGGGCAATGAGTACAAAGATGGAACAGGAAAATTGTCTCAATTGGCAATGGAAATGAGTGTTTGTCGTCATCGTCCAGGAGACCCCTGACGGGGCAGGTCCGGCCGCCTTGGTGCAGGTCTTATTACATTCGACGCTACATTGGGCGACCTGGGCGCCGGATGGGCATGAAATGATGATGAAGACAACACAACACCCTGAGCGGAAAAAATCCCCTACCCATCCGGGAATCTAACCTGAGTCCATAGGACGGCAATCCGTCACGCTGACCACTCAGCTAGCGGGGTGGACATGAACTCAGTTCAAATACTGAAAGTGAAAACTAAGGTGGAAAAAATTAAATCAGATGGTGAAGAATTTATTGATACAATATTAGAAGTTATAAGTTCAGACATGGCCAAGACTTCTAAGGAGGCCGGCCTGGTAAACACCATAGTCGATGCAGATGCAAAAAAGTTTTGGTAAAAACTGGGATAGATAGGTGACAAGGTGGTTGGCAATATAAAGAATTTTGTGCTGAGGCAAAATCACGAGACGAAGTAACCAGTAAATCTGTTAACGATTGTTCAGGTAGAGCAGTAGAATATGAAAAGGAGTTGCTTAAAAATAGAGAACATTTTGAATCAAAATTAAATGAAGAAGCTGTGCAGGATGAACTCAGTTTAAAGACATGAAGGCTGAATTAAATTCTTTAGCAGCGAATCAGGCTACCTGTGATAAGTGTTCCACGGATTAATTAGGGAACGACAAAGAGTTTTGCAAATAATGGAAACTACCATCTAGTAGGTTTTATTGCTGCATGTGGAGATGGTTTCGTGGGAGGAATATCGAAAGAGGTAAAAATTAAGTTTGTTAAGAGACATCTTGAGGGCAATGCGCAATCATGGGCAAATTTAATGAGTGTTTCATTTACTACCTACTATGAAGTGTTGGAGAATTATTTCCTGTACAAATTCTGGAGTGAAGCGAAACAAACGCGACTTCTGAATGAGTTCCTAAGCGGACCCAGTTTCAAACTAATTGGGTCGATGCGGGATTTTTGTGAGTGTAAACAAGCTAAGTTGATGCATATAAATCATCCTCTGAGAGTGTTGACGGAGATAACGATGCTCAGGAGGCGACTACCAGAATTTTTACGTGGTAGCTTGTCCATAGCACAATAAATTCCATTGACGAGTATTTAGATTTTATTGAGAAATTTTAACAGGCGTTGAAATTCAAGACACATAATTGTAAGAGGGGCAGGAACCTGAGGACATGCAAAGCCAGAGTATGAGGTCGCGCGATAGCGTCATGCCAGGTCCGGTGGTGGCGAAATAAAGGACACTTTATTTTAAAAATTCCGTGGGCGTCGAAAATTTGGCAAAGATGCCACAAATGTTAGAGATGGAGGTTATAAAAAATAAAAATAAAATGGAGAATAATTTTAAACAGAGCAACCACAAAGAGGGCGCAAGGAATACTATAAGATGTGTGAAGAAGATTGATAATGACACGGACTGAAAAATTTATTTTGTGAAAGCGAAGTAAATGAGGGAATGAATGTATGTCTGGTGGAAAATTGTGAGATCAGAATAGATGCTGAGGTGGATCTGAACTTGGCGGAGGTGGGATATATGACGAATTCTGATGAGGCACTAGTCTGTAACAACTATAAGAATGTAGGTGAAAGGAACGTTTTTGTATCAGTGGAAGTAGGTGAAATTACCTGTGAAGACGGCAAAGCTGTAGCCTTGTCAGATGGAGATGAATTTTGTGGTGTATCGACGGAATTATGCGAAGGTATTTGTGAAGACAACGTATTAGTAGTCTCGTCAACTGGTGATGAACTTTATTATGTACTGGCGGATGTGGATGTTTATTGTTAAAGGGAGGTAAAGGTGATGTTTTAGATTCTGAAGTTGCGAAGGTTGAAGCTCCGGATACAGATAATTTGATGGAAGGAATTTGTGCATTTATTTCTATTGATGGGAGCAAATCAATGGCTCTTGATGAAATCGTGAATTATGGGTGGATGTGGAGGGGTGAATGTGAAAGTAATGTGTTAGGTATTGGATCAGAATGCAGAGTGTCGTAGCAGTCTGAGAGTAGAGAAAAATGTAACGAAGACGAAGGAAAATCCGAATTAGGCACAATTAGAGTGTATTGTGAATTCTAACGGGAAGCGATGCAGTAGGTGAGTTTTATATGGTGTATCGGCGGAGGTTGACGGAGTTATTGGCGTTGATTTCTATAATGTAACGACAGATGTAATGGGCGTTTTAAGTAGTACGATATTCAGTTAAAATACAGATGGAAAATACCCTTATGAAATGCAGTAAAGTTACTTTGAGAGTGTTACGAGAATGGTAAAAAAATCTCGAAGCTAAATTTTAATCAAAGGTACGCGAAAACTAAATCCATTTCTTAATCAAAATACACGAAATATTCATCAGCTCAAAACAGTTCAAAGTCAAAAATGGTGATTCACAAGCTGGCACACGTGATACACGAATAGTAACTCATACTCTATACTTAACCCGCCAGGTTAGCTGAGGGCGCTAATGCGCTGCTTCCTGGACTCTGGTAGGCGCGCTGGTCCCGGATTTAGCACGAGGACCGGTGTGCCGGCCAGCCTGGATGTGGTTTTTAGGCGGTTTTCCACATCCCACTAAGCGAATTCACGACTCGCAGACATTTGAAAGCGTTCGCACTGTTTCAGGGCTTACATTAGACGCAGACAGCTGGGGTACACTAATTCCGTCCCAGAGAGTACAGGGTGGCGAGAGGAAGGGCATGCGGCCACCCTCTGACGCTAACATTACCAAATCCACTGCAACAAGGCAGACCCAGCGTTGACGTGCGACAAAGGCCCGCAGAAAATGATGATGACTCTGTCTATCCTTAGTTCCGTAATACAAGCGGATAGAGTCTTACACTGGAGGACATTTAAACCTCTCGAAATTTAAAGTCACTTCAGAAGTTAAAGTATGACAGCATCCGGTCAGTATCCAGAATCAATCACGTACGTGATCGAACACCACTCGTTACCCCAGGTAGGCCTGCTTCGTTCAAGCACAAACTTAAAAGTGCCCAGAATCGTTCCATTGAGCTCCTGACTCGACAAGTCTGCTTGACACCCTTCGTGTTCCGGTACTGTCGTTTTCCATTTGTTGAAGATTTTAAAGATATTGATACAATTGTTGTGTCATTCGATGGGCCTCATTTTTCTAAGCTTGCAAATCTATTCAGATTTGAAACTCCCTGGCAGATTAAAACTGTGTGCCCGACCGAGACTCGGGACCTTTGCCTTTCGCGGGAAAGTGCTCTACCAACATTTTTTTTTCAATCTCATTTTGTTCGTTTTCGTTCGTTGTATCTGCTCGGGGCGGACGTCGGAAGACACCCGATTCAGTTAGTGGTTGATCCATTAACTCAGTTTTTTTTTATTACAGAGGGCAGCTAACCCTCTGACCGAACACACTGAGTTACCGTGCCGGCAACCAACTGAGCTACCGAAGCACGACTCACGCCGCGTCCTCGCAGCTTTACTTCTGCCAGTACCTCGTCTCCTAACTTCCAAACTTTACAGAAGCTCTCCTGCGAACCTTGCTTTAATACTTGACCTAGCATTATTATAGGTTGTCAAGGAGCTGTGAGAAGCCATTTTCAGCTTGTCTGACACTCCGCCGTTTTCGGTGCGTCTGCTGTACAAAGGCCATGCGAGTAACAGCAGTCCAAATTCCCGGCTTCTGGATTTACTCATTTCCGGCAAAACGCTCCTTGTCTCGGTACCTGAGCTCGCCTGGGGCGGCCGCGTGATGCCTTCGTGCCGCCGATTCGCACCCAGTCCAGCAAGCAAATTCAGCTCTCATCAGTACCAGCCCTAGCTGGACGAATGGCTTGCCTTTATACTGATAACGTTACAGTAGTCAGCCGCAACTGCTAGCTCTCTAAGCTTTCTCCAGAGTGTTTCCCTCAAGGGATCCCCATTTGAGTTCAGGTAGCATTTCCATAATACTCGATTGTAAGCTAACGGTAAGTAAGCTAGCAACAAGCCTCTAAATTGCTTCGTTGTCCTCCTATGACCTAATCTGGTGGGGATCAGAAACTCACAGCTGGTCTACACGCAGTCTCCTTCGTAGATGAGTTACACAGTCGTCGAATTTTTTCCAGTAAACCGACGGTAGCCGCCTGCCTTCTGTACAAATTGGTTCAAATGGCTCTGAGCACTATGGGACTTAACTGCTGAGCTCATCGGTCCCCTAGAACTTAGAACTACTTAAACCTAACTAAGGACATCACACACATCAATGCCCGAGGCAGGATTCGAACCTGCGACCGTAGCGGTCGCGCGGTTCCAGACTGAAGCGTTTAGAACCCCACGGCCACACCGGCCGGCCTTAGCGATGGTGAAGCTCGACCCAGTGTTAGTGATGATGTGTGTGACAACAAAGACACAGATAGTGACGGAACTGTGGCGGTGACAAGAAACACTGTTCTCGGAAAAAAAAACAATGCTGTTATCAGCCCTCTTGGAAACAGCAATTTGCATGGATCGATTACAATAAGGTAAAAAATGTTATTTTTGCAAAATTTGCAGACAAATGTTTGAAGAAAATCGTTTCCAGTTTTCTCACAAAATGGTAAAAAATTTCATGGAAACTGGTTTTTCGAACTGTAGCGCCTAGAACCGCTCGGTCTTCCGTACAACTGGCCTTAAGTGCTCGTTTTATTTTATGCCGCTTTGCTGTGTTATACCTAGATATTTAATCAACGTGACTGTATCATTCATTGCTCCACTGATACTGTATTCTAAAATTACAGGATTATTTTTCCTACTTATCTGCATTAGCTTACTGTTTTCTGCATTTAGAGTTAGCTGTCGTTCATGCCAGCAAACAGAAAGTTATTTTGTATCCTTATATTGCATAGGAAGGAACATTGCAACCTTTCGTGCCCCCTCGCCCCCCTCTTTCTGAGAAATATTTCACATTCCTCCATTTGATCTGTGACTGGGTAAGTTCCATTCCGAATTATGCCAACAGATCTTCTGCCGACTTCTGCAGGACTTGTGACAGCGGACAAAGTACACCGACTGGCATGCAGTGACTTCAGTTAGTGCCGCAGATGCCGGTGGCCCCCTCTGAAAACTGTCCGCCGCCAACTTATTCCACACAGGATGCGACACAGTCGCGGCGAGACGGGCCCAACTCGGCGGCGGCGGAGTTCTCATCAGCAAACAGCGCGGCTCCCGGCAGCCCAAGTGATTGCCGCCGCCTGGCTGGCCTTATCTCTGGCGCCGTGTTCTCTAATTGCGAGGCGGGACGCACCCGTCAGCACGGTATCAGCCACCCCCTCCCCTAGACCCTCACACCACACCCTGCGAGCCGGGGCGTCCTCGCGGTATCGAGGCGGCACCGGAATGAAATGGCCTAGCAAGTCTCCAACTCTGCTTGCACGCAACGTACACCCGCGCGACGGCGCGGCTCCAGTCTTTGCGTTGTCTGGGCGGGGACAGTGTTCTCGGCTACATCCAGCCGCTGAAAGGAACGCATCTCGCAACTAGATGGGAAAGAAACACAGCGGCTGGCTCTTCGTAGCTCGACTGAGGTCACACTTTAAGACAAACCTGAGAACACTCGCACACGCAGTTCGACAATACATGCATTCAAGTAGGTGAAAGCGAAAGTGAAATGTTACGGGGCGGGGGGGGGGGGGGATTGTTTGGGGAAGAGAACATACAGCGAGGTCATCAGTCTCATCGGATTAGGGAAGGACGGTCATCTGTATTTACTGAAAAGCCAAAACATTATGACCACTGCCCAAGACGTTGGATGCCACCTGGTGTCGTTGCGGGTACGTGAAAAATGTTCATATGTGTGTGAAATCTTATGGGACTTAACTGCTAAGGTCATCAGTCCCTAAGCTTACACACTATTTAACCTAAATTATCCTAAGGACAAACACACACACCCATGCCCGAGGGAGGACTCGAACCTCTGCCGGGACCAGCCCCACAGTCCATGACTGCACCGCCCTAGACCTCCGCGGGCACGTGACGTGGTAACGAAAGTGTGTAGGCGCGGCAGCACGGACAAGGGCTCACTCTAGCGAAGAGAGCCGGCCTGTGTGGCCGAGCGGTTCTAGGCGCTTCAGTCTGGAACCGCGCGACGGCTATGGTCGCAGTTTCGAATCCTGCCTCGGGCATGGGTGTGTGTGATGTCCTTAAGTTTGTTAGGTTTAAGTAGTTCTAAGTTCTAGGGGACTGATGACCTCAGATGTTAAGTCCCATAGTGCTCAGAGCCATTTGAACCATTTTTTTTCTAGCGAAGATATGAGCTGCAGATGGTGAAATCTATTGAGATAAGCGACTTTGGCATAGGGCAGATTATTACTACACATAGACTGTGAACGAGTATCTCAGAAACTGTGAAGTTGGTCGAATGTTCAGGAGTTACTATCGTCAGCGCCTCTGGAAAGACGTAGAAGGACAGTGGAATCATCACTCGGTGCCCTTTCAAAGAAATCATCCCGGCGCTCGCCTGGAGCGATTTAGGGAAATCACGGAAAACCTAAATCAGGATGGCCGCACACGGGGAGTTGAACCGTAGTCCTCCAGATTTCAAGTAGGTGGCTAAGGTGGTATACACTGACGTGACAAAAGACATGGGATACCGATAAGTACGTCTTTGGAACGAAATGAATCACTGATCTTGCGTCTCAGATATCCGACAGTTTGTTGGTCGTTTTCTGGAGGTATATGACTTTAGATGTCTACGCACAGGCAAATGTAATTCGCGTAAATAACGGGCCGCTGATTCGCGTACTCGGTGACAGCACCCGATAGCGATGCAGGTGAGATCTGTAGGATTTACATCAGGTGAATTTGGTCGCCGTGACAGCAACGTGAGTTCACTGTAATGTTCCTCAAACGACTGTAGGACGGTTCTGCCTCCGAGATACGGGCAATTATATTCTTGAGAGGCGACATCGCTGTCTGTCGAAGACATCAAGCATGAAGGGATGCAGGTTGTTCGCAGCTGTCGCAGTGTCTTCGATTGCTACCACCGGTCTCATGTAGGAGCAGGAGAACGTCTCCCATAGCATAATACTGCTCCGACCAGCCAGCGCCCCTGTCGCTCTCCACGTTAGCTGCCGTTCACTTCGACGACGGCGTTTAACGAGACGACCGTCGACCTAGTTAGCAAAAATGTGATTCACCCGAAGAGCACGATTCCATCGATCGGCGGTCGAATCCGATGGTCCCGTGCTCAGTGCAGTCGTAACTGGCGATGTCGTTGGGTCAACATGTGCACACTTCAGGGTGATCTGCTCCGTAACTCTATATTCAACCATGTACGATGAATGGTCTGCTCTCAGACACCTGTGCGTACACCAGCATTGTGCTCTTTCGGCAGGGATGCCACCGGTCACCATCTATATTTATCCTAATCTAAAAAGCAGACAAGACTCCGAACCCCACATTCTGTGAAGAGACGCGGCTGCTACGGTCGCAGGTTGGAATCCTGCCTCGGGCATGGATTTGTGTGATGTCCTTAGGTTAGTTAGCTTTCAGTGATTCTACGTCTAGGGGACTGATGACCTCAGATGATAAGTCACATACTGCTTGGAGCCATTTGAACCGGTTTGTTCAAATGGCCATGAGCACTGTGGGATTTAACATCTGAGGTCATCAGTCCCCTAGAACTTAGAACTACTTAAACCTAACTAACCTAAGGACGTCACAAACATCCATGCCCGAGGCAGGATTCGAACCTCCAACCGTAGCGGTCGCGCGGTTCCAGACTGAAGCGCCTAGAACCGGTTTGTGTACGAAGTCCTGCACTGGAAACACTTTCGCAAATATGGGCGGCTGTAGAGGCAGCATGGTTCATTATTTCTGCAGGGGACTTCCAACGACTTGTTGAATCCATGCCACGTCGAGTTGCTGCACTACGCCGGGCAAAAGAAGGTAAGACACAATACTGGGAGGTTCCTCATGACTTTTTCACCAGTATAATGGAATGGGAAAGAAAATGAAATGGGCCTACCTACTAAATTACTATCAGTCTGACTTGGAAAATGGTAGAGGCACCAGGAAGGCAATTATGACGTCACGCTTTGCAAAAGCAGCAGGAACTGTGAAAGATCAAGACACCTTCACAGGATTTTTCAACGTGGAGCACAGTTATAATTATTGTATGATCAGTTTCTCGGGCCATGCACGAGACTGCACGTGAGGAGGATCCACCAGTAAAAAAGGAGACGAGGAGTATTGTCTTGTCACTAAAGAAGCGGTAACGGCAGAAGGGATCGGTCAGGAGACCTCAGTGATTTCGGATGTGAACCAGTCATGTGACGTCACGCGAGTGAGAAATCCATCAGGCACATTTATTTCGACCTTTCTCAAGCTGCTCAAGTCGACTGTTAGCTATGCGATTGCGGAGAGAAAACGAGCAAGGACGACCACAGCTAAATCAAGACCAGCAAGATTTTATGTGCTGACGGACAGGACTGTGTACTGTTCTCCTGAGTGGACTGGGGTTTAAAAAAAATGTAAACTAAATACACTCCTGGAAATTGAAATAAGAACACCGTGAATTCATTGTCCCAGGAAGGGGAAACTTTATTGACACATTCCTGGGGTCAGATACATCACATGATCACACTGACAGAACCACAGGCACATAGACACAGGCAACAGAGCATGCACAATGTCGGCACTAGTACAGTGTATATCTACCTTTCTCAGCAATGCAGGCTGCTATTCTCCCATGGAGACGATCGTAGAGATGCTGGATGTAGTCCTGTGGAACGGCTTGCCATGCCATTTCCACCTGGCGCCTCAGTTGGACCAGCGTTCGTGCTGGACGTGCAGACCGCGTGAGACGACGCTTCATCTAGTCCCAAACATGCTCAATGGGGGACAGATCCGGAGATCTTGCTGGCCAGGGTAGTTGACTTACACCTTCTAGAGCACGTTGGGTGGCACGGGATACATGCGGACGTGCATTGTCCTGTTGGAACAGCAAGTTCCCTTGCCGGTCTCGGAATGGTAGAACGATGGGTTCGATGACGGTTTGGATGTACCGTGCACTATTCAGTGTCCCCTCGACGATCACCAGTGGTGTACGGCCAGTGTAGGAGATCGCTCCCCACACCATGATGCCGGGTGTTGGCCCTGTGTGCCTCGGTCGTATGCAGTCCTGATTGTGGCGCTCACCTGCACGGCGCCAAACACGCATACGACCATCATTGGCACCAAGGCAGAAGCGACTCTCATCGCTGAAGATGACACGTCTCCATTCGTCCCTCCATTCACGCCTGTCGCGACACCACTGGAGGCGGGCTGCACGATGTTGGGGCGTGAGCGGAAGACGGCCTAACGGTGTGCGGGAGCGTAGCCCAGCTTCATGGAGACGGTTGCGAATGGTCCTCGCCGATACCCCAGGAGCAACAGTGTCCCTAATTTGCTGGGAAGTGGCGGTGCGGTCCCCTACGGCACTGCGTAGGATCCTACGGTCTTGGCGTGCATCCGTGCGTCGCTGCGGTCCGGTCCCAGGTCGACGGGCACGTGCACCTTCCGCCGACCACTGGCGACAACATCGATCTACTGTGGAGACCTCACGCCCCACGTGTTGAGCAATTCGGCGGTACGTCCACCCGGCCTCCCGCATGCCCACTATACGCCCTCGCTCAAAGTCCGTCAACTGCACATACGGTTCACGTCCACGCTGTCGCGGCATGCTACCAGTGTTAAAGACTGCGATGGAGCTCCGTATGCCACGGCAAACTGGCTGACACTGACGGCGGCGGTGCACAAATGCTGCGCAGCTAGCGCCATTCGACGGCCAACACCGCGGTTCCTGGTGTGTCCGCTGTGCCGTGCGTGTGATCATTGCCTGTACAGCCCTCTCGCAGTGTTCGGAGCAAGTATGGTGGGTCTGACACACCGGTGTCAATGTGTTCTTTTTTCCATTTCCAGGAGTGTATTACGATAAATTTTATAAATAATCGACAAGTACGCCAAAGAAGAAGAGATAGAACTACAGTGGACATGTTATTCCATGCACTCTTGCGCTTCTATGCATGAGCTATCTTTCCTTTGTCATTCATTTATCTTATTTGCTTGGATTCGGTCCTAAGAGGACGTTCTTGTGTAAAGTTCATCTTGCTGTGCCAGCTGATAATGTAAGTCGTACTTAAAACCCGAAAAATATAATGGTTATTTTTGTCAAAAGAATTTGTGTATGTGGTCAATTAATTGATCGTCTGATACCTAGACTGTCTTAAGTAGATATGGGCCTTAACAAAGAATTTTCATTGTTAGGCGCCATCTTAGAAAAATCTTTAACATTTTTGTTTCAGCCCATCTACGAGACGTGCTGTCGGTTAGGACAATTAACTTTATTTCAGATCCCACGAGACCGGAGGCAGCTACTAAGAATGTAACAATTTTATTTACAAATTTTCTTTATATATCCCAGGCAGAAAAGGTCTGGTCACAGGATTCCAGTTTCATTATAGGATTTCATTTGTAGATGCTACTCTTGTTATCTTATGTTGGGGAATCGACACTAAACCACGACATTAAGTTACATACTACAGTAGTGTACCTCGAACAGACTTGGCGAATATTCTCTAGTGCAATAAGCACACGACTTCTCACGAGCCTAGCGTTGGACAAATAAGAAAAGGACAATTAACTATAGACGATTACGTAATTACCCTGAGAATTGAGCTAGTTTACTGAGTGCTTATACATGTCGGGCTAAATTAAACAACATATTACACTGTTAATAATATTCCTACATTAGTTATTTCTCTTTTGTGCTGAGCCATTTCATTAATGTGTGTTTCTTTTTTGTCAAGTCACGGCTCATATTTTATTTTATTACATTATACTAATAGTCACAAAACAAATAAAATTTTTTATTTTATTACATTACAACTGTCGAGCATTTCGGAGGGTGGTTGTAAAAAATTACATGAAATCAGCAGAAAGCATCACTCTTGAGTTCCAAAGCGCTGCCTACAACACAGATAGCACAATGAGTGTAGGCAGTTAAAAAGATTGGGGTACAATGGTAGAACCGCCCTTCATAAACCACACGTTTTGTACTCAGTGCTATGCTACACTTGAGGCGAATTAGAGAACGACGTCACTGGACAGTGGATGACTGGAAACAATGGATTTGGAGTCGCAAATCACGCTATTTATGTGTCAATCAGATGGGGAGATTTCGGTCTGACGACTGGAGAACATATGCCGCACCAACAGTGAAGTATGGAGGCCCTTATTACCCTTAAGAAAACGCTAAATGCCGAATATGTACACATTTCAAAACATAATGTCCTTCGTACAGAGGAGGATCAATTAGGAGACGATGATTGTATCAGCAAGGCAATGCACCGTTTAATAAAGTAGCCTCTGGGAGGCAATGGTTTGCGGACAGAAACATTTCTAAACTGGACTGGTCTATCCAGAGTGCCGACCTGAAAGCAATGGAAAACCTTTCGGATGACGTAAAACGTTGAATTTGCTCTAGACCACAGCATCCAGAATCACTACCTTTTCTGGTCTCTGCTCTTGAGGAAGAATGGGCTGCCAATCCTCTATAGACATTCAGACTCCTAATTAAAAGTGTCACCAGCAGAGTTCTGGTCGTCAAAAAGGCAAGGGACGGACACACTACATACTAACAATCACTAAAATGTGTCACAATACTTTTGGACAGATGGTGTATAATAGTAGGAAACAGGCTCTATTACATTTAGATCATTGTATCTTATGCAAAGGAAAAGAAATTTTGACGTTACGCTTGATAAACATAGTAAGACATGCGATAAGTCAGGATACCTTCTTAGGATTTCTCAAGATAGAGAAAGCATTGGACAATGAAAAGTGTTGAAAAATGTTTTAAATTCTAAGTAAAATTTGGCGACTGGCAAATTCTTGCTACATCATAAAAGCTAGGTATGTGTGTTCTATGCATACAAATAGCAAAGAAGAGCAACATTTTGCAGAGAAAATGTCAGCTACTGCGTTCGAAATACAGCCAATAAAACGTTGGAAAAGCATCTTAGCATAACTAAAGATATATCGAAATGACTGCAAATAATTTAATCCATAGTCATAGCGTCCTACCCCGTTTGTAAATGTAAATGAAAAGCGCGTATTATACAATATGTATAACAATCAAGAGGGAACAATAAGACTGGAAGACTAGGAGAGACATGTTAGCTGTCCGTCTGCCCTAATTTTCAAGCTATGTATCAAAGAAGTAATGGAGGAAATAAAACGAAGATTCAGAAGTGGAATTAAAATTCAGGGTGACAGGATGTCTATGATTCGCTGATAATGCAGCTATCCTCAATGAAAATTAACAAGACTTACAGGATCTGTTGAATGGACTTAAGTCTAGTAAGCATAGAGTAGGGATTGAGAGTAAAGAAAAGAAAGACGGATGTAATGAGGATTGGCAGAAAAGAGATTAGTGCAAACATAACTTGAGGGTGGAGACTACATAGTAGAAGAAGTCGAGGAATCGGCTGTCTTAGAAGCAAAATAATGTCTGAAACATCCTAGAAGATGAAAACTGTATGTGGGATCGTGATCTGAACCTTGGACGTCTGTCTTTCGCAGACAAGTGCTATACCGGGTGAGCTATCCAAGCACGACGTCACGACCTGGCCTCACAGCTTTAATTCCTCCAGTACTTGAAAATAGTGTCTGATGGAGAAAAAGGTACGTAGAGCATAAGAAGCAAAACAGGACAGGCACTCATCGCTAGAAGGAGGACTTAATTTTTCGAATCGACGACGTAAAGGTAACAGACGTACATCCTCTGCAGCTATTTGGCTATTTTGTACAGTGTTGGTCTTTACACTATACTGGTCAGAATTACGTACTTGGTTGCTTTGACGTAGTAGACCCAGACGGATATGTCGGGAAGTCAGATGAGCTAGCTAACACACTGCTTTTATACAAGTAGGAGGAACATAAATTTACGACCGGATTAACCCGATTTTGGCTCGAAGAATGTAACTACTGACCGACCGCATGCCGGTGAAAAACAGTTCCTGTTTAAGAATATTTAAAAGTTTATACTTTCTTTGCAGACTTATTAACTGCGATTTAAATCAAAGAATGTAGCAGTATTTGTTGGTAACAACACAATGAATAACCACAAAACTGAATTGTTTCAACTGCACTAGTGCCGCTAGCTAATTGTAGTAAAAAAAGCATGTACCTCCACTCACAAAATGTACTCAATATATCTGTAGCAATACACGATTAATGCTTAAAACTGTTCGTGTGTGTTAACCCATTTTCCTGCAAAACTGTACAGTCTATCGCTGAAAAATTTGTCTGATGTGATAGAAAAAGAAACAGGAGTCGATGTATAAGAGATAGGGATCCAGTATTAGAATCAGAATATAAGAGAGCTTTGATGGACTGAAGATCAAATAAGGGAGAAGTGATACATAACATTCCATCAGAATTTCTAAAATCATTGGGGGAAGTGGCAACAAAACCACTATTCACACTGGTGTGTAGAACGGATGAGTCTGGCGATAAACAATCTGAGTTTCGCGAAAGCACCATCAAAACAATTACGAAGATTTAATTGTATGGATATGGTGTCTGTTCTTTCGGACTTGTCCGAGACGGGTACAAGAACTAAGAGGAACTAATGAGAATGTAAGACCGAGAACGAAATACTTCGATTAAAAAGCATGTAAGGTATGGATGTAGTCTTTCGTCCCTACTGTCCAATCTAGACACTAAAGAAGCAATGATGGAAATAAAAGGAAGGTTCAAGAGTGGAATTAACATTCAAGGTGAACGGATATCAATGATAAAATTCGCTCATAACTTTACTATTTGCTGAGTGGAATGAGCAGTCTAATGCATACAGAATATGCAATGGGAGTAAATCGAAGAAAAACGAAAGTAATGAGAAGGAACAGAAACGAGAACAGCGAGAAACTTAACATCAGGACTGATGTTCGCGAAGTAGATGAAGTTAAGGAATTCTACTACCTAGGCAGCAAAATAAATGATGACGGACTGAACCAGGAGGACATCAAAACCAGAGTAGCACTGACAAGAAGGGTGCTCCTGACCAAGAGAAGTCTGCTAGTGTCAAACATAGGTCTTAACTTGAGGAAGAAATTTCTGAGACTGTACATTTTGAACACACATTGTATGGTAGTGAAACATGGACTATGGGAAAACCAGAACAGAAGAGAATCGAACATTTGAAATGTGGTGCTACAGACGAATGTTGAAAAATTGGGTGGACTGATAAGATAAGGAATGAGGAGGTCGTGCACAGAATCAGAGAGGAAAGGAATGTATAGAAAACACTGAGAAGAAGAAGGGACAGGATGATAAGACATCTGTTAAATCACCGGGGAATAGCTTCCATGGTACTAGAGGGAGCTGAACAGGATAAAAACTGTAGTAGAAGACAGGAGATTGGCATATAACCAGCAAATAATTGAGTAATTGAGGACGTGGGTTGCAAGTGCTATTCTGAGATGAAGAGGTTGGTACAGGAGAGGAATTCGTGGTGGGTATTCAGAAAGAGAAATAAATATTATGAACCGCTAGAAATTTATGAAATCATCTGTCCTGTTCTAGTTCATGGTAAATTTAATGTTCACATGATTACATTGTAGGATACACTAAATTTCAAAACATGATAGCCAAAACTGTACAAACGAACCAGACAAAATTAAATCTAGTGCAGTTTCACTATCCCAAAAACAAGATTTCACTATTGCTGATTTCATGTTGTTTGAAAACAACTAAGCCACTAAAGGCATAGTTATTGCTTCACGACAGATAGGGGTTTAATAAAGCATACTTATGTACTAAGACGCAAGTCTCATATGAATGTCTAATGTGTAATATCAACTGAAAGAGCATATGATGATGAAAAACTGGCTGTCGATCGTGATAAAGTTAAGGAATTATCTAAAACTATGAAATACATACTAGACAAACATCAAGACTTTTATAGATCTCTCGTTCAGTGGCCTGAAAACGTTTCTTATGGGTAATTATGTTTTATAACATTCTGGAATTCGTTAAATGACGCTACATATATGTTATGCCATTTGTTTATTCTAAAGTAAATGAAAATCAAACATTATTAATGAGTATTTAACGTCATTCAACTTTTTTTTTCTAAAGTACGTATGTTTATTGATATAAATGCATGTCAAGAAAATTTTGAAACTTTAATATTTTTTGTAATTACACTGTGTTTTTCATGTACTAAAAATTCCCATAAAGATCCTAAATATATGGACAAATAAATTAATGAATGTAATGTCGGGTACACTAAGAGCTGCACTGGTTTATTAAGTTTTTTCTCATTTCCCAAAACTTAGCTTCACTCATTTATATCCTTTCACAAACAAACATTTCATTTCCTAATAAATTTTTATAGTAACAATCACAGCCACTAAAACTCATTTAAGGTATTTTCCGAAATTCTCAAGCTATTATAATGTTCATCGCAGCTACTTTTAAATTTAAATTGGCTCTGAAGCATCGTGCATGAGAATCTACCATAATTTCGCATTGGACACGAGTGAGGAAGAGTGTAGTTTACAGACTTGACATCTGACAAAAATGTGTTTTGTTGTTCATTATTTACGTTTTTGTACCTTGTTTAATTTACACAGTGAGTGCTTTCTCATAGATTAATGAACTTTTGTGTGTGTGAAATCATTTCATGTCACTAATCGTGGTAAATGTCGGTGGGAAAACAAATTTACTGTCAAGGAAGAAGAATTTCGTAGATTCTGGGTTGGTTCTGTATTTTCATTCTCACCGAAGTGCTTCAATTCTTGGAGAAAAATACAGTCTACTATGTCGTTTTGTGTTATTGGTTTGTTACATCTGAGATTTCCATCTCTTTTTAGCATGACGTAATTGGTAAAAATAGAACTCTTACTGTATCACTTTGATGTCTGTCCGGCTGTCTGTTTGTCTGTTTGTCTGTCTGGTCGACTATGAAGACATCTGTTTACTTTTAAAAACTAGGTCGTCCAATCCGATTTGCTACAGCTTCCCCAAATTTCAGTGAATTTTGCATCGTGATCTACACTAGACCATAATGTTAAAAAATATATTGGCTCAACCACTTGTTTATAGTGTAAAACACTAAGATTGACGCTTTTCGGAAGTCAAGCTTCCATCATCAGAATAATAAAAAGTAAAAGAACCTGTTAAAACTCGCTAAAATGGAACATGCACCAGGCACAATAAAATTGATAATAAAATTAAAACATCGTGGCTACTTCCCTTGTTGCAACCGTGTTTTCCAAGGTGCATCTCCACGTAGTCGTCAAAATATAAAAAACTCTAAAATGGTATCGCCTATGGTGTTCAACATCTAACCACATGGCTCTCACCTCTATCGTCGTAAACCGCCCGTGCGTCCTTGTTGATACCACACACCACGTAGCCAAACACGACACTGAGACGCGAGTGAGCACACGCGCAAGTAATTTTATTGTGCCTGGTGCATGTTCCATTTTAGCGAGTTTTAACAGGTTCTTTTACTTTTTATTATTCTGATGATGGAAGCTTGACTTCCGAAACGCGTCAATCTTAGTGTTTTACACTGTAAACAAGTGGTTGAGCCGATATATTTTTTAACATTGACATTCACAACCATGACCTCTCATCCAGTGTGGATAAAATCAAAGTACACTAGACCTGTATTGGGTTATGTGGTACGTCTCTTAGCTCGTTGTGGAACTTTAGCTTTCAGTATTTTTTGATTGAGGTTTCCCCTAATGCTTTTTCTTAGGTGTCCTCTTGCAGTTTCTTGATCTCTAATGGGATCGTAGCTGACTGGTGATCAAACCATAATCTTCCTTCGTACCTTTCGATGTGCCAGTTGGTTTTTTGTATGCAAGTAATGGCGAACACTCTCAAGTTAGGTGGTTGTTAGCTCTTTGGATAATGACTGATAAATGTGATGTAGTAATTGCAGCACGCTAAACTTCTGTAAAAGTCGCACATTTCGTGTTAGGTCTGTCTCAGTGTGCAGAGTAGCTGAAGGACGAACGACGGTTGGCCGGTTGCCCGTGTGGCGGCTGGCAGCGCGTTTCGAAACAAAGTCACGTCGAAGCCGGCGGAGACGGGCAGGCTGCGGAGGAAGGCCTGCCCCTCCCATCACTCGCGCGCCCCCCACGACCTCACCCTGAATCCTAGTTTGCCGCTAGATGCCGCTATTGGCGTCGCAAAATAAATCTATTTGCCGGCGGGGGTTCCCCGAACGCGAGTGTGCGCGAGGCTTTCGCAGGGAGCGGGCGACTATAAATCGCGCCCTTTAATTAGGCGCTTGGCGGCGGGTGTAGGGGGGGGAGAGGGGGGTAGCAACGGGGAGGGCCCGCGCAGCTGTCACGTCAGCCCGGCTGACACTTTTATGACGATTTACCGTCACTGCGCCGTTCCCCGGGCGCCGCAGTAATGGCGACTTGACTGACGGACAGGCATGCATTCAAATGGCTTGCTTTGCGCGCGCTCGATCACTCACCCAAGAAGGGGAGGGTGCGTCTGTGGGATAGGAGCTCGGGGCGGCGCACGTCTGGTGGTGGGGGACGGCGGGCGCGGCGTCTGCGCCGGTGCTGCCGCGTTCCGCTTGGCGGCCAGGCCTGGAAACACCTGCTGCCGTGCGGCGCTGCCTGAAGGCGAAACGACACCGGAGCGTTTTTTGCGCGTGGAGCTGACCAGTAAGGGGCAAACAGAACACTGTTCGTCATATCTAAAACAAGCGGAATTTTGCCTTTGTGGTTGGGCATTTCTCTGAGTGTGTTATTTAATCTTTTTATCAATTCCTGTCCAAACTTACCGTGACTGCAGTATCTCAGATAAAAGTACATTCAGAGCGTTTCTGAGAAGTGGCTTTTGTGTTCTCCAAATGCAATTGACGTCAAATTTATGAGTCAAGAAGAGAACCTGCTACCACGGAAGTAGTTGCAGTCGTGAGGGGCCTCGCTTACATGCAGCAAGTCTACAGATTTGTCACAACGCTAGGAAGGGTTAGGCAAAAGTTATGGCAAAATATATTGATAGAAGTTTCGCAGTACTTAACTGGTGTACGACAAATGTGCGTGGCAATACACGGTGAACATTAATAAAACCGACAATCTGTAGGGACGGATTCTGATACGTGTTACAAACCGAACACGGTAGGAAGGACCAGGCCCCTTTGCTTTTTTCTTTTCTCACTAGTTTATTACATCAGAGAAATACACATTTTAAGACAAAATTTAACTACATCAAATATTGCTCCCAGTAAAGGTTAACATAAGCAGTGACAAAACTTAATTCTCTTAAGGGTTTCTGCTGGCAACAGATTTTAAGGAGGTAATGTAAGGTTTATATCAATTTACCTCAAACACGTAGCTAGTGATTGAATCACGACACAGACACTTTAACAATTTCGGCAACAAATAAATAGCGTAAATTTGTACCCACAGTAACCAACTAACCAACAGCCTTTCCATTGAATAAGTAGTAGGCCATTTGGAACGAATTAGCAACACCAGCAACTAGGGGAGTTAAAACCAACAGTCTTTAAATGTCTTGCTCCCCACTAAATAAACAAACTTACAGTAATTAAATGAATAACAAATCAAACACACTAGGCTCCACTCAAACTCTTCGGTGGAAGCCAAGCCAAAATGAAGATTCCATTAACTGACTAGTACTGAAGTCACAATGAAGCTCATCTCTGTGTTCCCAGTCACACATGGGGAAAACTTATACAAGACAAGATTCTGAAGGGAGCACATCAGTAAAACCGGTAGTGGAGCTAACTCGTGCCACTGAAAATTAAAGTACTAGACCAGGGCACAAGGTGGTATACAATGAGGTTGCCTTACTGCTATACTGCGCTCCAAAATACTTATTCAAATGGCCAATTCAAAATTAAGTACACATAAACCAGCATTAATTAACGAGAAGTGACACCAGGTCGCTCGAAGCGATGACAACACGTAATTGAAAAGACGACTGCCGGAGGCGGCAGTAACATCAAACACCTTCTCCGAGTTTTAACCAGGAGTCACTTCCCGCTATACAAGTAAACATTTAACCAAGCACAAGGAAGGAACCCCAAAGAGAAAATTCAAATAAAACCCCTGAAAGATTATAAAGGACAGGGAACCCCAACTATTTAAATTTAAAGGTATTAGCTCTCCCCAAAGGCAGTGTAAACGCTAAGGCCACACTTAAGACGCCACCAAAATTGGTTACAAAAAGTCTTATACATTTGCTCCTTTTCTTTAAAAGAAACACAAGGCTGCTTAGCTTCTGTTGGACGTCCGGTA
This sequence comes from Schistocerca cancellata, assembly GCF_023864275.1. Classification (NCBI taxonomy): domain Eukaryota; kingdom Metazoa; phylum Arthropoda; class Insecta; order Orthoptera; family Acrididae; genus Schistocerca; species Schistocerca cancellata. Next base: position 242,941,119 of record NC_064626.1, on the reverse strand, counting down.
TGGCTCGTGTAGGATACACCAGGCAGCAACCCAAGCTAGGCGGTCGCAAGGCACGGCGAGCAAAATCAGGAGAGCAGACAGGCAGGCAGCCAACACATATCCTCCATCCTGAACCGGCAGACCGCGTACAACCAACTCCACATATACGTGGTTGCTTCCCACCTCGTACCTCGCGTCCCCACAGCAGGTAGCCCGAGCAAACGTCAACTGGCATTCGCCCCGCGAATGCGGAAAACAAGGCAAGCAAAGATAAGAAACATCGAAGGATCGATAATGGACATCCAAGAGACTGGCGCGCCAGTAACGAGCGCCACGGCTCAGATTCCTGACTGGAGACTGAGGAAAAAATATTCTTTGAACACGTGTCCGAAAATGTATCGTTGCCACAATAGATGGCGCTCACAAATGAAAGCTCCTCTGATTACGTACCGTATGTTCCTTCTGTTTTGTAGGCCGTGTGATTGACGCAGCGTACGGTAAGCAGAAGAATGGTCCGGTATTCACGTCGGGAACCAGCCGAGATGGTGTTTGTGTACAGCCAAGGAAATGGAAACGGTCGAGAGGCAGCACGGCTACACCAAAAAAAGTACCATCAAAGATACCAAACCAACCACATCACACAAAATTTCAAGCCCTTTTTGGTGGTCTAATCATGGGTCCTTTCAGACAGACGAACGTGCAGGGAGAATGCGAACTGTTCGTACCATCAGGTTTGGAGGACCATGTTCTACGGGATATTGAGACGAAACCTCGTACAAGCTCCAGACAAGTGGCCCGCCAAAATGGTGTAATCATGACAACCGCTTCTATCACTACCACTGTCACCTGATATACCATGGAGCCCACTTTGGATATCGGTTGACGTGTATGCTATGCAGCTCTGTACTGTGTTCCGGTACAATTTGTTAACGTTGCATGAACTCCATCCCTTTTCGGACACATGTTCATAGGACCATTTTTCCTCTGTTTTCAGTCAGGAATCCGTGCCTGTAATTAATGTTCACCCAGCATACTTAAATGTTCGATTGCAATGATCTGTGGCTAAAAACTTGTGAAGAACTAAATCCAGTGAAGGATGACTAGTACCACCTACACAATGTGCCTTAGGATCTCCATGGTGTAGACTGTAGACAAGTCCTGATACATTCGCTGAGACACTGTTCTGGTAATGTCTGATGATTGACCACCCAGTGTCTTGAGGTTTTACGCGTTGAGTGGAGCGGCGAGTCTACTTGTATTTACGTTTGACGGATTGTCGACCACTTGATAACTTTTTGTGTTACATAAGATGGTTTTGTAACATAGTTCTTGTCATTGCGCATTCTATTGAATCTGACATTAACTATGTTGCCCCTGAAACGTAGGCAAGTAGATGCTCTAATAATAAGATATGTCCCGTACTTTCTGCATGACACAGCAGTAACCTACTTGATTAAATGCTGGACTATGTGTAGGAACAGTTTTGTAAGGCCGCTTCTCCCTAGCGTGAGAGTGAGAAAACTAGCTTCATCCATTCTGAATTAATCCTGATCGCAGAAAACAGAGTGTATCAGATTATTCTTGTAAGACAAGTACGAAATTGACATAAGGCCAATCTAGACTTCGTATCCGATTTAGGCGGGGTATTATACTGCTAGAGCTCAATAAATGATTGACATTACTGAAATATATCTGCAAGCGAAAGATGGGAGTGGTAAGATGCCATGCCACAAAAACATAACACGTCACCAAGGAAGATAAAGTGATTTTACGTAACATCTTGTGCCAACTATTATTACGACTTATTACCACGTGAAATTTGACAAACTGAAATGAGTGCAAGAAAATCAGCAATAATCATTATTTGCAATTGAGCAATTTTAATTTGAAGTTTGAAACTGTCACATTGTTTGTAGACGCAACTAGCAGACAAAGTTCCAAAACCGTTTCCCATCAAAACTGAGCGATGTGTTTGTCGAGCTTGTAATTGGAATATTCATCTCCACCAAATGCTCATAGCATCCACGTCCCACTTGATTGACAAGACTTGTCCTTCGAGGGATATTCTGCAGTTATTGGTGGTAAACGACTGAGGCTCAGCCCAATGAGGTGACTGTACATGCGGACGTTCTGGCGCGAAGAATGCGCTTGCTTAGGTACACAACCAAATAAATAGATTATATTATTTCTTCAATTTCATATCGCAGTATCTAACGGGTCAGTTACTGATAAGAAAAACAAAAGAGAGGAAGCTAAACCTTGATAATTAAATAACAACATCTATCTGTTCGATGATTTGAACACGACTCTTACATTACTGCCAAGGGTACAAACGACAGAAACTGACAGGCCAGCTACTAGGTCGACTCTGAGTTGAGAAAAGTTATGGGATAGCAATGTGCACATATACAGATGGCAGTAGTATTGCTTACACAAGGTATAAAAGGACAGTGCATTGACGGAGCTTTCATTTGTACACAGATGACTCATGTGAAAAGGTTTCCGACGTGATTATGGGCGCACTACAGGCATAAACAAACTTTTAACGCGGAATACTAGTTGGAGCTCGTCGCGTGGGATATTCCATTACTAAAATCATTAAAGTATTCATTATTTCAAGAGCCACAGTGTAAAGCGTGTGCCGAGAATACCAAATTTCAGGCATTACCTCTCACCATGGAAAACTCAATGGTTAACGGTCTCCACTTATCGACCGAGAGCAACTGCGCTTGCGTAGAGTTGCCAGTGTTAACAGACAAGCAACACCGCTTGAAATAACCGCAGAAATCAATGTGAGTTGTGCGACGAACGTATCCGTTAGGACTGTAGGGTGGAATTTGGCGTTAACTGCCTATGGCGACCAACACGAGTGCCTTTGCTAACAGCACGGCGTCGCTTGCAGCGCCTCTCCTGGGCTCATGATCATATCGGTTGGACCCTAGACGAATTGAAAATCGCACCTTTTCAGATGAGTCCCGCTTTCAGTTGGTAAGAGCTGATGTTAGAGTTTGAGTTTGGCGCAGACCCCACAAAGGCATGGACCCAAGTTGTCGGTAAGGCACACTGAAAGCTGTTGGTGGGTCTATACTGGTGTGGGCTGTGTTCATGTGGATTGGTCTGGATCCTGGTTATGTTCTGCTTGAAGACGATTTGCATCCTTTCATGGATTTCGTGTTCCCAGACGACGACGCAATTTTTATGGATGACAATGCGCCATGTCACCGGGCCACAATTGTTTGCGGTTGTTTTGACGAGCACTCTGGACAATTCGAGCGAATGGTTTGACCACAAAGATCACCCGGTGTGAATCTCAACGAAGATTTTTGGGATGTAATGGAGAGGTCAGTTTATGAACATCCTGCACTGGCAACAGTTTCGCAATTATGGACGACTGTAGAGACAGCATGGTTCAATAATTCTGCAGAGGATTTCGAACGACTTGTTCGGTCCATGCCACTTAGACTTGCTGCACTACTCCTGGCAAAAGGAGGTCCTACACGATATTAGGAAATATCCTATGACTTTTGTCACCTCACTGTATATTAGATACCACTGGATATTTAGAAATTAATTATAATATTGAAGATTTGTACACCCATACTGAAACGAGCTATTCTTTCTGGTGTAATAAGATGATCAAATGAAACAGGTCTCAGAAGCAACAGATGAGTATCCACAAGGGGGAAGGATATTATTACTGCCTGAATATTGTCCAGACAGAATTACGAGCGAAATGGAGGCTGGGGTCTATGAAGAAGATGCCGTGTGCCATGTTTCGCAACTAGTGGGCAAAGCATGGGATGCACTCTTTGGAGCAGTGCCTGCCGAAGCGATTTGACACTGACGACCGCTGGGCTGGTGTTCAACACTGAGCTCAGTTCTCCCTTAACGAAAGCTAGCCTGTCTTGCTGAACCTTCAGTAATGGAATCACATTCACAGAACGTACATTATGTGCAAAAGGTGATCGGAGCTGTAAGAGATGATGAGAGAAAGTAAATCAGATTGCCGGCCGGAGTGGCCGTGCGGTTCTAGACGCTTCAGTCTGGAACCGAGCGACCGCTACGGTCGCAGATTCAAATCCTGCCTCGGGCATGGATGTGTGTGATGTCCTTAGGTTAGTTAGGTTTAAGTAGTTCTAAGTTATAGGGTACTGATGACCTCAGATGTTAAGTCCCATAGTACTAAGAACCATTTGAACCGTTTGATTTTAAATCAGATTCTTCCTTTTACAGCTTCCGTCGTGGAGCAGTGACGTAAGAAGTTCTTTTTCCCACTGTTACCCGATTCCAATAGAGTTCCAGAGTCGTTAGAGATGGCGCCCTTGCTTCATTCTATAACGACACCAGAAACATACAACAAATGCCAGTGTGGAGGTGTACTTGTTAGATGGCTTCACGTCACTTCTTTTGCTGGAAATCGCTAGGAGATCCCTATGCCATACTGTCGTTTCGGTCACGTCCTGGTATCTCCAATAAGGACCAAGCTGTGTCCACTATCTTAGATAATTTCTAAAAAATTGAATGTGGAATGATAAGTTCACTGGAATCGGGACAGTTTTTCAGGAAGATAATTGTACCGCTAGTACACCTCTAATCCTTTCACTTGTCTGAGAAAGCAGCATATTAATTTATGTGAATTGATATCCAAACAAGTAATGAAAATTTTAATACAGATAATATGTTTCACATCATGTCCGCATCAATTCTTGCAAGTGTCGCTTCTCATTCATACACCATTCCATATATCTGTCAAAGAAAGTAAGCTTTACAAGTAGTAAAATCGGACTTATGAGTAAAATCTTAAGACTACTGCTATCTCTTACTTCCCTACATAATCAACATTTATTTTTCAGAATTTTTCATATCTCTAGACGATTTGATAGATTTCGTCTGCGTAAAACTATGTCATCCGAGATCGCAGCCAGTCTATGACAGTTCCGTTAAAATTTTCGTCGGAGTCAGAGCGTTTAGAGTCAAGGCACGTACGTTTACATGTATATGAAGAAGTTGAGATTCTGGTGAGTAGACCTTCACCTTCTGCACTATTACTATTACATAAAAATCCAGGCATAAAAAGAGGAGTGCGGCGTTGTGGGCTGGAGACAAGATGTTCTGTCTCCTCGTCGGCGAGTCGTTTCTTCCTCCGCATACAAGGGCCCCTTTCTTCGCTAGGTATGCGAATTGTGTCTTGAGTGAACCCGTTGAGTGCAGATGACTGCAGTATCCTTCAACACCAAGCTGAATAACTGTTTGCATAAGGGCCAAAGGTGGACGAATGCGATATTGACTTGTTCAATTTGTGAAGCTCTTTCCCTTGAATAAATCATCCAATATTTCAGAAATTATAATCATTTGTTATTCTGTACATGTATATCAGATTTACCGATTTCCGTCCCATTCAGATAATTCCTTAGTGGTGCGTAGCTCTCTTCTTCGGTCTTTGAGTGTATTTAAGCTAAAACAATCATCGCACACCAGGCAACCAATTGATTTGGAGTTTCTGTTAAAATAAAACATCACCAAAACCATCACCACCACCACCACCACCACCTCCACGACCATCACCAACATCACCACCACCATCACCATCACCAGCATCACCACCTCACCAGTTTATACACGAATTCTGGTGCGTTTCATGCCAATCAACAGGTGCTTCGGCCAACAGTTCGGGTAATCGTAAACGTATTCTCTAAGAAGATGTAAACACCGACTTTAAATGTGCATGACAAAGTATTGTGTGATTTACTGTGTATCACGAGTCGTTGTGGCACACAGAAAAAACACTAGTTCTTAATCAGCCAAAGGAACATGCTAGCTTTTGGAAACTTTGATTTGCTGAGAGAGCGTTGGAAAGATGGATGCGAGGGATGTCTTTGAAATTGGATGAGCACCTGCGTACCACGCTCGCACTTACCAAACAATCTTATTTAGGTCTTTATCTCTTCCATTTATCCCATCTGAGAATGGAATCAGCAAATCTAAAGATCTGGCTAAACAAGGACTTTGTAGACTATTTCCTTCGTGAGTGAATTATATTTTTCCAGAATTCTTCGTCTGAATCTCAGTTTGGTATCTGCTTTTTTCTACAATTGGCTTTATGTGGTCGTTCCATTTTTTAAATGTTCCTGACGCGTGATATCAACACATTGCAACTGTTTCCAGCGTTTGGTAGACCATCGATGCCATGCGTTTATAATGGTCAATTGCCAGTCTTTGCATGAAGCATCGATCCTCTAATTTTCCCTACAATTCGGCACAATTTTCCACCGCTCGAATTTCCCATATACAAGAGCATCCTCTACGAACACCTTTATGGAGTTTGAAATATGAAATTAAAGAACTTATGTTTTCTCAAATTTCCAAAATTAGACACCGAAAAGGATACAATGACTGGTATTGACTAAAAGAAAGCATTGTGCAGTCGTAGAGGTACCAAAGTGATCTACACTGATGAGGCAAAACTTTATGACCACCTGCTTAATAGCTTGTTTGTCCGTCTTTGAAACGGAATACATCACTGGTAGGTTTGTGGAAGTAGATGTCTACGCACAGGTCATGTAGTTCGCGCAAATAATGGGCCGCTGATTTGCACCAGACAGCCATGCAGACGGGTTCCGTGGGATTCACATCAGGCGAATATGGTCGCCGAGACATCAACGTGAGTTCACTATAATGCTGCTCAAACCACTATGGCATGGTCCCGGGTTCGATACACGAACAATTACACTACTGAAAGATGACACCGCCGTCGGAGAAGACATCAAGCATGAAGGGATGCAGGTGGTCAGAGTGTCTTCGACTATTACCAGAGGACCCATGCAAGCGCAGGAGAATGGCATCCATAGCTCAATACTGCTCCCGCCAGCCTGCGTTCGTTATGCGCTGCACGTTTAGATCCGCCGTTTACCTCGATGACGGCGTTTGTGGAGTCGACCATCGACACACAACCACAAGCGCTCTGTCTACAGGCCACAAGTGGCCCGCCGGGACCATCCGACCGCCGTGTCATCCTCAGATGAGGATGCGGGTAGGAGGGGCGTGTGGTCAGCACACCGCTCTCCCGATCGTTATGATGGTTTTCTTCGACCGGAGCCGCTACTATTCGGTCTAGTAGCTCCTCAATTGGCATCACGAGGCTGAGTGCACTCCGAAAAATGACAACAGCGCATGGCGGCCAGGGCGGTCTCCCATCCAGGTGCTGGCCACGCCCGACAGCGCTTCGGTGCTCTGACAGGAACCGGTGTATCCACTGCACCAAGGCCTTTGCCACCATCGACCTATGGAGCAAAATTGTGATTCAGCAGAAGAGCCGACGCTTTTCCATTGATCGGCGGTCGAATCCTGATGATCTCGTGGACATTGCAATCGTAATTGACGAAGTCGTTGGGTCAACATGTGATCACGTAGGGGTGGTCTGCTGCAGAGATCCATGTTCAACAATGTACGACGAACGGTGTGCTCCGAAAGACTTGTGCATGGACCAGCATTCTGCTCTTTCGGCTGAGATGCCATAGATCAAAATCTGTCCTACTTTACAGAGCAGACAAGCCTCCGAGCCCCACGTTCTGTTACGAGTCGTGGACGTCAAACCATTTAGCGCCTAGCAGTAGTTTCGCTTTCCTACCTCTTTCCCAGATGCTCGCTACAGTAGCACGTGAACATTCGACCAGCTTTGCCGTATTAGAGATACTCGTTGACAGGCTTTGCATAATAATAATAATCTGGTCTTTATCAAAGTCGGTTATCTCAATAGATTTCCCTATATACCGCCCACATCTTCGCTAGGGCGATCCACCGTCGGTGTCTGTTCCGTTTACGTACTTTTGTTACCGCGAGACATGCCCACAGCGACATCAGGCGACATCCAAAGTTGCGGTGGGTAGTGGTCGTAATGTTTTGGCTTATCAGGGTATATATTTGAAGTATTTGAGTAATAGAACCCAGGTCACATTATATATACACTCCTGGAAATGGAAAAAAGAACACATTGACACCGGTGTGTCAGATCCACCATACTTGCTCCGGACACTGCGAGAGGGCTGTACAAGCAATGATCACACGCACGGCACAGCGGACACACCAGGAACCGCGGTGTTGGCCGTCGAATGGCGCTAGCTGCGCAGCATTTGTGCACCGCCGCCGTCAGTGTCAGCCAGTTTGCCGTGGCATACGGAGCTCCATCGCAGTCTTTAACACTGGTAGCATGCCGCGACAGCGTGGACGTGAACCGTATGTGCAGTTGACGGACTTTGAGCGAGGGCGTATAGTGGGCATGCGGGGGGCCGGGTGGACGTACCGCCGAATTGCTCAACACGTGGGGCGTGAGGTCTCCACAGTACATCGATGTTGTCGCCAGTGGTCGGCGGAAGGTGCACGTGCCCGTCGACCTGGGACCGGACCGCAGCGACGCACGGATGCACGCCAAGACCGTAGGATCCTACGCAGTGCCGTAGGGGACCGCACCGCCACTTCCCAGCAAATTAGGGACACTGTTGCTCCTGGGGTATCGGCGAGGACCATTCGCAACCGTCTCCATGAAGCTGGGCTACGGTCCCGCACACCGTTAGGCCGTCTTCCGCTCACGCCCCAACATCGTGCAGCCCGCCTCCAGTGGTGTCGCGACAGGCGTGAATGGAGGGACGAATGGAGACGTGTCGTCTTCAGCGATGAGAGTCGCTTCTGCCTTGGTGCCAATGATGGTCGTATGCGTGTTTGGCGCCGTGCAGGTGAGCGCCACAATCAGGACTGCATACGACCGAGGCACACGGGGCCAACACCCGGCATCATGGTGTGGGGAGCGATCTCCTACACTGGCCGTACACCACTGGTGATCGTCGAGGGTACACTGAATAGTGCACGGTACATCCAAACCGTCATCGAACCCATCGTTCTACCATTCCTAGACCGGCAAGGGAACTTGCTGTTCCAACAGGACAATGCACGTCCGCATGTATCCCGTGCCACCCAACGTGCTCTAGAAGGTGTATGTCAACTACCCTGGCCAGCAAGATCTCCGGATCTGTCCCCCATTGAGCATGTTTGGGACTGGATGAAGCGTCGTCTCACGCGGTCTGCACGTCCAGCACGAACGCTGGTCCAACTGAGGCGCCAGGTGGAAATGGCATGGCAAGCCGTTCCACAGGACTACATCCAGCATCTCTACGATCGTCTCCATGGGAGAATGGCAGCCTGCATTGCTGCGAAAGGTGGATATACACTGTACTAGTGCCGACATTGTGCATGCTCTGTTGCCTGTGTCTATGTGCCTGTGGTTCTGTCAGTGTGATCATGTGATGTATCTGACCCCAGGAATGTGTCAATAAAGTTTCCCCTTCCTGGGACAATGAATTCACGGTGTTCTTATTTCAGTTTCCAGGAGTGTATTTATCTTTTTGATGATCGGTTGTGTTACTCAGACAAGACTGCTATGGAGAACTGAAATCTCATTTTCAGGTTTTTTAAAGATAATTTTGTCTTATGGACAACAACAGACTTATAAAGTGGTAAGATACAAGAGAATTAAAACAATTCTGTATACTGAAACTAAGTTCAGACCATAAGTGTCGGAACTAAACTAAATCTATGAGTGTTTCACAAGCATACTTCATGTAAGAGTGGAGATACAATCCGTTCTTGTTTTTGGAGTTACTCAGTGGCCTCGACACACAGTAAAAACACTGACAGTTTTACAGCGATGACATGTTTCGTGCCGGCCGGTGTGGCCGTGCGGTTCTAAGCACTTCAGTTTGGAACCGCGTGAACGCTACGGTCGCAGGTTCGAATCCTGCCTCGGGCAAGGATGTGTGTGATGTTCTTAGGTTAGTTAGGTTTAAGTAGTCCTAAGTTCTAGGGGACTGATGACCTCAGAAGTTAAGTCCCATAGTGCTCAGAGCCATTTGAACCATTTGAACATGTTTCGTTACGTTGAATATCTCATGTTGGTCGTGTGACAAAATAATCTGCGAAACATTTCAGAATGAGCTTTCAACATTCAAAGTCGATTTTATGATTAAAAATGTAACTCTCACTGCTGATAGATTACTCGATTTCTTTATATATTCACATCAACAAAAGTTTGGCATAACCCCAGTTCCCAGAACTCCTGAAGATAGGCGTTGATTGTGGATGTTGTATCACAGACACAGTCACTTTGACTGTTCAGAGATGTCACTAAACCCGCCCAAAGATGTCAACAACCATGCATGAGCAGCGCCTATTAGACAGAGGGGGTCCGAAAGCCAGTCACTTCCAGTCATTCCATCAGGAACGGGCTTCAAGGCTCCTGTGGTCTGTAGTTCAACTATGCCTAGGCGGTCAATACCGCGGTTCGATCGCGTCCGCATTGTTACTCTGAGCCAGGAAGGGCTCTCAACAAGGGAAGTGTCTAGGAATCTAAAGCGATGTTGTTCGGACATGGAGGAGATGCAGAGAGACAGGAACTGTCGATGACATACGTCGTTCGGCCGCCCAAGGGCTACTACTGCAGTGGATGACCACTGCTTACGGATTATGGCTCTGAGGAGCCCTGACAGCAACGCCACCGAGTTGAATAATGCTTTTCTTGCAGCCACAGGACATAGTGTTACGACTCAAACGGTGCGCGATAGGCTGCAAGATGCGCAACTTCACTCCCGACGTCCATGGCGAAGTCCATCTTTGCAGCCACGGCACCATGCAGCGCAGTAAAGTTGGTTCCAACAGCATACCGAATGGACCACTCGGGATTGGCATCACTTTCTCTTTACCTATGAGTGTCGCATATGCCTTCAACCATAAAATCGTCGGAGACGTGTTTCGAGTCAACCAGGTCAGGCTGAACACCTTAGACACACTGTCCAGCGAGTGCAGCAAGATGGATGTTCCCTGCTGTTGTGAGGTGGCATTATGTGGAGCAGACGTACTCCGCTGGTGGCCATGGAAGGGACCGTAACGGCTGTACGATATTTAAATATCTTCAACATTTCGCGGCCCTGTCAACAACTGTATAAATATTAATTTGAATTTTAATAATCAACAGAGATGCACCGTGTACCTGGAATTTACCTAGGTTTCAGTAGGGATAACCCAACCTTCTTCAGAATAACAGTAACTACCGTTTGTCCGTAGTGGACATCGCCAAGCTAAAACTACAAATCCATACATTATCGTCTGACTATAAAACTCATCTGGAACTGCCTCGGTCCCACTTTGCGACCGCTATGCGGCAGCCACGAGTGCTGTACTTGCTGTACAACAAGTGAATGCCATCCTCCGACCGATAGTGCAACCATATCGGCAGCATATTGGCGAGGCATTCGTCTTCAAGGGCGTCAGTTCGCGCCCCCATCGTGCACATCTTGTGAATGACTTCCTTCCAATTAACGACGTCGCTCGACTAGAGCGCGCAGCATATTATTCTACAGACATGAACGCTATCCAACGTGCCTGGGATAGATTTAAAAGGGCTGTTTATGGACGTGACCCACCAACCACTCTGAGGATCTACGCCGAATCGCCGTTGAGGAGTGGGACAATCTGGACCAACAGTGCCTTGATGAATTTGTGGATAGTATGCCATGACGAATACAGGCACGCATCAATGCAAGAGGACGTGCTACTGGGTGTTAGAGGTACCGGTGTGTACAGCAAACTGGACTACCACCTCTGAAGGTCTCACTGTATGGTGGTACAACATGCAATGTGTGGCTTTCATGAGCAATAGAAGGGGCGGAAATGATGTTTATGTTGGTCTCTATTCCAACTTTTTGTACATGTTCCGGAAATCTCGGAACCGAGGTGACGCAAAACTTTTTTTGATGTGTGTATATTTCATACCCTGACTCTCAGAAACATAGTATTTATGAAGTTAACTACCAGTTAAAATGTTTCCCTAAAATTTATTACTAAATATATTACGGAGTAAAACAATTTACAAAAGAAGTACATATTCGCTGCAGTCGAGGGACCGGATGAATTAATACTGGAAGACTCAGATACATTGTAAATATAAAGGGGAAGCACATAAAATATGTTACTTATAGGACAACTTTTTGAAAACGAAGAAAAAAATTTAAGGAAAAACTGGCATTGAGAAAGTGGCACAAAAATTATCATCAGGTTCTGTCATAACCTATAGCTTCACTGTTTATTCCAGTATATTGTAATCTGTATGTCACATGCGTTGGTATCTATCTCCACTTCCTGTATCAAGGAAAGTGAGATGTTCTTCGAGAAGAAACGCTTCGTTCAAACTGATGTCCGTAAATGAGGTGGAATATAACAAAGCTTTTACATATAAGATATCGACAATGTTGTTACCTTTCTGTATAAATTCATAGCGTGTTTTTCAGTATTAATGTTGCTATTTTTGCGCATTTCTGATACAAAGACGATGTGAAAAAGTCAGGAGGATACCGTTTCCACATCTGAAGAATGAATGTATGCCACTTGCTTGGAGATTTAAAAAAATACGTTATACTCTCAGTCAATGGAATGTTTGTAACTCTAATGCATATTTACATTCTTGCCAACAATAAATTACTACATTCTGGAAGATAGTTTCCCGGGAGGCTACGGTGTGCTACACCACTGGACTTTATTTTAAGAGGACATTTGCATGTGGATTTCATTTCCTAATAGTATTGAACTGTTAGTATTTTTTTATGTTCACATAAAAACAATGTGCCTGGTTATCAAGAACCAGCCTGCACAGAAATGATGGATGCTGCTCATGAGCTGAATGATAATGATGAAATAAAATGGAGCAAACAGCTGTCAATAGACTTGTACTGTTTTGATCTAAAGCTCTCGTTTAACTATAATTACTGTAGATTCCTTGAACAACAAACAGTCATCAGTAGTTGGAAGAAAGCAGAGGTCACACCCACCTACAGGAAGGGTAGCAGAAGTGATCCCCAAAACTGCCATCCAATATCCTTGACATCCAATGATTTAACGATTTCAACTGTTTCTCAACGCCACTGACACTAATATCTGTTTCACTCATCTTTTCAGTTGTACGAGAATCAACTTGCGGCAGAGCTCCTTGGTTTTTCTTTGTTAAAGAACATTTGAAAACTCAATTAGCCTTTTCTGCTTTTGCTTCTCTTGCCTGATTGGGCAAAGCTATAATGACTCCACGCCAGTACGCGGCACAATATAGGTGCTATGTACCCTTTAATTATTTAATTACTCTGTTTCATGTATTTGACAAGAAAGTTGGGCACCTGTGTTTTATAAATGAAGTGCGCTCTAGTTATACGGTTCAACATGGTAATATTATTTCCAGAAGATCCGAAGATGACAGCTAGACCTGCAAACCGGTCATTGGAGAAATAAAAATATTTCAACACGCCATCTTGGCGGCAAAAATTCTTATTTAAGTTAAATAAATAACGCTGTACTTCAGGTACGGCCTTTGCAGTGAAACGAGGACCACTCCAGTAAAATAACATCTTTCTTTTTACAATAACTCTAGTAAAGTAGTCAAACAATTGGCAGCAGAAGACGATTAAATAATCTAACTGGACTATGACATATGACATAATTATGAGTAAATTCCGTAGAAATAATAAAGGTCTCCTTGAATCTGAAAAAAATAAGTGCAAATGAGAATGAAAAAAGAAGATTTTTGTTTCGAGTGCAGGCATAATTTAGGACTAAGTCACCAAAAGTTTTCAATAGAAAGTGGAATTATAGTGATATATTGTAATCACACCACCACTTTTATTAAACTGAGCATATAAACAACTCTCATGATTCGCCAACAGTTTTAATAAAGTGTCCTGGAGATGGAGATTTAAAATCGTGAACGTGTCGTGACAAAATATCAATAAAAAATAAGATCTGCAAATAATTCATTTCTAAAATGTCTTCACAATTTTGCTATACTAGGTATTTCTGTTCATTCACAAACTTAGTAATGTGCTATTGATGAAGAAATTTATTATACGACTGGGATACCTGGCGATTAAATTTCGACAATGCATGTTTATAATGAAGGACCCCAGAGAAATTCTAAATAGCTTTAGGCATCAGTGTCGTAGTTGTTGTCTTCTGTCCGACGACTGGTTTTAAATGTTGGGCTCCATACGGTTCCCTACTGGTTTTATGCAGCTCTGTATGCTAATGTATCGTGTGCAAGCCCCTTCATCTTGTCTTAACTACTGCAACCTACGCCCACTTAGACCCACTAAATGTAGTTGAGTCTTAGTCTCCCTCTATACTTATTACCTCACCCCTTCCATAAATTACCAAATTAATTATTCCTAGATTCCTCAGGATATGTCCTGCCAACGTATCATATCTGTAAGACAAGTGCCATACAACACTTTTCTCCCCAGTTCGAAAAGTTTGTCTTCATCAGGTGTCCGATCCACCAACCTAATTTTCAGCATTGTTGTGCAACACCTCAGTTCAAAAACTTTTATTCTGCTCTTGTAGCAGTTAAATGTCAACGTTTCACTTCTGTATAAGGCTATACTTCAGAAAAGCCCATTCTGAAAATACTTATTTACACTTAAGTTTGTGTTGGTTGTCAACATACATCTTTTCCAGAAAAGCGTTTCGAGCTATTGCCAGTCTGCATTTTATACCCTCTATACCTCTGTCTGCACCTACCACTTTACTATCCAGTTAACAGAACTCCACTATTTATTACTTCTTCTTCTTGATCACCAGACTTTCGACTACAGTATTCGTATTTTAGCTTTATTGGTATTCATCTTGCAGTCTCTTTTTCAAGACACTACCCATTCCAATGAACTACCGTCCAAACCAATACTGAGTAACCTAGAAAAGTATGTAGACTAACTTTTCATACTGATTAGTTACATGGGCCAATAACAGAAAGATTTGGGGTAAAGAAGATAATATGGCAGTTGAATGTTCAGCTAAAGTTACTGATCACACAAAATAACTCTGTCTTTCGCATCGAAAATGAAAAAAATGCCATTTCTGAACGCAATTAAATTGAAGTCTTATAGAACTATAGCAGGGATTATACAGACCGTCAGTTAACAGAGCTGTTTTTTCCTGTCTGACTCGAGCAGCAGGCGCAACAATCGCTGCTTTGCAACGTCATTACGTCGCTGCGCGCCAACATTCCGCAGATCGGAGTTCTCCTCCGCGCCACTAGATGTCAGGCAGATCTGCAAATGCAGTCGAGGTGGCCCGTGCATAGGAAGCACCTCATAGCCAAGCACTGCGTCTCGCGGGAACGTACGAATATTCCATCGCGGATCTCGCCTCGCCATCAGAGAGGAGAGTTCGTTGTACCCGTCTACTGCTTGATTTTGTTCAATTTGTTCCAGGGAGGTGCGTGTACCAACCATACAAATCTGCGTCTCAATGGTAATTCACTAATAACATCAAAAAGGTTTTACAGTACCGGTATCAACAAATTTGACCACCAAGATACTCGCCCTTCAGGCGTTGTTTTTTCTTCATTAATGGTAAGTTTAATGTATTATAGAACACTCACACAGATGCTTTATCAAAGAATACAGCATGGGACTTCGGTACTGGGCGAGTATTCTTAGGCAAGCGTGTTAACTGAATTAGGGAAGTTTAAATGGACATTCTTCACTTTTCAGTCCAATCCCTCAATTCAGTGAAAGGTAAATTTGGATAATTTCTTGCCCGAGTCTACCAACTATTTCTTCTCAAAATATTGCGGTAGTATGTTGCTACTCTACGCTTACAAGGGAAGTAGCCCAATAGTTAAACGAAATTAAATTATGCTAAATTACGGAGACATTACTGTTATAACTTCGTCTACTCTTCTTATAACTGGGTCACAATAGCCTATAATTTAGCTTAGTGTAAAGTGATTCAGTATTTATTTGTTTAGAGAAACCAATCCAGTGAAGCAGATAATCTTAGTAATAGTGTTCTTATGTCGACTAAATAAAAACTGAAGTGTGATGTTTCACATGCGGGTTCCTTGGTAATTAACTTGTAGATGTTGTATGAAAATTTCCAGTTTTACGTAAGCCTCACACCTGAAGGAAACGGTAGTGCGAGAGTCCAGGTGAATGATGATCTGTCTTCAGTGGCAGCAAGTTCGCAAAATCTGGGACAAACTAAATGCAAAAAGGCCCCACATAATTTTAGTGTACCATCAGAAATTAAGAAGTTCAGAATTCTTTGAAGTAATGACATGCACCTCATACTGGGGCAAAACGTCTGTGCCTCCGACATCCAATTTTCTGTGTCATATTTATTGAACATAAACGGCATCCGACGAAGGTATACGTATATTTAACGGGCTAGAACATTTGATTCCTGTTTTTAATTTTGTGTGATCCCGTAAGTCAATGTAACATCTCAATATACCACCTGAAACCATTGTTAGGTGCCTTTTGTTCAGAACTGATATGTTGTATTTCCTAACAGCGTAGGATGGGCGCGCATATACAAAGTCGACCATGTGCTGACATCATATGACTATAATCACACCCCGTGGATCCTACATATAAAAATCGCATTAAGATGTATATTGTACATTACATGTTGTCTTCATCGTACAACGTCGTATGTTCTGTCCTTCCAATGACAAGTATTTTGAGGCAAGACCGAAAAAAATGAAGATTTTTAATTACTGTGTCTGACAATAGATGCCATACATTCTTTCTATTCCATTTCATTTCCCGTAGTGTTGAGGAACAGGAGATTTAATTTTGTTCTGTTTTTTGGTTGTTATCACTGCAGTTATGGTTTAGCAAACCTTAAACATAAAATCTTTCTCTGTGTCTAACTGATCTAACATTTACTATGTCTTGAAGGAAACCAAGTACTGCACTGTGACAAACGAAGCCAATCAATCCTTCGACGTATTTAATTGATTCTAAAACGCCAGCTGAACACTACGATAAAATTTCTTTGTATCCAATTTCATAGGAAGATTCATTCGATAAATAGAATTATCTATAAATATATACGTCATTGACGCCTTTTAACACGAATTTCGTATTCGGTGACTGTATATGCTATCTCTAAAAGTGTGTTCGCAGAAATGACAATAAATTGTGGCGGTAATAAGTGAGAATATTTTTTGTTAGAATATACAGTAGTTTAGCGTAATATCACAAATTGTACTGAATCTCATTACCAACTATGTGGTTCAGCAAATTCACCTCACTGAAAACAGTGTTATTTTCTTCATATGCACGTTGCTTTTTAGACTCCATGGTCATTGTCATTGGCCTCCGGCGTACACACACTGACATTTTGTCATTTTATCACGTTCGTTTTGGATTATTTTTCTTTCCGACTCGCAGTTTTATGTAAATGTAGCAGAAATGACTGTATGTTCACTCCCATTTCATTCTCTCCCATACTTTCCTGTGCTTTGTTAGAGATATTACCCTGTATGTCATTTTATCTGTGCGCTTCATTCTCGTTCTGCAAAATTGCTGTATGTGGCTTTCGAGTGGAATGTTTGGTGTTGTGTGAGTGGGTATGTGTATGTGCGTGTGTGTCTGTCTGTGTGCTCGTTATGAATGATTGGTACCGTACCATTTTTACGGATGTTTTGTAGTTCTCCCTGTGTTTCCATTGGCGTACACATGTTTCAAAGTTTCCTGTGACCTTATATTGACGAAGAAATACATCCACTGGAATTATAAAATTGATGATTTCGTACATAAAATTTCTGACACGTTTTCCACATCTAAAAGCCTTTCCGTAGCATTAAAATCTCTGTAACTGTTGATGGAATTTATACCTTTCACTTTCTCTAATCAGCTGTAAAATGACTGTGATATCTTGAGTCTAAACGTATCAGAAAAGCAATCGTTTCTGAAGTAAATAACTGATTAGCTGAGCAAAGTGTACAACAAGCTATTTTTACAAATAACTTACTTCACTCTTGCCTTGCGTAAATTTTTAGAAATGTTATAAAGCTGTGCAAATCTTACATGACAAATACAAAGAAAATGTACCACAAAATCTTTATTAATCCACAGCAAATCGGTAATGTTTTTTCTAAATATGGCCACCAGTCAAATTGGACACACTGTTCATTGAACAGTTGGTTATTGAAATAGTAATTATTACGTAACTAATCTCGATAATGGTGCATTGACGAAAGAGTGGTCATACTTAAACAACACAAAACTTTGCGAGATACTAAAGAGAAACGTTAGTTATTGTTTGAATTTACTAACTCGGAAAGCTGTGCAAATAATCGTTACGGAAATCGTTAAATGGTAAAATCTCTCTATTGCAGCCAAAACTGCGTTACCTAACAGTAACGTTTACCTACACAGGATAACTTAATTTGAATAAAACTCTGGGAATTTCACTTTTTAAATAATTCGAAAACATTTGTATTAACTAAAACAATCAAGCATCAACACAGCTGCAGCGCCGGAATAGGAATCGTCAGGCCAAAAGAGAAAACACATTCACGAAATATTTATGAAATGTAAAATTAATAAAATTATAATTTCAATCTTAGTTTTACCAGTGTACTTTATTTAAATTTACATTGCTGTTTACTTTTATTCAAAACTCTAATTATATCTACTGCCTCTAATTGAAAAATAGAAAAAAAATGAACTGACTTTTTGAGGCGTCATTAATCCATACATACTATAAAAATGTATGACTGTGTACGAAAAATGTACCCGTGGCGTAGGCGTAGAGACATTAATTGGTAATAAAAACGTCAGCGGTCTCAGGTTCGAACTCCACTACTGCTTAAATTTTGAATAAAAATCATCTGCAATGGCGGCCGAAGAATTCCGGCATAAGAAGTCACCCTCATTCTGCCAACGGCCTTGTCAAAGAGGGCGGAGGAGCGGAGAGAGGTTCAGGGCACTCTCTTGCCCTTCGGGTTGGAAATTGCCCCTGAAGGCGGAAGAAGCAGCAATGATCAACGGCACGAGGTTGCAGAAGTCAATGGAAACCACTGCATTAAAGACACATAATGTGTATCCACAGGAAATGTGGTCTGCAACAGAGAAAGTTGCAGAAGTCAATGGAAACCATTGCATTAAAGACACATAATGTGTATCCACAGGACATGTGGTCTGCAACAGAGAAAGTGTCGTGATGATCTCCCTACTGGGAACAGATTCCATTTTAGTCTCTCATTCGGATCTCCGTCGTGAAGATCTCCCTACTGGGAACAGATTCCACATTAGTCTCTCATTCGGATCTCCGGAAGGGGACTGCCAAGGGGGGGGGAGGGGGGGGGAGATTGTGTGTGATCATGATTGATTGAAGATTGTATAACCAACAAAAGGATAACGTTCTACGAGTCGGGCAGTGGAATGTTAGAAGTCTGAACATGGTAGGGGAGCTTGTAGGAGGTCCGAGCAGATGTAATTATATGTAAGAGGTCCGAGCAGATGTAATTTCGATGTATTGCTCATGCGCTGCCTGCGATATGCAAGGTATAAGAGAATCGCTGACCAGAGAGCAGTGTTGACACAGTAGGTACTGTGTAGCTGTAGCAGTAAGTTGTTGCTAGTCTGCGCTTGTCTGGTGTGGAGTCTGCGCTTGTCTGCAGTCTGCTGTGGTCTGCTGTGGTCTGCTATGGTGTATCGTGTTGGCTGGCCGGTCGCGGTGCAGCGATGCCGGAGCCTGAGTATTATTGTATAAGGTAAAAAGCAGCCTCGCGCATATGTAGTAATGTTATGTGAACTCCCATGTAAATCTTTAAAAAATGTCCTAATAATAATCTTCGTGATATAAAGTAATTTCTAACAAACATTCATTTCAATTTAAAGAATTTACTAATTTCTTCAATCCATGATCATTCCTATTGTTGCAAAAGGAAAATCAGTTGCTTCCTTTCATAAATGACAAATCTATCGGCCAGCAATGCACAGAGCTGTGCCGGAAAAATTTTAGGTAAGACCAGATATATTCGCCGTTTTTATTGAGATAAGAATTTTTTCCTTTTTTTTATTCAGAATGATCTTACAGGGCCATGACGCAGTACTGCTGTCGTCCAAAATTTACCAGGTTACTGAATTTATTTTTTATTACGAGGTTTAGGAATTTTTCTGTTTCGAACTTACATTAAATGAAAAAAGAATTTTGTGGGTACATTAAATGTGAATGCATTTCTGTACGGAGATTATAAATGGGAACCAATTTTGTTCTGTGAGGTTACACAAAAATCAGAATAATTATCCATAACTTATTATTTTTTTGTGGGGAGGTTACAAGCTATAAAGTTGAGGGAAATGCTGAGGCTCGTTCTACAAATGGGGGGGGGGGGGGGGCAGTGAAGTGAAATGGAAAGAAGACAAGGATTTCTAGTCAGACGAGTACAGGGTAATATCAACAGCAGGAGAAAATGTTACAACGGTAATAGGTTTCGTTATTAATAGGAAAGTAGGGCAGAGAGTGAGTTACTGCGAACAGTCAAGTGATATGGTTGCTCTCATCATGATCATCGGCAAACCAACACCGACAACAATAGTGCAGACGTCGCAAGAGGAAGATGAAGAGTTACAAAAAGTATATATAGATGTTGAACGGGTAATTCAGAACTTGTAGGGAGATTAAAATATAATACTCATGGAGGATTGGAATGCGGCTGTAGGAGAAGGAGTAGAGGAAAGCCTTCCGGGTGAAAATGGAATTTACTAGCATTGAGAGAGGAGAAAGACAGTGTTCTCTCATAAATTTTAGGTAGTAATAGCGAATACTCTATTCAAGAATCACAAGAGAAGGGGGAATATTTGGAAAAGAACGGGAGATACGGAAAGATTTCGGTTAGATTACAAGTCGGGCAGAGATTCAGAAATCATATACTGGATTTTAAGGGGTACCCAGGAGCAGATATAGAATCAGATCAAAATTAAGTAGTGATGAAGAGTAGGCTGAAGCTTAAGGGAATAGTCAGGTACAAACAAAGCGCAAAGAAGTGGGATAAATAAGTGATAAGGAATGAATAGATACGTTTAAAGATCTCTGAGGCTATAGATACTGCGGTAAGGAATAGCGTAGTAGGCAGTTCCGTTGAAGAGGAATGGACATCTCTACCCGGCGTGTCGGAAAGAGTAAATTGAAGGCGTCTGTGAGAGGGAAGACTTGTTCGATGACGCTATAGAAGAAGAAACAGGATTCCATGTAGACGAGAAAGGGAATACAGTATTAGTATCAGAATTTAAAAGAGCTGTGGAAGACTTAAGATCAAATAAGATAGAAGGGATAGATAATATTCCGTCGGAACTTCTAATATCATTAGGGAAGGAAGCAGTCAAACGACTATCCGTGTTGGTGCGTAGAATGTATGAGGCTGGCGATATATCAGAAAACATCATTCACACGGTTCCCAAGGTAGTAAAAGCGAATAAATTCGAGAATCATCGGACAGTTAGCGTAAGAGCTCATGCATCCAAGTTGCTGACGAGAATAACATACACAAGAATGGAAAAGAATATTGAGGATAAGGTAGGTGGCGATAAGTGTGTCTTTAGGAAAGGTAAAGGGACCAGAGAGGCAATTATGATGTTGCGACTGATAACGGAAACAAGAAAAAGCGTTCGATATTGTAAGTTGGTGCAAAATGTTCGGAAATCTGAGAAAAATATGGGTGACCTATTTGGGGTGACGGATAATATGCAATATTTGCAAGTGCCAAGAGGGAATGACAAGAATGGTCGGCAAAGAAAGAAGTGCTCAGATTAAAAAGGATGTGAGACAGGGATGTAGTTTCGCCCCTCTGTTCAATCTGTACATCGAAGAAGCAATGACGGAAATAAAAGAAAGGTTCAGAGGTGGAATTAAAATTCAAGGTGAAAAGGTATCAATGATACGTTTCACTGATGACACTGCTATCATGAGTGAAAGTGAAGAAGAATTACATGTTCTGCTGATTGGAATGAACAGTCTAATGAGTATAGAATATGGATTAGAGTAAATCGAAGAACAGCGAAAGCAATGAGAAGTAGCAGAAATGAGAACAGCGAGAAGCTAAACATCAGGACTGGTGATCACGAAATAGATAATGAATTCTGCTATCTATGCAGCAAAGTTACTCATGATGGACGGAGCAAGGAGGACATAAAAAGCAGATTAGCACTGGCAAAAATGACATTCCTGGTCAAGAGAAGTCTACTGTTGTCAAACATAGGTCTTAATTTGGGGAAGAAATTTCTGAGAATTTACGTTTGGAGCATAGTAATGAAACATGGACTGTGGGAAAACCGAATAAAAGAGTATCGAAGCATTAGAGATGTGGTGCTACAGAAGAATGTTGAAAATTGGGTGGACTGAAAAGGTAAGGAATGAGGAGGTTCCCTGGAGAATCGGCAAGGAAAGTAACATACGGACAATACTGACAAAAAGAAGGGACAGCATGGTAGCACAACAGTTACGACATTAAGGAATAACTTCCACGGCACTAGAGGACGCTGTAGATGGTAAAAACTGTAGAGGGAGACGGAGATTGGAATATATACAGCAAATAATTCAGTAATTTAGGACGTCAGTCCATTAATGTCAGGCAACAATCGCTCTGGAGCTAAGAACCACCTTCCAATCATAGTTCAGGAAATATGGCGTCATAAACAATGAGATGTGTGAAAAACATTTGCGTCATGCATGATGTTTAAATATATTACTTCTGTGCTATTAACTGTATTCGCAGCACATTTTGCAGACAGTATCTACATATGCCGCTATATGCACATACAAAGGTGTATTATGGTACCACATGTTGTACAGCAGATAATAGGACGTCAAAAAAACTGAGATGCGTGAAAGACTACAGTTTTTTGCATGATGTTTAAGTTTATTACTTCTTTTATATTAGCTCTACTCGCAGCTCATTTAGAGGACAATATCTACAAATACTGCTAAATGTGCTTTACCCAGATCAAGCAAAAGCACGGTACAGGACTACAAGTCCCACCGCCACACCTTCACCTGCCCATGTTAGGCATAATTTTCTGCCTGACTCATGTAGCACTATCACCGTCAGAGGGTGGTACGGGACTACAAGTTCCACCGCCACACCTCCAAAGTGAATTGCAGTGATGCAGTCACTGCCCTGTGGAATTTACTGCCTCACCAACACAGTTAGACCGCAATAGACCGGTGATGCTGTATTTTTAACATATCACCCCGGACAAAAAATAAAAAATTACCCAGATACATAGCAGCGCTCTGACGGCTTTAAACTGTCAAACGAAAACGGCTGTAGGCAAAAGCAATTGCGTTCTTTAGGAGTAGGAATAGGCGTTGTCACAGAGACGTTTACAAAATTGAGTTGCAGACACGTGAAGCAGCTGTGCACATATAGGAAGTGACCGGGATCATGTATCTTAATTTGGATACTGCACCTTTGTACATTATGCATATTTCTCTGTACGACTGTTTAAAAAATTCGATGGTATTTTCACGAACAGTTTACACGGAAATGAAATTTTTTCGGTACTTGACTAGAAAAACAATTAATTTGTTGTTTTCATTTCTCATAGAAAATTGGCAAAACGAACACCCTAGAAATACTGTGATTGTCAGATAATTTTCAATAAAAGCAATACTGCCATTGACATTGTTTTATAATTTTTAACATATTAAAGACTCTCAGTTATATTAAGTTAGAAAAGGTATACGATTCTAGTCTAGGTAACAATGACTGAGGTTTATAAGCAAGTCAAAGAGCTAGAGTGTCGCACAAGTAACATTATTATTTGAATCCAAAAAAGAGTTACGAAAATTCAGTGAGTATGCTTTAATGAGGTTCTAAGCTAATCTGAATGTGGAAGTGTTATTAGGTTGCCTATGCTGTTGAGACGACGTCAATGACAATGCTACATTAGCTACACGTATAACGAGAGTCTGAATAGTTGCAACGATTGTGGGAAAGGGTCTTGATGTTATTTGGAGCGTACTTCATCACACCACAAACGTCGCTCCCAATGTGCCTCGTAAACTGCGTTTTGGCCTCACATGGACGAACTTTTCGTCTTGTACTAGATACACGCTTCCATAGTGTACAACGGCTAGTACAGTAGTGCACAGAGCACGCACTTTCTAGCGTAACGCACGTATCACTCACATACGCTACTGCCACTATAGTTAATTCCTTGCAAATACACAAAACACCTGACTTTCCCAACCGTTTCCCTACCATATCCCTAACGACAGTGTAATAATGATTTACATAAAAATCAAAGAGTCGTTACAATTTGTTTTACAAAACATATTTTATTTAAGGAAATACACACATCAAAAAAGTTTTGCATCACCCCGGTTCCCAGAATTCCTGAAGTTAGACGTTGATTGTGGATATTGTATCACAGACACAGTCCCTTTGACTGTTCATAGATGTCACTAAACCCGCCCAAAGATGTAAACAACCATGCATGAGCAGCGCCTATTAGAAAGAGTGGCTCCGACAGCCGATAATTTCCACTCATTCCACCAGAAAGGAGGTACACATCTCGTGTTGTCTGTAGTTCAACCATGCCTAGATGTTCAATATCGCGGTTAGATCGTGTCCGAATTGTTACTTTGTGCCAGGAAGGGCTCTCAACTAGGTAAGTGTCCAGGCGTCTCGGAGTGAACCAAAGCTATGTTGTTCGGACATGTAGGAGGTACAGAGAGACATGAACTGTCGATGACATGCCTCGCTCAGGCCGCCCAAAGGCTACTACTGCAGTGGATGACCGCTTCCTTCGGATTATGGCTCGGATGAACCCTGACAGCTACGACACCATGTTGAATAACGCTTTTCGTGCAGTCAAAGGACATCGTATTACGACTCAAACTGTGGGTAATAGGCTGCATGAC
This sequence comes from Schistocerca cancellata, assembly GCF_023864275.1. NCBI lineage: Eukaryota > Metazoa > Arthropoda > Insecta > Orthoptera > Acrididae > Schistocerca > Schistocerca cancellata. The sequence continues at coordinate 242,916,396 of NC_064626.1, read as the reverse complement.
GCGCAACTTCACTCCCAACGTCCATGGCGAGGTCCGTCTTTGCATCCACGACACCATGCAGCGCGGTGCAGATGGGTCCAACAGCATGCCGAATGGATCGCTCAGGATTGTCAATACGTACTTTACACCGATGAGTGTCGAATATGCTTTCAACCAAACAATCGTCGGAGACGTGTTTGAAAGCAATCCTGTAAGGCTGAACGCCTTAGACACACTGTCCAGCGAGTGCAGCAAGGTGAATATGCTTTCAACCAAACAATCGTCGGAGACGTGTTTGGAAGCAATCCTGTAAGGCTGAACGCCTTAGACACACTGTCCAGCGAGTGCAGCAAGGTGAAGGTTCCCTGCTATTTTGGGGTAGCATTATGTGGGACCGATTTGTGCCGCTGGTGGTCATGGAAGGCCCCGTAACGGCTATACGATACTTGAATACCGTCCTCCGATCAATAGCGCAACCATATCGGCAGCATATTGGCGAGGCATTCGTCTTCATGGACGACAATTCTCGTCCACATCGTGCACATCTTGTGAATGACTTTCTTCAGTATATCGACATCGCTCGACTAGAGGGTCTGCATGTTCTTCAGACATGAACCCTATCGAACATGCTTGGGATAGATTGAAAAGGGCTGTTTATGGACGACGTGACCCACCAACCACTCTGAGGGATCTACGCAAAATCGCTGTTGAGGGGTGGGACAATCTGGACCAACAGTGCCTTGATGAACTTGTGGTTAGTATGCCACGACGAATACAGGCATGCATCACTGCAAGAAGACGTGCTACTGGGTATTAGAGGTACCAGTGTGCACAGCAATATGGGACCACCACCTCTGCATGTCTTGCTGTATGGTGGTACAACATGGAATGTGTGGGTTTCATGAGCAATAAAAAGGGCGGAAATGTTGTTTATGTTGATCTCTATTCAAGTTTTCCGTACAGGTTCCGGAACTCTCGGAACCGAGGTGATGCAAAATTTTCTTTGATGTATGTATAATAGATTAGTTTTAATTACAGTTGAAATTTCACAGAGATATAACGCATTGGCGTTCTTAGTTTTATATGGCTAGAAAACATTTGAGAAAATTATTGGGAAAAGTTAATATCACATCTGTTTTTTAGTGTTACATTTTCACGCAGGTGTGCACGGAAATAACGTCATTTCTGTATGCGAAATGCTTGGGTGAAGTATTTCGCACAGTAAGGAAGAATGACACATTGGGGAGAAACGTTACGTCGAAAGCGATGTTATTTGAAATACAACGCAAAAGCTAACTGGAGAGTAGTGGAATTGAAAATCTACAATGGTACATTCAAAGTAACCATCTCGACATACATATTGTTTGCTTCTAGCGCATACGAGTGTCTTTTTTGATTAATTTATGCTCTTATTCACGTGTCGAGAGCGATATTTTGATAATGTTTTGTGTTATTTTTTCTCTGTAACTTACGGTGTCGATGTTTTGAAAATATCAGAATAACTGAATACTTCGCTTCCCAGAGTAAGAGGTATTATTTATTTTTATAAATTTCTGAAGCGAGAGGAGTGATGTTTTCTTTATCATTCCCACTAAACGGCATTCCCAGTGGCAGGTTGCCTATCTAAAGGCTTTCAGGGACAGCAAAAACTCGATTTGTAATATTTCATATAATTATTATCAAAATTTAAATCGCTGCCACAGTCTACTCGTTAAGAGATACAATGTTATGTTAAAAATTTGTCGCTCACGAAAATCACCTAGACTACATTCATAAAGCGCTTGGAAATAGAGCACTTATTGACTTCGAACAAACTTAACTATAATCTCAAACTTTTTCTAAACTTCTTCTCGCTTACATGCGTCACGTCAAATATTCAACATATCAAAAGTCATTTGTAAAGTAATCAGAAGTTTGAAGCTGTTTTGTACATGACAATTCTATCCCTTAAGGAATCGGGAGATTAACTGTCGTAAGAAGGACGGTATAATGTACTGGAAGTTCACTTACAGCAATAATTTCCAAAATTATGTATAATTTCTCCACACATTTTTTGGTTGATCGGGCTTGTTGGACGTAGATAGCACACAAGAACGAATTCCATAACAAAGAGAAAGCATATATTTGTTTTAGGAGATGATTCTGTACATTTGAGTATCACAAAAACGAAACTTCGAATCAGAGATATCAATGAATTACATGTAATTTTTTTCCTTTTTAAGGCATGTTGCTTCTTTATAAAGTTACTAGCTTTGTACCCAGCGTTGTCAGATACATATTTATTCCACTCCTCCGTCCTCTCTCTCTGTCCTTTTCTCCTTCACCTCCTCTCTGTCTATCTCATCAACCCCCTCTCACTGTCCATCTCCTCTACCCTCACTCTCTGTCCATTTGCTACTGCACCTCTCTCCCTCTCTATCTCCTCCGTCCCCTCTAATTCCACTCCCCCTCCCCCCACTTCTCTTTGACAGCTTACTGCTCCCTGTCCTCTCTCTTTCCATTTCTTCGTCCTTCCTCTACCTGTTCATCTCCTCCCCTTTCCTTTCAGTGTCCATCTTCTCCTCCCCCTCTTGGACTATCTGAGTATTTCTTCCTCCCATATTCTGTTAATCTCCTCCTCTTTCTATCTCTGTCCGTATCTCCCTCTTCCCTTCCTCCGTTCATTTCCCCTCCGTTATTTCTGTCAATCTCCTACTTCTCCTTCTCTCCCTACGTTATCACGTTCAACCCAACAGGAAGCTAGTGTTTCTTACCCCTAAAGTACTTTCTTTCCACATGGTAACTGATATGTATACTAAATTTGACTGCAGTCGTTCCAGGGGCAAGGACGAGCTTATGCTCGTGGTTTTGCCCACTAGAGCACATGAAAAATGTACTTCACATACGTTTAATACATTTCAAACGTATTTGTACATGTATTTCACCTCTACGTCTACCGAATTACAACCTGCAGTTTCATTTTCAAGCTGCTCAATCGAGATGATAACTGCAGCAGGAGACTAGTGAATAAAAAGAAGTTAATTCATAGCAAAAGCCGTTTTATATTAAGTGATACATAATGAATGACCTTAACAAACAAGACAGTGTGATCGGGGAGAATGGATAACAGGGGAGTGCTGTGACTGATAACAAATCTGTGGAGGTTAAGTTTTTAAATGGACATAAAGATTTTTATGGGGACTTATTTGGTAGAGGATAGTGGTTATAAATCAGACATGAATGTAACTTCGAATGATGAGGACGAAAGTCCTATTGTAGATGAGATGATAAAAGCGTCATCTACACTGTGTGATGATGTGAGCGAAAAGGACGAAAACAGTGCAGAAATGGGTGCAATCGTTAAGGCTAAGGGGGAGGAAACTAGTAGCGAAAGTCAGCAAAGGCAAAATTTTATGGCAGACGGAAAACTGGAAGTGATGTCAAGGCAAATTATGAGTAGTTTGAGTGGTATGAATACGAAAGAAGACATTGGTAGGATGGAAAATAGTACGAAAGATGACGTTAGTAGGGTAGAAAGAAAACTGATAGCATTAGAACTGACATGATTAGCTTCAAGGATGAACTGAAGAAAGAAATTAAAAAGGAGATTAAGGTAGTCAGCTCTAATCTTTCAGAATTAAATAAGAAGGTTGAGGTGGTAGCTAAAGATTGTGATGAAAGGATAAAGAAAATAGTACATAACACTAATGAGAAATTAACATTAATGAGTAGTAAATATGTAGAAGAGAGAAAGAAACTTCGTGATGACTATAGTAGGAGGGCGGAGGCTTCTGAGAAACAGTGTAAATATGAAGTCAAAGCAACCAGGAAATTTTGTGCTGAAAATAGGATTAAACTTGAGAACCAAATCTATCAGATAAAAAATGATTTAGAAATGAAGGTAGAAACCCAGTGTTAATAATGGTAGAGTAAAACTGGTAAAAGTAAATAAAAACGTACATTCAAAATTGGGTAAAATGAAGAAAAAGATGGAAGAGGTACAAAATATAAAGCATAGAGTATGTAGTGTCCCAGACAATTCTTCATTTGCTAGTTGTAAGAAATTTAATAATTTTGAACCATATGGGGTAGTGAAATCCACTGGATTTCATTAGGGAATTTAACGATTTACCTGAAACATGGAATGATAAAGAGAAAATGTCATTTGTGAGCGATTTTTTGAAATGGGATGTTTATGGATGGGCAGCTCAGGTAGCTGATAGTTGTACTTCGTGGCAACGCTTTAAGAAAGCATTTTTAAAAGAATATTGGTCGAAAGAAGAGCAGCAGAGAATTTTGAGTGAATTTTGGGGAGGAGAGAGATATGACTCTTGGAAGGGTACTGTGAAAGGTTTCTGTCAGCTTTGGATAAACAACCTAAAATATTTGGACAAAGAGCTAGGTAGTGAATCAATAATTATGGGTTTAGAAACTAAGTTGCCCCAGGAAGTTAGAGAATTGTTTGTAGCTGCCCCTAGGGGTAATATTAGTGATTTATTGAATTCTGTTGATAAAGTGGAGAGGGTGAAGCCCTCAGTGGAAGATCAAAGGAGGAAGTTTGATGAAAATGATCAACCAGGGCGAGAGTTTCAAGCAAATAGGATGAATTATAGTGGAAATTAAAGGAATTGATGGGTGGAGTATGGCCAGAATGAGTACAGAAGTGGTAGGAGAAATTCAAGTGACAGAAATGGAGGAGATGACTTTAATTCTGGATCATACCATTTAAACTAGATAATGCTCCAGTTCTGGCTCGCACTAGAGCAGGTAGTGATGAAGAGCCATGTTTATATAAATATGCTCTAATTATAGGTAAGGGTAATGTAAATGATAGCAGTAAGACAAGCCTAAATTCTAATTCTAGTGAGATGTTGAATGATGATGTGTGAAGCAATGTTTATCCTGTAAAAAGAGAGGGGAAGTTACTATAATAAAATTAAGTGGTAAAACAGAGTGTGCTGCTGTTGCTCAGGATTTCCAAAGTGTCAAAATGGATGGTAAATTCTTAATAGAACGAAAGGAATTCAGGTATTTTGCTTTGTGGTCTAATACTGGAAACAAGGATCAAATAATTAGCCAAGTATTTGAGGACAATGAAAGTGACAGTGGGTCTGATTCTGACAGTAGTTGTTATGATGATAGTAGTGACGAATCCAATACTGATGAGGACGAGCTATTTGAATTTATCATCGATGATGAAGGCAATGTGTTACATAAAGGAAGAACAAAGAAGGATAATGATAAAGTGACAGTGGGTCTGATTCTGACAGTAGTTGTTATGATGATAGTAGTGACGAATCCAATACAGATGAGGATGAGCTATTTGAATTTATCATCGATGATGATGGCAATGTGTTACATAAAGGAAGAACAAAGAAGGATAATTATAGATCTGATGAAGAGCTAGAGTTTGAGATTGGTAATGAGTAAGAGATCCAAGCTATCTGCCATTTGGCTGTGTCTGATAATTTTTTTGGTAAGTAGGATGATAGTTTTTCCAGGGAAAGGTTTAATGGGGATTTATTGTATGAAGAAGATCACATGGTAAGTAGAAATGAAGTGTGGCAACCAATAACAGCAAATGTACAAGGTAAATATGTTAAATGTTTACTGGACAGTGATAGTGATTTGAATGGCTTTTCACAGGCATTTTTTGAATCTATTAAGAACAGAGAGAGGAATAGTAATGATGCATGTTTCTGGAATAAAAATTATTGGTGCTACTAGTAAGCTATCAAAGAAAGTGAAATGAGAGGTGTTATTAACTGTGCAAATGGCAGGACAGCTGTTAGAGTGCAATTTCTTAGTGAGTCAAAACTCCAGCATTGATGTAATATTTGGGACTGATTTCTTGTGCAAATAGCAAGTAGGGGTTTCAACATTTTGTGTTGGATTCATTATGTGCCGATAATGCTTACCCCAGCTGTCTGTCTCACTTTTCGTGTTTCCTGAGACAGTCACACTCTTCTCCTATCCTCTCTGTAGGTTATAAGTGAAACATATTATCTTTGACTTTCAGGTGATTTTGTACAGCAGTATACTTTAGTATAGGAATATTTCAGAAAAGTTTTCTCTGTATTATGTTGCGTTAGTGACAAGTCATAGAATCATAAGAGGATGGAAGAAAAGGCAAAAAAGATAAGCAGTGTTATTTGGTAAAAATCTATGAGATACTGTGTTTATTCTTGTATAATATGATGAATGTAAATTGGTGACATGGTTAAAGAATTTCTGTCAGACAAAGAGGTAAGGTAAACAGAAAATGAAAGGTGTCAGCATATGTGGAGGAGAAGGTGCAGGTTATATGAAAACTATAATTAACATCTGAAGTAATCAGCTCATGTTTGAAATTAATATAATTTGGTGCAGCAGCAGAGCCAATATGCAGTAGAAACCATCTTGAATACTGGGTCTTAATATTAATTGTGGTATAATAGAAGTGATTGTGTTCAGCGCAATCAGTATATGGTGATAACTATCACCTATAGAAGTGTGTCATGGTACAGACTCTCCTAACATTAAGAAAATAAAACTTTAAACATAGTTGCCTTGAGTAATGTGTGTGGAAAGAGTAAGCACCATTTGTATGTATATCGTCCTTCAGGCTAGAATCTCAAGCAATTTGATGGAATACAGTGAAATAATAGTTTTTGTAAGTGATAATTTTATCTGATCAGTATTGAGAGTTAAGTTTGCCTTTGCATAAGGATCTGTTACTGTGGAGTGCTCTTCAGTAGAATCGATTTCGCATTGGATAAGCAGAGTAGGTGTTTATTTATTAGATAATGAAGCAATAATGAAATAATAAAATAATGAATAAAGTTAGGGTCTTAAATAGTTAGGGAGCCTGTCTCTGCAGTAGGGACTTTTTTATTTTTATTTATTTATTTATTTATTTTTTGGAGAATGAACGATGTAAGAAATGTAGGTAAAACAATGGAGCTAACAGACATGATTGAGTAATGAAAAGGATAATTGTAGACAAAGAAATGTGGTGCATTATATTATCTATTTTTCAACTAGGCAACATTGGGTACTGTGTATATTGCGCAATTCATGAGACTGCAGCTGGGAATGAGAGCTTAACAGAAAGAGCAATATTTTAGTGAGGTACAAGTCATATAGTGCTGCACTATGGGATCTGTAGGTTATCTGACTATTTCTGTTTGTGTTCTGAGGAATTATGAGCTTAATGTGGTGACACTTGAATGAAGAAAAGTAATTCTGCTGATTAAGGGATACCTGTGGTGCTAGAGTGATGTGAATATTCTGAAAGGTCAACTATTTGGTAACTTTTATGATTTTCTGAGGATTTAATTTTCAGTTTGAATTTCCTGAGTGGTACTCAGAGCTGAGTGGAGAACTGGGGGAATGATTTGGTACAACTTCCAACCCATTAATTTTAATTAGAGTAGTAATTAAGTTATGCAATGGTGACTATTTCTTTCATAATGTAATGATCAGTTAATCTATGTGACTGTACATCTTGAGTTTTTGCTGGAGATAATGTGCATATTTTAGAGACTAAGATGTCCATGAACTATGTGAATTTCAAACCGGGACTTAGCATTTTAGAGGTTTTGCAAATGGGAAAGAAACGCAAATCTTTCAAGTTTAACCAGTTTGAGACAGTGTTATGACCTAGAGTAGTATTTTGAAGAGTGAAAGTGCTTGTGCTGAAAAAGTGAAATTTTCTGTCTGAAAATGAACTGCAAGGCGCAGTGCAATTTAACTTTTTGCAAACTGTGACCATTTATTCTTTGAAGCAAGACTGGACTTGTGTAAAGTGATATGTATCTTAGAATGTAACGTTTGTTTACCCAAATAGGACGTCACTTATGATGAAGATGGCAAATTTTTATTAAAAGTGTAACTTTTGGATATTTTGTCCCATTGTACAATAGACTATAAGTAAATATTTTGTGTGGGGATTTTCATATGGCCAGTTTATATAAGTAGAAATTTGAAAAACATATATACTGCATTTTTGATAGGGAGATTATTTATGTAATATTATTTTGTATGCATGTTACATCCAATTTCTGGGGTCACTTGTGGTCATTGAATTGCCCAGTTAGCTATTTGCAATATCTATCTGGTCAATCCAGTGAGGAGGGAATGTGACGAAGCAAGCTGGGATCTCTTTACTTCCTCTCTTGTTTTGCCATCTGCCTCCTTAAGTTCATTTTTTCATTTTTGACTAATTACCATTAACGTACATGAGTATAATCTGCAACTCGAAAAAAGAGATAGGTTGGCCCTCAGTCTTAAGAAATAGAGCACCAAGTTTAACTTTGTGGTTAGTTTGGTGTATGTAATCAATTTTGTAATTTATTTTGACTATTCATAGCTACTATCTTTTGTTATAGAGTGAAATCAGTAATTGTTTTGTGGCTAAGATTCTATTGTTGACTTACAAACAAATATAAATTCTATGCTAATTATAAACTTTTGCAAGAATAATTACTGCGATTTCTTAAAGTATTATTTGCCTCTATTCTAAAACATATTAGCAAAGCCAGTACTCATTTAATTCCAAACTAATTACCAGATTTGTCAAAAGCATTTTTGTGTAACTATATGTGTTAATTTCATTACTTAAAAAAATAATTCAGCCGAGCCTTTGTGGTAGAAGAAACTGTTAAAAAGAGGGAATTTTTCTGGATATTCGGTTAATTGAGTGAGTTATGTTTTACTTGTAATTTCTGTAACTTAAACATCGAACAATGTATAGTTTCAGTAACTATTATTGTGAGGATATACAAATGCCCGATTCTTGGTTCCGAGATAGTCAGTCCATGGCAGATTTTCTGACGGGAAGTCTGTATCAATTAGATCAGCAATAATGCAATGGAACTAGAGTAATAGCACTAGGATGTGTGTTAAAACAATGACAGTGTCTCTTCAAATAGTGAACTTTGTGGTTAGATTTTTACTGCTCATAGATGTTCAACACCAAACTGTTGTAGCAGTATGTTGATGTTTGCCTGCAAATTATTAATGAGGCTGATCAAAAGTTAACCAGTAGTGAACTGGCCATATAACTGTATAATATTATGGGTTGTGAACTGTAGTAAAGAAGTGTGAAACGCAGCTGCGCAGCTGTCAGTTACGTCATTTACAGTAGTCAGTGTTGAACTTCCACCCCCACCTTTTTCAGCCAGTATAACAATGCAGTACGTTGACACCGAGGACTATCGACGAAGAAATAAAGCTGGCGAACGTCACACGATAACGGCATGTGCCACATGGGTGATAGTAGATGTACTAATGATGGTTTCAGCATCGTCCGCCAACAGATGGCCTGGTGGCATGGCTACCAGAGTGGCCGTCTGTGTCTATCCTTTAACAGGGAGTGCTCACAGCCAGAAATCTCGATCTGCGACTTGTTATGCTCCTGCTACACTTAGACTTGTGTCTTTTACTTCTCACAGTATGTGGTTCCTTATGTAAAATACTTTTTTGTTTTTATCTCCATTTTACAGTCACCCCTTTTTTGTATACTTTCTTCCATTATGTTCCCCCTTGTTTATATCTCTGTTGACCCGTGTTTCTCATTTTTGTAGTTTTAAATGTCCTCCTGTGCAATTCTACGGTCTCTAGGCTGAAGAACAGCGCCTATGCTGCTGGTAGCCCGCCCCAGATGGGGAACTGAAAATACAATAAAGAAAAAAAAACAACAACATAAGTGTAAATGTGCTGTGTACGGGTGAAGCAAGCAGGCGACCGTGTCAACGGAGATGCCCTCGTGCTCCCTGTGGCCAACTGAGCGAGTTTGAATGGGGTCAACTTATGATCTTCCAAGTGCCCGGATGGTCCTTTTGGAGAACTGCCACACAAGTTGGACGTGCCGCGTCAGTTGCGCAACGATGCTGGTATCAGTCGTCACGTGAACATTCTCACACGTCTGGACGTCCAAGCAGCACAACTCCCGGCAGGATTGTCGAATTGTAATCTCAGATGTGGCAGATCTTACAGCTACCACAGCACAGATGAGAGGGCTTGTCAGTCCAGACGTGTCAGTACGAACTGTTGCGAACTGCTTATTAGCACTGGGACTACGGGCACGCACATCTCTATCCTGTCTTCCGGTCACGCCACAGCATCGACCTGCATGGATCGTCTGCTGCAGCCAGAGGATCACTTGGAAGATGAAATGGCGCGCCGTGGTCTTCAGCGATCAAAGCAAGTTCTGCATACTGCGTATGATGCAGACCTGGTGACCTGTGTGTGGTAGAGCGCATTCGTCCAATGCACACTTGCCCCAGCCCACGCCTTATCCCCTAGCGTACAATAACTACATCTCTCGTTCATCTTGGGTGTTTCTGAAGGGGACGTTAACCAGCACTCGGTATGTGCAGAATGTTGTTAGACCCATTCTTTTGCCGTTCTTGCAACAGGAAGGTGAGGTGTTGCTCCAACAGGACAATGCTCGTCCCCACACTGCTCAAGAAACTCAATGTGCTCTGCAAGACGTGCGGCAAGTTTCTGTCCAATCGAGCACGTGTGGGATATGATGGTACGTAAGTGACTCGTGCGACTTGTCAACCAAAACTTCTTACAGAACTACGTGAACAGGAGGAGAATATTAGCATAACGTATGGCAGAACAGTATTCACCATCTGTACAATCGACTGAATGATAGAGTCAGTGCATAGAGTGAGTGCCTGCATTGGCGCCTATGGAGGCTTCACGACATACTAAAATTGGTGTTTCTGCATGGGTTGATAGCTGGTATCTCAGAACAAGTTGTGTTACTGATCTGTAAATGTAATCCTTAAGCACTGTTGCATCAACATATCTTGAGTGAATGGGAGACCCATAAAAGAGTATTTTTTCCGGCAGTGTAGTTTCCAGTCGTCTGGGAATGGAGAAATGCAGGTCCTGTGTTGTTTTTAAGAAAATCTTATACCGTTCATCATGCAAAACAGTGGAAAGTTCAGGCAACAATGATGAAGTGGATAACGAGCACACATTATTCTCTCGAAAGTACACCACAAAGGCTGAATATTACTGCAACCCGGTGACTGTGGTGACTAGAGAGATACGACACTTCTTCCTCGTGCTCACGAAACCAGTCCTGGACGATACTGGCAGCGTGAACAGGGGCGCTGCAGCCTTGGAGCACGACATCACCATCGAGGAACAATCATTGCACAACGGGACACACCCAATCATTAAAACTGGCCACATAATCCTTGACAGTAATGCGACCATGCAGAGTAACCATGACACCCATGCAATATCACAATATGGCTGCTCATTTCATTACCAATCGCGTGCCATGTTTCACTCTATGGATGTAAACTCAGCCGGACATCGAAACATGTGAAACAAGGTTCATACAACCAAATGACTTCCTTCCATAGCTCCACTGCCCAGGTTTTGTGGCTTCGGCACCACTTTTTCCTGTTACGGGCTCTTGCATTACTGATGAGTGGTTTTTCATATAGAGCTCCCTTCATGTTGTTTTGGTGCTGACAGGATTCTCGATTTTCCCATGTTCGGATACCTTCAACTCCTACATGGTGCACTCACAACTACACAGAAAATGTTCTGACCGCGACCTATACTTGTAACGTATTAGGGACTTGCACAGATGTCGTTCATCATTAAATTCAAATCGCAACCTACAGGGTTGGGTAACTCCTACGTTTATGTTACAGTATTCATTTCTCGCTACGTTCCCATAGTTTTGTCCAGCTCCTACATTTAAACAAATTTAATAACTAGTTACGTTCGCTGTGAGTCAGCAATAATGTTTACATGTGAAATACGGATCAGTGACTATTCTGTAAACCGTTTTACACATGATATTTAAAGAAAATACACTCCTGGAAATGGAAAAAAGAACACATTGACACCGGTGTGTCAGACCCACCATACTTGCTCCGGACACTGCGAGAGGGCTGTACAAGCAATGATCACACGCACGGCACAGCGGACACACCAGGAACCGCGGTGTTGGCCGTCGAATGGCGCTAGCTGCGCAGCATTTGTGCACCGCCGCCGTCAGTGTCAGCCAGTTTGCCGTGGCATACGGAGCTCCATCGCTGTCTTTAACACTGGTAGCATGCCGCGACAGCGTGGACGTGAACCGTATGTGCAGTTGACGGACTTTGAGCGAGGGCGTATAGTGGGCATGCGGGAGGCCGGGTGGACGTACCGCCGAATTGCTCAATACGTGGGGCGTGAGGCCTCCACAGTACATCGATGTTGTCGCCAGTGGTCGGCGGAAGGTGCACGTGCCCGTCGACCTGGGACCGGACCGCAGCGACGCACGGATGCACGCCAAGACCGTAGGATCCTACGCAGTGCCGTAGGGTACCGCACCGCCACTTCCCAGCAAATTAGGGACACTGTTGCTCCTGGGGTATCGGCGAGGACCATTCGCAACCGTCTCCATGAAGCTGGGCTACGGTCCCGCACACCGTTAGGCCGTCTTCTGCTCACGCCCCAACATCGTGCAGCCCGCCTCCAGTGGTGTCACGACACGCGTGAATGGAGGGACGAATGGAGACGGGTCGTCTTCAGCGATGAGAGTCGCTTCTGCCTTGGTGCCAATGATGGTCGTATGCGTGTTTGGCGCCGTGCAGGTGAGCGCCACAATCAGGACTGCATACGACCGAGGCACACAGGGCCAACACCCGGCATCATGGTGTGGGGAGCGATCTCCTACTCTGGCCGTACACCACTGGTGATCGTCGAGGGGACACTGAATAGTGCACGGTACATCCAAACCGTCATCGAACCCATCGTTCTACCATTCCTAGACCGGCAAGGGAACTTGCTGTTCCAACAGGACAATGCACGTCCGCATGTATCCCGTGCCACCCAACGTGCTCTAGAAGGTGTAAGTCAACTACCCTGGCCAGCAAGATCTCCGGATCTGTCCCCCATTGAGCATGTTTGGGACTGGATGAAGCGTCGTCTCACGCGGTCTGCACGTCCAGCACGAACGCTGGTCCAGCTGAGGCGCCAGGTGGAAATGGCATGGCAAGCCGTTCCACAGGACTATATCCAGCATCTCTACGATCGTCTCCATGGGAGAATAGCAGCCTGCATTGCTGCGAAAGGTGGATATACACTGTACTAGTGCCGACATTGTGCATGCTCTGTTGCCTGTGTCTATGTGCCTGTGGTTCTGTCAGTGTGATCATGTGATGTATCTGACCCCAGGAATGTGTCAATAAAGTTTCCCCTTCCTGGGACAATGAATTCACGGTGTTCTTATTTCAATTTCCTGGAGTGTATATGCGTGGTGTTTTCCGTCTAAATGGAGTAGATACTTGTTAACGACAAATAGAGACTCATTCTTTATCAAGTAATGAAGGACTGCTGACATATTGAGCAACTATATCGCGGACTGTAGATACTCAAATGACTCAATTACAGGGATGTTTCTCTTGGACGGGTTACACAATGTCACTTTGAGGCGATTTTGTGTTACGCCATGGAGCGGACACCTAAGCGTCGGTAGGGGTGATCAAGATCATTTGCCCCTCCCCTTCCTCTTTGGAATCTGGAGTACGCATCCTTATCTATTACAGAAATATAATAGCTGTTGGATAACCATCTTTTCTATAGAATGTAAGTTCGTTGCATCAACCATAAAATCCATTTCGTATTGCATAACACGTGTCAAAACTCACTAACTCATATACATAAAAAATGGAAGTTTCAGAAGCTTTCAGAAACTTCCCTACCCGTACCCCCTGGAGAAGTTTCTGTGGACGCCCATGAGCACAGACTGAAACAACGCACGTAAGGGAAAATGTGTAGTCATGCGTATATAGAGTTTTGTTAAAACTGAATGTACAGGCCCTGTCTGCTCAAAGAAGAAAATGTAGGAAGTAAATATGTTCTTTTAAGTATCACTGCATGTGTTTGACAATGACAATAATAGTACACTCGGTCCATAACAGTCCAATAAATGTGGGAAAGGCCATGCTCATAAATTTTCTATTGTGCTTAAAGACAATAACTGTCTTCAGGCAACATGAAACGTTACTTACTCTCGAGTTAAGTTAATGTCCCATGAGGCGCCAGCACCGAAAATTTCAAACGCGTTGGTGCTGGAACTATTGGATGCAGGTCACCAGGAATTCATTATCTTTAGTTCGGGCATTCACACGTGGAATCACCTATATGATATGTGAGCAACTGGAAATACAATCGATCAGTTCTGTTGGATGCAAACAACAATTAATCCAAAATGCTAAGTAGAAAACAAATTATTATCTCTTTGATAAATAGATCTGATACTAACCGAAGTATGTTCTGCCGACTCAGTTCGCCATTTGATTTTCAGCGCTTTCAGAGCTAGATTTCAAGTTACTTTCCTAAGTATATGACTGAAACTTCCTGACAGTTTAAAACTATGTGTTGGACTGGAACTTGCACGTGGGACATTCGCCTTTCGCTGGCAATCGCTGCACCTGCTGAGCTATCCAAGCACAAATCACGACCCACTAACCACAGCTTTAGTTCCGCCAGCACATCATCTCATCTCATAACACTTATTATTTAGTTGCATTCACAGATACATGCTTTTCTACCATTTCTACCATAATTTGGAAACCATCACGAATGGAAGTTCATCATGTGAGCTTAGTGCGATTTTCACGATAAGTGGTGTAAATACTCGACAAATCGTTGTATAAGCAGAAAATAATTGTGGAACTTAGAAGATGCCTCAATAGGTATTACATAATAAAATTTTCGACAAACGTTATCGACTTCGACTTTCTAGACACAGGACAAGCGGCTTACACCAACCAACAACTATAGTTGCTATTCTGTTTTATGTGTGTGGACGAGCAGTAGTGTCATATAAGAGTACAAGTATCCATTAGATACATAAAATATCATCTTAATTCTTTCTTAAACAGAACATATATACGTTTTAGCATTTTATTGCAGCTAATATTCAACAAATGTCGTATATCTTGTACAAAATGCATTCTCATAGCTAAAAATTTTCGTAATTCTTTACCTTATTCATTGTTCACTGGTCTGATGCAACCCACGACGAATCCCTCTCTGCATTTCAGACTAGCTCTTACACCAAACGTCTTCAATTATTTATTGTAAGTATTACAGTTTGTGACTTCTCTGCAGTTACTGCCTTCTACGATTCCCTCTAGTACCATGGAAGTCATTCCCTGATGCCTTAGCACATGTTATGTCATCCTGTCCCTTCTTCTTGTCTGTCTTTCTCACATATCCGGTGTCTCATCAGCTCTGCTGAGAAGCTCATCATTTCTTACCCTTCCGCATATCCCATTTCTCACCAGTTCTGTTGACCAGCTCATCATTTCATACCTTATCAGTCAATTTAATTTTCAGCATCCTCCTGTAACACATAATAAACGCTTCGAGTCTCTTCCTTTCCAGTGTCGTCCTTCCTTCATCCCATCGAGTGCTTTGTTTGGTTTGCTGAAGCGTGCATTTGCACGCGTGACGGCCTGATTGGCTAACTTCAATGCTAAGTAACTCAGAAACGGCGCAACCTAAGGACTTTTTTTAAACATTTATGTCTCAGTACAACCTGCCCTGGAACACTCCAACAAGCTTTTCAGACGTTTGCTAACCACCCTGTATATCTAATCACCAAGATAAACACGACAAACGGAGAGTGGGGTCAACTCGAAACACGTCAAATGAAGTCATTCGTTTGCCTGTTGGTGGATTCTTACTTAGTGACCAATATAGCAATACAGGCGCATTCTTCCTGCGTGACTTTATGTCGCAATTAGGAGGTAAATGCAGATGTATGTTCTGAGATCCATGTTAGTTGTTGCGTACTTTGTGTTCCTCTAAACGAAATTTGTTATTGTGGGGAATTGTTCCTCTGAACCACTAATTTCGTTTTGAAGACATTAATGTACTTGTATGAATGCAACTAATGTAACTTTTTCAAGGAAATACATTTAGAAGTTTGTTTTAAAGATTGTTAAAGGGTGTACAGGCGAATCCAAAGGGGTCGTAGTCCTGAGATATCCAGTTATTTCCTTGGCTGTGGAGATTCCGCCTGGATACTGTGAAAGCTAAAATGTTTAAACTTGTATTGTTCGCATTTATTATTTTAAGGCTGTGCCCTGAATTACTAAGTGATCTTATTTGACTGTGAAGTGGGCACACTCCTTGAGTTTGGAATGCCAGGCGGGTTCGTTATTGCAACAAAGATGTCACATGTGAGTTGTGCACACCTCTCCCACCTACTGGCATCACATAATAAGTCCTGTAATTCTTTTTCACTTTTACTGAGGATAGCAATACCATCAACAAAACTTTTCATTGATATCTGTTCACCCTGAATTTTAAACCTTATTCTCAACTTATGTTTTATTTCTGTCATCGCGTATTCAGTGTTCTGGTCGAACAGAAGGGGGGGGGGGGGGAGACAGCATCCATGCCTTATGTCTGTTTTAATTCTAGCACTTCTCTTTTCGACTTCCGTTCTTTTTGTCCCCTCTTAGTTCTTCTTCACATTGTGTATTAACCGTCTTTCCCTATAGCTTACACCATCTTTCTTAGATTTCCATTCATCTTGCACCATTTTACGTTTGCGAACGCGTTTCTAAATAGAAAAATCTTGTGGCGTGTAGCTTTCATTAAGTATCGCCTACTTCATGAAACTGAGCGTCGTAACTGCCTATCTGGTGCCTTTACCGTTCCCAAAGCCAGACTAATCGTCCTAACAGAACCTCAATTTTTATTTCTTTTCTTCATTTATTATACTTGTTAGCAAATTAGATGCGTGAGCTGTTAAGCTGATTGTTCGGTATCATTCGCTTTATCTATTGTGGTTAACTTCGTGATTTTTGTGGATGATTTTTTTTTCAAAGTTCATGATATGCCTCTAATTTCAGAATTTCTGCACACTAATCTGAGTAATCGTTTATTTACGACTTCTTCGAATGATTTTAGAAATTCCGAAGAACGTCATCTACCCTTTCTGGCTTGCTTGATTGCAAATATTCCAAGATGTGTCAAACTCTGTCTCTAATTACAGTCTAGAAATTTGAAGGAAAGTCACACTACATTGTTGTGTGTTGTTCTTATTGTTTGACTTTTCCCGCTAGAGGTTAGTCGTTCTCTTCTTCCAGTAGTCTCGACTACTCCAATCGAAAGCCGTTAAACCCTTCTCATCCACTGCTTGATCAATATATAATTCCTACGACACTAGTGACCGTCCCTTTCCAATTCATCTAGGGAACCACATTAATATCCTCTTAGACCGATTTTTTTTTTTTGTCATCAGTCTACTGACTGGTTTGATGCGGCCCGCCACGAATTCCTTTCCTGTGCTATTTTCTTCATCTCAGAGTAGCACTTGCAACCTACGTCCTCAATTATTTGCTTGACGTATTCCAATCTCTGTCTTCCTCTACAGTTTTTGCCCTCTACAGCTCCCTCTAGTACCATGGAAGTCATTCCATCATGTCTTAGCAGATGACCTATCATCCTGTCCCTTCTCCTTATCAGTGTTTTCCACATATTCCTTTCCTCTCCGATTCTGCGTAGAACCTCCTCATTCCTTACCTTATCAGTCCACCTAATTTTCAACATTCGTCTATAGCACCACATCTCAAATGCTTCGATTCTCTTCTGTTCCGGTTTTCCCACAGTCCATGTTTCACTACCATACAATGCTGTACTCCAGACGTACATCCTCAGAAATTTCTTCCTCAAATTAAGGCCGGTATTTGATATTAGTAGACTTCTCTTGGCCAGAAATGCCTTTTTTGCCATAGCGAGTCTGCTTTTGATGTCCTCCTTGCTCCGTCCGTCATTGGTTATTTTACTGCCTAGGTAGCAGAATTCCTTTAACTTCATTGACTTCGTGACCATCAATCCTGATGTTAAGTTTCTCGCTGTTCTCATTTCTACTACTTCTCATTACCTTCGTCTTTCTCCGATTTACTCTCAAATCATACTGTGTACTCATTAGACTGTTCATTCTGTTCAGCAGATCATTTAATTCTTCTTCACTTTCACTCAGGATAGCAATGTCATCAGCGAATTGTATCATTGATATCCTTTCACCTTGTATTTTAATTCCACTCCTGAACCTTTCTTTTATTTCCATCATTGCTTCCTCGATGTCCACTCTTATTATTCCCTCTTGGTTGTTGTACATATTGTATATGACCCGTCTCTCCCTATACCTTACCCCTACTTTTTTCAGAATCTCGAACAGCTTGCACCATTTTATATTGTCGAACGCATTTTCCAGGTCGAAAAATCCTATGAAAGTGTCTTGATTTTTCTTTAGCCTTGCTTCCATTATTAGCCGTAACGTCAGAATTGCCTCTCTCGTCCCTTTACTTTTCCTAAAGCCAAACTGATCGTTACCTAGCGCATTCTCAATTTTCTTTTCCATTCTTCTGTATATTATTCTTGTAAGCAGCTTCGATGCATGAGCTGTTAAGCTGATTGTGCGACAATTCTCGCACTTGTCAGCTCTTGCCGTCTTCGTCATTGTGTGGATGATGCTTTTCCCAAAGTCAGATGGTATGTCGCCAGACTCATATATTCTACACACCAACGTGAATAGTCGTGTTGTTGCCACTCCCCCCAATGATTTTAGAAATTCTGGTGGAATGTTATCTATCCCTTCTGCCTTATTTGACCGTAAGTCCTCCAAAGCTCTTTTAAATTCCGATTCTAATACTGGATCCCCTATCTCTTCTAAATCGACTCCTGTTTCTTCTTCTATCACATCAGACAAATCTTCACCCTCATAGAGGCTTTCAATGTATTCTTTCCACCTATCTGCTCTCTCCTCTGCATTTAACAGTGGAATTCCCGTTGCACTCTTAATGTTACCACCGTTGCTTTTAATGTCACCAAAGGTTGTTTTGACTTTCCTGTATGCTGAGTCTGTCCTTCCGACGATCATATCTTTTTCGATGTCTTCACATTTTTCCTGCAGCCATTTCGTCTTAGCTTCCCTGCACTTCCTATTTATTTCATTCCTCAGCGACTTGTATTTCTGTATTCCTGATTTTCCCGGAACATGTTTGTCCTTCCTCCCTTCATCAATCAACTGAAGTATTTCTTCTGTTACCATGGTTTCTTCGCAGCTACCTTCTTTGTACCTAAGTTTTCCTTCCCAACATCTGTGATGGCTCTTTTTAGAGATGTCCCTTCCTCTTCAACTGTACTGCCTACTGCGCTATTCCTTATTGCTGTATCTATAGCGTGAGAGAACTTCAAAAGTATCTCGTCATTCCTTAGTACTTTCGTACCCCACTTCTTTGCGTATTGATTCTTCCTGACTAATGTCTTGAACTTCAGCCTACTCTTCATCACTACTATATTGTGATCTGAGTCTATATCTGCTCCTGGATACGCCTTACAATCCAGTATCTGATTTCGGAATCTCTGTCTGACCATTATGTAATCTAATTGAAATCTTCCCGTATCTCCCGGCCTTTTCCAAGTATACCTCCTCCTCATGTGATTCTTGAACAGGGTATTCGCTATTACTAGCTGAAACTTGTTACAGAACTCAATTAGTCTTTCTCCTCTTTCATTCCTTGTCCCAAGCCCATATTCTCCTGTAACCTTTTCTTCTACTCCTTCCCCTAGAACTGCATTCCAGTCACCCATGACTATTAGATTTTCGTCCCCCTTTACATACTTTTAATATCCTCATACACTTTCTCTATCTGTTCATCTTCAGCTTGCGACGTCGGCATGTATATCTGAACTATCGTTGTCGGTGTTGGTCTGCTGTCGATTCTGATTAGAACAACCCGGTCACTGAACTGTTCACAGTAACACACCCTCTGCCCTACCTTCCTATTCATAACGAATCCTACACCTGTTATACCATTTTCTGCTGCTGTTGATATTACCCGATACTCATCTGACCAGAAATCCTTGTCTTCCTTCCACTTCACTTCACTGACCCCTACTATATCTAGATTGAGCCTTTGCATTTCCCTTTTCAGATTTTCTAGTTTCCCTACCACGTTCAAGCTTCTGACATTCCACGCCCCGACTCGTAGAACGTTATCCTTTCGTTGATTATTCAATCTTTTTCTCGTGGTAACCTCCCCCTTGGCAGTCCCCTCCCGGAGATCCGAATGGGGGACTACTCCGGAATCTTTTGCCAATGGAGAGATCATCATGACACTTCTTCAATTACACGCCACATGTCCTGTGGTTACACGTTACGTGTTACCGATTATTATTGCTCTTCTTTTATCATTCACAAACCGCTGAAGACATTTAATGCGCAGTCTGTTTGTTGTGGACTACATCATTTTCATTTTGTCACATATTTTGGATTTTTGATCACATTTCCACGGTTAATCTGCAGGCATCTTCTCATAAAATGTAATTCCACTGTCCTGATCTTGTCCCCTCTTTTTTCGTAAGTCATCACGTTTCTGTATTGTATGTTCACGGTAAATGATGACAGCCAAAACAGTTGAAGGATAAAGATTTATTAAAATTCTTGACCAAGGTTTCGGTATATATAAATATACCTTCATCAGAAGTAAAAAATCTAAAATTACATCCTGCAATGGAGATTAATAAAACAAGTGTACCAAATGCGTCGTCAATAGTTAAGACATCATCTACATTTGTACAACATGATTATGGACACAGGGTCGATGCGAACACAATTTAGCACCAGTACTGGTGACGACACCTTGGTCAAAAATTTTAATAAATCTTTATCCTGCAACTGATTTGACTGTCATCATTAACCGTGAAGAATTTCAACAGTTGCTGTTTCAGCCATGTTTAAAATCTCGTATCGTATGTATCTATATTCTCAGTAACACAATGGAACATTCTTTTTTCTAATCTCTGTTGGTCCATGCTTCATACGAAGCATCTGCACAACGATTGGAATTCACGCTATCCAGTTTTATGGCGCTATACGATACGTTTTTTGATTTGAAAAAATCTTATGGGACTTGAAGATGTCAAAATGAATTACCAAAAGTGGTTGCTTTTAGAATAAAATAAAATATCTTAAAGGCTAAGGCTGATGGTAAAGTTTATTGAAACTGAAAACTTCTTTTCTTTCTGTCGGTTGACTAATACTGTTGTTCCAGATCAGTCCACGTAAGGGCTTCTTCGTTCGTTTACCCAACGCTACTTTGGTCTCAATATCTTCGTCAGACATGCCTTCTCTGGATATAACGGAGCATACACATTTAAAATGTTCAAATTTTTTAATGTTTATCTTCAAGAACTAAATCCGTTCCTTGTTCACCAATGCAAATGTACTTCGTCATTTAGACATCATCTTGCATATTCCTCCTCCGTTTGCGAAAATCACTGGGTCATCTCCAGAAACAGTGAATGGATTCAGGCCAACCCATACCCATTCCTCAATATTTTTTGTACCATGCTTCCAGCGCTTGGTGTTGAAACTAACCCTTTAATTATTTTTTTACTAAACGCTGAGCTACAGAACTTTCCCTGACAGAGACAACTCAGACTTAACCTATCCAATTATTACTCACAATATACACTACTGGCCATTAAAATTGCTACACCACGAAGATGACGTGCTACAGACGCGAAATTTAACCGACAGGAAGAAGATGCTGTGATATGCAAATGATTAGCTTTTCAGACAATTCACACAAGGTTGGCGCCGGTGGTGACACCTACAACGTGCTGACATGAGGAAAGTTTCCAACTGATTTCGACATACACAAACAGCAATTGACCGGCGTTGCCTGGTGAAACTTTGTTGTGATGCCTCGTGTAAGGAGGAGAAATGCGTACCATCACGTTTCCGACTTTGATAAAGGTCGGATTGTAGCCTATCGCGATTGCGGTTTATCGTATCGTGACATTGCCGCTCGCGTTGGTTGAGATCCAATGACTGTTAGCAGAATATGGAATCGGTGGGTTTAGGAGGGTAATATGGAACGCCTTGCTGGATCCCGACGGCCTCGGATCACTAGCAGTCGAGATGACAGGCATCTTGTCCGCATGGCTGTAACGGATCGTGCAGCCACGTCTCGATCCCTGAGTCAACAGATGGGGCGTTTGCAAGACAACAACCATCTGCACGAACAGAATGAGATTTTCACTCTGCAGTGGAGTGTGCGCTGATATGAAACTTCCTGGCAGATTAAAACTGTGTGCCGGACCGAGACTCGAACTCGGGACCTTTGCCTTTCGCGGGCAAGTGCTCTACCAACTGAGCTACCCAAGCACGACTCACGCCCCGTCCTCACAGCTTTACTTCTGCCAGTATCTCGTCTCCTACCTTCCAAACTTTACAGAAGCTCTCCTGCGAACCCTGCAGAACTAGCACTCCTGAAAGAAAGGATATTGCGGAGACATGGCTTAGCCACAGCCTGGGGGATGTTTCCAGAATGAGATTTTCACTCTGCAGCGCGAAAGGCAAAGGTCCCGAGTTCTAGTCTCGGTCCGGCACACAGTTTTAATCTGCCAGGAAGTTTCATCTGCACGAACAGTTCGACGACGTTTGCAGCAGCATGGACTATCAGCGGCGAGACAATGCCTGTGGTTGTCGCTGCATCGCTGCTTCACGGACAGGAGCGCCTGCGATGGTGTACTCAACGACGAAGCTGGGTGCGCGAATAGCAAAACGTCATTTTTTCGGATGACCCTTTCCATGCCAGAGAAGCTAGAAGAAATTGTTGATTCTCTGGCTGTGGGGGGGGGGGGGGGGGGGGGGTAGCAAAGTAGGTGCTTCGGGAGCAGCGAAAGTTGTCACCAGCCACCAAGGCGCAGGTGGGAGAAGGAGTGGGGGTGTAGTCGGGCAGGGAGGCTTAGCCGAGGGGACTACCATCGCCAGTAATGGTAACTTTGTTGTAGCTGCAACATAAGACGATTGCATGTGAACTCGGATCAACGATTCATATTTCTGTTCAGCCTCTCGGTAAGTCTGCCCGTTCAGGGTCTTGTACTCCATAATTTTCCTTTGAAAGTCGAGACTCATTGCGCCTAAGAAACTGAATATTCCTTTTGTACTGTAACGACAACTAAAGTAAGGTTTTGGAAATGCAATTTCTGTAACTTTAGTGTGTTCCAGTCAAATATGATCTCAGTTATACCAACTTTAATTACTTTTTCCAGGTTGTGTACTGATGGTTCGCTGAATTCATTCTTAAGTGGCCAAAATAGTTCATTCTAAATTTCCCAAATGTGTTTGAGCAAACACGAAGTTTGTTTTTCATATTATAATAACCTAAAAAGAGCATCTCTGAAAGAAGAAGCTTTTCATACATACTAAGGTTTCTTCTCACTATGTTGCGTATCCCCAGATGCGGTTTTTAACATCCACTGAGCCACGCTTGTTTCCTATTTCAATCAATGTTTGCTTTAAATTTAGAACGTTTATGTACTGTTAAATGTGTCAAGTCCATAGCAAACATTTCTACACACTTGTCAGCCACTACATTTTTGTTCTCCTTCAAAGTGTTTGTGGAGTGAGGAAACTCCATAGTCAAGGTTTCCGAATGATCGTTTATTAACTGTTTCGACAATTTGCTTCGCAAGACACTTAGAGATTTGTCTGGAGCTGCCTCATGAATACACGACAACTTTTCCCCTTTCCCCTCTGTTTCATGACTGGCATATGTTCCTCTATTCTTAACTTCTTCTCAATCTCCTTTAAGTTTGGTTTGTTCATTTTGCTGCTCACACCCTTATGATAAACGAGTAGCAGTGAAACTCCCTACGCAAACACATACATGGCTCGTTATGTTGGATTGATAGAGCAGTCTCTTGTCAGATCCATCAGGCTGAACGGGTCCGGTTGAAGCTCGGCAGGCTAGTGGAAACCCAAGTTGGCCTGCTTTAACCAGTGTGCTTCACTACACATGAACTCTTTTGTGCCTCCGCTGTGGCAGGTTGGGCTGCTTTAATGGTTACCGTGAATATAGGGGCAGACAGACTGGAAGAAGAATTTGTACATCTCTGTTATTTCCTCCCGTGTCCACTCCCGGTAGCTGACTGGTCAGCGTGACGGATTGTCAGTCCTCTTGGCCCGGGTTCGATTCCTGGCTGGGTCGGGGAATTTTCTCCGCCCAGGGACTGGGTATTGTGCTGTCAGCATCATCATACTATCATCCTCGTCGACTGCAGGTCGCCGAAGTGGTGTCAAATTGAAAGACCGACGGGGGCCCCTAGCCATACGAATAAATAAATATGAGGGCTGTTCAGAAAGTAAGCTCCGATTGATCGCGAAATGGAAACGACTATGATAATCCGATAAAGCTTTGCACAGATGTGTTGGGCAGTGTCTCTAGTATGACCGTAGATAGCATCACGTCACTCCTCTCATTTCTGAGCTCACAGTGATCGCGTAAAGTTGGCTAGAGAATAGTGTCTCCCGCCAAGTACGAGGACCTGGTGAGAAATTTCGCCTGAAGCTATACAGCCAACATTACATAACTGTCGTGCAGTTTCTTCTACAAGGCAATATTCTCAGCCGCATTCTGAAGGGGCAATGAAGATGCTCCTGCATCGTTTTCAATTGGAAATGTTTGACTACCCACAATACAGCCAGTAATTGACTCCCCCTGCGGTTCATTTCTGCTCACATGAACCGCTGGCTATGAATACAACATTTTGGCACAGAAAACGAGCTGTAGGCCAGCGTAGAGAATTGGCGGAAAGCACTGGCGGCTGTCTTTTACGATGAGGGTATTGGAAAGTTGCTACAACGCTACGACAAATGTCTTAGTCAGAACGGCAACTACGTAGAGAAGTAGCTGGATGGTGTAGCTAACTGTTAAAAATAAAACATTTCTAATTTTCACTGTGGTTCCCATTTCGCGATCGATCGGAGCTTACTTTCTGAACAGCCCTCGTAAATTTCCTCCCGTGTCCTCTCGCATTCTGAAACCACCTCCTTTGTCGTATATTGCTGTATTTGTTCTCGTAACAGTGCAGTGCAAGGCGTTATCGATATGAATATTTTGAAAAATCTTATAAAAAAAACAAAGAAGTCATTAATATCGACGCCATCGCTTCGACTAAAATGTGCTCTTGTTCTCATCTATGATTCACGCTCACACCGGATTTTTGTAGCAGTAACACCAGCTTGTTCTCCAGTGCCGCAGGACAAGCATCTCCATCCCGCCCCCCTTCCTACACCGCGCTCCCCCCCCTCCCCCCTCCCCAACAGAACCATACACGACAGCCGCGAGCGGGCAGTGCCCGCCCGCAGCAGAGACGCACATCGCGACCCGGCGCCGATGCGACGGCAAATTCCGCGCCGCTTAATGACACGTGACGGCAGAGTTGCATAAAGCACCCGCCGCCGCGACCGCCGCCGCCGCCGCTCCGAAACACGGCGATAAATTGGACGCGAGCGGCCATCACGCCGGCACTCGACGCGGTACACAGCGCGTATTTATTGGCGCACGCTCCATAAAGCACGGCACCGCGGCGGCGGCACTGGCGGCAGTCGTCAGCCGCCACAGCCAGCGGTTTTGACGTCCGAACGCCGCCGGTCCCGGGGACCCCGATCGGAGTCATCGCCTTTGCGATGATCGCAAAATTAACGCTTCAAAACGGCCACTGTCACGCCGCGGACGTAAATTGCCAGTTGGCCTCGATGCGGGCGGCGGCAGTTTTCCACAGCGGGGCCGCGACGCGCCATTAGGTAGCAGCCGCGCGATGCGTCCAACGGCGGGCACCTCCGCGCTATCCACACAGCCGTGCCTAGAGTTTGAAGCTGTGCATAATTTACGATGTGCCGAATCGCGGCTGATATACAAATGAGTAATCACGAAAAAACTGCTGACTGTTTTCACGTACTCCGGATCGCAACTCGAACCCAGAACCCTGTGTTTCGCTGGCAGTGCCCTTACCGACTGAGCTATGCAGGTACGACTCTCATTCCACCATAATGGCGCCACTTCAGCCAGTATCTCTTGTTGTGTTCGACTTCGTACACAACAGTGAAGAGAAGTGAGCTACAGAGAGGTGCACCAACTTTCGTTGTAGGAAAGCTGGACAGGAGCAGAAATGATTAACGAACAAGTCAACACAGCAAACAAGAAATATTTAACTTGTATTTTTCAAAATGAACGAAGACTGCTTACAGATTGTGCAGCAAGAAACACTATCACATCAGTAAAAATGTCCGCCCCCGGTAGCTGAGTGGACAGCACTACAGAATGTCAATCCTAAGGGCCCGGGTTCGATTCCCGGCTGGGTTGGAGATTTTTCTACGCTCAGGGTCTGGCTGTTGTGTTGTTCTAACCATCATCATTTCCTCCCCATCGACGCGCAATTCGCCGAAGTGACGTGAAATTGAAAGACTTGCACCCGCGAACGGTCTACCCAACGGGATGCCCTAGTCACACGACATTTACTTCAGTAAAAATGTAGTAACATTGCAGTAATAACAACAGTAACACTGTAGCGTCTAGGCAGCTTCCACATAGTGTCCTGAAACAAAGTGGCTCCAAGTATGAGTGGCTGCTGCTGACCATCCTCTATTGCAGCACTGGAGGGCGCTCGTGGTCTGGAGCTGCTGGAAGCGTGGCTCAGCGGGTGTGCTCCATTGGGTCCACCGGTTTCTGCACGACCGCTATCAGTGTCTTACGGAAACTTACTATTCCTTTACCAACTACGTGACGCATGTGAGGTGGTATCGATTCGTAGTACAACAGTTCTGTCTCCTATGGTACACATATTTCCTCAATCGATTGTAGAATGATAATACAGCAAAACTTGAACGTGTTTAATTCCAAAATCTGCCCAAACCGTACAAGTATTTAAAAAAATGGCTCTTGGCACTATTGGACTTAACTTATGAGGCCATCAGTCGCCTAGAACTTACAACTACTTAAACCAAACTAACCTAAGGACATTACACACATCCATGCCCGAGGCAGGATTCGAACCTGCGACTGTAGTGGTCGCGCGGTTCCAGACTGTAGCGCCTAGGACCGCTCGGCCACTCCGGCAGCCCAAGTATATCAGTCCCCAAGCATTCAATACACGTTTATACGCTAATTTTTTTGTATAAATTGGAATGTATCTAACGTGGAAACGGCATGCAAATTTTAAGAGTTAATTAATAATTCGTTGTGTAATGCGGAAAAGAGCTTATACAGTACTAATGTATTACAGTATACATTAGTTATTCACGAGTATACAAGAACGCTTCTTTTAACACAAACACCTTATAGCCCTGACATTGCTGTTAAGCAGCTCAAAACTAAGAAAAGTGGTTCGGTGCAGCGCGGCGCGGCGTTGCGGGTGAGGACATAAACCGCACCGCTCTATGCAACAGCGAACAAGTTACGCACAGTGTCGGTCCATCAGATCAAATGGTTCTTCCGTGAACGCTATCTTTGTCGGTTTCCTTGCTTTACTTTATTATTGGCGCGCGCGGGCGCACACTGGAACATTGTTGCGCACGTACGAATACTAGGCTGCAATCTGCGCAATGAAAGACGTGGGTATTATTCCGCTGAATATTGGTTTTACCCAGCGTGGTCAAGCAATCCAAAGAAATGTATTGTCTGCATTATTCTCTGTCAGTTTCAGTTATCTAGTGTCACTTCAATTATTGGTACCGGTAACACGATGTTGAATAAAAAGTGCGTGTCGGTAACATTTAACGAAAAGGTTAAGTTAATCGAGGCAACTGGAAAAGAAACACCCCGTGCGCGAAAAATGTTGCTTTTTAGATGTGATAAAACACAAACTTATCCTACTTTAATAATAAAAGATAAGATACCGGATGAATGGGTGATAGAGAACGACCAAATGAAGGGGAAAAAGACTGGAAATGAAGAAACTAGCGAGATATCGTGGGAATGGTTCGTAGGCGCGTGGGCTAAAAACTTATCTTTGTCTGACCCATTTTGTAGAGTGAGGCTCTGAAAGTCGCTAAAGAGTTTGGAAATGCGGAGTTTTAGACATCCACAATGTGGCTGGACAGTTTCAAAGCCAGGCACAACGTCGCGTGGAATGAAGTATGTGGGGAAGCTAAATATGTGCAGAAAAGTGTAGCAACGTAATGGAAGACAACACTATACAATCTAATTGCGAATTAATCAAAATGTGAAAGAAAAGGTTGAAATGGCTCTGACCACTATGGGACTTAACTTCTGAGGTCATCAGTCCCATAGAACTTAGAACTACTTAAACCTAACTAACCTAAGGACATCACACACATCCATGCCCGAGGCAGGATTCGAACCTGCGACCGTAGCGGTCGTGCGGTTCCAGACTGTAGCGCCTAGAACCGCTCGGCCACCCCGGCAGGCAGAATGTGAAACAATTCGTCTATCGCAGATGGCTACATTGTAAGTGATGACCCCCTGTCCGCTAACTCCACTTTAATCTCAGAACAGATTTAATACAAATCCGAAATACATAAGATGACCAGTAAGAACTAAAGGAAGAAGAAGAGGAACAAAATGATGTCCCTAGAAAAATTAATGCGACTGAAGAACTTATTGCATACGTGAATGATGAGACGCAATTTGCAGCACAGACAGATTCTCCCAATGTGTTAGAACCATCGCAGGCCCCATACAGTAAAAAATTGTGTAGGAAAAACAATTTTGAACATGAAATTCAAACAGGTTTCCCTCCTTGATATGTGGCAGAAAAGTGAACTGTAAACATAGAAACATTACAGAAATGCCATATTATTTGCCAGTATGTGTGATAGTTTATGCTATTGTACAATATACATTAAGTAAACATATTCTGTGTAGGAGTGAAGTTATGTAAATATGTGCATAATTACCAATTTGTACTTTTGTGTGTGAGAACCTGACAAATTTCATTTAGCCTATTGAGTTTTGTGTGATCCGGAAACCTGTCCAATTTGGAAAATTATTTTAGTCCCATGTGATTCCGTTTTGAGCAAGTTTTACTTTATATTATCTACATCTACATATACATCTACGTGATTACTCTGCTATTCACAATAAAGGGCATGGAAGAGGGTTCAATGAACTACCTTCATGCTGTCTCTCTACCGTTCCACTCTCGATCGGCACGCGGGAAATACGAGCACTTAAATATATCCGTGCGAGCCCTGATTTCTCTTATTTTATCGTGATGACCTTTTCTCCCTTTGTAGGTGGGTGCCAACTGAAAGTTTTCGCAATCGGAGGAGAAAACTGGTGATTGAAATTTCATGAGATCTCGCCGCAACGAAAAACGCCTTTGCTTTAATGATTGCCACTCCAATTCACGTATCATGTCTGTGACACTATCTCCCCTATTTCGCGGTATTACAAAACGAGCTGTCCTTCTTTGTAATTTTTCGATGTCATCTGTCAGTCCCACCTGATGCGGATCGCACACCGCACAGCAGTATTCCAGAATAGGGCGGACAAGCGTAGTGTAAGCAGTCTCTTTGGTAGACCTGTTGCACCTTCTAAGTGTTCTGCCAATGAATCGCAGTCTTTGGTTTGCTCTACCCACAATATTATCTATGTCATCGTTCCAATTCAGGTTATTTGTAATTGTAATCCCTAAGTATGTAGTTGAATTTACAGCCCTCAGATTTGTGTGACTTATCGCGTAATCGAAATTTAGCTGATTTCTTTTAGTACTCATGTGAGTAACTTCGCACTTTTCTTTATTCAGGGTCAATTGCCACTTTTCGCACCATACAGATATCTTATCTAAATCATTCTGCAAGTCGTTTTGATTATCTGATGACTTTATAAGACGGTAAATGACAGCATCATCTGAAAACAATCTAAGACGGCTGCTCAGATTGTCTCCTATGTCGTTAATATAGATCAGGAACAATAGAGGGCCTATAACACTTCCTTGGGGAACGGCGGATATTACTTCTGTTTTACTCAATGACTTCCCGTTTATTACTACGAACTGTGACCTTTCTGACAGGAAATCAAGAATCCAGTCGCACAACTGAGGCAATAGTCCGTAGGCACGCAGTTTGATTAGAAGACGCTTGTGAGGAACGGTATCGAAAGCCTTCTGGAAATCTAAAAATATGGAATCAATTTGACATCCCCTGTCGATAGCACTTATTACTTCATGAGTATAAAGAGCTAGTTGTGTTTCACAAGAACGATATTTTCTGAATCCATGCTGACTATATGTCAATAAATCGTTTTCTTCGAGGTACTTCACAATGTTCGAATACAGTATATGTTCTAAAACCCTACTGCAAATCGACGTTAGTGATATAGGCCTGTAAATCAGCGGATTACTCCTACTTCCCTTTTTGGGTATTGGTGTGACTTGAGCAATTTTTCAGTCTTTAGGTACGTATCTTTCTGTGAGCGAGTGGTTATATATAATTGCTATATATGGAGCTATTTTATCAGTATACTCTGAGAGGAACCTGACTGGTATACAATCTGAACCGGAGGCCTTGCCTTTATTAAGAGATTTAAGCTCCTTTGTTACACCGACGATATCTACTTCTATGTTTCTCGTCTTGGCAGTTGTTCTTGATTGGAATTCAGGAATATTTACCTCGTCTTCTTTGGTGAAGGAGTTTCGGAAAACCATGTTTAATAACTCTGCTTTAGTGGCACTGTCATCAGTGACTTTATTATAGAGCCAGAGAGAAATACTGTCTCATGAAAACTGCATTACTTCACACTTCTTAGTATTGCATAAGTTGGCAGCTCCGGTATTCGTATTTATGTTCAAATAAGCAAGGTTTGTGTTCAATCCTGCCTAATCGTCTAAAATGGGGTGTCTAGGAAACCCGCTTTCTCGGATCGCTAGGCAAACAATTCAAACAAATCGTATTAATGAGTTTTATTACGAAAAGAAAAAAAAAAAAAAACACAATACGTAAGTTTGAGAATTACATAGATGTGTCCCAAGCAAAGGGCAACAGACAAAATAATCGATGTTCTTCAGTACAGCAGTTGTAAGATTGAGCTACATAGAACGCACAAGCAAGTAATGAACTTTGACGTTCCTCTTCAGGTCACTGGTCTTGAAGCTTCTCGTAGAACTGGGCCGCGGCCAGTCGGTTCAAAAAATGGCTCTGAGCACTATGGGACTTAACTTCTGAGGTCATCAGTCCCCTAGAACTTAGAACTACTTAAACCTAACTAAACTGAGGACATCACACACATCCACGCCCGAGGCAGGATTCGAACCTGCAACCGTAGGCGGCCAGTCGGGCGCGACACTCATGTTCACTTCGCATAGAGGCCACTGATGTCGCGTTGTCGTCCTGGAGAGGGGTCGGTCAGAGTGCAATTGGCTGACGTCTTCTCCACGGACCTCTCTGATCTCACGTTCCCGACTGGCGTGCCGGCGCTACGCTTTACGCTGAAACAGCATGCTTCAAAAAATTTTACTTGCTTGGGCGTCCATACGGTTTCAGGAGATGACTCCATGAAAACTACAACGCATACAGCAAAGAAAAAAGACACGTATCAACGGACGGAACGTATCTCCAAGTTTTGATTGGTAGTAAGCGCTGTGGCATATTTCCATAGCACTTCACTAGGAGTAGGTGTATGAGAATACGTAGGCGCATTATGCGCTCCATATTGTCATATACACTATTGGCCATTAAAATTGCTACACCACGAAGATGACGTGCTACAGACGCGAAATTTA
The DNA here is from genome assembly GCF_023864275.1 of Schistocerca cancellata. Taxonomy (NCBI): domain Eukaryota; kingdom Metazoa; phylum Arthropoda; class Insecta; order Orthoptera; family Acrididae; genus Schistocerca; species Schistocerca cancellata. Next base: position 242,884,875 of record NC_064626.1, on the reverse strand, counting down.
ACCGACAGGAAAAAAATGCTGTGATATAAAAATGATTAGCTTTTCAGAGCATTCACACAAGGCTGGCGCCGGTGGCAACACCAACAACGTGTTGACATAAGGAACGTTTCCAACCGATTTCTCATACACAAACAGCAGTTGACCGGTGTTGCCTGGTGAAACGTTGTTGTGATGCCCCGTGTAAGGAGGAGAAATGCGTACCACCACGTTTCCGACTTTAATAAAGGTCGGATAGTAGCTTATCACGATTGCGGTTTACCGTTTCGCGACATTGCTGCTCGCGTTGGTCGAGATCCAATGACTGTTAGCAGAATATGGAATCGCTGGGTTCAGGAGGGTAATACGGAACGCCTTGCTGGATCCCGACGGCCTCGTATCACTAGCAGTCGAGATGACAGGCATCTTATCCGCATGGCTGTAACGGATCGTGCAGCCACGTATCGATCCGTGAGTCAACAGATGGGGACGTTTGCAAGACAACAACCATCTGCACGAACAGCTCGACAACGTTTGCAGCAGAATGGACTATCAGCTCGGAGACCATGGCTGCTTGACGCTGCCCTTGACCATGACCATGCCCTTGACGCTCCATCACGTCATTTTCTCGGATGATTCCAGGTTCTGTTTACAGCATCATGATGGTCGCATCCGTGTTTGGAGACATCGCGGAGAACGCACATTGGAAGCGTCTATTCGTCATCGCCATACTGGCGTACCACCAGGCGTGATGGTATGGGGTGCCATTGGTTACACGTCTCGGTCACCTCTTGTTCGCATTGACGGCACTTTGAACAGTGGACGTTACATTTCAGATGCGTTTCGACCCGTGGCTCTACTCTTCATTCGATCCCTGCAAAACCCTACATTTCAGCAGGATTAATGCACGACCGCATGTTGCAGGTCCTGTACGACCCTTTCTGGATACAGAAAATGTTCGACTGCTGCCCTGGCCAGCACATTCTCCAGATCTCTCACCAATTGAAAACGTCTGGTCAGTGGTGGCCGAGCAACTGGCTCGTCACAATACGCCAGTCACTACTCTTGATGAACTGTGGTACCGTGTTGAAGCTGCATGGGCAGCTATACCTGTATACGGCATCCAAGCTTTGGCAGGCAGGGGTGGTCTAGCGGTTCTGGCGCTGCAGTCCGGAACCGCGGGACTGCTACGGTCGCAGTTTCGAATCCTGCCTCGGGCATGGGTGTGTGTGATGTCCTTAGGTTAGTTAGGTTTAAGTAGTTCTAAGTTCTAGGGGACTTATGACCTAAGATGTTGAGTCCCATAGTGCTCAGAGCCATTTCCAAGCCCTGTTTGACTCAATGCCCAGGCATATCAAGGCCGTCATTACGGCCAGAGGTGGTTGTTCTGGGTAATGATTTCTCAGGACCTATGCACCCAAATTGCGTGAAAATGTAATCACATGTCAGTTCTAGTACAATATATTTGTCCAATGAATACCCGTTTATCATCTGCATTTCTTCTTGATGTAGCAGTTTTAATGACCAGAAGTGTAGAACTATTTCGCATCTGTAGATAGACAAAAAGGTATTAGATAGATTATATAATGGTAAGACAGAGATTTAGGCACCAGGTTTTAAATTGTAAGACATTTACAGGGGAGATGTGGACTCTGACCACAATCTATTGGTTATGAACTGTAGATTAAAACTGAAGAAACTCCAAAAAGGTGGGAATTTAAGGAGATGGGATCTGGATAAACTGAAAGAACCAGACGTTGTACAGAGTTTCAGGGAGAGCATAAGGGAACAATTGACAGGACTGGGGGAAAGAAATACAGTACAAGAAGAATGGGTAGCTTTGAGGGATAAAATAGTGAAGGCACCAGAGGATCAAATAGGTAAAAAGACGAGGGCTAGTAGAAACACTTGGGTAACAGAAGAAATATTGAATTTAATTGATGAAAGGAGAAAATATAAAAATGCAGTAAATGAAGCAGGCAAAAAGGAATACAAACGTCTAAAAAATGAGATCGACAGGAAGGGCAAAATGGCTAAGCATCAATGGCTAGAGGACAAATGTAAGGATGTAGAAGCTTATCTCACTAGGGGTACTGCTTACAGGAAAATTAAAGAGACCTTCGGAGAAAGGAGAACCACTTGCATGAATATCAAGAGCTTTGATGGAAACCCAGTTCTAAGCAAAGAAGGGAAAGCAGAAAGGTGGAAGGAGTATACTGAGGGTCTATACAAGGGCGACGTACTTGAGGAGGACAATATTATGGAAATGGAAGAGGAGGTAGATGAAGATGAAATGGGAGATATGATACTGCGTAAAGAGTTTGACAGAGCACTAAAAGACCTGAGTCGAAACAAGGCCCCCGGAGTAGACAACATCCCATTAGAACTACTGACAGCCTAGGGAGAGCCAGTCCTGACAAAACTCTACCATCTGGTGAGCAAGATGTATGAGACAGGTGAAATACCCTCAGACTTCAAGAAGAATATAATAATTCCAATCCCAAAGAAAGCAGGAGTTGTTAGACGTGAAAATTACCGAACAATCAGTTTAATAAGTCACAGCTGCAAAATACTAACGCGAATTCATTACAGACGAATGGAAAAACTAGTAGAAGCCGACCTCGGGGAAGATCAGTTTGGATTCCGTAGAAATGTTGGAACACGTGAGACAATACTAAACATACAACTTATCTTAGAAGAAAGATTAAGGAAAGGCAAACCTTCGTTTCTAGAATTTGTAGACTTGGAGAAAGCTTTTGACAATGTTGATTGGAATACTCTCTCTCAAATTCTGAAGGTGGCAGGGGTAAAACACAGGGAGCGAAAGGCTATTTACAATTTGTACAAAAACCGGATGGCAGTTATAAGAGCTGAGGGGCATGGAAGGGAAGCAGTGGTTGGGAAGGGAGTGAGACAGGGTTGCAGCCTATCCCCGATGTTATTCAATCCGTATATTGAGCAAGCAATAAAGGAAACAAAACAAAAGTTCGGAGAAGGTATTAAAATCCATGTAGAAGAAATAAAAACTTTGAGGTTCGCCGATGACATTCTAATTCTGCCAGAGACAGCAAAGGACTTGGAAGGGCAGTTGAACGGAATTGACAGTGTCTTGATAGGAGGGTATAAGATGAACATCAACAAAAGCAAAACGAGGATAATGGAATGTAGTCGAATTAAGTCGGGTGATGCTGACGGAATTAGATTACGAAATGAAACACTTAAAGTAGTAAAGGAGTTTTGCCACTTGGGGAGCAACATAACTGATGATGGTCGAAGTAGAGAGGATATAAAATGTAGACTGGCAATGGCAAGGAAAGCGTTTCTGAAGAAGAAAAATTTGTTAACATCGAGAATAGATTTAAATGTGAGGAATTCGTTTCTGAAAGTATTTGTATGGAGTGTAGCCATGTATGGAAGTGAAACGTGGACAATAAATAGTTTAGGCAAGAAGAGAATAGAAGCTTTCGAAATGTGGTGCTACAGAAGAATGCTGAAGATTAGATGGGTAGATCACATAACTAATGAGGAGGTATTGAATAAAATTTGGGAGAAGAGGAGCTTGTGGGACAACTTAACTAGAAGAAGGGATCGGTTGGTAGGACATGTTCTGAGACATCGAGGGATCGCCAATTTAGTATTGGAGGGCTGCGTGGAGGGTAAAAATCGTAGAGGGAAACCAAGAGATGAATACAGTAAGCAGATTCAGGAGGATGTAGGCTGCAGTAGGTACTGGGAGATGAAGAAGCTTGCACAGGATAGAGTAGCATGGAGAGCTGCATCAAACCAGTCTCAGGACTGAAGACCACAACAACAACAGATAGACAAACCCATGAACAGATTTCAAAAGCGCGTTGCTGCCATTGATCTTTTCCAGGCAGCAGCAGCAGTGACTTCAGTGAAATGCACAGATGTACTAACGTTTGCTACGTCACAAACAGGGCCGATATCCAGCGCCTGTACTGTAAGGTAACAGCTTGGGGAGATGCCATATCCGGTGATGCGTGTCCATTTCCTATATGTCTCTACACCGAATGCTCTATTTTTTAACGCGGTTTAAAAATAGTAAATACTTCTTTCTTTCATGTCTGACTTGTCCGTTGTGTGCAGAATGGCGTGTACTTGCCTAATTTTTTCTACGTTTCGCTCTTTTTCATTGTTTCATTGTATTCCGTCCAACGAACACGGCGTCACTTCAGGAGAAGGCACAAACTGTGATTTGGTACGCAGATTTGAAATCCATTGTTATGATGCAAAGGCAGTTTGGTTCTGTTTACAAGAAATAGCATAAGACTCCAAGAGAATAAAAGCATGGGACAGGCATTTTCTAGACAATGGCAACATTCTGAAGTGGCATACAAGGGGTCGGCCTCTCTTTGAAGAACAAGTTGAGACTGTCCGCCAACAAAGGCCACGAAAATTTGACGTCAGACTTCACAGGAATTTCAGATACCACGTTCTACCATTTGTTCAAATGGCTCTGAGCACTATGGGACTTAACTTCTGAGGTCATCAGTCCCCTAGAACTTAGAACTATTTAAACCTAACTAACCTAAGGACATCACACACATCCATTCACGAGGCAGGATTCGAACCTGCCACCATAGCGGTCGCGCGGCTGCAGACTGAAGCGCCTAGAACCGCTCGGCCACAACGGCCGTCGACTATTTGTAAGGTCGTCAAAAAGCGGCCGCTCCTGTATTCACACAAGATGCAGATTCTGTAAGCCATAACGGCCGGTGATAACGACGATATGGTTTTGCATGTGAAATGCTTAACCGAATCAACCGGAATCCTGGTTCTTTGTCAAGAGTAATGTTTCATGACGAGGTCATTCCCCATGTCTCTGGATTCGTAAATAGGCATAATATTTACATCTAGGAGTCACAGAATCCACACAGTAAAAGGGAAAGGTACGGCAAGGCCCGAAATTGAACGTCTGATGTGGCCTCATATGCGACCAGATAATGTGACTTCTTCTTTGCTGAAGAGACTATCACACCAACGACGTACCTAGTCATGTCGGAGATGTCTGCTTCTCTCCAGGATTAAGATCTGCAACCAAACTTTTGTTTCAAGAAGGTGGCGCACCACATCACTGTTCGTTGGATTTTTGGAAAATTCTGGATCGAACATATCAAAGACGCTGGACTGGACGAGGTGGATCAGCGAATTGGCCTCCATGTTTTCCTGACATGATACCATAGAATTTTTTTTCTCTGGGGCTTCGTGAAGTACATGATGTTCGTTTCTGCAGTTTGGGACCTTTTAAGAGCACCATATACGATTTGTGTAAATTATCGGCAGCATCCCTCTGAACATGTAGCAACAGGCCTGGATGGGGAATGAATATAGACTAGACATTCTTCACGACATCGTATGAGCTCCCTTGAAGTGGTTTGATCTGATGTAATTTTTTTTTTAAATTTGGCATATAACATATTTTTGAGAAGGAAAGAAATTTTTTGTTAGGAGCCGGCCGGAGTGGCCGAGCGGTTAAAGGCGCTACAGTCTCGAACCGCACTACAGCTACGGTCGCAGGTTCGAATCCTGCCTCGGGCATGGATGTGTGTGATGTCCTTAGGTTGGTTAGCTTTAAGTAGTTCTGAGTTCTAGAGGACTTATGACCACAGCAGTTGAGTCCCATAGTGCTCAGAGCCATTTTTTTTTTTTTTTGTTAGGAGCAAAATTAAAGTAGGGTATTTCGGGTGGGACACCCTGTGTACAGTAAGAGTCATGTAATAAATGGAACTACATGTAATATACGCCGACCTACTAACTGATAGTCATTCGCACGAACAACATAGTATGGAGTAGGGTGACCAAATTATTTTCGGTGAAAACCGGGACACATTCACCCGGGTGCCAATGGTCACCTCATTGCGCATGTACCCAGGTTTCTTAATTTAAATATTAATGTTTTGTTGATACTTTTTGTTAAACCGGTTATTATAACTAATAAGAGGATACAAAAGATTGATATAATCTAGATTATCTGTATAATTTATGACATTTAATAAACGTATACAGTAATAAAGAAATGTATTATTATTTTACAAAATTTTACAGCCATTCAACTTTTAATCAATTAATATTAACATGAGCTTTAATATTACTGAGCACTTGTAGATGGAATTGACTGTCCTTGGAGGAAAGGGTATTTTTCACTGCCTCCAGCCTTCTTGGTCACGTCTTTGTTCTTTGAGACACAGTGATAAAACTCGGCACAATCCATTTTGTAGTTGTACAGGATCTGCAGGATTGCTTCAAGAGAGTCCACGTCCATTCTGTTTCTTTCATCAGTCCACTGGATATTCATGAACGAAAATATTCTTTCCACATTGGCATTATGGGCTGGGATTACAAATAAATACCTTGAAATTGTTACCAACTCAGAATAAATTTTCGGGACACCGGAACACAGCGGGACGTTTGGTCACCCTAGTATGCAGGCGCTTTAACAAAAGTAAATGGTTACGTTCATAGAGGGATCGAACTGTGGAAGCGCGACGAACTTTATCTCTCGCCGGTTATCAAGGAACTCGCACTGTTCCATCGCGGAATGAATGTCCGGTGACAAAACTGTGGCACTCCGCAAGGATGGCGACAATTTGTTTAAACTTCACTGCAGCGTTATCCCAGCGCTTTTTTTTCCCGCGCAAAGCATAAAGAACGGAAAAACATTTCTTTTGAAAAGGCCATAAATTGGAGGTCGAGTGGACGAAGCCGGTTCACTAAATCGCACTTTTATCCGGACACGGTAGCTGTCAACCAATCACGTACGCAAATCCAGCGGCAGAGCGTGCGCGACAGTACGTCACGGGGAGCGGGCAGCGATATTTGGTGCAGTACACAAATAACTCAGGAGCTCGGTCTGCCCGACGCCGCTGCAATCAACCGGGCCGCGATATATTTGCGCGATTATTCTTTACCCCGTGTGAAAAATATTATGGATACCGCCGCCGCCGCAGTTATTGGAAAAAATATAAGCAGAGACATTATATAGATCATAAAAATTCGCGCGGAATTGAACGTGAATCAGCGTGACGTTGATGAATTAAATTTACTCCTACTCAATAATTCTGAAATACTGGTGCGGAATTTTTAAATCACGCGCAAGAGTTATATAGCCATTTGTCAGCGGCGTGTGTTTAACAGAATATTCCTGGGCCCGCCTCATAAATTCCGTGTTTGTCCAACTCTGAAACGCCGGGCAGAGGTTCGATTGTGGTTTTTAATGCGTCGGCATTAGGCTCGAAGCCCGCAAAATGAACGCTACGGTAGCGAGAGTTATGCGATCCTCCACTGTGTCACTCTGGTAGGAGTGTTTGGCTGCCTGGAGAAACAACGAAACTCAAACGGATAAGAAAATTCACTACACCGTGGAAAGGTAAAAGTGTGCCTTATTCCGGAAATCAACAGTATCGTTTTTTCTAAATAATCTAGGTTAGAAACCACTACACTGGAAGTTATCTGCATTTTATATTTACAGGGTGCTTAAAAGAGGCCCATATTTTTACAGACAACAAAGGACAAGAATAGGGAAATAATAACTGCAATTATGTTTTAACATAAATATAAGAAAACTTCCATCTTTTGCAACTGAAGTTAATTCGTGAGTACCAGACATGTTTCGCCGATTCACGTTAGTCATCTTCAGAGGCCTATAACAGATATAAAATTATTTAATTATCCACGTTTTAATGTGAACTTTGTAGTGATCTTTGGCAATTTGTTTGTATCTAGCCATTTCTATTTGCAGTTATTTGTTCGTGCTTTTACTTATATTAATTTCTGTGTCCTGTTCATTCAGCAGTTGTTGTTCAAAAATGGTTCAAATGGCTCTGAGCACTATGGGACTCAACATCTGAGGTCTTCAGTCCCATAGAACTTAGAACTACTTGAACCTAACTAATCTAAGGACATCACACACATCCATGCCCGAGGCAGCATTCGAATCTGTGACCGTAGCGGTCGCGTGGTTCCAGACTGAAGCGCCTAGAACCGCTCGGCCACTCCGGCCGGCAGTTGTTGTTCTAGTGTGCTAAATTCACGTGGTATACGTTTCTTCTTTTTACATATCCAGCACGGTAAAAACTACACATTCTTGCATTGCTCTTGACCACTTGCTTTAGAGTTGACTTAGGAACAAAGCGTACTGGATAAGGGATCATGGTGGAGTGGATTGGGGTACTGAGGTGGCTATGGAGGTGGTGCGGCACTGTGTGTGTGTGTGTGTGTGTGTGTGTGTGTGTGTAAACAGGAAAATACGACAATAATAACCTATAAAAATACGTCCAGATGCAAATTGTTGTTGAGATGTGGGCCATTGTGTCCTAAGGTAGCAATCGGTCTGTTGGCACCATAGCAGGAGCTCAATGCGGTTTCCACTTATACGTACAGGCTTGAGTACTAATCAAACAAGTTTTCCACTTATACGTACAGGCTTGAGTACTAATCAAACAACTTTTCCACTTATACGTACAGGCTTGAGTACTAATCAGACAACTTTTCCACTTATACGTACAGGCTTGAGTACTAATCAAACAACTTTTCCACTTATACGTACAGGCTTGAGTACTAATCAAACAAGTTTTCCACTTATACGTACAGGCTTGAGTACTAATCAAACAACTTTTCCACTTATACGTACAGGCTTGAGTACTAATCAAACAACTTTTCCACTTATACGTACAGGCTTGAGTACTAATCAAACAACTTTTCCACTTATACGTACAGGCTTGAGTACTAATCAAACAACTTTTCCACTTATACGTACAGGCTTGAGTACTTATCAAACAACTGTTAACTGGCAACTGTTAACTGGTGCGAACACTCCTCTCTTCACGAATTTAGGGACATGCATTGGAGACACCCCTGCCTCCTCCTCCATCGTAATATCACATATTGTCGATGGTTGCGCTATACGAGGTGCATTCAAGTTCTAAGGCCTCCGATTTTTTTTCTAATTAACTACTCACCCGAAATCGATGAAACTGGCGTTACTTATCGACGTAATCGCCCTGCAGACGTACACATTTTTCACAACGCTGACGCCATGATTCCATGGCAGCGGCGAAGGCTTCTTTAGGAGTCTGTTTTGATCACTGGAAAATCGCTGAGGCAATAGCAGCATGGCTGGGGAATGTGCGGCCACGCAGAGTGTCTTTCATTGTTGGAAAAAGCCAAAAGTCACTAGGGGCCAGGTCAGGAGAGTAGGGAGCATAAGGAATCACTTCAAAGTTGTTATCACGAAGAAACTGTTGCGTAACGTTAGCTCGATGTGCGGGTGCGTTGTCTTGGTGAAACAGCACACGCGCAGCCCCTCCCGGACGTTTTTGTTGCAGTGCAGGAAGGAATTTGTTCTTCAAAACGTTTTCGTAGGATGCACCTGTTACCGTAGTGCCCTTTGGAACACAATCGGTAAGGATTACACCCTCGCTGTCCCAGAACACGGACACCATCATTTTTTCAGCACTGGCGGTTACCCGAAAGTTTTTTGGTGGTGGTGAATCTGTGTGCTTTCATTGAGCTGACTGGCGCTTTGTATCTGGATTGTAAAATGGCATGCACGTCTCATCCATTGTCACAACCGACGAAAAGAAAGTCCCATTCATGCTATCGTTGCGCGTCAACATTGCTTGGCAACATGCCACATGGGCAGCCATGTGGTCGTCCGTCAGCATTCGTGGCACCCACCTGGATGACACTTTTCGCATTTTCAGGTCGTCATGCAGGATTGTGTGCACAGAACCCACAGAAATGCCAACTCTGGAGGTGATCTGTTCAACAGTCATTCGGCGATCCTCCAAAACAATTCTCTCCACTTTCTCGATCATGCCGTCAGACAGGCTTGTGCGAGCCTGAGGTTGTTTTGGTTTGTTGTCACACGATGTTCTGCCTTCATTAAACTGTCACATCCATGAACGCACTTTCGACACATCCATAACTCCATCACCACATGTCTCCTTCAACTGTCGATGAATTTCAATTGGTTTCACACCACGCAAATTCAGAAAACGAATGATTGAACGCTGTTCAAGTAAGGAAAACGTCGCCATTTTAAGTATTTAAAACAGTTCTCATTCTCGCCGCTGGCGGTAAAATTCCATCTGCCGTACGGTGCTGCCATCTCTGGGACGTATTGACAATGAACGCGGCCTCATTTTAAAACAATGCGCATGTTTCTATCTCTTTCCAGTCCAGAGAAAAAAAATCGGAGGCCTTAGAACTTGAATGCACCTCGTAAATGTCCCAATAGAGAGAAATGTAAGGGATTAAGGTCAGCTGAACGCTGACGCTACACTATCTGGGATCTCCTCGACCAACCCATCGTTCATGAGACGTTTGTGTGCGACACTCCCGCATAAGACATACAAAATGGGTTTGTGTGCCGTAGCACAAAAAAACATCCGGTTTCTTTCCACAAGGACGACGTTCTCCAATGGGAGCCCGTCACTTACACTGTTCACACTCCACGCAATCTGTAATTTCGTTATGATGCCACCACAACCCTAGAACAACGGGAACAGAGTGGCTGGTGCTCGGGACGGTTGGAAGTATAAGGGGCGTTCAAAAAGGAACGAGTTGGAGGCATAATTACAGAAACCAGTACCTATATGTTAGAAGTATTGACCCTGGCTGTTGAGACACTTGTCCTACTGTGACACAAGGCGGTTAATGACTGTCTCATAAAATTACCGGGGCTGCGGGGTTAACCAGTTCCGCACGTACAGCTAGACGTCGTCGTCCGAGGTGAATCGTCTGCCTTCAGAGACTTTGTAAGGGGACCAAAGATAGCGTAATCACAGGGAGAGAGGTCCGGACTGTATGGAGGGCGGCCAGGAACCTCCCATTTAAATTTCTGCAGGAGTGCCGCGACTATGTTGGCCGTATGAGGCTTTGCATTATCGTGTTTGAGAATGACCCCACGAGGGAGATTGCCTGGCCGTTTTGATTTGATCGCTTGGCGAAGGATGGTCAAGGTTTGCGAGTAACGCAGGGCATTCACTATTGTCCCGTGTTGCAGGAAGTAAATCAGAAGGGGGCCACTCAGTCAAAGAAGAACTTCAGCATAACTTTTCCTGCACTCATGTGGATGACGTTGGCTTTTTTTGGTGGTGGTGACCCTGGATGCTTCCACTGGAGACTTTGTCGTTTTGATTCTGGTTCGATGTGATGACACCATGACTCATCTCTAGCCACCACTCGTGCCAGGAAAGCATTCTCTTCTCGAGCATGGCGCTACAGATGAGCAAGACAGTGGGCCATTCTACATGCTTCCTGGTGTGGTTCAAGACTCTGGGGCACCCATTGGGCACACACTTTGTGCATGTGCAGTCGTTCCTTCACGATGGTGTGTGTACTTCCGAAGCTCAATCCTACCACAGTGGCTATGCCTTGCACTGACACGCGGCGGTTCTGGGTAGTGAGTGCATCCACCAGCTGGACAATGTTATCGGTGATGCAGTATGATGCTCCAGACCGTGCATCATCGGCCAACGACACCTGTCCTGCCCTGAAGCGCTTGTGCCACGCCTTGACCCTTGCAAGGGACATGCATGTTTGCCGTACGATTGTGACATTCGTCAATGAATGTCCGTTCATCTTATTCCTTCTGCTGTCAGAAAACCAACAGTATCTCTTTGCTCTTCTTTTGACGTCTGCCGCGCTGGATTAGCCGAGCGGTCTCAGGCGCTGCGGTCATGGACTGTGCGGCTGGTCCCGGCGGAGGTCCGAGTCCTCCATCGGGCATGGGTGTGTATGTTTGTCCGTAGGATGATTTAGGTTAAGTAGTGTGTAAACTTAGGGACTGATGACCTTAGCAGTTAAATCCCATAAGATTTCACACACATTTGAACTTTTTTTTTTTGACGTCTACACGTCACTATTTGCATTGCGACTGGCAGCGTTGGACAATTTATGCATGCTGCTGCTAGCCCTGTATAGTCACGTGATGTACACGCGTGCCCTCTAGCGACGGGCTGTGAACTTCCAAGCCCTGGTCGGAACAACACCACGTTACACACGCCACTATGCTACCATCCTGTCAACGATTTGAGCATTCGAGACTCCGGCTCGTTTCTTTTTGAACGCCTCTTATACACTCCTGGAAATGGAAAAAAGAACACATTGACACCGGTGTGTCAGACCCACCATACTTGCTCCGGACACTGCGAGAGGGCTGTACAAGCAATGATCACACGCACGGCACAGCGGACACACCAGGAACCGCGGTGTTGGCTGTCGAATGGCGCTAGCTGCGCAGCATTTGTGCACTGCCGCCGTCAGTGTCAGCCAGTTTGCCGTGGCATACGGAGCTCCATCGCAGTCTTTAACACTGGTAGCATGCCGCGACAGCGTGGACGTGAACCGTATGTGCAGTTGACGGACTTTGAGCGAGGGCGTATAGTGGGCATGCGGGAGGCCGGGTGGACGTACCGCCGAATTGCTCAACACGTGGGGCGTGAGGTCTCCACAGTACATCGATGTTGTCGCCAGTGGTCGGCGGAAGGTGCACGTGCCCGTCGACCTGGGACCGGACCGCAGTGACGCACGGATGCACGCCAAGACCGTAGGATCCCACGCAGTGCCGTAGGGGACCGCACCGCCACTTCCCAGCAAATTAGGGACACTGTTGCTCCTGGGGTATCGGCGAGGACCATTCGCAACCGTCTCCATGAAGCTGGGCTACGGTCACGCACACCGTTAGGCCGTCTTCCGCTCACGCCCCAACATCGTGCAGCCCGCCTCCAGTGGTGTCGCGACAGGCGTGAATGGAGGGACGAATGGAGACGTGTCGTCTTCAGCGATGAGAGTCGCTTCTGCCTTGGTGCCAATGATGGTCGTATGCGTGTTTGGCGCCGTGCAGGTGAGCGCCACAATCAGGACTGCATACGACCGAGGCACACAGGGCCAACACCCGGCATCATGGTGTGGGGAGCGATCTCCTACACTGGCCGTACACCACTGGTGATCGTCGAGGGGACACTGAATAGTGCACGGTACATCCAAACCGTCATCGAACCCTTCGTTCTACCATTCCTAGACCGGCAAGGGAACTTGCTGTTCCAACAGGACAATGCACGTCCGCATGTATCCCGTGCCACCCAACGTGCTCTAGAAGGTGTAAGTCAACTACCCTGGCCAGCAAGTTCTCCGGATCTGTCCCCCATTGAGCATGTTTGGGACTGGATGTATCTGACCCCAGGAATGTGTCAATAAAGTTTCCCCTTCCTGGGACAATGAATTCACGGTGTTCTTATTTCAATTTCCAGGAGTGTATTATGTCTGACTACTGTATCACAGTAAGAAAACTAATTACAGAGACAAAGACGGGTGCGAAACAGAGTAGCGACTTTAAATGCCCACATAGCCAAAAATCTAAACTATTCAGGTCAGGTAAGCGAGGAGACTATGCTACTGGACCTTGTCGACAAATACTACGCTCATTATTGTGTTAACAGTTGTTATACGAGGCGCTGAAAATGTACCATTGTGCATAAGCAATATTCGTGAAGTTTCTGCAAGGGTAAAGTTCTCAAATAGCGCAAGTAATTTATCAAACAGAAACAGGTGATAAACAGCATTCGTTGATTTGTCCAGTAAACTATTTTAACTACTTTAAACCTTTTAATATGTACTCCACTGAGAGACGAAGTGTTCGTGAGGGATTAAAACAGTTTGTCGAACCTGAAGTACCGAACATTATTCTGCCAATTCTGCCTTGTGAAGTGTCGACTCTCCTTCGGTAAATAACTTGTAAATGACTCCATTTTTTATCCTATCAGGACATGCTAAACCCAGAAATCCAGATCTAGATCACGTGTCCAAATGAAACACTGACTGGTGTTTAGGACATAAGTTATTTATTGTCGAGAGAACATTACAGGTTTGTATAGAACGTACAGATAATCACCTCCATTGCTCAGGTAACTGTCGCAACGCGTTACTAGTTTCAAATGATGAAAGAGTATTACATCAATTGCCACAAAGCGCTCTTCCATCCTTCTATTATCGGATCGGATGGTATGGAGACAATCACATTCAGAAATGCTTATACTCACTGAGAAAGTGAATGTGTGCTGTCGCCACCCCGTTATCCCCCTACACGGAATATGTGTGGCCCAAATGTTTGCATGTAGTATCATCATGCGGAAGTGATCGAAGTTTTCTAAATGTTTGCTGATCGTGTAACCGAGGCGGGGATTGGGTACCAGCCCAATACAAGGCGTGGGAAACCGCCTAAAAACCACATCCAGGCTGGTCAGCACTGCGACCCTCGCCATTAACCAGCCGAGTGAATTATATCCGGGGCCGGCGCACTTTCCCGCACCAGAAACGGCGCTGTAACACGCAAGAACATAGTGGCGGATTTAATTGAAACTGACAGTGGGTGTACTTTATACGGCGATTCATTCTTATCGACATGTCGACACGGGCAATTTTTTCGGCACTGATTGTGGGCTCATTTCCAGGGCGAGATAGGTCCACCGTACTCTGTTAGCTACTCTGCAACTGGGCGGCCGAAGTGGCCGCGCGGTTCTAGGCGCTACAGTCTGGAACGGCGCTACCGCTACGGTCGCAGGTTCGAACACTGCCTCAGACATGGAGGTGTGTGATGTCCTTCGGTTAGTTAGGTTTAAGTAGTTCTAAGTTCTAGGGGACTGATGACCTCAGCAGTTAAGTCCCATAGTGCTCAGAGCCATTTGAGCCAAACACTGTTTATCTGTTAAGCCCACTTCCCCTTACACGGTGTTCATAAATTTCACCTGCCATCACACATTCTTTGTACAAAAAAGGATTTATCCTACGCTGTGCTTTCTTGGCCATTAAAACTGAAATACCAGAAAGCAAAGCAAATAACAAAATTTTACTTATAGCACATGTACCGTATAGTAGGAACAAAATGGCTCTGAGCACTATGGAACTTAACTTCTGAGGTCATCAGTCCCCTAGAACTTAGAACTACTTAACTCTAACTAACCTAAGGACACCACACACATCCATGCCCGAGGCAGGTTTCGAACCCGCGACCGTAGCGGTCGCGCGGTTCTAGACTGTAGCGCCTAGAACCGCTCAGCCACTCTGGCCGGCTATGGTAGGAACAGTATACCATAAAATTTGTATTTGTTTTTGGGTGTGTTCAGGGTGCAAAATTAACACATAAAGCTGCCACCTATTGCAGAAACAGTGGCTCTAACTAGACTGAGCATCGTCGAGTCAAACTGAGCACGCATGACAAATACCAGTTGGTCATTCCACATTGCTTGAGCTCTATTCCAGAGTTAATGAATTGTATAATTGGCGAGATGTGGCGTGTCTGTGGACAAGAGATCTGCAGAACGTTCTGTCCAGGTCAGCAGTCCAGCTTCCTCTGCGTCGAGGTAGTTTACATCAGTATGGACAACGCGCAATTTTGTGTTGTCTTGTTGAAAGATGCGTCGCGATGGCCTTCTCTATACGACACAGCAACCAGCGTTGACACGTCAGACTAATGTCCGAATTACCTGCTACATGAAGCAGAGGTGCATGTACCCAGTGGCACCTCTTTATATCACCGTAAGTGCTGGGCCTATGTGATGATGAATATCATCTAGCAACCTCTTCAGAATATACACACACCAATACGTCCATTGTGATACGCAGAACCAGTACACGTCTAAAAATGGGATATGATACTTCTGTCGTCCATTGTTGCCGTTTGGCGCACCACTATTGGTGCCCTCTCTCAGTCGCTGCGTCAAGAAGAGCATCAACAATGGTCGCTGCGCTGACAGAACTGCTTCAGACGTCGTCGAACTGTTCGTGTAGACAGTTTTCTTGCTGCAAACAGGACTTCCTGACTCAGTTTACGTGCTGTCATTGTGCCATCCTGCGATGGATACAGTAAAGTCCAAATTATTTGAGACAAGACGACTAAACTTTGACTATGCATATTTATTGCTCTATATAAAATACAGTTAGTAGTTTACTGAACATAAAATACTAACGTGTCTTCATTTCCATTCTGTGGGACTCCCGGCTGCGTCAAGTGGCTTAAAAACCACGAGGTGTCAAGTCCATTTCCATTGGAGGAAAGGGGAGAAAATGCCGTATGAAAACAGGGGGAGAGGAAATAGACCAAGTGAATAACTTCAATTACTTGGGAAGTGTAATAATGGATGATGTGTATTGCTCAACAGATATTAGGAAAAGAATTGTAATGGTAAAAGAAGGATTCAAGGGTAAGAGAATTATTTTGCGGACCACTAAACAAAGATCTGAGGAAAAGACTTGCCAAGTGTTACGTCTGGAGCGTTGCTCTATATGGTGCGGAGACCTGGACATTGAGGAATGAAGATGAAAGAAGATTGGAGGCACTAGAGATATAAATATGAAAAAGAATGGAAAAAGTGATATGGAAAGACTGCGTAAGGAATAAAGAAGTATTAAGAAGAGTTGGAGAAGAAAGAAACATGCAGAAAGTCATTAGAAAGAGAAAACGGAACTGGAGTGGACATTGTTTGAGCCATCAGTCTTTATTGAAGGAAGGAACAGAGGGAATGGTGCAGGGAAAAAAGGGAAGAGGAATAGGAAGATATCAAATGCTGGACAATATCCAAGGAGACAAATATTCAGAAATGAAAAGACTGGCTATGGACAGACAAAAGTGGAAGAGGCTTAACCCATGACAAGACCTGCTGTAAGGCAGAACAGCCACTCCTCCTCCTCCTCCTCCTCCTCCTACTACTACTACTATTGTCAAGTGGTCAACACTTGACAATGGCTAAGGAGTACTCGACAGACCTTGTGGATTTTAGATCACTTGACGTGACTTGAAGCCTGAGAGAATTCTATCAGCACATATCGCTGCGAAATCGTGCATTCATATATTGTGTCCTTATCTTGCTTTAATGAGATTCTGAACACAATGTGGCATAGATTCGACCAGGTTAGAGCAAATTTATCGTAGTTTAGCATCATGAAAGCACACTCTTACCACGTTTACTAACATGCGTTCTTTTGTAGAACAGCCCATTTTATCAAGACGCCCTTTCACAATACACCACAAATTCTCGATGGAATGAATTATCAGACTACTGGAGCAAATCAGTGTGTTTTTCTTCCACGAACGTCTTGACTGCTTTGGAAGTGTGGCACGGGGCCAGATCATGTTTAAATGTTCCTCCACCATATGCAAAGATCTGTAATAATGGCACAATCCTGAGCCCAAGCATTTCCACGCATCTGGTTGAATTCATCATGATACCAGCTGGAACAAGTGTCCCAATGCCACTTGCAGTGTGTTTGTTTTGAGCCATCATTCTTCTGACTGGTCTGATATGGCCCACCATGAATTCTTCTCATGTGCCAACCTCTTCATTTCAGAGTAGCACTTGTAGCCTACGTCCTCAATTATTTTCTGGATGTATCCCAATCTCTGTCTTCCTCTACAGTTTTTGGCTTCCACAGCTCCCTCTAGTACCACGGAAATCATTTCCTGATGTGTTAACGGACGTCCTGTCATCGTGTCCCTTCTCCTTGTCAGTGTTTTCCACAAATCCAATTCCTCTCCGATTCTGCACAGAGCCTCCTCATTTCTTACCTTATCAGTCCACGTAATTTTCAACATTCGTCTGTAGCACCACATCTCAGTTACTTCAGTTCTCTTCTGTTCCGGTTTTCCCACAGTCCATGTTTCACTGCCATAAAATGCTGTGCTCCAATTGTACATTCTCAGAAATTTCTTCCTCAAATTAAGGCATATGTTTGATGGTAATAGACTTCTCTTGGCCAGGAATGCCAGTTTTGCCAGTACTAGACTGCTTTTGATGTCCACCTTGCTCCGTCCGTCAATGATTGTTCTGCTGCCTAGATAGTAGAATTCCTTAACTTCATCTACTTCGTGACTGTCAGTCCTGATGTTCAGTTACTCGCTGTTCTTATTTCTGCTACTTCTCATTATCTTCGTCTTTCTTCGATTTACTAGTCCATATTCTGTACTCATCAGACTGTTCATCCCATTCAGCAGGTCATGTAATTCGTCTTGACTTTCACTCAGGATAGCAATGTCATCAGCGAATCGTATCACTGATCTCCTTTCACACCGAATCTTAATTCCATCCTGTTTCTATCATTGCTTCTTAAATGTACAGATTGAACAGTAAGGACGAAAGACTACATCCCTGTCTCACTTCCCTTTTAATCCGAGCACTTCGTTCTTGGTCGTCCACTCTTATTATTCCCTCTTGGCTCTTGTACCTAATTGTATATTACTTTTATTTCCCTACACTGTACCCTTATTTTTCTCAGAATTTTGAACATCTTGCACCATTTTACATTGTCGAACGCTTTTTCCAGGTCAGCAAATCCTATGAACGTGTCTTGATTTTACATTAGCCTTGCTTGCGTTATCAACAGCAACGTCAGAATTGCCTCTCTGGTGCCTTTACCTTTCCTAAACCAAACTGATCGTCATCTAACACATTCTCAAGTTTCTTTTCCATTCTTTTGTATATTGTTCTTGTAAGCAACTTGGATGCGTGAGCAGTTAAGCTGATTGTGTGATAAGTCTCGAACTTGTCAGCTCTTGCTGTCTTCGGAACTGTGTGGACGATATTTTTTAGAAAGTTAGGTGGTATGTCTCCAAACTCATACATTATACACAACCACGTGAATAGCAGTTTTGTTACCAGTTCCCCCAAATGACTTTTGCAATTGTGGTGGAGTGCTATCTATCTCCTCTGCCTTATTTTACCTTAAGTCCTCCAAAGCTCTCTTAAATTCTGATTCTGATACTGGATTCCCTATCTCTTCTAAATCTACAATGGTTTCTTCTTCTATCACATCAGACAAAGAGAGAGAGGATAGGTGGAAAAAACAGATTGAAAACCTCTATGAGGGGGAGGGTTTGTCTCTGTTTGATAAGGCCATTGGCAGAATGAGGATGACTTGTTCACTTGCAGTGAATAAACCCCAAAACATTTTTTGGGAGGGTATTTTACAGCCTGTTCAGGATTCTCAGCCGTCACTAACTTGTGCATGCTTTACTTGACAACCCTTGCTCTGTGTCCTTGAACAAGAAAATATGACGCATCACTGAAAATTACACGTTTCCAGTCATTGGAGATTAGAGATTTATATATTTTGGCCCATTCCAACCGTTTTTTCTTCACGACAGGTGCTAAAAGCTGCTTCTCTATTATCTTTCGTGCCTACCGCCTATAATCAAGAGGCCTACGCCATACTCAGTTCCAGCCCAAATGGCCAAAAATGCTCACGGAGGTCCTTACTTATCTCGTGAGCGTGTATCCTACATTGTCTACGTAGATTTTTGCCAGTTCTAGGTGTGGTTTTTCGTTTTCGTCGACATTTGCCTGTTTACTTTTGGATACAATGATTCATTATTACTATATGTAATACTACATTTCCGCACATGTGACGCTTGCTCTTCCTGCCTACTAACACTTCCACAAACAGCGAAAGTGTAATGTCCTGTTGCTTTGCCCAGCCAGTATTCTTCACCTCGACGAGATACATGAAAGAATGGCGAAACAACACTATCTGTTATTGAAGTCAGTATTTGTTGATTATGTCCGGTCTCTGCACTAATTTGACTCAGAATCTATCGTTAATAAGTTTAGATTCGAATTATTACTATCGGCTGCTTAGCTGTTCCACCACATATGCCCATTAACAGTTACTAGGCGGCCGATTTGCGTTTCAAAATGAATTGATATCTTTCATTTGCGTAGCACATGTACACAGAATTAATTCCGTCAGAGGTCACAGCGTTCATTTAACACAGCACGACGTTTTGTCGGTTGAAAATTATCCCTTTAATGTTAATGTGGAATAAACTATTATTATCACAATTATCCATATATAATCCAATACACGGTTCACTTCTGATACTCTGTTCGAAATCGTAGGACACTTTAGTTTTTCCTTAACTCGTTTTTCTATTAACACGATTTATTCATATGATTCAGTACTATGAATGGTCACACTTTAGCCCGATAATAAATATCCAGTCAGAGTCTATAATTGAAAGTCAAATTGCTTCGGCAACAATTGAAGTTATTAAATTGGAATTAATGATACCGATCTTTTATCGATTGGATGTTCGCTGGATGTTAACGTTATCTCATTTCTGTCATTTTTTGTACTTTTGACAATAAATTAAACGAACAGAATTTTCTTTTAATTATTCTGGCTTCCAAGGAAATTAACTATTTCATGCAGTGGCACATGAACTTAAGAGACGCGAATACTCAGGAACCAAACGCTAAGAGCTCGGACACTAAAATCTCGAACACGAAGTCTCCCAGATGCTAGAAAATCCCAAACGCTAAAGACTCCCAGATTCTAAAGACGTTAACAATACCTGCGTTGGGTTTATATAGTTGTGAACCAAAAGTGTCGTTCGTTAGGAACTATTTAAATAAAGCCTCTTGCTATATTGCATGTAATACTCTATTCCAGTGGCCCTTCTTACTCTTTTATTTAATTTTCTTTACTTTAAAATGGGAATTCGTGTATTTTTACGAAATATGAGACTTGTTCCTGGCCAGTTCGAATAAATTTTAGTTTCACAAAAATATCAGATATGTAACGAGGTGTTACACACCCCAACAACAGAGGTAATGTTTTTTGTAGTAACAGATGTGTGTTCATGAGGAGCAACTAGTTTTGTCCGCTTCTTAGGTGAAATGTCCATTTTAGTTGAAACAAAATCTTTTTCTGTTGAGAACACGGAAATGACATACGCTGTTGCTACACAAACAGGGGCTCACGTGAATTGGAGGGAACGTATTACCGTTGTTCATGGTCAAGGCAACAATACTCCACCAAGAGTCCAACAATCGGGCGGACAAAATTGGTTACAGCTAACGAACTTCACTTCCTTGTAAAATTATTTCGCTGACTCTCCTCACGGGACCGTTCGGATTCTGTGTTGTCGAGAGTATGGTCCTCCTGAATATACCTCCTGAATCTACCGATTCCATAATCGCGTGACGGTCATTGTATCTCGATCAAGGCGAGCATCAGTGTCGTAGAACTATAAACTAAACTACGATGGGCCATAATTCTGTCACTGCCGACTTTCAGTACGAACCGGTACTCTTTCTGCTTCTTACACGAGGCATGTGGGCATCTCCTCACAAACAAACAACATTCAAAAGCGATTTTTGAACGAGAAACCCACTGCGTATACTGTCTTTATATCTACAATGTAAATGGCCTTACTCTTATCTACGAACTTCCAGAATGCTGGTGTAATTGCAGAGCAGCAACTCCTATTAATCAATACAAAGGACAAACAGCCAAAGTTGCGAACTTCACTTTTACTTAAATGATATCCGTTTCGGGTCGGGAACCATTTTCAGACCATCCAAATAGTCAATATAGTATTTGTAACTGCCTATCTAATTTTGCGCGGCGGTGCTCAAATGATAATCATTTGAATGATCAAGCATGTAGTATACCTCCTGAATCTACATTTCATACTAATTTCCATTGCACTTTCTTGGTGCTGCAATTTTCATTTCTAGTGGCGTATTATCGTATAGTATCACTTTTATCACCGCTATTAATTGTTACCCACCCTATACAGGGTGTCGCAGGAGGGACGATCAGTATTCATGGACTGACAGGAACGATCATTTGAAGCAAAAAACTTGATATCGACGTTTGCCCAGTTCCGAATATTTTCCGTGATAGAATACAATTATTGCACGATACACTTGCTTTTGTGGTAGTGCCAAGCACGTGTAATGCCCACCGAACCTCCTTGATGTCTTGTTCTAACCCATTCTACCTTCTGGTTTTCAGCCTATTTGCTCAGGATGTATTCCTGACATTAAACTATCCCATTCAAAGCACAGTTGTCCCATATGCGTTGTGAACGAGGGATTGAGAGTGTACTGGTACGAGAGAGTGATGAATGAGTTAACTGTTTTTGTAGACGCGTTAGCTAAAAGTACGAAACATCTACACTAATGGAGAATATGTATGTATGGTGTATGTTTACGGTAGTGTTCTTGCTGCTGTCGAAGAATATCGTCGGCGCTTTCCGACACGTCGAATTCCTGATCGCCGAGTGTTGACCAGAGGTTTAAAAACATCATGTGAAACAGATAGTATTCCAAGTTCCTGCTCTTCAAAATTCCCGTTTTTATTCTGAATGTGTAGTTCAACTACCTGTGCAGCAAAAGCAGCACTCTGCTGAAATGGTTCAGCGTAGTGCTGCTACCAGCACACGGCGACTTTCTGCGTGTATCAGTGTCTCACGAACACATGTATGACGAACGTTACATGCGGGAAACGTGTACCCACTTCACATGCAGCGTGTCCACAATCTTCTTGTTGCCGGTGACGCCACACGACTGGAGATCTG